>NC_090437.1:549839959-552836209 GCF_031143425.1 Pleurodeles waltl | reverse complement strand
AGAGGAAGGAAACCTCAAAAGAAGGCTACGATAAGGAAAAGAGAATAGTACAACAGGAAATAGGAGAAAAGACAACACAGGAGACAATGACGAATGGCCAATAAGGACTGCATAGTTGATAGAGAAAAGGACAGGAATAGAGAAAACAAAGGAGAGGAAAAACGTCAGACAAACGAGACAGAACATAGGAAGAAGTAGTAAAACAAAGAATAAGAAACATAGGAAAGGAACTTACCGTTGCTTTATCTTGTTCTTCCCCACATGCGCCTCCTGGGAGCCCTGGAAGAAAGAGACAAAGAAAAGGAGACTTGAAATCCAACGAAGACAGACAAAGAGTGCACAGCAGAACTTATGCAAAGGTCATGTCACGCCAGAAGTAACTGAATCAATAATATTTACCTGAACTCCTATCTCACTGCCTTCGTGTCATCACTGACCTACCCGGTTACAGGTAGTGTCAGAAGTGGGATTTGTGTTATCCGGGGCCCGACGCCATGGAGGAGAAACCCACGCTGGTAGGCATGATAGCCCAATTGGCCGAGGGACAGCGCCATTTACAATTGGTCTGGGAACAACAACTCAAGGAGGCCAAAGAAGAGCGAGAAGCACTACAAACAGTGCTGAAAAGCCAGGCCACCATCATGGCCAACAACCAATAGGTCCATGAGACTGCTTTGGGGAAATTGACCGATACCATTGCGCACACCAAAGTACATCCCAATGTGCCTAGCAGTGTCCTTCAGAAGTATCAAGAACAGGAGGACCCCAATTCGTTTTTTAAGAATTTTGAGAGAGTGGCAAGCACTGCCAAATGGCCTGAGGAAAAATGGGGACAATATATAGCACCCTTACTAACCGGTCAACTGCATGCCGCCTATCAAGCGGTAAATCCCAGAGGGATCACCCCTACACCAAAATAAAGAAGGCAATACTAGAGCGTATAGGATTGGATAAAGAAAGTTACAGGGCTAAGTTTAGACAAACTAAGTGGATTCACCAGGAGAATCCACACACTTTGTACTACTGTGTACACTACGCTGGGGGAAAATGGTTACACCCCACAGAAATCACAAAAGAGGAGATGTTTGACGTCCTTATACTCGAACAGTACTTAGAAGCCCTCCCTCCCAGCACCCGGAATTTGGTATGACAACACCCTGGTCTAACCAACCACACCGCAATAGACCTCGCTTGTGCCTTTCATCGGCCCCCTGATTTTCGCAGTGTTACTTCCAAACCAACGTCCACCACTAACCCCCGGGTAGGGCCAGGGAAACCCATTCACCCACGACTCATGACCCTGCACAGCTCAGATCGGGCATTCCATACCCCTTCCTAGGCGCCAAGCCATCCCACAACTGGACCCCAGTGTTTCCACTGTTCAGAGTGGGGACACATCGCTCGGAACTGTCCCTTAAAGAAGGAAACGGAGGAGCCCATGGAGATCGGAATGATGAAGGATCGAGTACTATGGTCTGGCAATAAGAAACGCAAATATACAATAACAGTGTAGCCAAAGTGTGGTTACACAGGACCTGGTGACACCCGAACAGTGGACTCCTCAAACTCAAGTCCTGATCACATGCGTCCATGGAGACCCACAGCAGTATCCGGTGGCTATGGTACTTCTCAATTGGATAGGGATAGAGGAAACGATTACCATGGGGATGATCCCACACCTGGGGGAGGATCTAATCCTCAGTAATGACTATGAGAACTTCACCCCTCTCTTAGAAAAGGCCTGCCAAGAAAATATAGCCAATGCCTGGTGGGCTGAGGCACCTTTTGGGACAACCGAGATAGACGTAAGACCAGTGAGGAAGAAACTCAGTTGGAAGGAGAAGAGGGAACAACGACAGGAATACCAAGACCGCCTACCTCCTGAAATCCCCGAATCTGTCCCACAGACGGGCACGGTTCTAACCATCGCAGGGACATTTCGACAAGCACAACGGGAAGACCACACCCTGAAAAACACCTGGCAGCAGGCACTACACCCAGACGGGCGATCGGTAGGTCCTACTTCACCATTGAAAATAACTTATTGTACAGATGTACACCTAACACAGCAGAAAGAGTCTCTCAACTGGTGGTTCCCCAAACGTACCAACAACAGGTCCTACATTTAGCACATGGGCATAATGGGGAAGGACACATGGGAAGAGAAAAGACAGAGGCAGCGATATTACGATGATTTTATTGGTCAGGGGACTATGGGGCTATTAGGAGACACTGTCATGAATGCCCGAAGTGTCAATTGATTAACCCATCCCCTCATGGACCAGCCCCTCCACAACCCCTCCCTATAATTGAAACCCCTTTTTCTCTGGTCGGACTAGACATTGTAGGGCCTTTAACCCAGTCGGCCAGTACCTCCTAGTCCTCTTCAACTACGCGACCCGGTATCCCGAGGCTATATCGCTCTCCAGTATTCATACAAAAACCATATCACAGGCCATGATCAAGTTTTTCTCCCGTGTAGGTTTTCCAAAGGAGATACTCACAGACCAGGGTACTCCATTTATGTCATGACTCATGGCCGAAATATGCCACTCCCTGGGGGTCAAACAGATAAGAACCTCGGTATGCCATCCTCAAACAGACGGTTTAGTGGAACGGTATAATAAGACTATCAAAACACTACTCCGAAAAATCATTTCTGAAGCAGGCAAAGACTGGGAGAAGAAGCTACTGCTGGTTCTTTATGCCATACGAACACATGTCCAGGCCTACAGAGTACAGAGCCCGTTTGAATTGTTTGGGAGACAACCCCGTACACTGTTAGAAATGTTGGCAGAGCAATGGGAGGAAATGGAGGAAGAGGTCAAAGATATCCTTACATACACAAGAGAGTGGAGGGAAAACCTACAGATGATATGGGAGGAAACCCACACCGCATTAAGAGAGGCCCAACACAAACAGAAAAGATTATATGACTCCAAAAGCTCTGTACAAAGTCTGGGGGTGGGTGAAAAGGCGTTGGTATTGTTGCCGACTTGTGACAACAAATTACTGGACCGATGGCAAGGACCCAATGAAGTAATAGAACAAATCAATCCCACAACGTATAAACTCGCAATACCCCCGGGTACCGGCCGAGAACAAATATATCATATTAATCTTCTGAAGAAGTGGTGTCAGTCATCGGACGCACAGCCACACTATACATTGGAAAAGAGTCTGAGGAAGACATACCCCTCCACCCCATCCCAACTAGGTTACAGACTAACAGTCCTAACCCTCAGTTAAATACCGCTCTCTCTGAGTCTAAACTTACCCAGCGTAAAACCCTTGTCAGTGATAATCTAGACGTCTTCTCAAAATCACCAGGATGGAATTCATTGGTCCAGCACTCCATTTGGACCAACTCAAACATGGTATCCAGACAACAACCTTACCGCATCCCTGAGGCCAGAAAACAGATTATAGAACAAGAAGTCAAAGCTATGTTAAAAGCTGGTATCATTGAACCATCTACCAGTCCTTGGTGTTCCCCGGTAGTATTGGTACCAAAGCCCGATGGAAGCACCAGATTCTGTGTCGACTTCAGACGAGTCAACGCCTTATCACAGTTTGACTCTCACCCAATGCCACACATAGACGAACTCCTAGATCGGTTAGGCCAAGCCCGATATATGTCCACCCTGGACTTAACAAAAGGGTATTGGCAGATTCTGTTACGCCCAGAAGATAAGGAAAAAAACGCGTTTGCTATGCCCTCTGGCCTCTACCACTTCACCGTTCTTCCGTTTGGGCTCCATGGAGCTCCTGACACTTTTCAACGAATGATCGATAAGATACTCAGACCACATCACCAGTGTGCTGCAGCATATCTGGATGATATAGTGGTCTATAGCGCCACTTGGGAGGAAAATTTAGAACACCTGCGTCACATATTACAAGCCCTAAGGGAAGCTAATCTCACAGCTAATCTCGAGAAATGTAAACTAGGCCACACCATAATTAAGTACTTGGGTTATGTACTAGGAGAGGGGCAAGTAAAACCGCAGATAGAAAAAATCCAAGCAATTACCCAAATACCCCATCCCCGTACAAAGAAGGATGTGCGGGCCTTTTTAGGCCTTGTTGGATATTATCGTAGGTTCATACCACAATTTTCCACCATAGCAGGGCCCCGTACGGACTTGTTGAGGAACACATGTCCTAATAAATTACCTATCTTACCTGCTGCTGCAGTTAAGAGTTTTGAAACATTGAAACACTACCTGACTTCCGGACCGATTTTTTGTTGTCCCGACTTCACCAAACCATTTGTAGTACAGACCGATACCTCGGATGTGGGACTGGGAGCGGTGCTCTCACAAGAGAAAGAGGATGGGGCCTTGCATCCCATTGTTTATATTAGTCGTAAGCTCCTTCCTCTGGAACAGCACTACCCCACCCTGGAAAAAGAATGTTTAGCAATCAAATGGGCAGTGGAATCCCTACAATACTATTTGGCAGGACGAACTTTCACACTATTGACAGACCATGCTCCAATAACCTGGCTTGCCCAACACAAAGACACCAACGCCCGAGTGCTCCGATGGTTTCTCTCACTCCAGCCTTTTTCATTTCAGATTCGTCATTCACCTGGTGCCCTCATGACGAATGCCGATTACGTGTCTCGGAATCCAGGTTCAGAGCATCTCTATCAGCCGCTCGCTAGGGGGAGTGTCTGTGACTGGCCGGGCAGCGCCGGCTCATCCGTGGAGGCAGCATGTGCTGAGACGTATCACCCGGAACTAAAGGACAGAGGATCCAGTCCTTTTTGGCTTCCTTTGGATTAAAGGGGGTGCAGTGACGAGTTCAAAGGGTGAAAAACGCCGACGAGGAACGAGGAGAGACAGTGGATGAAGAGAAGAACTCAAAGGACACAGGAATTTCAGAGAGAGACGACGAATGACGGAAAAGGCACCCGGTGCAGCACCTAAAGACAAGGGAAGGCGAAGACACGACCGAAGCCCTGACAGCGGCGCAGGAGGCGCACAGCGAAGACTCCAGCCACGCTTCAAGAGAAGCGTGGCATCACCAGGTGTGTTCTGAAGTGGGTCAAGGGAAAAAGTAAAGGGGGGGTGGCTGGGAGGGCGAGTGAGACGAGTACAAGAAGGGGAGCGGGGAGGACAGGGTGGAGGAGTGGGACAAAACAAGAAGGGGAGCGGGAAGGACATAGAGGGGGAGAAGTAGAGAAAATACGAGAGAAAACCCTACAAGAGACCGGAGATAACGGGAGAAGAGAAAGAGGAGCCAAGTAACAGGAAATAGACACAGGAGATAAAGAATGCCACAAGAAAAGGGGCACAGAGAGAGAGAGAGAGACAGAAAGAGAGAGAGAGAGAGAGAGAGCCAAGAAGCTAAAGGAAGAAAGAGGAAGGAAACCTCAAAAGAAGGTTACGAGAAGGAAAAGAGAATAGTACAACAGGAAATAGTAAATAGGAGAAAAGACAATACAGGAGACAATGACGAACGGCCAATAAGGATTGCATAGTTGATAGAGAAAAGGACAGAATAGAGAAAACAAAGGAGAGGAAAAACATCGGACAACTGAGACAGAACATAGGAAGAAGTAGTAAAATAAAGAATAAGAAACAAAGGAAAGGAACTTACCGTTGCTTTATCTTGTTCTTCCCCACATGCGCCTCCTGGGAGCCCTGGAAGAAAGAGACAAAGAAAAGGAGACTTGAAATCCAACGAAGGACAGACAAAGAGTGAACAGCAGAACTTATGCAAAGGTCATGTCACGCCAGAAGTAACTGAATCAATAAAATTCACCTGAACTCCTATCTCACTGCCTTCGTGTCATCACTGACCTACCTGGTCACAGAGGGGCTCATAAATATGTTCCCAAGTTTCTCATAGATAGGAGTAGTCACAATATCTTTGTAAGTCCATGACATGGATACTTGCTGACAACATCCTAGGAACCAACAGCTACAGTAATGGTGCAGATGAGGGGTCCACTGATACCAGCAGGCTTGCGTTTGGAGAGTTGGTGTGTGGCAGGTAAGGTTGGTGTAGAGAAGGCAAAACTTATACATCTCATGGGTGAACTGCACAACAAGAATCTAGTTAAGGAGGGAATCATTCCAGCATCTCCACCTGACCAAATTGTGTGATCCCAGACCAATGTTTATTTCATGTTGCCTCCCCTTCCCCATAATCACAAATGAGTAAACATTGGAATACAGGACCCCAAGATGTGTGCTGTACATAACCGTATCCAGTGTCAGGTAAAATAGACCATGGTGTTGTTCATGTACATTGGGAACACAGGCCAGAATAAGAGTGCACAGCAGAAATGTGTGACCTCACAGTCCACAATGGGCAAATTTGTCTTGTCGGGGGGGGGGGTGTAAAATGTATGTTACCCATACCTCGTTGTGTGTATCAAACATGTACTCTGCAATGCACTGAAATAATCTTATGTGCAAAGATGAACCAGCTCTGCATGTTGTAGGAGACCCCTTTACAAATGAGCAGATACCACATCATACCTAGGATGCATGATGCCGCTAAAAATGGAGGTGTCCAAAGGTAGGCAGTGCAGAACACCCTTGTTGTATCCATCCCAGTGCTCAAAGTGAGCTCCAAAAACATGTTTGCCTGTAAGTGTGATTCCTGGTTGATGGAAGGGCTGCTGCTAACTTTTAGATCATTGGTCCATATCTCTCACAGGTATATGTAGAATCATCAACATCATCCTTTGCACTTAGTCATGGATGTGTATGATAAATTACTGCTGCTGCCAGAACTACTTCAGTGATATGAATGACACCATCCATGGGTTTGGGAGTCATTCTGGCTGCAGCCATCAAACCCCCTGCCATCCGTCCATCAGGTAAGTGTGCCATGTAGTGTTGTAGACTATTGACACCCTACCCATTTACAATAACCAAATCGTTGCGGAAGCGGATGAGCACATATTGCCACTTCAGCATTATGTCTGAAGTTTGTGTGTAAAATGTACCCAACATTTTCAGTGATGTGTGTGTGTCAAGTGTGAATCTTCACTTATAAATCATGCAGGACATTATCTATGGTGTCACTTCTTTCACAAGCTACTGGATCAAGGGACATATCTTCTGCAACTTACTCAAGGAGCCTGGTCCAGCAGCTGTCAGCAAGTGGGACCTCAATGCCACACAGACCTGTTGCTCGGAACTGTGAGTTTGCTTTTGCGTTTCACATCTGCATTGCACACCTCAATGCCACAGTGTAAGCTATCATGTGTAGGTGTGCACAAACCAGGTCACATGTGGAGCATCCGTTGATGTGAAGACAATTTGAGTCATTCCCTGTGTTGCACCACATAATAGTGTAAGGGCCATATTTATACTTTTTTACGCAAAACTGCGCTAACGCAGTTTTGCGCCAAAAAAATTAGCGCCGGCTAACGCCATTCTGAAGCGCCATGCGGGCGCCGTATTTATTGAATGGCGTTAGTCGACCGGCGGTGCCTGGTGTGCGTAAAAAAAAAACACGTACACCAGGCAGCGCCGGCGTAAGGAAAAATGGCGTTTGGGCGTCCAAAAATGGGGCAAGTCAGGCTGAGGCAAAAAAATCGTCTTAACCCGATTTGCGCCATTTATTTTTGGCGCCCAGACGCCATTAACATGACTCCTGTCTTAGCAAAGACAGGAGTCATGCCCCCTTGCCCAATGGCCATGCCCAGGGGACTTCTGTCCCCTGGGCATGGTCATTGGGCATAGTGGCATGTAGGGGGGCACAAATCAGGCCCCCCTATGCCACAAAAAATGTTTTTAAAAAAAACTTACCACAACTTACCTTTTCTTCCCTGGGATGGGTCCCTCCATCCTTGGGTGTCCTCCTGGGGTGGGCAAGGGTGGCAGGGGGTGTCCCTGGGGGCTGGGGAGGGCACCTCTGGGCTCATTCTGAGCCCACAGGTCCCTTAACGCCTGCCCTGACCCAGGCGCTAAAATCCAGCGCAAATGCGGGTTTTTTAGACCCGCCCACTCCCGGGCGTCATTTTTGCCCGGGAGTATAAATACGACGCGTATGCATCGCAGTCATTTTTTAAGACGGGAACGCCTACCTTGCATATCATTAACGCAAGGAAGGTGTTCACGCAAAAAAATGAAGCTAACTCCATGAACTTTGGCGCTAGACGCGTCTAACGCCAAAGTATAAATATGGAGTTAGTTTTGCGTCGAATTTGCGTCGAAAAAAACGACGCAAATTCAGCGCAAACGGAGTATAAATATGCCCCAAAGTACTTAGCCTGCTGCAACCTCTGTCTCACAGGTGGTGAGGACAATGACTTGAGTCTGGAGGAAGAGCCATCTACCAGTGGAGGCTGCACAGCAATGTGAAGGGAGAACCCTCTCTTCTTCCAAGCTGCCTTGTCAACTGCCATAACAGCACAATGAGGAGGAGGAGGAGAAGGAGGATAAAGTTCAGGGCCTAATTCCAACAGATGCGAGCCGATATCCTGAGGACTATTGTTGTCCCATGCAGCATTCCATCAAAGCCCTCATCTGCTCTGGTCAGCTTGGTGTATCCTCCTACATCACTAAGGATTGCCTATTCCTCACACACCACCATCACCGCCTCACAGTCCTCACACCCAGGTCAGACATGTGGGTTCCCCTACACACTCCTTCTCTGACAGTGTCTCCCAGGCCTTCTCTCTGACATTTGAGGTACAGGCCAGCCCTGGTGAGGAGCAGGTAGCCCCTATGCATGAATCTCCTCCGCACAACCTCTGACTTGCCACTCCCTCTCACTGGTGGACCTTCCGGTCACATCTGAGGCCATCGTAGGCAGAGACGGCTGGCAGATATTCATGGTGGAGAGTGGGAGGAGGATTTCTTCCAACAGCAGTCAGATGTGAGGCAGGACATTTGTGACATAGGGGCTACACTGTCTGACATGTCTGCCTCACTACAGGATGTGCGCCAACTCCCACAGTTGGTGCACAGAATGCCCTATGTGTTAGAAAGGATGATTACATCCTGGAAAGACATGTGGAAGAGGCTGAATGACATCATGGCCATACAGATGGAAAAGAGTGCAAGACATCATACACTGGCTATGAGAATGATGGAGGGGATACTCAAAATGATACAAATTCAGCCTTCACAGCCAATGCATGGAAGGGAGCAAACACATCTACCTGCACCACCTCACCACAGCCCCTGATTGGGCCACCTGCACAGGGCCTTCTACAATATATCACCAATACAGTCCACTTGCACATGTCCCCCACTTCACAGTCACTTCCTCCCTCTGTACAGTCACCACCACCCACTGTCCAGGACCCGCCAGCCCCTTTCCAGGATGCACCCCCCTGTACAGGACCCTCCACCCCATGTCCAGGACACAGCCAAGAAAGTGAGGGTGGCATTGATGAGGGCAAAGTCACAAGCATTTTCCTCTTGGGACTGAGGTACAGTTCCTCAAGGATCTGCTTTAGGAGCTGAGAAGAAATGGAAGAAATGCCATGCTCACCCTCAGATCCCTCCATATCTTCCTGGGATGCAGCGACAGGGGTGACATATCAGGTAGGAGCTTGGGTAGCACACAAGGGATGTGGGGTATTAGGACAGGGACGCTCTTTGGGGCACTGGAGCGGGCATTTGGATGGCAACTAGTGGTAGGGGGTGCAGCTGTGGCCCGATGGACTGGGAGCCTCAAGAGGTAGGTAGGGATCGGGACAGTCTAAGGTGTAAAGTCGGCCTGCCCAGCTGACACCTCTGGCGTGTCCAGTTCTTCAGTCTCAGGGGGAAGGTTCAAATCCTCCCCTGCCTGCCCAAAGAAATCCAGTTCATTGCCCCCCCTACAGTGTCTACAGCCTCCACCCGGTCTGTGGCTGAAGTTTTGTCTGTCTGGGTGGATGCACTCCCCCTGCCTGAAGATGTTCCAGGTCACTCCTCCTCCTCTACCTCTTCTGTATAAGATAGAGGCCGTGCCCACCGAAGTCCCACTGATGCCCTTCCCTGTCCTTGGTCCTCTCCCTGGTCTTCCTGGCCAGCCACGTCCACTGAAATAGAAGTGAGAACGTTATGTAACTGGTGTCTAAATCAGGGCACAGCACTAAAGTACATGAAGCAAGTGCTGACTTTGTTCTCCTTTGATCTCACTAACCAATTATAAGTGACTTGGAGCCTAAATGTATGCGTACCATCACTGTAGTGTCCTGACATTACTCACACATTGACATCTGACACAATTGTCGGGTTTATACACTCCTGTAGTGATAAAGCCTCATCTTCAGCAATATTGCAATACTGAGGCCCAATTCACAAAGGTTTACAAAGAAGTTTGTTGTGAACTTAGATCAACTGTCTGAGCTTACACTGACAATCACATGTCAACTGATGAGTGGCATGGTCTGATTGTACAGAAATGTTTGTATGGGTATACATATCCAAACCTGGCCTTGGTCATGACCTTTGCAAAACTGTGACTCCATGAATTGGAGGATCCCTGACAACATCAGCCAATCTACATGGCAGATGCCACATTTAGCATGCCAAGACTGCCTGTTGGTGCGTGTGCTCAGTTGGTACTGCTAGCTAGATGTTATATGTCACATATGTGTCACTGTTGTGGAGACGTGTGCATTTCCTTTCCCTTTGAGATATTGGTACCATTTTGGGTGAGTAAAGTATCCCAAAAGATATTACTCCAAGATCCATGAAAAGATTCTCTTCACTGACCAAAAACACACAAAAAGCATATATGATATTGCATCCGTCACCCAAAAGACATCTTGACCCCACACTGGACATTGTCTTGCCCATCACTTTGCCCTTGCACCCAGCAGTGATAAGGCTCTTGGATCACCAGTCATGGTGTTGGCATTGCATTTCTTCCTCCTAATGCACAAGTGAGGCCTATTTCCCCAGTAGTGTTCAGAACACTACAAGTCCCAGGATGCGCCCTGGTATGTGTATCCAGTGGGATCCAATTAGACATTGGCCTTATAACTACTGTACAAGTGCTGGGATTACATGAAAAGAGACATAAGAGACTCACAAAAAGCATGCATGATACCACATTCGACACCCAAGAAACATCTTGACCCCACACTGGATGTTGTCTTGCCCATCACTTTGCCCTTGCACTGAGCAGTGATAAGGCCCTTGGATTACCAATCATGCTGTTGGCATTGCATTTCTTCCTCCTAATGCACAAGTGAGGCCCATTTCCCGAGTAATGTTTAGGACACCACAAGTCCCAGGATGCACACTGTTATGTGCATCCAAAGGGCTTCAATGAGACATTGGCCTTATGACTACTGCAGCAAATGCTGGAATTACATGAAAGGAGACATGAGAGACTCACTGAAAGCATGCATGATACTGCATCCAAGATCCAAAAAAAGATCTTGACCTCATACTTAACATTGTCTGGCCCATCCCTTTGCCCTTACATACGGCAGTGATAAGGCCCTTGGATCACTAATCATGGTGTTGACATTGCATCGCTTCTCCTAATGCACATGTAAAGATCATTTCCCCAGGAATGTTCAGAACACTACAATTCACAGGATGCACCTTGGTATGTGCATCCAGTGGGCTCCAACGAGACATTGGCCTTATGGCTACTTCAGCAAGTCCTCAGATTGTGTACACCATGACATGAGACACATGATGGTGTTGCTCAGTCACCACTGACATCATACTGACAGACACATGATGCAGCCCAGGCACTTACCAGGTGTCTGCTGTTCCAACTTCTCCAGCCGGGCTTGGAGGGTCGGCCTGGCTGTCCTCAGGACTCTCCTGTACAGTGGCGTAAGGCGGGACCGGTGCACATGGGACTGGGAGGACTGACCGCGTTCCTAAGCCCTCAAGCAGGCACAGCATTTCAGGTATTCCCAGTGCTTACGGCATGTTCTGGCCACTGGTGGTACACGCCTACTGCACTGCAACGCTGTGCAATGTTGGACCAGAGATGGGCATGTGCTGCATTGCTCATCCTGTCCTTGGGGCCCCCATAAAGCAGAGGGTTTTCATCCAGCACCCCCAGCTAAAATGTCCAATTCCCATTTACTAAAGGAGGGTCCCATCTCATCAAACCCCTTAGCCATGTTGGGGGCAGTTAGGATATACAGAGCAGCATGAATGCTATCTCTAGGTGGGGATGACTCAGAATGACCATAAACTGGCTGCCTGCAACTTCCTTTCATGTACTTACTGCCTGCATTTCCTCTGTGTCATTTCCTGTAGAAATTCATTGGGTTCTGGCCCATCATTGGATTCTATGCCCGAGTGCGGATGATCTGCACTGAGAGTGTACTCTGTACACTCAAAGCATACTCTATGTACTCAGAGCATAGACTCCACTTTCAGAGAGTAGAATCCATACTCAGTATGGTAGACAAGGTCAAACAAGTGTAACATGTAAACAAGTGTAAAAAGGGCAGGACGTTTAATGGAGGAATGGAAGAGTATATGGATACATGCTACACTAAATTAATGGCCAGCACTGTTTGGTGCTTTGCATCATGGTACTTGTTGTCAACATGTGGCACATCAGCATAGACTGTAGTGTTCACAAATTTAGGTGCAGGTATCGCTGTTCATCCCTGGACACATAGGGCCAGATTCACACAGGGTCAGAGGGACATAGCAGGACAGGGAACCCATAGCTGCACAACCAAGTATGTCAGACCAGCCCCCACACAGAGACAGGTAACACAAGTGTGTGTGTCATAAAGGAGTGCTGCTTTGTTACTTGGGGCACATTTTGCGACACCAATTCAGACCCAGCACACACTGACACAACCACTCCTCCAGGCCACCTGGGAAATGCATAACTCATCACCTGGCCAGTTTGGCTGTGCAAACAGCCTACACATTAGTGGCAGAGGCCCCTCAATCATTGCACTGGAGACAGGATCACTACACTGTGAATCATAGAAGCATTTTCCCCTGATGTGCAATGATACACCTTCTGATGTGGCACCTTCACCCTGAGGGGAGAAGCCATTTGTGAATCAGATCCCTCTTGTAATACTGTCCAGGGAGGACTGACACATGCAAACATTTACTCCCCAGAGTCAATGAAGCCCTAAGAGACGTTGTCCTCACTAATCCCTGACATCTGCACATAACGTATTGCATGACCAAACTTTTTACTCTTGTCAACAGCTGTTGTTTACTGACATCATGTATGGCTTACAAACTAGTCTCAGGATGGAATATATGGACAGAGTGTCAAAGTTCCAAATATCATCATTGGCAACAGACTGCAAACCACATGAAGGCCATGACACAACATGTCGCTCAGGTTAAGAAAGTGTCAACCAGCGGGCCACGCACCTGCATTCCCTGGTGTCTGTTTTGTACAATGGCCCGGTTGGCCAGATTCAGATCTAGATGAAGGTCAGAGGTATGTGTAAGCCATGATTTAATGCTATGTTGTGAAAAACGCAACAGACTACAATCATCTTGCACACAACTTGAGGTGAGTACAGCAGCCCCCGTACTATCAAGACATCCGATTCTTGACTTCAGGATAACAAAAGTATGCTCAATCATGCCTCGTGTACATCTGTGTGCCCAATTGTACCTCTGCTGAGGTAGAGTTGTTGCAAGTCTCTATGATGTGAGGAGATGAGGAGAGGCTGCATATGCAGCATCACCTGAGGAGGAAAATGGAGCGATATTTGTAACTGTCCGTCTTGTATCAGTATAGTACATGATGTATGAAATGGTACATACTGTGTCTGTTGGGGAAATGTATGTGGCATGAGGATTAGTGTTATGTAATGGTTGTGCTCCTAGGAAACAATATTACATGTCATAATTATGTGGTGCTTGGTACTTACCCAGTAGCCACATGTTACCAAATTCTCCCACTGCCATCTGCCGGGCAAAAGGTGATCTTGGAATACATAAGTATCATGGGTACTGCCTGAGAACACTGCATACACCTCAATGAAGCTACCACTGGCATCACAGACACCCTGCAAATTGATAGAGTGCCAGCAGTATCTGTTGCAGATGATGTGTGCATTGTGTCAAGGTGGCTGAAGTGCCACATGAGTGCAATCAATTGCACATAGCACACATGCCAAGCAGGACATGAGGTAGAAATCCTTAGCTACCCTTTTCCTTCTGGCCAGTGTATGGGGAATGCGTATGTGGCGGTGTGCTCTCCTATTGGTGTAGCTCAGTACCTGATGCAGACATTGGGACTGGCTTGCCTGGGAGATGCCCACCAGGTCACCAGAGACCCTCTAAAATGAACCCATAGCTAAAAAATGGAGAGCTGCTAGAATCTTGACATGGATTGGGATGGCGTGGGAGTAGCAGGTCACACAGTCAAGGTCCTGCTCCAACTAACTGACCATCTCCAAGATGATATCGGGGGAATATGGTATCTGGCCATGACATCTTGGCTATACATCCCAAAGAGGTTGATTCTTTGACTGAAAATCCTCTAAATCTCTCCTACCTGTCCTTCTCCTCAAGTCCTGCTGTGGCATGGCAAGGGCCAAACCAACTGACACATCCAGTAAAATGTTGAAAGGTCTGAAAAGCTTTGTTTGCTACAGCGCTGCTTTTGTGTGTGTAGCAAGGCTAGGATTGGCTGTTGGGCTGAGCAGTTTCAGCTGGAACTGGTTGGGGGGATTGTAGGCATTGACACAAGTGTGTCAGTATGAAGGGTTACCTCCTCCGCTCCGAGTGCGGATGATCCTCCCAGGGTGCAGACATAAAGATACTACTAATAACTCACCTTTGTGAATACCAAAAAGTCATGAAGGTAGACCAAATGTCCAAGTTTGCTTTTGTGAATCGGGCGCACTGTGTTTGCTCCTTTTGGCAGGAGTGAAAATGCTCCCACCAGGTGAGAGCAAACGCAAGTTTCCCTGACCAAGCAAATGTCGGCAAGGAGGACACTGTGTCCAAGGAGGTGGGCTTCCTGGGACAAAGTATGTGTGCCATCCATGGTGGTGGGATGCCAGGGCCATTAATGGCTAAGGGAGGGTTGGCACATGGACACCTTCCTTTTTTTAATAGTAGAGACCCTGACGGATGGGGTGTCAAGGGCCTTTTAAAGGCTCAGGGAAGGGATCTGTGTGGCCCCCCTCCCCTAAACAAATACTTCAGGCCCTGGGGGATGGTGTCCCCAGGGCTGAAACGAGCTGAGGGAAGGAGGCAGCTTGCCTCCTCCCCTTAAAAATATGTCAAGCTCCAGGAGTTGGGTCCCCGGGACAAAAAATAGCCTGATGAAAGGCAGGGGCCGTGTCCCCCCTCCTCTTTCATAATATGTCTGGCCCCAGAGGATGGGTTCCTTGGGGTTGAAGAGGACTAGGGAAGGGTTTGCCGTACCCCCTCCCTTTACAAAAGAAATCATCCAGAGGATGTGGTTGGAGGGGCTGAAAACGGCTTGGGGGGGGCATGCACCCCTTTCCCAATAAATATGAAATGTTTCATACCCCAGGCTCAGGCCCATCTTGCTGAGGTTTTAAAAAAAAGCATAGTAGTTCATACTTCTTTTTTAAACAGTTTGCCATGGATTTGCAGATCCTCCTCAAACTTGTGGCAAAATGTATAAAATAAAAATGTTTTGGCCCCAGGTGGGGTTCCTCTGGGATCCTACCACCAGGGTATACCTAACCCTGACCCTTTATGTTTTTTTTTGTGTTTTTTTTTGTGTTTTTTTTTCTAGGCCACGGAATTGAGTACCGAGTCCTAAGATGACTGCCACCACTTCTGGGTTGAGGTTGTGGCAGCCAATCAGATCTCACTTTGAGATCTGTCGGGTCTGCAGATCCTCCGAGTAGTGAACTATACAATTTTCTTTCACCTTACTTTGTCCAAAACTACTGAACAGATTAACACCAAAGCAAAACAAACATCGGCAATGCAATGGGTCTTGCATTTGCTCGATTTACAGATATTAGTGTTGTAAACCCCTACCCGGACTTTTCTTGTCACATAAACTGAAAATGAAAAGTAAAACAGTTTCACATAACCAGACTTTTCTTGCTACATAAAGTGAAAATGAAAAGTAAAACAGTTTCACATAAGAGAGCCGATGGCTGCCATGAGCACAAAGCAGACACACAAAAGGAAACATAAGTTCGCTCGCAGTGAAATGTATCGGCAAAAGACCAATTATCCATGTTACTGGCAAAAGTGTGATTATCCATGTAACTGTCACTCCGCGGCGACCCGCGGCGTCTCCCGGCCGGATCGCGGGGAAGCCGCGGCCCGTGTTGGAGGTCGCGGGCCCCACGGCGGCCCTTTTCTCTGGGCGCGCGCAGTTCTCCTGATGCGGCGAGGCCTGAGGCCCAGATTTGGGCGTCGGTCCTCGCCGCACACAGCACGTGACGTGAGTGCTGTCATGGAGTGTCTGCGCCCCCCCAAGCATCCACTTACCGGGTGCCCCGTTTCAGGGCTTTTTCTTTCCTCCTGCATGATTCCTGGAGCCCTGCCTTCTCCTTCCCAGCACACCTTGCACCTCCCTTTTCCCTGCATGCATCTGTTTCCTTTTTTTCTATGGTGCCTTTTCCTATTTCTTGCTATAGCTCTTTCCCAATCCAAAATTGTGGTATTACTACTTCCTGCCTATCACTTCCTGTCTAGGGGTATATAAGGGGAATCATTTCTTCTTCTCATTGCGTTGCAACACTTCTGCTGTGGTGGTCACGCTCCGGCTGGTCTTCTCTTAGACGCCAGTTGCTCCTGTTTTTTCCTCAGCTTTCCAGTATTTTCAGACTCCTGAGTGTTAATTCCTTTTGTCCTCCTTCTGTTCCAGGGAGTTCCTGTTGGAGGTTTTTCCCCTAGGGGTTTTTTCCTCTGGGACTCCTTCTGGAGGGCACGGACTGTGGTGGCATACTACTGTCAACAGCACCGTGGCTACCGGAAGGGGTCGCCCCTACCTCGGTCAGAGCAGCACTTGCAGGAACCGAGGCCGCACCTCATCCCTCTCCGATACCGACGGTAAGCCCAGGGTGAATCGTGACAGTAACTGGCAAAAGTGCAAATTTCCATGTAACAGGGTCAATGTCATGCAAAGCACTCGTCTACTGCCTGGCCTGATCGCGTTGCCTTTGAAATAAAGAGATAAAGTAGTCCAAGAGCTATACCGAAAACATGGAGCCAGTGCGCTCGAGGCGGGCTAATCACCAGAAAAGGCATGACGTATGCATGCCTTTCGATTATTAAATCAAGCAAATTGTAAAAGGCAAGCCTATAAACCAACCAAACTGATGGGTGTGGTTAAAAGCCCACAGAGAGATTACACCCCGGATAGAGCGCTTTGTGCTTGACCCTCAAAAGTAGTTTGCTCACATAAAAAATAGCTGCAATTGTGCTATAATCCATGTAACAGGGTCAGTCTGCAAGGCAGTAACAAAACCACCTCAAGGCTGGGCAAACGTAAAGCATTTACCAACGCCCTCAAAGGATTTTTGAAAGGCAAGTCTACGAACAAATGAAAGTGATGGGTATGACATGGGCATGGTAAAAAGTCCACAATACTTACAACAGGTCCAAAGCGCTTGCACACTCTACCTAAAAAGGTTTTTCAGCTGCATTCAGGAAGCACATGACAATGTTGCTAAGGTCAAGGTGAACATCGTTTTCTTTGATACCAAAATGTTATGAAACTTTAATTAATAGTACAAATATGCTTTAAGAGAACATAATGGATTTTGGGAGAGGCTCTTATGTTAATTGTGAATATGTACCCCTATGGAGTAAATTATTGCAAATGTACTGTGCAGATATGGTATTGATTGATTCATTGCTGTGTGTCGTGCAGTCAACAGCATGACATGTGTGTGCTCAAAATACACAAAGACAAAATCCTTTACTTGAATCAGGAAATTGACGAATAGCCAGTTTATGTATGTAATGAACAAGCAGTATTTTCTACCTGTGGTCCAGACCTGAGAGTCATGCTTCACAAAAGCAGTTTATGGCTGAGGTTCCACCTCTCCGTCCTTCCGTTTTTACCAGGACAAGAAGAAAATAAAGAAATTAAAAAAAAATTGAACCAGATGTGTCAATCAAAGAAATGTACTATTTTTTAGGGTATGTGAATACTGGGTACAGGCTTTGTGCAATCACTTGAAGTGATGGGGCAAGCCAGGGTGAAATGAACAGGCACCACTGCGGTAACCACCTACAGCCAGATGGAAGACAATGTTCTGTCCAGTGTATTATGACACACCAATCTGCCACCTTTTCCGGGGCGGTACCAACGACATCAAAAGCCTGGCCGAAACACTGCACAGAAGGGAAAGGACTCACCTATGGAGACTCAAGGAAGAACCACACCACCATAGAGCCCGAGATGCATGTGGTCCCCATGCTTTTCTACTTCTCCAGTACGAACACCAACGCCGTTAAAGACGATTACGGTGAGTACTGCTGCCTAGCACACAGGGAAGGTGGGGAGGAAAAAGAGAGTGACACAAACACGCAACACGCAACACCCCCACCCCCAACACCATATACACAAGCAGATTCAATAACACTACATATTCACCCCTTACCCCTCAGGAATAATGCAAGGACAAAATGAATGGATTAAAGTGAGTGTAATAAGATAAAATAGTATAAATATGTGCATCCAAATCAACAAGTATATACATATTTACAAATGTAGGGACACTGCCCAGTCCTCAATGTCCGTGGGCCACAGGGCCGCATCACATAGTCCAAGGCCCCACCTAACTCCTGCAACAACAGGGAGAGAAGACTGCAGGGGCATCAGGTCGAAAATAGCCAGGCACCTCAGGGGGACGGGGAATGGTGGGGTACCTCAGCCTGATGATGGTACAACACCACTGGTCCTGGAGGGGCCAACATGCCCATTACTCTGTCCTGGGAAGTGCAAGGCCACAGTGGCTAAAGTAGGTGACTTGCCTACTGGCTCTGGAGGGGGCAACATGTTCTGTGCTTGGTCAGGGGGAGTGCAAGGCCACAGTCTTTCAAGTGGATGGCTTCTCCACTGGTTCTGGAGGTGGCATTGTGCCCAGTGAGCTTCATCCTGGGGAGGATGGGGTGAGTGGATGGCTTCTCCACTGGTTCTGAAGGGGACATCGTGCCCTGTGAGCTTCATCCTGGGGAGGATGTGGTGAGTAAATGGCTTCTCCACTGGTTCTGGAGGGGGCATTGTGCCCTTTGATGCAAATCTTGGGGAGAGCAAGGTCACAGTCTCTCACCTGGGTGTCAGACCTACAACAGCCCATTGAGGCAGGACTACACACTGTCCGCCGGCGGTGACAGCTGCTCAGTGGTGGCAGTGGTGCTGCTAATGTTAAAGCTGGCAGTGGTGGGGGGAGGCTCCAGCCCATTCCCTGCAGCCTCGGACGGCTGCCCACTGGTGCTGCTGCTTCTGGCAGTGGTGCTGGTGCTGGCAGTGGTGGGGGGAGGATCCAGCCCATCCCCTGGAGCCTTGGACGGCTGCCCACTGGGGCTGGTGCTGCTTGTGGCGGTGCTGATGGCGGTGCTGGTGGCAGTGCAGGTGGCGGTGCTGGCAGTGGTGGGGGGAGGCTCCAGCCCTTCCCCTGCAGCCTTGGACGGCTGCACCACCATGGTTGGTGGTGGGGGCTCTGACTGAGTCCCTGCACTAGGCCCCTTGTCTCTACGGCCCTGGCACCTCCTTTCTGTAGCTGGGGCTGCCTCCTTGACCTTTCGTCCTGCAGCTAGGGCTGCCTCCTTGCCCTTCCGTCCTACAGCTGGGGCTGCCTCCTTGCCCTTATGTCCTGCAGCTGGGGCTGACTCCTTGCCCTTCCTCGACTCACTTGGGGCAGGCACCCTGTCCACCTGGCTGGCTAGTGGCCAGGATGCTTTCCCACCTGGAGTAGTTGGAGACACTACTGTGCCCGTGGACTGGGTGGCTGAGATGCTTGCCTGGGATTTGACTGCTCTGGCCTGACGTGAGGACAGGGGGGAGGGGGAGGGAAGAGGTCAATGGTGGAGAGGAAAAGCTTTTAGGGACATTGGGGAGGGAAGAGGGAGATGGTTTGGGAGTGGAGGAAGAGGGAGGGTGCAGGTGCATGGGCTGGATGCTGTTGTGAGGCAGATGGCTGTTGGGTGTCTGAGTGCTTGCATTTGTGCACTTTGGGAGGAGGGGGCACAGACACTGTGGGAGAGGACACAGGGGACGTATGCATGGATGTGGGGGTGGTGACTGCCAGTGAGGGGCGTGTACTGTTAGGTGTGCTGGTGATGGTGGTAGTGGATGAGGATGTAGTGCATGCAAGTGTGAGTGTAGATGCAACTGGGAGGGAGGTGGAGGTCGAGGAGGAGGGGCCACAGTGGAGGCAGTGGATGTTGGTATGTCTGCTTCTGGATGGTGTTTGTGTGAGTGCCTGTGGGATGAAGTGTGGTGCTTGTTTGCCATGTCCACTCTTGTGTGTTGTCCTGGGTGCATGCTTGTCTGACTGTGTGCTTGGGATAGGTTAGGGTTGAGGGGAATGGGATTGGGTAGAGGAAGTTGAAGGGGGGAGGCTGGAAACAGGGACAATGGCTGCCATCAGAGAGGAGGCCAGAGCCTGGATTGATCTCTGTTGGGCCACCAAGCCAGTGTGAATGTCCTCCAGGAATGCATTTGTCTGTTGCATTTGGGCTGCCAGCCCCTGGATGGCATTCACAATGGTTGACTTCCCAACAGAGATGGATCGCAAGAGGTCAATAGCCTTCTCACTCAGGGCAACAGGGCTAACTGGGGCAGTGCCTGAGGTACCTGCGGCGAAGGAGATTGCCACTCTCCTGGGTGAGTGGGCAGGGGAAACTCGCTGAGGGGCTGCTGGGAGAACGATGCTGGTACGGGGGCTAGGGGCTGTACCTGTAGCTGGGGTGGGCACAGAGGTGCTCGCCACCACCAAGGAGCTCCCATCGGAGGAGGTATCCTTGTCTGAACTGTCCCCTCCTGTCTCTGCCGTGGTGCTCCCCTCGCCCTCCGTCCCACTGGTGCCCTCATCATCGGTGGATTCCGCCTCCTGGGTCCCATGGGATGCCGCTACTTCCATCGCTGGTGCCTCTGCTCCTCCGCCAGATGATGCTAATGCACAGAAGGACAGGGTGGCAAAACAAAAAAGGGGGGAAGAGACGAAGTATACACTTGGTCAATGGCGCCAACAACACCACTGTTGGTGTACACAACACACTCACACACAGGGAACAGCCCTACGCACTAGGCAATGCACAACCAGTCACAATGCTAGTCACCAGCCCATGGATAGGGACACCTAATGGCAATTAGAGAATACCTGAGAGCCACAGACCCCTGCCCAGTAATGGATGCCTACTAGCTTGGTTGGAGTACTTTCACATCAAAACCCTGCCCAACATGGGACCTACCCTGCAATGCAAGGCCTGGGCTAGGGGCACCCACAGAGCCAACACCCCCCACCCAGATGCCACCCCACCAGGCGCAAGTTGTATATTGGGGCACTGTATTCACCCCCTTTGGCTGCTGTGATGCCCCCAAGCACCCATCTAGCTCTGGATAGGCCACCACCAGTATGCGGGCCATCAGTGGGGTCAGGGTTCGACAGGCACCACTTCCTAGTTGGGAGGCCATCCCCAGCTGGACCTCTGCAGTCTTCCGTGCCAAGCGTCTCAGGTCCTCCAACCGTTTCTGACAGTGGGTGCTCTGCCTGCCGTAGACCCCCAGGGTCCGCACGACTTTGGCGATAGCACGCAATATACCCTTCTTTTGATGGGCACTGACCTGCAGGGAAATAGACACTTTGAATGGTATAAGTCCGACCGTCCTGCCTGTTACACTCATGGCCTACCATTCCCCTTCCCATACATGCTGCACGCTGCCCAGGGCCCATCCACCACCCACCCCATACATGAGGCCTTCACACACCACACTTCATGCATTCACGCCCCATGCATTGTACTCACAGTGTACTCACCTGTTGATCTGGAGGCCCATACAACATTCGGTACTGGTGAAGGCAGGGGCCCTTTCCCCAATCACATGAGTCATGGTCATTTCCAGACACAGGTCACAGCAGCACTTGCAGTGTAGGTCCTCCCCTGTTGAACGTGAGGTAGCAAGTGAGGAATTAGATAGAAAATAGTGGTGAAGTCCACAGCAGTGCATACCGTCACCACCGGCGTACATCACCACTGGCCACTGTACCCTATAGGGCCCAATGTTAACCAATGAGGAGTTGCACAGCGGTTCTCGGCCGCCTCCCGCAATGGCGCACAACGTCAGTGGAATTACCTCATTTCCACCTGTCCTTCCATACAGGACAAGTGGACGCCATTTCAGGGGGGGGGCATTTCAGGGGGGTCAGGCCATGGAGCCTAACTGCGTCACAATACAAAAATGCACCATTTGGACATCTCAAACAAAATACTGTTACGAAGAGTACATTGGGGCAGAGAAGAACCACAGATGGTCACCAGGAGCCAGAACAAGATCCCTACTTTGAGGGCCACAATCAGGGAGCTGTGTGCCCAATTGGAGCCTGACCTAATCTCTGCTATCCGTCACCCCACCGGGATCCCCCCTCTTGTGCAAGTGCAATCAGTGCTCCATTTCCTGGCAACTGCTTCTTTCCAAGTGACAGTGGGCTTGGCAACAGGAATGTCTCAGCTAATTTTCTCAATAGTGCTGACCACAGTGTTGTCTGCCCTAATTAAACACATGTTCAGCTATATCGTTTTCCCCCAGGTGGAGGATTTGGCCACAGTGAAAGCTGATTTCTATGCAATGGGACATATGCCCAACATTATTGGGGCTATTGATGGAACACATATTGCATTTTCCCCCCCCTGGCGAAATAAACAGGTGCTCAGAAATCAAAAGAGCTTTCACTCCATGAATGTGCAGATGGTGTGTTTGGCGGCCCAGTACATTTCCCACGTCAATGCAAAGTATCCTGGGTCTGTGCATGATGCCTTTATCCTGAGTAATAGCAGCATCCCAAATGTGATGGCTCAACCCCAGAGGCACAGGGTGTGGCTAATAGGTGAGCCCTGGTTCCCACCCAGTATATGTTGGTTTATGGGTTGGAGTTGTCCCTCAATAATTGCAGGGGACTCTGGTTACCCCAACCTCTCATGGCTACTGACCCCTGTGAGGAATCCAAGGACAAGGGCAGAGGAACATTACAATGAGGCACATGAACGAACAAGAAGAATTATAGAGAGGACCTTTGGCCTCCTGAAGGCCAGGTTTCGTTGCCTCCATCCAACAGGTCGATCCCTGTGCTACTCGTGCAAGAAGGTCTGAAGAAGGTCTGCCAGATCATCGTGGCATGCTGTATGTTGCACAACCTTGCCTTGCATCGCCAGGTGCCCTTTCTGCAGGAGGATGAGGCTGGAGATGGCCATGTGGCAGCAGTGGACCCTATGGACAGTGAAGATGAGGAGGATGAGGATGAGGACAACAGAAGTGCAATTATTTGTCAATACTTCCAATGACACACAGGTAAGATAGTCACATTTAATTGACAGTTTTGTGTTTGACATTGTCATTGGCAGGCTGTTTTTCCCACTTCTATGGCCACTCACTGTACCCTTTGGCATCTCTTTTTGCAGATGTTGGTGCCCCACTATCGCTCCTGGTGTGTTCACTGCAGCCAACTACAGGTCTTTTCTATGTCTACATTACTGTACAGTTGAAAACGGATACATACTTATATCACTTGACATACTCCATACCATTTTTAAAGGGTGTTTATTTAAGTGCTAAGAAGTAGAAGGGGTAGTGCAATGGGCTGTGGTAATGATGGAGGAAAGTCCAGGATAGAGTCCGGTCTCTTTGTATCACAGGTGCATTGTCCAAGGGGGAATGGGAAGGGGAGCAATGGCAGTTCAAGGTGGGCAGGGTGCCTGAGTGGCACACAGGGGTGACAATCAGGAGAGTTTTATTTCCTGGTGGGTCTTGGCAATAGTCTCTGGCTTCTGCCTTGATCACAGGGAACGTTTGCGGGGTTGTTCTCTTTCTGCAGAGGGAGGGGTGCTGGTAGCCTCTTGTTCCTGTGGTGGGCCTCCTATTCACTAGTGGCAGGGGAGGTGGAGGGCTATTCATCGGTTTGGCTAGTGTCAGGGGCCTGGTGGTGTGCCACTGCCTCCCTCATAGTGTTTGCCATGTTAGCCAGCACCCCTGCAATGGAGACCAGGGTGGTGTTAATGTCCTTCAAGTCCTCCCTGATCCCCAGCTATTGTCCCTCCTGCAGGCATATGTTCTTCTCCAACTTGTCCAGTATCTGGCCCAGTGTATCCTGGGAATGTTGGTATGCTGCCAGGATCACAGTGAGTGCCTCCTGGAGAGTCGGTTCCCTGGGCCTGTCCTCCCTCTGTTGCACAGCAGTCCTACCAGCTTCCCTGTTGTCCTGTGCCACTGCCACTGACCGAAGGTCCCTGATTGTCCTGTGTTTGTGGGGTACCCTGGGGTCTCTGTAGTGGTGGACACACTACTGATTGACGTGTCTTTGGGACAGAGGTATGGGCCCACTGGGTGGGTGCTGTGGTGGTGTTTCCTGAGGGGTGAGGCTCTGTGGTGGTGTGAGACTGTGCTTGGGTAACCGACTGTCCGGAGATCCCTGATGGGCCAGGTTGGTCATCCAGATCCAGGAGACCGGAGCTGCTGTCATCACTGTGGGCTTCTTCTGTGGGGGGACCGGATGTGGCTGGCACCTCTTCTCCGGTGACATTGGCTGGGATACCTGTGGGGATGTAATTGCAGTGCTATTGTTTCTGCGTGTGACATATTGTGCATGGGTGTGTTGCCCTCTATGGTTATCATTGCCCTGGCAGATTTGCCTTGTGTGAGTTGTTATTTGGTGGGCTAGGTGATTCTCTCCAGTATGCATTCAGTGGTGATAGGTGTTCATGCAGGTCTGTGAGGGGTGTCCAAGCATTGGTGTTGCATGCAGGGCTTGGTATTGGGATGAGTGGGTTTGTGGTGTTGGGGTATGTGGGAGGTGGTGGAATGATGGGAGTAAGGGTGGGGGTTTGTGATGGCATGCAGGTAGGGGGTGATAGTAATAGAGATTTGACTTACCAGAGTCCAATCCTCCTCCTACTCCTGCCAGGCCCTCAGGATGCATGATTGCCAACACTCCTCCCATGTTGTAATTTGTGGGGGAGGAGGCAGGAGTCCGCTAGTCCTCTAAACTGTGAGCTGGTGTCTTGTTGCCACGGAATGCACCTTCCCCTGTAGGTCGTTCCACCTCTTCCTGATGTCATCCCTTGTTCTGGGGTGTTGTCCCACGGCGTTGACCCTGTCCCTGATTCTCCACCATAGCTCCATCTTCCTAGCAATGGATGTCTGCTGCACCTGTGATCCAAATAGGTTTGGCTCTACCTGGATGATTTCCTCCACCATGACCCCTAGCTCCTCCTCTGAGAACCTGGGGTGTCGTTGTGGTGCCATGGGTGTAGTGTGAGTGGTGTGGGTGAGGGTGTGTGGGGTGATGTGTTAGGGTGTGTGATGTAAGGTGCGTGGGTGGTGTATAGGTGATGGTGTTATGGGGCTCTGGTTGTGTGGGTGCTCTTGCTGTATCTCCTTCTGTTGGCAATTGTTTGTAGTTGTACAGGATTGTGGGTAATGTGGGTGTGATTTTTATAGTGGTGTGGGTGTGGTGTGTGTATAGGTGTCAGGTGTGTGTAGTTTGAATTGTCCAATGTGGTGTTGTTTTGTATGTGTGTGTGTATTTTGAGTGTAGTGGTGTATACAGCCATTGGTTTACCGCCATTGAATGTCCGCCGTGGTGATTCATGGGTCATAATGTGGTGGGCGTTGTTCTGTTGGAGTAACGGTGTGGGTTTTGCTACCGCCAGTTTATCACTGACCTTTGGGCTGGCGGACTTGTGTGTGTGGCTGTATAGTGATGGATTGGTATGTGTGTGTCACAATATGGTTGGCGGTTTTCCGCTGCGGTGGTGTTATGTTGGCGGCAGTTGGCATGGCGGTAAGTGGGATTTACCGCCAATGTCATAATGAGGGACTGTGTGTGTTGTGGTGTATGCGTGGTTGTATACGTGTGAGTGAATGGGTGTATGAATGTTGAATTGAGTGCGTGTCTGCATGTCAGTGTGTATGCATGTGAGGATGCATGTTTGCATGTTTGTGAGTATGTGTGGCTGAATGCATGTGAGTATGTGTAAGTGAATGCATGTGAGTATGTGTAAGAGAATGCATGGATGGATGCGTGTGTGAATGCGTTTATGGATGAGTGTGAGTGGATACAAGTCTGGAAGTGCAGGTGAGTGGGTGTATGCGTGGTGCGTTTGGTTGTCTGTGTGCATGTACATGGGGAAGGTGGTAGGGGTGCTGTGACAGTGGGGGTTTGGGTGGCGCTGTGACTGTAGGGGGTTTGGGATTCAGGTGCTTGCTGGGGAGAGCCGTCTACTGGTGACAGTGAAAGGTGGGGGTGGGGGCCACTGTGACTGTAGGGGGGTGGAGGGTGCTGTGACAGTAGGGGGGTAGGAGGTGGGGAGTGCTGCTACTATAGGGGGGGGGTCAGAGGGGGCAGGAGGGGTCAGGTCCTTGCTGGGTGGGAGCCGTCTACCAGTGACAGGGAACAAATTCCCTGTCACCGGTAGCCCTACCATCATGGTTTTTGTGGCGATTGGCCGGCTCATAATACCGTCGGTGGTCCTCTGTGGCCCTTCGGGTCGGAGATGAACATCTCTGGCCCGGTGGTTCATTCCACCATGGCGGTATGGATGGAGATGTGGCAGGTTGGCAGCGGTCTGCCAGGGTTATAATGACTACCTATATAATTCAAGCCACTCGGCTCTATGTCACGCTATGCAACTACATTCAGTGGTATTCCACTGTATACTATGCCACTCTATGTTTCCACTCTACGTAACTCCGCTATTCCATTTTATGCAACTCAACTCTACTGCACTCAACACCACTCCACTTTATGGTATTCCACTTTATGTCACTCCACTCTGTGCTACTTCACTCTAAGCTATTTGATTCTACCCCTCTCCAATACATGCCACTTTATGCCAGTCTGCTCTGTGCTATTCCTGCCTATACTACTCTACTCCACTGTATGCCACTGCACTCTACACTATTCCACTCCACTCTCAGCCACTCTACTATATGCCCCTCTCTATGTCACTCCACTATACTCCACTCAACTCTGTGCCATTCTACTCTATGCCACTTCACTCTTCACCACTGTACCGTACTTCACTGCATTCTACACCACTCCACTTTGCACAACTCTACTCTAAGGTATTCCATTCTACACCATTCAACTCTGCATCTCTCTATGCCGCATGGTCTACTCTATTCCACTCTATGTTATATGGTACTATACTACTTCACTCTACCCTTTTCCACTCTATGCTAGTCCCTCAATGCCACCCCACTCTACTCCACTCCATGCCACTCCACTCTACACCACTGTACTGTAAGCAACTTCACATCACTCAAATCCACACAATTCCAATCTATGCTAATCCATTTAATGCTACTCAACTCTGTTTATCTATGCTACTCCAATTTATGGTGTTCCACTATACACCACTAATTTCTATGCTACTTCACTCTACCCTGTTCTGCCACTCCACTTTAGACCACTCCACTCTACTCCACCCCACTCTACACCGATGTACGGTACATTACTCTACTTTACGCCCCTCCACTTTACACAACTATTCTATTTTACATCACTTGACCCTATTCAACTCCATTCTATGGTGTTCCACTCTATACCACTCCACTCTATGCCACTGCACTCTACACTATTCTATTCTACACTACTCCACTCTATGCCACTAAGCTGTAGGCCTCTCCTCTCTATGCCGCTCCAATCTAATCCACTCCACTCTATGTCATTCTAATCTGTGCCACTCCACTCTACACTACTGTGCTCTAAGCCACTCCACTCTACGCCACTCCACTATGTACAATCCCTCTCTAAGCTATTCCATTCTACACATTCAACTCTACATCTCTCTATGTTACTCCTCTCTGTATTCCTTTCCTCGCCATTCTGCGCCAAGCTACTCCAATCTACCCTATTCCACTCTATGCCATTAACTGTATGCAAGTCTACTGTATGGCACTCCTATCTACACCACTCCATGCTGTGTCATTCTACTCTGCCACTGCTTTATGCCACCCCATTCTATGCCTCCCCACAATAAAAATGTCCACTCTAAATGATTCCATTATACACCACTCAAATCTACATCCCTCTTTGCTCTGTATTCCACTCTTGCCACTTTGTGCTACACTACTGCACTGTGCCCTATCCTACTCTATGCCACTCCAATCTATGCCACTTTACTGTATGCCACTCCTATGTACACCACTCCACTTGATGCCACTCTACCCTACGCCAATTCACTCTACACCACTGTGCTGTGTTTCACCCCACTCTATGCCACCCCACTATGCACAACTCCCCTCTAGGCTATTCCATTCTACACCATTCAATGATACATCTCTCTACACCGCTGTGTTATGTATTCTACTCTACAACACTCCGCACTACACTACTCCACTCTACCATATTCCATTCTATGCCATTCAGCTCTATACCACTCCTATCTAAACTACTCCAATCTACACAACTTGACGTTATGTTATGTTATCATACACCACTCGGTTCTATGTCACTCTATGGTATTCCACTCAACACTATGCCACTCTGTTCTACTCCACTCTACACAACTCCACTCTATGCTCCTCCACTCTATGTTATTCCATCATGTGCTTCTTCACTGTACGCCACTCTATGACAATCCATACTACCTATTCCTCTCTATGCCACTCTAATGCAACTCCACTCAACACCACTCCACCCAATGCAACTGTGCTCTATATTATTCCATTTTACACCACTCCACTCTGTGCCACTCTACTGTATGTCCCTACTATCTATGTCATTCCACTCTAATCTACTCCACGCTATGCCATTCTACTCTATGCCACTCCACTCTCCACCACTGTGCTGAATGCCACTCCACTCTACACCACTATACACAACTCCACTCTAAGCTATTCCATTATACACCACTCAATTATACATCTCTCAATGCCACTCTGCTCTACATTCCAGTCCATGCCACTCTGCACTATGCTACCCCACTCTACCCTATTCCACTCTATGCCATTCCGCTCTATGCCAGACTACTGTATACAATTGCCAACTACTCCACTCCATTTTATGCCACTGAACTCTATACCAATCCACTCTACATGACTGTGCTGTTTGCCACCCCACTCTATGTCCCTCCACTATACACAATTCCACTCTAAGCTATTACATACTGCATCATTCAACTCTACATTTCTCTATGCCACTTTGCTCTGTATTCCACTCTTCACCACTAGGTGCTATGCTACACCACTCTACTCTGTTCCACTGTATGCCATTCAATTCTATGCCACTCCACTGTATGCCACTCCTATCTACACTACTCCAATCTACATACCTTCACTCTATGCCACTGTACTCAATGGTATTCCACTCTGTACTATGCTACTCTATGCTACCCACTCCATGCAAATCCACTCTCTGCTGCTCCACACCATCATATTCCATTGTATGCCTCTCCACAGTACGCTACTCTATTACACTCCACTCTCCACTATTCCTCTCTATGCCACTCTACTCTGTGCCACTCCACTCAAGACCACTACACTCAGTCACTCACTCTACACTATTTCACCCTATGCCACTCAACTCCGTGCCACTTCATTGTATGTCCCTCCTCTCTATGCCAATTCATTCTAATCCACTCCACTTTATGCCATTCTACTCCACCTCACTCCACTCTATAGCACTGTGCTGGATGCCACTCAACTCCATGCCACTCCACTATGCACAACTCCAGTCCAAGCTGTTCCATTCTATAACATTCAACTCTACATCTCACTACACCACCTCACTCTGTATAATACTCTATGCCACTCCATGCTATGCTACTCCACTCTACCCAATTTCACTTTATACCATTCCACTCTATTGAAATCAACTGTAAGCGACTCCTATCTACACCACTCCACTCTAAACAACTCCACTCTATGTTATATCATTTTACGACATTTGGCTCCATGTCACTATATGTAACTCCACTCAGTGGTATTCCACTCTACACCATGCCACTCTATGTTACTCCACTCTACATAACTCCTCTCTCCTCTATTAGATTCTGTGCCTCTCAACTTTATGGCACTCAATGCCACTCCACTTTATGTATTTCACTTTATGCCACTTGACTCCAAGGTACTCCACTATGTGCTATTGCATTCCATTCCTCTCCACTGAATGCCACTTTATGCCACTCCACTCTACGCTATTCCTCTCAATACCACTCTACTCTATGTCACTTTACTGTAGGCCACTGCACTCTACACTATTCCACTCTATGCAACTCCACTCTAAACCATTCTACTGTATGCCTCTCCTCTCTATGTCACTCCATTCAAATCCACTCAACTCTATGCCACTCTACTCTACGCCACTCCACTCTACACCACTGAGACGCATGCCACTCCACTCTATGCAACTCCACTATGCACAACGTCACACTGAGATATTCATTGTGCACCATTCAACTCTATGTCTCTCTACGCCACTCGTTCTGCTGTATTCTACTACATGCCAATCCGCACTACACTGCTCCAATCTTCTCCATTCCAGTCTGTGCTATACCACTCAATGTCATCCAACTCTATGCAATTACAATCTATGCCACTCCAAACTATTCCATTTTCCTCTATGCTATTTGACTCTATGCCACTCCACTCTACACCATTGTGCTTTATGCAACTTTACCCTACAGCATTCTACTCCACACAACTACACTCTGCACTATTCCATTCTATGCCACTCGACTCTAAGTCTCTCTATGCTTCTCTAATTTACAATAGTACACTCTTTGCCACTACAGGCTACTCTACTTCACTCTACCCTGTTCAGCCACTCCACTCTACACCATTGCACTATAAGGTACTCAACTCTACACCCCTCCACTCTATGCTATTCCATGCTTAGCCACTCAACTCCATGCCACTCCACTCTATGGTGTTCCACTCTGTGTCACCTCACTGTACGCTACCGCACTCTACACTATACCACTCAATGTGTCTCCACTCTATGCCATTCAACTGTATGCCCCTCCTCTCTATGCCACTCCACTCTACTTCACTCCACTATATGCCATTCTACTTGACGCTACCCACTCTACACCACTGTGCTGTTTGCCACTTCACTCTACGCTATTCCACTATACACAACTTCACTCTAAGGTATTCTGTTCTACACCATTCAACTCTACTTCTCTCTATGTCACTCCACTTTGCCTTCCACTCCATGCGACTCTGAGCTATGCTACTCCATTCTATCTTGTTCCAATCTATGCCATTCCACTCTGCGCCACTCTACTGTATGCTACTCCTATCTACACCACTCCACTCTACGCAACTCCACTCTCCAGTATATCATTCTACTCCACTGGGCTCTAAGTCACTTCTCTACTCATTAGTATTCCACTCTACATCACACCACTCTATGTTACTCTACTCTATGCAACTCTACTCTCTGCTATTCCATTCTTTGCCACTGAACTCCATGACACTCAATGCCACTCCACTTTATGGTTCTCCAGTTTATGCCACTCAGCTCTACTCCATTCCACTCTACGCTACTCCATTCTACCCTCTCCACTGCATGCCACTCAATGCCACTCCACGCTATGCTATTCCTCTCTAAGCCACTCCACTCTAAGGTGCTCTACTGTATACCCCTTCTCTCTATTGCAATCCACTCAATTCTATGCCTTTCTATTGTATGCCACTCCACTCTACACTACTGTGCTGTAAGCCACTCCACTCTGAGCAGCTCCACTAGGTACAACTCCACTTTAAGCTATATCATTCTACACCATTCAACTCTACATCTCTCAATGCCACTTGCTCTGCTGTATTTTACTATATGCCACCCTGCGCTACGCTACTCCACCCCACCCTATTCCACTTGATGCTATCCCATTCAATGCTGCCCTACTCTATGCCACTCCACAATATGCCACTCCACTCTATACCATTCTACGCTATTTTACTCTAAGCCACTCCACCCTACACCACTGTACTGTACACAACTTCCTCCTACACCATTCCACTCCACACAACTACACTCTATGCTATTCCATTCTATGCCACTCAACTTTACATCTGTCTATTCGACTCTACTTTACGGAATTCCAGTCTATGCCACTACAATCTACACTACTCCACTCTACCATAGTCAGCCACTCCACTTTCAACCACTTCACTCTATGCCACTCAACCCTACGCCACTCCACTCTACACCACTGCACTGTAAGGTACTCAACCCTTCACTCTATGCTATTCCATTATTAGCCGCTCAACTTTATGCCACTCCACTCTGCGGTGTTCCACTCTATGCCACTCTACTGTACGCCATTGCACTCTACACTATTCCACTCAACGCCACTCCACTATACACAGCTACACTCTAAGCTATTCCATTCTACACCATTCAACTCTACAACACTCTACTGTAGGCTTAAAGTGGAGTGGCATACACTACAGTGATGTAGAGTGGAGAGGTATGTAGCTGAATAGTGTAGAGTGGAGGGGCATAGAGTGGAGTGGCGTACATTGGACTGTGCAGATTGGAATAGCAAAGAGTAGAATAATGAAGAGTGGCACAGCGTAGAGTGAAGTGGTGTGCAATGTAGTGGAATAAAATGGTGTGGTGTATATTGCAGTATGGTAGAGTGGAATGATGTAGAGTAGAATACGGTAGAATGGAGTGGCTTAGAGAAGCATAAAGTCAAGTGGCATAGAGTGTAATAAATTACAGTGGAATGAAGTAAAGCCTTGTGGTGTAGAGTGTAATGGCATAGAGTTGAGTGACAGAGCGTGGAATTATGTAGAGTGGAGTTGCAAAGGATAAGTTGGAGTAGCATAGAGTATACTGGCATAAGTGCAGTGGCATAGACTGGAATAGTGTAAAGTAGAGTGGTGTACAGTGGTATAGAGTTGAGTGAAGTGGCATAGGTTGGTGTACAGTGGAGAAGCATAGAGCAAAACAGTGTAGAGTGTAGTGGTATAGAGTGGAACACCATAGAGTGGAGTGGCATAGAGTTGAGTAGAGTAGAGTAGATTAGAATAGCGTAGGGTGGAGGTGTGTAGAGTGCAGGGGTGTAAAGTAGGGTGGCGTACAGTACAGTGGGGTCAAATGGAATGGTGTAGAGTGGAGAGAAGTAGAGTAGAGTGGTGTAGAATGGAGTGGTATAGAGTGGAATAGAGTAGAGAGAATAGAGTAGAATGATGTAGAATACAGTGGATTGCGTAGAGTTGAATGATGTACAGCAGAGTGGTATAGAGTGCCATAGAGTCGAGTGGTATAGGATGGAAAAGCATAGAGTGCAGTTGTTGAGAGTGTAGTTGTGTAGAGTGGCATGACATACAGTATGGTGGGGTAGAGTGGGATAGTGTAAAGCTTAATAGGGTAGAGTGGAGTAGCGTAGCACATAGTAGTGCAGAGTGGAATAAGGTAAAGTGGAGATGCATAGAGAGATGTAGAGTCGAGTGTCGTAGGGTGAAGTCACCTACAGTACAGTGGTGTAGGGTGGAGTGGCTTACAGTCAAATAGCATAGAGTAGAGTGGTACAGATTGGAGTGTCATACAGTAGAGTGGCATAGAATAGGGTGGCATTGAGCATGATAGCATAGAGTGGAATAGGGAAGGATACGTGCAGAGCAGAGTGCCATAGAGTGGAGTACAGTAGAACGAGTGGCAGAAAGAGATGTAGAGTTGAATTGTGCAGAAAAGAACAGCTTCGAGTGGAGTTGTGGATAGTGGAGTGGCACACAGCACAATGGGGTAGAGTGGAGTGGATTAGAGTGAAGTGATATAGAGAGGACGGGCATACAGTAGAGTGGCTATAGTGGAGTCGCGTAGAGTGGAATAGTGTAGAGTGCAATGTGGTGCAGTGGAGTGGCATAGAGAGGAACAGCGTAGAGTAGAGTGGCATAGAGTGGCATAGAGTGGCATACAGTAGAAAGGGGTAGAATGGAATCGCACAGAGTGGTGTAGCATAGAGTGGAGTGGAGTAAAGTGGAATACCATAAAGCTGAGTGGTGCTGAGTGTCATAGAGTTAAGTGGTCTAGAATATATTAGTGGAAAGTGGAGTTGCATAGAGTGGGGTTGAGAGTGACATGGCGTAGAGTGGAATACCAATTGAGTGGAGTTGCATAGAGTGGCATAGAGCCGAGTGGAGTAGAAGGATATAATGTAGAGTGGAATTGTGTAGAGTGGAGTAGTGTAGATAGGACTGACATACAGTAGAGTGGTCTGGAGTGGAGTGACATAGAGTGTAATAGGGTAGGCTGGAATAGCATAGTGCCTAGTGGCATAGCATGGAAGACAAAGTGGAGTGGCATAGAAAGATAGAGTACAGTGCAGTGGATCAGAGTGGAGTGGTGCAGAGTGGAGTGGCATAGATTAGAGTGACATTTAGAGGAATAGTGTTTAGTATAGTGGCATAGAATGGAGAGGCATAGAATGGAATAACATAGTCTGGAGTATTGTAGAGTGGAGTTGCGTAGAATGGAGTTGCGTAGAGTGGAGTAGCATAGATTGGCATGACAGAATGGAATATCATTAAGTGGTGTTGCATAAAGTGACATAAGGCAGAGGTTGGTAGGAAGACATACCATAGAGTGGAGTAGTGGTGAGTGTAGTGGTGCAGATAGGAATGGCATACAATAGAGTGAAGTAGAGTGGAATGGCATAGAGTGGAATAGGGTAGAGTGGAGTAGCATAGTGCAGAATGGTGTAGATTACGCCCGGAGGAAGTAGCTTGTTATGTTGCTCAGTCTGGGCAGGAGCAATCTCTTGATTTCTTTCCCTGCCCAAATCATTGCAAGTAGGGAAACAGATCTCAAGTCTGCCCCCAGCTGCAGGAGCATTTATAAAGCTCCTACCCGCAGTGTTCGCTCCTGTTTGGCATGAGTTCTGAAAATACTCCCACCAGCCAGGAGCAAACACAAGTTTCCCTGCTGGTGAGGGCAGGGAAACTACCGTCAGCCCACCATGGAGATGGGGACTCCAGGACCAATAAAGGCACCGGGAGGTGGGGCGAATGGCCTGCTATCCTTTTTATAAAATTAGCAGACCTGGGGGATGGGGTTCCCAGTGCCTTTCCAAGGTTCATGGATTGCGGCCCTCACCCCCTTTTATAGTGAATTTCAGCAATGAGGTGGGCTCTACAGAGCCTATAATGACACATGGAGTGGAGGCATGTGGCCCTCTCCCCTTTTTGGTCAATTTTGGCCCTGGGGGTTGACTTCCTGTGGCCTATAATTGCTCTGGGAAGGGAGCTGAGTGTCCCCTACCCTTTTTTAAAGGATTTTGGCCCCAGGATGGACTAACCGGTGCCTATAATAGCTCAGGGAGGGGGGCATTGCCACCGCCCTGTATAAAATGCAGCCCCGGGTGGGGTTCCCATGGCCTCTTATGCCTCGGGGAGGAAGGGGCACCTGTGCCCCGCCCCTTAATTAATGAGAATAGCACTGGGCCAGAAGTTATTTTTGTGATCCAATGGGATCATTGCAAAAACTGGTGTTTTTTTTTATTTTGGGGCCAGGGCGGTCCTTCTGGTTCCCCCTTTGGGGCCTCGGGGTCAGGGAATTCCTATAACGCTGCCTGATTATAACCGTGGTGGATGGGATACTCCGACACAGACATGATGGATATCCCGCCTGCCATATTACAAGTTCTATTGTGGCCTACGGAACTTGTAAAATGACGGACGGGATGTCCCGTCACGTTTGTGACAGAGTATCCCATCTGCCAAAGTCATAACCAGGCCCTAAGTCTGTGAGTCCTGTAATGTTTGCCAGTAACAGTTTACTGACCTTGCTGGCAGCCAATCAGAATAATCGCTCCGGCTGGAGTCTGACTCCACCGCAAGCATAGTGGCACCAGGGAAAAAAAGCTCCCTGTGCCAATCAGAATGCTCCATTTTTAAATTAGTGCTCCTTCAAGAGTCTTTAGACCCAACCTTCCAGATATTCAATTTCTTTGTACCTTATTTTCTCACAAAACAACTGAATGAATTTACATTAAATCACACAAAGCACAATCTGCGTTCCAAGATCTAGGTTTCTGCCAAATGTGGGGTAATTCTGTTCAGCAGTTTTTGCAGTAGTCCTTCCTAAATAAGTCTATGGAAAATGCATGGGGATTTTGTGATTTGGGACCCCCCTTTTGTCTCAGCCCCCACTTTATGGATCACCCCAAAACTATTCTGGGCACAAACCTCACAGAAGAGAGCAATTTTTATGGAAGGTTCTGTGGAGATTCATCAAACAGTGCCAAAGTTATTAACAAAAAAATACATTTTCTATGGAAAAGCTGACCTAACTATAACTCTGTAGTGTCACAACCCCTTCTTGTATCCTCTGCACTGTGACTTTTGCGCACAGGGCTCGTTGTCTTTCCCCTGTGGCACCTCACAGCCTCCTGCAACCCATGGACCCCCTCCCAGAGCACTTCACCCTCTCAAACCTACTGTGATGTTGTTTCCCACTGTTTGCATTCTTGTAAGAGAATCACGTTCTTCCCAACTAATTAGCTCCTTCCCTCATAACTTACTAAATGTAACCAATTATGCTTATTTGTTCCATCTGCCTTGGTTGTTGGCGCCATCTGCAATGACCTATTTACTGCAGTGGCTAATGCTCCTTGATTCCGCCTGCATTGGTTAATTGATTCCAACCATCAGTTGCACCTGCCTTCAGCAAAGGTCACATCCATTATTTTAACACATGCTGTCTCTCAGATTTCCTTTTGAACATTACTACCTTCTATGTGAGCACTGTGCTCTTCTGGAACAGTCGCTTCCATCAAGTATAAATACCCGTCTTAACCTGAGTCAGGTCTTGGCCTTGTTCAAGTGCTGTACAAGCATCTTCCTTACATTCACCTTCTGAGTTACCCAGAACCCTCTGGGGCTTTAGTTTTCCAAGCCTTCCTGTTAATCCTTTGATCCTGACTTCATTGTCTTTACGTCCAGAGCTATGATTTCACCTCTTCTTGGGCTCCATGGACAGCCTCCAGTTTTCCTCTGGATTCCAGTTGAAGAATTAAAGACACGGCTAAGTACTTAACCTCAGGTTAGTGTGCAATAATCCTTAGATACGTTTGGGATTAATCTAAGAATGAGTTCTTTGAAAGTGAAAACCTGTTCCAGGAAATCTCCCATGAGCCTTATCGGTACTGTGGGACCAGTATGGGTTTGGTGGTAGCAAACTATCTGATTGGATGTTCACTGTGGGGTTAGCAGCTCATAGGGGGTTGGACACAGGGCCAGGCCCTGAGTCCAAACCCCCACTGTTCATTGTTGAAAGTTAGGCATATCTGGACTGTGGTTGCTGCAGGACACATGTGGGAGTCCCACAGTAACATAAATTAAAAAATAAGGCCCTCTGAATGGCCAAGGGAGCTTTTCATCCAGTCAGCCCTTTTTGTGCTGTGAGACCAGTAGCAGTACATTCAGCATACAGACAGTACAATCTAATTGAAAGGCCACAACACAGAGAAAAAATGTATTGCCACCATTACAGAACTTGTTGACTATGTCTCTGTGTCCTGCATTTGCAAAAAAATTCAATAATATGGACAGGGTAGGGACACCCTGACCCCATGCCACTTGTGGGGATATTCAGAGGGACTCCTCAAGGAATTAAATAGTTCCATGGTACTGGGGTAAAATGCATGCTTCAATGGGGGAGGTTTGTATGCTGCCAAAGCACCTCAGGGGAGACACTTGTGCAGGTGAAGTGAGGGGTTACCATGGTACCAGCAAAATATTTAAAATTACATATCAAAACACACATTGTGGGTTGAGTGTCTGGTGTGGTGTTGGCTGCATGCGGGGAGAGGGTTGGGTACAGAGCCTCAGCTGAAATGTTAAAACAAAACAGCAATTCACTGTAAAAAAACAAAGATTAAAGTGAAGCTATAGTTAGGTATATTATGAAAGAACCTCTTTTTGTATGATCACCCCCCCAAAGCTTTAGATGGATGCTACTGTTTTTTTTACTTTTATTATTCTAGTGGACTAGGCCCTGCAGTCCAGACCCTAGTGCATGTGCTCTGTCATTCAAAGTTTGAGTACAATTGACTAATGCTGGAATGACTTTTTTAGCTTACCTAAAAGCTCCTAATTTGTGGTACAACAGGCTCTCTGGGCTAAAAAGTTAACTGTCACTAGTGGACTGCAGCACTTAATCATACCACTATTGCAGCGACAAGGTGAGAGCATGATTCTAAGCCTGCCACTGAAGCCTAGTTTGGCAGCTTTAAAAACCGTTAACTAGACATGGCAAAATAAGCCCCTTTGACAGGTTGAATCCTTCCTTTTTCATACTGGTAATCCACCCCTATACAAGGACTTTGTAGGTGCTTATTATTAAAAGAAAAGCATGTTTCTTGTGTGTTTAACATTTCCTGTCAGTGAAAACGTGAAATTTCTGTTTTCACTGTAGCAAAGCCAATGGTCCAATTGGCTAAAGTAAAGTTTTGCTACCCACAGTGCTTAGTGCTTACTTCCATTGAGGACCATCAAAGATTTTACTCCAAAGTATCAAATTAATGGTTACATTAAACTTGACTCATTGTTGAGATCAGATTTAGGGTAACTTTTTTTGCTTCCCAAGCCTCCGGTAGCCTTGCCTGTCTATCTGTAGGAGTTGTCATTCCAGACCTGCTGTGCCCCTGCTAAGAAGGGTGCAGCACAACCCAGGAACAGGAAAAAAGAAACATGCTGCCGGGAGGAGATGTGACCTTCTCCAACAAGATTACTACCATGTGTTGGCCACAGATGGCCCAACTTTATAGAGTCAGTGAAACAAATGGGGATCACACCTTCACCTATCCACTTCTTTAAGAAGGCAGATGGGCTGGCATCTTCCCCAGAGGAGAAAATTCTGTTGCACAACCTGTTTTCCAGGAGGATTGGCTCATTATGATGGATACACTCCAGGGGGTGTACCGAGGACTCCTCACAGGGGAAAAGGATTGTGCCATCTTGGATTTGGGTAGAGGGGGTACACTGGAATTGTTTGGTAGGCAAATATCGAAGAAGTGATGTAAAGTGGGTACGATTGCCTCATGGAAATTATTGCCCAATAGGCTAGTAAGTCCACCCCTCCCACAAATGAGAAGATGGCATAACAGGTGCACCCCAGATGCACAGTCCACTACTGGACTGCAGAGAAGACAGAATAAGGATTACCCAGTTGCTCCCTAGACACAGCAAAGAGGGGCTGCACTAAAGACTGGACCGCATCTGTTGCACTTGACGGCCACCAAAAACGACAGTGGGTTTCATTTACATAGACCAGGTTGCACACTGAGCCACTGGAGCATTATTTTTTTTTACGCTCTGGTGGCGCACTGTGACGACTCACATTTAATATTCACACGCAGCTGCCTTGCATGGCTTTTCATGGCCTTGTAAATATGCCACCCCTTTCAGGCATAACACTGTGTGAAAAGGGTTTTCCATGCGTGTTGCTGAGGGAGATCCCACACAACACCCCTGGAAACTGAAGGAATCTGATGCATTTCCAGATTTACAAGACTGGTAATGTGTCAGATTCCTATGCCTCCTCAGGGGTGGCGTTAAAGTGGTGCAGCAGGGAGAAATAACATTATTTCTCCCTGTTCTTCCTCTTTCAGAATGCAGCACACATAGAAATAGGACAACACCATTAACCCCTAGGGTGCCTTGGACGAGGTGATCTCGTCCAAGGCACCGGTTCCCTCCCTGTGACATCAGCGCGCATCGCGCGCTGACAATCACAGAGGGCCTCCTCCCATTGTGCTGGAAGCTCAGCTTCCAGTGCGATCGAAAGAGAAATGCAAAGCATTTCTCTTTCGATCACATGGGGGAGGCCCAGAGAGGCTTCAAAGGGAAGGAAAGGAATTTCCTTCCCCTTGAAGTCTCTCTGAGCATTTCAAAAGCCGGATTGCAAAGCAATCCGGCTTTTGAAACACCCACTAGACACATGGATTTTCTTTTTTTGTTTTGAAATTGGCATAAGGGAGCGACCCCTTAGGCAAGGGTCGCTCCCGGGGGGGGTGATTTTTTTGGAAGGCCTTTTCTGCCCCCCCGGGGGCAGATCTGCCTGTTATTAGGCCAATCTGCCCCAACCTCAAGACACCAGGGATATATTGTTTTTTTTTTGTTTTGTTCTGTTTTTTTTAAGGTGGGGAGCGACCCCTTAGGCAAGGGTCGCTCCCCTCGGGGGCAAATTATATTTAGACCATTTCTGCCCCCCTTGGGGAGAGATTGGCCTATTTTTATGAGGTCAATCTGCCCCCAAGGCGGGCCGAAACCACTAGACACCAGGGAGTTTTTTTTTAACGTGAATTTCATGCAAGGGGAGCGACCCCTTAGGCAAGGGTCGCTCCCCTGGGGGGAAAATTTATTTTAGGCCATTTCTGCCCCCCTGGGGGGCAGATCAGCCTATTTTGATTAGGCCGATCTGCCCCCATGGGGGGCAGAAATCCCTAGGCACTGGGGATTTTTTGTTTTTTGTTTTACAGATGGGGAGCGACCCCTTGGACATGGGTCGCTCCCCTGGAGGGGAAAATTGTATTTAGGCCATTTCTTCCCCCTTTGGGGGCAGATCGGCCGATTTTGGCTATGCCAGTCTGCCCCCAATGGGGGCAGAAACCACTAGGCACCGGGGATTTTTTTTTTTGCACCAATGTCACGCAGGGGGAGCGACCCCGTAGCAAGGGTCGCTCCCGGGGAGGGGGTTTGGGGTGGGGGGGCAAATTTATTTTAGGCCATTTCTGCCCCCCCGGGGGCAGATCGGCCTATTGTTATTAGGCCGATCTGCCCCCAGGAGGGGCAGAAACCTCTAGGCGCCAGGGCAATTTGCTATTATTTTTTTTTGTTTTTTTTAGAGATGGGGAGTGACCCATTAGGCAAGGGTCGCTCCCCTGGGGGGAAAATTGTATTTAGACCATTTCTGCCCCCCTTGGGAGCAGATTGGGCGATTTTAGGTCACCAATGTCACGCAAGGGGAGCGACCCCGTAGGCAAGGGTCGCTCCCGGGGAGGGGTTGGGGGGGCAAATTTATTTTAGGCCATTTCTGCCCCCCTGGGGCTGGCTGAGCTAGAGGCCAAAATCCACAGGTAGGCACTTTGCAAAAAACACCTCTGTTTTCTGTGAAAAAATGTGATGTGTCCACGTTGTGTTTTGGGCCATTTCCTTTCGTGGGCGCTAGGCCTACCCACACAGTGAGGTACCATTTTTATCGGGAGACTTGGGGAAACGCTGGGTGGAAGGAAATTTGTGGCTCCTCTCAGATTCCAGAACTTTCTGTCACTGAAATGTGAGGAAAGTGATTTTTTTCAGCCAAATTTTGAGGTTTGCAAAGGATTCTGGGTAACAGAACCTGGTCAGAGCCCCACAAGTCATCCCATCTTGGATTCCCTAGGTCTCTAGTTTTCACAAATGCACAGGTTTGGTAGGTTTCCCTAGGTGCCGGCTGAGCTAGAGGCAAAAATCTACAGGTAGGCACTTTGCAAAAAACAGTTCTGTTTTCTGTCAAAAAATGGGATGTGTCCACGTTGTGTTTTGGGGCATTTCCTGTCACGGGCGCTAGGCCTACCCACACAAGTGAGGTATCAAGTTTATCGGGAGACTTGGGGGAACGCTGGATGGAAGGAAATTTGTGGCTCCTCTCAGATTCCATAACTTTCTGTCACTGAAATGTGAGGAAAACGTGTTTTTTTTGCCAGATTTTGAGGTTTGCAAAGGATTCTGGGTAAGAGAACCTAGTCAGAGCCCCACAAGTCACCCCATCGTGGATTCCCGTAGGTCTCTAGTTTAAAAAAATGCACAGGTTAGGTAGGTTTCCCTAGGTGCCGGCTGAGCTAGAGGCCAAAATCTACAAGTAGGCACTTTGCAAAAAACACCTCTGTTTTCTGTCAAAAAATGTGATGTGTCCACGTTGTGTTTTGGGTATTTCCTGTCGCGGGCGCTAGGCCTACCCACACAAGTGAGGTATAATTTTTATCGGGAGACTTGGGGGAACATAGAATAGCAAAACAAGTGTTATTGCCCCTTGTCTTTCTCTACATTTTTTCCTTCCAAATATAAGAGAGTGTGTAAAAAAGACGTCTATTTGAGAAATGGCCTGTAATTCACATGCTAGTATGGTCACCCAGTATTCAGAGATGTGCAAATAACCCCTGCTCCTCAACACCTTATCTTGTGCCCATTTTGGAAATACAAAGGCTTTCTTGATAGCTATTTTTCACTCTTTATAATTCAGCAAATGAATTGCTGTATACCCGGAATAGAATGAAAACGCACTGCAGGGTGCAGCTCATTTATTGGCTCTGGGTACCTGGGGTTCTTGATGAACCTACAAGCCCTATATATCCCCGCAACCAGAATAGTCCAGCAGACGCAACTGTATATTGCTTTAAAAAATCTGACATTGCAGGAAAAAGTTACAGAATAAATCGTAGAGAAAAATTGCAGTTTTCTTACCTCAATTTCAATATTTTTCTATTTCAGTTGTTATTTTCTGTAGGAAACCCTTGTAGGATCTACACAAATGACCCCTCGCTGAATTAAGAATTTTGTCTACTTTTCAGAAATGTTTAGGTTTCTGGGATCCAGCATTGGTTTCATGCCCATTTCTGTCACTGACTGGAAGGAGGCTAAAAGCTCAAAAAATCGTAAAAATGGGGTATGTCCCAGTAAAATGCCAAATTTGTGTTGAACAATTGTGTTTTCTGATTCAAGTCCGCCTGTTCCTGAAAGCTGGGAAGCTGGTGATTTTAGCACCACAAACCCTTTGTTGATGCCATTTTCAGGGGAAAAACCACAAGCCTTCTTCTGCAGCCACTTTTTCCCATTTGTTTGAAAAAAACGAAATTTTCACTGTATTTTGGCTAATTTCTTGGCCTCCTTCAGGGGAACCCACAAAGTCTGGGTACCTCTAGAATCCCTAGGATGTTGGAAAAAAAGGACGAAAATTTGGCTTGGCTAGCTTATGTGAACAAAAAGTTATGAAGGCCTAAACGCAAACTGCCCCAAATAGCCAAAGAAAGGCCTGGCACAGGAGGCGAAAAAGGCCTGGCAGAGAAGGGGTTAATGATTGCTTATCTGCAGGAAGGTTCACTTCCTGTACATAAACAATCATCCCTGCAATGCAGGCACCCTTGCATCATTGTGCAAGGGTGCCTGCTTTGGTGCCAGGCAGCAGTTTGTGTGCCAGTACAAAGAAAAGTAAAGGGATGTGCTGTATTTCTGTAAATACGATGCATCCCTGAACTATCAAAATGACACAGAAAGGTGCAGAAAGCTGGCTTGCAGTGCCATTCTGCATCATTTCCTTGTAAATGAGCCCCTGTATCTGCTGTAGCCATCTGTAGAAAAGAACTCCACTAGTGCCAGGATAGAAGAAGTGGCTACATGACTAGGTAGCTATCCTCCTGTTAAATGTAAGGACCACCAACACATAAAGAACCCTGTACTATTTCAGACCCTAGCTGCCTGGGAATGCCTGTTTGCCACTGGATACCAAAATGCCTGCTGGGTGACCGAGTCTTGACCTTCTGGTGGTGTTCCCAAGTACGTGGGAGCAACAGCTGAAGTTGAGGTGAACCGGTGGACCTGCTATAACTGGGAGGCCAGTTGACCAGTGGTGACTGGACTTGCCTGCTGCACTGTCGTAGATCAAGTCCTCAAGATTGAGACGACTCCAATGCTTGTGAATACCAGGGTGGACCCAGGAAATCTCATTGCATCTCATCAGCAACCACAGCATTTTCAGAAACTTCTTCACCTTTAGAATCCTGCACCCCCAGAATTAGGACCACTTCTTGGCTATACTGTGGTACAAGAGAAAATTTCAGAAAAGACTGTGACTGCTAGACCTGACAGACAACTGTCTTCCTGGACCTCCGTGAGCCTTTGACTGGCTCCCATCCCGGTGTGGCCCATCCGCGTGGGGTTGAAGTAACCATACTAGCCAGTTCAGTAGGATTTGCTAAACCACTTAGAACGATTTATTGCATTCCTAAAGAGTGAACTGCAGTTATTTACTCAACTATAAACAATCATGCTTAATACATTTTAGTTGTTTTGGTGTATATTTTAAAATAAACATACAGTCTATTTTTTATTAAATCTGTTTTGCAGTTTTATTCTGTTGTGTTTCTTACTTATTTACTGTTTGGTACTTCTAAATGCTTCACACTTGTTCCTTTGATTAAGCCTAACTATTCTGTGCTACAAATATGCAGGACTGAGCTACAGGTTTTATTAAAGAAACTTACTGGACCTGATAAAGATTGTGACATTTTTGCAGTGTGAGGTCTTATACAACCACCACATAATAAATCACTTTCCTTAAGGTATGATAATAAGATCCTAGCTGATGTTACAAAACCATGGAAATTCTCTTAAAAGAACAAAGCATAAAGTGATGTTATAGTTAGGTGTTGAAATAAGATAACAAACAGTGGCAGAGCCAATAGGTCTCTCCTTTGGGACCTATTAGCATTGACAATCGCTTTTTGTGGAACCATACAGTGCTAGGTGTGGGGGTGATCTGTGGGTGGGCATGAAGACCAGCAGTGTAACACCTATGTGAAAACAGCCAACTAATTACACTAAACAACAAAGGAAGTGGGGGGTCCTCACAACAGGGCAGGCCTTGTGTGACATCAAAAGTGAAGTCACTCAACCAACAGTAGGCCTGACAAGAAGCAACAACAGGGAAACAGCCTTTTGTGGCTCTAGTAGGAGAGAAACAAATGCACACAATAGCTTAAGAGTAATTAAGTGTGGTATGTTTTTAAAAGACAATCTTCTGAGTTCTATTGGTTTAATATACAGTGAGCGCAGCCTGTATAAAAGCAAATATTTCTACTAATGCATTAATACGTTCTAGCCAGCATTTCCATGGTACATCACGAGATAATCACCACCGACCGAATTATGTTTCAGGCACGTAGGAAAGTAAATTGACTCATGGGTAGCACCTTCAGCGCAGTTATTTATGCTGTTAAAACATGTTTAAACATGCTCACCGGGAGCCACTGTGGTTTAGGAACAATAAATTTCTGATTAGCTAGGGAAACAGGTTTTTAGTTAAATAAATAATTTGCTTGATAATAGGAAAATACGGGTGGAGCAGCAGCTTGCATAGACACTGCCATAGACTGCGAAGGGGGTGGGGGTCACACTGTGTGACCCTCAGGATCTCGGGAACCGTGGTGAAAGCCATGGAGGCCATACAGCGGGGGCAGGTATGGGATTAATCGACTGTGCACATACACTGCCATAATCTGTCCTTGAGTTTGTGCTGCCTCCGATGTCATGCATGAGGCGCAGCTCTACCGAGAGCGGAGGATGTGGAGAGGTTACTATTACACGGGGTTTAGCAGCACCACACCAGCACATACACAGTGTACTGGAGACTCCCGGTACTCACCCTACAGTAAGCGGTGTGTTCTGGTACATCAGGATTCTTTTGCTCATATTTAAAATCACATGGAAGTAATGGAGGAGGAGGAGAGAATATGCGGAGTATGGGAAACATCGAAGACACCATAACAAGGGAAAGAAAGCCTGAAATGGTCGAAAACAGCTGATAGACCTGTAGCTGAAGCAGTGAGGAAAGAGGAGGGAATGTGCAGGGGATGGGAAACATGAAAAACGTTGACAAAAGGGGAACAAGAACCAAGAAACAAGATAAGGATGTGATTTACAGGCATCGGAAAAAACGGCGAGTTATTTAAATGTTTGTAGAGACTGAAGTCCCTGGGATTAGATATGGTGCAGATGCAAAGTATTGTGTACCCATTAGGAGTATGGAATGCGTCCAGGACAAAGTTCATTCTCAGTAATTTTGTTCACTACTGTCACAGCTATGTAATGAACTACGACTCATTTAAAAGCAGTGTCAAGTTGCCACAGCTATGAATATTCCTGTCATATTTGTTTACATGTGTTATCGGATGCCTATTCAAATGTACTCAAGGACTTTCATTGTTGATGCCTTTTTATTTGGTGGATAGCCTATAACGCCACAATTGTTCTTTTTTAAAAAAGTATTTCGCTGATTCTAGAGGCAGACCTCATGTCTTCTAGACGCTCATTCAGAATCCGCTTACAATTTTTGACTGTATGGCTCATTGTGTAATAGTTAAGCATTTTGGTTGTGTTTGCGTCGTAAACTGCTACGGTGCTTGCAAATATATGTTTTTATTTATCTACAAATCATGCTTATGTATTTTCGTCGGCAAGCACATAACATTGTGTATATTGCGTGTGTTATGTTACAATTAGTGTGTTTCTGTAAAATCCAGGGGTTTTGTAGGCAGCGGTTCAAAGTTTTAGTTGTTTCAGTTAAGTGGCAGGCATGGCAACTACCACACGGGTTATGGTCTCTTACTCTAAGTAAATCCCACGAGGTAGCCATTGGTGCGGCATTTTTGGTATTTCATCCCGTGTATAAACCTTCTCCTGCTTCTGAGTGAGAACATGGGTTTCTTTAGAAATAGTTTGACGTATACAGTAGGTGCCAATTTCTGTGGATTATTTTCTAAACTAGTTTTGTTGGAATGCTTTTTCTTTTCATACAAAGCCTATCAATCTTTAATTCCTGTTGGCCTTTCTCAAACAAAGCCGCCCCATTGATGTTCTTGGCTCTCTTCTGTGTTTTCTAGGTAATCACGGGCTCTAAGTATTTTTGTGAAAGTAAATCTGCTTGTTTATTAAGGACGTTCAGGTTGCTAAAATTTCTTCTAATACCGAGAAACTTTCAATATGGGTGATTGTCTTTGAAAAATGTAATGCAAGTGTGCCAAATTGGTGTTTCCTATGAACTACAGGTCTCAACGGCAACCCCAGAGCATTGTCACATCCATAATTCTTGCCCTATGCTATGTTGTCATTACAAGTCTAAAGGTCAAACCTTGACCAAAGCAAGCACCAGCAAGCGAGCACTGGGTGCAGAGCATGTCCCCAGGCCAGGCACTCCATCATTGTGTGCACTGGAGGCGAAAGGACTGGGCAGAGTGTGTGACCTCAATTTCCAGTGACTCATCATCATTGTAATTGTCCATGTGTATTTGCTTAAATGACTGAGTTACTATCATTGTAAACATTCACGTGGTGATACATGTTGCTTTAATGTCATTCCCAGCATATATTTGACTTTAGTTGGAGATCATCAACAACGCATAGAAGTTGCAGTTCAAAAACTATGATATTTTTCTCCAGCATAATGCCTCTATTGCTGTTCATCAACAGCCAGTTTATGTAAGGGGGATTCAATTCAGTGTAGAGCGGCAAACAGACCAAAAGCCACAATTTAAGTTTAAAATAGATAGCATTGCTGCACTATATCAAAACCACATCAATAACTTATAACCGCATTTCTTTGCTTACTCACTTCTGTCTGCATACCACTGCAGACATTGTGATTCTATTCGTGCACCCCATCTGCATTATTCTAATTGTCTATAACCTAACATTGTTTTCGTGGTGATAAGGTTTCATATATTTTGCTTCAGTGCAGCCCTTTGCTTTAATTGTAATTATATAGATTATTTTGTATCTACTCTTATTTTGGTTTAGTGCAACTCTTGGTGCATATTTCACTTTAATGAAGTTCACCAGTAGAGTGTACCAGTGGTAGCCTGAAAGCAGTTCGTTTTCACAGCAAAAATCCTCAGGGTCTTTTCAATAACATCCTTTTCTGAAAGGGAACGAATCCATGGTGTGTTGCCACCATTGCACAGGAAATCCATTGTAAGCCAAAATGCAAAGCAGTGCCAGCTTGACATAGTCTGCAACTCTGCCTAGTAGACTTTGAACACAATACTCTAGCAGATAGTACTCTTTAGGTACTGTTAGTGCGTCTGACCTTGATAAGTGAACTTACAAGGTGAAGCAAATAGGTTGATTAACCTTCTGACTCACAATTAAGATGTCCTTACCATAGCTCCAGTACATGCAAATCAATAATCAATAACCAATACACAATATCAATAATAGTAATAATCAATAGAGTCAGTAATCGTCACGCACCATGACCTTTCAGTCATGACTAACCACACCTTTTAGTAAAGTTAGAATATTTATTTCCCTATAATAACAATGCTAAGGTAATGTAGATTAATCTCAATATCAAATGAAACACATACAGAAACAATACTGGCTGTCCAAAGCGGCAGAAGAAACGTAATCTAATCAAAGCTTGAACTACGACACATTCTAAGGTTATGGTGCAAATTAATAACAAAGTCAATTGCATCAGAGTGATTACATGCATTCGAATTCAGCAAAGAAATTCATCAAGTATTATTGCCTATTAGCACAATTTTCATTAGTGAGGATCCTTAACTAACACCAGATTAGCATCAGCATGTTGGGATTCATGCAAAACAATTTAGTAACACCAATTTGGAAAAACATCTAACTCTGGCTCTATCAAACAGTGCAGTTGGTACCTAGAAAGAAAAAGCAAACTGACATAATAGTCAACAGTCTAATTCATAATACCTATCCTCAGTGTGGATTAGCAGGCAGAGTCAGTCTTCATCCTCAGGACATCAGTTGTCAGGAAGGCATCAGGATTCAGCATCAAAGTTCAGAAAATGCTAAGTCTTTAAGCATTAAAGTTAAGCACGTCTCTTGTCAAGACGCAAAATGGGCAAGCATGAACTATGGCAATGCTTAAGACAAAAATGCAAAATGCTAAATGCGGAATGCTGTGCTAAATGCTGCTTTCTTCTTAGTGCAGTGTCATTAAATAAAAACCACTAAAACTATTTCCCAAATCCCTATTGGTCAATTAATCGCATGTTCACGCTTTGTCCAATAAAACTAAAACTCCAAATCTATGAAATCTAATATTACTCCGTTCACATGTCGTTGATTGGTTGTCCTACAATGCCTCATCATCCGGCTCATCAGGTAACAATATTGCTGCAGCTTCTTCTCCAGTCAGTATCTCCATTGTTCTCCTTCCGAGAAAGTCAGTCTCACACGCATTACACACAAAATGTTACATTAGCATGAACAGCATCTTCTAGCAGTCGGTTCTCATGAGAAACTCTCAGTTATGAGCACATTTAAACAACGTAATGGAAAATAACAGTTTAACTCTCTAGGACAGCCATTTATTAAACATTGAGAAATACAGCGTTGACATGAGGCCTGGCAAGTAGGCCAAGACCTTTGCTAAGTAAAGGCCTACAATTAATAAAGCTAAGACATAATGCATAACCCTTAATATGACATATTACTACATTAGTCAAACATATATTCAACTTTTCACAATATTAGAATATTAATAAGTACACTTCGTGAACATTGGCGGCGACTCATCGTAATCACATTTTCAAATGTGTGCATTCTTTTTCTACATTATTATATTTCTACACAAACCCATTATTCAAAATACATGAATACTCATTAATAATTTTTATTAATACACCTGAGCTAGCAATCCCTCCTGTGATGACTAAGGGCCAGATGTAGGTAGAAAGCAAATTGCGAGTTGTAAATTGCGAGTCCTTCCGACTCGCAATTTGCAACTCGCACTTTGCTATGCAGAAAGGTGTCTCGGACATCTTCTGCGACTCGCTATGGGGTCGCAAAGACCCACCACACTAATATTCATAAGGTGGGTCGCAGTTTGCGACCCCATAGTGAGTCTAGGCACTCACAGGGATGGTGGCCTGCTGGAGACAGCAGACCACCATGTCCGTGACTGCTTTTCAATAAAGCATTTTTTTTTTTTTCTATCTGCAGCCCGTTTTCCTTAAAGGAAAACGAGCTGCAAATAGAAAAAATTACCGAAACCTTTTATTTCATTTTTTTTCAGAGTAGGCAGTGGTCCATAGGACCACTGGCTGTTCTGAATTTTTTTTTTTGTGATTTGCGAGTCGGAAACACATTTTGCGAGTCGGTTCCGACTTGCAAAATGTGTTTCTGCATCGCGTTCGGGCATTAGCGCCTCGCAAACGGCGTTCTTTGCCGTTTGCGAGGCGCTAATGCCTTGCTACATCTGGCCCTAAATGTGTTATCAGACTAACTACCACCCACAAATTTTTGCATCAGCTAAAATTCTGTCAATTCAATCCCTTCATATTTTTGTTCCCTTTTTGAATTTTCTCCCTACAATTTTTCCCTTTTCTTTTCTTCTCTCCTCTGATTATTCTTTGCCCTTTTCAATTTAATCATTTTGCATAATTTACACAATCCTCAAATTCCAATTAGACTAACCACAATAATTAATATCCTCTGCAAGATATTCAATAGAATCTCATCCCAAATGTTGCTAAGCCAATTTCCCACTGAAGCAAAACCTTTGCCACTCTTTCCCCAAACACCTGGTTATTACAATTTTTTCAAATCAGCACTTTCATTAGTCAGATTAGTAATTAAGCCTCTAATTTCTCTACTATTATCAGGAATATACGAACAACAATGCCTAGAATTAATCATTCTACAGACTCCACCATCCTTCGCTAAAAGAATGTCTAAAGCAGGATGATTCTGAAGAGTCATAGCTCTATCAGCAGCTAACTCAGTTTCTTCAGGAGTATGGCTCCAGAATTTTTTTTAAGCATGTTATCCACAATAGTAGACAACTTTCGAATCTTTATTGAATTCAGAATGACTCCCACTGAAGGAATCACTGCTCCAAATATATCTCCCACTATACCAGAAGAGGACTCCCTCCTCTGTCACATATGATGTAATTCAGTCACTTTCAGAAACTTCTTCAAATCATCCATTTGGTAAATCTTTGGGAAAACTATCCCCAGATAACACGTCCCATACCATCCTCTTGGAAGATGGTAATAAGCATTAAGACCACAAATATGATAAATTCTAGGAATTGCCAGGTCCTATCCATTCAACATAAACGTCAATTTACTATGAAACAAAAACACATGTTTACATTCACTCGTTCTCACAAATAAATTGTCAATGCGTGATTTAGACCTGTATATACAAAGGTTCCCTACGTGTTGCACATCTAAAGCTAATTTCCCTTGCATTTTAATTACACTATAAGCATAATCATTCCTGTAAGTCCTTTTCTATAAGCCTTTTTCTAACTTCTCCTTCAATGCCTTTCTCCAGTCATCTGTGTGATCTAAGAAGCATTTCTCTAAAGATGTAAGCAAGCATGTCAGATTAGTTCTGGGACATAAGCTGTGCCAAACATCAATAAAGGGTCAAAGTAACCTCTAACTATTACTATGTCATTATCCCTAACTATTCTACTCCAATACCTAATTATGGGACAAACAAAAACACCATGTCACAATTTGAATAAAAGTACTGAATGTACTCCTGGTTATAAAATCTGGTTAATAGCAGGCAACAACTTATTCCATATGTTAGTGGCAAGCTATGATATGTAACTCCTTCCTCGACTGATGAAGGAATCTGCGTACACACATAGAAGTTCCTCGCAGCCATTGTCTCAACATACGCACTCAATAAGTGATAGAGTACATTAGAAGAAAGTTCTCCTTGTGCATTAGTATCCCCATGCAAATACTTCTCATCTAACCTAAACTTCTCTATTGATGTTAGTGCAGAAGTTGTCTCAAAAGCAGAAGTATGGTTGGCTTCACTCTTATCAAGAACAGACTTACCCACAATCAACACCATAAACAATATCCCTCACATAATCGCCAAACCAATACTCATATATTTACAGCGCCTAGTATTTTTACCCTGCTGGCTAATGTTACTCATGATCTGTAAAGCATCAGAAAGCAGAAGAAAATTTAGAAAAACTGCAGCAAAAATAAAAAACAAACAACTCTTCTTTCAGCTGTTATTTACAGCTTTCAGTCTCACTTCCAGGATCCCTTGTCAAAATTGGTAAGCAGCTTGTCAAAATCAGGTTTCAAAAGTCAAATCAGGTTATCAATGTCTCTTCTGGTTACTTTCAACAGTCTCATTTCTCAAACATTTTCTCTCAGTTTGTTTCAACAGTTCAGTTCATCAGCTTTCTTCAGGTGCCTAAATACTGACCCGGAATGCCCCTATCAAAACAGAAAAACAAAAATTCTTGCTGCCATTCACTTGTAGTTTCATACGTTCATTCAGGACCTGCGTATCTTCAACTTGCTATTCTCTTTCTTTTAATCTTTCGATCACCATTCAATTCTCCTTCACTCAGATCTTCTCACCTTGTATCGAGTTCTTCCTCAATTGTTGCCTCAACAACCAATTCCTTTTCTCTTTCTACTTGCGACTCCATCCACTTATCTCCCTTCAGTGGACCTTTTGTCAGTGTTCTCTTCGGAGTTGAACTTGAACCTTCTTCTTCTTGTTCTGCAGTGTTTTCTCTTGATGGACCTGCAGTCGGTTCAGGAGAAGTCAAATCACAGTGACTTTGATCCACCTCAACTCCTTTCCCCTCTGTGTCTGGCAATTGTTCTGTTTGTCTCTCAAGATCGTCTGCTTCTGGGAAAGCCCTCCTCTGACTAGGCTCTCCTTCTGCCACAATTGAGATAGGCTCTCCGTCACCCTCCTGGAGGTCTTCACCTTCGTCTCTCACAGGAGTGACTGAACCATCCTCAGCGGGCTCAGATCCCGTCTCAGTTCCCCTTTGTTCTCTTTCCAGCACTGAGACTTGTTTCGCTGTTGTTGGTCTTCTCAACAACTCTTCTTCCTCAAGATCCAGTGGACATGCCACTTTCTTCGTGTGGCTGGCATGAATCCAGTTTGGAATCCCAGCACACTTCACAGCTGTGGTAGTTGTTAGAACTACCTGGAAAAGTCCTTTCCAACAAGTTTTCCCCATGTGTTTCCAGACCACAACCCAGTCTCCAGCTCTCAGATTGCGCCCTGGGTCATGGATCAGTGGCAGTGTGTTGGCTTCCACCTGCTGAGAGAAAGAGCAAACCACATCAGCCATACCTTTGCAGTAGTCCACCACCATATCATCTGTTATGTTGACAAATGCACTTGCAGGCACCGCTGGCAACCTCATGGCTCAGCCCATAAGTATCCCAGGCCGTGACAATCCTGTCTTCCTGATGGGTGTGTTTCTCATTGACATAAAAAATAAAGGCAATGCGTCAGGCCATTTCAAATTCGTGGACGCATGCATTTTTGCAACTCTTGACTTCAAGGTAACATTCATCTGTTCCACTAGTCCTGATGCTTCAGGGTGGTAACTACAATGCAACTTCTGCTCAATGTTCAGTGCTGCACACAGTAATTTAATTACTTCATTGTTGAAGTGACTTCCCCTACCTGATTCTCAGAAACCCGAAACGTGGTATCAGCTCCCTAAGCAGTAGTTTTGCTACTGTGAGACTATCATTTCTTCATGGAGGGTAAGCTTCAATCCAGTGACTAAAAATGCAAACAATCACCAACACATTTCTCAAACTTCCACACACAAGCATCTCAATAAAATCCATCTGCGTTCTGCTGATTGGATCTCCTGCTCTTCCAATGTGGCTCAAATTAACCACTGTCCCTTTTCCCACGTTAATTTGTAGGCAAATGACACAACAATGGCAAACTGCTTCAGCAACCTGTCTAAACTTTGGGTTAAACCAATCATGTTTGAACAATCAAATCATTGCATCCCTCCCAATATGTGCTTGACCATGATAATACCTAGCCATTTGAGACAAGAGACTATTTGGCAAAACCAATTAACCCTCTTCTGATACCCCCAATTCATCTTGTCTTTGCACGCATTTCATTTTGCTCCATGAACGTTTTTCCTCCCTATCAGCATTATTCTGCAACATTTTCAATTCTTCCAAAGTGTCAATTACTTTCAATGCATAACTTGGACATGTTTCGTCTTCTTCAGATAACAGTTCCCACTTGTACTTGAATGATATACAGTTCAATGTGCAAAACCTTGTGACTTGATCAGCATATCCATGTCCCAAATGATACAAAGTCCTTCGACTTCATATGTGCACTGCATTTCACCACAGCAATCTTTTCTGGCATTTTAAAAGCATGCAACAATTATTTAATCCTTTCACCATTTCGCACTGTTGAACCAGAAGAGGTCATGAAACCTCTCTGTGACCACAACTGGCCAAAATCATGGAGTATTCCAAATCCATATTGGCTATCTGTATAGATTGTAACTTTCAGCAGATCAGAAATATGGCATGCTCCAGTAAGGGCTACCAGTTCCACTACTTGAGCAGAATACATTCCTCAAAGCCAAGAAGCTTCCAAAATACCAGTAATTGTGCACACGGCATATCCTGCTATCAGTGTTCCTGCATTCTCTCTCAGACAAGAACCATCAACAAAGATAATGTGGTAATTTGCTTCCAATCGGGTATCTCCAATGTTAGGTCTCGGTTTTGTGCACAAGTCATTTACTTTAAGACAATCATGCTCAACATCTTCCATCTTTTCAATGTCAACATTTTCATTAGGAAGTAAGGTTGCCGGGTTCAGCACTGTGCATCTTTTCAATGACACATTTGGTGACCCTGGAATACTCCTTTCATATCTGGTCAACCTCGCACCAGTCAAATATTGGGTTTTCGTCCTTGTCAGTAGAATCTCGATAGAGTGAGGGACCATTACAGTCAGGGGATTTCCCTTCACAATGCCTTCACACTGTGTAAGGCTTTGACCACCTGCTGCAACTGCGTGCCATCAACCTAGTAAAGCTACTGCAACTGGGTCCATTCAAGCTACCCATTGTCTTTTTGGTCCTCAATTATGAGCACCTTGCTACATTCTGACACCCATAAATTCCAGATTGCATGGATGTCAGTATTATGAATTACTCATTGATCTATGACAGCTAAAGTGACCTTGATAGTTCCAATCTGTCAAACTTTATTGAGAAAAAAAGACTATGTAAATGCCAGGACATGTAGATTTTGGTGCTGCAGTCACCAAAATCCACCAGTAATGCCCTGTATAATATTTGTAGAAGGTGTTATTTATCACAGTCAATAAATAAAACTTGTCAAGGTATCATTATTAAGGGTGGGCAACGGAATTTGTGGAGTTTTGCTCACCATGCACCCTGCTTGGAACGGAGTTCTGGAAAAACTCCTCCAACTGCAGTGTGACAAAGATTTTTCTCAAGCACAGCTCCCCCACATTAAGTTTGCAAGAGCGAGTGAGAGAATCAAGTGGTAGGCCGCCTTCCGTTGAGATTTCTCAAAGCAGGCAGACTCGTCATGTGTGAAAACTGCCACTCGTGGCAGAAAGAAGTAGCACCTTCTGGCACATAGCGTGGTGCTCTTTGCAATGATTGTACAGCATGGGGCAAGCTCCTGGTGCTAAAAAGTAGCACCATCATCCCAACGTTTTTAATTCTATTTCTCATGGAACTTTTCAGAATCTTGTGAAGTGAAACTCCATCAGTTTCACCCACCTCTAATTATTATTTATTGGATGAACTAAATTGTACACCAATATAATGGATTTATAATCAAGGCGCTCATGGTAAATGCTTTTGAAAGCAAAATCATAGCACTGGTCTTCATATGTGTACTATGTTGGAGGTATTTAAAGTGATCTGTCTAATACATTATGTTGAAAAGTTAGGTGTGTGATTTCATGGTGGGGACGCGCGCCCTGGACAGAGAACTCTGTTGCACTTGCTGGGGGTTGGCTTTTATCCCCCAGCTGCTTTGTGATCAGGAGGAGTGGCCTCACAACATGCTATATAGGCGCTTGGGTTGCATGCTTTCAACAGGGTCTCTGTTGTACTTGCTAGTGATGGACTTATTTCCCCAGCAGCCTTGTGATCAGGAGGAAGGGCTTCATGATGCACTATATAAGCACTTGGCTGGTACCACTGTGGGCAAAGACCAGACCCATCAGAGCCCGAAAGACGCTGGGCCACCCCATTTACATTTTGACTTTAGCATGGCATGATTTAGAGAAATCTTTTAGTTCTTTTCGTCCAGGTGCCTTAGGGGGACCCTGAGGCTGCCTGTCAATCATTTCACATTTAACTTCTGCAGTGGGGGCTTTTAATGATGAAATTCAGTCCATTAAAGAGGAGGTAGGCCTCTTGGGAGCTTGGCTTGTCAACCGAAGAGAAAAAGAGCAGTGAGGTCTTAGGTTTGGCCTGTGGTCAGGAGTCTGCCCCATTAAGGAAGAAACCCCAACTGGGGGTTATAGTGGCTGAGATTCACCCTGACCCATGTTCTTCGTTCTCTGAATCCATTCAGCTAGCTAAGAAAAATGAAAATAAAAAATATGGGTGCATGAAAAGGAACTGCTACCGGTAAAGCTAAAATATTTGAAGATGGTACTACTCTAAAGGCGGACATGTTGCTAAAGAGGACGTAACCCTTTTATCGAGCTGTATAAAATTGAGTATTGAATCGTTGTTGAATAATTTAAATGAGAAAGTTGAGCTGCTAATTAAGAATGCTTTAGCTGGCCTGTTTGAGAAAATGTCTTTCATAAGAGTCTAATTTTATGAATTTGGGACCTCCTTTGACTGGAAGTGTGAAATTAAGGGCTGATCATAGAATGCTTCATGCTGAGCTGTTAAATCTGTCTCAGGGCTATCACACTATCCCGGCCAAGAATCATTACCCCCATTCCTCCAACGTCCCTGGAATGGAATTGGCTAGGATGAAAACTAGCAGACATAAGTTGATCAATTTTGAGAGTTGAGGAGATAAAACCTTTGTCTGTGAGAAGATTACCTTTGCATTGACCCAGATGTATAACAACTAATTGGACCAAACCAGTTTAAGAAGTATAGATGGAATCTATAAGGGGAAGGGAGAAGTAGCTCTTCTTCTTTTGCTTCCTCAAAAAGACCAAAGAATCCCAGACATAGACTTCAGATACCCCCTAAACCGACCTCTCTAGTAAAAATATTAAATAGAGTTCCACCATTAAGACCTGCCATGAAAGAATCTACTCTTCAACAACAAAAAAGTACAGCACTACTGTAACAGGCAGATGGGGAGAGGGAGCCACATAGCAATCCACATCAATATGGTTAGAAAAATCAAGTAGGTAGGGCCTAGGGAGAAAACTCTGGAGGGGGATTGTATAGTTATTAATTTTGATCAACCAGATATTTCTGGGCAATTATACATGAAGCTTCTCAGACTAACCCCACCCTAATAGGGATTGAGGTACTTACATTAGGGTTCTTTTGCCCCCCAAATGTTAGCACTAATTATAGAGCCTCCTATAAATTGGTAGAGATACAGGGAAGTCAGCAAGATATGACTGATCCTATACAGTTGGAGAAAAGATTTGTTCCTTTAAGCACCATGGACTGTAATTATTGACTGATCCACCCTGATAGAAATGTATTACAGGGGACATTTGATGGACAGTTGTGAGTCCAATTCCTACTGTAATATATAAGACAAATATCCTTTTTAAGCTTTTGAGTTGGCACATTGCCGGCCTAGCCAGCCAACAAGCAAACTGATCGTAGATGGATGAGTTTTATAAAATGTATCATATTGTGGGGCTACAAGAGACTTTGGGGAAAGCTAATATTTTTTTATAGATGGATGTCTTTCCATTTTTTCTCCGACCATGCCGTCTTCTAAAGGCAGTAACAAGGATGGTTTACGCACTGTGGTTTCTCTTGATCTTACCTGTAAAACATCTTAACTTGACAGGGGTGCACAGTTCCTACTGGTGGTTAAGTTAGTGTTTAAAATGCCTTCAAACTTGTTAGTGATACATTTTTACAACTCATACTAACAGAATATTTCCTCTAAACATCTAGTTGCCCTAAAAATGTTTTTGATAGTTTTTTCAAAAAGCATTACTCCCCGTTTGTGGTAATTCTACTCAGAGTGAAAATAACCACTGCTTCTAAACTCCATGTCTTATGCCCATTTTTGAAATATATAGGTTTCCTTGATACCTATTTTCCGCTCTCTATATTTTACCAAATGAATTGCTGTGTATGCAGTACACAATGCAAAACCATTGCAAGGTGCAGCTGAGTTATTGGCTTTTGTTACCCAGGGTTCTTGGTGAACCTACAAACCCTATATATCCCCCATAACCAGAAGGGTTCAGCGTATGTAAAGGTGTATTGCTTTTGAAAATCTGCCATAGCTTAGAAGAAGTTACAGATGAAAAGTAGACACAAATGGCTGTGTTTTTTAACCCAATTACAAAATATTTGTATTTCAACTGTTCTTTAGACAAACAATAAGGGATTTACACAAATGACACCTTGCTGAATTCAGAGTGTTGTCTACTTTCAGGAATGTATAGCTTTCCTGGATCCACTATTGGTTTCATCACCATTTCTACCACTGATTGAAAGGATGTTGAAAGCACAAAAAAACTGAAAATGGGTTATGTCCCAGTAAAATGCCAAAACTGTGTTGAAAATTTTAGTTTTCTGGTTCAAGTCTACCTCTTTCTGAAAGCTGGGAAGATGATGATTTCAGCATCACAAACCCTTTGCTGATGCCATTTGCAGTGAAAAAAAACTGATGCTTTCTTCTGCAGCACTTTTTCCCATTTTCCCAAAGAAAAACAAAATGTAACTGTATTTTGGCTAATTTTATCTATTCCCTACAAGGGAACCCACAAACCCAGGGTACCTTAAGAATTCCCAGGATGTTGGGGAAAAAAGGACACAAATTTGCCACAGATACTTTATGTGGACAAAAAGTTATGGAGGTCTAAGCACAAACTACCCCAAATAGCCAAAAAGGGCTCAGCATTGGGGTTGGGGGAGGCCTAGTAGCGAAAGGGTTAAGTCAATGAATAAAGATTATGTGAAGATGATGATTTCATGGTGGCATGTGTTTAGATTTATAACTTTCTTAATAGCCTCTACAAAATGCAAATCTTGCCACAAGGGGAAAGTAGTGCTATTTTTCTTGATGTCAAAAGAGTGCAGCCATAGTAGATCTAATAAAGTAGATGGTGCTAAGTTACATTTTGTTTAGGCTGTGATACAACCTACAGCTATGCCAAACAAATTACCTAAGAAATGCAACATTAGTCCCATTGGTTGTCAGTTGCAGAACCTCTTTAATCTTTTGATGCTTCAGATTTCACATAGTTTCCCCAAGGCTAAGAAAAGCCAGTTTTGAGAAGTAGGTTCATGCCTGGAGCCACTTATGTGCTCTCAGCGGCTGATGACTTTGAGTCAGTGAAGCTCTATTCATATCAAGCTTAAAATTCTAGCTGAAATGGCACTTGGCACAAAATTGGATGAGAGCGTAGCGCTAGTTGTGTCATGCTTAGAATTCTAGTTAAAATGGTACCCAGCACATAATAGGATGAGGCACAAAATGGTTGGCAGAGTACCTAATTATCCTCATCCCTCTACAACTTTATTTTCTATTCTTGAGGCGGAGATGTATTATTCCATTAATAATCCAGCAATAGGAGTATTAAAAAATCAACTATAATGTGTATTATGTCATCTCACACTGTGTGAGTGGACAGAAACACATTTTCTGCACTAGTTAAAAAATCAACACACAAATCATTATGGAGCATAAGTAAAGTCAATATGACTATAAAGGGTACATAATAGTTAAGTTTGAGGTATGTGTATGCTCAGTGGTGTACCTAGCCCCATTAATTAGTTAAAGTTCCACTAAAATAATGGGTGTTGAGCATATCATGTGTTCCTAAGTACATGTATCACATGTAGCAGAAAATGTGTATGTTGGCCAAAGTATCAAGAGCACTAATAGAAGTTATAAATTCCATTTATGATATGAACTATAACTGTAGCTTCACATCATAAATGTCAAATCTAGGTACATATGTGATACCAAAAGTACAAAGTACACATATGTCTCACCCATTTCTACATTCTAGCTCCAAACATACACATAGTTAAGAACCCACATTGACTTTCTTCATCAGTCTTATAGATGACCAGTTTGGAGGCTGAAGTCATCTACATTTCCTGCATCTCAGTCCATCACTGTAAAACTGACACAGTCAATCAATATGCTGTCAAATATGTCATACACTAGTAAACAGCATAGAATGAAATGCAACCAAGACAGGGTACACAGTGCACTCAAGATCCTAAAATGAACACTCTTTTCCCATATCAATGGTGTTGGAATCGAGTCTTATACATCCTAAACCACCTACAAGATAAAATCACATATAGGTATGTGAAATACAAAAGTGCTGTGTATATAGGCCTGTAGTAAAAGGTTGCCTTTATCTGCATCAGTTTGCCCTAAATAAAAATGGACTACATTGCCATAACTATGTGTCAATCTAAGTTCAGTATGACACATTTCCATACAAAAACCATTAGCTGTTGTGTGACAAAAAGCTAAATGTCCATGCCACATGTTTGGAAATTAATTACATGTATCAAATAGTGGCCAATGTTTTTGCTTAATCAATAGCAATTGATCGTAATACTGACAGAAAATTTGTCAACTTATCATCCAATAAAATTTTTGGGGGAACTCATAAATTGTGTTGTGTATGTGTGAATGTTAATGTACAAATCTAGTCACTCACATCTTCTCAAATAGATGTAGGCCTCAACATGTATGAATCGTGTTGTCTGAGCTGTTGATCAACATGAGGCCATAACTCCAGACAAGAAAGAATCAGTGCAGCAAGGCAATGTGAAGCAGTGCACTGCATGAAAGGGACATGGCAGGATTGCCACATCTCTTGATGGACATGGGCCATTCCTGAGCTCAGGCTCTTAAGCAGTGCAGTGCACCACAGTAAGCTGTTTTGCTGTGTTCTGCAGCACCAAAGTGTGTTTCAAATGGCACTCAGTGTATGATGGATAAATAATTCCTCAAATACGTTAACCCTGAGGCAAACTCCTAATTGTAGTATGTCTCACATATGGACTAGCATGCAGAATGGCACCACTTTGCAGGAGTAAATGCTGCAGCAGATACCATCACAGTTCATGGGTGACAGCTGTCATGGACAAAGGCTGAATCAAAGGTGTAGATGTCAAAATGTCATTTGTAAAGAATGCATTCATGCATGTGTGAGGATTCACAAAGCAGCCCACATGTAACACATTTCCTGGGCTGATTGATGTAAATACCACATCTGGCCTCAGTTGACACAATACACATCACATTTACCATGCTTTCCACAGCTCTGCATGGTGGGCCAAAGGCTTGCAATGAAACATAATAAACTGCAGAAGTAGCAATGTATGGCACTAACCAGAGAAGTAAGACAAAGGATATGTTTGACAACATAACATCAGGAAGACAGAGATGGTTAATGTGTGATGTGTGCATGTCAAATTTCAAGCACAAATGTATGTGTACATACACAATTTCATTGTACATGATGAAATGGAGATGTTGGGTAGGTAATGTTCCCTGCATGGTATGTGTAGTCTACCCCTGGCCCGGGTGCTTAACTGCATAGTTGTGTGGCTCACCAATTGTGGTATATTTCCAAGGGGGACATGGTATATTCGTGTGTGCCATGACATAGGCTTGTGTCATGGATTGCAGTCTGGTTGGCCAGGAAGGGCCACACAAAGACCTGCATAGTTGATATCCGTGACTGCCTTAACCAGGAGTAAGACAGAGTCCAAATGGGGTGGCAGCATACTGTGCTGTGAGCAGTAGTAGTGAGCATAACCATTCAACCCTGATTCATTGGAGTGAGGCTTATTGGCTCACTCACCTCTTCTAAATTTCTGTTGCTGTGTGTTACACTCACCCCTGCCCAACATCATGTTGATCTGGAAATGTGTACATGATAAAACAATGTGAAAAATGCATGTGCCTGTACAAGACATACGCAACGCATAGATTGAAATTTGGAACAGTGTGCACATGATTAACTTGTTTGTGCTGGTAGCGTGTGCTCAATGTGAAACACTCTAATACTGTAGGACTAAACCATGTGTGTGAACTGAGTGTGTGTTGTGTGTCAGTATGCTGGTGGTAGAATGATACATGTGGATTACAGTATTTGTCACTGAATGTCCTGTGACTGTACACTGACAACAGAAGTAGCTGTCCTGCTACATTACATGGAGGACCTTGACTTACTTTGTGAGTAAGACATGGCTGCCTGCTAAAAACATGAGGATTAGAGGAACTACATCATATGGAGTTGGCAGTGCATCAGAGCTGTAAACTGGGTGGCACATATACTGGAATATGGGAGACTCAACCTGTCTCTGTGCTTCCCTAAGTGCTTGTTCCATCCATGATATATCATAAGGAAGTGGCCTCAACACTTCGCAGGAAGAGAGAGATTTGGCTGATTAGGGAATCTAAAGGATTGGGGCATAGACCCAAGAACCAAGCTTTACATAGACATACAGCTATGGCAGACATCACAGTGTATACTCTAGTAATGCATATGAAAATTCCAACCACCCTGCTCCACACCTGGACTCTGCCATCTGTCACTCTGACCTGTTGAGTGGTGTCACCCCTGTCCTGAGTCAAAGTAAGTGCTCCTGATGTGTTTGTTCCAGCAGAAGCCACGCTTCTACTGTAGATCCGGTGCTCCACCCTTGTTGTGTGGGTCTGAACCCAAGCATCACTGCTATTGAGGGTGTCTGAAACTTAGCATCACCCCTGTTATGCGGGTTGTAACCTGTGCATCGCCACTATTGTGTGAAACCTACTGTAGCTGAAGAAGTGCAACTGTGCAGTAAATCCATCACGCAATGTACATTTGTGTAGCAATGCATAACACAAATCAGTGCAAATGTTGAAAACGTTCTGGTTACACGCCGGAAATGATGCAATGGTTGTGGCAGGCTGTATACTAGGAAGTGTGAAAAGTAGTTTCACTTTATGTTACAGTTTGTTAGTGTGAGTTGGTTGGTGGTGGTATTTGGCATGCATCTAGATGAGTTTTTGCAGTTTTGTGGTCTAGCCGGTGTCTTGTCTGTCCTTGACTTCTGTTAATTGTGTACTTTTTGTCTGTTTGTACAGTCAATTGTATTAGTATTTGTTTTTGGAATTGTCGTGTGTTTGTAAATGTAGAGGTTTTTGCATATTGGGACTAGTTATATGCTTAAGAGGTGTTCTTTTGAGGTTAAGACTGTTAAGGAGGGATAGGGTCAGGGGAAGGGTAGGTTATGGAGGGAAAAGCCTTACAGAGGGAGAGGTTGTATACCTAATCTGGCTCATTATGCACTACAGGCACCACACAGTGGCCTCTGGGGATAGGGTCAGCTAAGGATACCCTCCAAAGGAAAGAACGACTAATGGGAGCAGGTGCATTGGTACATGTGTCAGGTGTTTGGGGGCTATTGCACCATCTCCCAGCTAAAACATCGGTGGGCTGATGATGTAGCACATGAGGCCAATCTGGTTCACCTGCTGGGTTTGGAGATTGGAGGCCTTGTAGTTATGTATTCATGTACCATCTGCATGTACTAATGTTGCTATATGAGTTACACAAAACTTATATAATAAAGGTGGCTTGATTTTGCACCATACAAGTGCAATGCAAAACTTAAAGTGCAATTTATTAAACAACACAAGGCCACATTGTGTGCCTTGTAGTGGCTTCAAAAATCCAGTGTAATACAATGCAGGTCTAATTGCTGGCTTGCAATACCCTGCCCCAGTGGGCTGTTCTATGGGTTGTGCGTGGTTGATCATATTGAACACACATGAATTTTGAAGGATTCACAGACTTAACATCCATGATAGAGCAGGGAATGCTCCAATAATGCTTCATCTCCTCAGGTGATGTGTAAGGAGGAGATCTATGTTTAATTTCCTTTTATTGCAGACTTTCTATGTGTGCTGCATTGGGCAGCACATGTAGACAGCTGGGAATGCCCCCTGCATTGTTTTTGTGCAGGAAGGTGCTCCATCTAGTACAGAAAAATGCAAACCTGCTTATAAGGCATGCACCAGTGCCTCACTTTGCATGGTTGCATGCATTGTAGCTAGTCAACACTTTGTGCGCCAGTGCTATGAAAAGTCTGATATGGTTCCTAGAATGCTACATATGGTGTATCCGTGTCCTTTCTCATCAGAGGACAACTTTGGTCTGCCAAAGGCCGATGGATTCACCTTTATGCCATGGTGCAAGGGAGCCGGGGATGATTCTGGCCAGCAGTACTTAAAATATCACATACCTGAGGCATGCTTCAGGCATATGATGTTAGATACCAGAGCCTTCTAGCCAGCTCAGCCCTGCAAGGTGAATAACTGCACCTCATACAATGTACACATATGTTTGTCAAGAGTGTTGAATTTCTGAAATATATTTGGATGTCATAGTATTTGATATATTTTAGCATTTTGACCGTGGGTAATTGCACTACGCACAATGCAGTGTCTAAATCTTTGTCTTGTAGAGGGACACATTCCATTCACCCAGGGATAAGTGGACAGCTTCGGGGATCCAAAGACAACCATTAAGTGTAATAAGTACATGGTTGTAGCTCTGTAACATCTGTGTGTAATCCAACATTGTGAGGTGTATGGTGAGGTATTCATCAGATGCCACCAAATTATAGTCAGAGTGCCAATACAACAGAATATGTCCACAGAATAATTCATTATTATTGACAAGGAGGCAAGTTATTGTGTATGAAGGGGCAATGTATGCAGGCACACAATTTATGCATTTTCCACCTGGGATGATGTTTACATATCTATAGTTATGATGCATGTGTCACATGAACCATCAACCATCATCTGATGCTTAATCTGCAAATGTGCCACACAAAAAAAGATTTAACACCACAAATGGCACACACGTAATAAACAAGTTTTCAACAGATGTTGCAGCAAAGTGCAATGACCTTAACAAAGCATGTCGGACATGATTCTGTTGCCTATGTCCATATTTGAGTATAAAACCAGTGCTAATGAGGTGCAAACAATACCCAGACAGTGTCACCAAGTGTTGACAAGAAGTTATTATTATAATTAGAATTCTGCATCATTATGCCACATATTGAGCATTGTCTTGCAGCATATTATACTTAAGCATGCTGAATACATTTATCTTCTCCTTCTAGGGAATTCCAGTGTGGCTGAATATAGCTGTGGTCAAAGATTCCTGCGTATCAACACTTAACATTTTTGGGGATTCATACCTGTCCAGGTACTGTCTGTCAATTCTAAATTCAAATTGTTAAAACATGGAGGACAATGTCAGCAGGGTAGCCAGCACATTCCAAACATTTTACCAATGAAAGATGCTGGGAATGTGCCAGTGAAGTACCTAAGTTCAGCCATATCATGATTTTGACACATTAAAGGGTAAAATTACATCTCAACATGTGTTTCTGTAAGGGTATTAGTATATTTTGAGAAGTATGGCTAAATCATAATTTTGCTAAATTAACCTGAGGTATTACTGTTGCAATCCTGCCTCTGGAGTGCCTTAGCATCCCTCAGAGAAGTCCAAGTCATACCTATGTGAAATTGAGTGACAGAGGTACAGTTACACTGATGCCCTGGGGGCTGAAGGGGCGTAGGACTGCTACTCTATTGATCTATGGTGTTATACAAATCATTACCAGGCTGTCTGACTGTTGCACATTGTGGGGACTATTTATGGGGCAGTTTGCATGGCTCCTGCACCACGCAACGTGGCGCATGAGCGATGCAAACCTTATATGTGATTTATGAAACCACGCAATGCCACAGTGCATGGCACTGAGCGGATCCTTAAATCTGGAGTATGGCAATGCAGTGCAAATCAATGCCTTGCCTTATTATGGGAATTAGTTCCATGGGCATTGTGTGGGTGTTCCCACACAATGCCCATGGTTTTTGACACATTCCCAGACTTCCCAGAACTGGTAAACCTATGAATGCCCCCAAAAGATATACCTTTCCAGGCGAGGCGTAGCAAAGAGAAATATCTTTATTTCTCCTTGTCTCTTTCTCTTTCTATGTGTACAGCATTTTACAGCACACATAGAAAGAGGAATATGCCTCTCTGGATTGTTTTTGTGCAGGACAATCCTACACAAAACAATTCTGCATGCAAGGCAGGCACCCTTACACTATGGTGCAAGGGTGCCTGCATTGGCGCTAGGCTCTCAAAAGGGCACCAGCACAGGGGAAAAGGCAGGAATGAGCCATATTGTCTTAAATACAGCAAATTCCTGCCCTTTCTCTGTCACGCAGTGCACCGCAGTAAAGTGACTTGCTGCACTGCGTGACATTCTCGTTAATAGGTCAGTGTGGGCCAGATTTACAAGACATTGGCACATCGGCCCGATGCGCCACTTTTCTTGCGTGCCACTACCGCCACCTAACAACACCGTATTTACAATATGGCACACCATGGTGCATGCTAGGACAATAGCGCTAAGAATTTTGACATTAGTGCAGCAAAGTGCAAGGTGTTATTAGTGGTATGCTTGTTATCAAGTTGTGACTAACTTTACATATTGTACATCTGCACTGACATAATTTGGGTCAGTTTCACATGTAGTATTAGGAGATGTCTTTGTGCTTGTGGTGTATTGTCAATATCTCTAACTCAATATTTGGTGTAGGTCTGGACTTGCATTTATGATAGCATGACAACATCAGGCAACTGTAGGAAACATCATGTAACTATGCAGACTTGATTTAATATGTGTTTAATTTTGATCCCTAGATAACATGACAGCGGACATGGCAAGGACCTTTGAGGGCAGACCGGACTGGTACAGGCACATCAGAAGAATTGGCAAGGGCTATAGGAAATGGCTGTAAAATCCAATAAGCATAGGTCACTAGAATCTGAAGAGTGGGAGAAGATTGCAAAGAAACCAGCAACCACATTCACAGGGGGCCAGTCAGCAGCTGCGTGCCAGCACAAAGGCCACAGCGGTGCCCTCCAATGTAGCTCACATGTCACACAAACAGGAAAGGATGTCCAGTATTGCAGGGTCATCAACCTTCAATTACCTTTTTGTGAGGCAGATGTGGAACATGAGCAGGAGGATGGCTACAACTGAAAGGAAGCAGGCTAGCATTCATGAAATGTTGTTAATGTGCTATGAGGCCCTGGAAAGGATTGCAAGCCAAATATAACTTGCTCTCTCTTCTCATGGATTTTCTCAATTTTAGTTTTATATTATTTGTTATAGTTATTAAGGGTAGGTCTTGGTAGGCTTTAGAATTGGTATAGGTTTAGTTTTGTTAAGTGGTAGTTAATCAATATTTTTGTAGGTTGTAGTTTTTAAGTCTGTTTTTCCACTGTTATGCTTTTAAGAGGGTGGGGGATTAATGTTTAGTGTGTATAAATAAATATGAAACAAAAAAGACAAAAAATATACATTTGTTTAGGATTACAGGTATAGTTAGTATGTGTTTACGATGTAGTTGCTGTTTATAATGTACTGATTGTATATTAAGGGGGTGAGGGTTTAAGTTTAACATGTTGTGCGAATATTGCTTCTGCTAAGTTTAGGTTAGTTTAGTTAATATAGGATAGTGTTCACATTAGTTGGTGTAGGATTGACAGGCTTAGGCACTTTTCATATGGAACAGTTATTTAAGACTACAAATGTTTTCATTGTTCTCCTATTGGTTGTCATTTAGGCCCTCATTATGACATTGGTGGTAAGTTTCACTTACCGCCATGCCGACTGCCGCCCACATACCGCCGCCGCGGATAACCACCAAGCATATTATGACGCATACATACCAATCCATCACTATACAGCCACACACACAAGTCCACCAGCCCGAATGTCAGTGATAAACTGGCGGTAGCAAAACCCACACCATTACGCCAACAGAACTACACCCATAACATTATGAGAACGAATCACTGCAGCGGACATTCAATGGCGCTAAACCATTGGCAGTACATACCGCTGCGCTCAAAATACACACACTCAAACAAAACAACACCACATTGGACAATTCAAACTACAAAAACCTGACACACATACACACACCACACCCACACCACTATAAAACACACGCCCACATTACCCACAATCCTTTACGAATACAAACAATTTCCCCAAGAGAGATAGCAAGACCACAGACAAGACCACAGCCACATAACACCATCACCAATACACCATCCACGCACCTTACTTCACACACCCCAACACATCACCCCACTCACCCTCCCCCACAGCACTCACTCTACACCCATGGTGCCACAACGACACCCCAGATTCTCAGAGGAGTAGCTAAAGGTCATGGTGGAGGAAATCATCTGGGTAGAGCCACAGCTATTTAGATCACAGGTGCAGCAGACATCCATTGCTAGGAAGATGGAGCTATGGCGGAGAATCGTGGACAGGGTCAATGCCGTAGGACAGCACCCCAGAACAAGGGATGACATCAGGAAGAGGTGGAATGACCTACAGAGGAAGTTGTGTTCCGTGGCAGCAAGACATCAAATAGCTGTACAGAGGACTGGCGGTGGACCACCACCTCCTCCCCCACAACTAACAACATGGGAGGAGCAAGTCTTGGCTATCATGCATCCTTAGGGCCTGTCAGGAGTAGGAGGAGGACTGGACTCTGGTAAGTCAACTCTTTACTACTTTCACCCCCCACCTGCATGTCATCACAAACCTCCACCCTTACCATAACTCCCATCACATTACCACCTCCCCCATACCCCACCATCACAACCCACTAATCCCAATACCAAGCCCTGCATGCAACACCAATGCATGGACACCCCTCACAGACCTGCATGGACACCTATTACCACTGCATGCACACTGGAGAGAATCACCTAGCCCACCAAATACCAACTCACACAAAAGCTAATCTGCAAGGGCAACAACAACCATAAAGGGCAACACACCCATGCACAATATGTCACACGCAGAAACAATAACACTGCATTTACATCCCCACATGTCCCCCAGCCAATGTCACCGGAGAAGAGGGGTCAGCAACATCCAGTCCCCCCCAGAAGAGGCCTACAGTGATGACAGCAGCTCGAGATGCCTGGATCTGGATGACCAACCTGGCCCATCAGAGATCTCCGGATAGTCGATTACCCAGCCACAGTCACACACCACCACAGAGCCTCCCCTCACAAGAAACACCATCACAGTACCCACCCAGCGGGCCCATACCTCTGTCCCCAGGACATGTCAATCAGCAGTGTGTCCACGACTACAGGGACCCCGGGGTACACCACAAACCCAGGACAACCAGGGACCTGGGGTCAGTGGCAGTGGGCACACGGTCCAGGGGACAGAGACACAAGACAATAGGGAAGCTTGGAGGACTGCTGTGTGACAGGCAGAGGACAGGCCCAGGGAACCGACCCTCCAGGAGGCACTCACCATGATCCTGGGAGCATGCCAACATTCCCAGCATATGCTGGGCCAGATACTGGGCAAGTTGCAGGAGAACATGCAGCTGCAGGAGGAACAGTACCTGGGGATCAGGGAGGACTTAAACGACATCAAACCCACCCTGGTCACCCTTGCAGGGGTGCTGGCAGAAATGGCCAAAACTATGAGAGAGGCAGTGGCACACCACCAGGACCCTGACACTAGCCTATCCATTGAACAGCCCTCCACCTCCGCTGCTGCTAGTGGACGGGAAGCTCTACCACAGGACCAACAGGCCAACTGCACCCCTCCCCCTGCAGAAGGAGAACCACCCCACAAACGTTCCTTGCGATCCAGACAGAAGCCAGAGACTATTGATAAGACCCCCGCCAGGAAATGAGACCGTCCTGATTGTTACCCTTGTGTCCCACTCTGTCACACTGTCCACCTTGAACTGCCATTGCTCCTCTTCCTATGCCCCCTTGGACACTGCACCTGTGATACAAATAGACTAGACTCTAACATGGACTTTCCTCCATCATCACCCCAGCCCATTGCACATTCCCCTCTACTTCTTAGCACTTAAATAAACATCCTTTGAAAAAATGCAAGTATGGAGTATGTCGAATGATTTCAGTATATATTTGTTTAACAAAGTTTAAACATTGCAATTCAACTGTACAGTAATGTATACAAAGGAATGACCTGTAGTTGGCTGCAGTCAACACACCAGGAGTGATAGCGGGGCGCAAATATCTGCAAATAGAGATGCCAAAAGGTACAGTGAGTGGCCATAGAAGTGGGAAAAATAGGCCTGCCAGTGACAATGATAAACACAAAACTGTCAATTAAATGTGAAGTTACACTATTTTACCTGTGTGTCATTGGAAGTATTGACAAATTATTGCACTTCTGTTGTCCTCATCCTCAGCCTCTGCCGCCTCATCTTCACTGTCCACAGGGTCCACTGCTGCCACACGGCCATCTCCAGCCTCATCCCCCTGCAGAAAAGGCAAGGTTGTGCAACATACAGCATGCCATGATTATTTGGCAGACCTTCTTGGGTGAGTAGCACAGGGATCCACCAGTTAGATGGAGGCAACGAAAACTGGCCTTCAGGAGGCAGAATGTCCTCTCTATAGTTCTTCTTGTTCGCCCTTGTGCCTCATTGTAACATTCTTCTGCCCTTGTCCTGGGATTCCTCACGGGGGTCAGTAGCCATGAGAGGTAACCAGAGTCACCTGCAAATATCGAGGGACAACTGTTAGACACACACTAACCCTTAGGGCCCACACCATACCCATGCACCAACATATACTGGGTGGGAACCAGGGCTCACCTATTAGCCACACCCTGTGCCTCTGAAGTTGAGCCATCACATATGGGATGCTGCTATTCCCCAGGATGAAGGCATCATGCACAGACCCAGGATACTTTGCATTGACATGGGAGATGTACTGGTCCACCAGGCACACTATCTGCACATTCATGGAGTGAAAGCTCTTTCGATTTCTGAACACCTGTTCATTTCGCCGGGGGGGGGGGGACAAATGCAATATGTGTAAATTGCCCCAAAATTGTTGGGGATATGTCCCATTGCATAGAAATCAGCTTTTACTGTGGCCAAATCCTCCACCTGGGGGAAAACGATGTAGCTGTGCATGTGTTCAATCAGGACACACAATACTCTGGTAAGCACTATTGAGAACATTGGCTGAGACATTCTTGCTGCCAAGCCCACTGTCACTTGGCAGGAGCCAGTTGCCAGGAAATGGAGCACAGATAGGACTTGCACAAGGGGGGGATCCCGGTGGGGTGACGGATAGCAGAGATTCGGTCAGGCTCCAATTGGCACATAGCTCTATGATTGTGGCCCTGTGCAGTCTATAGGTGAGGATAATGTGCCTGTCCTCCATTGTTGCCAAGTCCACAGGGGTCTGTACACGGGGGGATGTCTCCATCTCCTATTCATCCGCACCAGTTGCAATCTATGGGGCAAAATGGTGAGCAGCTGGTCAGTATCTCATATTTCCAACCACTACACTTCAATGCATGCTGTGATTGTAACAGTATATTGTTGGAGAGGTCCAAATGGTGCATATTTATACTGTGACACAGTTAGGAGCCATTGCCTGCAACCCTCCCTGAAATGGCATCCACCTGTCCTGTATGGAGGGACGTGTGGTAATGAGGTAATTCTGTTGACGTTGTGCGCCATTGCGGGAGCCGGTCGAGAACTGCTGTGCAACTCCTCATTGGTTATCATTGGGCCCTATGGGGTACAATGGCCAATGGGGATGTACGCCGGCGGTGACGGTATGCACCACTGTGGATGTGACCGCCATTTTCTATCTGTTCAATCACTTGCTACCTGACCTTCAACAGGAGAGGACGTACACTGCATGTGCTGCTGTGACCCGTGTCTGGAACTGACCTTGGCTCATGTCACTGGGAAAAGGGACCCTGCCTTCACCTCAGTGGAGTTGGAGAGATTAGTGGATGGGATCCTACCCCAGTACCAACTGCTGAATGGGCCTCCAGACCAACAGGTGAGTACCCTCTGAGCACGATGCATGGGGCATGAATGCATGCAGTGGTGTGTGTGAAGGCCTTGTGTGGGAGGGTTTGTGGATGTCCTCTAGGCAGCGTGCGTCATGTATGCTGGGCCATGTCTGTGCGTAAGGGGATTGGAAGGGCTACAGTGGGCCATGAGTGTAACAGTCAGGATGGTCGGACTAATACCTTTCCCTCTGTCCATTTCCCTGCAGGTCATCGCCCATCAGAAAAAGGGTATATGGCGTGTCATCGCCAAGGACGTGTGGACCCTGGGGGTCTACGGCAGGTGGATCACCCACTGTCGCAAACGTTGGGAGGACCTGAGACTCTGGGCATAGAAAACGGTGGAGGCCCAGCTAGGGATGGCCTCCCAATGAGGAAGGGTGCCCATCGAACCATGACCCCCCGATGGCCCGCATTCTGGTGGTGGCCTATTTTGAGCTGGATGGGCACTTGGGGCATCACAGCAGCCGCAAGGGGGTGAGTACAGTGCCCCAATATACAACTTGCATGTGGTGGGGTGGTATCCGGGTGGGGGATGTGGGCCTGTGGGTGTCCCTAGGCCAGGCGTGACATTGCAGACTAGGCCCAATGTTGGGCAGGGTCTGTGGGTCTCACGTATGCTGCAATTGGCATTAGGTGTCCTTATCCATGGGCTGGTGACCAGCATTGTGACTGGTAGTGCATTGCCTAGTGCATAGGGCTTTTGCCTGTGTGCAACCCTCACTGGCAGTCACCACCCCCACATCCAGGCACACGTCCCCTGTGTCCTTTCCCATTGTGTTTGTGCCCCCTCCTCCCAAAGTACACAAACTGAAGCACTCAGATACCCAACAGCCATCCACCTCACAACAGCATCCAGCCCATGCACCTTCACCCAAACACAGCAGGCAGACACTTCCTACAACCACTTCCTCTTTCTCGACTCCCAAACCTTCTGCCTCTTCCCACCCCAATGTCCCTAAGAAGCTTTCCCCCCCCACCGTTGACCTCTTCCCTACCCCTACCCCCCATCCTTCACGTCAGGCCAAGGTGGTCAGAACCCAGGCGAGCACCTCAGCCACCCAGTCCACGGGCACAGTAGTGTCCACGGCTGCTCCAGGTGGGAGAGGATCCCGGGCACCAGGCAGCCACACTAAAAGAGTGCCTGCACCAAGTGCTGCAAGGAAGGGCAAGGAGGCACCCCCAGCTGCTGCAGGGAAGGGCAAAAAGGCACCCCCAGCTGCTGCAGGGAAGGGCAAGGAGGCACCCCCAGCTGCTACAAGGAAGGGCAAGGAGGCCCCTGAGCTGCTACAAGGAAGGGCAAGGAGGCACCCGCAGCTGCTACAAGGAAGGGCAAAGAGGCACCCCCAGCTGCTAAAAGGAAGGGCAAGGAGCAATCCCCGGCTGCTGACTGGAAGGGCAAGGGGCCTGCACCAGCAGGCAGGAAGGACAAGAGGCCTGGTGCTGGGACTCAGTCAGAGCCCCCAGCACCAACCATGGTGGTTCAGCCACCCGAGGCTGCAAGAGATGGGCTGGAGCCCCCCCCCCACTACTGCCAGCAGCGCCACCAGCACCTCCTCCAGCAGCAGCAGCCCCAGTGGGCAGCCTTCCGAGGCTGCAGGGTAAGGCTGGAGCCTCCCCCCACCACTGCCAGCACTGCCACCAGCAGCAGCAGCCCAAGTGGGCAGCTGTGCGAGGCTGCAGGGGATGGGCTGGAGCCTCCCCCCACCACTGCCCGCTCCACCAGCAGCACCACCACTGCCACCACTGAGCAGCCATCACTGCTGGCGGACAGTGTATAGTCCTGCGTCCATGGGCTGTTGTGCGGAATGGCCCCTGCAAATCCTGTGGGTCTGACAGCCAGGTGAGAGACTGTGACCTTGCACTCCCCAAGATCTGCATCACTGGGCACAATGCCCCTTCTGGAACCAGTGGAGAAGCCATCCACTCACCCCATCCGCCACAGGATGAAGCTCACTGGCCACAATGCCTCCTCCAAAACCAGTGGGGTAGCCATCCACTCACCCCATCCTCCACAGGATGAAGCTCACTGGGCACAATGCCCCTTCCAGAACCAGTGGGGAAGCCATCCACTCACCCCATCCTCCACAGGATGAAGCTCACTGGGCACAATGCCCCGTCCAGAACCAGTGGAGAAGCCATCCACTTGAGAGACTGTGAATGCACTCCCCAGGACCAAGCACAGGGCATGTTGCCCCCTCCAGAGTCAGTGGGCAAGTCACTCACTTGAGAGACTGTGGCCTTGCACTCCCCAGGACCACGCACAGGGCATGCTGCCCCCTCCAGAGCCAGTAGGCAAGGGTCACCCACTTGAGAGACTGTGGCTCTGCACTCCCCAGGACCAAGCACAGGGCATGTTGCCTACTCCAGAACCAGTGGGCAAGACACCCACTCCAGAGTCTGTGGCCTTGAACTTCCCAGGACAGCACACAGGGCATGTTGCCCCCCTCCAAAGCATGTGGGCAAGTCACCCACTTGAGAGACTGTGGCCTTGCACTCCCCAGGACCAAGCACAGGGCATGTTGCCCCCTCCAGGACCAGTGGCATTGTAGCATCTTCCGGCTGGGATACCCCCCGTTCCCCATCCCCCTGAGGTGCCTGGCTATTTTCGAACTGATGCCCCTGCAGTGTTCTCTCCATGTTGTTGCAGGAGTGAGGTGGGGTCTTGGACTATGTGATGTGGCCCTATGCCCCACGGACCCACGGCAGTGTCCCTACATTTCTAAATATGTATATACTTTTTGATTTGGATGCACGTATTTATACTATTTTATAGTATTACACTCACTTTAATCTCTTGGTGTTGTCCTTGCATTATTCCTGAGGGGTACGGGGTAAATATGTAATGTTACTGCATCTACTTGTGTGTATGGTGCTGGGGGTGTTGCATGTGTGTGTCACTCTCTTTTTCCTCCCCTCTCCCCTGTGTGCTAGGCAGAAGTACTCACCATGGTTGTTTTCGCCGGCATTGGTGTTCGTAATGAAGCAGAAGGTAGACAAGCATGGGGAAGACATGCAGCTCAGGCTCCATGGCGGCGTGTTTGTTCCCTGACTCTCCAGAGGTGAGTCGTTTCCCTTCTGTGCAGTGTTTCCACCAGGCTTTTGATGTAGGTACCGCCCCAGAAAAGGTGGCAAATTGGCCGGTCATAATACAGTGGGCAGAAAATTGTCTTCCGCCTGGCTGTTGGCGGTTACCACCATGGTGCTTGTTGATTTCGCCCTGGCGGTCGTGTGTTAAAGTGGCTGTCTGTCTGAGCGGTTTATGCCGTGGCCATAATTCCATATTTATTACCACCAGCCTGTTGGTGGTATTACCGCAGCTTTATCACCGACCTCCAGGGTTGCAATGAGGGCCTTAGTGTTGAAGAGTTGGTACCATTGTGTCAGGGAATTTGGGTACATGAAGAACCAATTGACCTGATGTATTAGTAGGAATATGTTGCTTTCACAGAGGCTTATGAAAGTCACAAATGTTCAGTTGGATGTTCTTGGAAAACAGGGCAAATAAACATCTTCCTTCTCTGGTGCATGTTTGGCCTCACCTGAATGTTGTGGAGTTTGAATGGGTGGCACACATACATCAGAGGCAGAAAATGTGACTCCCATGTTTCCAACAACATTTGTGAGTGCCAGTAAGGCAGCATGGTAATCCCTGGCATGGATTTACCAATAATGCAACAACGTTTCTGTTGAAGGCACTCAGTGTTGCCATGAAGAAGTCAAACTTGCTCTCCAGGGACTGGATGGAGGTACTAATGCCCCACAGCTGCCTGGACACCTCATTGGTGTCAGATATAGAAAGCTGGTGTTATTGTTCATTCTGCATGACAACACCGGCGATGTCAGCTAGGGACTCATCAAATGTAGGTGCCTATGATGGCCTTTGACAACCCCTTATTAGGGCTGAGGCACCTATGGACTCACTCAAGAGTGCCCAAAGTGGTCTCCATCCCTGCCTGGACCTCATCAGCAATCTGCTGCTGGACGTCTACCACTCACCGTTAAAAAGCAACTTAGGGGTCCTCAGATTCCTAAGCAGTAATGTCATGGGTCGATGGCCCATGTTCTCAGTGTGTTGGTTCAGCTGGAGACCCAACAGTCTACCCTTGCCACTTCCAGAAGAGAATTGTCAAAAGAGTCAAGGAGCTGTTGGAAGGTGTTGTCACCCATGGGAGACATGGTGATGTCTTCAACAGGTTGTTCATCACGGACAGGCTAATCTCCAGGAGGTAGTGTCTTCTCTCTGGAAAAAAATGTGATATGCTTAGAGGATTTCATGAATGATTATGAAATGCATTTTTTTCTCTAACAGTCAGTACTTTTCTTCACATTTAAGTGCACAGAGACATGTGGAACATATTTCTACAAATGTAAATGACCATGCTGTAGCATAGTTGCTTTTCACATGTGTAGGAGACTGGCCTGGCTTGTAGTGGGTACCAAGGGGTACTTACACTGTGTACCAGGTCCAGTTATCCCTTATTAGTGTAGAAGAGGTGTTTCTAGCAGCTTAGGCTGATAGAAGGTAGCTATAGCAGAGCAGCTTAGGCCGAACTAGGAGACATGCAAAGCTCCTACTATTCCATTGGTGTCATACGCACAATATCATAAGAAAACACAATACACAGTTATACTAAAAATAAAGGTACTTTATTTTTATGACAATATGCCAAAAGTATCTCAGTGAGTACCCTCAGTATGAGGATACCAAATATACACAAGATATATGTACACAATACCACAAATATGCAGTAATAGCAAAAGGAAGTAATGCAAGCAATGTAAAGTTACAGTAGATTGCAATAGGAGCATAAAGGTATGGGGCAACACAAACCATATACTCCAAAAGTGGAATGCGAACCACGAATGGACCCCAAACCTATGTGGGGTTGTAGAGGGTCACTGGGACTGTAAGAAAACAGTGAGGGTTAGAAAAATAGCCCACCCCAAGACCCAGAAAAGTAGGTGTAAAGTGCACCTATATTCCCCAGAGAGCACAGACGTCGTGATAGGGGAATTCTGCAAGGAAAACCAACACCAGCAATGCAACCAAAGTGGATTTCCGGACGAGAGTACCTGTGGAACAAGGGGACCAAGTCCAAGAGTCGCGACAAAGTCGAGAGTGGGCAGATGGCCAAGAAATGCCAGCTGAGGGTGCAAAGAAGTTGCCACCGGATGGTAGAAGCTGTGGATTCTGCAAGAACGAAGAGGGCTAGAAACTTCCCCTTTGGAGGATGAATGTCCCACGTCGTGAAGAAGCTTGCAGAGGTGTTCCCATGCAGAAAGACCACAACAAGCCTTGCTAGCTGCAAGGGTTGCAGTTAGGGTTTTTGGATGCTGCTGTGGCCCAGGAGGGACCAGGATGTCGCCACATGGATGAGGAGACAGAGGGGGCACCCAGCAAGTCAGGGATCCCTCACAGAAGCAGGTAGGACATGCAGAAGTACCGGAACAGGCACTTGGAAGAGGAGAGAACCGGAGCTCACCCGAAGACACAAAAGGGAGTCCCACGACGCCGGAGGACAACTCAGGAGGTTGTGCACTGCAGGTTAGAGTGTCGGGGACCCAGGCTTGGCTGTGCACGAAGGAAATCCTGGAAGAGTGCACAGGAGCCGGAGCAGCTGCAAATCACACTGCACCCAGCAATGCAGTCTAGCGTGGGGAGAGAAGGACTTACCTCCACCAAACTTGGACTGAAGAGTCACTGGACGGTGGGAGTCACTTGGACAGAGTTGCTGAGTTCCAGGGACCACGCTTGTCCTGCTGAGAGGGGACCCAGAGGACCGATGATGCAGTCTTTTGTTGCCTGCGGTTGCAGCGGGAGGATTCCGTCGTCCCACAGGAGATTTATTCAGAGCTCCTGGTGCAGAGAGGAGGCAGGCTACCCCCAGAGCATGCACCACCAGGAAACAGGCAAGAAAGCGGCAGGATCAGCGATAGAAGGTTGCAGTAGTCGTCTTTGCTACTTTGTTGCGGTTTTGCAGGTGTCCTGAGCAGTCAGCGGTCGATCCTTTGGCAGAAGGTGAAGAGAGAGAGGCAGAGGAACTCTGATGAGCACTTGCATTCGTTATCTAAAGAATTTCCCAAAGCAGAGACCCTAAATAGCCAGAAAAGGAGGTTTGCCTACCTAGGAAGGAGGATAGGCTAGCAATACAGGTAAGAGCCTATCAGAAGGAGTCTCTGACGTCACCTGCTGGCACTGGCCACTCAGAGCAGTCCAGTGTGCCAGCAGCACCTCTGTTTCCAAGATGGCAGAGGTCTGGAGCACCCTGGAGGAGCTCTGGGCACCTCCCCTGGGATGTGCAGGTCAGGGGAGTGGTCACTCCCCTTTCCTTTGTCAGTTTCGCGCCAGAGCAGGGCTGGGGGATCCCTGAACCGGTGCAGACTGGCTTATGCAGAGATGGGCACCACTCCTCCCCAGCCCTGACACCTTTTTCCAAAGGGAGAGGGTGTAACACCCTCTCTCTGAGGAAGTCCTTTGTTCTGCCTTCCTGGGCCAAGCCTGGCTGGACCCCAGGAGGGCAGAAACCTGGCTGAGGGGTTGGCAGCAGCAGCAGCTGCAGTGAATCCCCAGGAAAGGTAGTTTGGCAGTACCCGGGTCTGTGCTAGAGACTCGGGGGACCATGGAATTGTCTCCCCAATGCCAGGATGGCATTGGGGTGACAATTCCATGATCTTAGACATGTTACATGGCCACGTTCGGAGTTACCATTGTGACGCTGTACATAAGTAGTGACCTATGTCCAGTGCACGCGTGTAATGGTGTCCCCGCACTCACAAAGTCCGGGGAAATTGCCCCGAACGATGTGGGGGCACCTTGGCCAGTGCCAGGGTGCCCACACACTAAGTAACTTAGCACCCAACCTTTACCAGGTAAAGGTTAGACATATAGGTGACTTATAAGTTACTTAAGTGCAGTGGTAAATGGCTGTGAAATAATGTGGACGTTATTTCACTCAGGCTGCAGTGGCAGGCCTGTGTAAGAATTGTCAGAGCTCCCTATGGGTGGCAAAAGAAATGCTGCAGCCCACAGGGATCTCCTGGAACCCCAATACCATGGGTACCTCAGTACCATATACAAGGGAATTATAAGGGTGTTCCAGTATTCCAATGTGAATTGGTGAAATTGGTCATTAGCCTGTTAGTGACAATTTGGAAAGTAGAGAGAGCATAACCACTGAGGTTCTGGTTAGCAGAGCCTCAGTGAGACAGTTAGTCATCACACAGGGAACACATACAGGGCACACTTATGAGCACTGGGGCCCTGGCTGGCAGGGTCCCAGTGACACATACACTAAAACAACATATATACAGTGAAATATGGGGGTAACATGCCAGGCAAGGTGGTACTTTCCTACAACATGGAAAGATATTTAAGTTCTTCTCACAAGCTCAATATTCACTAGTGGGCCTATTTGTATAACTTTCACACAACCCAGCATAGCACGCCAGATTGCTTGCCTGCCCTGCTTGAATGAGTGAGTGCAAGTATGAGGCACATTTGACATGTTTATTCAGGCTGCCTGCACTGTATCAAAATAGGCATCTTGGCACCACTGCAGAGACCATTCCATCGTGTAGCAAGGGCGTCTGCATTTGCTCTAGCCATCTGTTTACAGGGCAGCACTGACCAGGACATGTCTATTGTTATTTCAGCTCACACTATACTGAACTCTGCCATTCACACTTCACTACACCCCAAGCTGTCTTGCTGAACTGTGTTATAGCAAGACAAACACTGCAAGTTAAACGAGGATTTATTGCAGGAAAACAACCCAAGATAGGATCCGTGCTCCGTCAGCTTACAACTCCTCAGCTCTCCCCAACCGCCTTTCTCTCAGAACCTTAGCGTCTCACAACTCCAGAAGTAAGTCCTAGAACACAGGGACGGCAAGGTTCCAAGTATGACTCACTTAAGCATTACAACACATCCCCCTCCCTATACATTGATGTCCCAGAGCCCAAACAGAACAAAAACAAGCAAAGAAATGAAGCGATGGAAAAATACAGTATTAAAATAACCCACAGCTAACAACACGTTAAGAAACATAGTCTTTCATCCAGCATGGTTTACAGCGTAGTCTGGACGGAACATTAGTAGACTCCATGGAAATTTTTGTAGAGAGATTTCCTCTCCAATCATTCAAGGTGGAAGAGCTCTCGACACCAGTAGAGGAGTTCTCCACACCAGACCATTTTGCTATTCTGGATATGCTCCACACATCCCCATTGTCCAGGATCACAACATTTTCTTTAACTTCCCTGATGCGGAAAGGGCCCTTGAAGGATGATTTACCCTTGGTTTTAAAACTCGGAATCTTCACCAACACTAGGTCACCAACCCTCCACCTCACCTTGCCAACACAATGCTTAGCATCAAAACGCAACTTGTAATTGTGTTGGTACTTATCTCGGAGACTAGGTGCCTTATCAAACCTATCTGGGTCCAAATCAACCCGATGTAGAGTGTTACTGAACCATGCCGGGAATAACTTAGTACGACCCACCCTTCCTCTCATGTACTCAAAAGGGGCTATGTTGGTGATGCTATTAGGAGTGTTGCGATGTGCCCACCACAGATCTCTTAGAAGAATGGCTAAGGGAGTCCTAGTCTGAACAGCTTCCTGCACACAAGCCTTCACCATCCTATTCATACGCTCAGCTAAACCATTCGCTTGTGGCAGGTACAAGGCCGTTCTCAAATGCACAATAGCAAGGGAGTCTAGAAATTTCTTCATATCTTGTGAAATCAACTGCACTCCATTGTCCGTGACTAAATGACTAGGTATTCCTTCTTTAGAAAACTCCTCTTCCAAAAATTCAATCACAGTACGGGTATCAATTGAATTCACACATTTAGTCACAACCCATTTGGATGCATAATCCACCATGAGCATGACATATCGTTCATTCGGTGGTAACAGATGAAAGGGTCCCATGAAATCAAGACCTATTTTCACCCAGGGTTTATCCGGGACCTCAACAGGAGAGAGAGGCGCTCTCGCCACCACTTTGCTCTTGTCATTATGTGCACAACTCAAGCAATCTTTCACAACAGCTTCAGCTTCACTATCCAGCCCTGGCCACCAATAGATAGTTCTAAGTCTGGATTTAGTTAAACTCCTGCCCAGATGCCCCTCGTGAGCCAGATTCAAAATTTTACTTCTCAGCCCCATGGGAGGAAAAAATTTGCTTCCCCTAAACAACTCACTCCCATTTAAGGAAAGTTCATTTCTCACATTCCAATAGCCTTTTAATGAGTCAGGTATATCCTTAAACTCTGGCCATCCCCTAATAATAAATTCACCAAGCTTATGTCTGTCCAAGTCCTTTTCTGCAGCTAACTTCCACTCCACTTCGTTGATGGCCGATTCCCTTACCCAACCAACCATGACCTCATCATCCACTTCATCACCTCTGTCAACCGAAAAACGGGACAGAAAATCCGCCACAACATTCTTCGGTCCAGGCACATACTCTACAATAAAATTGTACTCTAACAATCCTTCCGTCCACCTCCGTATTCTCGGGGTCAATTCTTCATTTTTCTTAGGAGAAAAGATTTGGACAAGGGGTCTGTGATCCGTCCTCACCACAAAAGGTAGGCCCCACAAATAAAACTTGAAGTGTTTAACCGCCCACATACAGGCAAGGGCCTCTCTTTCTATGACCGAATAGTTTTGTTCCGCTCCTTTAAGAGAACGAGAAGCAAAAGCTATTACCTTCTCCTCCTGACCAATTCTCTGCAGAAGAACAGCACCAAGACCCTTGATGCTAGCATCAGTGTACAAGAACGTTTTCGCACCTACATCGAAATGTCCTAAGGTGGGCATCACTCCAATACAGTTCTTGACAAAAGAGAAAGCAGTCATACATTCTTCCCCCAGACGAACTCACACCCCTTCTTTAAAAGGGCTCTCAAGGGTTGAGTCGCGCTAGAAAAATTGGGAATAAATTTAGAATAATACTCCGCCAACCCTAGGAATGACCTCACGTCATCCTTGTCTCTAGGTTCAGGTGCCTGCATTATAGCATCCACTAGTTCCAACTTGGGTCTGATCCCTTCACCTGAAATGGTGTGTCCCAGGTATGACACAGAAGTGACTCTGAACTTACATTTTTCCTTCTTAACAGTAAAACCAGCCTCTGCTAACTTACTTAAAACTACCCTTAATACCTTTTCATGATCAGCTATCGTCTTACCATGAACTAGAATATCATCCTGGAAACACAACGTGCCTGCGACCTCCCCCAAGATTTTTTTCATGATGCGTTGGAAACACGCGGCCGCCGAGGCTAGGCCAAAAGGCATCCTCAAGAATTGGTAAGCCCCCAAAGGTGTAACGAAGGAGGTGAGGTGCCTGGACTCGGGGTGCAAGACAATCTGATGGTAAGCCGAGGAAAGATCCAATACACTAAAAACTCTAGACCCACCTAAACTTGACAATTCCTCTGTAATGTTAGGTAGGGGTTGGCGATCTATCCAAATGTATTTGTTAAGATCCCTGAGGTCCACACACATCCGGATGCGTTTCCCATTATCCTTGGGTGCCAAAACAACAGGGGCCAACCACTCTGAAGACTCTATCTCTTCAATAACTCCTGCTTCAAGTAACTTATTAAGTTCTGCTTTGAGAGGTTCTAGCATTAACTTAGGTACTCTTCTAACTTTATGTACTATTGGCACAGCATTTTTTTTTAGGATAATCTTGTGTTCAAAATTAGTTAGACACCCTAAACTATCACTGAACACACTCGGAAACTCATTACAAATCTGTAACGTATCATCTTCAATGTTTACCACCATGACTTGATTGTCTGCATTGGGATCTAATTTAATACCCATGTCTCGTTGGTGTCGCCATCCTAACAAGTTATTACCGCGTTTAGCTACATAAACCTTTCCTATGGTCACTCTGTCTTGGAATTGTATCTTCATAACTCTATATCCTACTATCTCTATTCTGGTTCCCCCATAGCTGACCGGGTTGATGTCGGGTTCAATGAGAGAGTCCAGAGACTCCCCAAAAATGGCTTGCCAGTTCTTAACACCAACCATAGTGTAGGGAGAACCAGAGTCTGCTAAAACCACCACTGTTCTATTATCAAGTTTAATAGTGCATTCAGGCATGACCACGGGACCCTCATCAATTGTGCCCGAAACCTGCCCAACATGGTCAATCTCTTGACACACACATAATACCATCTTATTGATATTATCGGTAACACAATCAATGTTGCTCTTATCGTAGTTGCAAACTCTAGCATAGTGGCCCTTCCTCCCACATTTTCTGCATAAGGAGTTACGTGCAAAACAATTGGCACTGTTAGCAGCATGACCCGCGTTACCACAACGATAACAACGCAACCCTTTAATGTCTCTTTTCTTCTCTTGAATGGATGCTTGTGCTTGAAAGTCATTGCTAACCCTAGAAACTTCTTCTTGAACCTTTGGTAAATGCACAGTAGCCATATTGTCCCCTTCAGTATGACTCATTTCTTTGATCCAGTTGCTAGTACTCTCCATTCCTTCAACAATGGCAATGGCTTCTCTTAAGTCGGGGTTTTTCGTTAAAAGTTTTTCCTGAACCTTTTTACTGTTGGTACAGCGCACAATTTGGTCGCGAATAAGAGAGTTTGTGATTTCACCAAAATCACAGGTGCGTGCCAGCGTACGTAAGGCAGCTACGAAATTCCCCACGCTCTCAGTGGTACCTTGAGATCTTGCGAAAAATGTATGTCTCTCCAAAACAACATTAAGTTTGGATTCGAAATGTGCTGCAAGGATTGCCACTGACATCTCAAAAATATCTCTAGGTTCACCATCCGCTCCACCAATAGCCAAAGGTTCCAAACTGTCATATATATTTCTGCCTTCAATTCCCAAGTTGTGTAGAAGAACCGCTTGTTTCCTGGCTGGTGAAAATGTTTCTCCACCAATAGCTATTAAATAAGAATCAAAAAGGTTTTTCCACCTTTTCCATGGAAGAATGGGGTCACCTTTGTCAGATAAGAAAGGAGGTGGTTGTGACATAGTAGGTGTAGCCATAGTAGCGCACAAGAAAATTAAGTTTAAATCGAAACACAAGTAAAAATAAATAAATTAAGAAAACAAGAAAAATGTGAGTTCTCTTTCCTTTTTTTTCCTTCGTTGAAATTGTGGAAACCGATGGATAGAGAGAGAGACAATTATATATAGATTATTATGGCTTGGACGTTTAACACACAACTCATTAGCTGTAGATCAATCCTGAAATCTTTAACTGCTTGCACAAAACACCAAAGATACTGGTTGCCAAGTTCTGCACGTAGCGGTCTAGATCCTGAACCGCTCTCCCAAGGCACGCGTGACGTCAGGATTGCCCTGTTCTACAAATAAACATGCGCGCAAGGAGGCGCGAGGGTGCACGAGAGAGAGGGCACGCTACGATAGACAACAACGGCCACAGCACGAGCTTCGACAGCTGTCTCCTCACGGGAAGAGGTAGGAAAAAATAAAATACGACTGAAATCTCCGTTGTGGCACAGTACCTCAAGTACTCCTCCAGCAATCTTCAGTTTGTAGACTAATTAGTCTCAAACACCATAAGCGGAAACGCGGATCCAAAAATCAAGTGGCCGACGAGTCCGTGGGTTCAGGGTTGGTAGATCGTCGCCAGTGTTATAGCAAGACAAACACTGCAAGTTAAACGAGGATTTATTGCAGGAAAACAACCCAAGATAGGATCCGTGCTCCGTCAGCTTACAACTCCTCAGCTCTCCCCAACCGCCTTTCTCTCAGAACCTTAGCGTCTCACAACTCCAGAAGTAAGTCCTGGAACACAGGGACGGCAAGGTTCCAAGTATGACTCACTTAAGCATTACAACACACTGACTTGCATGCAATTTGTGCAGTATTGAACCCTGGGATTCATCTTTCAGATACATCCACACAAAACTACACATCGAGCCACCTAGCTATACTGCATGTAAGGGGAAGGTCTGATACAAGGCATGTATCCAAATTTGAATGGATAATCTTGTAGTTTTATAACTCATACGGTCAGACTCCACAAATCTAAAGACAAAGGAACATCTCTGAAGAGGATAGCCTCCTTCATATTTGGTAGCAGGCAATAGCTCATGCTCAATCCATTCCCTCAGAACCCAAGAGATTCATCTCCAGAGTCCATCTCATCACTTCATTCTGCCCCACTTTCTTAGACACGTAGCTGACTCATCTCATAATCATTATTTCGAGCCAGGACTGTACTTAATTTCTTACACCGATGACACCCAGATAAGACACTGTTAGGCTTGGCTTCTTTGGCGTGGTCTCCCCTAACTTTTTGCCTCTGTTTCCCAAGTTGTTAATGGGTGTTGGACTCTGTTTTTGCTGTTTTTGTTACTCTGGGCACTTTACCACTGCTAACCAGTGCTAAAGTGCTAAAGTGCTTCTATATAAAATGTGTATGTAATTGGATCTCCATGATTGGCATATTTGATTTACTGGTAACTCCCTAGTACGATGCACTAGAGGTGCCCAGGGCCTGTAAATCAAATGCTACTAGTGGGCCTGCAGCAGTGGTTGTGCCACCCACATTAGTAGCCCTGTAATCATGTCTCAGACCTGCCACTGCAGTGTCGTGTCTGTGTGTGCAGTTTTAAACTGTCTATTCGACTTGGCAAGTGTACCCACTTGCCAGGCCTACACCTTCCCTTTTCTTACATGTAAGACACCCCTAAGGTAGGCCCTCAATAGCCCCATGGGCAGGGTGCAGTTTACGTTTAAGGTAGGACATATACTAATGTGTTTTATATGTCCTAACAGTGAAATACTGCCAAATTCGATTTTCACTGTTGCAAGGCCTATCCCTCTCATAGGTTAACATGGGGGCTGCCCTTAAATATGATTAAAGCGTAGATTCCCTTTGGGAGTGGATAGACATGTGGAGTTTGGGGTCTCTGAGCTCACAATTTAAAAATACATGTTTTAGTAAAGTTGGTTTTAAGATTGTGTGTTTGAAAATGCCACTTTTCGAAAGTGAGCATTTTCTTGCTTAAACCATTCTGTGACTCTGCCTGTTTGTGGATTCCCTGTCTGGGTCAGTTTGACAGTGGGCTGTTTGCACCTCTCTCTAGACAGTGGCACAAAGGGAGTTGGGGGTGTAACCTGCATATCCTGATGAGCCTTCTGTGCTAGGAGGGAGGGGAGGAGTGGTCACTCACACCTGAGAGAGCTGTGCCTGCCCTCACATGATGCAGTCTCCAACCCCCTTGTGTGTGTCTGGGGCCTGGCCTGGGCAAGGCAGAATTTCACAAACAAGAGAGACTTTCCTTTGAAGTGAGCCTACTTCAAACGCCTAAATGGGTATAAGAAGGGCACCCAAAACCACAGACTTTAGATCATCTCTGGACATCAAGAGGAACCTCTGCATGGAGAAGAGCTGTAGAGCTGAGGAGAAGTGCTGCCCTGCCTGTGACTGTGCTTTGTGGAGCTATCCTGCAGTTGCTGCTTCTGCCTGGTGAAAGGGGACGAAGACTGGACTTTTTTGTGCATTCCTGCTTGAGAAGAAATCCCCAAGGGCTTGTCCTGAGCTTGCCTCCTGATGTTGAAGTCTCAGGGCCATCATAGACTTCCCCTGCCAGCACCTGGACTCTCTGCTGAGACTCTGCCCTTCCAAGTGGTGTCCTATCCAGTTCCCGGGGCCTTGACAGGTGAAGCTGGTGGACCAAGCTTGAAAATTCATGCACAGATGGCTGTGCGGGGACATTTTCAATGCAACTTCATGAGCGCGGTTGAGAAACGACGTGCCACCTGCTTCGCAGCTGAAATTGAAGTTCTTCTTGCAGTGTGGCTGGAAGATCGACGCACGTGGCTGGAGAAACAACACACAACACTGCTGACGGAGGTTGCAACCCACACTGCGCGGTTTTTCAGATATCATGGAGAAGGTTTTTCGACGCAAACCTTGTTGAGGGTGTAAAAACGATGCAGTGCCTGCCCGGACCTAAGTGCTGCCCGGATTGACACATCACTTTCCTCCAGAGAGGAATTCCGACACACGCCGACCGGACCGGAGAAGGAGAAATGACGCACAACCTCGCTCGCGGGTGAGAAGTCGATGCACTGCTTACCTTTTTCAATGCACATTCGCCCATCCATGTTATTTTGACGCTACCCAGGTACTTTTCAACGCTAACAGTGTTTTACCTGTTTACAATAGGATTTAAGACTCTTTTGCTTTGAAAATTATTAACTTGACTTGTGTATGTTGGATTGTTGTCGTTGTGGTCTTGTCTTGTTTAGATAAATATGTTCTATTTTTCTAAACCTGTGTTGTGTCCTTTTATAGTGTTTTCACTAAGTTACTGTGTGTGTTGGTACAAATACCTTACACCTAGAACTCTGAATCTAGGCCTGCCTGCTCGTGTCAAGCTACCAAGGGGGTGAGCGGTATTTAGCATAGGGTGGTTCTTCTTTACCCTGACTAGAGTGATGGTCCTTGCTTGGGCAGGGGGTAACCTGACTGCCAACCAAAGACCCCATTTTTAACAGACACTCATGTGACACCAACACCACCATCAACAGTTAAAATATGCCATTGTTCAACGTTGCTACATATATGTAAGATGAGTTGCTCATCATTAACATAACAAGCTAGCAGTATTTGCATTGTACAACATATACTTACCGTGGTTGTGCACATAACTAGGCCCAAAACACTCACCCTCCAACCACCACAGATGCCTGTCCATTATTCCTGTACAAAGACTTACCCATGATTCTTTAAATTGGCACAATCACCTTCACTCTACTTTCAATTTATTTGTATTGTTAGACATTTCTACATATGGTTCCTTCCTAACCCCTGTACAACCATCACCCAGGCCTTCATCATATGTTGATTGAAATACACCAATGACCTCTACTACAGCATCTCTGCACATGTGCTACACAAGAACAAAATATCTAACACACCACTGTCAGACTATTACTCAGTGTACCTTGTGGCACACAATCACACATCACCTCAGAGATTTACATTGCATGACCATTCAGACACACTGGTAGTTCAAGATGCTGTGCCACACACCTACAAGACACAACACTACCAGTGACCCCCCTCAGCTCAGGCGCCACCCACCCTTCCGTCAAGCAATCATGACCCTCCGCTGTGCCTCACCTCCACTCAACCACATCCCCCAATATTCATATGATCATGCTAGGAGGTAGGGTGATTTCATACATGCCAGGCTACACCTGGGACAACCTCTCACAGCACATCAGGTCAGCTGTGTCAAATATGGATTCATTTTTAATAACGGTACACAGGGCTATTTCAGTGATACTACTTGCAATGCATACATCTCCTCAGCACCTGGAGATCCTTGTGAGTGGCACATAAATACAATGTGCCTGGTTCACAAAGGTGAACTTAGACTTTTGGTCTAAGTTTAGACCAAAAGTCTAAGTTTATGACTTTTCGGTATTCACAAAGGTAAATTACAAGTAGCATCTTTACATCTGTACTTGGGGCTGAATCGAGGCAGAAATCCACCCCGAGTGTAGAGATTCCACTCTAGGTGTGGAGATTGCACTCCGGGTGTGGAGTGGAATCACCGCACTCGGCACGGAGATACTGTCCCTAGTGCGGAGATTCTGCACTGAGTGCAGACGTAAAAGATACTACTCGTAACTTATCTTTGTAAATACTGAAAAGTCGTAAACTTAGACTTTTGATCTAAATTTAGACCAAAAGTCTAAGTTTATTTTTGTGAATCAGACCCCATAACTACATTTACATTACAATACACTTTGGACTACATGGGCCCGATACAAGCACAATTGCATGCTGGTGCAATGGGGCCTGCATTGGCAATGGCATATCTGCCAGGTTTTCCAGATTCATGTGTGATGTGCTACTGAAGTTCAGGTTTTTTTACTTTGTATTCTGTAACTTATATTCCTGTTGTATGAAGGGTTAAATGACAGAACAAGTCCCGGTATTGAGAGGTAATCACTTGACTGAGGCGCACATCACGCATGGACCTGTGAAAGTTGGCAGGACTGGACTGGTATGGTTTTGATTTGATTTGATTTGACTGGGCTGATGATATAGGTACTGCTCATGAAAAGGACAGTGATGTGCAGGATGAAATTACATGTGTGGCATTCCTTCCCCTTCCCTCTCCCTTCCACATAGTGCAGCACAGCACTGTGCAACAAAGTGCGTTGCTGCATTGGCCTGCACATCAGTTTAGTAATATATGGTCCCTTGTTTGGACTCCCCCTGTAAGTTATTCCTGGTCCTCCTCTTCAGCATTGTGCTCCCCCTCCAACTACCAACTATGTTGGGATGAGAGATGTCACCTGCTCCTCCAATGGATCCAACTCCTTCTGGCCATCAGGTCCGCCTCCACTCCTCATGGCTGCCTCGAGGTTCCTGGACAGTTTTTCTTTTGTTGTGCACTTATAATCATGCCACCTCTTCTTGTACTCCAGAATGGTCCTCTTTTCTTGTGCAACACAGCTGATTTTTGTCCTCTATGGATTACCAAATGGCCTCCTTCCTCCCTAATGGAAATGTTGAGGTGCAAAAAAAGATGTTCTTTTTTGTCACCTTTTTTATAAATATGCGGTTCTTCTCCTCACCCAAGATTGACTTCTTTCCCCTGTTCCTCAAGTCTTCTGAATTTGGGTTGTTACCCTCCTGGCTCCCTTAGGCTCCGTCCATGGTTGTCAGTATTAGGAAGTATTTCTGGGTTGGATGAGTTGCTTTTTTCAAGCACTCCTGCAATGAAAAGCACTCCTGCATCACACAATACTGAGTTGTTGCTTTACGACGAACAAATCATCTTTGCTTGATGTAGTGAGTACTTATGTTTTGGCCCCTTGCAGCATTCCCAATACCGTCGCGTAAGAATTTATGACACATCTTTAGTACTTTTCCCACAATGCACCATACCATAAATACGGCACATCCATGGGGTAAGGAAGTGGTGCAAAACAGTGCCATTTTTATCTGCTGCAATGTTGCAGAAACACAGCGTTGCATCAGTTCTCATAAATGTGCACCCAGGAGTTTTGAGTTAGTGGCCATAACTCATTAGGAAAACAGTCTCCCTGTAAATTATGACAGGAAGGTAAAGGTGGGTCCAGAATGCAACTGTCATTCATTTCCTGGCAGGTGCACCTTTCCAGGCATCTCTAAATGGGGCCCTCTGTTATTTATTGTACTAAAACGATATCACAAGTGGGATTACTGCAAAGTATGGTTTTAAGAAATGTGCAAACAAACATAATATAATTTTTAGCAAAACACAATTGAATATTTTCACTTACAGAGAGAAAGGTCTCCTTCCAGTGGTAACAAAGTGATGTTTTCGTGCCTACACAGCTTCAAAAACATATGAATGTGATTTTATTTAATTTGGAACCCTTCCAAAAAACAGGGAACTGAAGAGTGGCTTCTGAATCAGCAGCAACACAAACAGAGTCCCATTGAAGTAACAAAGGCTAAAGCAATTAGATTTAAACTCTATTAAATAGCTTCAGCTTCCATTTACTAAATCATACTGAAGTATTCTAACATCCTTTAAGCGCATGTAACTGCAGGTGCCCTCTGCATCAGCCCGATGCTCTGTGCCGCCACGGAGTTTTGTAACTGTGCGTACAAGGAATGTATTAGGGCCTTGAGAGACTGATTATCTCCTCTGTCAAATCTCTCACTGGCATAATTATTCAGAGGCAGGTAAATAGAGGGGAAATGAGACATAGAGAAAGGGACACGTTTGTCCTACAGCTACCCGACTGCCTGTCATGTTACAGCGCAAAGAATAGGTCCCATCAGAGACATCAGGATTGCGGAGCATCCTTTAAATACTGTGCTGAGTTGTCATCAAACAGCCATCACCACGGGCTAATGTGCCAGAGAGAGTTTCTGGAAGCATGTAAGTCGATCTGGTCTGACGAGCAATGTATAGCTCGGTATCACAAAACATCACCCAAAAGTGGGGGGTCTAATTTAACAGAGGATTTCAGACCTTGAAACGAAAACATGAATATAATAAAAAATCAAACATGTTTAGAAATATGAAAGTAGATGCTGCCAAGACCAGAGCGCTGAAGGCTCAGTAGCTACCAAGTAAGGTGTAAGGCAGTGATTCCCAACCTTTTGACTTCTGTGGACCCTCACTGAATCATTACCGGAATCCGGGGACCCCCCACTGAGTCATTACTGAAAGCTGGTCCTAATCTGTTAATATTATTTAATTTTCTAAGCAGTCGCGGACCCCCTGAGGAGGCTTCACGGACCCCCAGGGGTCCACGGACCACAGGTTGGGAACCACTGGTGTAAGGTATACTTCTTTCATTTTATGCATATCATTTCAAACCGTGGCTGAGCAATCTCCCCTCCTCCACCCTTTGCATGATCTTAACATATTAGCTATTAAATATGTTCCAGCGCAGAAAATTGCTGTACAGTTTAAAATAAACTGACTTATGAACTAAAAGAGAACTCATTCATTAATGTTTTAGGGTCTTAAGACTGACAAACCCGTAATGAGGCCCTTAGTGTGTGGTGACTGTCAGACATTTACCCTGTCCATGTCCGCCAATCAAAGGATGGTGGACACATGCATGGAACATGTAGATTGTCCCTCTCGTCCAGGAAGAAAAGTCTCATTTTTCATTCTTTTTTTTTTATTGAGGAAACAAACTCCCCATATGGGGGTTTATTTTCTCAATACAAAAACACAGAGCAACTGTTCAGGACATAGCATCCACTCAGCAGACCTTCAGTGCTGTGAGTGGAGGTGCCGGGAGATGGCTCCCTTCACAGCATAAAGATACCTGGAACACCTGGGAGAACCTCATAATAAGGCAGATGGTCCTCGACCAGAGTAACAGAGCCCAGGTCCTCCGCCGCCCTAGCTGGTTGGCTGGTCACCCACCAGGGTCTAAGTGGTCCTATTAGTATCCATGCAGTTTGACTATTGAAACCCCATTTGTGGAGCCCACCACAATCTAAAGTGAAGAATTAATTTTCAGAATTTCTGCATTGTCTTTCTTAATCTAAGGGACTAAAGGGATGTCAGAAAAAAGAGTGAATGTAACATGAGTGAACCTATGAATAAAGCAGAACTATATAAAGGAAAGAACACATGGACTAATGAATAGTAGAGTTCTATGACCTGGATAACCAAACTCATGTCACTCCTATTATTAGCCTTCCTGTCATGATCTACATTAGGCTCCTAGATCCGGATGACTGGAGTTCATGAACCTCATCAGAGTATCAGTTGCCTGATCAGGAACCCGTCTTTCCTTTAATTTTTTTATTTATTTACTCAATATTGTGTAGGGACTTTGAGACAGTGTGTCAGCATTCTATGGGCATGTTTTAAGTTTATTTTCCATGGCTGTAGAAACTCTTGAGTGCTCCTGAAATCTTTCAGTAAGGGAATTCAGAAAGTATATGAGTAAGCAGGGGAGTTAGAATTAATGGGGTTGGTCGATAAAAATACAGTTTAAACATTCTCTGCTCCAGTCATAATAGTTAAGGAAACATAAGTGGTTTATTTGTTAATGTATAGCACCATAAACACCTTGATGCTCTGCGGCCTATGTCCCAACTGACTGAAAGAGAACGACTGGTCAGGGGACCCCAGACAATCCTCAAGAACATGACAATGCCAGAAGGTACCAGGCAGCCACACTAGATGCCATGTAAAACTGGTGAAGCACATGTGGCCGCATGAGATTCTGGGCTGTAGACCAGTGGTGCCACAGAAAGAGAGTGTGATGGAGGAGGACTAGTTGAATGGTTTGGGAGAAGGTGCAGGTGTTTAGAAACGACAGAGCAATTCATAAAACAAGCGACTTGAGTGTGGAACAAATTGGGGCTGGAAGGTGCTGTGACTGAATGTGCACTACTGTTATGATGGGAGAAGTAGCCCAGACTGTACTAATGAGAGCTTTAAGCAGCAATGCACAAGATATGGTGTTTGTGAAGGTCCAGGGATGGCTAGATCGTTGTCAGTAGGTGAGTGGTAAGACAGATATCACACCAAGGACAAGGCATCATGATGAGAGACTGGCATTGGTGCAAGATAACCCAGGAGCTGCAGGGGCTGCCACGGTTGTAAAATGCTGTCTTACCACAGCCAGGGAATGTTCGAGGTGGAAGGTTGGCTTGCCGCTGGAAATGCGACTGTCCATGGACAGAGAGGCCATGGGCTATTTAACATTAGTAATAGACAGGGGAATTGGAGCTATGAGGCAAAGGCAATCTGGGAGTGAGTGGTGGGGACAGCAAGAACATGGCACTGAATGGGGCCATAGGACGTGGTTGTCATGCACAAGTTGTACACCCTCTGATGAGTCTTAACCTGCAAAGAAGTATTCATTTTCTTAAATTTCAAGATGAGATAATCTATCAAATGGGAGGAGATGTGAAGGTATATAAGACATTCAGTTGTGTGCAGATTGCAAAGTGTCTCTGTCCTCAATGTCTGTCTCTGCACTTTCTTCTCACATTGCCCCTTGTTCATGCTCATTTTAATTGATAAAGCATGTATTTGGTGTAAATTCTGCAACTATTCATCTTTGGTAAAAGAGTATATTATATTTATACCAATTGTATTGATAACAAGTGACAGTGATATTTTCTTGTCATGCCTGAATATTGGTGTCAACATGAGATGCATTCACAAAATGCGGATAATTTTGTGCAAATGGGTTAGAAGTTACTGCCTTTTAATGCCTGGTAAAATGTTGTTCCTGATTAGAGGCTTGCTGTAGGCTGCCTTTATACTAGCAACAATGATGTTGTTTGGACTGCTGGGCTCCTCACTCACTTCCCAGCCACTATACCATCAGCATTCATGCCTGGTAGAAGGCCATTTCAGATTCAGAAATGTGTGACAGAGAGGGAGGTAGTAAAGAACTGCTGGTTCTGTCAGATTAGCTAGAAGTAATGCCTGCCAATCCCTTCCTCTTGATATATGGCCATAGAGTTTAGACCCTACTGTATGATGTACACCCCTCAAGGGTGGCTATCCTGTAGGGCAAAAACCTTGAATAGAGAAATTTTGAAGATTTCCCCAGCCCAGCTTTGGATTGGTAAACCCATCCCTAAAGCCATCCATGCCAGAATGCTTGCATGTTCAGAGATAATACTTGCTGATAGCTCTGTAACCAGATGTAGCCAACATGCTGGCTTCCTCTCATGGTTGGAAAAAGAAATAGAAAGCAAATCTAACTCCCAAAATGGGAACAAACAAGATGATACTGAGAATGGAGTTAACTTCTCAGTGCCATGACGCTCTAAACAGATCCTACATCACAATTAACTCTGTAGTTTAAGACATACAAAATACAGCAGTAGATAACTGGAGTGATCAACATCTAACTGATGGCTAAAATGTAAAACAGACCACCACCATGTAGACAAATCATAAGTGGGACACAACGGAGCAAAAAGACAATATATGGAAGATGGATTGAGTTTGTGGTAGTGGGTATGGCTCAAGCAGTCATCAGACATGTGCTGCATCTTGGTTGATGACTCAAGTTGGCAACATGTCGAAATCATGCCAATACTCAAATGGTTAGTTTCTCTTGATGTAAAGTGAAGATGAACTTTTATTCCTAATGTAACCATCATTAGCCTATGAGATTATCAAAGAAAGATTGTTTGTCTCCTATTGCTCCTTTCCGTGTATTGATAGGGTGACTAGGGAGCTTGTTTAGATAACAATTAATCAAATTATTTATGGGCTTCACTGATATAGGTTCAGTGGCGTGGTTAATCAAGAAGACCATTCTGGCTATTAAAGGGGCTAATACTGATAAGAACAATACCAGAATGTTGTAGATCAAATAATGTACAACAAAATGCATTACATACCTAATTATGAACAATGCAAATGCCCTACAATATCTATTTATAATTTAGGCAATAGATATGTTGATTAACAGCTCACTAATTATAGCATTTGAGTATTTATTGAGTCAAAACTGGACAAAGTAACAACACAGAAAAATAACCTAATGAGATTGGGTGGGTACATTTGTGCCCCAAGTACTGACAAAGGGCTATTTTGTGTCATTTTTCAATTTCGCCAACCAGTCTGGTTAGAACCTGCACCTGCTTCCATTGGTTGGCTTTTTCGACAATTGCACTTGCTTCCTTCTTATTCAATGCCTGTCTTTCCTCTTCTTTCCTGTACGTGTGCTTGTCCTCCTCTGGAGCATAACCACTTTGCCATCATTTTGATTGGCTAACTTATCCTTTCATTCTGCCCTTTTGGTGAACTACTTTTATTTATTTAAGAACTCCATGAGAGTGCATGTGATGTCTAGCTCTATCCCTCATATACTGCTTTTCCCAAACCTCCCTTAACCATCTTTACTTTTATTTTACCCACCCCCTCCTCCCTGTTGCTTCCCTCAACCCGCTCCTCCTTTGCTTTCCCAATCCTCTGGCCAGTTACATTTTCTTTAAATTGCATTTTTGGAGGATGTGGTAGCTGCCATTTGATGCTAGGTGGTCAGCTACAAGAAAAGCACTTTTGAGCACCTAAAATGTCTTTTTTTCTTATATATACCAATCTAAGGGCCTGATTTAGGTCTTCGCAGAGGGAATACACTATCACTAATGTGACCGATATCCCGTACGCCCTGTGACAATCCCAATGCGAGATAATGGGATTGTTATACAGTGGACGGAATGTTCGTCACATTTGTGACGGAGTATTTCCATCCACCAAGACCTAAATCATGCCCTAAAGGATGTTCACCATTTTCGATCTGTCAATTAAAAAAGATGAAAATGATGCCATCGTTCATGCACCTACATACATCATAATGCATGTGTGCTCCTATTAAATGGCACAGCTGGCGTTCAGCAGCACCTACGTTTAATTATTTTTGTGGATGCTTCACAGTAGCGGCAACAACCACTGGCATAGAGACTAATTCTACAAGGCAAGACCTATTGGTTTGCCAATACTCGTATTTTTGTTACATTTTCCGGCCAGATTATGATATTGATATGATACCATTTTTCTTGGGTTAAGAAACATGGGGTTGCAAAAGGGAGTTTATTTGAAGATAACTCAAAATTCAATTTTGTTGAGGTAGAAAATATACACGAGACAGAAAATTAGAGCTATTAAGAAATTTACTAACATTTTGACTGTGGCCATTTGCGGGGGTTTAGGGGTTTACTAATCTCCAGGAGACGATTACGTCAATGCACATATCGAGGAGCATTCTTGAATATACTTGCCAGTGTTATAGATGTCCATGTTCACTTTACCAGTTTAGTGATGGATTACTGCACTGAGTGCTAAATCGCCTAATATGAAAGTGAACTGCCACTAAACTTTGCTGAGTTAATTCAGGTAGAAATGTATGATGTTATTCAAGGAAGGGCATAATCATTATTGTAGTTTTATGTACCGTAGCCATTTAGATGATATCCTTTGGGTAACGGTTGCTTGATAGTAATAATTATAGTTATTGCACTTGATGGTGTATTTTTGATAAATCGAGGGTACTTATGTTCAATGTTTTATACATAAGGCTAGCCCACTTACAATGGAAGTAGTATGATGGTTTTAGCCCTTGTTAACATATGTAGGATGTAAAGTGGATGAGTACTCAATCTTATACTCTTTTGTGTGTCCGCACTTTAATGTTAATTATACAGGCCCTTTATTTTATTTATGAAATATGGCATATCACGGTGGCCTCTAGAGACTATTGTTTTGACATTGTCTTCGTCTTCCAAGCTGTAGCTCATGTGCAAGTCTAGTGTTCCTCCATTGTTCTGAGGCATGTGCTGGCTTTTTTGTGCTAGTGTTTTTTTCATATGGCGGGAGAATGATCTTGACGCCCATTAATTCCGCGCGTCAAATTTTGTAACTCAATCAGCCAAACAGAATGCTTTAACTGTTTTCTCTCTTTTACTTTTATTTGCTTGCATTTTAGGTTAGGGAAAGTACATAAAGGAGAGGCAGTTGGCATGTTTATTTGCCAGTGACTTATTGATATTAGGAGGAAGAGTCTTATTGGGCAATTTCTGTAGGACCTTAACAGTTGTTCATTGCACTTAGACTTGACCCATAATTACTATGTGGGCAAGTAACACCCTCTGGACAGAAAGTTGAACTTAGCACCCTGAACAAATTGTAATGGTACTTAATTAACATGCAGCCGGTTTACTATAAGAGAAGCTTACTAAAGATAATGGCCCTCATTACGACTCCGGCGGTCCGAAGACCGCCAGGGCCACGGTGGCGGTCTGGTGGTAAAGACTGCCAAATTATGAGTGTAGCAGTTTGGCCTCTGCAAACCGCCACATCCCTGCTGCTACCACCAAGGCTGTAAGACAGCTGGGCCGGAGGACAGCCCCTCCGGGCCGGCAGTCCATTGAAGACTGCCGATGGTATAATGAGTTGGCTTTCCGCTGGGGTTTCTGTGGTTGCAGCACCTCCACGAAAACCGTTGCAGAAAGGCTGCCGGTGACAGGAAATTCCTTACCTGTCAGCAGCAGATGACTACCCCAACCCCCCCTGCAACTACAATACCACCCCAGCCCCCTTCCATATCAGCAACCCTCTCCCCCAACCTGCCCCTTCCATGTCAGTACCCACTCTACCCCCAACCAACCCTCCCTGCATACACGCACACCCACACACACCCCGCTTACACTCATTCACCAACACTTACATACATGCTTTCACCAACAGGCATACATACACTCATTCACTCACACATATACCTACACCCATTCACTCTCACCAACAGACACGCATTCACACAAACATTCTAACACGCACTCACTTCAACAATCATACATGCATTCAAACACCCACACACACATGCACACACACATGCATACACGCATGCATTCGTACATGCATTCAAACATCCATGCACACATGCATACACACACGCATTCATACACGCATTCAAACACCCATGCACACATGCATACACACACGCATTCATACACACATTCAAACACCCGTGCACACATACATTCAAACACACATACACACACATGCACACTCTTACATTCACACACACAGGCAACACCCACTCAAACATGCAAACACAACACCATCCACCCTCACACCCCCATCCCCTGGCGGACGATCAACTTACCTTGTCCGGCGAGGAGGTAGTCTGCCAGGGAACGGGACCAGGCGCCTCCACCGCTGGCAGCACCCTACCATCAGGACACCACCATGCCTTATTATTGCTCATAATATGGTGGGCAGAGTCCTCTTGGCATGGCGGTTACGGCTGTGGAAGAGCCACTGCGCTGCCGACCACCAGCACGACTGCTGGAGGATTCCCCCCCCCCCAAATTGTGGCAGAAATCCTTCAGTACTCATAATACGGCAGTCGAAAGACTGCCAGCGCTGACGGTCTTCTAGCACCCGTGGCTTTGGCGGACTTTGTAAAAGACTGGAAAAGTCATAATGAGGGCCAATGAGTCTAGATTTGCACAATATTTTTGGAAGCTTTGAGCATGCACTGTCTCTAACTCCTTCCAAAGTATGTAGCATATATATGTGTCTAATATTTGTATAAGTAGAGTGTTCTCAGCCACTGATCCAACAGCTCTCCTTTAACAGTTATTCAAGAATATAAGAATGATTTTATATGGCTGAAAGAGGGACAACATATTTTGAAAAATAAAATGACTAAGGATGTTGTTCCCCCAGTTTTTACCCGACGTGTCAAGTTTCCCAGTTCAATGTGTGGAGTACTGCTCCAGTCCTTGTTTTTTGTTGTAGTCTTGTTTATTCCATTATAAAGTAAGACTACAATTCCTAAGAAAAAATCTGGACTGTATCAGCATATGGTACATGGACCTGGAAAACTTGGCAGCAATGTAAAATTGAAAAGCTAGTCTGCTGCCATCTGTTTGATGTGTGATTGTTGTATGTGTTGGCCATAATGTGTCTTTAAAATACAGCTGTTGTACGACATCTAGCCAGTGCAGCTGCATTAATGAGGGATGCAAAATGGCAGCAACAGTAAAAATGTAATATTCTTCCTCTTGCTTTGGTTAGGATCGTCAGAAATGGGTGCACTCTTATATGACGCTAAGGCCCATATTTAAGGGAAAATGATGGAGCACGACGCTGCGCCAAAATTGGAAGCGCCACGTTCTGTCATTTTCACAATTTATTAACCGTATTTAATTGAATACGGTGCACCCTTGTGTGGTTCCCTGGAACTCTTATATGCCACTAAGGCCCGTATTTAAGGGAAAATGAGGGAGCATGACGCTGTGCCAAAATTGCCAGCGCCGTGCTCCATCATTTTCACAAGGTATTAAATGTATTTAATTGAACATGGCACACCCCTGTGCATGCATAAAAAACATGGAGAAATAAAAGTATTTCTCCTTGTTACGCCCTGCTAACGCCACCCCTGGGGTGCGTTACATTTTGGTGCTGCCTCAGGTTTACGAAAACTCAGAAATCTAGGGCAGCATCACAATGCAATGGGTGTTGCTTTGGCATGCTCACAGCTATACCTATTGCACATCCCTTCCACACAAAGTGCTGTGTGTGAAGGGACTGTATTTATAAGGTGGCTTTAATCCACAGTAAGTGGCTTAACGCCACCTTGCAAATACAGAGCAAGGCATAATACCACCGCAGCGTCACGAAACATTACGCTACGGTGGTGCTAGGGGCTCTTAAATATGCCTCTATATGCTTTATTGGAGCTTTAATGAACAAGAATAGACTGGGTGTCTCTGCAAAGCATTGGGCAGCCAGGACAAGTGATACTTTAACACCAATGATGATTCTTAAAAGGCCAGGGTGAGAGCAGGTTTTATAAAGTTGTATAGTCTTCTGAATTGAGGTAGGCAAATTCATGGACTATAACCGAATCACTATGGAGCCAGCTGACAGCAATGGGTTTCAAGTAGTGCAAGCGAAGGGAAATAAATGGAGTTGTGTATAAAATCCCTTTCAAGGCATTAGGCATATCACCCAAAGTTATCCACTTAACGTGGCCTAAAATTCTGTAAACCAAACTGACCACATTGACGTAGGATAAAATATATTAGCCTGTCTACTTTTGCATATTTTTGTAATCATTGTACTTGAACTATCTTACTTCCTGTTTGAAATAATTGGCTGCTACTATGAGGTTATTTTCCAGTTTATGAACCACACACACACACACGCACAAGCACACACGCACACACAGACACACACATGTAACACATTGAAATCAGCCCGCTTTTTACTTATTAACAAGGATCGCAGTCCAAAGGTCATTCTCTATATGCATCATGTCCTTTCACACTGGTATCTAGAGAGGAAGGTTAAATATTGTAGTTTGTAAGATGAAAATTCAATGTAAATCAAATATTCATCACCACTAACACAAGCCAAGACACAACTAATTATGGGGGAAAAATCCTATTAGAGGCACCCCATACTATTTAGTTGATTATCATTTCTCCCTGGGCGTGTACCTTTACAAACCTTTCTCATCATGGGGAAACTGGTAATTATTAAAAACAAATTGGTTTGTTGAAACTTAAAGGTTTTTCTTGGTGTTATTAGACTTTGGCCCTCATTACAACCGCTGCCAGCCAAGGTTGGACCGCCGAGCGGCCGCCACATTACAACATCCCTGCTGGGCCGGCCGGCAGAAACAGAGTTTCCTAATGGAGCCGGTGGTGTTGCGGCCGTGAGATGGGTGCAGCTGCACCTGTCGCACTTTTCACTGTCTGCTGTGCAGACAGTGAAAAGCAGGGTGGGGTTGTGCTTGGGGCCCCTGCGCTGCCCATGCCAAGTGCATGGGCAGTGCAGTGGCCCCCAGGGGCCCCGTGACTCCCCTTCCCACCAGCCTTTCCATGCTGGTGGAAATGGGAGGCATAATCCCCAGGGCAGCGCTGCAAGCAGCGCTGCCCTGGTGGATTATAACCGCCAGGACAAGGATGGTAGGAAACTGCCGGTCCCGGCGGTGCGACCGCGGCACTACCGTTGCGGTCATAATATGACGATTTGTACCGCCACCCTGTTGGCGGTACGATCGCCAAAACAACCCTGGCGGTCTTTGACAGGATTGTAATGAGGGCCTTTGTCTTGACAATTCTGAGGTGTACTGCATTTGTATCAAGAGAAATCATGAGTGGCTTCTACTCATGCTGATTATTTGTGTGGTATGTTTATATCTACAATGAAATCGTCTACTACAGTTTGGTTTGATGGGCCTCATTTGCACTGTTACATTAATTTCAAAAGTTTTAGTATGTTCAAGTGTTTGTCTTATGTTTCTGTGTATGTTGTAATCCTGGGCCTGGCCCCCAGGTGCCATTTTCCATAGTTCTTCTTGCTCCTGCCAAATACTGGTATCTTTGCCTTACTAGTATGTGACTCCAGCCTATTGTTGACTATTACAGTCTACTGGGAGGCACATCTCTACTGCATTTCTTTGATTTGTGAAACTTGTTGTCTTGTTATATAATGGAATAAACAAGACCACAAGTCCCATAATTCAAAGAAAAAACCTGGACCAGAGCAGCACAACACACATGGACCTGGGAAACTTGGCAAGGCTTACCTCATGCACACATAATTTTACAGATACTTCATATGTTAGTCTCCTGTAGCATCTACAGTGTGGGGGAATCAAACACTGATACCCTACTTAACAGGTGGCATTTGTAAGTCAGTGGGCCTGATTCACAAATATGAGCTTGCACTCTGAGCTGGCCTTTGCTAAAATAGTGCCCAATAGGGAGAGAAATGTGGCAACCTTACTGATGGTAGTGAAATAAAAGAGACAGAAGGGGGTCCCTCTTGTGTTCATTGATCAGTATTACCATGAGCAGCTACTAGCCCCTGAACACAACCATCCCTAGACCACCCCAAGCTTAACTAAATCACCAATAGCTTAAGTGATTCACACAGCTGATGGTTTCGTGTGTCAGCAGGGGTGAGAGGGTCAAAGGAGGGCACAGAAGGGGGCAGAAGGGGTGTTCAAACAACACCCTCAGTATGCTAATAAAGGACTAAAAACATTTTAAACAGGCAAATCATACAGAAATATACAGGCATGGACAAGGACAAGACTAGAGCAAGATGAGATGTTGTTGGCATAACGTTAGTGCACACAGCACAATAAGCCCCTCAAAATATTGGCCCAGCTTAGTCCCTGCTAATGGTCTGCCCTGCTTACATTTTGTAGTAAGTTTAATGCTCTTTTGGTATTCACAAACTACCAGTGTAATTTTACTGCTATTAAATTTACGACTGTGAGACTCTGCACTCTAGTCTCCGGTCCTAAAGTTACTTATAGTAACATTACACTTGCAGTTTGTAAATACCAAAGCATTAGTAAACTCACTACAAAGTGTAGGTTTACCTTTGTGAAACTGGACCAATGGATTGATCACTCTAAATCTAATTCTAGGGAACCATCAGCAAATATTACAATAAAGGACATCATTTGCTTCACATTTTCCCCGTTCTATCTCACTGCTGTTACTGAATCCTCCCTTCTGTTTCGTATTCTCTTGTCAGAAGCTCAGAAATATTTAGTTTCTTATTTGTGTGTTTCTTTATTTGTGGACATACCTTGTTGTGTTTTCTTGGGCCCTTCATCCTGCACGCAGTCTGCGGTATGAAATGCTGCAAGGTTTGTTCTTTGAAGGCCCTTGTTGTCATTAGATGTAGTTTACCTGTAATTCTTTTGCCTATTCTTTGACCGCCTGCGGTAATGTTAGCGTCAAATAGAAGAAAGCTTCATTCTTTTATTCACAACACAATGACAAAATATGAAAATGTGAACTATTTTCTTCTTTAGCATACTTAGCTAATACGTACAATTAGCAACATTGGCCTTCTGATTGAGGAAGGCTTGTTTCAGAGTTAAAACAAGGTCCAGTATGTAAACAAGTGCCACTCCAGTAATTGCAGCTCCAATAAGTATTACTAAGTTTGACAGTCCCATAGTTCTGGAACCTGAGGCATATTTCTTTAGTATTGTTTCATTTAGGTCAACAGACAATGCACGATGCATTCCGTATCTTTCACGGTTGATAGGCAGAGAGAAACAGAAGAACTCTTTGTAGCAGGCATCTGCTGATTGAAAAATGTAAAGCTCTAAGGGAAAAAGGGCAGCATTTTATTCCTGAATAAAGGCGACATTATTATGCTATATGGAACCGTCTTATATTGAAGTTGCTAATCCATTCTGTAGGTTTGTGTTTCATACAGCACTGTTCCACTGCACATTCACACACACACACACACACACACACACACACACACACACACACAGAGGCATACACACGCACGTGTGTGTGTTTTCAAACATAGAAAGTGATACTTGTTGGAGTATTGCACTTTTGCATTTGTTTATGAGTGTGTGTGTCAATTCCACTGCAGGCTCCGGGCACTGTGGCCCGGACCTGCTACAAGCACACCCATCTCCACGGTATTCTGTGTTTAGCCCACCTGTCCGTTCTGCTCACTATGCTCAGTCTTTTGCCAGCACAGTGGCACTGTGGATCTTGTTTTTAAAATCCAGACCTCGACTGTGATCTGCAGATATTCACCTGAAAATATCAGTTAACATGCGCAAATAGACAGATGTGTGAATCCTGTGATAACAAGTAATGGCAACGCCAATAGCTCTGGCCTAATTCCTTTTTTACCTTTTTCATTTTTGCCAAACATTAGTAATATATAAAAAAAGGCACTGAGAAAAAAAAAATCAGTGACCCAGCAGCCAGGCACATTCGCCCTGACACTGAAATGCCCTTTTTAGGGTCGAGCCTGCTTTGCATGTGCTCGCGCATGTGTATAGCAGGGAGACTCTTTTGTATTTAGAAAAGGGCTCCTAACCCTGTCAACTTCACGTCAATGCTTTTTATTGGTTCGTGGGCTTCTCTAATTAAATCGGCTTGGTTTCATTAGTCGAAGGCACGCATACCTCATGCCTTTTCCGGTGGCTAGCCCTCCTCGAGCACAGCGACCAAGTACAGAAAACATGCGAGGCTCGCTGTTTTCCATCGTGCTCGTGGACTTTTTTTTAAACTAATTTACGAGCCCGATCTCGCTTGGCAGAAGTCGAGCGCTTTACCTACTTGATTTCACTTTTTCGGGTGACGTGCATAAATGCACTTTTGCCCGATAGGTGAAAAGTCGGGTTAGGTGTTTACAACGCGATCGGCTCTAACACGAGCAAACGCGAGACCCGATGCAATGTAAATGCTTGTTTCAGGTGGCTGTGTAGATGTGATCAGGAAAATGCCATCACTCACAGTTCAGAAAGACCAATGAATGAAGTGTGCTGAACCCTTGCCGCATTCTGTGTAGTGTGGTGAGTCTTAGAAAATGTAGATGACGGTTGAACTGACTAATAGATTTCTGAAAAAGTTGAGGCTTGTGAACTAGCTAAAGCTGTCTTTATGGCGGCCTGGAAATACCAGACAGATGGTCTTTTTAGGTCGAGCGTGCAAGCGATTTGACCTTTTGGAAGTATAGTGGGCTTTTAACATTGCCCATGTCACACCCATTTCTTTCACTTGTTCGTGGGTTTACCTTTCAAAAATCACTTGATGTCATTAGTAAATGCTTTACCTTTGTCCCACCTTGAGGCTGTTTTTGTCACGCCTTACAGATTGCCCCTGTTACATGGGTTATTACATGATTGCCGATATACTTCACTGTAGGGATCTATTTCTTTCTTCTCTCCCAATCATGCTGCATGGAGGCCATGGCTCTCACATCGTGAATAGGCACTGGGTGAACTTGGTCTGTGGTATTGGAACGCTGATCACATTGTTCACAGTTACCTAATCAGAGTAATTTCTTGTGGCTCTTCCCTTAAAACACTTGAAATTGGTGATGCTTTACCTAAAACAGAAATCCCCAAAGAGAAAGCAGTCTCCCGGCACAGCAGGAGAGCCAATACTACAATATTCACTACAGTCAGGAAAACTCGATCTGTAATGCTCTGCAGTGCATTACGTTTACAAAACATTTTTGCTCATAACTCAGCCTGTGGTGGTCCTAGGACAATGGGACAACCACCAAAACGTTCACGGCAATGTGCTCTTTCTGTCTACATCAACTCTGGTTCCCCACACTAGGTTAGTATATATAATAACCCCTCCCACCATTCAGTGTCTGTTTAAGCTCTCTCATGGTTGAAACTTTTGTTTTACACCTGGAAGTAGCTTGTGTTTCAAGGGCTTGGTAATATCATTGTTATAGGCCTCCTACTCCTCAGTGTATGTAATGCACTATGCCCTTTAGGGGTTAAATATATGGTTGTGTTGCATTATTTTTTGCCATTTTCTTTTTGTGTGGTTATGCCCTATATGGGCTAACTATATAGTTATATGACCACGTTTCTTAATAGTGATACTTTTATTGTGATGACCTCTAGGGGCAGTTCTAAGCATACTAAAATGTTTGTGGTATGGAAACTTGTCAATTAATGCTTTGCAGGGCATTACTTTTACAAATGTTTTGCTCATAACTTAACCTCTGGTGGTCCTTGGACAATGAGACCACCTTCAAAACATTGACCACAATGTGTTCTTTCTGTCTACATCATCTGTGGTTTCCCACTCTATGTTAGCGGGGGCCTCAAAATAGTAACCCCTACCACCAATCATTATCTTCTTAAGTTTTCTCATGGCTGAAAGTTTTGTTTTACAGTTGGGAGAAGTTATGCTTTATGGGCCTTGTTTGTAATATCTTTGCAATAGTCTTGAAAATGTGTAATACATTATGCACCTTCAAAATGCCCTGTCTCCATCATCTCTAGGTCCCCACAATAAGTTAGTGGTGACACCAAAATAATAACACCTACCACCATTCAGTGCCTTTTAAGCTTTCTCAAGGCTGTAACTTTTGTTTTACAGCGGGGAGTAGTTTTGTTTTAAATGCCTTGTTTGTAATATCACTGCAGGAGGCCTGCTAGCCCTACAAATGCCCTTTAGGGGCTACGTATATGGTTACACTGCATTACTTTCTCTTGTTTTTTTTCCAAGGGCTTATTTCCTCTAGGGACTAACAATATGGTTACATGACCATATTTCTTACAAATTATATTTTTGCTGTGGTGCCCTCTAGGGGCTGTTTTGAGCATTACAGTCTAATGCCAAAAGTTTCTTTCTTATAAAGTTTTATATGATAATTGTACATGTTCTAATAATTTCTCCTTCTTGCACTTATGACCATACTTCAGGCCAATTTAACATCCTTATTACAATATGCCAGTTTGAATACTCGTGATGTGTTTGGGTGACCATTCTAGTTTATTTCTCCTCTGTTGCGGTCTTGTGTCTTTTTTGGGGGACTTGTGTTTGCCAGCTAGGAATTCTGGTGGTGGGGAGGCGAAAATTGTATTTTATTGGAATTAGCCTAGAGGATAAAAATTAGGATGCTAAATGGCAACATTTTCATTTTTTTGCTGCAGATTGAGGAAGAAGGTAAATAGAAGTGTTTTAGCTATATGGAGGGCCACTAGAATTATATGGCAGGAAAAGATGAAATTATGAGACAGGGTTGACCAATTTATGTTGCTAGAAAAGTCCAGTTATGAATTTAAAATGCCAATAGCTCTAACTCAGGCAAATGTGAGACCTATTGTATTGCAAATGCTTGTTTAAATTATTTGTGGCAGCATCTACCCGGGATGACCACTGCCTCCTTATCATTTTTGGTGTCATGGAATCCTCATTTTTTTTATTTTTTTTATCAGAGTACAAGCTTCATTGTCTTAATTCCTCTGCATAAAATGTTTCCAGGTGCAGCTAGCAAAAGCAATTGGCATGAAGCATCAGTTCAAAGAATCCACATTGGACCAAGAAAACATTTGACATGGCCAATAAGATTTCCTTAATTTTTAATTTTTCATTGATAGCACTGATTATTCATGCTGACAGATGACAGTCGGGATAGCTCAGTTTTTTACCATATTTGCCAGGTGCATAAGTGTGTGGTCCCTAAGGTGTTTGTACAAAAAAACAGGTCTTCAGCTTCTTGCTGAATTCTAGAAGTGAGGAGGAGGCTCTTATGTGTTGAAGGAGGTTGTTCAATGTCAGGTTGATTTGCTGGAGGCATGGTTGCCTACATTTTCATTGCAACAAATCATGTTTAGTAAATGAGTAATGGTTAGATCTATCAGCCTTAGGGTGGTCGACTCCCAAAGTTTTTCCTTACTCCTCCATTTTTGCTCATCTCTTTTTTGTTGGACTTAGGACTGCGCATGTTACCACTGCTAACTAGTGCTTAAGTGGTTGTGCTCTCTCCTTTATGCATGGTGAAATTGATTTACAATAATTGGTACATCTAATTCACTTGTAAGATCCTAGTAAAGTGGTACCACTTGCACCCAGGGTCTGTGAGCTAAATGCCACTAGTGGGCCTGCAGCACCTGTTGTGTCACCTTTTACACATATCTCAGGTCTGCAATTGCAGTCTGTGTAGGCAGCTTTAAACTGCTATATCATCCTGGCAAAAAAAACCTTCCATCAGGCCTAAACTGTCCTTTTTAATGCATATAAGCCATGCCTAGGGTAGACCTTCAACAGCCCAGAGGACAGGGTGCATTGTATATAAAAACCTGGACATGTATCTTTAAGTTTTACATGTCCTGGTAGAGAAAAAAATAAATTTGTTTTTCTCCACTGAAAGGCCAATCTCTCACATAGGATTAGATCGGGTTACCTCATTACATTTAATAAGTGATAATTTACAATTGGGAGCAAGCTTGAATATTGAGTTCGGTGTCTAAAGACTTGTAATTTAAAACCCTGTTTAATGGTAAAGTTTGGTGTTAAGTCACAATTCTGAAAATGTCACTCATAAAAAGTTGGCATTTTCTTGTCTCAGCCTCCATCCTGGGTAACACAATTAGGTTTTGCTGGCAGTTGGTCTTTGTGTATTTCCCTCAGAGATGACACAAAGGGGGAATAGGTGTTAGCAAGTTGGGCCATCTCTGAATTAATAATGTAACCGTCACCTATCACACGTGCACATCATAAAGTGTTTTGACACTTGTCTTGCCAGGGAGGCAGGAAGTTAAAAACACCTCTTGGGGTGAAAACCTATAGAACATTTACTACTTCAAAATGGGAATCAGGTATACTTAGTGGACCTTCAGACCAAACTCTTCAGTACACCTCTGGACCCGTGGAAAGACTCACAAGGACAGCTTTGCTGCTCTGCATAAAGTATTGTGTTAGACCTGGCAGCCTTAGGGTGGTTCTCAACTTTTTGCCTGCCTCTCTTCATTTTTCTGATCCTGTTTTTGCTGGCTTTAAGACTCTGCACACTTTACCAGTGCTAACATGCATGTGCTCTCTCCCCTAAATAACGTAACATTGGCTCCTACCCAACTGGTACATTTAATTTACCTAGTAAGACAGTGGGTAAGATGGGACTGGTGGCTGGATTCGTGAAAGATGGCGTGGTGGCTGCAGGTGTGTCTTGTGTAGTGTCTGTGCAGGAGGGGGTGGCGGCTGAGTCAGTGCAGAGAGTGAATGTTGGTGTGTCTGCTGGTAGATGTTGCTTGTGTGGATGTCGGTGGTGGGTTTTGTGGTGCTTGTGTTTGTCTGAACTACCCTTGTCTGTTGAGGTGGATGCATGCCTCTGTGTACATGTGCTTTGAATGGGTATGGCGAGAGGGGTTTGGGATTGGGAAGAGGTAAGTGGAGGGGACCGGGACACAAAGGGACACTGGCTGCTATCAGAGTGGAAGCCAGAGCCTGAAAGGATCTCTGTAGTCCAGCCATGGCACCATAAATGCCCCCCAGGAATGCATTGCTCTGTTGGACCTGAGCTGCGAGTCCCTGCATGGCATTCACAATGGTCGACTGACTTCATTGATGGGCCTCAGGAGGTCAATAGCCTCCTCACTGAGGGAAGCAGGGCTGACTGGGGCAGGGGCAGAGGTGCCTGCGATGAAGGAGATGCCCACCCTCCTGGGTGAGCGGGCACAGGCAACTGGTTGGGGAGCAACTGATAGGTTGATTCTAGTAAGGGGGTGGTGGACAAAGATGGTGGTGGGGTGGTCCCAGATGGGGTCTCCACCACCAGGGAGTGTCCAATGGAGGAGGAATCCGAAGAAGAGTTGGCACTCCCCTCACCCTCCATCCCACTGGGTCCCTCGCTCTCGCTGGTGGCAGCTTCCTGGGTACTGGGTCTTGGGTCCCATGCTTCCCCACTCACCTGTGCCTCTTCTCCTTTGCCAGATGATGCTGATGCACACAAAGAGAGAGAGGGAGGGAGCGAAGAGATAGGGGGGAAAAGTGTCAAAATATACCTCCCATAGACACAGCTAAACATGTCAATCAGTGAAAATACATTTAAATGCTAAGCATTTGCATGTGGCAACACACATTATCTACATCATGTCTTTACATGTCACTATTACCCACACCTGTGTGTCAACCCTCACACCTACATCAATACGTAAGTAGGACAGCACATCTAGAGTCATCCACATGATGCCAAGCTAAGCCCTTTGAGCTGGCACAGCATCCCCTGGATGTAGTATCAAGAGTATGCCTGAATACACATTTCACCTCTCCATACCCCTTTCACCCATTGGATGTGCAGCTGACTGAATACAACACTTCAGGCCTCTACAGTAACAACAGCTGATTAGTCCATGTCCACTGTAATGTGTCAATTATAATGAAGACAACTCCACTCACAGACCACACAGCACCTACCTGTTATATTAAATGGCTGGCCACTCAGTACAGTGATGCCCTCAGCAGCTTAGATGTAGCAGGTACATGTCAGACACCCAAACAGTTCACATCTGATGTGTACAATGTGACTATATGGTATAGCCATGTAACCAATCAGACCCTATCACCGAGCCTGAGCAGCTGACAGCCAACACATATATCTGTACTCAGCATATAGCTAAGTGCATCTACATTGGGTCATGTACCACATAAAACACATCTAAACACATCCTCTGAGTACAGTGTCCCAACACATGTACCACTGGAACACACATATCACATCATGGACCACTTGCAATGCCACCACACATGCAGGTACACCAGTTTGACTGCGTTCCATGATAACTCCAGCCTCACACACACCATTCCACAAATGGCAAACCCTGTCACAGAGCACAGACAACACACATCTGAGAGAGAAAATATTTCCATTCATTAGGCACATATAGACAACCACCAATGCCGTAAACCAATTGCACATCCCACTAGCAGATAAGACTGCCTGAGGAGACTTTATCCATAAATTGATTGACATCAACATGCCAAATGTCATGCAAAAGCCAAACCACTGCTATTCTGCCACTACCTGTTACCCAAGTCAAGTTGTAATAGTCACAGGGCATCAGATGTGCCCCAAATATCCATGATGACAAGATGTAGGCACTTACTCAGCATTGCAGCATAGGAATTGCCAGGGAGTTGTCATACATGCCACATACACACCATGGTGACAAATAAGGTATCTCCCAGGGCACTTACCACCCATAGTACCATCCCATTGGTTCAAAGGCCACATCCTCCTATGTATAGCCCCTAAGAAAGCATGAGCTGTGCAAACATGCCACATCAATTCTGCATGTTTTAGTATCCCACATTGGCTTCCTACACAAACCCTTATAGTCGGCCAATCACCTATATATGCCTAATCAGCTAGCAGGCCAATACTCCTGTCCCATGAAGGCCATTACTGAGGTGGAGTAATGCCAGACCCACAATCTGCCAATACCAGATAGAGTACATGATGTCTATAGTCCCAGTGATAAAAGGAGAGTTACACAGTAGGATATTCAAGCAGAGTACACAGATGGGAGTGGACTGACACCTCAGAGCCACTAATGCAGATGGATGGAGCTGGTCATACACAATGCTTAGGATGATCTAAACACTCACATTCATTGAATGGCTAGTATGGAGAACACATGTTTCTTTGTCATTAGTGCATCTCCACATTACAGACATGGAGAGGTATGGGAATGTGAGATATACATCCACTGAGTGTAAAGCATGGAAACACATCAACAAATGTTACTCTGCCAGGGTGCCTAACACCCTTTCCAATAGTTGATGAACATGTAGCATGAACAACAATGTCACTTTGCCTGCAGTGAGGCACCCAATCCCATTTAAGGCCAGTCAAGTCCTAACGTGCAGTTAGTACTCACCCCTTGTGGCTATTGTGCTGCCCTCAAACGCCCATCCACCACAGGGTAGGCCACCACCAAAATGTGTGCTGTCACAGGGGTCAGGGTCCGATGGGCACCCCTCCCTTGTTGGGAGGACTTCCCCGCTGGGCCTCCACGGTCTTCCAGGCCCAGTGTCTCAGGTCCTCCCACCGCTTGTGACAATGGGTACTCTGCTGGTTTTGGACCCCCAGGGTCCACACTTACTTGGTGATGGCATGCCATATCCCCTTCTTCTGATGGGTGTTAACCTGCATGGGTGACACAGACAGGAGAAAGACATGTAGACTAGCACTATACCAACAGCAGTGGACTACAAACATCAGACTCACCAAATGCCCACACATGATCATCATCATGGTTCCCTCGCCTTAACTCCATGCACCCTGCATGCATGTACTCACTCACTGGTACTCATATGCCATTCACCCTCACACACAACCCTCTCACACATGACTATGGCATTGGGCTTACCTGCTTCTCTGGTGCCCGATACAGATGCCCAAACAGGGGTAGGACCGCTTCCACCAGCTGCTCCAGCTCTTCTTGGGTGAAGACGTGGCATGATGGCTCCCAGAGACAATACACAGCAGCGCATGTCGTGGAGGTCTTGCTTGCAGGAATGTCAGGAGTCAAGTGAACAAGGCAGCAGGAAATGGCTGTCATGGCCGCCACGTACAAGACCGTCACCACCGGCGGTGATCGCCATTGGCCCAGTCCCCCCTAGACAGCAATGTTAATCAATGAGAAGTTGCATAGCAGTTGCGATCGCCTACCGCGATGATGACATACCTTGGCGGACCTAGGTTTCTTCCATCTGTCCAGTGATGCAGGATAGGCGGCTACCATTTTATGCACATATCATGCCTTGCTGTAGAATGTTGTGTGCCATAGACTGTTTTGGACCAGATCGCGGAGCAGGCCTTTGTTGTGCTATCATGGCTAGGCATATTCATGTGACATGCATTACACAGTGACGTTATATTCCCGGTTGTCAGATGACGTCCATGTCCAGATACTCAGTGCCTCATAGGCAGTGTAATCATATAGGTATATAGCTTGACAACAATCATGGTCACTGCAGGGCAGCTCAGTGTACAACATATGGAACATTACACATGTGATGTGTGTCACAAACTATTGATCAGGGACAGCAATGTGCAGCAAGCATGGTGTCCATGCCGCTTCTGCATGCGCAATAAGGTATATGTCAGCAGTGTGAGGCATGTCTACAGCATTAGATGTGTGCGAGAAGGACATGTTCAGCTAACATGTGTGGACTGCTAATCACTTTATACATTCTCTCCTCTCTATTCTAGATACCCTGTCAGGAGGACATTGAGACATGCAGCAGTGTACTGTCTGCTAGTCGACCTTGCAACCCTGAAGGACAGTCATATAATCCTGACCTATCGTCTGAATTATCAGACCATTATGGATCTATGTACCCAGTTGCAGCTTGATTTATTTCCTGCCATACGTAATCCCTATGCCATCCTTCCCACAGTACAAGTCCTGTCAGTGCTACACTTTCTTGCCACAGGCTCCTTTCAGAATACAGTGGTCTTGGCAACAGGGATGTCACAGCTCATGGTCAGTCTTGTATTGAAGGATGTACTGTATGCTTTTTTGAAACACCTGGACAGCTACATCAAGTTCCCCAAAAGTGCAGATTTGGGCACTGTGAAGGCAGGCTTCAATGATATGGGACACATCTCTCATGTGATAGGGGCCATACATGGCACCCATATGGCTTTGGTCCCTCCCAGTGCCAATGAACAGGTGAATAGAAACAGGAAAAACTACTACTCCATCTATGTTCAGACCAGTACATCGCACAAGTGAGAGACAAGTTTCCAGGATCTGTGCATGACTACTACATTCTGTGAAACAACAATGTCCCACAAATGATGGCTCACCTACACAGAAAATGGGCTTGGTTCATTGGTATGTATACATTAGGATGTGTGTTTCTGTTATGGCACCTGTCTTTCCATTCTGCCCTGTGTCTGTACCAGTATTGTGACAGGTCCTACCTTTGTGCACACAGGTGACTCTGGCTATCCTAACCTTCCCTGGAGGTTGACACCAGTGAGGTACCTTGCCATGGAAGGGGAACTCTGATTCAATGAGGCCCACGGCAGGAAGAGGTGTATAATTAAAAGGACATTTGGCCTACTGAAGGCCAGATTCAGATGCCTGCACGTCTCTCGAGATGCCTTTCTCTACACTCCCCAAAAGGTATGCCAGATCATAGTTGCCTGCTGCACGTTCCACAATCTAGCCCTGAGACATAAGATACCATTACTGGCTGATGATGAGGAGGCAGCTGGACCAGTGGCTGGTGATGGAGACATGGAAAGTGATGAGGAGGCAGATGAGGAAGGTGTAGCTGACTCTAGGACTGAGCTCATCAATCAGTACTTCCAGTGACATACAGTTATGTTGTGTGTATTAGCAAGTGTTGTGTTTCCACATTGATTGGTGACAATGGTCCTCCTGATTAGAAACTTCAGTGGGGGTGTAAAGTGTTCCTATCCCTATGTGTGTGTTGTGGGAGATGACTGATTGCATGTAAGGAACAGAGTTACAGGTCTCATCTCTAACATGTGTTCTCTATGTAGGTTGCTAGATTCACATCTCCTATGAACAGGCCTGTATTGTACTATGTGTCCTGCAATCTGCTGTCCTCAAGTCATTCCAGCGAATAACTGTGTACAGTGAATCTTTACCTCTCCTACCTGTTGCTTGAGGCATTCATGTTCATTAGCCTTTGGTAACTGTTTACAGAATAAAGTTTTGCCCATTACAGATGCCATCTATTGTGTTTTAGAGATGTATTTCCTGAGGCTGGAGATGTAGAAATTATATCTGTGGTGCACTGTGTATCCACTGGGCACGACAACAATGAACTGCATATATGCTTTGTGTGCCACAATGTCTACTATCCTGATGTAAGTCTCTGTCTTGGTCTTTTTACAGGTTGGCTAAGTGGATATACTCGGGCGTGTGGCTGGACTAGTGACTCCATTACATCTGCCCTGGAACATGTCTTTTGTACTGTGTCTCCTGCAGAGTATGCCTCCCTCTGCTGTCCATTACACTACCTGTTGCTTTACGGAACTATACACACATAACATTTTGCTGACCAAGCAATGTATTATTTTTATGTAAAAATAAAGACATATGTAGTTGCTATGATCTACAGTGTTTATTGTGCATTAATTGTCCAACAGGTGATGTGTGAAGTCATGGTGGATGAAATCTTCGGAGTAGGTGACCCAGCTGTAGGTAGTACAGGTCCAGTGCCCAAGGGCCATGGGAAAATGGAGACATGACATTGAACAGTCAACCGGGTGTCTTAGTGGCACACAAGGGAGAATATTCAGGAAATGCTCACTTCCTGGCTGTGGGTTTGCTCTTGGCATCTGCTCCAGCCAAATGTCTGGATGGACAACCATGTTTGTGTGTGTTCAACAGCTACAGAGGGAGGGGTGCCAGTGGCATGTAGTTCCCCTGGCAGGGCTTCCATTCCACTACCTACCCCACATGTTGATGGCTCAGATGAGGGGTTGATAGTGGAAAGAGGCTGCTGGTGGGTGGAGGAAGCATGCAGGGTGGAGATAATGTCCCTGAGCATCCCTGCTATGGAGGCTATGATGGCATTGTGGGCCTGCAACTGCTGCATGACCTCCTGGTGGTATTCCCTCTGCAGCCTTTGGTTTTGCCCTAGCATGTTAATGATATGGCCCATCCTGTCCTGAAGTTGTTGGTATGCTCTGAGGACTTGGGAGATGGCCTCCTGGTCAGTTGACTCCCTTGGCTGTCCCATCCTCTGGCCCACAGGTTCTCTCCCATGCCCCTGCCCCTGTGTGCATAGGTCCCTGACACAGTGTGCCCACTCCCAGTGTCACCAGGACCTTCATTGCAGGAAGTGGTAGACTGACCAAGGGTCCCAGATGGGCCAGGTAGGTAGTCACAGTCCTGACATCCAGCAACGTTGTCCTCACTGTGGCCTTCATCCTGAGGCGGGATGGCAGCCTCTGTTATCCTGTCGATGGTGGCAGTGGCAGGGGGACCTGTGTATGGAGTGAGAGAGTGTTAAATGCTGAAGGAATGAATGGTTGTCTCTTTGTCTGATGCATACAGTGACTTGACTTTATTCCCAGCATTGGCAATGACAGGAGCAGCCCTGCTAACACAGTTTGTGGCTAGTGGGTTGTGATATATGTACAATGATCCATAGAGGTTGTTGTCGATCAGGCTCGGTAACTTTAGCTCGGTGGGTTGGTTCAGTTCCTGAGTGATTGTTAACATGACAGGTCTGCCCTGTTAGCATGTGGCAAATCAGGCTTGCTTGATGTGAGTGAGTATGGCTGTACATTGCAGCATGGTGTCCAAGGGGGAGAAGGGTATGTGTGTATGCAAGATTGGTTGTCCTGTGTGAGCATGTTGTGCATGGAGTATACATTCCTAGTTTCAAGCCCATGGTCAATCCATTTCAAGATTGTTGATCTGGATAAGTGGCCCTTAGGTTTGGTGACAGTGTGTGTGTGTGTGTGTTAGTCATTGTTCGGCATTTTGTTGTCCCAGAAAATTGCTCTCATTGCCATGTAGTGTCCTCAGTTGGTACAGCTGGTGCAATAGTCATACATACAAGTGATGTGGTGTGATGTACACATTGCAGGTTTTGATGGTGATGGGCAGGTGCATTGTGGGAATCATAGTGATTATGATTGGCTGTGCTATCCGTGCACTTGGCAGGGACTTTTTGGGCATTGGGGCTGGGTGGTGATATGGCATGCAGGAGAGGGGCATTAGGAGAATAGGTGGGAGGTGTAGTGGAAGATAAGGGGAATGGGTGAATGATTGGGTGGTGGAGAAGCATGCTGGGCTGGACGAATTTGTGTCAGGGGTGTTAGTTAGTTACCATAGTCTACTCCTCCGGGTATTTCAGTCAGGTCCTCTTGATTCAGGATGTCTAAGACCTCTCGTCGCACGAAGCAAACCCTGTGTGAGTGGGTGGGGGCCCACTGTCAGCCTTTAGCACAGAAATTTGGTGTCTGGTTGCGATGGAACGCACCTCCCCCCGTAGGTCGTTCCACCTCTTCCTGATGTCCTCCCTTGCATGTGGATGGTTGCCCACTGAGTTGACCCTGTTGATTATGCTCTGGCATTAACAGCATTTTCTTGGCTATGGAGGTTTGCTGGACCTGTGCTCCAAAAAGTTGTGGCTTTACCCTGACGATTTCATCTACGATGACCCTCAGCTCATTGTCTGTGAAGCGTGGGTGCTTTTGATGGGACATGGTGGATGTGCTGTAGGTGGTAGTGAGTGTTGTGTGTGCAAGGGTGCAGTGTAGGGTGCTTGGTGGGGTGGGGGTGTTTGGATGTATGTGCTGGTTTGCTATGGTGTTTGTGTGCAGTAGTGATGTGTGTGTATAGGGTTGATTGTGCAGTTTTGTCGTGTGTGCTGAGTGTGAAGTGTCTATGAGCCTATGGTGTACAAGTACTAAGTAATTAGTTTGTGGGTCCTCACTGTATGTGTGGTTTTTGTCGCAAAGGATTGTGTACAGTCGAAGTGTCCAATGTGGTGTTGTGTTCTGTCTGAGGTGGGTTGCTGTGTGCGGCGGTTCAGACCGCTAATGGTTTTCCGCCATGGAGGAAACGCTGTGGTGATTTGTGGGTCATAATCTGGTGGGTGGAAAGTTGTGGGCTGGTGGTGCTGGTGGTGAAACCACCTCTTCCCCACCCACAAGTGTCCTGGCTGTCTTGGATTTGTAGCTGTTTTTTGGCAGTCTTCAGTGTGTGACTCAATACGGCGGTCAGAACACCACCTACATGGCAGGAGGCCACCACCACGTTGGTCTTGCGAAAAGACAGCCAAAGTCATAATGATGGCCATAGTGTAGCTCTTATGTGACTATCTTTCTCATTCAGGTTGACGCTAAACTATTCACAAGTGTCTTGGCTGGCCACTTCAGCCCTTTCATGCCAAGCCTGGTCAACCCCGACCAGGCTGAATTCATTCCCATTAGGCATTGTGGAGACATAAAAGCATCCTCCATCTCATCAAGATCCATTGTTCTAAGACAGAAGAGATTCTTCTTTCTATAGACACAGAGAAAGCATTTGATAGAGTATACTAGCCTTACTTATTAGCTGCACTGAAACACTTTGGCTTTGGGGACAAATTCTGCCAATGGACGCAGAGTGTCTATAGCTCCCATGATCATCTGTGAGTGTCAACAGGGTATCGTCTCGACCCTTCCCTATCCAGCGGGGTACCCTGTAGGGTTGCCCACCTTCTTCTATTTGACCTATCCATGGAGCTCTTAGCTCAACAAGTAGTGGCATTTCTTGAGATTGTGGGTATTCTCATCAGAGGGTCTACACACACTATCAGCCTATATCCCGACGATGTTATCATTGCACTCACTGAACCCATGGACGGAGTGCTAAACAATGTAAACACTCACCCCCAGTCACAGATCTGGGTTTAATCCATTGTTCTTTTGCTCACCATGCCACCCCAGTTTGGACCCAGCCATATGCAAATCAGTTTTGTCCCTGTTCCTCGTGGGAACAGTCCAGCCTGAACTGCCAGGTCCTCCCTGGACCGGAAACAAGCATCCTGGGACCAGATTCTGGGTTTCACCCTTCATCATCCAGGCTAGCTTGAATCCAGTGGTACAGTGAGCAAGTGACCCACGTCTGGGCATACCCTTCCCACATAGGGCAACTTTAGCAACACAAAAGGATGATGGACGGAGTGCTGAACAATGCAAACGTTCACCCCCAGTCACAGATCTGGGTTTAATCCATCGTTCTTTTGCTCACCATGCCACCCCAGTTTGGACCCAGTGATATGCAAATCAGCCTTGACCCTGTTCCTCATGGGAACAGTCCAGCCCGAACTGCCAGGCCAGGTCCTCACTGAACCTATATCATCACTACCTACCCTGGTAGCTGAGCTCCGCCATTTTGGGGCTGTGTCTGGGATCAAGGTCAATCTTCAAAAATCTCAAATACATAACCTGTCACTTCACCCCACTACATGAAAATGCTGTTCATGCTGCCTTCCCTCTTTTTTGGGCCGGGTCACCATACCATATCTGAGACAGACAGGGGAGGTTAATTATTCTCCTCTTACAACACATATTCAGTCAGATCTTGCATGCTGGCATAATCTTCAATTATCTTAGACTGGTAGGATTGCAGCTGTAAAAATGACAATCCTTCAGAAGATTCTCTTTGTCTTCCGATCATTGCCTGTTACATTACATTAAAAATACTTTGAGATCCCTTCAGCTTGGGATCACCACCTTCATCTGGGGCAGGAAAGGGCGGCAAATTCACAAGCAACTCCTGTACCATAAGCTGCTCGAGGGTGAATTGAGTGGCCCAATGATCACAAGGTACTACCAGGCAATGCATCTCTGCTTCTTGTGGAGTAGGGCAGACCCACCACCGAAAAGCACTGAGGATTTATGGACCAGGCAGTAGCTGGTACCCATGTGTGGAAAGAGCCCTAGCTGCCCTACCGTCATTGAACATGGGACCTTTACTCATCGCCTGTGACTCGGTCGATCTCAAGAGTATGGGATGGAATCGCACTATTGACTTCCTTTCCTTCCCCAACGACTCCCATAGTCGCCATTGCAGACTGTGTGCCATGTTTGTACGAAGAGGTTTTCCTTAGATGGCAGGAAGGGGGATGTAAGCATATAGGATCCCTATTTGATACTTTATTATCCCCTTTGACTGTATGTATGAGTATGGGTTGGAGGACGTGTACCACCACCATACCAATGAGTTTGACACTGGGTATTGCACCCGTCTGTTAAATCACATGGCGCATGGCCCTTGACACATTTCAAGTGGTGAATCTTTCTTAAGTGCAACAATGAATGCCTCATTACCGAGGGGCAGAAAAAGAGGGAGGAGGAGCTAGGTCAGGCACTCATTCTCAAAGACTGCGAAGAAATCTATTATAGAGTGAAGCATACTGCACACAACATGACCAGGATGTATGTGGCTATAAGATAGCCTCATACTGGTATCTCACGCCAACCCATGTCCAAAAGTGAAATCCCGGGAGGGCAGGGAACTGTTGGAGAGGGGCTGGAGGATCAGGTATATTATTGCATCTACTGTGGCGCTGTCTGAAGTTGGTCAGTTGCTGGTGGATGGTGCTTGATGATATTCATAAGGCCTTCAAAACACAGCTCCCGAGGTTTCTTGCATACACATTCCCGGGATCTTGAACCCTCTGACAAATCACCTCAAGTTGATGAGAGGGTGGCAGATGGCTCTAGCATTGGGTGCGACCCACCAGACAATAGTTTCCCCATGAGGATCGGATAAACCTCCTAAGTATACTTCTTGGCTAAATAAATTATGGTCATTTTGGGGATGGCTGTCCCTTGCAACAGGGCCTAACCAGAAAAACGACCAAGAACTGTGGGCCCCTTTGAGTTAACTTATCCAAAATGTCTTAGGCTGCTACACCTGACTTCACCTCTGCCTTTACTCAGTGAATCGCCTACTGCCACTGGAAGTAGGTCGTAGGATTCAAGGTTTCTCTGCTGAACGCCCCAGACAGATTGCTGTGCAGAAGGCAATTTGTTTGTAAAATCTTACGCAGGAGTGACGGGGGAGAGGGCATTCTTCAGGGTTAAATTGGGTTATCCTGTCTGCTTCCTTTTTATATTATGCTGCCAGCTTCCTGGTTACAGGCGAAAGCTGTGTATGTTTACAGCCTTACTGGGCAGCTAACCCTAATAAACAGAGTTGATCTATAAAATTGCGGCTTTTCCACAACAGCTGTTATAATAATATTTTTTTTGCATTTTCAGTGGCTGCATTCTTTGGTGAGGTTTTCTCTGCTGAAGGTGTATCCTAGGTATGTGATCATTCTTTCTGAGACTCTGTGAAAAATAACATTAGTGGACATGTTGATTTCTTTATAATTTAAAATATAAAGAAGATAGTAAGTATACTTATTGTAAATAAAAGCTATTTTTCTTTTTTGCAAATGGTAATTAAGAAGTATGTGTATTTGGCTTCAGAGATGTAAGCAGTTGCATATGTTGATTTTCAGTGTTGCAATATTATTTTTTATATATTTTGATATGGTTTAAGCTGAGGTATACTTATGTCGATATTGCATGTATCTCTATTTTACTAATCAATGTATGTTAATTATGATATTTAGTGATTAATTTAATGGCCTTCAATATATATTTTTTTACTTTACATGAACCCAATATAAGACAATGTTGTGGTTCTTGATATTTCTGAGTCGATAATTGGATACCACAGTTATTTTTGTGCTCAATATTTAGTACTACATTTGTTTCATGCTAGCTCATAAACAGATGTAGGTCAAGGCTGAAGGAGACTAAAACGGACAAGATTTCACCCAAAGCCACTAAGAAAGTTTCCTAGTATGTTGCTATTACCGTTATTCAAGTAGAGGGAAATAGGTGGTTCTTGAAATGCCATGACTAATAACTTGCTAAATTGTGAGTTCCACATATTATGCCAAATTAAATCTTGGATTCATAATCATGGTTCATATTGGGGAGCAACTTCTGAAACGTATTGGGACATTTGATGAAAAGGAATAACACCTGCCAAGGGGGAGAAGTGTCTTGAAGGAATAATGGTTAGCAAGAGAATCATAATTGGATTTAGAGTGCCCCCAAAGCACTTCAGCAGCTAAATCACTGACTTGCAGGAAGAGCTTATGGGAGCAAAGAAAGATGTACCACTGGAATGGCAATATGTGCTCTGTATGACAATGATTCACTTTTAATGAAAAGGAGAGAAATAGTCCTTCAGTAGTTACTGGATGATCTGGAGGCTTGCTGCAATATTTGCTGTAATACTACAATACTGAGCGAAAAGATACGATAAATGTTACCACGGGAAAATTGCAAATTCGGAAAACTTGTTCTGTAGGGCCAGCGTTTTTGGGTATAGTAATTTTAATCATTTGTAAAGGTATAGATGTGACAGAAAAATTGAAATAAGTAAAATATATAGAAAATGGGACCTTGGCCAAAGTAACAAAAATAAATTATATTTGTTGCTGGACATCAACACATATAGGGCTACTTCTCTGACAAAAATTTGGAATCTCCGTATAGCGAATGCCTTTACATAGAGGAGACATACAGGCCCCTGTCAATCTTATCTTCTCAAACTAGGCATTATATCTCTGAAAGAAACAGTCTGACTCAGTCACACTAACTTTATGTAGTGGACCATACCTATTCTATTCTGTGAAATTTGGTAGAAGGGGATAAATATTGATCTGAGAGAGGATGAAGGGAAAAAGCAAGAAACTGTAAAACGAAGTCTACAAAGTGAGTAATGTTTTACTGTGCATATGTCAACTTTGAATTTCCTGCTTCAGAACTTGAGGCAGAAAGGGTCTGAGTACCTGCCTAAGGGTCATGCTCCAGCCACTGAGGGGCTGAAGCAGACCGGTGCAGGAAGCTTAGGCCGGGTAACTGGAAAAACGTTGCTTCCATAAATGCGTTGAACCAAATTCTGCTTATGTTTGTCTTTGCATGTATGAAACTTGTGTAGCTGAGAGAAGGGGATAAGATCTGTTCTACCGCTACTTCCCTGAGGAGTAATAGTATATCATGCTTAAGGCTGTCACAAATGACTTTTACCTTTTAGGTTTTGGTGAGGTGCTGCTAGCTAGCCAAAAGGGTTAGGCCGATAGCTATGAAACGGTGTGGGATAGACTCAGTCCCCCACATGTGATGGTGCTGCCGCCTGAAATCAGCAGTTTTGTGCGTAAGATGAGAGTCCTACAACACTCTCTCAGTTCCGTTCAAAATCTTTATTCTATTTTAATACAAAACCATAAAAGAGCACACAACAATCCCATAATATATATAAAAGACCTCATTATAACAACATTGCAGCTAACAGTCAGTATCATCGGCGATAATTTCAACATATGGCAATTCATAAGAAGACAATTAAAAACTTGTAGCAAGTTGAATGTAAACAATATGGAGGCTGTGGTAGGTCAATATCATACACAGAAATCATTTAGAGGAGTGACAGGATTCTTAAAATCAGAAAAGTGGTATCGTAAATGTATATATTCATCTATATTTAATTGGGCTTGGCATCCATTGGATCACTTATTGTACTAAATGGCCTGTCCAATAAATTCTAGTGGTTGATTAAATTAAAATTCAAACAGGTTATCCTCTAAACTCTACAGGACAAAAACCTCTAACTAGGGTCACTAAGATGATTAGGCTGTAACTATGTTTTATCAAAGAATAGGTGCAAAGCCATAAAAGAACCACAGGTCTCTCTGGGTAATCATAATTGCTTTGTGAAAAGAGAACAATGTGAGTGGGACCACGGGAACAGCCCTACTAGAGGAACACTACCGCCTAAAAATTACATATGTATATAGCCTAGACTGGAATTAAATATGTGAAATTAGAATGTCTCCCAATGCCAATAGCTTTCCAAATAAAAGATGCAAATCTTAAGCACAGATCTGGTTCCTCTAAAGAGCATAATAAAGATAAGCTTCCTTGTACTTCCTAATATTTTTAGCAATGGTTTTAAATATTTTTTTCTAATTTCAGTGTAGAAACTACAAAATAGAATAAAGTACATAGTAGATTAGGAAGAGCATCCACCACAAGGATATTTTATTGTCTCCCCTGGCCATTGTTTCATTTTTAGGAATGCTACTAGAATGTGAGCCATGCCCAGGCATCATCATAACAGGACAAAGTGGTGTTGGATGCTAGGTGTAGATAACAGATACTGCGTAAGCCTTAATTTCAGTGCAACAGAGAGGTGTCTAGCCACAATAGGCCTGGGTATGTCTTTGGTGCATCTGGTATCAGCCTTGTTGTTAAGTAGCAGAAGCTTTAGTTCTCACTCATTAAAGTCAATATGCTATCTGGACTGTCAATTAAGACACCCCTGTGGCAGCCCTGCACGGTGAGGAGGGGTGAGGAGGCTTGAGGGCAGAAGTAGGAGTGTTGGAAGCAGCCCCTGCCACTCTACCCACCTTGACCCCGTCTGCCGTCTGCCTCTCTGCTCCCACTCTCAGTCCACCAGGCCCACTCACCTGTGCCATCTAGGGGACCAGGCAACCCAGGTGACAGGACATCGCCAGACGAGGAGTCACGCTTCCCGCATCACTACCCTTAATTCCCAGTTGCTACAAGGGGTTTGCCACTGGAGCAACTGGAGAGTCACAGCACAGTCAATCTTCAGTACAGCAGGAGCAGGTGTGTGTGGTGACTGAATCCAATCACTGCGAAAGTTGTGCTACAGCAAAACACAAAAGCGGCCTAGCCAGAGTGGCCTGCAGGGTCTGTTGAGCCTCACTTGCCAAGGCTGCATCAACAGCAGTATCCACTTCACTCTCCTCTACCTGCACCTGCACCTGCATCAGTGGAGCTCATCGGAGCAGATATAACAGCTGGCTATCAATTCCACTAGCCTGATAAGACAAACTACAAAGGTGGGAAAAAGGCGATCATGCGTCCAGGCAAAACATGAAAATCTTCTCTAAAAAAATCGGTGACGGTAAAGAGAAAGAGGAGACTCTAAGTTCCGGACAGCCACCTCACTCCACAGACAGTGTCACCTCTCATTGACATTGAGTCAGAGGTGGATCAGTAAGCATAAAGACCTAGTGTTAGACACAACTTTGAACAAGCAAAAAAACGCTGCACAACAGAGTGTCAACCAAAAAATGACAGATCCACTTTTTTCTCAAGCAGCAGCAACAGACAAGGCCTACAGCAACCCTCAATCTCCACAAAAACAATTGAAAGCAGCCCATCTCGGGATGATCCCCCTTAAATGGGGAACACTCCAAGCTCAATTTCCAGTCAATTTACCAATACTAGAACAACCCCACCACCTTCGGAGCAGCACGCCCAATCTATCAGGGCAGAGGTCCACGCTGAACCCTGGCAGGCCCCGGAAGAACAATGGCGGGCCTCCCCCCAACAGAGAGAAACCTGCCACAATGACTCTGTGCTTTGCAAAATGGAAGTGGGACAGTTCACATTCTCCAAAGAGGAGGGCCAGCCGCCTACTGACATCCAGGTCACGATTTCAGCTTCCGACCCATCCCCTCTAGGAACTTCAACGAATGCTGTGAATCAGGCCCTCCACCTGCCAACCCCGCAGTGAGCTCACAAAAAGAGGGTGTCAGTATAGTAGCAGATGAAGAAACACTATCCTATCTGGACACTCAAGAATGGGAGGGCATACTGATCCCATATTCTCAAGACTCTCCTCCAGCCCCTAGAAGTACCCCTGATCCTGCTCCCAGTCAACCGTCACACAAGGACGGTTTAAGGACCAATGTGAGCATGGACACGAGTGCAGCAACACTAACTGACCCAGATCCTGGCGCGAACTCTCACAATCCACACATGGATGGCACATGGGACTCTCTACTCAAAACCATGTAGCTCCTAGTCGAAGCTCTTTATTACCAGTTAGACAAAAAGGATGTTCAACTAACCCTACTCAACACACTGGCAGTGTTTGTAGCAGGAATAGACAGGAAACTAGGTGACCTGAAATCCCTCCTCAAACAGCCACAAGCAAATCCCAAGAGCACTCTGACCAACTGTCCAGGTGGGCCGATAATAGACAATTTATCTACATTACCCTCCATGCTTAGCAATCTGTGGGCATCACTAAAATCATGACCTCCACCTACCCCACACCCTCCCATTCCAAAGCTGACCCCCCAGCTCACAATCAGCAATTAATCCACCTGAGTTTAGCCGAGAGCACAGTGCGTGGCCCAGGAATAAGGAGCCAGGAATTGATAAAGGGGCCCAACTAGACGCTTTACGCAACAGTAGCTCTAACCACCACTACCCTAACAGCATCTACTATACAAACTCCTGGGAACAAGCAACCATCTGGCAGCTCTGTGGACAGTAATCCCAATGAGAAACCTAACGCTAAGCAAAGGCGTGCCCAAAGGAGAAAAGGTCGCAAGAAGGAACCTGCAGCAAATGAAAAGGCCAGCATTTTGGCATTTAAACTGGCAATTTACCCCAAACTGGGAACACCCCCTAAAAGGTCTATCAATGAAGTTACATCTCCCTGGTCCCCTGGGTCAAAGGTGATCTCAAAGCACCCACGCTCAGATACAGTCATCCATCGGGGGAGTTTGGCTAAAACTGACCATTCCTTGCCATTACAATAGTTCAGGAGGCCCGTGAAACTCATTCCACTAAGGCAGATCAAGCACCCACTGGAAGGACGGCGAAGGGTAGGAGGTTCCACCAACCATCGGCACAACTACAGCAACATTTGCACCTTTGTCACCTGCCTCAAGGTCACAGAAAGGGGTGGGAAACAATGTGGAATCCAAAACTCTGCAGTCTGCGCAAACTGTAGTGATCTCAACACATGTAAACTACTGCCAATCAATACAATCGACTTTACTGAACCATACTATCATACCATCAAAGGACCTTCTACTACTGGACCACTGGAAATGCCAGAGAGCGACTTACACATGAACCAGCCCTATACAAGAGGCATAAGCGGGGAATATCACTGTCAGTATGCTTAATAATTGCTGGAGTCAGGAAGGGGGAAGGACATCAAAACCAATCTTTGCAGAAACTGGAATCTCAGCCAAAGCCTACAAACACTAACATATTTATTTTTCATCCTCACTACAAATCTAAGGGCACGGGTGACATCCTGAACAGGGGAAACATTCTCCGGCTCTTATCGCACATTCCATCTACAAGCGGTAGTAGTAAATTGACCTCCTGGCAGTAGAATTTGTCCACCCCAATACATCATCAGCCCTTAAAGCAACAAAGGCTACTTGGAAGACAAGTCCAATTGCCCAAACAATCTTTGCTGAAAGAGCAACCTTTGAACCCTGGGTTATCAGTATCACCATGCACCGTGAGGTGGGTTACCCGGCCCTTTTATTAACAACAGGACCAGCTATATAACCAAACCCCATGATCAAGGAAACTCGCTTCATACTTAAGAGCACCGGGGGATGCTCATCAATGTCCACAAGTTCCTCCATCACCACTTTAGGCGAGTCCCGGAGCTACATGTTGAACACTCCAATAGACCTTCTCCAACTCAACAACGATTTAAGGTGGATATCAAGAACAATCAATAATGTAAAGGGTGCCGTGACAAACGCTAGACATAAGGAGGGGTGTCACACCAACAAAAGAAGCTATTCGCATTTGCTCTTGGAATGGGAACGGCCTTCTCCCCAAAACCTTGGATCATCATCCAAAATATTAGCACCTTTGACATTATACCAATGCAGGAAACATGGCTGGATGAACCATTTTACTTACAGGGCTACACATGTTTCTTTACGCCAGCAATCAGAAAAGTAAAGAACGGTCACCTGCTGGGTGGCCTGGCTAGCTGAGCCACCCTTCTGGTCTCCACCCTTTCATTTACTAACACCATGATAAATGGCACCTCCACGAATGTGCCTACAGCGGAGATAGTATTAGTAAATTCTTACCTTCAGCTCAAGGTCAAATCTAACCATAATACTAAGTTGGTAGAACAACTTGAGAACTATATTAAGTACTGGAGAAATAGCTGAAACGGCCATCATCATCGTCTCAGGCGACTTCAACTTGCACCTACTTGGAGCTTCCACAGATGAAGCCACAATCACTCTTTCCAGTGTCTGAGGTCTTCCAACACAGGGGGCCAATAGCCACAGGTGCCCCACAACGATAATCAGAACACTACTCAAAGGCCTAGAACAACTACAGTTAAGAGCCTTGAATAGTAGATTTTGGGAGGACTCACCACCTGCAACAACATCTTTTGAACAACAGCCTCCACAACAATTGACTACGCCTTCGTCCCTCTGCCACTGTTTGAACAAGTAGTCACTTACCACCTAGGAGACAGGAGCAAGAGCGACCACTGTCAACAAGAATTAGCCATTAACCTGACGATATCTAAAATGGAAAAAGCAACCATCCCACTTTTTCCTTCTTACACTACAAACTACAAATGGGTTAAATGCACACAAACGAAAATAGAGCTTTTTTCAAACGAAGCAATGGACCTTGCAGTCGAACTGGAAGCAAACAATAGCAGTGAAGTACTGAAGTGAGAACTACTAGCCACCAGACTAAGCAATAATTTTGCAGAGCCAGTCATCACCCGGTGATTCATAGCCCCTTCAGCAACCATACGCTTGCCGCATGTCCACAGAGTTGCATTGTGAGACACAAAAAGTAAAATTAACTCCACCATAAGACACAGTGAAGACCTATGGGCCAAGCAATACTCAGATGCAAAGATTAACAACAGCGCACGGTTCTGGCATACAATTTGCAATCTTACACGCCCCTCGTATGGTGGTATTACATCACACATACCAGAAACTGTCTGGCCACAACATCTCGGAGTCCACTTCAACTGCCAGTACTCAACCCAGGCACCACTCAGCATGCCTACATAAAGTAGATAATTGTAGGAAATTATTTTCTACATCAGTCTCCAGAGAAGATTCAGTTTTCAATATTTACTGAATCTGTCATGGTAAAGGATCTGATAGCCAAGGATAGGAGAGAAGGTGCCCCAGGCCTCAACAGTCCATAATTTCACCCATCTTTCAAAAGGGGGACAGGGGGCGTGGCCGGGCCACGAAACAAGATGGCCGCTTAGAGCGAGAGCTCCGTGCCGAGGCGGTCCCGGAGCGGCGACGGGGGCGAGAAGACAGCCGGACAACACACCGGGTTCGGTGCCCCTCCACCCTTACAACAGCGGCGACACGGAATCATGTCCGGGGACCCCGTAGGAGCGGGACGCAAGGCAGGAAACTCGCGACTCGCCCCAGGCCGATAAGGCCTGACAAAAGGGGCGGAGTCGCGTCTTCGGAAGACCGGGGACGGCGTGCCCGCAGCGGCAAGGAGCAAGCTGAACAGGCCGCAGGGACTGCGGGAGCCGTGACGACCCGCATCCATCTCCCTACAACGCCAACAAACACCCGTGGACCTTCGACCCCCCACAGGGAGACGGGGAGACGCAGCAAAGGGGTGCGGCCCCTTCGACAGCCGGGAGAGAAACCCGGTCAGAGAGGCAAGATCGAATCTCTCCAAACTAAGAACGGCATCGCTGGAGGCAGAGGCACGACTTCTCCCCTCTTTTCCATCACAGAGGGACAACAAAAACCCTCCCGCTGGGATAATAAACTTTCGCCCCCCTCCCTCCAGACAACTAATACTGAGGAGGGCAGAGGGGCACGACGGGAGGCACGTGGAGGCGAGGAGACGAGGGGGGTGAGCGATTGGAGGGGCATCAGAGATGAAGAGAGCCAGAGGGAGCCAAGAGAACAGAGATACAGGAGAAGGGAGAGGACTGGCACCAGCGTAAGCCACCGAACATCTATATCCTTATCGGAATCCACGGAGGGAATCTCGGGCCCCACGTGACCAGACTCTGTGGACAATTGAGGCAATGCCCGGCAACAAACCGAACCATAAACCTGTCAGCAAGCCTGCACGACAACTATTATTCTCAGAAGCGCTACAACACAAACGCCTAACCCCCACGAAGATAAACCCTCAAACATCTCCACCTTTAAACGAGTCCACCACGATGTCTGATAAAGATCAATCCACAACTATGGACAGGATACTACAAGAGATCACCACCGTCAGCTGCCGCATAGAGGGGATGGACGCCTCTATAACTTCATTGACACTAGAAACCAAATCCATGCGATCTGACATTGCAGGCTTTCAATCTAGAGTGACAGGGCTAGAGCAACGCATGGGATCACTAGAGATGCAGATCAACACGTCTCAGGAGCGAGAACAAGACTTCATCTACCTCAGGAGCAAACTAACGGACATGGAGGACAGGAGCCGGAGAGACAATATCCACGTACTTGGGATCCCGGAAAACGAAGAAGGCTCGGATATGCAGGCTTTTCTGACCTCCACTCTTCCAAAAATGATTTCATTGGACTTTGACCCGCCGTTAGAATTCCAACGGGCACACAGGATAGGCCCAAAACGCTCTGACAACTCCTCAAGGCCCCGCCCAATCATCGCATGCTTGCTGCGGCATAATCAAACCCGACAAATACTCCAAGTAGCACGCAACCACGGCCCTTTCCGAATAGACCAGCACGAGATCCGAATAACCGCCGATTACTCCAAGGAAACCAACGAACGTAGAAAGGCTTTCCTAGCCCTACGACCCCGGCTTCGCAAACTGGAGATGAAATACGGTCTCTTTGACCCTGCAAGAATGTGGGTTACCAAAAATGGAGTATCCAAGGACTTTTATAACCCCGACGAATTGAGACTCTTCCTTGACTCTTTCCAATCCCAGCCTATGGACTCTCTCAACACAGACAGTGAGCATGACATTGTAGGAGGCAGTGATGGGGCTGAAACCCCCCAATCTGGAATGGAAAAGGTGAAGACGGCTCTACACGACACCAGAGCCAGTCATAGAGGTAGAGACATGGAGAGACTAACCAGATCATATGATGACAGGGGTCAGATTTTACACGCAGTAGTAACCCACACCCAACTATCGGAAAGAGACAAATCCCGCTCCCCTTTAAAACCTACAACTGGGTCTTCTTGAGAAGGTAACGCGACAAGACGACTTGTGGGACTATCGCTAGAGAGTCGAAAATAACAACTATAGACTTTGCGGAAGGATGAGCACCTTTCCAGATCATATGTGTTTTACTATTGTAATTGTCTAAAACTGCTAGTATCAATGTTAAAACCAGATACATGAAAAACCTATGCTCTTTATGACTAGAGCCGAGGCCCTATAATGGAAAACTACCAGTAAATCATTATTTGCCCTCAGTACACAACAGATGATAATTTTTATAACAGGGATCAGACCCCACCAACTCCCTGTATGTTGAATAAGAGCCCGGTCCCGACCCTATAACCCATAACAAGGTAACAAGGTAACAGGGGCATTAAACAGATAACAAAAATAAACACTAATTAACTATCATGCAACTTACCTTATATTCCACACACTACAAAATATCTCATGGTAGTAAATAATAAAGTATGTGAAACCTCCCTAATACACACCACACTTGACCAGCGCTGACATTAGAACCGTTTAGCCCCCATTACCACCCCAAGGGATGGGACTTGACCACGTAAAGATAAATTAATTCCAATACAGGGACACACAATATGATATAACCTGAGACATATCAAAGCTCCCATTAATTGACTTTACTTTATTCTACAATAAGAAACTGGGGAAAAAAAAAAAAAAATAGAACACAAGGACATAATACAACATAATACCGCATAACGAAGCGAAATAATATGACATTCTACACTGCCACTCCGCACCACATTATAACATCACAATGTAGATTATAAACTATTAGCTATTCCTTTCCCCAGATGTTCGTACCTACCTCCATCCTAATCATTATTATTATCTTAACCTACCATCTACAATAGAACGACTATGATGGTGGCATATACCAAGTAAGACCTTAGTAGGTCAGTATTAGGATGTAATAATACACGGCAAGAAGTTAGTAATAGGACGAGTTACGCATTATCTTCGCGTAATCCTGGGCTCAGCTACACTCATTACCTATCCTATGATTAATAGAGAGACGCTTGGCATAATGGCTCCTAACATGATAATGTGATAAGATACCAGGATATGCTATGTTGATCAACCTAATATGTCATTGAAAAGTTGTAAGGCGAGACGAGACGAGGCAGTTTTATAGTTGAATAGAAATGCTCAGGAAGTATTGTATTATACTGTATATTGGTATCTTTATGTGCCCATGCATATGCGAGAACTGTAATGCTCTGTTTGAGCTCTTTCCCCCCCCTCCTTAGCCCTGCCCCCCTCCCCCTCGCCAGCCGGTCTCGGTCTTTCTGTCTGCCCAGTCCCTACTTTAATTTACGACCCTATCTTATGAACTCTTAAACACCCTACGATACTATACAACATCAAGTACTAGGCACAACATCCTAAACACCATACCCCATCAACACCCGACACCCCCCCTCCTCTCCAACGCCGCCCAAGTACTATAGTTATTAACCGACCATTACTTCTGCCAATATACACTTTAGTTATATAACTAATACACTAGCCACTAACCACTGATGAACAGACCCACTTCCCGATACATAAACATAAACATAAGCACTGATGTGTACCCCCCCACCCCTCCTTATCACTGACATATCGATAACTGGCTGTCTGCTGTTTCTCCCCTCGCCCCCCCGATCGAGATCGCCCGACGGCACGAGAGCTCCGAGAGAAATCGGTCCCGCCGTTTCCAGACCTAACGAACGAAGGAGGTTGGACTCCTAACCTCCCTCATCCCTATCCTTCTCCACTTCTTCCCCCAAATTGTACGCTCTCTTGCTATACTCTCAATCTCAACTTTAGCACACACATCCATCCCTTCCCCCTCCTTCTCCCTCTTTTCTTCTCCCTCTCATTTCTCCTTGTCTTCTTTTCCCCTCATATTTCCCTTCCATCTGACTCTCATCCTACTTATATTGCCTCTCTTCCTTCACCCTCTCCTCTCTCTTCTCTTTCTTCTCCAGAGGACTCCCTTGGCCTCCACCAGCCGCTAACCCCCATATAAAATAAAACACTGTATCATATCGAAACACAACTCCCACTCTACCAACTAAGTCAATATCTCCCACCCTCCCTCCCCCCCCACCACCACCAACCCCGGAACGAGGGTGCTTACTCACAATTATCCAATATGTCTAAGTCCCACCCTCAAGCGACGCGACCATTACGCATACTCTCTTGGAATGTACACGGCATGACGAGCTATGTTAAGCGGAAAAAGATACTGTCCTATCTTCAATCCAAAAAAACAGATATAGCTCTGATTCAAGAGACTCACCTTGACACTCTGGAATCCAGTAAACTTAAAACGGGATTGGGTAGGGAGGGTTGCCTTCAGCTGCCGTCCGACGAGTCAGGAATCTGGAAGTAACGGACCCCGCAAATGTGGAGTGGCGATACTAGTACGTAAATCCCTCCCGGTCACTATCATTAAAACCTGGAATGATACGGAAGGAATGTATATATTTGCTAAACTAAAACTAGGGGACACTGTTTTATGCATGGGATCCATTTACGCACCAACCGGCCCAAAACGCCCATTCCTTCTACAGCTAAATCGCCTCCTGACAGAAATCGGAACTACTCGATACATAATCAGGGGAGACTGGAATCTCGTCCAAGACGCCATAATGGATAGGACAGGCCCTGTTGATATATGTAACAATCACGACAGAGCGCTTCTGACAGACCTGACCACCGATGTCGGTCTGGTGGACTGCTGGAGAATACAACACCCGAAAGATAAGGAATATACTTTCCTATCCACCGTCCATGGCACCCAATCGCGTCTGGATTATTTCTTAGTATCACACACTGTAATCCCTCATATACAAGACACCTGCATCCTAGATAGCGGGCTCTCAGATCACTCCCCAATACTAATCCGGATCCAGGTGGGACTCTCCTTCTCTGGTAGTAAACCATGGCGATTGGCTGTACACAGATATCGCTCTCCCCAAGGGAAGGAACAATTGAAAGCTCATGTAGCTACATACATGGCCGAGAATACAGGCACTGTATCCTCAAAAAGGATCCTATGGGCGGCAGCAAAAGCAACCCTAAGAGGGAATATGATGCGAGATGCAGCACTGGCCAACAAAGACAGAATAGCCCTCCTAACCACCTTAGAGATCACGATACAGGACCTCACTAAACAATATACCGCCCAACCATCCCCTAGGCTGCGACACGCCTTAGAACAGGCCCGCATGGCACACAATGAACTCTATACATCTCAGGCGGAATACGCACTGCAAAAATTGCGAGGCCGCCATTACGAACAAGGGGAAAAAGCAGGTCGACTCCTAGCGGCGCAGCTCCGACAAAGAGAGGCAGCCTCTGCCATTGCGGCCATAACATCTTCTTCAGGAGCAGTACTAACTCGCCCACAAGACATTGTAAACGAGTTCGCCAAGTACTACTGACATTTGTACACTCCTGAAACAACGACAGATCAAACACAAATGGAGACATTCCTTACCGCGGCCAATCTGCCCCGTCTGTCTGAGGCAGGCAGGGCCCTCTTGGACGGTAACATAAGCAAAGAAGAGATAACCCAAGTTATAACAAGCCTCCCCTACCATAAATCACCAGGAGAGGACGGATTCCCTGCGGAATTCTATAAATGGGCTGGGGAAGAGGCAATAACCGCAGTACATGAAGCACTGACGGAAGCATGTCATGAAGGCTCCCTGGGCGCTTTATCCAATAAAGCCACGATTGTCATCTTGCCTAAGCCAGGGAGAGACCCCCCTTCTTTGCGGCAGTTACCGTCCTATCTCCCTTTTGAATGGGGATGTCAAACTCCTAGCCAGTGTTCTAGCAGCGCGACTACGCAAGGTGATACCATCATTGATTCACAATACCCAAGTAGGATTTGTACCAGGCCGTACCTCCAGAAATCATATGCGAACTCTTTGCCATACACTGTTAGAATCCATACAATTACCTGACGAAGCCCTGTCCCTAGACGCGGAGAAAGCATTTGACCGCATTGAGTGGCCCTACCTATTCACAACCATGAAGCATTTTGGCCTGGGGGAACAATTTATCTCTAAAGTGCGTTTATTATATGACCATCCCACAGCACAGGTTAACTGTGGGGGCATCATGTCAGACCCATTCCCTATCGGAAGGGGCACACGCCAGGGATGCCCCCTGTCGCCACTTCTATTTTTATTGGCCATGGAACCCCTAGCTGCCACCATACGAAATTCTCACCAAATAAAAGGGATCCATATCACCGGGGGCATATCCAAAATATATCTTTACGCAGAGGACATTCTGTTAACAATGTCCGATCTAGAAACCTCGCTCTCAGCACTACTTTCCACTATAGAAGACTTCGCATCCCTATCCGGATATCGGGTAAACTGGGATAAAAGTGAGGCACTACCATTATCCCGCATAACGACGAGGGCAGCGATACATGGCCTCCATTTCAAATGGACCCCGACCCGCCTTAAATATTTAGGAACGTTCATTAACAGAGGTCTAGAACATATGGTCAGGGACAACATAGACCCCCTTATATCTAAAATGAAACAAGACTTTGCCAAATGGTCCCCACTAGGCCTGTCCATGTGGGGCAGGACACAGGCGGTCAGAATGGTCACCTTACCACGCTTCACATACGTGCTAGGCATGCTCCCCCTACAGATACCTCTTTCCTCACTCCGATTAATAGACGCATCCATAAGGGCCTTCGTCTGGGGCTCCTCACGCCCAAGACTGAAACCTGCAATAATACTGGCACGACGGCTCTACGGCGGATTAGGACTACCCTCAGTAGAACAATACTCTCTGGCCCTACAACTCTCACAGCTAATATATACACTTCCGGATATAGCCGATCCACGCAATGGGTGATCACAGAGAAACTCCTATACTGTATGGACAGTATACGGAGATGGGAGGAACATATGCCGACCATGTTCCCTTAGCTAACCCCATCCTTAAGGCTACAAACACAGCGTGGTGCAGAGCCCATCGACTACTAGGAGTACAGCCCTCCCTGCATACTCAGGCTCCCATAGCAGGGAATAAAAGCATTAAAATAGGAGGGAATATTCTCAGATGGCCCCAATGGTCCGAGGCAGGTATCCACAAATATATCTCACATAATAGATGGAGATAGCTTCCGCACATTCGCCGCCCTCCAGGAAGAATTCGGCATCCAAAGTAACCAGGAGTGGAGATATCTACAGCTCAAACACTGTATGCGGAGAACATTAGGAACCCCCCCCGTGGATGCTCAAAACCTCACCCATCGTCACCTATCTTCAGAAATGGGGCCGACAAAAAGGCGTCTTGGCTGGCCTCTATGCCGAATTAACTAACCACCTTTACTCTCAGCCTTTACTTGAACGACTACGCTTAAAGTGGCAGGATATACTAGAGATAACCTACACGGACGAAGAATGGCCAGACATACTAGAAGCCTTCGACAGGGGCGTACCTGAAGCACGCCTGAAATTTTGCCTATTTAAAATCCTTCAGGGGTGGTACTGGACTCCCGTTAAACTCTTCAGGGCAGGGCTGATACCTCACGCGAACTGTTGGAGATGCACAGAGCCATATTGTGACCAACTTCATATTTTATGCCACTGTCCAACGGTACAGTCACTATGGGACGCAGTACGCCTCGCCTTATCGGACTTCATACAGATACCAAAACCGACCCCACCAGCATTTATCATTCTACATGACATTCGTCCGTATCCCTCCCTATCGCGGGCACATAAATGATTAATCCACACGGCGCTAGCCACGGCCAAAATATGCATACTCAGGCACTGGAGATCTAGCATTGCCCCCACACCCATAGAATGGATGACGGCCATGTATCAAATGGCTACCCATGAACGAGTGATTTATAACCTACAGGACCAAGCAGAACAATTTGAGGAGGTCTGGCGCCCATTCTTGAAGAGACCATGAAGCGGCTGGTGGATGACCAACGGATGATCAATGTTCAATGATCAATGATTAGGGAATATCAATTACCAATCACCCTCTGAGAATCCTAGACTCCGGAAACACATTTAATCTCCTACTGTCCCCTCTCTCTCTCCCTAGCTACGCTATCCTCTCCCCTTTCTCTCTTTTTTTTTTCTCTCTCTCTATCAATCCACAGGCCTCTAATTTTGTCATATGCACGAGACCCTGAACTACCCAACATAGTAATACAAGTCGCTTCCTAACACAAACAAGGACTGAGAAATCAACTCACATAAGACGTAGACACTCTCTAACCGACCTTACCATATCTAACATACATGCTATCTACCCCTAGATAATAAGTTGCTACAGACGGAGCAGTACTGAACGATCTACTCTTAGGCCTGAACAAGTTAGTCTCAGGGTACAAAGACCCCCTGCCTTCCTCAAGTCTCTTCATTTTACATTCCCCCGCGATTATCCTTCCTCTTTCTCCCTCTTTCTTCCCCTTCTCTCCCCCTCCCCATTTCATATGACTATTTCGTCTCTCCCCTATACCAAGATCAACCCCTCCCACACAACCCTACCCTCGCTCCACCTCCCTTTACCACTCCCCCCCCCCACTTGTTCTCCACTTTTCTTCAAAATAAGGGTACAAAACTCAACTATGCAACTGGGAATTTTTACTTACCTGACAGTACACGCATATATGCTCACAATGGAAATAATTGTGGTAAAAGAACAAAAACAATGTTTTGAAAGCTAAACAGTTTGTTTATATGCTGTATGTATCGCCTTATATATTCTTAATAAAACTTTTGAAACTTAAAAAAAAAAAAAAAGGGGGACAGATCCCAAACAATTTAGCTTAACAGCCCTAATAGATAAGGAAGCAAAGTACTTTGCAGGTCTGCTGTTGGAGCATCTGTTTGCATGGATTGCTGAAAAGGGAATAATCCCCAAGTTCCAAACTGGGTTCTCTAAACTAACTGGTACCATAACGGATATTATGGCCATTGGATTCCTTATCAAAAAAGCTCCACTTATGCTTTGTCGACTTTAAGGCCGCATTTGACCACATGGAGAGGAATCTGCTGTAGAAGAAGCTCTCAAACTGGGGACTTCCACATCCGCTTCTACACCTGATAATAGCCCTTCATGCGGATAAATGGGTCCAGATTAAACTGGGAATGGGCACTCATCTCTCGAGGAGGATACCAACTACCAAAGGTCTAAAACAGGGTTGCTTTCTGGCCCCTACATGTTTTAACCTATACATAGCAGACCTGGCGGGTTCCTTTGCTCTTACAAACCCTCATGTCCCAAAAATTGGAAACCTGTACCTACCAGGCCTAATGTACGCAGACAATATTGTGTTGATTAGCCATACTAAAATAGGGCTCCAGAAATTTATAAATGCCACCCAACAATACTCGGCTGCCAATACCCTGACTGCAAACTTTGAAAAAACATGCACATTGTCAATCAGAGCCAAGGCCCCCCTAGTGAGTGGTTCTGGCGCACGGCACAACTTTTACAAACAGAAAAGTATAAATACCTCAGCATTACCATTGACAAATTCGGGAATTTTGGGCTTCAAATAGGCTTCATTAGGGGAAAAAGCTTAGCCATAGCACTATCCTTAAAAAGACTAAAAGCATACTTGAATGGCCCCTCATCCCCCACCTTTTTACAGGTACTAAAAGCCAAACTCTTGCCCACAATAACATATGGAAGTGAAGTACAAAGAGTCAGAGAATCAGATCCTAAATCATACAGTGAGCAAAGCCTATCGGATCATCATTAACCTTCCTAAATTTACTTCCCATGCTCAACTCAGATTGGAGTTCGGCCTATTGGATCAGGCCCTGGCTAGAGTAGGTGCATATATAAACTTCTTGAGTGAAATCTGAGGTGCCACCTCAGATTCTCTCAACTACCATCTATAGCAGTAACTTGAATATAAGATCACCTCCCCATCCAGAGTTTACCTAGAGGACTCTCTTAGGATGACTGGGCTTACCGATCTCTGGAGGACCCCAGTCTTGCACAGTGCTTTCAAAAAAGCTGTCTGGAAATCAATTATACTTCAATACCTGTTGGAGGACAAAGCAGCCTTTTAACGGAGATCTCACACTTGGATGACTCGGAATACTTACACGACTCTGGTCACACAACCATATCTTGGCCATGGCTTTTTGAGGCAGACAAAAGAGCAATTTTTATGGCATCGACTAGGGCTTCTAACATGTGCTCTAAACACAGCCCCTTGGCTGAAAAACATGAAAACACAACCTGTTGATTATACGGTGAGGGCACAGAAGATCTCCCACACGTTCTCTGTTCATGTGAACATCTTGTTTTGGAAAGAAAAGCTTTATTAAAAAATAAGTTCAATGAAAGAGGCCTACGAACAAGGAGGCAAGCTTTGCTGACGTGTTTTGCACCTCGGTACCTGCAGCTGAACTGTGCCCTATCGAAATTTCTATCCAAGGTAACACAGAAGCAGTGACTAATACAGCAATCTATCGACTCTATGCTCCATTTTTCTCCAATCCTTAAAACAGACTTTTAGATACAAGACCTCTGCTACTGTGATAAACTGGGATCTCAGCTATCACATGTGTCTAAGCTAACCAACCAGTGGAAAAATGATGAGACAATGACTGCTTACATTTTAAAGATTCTAAACAAAAATGTGTCGATTTGTACTAACTGTTTTATGTAACGGCTGTGCTAAGCATTTTATGCAATGGTTTTAGGTAACTATGCAAATTAAGTATCTATCTATCTATCTATCTATCTATCTATCTATCTATCTATCTATCTATCTATCTATCTATCTATCTATCTATCTATCTATCTATCTATCTATCTATCTATCAATCTATCTATCTTGTCTATTAAGAGGGAACATTAAGCTGGGCCAGCACTCCAGAGATATACAATAGCCACTGAAATCTTGAAGCCTTATCTAATCTTAAACCATCCAACATGTTCGATTTTGTAATACCGATCTCCTCTTTGCTCCATTTTGAGTGTCACAGGTGGATGGGTTTCATCAATAAGAAATCTTTCAGATGCAGCATCTCCAGTTCCCTGTCAACTATATCCACCAGTATGAATTTAGGAACACCAAATAGTCTCCAGGTGAAAATGTTCTCTAGTATTTACAAAATGATATTTGAATGGCCCCAAAGCCCACTACCATGGAAGGTGGCAGAAATACATTTAGCTCTGTATATTGTGACCACTTCCCTAACTAGTTTACTGTCCAATTGTGTGGCAAACCTAAAAAATACCCTCGTAAGCATCCTTCATATTTATCCTGTTATTTTTTATGTGCTTGGTCCAGGAGCCACTGGTAGTAAAAAGAATGCCCAGGTAAAGAAATGATGTAACCCTTTCAGTCTGTGTGCAATTATTATAACAACTTTGTGATTTGCACGCACCCCCTCCACTGATCTTAGTGTAAGTTTTCTTAAGGATTATTTTAAGTTCCCTTCCCCCCATGAATTTCTTAAAGAAATCCATTTGATACTGCAAACCGTTAGTGGGCCTTGACAAAAGGATGGCATTGTCCACGTAAAGGAGAACTGGTACTGTCCTGTGAGAAAGTAATTATTTCTGCCCTGATCACCCCCATTTTGTGACTGATACTGTTGGTTATATACTCTGTGTCCTGGGCTCTGCTAACCAGGCCCAGTGTCAGTGCTCTTTTTAAAAGGTATATGTTAATGAGGCATAATTATAATTGGTTCTGACAACCTAACTGTAAGTCCCTAGTATATGGTAGGGCATTTAGGTTTAGGAACCCCCAGTAGAGTTAAGGCCCCTAAGGCTGCACTGCTTTGTGGCCTGCTATCATTTTAAAGGCAGCCTTGCCTTGCACTAATAACACTACACTAATAAAGTCTATCATTTGAAAGGATTGAGCTAAAACTGTGATTCAAAGTGTCAAAATCATATTTAAGATAAATCCAACAATTTGCCAAGGTTGGATTTATCATAAATATCACAGGGAAAACGTTTTGGAACTCTTTCCTAAAGTTACCTTGAATGAGCCCTGTAGTATATTGGTCAAACTTTGACAGGCTGGCCAGGCTGCTCTGATGAGGTGTGAAAAGGCCTGGGCTGAGAATAAGGATCCATTTGGTGGGATGAGATCTGCAGCAGCAGATGCAAGGAAAGGAAAGGGTCTGGGTAGCCAAACTGGTCTTCAAGGTTAGACGGACAGATACTGTAGGACTCAGATCCACCCCACTTCTTATAACCCCAGCCAGATGGGAGCCGCTATAGTTGAATAAGGAGAGAGGTTGGAAGGGGCTGGTAGGGGAAAGGTAGCCACACCTGTGGGCAGGCAAAGCCAGACCGGAGCCTCCAGGAGAGATTTTTTACATTTTGGATTTTTGAGAAACAGTGCTTTCTGGGACAAACATATGCCACACTTCTAAGGAAGTGGTCATCAGAAAATGTGGATCTTGTACCCCATTGGTCAGGGGTGCCAATCTACTTGCCAGCCCAGAAACGTGGATAAAAGTGCTGCCCAGCAATTCAGATCCCTGCTGGAAGAAATCAGAACAGGAAGGACTGCCCTGCTGCACACCTGGCCTGCACCAAGAAGTACTGGAGCAGCTTCACCACAAAGAAGACTTTGCCTCACCTTCCAAGATTCAGGAGTGGACTCCATGTAAGCAACAAGTACAAAGGATCTACCAAGAGTCCGCTGTATCAACCCCTGGAAAAAGAACCCCGCTGACCCGCACCCAGTGGATTTTAAGGTGCATTGTGGGAATTGTAGACCAAACTCTCCAAGGAGCAACTCTCCAGGAGCAACTCTCCAGGAGCAACTCAGAGCTTCTGGAACATTGGTGGGTGTTGTGGACTCTTCAGGGCTCCAAAACGACGGAAGAAGATCCAGACGTTTGGAGACATTTGGAGACATTTGGAGGATTTTGGGAAAAAAGCTCAGTGAAGTGACTGACACGTCGCCGAGAATCAAACCACCGACACGCCCCCCCTGGATTTCAGGATCATTCCACTGAAAGCTTCAGAGCTCCAGGACCTCCAGGGCATCACTGAGGCCTCATGCTGAAGGAAGACGCTGTCATCAACTTGAAAACCAGCCTGCTGAGGAGACCCGCTCAAATTTAAGGAAAAAAGAACAAAAAAAGTGACAGATTGTAAAATTTTGACAGAGGCCTACCATTCAGCGTATCCAACTTGGGTTCCATCGTGGTTGGCTTCAAACGTTTACTTTGACCCTGTGAGGTGTGAAAAGATGGCTGCGGTTGGCGGTTTTCATTTTTAGGCACTAGAAAGATTTTTTTTTTATTTAGTCAGAAATAATAAAACATATCTCTGGTTCCCTAAATTGCGTTTTTGACATTTTTTACTTTTTTTATAAATTGGTGTTGGATTTTTTCATGTGTTTTACTTAATTACTGTTTTGTTTATATTAACTGCTTTACACACCTGTCTCCTAAGTTAAACATGACTGCTCGTTAGCCAAGCTACCAAGGGTTGAGCAACGGTTAATTTATTGAGACATTAACTGGACTGTATTTAAGATTGTGGTGTTATTGCTAAGTGTAGGTACCCACCTGCCCTTCAACTAATCGCTGGGAGTTCTAAGACACTCCCCTATAGCTCTCTGTTACACCATATTTTTACAAGGAGAACAGAAAAGGCATCAACGTGCACACTTTCCTAACCCGTCTGCGGATTTTAAACAATGGGGAACACCCCCATATTACCCATAATACACTCTGGCTATCAAGTCCAAATATAATTGTGATAGTAAGGACACAACTCCAATGGAACACCCATGGAGGTCAGCATCTGGCATCTTGGTTTACCAAATGAAAAGCACTGGACGGATCCACAAAATATGGATGTAAGTGACTGGTATTGGCCCTCGAATATTTTCCTATAAAAGTTCTAGATTAACACATTGTTCTACCATCCCCTGGTCCCATCTAAACCCATATCATGACTTGGTAAGCAAGCTGTTGGTATCCACCCTAACTTTTCAAAATTACTCTGCAAAAAATCTTGGCAGAAGAGCCTAGAAGGGACATGGGGCAGCAACATTTGGGGCCACATTTGGAGCCTATTTTGAAGAGTGGAATTATCAGTGATACCATCCAGGTTGAATATACCCTTTACTGCCACACTCCAGACATGTGTCAGGCTCGGTGTCCATAAGTCCGGCAAAGGTTTGTACATGCCAAGGGGACACCATCTGGTTCTGCTAAGTTCCCCCTGGCACTTTTCTTGTTGCCCTTATGACTTAATCTAGGATGACCTTTCTTCTCTTAAAGTCAGTGTAGGTTTGGCTCATTTGGATTACATTTGTATCTAACAGGTCTGGTATGCATTTAGGGCTAATGATACTTGAAAGGTGGTAGATCGTTACCTACATCGGGACATGAGAGTCTAAGTCAGGGGCTGTGAAAGAGGGTAGCTGATTATCTGCCAGAACAAGATGCAATTATTGATACCCTATGCTTCACCCAACTTGGTCCAAGCCTTTTCCCTTAACATCTTTTTCCTCGCAGACAGTGTCTCTTTATAGCACTTTTTGAAAGTTGTGTTCTTAGGACAGTCTCTAGGAGATTCATTGACGGTTAATCACATCTTTTTTGATGTTAATGAGCAAGATTAGTCAAACCAACATACACAGCCAAACTTGCCATGCCTGTGTCTCCGTAAATGTAGGGTGTACGGATAGTCCTATAGGTGGCTGTACACATAGGCAGGAATCAATGTCTTACTTATTGGTGTCTATTAGTCTTTTTAATAAATTGGCAAGGTTCTATGCCAGTTATTTCAAATGTCTCGCACTTTAAAGTCTTACGCCAATATTACCGCAATAATGGGTGATATCTGCTTGGTGATTTTGAGATGAAGAGTGAGAACCAATGGATTATGGTTGCTAACCAGATTAGATGTTATTACATGCTAAACAGATTAGTGATACAAACTGATATTAATATGATACGGTCAAGAGTGGATTGACTCCCTTAACCATAAACATATGTAATTAACCAGTTGTAGCATTACTCAATCTTCTAGAAGTGTTAAGCTATATCTAAATATTAAACTGTTCAGGGCATTACCATATGTGTTATGTGGGAAATGTAACTGTGTCAGTGGCCCCACACACATCCATGAGTGGGAATATTTTAGGCTGTTAAAATCCCCAACCCAAAGGAGTGTGTATTGGGTCACCTTTAGGAGGACAATATGATTAGTCTCTCTCTAATTGTGTTAGTGCCTCACTGCATGTGGAATCAAAAATGTTGTAAAAATGTATATTTAGCAGATAATGATCATTCTTATAGGATATCAGAACAAATTGCTAGTGTGAGGATCCTATGTGTGTCTTGATGATATCCTCTAGAAACAATGTTGATAGTAAGATGACCAAGCCCTCTTTTGCTCTATAGGAACTGACAGTGTTGCTGCAGTAACCACTGAAGAAAATCCCTCAATGTGGATGTCCTCTTAGACCCAGGTATCTTGTACGCATATTAACTGAGACAATGTCACTGAACTTTGTCAATCTTGAGGAGATAACCCCTTCGCTGCCAGGCCTTTTCCCCCTCCTGTGCGAGCCTTTTTTTGGTTATTTGGGGCAGTTTGCGCTTAGGCCCTCATAACTTTTTGTTCACATAAGCCACCCACGCCAAATTTGTGTCCTTTTTTTCCAACATCCCAGGGATTCCAGAGGTACCCAGACCTTGTGGGTTCCCCTGAAGGAGACCAAGAAATTAGCCAAAATACAGTGAAATCTTTTTTTTTTCAAAAGAATGGGAAAAAAGTGCTGCAGAAGGCAGCTTGTGGTTTTTTCCCAGAAAATGGCACCAACAAAAGGTTTCCGGTGGCAAGATCCCCATCTCCCCAGCTTTTAGAAACAGGCAGACTTGAATTGGAAAATCCAATTTTTCAATAACATTTTGACATTTTACTGGGACAAACCCCATTTTTATTATTTTTTATGCTTTCAGCCTCCTTCCAGTTAGTGACCAAAATGGGTGAGAAACCAATGCTGGATCCCAGAATGCTAAACATTTCTGAAAAGTAGACAACATTCTGAATTCAGCAAGGGGTCATTTCTGTAGATCCTACAAGTGTTTCCTACAGATAATAACAGCTGAAATAAAAACAAACAGCCATTTTTCTCCACGTTTTACTCTGTAACTTTTTCCTGCGATGTCAGATTTTTTAAAGCAATATACCATTACGTCAGCTGGACTCTTCTGGTTGCAGGGATATATAGGGCTTGTAGGTTCATCAAGAACTCTAGGTACCCAGAGCCAATAAATGAGCTGCACCTTGCAATGGGTTTTTATTCTGTACCGGGTATACAGCAATTCATCTGCTGAAATATAAAAAGTGAAAAATAGGTATCAAGAAAACCCTTGTATTTCCAAAATGGCCACAACATAAGGTGTTGAGAAGCAGTGGTTATTTGCACATCTCTGAATTCCGGGGTGCCCATACTAGCATGTGAATTACAGGGCATTTCTCATATAGACGTCTTTTTTACACACTGCCTCACATTTCGAAGGAAAGAATTTAGAGAAAGACAAGGGGCAATAACACTTGTTTTGCTATTCTGTGTTCCCCCAAGTCTCCCGATAAAAATGGTACATCACTTATGTGGGTAGGCCTAGCGCCCATGAAAGGAAATGGCTCAAAACACAACGTGGACACATCACATTTTTTCATAGAAAACAGTGGTGTTTTTTACAAAGTGCCTACCTGTGGATTTTGGCCTCTAGCTCAGTCGGCACCTGGGGAAACCTAGCAAACCAGTGCATTTTTGAAAACTAGACACCTAGGGGAATCCAAGATGGGGTGACTTGTGGGGATCTGACCAGGTTCTGTTACCCAGAATCCTTTGCAAACCTCAGAATTTGACCAAAAATACACATTTTCCTCACATTTCGGTGACAGAAAGTTCTGGAATCTGAGAGGAGCCACAAATGTCCTTCCACCCAGCCTTCCCCCAAGTCTCCCAATAAAAATGATACCTCACTTGTGTGGGTAGGCCTAGCGCCAGCGACAGGAAATGCCCCAAAACACAACGTGGACACATACAATTTTTTCACAGAAAACAGACGTGTTTTTTGCAAAGTGCCTACCTGTGGATTTTGGCCTCTAGCCCAGCCGGCACCTGGGGAAACCTAGCAAACCAGTGCATTTTTGAAAAACTAGACACCTAGGGGAATCCAAGATGGGGTGACTGGTGGGGCTCTGACCAGGTTCTGTTACCCAGAATCCTTTGCAAACCTCAAAATTTGACCAAAAAAACACTTTTTAATCTCATTTCGGTGACAGAAAGTTCTTTAATCTGAGAGGAGCCACAAATTTCCTTCCACCCGGCGTTTCCGCAAGTCTCCCGATAAAAATGGTACCTCACTTGTGTGGGTAGGCCTAGCGCCCACGGAAGGAAATGGCCCAAAACACATCGTGGACACACCAAATTTTTTCACAGAAAACAGAGGTGTTTTTTACAAAGTGCCTACCTGTCGATTTTGGCCTCTAGCTCAGCCGGCACCTGGGGACACCTAGCAAACCAGCGCATTTTTGAAAACTAGACACCTAGGGGGAATCCAAGATGGGGTGACTTGTGGGGCTCTGACAGGTTCTGTTATCCAGAATCCTTTGCAAACCTCAAAATTCGATGAAAAAAAACACTTTTTCCTCTCATTTCGGTGACGGAAAGTTCTGGAATCTGAGAGGAGCCTCAAATTTCCTCCCACCCAGCGTTCCTCCAAGTCTCCCGATAAAAATGGTACCTCACTTGTGTGGGTAGGCCTAGCGCCCATGAAAGGAAATGGCCCAAAACACAGTGTGGACACATCACATTTTTTCACAGAAAACAGAGGTGTTTTTTGCAAAGTACCTACCTGTGGATTTTGACCTCTAGATCAGCCGGCCCCAGGGGGGCAGAAATGGCCTAAAATAAATTTGCCCCCCCAACCCTGCTGGGGAGCGACCCTTGCCCACGGGGTGGGCCTGCGTGACATTGGAGCAAAAAAAAAGATCCCCAGTGCCTAGTTGTTTCTGCCCCCCTTGGGGGCAGATTGACCTCAAATCAGCAGATTTGCCCCCAAGGGGGGCAGAAATGGTCTAAATACAATTTGCCCTCAAGGGGAGTGACCCTTGCCTAATGGGTCGCTCCCCATCTCTAAAAAACAAACACAAAAAAAAACACATTTTTTTTTTAGCCCTGGCGCATAGAGGTTTCTGCCCTCCCTGGGAGCAGATCGGCCTAATAACAATAGGCTGATCTGCCCTCGGGGGGGCAGAAATGGGCTAAACCAAATTTGCCCCTCTGACCCACCAACTCCCCCTGGGGAGCGACCCTTGCCTACGGGGTCGCTCCCATTGCGTGACATTGGCGCAAAAAAAAAAAATCCATGGTGCCTAGTTGTTTCTGACCCCGTTGGGGGCAGAAATGGCCTAAATACAATTTGCCCCTCCAGGGGAGCGACCCTTGCCTAAGGGGCCGCTCCCCATCTGTAAAACAATAAAAAAAAAATCCCCGGTGCCTAGGGGTTTCTGCCCCCCTTGGGGGCCGATCAGCATAATTAAAATAGGCTGATCTGCCCCCCAGGGGGGCAGAAATTGCCTAAAATAAATTTGACCCCCAGGGGAACGCTCCCCTTGCGTGAAATCCACGGAAAAAAACCTCCCTGGTGTCTAGTGGTTTCTGTCCCCCTTCGGGGCAGATTGCCTCATAAAAATAGGCCAATCTGCCCCCAAGGGGAGCAGAAATGGCCTAAATATAATTTGCCCCCTGGGGAGCGACCCTTGCCTAAGGGGTCGCTTCCCACCTCAAAAATACAAAACAAAACAAAAAAGAAAAAAGATCCCTGGTGCCTAGAGGCTTCTGCCCCCAGGGGGAACAGAAAAGGCCTTTAAAAAAAATGCCCCCCTAGGAGCGACCCTTGCCGAAGGGGTCGCTCCCCTTGCATGAAATTCGCAAAAAAAAACCTCCCTGGTGTCTAGTGGTTTCTGTCCCCCTTGCGGGAAGATTGGCCTCATAAAAATAGGCCCATCTGCCCCCAAGGGGGGCAGAAATGGCCTAAATATAATTTGCTGCCTATGGGAGCAAACCTTGCCTAAGGGGTCGCTCCCCACCTCAAAAATATAAAACAAAACAAAAAAACAAAAACAACAAAAACTCCCTGGTGCCTAGAGGTTTCTGTCCCCCTTGGTAAAGAAAAAAAAAAGTTTTAGAGTGGAGCCAATGTATAACCTTATTTTTCAGTTGTACATAAGACTCAACTGTATTGGGGGAGAGGAGGGTCACTTGCCACAACTACTATGTATGGACACGCTGCTGGTAGAAAAATTAAATACAACGTTATGTGAGTCATGGATCAGAGTACTTCCTGTGCACTCAACCCTCCCCCCATTGCTTCAGCTGCAGCAATAAGTTCTATAGGAGGCTCCATAGGAGGCCCAAGAGGAGCTTCAGATGGCGATGTACAGTACTGCCCAAGTTGCCCCTCCAGCTATTATGCTTCATCCTTGCCGTGCAGACACAAGGCAACTGACAGGCTGCTGTGGTTAAGGGGTGACAGTGTCCCAAACTCCCAGGCCTGATAATGCATTGTCTGCAGAAGGTAATTCCCTGTTATCATATGGCTCTCCCCTGAGCATTTTGAGTGCAGCCAGTATGTCTCAAGAAGGGGGTTTGGCATTTTTTTGTTTAATAGCATATTCTGCTCTATGCCCCCCAAACATTCATGAATTGATGAAAGGAGAGACATCACAGCAATGACAAGCCTGACCATGAGTATTTCTGTAAAACTGCCAGGGACTATGGGGGTGATTCTGATATTGGCGGGCAGCGGGAGCCGCCCGCCAAGTGGGAACCGCCAGAAGACCGTACGGCGGTCGAAAGACCGCGGCGGTCATTCTGGGTTTCCCACTGGGCTGGCGGGCGACCGCCAAAAGGCCGCCCGCCAGCCCAGTGGGAAACAGCCTTCCCACGAGGACGCCGGCTCAGAATTGAGCTGGCGGAGTGGGAAGGTGCGACGGGTGCAGTGGCACCCGTCGCGTATTTCAGTGTCTGCATAGCAGACACTGAAATACTTTGTGGGGCCCTCTTACGGGGGCATGGGCACTGCAGGGGCCCCCAGGGGCCCTGCGGCACCCCCTACCGCCATCCTGTTCCTGGCGGGAGACCCGCCAGGAACAGGATGGCCAGTAGGGGGTGTCAGAATCCCCATGGCGGCGGAGCGCGCTCCGCCGCCATGGAGGATTCTCAAGGGCAGCGGAAAGTCGGCGGTACACCGCCGACTTTCCGTTTCTGGCCGCGGCTGAACCGCCGCGGTCAGAATGCCCAGCGGTGCACCGCCAGCCTGTTGGCGGTGCTACCGCCAACCTCCGCCATGGCGGTAATTACCGCCAGGGTCAGAATGACCCCCTATATCACCTTTGCCCAGACAATGAATGACTGCCTGGGAATTCATACTGATGTTAACCTAAGGCTTGGTTCTGGTGACAGCAAGAGATTGCTGAGCTAGACCAATGGAAAGGTTGTATATTTGACCTTAAAAACCTGGGCATATCTTTTTCACTTCACTGAGTGGCCAGGTGTGACCAAAATTTCAAACTGGGTGCTGAGATGCTGTGCAGTAGCCATAGTGTTGGAATAACTAAGTAAATCAGTCTCAGTTCCACCTGGCCCAGGTGACGCTCCAAGGTGGGATGTGACAGACATTAAATGTGGATAGTCCTCCTTCCTGGGTTCCATTTGGATGGCAGAGGTTAGAACTGCTATACTGGGATAAAGTGAGCCTGCTGTAGGGAGATCCCTGCCAGGCTTTTTACCTCAACCGTGCGCACAGATATAACAATGCGTTCAACCAGCTCTATTTGCTTGGTAATTATGCCTACTGCTTCTTTTATGAAGTCACCCAGAGAGGAATTGGATAGTGGCTTAGGGGTTGAAGTACATCCTTACACTTTCACCATTGTAAGCAAGGGAGTGGGCTGTTTATCAGGTAGGTACAGTATGGTATAATTGATAAGCTTCCTGCTTCTGACTCCACCTTTGTGGATTCATCCTCCTTGAGGTGCAATGAATACTCATGTATAAGTAAAAAGCTAATTTGGGATTAAAGTGTTTATGTGCACAGTCTGCAATGATCCAACTTCCTTTAAATTGAATGGATTAGACTACTCAAGTGTAAATTAAATGATAATTTAAGTTAAAGTGTTTTGTGCACGGGAAATGAAAAGTCGCAATGGGCACAAACGCCCTTTCCAATTAAATAAAGTATCATTTTTGGAAAAACAGGATTAATCTTCCTCTACTGTGAATGATCAATGGTGTGTGCTCAGTGAAAGTAAATTAAGTTTCTGAGTGCAGAGTGCACCTCCAGTAGAATGTGTGAGGGCTTCTAGCCACAGCTGTGTCTTCCTCCCCGAGTTCGAGGACTCATCTTCGAAGAAATCAAGTGAGGTGAAATGACCGTTTGACAACCCCACATGGAGTGAAGGGATGGAGGTCACACATACACATGACATCCTCCTCACTCTTACCTGAATCCTCGCATTCCTTCCCCAGGCTTCCAACACCCCGCTCTGCATGGGGGGGACTCATGTGAAACTCGCCCAAGGGTCACAGGTTATAAGTAGCCGCGCAGCTGCAAGTCGTGCTGTTTACATCTTTCCTTTGGGTAATGTCAATGGCCAGGGTTAGGTCAGAGTGAAAGCACACAACTCACAGAGCCTTATTTGGAAAATAATGCTAAATAGGACTCAATCGCCAACTGGAGAGGGACGTTTCCACAGTCACAGAGTGCATCAGCTGGAACTAAAAGCAAGTCACCCGAAATGGTGAATGAGGAAGGCTGAAGCTCCCGATATAGATACAACAGTCTCGGTTCTGAGATGTGCATGCACGCCGTCTAGAGCTGAGATCAAAAAAGTGTAGGAAAGTTGTTCAAGCCTACCTCTTCAACCTTGAGTGACCGCCACCACCACCCACAGCCAAACTGATGATGTTTCAGGATGCTTCAGGAGGAGGAGTCAAGCTATATCCGACTGTTTGCATACCTGACCTCATTCTCTCTTCTGTCTCTTTGTCATTGTGCAAATGTTCTACTTACCCCACTCCCCGGTCTCCACAATCTACAGTGGGGGGACACAAGAGGCGTAAGGCATAAGCCATAGGGCCTGAGGTTCAAAGTGTAAGGTTACCAATGAGCCATGGTCTCCAGTCCCCCAAACTCCAGAGTATCAAAATGCCAAAAGCTGCGCCAGGCCACATCTAGCTGCACCAACCTCATGACACCGCACTGCAACACGGTAGCAGAACAAGTGCTGAAAGCACTCAGCACCTGGTGAACCCAATGGGTTGTACAAAAAATGTATGCATTGCACATGGTGCAGATTTTAGGCCGAAAACCAGATGAAAGTTAGGAGCTGGAAAATGTGGGAGCTAAGAAGTCCGATATGTGTCATCCCATAGCTGTCTCAAGCTGTGGGCGGGCACAAGGAAACAAACATGAAACATGTAGGAGGAGGGTCTCATGTATTCCCCACCACTCTCAAAGATCACCATATGCCACTGGAATGGAATAGCGAAATTAATCATATCCATGGATAATCATTCTGGGCCACATTCCTGACCACCATTTCTGCTCACTGGACCACTCCAGATACACCTTATTTGATCAGGCTTGGTCCTGCCCCAAAAGAATGTTAAATCACAATATGATCAGGTTCCTGGAGTGCTTTTTGTAGTGTGGTCTGTCCAGAGGATATGTTTTATTTTCTCATTTAAATGGAGGGTATGGTGATGTAAACAAAAGTGGGCTAAATCACACGTACTTAAAGATATCTGAAAGGGAACGAAGGAGAATGTGCTCCATCTAATAGATGAAAAAAAAGGTAGAGAATACTAGACATGTGGAGACCTCTTTTATGTTTGCAATGCAAATGTGAGAACCAAAGCAGAACTAAGCAGTAAAACATTATTTTCCAGGGCGAAACTTTCCACTAAAACGCATTGTATATCATTAACCTCTCCACGAAGCTCTAAAACAGAATTAAGACTTGGAAAGTGAAAGAGAACCTGGATGAGCAACATCGTGTTTCTAGAATAAACTCGTGGACCCTATCTTTGTGAAAATGAATTTGGTATTTTAAAAAAGGAAATGTTCCTTTACTGAGAGGGCATGGGTGACTTAACAAGGTCCAGAGATCTGCTTCATGTATATTCCTTATTTTTCTGTCTGTCTCTTGCTGGAAAATTTCTAACAATGCCCAGTGCAAATTAACAACAAAACGCGGCTTGTAGATGTCTTCCTGTTTTTAATGATGATATTTAATTATGGTTTTGTGTTCTTTCCTGATCCGTGTCCAAAAGACAATGGGGTTTAAGTAGTTAAAATGCTTCCAGTTGTGCATTTTCATATCACTAGGCGTTTTTTCTAATCCCAAAAATGCGAAGCATTTTTATATCTCTTCACCGTCCTGGCTTCTTTGCCTGGTTTCTCTCACAAACCTACCATGTATCATTTCACTGTAAACAGACATGTTACAGACACTTTAACTGGTTGTCAGAAGAAGATAACACAATCCCTTCAAAGGAGTTGTTAGTCAACGGCAGGCCACATCATTGCACCCAAAGTTGATGTAATTTGAAGAATGACATTTTTATCCCCATAAGAAACAGGAGTAATTATATCGTTCATAACATTAATTGGATTTTTTAATGCTGTTCTTGCTTAATTATATTGCATTTACCAAATAATAGTGAATGGTTCACAACCATGTTCAGTTATATGCAGGGTAGACAGAACACCACCAGAAAGATCACTCCATTATTTTACTCTCTCTGTGTTTCTCTCCCTCTCTCTTTCTACCCCCTCCCTCTCGCCCAAACTCTCTTCTGAGCGCACGCGCGCACACACACGCACACACTTTTAAGCATTAGTTTATGTCAATGCTTTAATAACGGTGGAACACAGCCTCTGAAATATCCTATAAGTTTGACTTGGAGGCCTGGCCTCGGTTCACGAAATGAGAAAGACCACACAGACATAGGCATGATTCGCACTGTGTTCCTTATTAATGCTGACTCACAAAAGTTCCTTGCATAAGAAAGAAAAAACCTGACAAACGTGAATTATAAACTGAGATGTCAGTCTGCAGGAGAAAGGTTATGGTAACGATAAAAACAAAAATGTCTTTCGTTCTTTTTAACCTGCAAAATATTTTTACATAAGCATAATCCCTTCTCCCTACACCTTTAAATAATATAATTTAATTCAGTTCAAGAAAAAAATAGAATCACAGGGGCATATTTATGACCCAGATTGCGTCACTCTTAAGTCAGATTTTGAAGCAACGCGTGGCTTTGAATGGCTTAAAAAATCTGTAGTAATGCAACGCAGCGCAAATCACTGTATTGCATTAGTCTGCGCCAGGGAGGCATTCCATGGGCGTTGTGTGGATGTTCTCGCACAACTCCCATGGTTTTTGACACATTTCCAGATTTACCAAACCTAGTAAACCTGGGAATGCACCAAAAAGATATTCCTCCCCAGGAGAGGCGTGACAAGGAGAAATATCTTTATTTCGCCTCATTTTTTCCTCTTTCTATGTGTGATGTATTTTGCAGCACAGCACACAGACAAAGAGAAAAAGCCTCTCAGGACTGTTTTTGTGCAGGGAGGTAATCCTTCCTGCACACAAAAAAACAATTCTGCTTACAACACAGACACCCTTGCACCATGGTGCAAGGGTTCCTTAGTTGGTGTTAGGGAGCCCATTGTGTGCCAGCACAGGGGAAAAGGATAGGATTTCACCATATTGGATAAATACAACACATTCATACCCTTTTCTTACGACGCAGGGCAGTGTAGCGCAGCAAGGTGACTTGCTGTGCTGCCCTGTGCCACAAAAGTCATAAATATGCCCTACAGTTTTTAATTTCCTGGAACAGCATATGTTATTTCTAACTAATGATGCTACGTTTTTTGCATGGAGGGTTGACTAACTTGTACACAAAAGTATTTATGAATGAGTCCCAAGGCTTGTGATAGAGACGAATGAAAGAAAGATAAACATTAAAAGGGAAACTGAGATGAAAAACCTTGCACTATACATAGGTTGATTATAGACATGTGGTACATATTCACCAAGGATTTCATGAATGTAAGAAGACAGGAATATGTCTTCTACAGTCTTAGATTTGCAGCTTTTGTGGCTTTCAGAAATCAAAAATACAAAAACGAAATATGTAATTTTCATTGTTATCCAAGCATAAATGTGTCCCTTGACTGTTCTGCCTTGTAGACTGCCAACCTTTAAACAGACTGCAAGTTTACATTTAATGCAAATGTTGTAACCCTCTGACATGATGGCCTATCTGCAACAGAGCCATCCGATGACTGTGGCTAAGCACAGTGATCCAGTCAGGGAAATCAAACAATGACCTCCAATATACAGGGAAAAATCTTTATGCATTTATGGTGCACTTAGAAAAAAAAAAACACGCTCCTATGTGTGGAGTTTGTTATTTGAAAACAAATATAAGTTTCCTGATGGCGAATAATATAGATAGTGCCCACTCAGCAAAGGCCAATGCTCCACTGAAGGCACACCACATGCTTGGCTAGGAGCTTTACATTTATCAAGCAGTCCTCTGGCTGGAGAACATTGGCCGAAGCTTGTGTTGGCCTGTTGGGCCAGCAGACAACGAACCAGGGTGTCAATGACCATGTCAGTACCTCATTCAGAGTTTGACAGTAACTGAGATTCCTCCAATTTTTGGAGGGAACTCTAAACACAAAGTGCTGGCTAGATTTTCTCTAAAATAATATCCCTGTTGTGGAAGAAATGCAGCCAGTACATTTTGTTCCATATTTACAGTTTCCTCCAGAAATCAGAGGATTTTCAATAAGCCCCACACTTTAAATGTGTGCTTATTCACTTAAGTAGGCGAGTCTTCTTGTGCATTTACACTTGTTTGCAGAGAAAAACATGATTATGCCCACAACTGGTAATTATAGATTTAAAATGTTTGTGAATTTGGCCTGTGAAGAATACGCAATTGTTAGAAATTGGGTTTCTGGTTGGCAGAGAAAGACACCCTGTCCAAGCAGGAACCACAATCCTAGTCAGGGTAAGTCAATACAACCAATAAATTAACCTGTGCTCACCCTCTGGTGGCACACAGCAGTCAGGCTTAACTTAAGAGGCAATGTGTAAAGTATTTGTGCAACACAACACACAGTAACACCGTGAAAACACCACAAAAGACTCTAAACCAGGTTAGAGAAATAAATTATGATCTTATAAATAAATCAAGACCAAAATGACAAACATCCAATAAGTAGAAGTTAACATACAATTTTTCAAAGAATAGAAGTGCCTGTAGTGCATCGAAGCATTATGCAGCAATGGGAGTTATTGGGTCATGCTAGCCCAGGTCAAAGTGAAGAGTTCAGACCTACTGAAATGGAGCACAGTCCCAATACAGGCGTGATGAACACAGTACCTTGATCCTGGTCACAGCAGCGAGATGCAGGGTGCAACGCAGTGATATGTTGGTGTTGATCACGTAGTCCAGGTGATGCATCAATTTTCTTCACACAGTGGCTGTGATGCATCGGTTCTGAAGATGATGTGCCAAGACGAAAGGTGGTTGTTCTGTAGACAATGTGCTGGGTTTCTGTACACATTGGAGGGGATGCTTCAATTTTCCCACACAGGATGACGAGAATCTTGAGGCGAAGCGCTGATTCCAAGTGCAATGCACTGATTCTGCTCCTGCAACAGCGACAATGAATCGGTTCTGCTTCTAGCAGACAGAGTATGCGTCTGCTCGACTGGAGCAAGCACGTGGGTCCACTTTCAATGGGGAAGGCACAGGAACAGGTGATGAGACTTTGATATCCCTAAGTCTCAAGCAACAGGAGACAAGCTGAAAGGAGAGTACAGCAGAAAAGCAGTTCTTCCAGAGTAGCAGTCCAGCAGTGTGACAGTTTTTCTAGTAGCACGGCAGTCCTTCTGGCAGGTTCTGGAGGTTCCTTACAGGTCCGGAAGCGTCTGATTCAGTGGGGTCAGCAACCAAGTACTTGTACCCAGTTGTGTCCTTGAAGTGCAAATGACTTCAAAGACGGGTCCTTGAAGTGCACAGAGGTCCCTTCCTCCTAGCCCTGGCTCCAGACTCACTACAGGGGGTAATCAGCCTTTTGTGTGGGGACAGGGCACTACCCTTTCAGGTGTAAGTGTCAGCTCCTCCCACCCATCTGCCCAGGGTGAGCCATCAGGATGCAGATGGGTGCTCAGACAGACTTACCCTCCCTTTGTGAGTGGCTGCACAAAGTCAAGCTGTCACCTATCACAGACGTGTATTGGAGATAGTCTACAGACACACAGAGCTTTAAGAGCAGTGAAATGCCAACTTTTTAAAAGTCACATTTCTAAAATAGTAATGTTAAATCCAATTTTGCCTGCAAAGAGGATTTATCATTGCCATTCTAACGATATCAAACACAAGAGAGCAGCTCCTTCTCAATCAGGAATTACATCTTAAAAGTGTAATAAGGATTCCCAATGTTAATCTATGAGAGGTGAAGGCCTCACAGAAATGAAAAGCAAATGTAGGTGTTTTTCAATACCAGGATAGGCAACATTTAAAAGTTCATGTCCTACCTTTAATTTACACAGCACCCAGTTCTATTGACTATTGACTGCCTAGGGCCTACCTTAGGCTTACTTATATGTAATAAAAGGGGAATTCAAGACTTGGCAAGAGGTTTTATATGCCAAGTCGACATGGCAGAAAAACTTTACACACAGGCCTCCAGTGGCAGGCCTGAGACATGTTTAAAGGGCTACTTGTGTGGGTGGCACAATTAGTGCTGTAGAGCAACTAGCTGTATTTAATTTACAGGCCCTAGGCACAGGTAGTGCTCTCTATTAGTGACTTACAAATAAATTAAATTGTGAATGAGCCAATGTTACTATGTTTCAGGGGGCACTGGTCAGCAGTGGTAAAGTTCTCAGAGTCCTAATGCCAACAAAACAAGTCTGCAAAAACAGTAGGTAAATGGGTTGGGGGAAGGCCACCCTAAGTCAGACAGGTCTAACAGCAATTTATATGACTTTTTGTGGAAGTAGTCATGATTATTCTTCATGCACAAATTTGTTAATTATTGCACTGACCCTGTCATGCATGATGCTGTTTTAGTGTAGGGGAGTGTCTTACTAGCCTTATCGTTGTCCTTATACAATCGAAGGCCAAAACTCCACCATACACTCACAACAGTCCACAAGGGAGGGGGACAGCCAGAGCTTATAACATAACTGCAGCCTCATTTTTTACATTGATTGGGCTGTAAATTGTGGTAGAGACTTGTGTGTTTCTACAAGCTGTAACATGATCTAACAAAGCTGCACTCTCCTGCTGCTATCTGTCTGGAGCTTGGGGAATGACATAAAAGTCCCAGGTACCATTTTGTGGACCAAACCAGGATTCTTTATATTTGTCTGCTGTTCATGGTATACTTTGCTTTTTCAAGGAAGTGTTGTGCTATGTCCTTTCTGCACAGTTCCTGCCATATAGTCAAGGGCCCGTAGACTTTGGTCACTTTACATACAGTGATTCACGCGCACCCAAATGTCCCATTACAGTATATAACTCAGTGGAGGGCTTGTGAACATGATGTAAGTAGCTCCGAAAGGAGATTGCTTTAAGAGTACGGTGTGGTCGCTCTGAGTAATGATGTAGCAGGGTTTGCTACATAGTGGAAATAGTGCACTGGCACAGGTTCTTGTAGGGAATTCTGTGAAAGGTAATCTTTAGTGAGTTTGGCAGTGGCTTTTGGGCAAATTCTGCAGGCTGTATTATAGATTTCTACATGACGATGCAGTAAAAAGTTGAGTATTTTAGAAAGCAGGCTGGGAAGTGAGTAGGATAACCTGCAGGGAGTTGGACAGAGATGATGCAGTGAGGGGCACATGAGGTTCTATAAGATGTAGAACAGGAGAATACACATGGGTTGATGGGGAACTTTACAAGGAGTAGTATAAATTGCTACAAAGACAGGCATTGGTATACGCAACAGCTTGATGCTAATTTTTGCAGGTAGTAGTGCAGGGGACTACCAATAATCATTCAGCAACTCTTTAAGGATTAGGAAAGGAACTCACCAAGCAGTCATTCACAAACCTTAATTGAAGTGTTGCAAGTGCTAAAGAATTGAGTAAGTCACCTTCAGTGAGATTTGGAGTGAATAATTCCTAAAGCTTCATAAGGAAAGTTGTGTGAGCATGATGGGAGAGCTTCTGAGGGTGGAGTTTTGCAGTTGCTAGAGCAGGAGTATGTGCAAGATATGATGTAAACACTCTGCAAAATATGGGGGAATCCCTGGGTAGGCAGGGATAACAGGTCTCATCACTGATTAGGTGTCTGTGCAATAAGTGGTGCAGGAGCCCACTATGCAATAAGAGATGAAGACAAGTTAAACATTGACATTTTTACTATGGGTTGGGTGCAGGACAAGCAGGTCTCGTCCTCGGCACACGAGCACCGTGGCCGAGGGCTAGATCAGCTTGTCCAAAGCACCCAAGGGGTTAAAAAAAACACAACAACAACAACAAAAAGAGATGACATGTACACACTACAACTGTTGCTTCCATTAGAGCAGGACATCTACTTCCGAATTACTAACTGAAGGGCAGTGTTTGAGCACTATGGTTTGTGACATGCTTATACAATGCTGATATGCATAACCTCGAACAGATGGTGCAAAACAGAGCAAGTATAATTTTAGAATGATGGAAGCATTCAGAAGGGGCAAACTTCAAACTCAGCCCAACTGATATATAACTTGTTATTATCAAGACTGCAATGTTGCAAAAATAATTCCAGGCCTTGATGGACACTTTGGGCCCTATACATGAAGGTATTTTTGTTCATCACTGTACATTTTCAGTCAAACATTCCTCTGCCTACACCTGCCTGGAATTAAGAATGGGAACCCAGCCAGGAGTAAATGGATTTAGTACTGTGGATTTCTATGCTGCAAGTGCAGAATAATCAACGCACAAGTGGTGGGATGTGGGTGTTTCAAGTTGTGGATTGTCTTAAATGTTTGAGAGCACCCACGAACATGTACATTTGCGGGCATTCACAAATTCTGATCTGATCTGTTTCCAACCTGGAAGTGGTCTAAGACTTACTTCAACCTTTGGTTGGTGTAAATTCCTTCATATGATGGGAAAGGGAATGAATCACCCCCAGATTCACTATGGGTGTCGGGAAAGAGATATTTTAACAGAATAAAAAAATTACCATGGGGAAAATATGTTTGCACTGAAGGTCCTTATGTAGATTTCAACACTATTTACAATTCTTCAGACTTTAAAGAGGCCACATTGGGACATGGCATGTGACATTCCCAGTAGTACAAATAGAAATATGTACCAGCTACAGCTTTCAATGCTTACTGCTTGGAATGTTGTTGAAAGGGTGGTTGAATGTTGGTGAACTACAAAATGTAGTACATCTGCACCCATATGTAGCTTTACATTATGGGTGCAGATTTACTACTTTTTCAAAGGCTTGACAAATTGCTTATCCTGTTTTGCAAAGTATTTTACCTAGACAATAAGCTAGACTGCAATGAACAAGTAAAAATATAAATTCCATATGAACGCTTCACATGCTAAATCAAAATATTTGATCTGACAGCACCTTCTTCGTTATAGTTCAGACCCTAGAATTTGACACATAGATGGGTCACCTAATCCTGAATAATCATCCATATCCCAGTTTGGCATCATTGAAAACCATCCTGCAAGACAGATAGCTCCTTATTTGTATGCCTAAGAGAGAACTTCAGGACATTCAAAATGGTATGAAGCAGTATGCAAACATTTCATTACAGTATAACACAATACAATGACAAAGCATGAAAGTTCACCAAGAAAGGACACTTTCACCACACCATTTACACCCTAAAACTGTCTCTCTTCCCAAGCAAATATAATTCTCAAGATGAGCTACATGATCCACCAGGTCATATACACAAACAGGTCAGATGATTATGCAAGCAATCACCACATCTCTAATGGCAATTTCACAATGTGTTGCTCCTCCATATATGAATGGAGACTATCTTCTCCAGTCCATCAGGACTATAATCTTTTCTCCCCTTCAAATTTACCACATTTTGAAAAATACATCAATGTTTGGTTTGCCAACATCTAACCACCTCTTTAGTGCTTTATCTTGAACTTTTCACATTCACCCCTTTAAAATATTCTCCTGAAATTTTAAAACATACACTTTGCACTCAAAGTACAGGTTGAGGTGGGCCCTAGGGGACAGAGTCCTCCCATTACTTTTAGAGAGGTATTGCTGTTCATATTAGCATGAGTTTTGCTTGAAGTTTCATATAGTGTATGGAATCCCTTGAATCTCTTATGTGACCTTAGGGTATTCTAATGCTTTATCCCACAGTATTATCTTTATATTTAAAAATGGCCCAGAATGTGGTTACTTATGGAATTCTTTACTGTGCACTTTTCACTGTCACATGGCTTACAGAATAGAAGCAAAGAATGAACTCTAAAAAATACACACAGCACATTTTATAAGTAATTTTCAGGTTTAACACATCTGCTTAAAATGTCACTTAAAGGCATTCCGATGCTTATCAACACACAGTTGAGAGGAAAACATAAATGCAGTTTATACAAAGTAAAACTGAAATCAAAAATGTTCTTTTCACTTTTCTTTTTGATTACATTAATGTGTAAAGCATCCATGCATTCAGTAGGCCACTTTAGAATTCAGCGTGCCACATATCTTAATACGTCACAAATATTTGCCATTATTTCCATACGTCATACCTGATACCAAGTTCATTAGTACCCATTATGAATGAGAACTTCAAGAACCCATACCTTCGTAATCAATATATGTATTCATCAAATGTAGATTGATTTGCACACCACCTATGTATGTTTATCCATTGTGTTCAACTGTGAAACGGAATAAATATATATAAATGCATGATTTAAGCTTTAAATGTACTTGCTTATGGTCTAAAACATCCATGTCTTTTCATTTACAGGCAAAACGCACATGTAAGGTATAATTGGATTAGATATAAACACATGCTTTTTAATCACACATTTTCATTCTTAAACATAGACAACACTGAATTTCAGCATTTGATTGTAAAATACAATGTTCCCTTTTATGCCTGGAATATTACACAGAGGTGACACCTCTGAATGGGACTTGCTTGTTTGGGAGACAATTGCGAATGGCATATGCTAATTAGGCCCCCCACTTTTTTTTTGAATATTTGAATTCCATCATTTTGCAAGAGGATCTATAGATATGTAAAGCCCTCTTCTGCCCTCTAGGTCAATGTGTGTCCTTTATATATAACCTTTCAGAGTAAATAATTAAAAGTAAGGCGTTACAAAATTATAATTAGGGGTCATTTACGGAGCCTAGAAGGGTGGTGCAAAATGTGCCATGCCAATGTCATTGATGACATTTTGGATTTAAAGCAGGTAAACATAAAACATTATTCCCCTCTATCCACTCAGGCTCATTTGAGTTTAAAATCTTTATGTAGCCATATCAGATGCAAATCATTAAGCAAATCTTCAAAAGATTCAAAAGTACAATAAAATGGCAATGCATATGAAATCACTTTTACAAGGCATATATAATAGGAACAATTCAGGTAAAATAAAGAAAGCTTTTTCACAGTACATGTTTTCTAAGGATAGGAGGAGAGAAAGGAGAAGATAAAGGTAAAAAAAATATGGCATAATTATGAGTAAGAAAAGTGAAGCTGCATAAGTAAACTTAACTTAAATATAGATCTAAATAGTAGCAAATACACCTACTGTGGTAAAATTCATTATATAGGAGAAGGACAGAGAAAGTCTGGTTCAGTGTGTTTGAACATTCTCAGACAATGTACAAGTAATAGAGGATACAAGTTTTCTACTATTAACAAGAAAAGTGGTTAATGGCACCCAAAATAAGTCTCTGTTAACTTTGGAGGGCCAGAAGACTAAATAGCATTATCTAATTTATGATTATAGCATACATTTTACCACCAAGCTTTATATGAAAGGTCTGGAGCTCATTTCCAATTCATAGTTACTTGCTGAAAGGCAATCACAAATAATACATCGAAAAATTTATTTTTAGGAAATAATGGGTACCCTTAGTAGCAAACGTTCTTACAAAGAGGTTTACTATAGTAAAAGGGTGATGAATCTGAAATATTCCTGTGATTTGACTTCAAGCCTTATGATAAAAAGATAAGTGACACCAAAATAACATATGCATAAAACCACAATTAGGATAATCACATGACCAATATTTACTACTTTGGTCCTTAGAAAATTTGGACAATGAGAGGGAGTAACAAAAAAAACTATAAATAAAAAATGTTTGAGTTGAATTGGTTGATCTAGAGGGCCTATTAATTTTTGACCATCTTTTATTCTAAAATGTGGCAGGCCAGGTGATACCCAAATTAGTTTCCCTTAGTAGCTCTAAATTGGACTAGGCCCATGAGTGACCGACAGAAGTAAAATTCTTAAATATGATAGAAGCCTCAAGATAGGAAGTTAGGACTTTGGATAACTCCGAAGTAGTAGTAAATGGGAATAAAAATTTGCTTAAGAAATATAGAGCATCCAAAGTTATATTCAAGAGAAGGGAAAATGAGGTTTGAATGGCAGAGGACAAGTTAATGTTTGCCTGAAGTGAGGAAAAGATATGGCAATGTTATACTCAAATAATTGTGCAACCCAAATAATACCTCTATCCCTCCAAGACTTCTAATAGTTTAATATGAATTTTAATTAGTCTATTATACCATATAGGCATGAGCAGGAAATATCTTGAGACATAGCAACAGGAAGATAGCATGGTTTTTATAATGAACAAGTATGTTTAATGAGAGGGGAAACAGGAAGAGAAGAATGAGAAGAGAAAAAATAACCCCTTGAGGAGTAAAGGGTTGAAGTAGTATTTTCTTCATGACAAGACACATTGGTGAAAATGGAGAAACAGACATGTTTAACTGTAAAGAGGTCCGTCAGAGAAGAATGTTTTGTGGTAAAGACAGAGATCTAGTAAATTAATTTCGCCCTCATATTTAGATTTCTTAAGTTTAGATAAGAAAATCCTACACTTCCGCCCCATAAAAAATGAGATAGGATAGAATCAACTTTCTTGAAAGAGGAATTTGGAATATTTACTGAAATCATGGTAATAATATATTAGTAAAAGAAGGGATATCATCATTTTATCTAGTCCAAGCGACTCCACCAAGATAAAAACAAGGAATTCCAAGAAGAAAGCACATTTTCTACTTTAGCTATACGGCCTTTAAAATTAAGAACAACCAATTTGTTCACATAATTTATGACCAAATACATAGAAATTTAAGTTTAGACAAATTCCATTGAAAGCCAGAGGAAACAAAAGAGTGTGTGGCACACATTTTATTCAAGGGGAGAATCCTAGTTTTATCTTTATTTATTTTACAGCCTTAAACAGCAGAAAAAAGAGGAGATTTAATCACGTAAAGCAGGTAGGAAAAAAGAAAGATATCATTAACTTACACTGAGGCTTTTTTCTAAAGAAATGAGCTTTGAATAATATATTAGCCCAGAGCATCATTGAAATTAGGGGCCCTTTTCCACGTATACCTGGGTGGAGCAAAATGTTCTATGCCAACGTCACTGATGACATTTTTACTCAAAATAAGTAAACAAAACATGTCATTTCCTTTCTCATGTCTCAGTGTTCTGAATTCCAAGCTACCCTATAAGTCCCAATGAAGGCTTATTTTCAGCTCTAGGCTCACGAAGGGCTACAGAAGGATGAATACATTTTCTCAAATGTCTAGCCCTGTTTTGCGGTGTGCATGGATTACATTGATGGATAGTGCTCTGGTGGGCCAAGGGTGAGAAGCCCAGGGCCTGGGGTCTGTACCCGTGCTGCTGTGTTGCAAATTGCCAGGAACTTGGTCCAAGAAGCCCTGGGATGGCTCCCCTTCTTTACTGGGTGAAGAAGCTGTGACCGGACCCCTGAGCTCTAGTTAGCCCTGTGATGGAAAGCCCATCCTGAACTTTATTCTCTGGGCCACTGTGTTGAAGAGTGCTGGGATGGTGTCCCGCAGGCCTGGGGTGACCTCCCTGATTGGCCAAGTGAAGAAGTCAATCACCAGATATACTGAGCCATGTAGGGCCACGCGGGGGGAGAGTTGGAATTGTGAGGCTTGAATCTACGAGTTGTGTCTACCTGTATTACCATGTGTGCCCAAGAGCTACGCAAAATGCTGATAAATTGTGTCCACAATTTTGGCCTAAAAGTGGATTGATTTGCGAGGCAGTTTATGCTGTGTTCCCTTTGATGTCTATTCTCTTTTTTTTTTTTTTTTTTACTATTCTATAGTTTATTATTATAGTTTATGTTCTATTCCCTTCGAATACAGAGATTGGAAAGGCCTGTAGAGTCAGCTTTTTGACCGGCATTTTAGTGTAGGATTTTGAGACACAAGAAGAAGTCGGAATTCAATCGATTTCTATGATTAGTCCCCTGGAGTTCAGACCTCAGGAAACAGAGGCACATAACACAGGCTGCCGACATGCAATATAAATTAGGCATACATATTTCTGGATTATTTACATTTCACTTAGCCACTGCAGTTTTCCTCTAATAACTGCAATATGAATAGGACAGAAAAACTACTGAAAATTTGGAGCAAAGCTGTTCCAGCGCAAGCGCAAACTATATATATTTTGTAAATACGACTGCATAATGAAGCTTTATAATCTGGCCAAGCTTCTTTCAATTGCAAGTAAACGTTTAAACAATTTTTAATGGTGAAAAGGCACACGGAAGTCCATTACATGAAACTATTATGCAAAAAACTCCAAAAGATCTCCAGGGACTGACTGAAATGGAATAAAGAAACCTTGTTGGCAACGCAACATGTACAGAAAAAATTGAAATCAAGTCGGCCAGTGAGTCATAACTAATCCTTATAACTTTTATTTTGTTTTGAGAAGATTGGATTCGACCCATATTTTTGTCAGTGAAACAATTTTGTTTAAGAGTGGGACTTCAAATTGATCTTGCCTTGTATTAGTCACTAAAGTACCGGCGATTCCTTTTGTTTCTTGCTGGCATATTATGCTTTAGCGTTCTTTGCATACCACAGAGGACGCAAAACTGAACTGACGTGCTCACTGCACCAGCATGCACTGCTGACCTGCAGACCCTCGGCCTGGGATGTCTCCGAAGCATCGCTCCACATGTAGATCGCCAATTAGGCAATGCATGTGTAGGTTTAAGTGATTGCTTGTCAGGGGTTGCTTATCTTCATTCTGCGGGTGGCTGCTCACGGAGAACTGAAGTGCTATTAGCTGACTGGGCCGAAAACAAACCGAGAAATACCTCTGATGCAAATCGGATTACACTGACAGATGCTACAGACAGGACCTCATCGCTATCCACAACGTTTAGGCCACCGAAGAAGTGGTAGCAGAAGAAAGCATTGCAGCCATATTTTCAATATTTTTTTATCAATAAAACATATTGAAGAACAGTACCAAAGAAGCAGCTGTAAAAGGGAAGAAGCACTAATGTTCCTTTACCGACCACGGAATAAATACATTAAAGGTCTTCGCTGTAACAGATTAAATACCCATAACAAGAGAACAAGAGGGAAAATATGGGTAGCAATGAAAACAAGCCTTTGCAATGCAACGGGTCTCGCATTTGCTCGCGTTGGAGCTATTAGCGTTGTAAACTCCTAATCGGACTTTTCTTGCCACATAAACTAATAATGAAAAGTAAAACAGTTTCACATATGCACATATCCGAGCCGATGGTCGCTATGAGCGTGAAGGAGACACAGAGAAGGAAACAGAAGTTCGCTCGCAGTAAAATTTATCTGCAAAAGTGCAATTATTTAATGTAACCTGATCAATGTCATGCAAAGCGCTCGGCTTCTGCCCAGCAAGATCACGCTGTGCAGGAAACGAAAAGCTAAAGTAGTCCAGAAAACAGCTGAATAGACAGAGCCTCCCATGTTTTCAGTAGTTTACCGTTGTGCTCGAGGAGGGATAAACACCGGAAAAGGCATGATATATGCATGCCGTTCACAAATGGAATCAATGGATTTTTAAAAGGCAAGCGCACAAACTAATGATAGTGACGGGCATGACATGGGCGTGGTTAGAAGCCCACAGAGAGATTACAACATGGATTAGGGATCTTGTTCACGCTCGGCCCTAATAAAAATTACAGAAAAGCAACAAAGAAACCTATAGACTCTGCAGTCCGAATCCAGGGAGATTGATCAGGTGGATTGATCCTGCATCTTTGCAAAAGATTGACCACATTGACCAGAATGCGCTGAGAGGACTAATGTGTCATGTTTCACTTGAAGCCCCAGCTGAATACTGTTGGTGAGTGGCAGTCATGTTTTGCGTGCTGCCAAATATAGGTTTCTGCTTTTTACATATATATATTTATATGTGTGTCTAAATATATCTCACTAGTTATGTATTGATTACCTACTTGTGGGCACCAGTAGGTAGTTATAGTCAGGACCTAGTTTACATTGGAAAAGTATTTTTTGTTTTGCTAATAACTTTGGTGTTGTTTGACAAATCTTCACAGAATTTTAAAAAACTAGCTTGCCACCCACTTCAGCTGCTGTCTGGAAAGTTTTGGGGTGATTTATCAAGTGGTGAGGCCACAAAAAAGGAGGAGCTGATTCCAAAACACATTTTCCCCATGTAATTTCCCATAGGAATTGTAGACATGAATACGGCCCAAAGCGCTGTACAGAATTACACCAAATTTGACAGAAAGCTAGATCATGAACTAGAATGATCTCTTTTTGTAATTTGGCGTAAATCTGTTCAGTAGTTCTAGAGTTGTTAAAGAAAAACGATTTATGTATCTCACACACCCATACAGCCACTCACACACCCAATCACACACCCATGCAACCATTCATACACCCAATCAAAGAACCACAAAACCACTCACACACCCACACAACCACTTATACACCCACTCACACATCCACTGTAAGATCCATAAAACCACTACCACACGCAGTCACAGACCGACACAGCCACTCACAAACCTACTCACACACCCATTTACACACTCACACACCAACTCACAGACCCAAACATTCAGTACCACACCCAGCCATTTATCTACAAAACCACTCACATGCCCACTAATACATTCACATACACATGCACACATGCACACAACCACTCAAACACCCAATCAAACACCCTTACAGCCATTCACCCACTGTAGGAAAGTACCATCTTGCCTGGCATGTTACCCCCATTTTTCACTGTATATATGTTGTTTTAGTTGTATGTGTCACTGGGACCCTGGTAACCCAGGGCCCCAGTGCTCATAAGTGTGCCTGAATGTGTTACCTGTGTAGTGACTAAATGTCTCACTGAGGCTCTGCTAATCAGAACCTCAGTGGTTATGCTCTCTCATTTCTTTCTAAATTATCACTAACAGGCTAGTGACCATTTTTACCAATTTACATTGGCTTACTGGAACACCCTTATAATTCCCTAGTATATGGTACTGAGGTACCCAGGGTATTGGGGTTCCAGGAGATCCCTATGGGCTGCAGCATTTCTTTTGCCACCCATAGGGAGCTCTGACAATTCTTACACAGGCCTGCCACTGCAGCCTGAGTGAAATAACGTCCACGTTATTTCACAGCCATTTTACACTGCACTTAAGTAACTTATAAGTCACCTATATGTCTAACCTTTACCTGGTAAAGGTTAGGTGCAAAGTTACTTAGTGTGAGGGCACCCTGGCACTAGCCAAGGTGCCCCCACATTGTTCAGAGCCAATTCACTGAACTTTGTGAGTGCGGGGACACCATTACACGCGTGCACTACATATAGGTCACTACCTATATGTAGCTTCACCATGGTAACTCCGAATATGGCCATGTAACATGTCTATGATCATGGAATTGCCCCCTCTATGCCATCCTGGCATTGTTGGTACAATTCCATGATCCCAGTGGTCTGTAGCACAGACCCTGGTACTGCCAGACTGCCCTTCCTGGGGTTTCTCTGCAGCTGCTGCCAACCCCTCAGACAGGCAGCTGCCCTCCTGGGGTCCAGCCAGGCCTGGCCCAGGATGGCAGAACAAAGAACTTCCTCTGAGAGAGGGTGTGACACCCTCTCCCTTTGGAAAATGGTGTGAAGGCAGGGGAGGAGTAGCCTCCCCCAGCCTCTGGAAATGCTTTGTTGGGCACAGATGTGCCCAATTCTGCATAAGCCAGTCTACACCGGTTCAGGGACCCCTTAGCCCCTGCTCTGGCGCGAAACTGGACAAAGGAAAGGGGAGTGACCACTCCCCTGACCTGCACCTCCCCTGGGAGGTGTCCAGAGCTCCTCCAGTGTGCTCCAGACCTCTGCCATCTTGGAAACAGAGGTGCTGCTGGCACACTGGACTGCTCTGAGTGGCCAGTGCCACCAGGTGACGTCAGAGACTCCTTGTGATAGGCTCCTTCAGGTGTTAGTAGCCTTTCCTCTCTCCTAGGTAGCCAAACCCTCTTTTCTGGCTATTTAGGGTCTCTGTCTCTGGGGAAACTTTAGATAACGAATGCATGAGCTCAGCCGAGTTCCTCTGCATCTCCCTCTTCACCTTCTGATAAGGAATCGACCGCTGACCGCGCTGGAAGCCTGCAAACCTGCAACATAGTAGCAAAGACGACTACTGCAACTCTGTAACGCTGATCCTGCCGCCTTCTCGACTGTTTTCCTGCTTGTGCATGCTGTGGGGGTAGTCTGCCTCCTCTCTGCACCAGAAGCTCCGAAGAAATCTCCCGTGGGTCGACGGAATCTTCCCCCTGCAACCGCAGGCACCAAAAAGCTGCATTACCGGTCCCTTGGGTCTCCTCTCAGCACGACGAGCGAGGTCCCTCGAATCCAGCGACACCGTCCAAGTGACCCCCACAGTCCAGTGACTCTTCAGCCCAAGTTTGGTGGAGGTAAGTCCTTGCCTCACCTCGCTGGGCTGCATTGCTGGGAACCGCGACTTTGCAAGCTACTCTGGCCCCTGTGCACTTCCGGCGGAAATCCTTCGTGCACAGCCAAGCCTGGGTCCACGGCACTCTAACCTGCATTGCACGACTTTCTAAGTTGGTCTCCGGCGACGTGGGACTCCTTTGTGCAACTTCGGTGAGCACTGTTTCATGCATCCTCGTAGTGCCTGTTTCTGGCACTTCTCCGGGTGCTACCTGCTTCAGTGAGGGCTCTTTGTCTTGCTCGACGTCCCCTCTCTCTGTAGGTCCAATTTGCGACCTCCTGATCCCTCCTGGGCCCCAGCAGCGTCCAAAAACGCCAAACGCACGATTTGCGTGTAGCAAGGCTTGTTGGCATCCATCCGGCGGGAAAACACTTCTGCACGACTCTCCAAGGCGTGGGGGGTCCATCCTCCAAAGGGGAAGTCTCTAGCCCTTGTCGTTCCTGCAGTATTCACAGTTCTTCAGCCTAGTAAGAGCTTCTTTGCACCAACCGCTGGCATTTCTTGGGCATCTGCCCATCTCCGAGCTGCTTGTGACTTTTGGACTTGGTCCCCTTGTTCCACAGGTACCCTCAGTCAGGAATCCATCGTTGTTGCATTGCTGATTTGTGTTTTCCTTGCATTTTCCCTCTAACACGACTATTTTGTCCTTAGGGGAACTTTAGTGCACTTTGCACTCACTTTTCAGGGTCTTGGGGAGGGTTATTTTTCTAACTCTCACTATTTTCTAATAGTCCCAGCGACCCTCTACAAGGTCACATAGGTTTGGGGTCCATTCGTGGTTCGCATTCCACTTTTGGAGTATATGGTTTGTGTTGCCCCTATCCCTATGTTTCCCCATTGCATCCTATTGTAACTATACATTGTTTGCACTGTTTTCTAAGACTATACTGCATATTTTTGCTATTGTGTATATATATCTTGTGTATATTTCCTATCCTCTCACTGAGGGTACACTCTAAGATACTTTGGCATATTGTCATAAAAATAAAGTACCTTTATTTTTAGTATAACTGTGTATTGTGTTTTCTTATGATATTGTGCATATGACACTAAGTGGTACTGTAGTAGCTTCACACGTCTCCTAGTTCAGCCTAAGCTGCTCTGCTAAGCTACCATTATCTATCAGCCTAAGCTGCTAGACACCCTATACACTAATAAGGGATAACTGGGCCTGGTGCAAGGTGCAAGTACCCCTTGGTACTCACTACAAGCCAGTCCAGCCTCCTACATTGGTTGTGCAGCGGTGGGATAAGTGCTTTGAGACTACTTACCACTCTTGTCATTGTACTTTTCATAAGAGAAAATATACAAAACAAGGTCAGTGTATATACACATAGCCAAAAAGTTTTGCATTTCCTCTTTTCACTCTTTTCTAAGTGCTGAAAAGTACTTCTAAAACTTTCAAAAAGTTCTTAAAAGTTTAAAAAGTTTTTTCTGTCTTTCCAAAAAGTTCTGAAAACTTTTTTCTCTTTGTCTATCACTTTAACTCTCTCTAAAAATGTCTGGCACAGGCCAAAAAGTTGAACTGTCCAAACTTGCATATGATCACCTTAGCTGGAAAGGAGCAAGGAGTCTCTGCATAGAGAGAGGTTTGAGTGTAGGGAAGAATCCTTCCTTAGAACTGTTAATTAATATGCTTAGAGTACAGGATAAGGCCATAAGTGCCCAATCTGTAGAAAAAGTAGCTAATGGTTCTCAATCTGATCCAGGGACTCCCCCAGGAAAAGGTTCAGGAAAGAAACTTCTCAGCCTGCCCATTACTAGACAGTCTAGCATAGTTGGTACAGAGGTTGAATCACATCATACTGATGATGTGCTCTCACATTATGCTGGTAGCCAAGCTGTTAGGGTGCCCCTTGTAAGGGACAGGTCTCCTTCTGTTCATTCCCATCATACCTCTGTATCTAGAAATGTCCCTCCCACCCACCCTGATGACAGATTGTTAGAAAGGGAGCTCAATAGATTGAGAGTGGAGCAAACCAGACTGAAGCTCAAGAAGCAACAGCTGGATTTGGATAGACAGTCTTTAGAAATAGAGAGGGAAAGACAGAAGATGGGTTTAGATACCCATGGTGGCAGCAGCAGTATTCCCCATAGTCATCCTGCAAAAGAGCATGATTCCAGGAATCTGCACAAGATAGTTCCCCCTTACAAGGAGGGGGATGACATTAACAAGTGGTTTGCTGCACTTGAGAGGGCCTGTGCTGTACAGGATGTCCCTCAAAAGCAGTGGGCTGCTATCCTATGGCTATCATTTACTGGAAAAGGTAGGGATAGGCTCCTTACTGTAAAAGAAAATGATGCTAACAATTTCCAAGTTCTTAAGAATGCACTCCTGGATGGTTATGGCTTAACCACTGAACAGTACAGGATAAAGTTCAGAGATACCAAAAAGGAGTCTTCACAAGACTGGGTTGATTTCATTGACCAGGCAGTGAAGGCCTTGGAGGGGTGGTTACATGGCAGTAAAGTTACTGATTATGACAGCCTGTATAACTTGATCCTGAGAGAGCATATTCTTAATAATTGTGTGTCTGATTTGTTGCACCAGTACTTGGTGGACTCTGATCTGACCTCTCCCCAAGAATTGGGAAAGAAGGCAGACAAATGGGTCAGAACAAGAGTGAACAGAAAAGTTCATACAGGGGGTGACAAAGATGGCAACAAAAAGAAGGATGGTAAGTCTTCTGACAAGGGTGGGGACAAATCTAAAAATGAGTCTTCATCATGCCCACAAAAACACTCTGCTGGGGGTGGTGGGTCCAAATCCTCCTTTAATCAGAACAAGGAAAAGAAACCATGGTGCTATTTATGTAAAATAAAAGGCCATTGGACAACAGATCCCAGTTGTCCAAAGAAAGGCACCACAGCTCCTACCACTACAACCCCTACTGCTACACCTAGTGTCCCTACTAATAGCAGTGGTGGTGGGAGCAAACCTACTAATAGCCAATCCAAGGGAGTAGCTGGGCTCACTTTTGGTAATTTAGTTGGGGTTGGTCTGATTAGGGAGACCACAGAGGCTACTTTAGTCTCTGAAGGGGCTATTGACTTAGCCACTTTGGTTGCTTGCCCCCATAACTTGGAGAAGTACAAGCAACTAACCCTAATAAATGGTGTTGAGGTCCAGGCCTACAGGGACACAGGTGCCAGTGTCACAATGGTGATTGAGAAACTGGTGCACCCTGAACAACACATACTTGGACACCAGTACCAAGTAACCGATGCTCACAACATAACACAAAGCCACCCCATGGCTGTTGTAAATCTCAACTGGGGGGGGGTATCTGGTCCAAAGAAAGTTGTGGTAGCTTCAGATTTACCTGTAGACTGTCTATTAGGGAACGATTTGGAGACATCAGCTTGGTCAGATGTGGAGTTGGAGGCCCATGCAGCAATGCTGGGCATCCCAGGGCATATTTTTGCTTTGACATGGGCTCAGGCCAAAAAGCAAAAAGGACAGGGAAGCTTGGATCCTGGAACAATGGACCAAGTGCTCCCTAAAGCTAGGGCTAGTAGAAGCAAACCACTTCCTACTATCCCTCCCTCTACAGTGGATTCTACTTCTGAGGAAGAAGAATTCCCTCCCTGTGCAGAACCTACACCAGAGGAGTTGGAAGCAGACACTGCTGAGCTTTTGGGTGAAGGGGGGCCTGCCAGAGAGGAGCTGAGTGTGGCACAGCAAACCTGTCCCACATTAGAGGGTCTCAGACAGCAAGCTGTCAAACAGGCTAATGGGGATGTCAGTGACTCACACAGAGTTTACTGGGAGGACAACCTCTTGTACACTGAGCATAGGGATCCTAAACCTGGAGCTGCCAGGAGATTAGTGATTCCTCAGGAGTACAGAAAGTTCCTCCTAACACTGGCACATGACATTCCCCTAGCTCGGCACCTGGGTCAAATGAAAACTTGGGACAGATTGGTACCATTGTTTCATTGGCCTAGGATGTCGGAGGACACAAAAGAATTTTGTAAGTCCTGTGAAACCTGTCAAGCCAGTGGCAAGACAGGTGGCACTCCAAAGGCACCCCTTATCCCACTGCCTGTGGTTGGGGTTCCCTTTGAAAGGGTAGGGGTTGGCATAGTTGGCCCCCTTGACCCTCCTACTGCTTCAGGCAATAGGTTTATCTTGGTGGTAGTGGACCATGCCACAAGATATCCTGAAGCTATTCCTTTAAGGACCACTACAGCTCCTGCAGTGGCAAAGGCCCTCCTGGGAATATTTTCCAGGGTGGGCTTCCCAAAGGAAGTAGTATCAGACAGAGGAAGCAATTTCATGTCTGCATACTTAAAGGCCATGTGGAAGGAGTGTGGTGTAACTTACAAGTTCACAACACCCTATCATCCACAAACAAATGGACTGGTGGAGAGATTTAATAAAACTCTCAAAGGCATGATTATGGGACTCCCTGAAAAACTCCGCAGGAGATGGGATATCCTTCTACCATGCCTCCTTTTTGCCTACAGGGAGGTACCCCAGAAAGGAGTGGGCTTCAGCCCCTTTGAACTGCTTTTTGGACACCCTGTTAGGGGTCCACTCACACTTGTAAAGGAGGGTTGGGAACAACCTTTAAAAGCTCCTTAACAGGATATTGTGGATTATGTACTTGGCCTCAGATCAAGGATGGCTGAGTACATGAAAAAGGCCAGTAAAAACCTTCAGGCCAATCAAGAGCTCCAGAAGCAATGGCATGATCAGAAGGCTGTTTTGGTTCAGTACCAACCAGGGCAGAAAGTGTGGGTCTTGGAGCCTGTGGCCCCAAGAGCACTCCAAGATAAATGGAGTGGACCCCACACAATTGTTGAAAAGAAGGGTGAAGTCACCTACTTGGTTGACTTAGGCACTGCCAGGAGTCCCCTTAGGGTGCTCCATGTCAACCGCCTGAAACCCTACTATGACAGGGCTGATCTCACCCTGCTCATGGCAACAGATGAGGGACAGGAAGAAGACAGTGATCCTCTACCTGATCTCTTCTCTTCCACAGAACAAGATGCTCTTGTGGAAGGTGTAGTTTTGGCTGATTGTCTTACTGCTGAGCAGAAAGATAATTGCATAAATCTCCTAGGACAATTTTCAGAACTCTTCTCCATTGTGCCAGGCACCACTTCTTGGTGTGAGCACACTATAGATACTGGAGACAGTTTACCTGTCAAAAGTAAGATCTATAGGCAGCCTGACCATGTCAGGGACTGCATAAAGCAAGAAGTTCAGAAGATGTTGGAACTAGGAGTGGTTGAGCACTCTGACAGTCCATGGGCTTCTCCTGTGGTACTGGTACCAAAACCCAATTCTAAAGATGGAAAGAAGGAAATGAGGTTTTGTGTAGATTATAGAGGTCTCAACTTGGTAACCAAAACTGATGCTCACCCTATACCCAGGGCAGATGAGCTTATAGATACACTGGCATCTGCCAAGTATCTAAGCACTTTTGATTTGACTGCAGGGTATTGGCAGATCAAATTGGCAGAAGATGCTAAACCTAAGACTGCATTTTCTACCATTGGAGGACATTACCAGTTTACTGTAATGCCTTTTGGTTTGAAAAATGCACCTGCCACTTTTCAGAGGTTGGTGAACACAGTCCTGCAAGGGCTGGAAGCTTTCAGTGCAGCATATTTGGATGATATAGCTGTCTTTAGCTCCAGCTGGGATGATCACCTGGTCCACCTTTGGAAAGTTTTGGAGGCTCTGCAAAAGGCAGGCCTCACTATCAAGGCTTCAAAGTGCCAGATAGGGCAGGGTAAGGTGGTTTATCTGGGACACCTTGTTGGTGGGGAACAGATTGCACCACTTCAGGGGAAAATCCAAACTATTATTGATTGGGTTCCCCCTACCACTCAGACTCAGGTGAGAGCCTTCCTAGGCCTCACTGGGTATTACAGGAGGTTCATTAAGAACTATGGCTCCATTGCAGCCCCTCTTAATGACCTCACATCCAAGAAAATGCCTAAAAAGGTATTATGGACAGCAAACTGTCAGAAAGCTTTTGAGGAGCTGAAGCAGGCCATGTGCTCTGCACCTGTCCTGAAAAGCCCTTGTTACTCTAAAAAATTCTATGTCCAAACTGATGCATCTGAATTAGGAGTAGGGGCAGTCCTATCACAACTTAATTCTGAGGGCCAGGATCAACCTGTTGCTTTTATTAGTAGGAGGTTGACCCCTAGAGAAAAGCGTTGGTCTGCCATTGAGAGGGAGGCCTTTGCTGTGGTCTGGGCTCTGAAGAAGTTGAGGCCATACTTGTTTGGCACTCACTTCATTGTTCAGACAGACCACAAACCTCTACTTTGGCTAAAACAAATGAAAGGTGAAAATCCTAAATTGTTGAGGTGGTCCATATCCCTACAGGGAATGGACTATACAGTGGAACATAGACCTGGGAGTAGCCACTCCAATGCAGATGGACTCTCCAGATATTTCCACTTAGACAATGAAGACTCATCAGGTAATGGCTAGTCTTATTGTCCTTCGTTTGGGGGGGGGGTTGTGTAGGAAAGTACCATCTTGCCTGGCATGTTACCCCCATTTTTCACTGTATATATGTTGTTTTAGTTGTATGTGTCACTGGGACCCTGGTAACCCAGGGCCCCAGTGCTCATAAGTGTGCCTGAATGTGTTACCTGTGTAGTGACTAACTGTCTCACTGAGGCTCTGCTAATCAGAACCTCAGTGGTTATGCTCTCTCATTTCTTTCTAAATTATCACTAACAGGCTAGTGACCATTTTTACCAATTTACATTGGCTTACTGGAACACCCTTATAATTCCCTAGTATATGGTACTGAGGTACCCAGGGTATTGGGGTTCCAGGAGATCCCTATGGGCTGCAGCATTTCTTTTGCCACCCATAGGGAGCTCTGACAATTCTTACACAGGCCTGCCACTGCAGCCTGAGTGAAATAACGTCCACGTTATTTCACAGCCATTTTACACTGCACTTAAGTAACTTATAAGTCACCTATATGTCTAACCTTTACCTGGTAAAGGTTAGGTGCAAAGTTACTTAGTGTGAGGGCACCCTGGCACTAGCCAAGGTGCCCCCACATTGTTCAGAGCCAATTCACTGAACTTTGTGAGTGCGGGGACACCATTACACGCGTGCACTACATATAGGTCACTACCTATATGTAGCTTCACCATGGTAACTCCGAATATGGCCATGTAACATGTCTATGATCATGGAATTGCCCCCTCTATGCCATCCTGGCATTGTTGGTACAATTCCATGATCCCAGTGGTCTGTAGCACAGACCCTGGTACTGCCAGACTGCCCTTCCTGGGGTTTCTCTGCAGCTGCTGCTGCTGCCAACCCCTCAGACAGGCAGCTGCCCTCCTGGGGTCCAGCCAGGCCTGGCCCAGGATGGCAGAACAAAGAACTTCCTCTGAGAGAGGGTGTGACACCCTCTCCCTTTGGAAAATGGTGTGAAGGCAGGGGAGGAGTAGCCTCCCCCAGCCTCTGGAAATGCTTTGTTGGGCACAGATGTGCCCAATTCTGCATAAGCCAGTCTACACCGGTTCAGGGACCCCTTAGCCCCTGCTCTGGCGCGAAACTGGACAAAGGAAAGGGGAGTGACCACTCCCCTGACCTGCACCTCCCCTGGGAGGTGTCCAGAGCTCCTCCAGTGTGCTCCAGACCTCTGCCATCTTGGAAACAGAGGTGCTGCTGGCACACTGGACTGCTCTGAGTGGCCAGTGCCACCAGGTGACGTCAGAGACTCCTTGTGATAGGCTCCTTCAGGTGTTAGTAGCCTTTCCTCTCTCCTAGGTAGCCAAACCCTCTTTTCTGGCTATTTAGGGTCTCTGTCTCTGGGGAAACTTTAGATAACGAATGCATGAGCTCAGCCGAGTTCCTCTGCATCTCCCTCTTCACCTTCTGATAAGGAATCGACCGCTGACCGCGCTGGAAGCCTGCAAACCTGCAACATAGTAGCAAAGACGACTACTGCAACTCTGTAACGCTGATCCTGCCGCCTTCTCGACTGTTTTCCTGCTTGTGCATGCTGTGGGGGTAGTCTGCCTCCTCTCTGCACCAGAAGCTCCGAAGAAATCTCCCGTGGGTCGACGGAATCTTCCCCCTGCAACCGCAGGCACCAAAAAGCTGCATTACCGGTCCCTTGGGTCTCCTCTCAGCACGACGAGCGAGGTCCCTCGAATCCAGCGACACCGTCCAAGTGACCCCCACAGTCCAGTGACTCTTCAGCCCAAGTTTGGTGGAGGTAAGTCCTTGCCTCACCTCGCTGGGCTGCATTGCTGGGAACCGCAACTTTGCAAGCTACTCCGGCCCCTGTGCACTTCCGGCGGAAATCCTTCGTGCACAGCCAAGCCTGGGTCCACGGCACTCTAACCTGCATTGCACGACTTTCTAAGTTGGTCTCGGGCGACGTGGGACTCCTTTGTGCAACTTCGGCGAGCACCGTTTCACGCATCCTCGTAGTGCCTGTTTCTGGCACTTCTCCGGGTGCTACCTGCTTCAGTGAGGGCTCTTTGTCTTGCTCGACGTCCCTTCTCTCTGCAGGTCCAATTTGCGACCTCCTGGTCCCTCCTGGGCCCCAGCAGCGTCCAAAAACGCCAAACGCACGATTTGCGTGTAGCAAGGCTTGTTGGCGTCCATCCGGCGGGAAAACACTTCTGCACGACTCTCCAAGGCGTGGGGGATCCATCCTCCAAAGGGGAAGTCTCTAGCCCTTGTCGTTCCTGCAGTATTCACAGTTCTTCAGCCTAGTAAGAGCTTCTTTGCACCAACCGCTGGCATTTCTTGGGCATCTGCCCATCTCCGAGCTGCTTGTGACTTTTGGACTTGGTCCCCTTGTTCCACAGGTACCCTCAGTCAGGAATCCATCGTTGTTGCATTGCTGATTTGTGTTTTCCTTGCATTTTCCCTCTAACACGACTATTTTGTCCTTAGGGGAACTTTAGTGCACTTTGCACTCACTTTTCAGGGTCTTGGGGAGGGTTATTTTTCTAACTCTCACTATTTTCTAATAGTCCCAGCGACCCTCTACAAGGTCACATAGGTTTGGGGTCCATTCGTGGTTCGCATTCCACTTTTGGAGTATATGGTTTGTGTTGCCCCTATCCCTATGTTTCCCCATTGCATCCTATTGTAACTATACATTGTTTGCACTGTTTTCTAAGACTATACTGCATATTTTTGCTATTGTGTATATATATCTTGTGTATATTTCCTATCCTCTCACTGAGGGTACACTCTAAGATACTTTGGCATATTGTCATAAAAATAAAGTACCTTTATTTTTAGTATAACTGTGTATTGTGTTTTCTTATGATATTGTGCATATGACACTAAGTGGTACTGTAGTAGCTTCACACGTCTCCTAGTTCAGCCTAAGCTGCTCTGCTAAGCTACCATTATCTATCAGCCTAAGCTGCTAGACACCCTATACACTAATAAGGGATAACTGGGCCTGGTGCAAGGTGCAAGTACCCCTTGGTACTCACTACAAGCCAGTCCAGCCTCCTACACCCACCCACTCACAGACCCACAAAACCACTTGCGCACTCACTCACACTCCTGCACAGTCACTTACACACCCACTCACAGATCTACTCACAGATGCACAAAACTACTACCATACCCAGTCACAGCCCCATTCAGCCTTTCATATACCCACTCACACACCCGTTCACACACCCGTTCACACACCCACTTACACACCGATGCAGCCACTCACACACCCACTCACAGACCCACAACACCATTCACACACCCACTCACAGACCCACACAGCCACTCATAAACCCACTCACACACACACACAATTACACACCCATACAGACACTCACACACCCACTCACAGACATACAAAACCATTCCTGCATCCCCTCACAGACCCACACAGCGAAACACACATGCACTCAAACCCACTTACACACCCACACAATCACACATACCCATATAGACACTCACATACCTGCTCACAGACCCACAGCTTGGGGTGGCTGCATGTGTGTGGTTGGTGCAGTTTAGAGTTGGCTACATATGGTGGTGTTGGCACAGGACCTGGACACAGGCCAGGCCCTGCAGCCAATGACCTGCTGTGCATGGTCTTCAGCCATGCACAGCTGCGATTGGATTAATGTATGGTAGTAAGGTATTACTTTAAGTTAAAAAAACACTAAAAGTTCACTAATAAAAACAAAGGTTAGAGGGATGTTATAGTTAGAAAACAAAATAAAAAAAAAAAACTTAGAAATTCACTAAAAAAAAGAAAGTTTACGAGGACGTTATCATTAGGTTCAAATTTCACACACACACAAAACAATAGAAATTCAGGAGTTATAGTTATACTGTTCCACGCGACCCACTCACCTGAATTCCAGGCGTTCCGATAGGGGTAATGACAAATCCCCTATCCCGGTGAGGACTAACGTGACTGTAATGAAGAATACATTGCCCTCTTGCAAGTCCTCAAGGGAAAGGGGGTTTTGGGAAGAGAAAATACCAGCTTCTGCTTCGTGGACTGCATAATCGGGCTGCTAGACCCTAGACTGAGTGTCATGTTGGGCATCGGGACTTATGATTTCTCAAATTACTGGGTTCTTGTTTTTTTAGGATTCTGGGCTGCATCTTGTATAAATTATTCTACATTGCATAATGTCAGTTATTGTTGACACATTGTAGATACGTTTATATAAGGCTGAACCATACTCCCTCTCTTATCACAATACATTTAGAGTCTGTGTGCAATGTCCAATACAAAAAACAATCATCTTGACTAAAGCACTTTTTTGTGTTCTTGCTTAATCTCTTGCCATTAATAGTTCTGATAAACTTGCTCTACTTCCAATCTCCTAAGGATCAGCTCAGGATCTGGGTGGTGTAAAAGGAGAGGAAAACTGAATCTTCTTTTGAGACTTGTGAAGGCCTATGCTGCTGGTGGAGACCAGCTAATCTGCCCCTTCTTTAATATGTTGATCATAAGGACCACTATTTGTGAGAATTGTGGGAGGAAGTGCCTATAAAAACTGGCGAAACAAAGAATCTTTTGGACAGCCTTAACAGATATAGGGGTTGGCCTTGAAATAATAGTGCCTTCCATTTTGGGGTCCATAGTAATAGCGCTGGGTGATAAGTGATATCCAAGGAACTCTACTGAGTCAGTGTTAAAGGTACATTTTTCTAATTTGGCATACAGGGAGTGTTCAGCTAGATGTGGCAGAATGGCCCTAACATGGTGAGTGTGTTCCTCCTTATTTTTAGAGAATATCAAGATGTCATCTATATAGACCGCAGCAAAGACATCTAGGGACTCATGTAATACATCATTGATAAAGTATTGGAATGTCACCAGGGCTTCGCAAAGCCCAAAGGGCATCACTGTGTATTTGACAAACCAAACTTTGACCAAAAGGCAGTCTTCCATTTTTCTCCTTCCTTGCCATGGATGAAGTGATAGGCACCGCACAAGTCTAGCTTTTAATAAATGGTGAACCTTTGAACTTGGTCCAACAGGACCTGTATCAGCGGCAAGGGGTAACAATTTTTAATGGTTGCTTTATTAACTATTCTGTAATCAATACAAAGAAGCAAATCTTCTGATTTTTGTGCCACAACGAAAAGAGGGGACACAATGGGAGAAATAGAATGACTTATAATCCCCAAATCCAGCAACTCATCCAAATTCTTGCTCAAATCATGATCCTCGTGTTCTGTCAATTCATATATTCTACTGCAAAGAAGGACTGCTCCAGAACTAGGTCTATCTGACAATCATAAACCCTATGGGATTACAACTGAGTTGCTTTGACTGGTTCAAAGACATCTTAGAAATCCAGATATTTTTCTAATAGAATAGTGTGAGAAAGATAATTGGTTGTGACACAATGTAGGGGTGTCACAGGACAGTCTTGATAATATGTGGTCAGGTAGAAGGAGGAGTCCAAGGTGACTGTTCAAGAAACCAAATCAATTTTAGGATTACGATGTTCCAGTCAGGGAATACCAAAAATAATGCCAAAGGTGGGAGTATCAATTAAGTCAAAGGTTGGATCTTCTGTATGACCATTGTTACATACTATGGTTAACGGATTAGGGTGAAACCGAATAAGGCCAGAGGACAAGGCTGAGCCATCATCTGCCCTAACTGATTCGGGTCCTGTCTTGGTAACACATTGCACCCCAGCTTGGCCACTAGGGCCAGATCAAGGATGTTACCTGTAGCACCTGAGTCTATGAGCACTGACAGACTTTGTCTATTCTGAGGGGATAGACTGAGGGTTACTCTAATGGTCAGGTTTCTAGGTACACAGGACATTAGTCAAATATTGGGAGATCTGGTAAAGGGACCTTCTTGAAGAGACAATCTCAGTTCTCTCCCAGAGCATTGGTTTTCCTGCTGCAGTTCGGGAACACTCAAACTAGCGACAGCTTTATTCTTTTTAAGTTTAACTGTACAGTCTTGTGTGAAGTGACCGGATTTACCACAATATAGGCACAGATTGGCCTTAAAGCTCCGTTCCTTCTTTTCAATAGCTAAAGGACTTCTAACTCTCCCAATCTGCATGGGTTCTGGTTCCTGTTCTTTTTCTTTAATTGCTTTTTTAATCTGTTTTTAAAACAGCTACCTTTGGTTCACTCCGAGGACTTTCAGATTTCCTTCCTCCTAACCGATGATCTAGTCTAACTACTAATTAATAAATTCAGCAAAATCTCCTTTTAATTCAATGATATAGGATAAACTATCTTTTAAATCATCCCCAAGGCCTAAGTAAAAAAGTGTGGTACGTTTTTCTTCAGGCCATCTAGTCTCAGTAATTAACCGGTTGAAAGCAGTAATCTAAGTGAGGAGGTCCTTGGACCCTTGTCGTAAATTTGAGACTTTGTTATCACAATACTGGATAAAAATATGTTTTGCAAACAATTGTGTTAGGACTGCCTTAAAGGCGACAAAATTATTTAGGATGGGATCATTGTTTTTAATGAGTGGAATAGACCAATTGACGGCAACACCACCAAGATAGGTAACTACAAAAGCTACCTTAGCAGCATCAGATGTAAATATTTGAGGCTTACCAAAAAATGCAGTTGTCATTAGTTCATGAAAGCAGCAAAGCGAGAAGTATCCCTAGTGTAATTTTCAGGGTTGGCCAATGACACAGATGTCAGAGTGGTCACTGTTACATGTAGATTGTGGTCAGAGAGATTAGCAGTGGATGGTTGAGTACCAAATTTTGGGAGAATAATAATGGACCTTCTGCTTCGTGGACTGCAGTATCGGACTGCTGGACCCTGGACTGCGTGTCATGCTGGATGCCAAACTTCTGATTTCTCAAAATACTGGGTTCTTATATTTTTAGGATTCTGGGCTGCAACGGAATTACTTCATTTATACTTTAAACTTGTATAAACCATTGTACATTGCATAATGTCAGTTATTATTGACACATTGTGCATACATTTCTGTAAGGCTGAACAAGTCTCTTCCTCTTTTTACAATACTTTTAAAGTCTCTGACGCAATATCCAACCTCTAAAGCAATCAATCTGACTAATGGGCTTCTTTGTGTTCTGGCATAATCTCTTGCCAATAATAGGTCTGATAAACGTGTTCTATTTCCAATCTCCTATTTCTCAGGGGAGGGCTTATGACAGGAAATACATCTTTCCTTAACGTCTGTTTGGCGGTATCTTGAATACACACCCAAACAATAAATCATGCTATTTCTTATTGTCATAAATTATTTGAAAAACAGAGTTCTATTGTCTTTGATTTAAACAATCAATCTTTCTTTACCTTAAGTTACTTGCTTGAAAATGTCAGAAGAACCCAATCTGTTTTTTTTCACTTTTCTTATTTTCTCCTTTTTTCAAGACATATGGGATCATCAGCAACAGACAGAAGAGGAAAGCTGGGACCCCACATGCAGGAGACTGGAGGGCAAGGATTACCAGAACTCGACTGGAGGGTGTCTGGAGGACAAGAAATGCTGGAACTCGACTGGAAGCTGGTCAGAAGAACACTGGAACTAGACTGGAGGCAAGCTGGAGAACAAAGAACTGGACTTGCACTGGAACTCGACTGGAGGTAGGCTGGAGGACAAGACATTTGGCTTGACTGGAAACAGGTGAGCAGAGCAATAGGTGCATAGCCAAGCAGGGACTCAGACTCACAAGCATCCTTAAATAATAAAATGTGTACATGTGCCTTTTGACAGTTGATTGCTTCTTTAAGAAATGAGCTATTATAATCCTGATTGTGGTTCATGTTCAATACAGATCACATTCTGAATAGCACATGTTTTGGCAGTCACAGTTGGAGCAGGTGGAAAGGCAGTTGGTTGGTTGCTATGGAAATTAACAATTATTTCCTGATTGTGTCACATGTTTAATACAGACCACATTGTGAAGAACACATGTTTTGGCTGTTACAGTTGGAGCAGGTGGAATGCAATGTGCATAATCAACAAGCATTGGTTATAATAAATGAGACATTTAACAAGCATTGGTTATTGCAAACATGGCATTCAAGGATGTAATTGATATTCACAAATAAGTCTGAATGTTGCTAGCAACAGCATCTTAATGGAATCGAGCTCTTAGATGTGCTGGTGTACCCACAACATATACTTATCTATAGAAACTATAACTTATGCCCTAAGGTAACTATAACACGCACCCTCACCATGCACTGCTAATTACCCCACATATTACATCAGATATGACATATTCTATGACATCATTAATAAGGTCACTGCAATAAAACTATTGATGAGAAAACTGTTCCTGATGGGTGTGTGTGTTGTTCTTACCTTAGGGCAAGAGCTATACGTACTTGAAATAACTCTAACTTTAACAGCTGAATTTCTATGGTTTTGTGCAATAAAATGTGAACCTAACTATAATGTCCCTGTAACCATTGGTTTTTTACATGAATATCTATGTTTTTATTTTTTAATGTTAAGTAATTTAATTACTTTACATTATTCCAACCATTGTTACGCATGACTGAAGGTTATATACGGTAGGGGTTGGCTGCAGGGCCTGGCCTGCGGCCTGGCCCACCAGCCTACCCCCTATAAGCTTCTAACCTTGCACCACACACATTCTTTGGCCGTGCACAGCAAGGGGTTGGCCATGAAATTCACAGCAGATCCTGGAATCTAGCAAAAAAAAATAAATAAATAAGGCAGGCTCCCACTCTTGTTCACTATAGCCCCTGGGTGGGCTGGGCCCAGGGACATTCACCACAATTAATAAAAGGAGGGGTTACACAGGGTCCCTCTCCTAGGACTCTTTTCAACCCTTGGGACCAACACGCCCCTCTGCTTTATAAAAATATTGGAGGGGGGCTGTGCGGACCCCCTCCATTGGACTCTTAGGAGCGCAATGGACCACCACCTCTTTGGACTTTCTTTTAAAAATGGATTTGGGCCATGCGGCCCCCCCCCTCTTGGGGCTGTGTGAGGCCCCAGGCCCCAACACATCCAAAAGGCTAAACTGAATCATTTAAAGGAGGGCTGAGAAGACCTAACCCATCCCCAGGGATCACCACATCCAGGCCTGGGGGGGGGGGGCACATGGGCCTGCTCCTCTTGGCCTGTTTTGGCCCTGGGGAACCCTTTTGCTGGGCCCAGCCATTATAATAAGGGGTAGGGTGACCATGTGGCCTTCTCCCCTGGGCTGTTGCACCTGGGTGCACTGGCCCCACCCAAGGCACCCAGTGTGCTTTGATGCGTACTGTAGGGGGAGCCTGAAGCCCCAGCAGTCCCATGCAGCACCCCACCTCCTGCAGGAGCCAGCATTGCTGCCACACATGGGGAGATACTAAATAGGCAGCTCCTTGTATGCAGGAGCAATCTTTGATCTGTTTCATCTCTCCGACGAGTGGAAACACGCCAAGATCAATCCCCTCCTCAAGAAACCCTCGGCAGACCCAACCAACCTCAAAAACGTTAGACCCATCTCCCTACTCACATATCCTGCGAAAGTTATTGAAAAAGCAGTCAACAGCCAAATCGCCACATTTATAGAAGACCAAAACATCCTCGACATCTCCCAATCTGGATTCAGGTAAAACCATAGCACTGAAACAGCCCTCCTGGCCGCACAGACAACATTCGCTCCATGCAGGACAAGGGAGAGATGGGTCACTCATCCTACTAGACCTCACTGTGGCCTTCGACACAGTCTCCCATCACACCCTGATAAGAAGACTCCATTAATCCGGCATCAGAGATAAGGCTCTTGACTGGATCCAATCATTCCTCTCTGGCAGAGCTCAACAAGTGAGACTTGCCCCCTTCCTTGCAGCCCCCACACCCACTACCTGCGGAGTGGCCCAGGGATCCTCCTTCAGCCCCATGTTGTTTAACATCTACATGGCCCCGCTATCCACCCTCATCAGAAGCTACAGAATCAACATAATCTCCTACGCCGACGACACCCAACTCATCATCTCCCTCTCCAACGAACCTGACAAAGCCAGACACAACTTCCACGAAGGCATGGAGCAGTCGCCAACTGGATAGGATACAGCTGCCTTCAACTCAATGCAAACAAGACAGAAGCACTCAACATGGGCCCTCAACCCAACGCATAGAATGATTCCTGGTGGCCACCCACCCTCGGAAACCCGACCACTCCACCAGCCAAGCCCGCAATCTCGGAATCATCCTGGACTCCAACCTCAGCATGAACCAGCAAATCAACTCAGTCACCTCCACCTGCTTCCACACCCTCTGCTTCCTACGCAAGTCCTTCAAGTGGATCATCCTCGAACATAGAAAGACCATCACACATGCCCTGATCACTAGCAGACTGGACTACGGCAATGAACTCAACACTGGAATCAACAAGAAACTCTCCTGCAAATTACAAAACACCCAGAACGCTACCACCAGACTGATACTCGACCTACCTCAGCACTGCCACATCTCGCAACACCTGCGTACACTGCACTGGCTTCCCATAGAAAAAAAAATCACCATGAAGATCCTCACCCACGCACACAAAGCCCTCCACAACACCGGACCAGCCTACCTGAACCAGCGACTCAACCTCCACGTACCCCACAGGGTCCTACGCTCAGCGTAGCTCTCTCTCGCAGAAGTACCCCACATCAGGAAAACCAGAACAGGAGGACGCTCCTTTTCCTACCTTGAAGCTACCGCCTGGAATGCCTTTCCTCTCCACATCTGACAAAACAACTCCATCCTCAGCTTCATAGGGGAACTGAAGCCATGGCTTTTTTAAGAACCACCTCACCGGTATACGCTACTCTTCCCCCCCCCTCTGCCCTCAGCACCTTGAGACCCTAATGGGTGAGTAGTTGCACTTTACAAGCACTAATTGATTGATTGAATGGTTTCCCTGTTCACATAGTTGTGTGGCTATTTTAGTTATAGTTTTACACACGTTATTTTAGCAAACTAGGCCTGCCACTGTGTATTTTACCCTAGACATATTTTATTCAGCTTCGTTTTATTATTTTAACAATAGCCACATTTGCGGTCTTGTTTTATTTTCTAGCTGTTCTTTGCCTAGGCCAGCACTGTGTTTTTAAACAATACATTTGTTTCACTCTGTGCTTTTCTCAAGGCTGCAGTAAATAGGTTGCCAGCAAAAGTGGTACGCTTTGTCTCTAATGTTCACCGAAACATACATATTCTTACGTGGGGATTCTTTCTTGGAACATCAGCTGTTTTATTATAAAAACACTACTTTGACCCATGTACGTTAGAGGGAGATTCCAGATAGATGATCATGACTATATGCTGATTGCTGAGTGCTTTGCTTTGCTGTAGCTGCTTATGTAGACTGAAGGCCTCTTGCCCAGATATGAGAGATGATGTCTTTCCAGGGGAACCTGGAGGGTAGAATTAGAGCTTAACATTCTGTGCTCTAAAATAGCCTAGGTAGGAGCTATTCTTAACAACTGTAGTGACAATATGACAGTGTTATTTTTATGTTTCACTCTCCTTGTCTCCATATTATTCCTGTCATGCTTCATCGCCCTAGTACTGCAATCCATGCTTTATTATCTAAGATGCAGTTACTTCAATAAAACCTTATTGTACTATACCCTGCCTTTGATTGTCCCTGCATACGTAAGACTAATGTAACTGAGAGAAACGGATGAGACCTGAGTGACCACGATTTCCCTGAGGAGTCAATTGTGTCATTCGCTTCGTTGCCCAATCATCAATCAATCAATCATTAAATTTATAAAGCGTGCTATGTACCCGTTAGGGTTTCAAGGTGCTGAGGGGGGGGGGTCAGCTGCTATTGGTCGAAGAGCCAGGTCTTGAGGAGTCTCCTGAAGGCGAGGAGGTCCTGGGTCTGGCGCATGAGGGTCGGGAGGAAGTTCCAGGTCTTGGCGGCGAGGTAGGAGAAGGATCTGCCGCCGGAGGTCTTGCGTTGGAATCGGGGAACGATGGCGAGGGCGAGGTTGGCAGAGCGGAGTTGGCGGGAGGGGACGTAGAAGTTGAGTCTGTTGTTCAGGTAGGCGGGTCCGGCGTTGTGTAGTGCTTTGTGCGCGTGGGTGAGGAGTTTAAAGGTGATCCTCTTGTCCACGGGGAGCCAGTGGAGGTCCTTCAGGTGGTGGGAGATGTGGCATCGGCGGGGTATGTCGAGGATCAGGCGGGCGGATGCGTTCTGGATGCGTTGGAGTCGTTGGATGTCTTTTGCTGGGATGCCTGTGTAGAGTGCATTGCCGTAGTCAAGTCTGCTACTGACGAGGGCCTGGGTCACCGTTTTTCTGGTTTCCGTCAGGATCCACTTGTAGATTCTACAGAGCATGCGAAGGGTGTTGAAGCAGGAGGAGGAGACTGCGTTGACCTGTTTGGACATTGTGAGGGCGGAGTCGAGGATGAAGCCGAGGTTGCGTGCGTGGTTGGCTGGAGTAGGGGGGGGGGGTCCCAGCACGGTGGGCCACCAGGAGTCGTCCCAGGCCGAGGATGAGGACTTCCTTCTTGTCGGAGTTTAATTTCAGGCGGCTGTTTCTCATCCACTCGGCGATGGATTTCAATCCCTCATGGAGGTTGGCTTTGGCGGTGTGTGGGTCATTGGTGAGGGAGATGAGCTGGGTGTCGTCGGAGTAGGAGAGGTTGTGCTGATGGGCCAGTTGTGCGAGGGGTGCCATGTAGACGTTGAACAGCGTTGGGCTTAGCGAGGAGCCTTGGGGGACGCCGCAGATGAGGTTGGTGGCTTCGGAGCATAAGGGTGAGAGTCGGACTCTCTGGTTCTGCCGGAGAGGAATGAGGAGATCCAGTTGAGGTCTTTGTCTTGTATTCCGGCTTCGTGGAGACGAGTTAGTAGGGTGCGGTGGCAGACCGTATCGAAGGCAGCGGAGAGGTCTAGGAGGATGAGGGCTGAAGTTTCGCCGTTGTCCATTTGCTGTCTGATGTCATCTGTGGCGGCGAGGAGCGCAGTCTCGGTGCTGTGATTGAGTCTGAATCCGGATTGGGAGGGGTCTAGGATGGAGTTGTCCTCGAGGTAGTGGGTGAGCTGGGCATTGACGATCTTCTCGATGACCTTCGCTGGGAAGGGGAGGAGGGAGATCAGGCGGAAGTTTTTGAGGTCGTTGAGGTCAGCCTTGGGTTTCTTGAGGAGGGCTTGGATGTCGGCGTGCTTCCAGCTGTCCGGGAAGGTCGCAGTATCGAAGGATAGGTTGATGATCTTACGGAGTTGGGGGGCGATGGTGGAGTCGGCTTTGTTGTAGACGTGGTGTGGGCAGGGGTCAGAGGAGGATCCTGAGTGGATGGAGTTCATGGTCTTTCGGGTTTCGGCGTCATCTACGTGGGTCCAGGTGGTGAGGCGGTAGGCGTAGGAGGAGTTGTCGGGGGTGGGGTCTGGCAGAGGTGTGGTGTTGAGGCTGTCGTGGATGGCGGCGATTTTCTGGTAAAAGAAGGTGGAGAGTGCATCGCAGAGTTTCTGGGATGGTGGGACGTCGTTGACGTTGGCGCTGGGGTTGGAGAGCTCCTTCACGATGCAGAAGAGCTCCTTGCTGTCATGTGCGTTGTTGTTTAGGCGTTCTGTGAAGTGGGAGCGTTTGGCGAGTCGGATAAGTTGGTGGTGCTTGCGGGTGGCTTCCTTGTGGGTTGCCATCCCTGCTCTTGGGCAGAGATGATACACTGCTAGTTAGCCGTAACAAAACCCGGATTAGGTGTCCCTGTAGTGGGTTCAGACTCAGTCCCCCACTGTGCAAGTGATTCTGCCAACCAAATCCAGTGGTCTCATTAGGATAATGAGAGCCTACGTGACAACATGACAGTGGGCAGGAAAACAGATGAAAACTTCATTCACAGCAAGTCGAAGCAGTTTTACTGGGAGCTGAGTTAGTGTTTGCTCTTGCTTAGCAGAAGCTGTGACAGCTCCCACCAGTCGAAATCAAACACCTATCTCTGGAGATAGCAGGAGCTGGCCCAGGAGGAGTGGTCTCCAGGGCCATTATATGCCCGGGAAGGGGGCCGCACAGCCTCCCTCCCTATTAAAGTTATGTTTCTTGCGCCTTGAAGGTGGTGACCCCTGGGGCCAGGAGATCCAGACTGCCCCCTGCCTACATATTTAATATAGCTCTGAGGAGATGATTGTTCCTAGGGCATGTTCAAGTCTAAGGAGAGGGGCCCATGCGGCCCCCCACCATAGCTCATATAAAGCCCCAGGGAGGTGGTGGTACCAGGGGCATGTACAAGCCTAATGAAGGGGGGTCTCCGTAGCCCTCCTCCAATATTTCAGTAAAGCACTGGGGATTTAGTGATCTCTGAGACAGAAAAGAGTCCTAGGACGGGGGGGGGCAATCCCTCCTTCTATCAATATGCCCAAATGCCCCTGGGACCTGGCTCACCCGGGGGCTACATTTTTAACAAGTCCATGAGAATGTGCTTGTTTTATTTTTTTGAATTTTCAGAAGATTTGCATATCCTCCATGATTTTCAGTCAACATTTAAAAAAATGCTTTTTTGCCATGGTGCGGTCCCAGGTTGACTCCAGCACCAAGGCTATAGTGTCAGGGTATTCCTACCCTGCCCCCTTTTCTTTTTTTATCTTTTTGCTTGCAACTTGGCTGAGTCAGAGTCCCAAAATGGCTGCCAACACTTCCTGGTTGAAGTGTTGCCAGCCAATCAGTTCTGCACACAAGATTGGGAGAATTCCTGAAGGGTTTACACCTCTACGCATAAAAATTTGGTTTTCTTGTGATATCTCAAAAACAACTGAATGGATTTACACCATGTAACATAAAAGAACTCAAGACCTGGCTCTTTGACTGATCCTCACCCCCGTTCCCCTCCCACCACCTTGAGACCCTCACAGCTGAATACCCGTGCTCTACAAATCCCTGTTTGATTGATTGATTGAAGGGGTGATATTGCATGGTGGATCCCAAGATGTCAGGAAATTCTCTGATCATTTTCAGAAATCTAGATCGGATTGTTAATTATAATTGTCCAGAGAATAAAAGGGCTTGCCATCAACATTGTGTGAGAAAGTAGCCTCTTTCTAGCCTTGTTACCCCCACTTTTGGCCTGTTTGTGAGTGTATGTCAGGGTGTTTGTCACTGTTTTCACTGTCTCACTGGGATCCTGATAGCCAGGCCTCAGTGCTCATAGTGAAAACACTATGTTTTCAGTATGTTTGTTATGTGTCACTGGGATCCTGCTGGTCAGGACCCCAGTGCTCATAGGTTTGTGGCCTATATGTATGTGTCACTGGGACCCTGTCACACAGGGCCCCAGTGCTCATAGGTGTGCATGTATATGTTCCCTGTGTGGTGCCTAACTGTCTCACTGAGGCTCTGCTAACCAGAACCTCAGTGGTTATGCTCTCTCATTACTTTCAAATTGTCACTAACAGGCTAGTGACCAATTTTACCAATTTACATTGGCTTACTGGAACACCCTTATAATTCCCTAGTATATGGTACTGAGGTACCCAGGGTATTGGGGTTCCAGGAGATCCCTATGGGCTGCAGCAATTCTTTTGCCACCCATAGGGAGCTCTGACAATTCTTACACAGGCCTGCCACTGCAGCCTGAGTGAAATAACGTCCACGTTATTTCACAGCCATTTTACACTGCACTTAAGTAACTTATAAGTCACCTATATGTCTAACCTTTACCTGGTAAAGGTTAGGTGCAAAGTTACTTAGTGTGAGGGCACCCTGGCACTAGCCAAGGTGCCCCCACATTGTTCAGAGCCAATTCCCTGAACTTTGTGAGTGCGGGGACACCATTACACGCGTGCACTACATATAGGTCACTACCTATATGTAGCTTCACAATGGTAACTCCGAATATGGCCATGTAACATGTCTAAGATCATGGAATTGCCCCCTCTATGCCATCCTGGCATTGTTGGTACAATTCCATGATCCCAGTGGTCTGTAGCACAGACCCTGGTACTGCCAAACTGCCCTTCCTGGGGTTTCACTGCAGCTGCTGCTGCTGCCAACCCCTCAGACAGGCATCTGCCCTCCTGGGGTCCAGCCAGGCCTGGCCCAGGATGGCAGAACAAAGAACTTCCTCTGAGAGAGGGTGTGACACCCTCTCCCTTTGGAAAATGGTGTGAAGGCAGGGGAGGAGTAGCCTCCCCCAGCCTCTGGAAATGCTTTGTTGGGCACAGAGGTGCCCAATTCTGCATAAGCCAGTCTACACCGGTTCAGGGGACCCCTTAGCCCTGATCTGGCGCGAAACTGGACAAAGGAAAGGGGAGTGACCACTCCCCTGACCTGCACCTCCCCTGGGAGGTGTCCAGAGCTCCTCCAGTGTGCTCCAGACCTCTGCCATCTTGGAAACAGAGGTGCTGCTGGCACACTGGACTGCTCTGAGTGGCCAGTGCCACCAGGTGACGTCAGAGACTCCTGCTGATAGGCTCCTTCAGGTGTTAGTAGCCTATCCTCTCTCCTAGGTAGCCAAACCCTCTTTTCTGGCTATTTAGGGTCTCTGTCTCTGGGGAAACTTTAGATAACGAATGCAAGAGCTCATCCGAGTTCCTCTGCATCTCTCTCTTCACCTTCTGATAAGGAATCGACTGCTGACCGCGCTGGAAGCCTGCAAACCTGCAACATAGTAGCAAAGACGACTACTGCAACTCTGTAACGCTGATCCTGCCGCCTTCTCGACTGTTTTCCTGCTTGTGCATGCTGTGGGGGTAGTCTGCCTCCTCTCTGCACCAGAAGCTCCGAAGAAATCTCCCGTGGGTCGACGGAATCTTCCCCCTGCAACCGCAGTCACCAAAAAGCTGCATTACCGGTCCCTTGGGTCTCCTCTCAGCACGACGAGCGAGGTCCCTCGAATCCAGCGACTCTGTCCAAGTGACCCCCACAGTCCAGTGACTCTTCAGTCCAAGTTTGGTGGAGGTAAGTCCTTGCCTCACCTCTCTGGGCTGCATTGCTGGGAACCGCGACTTTGCAGCTACTCCGGCCCCTGTGCACTTCCGGCGGAAATCCTTCGTGCACAGCCAAGCCTGGGTCTACGGCACTCTAACCTGCATTGCACGACTTTCTAAGTTGGTCTCCGGCGACGTGGGACTCCTTTGTGCAACTTCGGCGAGCACCGTTTCACGCATCCTCGTAGTGCCTGTTTCTGGCACTTCTCCGGGATCTACCGGCTTTAGAGAGGGCTCCTTGTCTTGCTCGATGTCCCCTCTCTCTTCAGGTCCAATTTGCGACCTCCTGGTCCCTCCTGGGCCCCAACAGCATCCAAAAACGCCAAACGCACAATTTGCAACTAGCAAGGCTTGTTGGCATCCTTTCAGCGGGAAAACACTTCTGCACGACTCTCCAAGGCGAGTGGGATCCGTCCACCAAAGGGAAAGTCTCTAGCCCTTTTCGTTCCTGCAGAAACCTCAGCTTCTTTTGTCCAGTAGAAGCTTCTTTGCACCCGCAGCTGGCATTTCCTGGGCATCTGCCCATCTCCGACTTGCTTGTGACTTTTGGACTTGGTCCCCTTGTTCCACAGGTACCCGAGATTGGAAATCCACAGTTGTTGCATTGCTGGTTTGTGTCTTTCCTGCATTATTCCTCTAACACGACTTCTTTGTCCTTAGGGGAACTTTAGTGCACTTTGCGCTCACTTTTCAGGGTCTTGGGGAGGGTTATTTTTCTAACTCTCACTATTTTCTAATAGTCCCAGCGACCCTCTACAAGGTCACATAGGTTTGGGGTCCATTTGTGGTTCGCATTCCACTTTTGGAGTATATGGTTTGTGTTGCCCCATCCCTATGTTCCCCCATTGCATCCTATTGTAACTATACATTGTTTGCACTGTTTTCTAAGACTATACTGCATATTTTTGCTATTGTGTATATATATCTTGTGTATATTTCCTATCCTCTCACTGAGGGTACACTCTAAGATTCTTTGGCATATTGTCATAAAAATAAAGTACCTTTATTTTTAGTATAACTGTGTATTGTGTTTTCTTATGATATTGTGCATATGACACTAAGTGGTACTGTAGTAGCTTCACACGTCTCCTAGTTCAGCCTAAGCTGCTCTGCTAAGCTACCATTATCTATCAGCCTAAGCTGCTAGACACCCTATACACTAATAAGGGATAACTGGGCCTGGTGCAAGGTGCAAGTACCCCTTGGTACTCACTACAAGCCAGCCCAGCCTCCTACACATTGTTGCATGCTAGACTGGACATGGGGGTAAGTTGAATAGTCATAGTGGTGTATTACATAGACAGTCTCTATACTGATGATTTGATGAAGTCTGAGGACATCAAGCATGGATGTGGAATGTATCAATACTGGAAGTGTAGGTGAGTGTGAGCCACACTTCTACGGGGTGTGTGAGATTTTTTTTTACAGCAGTGAGATGTGAATTTGAGGCTGTTGTATCAGGCAGAACAACATTATAACTTTCAACAAAGGGGTGTGTTTTCATGCAATATAATAAACACCCTCGCATTTGTTATTGCTTAATCCAAGATCAAGAAATTATCACAGCTCCCTCAGACATTGTAAAGGCACTAGCAAATGATGAGAGTACCTAAGCTTCTTTATTTGTGACTCCCTATGTGTCCCTCACAATCCTATACAGTTTCATTGATACATCCTTCACTACAGGGTTTGCTTTTGTCTTCTCTCAAATCAACATGTTCAAGAGGAATTTCATCCATATCAGCCTCGAAACCAGACATTCCATTGGCCTGAATAAAGTTGAAAATAAACACTATATTAAAGGTTAGATCTGCTCTTGCTTTTCTGCAGGACTTGCATCAAAGCAGTAATTTCCAGCTTCAAATACTCAATGGAGTTGCATTTTTAGTTGAGCCAGTAAAATACCTCAGTGGTAACAAAAGGTAGAGGTTGACACTTAGCAAAATATAGCTCATATATTTAGAGTCACTGGGGAGAGCTGAATTAGATAGTGGTAACTTCTGTTGTTTATTGTGCTTTAACAATGGTACATTTGTGGCATGAAGTACTATTAAATGATACGTTATTATCTAGTCTGTGCTATGTTTATCCATTTGTAGTTAATGGTTCACGAGGTAAAAGTTTCAAGTTTATTTAGCAAGCAAAGGGACCTGCTGCTAAGAGGTTGACGTGTCTGGCCCGGGCTTTGGTACTCAAATAGCAGTCATGTGGGTCTGGGAAATGTACACCCTTGTGTAAAGCAACACAAATAGGCAGTTTAGAGTTGTGTAGTCTATAATTTTAACACAAACTGTTTACAAGAATTGCAAAACATTGAAAGTTTACATGATGAGGACACATACATGATGCTCGAAACCAAGGGAACTTGGCTACTGGAGAAATGGTGCCATGTCCAAGATAATACTGTTTTGATAGAAAGAGAGAAAACAATTGTTTGGAACCTGGGTCTATTGTGTCTTAGATGTATTAGCCTACCATTGTAAATTGTCTCCAGTGTTCCCTGTAAATTACTGTTAAGGAGCAGGACCCATCGTACCAGACTGCTTGAAACTTCTGGAAAACCACAGGATTTGAGCTACTTGTATACAGATGCAATCATAATCACTGATTGTGACAAAAGTGAGGCAGCTAAGAAAGGACCTTCAAACTCCTTATGCAGAAGTCGCCAAAACATACAGCCACTTTAACACACCGACCGCCACGGCCGTAGCAACAAACACCATGGCGGTAACCGCCAACAGCCAGGCCGAAGACAATGTACCACCCACCCCATCACAACCTGCCCATCCGCCATCTTTTCTGGGGCGGTAACAATGCCATCAAAAGCATGGCAGAAACAGTACGTGAAAGGGAAACCACTCGCCTCTTGACACTCAATGAAGAACCAAGACGCCATGGAGCCCGAGCTGCAGGTCCTCCCCATGCTGGTCTACCTCCTCATCCACCAGGAGTACCAATGGCGGCGACGATGTTGAGTACTGCACCTAGGAGACAGGGAAGAGGGGAAGGAAAAAGAGAGTGACATACACACGCAACACGCCACACCCCCACCCTCACACAACCCCCATACACACAAACACATGCAGCAACATTAAATTTACACCCCGTAACCCTCTGAAAGAATGCAAGGACAAAAGGAATACAGTCAAATCAGTGATATTTTAGATATAGTCAGATAGACGTAATGATTTTAAAAACAGTATTTACAAAAATATACAATATGTACATAAAGCGGTACATTGTCCACTCAAAATGTCTGTGGGCCACTGGGCCAAAATTCATAAGCCAAGCCCACACTTGACTCCTGCCTCAATACGGAGAGAACACTGCAGGGGCATCAGGTCGAAAACACACAGGCACCTCAGGGAAGGGTGAAGGGGGGTCCACCTCAGCCGGAAGATGGGACAACACCACTGCTCCTGGAGGGGGCTCCATGCCCACAGCGATGTCCTGGGGAGTGCAAGGCCACAGTCTCTCAAGTGGGTTGTTTGACCACTGCTTGCTCCTGGAGAGTACAAAGCCACAGTCTCTCAAGTGGGTGGGTTGCCCACTGCTTGCTCCTGGGGAGTGCAAAGCCACAGTCTCTCAAGTCTCTCAAGTGGGTGGTTTGCCCATTGCTTGGTCCTGGGGAGTGCAAAGCCACAGTCTCTCAAGTGGGTGGTTTGCCCACTGCTTGGTCCTGGGAAGTGCAAAGCCACAGTCTCTCAAGTGGATGCCTTCTTCCACTGGTTCTGGATGGGGCTTTGTGCCCAGTGTGCTTCATCCTGCCAAGGATAGGGTGAGTGGATGCCTTTCTCCACTGGTTCTGGAGGGGGCTTTGTGCCCAGTCTGCTTCATCCTGCCAAGGATAGGGTGAGTGGATGTTTTGTGCCCAGTATGCTTTATCCTGCCAAGGATAAGGTGAGTGGATGCCTTTCTCCACTGGTTCTGGAGGGGGCTTTGTGCCCAGTGTGCTTCATCCTGCCAAGGATAGGGTGAGTGGATGCCTTTCCCCACAGAATCTGGAGAGGGCTTTGTTCCCAGTGTGCTTCATCCTGCCAAGGATAAGGTGAGTGGATGCCTTTCTCCACTGGTTCTGGAGGGGGCTCTTTGCCCAGTGATGCAACAATTGCGGTGTGGCAGTTCACAGTCCCTCACCTGGGTGTCTGAGGCACAAGATGTTTAGAGACCAGGTTGCATGATAGTCCATGGAGGCAGGGCTAGACTCCACCTGGCGACGGCTGCATACTGGTGGTAGTGCCGGGGCTGGTGGGGGTGCTGCCAGTGGTGGAGGGAGGCTCTAGCCCTTCTCCTGCAGCCTCGGACGGCTGCCCACTGGGGCTGTGCTGCTGCCAGTGGTGCTACTGTCAGTGGTGCAGGTGGTGGTGCTTGCGGCGGGGTCTGCGGCGGTGCTAGCGGCAGTGCAAGTGGCAGTGCTGGCCGTGGTGCAGGTGCCCGTGCTGCCAGTGGTGGAGGGAGGCTCTAGACCTTCTCCTGCAGCCTTGGACGCCTGCCCACTGAGGTTGCTGCTGCTAACAGTAGTGGTGCCAGTGGTGGTGCAGGTGGCGGTGCTGGTGGTGGGGCTTGCGGTGGTGCTAGTGGCAGGGCTGCTGACAGTGCTAGCCGTGGTGCAGGTGGAGGTGCTGGCGGTTGTGCTGGTACACACCAGGCCTTCAACTGCAGCCTTAAATGGCTGAGGTGCCTTGGCTGTTTCTTTCTGCCCCTTCCTCACCTTGGCAGATGGTGGTGTGACCTTGGGTCTGACAGCTGGAGACTTTGAGGTGGCCTTGCTGGGTGGTTGTGGCTCCTTACCCTTGCTGGATACTGTCTCCCTCTTCACCTTGCCAGGTGGCGGAATGGCTTTGGCCTCGGCAGGGGTTGGTGGCACACTGGCTGGGCTGACGGGTGCCCCCTTTGAGGCTTTGATAGCTGCAGGAACCACAGCAGATGACGATTTGTGGCTGAGGTGCTGGGCTGTGTTCTGGCCACCCTGGCCCAAGTGGAAGGACAGGGGGGAGGGGTAGGGAAGAGATAAATGTTTGCCAGGAAAAGCTTCTTAGGGACACTGGGGTGGGAAGAGGGAGAGGGTTTGGGAGTGGAGGAAGAGGGAGTGGTTGTAGGAGGTGTCTGTCTGCTGAGTTTGGGTGCAGGCGCATGGGCTGGATGCTGTTGTGAGGTGGATGACTGTTGGGTGGGTGGGTGCTTGCGTTTGTGGATTTTAGGAGGAGGGATCACAGACACACTGGGAGAGGACACAGGGGACGTGTTCATGGATGTGGGGGTGGTGACTGCCAGTGAGGAGTGTGTATTAATGGGAGTGCTGATGATGGAGGTAGTGGATGAGGATTTAGTGCATGCAGGTGTGAGTGGCAATGCTACTGGGAGGAAGGTGGACGAGGAGGAGGAGGGGGATACAGTGGAGGCAGTGGATGTTGGTGTGTCTGCAAGGGGATGGTGCTTGTGTGAGTGCCTGCGAGATGAAGTGTGGTGCTTGTGTTTGCCTGAGCCACTTTTGGCATGGCATTCAGTATGGTTGACTGCCCAACAGTGAGGGATCTCAGGAGGTAAATAGACTCCTCACTGAGGGCAGCATGGCTGATTGGGGCACGGCCTGAGATGCCTGGGGTGAAGGAGATGCCCACCCTCCTGGGGGAGCGGGCATGGGAAACATGCTGAGGGAGCTGATGGGAGGGCGGTGCTGGTAGGGGGGGTGGCGGCTGTACCGCCAGGGAGCTTCCATCGGAGGAGGAGTCGCTGTCTGTGGTGTCCCCTCCTGTCCCCATCGTGGTGCTCACCTCGCCCTCTGTCCCAATGATGCCCTCACCGCCGGTGGATTCGGCCTCCAGGCCCATGTGGGATGCAGCTCCCTCTGTTGCCGGTGCCTTTGCTCCTCCACCGGTTGATGCTAATGCTTACAAGGACAGGGTGACAAAACAAAAGGGGGGGGGAGAGACAGAGGATACACTTGGTCAATGCCAGCAACAACACTACCGTTGGTGTACACAAATCACAGGGAGCAGCCCCATGCATTAGACCATACACTACCAGTTACTAAACTAGTCACCAGCCCATGAGGTACAATGCCTAACGCCATTAGCTGCACACCTGAAACCCACAGGACCCTGCCCAGTAGTAGATGAACACTTACACTATTGGGGGTGGAGTGCTTCAGAGCCTGCCCAACAAGGGACCGATCCTGCAATGTTCTCCTTGGCCTAGGGGCACCCACAGCCCACATCCCCCACCCAGGTAAACCTTAATGCTCACAAAGTCATGATTCTGAATCTGTACTCACCCCCTTGTGGCTGCTGCGATGCCTTCAAGCGCCCTCCAACTCCAGATAGGCCACCACCACGATGCGGAACATCAAGGGGGTCAGGGTACAATGGATAATCTTCTTCATTGGGAGGCCAGCCCCAGCTGGGCCTCCGCCATCTTCCTTGCCCCGCGGTGCAGGTCCTCCAACCATTTGCGGCAGTGTGTGCTCCGCCTGTCAAAGACCCCCAGGGTCTGCACCTCCTTGGTGATGGCATGCAAAATACCCTTTTTCTGATGGGCGCTGACCTGTATGGAAAAAGACAGCAGAAAAGGGCATTACTTAACCGTCCAGACCGTCACACTCATGGCCCACCAGATCCCTCCCATCCCCTGACGCACATACATTGACAACCATACATGCATCACCCTGGCCAGGATGCATCAGCCCCCCCCTACATGTGGCTTACACACACAGCAATCCATACATTCATGGCCCACGCATCATGCTCACAGTGTACTCTCCTGTTTGTCTGGAGGACCGTAGAGTAACGTGTACTGGGGTAGGACCCCATCCACCAGTTTCTCCAACTCCTCCGCAGTGAAGGCGGGGGCCCTTTGCCCAGACACATGAGCCATTGTGGCTTCCAGACACAGGTCACAGCAGCACTTGCAGTGTAGGTCCTCTCCTGTAGAAAGTCAGGTAGCAAGTGAGTGAACAGATAGAAAATGGCGGTCACGTTGGCGGCACTGCATACCGTTACCGCCCGCGTATATTGCCATTGGCTCCTGGAACCCATAGGGCCCAATGATAACCAATGCAAAGTTGCATGGCGGTCGTAGACCGCCTACTGCAACGGCGCACAATGCCAGCAGAATTACCTCATTTCCACTTGTCCCTCCTCACAGGTCAGGCAGCCACCATTTCAGGGGGGCACAGGCCATGGCACCTAACTGCGTCACAGCAGACATTGGCACAACAACTGAATCTCAGATTCACATAAAGGTTCTGTAAAGTAAAAGATGCATCATTATTTCAATTGATGTGTGAATAAGACCCACTGCTCACCATTTTCCTCCATAGGCTTCTGCCGCTGAGGATGAATATGAGATGGCAACATCCTCCGGTGTACAGACCCCTGGTGGACCTTCCGACAATGGAGAACAGACATATTATCCTAACCTACAGACTTGATCGGGCCACAATCCAAGAACCGTGTGCCCAATTGGAGCTAGACCTGATGTCAGCTATCTGCCACCCCACAGGTATCCCCCCTCTAGTGCAGGTCCTGTCAGTGTTCCATTTCCTGGCAAGTGGTTACTTCCAAACAACAGTGGCCATGGCATCAGGGACGTCTCAGCCAATGTTCTCAAACGTGTTGACCAGAGTGTTGTCAGCCCTGCTGAAACACATGCGCAACTACATTGTATACCCCCAGGTGGAGGATTTGGCCACTGTGAAAGCTGACTTTTATGCCCTGGGACATATCCCCAACATCATTGGTTCCATAGATGGTACACATGTAGCATTTGTCCCACCCCGGAGAAATTAACAAGTGTTCAGGAACAGAAAAAAGCTATCACTCTATGAATGTGCAGATGGTGTGTTTGGCAGACCAGTACATCTCCCATGTGAATACCAAGTTTCCTGGCTCTGTGGACGACGCCTTTATCTTGAGGAATAACAGCATCCCATATGTGATGGGTCAACTCCAGAGGCACCGGGTGTGGCTAATAGGTGAGCCCAATGTCATCACCCAGTATAAGTTTGTGTCTGGGTATGTGGTTGTCCCTAAGGGATAGTGTGTGTCTAACAGGTATCCCTTGATATTTTCAGGTGACTCTGGTTACCCCAACCTCTCATGGCTACTGACCCCAGTGAGGAATGCCAGGACAAGAGCAGGGGAACGTTACAATGAGGCATATGGGCGAACAAGGAGGATCATTGAAAGGACCTTTGGCCTCCTGAAGGCCAGGTTCCGGTGCCTCCATCTGACAGGTGGATCCCTGTACTACTCACCCAAGAACGTGTGCCAGATCATTGTTGCATGTTGCACAACCTGGCCGTGAGGTGCCTCCTGCAGGAGGATGAGCCTAGAGATGGTATTGTGGCAGCGGTGGAGCCTCTGGACAGTGAGGAAGAAGATGTGGACAACAGAAGTAATATAATAAAGCAGTACATCCAGTGACACTTTACATTTCAGTTTTCTGTTGGACATTGTACATGGCAGCCTGATTTCCCGATGTCTATGGCCACTTACTGTACCCTTTGGCATCTCTATTTTCAGATCTCTGTGGCTCACTCTGGCTCCTGGTATGTTTACAGCTGCCCACTAAAGGTCATACCAATGTATAAATGACTGTATATATGACTTGCAATGTTTTCAGAATGTTGTACTAATACATAATTCAATCATTTGACAGACTCAAATTTAGTATTTGTTCCAGGAGTGTTTATTTAAGTGCTCATACGTAGAGGGGGATGTGCAATGGGCTAGGGTGATGGTGGAGGAATGTCCAGTTAGAGTCCAGTCTCTTTGTATCACAGGTGCATTGTCCAATTGGGCATCGGAAGGGGAGTAATGGCAGTTTAAAGGGGACAGGGTGACAGAGTGGGACAGAAGGGTGACAATCGGGAGAGTCTTATTTCCTGGCAAGGGTCTTGGCAATGTTCTCTGGCTTCTGCCTGGATCGCAGGGACTGTTTGCGGGGTGGTTCTCCTTCTGCAGGGGGTGGGGTGCTGGTGGCATGTTGGTCCTGTGGCGGGGCCTCCTGTCCACTAGCGCCGGCGGAGGTGGAGGGCTTTTCTTCGTTGTGGCTAGTGTCAGGGGCCCATTGGTGAGCCACTGCCTCCCTCGTGGTCTTGCCCATGTCTGCCAGCACCCCTGCAATTGTGACCAGGATGGTGTAGATATTTTTCAGGTCCTCCCTGATCCCCTGGTACTGTCCCTCCTGCAGCCACTGGGTCTCCTGCAACTTGTACAGCATCTGGCCCATGGTCTCCTGAGAATGGTGGTATGCTCCCAGGATGTTGGAGAGTGCCTCCTGGAGAGTGGGTTCCCTGGACCTGTCCTCCCACTGTCGCACAGCAGTCCTTCCAGTTTCCCTGTTGTCCTGTGCCTCTGTCCCCTTAACCGTGTGCCCACTGCCACTGACCCCAGGTCCCTGATCATCCTGTGTTTGTGGGGTTGCCTGGGGTCCCTGTAGTGGTGGACACACTGCTGATTGATGTGTCATGGGGACAGTGGCATGGGCCCGCTGGGTGGGTGCTGTGCTGGAGTTTCCTGAGGGGGGAGGCTCTGTGGTGGGTTGGGACTGTGCCTGGGTACCCAACTGTCCAGAGGTCCCTGATTGGCCAGGTTGGTAATCGTGATCCATGCATGCAGAGCTGCTGTCATCACTGTGGGATTCCTCTCAGGGGGACTGGATATTGGTGGCAACTCCGTGGACGTTGAGTAGGGGTCCTGTGGGGATGAAAATGCAGTGTTATTGTATCTGCGTGTGTCTTCTTGTGCATGGGTATTTTTCCCTCTATGGTTATTATTAGCAAGCCAGCTTTGCCTTGTGTGAGTTGTGCTTGGTTTGGCTAAGTGATTGTCAGTACTGTGCATGCTGCAGTGATGGGTGTCCATGCAGGTCTGTGATGGGGTTCCATGGATTGGTGTTACATGCAGGGCTTGGTTTTGGGATGGGTGGGTTTTGATGGTGGGGTATATGTGAGGTGGTGGAGTGATGGGGTGGGGGTAGGGGTAAGACTTTGTGATGGCATGCAGGTAGGGTGGGGGGATATAGTAGTAATGATTGGACTTACCAGGCCCTCAGGATGCATTATTGTCGAGACTTGCTCCTCCCATGTTGTTCATTGTAGGGGAGGAGGTGGGGGTCCACCACCAGTCCTCTGTATGGCTACCTGGTGTCTTGCAACCACAGAACTCACCTTCCCCCGTAGGTCATTCCACCTCTTCCTGATGTCATCCCTTGTTCTTGGGTGCTGTCCCATGGCGTTGACCCTGTCTACGATCCTCCACCATAGCTCCACCTTCCTTGCAATGGACATCTGCTGCACCTGTAATCCAAATGGCTGTGGATATACCCGGATGATTTCCTCCACCGTGACCCTTAGCTCCTCCTCTGAAAACCTGGGGTGTCTCTGGGGTGCTGTGGATGTGGTGTGAGTGATATGTGTGAGGATGTGTGGGGTGATGTATGGGGTGATGTGTTGTGGTGTGTGTTGTGAGGTGCGTGGATGGTGTATGGGGGATGGTGTTCTGTGGTTCAGATTGAGTGGGTGCTCCTGGCTTTTGTCTCTCTCTGTTGGCAATCTTTTTTTTTTTTCATGGAAAGGGTTGTGGGTAATGTGGGTGTGTGTTTTATATTGGATTGGGTGTGTGGATTTGGTGTGTGTATGTGTGTCAGGTGTGTGTAGTTTGAATTGTCCAATGTGGTGTAGTTGTATAAGTGTGTGTGTATTTTGAGCACAAGGGTGTGTACCGCCAATGGTTTACCACGGTTGAAAGACTGCCGCAGTGATTTGTGGGTCCTGATACTGTGGGCATATTCCTGTTGGCGTAACGGTGTGGGTTTTGGTACTGCCAATTTATCACTGACCTTTGGTCTGGCGAACTTGTGTGGGTGTCTGTAAAGTGGCGGATTTCTCAGTGTGGGTCATGCTACCCGTAGTGGAATACCGCCGCTGTCACGGTATCTTGGTGGCCATCAGCACAGCGGTAGGCAGCATTTACCACCTGGGTTGTAATAAGGGCCAATTTGTGTCCAGCGCCTCTAAATCAAATGCTGCCAGTGTGCCTGTGCCACCCACATGAGTAGCCCTGTTAACATGTCTCAGACCTGCAGTGTCTGTGTGTGCAGTTTGAAACTGCCATTTCAACCAGGCAAGTGCACTCACTTGCCAGGCCCAAACCTTCCCTTTTACCTCATGTAAGTCACCCCTAAGGTAGGGCTAAGGCAGCACCATAGGTAGAGTGTGGTGCATTTAAAGGGTAGGGCATGCACTGGTTTGTTTTACATGCCCTCATAGTGAAGTACTGCTAAATTTGTTTCTCACTGTTGCAAGTCCTATCCCCCCCATGGGGATTGCCTTGAAATATATTTTAAGTGTAATTTCTCATGGGGAGCAGATAGAGGTTTAGAGTTTGGGGTCTCCAAACTCACAATTAAAAAATACATCTTTGGATGAAGTTGGTTTTTGAATTGTAAGTTTGAAAATGCCACTTGTAGTAAGTGGGCATTTTCTTGCTTAACCATTCTGTGCCTCAGCCAGTCTGCTGAATACATGTCTGGGTTAGGATGACATTTGGGCTGTTTATGCCTTCACTCTAGACATTCACACATAGGAAGCTGAGGTGTGTGCTGCATATCCTGACCGCCCATCACCAGGCTGATGGGTCTTCCTGAGCTAGAGTGGTGGGAGGAGCTGACACTTGCACCTGAATAGGGCTGTGCCTGCCCTCACACAAATCAGTCTCTACCCCCCTGGAGTATGTCTGGGGCCAGGGCAGTGTTAGGCAGAGTCTTGTGCACTACAAAGACTTCTCTTTGAACTTGTCCCACTTCAAAGACGGAAATTGGTATAAATACTGGACCTCTGACCCCACATAGTTAGAACATTTCTGGACTGAGGACATTCTGCCATTAAGAAGAGCTGTATGCCGTAGGAGGGAATGTCACTCTGCCTATTGCTTTGTTGTGCTGTCCTGCTGCTTGCTGCTTCTGTCCAGGTAGTGAATGGACTGGACTTTGCTTTCTACATCCTCTTCCCAGGGTTCTCCAAGGGCGTGAACTGAGCTTGTCTCAAGTTAAGAAGTCTCAGGGACATCAACGATTTCTTCTGCCAGTGTCTGTGGTCTTCGGCTAAGAGTCTTGACTTATCAAGTTGTGCCAACTCCAGTCCCAGGGCCCTTGGAAGTGTAAGTTGTTGACCTGAAAAAGAACATCCATGCACTGATGCGCTGCAGCAGACAAATTGTCTCAGCGCCTGCCTTCGGCTGAAGAATTGATGCAGCGCCCATCTTGCAGCTGCAGAATGGATGCAGCACCTCTTTCCAATGGCTCCATCACCACATTGCATCTGGATTTTCCAGGCATCGCCCCCAGGGTGTCAATTTCTCATCAACCCCGCAACACAGTAAGGAACTGAGGCTGTGTGTCAGGAAATCAATGAATTGCCTTTCCTGTGAGGAAAGAATCGATGCATCACCTCCCCTGCCAGTAAGGAACCAATGTATCATCTCTCCTGGGAGGAAAGAATTGACATATCACCTCCCCTTCACAGTACCGAACCAGCGCATCGCTTTGCTTTTTGGCACCTCACCTCCTCTGCAGCCTGCATTCTCTTTCTGTTTGACACACCTTAGTACAGTGTGCTAAAAAGATACAGTCATTGATTCCAATGGATTTAGACTAATCTAAAACTTTATAAAATTGTATTTTTACTTGTGTATGTTGAATTTGTGTTGTTTTGGTCTTGTTTTGCTCGGATAGATATTGGCTATTTTTCTAAACTGGTCTGAGTGCCTTTGTGGTGTTTTCACGGTGTTACCATCTGTGTGCACAAATACTTTACACATTGCCTCTGAGATAAGGCTGATGCTTGTGCCAGGCTACAAAGGGGGTGCACAGGGGTTATCTTAGCTGTGTGACTCCCTTTCCCTGACTAGAGTGAGGGCCCCTACTTGGACAGGGTACACACCACTGCCAACTAGAGACCCAATTTCTAACAAATATCAACTCCTTGCATGCAAATGTACATCTGTGACACTCTAACTAAAGCTCATATTCTCAGAATGAACTTTAAGAGTCTTTCCTTTAACTGTCAAGCATGTTACCTACTAAACATCATCTCATCTTTAAACTATCCTCTCATGAAGCACAACTTACCACTCCTATATATCTATCTCTTTCTATACAGTATGCTCTCACCTATTCTGTCTCTCATCTCCTTCACTTTCCTATTTTTTGCTCCTTGTTCCCACATACCTCGTAATCCATTGTTTCTGCCAGAGATTTGAATGGCCTGGAAACCTGAGACTATTGGAACAGTATGACAGAGCAGCTACTCTTCCAAACAACAAGTATATTGGGAGCTTATGCTGCCATAAAGAGATGACAGTACCACACATGTACAACCCATAAAATGTGGCATTGATGCAAAAGTAACAAAAGGCAGCATAAAGTACTATTTGTATTACTTTTAAGGCTACTTTCCTGCACAAAACCAGTTTTGCTCTGGCAAGAAACTAGTTTACCAACACTAGAGAGTTGGGAGCACACTGTCTCTCATCCCAGCACAGTTCATCACATTGCATCTTGGTAAATGCAATATGCTCACTTTAAAGTTGCTGTAGTTTTTCATCAAAGTTGATGCAAATAGTGCTGATATCTCTAGTCATGTATTTCTGAGCTAGGCCCTTCACCAGTATAGAGCAGAAGTAGGAGAGAGCAGAGGAAAGTCATCTACGGCTGTTGAAATGCTGCCCAAGTCTTCACAGGTCACACTACCACTCCACAGGTACATAGGTGTATCCCAGGTCAGCTCGTTAGCTCAGTGGCTCAAGGGAGATTTTTAAACACAAGGGGGGAGGAAGCACACTGCCTTTCATCCCAGCACAGTTCAACCCATGGCATCCTGGTAAATGCAGTATGCTTACATCAGCGTTGCTGTAGTTTTTCACCAAAGCTGGTGCACAAATTGCTGTTACCTCTAGATACATGTTTCTGGCTTTAGCCCTTCATCAGTAGAGAGTTGAAACAGGAGAATTCAGATTAAAGTCATCTGGGTTTGCTGAAGTGCTGCCCATTTCTTGACAAAACAAAGTACCACTCCACAAGCACGCAGGTGCATCCCAGGTGAGCTCATGAGCTCGCTGTCTCAAGGGAGCCTTTTAAACACAAGGGCGGAGGAAGCACTTGAGGGAGTGAAGAAAGAGAGAAGGTGGAGACAGAGGGAGTGAAAGATGAGAAGGAAGTGGAATAAATAGAGGGGAAGATGAAAAGAAAATGAGGCAAGAGAGATGGTGGAAGCATGAGAGGGTGAAAGAGTATATTTTATTTGCCAGCCTCTTGCTTTGGCTCTTTGAGCCAAGCCAAACCCCTAACTCAGGTCTAGCTCTACCCTTTCCATTAATTTACTGGCTGTTCCACCTCAAATGGGAAGTAGGAAGAGGAGAAGGAGCACTGTCTTTGACAGAATATAGAGGAGAAAGTGAACAATAGGGGATGCCATAAAAAGGAAGGAGCAGAAGAGAGGATGAGTCAACGGCAAATGCTCTGGTTTGGCTAGTTGCTTCACAGAGGAAGAGGAAAGGAATAATGAAAAAGGGTGGTTAGCTGAATGATTAATTAAACATGGAAAAAGGGAAGAAATCTACTGACAAAAATAATGCAATGTCCAGATGCAATGATGTTGTTAATAGAAAGCAAAAGGTCCAACATTTCAGGGAGTTTCAGTGAGTGTCTAAAAAAAATCTAAAAAATCTGAGGAAGGATTTTGCCCTGACTTTTGAGAAATGGTTGGAACCCCATACCTTCAATCTGGCATAAATGAGTTATGTTGGATGTACTTACCAATGTTATCTTATTTACCTGAGGGGAAAAATCTCAATCAGGAACAGGAACAGGAAATACATGATGAACCGGAGCGAAGATCACCACCAAGAGGAAGTGTTTGCAAGGCAGATCAAGACTGAGTGACTTATATACTAGAAGACAGGAAGTGACAACACAGGAAAGCGAAGGCAACACCATCTTGGATTGGGAAAGACCCATTGAACAGAATGGGAAAAAGGCAGAAGTATAAAAGAAAAAGGCATGCTGGGAAAAAGGAACAGAAAGAAGACAACATGGAAACCGGCAAGAATACAGCATGGAACCCAGTAGAAAGAAAAAACGAAGTGCATAGAAAACAGAAGGAAAAGAAGGAAAAAAAGACAACAAGAGAAATCTACCACTGATAAGTAAGAAGAATGTTAAGGAAACAGGTAAGAGTGACGTGACCGGGAGCTTGAAATGTGCATCCTGAAACGCGTCGTTCAATGTGTGCAAAAACGCAGGGGATGGCGATCCACTAATCACAGTCGCGATCGGACAGCGGCTAAAAAAGAGACGCTGTCACACATATGGGTGAATACAGAAAGTTGAAATGGCAGGGAATACATGCAAACTGCAGGTTAGTCATCAATAATATAATGAAGTTAGAAAAGACATATCTGGCCTTCGCCTCCTTTATCATTCAAAAGAAGCATAATATTATGAGGTGTTTAGAAATTATATTAGAACTTTTGAATGTTGGGAGCTCCACTGAAGACAATGGAGAGCTCCGGTCTTCTAATGGCTGATAGAAGCCCGGAGCTTCAATGTTCTAATGTTTATTTTTCAGAGCTGTTGCTGTGAACAAAGGGCCCACGGACAAGGGATTTCAACCCCCTAGGGCTCCTTGAGGCCTTTGTTTTATTTGTTAAAACATTCTGACCTCATGGGGTGGAATGTTCTAATAAATATATGAATAAACATGAATCACTGAGCTATGACAAGACTCCTCAGGATTAGTAGATGGGTACTAGAAATTGAAAGGAATGTCATATGAGCTGTGACAAGACTCCTCTGGATTAGTAGATGGGTACTAGAAATTGAAAGGAATGTCATATGGAGTGAGTACCAACTCAGGAGGGTGTAAGAATAGGAGGCTAGTATTGAATAGATGCAGAACATGCCATGAGCTAAAGGTATCACTAGCATTATGGGGCATTATCCCGGGTACTCAGTAATTGCAATGCAGATGAAACTGTTTCAATCCAGGATGCTGTAGACGGTGAACAGGGTGGTTCTCCATGACAGACAATCACTGTTTATATGAGGGGTGGGTCCCTATGTATAAATTACCCCCCTGTTTATCCTTATGTTATGTAACTTTGGCAGTGTGTCATTATTAAAGCCATTAATGAAACTGGCCGTCCAATTATGTTTGTGTAAAGTAGAGGGTTTTGCTCAACATCCCGTGTTCCAAAACATTATGCATGTGTGACTTAAAATATTGATTACAGACCGGAAGAATAAGCAAAGACATCCCCCGCAACCCCCCCTGCATTACTTCTATCTACTAGTGGAAATCTAGGGCCAGATGTAGCAAGCCGTTTGCATGTCGCAAACTGCGAAAATCGCAGTATGCGCCATGCTAACGGCCTCACGCGATGCTCATTCCCAAATTGCTAGTCGGTACTGACTCGCAATTTGGGAATGCGACTCGCAAATAGGAAGGGGTGTTCCCTTCCAATTTGCGACTCGCATTGCAATTCAGAGTTGCTATGTGACCGCGAATGCGGTCGCAAACCAACTCTCAGTTACCACCAGTGTCACCACTGCCTACTCTGAAAAAAACAAAACCAAATGGTTTCGGTATTTTTTTCATTTTGCAACTCGTTTTCCTATAAGGAAAATGGGCTGCAAAATGAAGAAAAAAAAACTGCTTTATTTAAAAAGCAGTCACAGACATGGAGGTCTGCTGACTACAGCAGGCCACCATCCCTGTGAGTGCAGGGACTCGCTATGGGGTCGCAAAATGCGACCCACCTCATGAATATTGATGAGGTGGGTCTTTGTGACCCCATAGCGAGTCGCAGACGGTATCTGAGGCACCGTTCTGCATCCGAGATTGCGACTCGGAAATTGCGAGTCGGACAGACTCGCAATTTCCGAGTCGCAATCTCGGACTTTCCTACACGTGGCCCCTAGTGATTTCGCAGAGGCAGGACAGGCTTTAGTGGCAGACTGTTCAACCTTCAGCTAGGGGTTTTGTGCAGTAGTTTTTGATTTCAGAACATGTATGGCACAGACAGTATATCTATCAGGGTGTCACGCATAGCGGTCGGTCTCAAGGTCATTACTTTCAGTGATCTTTGACACAAATGGGAAAAGGGTGATGTGATACTCTGTGCGATTCCAATTTCCGGTCCTTATCGGTTCACAAGCTAAAATGGACCTAGCACTCTCGTGAAAGGGAAATTGACTGAGTGAAACCTAGCGTTAAAGGATTGAAAGCTGGCCCAGGACGGAAGGCCCAATAATTTGATATCCAACTACTTCCTCCTCCGCCTTTTAATGCTCTATGATTATTAATCTATTTTAAAATGGTAAGAGTAATAAAAGTTACATTTATTAAACATACATTTCATATCACGTTAGGCATTTTATATGGTACGATTTAACTGCATTTTCAACGATATTTATTCATGCGTTTAACCTCCTTGCTATAACATCACGTGTATTGAAGTCACACCTTTGTTCAACAAAGCACAGAGCTATTTTTATAAGCTCTCCTGTCTCAAACTGCCTGGTGTGTTATCTGCGCCTTCTGTTTGATGCTCCGGAGTGCCTTTCAGAAGCCCACACAATTCACTATCAGCAATGCACTCTGGCTTCACACTCCCAGATCCTCCGCCCATCACCCCTGCTGTGCAGCCAGGAGAAATGGGCTCAGGAAATGAGATTTCACGGCTTAACCAGGAATTTACAATTTAACTGTTCTCTCTCACGCTGACATTTTGGTAGGTGTAATCGCAGTATGTAAAATGACCAAAAACAAAGCAGTTAATTAACTCTTTGATTTACTGAGCTCTCTCCCTGACTTTGTAACTTACCGCGGTCTGAGGAAGGGAACGAACCCTTTCTAAACAGACACAGCTGTGCATTACTGACCTATGATTCTGCCCGTGGCCTGATGTGCAGAAACAAAGGCCCAAAGTTAAGGATGGCCTTGAGACATCTAACGCACATTAGCGGCATTTTTCTGACGCTAATGTGGCGTTAGATTGCCAAAAAAGCTGTTGCGCCATATCTATAAAGTGGCAAAATGCATGCATTGCGCCACTTTGCGACCCTCTGCACCACATTATGCAAGTCACATGCCACTTTTCTTAAATCTGGGCCAAAGTTCCATGCGCCACGCCACACATTCTGTGGCACTGCTCTCATGGAAGGCATAAACCTACAATATACCCTTTTCTTTTTAAATTCACCCTGTTTGAGTTTACCTCGTGTTTTACATTATTGCTGTGCATGTTTCACTTTTTTCCATATTTTTGCACTTTTTTAAAAGATGTCTGCCTGAGTAGTTAAAGTAACATTCTTTTTGCGTGGTTACTTACTTTGTTTTCATATCAAAACGAATGTGGATGGATATCCACTTTTGAGAACATTGTAGCTAAATGATTAATTGAGCGTCACATATTTAAAAGATTGGCGAAACACGTATTTGTTCAAGTCATCTCAAGGGCTGCCTTTATCAATGGTGGTGCCTGGTGCGACAACTTTTGTTGCCCTATAACCTCCTTAATGACCTTCTTCACAAGTTACCTCACTCCGACCTTCCAACGTGTGCCTCTTCTTTCATTAGCCCTTTTTTCACATTTATTTATTTTATAGTGCTACTCACCCCAAGCGCTTTACATCTCAAACATGTTATTCAGAGATAAAAAGTTACATACGTGTGTAAATCAATGTATGGGAAACTGTTACTTGAGACAATGAGGATTACAAGGTGGAGGCTTCACATGTGATCCATACTGGTAGGCATTATATTTCAAGAGTGCTTGGTCCGAAGAAACAAAGGGGCAGATTTACTAGGATTCACATAGTGTAGTGACCAAAGTTGTTGTGCTGCGTTGCATGAAAAAGAGAGAACACAACATCACCATATTCATTAAAATATAGTGCTGTTTTTTTGTCTGCATAACTTATGCTGCCTTGCACCAAAGCACACATTACAGGGGAGCAACATCGCCCCACAGAAAATGCCTCCAGAAAAGCCCCAAAGATTAAAAGTAAAATGGTAATAAGTTAATTTATTATCATTTTATTTTGCACCAACCCTTCCCAAACCGTGTCAGGACGGGGTGAGGCAATTGCTGCTGAGTGGCAGCAGTAAGTCAAGCATCTAAGTTTAAAGTGTGGATGTCTCTTTCGTCGGCTGTCTTGCGACGGCCAGCCACACATGCACATTTTAAACCTCTCTACTCCAGCTGCCTTAGACAGCTGGGTTAGAGAAAGCACAGGCCTCCAGTGATCTTGAGAGCGATGAAAGAGGCTGAGCCCTCCTATATATATATATATATATATATATATGTATATATATATATATATATATATATAAATGTATATATGCTGCCACCCACCCACCACCCATTTCCCCACCCGGCCAATCTCTATGTGGCCCGAGCCTCCACTTCCCTTGCACCATACTGCAAGGATGTGTGTGTGATGCCAAATATAGGTTTTATATTGGAAGTGTACCTTCTGGCAAAAAGTTCTATGTTTTACCAAAGTTTATCACTTTACCACATTGTATGTGTCCTGTAGGGTGCAGCACGCATGCAAAGTTGGAAAGATTTTGAGAAAATAAATGTTTTCTCCAACTTTATGCCTGCTTTGAGGAGATGTCATTTTTTATGCAAATCCTTTTGTAACAAACAAGGTAGAGAGAGATTAGTGTCAATATCCATGGGTGGGTGCATGGGGGCATCTATGTACCATCCATGGTATGCCTTCTTAACTTAAAGTAGCACAAGGGCTACTTTGTTATACTTACTTTTCAATGCAATTCAAGATGTGCAATGGAAAGTAATCCCCAAAACAACAGATTGCACCAAGTTAATGCCACTTTTGTGGTTCAAATCAGACAAAATGTGTTTGTTAGTAAATTCACCCCAGCTCAGGATTTGAAACATAACACAATGATTGGGGGTGTCATACTAATAAAATCATATTATTATAGAAAGGAACCCTTTTAAACAATCTTAGAACAAGGAAATATTGATGAAAAACAATAAGGTTCTAAACTTAATGCTTCTAATTTGCATATTTTGCTTTGATTCCAGTTCATAGTTCAATGTGCTGCATAAACAAGATTGTATCTTATGAACTTCAAGCACCAGAAGCATCTCTGTGACAAAAGCAATAATCCACTGAGCTAGCTACATAAAATGTAAATTTGTGATCCACGTATTACCCGTTGTGCTTTGCATTGGAAACATTAACACTTTATACTACCTTATCATGAATCAAAACTGTTACTAGGTGTTAGAAATTGGGTCTCTAGATGGCAAAGGTTTGTACTCTGTCAAAGCAGGGACCCCAATCCTAGTCAGGGCAAATAAGATACTCACTAAAATTTACCTGTGCTCACCCTCTGGTAGCTTGGCACAGAGCAGTCAGGCTAAACTAAAGAGGCAATGTGTAAAGTATTTGTGCATGCACACAGTAACACAGTAAAAACACCACAAAAATACTCCCCACCAGTTGAGAAATATAGCCAATATTTATGTGAGTAAAATTAGACCACAATGACAAAAATCCAACATACACAAGCCAAGTTATGAATTTTGAAAGATTAAATCAAAATGCAATGCTTAGAAGTCAATAGCTCCAACCACAGCTATCTGGTTGCGCTGGACTGGGGCAAATTCAAAAGTTCAGTCCAACCATTATGGGGTGAGGGCTGGATACAGGAGTCACACAGACCCACTTACAGTGCCTTGGTTGCTTTGATGCTCGGGGACGATGCGTTATCCAAATAAGAGGCTGTGACTTGCTTGCAGGCAATGCGTGGTATCCTGATTGGGCAACGCCGTTGATAAGTCAATGCCCAGAAGTGATGTGGGCTGGCTCCGATACAAAGGTGCTGAATGTGCCAATCCTACATTGAAAGTTGGGGTCGTTGCTTCATGCAGTCAGCAAGTGGTGTCCGCAACTTTGGTGCAGGCAACGGCGAGGCAACTTTGGTGCAGGCAGCGGCGAGGCATTGTTTCCACAGCAGGATTTGTCAGTTCCACTTGACGCTCTGGTGTTGATGCCTCAGTTTCTGGTGTTGGGGCACCACACTCACCTTCAAGGGCCTGGGACTGGATTTGGCACCACTTGGCAGAGCAGGACTCACAGCAGTGGAGGCCAGGTGCTGGTAGCTAGTTGCAAGTAAAGTCATTGGTGTCCCTGAGACTTCAGAAACAGGAGGCAAGCTCAGTTGGGCCTTTGGAGAAACTTTAGATTCCAGAATGTAGAGAGTTAAGTCCAGTCCTCTCACTTCCAAACAAGAAACAGCAGGCAGCAGGCCAACACAGCAAAACAAACAACAGAGTGGCACTCCCTCCTGGCAGTACAGCAGTTCGTCTGGTAGAATGACCTCAGTCCAACAGTGTTCTGAGTATGTGGTGTCAGAGGTCCAGTACTTATACCCAAAAGGCCTTTGATGAAGGAGTAACTTCAAAGGAATTCACAGAAGTGCACAAGGATCCCTTTCAACACAGCCCTGGCTCCAGTAGGGTGCAATCAGCCCTTCGTGTGAGGGCAGGCCACAGACTATTCAGATGTAAGTGTGAACTACCTCTCCCTCATCCTGCTTAGGAAGACTATCAGAATGCAGATTAATGCAGATGTATCCCCTGTCACATCCAGCCCTTCCTGTGTGTGGCTGTCTGGAGAGAAGTGTAGCTGTAACCTAAACCCAGATGTGTTTTCCAAAGTAGGACAAGGCACAGAATTATTCAAATAAGAAAATGCCAACTTTCTAAAAGTTACATTTTCAGACAAGCAATTTAAAAACCAAATTTACCAAAGTTGTATTTTAAAATTGTGATTCCAGAGATATCAAACTCCATATTTCTATCTTTTCCTAATTGGAAATAACACTGAAAAAATGTTTTAAGGAACCCCACTGTTAGCGTGTGGGAGAGATAGTCCTTGCAATAGTGAAAAACTAATTTAAGACTTTTTCACTATCTGGACTTTTTAGACTAAAAAATACATGTCTGACTTTTTAAATGCACCACACCCTGTCCACGGGGCTAACTAGGGCCCTCCTTAAGGGTGACTTACATGTAATAAAAAGGAAGGTTTGGGCCAGGCAAGTGGGTACATGCCAGGTTGAAATGGCAGTTTAAACTGTACACACAGGCTCTGCAATGGCAGGACTGAGACATGTTTGAAAGGCTACTTGTAGTGGGTCGCACAACCAGTGCTGCATGCCCAATAGAAGCATTTGCCTTACAGACCCTGGCCACACTTAGTGCCCTTTACTAGGGACTTATCAGTAAATAAAATATGCCAAGCATGGAGAAGCCAGTGTTACCATGTTTTAGACACAGAGCTCATGCACTTTAGCACTTGTCAGCAGTGAAAAGTGCATAGGGTCCTAAAGCCAGCAAAAACAACGTTTTGCACACAGTCAACATAGGAGGCCAGAAAGCAAAACGTCAGGGGAAACCACACCAAAAGATGCCAGGTCTACTGTAGGCAAATCACAGATCTCTCTAAAAATGCCAGGAACACAAGATCTCTGCAGGCGGTTCATATCTCGCTTCAACTTGTCATGGAAAGGGTGCTCCCGCCAGCTTGGTGCCTAGTCAACCTGCCCTGAAACTGACACTGCTCATTTTTAGGAGGATTAAAAGGGCTTATTTCAGAGTCCTTAGGCACTCAACTACAGCCGTGTCTACAGTGACATTCATAATAACAAGAGTCACACATTCTGAATGTAGTCCATAGAGCACTGCAGCATATTCAGTGGGATCCTTGACCAGATTTTCCATTTCCCTCATTTTGAAGCAAAATTAGTTTGAATAAAGATCCATCTGCAGTCCAGGACCTGTGTTAATTTAGCAACGTTAATTCTTTTTTAGGTTAGACTACTTTTAGATCTATGCTCCACATATGCTTTTGTTCAATTTATTGCGTTCTAAAGTAACTGGAAGCAGGAAATGGTTCAGCAAATATATTCTCTGCCATTATAGCATTCATTCATTCATGAATGCAGGGATCCATTTTCAACCATTCATTAACTCATGCAGTCATGCAGTTTGTGAGTTCAACATTTATTGCAGAACTCCTGAAATAGATGTACCATTTGTTATTACATTGATTACATTGTGGGTAATACTGAAAGTAGCACACCACTCCTATGTCAAGTAGCTAAGACCATCATCCTAAGACATACAGATGACAGTAGACATCATCAAGCAGTCAAACTGTCCCTGTCATTGCTGTAAATAGTCAATTTTATGATGCAAAACCCTACCATACCTTTATTTTTGGAGAAAGAATGACCACCAAATGATGCTGAACAATACCTGGACGTTTTTGTTACCGGAGGATGACCTGGGTGTACGCCTTTGATTCTCCCACTATTTTGTCTGACTGATCATTTCCAAGAAAAAAACTTGCATTTTTATGCAAGTTAGTGTGCGTCCTGTTTGCATGCTGTGAGCTCTAGGTATAGGACCCACAAAGAAAACTAAGGTTACCACAAGTGAGAAATGCACATAAAAAAATACAGACCTGTTCACTGTGGACCTATTCAAGCGAAAATCATAAAAGTGCGGGTGAAAGCCTACACCTCTGCCAAAGTGTACTTTTATATAATTTTCCTATTTACAAACATTCTGCAGATGCTGGTTTCCAGACATACTAAGGGTAATTGTTATGTGACTTTTTCCAAAGGATCCTATTACCTCTGTGCTGAGTTCTCCATAGTGGAGAACTCCACATGGGGGTGAATTAAGCCTTCTTTGCAAAAAAAAAAAACTAACCTATGGAGAAATCACTTCTTATATTTCCCCATCAAATCAAGGGATTATCTGTTCCTTTTCCCATCCTGAAAGGAATTATTATCCAGTTCCAGTGTGGGAGGAGGTCAGAGAGGAGTATGGGAACGTCCACAAGTGTACATGTTTTTGGGTGTTCTCAATAATTCCTGGCAAACGGAACTCCCACTTCCCACCCCTTGGGTTACATTTACTACTGCAGAATCCTCTGCAAACAAGGGTGAAAAAACATCAGTAGTAAATGCATTTGTGCCTGGCAGGAATTCCCTTTTTCTATTACCTGCACACATAAAAATGAAAATTTGGTCTTAACCCTTTCACTGCTAGGCCTTCCACCCTTGCTAAGCCTTTTTTTGGCTATTTAGGGTAGTTTGTGCTTAGGTCCCCACAAATATTTGTTTACATAAGGTATCCACAATAAATTTGATTCATTTTTTTCCAGTATCCTGGGGATTCTAAAGGTACCCAAGGTTTGTGGATTTCCCTGGAGGGAACAGAGAAATTAGCCAAAATACAGCTACATTTTGGGTTATTGGGGAAAAATGGGAACATATGTTGCAAAAAATGCTATAGAACAAAGTGTCTGTTTTTTCCCTTGCAAATGGCATCAACAAACGGATTGCAGTGCTAAAATCACCATCTTCCCAGCTGTCAGGAACAGGCAAACTTAAATCAGAAAACCACATTTTTCAAAACAGTTTTGGCATTTTACTGGGATGTAGCCCATTTTTTTCCTATTTTTTCTCCTTTCGACCTCCTTCCAGTTGTTGGTAGAATGAGTATGAAACCAATGATGGATCCCAAAAAGTTATACATTTCTCAAAAGTAGACATCATTCTAAATTCAGCAAGGGATCATTTGTTTAGATCCTTCAAGTTTTTCCCTAACAAAGTAACCGTTAAAGTAAGAACTATTGAAGTTGAGTTGAAAAAAAGAGCCATTTTTGTCTACATTTCCATCTGTAACTTCTTCTAAGTATGGCAGATTTTTAAAAGCAATATACAGTTACGTCTGTTAGATCCTTCTGGTTGCTGCGGTATATAGGGCTTATAGGTTCTCTAAGAACCCTGGGTACCCAAAGCCAATTACTGAGCTGCATCTTACAATGGTTTTTCATTGTATACCAGGTATTCAGTAATCTATTTGGTAAAATATGCAGAGTGAAAAATAGATATCTAGAAACCTATGTATTTTTTAGATGAGCACAAGATATGAAGCTTGGAAGCAGTGGTTATTTGCACATCTCTAAATTTGGGGTTATCATGGTAGCATGTGAACTAGAGGGCATTTCTCAAAATGACTTCTTTCTTACAATATGTCTTACATTTTGAAGGTGCAAATGCAGAGAAAGACAATTAGTAATATGCCAGAGCGAGACGTCAAATACCAGAGGTCAGAGGACAACCAGGAGGAGTCAAGCGGAGACGAGTTGAGTGGAGCTGAGTGAGGTGGAGTGGGCGCCAGTGGTTCCAGCTATTGCAGGACCTCTATGGGATCTCTGCAGTAGCGCCTGAGGGGCAGCCGAACAGATTGGAAGGAGCAGAATGGGTCAGGCCCTCCTTGTGTATGTGCGTGCCTCTGACCTGTAAGCCTGCAATCTGGCTGCGAGCTGCGTGCTTTCTAGCGAACTCCACCTATCCACCACCACCGTTTCCACTGTTTTTCAACCCGCTGGTGGACATTCTTCCGCGCCTGCCCTGCAGGTGCCCCTGCTACCGCCCTACTCTTGAGCCCTTTTTGAGTCTCGGGTTGGGAGAGAGAGTGAGACCAACCAGGGATTAACCAAGAATAATCCAGATAGCTGCAAGGTGGCAAAGTGGCAACAGAGGGTGGGCAGATGAGCCAATGAGGAGAGCAGGTGGCAGTGGCAATTGACAAAGGGAGCTCAGGGGAAGCAAGCAACTGGACAAGTAAGATAAAAGCAAGGATTACCAGATCGAGTATTCTGTGCTCTCCTGTGCCTCTGCCCCCTCCCCCCATTTCCCAGACCACGCATGTTGTCATCCCCCCTGGAGAGTTTTTCTGAAGCACTTCAAAGCCCCCAGAAGCCCTATGGAGCTCACCTGCCCCTCAGCTGGTCCTCCTGCATCTACAGGCGCCTGAAACTGGGAGTATTTGGAGTCCTCTACCCCCTAGGCGCTTTCTGGCGTGCTTTCTGAAAGTGGAGTTGGGTGGCTGTAAGCAGCCACTGCGAAGTGTGCGCACTTGAGCCCCAGCAAAAGGGTCCTGACTAGCGCGGGGTGTGGTTTGTGGGGGGCTGGTGTGCCTCGCTTCCCACGGTTGGATCAGAGTTGGTCTGTCTTGCCTCAAACACCTTTTTGTGGCTGAAATCTTAACTTTATCCCCACCCTTCGATGTTTGCCACAGCTTGTCAATGGATGCCGACCGTAACACCCTGGCCTATGTGGCTCACCTGTGGTAGCTCAGCATTAACAGCACCAACAGCCCCTACATTTCTGGCAAGGAAGCCATCCTCTGTATAAAACACTGCAAATTAACTATACCCACGAGTATCAGGGTGGAGGACATTCCATCTATGGTCTCTTTGTAGATGACCTAGGCTAATGACAAGAAGAAGATAGTACCTTGTAAGTATTTGGCAAGTTGACACCAACACCATCAAATCGAGAATAGACCAGAGGGGCAAACGGGCTGAGCGCACGTAATCTTACATGGCTCGGAGCCCAAGCACAGCCAGCCTGGACCATGGCGGGCCCAAAGGTACTCTGTGTGCATTGGACCAACTCCAGCACAGATACTCACGACAGCCTACGAAAATAAGCACAGTAACCCTCGGAAAAGCTGTAAATTCTAAAAAGTTGCTCTCGCTAACTCGAAAACCACAGCACCACCCTCAAAATCAATTTTGGACTTTTTCAAGAAAAAGTCGACTGCCCCCTTAAACCTGGCTTTAAGTGCACATCGTACTGACCCCTTAGTTGCCTCAAGTACTTCTTAGGTTATTTACTTTCCATCAAGGCCCCTGGCCCAAATAAACAAAGGCGCCGTACAGCCCAAGAACAACACAATAATACAGATATCATCCACAAATAGTACTGAAAGTATGGTAGATGACTCCCTGCTTGAATCCGTATCAATACCCGAGGAGTGGACTTTTAAGGTCTGGGATACTAATAGTATAACTTTTACCCTTTCCCCTTTGTGAATGCATGCAAAAACATTTTTTGAGAGCAGGCAGTGGTCCCACGGGCCACTGCCTACTCTTAAAAAATGAACAGAAACCTTTTCATTTTTCATTTTCAAACGCATCCCATTTTTCTTTAAGGAAAACGGGCTGTATTTTTTTTTAAAAAAGATTGCTTTATTGAAAAACCATCACAGACATGGTGGTCTGCCTGTGATTGTAGTCATTCTCAATGGCTCGCAAATTGCGACATACCTCATAAATATTAATGAGATAGGTCTATTTGCAAGCCCTTGCGAATTGCAGTATGAAATTCCTGGAGTTTCATACATTCCAATACCGATTACTTAATTGTGATTCCCTAAAAATCGCAATTAGGTAATCGCTATTGTGAAAAATGATAATCTAACCCTAAGTCAGCTGTTGTACGTGTAAGTGTGACGTAATTGGAGCCGCTCTGGGATAGGTTGGTTAGTGAGTAGGATGGCGCATGGCTTGGCAGACAACCGTGAAGCGCAATTGGTTGACAAGGTTGATGAAAAAGATTCTGGGATTGAAAGTCACTTCCTGATTTAGAATAAAATAAAGGTTGCATAAATGAAGCTTTTGAAAGCATTAAAGAGTGCCCTAAAGGGAGATACTTATATTACAACTAGTATGGGAGCTATTGCACCACCAGAAGGTACATCTGCTTACATTGTAATCAAAGAAAAGGGTGCTGCGCCATGTCTTTGGCTGAAACAATGGTGCAAAGTGACACAGAAAGATGGGAGCTTAGCGTTTACTGCCCTTGAAACATTTAATTTGAGGAGTTTAGAGAATTTGAGGAGGGTGCTATACAATTTGAAATCCCCGATGAGGCCAACACAGTTTGAGGCATTAGCAATCTGGGAACTAGTAGCCAGACAGCAACAGCAACAGAAATTGAGAGGAGAATGAGAAAGGCAGAAACGTTACTAGCAGAGGCTACATGGGACAGCGATCAGAAGTTTTGGAGAACCAAGAGTTTACAGGGAATTAAGTTGCTTCCTGCAATTATAAAGGGCAATGAGAGAAAAGAAAGCAAAGCTATCAGAAATACAAATAGAAGTCCCTCCGAGAGTAGGGAACGGAGATCAAAGGAGTCTAGCAGATCTCTAACACTTGAGGAAGAGTCAGATGATGATGAGTTTATTTTGCAGTTACTGAGAAATCGTCCCCCACCATAGGCAGCACAAGAAAGCGGTTTTAGTACTAGTGTAAACCCCTCTGCACCTACACCGGTTAACATGACCATGAGTCTAGTGCAGATTAATCCTAACATGACACAGAACCCAGTGCAGGGCAGTTCCAACCTACCTACTACATCGGCAGCTCAAAATCCAGTGCCACAGCTGAATGTCCCAAGAATTTACCCTGATGTACCCATTGTGGAAACTGCAACTAATCTCATAGTGCAGACAGGACAGGTATACCAGAAACCGAGATTGGTTCAGACAAAGCCAACTCCCCTTTTACTGCCTCAAGTGCAGTCACAAGCAATGCCAAGATACGCTCCTATATCAGGGACACATACCGATATGTCCGTACTGATGAGGCAGAATGCGGGACTCCTGCACCCACAAAACTTTAATGTTAGACCAAATCCAGATGCTGTGTCTGTACCTGTCACCATTTGTCCAGTCACACCATTGTTTGCCCAGAGAAATAGCAGCCCAATCGGACAGGGATCCCTGAGTAAGAATTCAATGAGGGGAGGACTTAACGAAATTGCCAGAGTAGCCTCTCCTGTGGGACAGACTGCTGATGGAACAGGATCATTGTTAGACCTTAGTCCTTTTGGAGTTCCTACGAATACGGGAACCATGTCAAACATCTGTCACAGCCTGAAGTTACTGACACCGCAGTCTCCAAACTTAGCTGTACATCCGATGCCAAATACTCAGCCCAACAATGTTTTACTGCAAGGCTTAAATGCCCAACAATTGACTGCATGGTCAGATAAGATGAACACCCCACAGAGTGCTCCTAGGGGAGAGTAGTACTTGAACTATACTAGATTAGGGGTCAAAGTGGGTGAACTTATTGAAGGAACTATAGGTGGGAACAGGCTGGTATCCTATAAAGAAGCAGAACTGAGATACTTGTGCCTGAAAATTACAATGGAAGTGAGCGATGTACATCAAAAGCTAGCTGACTTAGCAGAGAAACACGGAACAGAAATAGAGAAAACAAAACACTTGAAGAGGAGTTACAGGTTAGATTTTGACCCAAAAGATTTTGAACACATGACATCTGCAGGTATGAAGGCACACCTTAGGGAGTTACTTGAAAGTGTCCAGACTTGGGGAGCATTAGACAAGTGGGAGGCAGATGGATGAAGAAATGAGATAAGAAGAAAAAGGATTGAGCAAATCTTACTGCAAATGTGCAGCAGATTGAGGATCCAATAAAGAGTTTACCAATGAGAGAGATTCCAGCAGGAAATGTTGTCCATGTCCCTTGGAGCAAAAGTGACATTCTGCCCTTTACCTATGATTATCCCAGGTAACCAGTAGAATGGTACCAGCAGGCAGACAGGTTGGTGAAACTTGCAAAATGCCTGTGGGAGGACTTGAACACCCTATTAGAGATAGTAGGTCTAGGAGACTTATGGATCGAGTGCAAGAGAAGCGTAGATTGGCCGATGAAGGAACCAGAGAGAGATCTGATTACACGTGCAACATCTCCCGAGGTGATTAAATACTACTATAAAGTGGTTTAATTTTTTAAAACGAGAATGAACAGGACAGCCCAGGAAGTGAAATAACCAATACATGCATATTTTGAGAGATTGTTGCAGGCGTTTAAGCATTACAGTGGTACAGAAACCATTGAGCCAAAAGACATGATTCATTTTGTGTTCAGATTCGTGGAAGGATTGAGACCTGAAATTAGACAGATGATTAAGAGTCATTGTTTTGCTGGCAAGCAAGACCGATTGATGAGGTATTGCAGTATGCAAAGTACTGTAGTGACGAGATTGAGTTGAAATAGAGAAAGTTGAAAGAAAAAGTGATGGTGATGCAGATTAAAGTGGCACAAACAGTGATGCAAGGAATTTTTTCCACAGCAGCAGCAAGAGCAGGGAAATGTGGTATTTCAAAATAAGTCAAGGGGTAGAGGTCGTGGAGGAATTGGAAACGGATACCGAAGTCCTGATTTGGGTACTGAAGTTGTTCAGAATGATGTACAGTGAATGAAGCGATTGTTGCCCTGTCACGCTTGTTGAGTGATCGGACATTGGAAGCAAGAGTGTCTGATGATGGGACAGGAAAGTGTTATTCATCAAACAACTGAGATCAATTCATTTCAAAACATGAGAGGTCTAAGAATAAGAGGTCATATTCCAAATTTCCAAAGTAATGTAAATCAAATGCAAAATGTTCAATCCATGCAGCAGGTGCAAATGCTGCTTATGCAACAGCAGGTCCAAATGGTACGTAGAGAGCAAATATAAATACCTCAAGCACCCAATGGAGCAGCAGCAGGTGATGCTTTCTCAACAGGGCACAAGTCAGTGGTTTAACCCGAGCAATAACACAGTACACCAATTAGCGTTACATAATGAGAATGGAATAAACAATGATTGGATGAGCGAGAGTTCAGACAAAGAGGAATGTGTGCTTGCAGCTTCCTTAGAGGTAGATCAGAAGGGTCCATATGTGAAGGGGAAAGTAATGGGTCACAAAGTTGTATTAACACAGGAGCTACATGCTCTACAGTGAGAACTGTGGAAGTTCCAAACTTGCGCCTTTCAGGAAAAACAGTCCAGATTGTAGGTGTAGCGGATAAGTACTTGACCAACCCAATTACAGAACCAGTTCAGGTTAAAATTGGCAACTTTAAAGGTTTACACAAATTTGTAGTCTGTGATTAAAGTCCGGTATTCCTAACCGGAAGAGATATGCTGTGTAAAACCACATGTTTGATTACTTTCTCAGATGATGGGATTGAGATACAGACTAACAGTGATGATGAGGATGATCCAGCTCTAGAGTCAAAGGGCAAGATATCCCCTGATTAGCTTCTTTCCAATTTTCACAGTAAAGGATCTTCCTTCTGACTTACAAGGAACGGTTAAAGAGAAAGTGTAGAATTTGACAGGGAAAGACATTGGTCTGATAAAGGGAGTTGAGCCAGTTAAGGTTCTAGTAAAGACAAACACAATTTTTCTCCAGATTCCCCAGTACCACATGACAGAGGACATTATTGAAATGTTTGCTTCCATAATTGCAGAATTTGTGAAACAAGGGGTTTTGAAAGAAGTGTTTAGCAGCCCATGTAACTCACCAATACTGGGATTGAGAAAGCCCTGTGGGAAAGTTCGAATTGTTCAAGATTTGAGAAGATAAATGACATTGTGATTAAATGTTGTCCCGTAGTGCCAAATCAGCCGTAATTTTGTTTCAGATTCCATGTGATGCTGAATGGTTCACTGTTATGGACTTGTCACAAGCATTCTTTTCTGTACCTCTACATGAGGATAGTCAATTTCTCTTCTGTTTCAAATTTTTAGATCAAGTTTACTGTTGGTGTAGAATTCCTCCAGGGTTTTCAGAATCACCTTCCATATTCAACCAGATCTTGAAAAAGAACCTGGAGTCATTGGAAATGCCTTTCCAATCGACATTGGCACAGTATATTGATGATTTGTTAATAGCATCCAAAATGAAGGAAGAGTGCAAATATGAAATGATTGCCTTGCTGAACCATTTAGGAAAGAATGGCCACAAAGTGTCCCCAGCTAAATTACAGTACTGTCAGAAAGAAGTAAAATATTTGGGTCACCAGATTGAGAACAGAACTAGGAAAATATCCAGAGAAAGGGTCACAGCCATATTGCAGATGAGTCCCCCAGCTACACAGAGAATTGTCAGATGTTTTTGGGGATGCTAGGCTACTGTCGCCAGTGGATTCCCAACTTTTCAGTCATAGCAAAGCCATTGCAGAAGCTGACTCACAAAGAAGTTACTGATCCCCTAGTGTTAGATCAGGCATTTCCTGAATTGTGAGCGAGTTTGTGGGAAGTCCCGGCTTTAGGAAGGCCTGACTACACAAACCCATTCATGTTGTTCTCTCATGAGTGTGAAGCATGTTCTTTGTCTGTCTGTCTTGACTCAAGTCCATGGTGGCGTAAACTGCCCAGTAGTGTATTTTTCAGTTACTTTGGACCCAGTTGCAGCAGCTTTACCATGCTGTTTGCGTTCAGTTACTACAGTTGGACAGAGCCTCTCACACAGTGTGAAGGCATTGTGATGGAACATCCCCTGACTATAAAGGTCCCTCACTCCAATAAAGTTTACAAACACGAACAAAGACTCAGTATTCAACAGGTGCCAGGCTGACTTGCTATAAAACAAGCATCCTGGGGTCCTCAAACGTATCATTGAAAAGATGTACAGTGTTTAACCTGCCAACCTTACTCCCCATTGAAAATGTTGAAATTGAAAAATTGGAAGATATTGAGCATGACTGCCTTGAAGTAACTGATCTGTGTACAAAACCGAGACCCAATATTAGAGACACCCGATTGGAAGAAAATGACCAAATTATCTTTGTTGATGTTTCCTGTCTAAGGGACAGTACGGAAATACTCAGAGCAGGTTATGCTATGTGCATGACTTCTGGTATACTTGAAGCGTCCTGGCTTCGAGGAGTATACTCTTCACAAGTAGCGGAACTGGCAGCCCTTACTAGAGCATGCTATGTTTCTGCACAGCTTAAAGTTACCATCTATACGCATAGTCAGTATGGTTTTGGAATAGTGCATGATTTAGGCCAGTTGGGGTCTAAGAGAGGTTTCCTGAGCTCTTCTGGTTCACCACTGAGAAACAGTGAGAGAATTCAGGAGTTGTTGCATGCTATTCAAGATTGCCTTGGTGAAATGCAATGCACAGCTGAAATCACAAGATTTTGTGTCAATGGGAAATGGATATGCAGTTCAAGTCGCAGGGTTTGTCACATTGAACTGAATATATAAATGATAAATGGGAATTGTTACCCAAGGAAGATAAGACATATCCAAGTTATGCATTATCTGTTATAGATACATTGGAAGAGCTGAAGATGTTGCAAAATAATGTTGAAATGGAGGAGAAAAGGTCATGGGCCAAAATGAAATGTGTACAGCTTCAGGATGATATGTGGAATACACTCAAATGGCTAGATATTATCATGGTCAGGCACATGTTGGGAGGGATGCAATGATTTGATTGTTCAAACAGAATTGGATCAATCCAAAATTTAGACAAATGGCTGAAGCAGTTTGCCGTCATTGGGTCATTTGTTAACAAATGAATGTGGGAAAAGGGACAGTGGTCAATTTGAGCCACACTGGAAGAGCAGGAGGTCCAGTCAGCAGAATGCTGATGGATTTTATTGAGATGCCTTTGTGTGGAGGATTGAGATATATGTTGGAGATTGTCTGCATCTTTAGCAATTAGATTGAAGCTTATCCTACATGAAGAAATGACAGCCTCACAGTAGCGAAATTACTCCTTAGAGAACTGATACCACATTTTGGGTTTCCGATCTCTTTAAAATCAGATAGAGGAAGTCACTTCAACAATGAAGTAATTAAATTATTATGTTCATCTTTAAATACTGTGCAGGAGTTGCATTGCAGTTACCGCTCTGAAGCATCAGGGCTTCTGGAACAGATGAATGGTATCTTGTATTCAAGAATGGCAGAAATGTGTGCGTCCACAAACCTAAAATGGCCAGACGCACTACTGTTAGTTCCGATGACAATGAGAAACACACCCGTCAGGAAGATAGGACTGTCACCGCATGAGATCCTCATGGGCAGAGCAATGAGGTTGCCAGTGGTTCCTGCAAATGCTTTTGGGAATATAACAGATGATATGGTATTGGACTACTGCAAGGGTCTGGCTGATGTGGTTCACTCTTTCTCTCATCAGGTGGGAGCCACCACTCTGCAATCATCTCAGGATCAAGGACACAACCTGAGGTGTCTGAAGCCTCATGGAAAGGCCCTTTCTGGGTAATTTTGATGACTACCACAGCTGTGAAGTGCAGTGGAGTTCCGAACTGGCGGTAGGAGAGTCTTGTCAGAGGAGGGCTCTCCCAGAAGTAGACGATCTTAAGAGACAAACAGAGCACACAACAGACCTAGAGGGGGAAGAAGTTGAGGCGGATCAAAGCCACTGTGGTCTGAATCCTCCTGAACCAGTTGCAGGTCCATCAAGAGAAAGTCCTGAAGAGCAAGAAAAAGAGACAATTTCGATACTGAAAAGAACATTGACAAAAGGTCCCCTAAAAGGAGATAAGTGTCCAGAATCACAAGCAAGGAGAAAGAAAGCAACTGTAGTGACAACTATTGAGGAGGAAATAGATACGACAAGGAGAGAAGATCTGAGTGAAGGAGAGTTAAATGGAGATCGAAAGTTGAAAAGAAAGAGAATTGCAAGTCGAATGCACGCTGGTCCTGAATGGATGTATGCAACCACAAGTGAATGGCAAAGAGATTTTTTGTCTTTTTTTTTACCAAGACATTCCAAGTCAATATTTTGGCACTTGAAGGCAACAAATGAACCAAATTGTTGAAACTATTCGCTGAAAGAAATGCAAGAAGAAAAGGAGACTGTTGAAAGCAACCGGAAAAAGGCTTTTTGGTAACCTGATTTGACAAGATACCCTGATTTGACAAGCTGCTAAACTGGATTTTGACAACCTTACTGATTTTGACTAGAGGATTCTAGAAATAAGACTGAAAGCTGTAAATAATTGCTGAAAGAATATTGAAGGTTTTGTTTTTCATTTTTGCTGCATAATTATTATTTTTCTCTTCTACTTTCTGATTCTTTAGAGATCATGAGTATCATTAGCCAGCAGGGTGGGAAGAATAGGTGCTGTAAATACCCGGGTATTGGTTTGGCTATTGTATGCATGATATTGTGCCTGATATTGATTGTGGGAATGTCTGTTCTTGACAAGAGTAAAGCCAACCATACTTCAGCTTTAGAGACCACTACTGAACTCACAGAAATAGAGAAGTTCAGGTTAGATGAGAAGTATCTGCATGGAGATAATGCACAAGGAGAACTTTCTTCTAATATTTTCTATCACTTATTGAGTGAGTATGTTGAGATGATGGATACGAGAAATTGTTATGTTTGTACACAGATTCCTTCATCAGTTGAGGAAGGAGTTACCTATCATAGTTTGCACCTCACTTGTAGGATAAGCTGCAGTCTGTTACTAACAAAATTCTATAACCAGGAGTACATCCAGTATTTCTAGTCCAATTATGACTGTGTTTTTGTTTGTCCCTATAATTAGGTACCTGAGTAGAGTAGCTAAGCAGAACACAGTACAATTAGTGAGAGGATTCTTTGAGCCTACATTAACTTTTGGCACTGCATATGAGCATAGAAACAATCTAACATGTTTGTTTATACCACTAGAAAAGAGCTTTTTAGATCATACAGATGACAGGAGAAACACATTTAAGGAGAAATTAGAAAAGGGCTTAGAGGAAAGAACATTTAGAAATGATTATGCATTTAGTGAAATAAAAACGCAAGGGCGAATAGGTGCACAACATGTAGGAAAGCTTTGTATATATAGGCCTAAATCTAGTACTGATACGTTGTTTGTGGGAATGAGTGAATGTAGACATATGTTTTGGTTTCAGAGTAAGTGGATGTTCATGTTGAATGGACAGGATCCAGTGATTCCTGACATTTATTACATCTGTGGGCCAAATGCATATTACAGTCTTCCAAGAGGATGGTATGGCACATGCTACTTGGGGATAGTTTTCCCCAAGACATTTCAACTTGATGACTTGAACAGATTACTAAACATGACTGAGTTACATTATAACATACAAAAGAGAGATTCCAAGTAGAGTAGGAGATATATTTGGAGCAATGATTCCTTAAGTAGCAGATGTTCTGAATTCTATATAGATTCGAAAGTTGTCTACTATTGTGGATAACATGTTGATACATTTTTAGGAGCCATGATCCTAATGAATACAGAAATGGTTGTACTAAGATATGTGACTCTTCAGAACCGCGTTGGTTTAGATGTTCTTTTAGCAAAAGATGGCAGAGTTTGCAAAATGCTGAACTCGAAGCATTGTTGTTCATATCTTCCTGATAATAGAAAATAAATTAGAAGCTGACTTACTAATCTGACTAATGATAATGCTGATTTGAAGGAGGTAAAAGAACCAGGGGCCAGATGTAGGAAAAATCCAATTTGCGAGTTGCAAATTGCGAGTCATTCCAACTCGCAATTTGCAACTCGCAAATTGGTATGCAGAACGGTGTCTCAGACACCGTCTGCAACTCGCTATGGGGTCGCAATGACCCACCTCATTAAAATGAATGAGGTGGGTCGCTAATTGCGGCCCCATAGCGAGTCTAGGCACTTGCAAACATGGAGGCCTGCTGTAGTCAGCAGACCTCCATGTTCGTGACTGCTTTCAATAAAGCAGTTTTTTTTTTTTTTAAGTGTAGCCCGTTTTCCTTAAAGGAAAACGAGCTGCACTTAAAAAAAAAAAACGAAACCTTTAGTTTCGTTTTTTTTTCAGGGCAGGCAGTGGTCCCTTGGACCACTACCTGCCCTGAAAAAAATGTTTTGGGTCCATTCACAAACTGGAAGGGGTCCCGTGGGGACCCCTTCCAATTTGCGAGTGGGTTACCATCCACTTGAAGTGGATGGTAACTGCGATACCCTTTGTGACCGCATATGCGGTCGCAAATGGTATTGCATTCCACTCCGAATCGCAAATAGGAAGGGAACACCCCTTCCTATTTGCGATTCTGAAATGCATATTGCGAGTCGGTACCGACTCGCAATATGCATTTCTGCATAGCAAGGAGGCATTTGCACCTCGCAAACGGCGATTTTCGCTGTTTGCGAGGTGCAAATACTTTGCTACATCTGGCCCTAAGTGTTTAGGAGAAAGTTGGCAAAGGATTTGCTACAGTGGGAAATTGGCTCAGCAACATTGGGAAAGGAATACTATTGAAAATAATGCATGAAATATTGATTATTGTGATTTGCATAATTGGAACATGGGGAATATGTAAACTGTATCATATGATTAGATCAAAGAAAATGAAAAATGATCAGAGGAGGGAAGAGATGAAGAGGAACGGAGATTAAAAGGGATAGAGATGACAAATTTTAACTAAGAGAAAATTTGTGTGGGAAGATTTAAGTATGACATATTTAGTAATCAGAGGAGGGATTGTTAACACTGACATTTTATTAATGGATATTTACGTACTTTGAATGTTAAAACTACCTAGAGAATGAGTTAATATAGAAAATTAATACACAACTTTGAAAATGTGCATGCTTGAGTGACCACCAATAATCATGAAGTGTACTTATTAACAGCTTATTAATGTAAAATGTTGTGCTCGTGTTTGGATTAATGTAGTAGTATGTCATATTAATGGCTATGAATAATGTTTTGGCTTTATTAATCATAAGCCTTAATTTAGCGAGGTCTTTCGTCTAGTTGCATGGCCTCATGTTAAGTTGCATTGCTTGGACGAATCATAAAATGGCTGCTTAGAGAATTAAATTGTAATTTTCCATTGTGTTGATTGAATGATAGTAGTTGAAATTCTTTCCCATGACAACAGCTTGATAGAAAATGTTGTACTAATTATAGATACTTTGTATAACTTAGTGTGTGTAAACGTGAGGTTCCCAGGAGAGGACAATGGGAGCACTGACTGGAGTATAAGCTGAGACAGTTTTGTTATATGATGAGCACCACAATGGGAACAGGAGAAGAGGAGCCAATCATCGTCATGTGAACAAGGGTTTAGTAAATTCTTAGATTTGAGGTTCTACTTTCATTGGACTAAACGTAAACGTATGATTCTTTGACCAATAGCAATGTGGGAAGTAGTTTTAGGTAATCTAACTTAGCCAGACTGCACTGAGAGGAGATACGCCATAATTTTCTTGACCGTCCTGAGAAGAGACATGCTTAACTTTTCTTAATGTTGTTCTATGGAAGCCACATTCTATTATGCCCTTTCTTGAGATTCTTCTATCTTGAGCTCTATTGCTGAATTCCCAAGCTTTGCTGACCAAGCAGATGTCCAATTGACGAGGACTATTACCGCTTGCTGAACCAAATTGAAGCAAGGTATAAGACTATATTACTGATTACTATGTCTATTTGCTTTTGTTTTTAGGTACCAACCGCTAATTTTGATAGAGCCATAGTTAAATGTTTTCCAAATTTGTGTTGACTAAATTATTTAGCATGAAGCCCAAGCATACTATTCTAATCAGAGAGTTATTTAGAACATTCGCCGGTGATGCCTGCTAAATATAAACAACAGTTAATGTCTTTTCTTTGCTGAAACTAAATGTATGCCATGTCTATTGTGCAGTTATTCTTGCTATTGATTTGTACTGTAACTTTAGAATGTGCAGTGGTCCAAGCTTTGATTGAATTGAGATTCTTTTGAAGACTTGGTCAACCAGTATTGTTTCTGTATGTTTAACATTTGATTTTGAGACTAAGTTACGTGGTATTAGCATTGTTGATATAGGGAAACAAACATTCTGACTTTTACATAAAGGTGTGGTTATTTATGGCCAAGGGGTCATGGTGCGGGGAAATTATTGACTCCCAAGATTATTGATGTTATTCATTGGTATTGCTATTGATTTGTATTGAAACTGAGCCTTGATGGTGGGAACTACTCTAAGCTTAGTCAAGAGGTCCATTTAACCTCTAAAATGTCCCCTTATAATCTAAAAGATAGGAAACCAAATAAGGTCAGACGCGCTAACAGTAAGCATAACCAGGCATAGCTATGAAGGTTCATTAAAAAATGACGAGTCAAGAGGGCCACTGACTCAATGCGATTAATGAGGAAAACTGTATACAGCATGTAAATAAGTTATACATAACCAATATTGCTACCCATGCACACAAGAAAAGCAACAACTTCATGAGCTGTCTCCCACGGTCAGGGACGTTTCAATTGTTTGCGAAAAGTCAGGGCATTATGTGCTTTGGGACCTAATGGTATCCCTGTGAAAGTGTTTGAGGACAACATTAAACTATGGTCAACTACACTTTCAACACTGTATAGCATTTGCTTGGTGACCCAAGTGATCTCAAACAGTTGGAGGGGCTCTATTTTACACCAAAATTACAGGAAAGGGAAGAGACAGGATCCAGCCAGCTCTTGCCTCATTGCTCTCTTTGATATTGAAGCTAAGGTTTTTGCTTCTGCTCTATTAAAGGAGCTTGAAAGCTGGGTGGAAGCCAACAGGATAATCCTTATCTGTCAAACAGGTTTTAGGGCAAATTCTGAGACTACAGACAACATAGTGGCCTTATCCTACTTAATACAACAAGCCTCTAGTAAGAAGACACCGCCACATGCCTTTTTCATGGATTACTCCACCACATTTGACTCTCAGAAGTCACCTCTGGAAGGAACTTCAAAGCTGGAGCATACTGAGTAATGTGCTGAGGTCTATAGTCTTATTTTATACAGCAAGTTGGGTAAGGATTAAACTGTCCCCGACAGTATTAAGCAGGAAGATTCCCACGCACACAGCCTGAAGCAAGTCTGTGTGCTTGCCCTACTCCTTTCTAACTTGTATATAGGTGACATCTCCTCAGTCTCATAATATGCCAATTTGATTCCCCCAAAAATTGGGAACCTCAAGTTACACTGCTTCAGTACATGGACAATGTTGTCCTGCTAGACCTCTCTAGAATTGGACTCCAAAAAGCATTGTCCGCTCTCCTTAACTATAATGAGACAAATAAGAGGAAAGGCAATGTTTCAAAAATCAAAGTTGTAACTTTTTGGAAGATTTCAAAAATATTGAGCCGTTATTGGAATATGCGACCTTTAAATATCACAGGGGCCAAATCATATAACTACTTAGGATTGTGGCTTACAGCGAATGGAAATGTTAAAACTCACCTCTGCCATCTTAAAGCAAAGGCTGAACTGATAACCACAAGAGCATGCCAGCTTAACAACATGATAGAGAGCCCGTCTTCCGTTCCCATCCGACGAGTGCTCAGGGCCACTCTCCTGCAGGTGTTAAATTATGGCCATAAAGCTTTTCCAAGGCAGATTATCAAATCTGTGGAAAAATTCAAAGTCAAAGTGTATCAGCTAGTGTTTAAGCTACCCCAATATATTAGCGGCTGCCTGATAAGACTAGAGCTTTGCCTGGAAAGCCAGAAGTGGGCCCATATGAGTGCTTTTAAAAAAAATATTATCATAGAGTAGCCAAGGCGCTGCCCAATACACTAAAATAAGCAGTCCGCCTTATTTTTAACTTAAAAACAAGCCCTTAGTTGCACTTTTTAATCAAAGTGCTTGAGTTCTTTCAAATTGACCAGATAGTTTTAAACAAGTTGGTTCTTTCACATTCTGTCCTTAAAACAGTACTGAAGAAGCAGATCAGATCCTTCTTTATGACAACAGATTTAGCAAAACTGAACAGCACACCGGAGATAGTGTCTTTAGCACTGTCTTTTGGTACGCACCTGCATCCGCCGTCTGAGCAGCCGTACCTAAAGTGTGTGATTTGGAAAGCCTGCTTGTTTCAAATCATGGCTGCAAGGTTGATGGCCCTTAAGATTGAAGAGTTGAACCCAAAATGGCACTCCCTTTCCACGATTATTAATTTCAGGCTATCTGGATACAAAATTGATTCACTTAATCACCTACACTGCAGTTGCCCAGCATTGACGAATGCATGCTGCACTTTGCTGAAACCCCTTTTTAAAAGACATGATGTAAGAACCTGCGGCAAGGCCAGGAATGTGGTCTTTACTTTGAAAGAACCATCTGACCTGGCCAAATTTGGAAAGTTCTCCTATCAATTACAAAAGATGTTGAATGATAGCATCAAGACTGGTTAGATTCAAGAAGACTTCACTCTATTGTTTTTTGGGTGGTATCATTAGACCAGTTAAGTGACTGTTGGATAGTGGCCATAATTGAGGCTCTGCAAATGTCATTTTAACGTATGAGATTTTGCCCAGTTGATCTGATCTGCTCGCACTTGCTTCCCCTTTTACTGAAAAATAACCACAATCTGACAATTTGCACTGTCATTCTTTTTCAGCTTTTCATTTTTCCATTTTAAAATCATTCTCGCTTAGCTTTCATTTTTTTAGTTTTAAAACCACAACTTGTTTAATTGCACTGATTTTATGGGTTGTTTTCAGTTAATTAGATATTTATGACTCTGCAAGTTTTCTCTCATTGGGGAGTATATCCCTTTATAAAGATTTTAATTAATCATGCAATAAAAAATTTCACTCACAAATACAATTAGCAATAACACTTGTTCTACTATTTTGTGTTCCCCTAAATCTCCCAATAAAAATGGCACCTTACTTGGGTGGGTAGGCTTAGTGTCCACAACTGGAAATGGCCCAAAACGCAACATGGATACATCAAATCTTTCTACGCAAAACTGACCTGATTTTTGCAAAGTGGGTAGCTGTGGTTTTTGGGGCCTACCTCAGCTGCCATTTTCTGGGTGGAAGGCAAGTGATGGAGGGTGTCAAGCAAAAGAGAAACCATTATCTGAAGATGTAGGGCATCAAGGAGGAGACAGACCATTATTTGAGAATACTAGGGATAGAGGGCATCAAGTAGGCAAGAGTTTATTGTCTGTGAGTGGAAGAAATATAGGGCTTCAAGAAGCCACGAGACCATTGTCTGTGAATATAAGAAGTATAGTGCATCAAGGAGGAGAAATACCATCATCCGGGGATCCAAAGGTAACGGACCTCAAAAAGGAAAGAGGCCATTTGTTGTCTGAGAATGCATAAGATACACCGCATCATTAGGTGTGGTCAATATAGTTAATTTATATAACTGTGAAAGATTTAAAGGGTTTACAGAGTTGGTAGGGTTAACTTAATTTACAAAATTACAATTCTGGTTTATGAAGTTGGGGGCGAGGTTGAGAAACAGTTTGGGGGGGGAGGCAGTGCAAACAGTAAGGTTTTGAGTTCCCTTTTGAAGGTTACAAGAGAAGGAGTTAGTATGAAGTTGAGGGAGAGGCTGTTTCTCAGTGTGGGTGTGAAAGATGAAAAGGTCTATTTTCATGTGTTTTTTCTTTTCTGGCTTTGAGAACTGCAATGAGGTGTTGGTTGGTGGTGTAGGTGTTGTGAGTGTTACCTGTGAAATAGAGTCTGTTTGATAGGTAGTAAGGATTATGGGAATAATTCACAAACTGCTCCTTTTAGTGAGTTTACACTTTTGAGAACGTTTACTGTTTTTCAGTATTCACAAACTGGAGTTTTGTAGTAACTTACTCTTTTGTAGCAATTTAAACTTTTGTAGTAGGTCCAGTACTACACATGGCTAACCTCTGGCGCTGCAACACCCTCCCATAGAAAATAATGGAGGTAGGGACTTAAACTAAACCCCATTGGAAATAATGTTAACATAAACTGAATTATTTAAAATAGCTAAAATATACATAAATAAAAATGAAAGTAAAAAATATACAATAGTACACATTTATTTTTAACTATAAAATATTGTTATGCAATACTTTTAATTTTAAAAATAATGTAACAATACATTTTCTTAACAAATGCCTAAATACGTTTTAAATAAATCTTAACATCACTTTCAATAGTTATTAATGCATATTATTTTTAGTAAAATATTTATTTTTTATTGTAAACGTCGAAAAAATAATTGTAAATTGATATATATTTCCATTAATTAACATTTTAATTAAAATTAATTCAACATTGCTGCCTCATTTTCGATTTTGTTCTACAGTAAATATATAGCATTAATTTGCACTAATATTTATCATAAAATATTATTATTTTTTGTTAAATACTCGTTTTTCTTTTCCATCAGTGGGAGCGAAATGTTCTATACCCTATTATGTAATGGATGTTTGAGAGTAAATTATCCATTGAGAGATTGTGTAGATACAAAGCATGCTTGAGAGTATGCCTTTCAGAAACGTTTCTCGTGTGTATACAATTCGCTAACTTAGTAAACAGAGGCCCTCATTCTGACCTCGGCGGTCTTTTCGCAAGACCGCCGAGTTACCGCCGCGGTGAAGACCGCCGACCGCGGCGGTATGCCGCTGTGCGCATTCCGACCGCTGGGAGCGTTCCGCCGGGAAACCGCCGGCAGCCAGACTGGCGGTCGGCGGGAAAGTGGAGACTGGTCAACCTCCACCGCCACGCCAGCAGAACACCGCCCCCAGAATTACGACCCACATTTCTGTGTGGCGGTCTTCTGTTGGCGGTGTGCTGTCGGCGGTCACATCCCTATGGCTCCCGTCGCCTCCCGGAGGACCAACGCACAAGGTAAGTTGATCGTCCGTGAGGGGAGGGGGTGGGGGGGTGTTGTGTGATGTGTGCGTGCATGGGGGTGTGCAGATGTGCATGTTGGGGTGCGTGCATGTCGGGGTGCGTGTATGTGCATTTCGGGGTGGGGGTGGGGAGGGGGTTCGTACCACCTCTGGGGGGTGGCAGGGGGGTGGAGGGGGTGGGGGGAGGACTCGGGGGGCAGTGGGGGGGACCCCTATCAGTGCCAGGGAAGGGATTCCCGGGCCCCGATAGTGCCTACCGCCATGGTTCGCATGGCGGTTCCCGACCGCCAGAAACCGCGGCGGTAAGCAGGGTCATGATACGGGTGGCGGTCTTGGGGCGACCGCCGGAGTGCGCAAACTCCAGCCCGTCGGTCATGACCGCCGTGGCGGTCGGAGTGGGGAAGTGGAGGTCGATCGCGGCAGTGACCGCCGCGGTCAGAATGCCATTTTTTGGACCGCCGGTCTGTTCGCGGTCCAACCGCCGCCTCTCCGCCGACCGCCAAGGTCAGAATGAGGGCCAGAATCTTTTACAGCCAAGGTTGAAAGGGTTGACACCATTTCATCATACATTCACAAGCTGCAGGTACTATCTCTGTATAAGGCCTATTATGTTCTTTAAATTATCGGACTGAGTGGGGGTGGTGCACAATAAATCTGCACTAACTGCATGTTGAGAACGTTCTCTGGCTACTTTAGTTTAAGGGCTCAGCATTTTGTAACCTCAGAAAGCCGAGTGAGTGCAAGTACTGCTCCACTTCAATGTTTTACAATGACAAATGGACAAATGAAAAAGGAAACCTAGTGAGTTTTGTTGTCATGTACGTTTTAGCATCTGGAAAACAAGGAATAGATAACACGGGGACCCGTGTTTGAAACATCTTAATCTGTGTTCTTGTTACCGCTGCCATCAGGCCCAAGAACTGATTCTGGACACATATTAGATCATGACATCATACTTATTTAAAGATAACAAAATGGAAATATTTCACCACTGTGACCATCCATGTGATGCACAATGACTCCCAGATTATTCGCATTAATTATCTTGAGAAATAGAGGTCCAGGTTTACTAAAGGCTTGTGTTGGCTCTTGCAAGACTCAAACAGATAAAGAGGCTCAGAGAGCAGTGACAAACAACTTTCATGCACAGAAGCTATTTTTCGCCAAAAACATGCCCTTGTATAGAACCAAAATGGCATGGAACCAGTCCCCTTTTAATTTATGCCAAGGGAGTGTGCCTTGAACAAAACAGCATAAGAACTACCATATTAGCTCAGAGCCAGATCTACTAAAGTAGCATTATCCAGCTTTGCGCCAAGTCCTGACACCAATGCATCCCCAGGTGTAACCAACGAGTCCAGTGGGAAGGTGTCTGATAAACCTATGTGTACACGTTTAGAGTACACATTTTACACGTCTGAACCCCATGAGTCCAAACCCTGCGTATACCCATTTTTATCGGAGGGTATAGCTCTAGCACAAGTCCTCTGAAAAGACACAGCCGGCTCGACTTTTCACCCTGGTGCGATCCTGAGCATCACACGAGATAGCCATTTATAGCATGAGTGCCACGGATGAAGTCTAGCTAAACCTAGTGCTGCGCTAATTTGTTGTTCTTTGCACGTCAAAGCACCACAGTTTTTCCGTCAGAATCTCCCTGGCAGTAAGGATAGTAATTGTGGGCTAAAAGCTCCGTATACACCATTAGAGTAAAATACACAGTGATCTTGGACATATTTACGACTGCCTATCACAATGCATTTCGTGTCATTGAAGCTGGGTCCCCCGTGTTTTTCTATTAATTTTAAAAGAGCAACAAAACATAAGAATTGCACTTTCAAACATTTCAGCGCTAAAAATAATGACAACAATTATGTAAGAACCACACTAGTCTATTAAGATTTGGGATCATGTTTTTTGCAAAGTATGTAATACTTCACAACCCAAAAAAGGAATATAACTTAGACCCTTTTAACACACAATGCAAAATCCTCTTTCCTGCCAAAATCGCAGCCTATGTACCAACACTACTTGCCCATAAAGGTTTGTATCTATATAAATCTCATTAATAAAAATGTCAACACCTCTACAATGAGTCATTTGAATTATGTAAAGTGAAACTGTTTTATTCTCATTATGTACAGCAATCCAGATTGTAGGTAATACGTTTAATTCTCATTCGAAAAAAAGTCAGTCGGTTAAAAATAGCAGTGTTTTTACAAAGTAATACAGGCCTCCGGCTAATTCAGCCGATGTTACTGTGCTCTGTGTTCAATTGTTATAGTTTTACAATTGCCCTAATTATGATAACTTCAAATTTGTATAACACGAAAAGCCTGGGGTTATTAACTCTAACAATATCAACATTTTGTGCTAAAAACATGACTCCTAATTAGTGGCCATGTAATTTTTAGCCTCTGCAGTGGCTCACAATGCACAATGTGTGTCTAATTAGGGGGACATCTGTGTGACTCTCTAGATATTTGCACATGGCAAGAGGCCATTGCCACAGATGTAGATCAGCACAGGGCCTCAATAAACTGAAGGTAATGTGACACTGCCTTACAGGAGGAGCTTTGGAAAGGCAATGCTTTACAGAAAAAAAACTAAATTCTTAAATGACTTCAGATAATTGGACAAACCTGTATGTAGTCAGAGTGTTTAAAACATAGTTGTAAAGGAAATTTGTATGCGATGAAAAGCTTGCTTCCAGAGTTTAACATTAAGTAATAAACTACCGTTCGTTCATGGTAAATTAAATAAGAAATTATCTCTCTTTCAAGTTGTGACTCGAATAGAAAATATATTGTTTATAGTCAAGTGTTTTTTTCCCCTTGTTCTAGCATTTATAGAGTGCTATCCTAGCCACAGGTGGAGAGGGACGCCTTCCCTAAAACAAGCCAGATAGATTACAGCATGAGTCCTTCGTGCATGAATTTTGCGGAAGATAGATTTAATTTCACTTTATCAACGGGCCACTAAATCAAAATAATCTATGAAATTCTCAAAACGTATTCTATGGTGTCAAGAGATGTTAGCTAATGACAATCCTAGGTTGCTGTATGGAATGGAAAAGCAGGTGTGAAAGGCAGTTTGGTATATAGGTTGACCGTTCCGCTTCAACAGGAAATACTGTGGGTAATGGGCATCAGGCAGTTTATCTGCTGGAAGATAGGTCTGATCAATATTGTCACCTATTGTTGGGTCATTCTTGACTAGCAAGTGGGTCAGGGCTCAATCATAATGCTGGATATGCGAGAGTCTTGTATTTTCACATGTACATCAAAACCTTTCTCGAACAGGGCATTTTCAGGTATTTCCTGACTTTATACCAGATAAGTTGGGATTCTAAGGTTGGATTCAGTTTGTTTTAGATTTGGGCAGCCAGGGTACTGGTGAATGCATCCTCAATCTGAGCAACCCGTTTGAATCTTAGGGTCATGAACTGAAAATAGCATGCTGTCTACGTTTTAGAGGTAGTGGTGATCATTGTTCCACTTGTCCTTGAATGAAAACAACTTTTGGAGTAGGAGGCTGTGAGACTGTGAGATATATTGTAACTTAAGACTCTGGAACACCATGACCACCAAGAAAAAATACTCCTGTGGTTTTGATTTAAATCATGGACAGGATGGCATACATTTCATTGCTGTAGTTGAGATAGAAGATGGTTAGGGATCTAGGGCCATATGTACGAACACATTTTCCCATAGACATAGAATGGGTAAAACCCTTTGGTACATCTGGCCCCTAGTTATTGCCACTACTTTGTCAAGAAGGAAAGGTGAAATGTGCTCTCTTCGCCAACACTTTTATCAAGGGGTAATGGAAATCTTTGCTTCAAACACCATGACCAACTTTCATATGTTTAATGTAGCCTTAGGAACAGAACCCAGAAATCAGGGCCAACAAAAAATGAGGAAGCCACTGTACCTTCCAAGCACTGATGAGAAATACCTTAGCACCATCACAGAAAAAGAGTTGATTTTATGTCAAAGATACATTTTACATGCTTACTATGCCCTTAGGTCATTACACAGATATGGCTTGAGACACAATGATTGTTGTTTGGGATGAAGGAGATTGGGTGCGAGCTTCTTAAACCTACCATGGGAGTTTCCTGTGGTGCTTATCCACAATGACTGACTGTGCAATGGAAATGGATCCTCGTGTGGGCATCCTAAGCTATGTGAAATATGTGGAACTTGCAAATACAAAGATTGTGTGCCTCGTGTGAGCTTCCTAGGCTATGTGAAAGATGTGGAACTTACAAATCCAAAGATTATGGAACTGGATCTACCACTAGTGAAGAGATTGATGGCCTGTGGATGGCGCAGGGGACAAGCCCTCAAAGTTCAAGCAGTGGATTGCTGACCTGGTCTATTGCAATAAATAACTAGGGGTGGGTGGAAAAATGTGCTCAGCTTGTGCAGTTGGTGGAATTTGGAAACTCTGTTCTACACGTGTAACACTGGTGCGTGGTGGAATTTTTTTCTTTAGCGCGAGCAATACTTTTTGGTGCATGCTGGCGAGTGCCGCAATACATTTTGTCTGCTTGAGAGCATGCATGAGATTTCACACCCACTAGCTTGGCTTCCGTTCGCAATGGAGCCTTTATCGTGCTGCTGGCAAATGTGAGCAACCGTGGATGTAGCTCAAGCAGATTCTGTACTCGAGAAGCAGCTAAATCTACTTGAAATGATATTTTTGAGTGGATTTTCTGCTAAAATGGACAGTTCAAATAGTTTTTTGGTGCAAGAAGCCTCTTCTTTTTTAAACTTTTTTTCAAGAAGAAGAAAGTGCCCCAGATATTTCAACTTGCTTTTCCTGTCCAATAGGCTCCTCCCACTACTTTGTTCATCTCCTGGTCACTTTTTATTTGGATTTTGAGGTGGAAGGATCAATCCTTTTGTCTGCTGCATACATACAATTGGATTTAAGGGAATTTTGGCCTCATTACAAGTCCCTTGTGCCACGGGGCATCACCTTTAGTGATGCTTCGGTGGCGCTGTGCCCTGCTCCATATTTACAAGGTGGCGTTAAACCACTTTTAATGGCTTAACGCCACCTTGTAAATATGGCCCACTGCATGCAGTTTTCTCCGGCAAAGGGGGGTGCATTGGGTGTTGCTGTGCGTGTATCCATGGAACACCTATTGCCTTCTGATGCTGCCCCAGATTTACGAGAATTGTAAACTTGAGGCAGCACCAGAAACTAACCCCTTCCCTGGGGTGACATTAGTGTGGCACAACAAGGAGAAATACTTTTATTTCTCCTCATTTTTTGCTCTTTCTGTTTGCGTAATTCTGCAGGGAACATAGAAAGAGCAAATTACCATTAATGAATATTAATTTACAGTAAGGGACCCCCCCACACAGGCATCCTTGCACCATGGCGCAAGAGTGCTTGCGTTGGCGTTAGGCATCTGATTTAGTGCCGGTGCAGGGGTAAACAAAGGGATGTGCTGTATTCTTGTCTTGAAAATACAGCACATTCCTGCATTTTGGAAATTATGCAACTCAGCGCAGCAATATTGCTTGTGGCACTACACTGCGCCATTTCCTAATAATTGAGGCCCTTTGTTTTTGTAAAATCGCAAGTAAGTTAAAAAACTATTGTACAAGTGTGTTGTTTGCTTCACAGGGCATGCACCGGTATTTCTTTGCACTTTTATTTGATTTTTATATTTCATTATGATCGGTGGCCTGGAGTATCAGTGGGGGCCTAGTTTCTTTTTTTGCATTTCATTTTTCATCTTCTGTAAAGGAAAAATGTTGCACAGTTTAATACCTTTTCTCCATGTTTGTTAAGTGTGCACTATTTATTTATTTTCCTATGTGGCCTACTCTGCCTACAGGTCATCCAGCCAGAAGGCCCAGTACTAGTCATCAGTGCATGAAAGAACTGTTTCGGTGGTATATGTGTTTTATTAAAGAAAACACAGTTTAGGGCAGGGTTGGCATTAGATCAAATTAAAAATGAGGGTTATTGTTTGTATTTCACATTTTTCTGCAAAAAGTGTATACGTGGGGCAATAATTGATGCCAGAGGAGGAAGTGTGGTGTTGTAAAAGTTTTATATAACAGTTAATTTTCACGTTTGGCATTGCTGAATTAATGGTAGTGGTTTATTCAGTGTTACCATGCCTCCTTTGTCTGACCAGTGTGTGTGTGTCTGTTCTCCATGCCATGTGGCCTGGGGGCATTTTGTGTAGTTCATGTCCATAGGCCTGAATGTGTTCTTTGTTTTCCATGCCTCCTTGCTTGTTTGTTGACCATGTGGCTAATGGCTATTTTGTGTAGTCAGCCAGTGTGCTTCTGTCATAGGCTTGCATGTGTTCTTGGTTCTCCATGCCTCCTTGCTTGCCTGCTGTTTTTCTATCCGTGTGACCTGCTGCCAGTTTGTGCAGACAATTAGTGTGTTTGTGCCATTGGCTTGCATGGGGTCTTTGCTCTCCATTCCTCCTTGCTTGCTCTTGTTGGCTTGACCATGTGGACGGAGGCCATTTTATGCAGCCAACCATTGTGCTTTGCCATAGGCTTGCATGTGTTCTTTGTTCTCCGTGCCTTCTTGCTTGCTGTTGTTGTATGGCCATGTGGCCAGTGAGCCATTTTGTGCAGTTAGTGTACTTTTGCAATAGGCTTCAATGTGTTCTTTATTTTCATGCCTTCTTGTTTGTTGGTTGACCATGTGGGTGGTGGCCATTTTGTGTTGCCAGCCAGTGTGCCTTTACCATAGGTTTGCATTTGTTCTTTGTTGTCCATGCCTCCTTGCTTGCTGTGTTTGGTTGACCATGTCACCAGCGGCCATTTTGTGCAGCCACCAACTTCAAGCCCATGAGTGTCAAGGAGGCGGCCACTGCAATCATGGCAACGCGGACGAGCAGTGTCATTGAATTGCATTTGTCCCTTTTGCAATGTAGTACCCAATTGTTCCAGGAAACAGAGCAAAGTGGCCAGAATCCACAACCAGCAAGAAAAGATCTTTCTGAAGTTGGAGCAAAAGAGGAAGTTGAGCTTCATGCCTAGCAAGAACCTCCTCTTTTAAAATCACTGGCTCCCAGATCTCCAGCAAGAAAAAGGAAGGGCGCTCCACCATCTTCTTCAAGCATCCCTTCTGATGATCTGGACATGAATTGGAGCCCAGCAGAGTCTGAAACAAGGTAGGAGAGGCAAGGGAAAATAATAGTTCCTGAAAGCCTTAGATTTATGGAAGGGGATGAGAAGGATGACAAGCCAGTCATTGTTATGGAAGCTGGCCCAGAAGAGACTGACATTACCCTTCATATTCAACCTGCTTTGAGACCTTCATCAACCCCTACCTAAGAAATGTGCACTGCAGAGAGGCAATCAATGACACCCCACCTACCTCCAATTCTTCATCAGACATTGGCACTGGCAGACTAAGAACATTCTCATTCCCAATTTGGGACTTTTTGTCAGATTAGCAAGCAGGAGAATAGCATTGCAGTATGCTCCATTGGCCATACAAGTGTTCATAGAAGTAAGCCTGGTTCACACTATGGTACTGGAGGCCAAACGACCCATATGAAAAAACATCACCCAATCCAGTGAGAGTAGCACCTTAAAAGATTTGCTGCAAGTGGTGGTGGTGAAGGTGAGTGGAGCTGGGTATCAGCTCAAATCATAGTGGGAGGTGATGAGGAAGAAAAGATCAACATATTTTTGCAAAATATCCCTGTCCCAAGCAGTGCACCAGTATTATCCATTTCCACAACAGTGAAGTGGTACAAGAGTCAGATGGAGACACCACAGCATAAGCATACAGTGACTGCCCCAAGATGCACATTGAGACTACCATCTCTTATTTCTTGGAAGTTGCCTGCTTCAGTGGGCTTTAGAATGGAAACAAATTCCAGGCTACTATTAAGAGCATGTTTAGGCAGTAGGGGCCCTATGACTGCAACCACCCAATGGCAGAATTGTACAATGGGAAACTGGCTAAAATGTTAGTGTTGGACCTCCTCCCTTTTTCTTTTTTGGAAGAAGCAGGTTTTTTGAGTTTGTAGTGGGCATCTACCCAAAATGGACGGTTTCTAGTCTGACCTATGTTGCTAAAGTTGCTGTTTCAGCGCTCCATCATGATGAGCTGTAATCGGTTGGGCAAGTGTTGTTCACACTATCCACATGATGACAGAAGTGGACCAGTTGTTACACAACTGATTACATTTGTATCATTGCACACTGAATTTCTTTTGCAGGGTTAGGCAACAGCTATGTACAGGTCTCAGTGCTACAGATGCCTTTAAGGGCGTTCAGCAGCATGCAACAGTAGCCATGTTGAAGAAATCCCATACAGCTGCAAACATCTTGGAAGACTTTAACAACAAGTTGTGTGAATGGCTGCGACCCAGAGGTCTCTGAATTGAATTGGCTCCCACAGACAATGGCAGTAATATATTCAAGGCCATGGCAGATGGTGGCTCTATCATGGTTACAGCTTGGTGCATTGCATCAATCGGGTTTTGCAGGAATTTCTCCAAAAAGAAGACATAGGGCCTGATTTAGATCTCTGTGAAGGGGTTTATTCGGTTGCAACAGTAACGGATATCCCATCTGACAAAATCTAGATACCCTTGTTTTCTATGGTATTTAGATTTTGCCCAACAGGATATCTGTCACCACCAAGATCTAAATCAGGCCCATAGTCAGCAACATACTGACCACATGCAGAAGAATCTGCACTCATTTCAGACATTCTTTTAAAGACCAGAGGCTGAGGATCATTCAGCATGCTAATAGAATACCAGATAAAGCCCTCATTTAGGAGGGGCCAACATGATATAACTCAACCTAGTACATGTTGCAGTTTCCATTTGAGCCTATGTCATACAAAGAGGTGGGGATGCAATTGGGAAAAGCATGACCACGGTTGCGGACAAATGTGAGCTAGTCAAATGCCTTACACAGATGATACTTCCTCTTGAGGTTTTCACAAAGGAAGTCAGCAAGGAGGACAGTATGATAGCCAAGCTATCCCGTTGTTGCATCTGCTACAGGACCAGTATAAAAATGTCTCTGAAAGGTTTGCACTCACAGGTGTGAGCTAAAATGCAGAAGTGCACGTCTTGCCTTGGTTGAGAGCTTAATCCTTTGCTTGGCTGTTAATACAAGCCTGCAAAGAGACATCATGTTGCCCAAAGAGTACATCTGTGCCACACTACTTGATCCACCGTATAAAACAAAATCTGGCCACTTTAATTCCTTTTTCTGAAAGTGATCTTTCAAAATAGAAGAGGTGGATTGTAGAGCAAGATGGAGACCTGGAAAAACATTGGCTGGAAATTAATAAATCCCACTACCAGACAGAAGATCTGGGGTGCCGCCTCCAACTTCCAAAAAGGGCAGTCTTGTCTTACAGCAACCAACACTAGAAACAAGAAAACTGGCAACAACCACAACTAAAGGATCAAAAGAATTGGCCCTCACCACTGCATGTGCTTCTTTTCAAGTGGCAGGTCTTACATCCAGTGCAGAGGTGAAGGCAAAAGAGATAGAGCAAGTGGCAGCACCAATGATCATTGGGAGGATGTTCCAGGAATATCTGGATGAACCAAAAGAGACCTATGTGGATCAAAACCAAATTGGATATTGGTATGGGAAGATGCACCAATAGCCAGTGATCAGCAGGCAAACAATAAAGAATCTGGCCTCTCTGGTAGCCAGTATGTCTGCTGAGTGTGTGCTCAGTGCAACTGGCACAGTTGTTACAGTGAGAAGGACCAGTCTCCCACCTTAAACATGGATAGATTAACCATGATCAAAATGAGCCAACATTTCATAGCACACAATTATACTGTTCCTTAAATATCATGGGTATAGGAATATGATTGGTCAGAGTCAAGTATGTTAGCTTACCAACTTCTGAGTGAACCATCCTGAGTTTGAGGACAAACTCTACTTCTATGAATGAGTAGGGCTCCATAGAACTTTTTAATTATTTATCAGCAAACTTCTCTGTTTGCCAAAAAAAGGAAAAAAGGATATAGCTGGTGAAACATTATGTTTGTGTCTGACTTATGCTGACCCACCATATTTTAGGCACACATATGGCCGGATTGGATTTGGACCAGTGTGGATTGAAGACTCTTCCCCATTCCCTTCATAACATTGGAGACAATTCCTAGCTTCCTCCCATGCCTATCCTTTTTTTCATCAGGGTTGCACCAGAAGATCATTGATTTACAAGACTGCTACATTCCATTGTGTTGCTTGCATCAAAGAGGAGATACAGTTGTGTACCTACCACTGTGCTCAGATTAGAAGTATCTATAGCACCAAGTGATGATATATTATAAAGTGATTGTGAGTGATGACTGATGATTTAAGTGGTGGCAGACAGAGAGGGAGGATGTTCAACTAATTTGCAAACTTGATTTCGATGATTTTCAATGCTTGGGGCCTTCTGAGTGATCATTTTCCCTAAAGGTGGTTGGCCCTTTCAAACATAGCGAAATGTACCTGTGGGGTCCACTCACTTTTTTCTGGTTCTTCAGAGACCAGACACTTTAGTTAGCAAACACAAATCTGCACAAAATACGCCAATTCTATTTCTCTACTTGTTCTTCAAGGGCACTGCTCTATAGGTCTATCTTGCTCAGGACAGGAGTTGAACAGAATTACTCAGAGTCAGGAGGAGGATGGTAAGACTGAGGATAGGACTACGTCAATAGCCAGAAGAAGGAAGTCATCAACTTCATAGGGAAACCATGATGATGATGATTTTGAGGCCTAGTACTTTCACCTTTGTGGACTGGAGAGAGGTGCGTTGATTTGGGAAATGCTGCTGAGTGTGTGCTGCATTGTTGGCTCAAAGTAAAACTCCTCTCATGTTCTTGCTCTGCCTCTTCTTGGTACACTCCTCATGAAGTGTACCTTCTTTCCTTCTCCTTGACTCTATAATACAATTTCTGCCTTCTCTTTCCTGCATAAAAGGTGAAAGCTCAACACTCCTACTTATCTACCAGACAGTTCTGCCAGGAACTCAAGTGTGATGGACTTTCTCAGAAGAATGCAGATGCAGTGCTCAATTTGGCAATATATTATAATTTTTCTTTTAAAAATCATAATTTTTAGAACTGGGTGGGTTCACTTCATTCCTGCATAATTAGTATAGTTCAAACCTAGATGACAGAACATTTAGATATCTCACTATAACATAGGTCCCTGGGACTGAAGGACTGTTTGCAATGCATTTAACTGAACTGTGTCATACTCATCCCTTCGTTCCCTTCCACAACAGATTGTGGATGATGCTGCAGTGCTGCTCATTGCCCTGATTAAAATTGTTGTTGTGTTGTGTAGTGTTTGTCTTTGTCACACCTTTCCCCAAATCCCGTTTCCCATCCATTCATCAAACCCCTAACCCTCTCCCCCCTCTGTTATGTCATTTACTGAGGTGTGAATTAATTTTTACCACATGGATCACTCACTTGGGGGGCAGATTTGGCTAAATGCAAAACCAACTCACTGCGGGATCTTCTATTATCTGAGCAATAGCCCACACCATCCCCTCTTATCCAACCACACATAAACCCTTAACTTTGTACACTCCATACTTTAAGTACACTTTTCCTGACTTAAGGATTTTGTGACTTTAGTTTTAATTAAATTCCATGCTCCCCATTGCTCAGAATAATTTGCTATTGCTAGTTTTTGTTATAATGCCCGATTTTCTTTGTTGTGTCATGGTGGTAGTAATATCATTCCTTCCACAGTTATGATATAAATGTAGAACCCACTCATTCTGTGTTTTTGTTTCAATTTAGTTGCCTGTGATGGACAATACTTTTGATTAATTCTACATTTCGAGCTCACCTAGCTGGGAGTGGAACCTCGCTTGTGACGCCTTCTCTGTTAGCACACTGTCAGCACCAGAAGGCATCTTGGGCATCCCTGTAAGGAAGAGAGAGTAGTAGCAACCCATTGCTTCATCTATTCATGTTTGAGAACTATGGGGTGAAGTGAGCTTGTTTAGTTAGTAGGTAACTAAACTGTACTGCCGATAAGTAAGTTCTTGTTTGTCTAGGTTGTTGTAGGCAATGACAACACCCCCCCCCAATGGTCAATATAGTTATAAAGCATGCTAGGCCAAGGGTATAACTAACTTTAACTAAATGGTATACACTTTGGTAATTGGATTAAAATGTGCTGCGGCAGCAATGCAAAGTAAAAGTAAAACACAAAAAATATTCCAGACATAAGGTATGACAATATTATTTCCCTTTATCTACTTCATTTTCAATATAGAAAACCTACCCTCTCCACCCACAACAGGCCCACCCTTCTCCCCAAACAATTCACTTTGTCCCCAACCAATGTCCAAAAAAGCTAAAGTCTAATGAGTTTAACAAAAGTATGAAAGTCCCTTTCTAATTTCAACCCTCTCCACCTACAAGTCCCTCCCACCAAAACAAAAAATAAAAAAGACTTAGAAGAGGGCATTCTCTATGAGGGTCCACAGTTCTTGTTGCTGGGCCTTGAGGCATGACATCTGATGGCCCAAGTGCACCAGCTCACTCTGCTTGCACCATTGGAACAGGCAGTCCGATGGGGGCAACAATGCTGGTATGGATGCAGGTGGCTGCCAGCGGCACTGGCAATGATATGGCCCTGAGGATATAGCCACAGGCGGCTGGCTGGAGGAACTGTTTTTCGAGGCAGGGGCATGTGTCTCACCCTCATCCTCATCCAGCCATTGGTACTCTGCCTGGGTGGCCTCCAACCTCTGCCACCACAGCCTTGCTTCTATATATTGCCTTGACAGTGGCACAGTAGCAGTACATTGCTGGTCCCCTAGGGCCATTGGAATTTTTTATATTATTAGGAGTTTCATAGGTACATGGTTTTACCCACACATGCCTCACAGAAAAACACTGACTGGCTGAAAGGAATTGAGACAGCATATCATCAGATTGAAAATAAACAGAGTATTTTTTCTTCTCCTAAAGGGTTTCCTAAAAAAACCAAACAGACACTTGGAGTCTGATTTAGATCAGATGGTGATGGATATTCCATCTGCCAAAATTTAAATCTCATCAACCAATATCTAAATCAGGCCCTTTGTGTGGAAAAAGAAAATTGAATTGGCTCGCATTAATGAGTAAGGCATCATCCACTATGGAGTACATGTATTGTTGTTGTGCTAAGTTAATGGAGGCATGCTAGCTAGCGCATAGGGTACTACTTTGTTACTCTGTATAGTCTGTTGCTGGCACAATGGACAGTTATCTTACTTTAATTCCAATGGCCCTGCTCTTCTCCAAATATCTTTCAATTCTATCCTCACTCCAAAGAGGCACATGAGTAATACACGTCACACACATCATGTATAATATGTAAATAATAAATATCCTGTCTGCTATAAGTAGACAGTGGGAAAAACTATGCACTGCAGTAGAGGGAAAGGAACAGGTTATATAGATTTTATTGGACACGTTCATCACAGAGTATCCCATCAGCAAAACCTGAAATGACAGACACTCAGGTTGTCATTATGACTTTGGTGGTCTTCTTTGAAGACCACCAAAGCCACTGGTGTCAGAAGACCGCCAGTGCTGGCGGTCTTCCGTCCACCATATTATGGGTACTGCTGGATCTCTGCCACACTTTGGTATGTAATAATGTGGCCTGGCGGTGTCCTGCTGGTGGGGTGCTGCTGGAGGTAGAAGCGCCCTTTCTCGTTCCCTGCCAGACAACCTTCTCCATGGACCAGGTAAGTTGATCGTCCGACAGGGGAGGAGAGTGGGGGGTGGTGTGTGTGTGTGTGTGTGTGTATGAGTGGGTGTTGTCTGTGTGTGTGCATGAATGTGTGTATGCGTGGTTATATACATGTCTGAATGTAGAAGTGAGTGCATGTGTGTATTTGTGTTTGTATTGGTGTGAGTATGCGTGGTTGAATGCATGTATGAGTACAGAGGTGAATGTGATTATGAATGCGTATGAGTGAATGTGTATTTGTTAGTGTAGATGAATGAGTGTATGCATGGTGCATGTGGGTGTCTGTGTGCATGTGCGTGTATGTGGGGACAGGGGGCTGTGTCTGATGGGGGAATGGGGGTGGGCGACACTGTGTCTGGAGTAGGTGGGGGTTCAGTACATGCTTGGGGGGGTAGAGGAGTTGTCTACCAGTGACAGGGAAGTAATTCCCTGTCACCAGTAGCCTTTCCACCAGGGTTTTAGTGACTGTGCTATCGCAGCAGAAACCCAGGTGGAAAGGTGGCTTCTTGCTGGTGGTCTTCTGTGGAAGACGGTATGAGTAGAGATGTGGCAGGTTGGCAAAGGCCAACCTGCCACACTCATAATGTGGTGGTCTTCACCGCCACCTTTGCCCTGGTGGTCAGGAGACCTCCAGTGTCATAATGACCCCCTTTATACCACTTTACTCCCTTGCCTCACCCTCAAACACAAATTATTTTAAACAAACACATTTGCTTGTCAGTAAGGAAAAGAAACTTGACTTACTCTATTGCAGGGTGAGTTAAAGGGATCATTCTGGGTAGGTAGACATTTTGCTATTGAATAGTGGAGTGTCACTGATCATTGTGTGCCTAAACTTTGACTTAGTCATTCACAGTAGTTGAAAGTTGACAAAAAGGAAAAGTTTGAACAGGTATAAATCCATTAAGGAAGTCATGAAAAATATGAACCATTTGGCCAGAAAAATGTGGCACGGGCCAAGCATGGATTTTTCAATATTTTTGGTATGCTGGCACAGGAAAGAATAAAGGAGTTAAGTACTAGGAGGTGCCTGAGTGGGCACTGGGAGGGAAGGGAAACACATCTTGTTTTAGTTTCAGTTTCCAACTGTGTAAATGCTGCATTAACTGAAGCAGACACATACTGCACAGCCAACACTGCTGTGCTGAATTTAACCATGCTGCAGTTAGGTCATGGGTCATGAAATGCCTGGGGTAGGGAGGTTATGCATGATGATGGGTGGGATCTGACTCTCTTAACAAGTACAGTGAGTATACTAGTAATTGTCAATAAGCAAATAATGTAACTTACCACTGCCCATCCCTGCCACTGCTGGGACTACCCCTTCAACCACCTACACATCTGGCTCTGACCCCAGCACTTTTGGTCTGTGCAACTAGAAAAAACATTCCACATTTTAGAATTTTAGATGGCAGAGATGTCCCCAACACTTTCTATTTCTTTTAACAAAACACAACAGCATCACATCACTATAGTTCGGTTGGCAGTATCTTCTCTTCTGTCAAGAATATCACGTTGGGCATTTTGTTGCTTGATGATGTTAGTAAAACTAGGCAGTCAAGATGACAAAAACCATTTCTTTATTGAGTGGCAGAGCTATGGTAACTGTGAGTCCTTTGAAGTGCAATGAAGGGGTAGATTGATCAATGAAGGATATATGATTTTCATTTTGGCAAATGCAATGGGACTGTCCTCATCCTACTTTCCTGCCATGTTGCACTTTCATTGAAACTGCTGGTATACTGAATAATTCATGCAACATAATATTAGTGGGGTGTGATGGTCCGGCGCGATATGGCCTGTTCACAAAACCGACTTGTGCTGGCACTACCACAATTGCCCTGGTTCTTTCTGAAGATGCAGAGAATCTGGAATCTCTTCCAACAGTGAAGGCGGGGCCAGGAGGTTGAGGCGCAGGACCAGGTCAGCCTGAAAACCGGCGGACGAGAGGAGAGAGGTGCGCAATGGAGGAGTGGGGAGCAGCAGCACAGGAGGACAGAACAGCGACCACCGACAGAAGCCAGAAGGAGAAGAGGAGTCGGATGGCGGAACAGACATCTCAGCATCCCAGGAGGCGTAACGCGAACCTACCAGCCACGCTTCAGGAGAAGCGTGGCAACCTCTGGTGCGTTCTGAGAGCAAGCAAAAGGGCGCAAGCGTGGTTGGGTGGGGAGAAGGGAATGAGAGCCATGGGGGAGTGGGAGGTTGGGAAGAGAAGGGAACGAGAGCCAAAGGGGAGTGGGAGGACTGGAAGAGAAGGGAATGAGAGACAAGGGGGAGTGGGAGGACGGGAAAAGAAGGGGAAAAGAAAACGGGAAAAACCCTCCACAGAAAAAGTATAAGGGACAGAGAAAACCACAATAGATAGAAAATACCCAGCAGTAGGAAAGCCAAAGGTAGTAAAGAAGACGTGGGATTGCCACTCATTAAGGCAAAGGAACCAGAGAAAAAAGGCAGAAGGCTAGAAAGGAAAGAAGAAAGAGGAGGGAAACACAACAGAAGCTACAAAGACAGGGAAGTACAAAAGAGATACAGAGAAGAGACTGTCGTAGTTTGGACTCTTGCTCTAAGCAAGACTGCTGGTCTCAGGATGACAGTACTTTAGTTTGTAGGTGACTAAGTTTCTTCCTACAACTAGTTGTAACTGTTGTCCAAACCTTACCGGCTAACTAGCAGTACTTCACCAGAAACACAATAGTAAAAAGGTGATTTGTAGCAGTCGCTTACGCATGGACTCAAAATAAGATCTCTCAGGGTTGTCGTGGTTAAACGGATATTACCCTTTTCTTACAGATTATTATGTTTCATACAAACAAAGGCAATAACACAGATGCAGTGAAGTTATAATAGTTTTTATTTAACATAACTGCAATTTGTGATAAGTTGCATGAACTGCAATGATTAGGATAATGAATATACCAAGCAACAGTATTGTGAAGAGGAGAGTAATTGTTATAAAGACCCCCACCATTATGCAATATATGAAAGAAATATATGTATAGGTAAAAAATGGAATAAGCCCTAACACCCTAAGGAGAGTAGGTCTAACCTCCTACCTAAAAATGGAGAGCTGGGTTCGTTAAACCTAATCTGCCAAAGCCGTGTCCATGAGAGGAGCCCCCAACCCTCGTTACCTTGGAATGAGGTCTCTATCTCAGACTCCGCAGGGACACGAAGACTGGGTCAGCGTCAAGATGACTGCAGCATCGGTATCAGCGATGGTGGCGATGCCCTCTGGTCGGAATCCCTCTGATTATCTGTCTAAAAGTGTGTTGTATTTATACAGATCTACAAGGTCCCTTGACATAAGTGTTATTCATAACAATAGATAACAGGCATGCTTGGGACGGCAATTAATATCAACAATCCCTCGAAAGTATAGAGAGGGAAAATCCCTAAGTGTGAATGCCTACTGTATGTTTGTCTTTTGTGCTTGATCTTGACGCCTTGGCGCAGTGACACTGATAATAAAACCCACAACAAGTGGCCTAACTATAAACAAGGCTGCCATTTTAAAGGAAATAAATAATTAAATGGACTAAGACAGAGCAAGCTAAGTAGGTTAAAAGTCACTGGGCGACGGGGGCACGAGTTTACAAGCCTACGGCTAAGCTAACTCCTGTTATCCTGTTAAAACAAACCAGGATTCACTACAAGACAGTGGAGGAGAAGAAGCAAGAAAAGGACCCTACAATAGAAGGTGCTTCCAGGAAATAAGAGGGAGATATAGCAATACAGAATTCTTGATAGACGAGGTGCCAGTGAGAGATGAAAGGAAATAAAAAGACATTAGAAAGACCAGAGAGAGAGAGAAAAGCCCCTACGATACGACACAAAAGAAAGAAAAGCAGGGTAGGGAAAGAAAAGAGCCAAAAGAGAAAAGAAAAGGAACTTACCGACACTTCTCTTGTTCTTTTCCTCACATGCACTTCCTGGGAGCCCTGCAAGAGAGAAGACCAAGGAAGATGTGAAAAGCCAGGAAAAGGAAACAAACAAAAAGGAAACAGTACAAAAAAAAACACTTATATGACGCGCCAGATAGTCCTAAAAGCCAATAAAGTACATCTAAAACCAACCAACCCTATCTCTTTGTGTCGTCCTTGACCCCGTCCGGTCACATGGGGGTCACCATGACCATGGCCATTCTCTTATTTTACTGTTTAAGCATGATCAATGAAAAAAAAGCCTTCTCAACAAACCATGGTAGAGTACCTAAAATCTCATCTCTTAGTCTTACAATAACAGTCCACATGATATACTAGGTAGTGGAGAGGGAAAGCTTAATAATAAAGTAGAAGAAAACTACAGATTAGAACACACAGGAGCAAGCCAGCTACAGAAACATGAAATAGAGAAAAAAGGATAATGCATGGATAACAATAATTAACAAATATTAAATAGAATGTAGAGGATTTGAAAAAACAGTCACAGTATACAAAACAAGGACAAATTATTCTAAATGGGGAGAGGGAAAGTTAGGGAAATACTATTAACAGAAAGACTTACTGGGGTCAGCAGAGCCATCAACTGTCGTGCTGGTGGTGGCAGTGGTACTTCCACCCACCGATGCACTGGTGGTGGGAGCCTTGGCCTGACCCGCTGATGCTCTCTTCTTGACCTTGGGTGCTGATGTAAGAAATAAAGGATTAGTGGTACATTTAATCTCTCAGAAACAATTTTGACAGGCAAAGGAAAATGTAGTAACATATCGGGGCAGATTTAAGAAAAGTGGTGCTACACCCAATATTCCTTGTATCAAAGTTACCTATTACTAAATTTCCTAAACCTAAGCCCTATTGCAAATTTCCTAAACTAAATTTGGAACTACAAATGCATTTCAATGAATGATTTTAGCTTTTTAACCCCCTATAATGGGGTCAACTCAGTTTCCCTTTTCAGTGTATAAATGCATACTACACATCACTTGGAGATTGCTTGGGAGTGTACAAGCTACATAAATAGAAAGACAGTTAGAACACTAACTCACTGATCTTACTACTACCACTATCTTAGTAACAGGAAAGAGGAGTCTGCATGACTTCCTAAATAATCAGCCAAAGCGAGGGCCGACAAGTACAATTAGTTAGCACCGAGCACGTGGCTGGCTAAATTGGATCAGATGATATTTGTAACCTTGCGTAAACTTAGCGTACCTCTGAGTGTGAGCAGCATGCTGTTTGAAAAAATATATATTAGTGTTGTAGGCACAACAAATTAATTATTCACCGATCCCCACAAACTGGATGCCTAGCAGTTCATGCAGGACCTGCTCCGAGGTCAAGGATGTCAGCTCAGTGGTGCGTCAAGTGCTCAGTACTTCCCGGACTAAGTACGCCAGTGCCACCATAGGACTTTTTAATTATTTCTCATTTAACTTTTTCTTTCTTTCTTTGTAAAAAAAATAGATAGTGGAACATTATGTTTGTATTCGATTTATGCTGACCCACCATTTTCTAGTCACACTCACATACATGGCTGGATTGGAGTTGGACCCATATGGAGGGAAGAAGCCCCCATATTCCCTTCAGGCCATTGGAGACAATGCCTACCTCCCTCACATGCCATTGCCTATCCTTTTATTTACATCACCTAGCAGGGATGCCCCAGAAAATCACTGATTAAAAGACTGCCAGTGCAAAGGCCAAATTCCAATGTGCTGCTACCATCAAAGAGGAATTAATATTTTGTATCATCAACCACCAAACTTAGAATGGAAGATGTAACTGCTAACTATTGCACCAGTGAGCGGTGATATATTGAGCGATTGTAAGTGATGTTTGATGACATATGTGTTGGCTGGCTAACAGTGAGGGAGGGAGTTCAACAAATGTGTAAATGTGATTTCAATGATTTATAGTATTTTTGGGCTGATGGGTGATCACTATTTCCTGAGAGTGACTGGCCTTTCAAACTTTGTGAAACAATCTGCAGGGTCCACTTCTTTTTTCCAATTCCTCAGACACCAGATCTGCCACTTTTGTTACCAAACACAAATCTACACAAAATGCTCCAATTCTGTTTCTCTATTTGTTCCTAAAGAGCAGTGCAGTACATGGGTCTACCTCGCTCGCTTTGGGACTGGGACAGAGTTACTCAGATCAGGAGGAGGAGGATGGAGGAAGGACTCAGGGCAGGACTACCTCAACAGCTAGAAGGAGAAAGTTATTGACTTCAAAGAGAAACCATGAAGAGGGCAAGGAGCCTGAGGCCTAGTAATCACTCACCACTCTGGACTGGAGAGAGGTGCCGTTATTTGGGGAATGTTGCTGAGTGTGTGTTTGTTGCATTGCTGGCTCAAATGTGAAACTCCTCTTTATGTTCTTGCTCTGCCTCTGAGTCTTCTTGGTGCACTCCAGACTCCTCATGAAACTTACAGTGCTTCCTTTTGTCCTTCTCCTTTACTCTATAATACAGTTACTATTTTTCAATATGCAGACCTTCTCCTAGTCTACTCCTCTCCTGCATAAACAAAACTTGGAGAAAGCTCAATACATTTCAGCTTACCTACTGGACAGCTTCAGCAAGGCACCCAAGAGTAATGGACATTACAAGAACAATGGAGGTGCAGCACCCAACTTAGCAATACAGTATCATTTTCCTTTTAACAATCATAATTTTTAGAACAGGGTGGGTTAACTTCAATCCTCCAAAATGTGTTTATTTCAAACAAGAAGATATAATATTTAGAGATATGCTACCTTGGGCCTCCCTGGGGCAGAAGGATGGTTTGCAATACATTTAAATTAACTGTGTCACTTATTCCTTCATTGTTTCCTTCTACAACAAATTGATGATGCTTTCTTTCAATCTAGTTGACAGTGATAGATAAACCTTTGATTAATCCTGCAGTTCAAGTTCACATAGTTGGGAGTGGCACCTTGTGTCTTTCCTGTTAGTGCACTAGCCTGCTAATTCTACTAACACCCATGTAAGATAAGATGCCACCTTGGGAAAACCCTGCAGTAAGAAGACTGAGGTATCAGCCCTCGCATCTTCTTTTTAGGTTTGAGAAGAGCTATGGATTGAAGTGAACTTGTTTAGTTAGTAATTCATCATTCTACTGAAGAAGATGTTGTTTGTGTGTATCTAGGTATTTGTAAACAAAATAGGCAAATGTAATCATCCCCTAGTGGTCAATATAATTGCAGAGGGTAGTAGAGCAATGATATAGGTAAGTGATATACACATTTTAGCAGATATAAAAATAACAAGCTATACTAAAAGACAGCAGTGCAACCTAAACTCCCACCAAAAAAAGAAATGAAAAAAGAGCTCAGAAGAGGGCATTGTCTATTTGGAGCTGATCCAAGCTCTTCTCTTTCCTGTCAATCCCATTCTCCATTAATATCCGGGAGGATGGAGGCTGGGGCTGGTGTGGTCCTGAACTGGGGCCTGGGTCCACCTCTTTCTCCTCCAGGACCACCAGACACCAGTATTGTGCCTGGATAGTCTCCAGTTTCTGTCACTGCAGACAGGATGTTATCTCCTGCCGGGTAGGTGGTGCTGGTGGACCAATAGTAGTAGCTATATCGAGAAAAAAAGAAAGAAAAATTGTAAACAATATTCTGTGCAAACACTTGTTTAAAATTAAGTAGTGGATGGCACATTAGCAGTGCATTGTCGGTCCAATGGGTACATTGGCATTTGATGTGATTTTGATTAGGAGAGTCATAGGGCCAATTTTATTTGGTTACCCCCAAATGTGTTGCATAAAAAACACTCACTGTCTCATAGAATAGAATTAAGGCAGAATAAAAACAGATTAAAAAACTGAGATTTGATTTATTTTTTTAAAGGCTTTTCTAGTAACTAACCAGACACTTTGAGTGGAAAACTAAAAATAAATTATCTCTCATTTATGAGTAAGGCATTATGCACTATGGAGTACAAGTTGTGTTAAACTATTGGAGGCATGCTAGCAAGCCCTCCAGGTGCTTTGCTAATGTCTGCAGCTGGGGCAGCTGTAGTTGACAATTATCTATCTTTAATTCTAACCTCAAAGAGGCAGATGAATAATAGATAGGTACTACATCACACATGTCACAGATAAAATACAGATATTATTAACCTGCCTTCCATAAGTAGATAGTGGGGAAAATGATGCACTACACTACAGGGAAAGAAATGGGCTATATAGGTTGTATTTGGCATGTTTGTCACAGAATATCCTTTACACCAAGCTTAAAATCAAATCCGGCACCCTTTACTTACTGGCCTCGCTCACTGCCACAAATTATTTTTAAAAAATTAACTCACTGGGCCATAAGGGAATGAAACTTGACTTACTCTACTGTAGGGTAAGGTAGAGGGATTAGATAGGTAGGTAGGGTTTTTGCCATAGAATAGAGGAGTGTCAGTGATCATCGATTTGTTATGTGGGAAAGCCTAAAGGGAAAAATCTGACAGACATAAAATAAATCTGCTATGGGAAACCATGCAATATATTTTGAAATCACTACACATGGCCATAAAAACATGGCACATGCCAAGAATGGATTTTTCATTTTTTTTTGGTAGGCTGGGATCATAGAACTTAGGAAAGAATAAAGGAGTGAAGTACTAAGAGGTGATTGAGTGGGTGAAGGGAAACACCTTGTGTGTTCAGTTTGCAGTGCATTGAAAACTTTGTAAATGCTGCATTAACTAAAGCAGACGCGCATTGCATAGCTAACACTGCAGTCACAAATTGAACCATACTGCCCTTATTTGGTCATGGGTAGTGAAATGCCATGGACAGGGATGTGGTTGGTGAATGATGATGGGTGTGGTACATATCTTCCTCGCTTAAAAATTACAATGAGTTAAGGGATTAGAACAAAATCTTAAATACCCCCACTTTGAGCCAAAACTTTGATAACTATAAAACAAAGTAAGCGAAGTTGGTGAGCCGCACGCTCCTCTCCAGAAGAGCTCCCTTGTTTATTTATCCAAGCAATTATTCAATCATCCTTTCACTCCTCCTACTATATTCACCCATAGCCACCATGATTTAAGCTTTACTTTCTCTCATCCAGTCTTTTACCAACATTTCCAATCCTTTATCAATCCATTCATTATACACCCTTTCTCTCAATCATCCTTTGACCCATCCATTTACCAAACACTTACCCATGCATCCTTTCCCCCACCCACGCATCCTTTCCTTTCACTCATTTCACCTATCCCTACCTTTAACCTTCCATTCTTTCCTGTTTCCATGAAGCCATAATTTTTTGCGTACATTATGTGAGCTTTAGCTAAGTTGCAGATAGAAGAAGACATAACTCAACACCCTTGTAGCTAGTGAGTATAATAGTAATTGTCAATAAGCAAGCAATATGACTTACCATCGCTTGTCCCTGCCACTACTTCTCTCCCTCCAACCGAATCTCCTCCTGCGGTGGCACTTGAACCAACAGCACTCTGTGTGGCTAGATGCCAGATGCACCTTCCCTTAATTTTTTAAATAAAAAAAATACAAACATAATACATCTCTACAGTTTGGTTAGCACTGCAGTATCTTCTATCAAAATATCACTCTGGGCATTTTGTTGGTTCACAATGTTAGAAATGCCTGGTAGTCAAGCCAACTAAAAACTTTTCATGATGGAGGGGCAGAGCTACAGCCTATGATGATGATGACTCTGAATCTTTAAAGCGCAATGAATGATGAAGGAGTGGAATAATAATGGTCAATGAAAAACATGTGGTGTTGGTTGGGAAATGCAATGGGACCTCGTGCTTTCCAGCCTCGCTGCACTGTCACAAGTTCTGCTGGCATACTGTATAAACAAATTACATAGCACAACATTGGGGATTGGGCGGGTAGTCCATGACCATGGCCACTCACTTATTACCCGTTAGTGCATGAGCACAGACATGAATGCCTTCTCAACAAACATACATGTTGAATATTATTGATAATACTAGCTTACTTGGGCCTGCAATCTTCACAGTAGACCGTAGAGTACCAAAAATCTGTTCTTAGTCTTACAGTAACACAAGATATATAGGAAAGAGGGAATGATTACCACCTAAGCAGAAGAAATCTACAGACAAGTAAAAACTGGAAAAAGTTTGCTACCAAAAAAGAAACATGAAATAAGGAAAAAAAATAAGATAATGCAAGGATAACAGGCATTAAACAAAAATTGAATAGGAGAGTTGGAAAAGAAAGGAGATAGTATAAAACATAAACAAGGCAAAATTAAAACTAGTATAAAGTGGGCAGGGATAAAAGTTAGGGAAACACTAATAATAAATAATAGGACTTACTGGGGTGAGCAGAGCCCTAAGCAGTGGTGCTTGTGGTCTACTCCTTCTCCTCTCCAGCTTTTACATTACCTGCCTCAGCGCTGCCCCTCTTCTTGCTCTTGGGTGCTGATGTAAGAAATGATGAAGTTTAAAAAATAGATTTGTGGTACAGTCAATCTCCACAAAATTATTATAACAGGCAAACACAGTAACATTGTACTTATCTAAATCAGATCTCCTATGGAACTAGGATTGACTATCCTTGAGTTGGCTGTACTAATCCTAAAATCCCTTGTCCAAAAAACTACATTTGGAAAACATGCACTGCAATGAATGATCTTTGATTCTATTCTCATTTATCAACATCCTTGATGGACCAAATCAGTCTCCCTTTTTTGCCTTGCACAGATGTATACTAGTACTACACATCACTGTGAAATTGCTGGGACTGTACAAGTTACATGAAAGTCACAGAGAATGCTAGCTCACTGATATCACTAATTCATTACGGTAACAGGAGAACAGAGGAGTCTGCATTGCAATGGTGGTTTCTTAAATAAATGGCCAAAGCTAGCGCCAAGGAGTTTGATGAGGTAACGCAGAGCACCTGCCTAGTTCAAACTGGATCACATAATGATAATTTTTATGTAAACTAAATATAACTTACCTCTGATTGTGAGCAGCATGCGATTTGGAAAAAAAGTTAGCATTGTAGAACACAAACACAACAAATGATATAATTAATACTCACCGAGCACCAGAACCTCGATGCCTAGCAGGTCCAGGCTATCCGCCCAGTGGTGTGTCAGCTGCTGGGTGGTGCGCTGGAGCTGGCCGGTGCACCGCACACCTGTGCACTCTCCACCAGCACAGCTGATGCTCCCGCAGTGGGTACCCACTGCCAGGCCTGCTGCCTTCTGCCTCCACACAAAAGATTGCCCGGGGCCACACCCCTTGGCAGCACCACTGTCCACAAGGTAAGAGGCTACTCCGGACTGTTCTGAGGGGGCTAGTGCCATCACTCTCCTTGTCGCTGCCCTGCTCTGCCATGGCACTGGGTGGGGTAAAGAAAGGAAACAGGACAAGGAAGGAAGGGAGGAAGGAAGAAATAAGGAGGTAAGGAAAAAACAAACAGCAATGCAAAAAGTCACAAAAACACTAAAAAATTTAAAAAACATAAAATACACAGACAAAAAACACACTAATAAAATAAATAAAACTCATGAACAGGCTGATTAGGAGGGTGGAGGACTGAAAAGATTAGGAACGGATTCAAAAACATGCCCAGCAACATGAACAGAGTAAGAAAACAAGATGCCCAAACCCATGTGAACCACTGGTGCCGTTTGCATGCAAGTTTGAATGCAAGGATGTACTTTGTGCTCGTTTGATGTAAAATGCAATGCAAATGGGCAAGATGGGGAAACTCCCCCACCCACAGAATTCCACGTAACGCCATCATTTTTTAACCTCTTTGCAGAGTTATCAGTAGAGTGATTCTGTGAACTCCGCCCAGACCTAATATAAATATACTTGTTGTTTTTTAAAGTTGGTGTGGATCTCCTTATTGAGTGATCTGTCTCATTTAGTGACCGTGTGCCTATGGTAAATTTCTATCACTCCTCTTTGATAATCCTAAAGCTGCTCGACCGCACTACACCATAAAGAGCACCTTGGGATTGTTAGAGCAAGTCCTGTCCACTAGTAAGGGAATCCCTGGTCTCTTTGCATGGTATACCTCATTTTCGTATACAATATAAAGAGCCATCTTCCTACATTTGCAGTGCAGCTGTGAGGTACAAGATATGACATTTGCTGTATCACTCGGTTAATAGGTGATACCACTAAGGAATTCAATATTGTCTTTAGTCAGGAAACGTTTTTCAAATTTTTTTATTTTTCTAAATTGTTTAAAAGTAGGTATAGTGCCTTGTGTTAAGTCACCCAGTCCAAACTATTTAGAATTTAACATACTGTAGTTAGTTAGGCCTTTTAGAAGTGTTCTTAGGTTAATCTCAGGAGCTCAACCCGAGCCCCTACTGATACCTTAAGTTGGCCCAACCTAAGGCCCTCTGCCAAGCATGGAAACTTGCCATGGGGTCTAAACACACCAAAACCCATCTGCAGTAGCTGCTTGCAGAAAATGACAGAGCCATGGCAAGCAAAGAAACCCCTTGTGAAGATGAGGAGGATGAGCCTGTGGAAGACAATGATGAGTCCCTCTACAACTCCACTGACAGCAACACCACTGGGAGCACTTCTGCTAGTACCCAAGAGATGCTAATTTCCAGAAGCTAGCCAAGAGGATAGAAGTAAAAGCTAGCCTCTCAGATATAGAAAAATAAAGAGCTGGGATGGATCTTGGACCCATCTCTGGTGGCAGCAACATTATAAATAGGGAGAAAGACAAAGCTTTTAATCCTAATATCCCCGAAGGGATTGCCTTCAAACATGCAGGAGGTGATAATATCACTTAGGGCCTGATTTTGAGTTTGGTGGAGAGGAAATACCGTCCACCAAACTCCCGACAGGGTGGCCGCTGCCTTTGCGGCGACCACTCCATTGTTCCTATTAGGAGTTTCCCACTCGGTTGGTGGGCAGAGACCTTGGTTTCCACCCGATGGCCTAGGGGGAAACAGACAACAGCATTGTCTCCTTCTTGTAATTGAGCCGGTGGCAATGTTATAGTCTGCAGGGCGCACCAGTACCCTCGCAATATTCACTGTCTGCAAGGCAGACGGTGAACATTGCAATGGTGCTGGGCAGGGGGACTCCTGCACTGCCCATGTCAAGTGCATGGGCAGGGCAGGATTCCCGCTGTGGCCTCCTGCACCTGTTCTCTACAAGCCTTTTCATGGCGGTGTTACCTCATCGAAATGGCTGGCAAAGAACACGGTTGTAATCCACAGGGCAGCGCTGCCACCGTCAGGCCATCAGGATCATGGATCCTGGTGGTGCTGGCGAAACCCTGGTGGTCTGACTGTCAGGGTCTTAATGTGACAGTCGGACCGCCAGGCCCCAAGTGTTTCCCATCCTTTGACAAGGTTTGTAAAATGAGGAAATTCAGCCAAAGGGATTGGATCTCTCTACTGTGGGAGATGTTTTCTTGAGAGTGTAGGGACAGGCTCCTGATAGTGAATGAGGCAGATGCTGCGTCTTATGACTGTGTGAAGGATACTCTGAGGGATTTGTACTCAAAATGGAGTAGTTCAGGATCAGGTTCAAGGAGACTAGAAAAATCTCTAGTCAATCCTGGGTAGATTTTGTTGACTTCTCATAAAAACCACTGGGTGGCTGGTTAAAAGGGAACCGGGTGGAAGAGTATGATGGGCTTTATAACCTTATTATGAAAGAGCATTTGTTAAGTAACTGTGTTTCTGAAAATTTGCATCAGTACCTAATAGACTTAGGTGGTCATTACAACATTGGCGGTAAAAGCTGCTTACCGCCGTGCAGAAGACCGCCAACACACCACTGCGGAATTCCGCCACAGCTATTATGATCCACAGCTCGGAATCCGCCAAAATTTAGACACCCACACAAGTCCGCCACACCAAAGGTCAGTGATAAACTGGTGATAAGAAAACCTCCACTGTCACACCAAAAGGAATACGCCCACACTATCATGACCCACGAATCCACGTGGTGGTCTTTCAACCGTGGTATTCCATTGGCGGTACACACCGCCGTGCTCAAAATAGACACACATTTACAAAACACAACCACATTGGACAATTCGAAATACACACACCTGATACACATACACACACCGCTCCAACACACCCAATACAATATAAAACAAACAACCACATCACCCACAAACCCCTACGACAACAATTGCGACAGAAGGCCAGAGATAGGGACAACACCAGAAACAACACTAGCATCCACAGGCACTCAACACCATCACTCATACAACATCCACGCACCTCACACAACACACCTCTAAATATCACCCCATACACCACGACACACACCACCCCACACATCACCCACACCACCCCATGGCACCGCAAAGACACCCCAGTTTTTCTGAGGAGGAGCTCAGGGTCATGGTGGAGGAAATCATCCGGGTAGAACCACAGCTATTTGGATCACAGGTGCAGCACACCACCATAGCTAGGAAGATGGAGCTATGGCGCAGAATCATCGACAGGGTCAACGCAGTGGGACAGCACCCTAGAACACGGGATGACATCAGGAAGAGGTGGAACAACCTACAGGGGAAGGTGCGTTCCGTGGTCTCAACACACCAGATTGCGGTTCAGAGGACTGGCGGTGGACCCCCACCTCCTCCCCCAGAACTAACAACATGGGAGGAGCAGGTCTTGGCTGTACTGGATCCTGAGGGCCTCGTAGGAGTAGCTGGAGGGATGGACTCTAGTAAGTCAAACCTTTAACTACCATATCCCCCACCCTTCCTGCATGCTATCACATACCCCCACCCTCGCCCTCACCCCCATCACTCCAACTCCTCACACACATGTCCCACTATCACGAACCACACATCCCAAACCCAAGCCCTGCATGCAACACCAAATCATCGACACCCATCACCAAAGCATGTCCACTGCACATACCCATACACCCCCTAAACCATTATCACAGAAGGTCCCACACAAGAATGAAAGCACTGGGGTGCAGGGTGACCCACCCATTGCACACCATGGCACACACAGAGGCAATAATCATGCCTTTACACCCCTGCAGGACCCCTACCCAACGTCACCGGACAGGAGGGTCCAGATATGTCCACTCCACCCACAGAAGAGGCCCACAGTGATGACAGCAGCTCTGTCCAACTGGATCTAGATTACAAGCCCGGCCCATCTGGGACCTCGGGACAGTCGGTTCCCCTCACACTGGCACAGGCCACTACAGAGCTTCCCCCCTCTGGAAACACCAGCACAGCACCCACCCAGCGGGCCCATACCTCTGTCCCCAGGACACGTCAAGCAGCAGTGTGTCCACCACTACGGGAAACCCAGGTGTACGAGGATGGCTGAGTTATGACTCCGGACTGCAAGGTTTTGGTTTCAGAGAACTGTCTTTTATTGTTCTTGAAACAGTATAAACGGTAAGTATTAGGGAAAAAACTGTTGAAAATAGGTTGGTTGTGATGATATCCTCTTGCTTGACATCTTAGCTCGTCTTCTTCTCTTCTTTCTTCCAGGACCTCGCGGGGAGCGTGGAAAAACAAAAGAGAATAGATACGGTAAGTGGGGAAGAGGTTTAGGTTCTGTTATTCTTTCTCGTCTCTTTTTCCTTCCTTGTCCCTATCTCTTCTTTCCACTTTACTCTTGTATTTCTTTTCCTTGCTCTTTCTCTTCTGCTGCTCTCCTGGCTGGCTTCTTTCCTTCCTTTCCCTCTTTGTTTCCTGATTAGGACTTCTTTGCTCTTATATGCGGTTTTCCGTCTCTCTCTCTCTTATTCGTTTCTACAATATCTTAAGTAGCTGGACTTCTCTGCTGCCTTTATCCCTCTTCTCTCTCTTGAGTCTGTTCTATCTTCTTGCTGCCTTTTTTTTTCTGTCTTTGATTTTTTCTCTCTATACCTGTGTTTAATAATGCTTCTTACTCCGTGTCCCTGTTGCCTTACCCCTTCAAACCAGTGCTTCCCCAAGTGCTCGTTTCCTTTTCTTCCCTTCCCCACTCTTCTTCACCTCCCGCCTCCCGCTTCCCCGCTCCTTTCCCCGCCCGCGTCTCCGTACCTGGAGTGGCCACGCTTCTCCTGAAGCGTGGCGGCTCAAGTGTAGGCTCCCCGGGGCCAGCGGTCTTCGGTTACTCTCTGAGATTCCTCTACTCCAGACTGCCCCGTCGTCACGCTCGTCCTGACGGAGGTTTCCGTAAAACCTTGCTCCGCGTCCTCTTGATCCGTCCAGTCTTCCGATTTCACCAGCTCCGGGTTGTTCCAGCTTCCGCTCACGACCTCCTCTTCGGGAAAAGGAGGAATCTCTCTTTTAATCCACGTCAGTTCCCGCGGTGGTGGCAACCGACCAACGAGAGCGCCGGTCTCTCCATTAGCCTCCAGGTGAAGCGTGGCAGTGTCAGCACAAGCAAGAGAATTGTGTGGGTCGGGTCGGAGAGACCCATCACACCAGGCTAACTCACCACCCCAACAACACCAGGGACCTGGGGGCAGTGATAGTGGGCACACGGTTCAGGGGACAGAGGACCAGGAACACAGGGGAACTGGGAGAGCTGCTGTATGACGGGGAGGACAGGCACAGGGAACCCACTCTCCACGAGGCCCTCTCCAACATCATGGGAGCCTACCACCTTTCCCAAGAGATGATGGCAAAGGTACGGGCCACGTTTCAGGAGACCCAGCGGCTGCAGAAGTAACAGTATTTGGGGTTCAGGGAGGAACTCAAATCCATCAATTCCACCCTGGGCACCATTGTAGGGGTGCTGAAGGAACTCGTCAACACCAGGAGGGACACTGTGGCACAACAAGGGGCCCCTGACACTAGCCTGGATGATGAACTGCCCACCACCTCTGCTGGCGCTAGTGGACAGGAGGCACCGCCACAGGACCACAACACCAGCACCTCACCCCCTGCAGATGGAGAACCGACCCACAAGCGGTCCCTGAGATCCAGGACAAACACAGAGAACAATGCCAAGACCCCTGCTGAGAAATGTCATCCTTCTGTCCCACTTTGTCACCCTGTCCATACTTAAACTGCCCTGGGCTCCACTTCCTATGCCCATTTGGACAATGCACCTGTGATACTAATAGACTGGACTCTGCCATGGACATTCCTACACCATCACCCCTGAGCATTTTACAACCCCCTCCACTACTTAGCACTTAAATAAACACCCTTAAATCACAAAACAATCTGGAGTCAGTCTGTGCTTTCACAAATGTGTATTTGCAATAACTGTGGAAAAATGCTATATCCAAAGTAATGTCAACATACCTATGTCACACAGCTCTAGTCCATGACGAAACAAAGCAGAGGTCACACAGTGGGACCCACATCTGTGAAATCGAAAGGGAAAGTGACAACTCAGTGTCCATACACTGGGTGAAAATGACAGACAGATGAGAGGTAGAAGAGTTAAACAGATGTAGCAGGCAGTGTTGTCTTCTTACCTGTGTCTTACTGGAAGTATTGCCGGATCACTGTGTTCCTGTTGTCTATGTCCTCTTCTTCTGCTTCCTCGTCTTCACTGTCCACAGGCTTCACAGCTGCCACAACACCTCCATCTGGACCATCCTCCTGCAGAAAAGGCACCTGTCGTCGCAAAGCCAAGTTGTGAAGCATACAGCAGGCCATGATGATCTGGCACACCTTCTTTGGTGAGTAGAATAGGGAACCACCTGTCATATGGAGGCACCGGAACCTGGCCTTCATGAGGCCGAAGGTTCTCTCTATAATCCTCCTAGTTCACACATGGGCCTCATTGTAGCATTCCTCTGCCCGTGTCCTGGGATTCCTCACTGGGGTCAGTAGCCATGACAGGTTGGGGTATCCAGAGTCACCTGCAAATGGCGAGGGACAACTGTTAGACACACACTAACTCTTAGGGACATCCCCAGACCCAGACACCTAGTCACATTGTATTGGGTCCATGTCCTCACCTAATAGCCACACACAGTGCCTCTGGAGTTGCCCCATCACATAAGAGATGCTGATATTCTGCAGAATGTAAGCGTCATGCACTGACCCAGGATACTTGGCATTTACATGGGAGATGTACTGGTCGGCCAAACACACCATCTGCACATTCACTTGCTAGGAAATGGAGTACTGGCATGACCTGCAATAGAGGGTGGATTCCTGTGGGATGGCGGATAGCTGACATCAGGTCTGGCTCCAACTGGGCACACAGTTCCAGGATTGTGGTACGATCAAGTCTATATGTGACAATTACATGTCGCTCCTCCATTGTCGACAGGTCCACCAGCGGTCTGTACACCGGAGGATGTGCCGTCTCCTCACCTGCCCCAGCAGACGTGCTCTATGGACGAGAACAGCGAGCAGAGAGTCAACCCACACTGAGGTACGTAAACACAACTTTATAGCAAAATTTGTGAAAATCGATATATGGTTGTATTAGTGTTTAAGCAAGGCCTAGATATGTGTGATGCAGTCAAAATTAATGCCATGTGGCACCCTGAAATGGCGGCTGCCTGACCTGTAATGTGGGACAAGGGATGTGAGGTAACTGTGATGGCGTTGTACACCTTCACAGTAGGCGGTCGAAGACCGCGGCGCAATCCTGCATTGGTTAACATTGGACCCTATGGGTCCCAGGAGCCAATGACGATGTACGCCGGCGGTGACGGTACGCACCGCCGCGGACGTCACCGCCATTTTCTCTCTGTTCACTCACTTGATACCTGATCTTCGACAGGAGAGGACCTACACTGCAAGTGCTACTGTAACCTCAGTCTGGAAGAGACAATGGCTCGTGTGTCTGGTGAAAGGGCCCCTGCCTTCAGCACGGAGGAGTTGGAGAAAAAAGTGGATTGGGTCCTCCCCCAGTACACGCTACTCTACGGTCCTCCAGACAAACAGGTAAGTACACTGTGAGCATGCCGAATGGGCAATGCCTGTGTGGAGTGGTGTTGATGAAAGATCGGGGGGGAGAATCAGGCATGCATGATACGACGGTGAGTGCATGTGCGTCATGGCAAGGGTAGGGATGCGGGCCAATGACTGTGATGGTGCGGACGGTTATATCTTCTCCTTTTCCCCTGTACTATTCCTGTAGGTAGGCACCCACCAGAAGAAGGATATTTGGCGTGCCATCGCCAAGGAAGTCCGGACCCTGGGGATCCACCACAGACGGAGCACCCACTGCCCTAAGAAATGGGAGGACATTTACCGCTGGAGCAAGAAGACGGCGGAGGCCCAGCTGAGGATGGCCTCCCAACGTGGGAGGAGTGCCCGTCGCACCATGACCCCCCTGATGTTCCGGATCCTGGCGGTGGCGTATCCGGAGTTGGATGGGCGCTTGAGGGCATCACAGCAGCCACAAGGGGGTGAGTACACTCTCATTCTGCTGATTCAACGCGCATTGGAGGTGTCTGGGTGGGGGAGGTGGGCTGTGGGTTCCCCTAGGCCAGGGCGAGTTTAGTAGGCAAGGTCCCTTCTTAAGACAGGCCCTGTGGCACCCCACCCCACCTGTGTTCAGAGCCAACTACACATAGTCAGGCTCCTGTGACTTCCATGTGTGCAGCAATCAGGCATAGGCCTTGTACCCCATGTCCCTGTGATCAATTAGGGAACTCTAAGTGCACGGCGTAGTGCAGGGGGCTTCTGTGTCTGTAGTGTCCGCCAACAGTAGCGGTATTGCATGCACTGAACATGTCTTTCTTCTGTATTCCCCCCTTTTTGTGGTCTCCCTGTTCTTGTGTGTATTAGCCTCATCAGGCGGAGGAGCAGTGGCACTGGAGTCAGAAGCCACCAGTGGGACGGAGGGTGAGGTGAGCTCCACGGCGTGGACAGGAGCTGAGACTAGCGACACAGACCCCTCCTCTGATGGGAGCGCCCTTGTGGTGGCGGGCCCCTCTGTGCCCCCGCATCTTCAGGGAAAGCCGCCACCCCCGTACCATGACCGCCCTCCCAGCAGCCCCTCAGCGTGTGCCCTGTGGCCGCTCACCCAGGAGGGTGGGCATCTCCTTCGTCCCAGGCACCTCAGGCCCTGCCCCAGTCAGCCCTGCTGCCCTCAGTGAGGAGGCCATTGACCTTCTCAGGTCCCTCACTGTTGGCCAGACTACCATTTTGAATGCCATCCAGGGTGTAGAGAGGCAGTTGCAACAGACAAATGCATACCTGGAGGGCTTTCATTCTGGTCAGGCATCCCAACAGCGAGCTTTTCAGACTCTGGCCTCAGCAGTGATGGCAGCCATTGTCCCTGTCTCCAGCCTCCCCTCTCCAACTTCCTCCATCCAGACCCAAACCCCTGTACCTCAGCCTATCCCAAGCACACCATCAGACCAGCATGCACACACCTCAACACACAAGGGAAGCTCAGGCAAACATACGCACCACACATCCCACAGGCACTCACGCAAGCATCATATCCATGCAGACATACCAACATCCACTGCCTCCACTGTGTCCCCCTCCTCCTCATCTCCCTCCTCCCTCCCAGTCTCGTCTTCACTCACACCTGCATGCACTACATCTTTAGCCACTACCTCCATCACCAGCCCACCCACCACCACACCCCGCTCACGTGCAGTCACCACCCCCACTACCATTCACACATCCCCTGTGTCCTCTCCCAGTATGTCTGTGAGCCCACCTCCCAAGGTACACAAACGCAGCCACACACCCACCCAACAGCCATCCACCTTACGACAGCCTCCAGTACATGCACCTTCACTCAAAGTCAGCAAACGTACACCTCCTACAACTACTAGCTCTTCCTCCACTCCCAAACCCCCTCCATCTACCCATCCCAGTGTGTCCAAAAAACGTTTCCTGTCCAACCTTGACCTCTTCCCCTCACCTCCCCCACCCCTTCAGTATCGTAGGGCCCGACTTTCCAGGTCCCAACCCAGCACCTCAGCCACAACATCTGGGGGAACAGTGGTGCCAGTAGTAACCGGCTTCTGGAGTGCGCCAAACAGCAGGGCAGCCAGTGTGCCAAGGAGCCAGACCACGGACAGTCCCCCACCTCAAAAGCACCAAAGGTTGGCCAGTGCCCGGCGGGAGAGAGGCAAAACATCTACCACCAAAGCCTCTCCCAGGGGTACAGTTGGGAGTGGGAAGGCAGCAGCGCCACCATCCAAGGCGGGCAAGGGGCACAGAAAAACAGGCAAGTTGGCGAAAACCTGCACGGAGGGCAAGACCGCCACCAGCACCACTGCCAAGGACACAGCCGCCACAAGCACCTCTGCCAAGGACACCGCTGCCACAAGCAAAGCTGCCAAGGACACTGCCGCCACAAGCACCGCTGCCAAGGACACCGCTGCCACAAGCATCGCTGAACAGGACACCGCCGTCACCAGCACCGCTGAACAGGACACCGCCACCACCAGCACAGCTGAACAGGACACTGCCGCCACCAGCACCGCAGGCCAATGAGCGCCAAATCTTCCGACGCTACTGAGGCAGCCACGAGCAGGATGAAATACTCTGGGCACAAGGCCCCCTCCAGAACCAGTGGAGACTGTCATCCACTACCTCTGTCCTTGGCAGGATGAAGCACTCTGGGCACAAAGCCCCCTCCAGAACCAGTGGAGATTTACATCCACTATCTCTGTCTTTGGCAAGATGAAGCACTCTGGGCACAAAGCCCCCTCCAGAACCAGTGGAGATTTACATCCACTACCTCTGTCCTTGGCAGGATGAAGCACTCTGGGCACAAAGCCCCCTCCAGAACCACTGGAGACTGTCATCCACTACCTCTGTCCTTGGCAGGATGAAACACTCGGGCACAAAGCCCCCTACAGAACCAGTGGAGTAAGGCATCCACTTGAGAGACTGTGGCTTTGCACTACCCAGGATGCAGCAGTGGGCAACCCACCCACTGTAAAGACTTGTGAGACTGTGGCTTTGCACTCCCCAGGATGCAGCACTCCCCAGGATGCAGCAGTGGGCAACCCACCCACTGTAAAGACTTGAGAGACTGTGGCTTTGCACTCCGCAGGATGCAGCAGTGGGCAACCCACCCACTGACTGTGGCTTTGCACTCCCCAGGATAAAGCAGTGGGCAACCCACCCACTGTAAAGACTTGTGAGACTGTGGCTTTGCACTCCCCAGGATGCAGCAGTGGGCAACCCACCCACTGTAAAGACTTGTGAGACTGTGGCTTTGCACTCCCCAGGATACAGCAGTGGGCATGGAACCCCCTTGTGGATCTGGCGTTGTGCTCGCATCTGGCTGAGGTGCCCCCCTTTCCCTTCCCCCTGAGTTGCCTGTTGTATTTCTATCTTATGCCCCAGCAGTGTTCTCTCCGTTTTGATCGGGTATTGAGTGTGGGCCTCGCCCATTCATTTTGGGCCCAGTGGTCCACGGACTATGATGGTGGAATACCTTGGACTTGAATTCTTGGTGTATATATTTTTTAATAGTGTAAATATATATATAGATATATATATATTTTTTTTAATTACTGTATTTGAATAGATTACAAATGTTCAACTCATTTCCTTTTGTCCTTGCATTCTTCCAGGGGGTGTTAGGGGGTGTAACTGTAATGTATCTACATGTACTTGTGTGTGTGTTGTAGTGGGTGAGGGTAAGGGTGGGAGTGTTACGTGTTGCGTGTGTCACTCTTTTTTCCCTCCCCCCTCCCCTGTGTCGTAGGTGCAGTGCTCACCGTGGTCTTCGCCGCCGGCGTTCGTGCTCCTGGTAGAGGAGCAGGAAGACAAAGGCAGGTAGAATCTGGAGTTCTGGCTCCATGGCTTCCTGGTTCCTCGTGGGGTGTGTAGAGGTGAGCGTTTTCCATTCCAAGTCCTGTTTCTGCTGTGTTTTTGTTCGCGGTGAATCTGCCCTGGAAAAGGTGGCGGATTGGCCTGTTGTAATACAGTGGCAGTTACCGCCACGGTGTTTGTTTGTACCGCTGTGGCAGTTGGATTGTTAAAGTGGCTGTCTATGTTGGCAGTTTCCGCCACGGTCGTGATTCCATTTTTTTTTTACCACCGGCCTGTTGGCGGTTTTACCGCCGCTTTAACACCGACCGCCAGTGTTGTAATGACCCCCTTAGTGTATCCAAAGAAAAGGGTTGTTAAACTTAGTGTATTCAAGACAACTCATGGTGAGGATGACTTAAAGAAAGGGTTTGCTGAGTCCCCCCTAGGGAAAGAGTGTGACCAGTCTAAAGATAAAAACAAGGAATCTTCTAAAGCCCCCAAAAAACCTGTTTAGCAAGGTGGGCCCTGAGACAAGACACAGAGAGCAAGGGTGAGTACTAGTGCAAGAACTGGAATCCCAACAAGGTTTGATGCTTCAATTGCAAAGCCAATGGGTACCAATCTGGAGACCTTGCCTATCCCAAAAAGAATTATTCTAGTACACCTTCAGCTCCTGCTGCAGTGGTTAGTCTCCCGATGGGATCCCAGGTGGGCCCTGACTGTGTCAGAGAGCTCACAGAAGCAACTTTAGTCTCTGAGGGTGGGGTGGATGTAGCTGGCCTGGCTGTCTGGCCCAGTAACCTAGAGGAATACAGACAACAGCCTCATAGATATGGGATCAGAGTTGAAGCACTGAGGGATACATGTAAAAGTGTGGGCTGAGGATGAACAAAACAAATCATGCAGTTATGCTGGATATATCTGAATAGGTGTGTGTGAAAACCAGAGCACAATGTAAAGCCCAGGGTGAAAAAGAGGTACTGGAGTCTGGAATATTGGCCCAGCCCTCCAAGAGAAAAGGTAGGAAGTCTGGTAAGCCAGTTTCTGAACAAAGCCAAACTCAGGTCCCCTCTCCTAAGGGAGCAGACCTGTCAGCCATTGAAGGAACTGAGCCCTGGAAACCTGGGCCTTACACTGTAGAGTTCCTGGACCCATGGATCCCATCTAGGGAAGAGCTGTGCCAGGAACAGAGGACTTGTCCCACTCTTGAAGGCCCGAGACTGCAAGTTTCTGACCTGGAAAGAGAGATGTCATTGGCTTCCACCGAACCAATTGGGAGGAGGAACTCTTGTATACTGAGGCCAGAGACCCCAAACTAGAAGAGTGATAGTACCTCATAAATATAGAGAGTCTCTCCGCACCTTAGCACATGACATGCCCTTAGCTGGGCATCTTGGCCAGACCAAAACTTGGAGTAGGTTAGTTCTACACTCCTACTGGCCAGGCATGTCCAAAATGATGAAGGAGTTTTGCAGCTCCTATGTCACCTGTCAAGCCAGTGGATAGACAGGTGCCCACCAAAACCTTCCAGTGGTTGGGGTTCCCTTTGAAAGGGTAAGGGTTGATGTTGTTGGCCCCCTAGACCCTCCAACAACATCAGGGAACAGATTCATACTGGTGGTAGTGGATCATGCCACCAGGTACCCTGAAGCTATACCCTTTAGGACTACCACTGTTCCTGCAGCTATACCCCTTAGGACTACCACTGCTCCTGCAGTGGCTAGTGCCGTAGTCAGTATTTGTACTCGAATGGGCTTCCCTAAAGAGGTGGTATCAGGCAGAGGTAGTAACTTCATACCTACATACCTCAAGGCAATGTGGAATTAATGTGAGGTGGCTTATACGTTCACTCCCCTATATACCCCACAAGCAAATAGTTTAGTCAAGTGACCCAACAGAACCATGAAGGGCATGATTGTATGACTGCCTGAAAAACTCAGAAGGAGTTGAGATATCCTGTTACCTTGTCTGCATTTTGCCTTCAGAAGGGAGTAGGTTTTTCCCCTTTTAAACTTCTGTTTGGACATTCTGTTAGATGACCATTGTGTCTACTGAGGGATGGCTGAGTACATGGAGAAAGGATCCAAAAACCTTGAGGCCAGCCAAGAGCTCAAAAAGCTGTGGTATGATCAAGAGGCTACCATGGTGGAGTACCAACCGTGGCAGAAGCTGTAGGTACTAGAGCCTGTGGCTCCCAGGGAACTCCAGGACAAACGGAGTGGCCCCTGCTCGATTCTTAAGAAGAGTGAGGCCACCTATCTAGTTGACCTAGGCACTCCCAGGAACCCTCACAGTGTCATCCATGTGAACCACCTGAAAGAGAATAGAGTGAGCCATTCCCTGATCTCCTCTGTCACAGCTCGAAGATGGGTCAGTTGATGGAGTGGTCTTTTCAGGCAGCCTTACTGTCCAACGGGAAACTGACTGCAGTCAGATCCTACAGCACTATGCTGAGTTTTTTCCCTCACCCTTGTCAGACTCACTGGTATGTCCATGATGTGGACATGGGTAACCATATTCCTGTCAAAAGCAAAATATAGTCTGATCAAGTGAAGGATAGCATCAGAGCTGAAGTAAGCAAAATGCTGGAGTTAGGTGTAATTGAGCCCTCTGACAGCCCCTAGGCAAGCCCAGTGGTCTTAGTCCCCAAACCTCCTTCCAAGGGAGGTAAACCAGAGCTGAGGTTTTGCATAGCCTATAAAGGTCTCAATGCTGTCACCAAGACAGATGCACACACTATGCCAAGAGCAGATGAACTTATTAACAGGTTAGGGGCAGCCATGTTTCTCAATGCTTTTGATTTGACATCCAGGTACTAGCAGATTAGTCTGACCCCGGGAGCAAAACAAAACTAAGCATTCAGGACCCCGGATGGACATTACCAGTAAACTGTTATGCCATTTGGTTTAAAAAATGCCTTCCACCTTCCAAAGGTTGGGGAATAAAGTCCTTGTTGGGTTGGAAGCTTTTAGTGCAGCTTAACTTGATGATATTGCTGTCTTTAGCTCCGCTTGTCAGAATCACCTTATCCGCTTTGGCAAGGTTTTTGAAGTTCTGTTTTCCATAATGAGGCAGATGTTGTCACAGGCAGTGATGAGGGTCTGAACCCGAATGGCAAGGGGTCCATGCGGTTGTTAGCTTTGAGGTAATTGACCAGTCTGGCATTAATGTGCATCTCCAGGATCTTTGCTGGGTATGGCAGAAGAGAGATGGGCATATAGTTGATCAAAGTCAGGGTCAGCTGAAGGATGGGTGTGCAGGTTGTGCAGATGGGGTTGAGTACTTTGGAAAAGATTTAGCGCCTGATTTATGAAAAGTTAGCATCGCCTTTGTGTCATTTATTGATGCAAAAGCGGCTCAAACTTACAAAATATTTGTACGTTTGTGCCACTTTTGCATCACAAAATTATGCAAAGGTGGTGCTAACTTTTAATAAATCAGGTCCTTAGTGTGGACAGGGGTTGGATGGGGCTCCCAAGAGGTGGTAACAATGTTTGTTTTGGTGATGCCTGGCCAGCAGATTAGTGTGGTTTACACATTGTTTTTGTTAGTGGAGTAGTGGAGAGGCCCGGCTGAAGGGGGACCAATTTATTGTAAATGGTGTTGATTTTGCTCATGAAGTAGTTGGAGAGTTGTGTAGAGAGCTTCATTGATGGGATAATTGGCATGGAGTTGGCAGATGCAAGTGAGAATTCCTACACAACGACGAAGATCTCTTTGATACTGTTGGAACTGTTTTGGATCTGTTCTGTGAGGGCTTGTCACTAGGCTGATTTGAGGCACTGGTCATAGAGCCAGAGGGCTTACTTCTAGGAGTCTCTGTCAGTGTTGTTGAGAGAATGGCACCATCATCATTCAAGTGATGCTTCGAAAGCCTGAGGTCGTCATTGTACCAGCTGACCTGTGGCTTGGTGAGTTGGATCAAGAAGAGTGGAAGGTTTTCAGGTGAGCCAGGGTGTCTGAGCAGGAGGTGATCCAGTTCTTTAGGTTCTTGATAGAGCAAGCTAGGTCATCATTGTAGGGGACTGATGGGATTGGAGCTCAGTGATGCAGATGTCCTCTGAGATTTTGACCCATTGGCGTCAGGCAGTCTGGGTACTGGTGGTTCAGCGCTAAGTGGATAGGTGCTGGTGGAGTTTGTGTTAGTCATGCCCTCTTGGTAGAAGTTGAGGTTGCCCAGTAGGATAAAGAAGCTGGATGTGTGGACCGGATGGGCACTGATGGCAGCAAATGTGGAGCTGAATTTGGAATTGGGTCTGGGGAGGCAACAGAGTAGTGCTTCTCTAAGGGTTGTGATGCTCAAAGTCCTGATTTTGAAGGTTATGTATATGTATTTATGTGATATAGCTAGTCACTGATGTGTGCTGAGTTGCAAGAGCAGTTGATTTCCTTTTGGTAGATGATTGTGAGACCTCCTCTGGGTCTGTTGGTTTTGTCTGGTCTTGATTTAGAAACTTGGGGAGGTGCCTACTGCTATGTAAGGAGCAGGAGATGGGTTGAGCCGGATTTTAATAGGAAGAAGAGGTTCAGAAAGAGGTCATTCAGGAGGTCCCAAACTTCTATGGCATGCTTAGTGAATGAGTTGGTATTGAGGAAAGTGTATGTGAGTATGGGTTGTGTATTGTGCATTGTGTCGGGTTTGTGGATCAGGGAGGGTGATGTGTGAGGGTTGGGGAAGGAGAAGTGGCAGACAGGGTAGGAGAAAGCATTTGTGGGGGAAACTCTGGACACTGTGAGAGTTCAGGCATATGGGGATGAGGTCATGGAGGGATTCGTCTGAGTATCATCTTGGACAGATATGAGGGGCTGGTTGACCAGGGATTCTGGACATTGGTGCAATTGGGGCATAGACAGGTGCAGGTGGGCTTTCCTTTGGCCATTAAGAAGGCTTCTGGGAAGGAGAGTAAAAGGTGGTGAGCAGGGCTAGCAGGATAAGTTTCACCGGAGCAGAAAGGTGTAAAGAGATAAGGGCAGAAAAGCTGAATTGGGCACATCAGGGGCAAAAAGTGGAAAAAGCAAGGAAAGAGTGCAGGAAAAGAGGCAGAAGTGCCAAAAAAAGATATAGAAGTAGCAAAAATGAGAGACAGAAGTGTCAAAAAGAGAGACAAAATTGGAAAAAGGAAAGAAATAAGTGGCAGAAAGAAAGACAGACATGGCAGAAAGAAAGACAAATGTAGCAAAAAAAGGATAGAAGTGGCAAAAAGAGAGACAAAAGTGACAACAAGAGAGAGGAAAAACACTGACAGAAGTGACTTTGCAGGCCCGAAGTGCCAGGGTCTAGGTTGGCGTAACGAGATAAAAGGAGTGGGTAGCTTAGGATCTGCAGGTACTGGGACCTATGGTTGCATCCAGGTTGCATCCATGTGTGCTGCAGAATGCAGCACGCATAGAAAAAGCAAGAAACGAGGAGGAATAAAAGTATTCCTCCTTGTTGCGCCTTGAAAACCCCACCCCTGGGGTGGCATTAGATTTTGGTACTGCCTCAGGTTTACAAAATCTCGTAAATCTGAGGCAGCATCAAAATTCAATGGGTGTTGCAGTGGCACGTCCACCGCAGCACCTATTTCACGCCCTTTCCATGCAAAGGGCTGCATGTGAAGGGGCCGTATTTACAAGGTGGCGTTAGGCTGAATGCCACCTTGTAAATACAGCACAGGGCATATGCTAACTTCTCTGCCACTAGTGTATTAATAACATTTGATCTCACTCACTGCCATGTGCCAAACGCACACATCCTTGAAACAATAGTGCACATTTAAATTGTAGAGTTAGCTCTCATTAGAGTTCTGTGCAGGATATCATTTTGAAATACAAAATATTGAAAACTCAAAATAAATGGAAGAACTAACTTAACACACAAGTGGACATGGAATCAATAGTCCATACATTTGGTTAGCACATGTTAACAATTAAAACAATAAAAATGCAAATGCTGAACAGTAGTGAGACATTATAGTCCCTGTGGGTGGGGGAGTTCAGTACTTAAAGCAGCATATTGAGCTTTTAGTGACTGGGGAAATCAAGTAGATTTTCACTTTCGAACTCTTTTGTCATGCATGGCCCTACCATACTGAGGGCAAAACCTTTTTCTGCAATCAAAACCATTTCCAGCGTTTGGGAAATGTTTGATCTCAGGTGAGTGTTTGTATTTAATGGAGCGTGCATAACCGTTTAGATTGGTTCTGCTGTCAATATAGCACACGCATGTTCTCAAATAGCTATAGCTCCTTCACAACATTTTAAAACGGTGTGTGTGTGTGCGTGTGCGTATGTGTGTTTGTTTTGTTAAATAGCAAAACCTAACCAAAAGGAATAAAGGGGCCTATTTACTAACACATTTTAGAATAGATAAAGCAATACTCTTGTAGTCCTATATTGTGTATGCTTGTATGCCTTTGAGGATTGGTCCCAAAATATTAAAAATGAGAATAAAAAGGGAATATTCGGAGAATGATCACCTACAGTTAGTACTAAAAAGGACTCTACCCTCTTTGCACTTCTTGTAATAGGCAGGTGGGCATTTTGGGGCGATTCACAAAGGCATGTAAACGCATATAAAATGTACGACTGTACCTCTACTTCCCATTCTAATAAATGCTTTTTTGATTGAACCAGGAAAGGTCTGACGTCCTCTGATATTTGTGGCTTGAACGCTACCCAAGCTCATGTAACAAATTCAGTTGCACTAATTGTCATCTTGAAAACCGCAATGTTCTGATCATTACAGCACTGGTATTGAATGTTGATGGATGAATGCAGAAGGCCCATCTTTTAAAATGAGTTTATACTGATGGTTAGGTTGCTTCTCTTGGAGTGCCTATTTTTTGGAGAAAGTAATTGGGAAATAGAGAGGGTAAAGTGATATACCCCGGATTGCAAAATATACAGAGGAGAGACTTGTGAGGGGCACTATTGACCTTACAGTCTCTTGCTTACGTAGTTTTCATTTTAACCACAGAAGCTGGAGTGAAATTACGGTGCTAGTCGGTGTAATCTTTCTTAGAGAGACATCACATCATATCGCCCAAAAGCATGCTACTAAACACTTGAGTATATGACAAACTTGTAGTGCTTTTTTTTTGCAGTGTATCTCACACACATACTCATATGTGACTCTTTCAGTTGCTTTCATTTAGCAATTGTGATGTTGTATGGATATCCACCGAATCAAAATATGTGGCTCATCGACCTTAGAAAAGACATTGTAGTCTTCCATGCTATTTAAGGCATTTCACTGTTTATGTTGATTGGTCTCTTGTCTCTCTCCTTTGTCTTTCTCCTTCCATCTCTTCCAATCTTTGTCTTTCAAATCTGCATCTGTATATCCATTCCTCTTTTGCTGTATCCGAGTCTCTGTCTCTCGACTTTTTCCCGCTTGTTGTTATATTTTTTCTTTAACTGGCTTAACTTTAATTTCCATCCAAATATAATGCAATTGGAATTTGAAAGTGTTGGACATGGGCCTTTCTACAGGGTCATTCCTCAAACTTTTTGCCTTATCCTCCTAATTTTTCGGACCCTTTTTGGCTGACGTTCTGACTCTGGTCATTTATCACTACTAATCAGTGCTAAAGTGCATGTGCTCTCTATTGTAAACTTGGTCTGATTGGCTTATACCTGATAGGCACATTTAATTTACCTCAAAGTCCCTTTTCCTGTGATATCCCTATAGCCAGGGCCTGTAAATTAAATACTACTAGTGGGTCTGCAGTGCTGCTTGGGCCACCCACTGAAGTAGCCTTTCAAACCTGTCTCAGGCCTGCTAGTGTAGGACCTGCTTGCACAGTTTGCTGCCACTGGGATCGGGCATCTAACTCTACTTGCGAGGCCCAGAACTCCCTTTTTACTACACATAAGTCACCCCTAAGGTAGGCCCTAGCTAGCCCTATGGGCAGGGTGCTATCTATGTAGTGGTAGTGACAAACAGCATATTTGGTTTCTCACTGCTGTGGGTACTGCCTTCTCATAGAATTGCAATGGAAATGCCCTGCCTTAAGTCTAGAGGATATTGTCTGATTTATGAGGGGTAGCGTAAGCACGTTTGGTATGGTTGTAATGGTAGTGAGAAATGCTGCTTACTGGTGTAGGTGGATTATTTATTATCATATAGAAATGCCACTTCTAGAAAGAGAGAATGTTTCTGTGCTTATGACTCTGGTGTTTTGCAGCTTGACTCCAATCCACGTCTGGGCAGAGTGACAGTTGGGCTTGGGGTATACTTTTCAGACAGCTTGTCCACAGGGAGGGTGGAGGTGTCACAGAGGTGCATCTGCATTTTGAACAGTCTTCCTGGGCTGAGAGAAGGGGGAGGGGGGCACACATGCATCTGTAAAGGCTGTGCCATGGCCTCACACAAAGGGCTTGTTTACCCCCAACTGATGTTTGGAGCCTGTGCTGGAGGAGAGAGGAGCACTCCCAGAACTAGATGTAACATGTTGGAACCTCATCTCCCCCTCTTTGTTAAACCTTTGCAAAAATGAGTATAAGTACAGGGGATTTTTCTCTACAATAGAAACACTTTGGGAACAAGAACATACTTGAAACTGGACACAGAATGCTGCTGGAGGAACTGCCAACTGCCTGTATCCATCTTGTGCTGGCCTGCTGCTGGGTCCTGCCTCCCTGTGTCCATCTTGTTGTGTCCCCAGGGGCTGGATGCTGTGGCCCCTAACCCCCTGCAATTACCTGCTGCAGTACGGGAGGAGCACTCCCTTTTTATTGTTTATAGCACCTAGGGAGCACTCTGGACCCCTGCCCCAGCGCCTGGCGAGAGCTTTTCATTTTATTTGATATGAGCTCGGGAAGCGCGCTTGTCGTGCCGCTTTCACCACCGCAGCCCGGACGGGCTGTTTTCTCGGGGCATGAGTGAAACACACTGGTTGGTGCCCCCGGGGCACGAAGAACGTGAGATCGGAGTGAATGTACTCCTATTAGTGCCCCTGGGGTGAAGTACGCTCCAAGGAGCACACCCGGAGCATCAGAAGGCTCTGACTTAGGCCTGATCACCACTGCGGCCCTGGAGGGAGAAGAGACACTCGTGCACCATATCGGGTGCGGGTGAGTGCACATCAACGGCCCCAAGAGGAAGGAAGACCTAATCAGAGGTCTCCTTTGAATCCCAGGGCTGCCCTGGAAGCAGGACACAGGGGACAAGGGGGAGTTCCTCTCCTCCGGCCCCTGTACAAGGAGCGCGATTGCTCCCGTAGTGTTTCTTTTGGGCTTTTGGCTCCACCGGGCCCCCATCTTCACCCAGAGGTCACAGGCAGGGAGGAAGCCTCATTGGAGGCCCCCCACACCGCTTGGCCACTTCTTGTTGTTTTGCTCCACCCCCCGGGAGGGCTGGTCATGGCCCAGGGGGCCCAGAGGCTGCAAGTGCCCGGTTTGGGTGCGGGGTCACAGGTAGGGCCCCTATATAAAAACTGAGGGGGTACGTGCAGCCCCACTCCCCCCAAACATAAAACTGGCCCCCGTTTAGTGCAGAGGGCAGGGGACTCCAAGTTACCTCGTGTCACTGGAGGTGCCCTCATTCGTAGAAACATATTCTTTTCGGATGTTCCTTGGAGGGGCATGCTGGGACTTGTATGCTAACCTGTTTTCTTTATGATGTGCCCTATATTTTCTGATGTTCCTTTTATGGGCATAATATGCTGATATGTTTTTATGACTTGTCATGTGTTTTCTAGTGTTCCTAGTATGGGCATTTATGATATTTTTATGACAAGTGTGTTTCTATAGTAATGTTTTCCTGATTACTGCTTATGTTGCAAAATAGTGAGTAACCTGTCTGTTATATCTGACTACTGCTGATCTCTGCAGAGTAACAGTTTTATGTAATATTCTGACAGCTGCTTGGGTAGCACGTTATTACTGACATGCTGTGTTTGGTCTAATGATGTTGTGTACAATACAGTTTAATTTGATATAACTTGGTGCTGTCTTTCCTTGGTAGTGCATCACATGTGTTGTGTGTGTTGTACAAACACTTTACACATTTCCTCTGGGTTAGGCCTGAGTGCTCGTGCCGAGCTACCAAGGGGCTGAGCAGGGGTTATCTGGAACGTGTAACTCCCTTGCCCTGACTAGAGTGGGTGGGTTCCGGTTGGCTTAGGTGCATATCCTAGCCAACCAGAAACCTAGGGCTGTATTTATACTCTGGTTGCGCCGAATTTGCGTCGTTTTTTTCGACGCAAATTCGACGCTAAACTAACGCAAACTAACGCCATATTTATACTATGGCGTTAGACGCTTCGGGCGCCAAAGTGCCCGGAGTGTGCGTCATTTTTTAGCGTGAACCCCTTCCTTGCGTTAATGATATGCAAGGGAGGCGTTCCCGTCTTAAAAAATGACTCCCAGGCCTTTACGTGGTATTTATACTCCCGGGCAAAAATGACACACGGGAGTGGGTGTGGCCAAAAACGGCGCATTTGCGCCGCTTTTTAACGCCTGGGTCAGGCATGGCGTTAAGGGACAAGTGGGCTCAAAATGAGCCCAGAGTGCCCTCCCCTGCCCCCAGGGACCCCCCCTGCCACCCTTGCCCACCCCAGGAGGACACCCAAGGACGGAGGGACCCATCCCATGGACATTAAGGTAAGTTCAGGTAAGTATTTTTTTTTTTTTTTTGTGGCATAGGGGGGCCTGATTTGTGCCCCCCTACATGCCACTATGCCCAATGACCATGCCCAGGGGACAGAAGTCCCCTGGGCATGGCCATTGGGCAAGGGGGCATGACTCCTATCTTTACAATGATAGGAGTCATGTTGATGGGGGATGGGCGTCGTTAAAAAATGGCGCAAGTCGGGTTAAGACGATTTTTTTGCCTCAACCTGACTTGCCCCATTTTAAGACGCCCATACGCCATTTTCCCCCTACGCCGGCGCTGTCTGGTGTACGTGGTTTTTTTCCACGCACACCAGGCAGCGCCGGTCTGGTAGCGCCGGCTAACGCCATTCAATAAATACGGCGCCCGCATGGCGCTTCAGAATGGCGTTAGACGGCGCTAAATTTTTTGACGCTAAACTGCGTTAGCGCAGTTTTGCGTCAAAAAGTATAAATATGGCCCCTAATTTCTAACAGAAAGCTCAAAACTGAAAATTATTCATAGTTCTCGCTTTCAGTTACAAGATGTTTCCTGCTGCTTCTTCTTAATGTTTTATTAGATGTTTTGCACTGCTATTCCCAACTGTACCACATGTTACTGCGTGTCTCCTCACTCATTCTGTGCTACCGACCACTCTTTACCTCCTGTGACTCACCTACTCTATATCACTCATTGATTCACTCTCATTTGAGTGTGCACAAGAAAGAAGTCAGACACCTCACTTACAAAATGTAGTCCACACAATTTGCAAAGACTTAGGGCCATATTTATGAAAAACGACGCACAACTGCGCTAGCACAGTTGGGCATCAAAAAATATAGTGCAAGCTAATACCATTCCCTAGCACCATCTGTACGCCATATTTAAAAAAAGATGCACAATGGCGCTAAGGACTGGCTAGCGTCTGAAAAAAAATATGGAAGCCAGTGTGGAATGGTGTTAGGGAAAATGGCACTAGTGGGCCAACAATAATGCTAGACTGGTTAGTGGCAAGTATTTTGCCGCTAGTCAACCTAGCGTCATTTTTGGCCCACTACTGGCCAAAAAATGATGCCAGTCAAAGTATTGACAGGAGCCATTAGCACAACCCCAATGTCACATGTGTCCCCAGGACTACCCCAACACTACCAGTGCCAGCCAGGGCACTGGTAGTGTTGGGGTAAGTGGCACACAACACACATGTAAGTGGCACACAACACACATGTAAACTTACCTGGGGATGTGCTCCCTCCTCCAGTAGTGTCCCTGTGGTATGGGTGGTGGTGATGCTGAGGGTTGGGGTTGACATCTATGTAACCATTCCATGGTGTTTCCCCATGGAAACAATATGACACTAATCAGCCTTAGCATCATTCTTTTAATCCTCCTCCTTGGTGTGCATGGTTTTAGCATCAGGAGGTAAATATGGCGTTGGGGAGCAAGCATCATTTTTAGGAAGGGAATGCCTACTTTGCATATCATTGTCGCAATTTGATGCAAGGTGAATGGCTGCTTCCTAAAAATGGCGCTAATTCAGATATTTAGATGGATCTAGCGTCAAAATATAAATATGGAGTTAAGTTAGTGCTGCTTTAGCATAAAGAACAACGCCGCTTAGGCGGCACTCACTTTCTATATATATGGGCCTCCGTGAAATTTTAATAGGACACCCACTTGAATCATTTGCTGTTCTTGACCACCCTGTACCGTCAACTATTCTTCTTTCTTTGCAGTGCTGCCCCGTTGTATTCTATCCACATTACCCACTCACCCTCTCAGTGCTATTGCTCTGAGCCCCTATCTTATCTTTTACTCTTTCCCCCTATGCCTCTTCTTCCCCGTTATGTCCCTCACACAGCTTATGTCACATCTACTCTGAGCCTTGACTCACTCTTAATAAAACTAGGCACAAATGCAAATTAAGAAAATATTTCTTACCTTAAATTATTATTGTTAAAAAAGATATATTTCTACATTTCGCTTTGATTAGAATTTCACTGGTTTTGAAAGCACATTGTGACTTAAACTTTCACCACAAAGGGGCATATTTACTAAACGTTCATGCAATGTAGGGCAGCAAGCAAAGTTGGTGCGCTGCATTGCTTCCATGGAAGAGAGCTGAACAGCGCCATATCTACTATGATATGATGCTCTTCAGCTCTCTAGCTGCTGTGGCCACAACAGGATACCTAGCTCCAATGCAGGCACCCTTTCACCATGGGCAAAGATGCCCGCGTTACAGGGAGGAATTCTATGAGGTGATTTCCTCTTTCTATGGGTGATGCAGTTTGCATCACGCTTAGAAAGAGGAAGTAAGAAGGAGGAATAAACATAATTCTCCTTGTTATGCCATGGTTGGGATGGTATACCATTTTGAGGCAAATCCACATTTTCTGATTTCAGTAAATGTGTTATTTTATGAACTTCAATGAGTGGATGCAAGGGAGCACCCATTCTCCACCTAGGGAACACCTACCACTATGAAATGTAATGCAACACACTGCAAGCCACTGCGTTGCACACATTTCTTTGCAAAGTCACACAAGGCACCACAATTCACACCTTGCATGGCTTTGTAAATCTTACTGAAGCCCTTCAATTGCCTTGTGTTTCCTTGCAAGACATATGGGTGACGCAAAGACTTAGTAAATTTGGGACAGAACAGCCAAGTCCTTTTTGCCTCCCACCGTGTGGTTAGCAATGCAAACTCTATTTTGGTCTGCGGGGCTGCCAGTTTGTAAAGTGTAGTATGTAAGGAAGATGGGCATTTTATTATCTCATTTGTAGATGTAATTGGGCATTGTATATTTAAAGTTATATAACAGTAGTTCTTGCTTTTTTGCGGCAAAATATGTTGTCATTGTTTGTTTCGATTACATACTACTCCATGATTTGTAATATTTTTATTACTTTTGTGTGTGAGTGTTATTCCTTTTAGATCTGCACTGACTGTACACCTGTAAAATAGATGTTTTTGCTTACAACATTCTTAGGACCTGATTTAGAATTTGGAGGATGGGTACTTCATCACAAACATCACAGATATCCTGTCTGCTTTATTAACAAGTAAAACACACTTGCAATGAGGTGGACATGATATCTGTCACATTATAATGGAGTACTCATTTGCCAAACTCTGAATCAGACCCTTAGGTATTAACTATTGCCTTACTTTGACCAAGCTCTTTTAGCCATTGACATAAGACTTTGTCATTCATGTATTGGTTTAGTCCAGATGGCGCTATTGTACTTTACAATATACTTTAGCACATTAAACTCAGACCTAGTGCCAAATTCTTTTAGACACAAGAACCTACAACAACCCCTATGTTGTTTTAAGGAACCAGGGGCCAGATGTAGAAACGAAACATTTTGCGACTTGCAAATAGGGAGTCATAGCGACTCGCTATTTGCAACTCGCAAAATGTTATGCAGTACGGTGTCTCAGACACCGACTGCGACTCGCTATGGGGTCGCAATGACCCACCTCATGAATATTCATGAGGTGGGTCGCAAATTGCGGCCCCATAGCAAGTCAAGGCACTCGCAAACATGGAGGCCTGCTGTAGTCAGCAGACCTCCGTGTTCGTGACTGCTTTAAATAAAGCATTTTTTTTTTTTTTAAGTGTAGCCCGTTTTCCTTAATGGAAAACGAGCTGCACTTAAATAAAAAAACGAAACCTTTAGTTTCTTTTTTTTTTCAGGGCAGGCAGTGGTCCCGTGGACCACTACCTGCCCTGAAAAAAATGTTTGGGGTCCATTCACAAACTGGAAGGGGTCCCATGGGGACCCCTTCCAATTTGCGAGTGGGTTACCATCCACTTGAAGTGGATGGTAACTGCGATACGATTTGCGACCGCGTACGCGGTCGCAAATGGTATTGCATCCCACTCAGACTCGCAAATAGGAAGGGAACACCCCTTCCTATTTGCGAGTCGGAAATGCATTTTGCGAGTCGGTCCCGACTCACAAAATGCATTTCTGAATAGGAAACTGCGATTTGTGACTCGCAAACGGCAAATTTTGCCGTTTGCGAGTCGCAAACAGTTTCCTACATCTGGCCCCAGATATTTAGTGTAAAATTAAATGTTTTACATAAGCGCTCTACAGTGTCAATATCCTTGGAAAAAAGTGCTAGTAACAAGGTTTTAAAATGTGCCAAAATAAGTACAATACTGTCTAGCAAAGTATCACAATGGTATCTAGCCAAGCATTAGTGTCAAATGTCTAAAAAAGCACTAGTCTGATCCTAATTGTCTTTCTGATAGCTGGGTTTGCATTTGTTAGTGCACTAACCTTGTATATGGTTCTTACCCAGTTCTTTGTTTCTTGCAGGAATCCAGTGTCCACAATGCAGGAGAGGAAGACACGCTGAGTGGGAGTGTGCCATTGCTAGAATCACTGGAGGTGAAAGTAGAGGGTCGAGGGTAGCAGGTAAGTGGTAACGATGCAACTTCTTAAAGAGGTCCTTAAAGCTGGCCAGGAGGTTCAGGTGAGCGGGAAAAGGAGAGACCCAGAACTCTAACCGGTGAGTAGGCCAAGCACTGCCTCATGGTTTGGGCACGGTATATATACTATTAATACTGTTCTCGAATCCAAGATGGCAGACTTACATGTGCGCATGTGCACTCCGAAATCTCACGAGATTTTGAGCATCATGGGGCAGTAAATGCACACACATGCAAAGTGAGATAAGAAAAGAAAAACACTTCTCCTTTTAACACCTGGTTTCAAAAGGTGTTATTTTTTTATGCAAAACTCTGTCTCACATTTTGAGTAGATGGTGTTTTGCATCAAAAAAGGTGGGGGGTTGCATGGGAATGCCCATTTAATGCCCCCTTGATACTATGCAATACAAAGCAGCGCTTCACTTTACTTTGCATTACTTTTAGACAATTTCCAGCACAAAACAAAATTTGCGCTTGAAAGTAAATAATTAAAAAAACATTTTGTACTGGTTTGTGCTGGTTTGTGCTACTTTTATGGCACAACCCCAGCTCAAAATGTTAGTAAATAACCTCCTAAATTTCAAGACTGTATGCCTTATAGTTTAATTATGGGGAATAATATGCAGATAGTCTGAGCTGGTTATGGTGACAAGACAAGTACAAAGGCTGTAGACTTAATTGGTTAACTGAGAAAAGTTATGTCAGATGTCATATGTCTAATTTGTTTATCATAAAAATGTACTACAAGGTCAGTAGGCCTGCCTTATTAACTGAGTACTTGTCAAAGCAAAGGAAGTCTTTAATGGTGGATTAGTATGAACCTGTTAAAGAATTTAGGTGGGCATTTTGTTACATGAAATATCACAAATTACTGAAGTGGGTAAAGTTTGTTGTTTCTGGTTGTCTTCTGTGATATATCCTAAGGGTAAGAGATTTGCAATGTCACAATCCTTGTTGGATTCATTTAGTAGGGGATATATATTGCTTTGCCAACTTTGATTTTGGACATGTTTTTATTATTATGACTGTGTGCCTGGTGGTTGCTCTGGGAAAAGCTTGTGCTCAAAACAATAGGCCTGAACCAATGATAGTAGCAAGCCAATGATTCAGGCTTTAGGCCATGTTGGTTCATTTGAAAATGTTATGTAAGTTACCATAGGTCTGATGTGTTTATTATGAAAAGATACAAAAAGGTAGTAGACCTGAATTATTGCGAACAATTAGATGTTAATGGCCTTTGAGGAAGAATTGATATTACACCATGTCAAAGCCTGTGGACATACAATTTGTTGCATGATTTTCACAGACTATTGTTGCCGGCAAGGTTTTTTGTGTTGGTTACCCATTCTGACAAAGCCTGGGGGTGGAAGATTTGCACTTTAATGATCCGGTTACACCCTCTAAGTAGGAGTTGTTTATTGGTTAGCAGATTGTTATTTTGTACATCTTTGTAAATTTGTGACTCTATGCCTGATTGTTGCCTTGTGGAAAGGTTATACTCATTACAGTTGTCCTAAGTTAGTTTTAGTAACATGCCAAGGCTAAAAGTTGTAAGACTGTTTGGGTCTTCGGGAAAAGGGGCTGTAGGGCCGAATGGTTCATTACCAAAAGTTACGTTAGAGGCCGTGGGTATAATTTGTTTATTATAAAATGTTACAGTAAAGACTGTAGGCATGACATCCTTATTGTGAAAAATAAATGTTAAAGCAATAGGTCTTTCTGGGAGGATTGCTATTACAGTGTGTTCAGGCCTGTAGATAGGTATTTGTTTCATAGAAGCTCCCAGACTACTATAATACGCAAGAGTTTTGGTTTTGGTCACTTCACCTGACAAAGCCTGCAACTAGACAATTATTGATGAGATTGCTCTGCTTAGGGACCCAGGCTGAACCTCACAGGCTCTAATAAATTTAAACACATCTGTGTTTGCTTGTGTTCTCTTGAATACAAAATATGATTTAGAAATGTCAGATGGACAACATTCTTTGAGGGTGGGGTCAAAACGGATTGACATATGTTTGTATTTCTCTAGAAATTTCTCGGACATGCCAAAGCAATGGCATGCAACACTATACCTGTAAATATCTACTGCTTAACACTTCTTTCTCAATTAATTCTAACACTTTCTTGGATCTCCCAACGTGTCTGGTGACCACATAAAATAATACAACATTCTTGCTCTTTGAAGCTGGCTACCAAATTATTGATTGTATTCTTGAAATTCACTTTACAGAATTTGAATCAAGAAATTAGTCACATATTAGAGCCTAACCTCTGTGACTGTGAAGTCTCATAATGGAATACACCCACTGTAGTCAAATCTGTCCTTTCCAATCAAATAGTTTGTGGTAATGATAATCAGTTTGTGAACTTACCCTAACCATGGTACCAACTACCAATTATAATTTTTAAAATACATCCTAGTAGTACATGATTCATGCAAGTGGGCTCCAGGCACCCAATGCAAGTTCATTTCCACGTTGTCTGCAGATTCATCATCTTACTGCTCCCATAATACCTATTTTTAACATGAGAATATTTTTGTTAACATATCTCTAACTGAGTCCTGTTTCAGATCCACAATTCACCCTCTGACTTTATTAGATCATACATTTTGAGTTTGCTATGCCAGATATTAAACCCTTTACTAAATAGAGGTTCACAGCATTGAAGATTCCAGCATTTGTATAATTAGTAATATAATATTAGGCTTACCTTCACACTCATCATTCACTCACATATGGGATGTTTTTAAGGCAGAATGTAGTACTAATGCCTTTACCCATGCTGCCTGAGAAAACCAGTAATCCAGGCAAATAGCTTGAAGAACAAAGGATAATAGTCCCTGGTGCTTATAACCTAATAACAGTCTTGGACTTTGATTTCTAATATGTTAATAAATTGAACAGCAGTTAACCCAGATAGAGACATTGAATAGTAGTTAAAGATTAATATTTTATTAATAACATTTAATACCTTTTAGCCAACACATGTTTCACATCTTTGTCACTTCATCAGGGCTAGTTGGTGCTGGTTTTGATTCAATCAGAGGAGTAACAATTCATGATAAAATGTTGATACACATTATCATTCCATCTGTGTCCAAGTAGAATTATACCTGTAGCTCATCTATTAGATGGCTTCAAGAAACCATGTCTGTCAAGCACCCATCTAACAACTTTATTCCTCGTGCTGGATTTTGTTCTTCTTGTTTACAAGTTGTGAATGTCTACAGTGCTCCCCGAAGTAGGAAGCAGAGCCAGAGTCTTAAGAGGTGTCTTTATCTGAGTATTTTCTCCTTGATTTATCTTGCAATGCAAACTTCATTGAACTTGCACAATCTTAATTGAACATTTTAAAATCTATTATGCAGACTGCTTCCACACTCTCAAGTGTAAGAAAGTATTTGACCACATGAACCCAGTCCAAAAATGTCCTCACCTTTTAACTCTTGTAATGAGCATCAACCTCAAAATCCTTGTCACCTCCACTATACTCTTTAGCCATAAGAAATAATAAACCTTTCCAGTCTATTGACCCCATTGGAGGCTCAAGAAGTCTCAGTGGCCGAAGACAATGTGACTACCTGTCTGTGGGGTAACAACCACTGTTGTGTAGCTGTTTTAGTAATAGCTTCATACATGTTATTTTAGCAAACTAGGCCTGCCGCTGTGCACTTCAACCTAGATAAACTTTATTCAGCTTTGTTTCATTATTTTAACAATAGTCACATTTGCGGTCTTGTTTTATTTTCTCTATCTAGCTGTTGTTTACCTAGGCCAAGCACTGCTTTCTTAAACAAGACATTGTTTTCACTCTGTGATTTTCTCAAGGATGCAGTAAGATACATTGCCGGCAAAAGTGATACACTTTGTCTCCAATGTTCACAGAAACATACACACTCTTAAATAGGGATCCTTTCTTGGAACATCAGCTGTTTTATTATAAAAAACACTACTTTGACCCATGTACTTTAGAGAGAGATTCCAGCCAGATGACCACGACTGTACTCTGATTGCTGAGTGCTTTGCTGCAGCTGCTTATGTAGACTACAGGCCTCTTGCTCAGGTATGAGGGATGATATCTTCCCAGGGGAACCTGAAAGGCAGAATTAGAGCCTAACATGCTGTGCTCTAACATAGCCTAGATAGGGCTATTCTTAACGATCGCAGTGACAATATGGTAGCATTATTTTTATGCTTTACTCTCCTTGTCACAATTTTAATCCTGTCATGCTTCATCGTCCTAGTTATTGCAGTACATAGGTCTTCTATTTCTGTTTTTCACAACTTCCTAAGAATCTTGCATGTTTTTCCTCTTCCACGAAAACCTTCAGAACATAGTTTACATACTTAAATCAGCCAATGTGTTGTGATCCCTTTGATGTCTGCTCTTTCTTTCTCCAAACTAATTAATAAAGTAATTCTCACGTCAAGCAGGTTCCACTGGCAGTTTGGTAATTTATATGTAAACAACAGATGTGCCCTGAGTGATTTGCAAGCTGATCTTAGTGGGTTAATATGAAACAAAACAAATCATTAGATTATGAATCTGTCGCTGCAAAGGGTAATTTAATGTAAGGGTGTGTACTGCACGAAGGAAGTTATTATGCATGGGCCCATGGTCTGCCCGTATATCTCCTTCCTCCTTCTCCCTATAGAATTACCAGTAGGTTGGAAGAATTTGTTCTGATATGGGAGGAGGACATTTTCTACAAAAACAAGAAGATATTTTTGACATGGAAACATAATTCTATTTTCAAGCAAAAAAAAATAAAAGAAGCCAGGGAGTATGTGCACCATGACAATAACACTTGTATTTTCCTCACCAGAAACATAAAGTTTAGAGTTAGGGTTGCCCATATTTAAATTCATCTTGAAATCTACTTTCCAATTTATGTTTAGGTATTTTGCAGAATGAGAGTTGTGTAAATGATTTAAAAAAATATTATTACCTGAAATCTAATGTTGTGTCTTACTTGCGTTCATTTAAATCCCTTGAATCATTGCATACCTCTCAATTCCTTCCCTTCACTCTATAAGCGTATACATATTCTGAATACAGGGTACAAAAATAAATATTTCTGCTCCTTTTTTTAGTTGTAACAGATGCACTGCTAGCGTTGTGTTTCATTAACGTTAAGATGTTGGCCCAGATTAACAAACGTTGTCTTTTCAATGCTTTGCCAAAAATATACTTACTACAGCTTCACCAGTCACATTTTTCGGTGTAGTGCCATATTTACTATGCATATAAGAGTGATGATGCAGGGGCGCAAAGACAGAAATGGAACGTACAGTCTGCATCATGCAAAATGACAGTGCCTAGCACTACTGTTTAAAAAAGGACAGAAGTGGTGGAAGAAAACTGAAAAGGCCTCTGCACATGTGGTAAGACAGGAGAGTTACAAAACAGTGGAGGGAACCCTGGAGAGAAGTAGGTGGAAGAAGAAGCCCAAGTTCACCAAGGGGATGTAGAGAGACCCATCACAGAGTGACATGATATGAGAAACATTTTTTGTCATATCAAACTCCCACAAGTGAAGAAGGCTGCTCCGTGGAAAGACATCATTAGTAGAGTCAATATGGTGGCACTAACATACAGGACTGTGGAGTATTGTAATAAAAGGTTGTATAACTATTATTGCTGTATCTACAAGTGATAGTGCACACACCAACAGTATCTGATGTTCATTGAGAATCAGATGGTGGCAATGATTGGCCCTGAGGTGGTTCGTGGAATTCTTTGAATGGACACAGCCAATCTGGAGGACACCGGCACATCTCATGGTTGTAAACAAAAAATATGTTATCAACTGACTAACATCTCGGGACATGTGTGAAAATAACCTAATGCCATATACACACACCAGTAACTATGGTATCTGAAGATGTTTATCTTACATCTCTATCATGTACAATGCTCACTTTTATGCTGCAAATATAATAAAATGAAAGATGACAGGCTAGGGGAGTTTTTTGTAGTGTGTGGTAGATCATGTGGCATGGGAACCAGGTTCCAAAAATTGTCAGTGGGGCCTGGGTCATCTGAGTCATGTGACTAGATTTTCATTTGAAATTTGGAAGGATTGAAGCTGGTGGGCCTGGAGTGCATTGGCCATATCGGTATGTGAGAAGCATGTAATAATGTCCTGGATAATATCAGACCAATCAGTTAATCTTATTGCAAAATAATGCCATACATTTCAATTTATGCTCCGATTTTGCCCTATTCTTTCCGTCACCTCTGCTCACACACTGCACCTTCTGCACCCTGGCTAGCTACATGGGGTAACTCAAGACTTACGAATTGTAATGTTGTTATCTAATGAATTCCTAATAGTGTAAGGTATGAATTCCTCATCTGATGAGAGATAACAGTCAGCCCTGTATGGAAGTTCTACATGAAAGTCAGACTGTGAAACAACCAATGTATCAGAAATACACTCTAGTGTTAGGAACAAATATATATATATATATATATATATATATATATATATATACACAGATATATTGCTCCTACCTAGACTGATTGATTGGTGGTTGGGTGCTGACTGTACTTCTAAGCAGCCTGCTTTGCCATGCATTTGCATTTGTTTGCATCATGCTGCCATACAGCTTAATCCTCCCAACTCATGTTACAATACAGTGTTGTGAATGCAATTGACAGCTAAAACAAAAAAAACCTCCAAAAGTCTATGATATCTAAGAAGGCAACTGCAAACATGTCTTGAGGCATATGGGCACAGAACACCGTAAACCAAGCAAAGTATAAAGCTACCTCCAATTCATTCTTGGACACAGGAATTAACAATTACAATGACACAGCCACACATTGATGAAGCAGCATTGTATGTTTCTTGCATGCTTCCAATCGGGCAATCACAACCGTATTCAAATGGTGTATTATGACTAGTAACCAGAAGAAGTGTGCCTAATATCTTCATGTCTGTCTTTGTTACCTAAATAGAATTAGGTACTGATTTAGGATCCAAAGTACTAATATCCTTCAATTTTAAAATCATTTGTAATATGGTTTGCTACTGCAAAATAACTCCCTGACCAAACTTTCTAAAAATGGTAAAATCACTAAAATTGCAGAGCAAACCAAACAAATAATGAATCTGTACTTTTGCAACAATTCCAAATTCGTATTACCATATAGCGAATCACAAATGATATGTACTGTTGAATCATAAAGTTCAAAGGGACGCAAGAAGTGCATTTCGATTTACAAATAGGATCCTGTGGAACTAGGTGGTCCCCAGGTGCAAACTTTGAAAGTGACCCGGAATGCATCAGGTCTTTTCAAAATGGCAGATTTGTGTGCAATCATGAGAAGCATGGGGATTTTTGAGACCAACAGATCGTAGGAGAGTAGAGGACAATTAGAGTTAGAATATTTATGGCAAGTACAGGCTCAGCATCCATGTATTCTTTAGCTCCAACATGAATTGGACTCTGTGCTAAAGAGACAAACACAGCCAATCCCAGTGCATGTAGAGGTACTATGCACATTACACCTCCTTGATATAGTAGTTTTCAAGGCAATGCAACTACAGCAGATGATGTATCTCAGATCGCATTGTCTCGTGTGCCTTACATTTTACTAGCTTCCATGTTGAGTATTATAAACATCCAGATAGTACCTTTCAAGATTTGAGGGACACCCTGGTGAGTTTGTACAAAATTGTTCATTTTCCTTCAGTGATAGATTGTGTGGATAGGATGCATGGTTATTTCTAACTCATTCCAACATATACAAGTGGTCTGAAATGGAGAGTGTCTCATCACACACTGTTGCCCATTTTTCAGTAGTCCTCATGATTCGTAGATGCCCAGATGCACAAGAAAGGTTTGGTGGTGATATTTTATGGAATTAGGAACATATTTAAGATAAATGTTCTCAATGTTGTAGGTGACAGTGCATATGCCATTTATCCCTGCCCGCTCACACCATACCCTAATGCCCAAAAACAAATTGAAAGAAAATACAATAGTACACGAAGATAAACATACGCAGTTTTAGAGTGCGCATTTGTGCTACTTACACGTAGGTTTAGAATTTTGTAGAAGATTGGTTGGACATTGTTGTATACTCCAGCATGCAATATCATAACAAGCTGGGCACTGTATATATTGCAATTCAAAAAGACATGCCCTCAGTACCTTTTTGAAGCAGATTCAGACAATGAGGATGCACTCCCACTTTACCCCCACCAATCATGACAGATGTAGTCAGTGCTACAGAGGGAAGGGCACAACATTTATTCAGTATAACAACTTTTTCTGAGGTAAGTACTGTAAATTAAATAACTACCGGCCGTGGCATGTACTGCATGAGGAAAGAAACGGAGGGTATGCCTTAAAATAGTAACAAAAAAAATATTAAAGTCACATAAAGTAAAAATGCTATTTAATGATGCACCTCCCACCAGCTATGCTAGGCCTCCTTGTATGGTTTGATGCTTCAGCTCTTTCAACATTATCACTTTGGCTGCAGTGTTATGTAGGCAAACCGACTGCCAAGGCCTGAAGGCTCCTCACTTTCTGGAGCTGGAACTTGCTCCACAGCCACACTCTATGTGGTCTTCAAATCCTCCAGTGCACCTGAACTAACCCACGGCAGCGTTTCCATTATTGCAATACATTTGAACCTGGAGAGTTCGAGCCTGCCTTGCAAGAACAGGATTCGCATTAGCAATCCAGTTTATTTACCTTCCAAAAACGTCTATTTTGGAAAGAAGTTGACGTTGTCTGAGCCTCTCTGTGTATGTGACTCCTACTACAATGTTGTACACAAGGCAGTGACTGCCTCCGAAAAAGCCTCCATATTACTATTAAAGGCTGTGTAATTCTCATTTAAGCCTAACCGACTGCTTTGTAACGCTTTTCATTTCTATGTAGAGGCCCCTACCTTTCTCATTGATGGCAAGTAATGCTTTTAGTTGTTAACATTGTACACTAAGCATTGCAGTTTCTAAGAGACAGAATTGCACAGATGTCGGTGCAGCCCCCTCTCCCTCCTGGCTCTTGATATTCATGATCTAAATTTCATATTACCCTTCTAAAGAAGGCTGCTTCTGAATGCTCTTGTCCTCACTACTGCCTATACCTACAGTGGGGTGAATGGTATGACTGAAGGTTAAGTGCACTGCTCTGGGCATTGGACATCCCTGGCACCTGTTAAATAGAAATGGTCAGGATACTTTCTTCACTGGCTCTCCAACTTTCATTTCCTGACCTTCCTCATCCAACCCTCTGCTTCTTCTTCTTCGTGGAGTGATGGAGCATTGACAGGAAAAGGAATGTGTACGATTTTATTTCAGTAGAATGGTTAATTCACATACACATGTTTGCAATTCACCCTCTTTAGATAACAGGTGTGATTGTATCCATTTACTTAAACGCTTTTTAAACAAACACTACCCTGAATTACAGAAATGTTTAATTCAGGTGTTGCTTACAATATACATTGCTTCTTTGTTCCTAATGTAGGAATTCATTTTTTGTGTGTGAATTAATGCAGATATGGGCTTTATGTGGGTATGTATTGGCTAACATCGGCAGTAAAAAATCATTTTTATGGAATATCAGTTAATGGGGCACTATCAATGGAATATATTTGTGTTTTTTGAGTGATCATGCAACTGTGAATTCCGTGGTAAAAAATAAATGTTTATCTGGCTCTCTCCTGTGACTGCAACAGGTTGAAGTGTTCACTCAGTTAATTCCTCGTTAGGAGTAGGTGGCTATTCAGTTGAAGGCTTCCTTCAGTGCCGGTAGCCTTTCTTTCCACTTGCAAGCTCCTACTTTGCTCGGGATGGCCAGTCATACTATTGTTTCTTTATTTCATCGATGGTGTGATAGGTAACTCCTGCTGCTGGCTCATGGATGCTGAGACATATTTTCTTTTTATGAGCTTAAGGCACTGTGAATGATGACTTCGCAAATAATCCATAATTATGTACAACACAGTCTTGTATTAGGGCCCCAATGCCCTTTTGCTGAACTTATGCTTCCTTTTTTTCCTTCGCTCTTCCCTCTCTGATACTAGCTTGATATTAGGCCGGAGAGAAATGTAAATTAATTTCAGGACATTTGTGTTACACAAAATTTCCAAAATTACACCATTATGCCTCTTTATATATTACACACTATTTATGGTACAATCTTCACTGAATGCATCATTTGCAATACAAATGTATCACAAATGCACAGGAACAACGGAATGCAAGTGGATGTTAACAGTGCTGTTAGACGTGTCATTTCTTGAGGTGGTTTCCCCTTTATTTTTGCTTCTGACCTCCTGTTTTTGATTCTGTGCTCAGTTGTGTTTTTGCTGGCTTTGTGACTCTGGGTACTTCAATACTGCTGACTAGAGCTAAAGTGCAAGTGCTCCGTGTGTAAATTGTATTGATGATTGGTTTATCCATGATTGGTGTATGTGATTTACTAGTAAGTCCCTAGTACAGTGCCCTATGTGTGCCCAAAGCCTGTAAATCAAATGCTACTAGTGGGCCTGCAGCAATGACTGTGCCACCCACATGAGTAGCCCTGTACACATGTCCCAGACCTGCCACTGCAGTGTCTGTGTGTGTAGTTTTAAACTGCCATTACGACCTCGCAAGTGTACCCACTTGCCAGGCCCAAACCTTCTCTTTTACTATATGTGAGGCACTCCTACAGTAGGTCCCAAGGCAGCTCCATGGGCAGGGTGCAGGGTATTTGAAATGCCCTGCTAGTGAAATACTGCTAAATTCATTTTTCACCTTTGCAAGGACTATCTCTGCCATAGGTTAACATGGTAATTACATTGAAATATCCTTTAATTGTAGTTTCCCACTGGGACCAGTTAGAGATATGGGGTTTGGGGTCTCTGAATGCACAATTTGTAAATACATCTTTTGGTGAGGTTAGTTTTTGAACTGTGAGTTTGAAAATGTTGTTTCTAGAAAGTGGGTCTTTTCTTGCATAACCACTCCATGCCTCTGCCTGTCTGCTGAATACACGTCTGGGTCAGGATGACAGTTGGGCTTTTTGCCTATTCACTCTAGACAGTCACACAAAGGGAGCTGAGGTGTACCCTGCATGTCCTGATGGCCCATCACCAGGCTGATAGGTGTTTCTGAGCTAGAGTGGTGGGAGAAGATGACACTTGCACCTGAATATGGCTGTGTCTGTCCTCACACAAAGCATTCTCCAATTCCCTGGAGTGTGGCTAGGGCTAGGACAGGGAAAGGCAGGGCCTTGTACTACAAAGTCTTCTGTTTGAAGTTTGCCTACTTCAAAGTCAGAAAGGGGTATAAGTACTGGTCCTATGACAGCACATAGAATCCTTCTTGGCTGAGGACATTTTGCCAGGAATAAGAGCTGGATGCTATAGGATAGACTGACACTCTGCCTGTTGCTTTGTTGTGCTGGCTGACCGCTTGCTGCTTCTAGCCTGGGAGTGAAAGGACTGGACTTGGCTTTCTACATCCTGCTTCCAAAGGATCTCCAAGGGTTTGGACTGAGCATACCTCTTGTTAAAAAGTCTTAGGATCATCAAAGACTTCATCTGCTAATGCCTTCTACTTCTGCTGAGAATTGTAACTTGCCAAGTGAATCCAACTCCAGCCCCTGGGGCCTTGGAAGTGCAAGCTGGTGATCTGAAGGAGAAAATCCCTGCATCAACGCTCTCAGCCAGAAGAATCGATGCAGCACCTGTCTTGCAGTTGAAGAATCGACCCAGCGCCTGCCAAGCAGCTGCAGAATCAACACAGCACCTGTTTCACCACAGTCCCATCAACACAACGCATCTGGATTTTCCACACATCGTCCCTGGGCACCAATTTTGTATTGACCCCACACCACAGTAAGGAACCAAGCCCATGTGTCCAGAAATTGACGCATCACCATTCCTGCAAGGAAAGAATCAATTAATCACCTCCCCTGCCAGTAAGGAACCAATGCATCGTCTCACCTGAGAGGAAAGAATCAACGCATCGTCTCACCTGAGAGGAAAGAATCAACGCATCATCTCACCTTCACAGTAGGGAACCAATGCATTTCTTTGCTTTTCCAGCACCTCACATCCCCTGTGGCTTACATCATCTTTGTTTTTGATGCATCCCAGATAATCTGCGCTAAAGAAATACTTCAATTGATTACTATTTATTAAGACTTGCTTAAGCTTTTTAAAAAATATATCTCAACTGGTGTATTTTGGATTTTCATTGTTTTGGTCTTGTTTTACTCAGATAAACATTGGATATTTTTCTAAACCGGAGTGGAGTCCTTTTGTAGTTTTTTTCCATGTGTTACTGTGTATGTGTGTGTGTACAAATACTTTACACGTTGCCTCTGAGATAAGCCAGGCTGCTCATGCCAAGCTAACAAGGCAGTGAGCAGGGGTTATCTTAGCTGTGTGACTCCCTTACCCTGAGTAGAGTGAGGGTCCCTATTTGTGCAAACCATAGAGACCCCATTTCTAATAAGTGTTTTTTTTTTTTTTGCACAAGATCAAAAATTGATGCAAAAATGCATTTTGCATTAAAATATAGTGTAAAATGAAGGATTTCCACTATGGTTATTAAAATTTTTTGTGTAATTTTGCCATAATTGTGCATAATTACTCCAAAGCAAAGTACATACATTTCACATTTCATAGTGGTTCCTGTCAATGCATTGAAAGTTTGACAGATGGCTCCGTCAGCATGATGAAGCCATATGGCAAACTTTTATTTTTTATTTCCAAAAACAAAAACCCAAAGCAACATTTTGTTTTTGAAAAGCAATGACCCCCACACCAGTTTGCAGTTTTCACTGTTCCTTACTGCTAGGTTTTACCTGGTGGCAACGGACAGTAAAACTTTACATCTGTTCAGCCACTCTAAATAGGGTAGGGAAGACACTCTATCCGGCCATGGGAAGTCTATGTCAGTGGTGGAGACGGAATAGTGTCTGCGGTTGAGATACTGAAGGTCTATTTGATTCTAAATTAGGTGGACGGATCTTCAGTTTGCCAGAGTGGGTACTTCATGCCATTGCAATGAAGTGCCCTGTCAGTCAAACTCTAAATCAGGCACTGTAAAGTGTCTGTGAATGCAGAAGATCAGTCTGAAATCATCAAGAGAAGCATTCATATGAACCTATGGCCTATTGCGGAAGAACTGAAAAAGCATGGACATCCAGCATGAGGTTGTCCATGGAGTCTTGAGATTTGACATTTGTAACAAACTCCCCAACAATGGCATGGATATATCCACAGCTGACTCTGGTGACCACCTGGGTTTCTTACCAAGGTTTAGCAAAGCACATAGGTACTCAGTGAGATGAGTAACCTCCTTTAGGAGGCTAAGAAATTTATAAATCCCTTAAAAGAAGGTCTTGAGAGAAAATTGACTAATTAGTGTATGCATTCAAAGCCCCCATAATGACATGAGGCAAGTCACTCAGTCTCAACAACACCTTGCTAGAGACTTTGCAACACAGCCCTTTGTAGCTTAACTGATGTCTTAGAGGTCTTTGAGGGCATGTAGCCTAATCCTTCATTCTTGTGCTCTCAATGACACATTGTTATTTTTGACATACTATCACAGGATGTGTATACTGGGATAGTCGTCTGTAACGTACAGCTTACCACCATCCCTGCATTCACATTCCCAAATCCCTTAAAGGAAAATACACTGCTGTCAAATGAAAATCAGTTTGCAGTTTGTAAAGATATGAAGGAAAATAGAGAGTGGTCTCCAGTGCCCTCCAGACCACATCCACGCTTTTTTTTACCATTGTTTCATGATGTCTAGTCAGCCTTCTGTGCCCCCTGTGGGGAGAGCAGCATGGGGGTAAAAACACCCCCAATCTGTCTCAGGGTAGGCAAAAAGGCTCATTGGGCAATTATGGCATGGAATCATACCTGGAAATCATCCCCACTCCTACTTTTTATTCAATTTTTTCTCTAATTTCTAGTGGTCATTCTGCCCAAATGTGGGGGAGGGATCTGAAATGGGGGCAAAAATCCAATATACCCCTAGGAGGGCAGAAAGACTGTATTGGCCCTTTTGGGGGAACACATGGCCAGATAAGAGGGTGGTCTCGCTGCAGCCTTTGTTGGCTCTAAAAATGCTATGGTGTCCAGTGGACTTTCAGCCACCTAGGGGTAGATGTGGGGTGACCACCCACTATCCGCTCCCCAAGGGGGGGCAGAAAGACTGTTAAGCCCAGGGCACTTGCTAGTGCTGAGTGGGGTATCCTCACACACCTAATTATGTCCACCTGGTATCTTGTGGATGCCTGCTTGGGAATTGTGGTCTCAGGGGTGATTTCCAAGGTGGGATCCATTTTAGAGAAGTGCATCTCTTTTCCATAGGTACCTCTCCCACACAGATCAGTTCTCTGGCAATACAGTTATGTCCCCAAGTACTGATCAAAGTGAAAGTGTCAAGACAGGGCCACTCAGCTGAAAAGCAGGATGTCTGCAGAGGTGATGGTATGCCCCCTGACCTCCTGGAACACCTCTCGGCACTTCCTGGTGGACACAGAACCCCCGGCAGGTGTCCCAAAACGAAAGGGAGAGTGGAAGAGAAAGAGACAAAACACTGCCACGTCTTGCCGGTCCAGCCAGGCACTCTGTATCTTCGGGGGGCAGGTCATTTTTGAAGGATTGATAGTAGAGTTAGTACACTCAACTTTCTTTAAACTGAATCTCTCTTTCTGATATGAGCACAGGAGCGGTAGAAGAACACCGGGATGCCCCACCACTTTTCTTGGATAATAATAACTGTTGGCACAGTTACTAACACTGCATTACCAGAAACCCAAACTGATTACCATAACAATAAGTACTGCGACACTAGAGCTGGCTACTCAGAGATTCACTGTTGCACACTACAATTAGAACTGTGGTTGCACTTATCATGCACAAGAAAGACACACAAGGGTATTAATTATCACATATAACTTTCCTGCATGCATAGGGTTGAACTAAAAGGAACAAAACAATCCAAGAAATACAAATGTCCACTCTGGGTTTAAACAGTTAGGGTGGCACAGTCTGATTTGGTTTTACTGTGTGTGTGTGAAAAACCCTTCAAAACAAATTCCTCAAACCTGAAACACATGCATGAATGACACAATTTAACTCCAAGAGTTATGCTATTACAGAAAGAAAAGTCACGTAAATGCTCTTTTAAAATTGCACTGTCACTTTTTGTAGTACTTGAGCTCAAGCAGATTTCCTGAAGCACATTTAGGCAAGTAACTACAATAATAATGTAGAATGTTCAGAAATGCACTTGTCTTTTCGAGATAAGCTATCTGCCAAAATACGAGATCTGAAATACACCAGCTGTTCTAGGAAAGCGCAGCGCTCAAAGAGCAAACTCCCTGGAGAATACTAGTCACTTAGCTACAGTCTTTTCCAGAGTGCTGGAGGAATGCCTGGTGTCAGCTGGTACAGGAACAATGAAATGAATTGCCTCAAAAGTCCTGAATACGAGGATGACAGCAGGGGCTGGACTGCCAAATCAGATGCTGAGATCAGGAAGCAAAACAAAGCCAAGCAGGAGGCATGCTTCACTCTGCTATTTATGGCCAATCAGGAAAACAGTTGAGTTTCGACATGTGGATGAGTCACCACACCCAATTAGAAGCATATGTCTACACCATACCCAATTAGAACCACATATCTACACCTGCTCACATTAGCAAACAAGCATTGGTAAAACAAGCATTGATAAAACCAATTGTGTAACACAGCAGAATATGTTTACTTAGAAACATGAAGGTTTAACCAAAAACAGAGATATGATGTAACCCTAATCCCTGGGGATGCTGACAGTTAACGTAGGAGGCACGTTGGGGATTCCTGACAGAAAGCAGCCAGTGTCTAATGGTGTCATCTGTTTTCATTTTGATGTGACGCTGCACGTCACAGTAAATAAAAAAGCACACACTCAGGAGTTTAGGGATGCTTCACTTCTTTACTTTGTTTTTTGTTAAAGAAAATCTTCTGCTGCTTTCGCCAAAAGGATTTTCTTTACCAATACAATGGAGCATCCATTGGCGTCCACTGCACTATAGAGTTTATACGGTATAATTCAATGGCTTATGTACTGCACTGAAGCAGTTTAAAGAAATGGGGCTGCTTTTAAAACAATGAAGTTCATTTTTTTATTTTTTTTTATATTCCTTTGAGATTTGACTGTGGTTTCTAGGACCGTCATCTTTTCAACAAGAATAATTTTTCACAATTTACAAAGGGGAAGCAGCCCAAAAGGGACTTTTCTCTTTCGCAAATTAGTTGCAACCCCAACTTGGAAGTACACCATTGATAATTCTGATACCAATTCAGTATTTGGAAGGTATGGTCAAAATACTCCCTTCCAACTACTAAATCGATTTCCAGTCAAAATCCCATTTTAGTCATCTGTAAAACATACAATTTATTTATTACATAGTACTAAGGGGGTCATTTCTACTTTGGCGGGCGGCGGAGGCCGCCCGCCAAAGTACCCCCGCCAGAACACCGCTGCGCGGTCAGAAGTCCGCCGCAGTGATTCTGGCTTTCCCGCTGGGCTGGCGGGCGACCGCCAGAAGGCCGCCCGCCAGCCCAGCGGGAAAGCGCCTTCAACGAGGAAGCCGGCTCCGACTGGAGCCGGCGGAGTTGAAGGCATGCGACGGGTGCAGTAGCACCCGTCGCGATTTTCAGTGTCTGCATAGCAGACACTGAAAATCATGGTGGGGCCCTCTTACAGGGGCCCCTGCAGTGCCCATGTCATTGGCATGGGCACTGCAGGGGCCCCCAGGAGCCCCACGACACCCCATACCGCCATCCTGTTCCTGGCGGCCAAAACCGCCAGGAACAGGATGGCGGTATGGGGGTCAGAATCCCCATGGCGGCGCAGCTTGGAGGATTCCCCTGGGCATCGGAAAACCGGCGGTACACCACCGGTTTTCCGTTTCTGACCGCGGCTGTACCGCTGCGGTCAGAATTGCCCTGGATGCACCGCCAGCCTGTTGGCGGTGCATCCGCAGTACCCTACCCCGGCGGTCTCGGACTGCCAGGGTAGGAATGACCACCTAAGTGTTTCAGTTTTTTTTAAAACACACAGATTTGGTAAGGTTATAACCTTTATGTGGACAATTTTCTATACAGGAGTAGAGCTGTTCAGTGAGCTCTACAAAGCTGGCACTGTGGCCTGCGGTACAGTTCATTGTAACCGCAAAGGATTCGGCCAGGAGTTTGTTTGCAAGAAGCTCCAGAAATCAGAGAGTACTGCATTGCATTCTAACGAACTGCTCGCAGTCAGGTTCTTGGATAGGTGTGATGTATACGTGCTTACTACAATTCATGATGAGAGCACTTCCCCCATCACGGTTTGGGGTCAGATGGGCGAAGTCAACAAGCCCATCTGTATACTTGATTGCAATAAGTACATGGGCGGAGTGGACAAGAACGACCAGGTTCTTCAACCATACAATGCGTGTCGTAAAACTCGCACTTGGTACAAGAAACTGTTTACCCACCTGATTCAGATGGCAACATATAATGCGTATGTTGTTTACCGTCATACAACCACAGGAAGACTCATGACTTTCCTTGACTTCCAGTTGTCTGTAATTGAAAGCCTCACTGCTGTTACAGAAGCAGCAGCAGCCTCCACCTCATATGTTCTGGAGGATGTGGCAGGGCTGCAGGAGCGACACATTGCTGATCGCATTCCTAAAACACCCAAAAAGGATCATCCATGTTGTCGCTGTAAAGTGTGCTTGAAGCATGGAAAGCGGCAGGAGAGTCGGTATTACTGTCCCCAGTGTCCATCACAACCAGGCCTCTGTATACCTACTTGCTTTACGTTGTATCATACTAAAGCAAAGTTCTGGGAAATCAACTGAGGTTGAGCTGCCATTCTGTAATCCTTTCAGGATTTTCAGGACCGAACGTCCATGGGCCACTGCTTCGTTAGGCAAAGAGCCACAGAATTTTACTTCATCTACTTTATCATGGACTTCCTTATGAACTGCTTGAGAGCTAAATCCACTGTCAGAACGTGGTAGGTGTTCTGTTAAAGTAAAATGCATTATATTCCCCCTACTGCATATACTAGTGGACAGAACATGTGCCACATTGTCACGGAGTACCCTTTCTTCACCAGCATGTCTACCTCACTTTCAACTGTAGATATGCTCTCTCAGTTCGAGGAATCACTTTGTACAGCATACTTGGAAACCCGTAACTTGCATCCACAAACTAGTATAGGTTCACTTGGCAATTATACAGGATTAGTCAGGACTTTGATGAGAACAGAGACATAAATGGGTAAGGAAAGCTTATTGTAGGTGTGTCTTCACAGGGCTATTGCACAGGTAGAAGGCAGATAGTAAAAGTCGTACAGATGTACATCATCTACACCTTTGGATTCAAACCCATTGGTGCCATCCCAGCACTGAAGGAGAATGACTTGTATAGGTCAGTGTTTGACCTGCTTTTCATGTTCATCCTCCATCAGAACTTAGTAGATGTTCAGTTTGCTGTATAAGTGCATTACAGTCACATCACTGCACATAATGTTGGCTGGGACATATGCTACGTTCTCATGGACTACCCTGTGTGCCAAACACTACCCTTTTTCATAGCCTATGACCTTCTCTTTAGGGAACATCATGAGAAATCCCCAGCATGTCTCCCTTAGTTTCAAAGGTAGATATGCTCACTCAGTTCGAGGAATCGCTTTGTACGGCATACTCGGACACCCCCAACTTGCATTCACAAACTGGAAGGAGTTGGATTTAGCACAGAGAGTGTGATAAAGGCGCATTAAAAACATGTCTTCCTGAGCCTCAGGTGGTTGTCACAGGAGTCATTAGTAAAGGTTCGTTACGCATGCATTTGGTAATGTTACGGAAGAAGGAGGCAGTAAATTGACAGGTGGTAAAATATAGTCAAACTTATTCCGTTCTGTGGCGTGTGAATGTGATGGGCCCTTGTCTGGCAGCGGTAAGTTAATGTGAGTGCAGTGATTGGTTGGATTGGGCCCGTGGCCAGCGGTATGAAAGGATTGTTTGTTGTGCGTGAATGGCGTGTGAATGGACCATAAAGAGGTTGGTGCCTGGACGAAGCTTTATGGCCCACCTTCAGAAGGCTTGGTTTCAATATTCAGATACTTTGATAAGTATTCATGCTTTGAAACCATATTTTCTGGAGGTGCTAAATCCAACCAGTGTGAGTGGGGGGTTAACTTTAACAAACTAGTACCAGGGGAGTCCAAGGGTGCAGGACTTGCGTGGCTCTCACCAGTTTTCCTTCACCCAGAATCCCCTTAAAATCACAAAATGTGCTTAAAAAACACATTTGCCTTGCATTCCAATGAGCAGAAGTCCGGTATCTGCAGGGAGCCACAAGTTCCACTAAGTCTCCAGCGAAAAACTGCCTCACTTTAGTGAGTGGGCAAGTGACCATAACAGGGAAGTACCCAAAACGGATTGTGGAGACATTAAATTACCTACTGCAAAACAGCCTTGTTTTTTAAGACAGTCACCTAAGTATTTGGTCCTGGGCTCGGCAGCCATATAGGGAAACCTACCAAACACAGACATTTCTGAAAACTAGACACCCAAGGCAGCCCATGTAAGTGTGGCGTGTTTGGATTTAACAAAGTTGTCTTACCCAGAATACCCTGCAAAAGTGAAACGTTGATTAAAACCACTATTTTCCCTTTCTTTTTTATCACAGAAACTACAGGAATGTGCAGGGATCCTCAAAATTCCTACCACCCAGTGTTTCTCCACTTGTCCTGATAAAAACACAACCCTGCTTGTGTGCCTGCGCCTAGTGTCTGCTTCAGGAATGGATCACTCCAGGGTTAACAGTAGTCGTCATGCAAGGACTACCATTGACCCTTGTGTGATCCATTCCTGTCACGGGCACTAAGCCTACCCACACAAGTGAGGTATCATTTTTATTGAGAGACTTGAAAGAACCCTGGGTGGAAGGAAATTTGTGGCTCCTCTCAGATTCCAGAACTTTCTGTCACCGAAATGTGAGGAAAAAGTGTTTTTTTTGCCACATTTTGAGGTTTGCAAAGGATTCTGGGTAACAGAACCTGGTGAGAGCCCCACAAGTCACCTCATCTTGGATTCCCCTAGGTCTCTAGTTTTCAGAAATACACAGGTGTGGTAGGTTTCCCTAGGTGCCGGCTGAGCTAGAGACCAAAATCCACAGGTAGGCACTTTGCAAAAACTACCTCTGTTTTCTTTCGGAAAATGTTATGTGTCCACAATGTGTTTTGGGGCAATTCCTGTCGCGGGCGATAGGCCTACCCACACAAGTGAGGTACCATTTTTATCGGGAGACTTGGGGGAACATAGAATTGCAAAACAAGTGTTATTTCCTCTTGGATTTCTCAAAATTTTTTCCTTCCAAATATAAGAGAGTGTGTAAAAAAGATGTCTATTTGAGAAATGCCCAGTAATTCACATGCTAGTATGGGCACCCCAGAATTCAGAGATGTGCAAATAACTACTGCTCCTCAACACCTTATCTTGTGCCTATTTTGGAAATACAAAGGTTTTCTTGATACCTACTTTTCACTCTTTATATTTCAGCAAATGAATTGCTGTATACCCGGTATTGAATCAAAACCCACTGCAGGGTGCAGCTCATTTATTGGCTTGATGAACCTAAAAGCTCTGTATATCCCCACAACCAGAAGAGTCCAGCAGATATAACAGTATATTGCTTTAAAAAATCTGACATTGCAGAAAAAAGTTACAGAGTAAAACATAAAGAAAAATGGTTGTTGTTTTCAGCTCAATTTCAATTTTTTTTTTATTTCAGCTGTTATTTTCTGTAGGAAAACCTTGTAGGATCTACACAAATGAACCTTTGCTGAATTCAGAATTTTGTTTATTTTAAAAAAATATTTAGCTTTTCGGGATCCAGCATTGGTCTCATACCCATTTCTGCCACTGACTGGAAGGAAGCTGAAAGCACAAAAAATAGTAAAAATGGGGTATGTCTCAGAAAAATGCCAAAATTGTGTTGAAAAATGTGGTTTTCTGATTCAAGTCTGCCTTTTCCTGAAAGCTGGGAAGCTGGTGATTTTAGCACCGCAAACCCTTTGTTGATGCCATTTTCAGGGGAAAAACCACAAGCCTTCTTTGGCAGCCTTTTTTTTCCAATAAAAATGAAATTTTTGCTCTATTTTGGCTAATTTCTTGGTCTCCTCCAGGAGAAACCACAAACGCTGGGTACCTTTAGAATCCCTAGGATGTCGGAAAAAAAGGACGTAAATTTGGCATGGATAGCTTATGTGGACAAAAAGTTATGAAGGCCTAAGTGCAAACTACCCCAAATAGCCAAAAAAGTGCTCAGCACTGGGGGGGCGGGAGGGAGGGAGAAAGGCCCAGCAGCTAACAGGTTAATAGTTAAGGCCAATTTGTGACCCTCTTCCAAATTATCAAGTTAATGTTGCCACCTCAATGGTCACTTTCTTTGCTACGACTGAACTTTTTTCCTCTAAATATGGCTCCTCTTTCAGAACTCTTCTGCCTTTACTCGTTTCTGCACCGGATCAGGATGCTTTAATGTGAGTCATGGAAGTCATATCTCTGTCAAGGTCATAGCATGCAGTTCATTGTCCTGTACTATTGCCAGATGCAGCCTTTTGTGATTGGTGCTCTAATTGGCACTGTTTTGTTGCGTCTTTCTCTTTCTGTTGTGATAGAGCTGGCACTGCCTCCAGTTCTATCACTAAGGCAATGGTAACACTGAGTCTGCTTCCACTGCTGACACATTCTCTCTTTGGTCTTGCCTGGAAGCATCCACTCTTTAGTTATCACTGGAATGTGCCAAACAATAACTTGTTGATACTAAGGCCCAGATCTAAGAAGGCCTAGCGACTCCTTGCACCACATTACCATCATTTAATTTACGCTAATGTGGCCCATCAAAGCCAAAATCCCACGTCAGATTTACAAAGTGACGCAATGCATGCATTGCGTTACTTTGTAACCCCTGGCGCCATGTTATGCCTGCACCAGGCATAATGTATGCTAGGGGGGCATTCCCCCATTTGAGGGGCCGAAAAAATGGCACAAAAAAATCTAAAAGATTTCTTTGCCCCATTTTTTTTCAGCATTTTTAAAACTTGCTCAGAGCAGGTGCTAAAAGGGGGCACCCCATTATTTATAATGGGCCCTATGTACTGTTAAGGGTTAGAGACAACATTTTGGCGCTAACCCTGAACAGTACATCCATAGCATCAAAATGTTGATGCTATTGCTCCTCTACCCTGCACCATGGTGCGCCGTATTTTAAATATGGCGCACAGATGGTGATGGAAGGGGATGCTAAGGGGCGGAAGAAAAGTGGCACTGCACTGGGTGCCGGGCCACTTTTCTTAAATATACCCCAAAGTTTGTAGTCATAGCTCTTCCAATGTTAAAGGATACCCCTGACACAATCAATTAATCAATCAGACAAATATTTGTAAAGCGCAACTTATCACCCGGGGGGGTCTCAAGACACTGAAGAGGAACATAGGTCAGTCAAAGAGCCAGGTCTTGAGGTCCTTCCTGAACTGAGCCAACAAAGGTGACTGTCTGAGGTGAAGCAGCAGTGTGTTCCAGGTCTGCGTGGTGAGGTAGGACAAAGATCTTCCTCCAGCCATGTTCCTCTGCATCCTATGGATGGTGGCAAGGGCCAGTTGAGCAGAGCAGCCCAGAGGATATAAACTTGAAGCAAACCACTACAAGCCTAGTAGTACCACTAGTACAAGGCTCTACAACACTGACCAAAAGATGTAAAACGAAAGCAAAAAACATCAAGTTTAATTCTTTTACTCCTTGTCCTGGGATGTGCAACACTGACAACGCAACGTCTGTCTCAACTGCAAACAAGTCTGTCTGACTGTAACTCTTTCTTTGCTGCAATAGCATACACACCAACCATTACCTTTTTCAGGTTAGGTAAGAAGCTCCAGCAGCTGCCTGCCTTTTACACATGGGTTTACATTTTTTCACATGAAATGTTTGACAATGTAAGTAATCTCACTGACTGCCTCATCCTGCAATGTTTGTTTAAAACACTCCATTGCTCTCTGCTCCCAGAAAACGGGTCATCTTTGTGAAGTGAAACCTACAAGGAACTTTAGGATTTGCTATTAAACACTTTTGTATTATACCAGGTGTTTCATTGTTACTGCATCATTTCAACCCCTATCTTGTCTGTAATAGGTTGCTGGTATATAATGGGTCGAGGTGGAGTGTAAAGACTAAACACGCAGTTAAAAGCAAGATGGGGGTGTTTAGGGGGCATAAGAAGCGGAATTCATGAGTGTTACGACACGATGTGTAAGACTATTTCAGAAACAAATAATGTACAAAGCTCAAGCTCCCTCTTTCTACTTTATGCTCCCATTGACAATTTTGTCAAGCTTATTGAGTTTTCTGTGAGAAAAAACTACAGCTTAATTTTACGGAAACTAATATATGTCTGCATCAAGGATGAACACAAAGGCCAGCATTGACCAATGTCTTTCAGGATACTTGTGCAATAAAGCACAATTTATCCCTGCACAGTGGGCCATTACAACGGTAAGTGTTTAAATGAAATTTGTGATGAGTGAGTACTGTTGGGACACAAATGCCCCCTGCTTGATGTACAATTATGTTCCCACCCTGCACGCCCAAATGTAATAGTTGTCATCCTTTTTTTTCTTTTTGGTCATGCCATACACTAATCCTTAGTGCACACTTTGACTTAATCGTGGTTTCTGAACCTAGTCTGGAACCAGAAGGGGCACACCAAGCACACTCTGATAGTGACAGAGGACTACTGTTTCCCTCCCGGGTTTCAGTCATTGAATGCGGTAATAGTGGCATACCATGTTAGAGAATTTAATGACAGGTTTTTTACCTGTGAGATATAAATGCACTTCTACTGGCCTATTCATCTAAAGTTCCAATGCTTGTGCTCAAATCCTAAATGCTGATTCCCAAATGTGACATCCAAAGTGCTATACATGTACGCTAGAAGCAAAAGTGTGCAATGCAGTGCATTGTGCATACATATATACGCATGCTAGAAGCAATAGTGATACAAGTCTGCAGGTCCCATTGTGAAAGCTCACAGCCTAGACCAGAGTACAAGATGGGGTACAGGTTGCTTTTCTCCAGACAGTATGGACCTCATTACAACCCTGGCGGTCGGTGTTAAAGCGGCGGTAATACCGCCAACAGGCCGGCAAAAAAAAAATGGAATCACGACCATGGCGGAAACTGCCAACATAGACAGCCACTTTAACACTTCGACCGCCACGGCGGTAGAAACAAACACTGCGGCGGTAACCGCCAACAGACAGGCAGAAGACAAAGTACTGCCCATTTTATTTCAAGACACCTATCTGCCACCTATTCCGGGGTGGAACCAATGCGTTTGAAAAGCACGGCGGAAACAGTACACAGAAGGGAAAACACTCACCTCTCGACGCCCAACGAGGAACCAGGACGCCATGGAGCCTGAACTACAGGTGTTACCAATGTTGGTGTATCTTCTCATCTGAAAACACACAAATGGAGTACGGGGTTCTTCTTATGCGTTGAGGGGTAAACACCAGGTGCACCAATTGTGCCCTAGGTTCCTCGTGGTTCTCTAATGGAGGAAGGGGGTCAGTGTGAAGAGGGAAAGCAGTGGGAATGGAGAAAAAAAAAGGGGGGAATTTCCTTTACGGACTAGGTAGGACAGTGCCACCTGGGAGGGGCTAGGTGGTCATATGATGAAGCATGACACTATATAGTGTGTGAGACCACCTAGTCCGTAAAGGAAATTTTCCCCTTTTATTTTTGCTGAGCCCTTGGTGGCTGGTAGTTTCAGCTTCTCCCTCCGGGATGTGGCACCTTTTTCACATTGGCAGGTGGCGGAATGTCCTTGCCCTCACTACGTGGCACACTGTCAGCCCTGATGGGTGGTGCACTCGGTGACCCCGCAGTTGTTGGCACCACTGTGCCTGGGGATTTCGTGGCTGAGGAGCTGGGCTGGGACCTGGAAAGCCAGGCCCTAGGGGAAGGACAGGGGGGGGACGTGAAGGGAAGGAGGTCAAGGTTTGCCAGGAAAAGTTTTTTAGACACACTGGGATGGGAAGATGGAGGGGGTTTGGGAGTGGAGGAAGAGGCAGTGGTTGTAGGAGGTGTACGTCGGCTGAATTTGGGTGAAGGTGCATGGGCCGGAGGCTGTTGTGAGGTGGATGGCTGTTGGGTGGGTGTGTGCCTCCGTTTGTGTTGTTTGGGAGGAGGGCTCAAAGACACACTGGGAGAGGACACAGGGGATGTGTGAATGGTAGTGGGGGTGGTGATTGCAGGTGAGCGGTGTGTGGTGATGGACGTGCTGGTGATGGAGGTAGTGGCTGAGGATGTAGTGCATGCAGGTGTGAGCGGAGACAAGACAGGGAGGGAGGAGGAGGACGTGGAGGGGGGACACAGTGGAGACAGTGGATGTTGGTGTGTCTGCATGGGGATGGTGCTTGTGTGAGTGCCTGTGGGATGTGTGGAGCTTATGTTTGCCTGAGCCACACTTGTGTGTTGATGTGTGTGCATGCTGGTCTGATGGTGTGCTTGGGATAGGCTGAGGTAGAGGGGATTGGGTATGGGTGGAGGAAGTTGGAGGGGGGAGGCTGGACACAGGGACAATGGCTGCCATCAGTGCTGAGGCCAGATCCTGAAATGCTCTCTGTTGGGCCACCTGTCCAGAATGAATGCCCTCCAGGTATGCATTTGTTTGTTGCAAATGCCTCTCAACACCCTGGATGTCATTCAAAAGGGTAGATTGCCCAACAGTGAGGGATCTCAGGAGGTCAATAGCCTCCTCACTGAGGGCAGCAGGGCTGACTGGGGAAGGGCCTGAGGTGCCTGGGGCAAAGGAGATACCCACCCTCCTGGGTGAGTGGGCACGGGACACACGCTGAGGGGCTGCTGGGAGGGTGGTGCTAGTAGGGGGGTGGCAGCTGTACCTGTTGATGCAGTGGGCACAGAGGTGCCCGCCACCGCAAGGGAGCTCCCCTCAGAGGAGGAATCACTGTCACTGGTGTCTGCTCATGTCCCGGCCGTGGAGCTCCCCTCGCCCTCCATCCCACTGGTGGCTTCAGACTCCGTTGCTTCACCCTCCAGGGCCAAGTGGGTTGCAACTCCCTCCTGCTCCAGTGCCAATGCTCCTCCGCTTGATGATGCTATTGCACACAAGAACAGGGAGACCACAAAAAGGGGTGGGGGAGACAGAAGAAAAATATGTTCAGTGCATGCAACACCACTGCCGTTGGTGGACACAACACACAGGGAGCAGCCCTCTGCACTACGCCACAGTTCCTAGAAATTTCACCTGACCATGGGGTACGAGGCCTAAGCCCAATTGTAGCACACCTGGAAGTCACAGGAGCCTGACTAGGTGTAGATGGCTCTTACCACTAGTGGGGTTGGGGTGCTACATAGCCTGCCTCACAAGGGACCTTGCCTACCAAGTTCGCCCTGACCTAGGGGAACCCACTGGCCACCTCCCCCACCCAGACACCTCGTTATGCACACCGAGTCAGCTGAAGGAGACTGTACTCCCCCCTTGTGGCTGCTGTGATGCCCTCAAGCGCCCATCCAACTCCGGATACGCCACCGCCAGGATCTGGGACATCAGGGGGGTCATGATGCGACAGGCACCCCTTCCACGTTGGGAGGCTGTTCCCAGCTGGGCCTCCGCTGTCGTCTTGCTCCAGCGGCACAGGTCCTCCCATCTTTTACGGCAGTGGGTGCTCCATCTGTGGTAGACCCCGAGGGTCCGGACATCCTTGGCGATGGCACGCCAAATACCCTTCTTCTGGTGGGCGCTGACCTAGAGGAATGGTACAGGGGGAATGGAAATTACTCACCCGTCCGGACCGTCATAGTCATTGACCACCAGTTCCCACCCATGCCCTGACGCACATACACTCCCCATCTGCACATGCTGGCCTCAGCCCCTCCCATGTATCTTCCATCCACACCACTCAAAGCAGGCATTGCCCATGCAGCATGCTCACAGTGTACTCACCTGTTTGTCTGGAGGACTGTGCAGTTGCATGTACTGGGGGAGGACCCCATTCACTAGTGAAGGCAGGGGCCCTTTCCCCAGACACTGTAGCCATCGTCGCTTCCAGACACAGGTCACAGCAGCACTTGCAGTGTAGGTCCTCTCCTGTTGAAGGTCAGGTATCAAGTGAGGGAACAGACAGAAAATGGTGGTCACGTCTGCGGCAGTGCGTACAGTCACCACCGGCGTACATGGTCATTGGCTCCTGGGACCCATAGGGCCCAATGTTAACCAATGAAGAATTGTGCCACGGTCTTCGACCGCAACGGTGTACAATGCCAGCGCAGTTAACTCACATCCCTTTGTCCCACCTTACAGGTTAGGCAGCCGCCATTTCAGGGGGCCACATGGCATGGAAAAAAACTGCGTCACACCTATCTAGGCTGGGAATACAGACAGATACCGGCACATAGCGGATTACTAAAGTTTCTGCAAAGAACACATTGTGATACCTCAGTGTTGGATGACTCTCTTCTCGCTGTTCTCCTCCATATGGCACATCTGCTGGGGCAGGTGATGAGATGGAGGCATCCTCCGGTGTACAGACCCCTGGTGGACCCGTCAACAATGGAAGAGAGAAATATCATAATCACATACAGACTTGATCGTGCAACAATCCTGGAACTGTGTGCCCAGTTGGAGCCAGACCTGATGTCAGCTATCCGCCATCCCACAGGGATACCCCCTCTAGTGCAGGTCTTGTCTGTGCTCCATTTCCTGGCCAGTGGGTCTTTTCAAACAACAGTGGCCATGGCATCAGGTATGTCCCAGCCAATGTTCTCTTACTTGTTGTCCAGAGTGTTGTCTGCCCTGCTGAAACACATGCGCAGCTACATCGTTTTCCCTCAGGTGGAGGATTTGCCCACAGTGAAAGGTGACTTCTATGCCCTGGGACATATCCCCAACATCAATGGTGCCATTGATTGTACACATGTGGCATTTGTCCCCCCCCCTGCAGGAATGAACAGGTGTACAGAAACCAGAAGAGCTACAATTCGATGAATGTGCAGATGGTGTGTTTGGCAGACCAGTACATCTCCCATGTCAATGCCAAGTATCCTGACTCTGTGCATGACACTTACATTTTGAGAAATAGCAGCATCCCTTATGTGATGGGGCAACTCCTGAGGCACCGTGTGTGGCTAATAGGTGAGGCCAAGGTCCAAATACAGTTGACATAGGTGTCTGGGTGTGGTGTTGTCCCTAAGGGTTAGTGTGTGTCTAACAGTTGTCCCTCGACATTTGCAGGTGACTCTGGTTACCCCAACCTGTAATGGCTACTGACCTCAGTGAAGAATCCCAGGACAAGGGCAGAGGAACCGTACAATGAGGCACATGGGCGAACTAGGAGGACAATCGAACGCACCTTCGGCCTCCTGGAGGCTCGATTCCGGTGCCTCCATCTGACAGGTGGTTCCCTATACTACTCACCGAAGAAGGTGTGCCAGATAATTGTGGCCTTCTGTGTGCTGCACAACCTGGCTTTGCGACGTCAGGTGCCTTTTCTGCAGGAGGATGGGCCAGATGGTGGTCTTGTGGCAGCTGTGGAGCCTGTGGACAGTGAAGAAGAGGAGGCAGAAGAAGAGGATATCAACAACTGAAACAACATCATCATGCAATATTTGAAGTGAGACACAGGTAAGAAGATGTAACTGCTTCCCACATCTAATACTATTGTTGGAGTTAGCATAAGTCTGTCATTTTCACTTAGTGTATGGACACTGACTTGTCACGTTGACTTTCCATTTCACAGATTTGGGTCCCACTTACATTGGTATGTGAACAAGTAAATTGACATTGCTATATTCCATAGATATTGCAATTACACATTTGTGAAAGCACAGACTGACTCCAGATTGTTTTGTGATTGAAGTGTGTTTATTCATGTGCAAATAAGTGGAGGGGGTTGTAAAATGGGCTGGGGTGATGGTGTAGGTATGTCCATGGCAGAGTCCAGTCTATTTGTTTCACAGGTGCACTGTCCAAAGGGGCATAGGAAGTGGAGCAATGGTAGTTTAAGGATGGACAGGGTGACATAGTGGGACAGAAGGGTGACATTCAGGGGGTTCTTATTTCCTGGCGGGGGTCTTGGCAATGTTCTCTGTCTTGTTCCTGGATCTCAGGGACCATTTGCGGGGTGGTTTTCCATCTGCAGGGGGTGGGGTTCTGGTGTCCTGTTGTTCCTGTGGCGGTGGCTCCTGTCCACTAGTGCCGGCGGAGGTGGAGGGCTGTTCATCGTCCAGGCTAGTGTCAGGGGCCGGTGGTGTGCCACTGTGTCCCTCCTGGTGTTGAGAAGGTCTGCCAGCACCCCTGCAATGGTGACCGGGGTGGTGTTGATGGACTTCAAGTCCTCGCTGCTCCCCAGGTAGTGTTCCTCCTGCAGCCGCTGGGTCTCCTGAAACTTGCCCAGCATCGTGCCCATGGTCTCCTGGGAATGGTGGTATGTTCCCATGATGTTGGAGAGTGCCTCATGGAGAGTGGGTTCCCTGGGCCTGTCCTCCGCCAGTCGCACAGCAGTTCTCCCAGCTTCCCAGGTATCCTGTGCCTCTGTCCCCTGAACCGTGAACCCACTGCCACTGCCCCCAGGTCCCTGATCGTCCTGTGTTAGTGGGGTTGCTTGAGTTTCCTGTAGTGGTGGACACAATGCTGATTGACGTGTCCTGGGGACAGAGGGATGGATCCGCTGGGTGGGTGTTGTGCTGGTGTTTCCTGAGGGGGAGGCTCTGTGGTGGTTTGTGACTGTGTCAGGGGAACCAACTGTCCTGAGGTCCCTGATGGGCCAGGCTGGTCATCTTGATCCAGGTGTGCTTAGCTGCTGTCATCACTGTGGGTCTCTTCTGTGTTTCTGTGGGGGGGCTGAATATGTCTGGCACCTCCTGTCCGGTGACGTTGGGTAGGGGTCCTGTTTGGGTGTAAATGCATAGTTATTGTATGTGTGTGTGCCATCTTGTGCAATGGATGAGTGACCCTCTACTCCTGTGCTTGCATTATTTGCTTGGTCCTTGTGTGATTGGTGATTTTGGGGCATGAGTGAGTTTCTGTACTGGACATGCTTTGGTGACGGGTGTCCATGAATTGGTGTAACATGCAGGGCTTGATTTTGGGATGTGTGGGTTGTGTTAGTGGGGTATCTGTGGGTTGTTGGGGTGATGGGTGTGAGGGTAAGGTTGGGGGTATGTGATGGCATGCAGGTGGGGTGTGGGGGATAAAGTAGTAAAGATATGTCTGACCAGAGTCCAGTCCTCCTGCTACTCCTATGAGGCCCTCAGGATGCATAATTGCCAAGACTTGCTCCTCCCATGTTGTTATTTGTGGGGGGGGGTCCACTTCCAGTCTTCTGTACAGCAATCTGGTGTCTGGATACCACAGAATGTACCTTCCCCCGTAGGTCGTTCCACCTCTTCCTGATGTCATCCTGTGTTCTTGGATGCTGTCCCACTGCATTGACCCTGTCGACAATTCTGCACCATAGCTCCATCTTCTGTGCAATGGATGTCTGCTGCACCTGTGATCCGAATAGCTGTTGCTCTACCCGGATGATTTCCTCCACCATGACCCTGAGCTCCTCCTCAGAAAACCTGGGGTGTCTTTGAGGTGCCATGATGTGGTGTGGGTGATGTGTGAGGTGGTGTTTGTTGTGATGTGTGAGGGGATGTGTTGGTGTGTGTTGTTTGAGGTGCATGGATGTTGTGTAAGTGATGGTGTTGTGTGTCTGTGGATGCTGGTGTTGTTTTAGGTAGTCTCTCTCTCTGGCCTTCTTTCAAAATTTTGGTAGTAAGGGTTTGTGGGTGATGTGGGTGTGTGCTTTATATTGGATTGGGTGTGTGGGAGTGGTGTGTGTATGTCTATCAGGTCTGTGTATATTTCAAATTGTCCAATGTGGTTGTGTTTTGTAAATGTGTGTGTATTTTGAGTGTGGCAGTGTGTACCGTCAATGGAACACCGCGGTTGAAAGACCGCTGCATTGATTCATGGGTCGTGATAGTGTGTGCATATTCCTGTTGGCGTGACGGTGTCGGTTTTGGTATCGCCAGGTTATCACTGACCTTTGGTGTGGCGGACTTGTGTGGGTGTCTGTATTGTGGCAGATTCCGAGCTGTGGGTCATAATACCTGTAGCAGAATTCAGCGGCCGCAGCGGTATGTTGGCGGTCTTCTGCAAGGCGGATAGCGGGATTTACCCCCAGGGTTGTAATGAGGACCTATATGTGTAATGGTGACTGTTAGAAATGGGGTCTCTAGTTGGCAGAGGTATAGGCTCTTGTTGAAATAGGGACCACAATCCTAGTCAGGGTAAGTCACACACAATCCAAATGATCCTGTTCCCACCCTTTGGTAGCTTGGCACTGAGCAGCCAGGCTCAACTTAGAAGGCAATGTGTAAAGTATTTGTGCAATACATCATCCAATAACACAGTGAGAACTCTACAAAAAGACACTACACAGGTTTAGAAAAATATAAGATATTTATCTGATTAAATTAAGGTCAAAACAATCAAGATTTGATAATCACAGGTTAAAGTATCACTTTTTGTAATGATAAGACTGTCTTTAGTTCTTAAAAGCAACAATTGTCTCTTGCAAGCACAAAGTACCTGGTTTGTGTCAAAATTACACACCCGAAGACCGCAGAAGAGGAGATGTGTGGAAGAAGGTAGGTGTGCTTTGGATTTCCAGGTGCACACAGACAATGCGTTGATTCTTTTCCACGTGGCATGGACTTTGCGTTGAATTCCGGCAAGCAGGCTTGAATCCTCTTTGCGATGAGTGGTCTTTTGACACCCAGGGACGATGTGTGGAAATCCTGGGTGTGCGGGACGAAGTCACAGCTGTTGGGTGATGTGGCGGAGCTTCTTTCACACAGCTGGTGCTGCGTTGTTTCCTCTCACAGGAACTGGGGCTGCATTGTTCCCTCTCGGTGATGGGTCAATCTGGTGGACTGTGAGTCGAAGTTCCGGTTGCAACGCTGGTGCTGCATCGATCTCCACTCGGGGAGCCGGCCTGCGTCATTCAGGTTAGGCGATGTGGTGATTTTCCCACCGCTGGACAGGCTGTGCATCGATTCCAGCAGTCTGTGCATCGATTTTCACAGCACAAGGAATTTCTTTGCAGAGATGAAGTCTTTTTGCCACTGAAACTTCAGGAAACTGGAGGCAAGCTCAATCCAAGCCACTGGAGAGCACTTCTCAGCAGAACCAGAGGCCAGCAAGGCAGCAGGGCAACAGCAAGGCAGCAGTCCTTCACAGCAAAGCAGTCCAGGTGAGTCCTTTGGACAGCCAGGCAGCTTCTCTTGGCATGTTGCAGGTTGTGGTGCAGAGTGTCTGTCCCAAGAAGTGTCTGAGTTGATAGGGTCAGAGACCCAGTTTATATGCCCAAAAGTGCCTTTGAAGTGGGGGAGACCTTAAAGTGCACAAGGTCCCCTTTCAGTACAATCCCGTCTGTCAGGGTCCCAGTAGGGGGTTTGACAGTCCTTTGTGTGAGGGCAGGCCACTGTCCTACGAAATGTGTCAGGCCTTCCAGCCCATGAAGACCCATTCAGTATACAGATATGTGCAGGTGTGACTGAGCATCCTGTTTTTTGTGGTTGTCTGGGTGAAATGCACAATGGAGCTGTCAACCAGCCCAGGCCAGGCTGTTCCCATGGGGAACAGGGTCAAGACTGATTTGCATATGGCTGGATCCAAACTGGAAAGGCATGGGGGCAAAAAAATGATGGATTTAGGCCCAGGTCTCTGTACTGGGAGTGAATGTTTGACATTGTTCAGCATTCCGTCCATCACTTGTTCTTTTTGCATTTGCTGCCTCAAGTGGGAAGGGTATGCCCAGACGTGGGTACCTTGCTCCCCATGCCACTGGAGTCAAGCTAGCCTGGCTGATGAAGGGTGATACCCTGAAACCGGTCCTAGGGTGCTTGTTTCCAGTCTAGGGAGAACCTGGCTTGGCAGTTCGGGCTGGACTGTTCCCATGGGGAACAGGGTCAAGACTGATTTGCATATGGCTGGGTCCAAACTGGAAAGGCATGGGTGGCAAAAAAACGATGGATTTAGGCCCAGATATCTCTACTGGGGGTGAATGTTTGACATTGTTCAGCATTCTGTCCATCACTTGTTCTTTTTGCATCAGCTGTGGATTGGAGACAGGCTGTAAGGTACAAAAGGAATTTAAGTGCAGAGAAATGCTCACTTTCTAAAAGTGGCATTTCGAAAATAGGAACAGAAAACCCAACCGCCCTAGTCAGCAGGATTTTGTATTACCATTCTGGCCATACTAAATATGACCTGTCTACTCCTTTCTGAATCAGAATCTATCACTCAAACAGTTTATGAGTAGCCCTAATGTTAGTCTATGAAAGGAGAAGGTCTCACAGCAGTGGAAAATTAATTTAGGAGTTTTCCACTACCAGGACATTTAAAACACCCAGCTATATTTCCTGCCTTTTCCCTACACAGCACACTTCCCAATGGGTTACCTAGGGCCTACCTTAGGAGTGATGTATGTGTAGAAAAAGGGGAGTTTAAGGCTTGGCAAATACTTTTAAATGCCAAGTCGAAGTGGCAATTATACTGCATACGCAGGCCTTGCAATGGCAGGCCTGAGTCATGGTTAAGGGTCTACTTATGTGGGTGGCCCAACCAGTGCTGCAGGCCCACTAGTAGCATTCAATCTAAAGGCCCTGGGCACATGTAGTGCACTTTCCTAGGGACTTACTAGTAGATCAGATATGTCAATTGAGTGTGAACCAATGTTACCATGTTTTTAGGGAGAGAGCATGTGCACTTTAGCACTGGTTTAGCAGTGTTAAAGTGTGCAGAGTCCTAGAACCAGAAGAAAATAGTGTCGAAAAGTGGGGGGATACAGTCAAAAAAGTTGGGGGTGTCTACCCTAAGGCTGTCAGGTCTAACACTGACATCTCCTGTTTGGGAGGGAGAGCACTAGACACTATGGTTAGGAAAGAAGAAGCAGGCTTTCCTTAGATGTGTCAGATTCCCTCTGGTACATGTGACTGGAAATCCATCAGATTTCTTCTGCCATTCAGTGTATGGTGGGGAAACAAGGTGAGGCCTGCACTCTGTAGAGAGGGATATCTATGAGTACACTTCTTTTCACTTTTGTGGTGGTTACCCCGCCTGGAGGCGTTCCTCCTGGGCAAAGCATCCTTGCAGACAGTGGCTGGGCCTGTCAAATAGCCTGGCCAGGAAGCATTAAAGGAGACCTGCCTCCAAGCAGTTCCAAGGAGGGAATCTGAAATACTCATTTTCTGTCTCTGAAAGTGGTATAAAAATGGGAACTCAAAATTAATTGTTCTGGTCTTTTCTACCAAGGATGGGGTTATCTACAGAGTGCTCGGGAACTATGAAGTAGTTAATGGTTGATGTTGCACTAATAGGCAAATCACTAGAGGTGAGCGAACATCACCTATAGTCCAATCTGAAGGAGTAATTGACTAAGATATCCTGCCTGTGAGCGAGAGAAGGAAGCACCAACCATGAAGGACCAGCAGATTGTGGAATGCACTGCAGTAATGGACTCTGGTGTAGGTTCCATTTTACAAAGACTCCTGGAGCAAGAGTGCCAAAGGAACTGCAGTACTACCTGTCAGGCACTGCGATCATCATAACATGTTCCCTTTAGAGCTGGCAGGCAGCAGGAGTGGTCAGCCATGTTGGGGGGGGGGGGGGGCAAATAAAGGTGTAAAAAGCTCCTGCTGGTGATATGTGGGCCCAGAGAGTAGACTGTGTGACTGCAACACTGCCATGTGTTTCATTGGGTTGGAACCTGTCCTAGAATAAATTACCTCTGTGACAGCAATCTCTGCCAAGTGTATTGTTGGGTCAAGATCAGACCTGAAGACTGAGTGACCATGGGGTACCTCAGGGCTTCTTTGTGAAGATTTGAAATCATTGCCTCAAGGAGCTGTGGGTCGATGATAACACCTGGCACCCTCTGAGAAAAAGAAACATAATTTTGACCGGCATGCCGAAGAAGAAGCACCAAGTACTCACAGGAGGGTTGGAGCAAGTCAATTTCTGAAGTCTGGAAGACAGCGACTGTCAGAAGCATTCATTCCTGACATATTATTGCAAGTGACACACTGTGAGGCTGACTGCCACACCACCCAAAAAGGACGACTGCATACTACCAGGAGGCTTCTGCCTCACACCAGTGAGATATTCCTGCTGTTGGAAGGGTGTGGGCAGCCCCACACCTCTCCTGGCTGCTGGGTATGGCTGCAGGCTTCTGTCACAGCCGGTAAAGATCCTGCTGCCACAGTATGACCAAACGTGGTCCTGCACAGCAACTACGGACTGGTGAGAATCTGAGAGGGATGAGTGTGACCCCAGAGCTGCTAATCCAAAATTGGTGAGAGACTGATCAGGCCTTGGCCCAGGAGTCTGTATTATAACCTACAAACAAGAGGGAGAGAAGCACGACCTACAGCCACCTATTTACTTGATTGACCCTGATCCTGCTATGATGGGGGCTAATAGCAGAGGGGGAATCCATTAGTCTATGATGTCCATCTAATCAGTAGAGACCCCTAAGAGCATCAAGCTTTGCACCCGAGAATCTGGTATTTGTGCAGATTTGAAACTGACCTTCTATCATTATTTTGTGTAATAAAAGTATTTATCTTTTCCTACAAATGGTGCATAGGGCTGGACACTGATTTTGTTCCATTTTCAAGGGGTGAGGGTGGTATTGATTCTTGAGCCTGATTAAACCCCACATGAACCTCGTAGAGTAGCATATGACTGCTCGCCTGTCAAACAAGTGCAGAAAGGGTTGTACTTGACCCAGTTTGCAGAGCCGTAGTAGAGTTATTCCCTGCACAGGAGACGTCAAAGGCGGCAGCACCTCGTGGTTGTAACCCAGTAGTCTCTGTTTGCCCCATGGGCTCCTTAATGGGATTCAGAGACTCACCAACACAAAACTTAAGTAAATGAGGGCCATAGCTGTATTTGTTACTTTGGCATGGCCCTCTATCTTTCGAAGGTTTAATAGTTAGATGGACAAGGAAAATGGTCTACACAGCTGTAGCCCTCTTCTCTACCTTGTCAAAATGGAATTACGCAGCCAACGTGTTGAAGGGCACATGAATGGATCCGAAAAGGAAACAAGCAGAAGCTGTTTGTTGTCAGATATTGAGGTATCACTGTCACCTCAGAAAAAAATACAACAAATGGCCTTCTGCAAAGTAAAGTAGACAGGAGAGGCCGGATTTTGTTTTCGGAACGTCTCTTTCAACATACATTATATTTCTTTTGTTGTGGGCCTGCAAGCTTCAAACTTTAAGGAGGCCTATGGTGTCTTTTCAACAAGTTGAACTCTCAGCCAGGCATAGAAGTCTGGCGTCAAATTCTTGATTACGTTCTGCCAGAAGATTTCAAATGTTTTCTTGCCTCGTTTCTAATTAGGTTTTTTTGTTTTCCTAAATCACATCTAGAAATTAACAATCCTGTATGTTAAAATGTATTTTATACCTTTGTTCTCTATCAACATTTTCTTTCAAAGCTACACTGCACATCGTACATGGATGCCCCTATTTTAATTAATTTTGCTTTTTCCTTAGATGAAGGATTATATGAAAGAATCTCAGACACTCTTGTAATCATTAATTCATAGGATTCTATTACTTTCTGTTTTAAATTGCGTTTCTAACATTTCTTCATTAAGATGCATGCCCATTGGAGATTCAAAAAAGCCTAAAGATTTCAATGTCCACCTTCTTTCCTTCTGATTACTTAGCTGCTTTATAGTGTTAAGATTTTTCTGGGTCTTTAATCAAAGATGGAATTAATTTTTCTTGAAACAAACTTGTAAAATATATTGTTAGGAACGCCTGGAAGCTTATTATGCCTATTGTTTGATTAGCACATTTTGATTCAGTGTTCCATCTCCAATCAGTTACTTTGCATCTATTTCTGTAGAATTCTAATGTTATGCTTCAAACAGCAAAAAAGGAATTTTCATGAGCATTTCAAAGATATTTCAGTTGCAACATTTAGCAGTGCTGTCACGCAGGAGTTATGTATGTTTCAGGAGAATATAAGTGGCATACTGAAAAATGCGCTTCACCTCAAGCCCCCCCCCCCCCCCACCGGAGAATGTGATTGTGGTCCTTCGAGTCTCCACATATTCATAGGCTTTGGGATGAGTGGGAACCCCTGAAGTGTTGAGGCCCCCTGCCCTGGAGAGGTGCAGAGGGGTCTGTGTTACCTGACCTGCAAAGTGAATTGCTGCGCTGCCCTACCGCAAAACCTCGTAAATGAGGCTCCTAGAGACAGTTCAGTGCGCAATATGTGCTACTGTTCTCCATCACGTAAGGCCGGCACTTAACATTCAGTGAGTAATACGCTTGCTGCTGACATCTGTTTGTGACTCTAATGTTGCAAGTTCAAATTGAGGCAGTGTCAATTCTGCCCTTCATCCTGCTAAGGCAGAAAATTCAGTAGCATCACTTTGGGTAATAGTAACACCAGGTATTTATTGCAGTGCAAAACAGTAACAGTTCTCTAATAAACTCTATGTAAACAAGCTTTTGCAAAACCAATATGTCTGGTTATCTCATAAGTGGAAGTGATTATTTTCTAATTTGCCAATTTGTTTCTTTTTAACTGAATTTTACTGCTGGTTTATAGACTCTACACACTGTGCATTCTGCTGTCCAGCTCCCAGTGTAAGGGCTTTCACCAGTAAATTAAGTAGAACATTGCTAAACCACGATTGGTGTATTTTACTATCTTACAAGCTCACAATATGTGGTGTAGAAACTACAACCATTGCATTTAAAGTTAAATGTCTTTTGTGGACTGTAGCACATATTGTGCCAACAAAATGTGTGACAAGAAAAACATTGTTTCAGGCCTAAAATTGTAGCTACAGTTGATACACCCAGTATGGACTATTAAAATAACCCTCTTTAACAGGCAAAATCCTACCCTATGTAGAAGGTAGGGTGTATGATATTTAAAAGTGGGACATTTAGAACATTAATGTTAAAATGCCTTTCCAGTGACAAGGGCCTACACGCTGTTTTCCCTGTGGAACTGTCCTATGTAGAAAACCAGGGTGCAGATTGAAATACTAATACTGCTAATTCAGAAAAAAGGACCAGCTAGAAAAAGGGGGGGTTGGGAGGGGTGTGAAAATATTCACAACTGGAGTTCGTATCCTCAAGGCCCGTGGGTTATTCACCCTAGGTTCTCCAATCGCCCCATATTTTCTCAAATTTCTGTGCACATTCTTGTTCCTCATATACCTCTTTTTCCAGCACTGTGCAGTACTCCATTCCCCTTTCCCACTCTCTATGTGTGTTGGGGGTGCCTGATCCCCACCTCTGTGCAACGCCTCATTTCGCTTCAATACATCCCAGGTTAAACAGGTATTTTTGATATTGTGTGTGATTTGTGTCTTCCCACACTCCCAGTAGCGCTGTCTTCGGTGTCAGGTCCAATTTATTATCTGTGGCTGCTTTCAAAGTTCTAACCACTCCTCCCAGAAGGGTTTGATGCGCGGGCATGCCCACAGTGTATGCAGAGCCACAGCCTCTGAGGCAATGCATGTCTGCTATTTTACCTATCCTATGGAGTAGGGTATGGGTACAGTACACTCTGTGTAGAATTTTCAATTGGATCAGTCTAAAGCCCGGCAGGGTGCACCAGCGCTTCTTGCCAATCCTCCTCATCCAATTCCCCCAGGTCCCGACCCCATTTAGTCTGTAAGAGCAAAATAGTCTTTAGTGTGTTCCTATTGAGGCTGCCATATGCCAGCAAAGTGAGTTTCCTGCTTATCCCTGTTGAGGAGTCTAGTTTCCAGAGGCGATTCTTCCAGTATTTCAGTGTCCAGTGATATGCACGCCCTAAGTGCTTGACGAAGTGCAGCGTATTGTAACCATTGTGTTTCTGGCATCTCGTATGTTAGTCGTAAGTGCACACAGACTACAGTGAAGTCTTATTTTTAATAAATATTACGAAACAGAGATTTTAGAATGCTAATTTACATCTGCTCTCCAGCTACTCCCAGCCAGAACTCAGCCTTGAATGAGATGTGAAAATCCTTACAGGAGCACAAAATAGGCTGACCTGAATGGACAAGGTTGACTCCTCTGAGCTCAATCTAATCTGCAAGGTGTGCCCCTCCTTTTGACTCAGTATCAAATACTTCATGACAGGTCTGAAGCACATATAAATGTTATGCAACCTTTCAATGGGGGCAAATAAAATCCTAGGACAATTCTTGTGTATCACCTGTAAGGTTGCTAAAGGACCCTGCTTTGTTCTACCAAACTTGTGTATCGGGGTTTATTGTGGGTACAGTACCTGCTTCAAATTGGATTTCAGTGTTAGATATGGAAGGTCACTAGAATTACCATAGTATACTCCCTACACCCCCCAGGCCTTAGAACCCACCTTTGTTTGGCCCAAGATTTCCCTATTTTGAAAATGCTCTGACAGATGCCATTTTGGGCCTGTTTGCAGTAAAGCAACTACTGCAGACGTAGGTATGCAAGGGACTACTAATATTTATTCTATTTGATGAAGAGGAACTAGCAGTGTCTTACAGAGTCCCTTACCTGCAGGCTGGTGAACCCTACAATACTAGACCCTAACCCAGCGTTCCTCAGAACACAGCTGGACATGCAAAGGAATACCAGCTGCACTTGACATTTGTGACCCCATGAGAAGGACCTAAGGAGGTTCTACCCAATTCCACTTGAAATCTAAGGATAGAGGTTTCACCAAAAAACATAAGGCTGATAGCAGGAACATAGAGAACCTGAAAGGGACAGTCCTATGAAGAATCCTATGTGAACAGTGGCAATTGGACCTGAACTGGACTTTGATGTTGAGAATCTCTAAGTGTTTCCCTTGAGGTCCTGTGAGTGTTCTCCTGTGGTTGTTTATGCACGCAAATAAGACTGGAACTGTTTTTAAAACCTTTGCTCCAGAGTTTCCAGTGTGTTAGACCTTTCAACCTTAGGGTGGTCTTCTGCCAACTTTTTGCCTGCTTGCCTCATATTTTTGCTGATTCTTTTTATTGGCCTTAGGACTCTAAACACTTTACCACTGCTGACCAATGCTAAAGTGTGTGAGCTTCTTCCCTAAGCATGGTAATATTGCTTTATACACAATTGGCATATTTAATTAACTTGTAGGTCCCTTGTAAAGTGGTATACCATATACTCAGGGCCTGTAACTGAAATGCTATTAGTGGGTCTGCAGCGCTAATTCTGCCACCCACTGAAGTAGTCCTTTAAACAATTCTCAGGCCTGACACTGCAGACCCTCTGTGTGCAGTTTGACTCCCACTTCAACTTGGCATTTAAACCCCTTGCCAAGGCTTATACTAGCATTTTATTAAACATAAGCCAACCCTAAGGTAGGCCTTAGGTAGCCCGTAGAGCAGGGTCCTGTGTAAGTAAAGGGTAGGACATGTACTTTTAGGTTTTGCATGTCCTGGTAGTGAAAACACCTAAATTTGTTTTCCATTATTGTGAGGCCTACTCCTCTCAAAGGTTAACATTGGGAATTCCTTAATTCACTTTTAAGCTGTAATTCCTGATTAATAAAGACTGGCGGTGTCATATTTCAGATCTTTGGAATGGTAATGATAAATCATCTTTACTGGTGAAAATGGGTTACACATTATTCTTTTAGGAATGCCACTTTTAGAAAGTGGACAATTTTCTGCTCTTACAGTTCTGTGTACCTGCAGCCTGTCTCTAATATATGTGTGGGGTGGGTGACAGTTACACTTAGTGCATTCCCTCTAGACAGCCACAAACGCAGGAGGGTTAGGTGTGCCCGAGTGCTTATCTGCACTCATCTGCATTCTGATCTCTTTTTCTGGACAGAAAGGGTGGGAGGGGCTGACATTTACACCTGAATTGGCATTGCCTGATCCCACACAAAGGACTGATCACCCCCTACATATAGTCTGGTGCCAGGGCAGAGGAAGAAAGGATACTTGTGCACTTTAAAGACCCTTCTTTGAAGTCACCCCACTTCAGAGCACAACTGGTTATAAGTACTGGGTCTCTGACCCCACCAAATCAGACACTTATGGAGATAAGTGGGCTCCGTTAGAAGAACTGCTGTGCTGCATCAAGGAATGTCACCCAGCTAGACTGCTGACCTGAAACAACTGTTTTCCTGCTGTGCTGCCCTGCTTCCTGCTGCACTCTGACCTTGCTGTGGGAGAGCTGGGCTCTGCCTTGCACTCCAAGGGCTTGTTGGCTTGCCTCCTGTTGCTGGAGACTCAGGGATATCAAAGTCTCTACTCCTGCTCCTGTGCCTAGTTCACTGGAAGTGGACCACATACTTGCACCAATGAAATCAACGCATCTCCTGCCTGCTGAAAGCAGCAACTAATGCATCAACCCTGCTGCTGGAGTAGAAGCAGCTCATCGCATTTGGAACCAGTGCTTTGCCACTGCAGTGTTGCTGCATTGGAACCGCCCCATCACCGCCACTGCTGAAGGAAGATTAGCACAAAGTGGGCCAACATGTCAGGTCATTGCTAGCAGCCTCACTGAAGTCAATAAAAAAGAGAGTAATACTGGAGGTTGTTACTTGAAGCCCATCTGATGTGAGCAGAAAGGCTGCAGTGTCTCAGATTATTAATTGAGGTCCTTTGAAGTCAGTAGAATGTGTGTAGTACCGCACCTCATTTCTAGAGGTTCTAGAGGTTCTCCTGAAGTCACCAATGAAAAGGTGCAGCCCTCAAGTCATTACTATGTGTCCCTCTAAAGTCAAGAGAATTGTGTAGTGTAATATTAGATTATGAGAAGCTATGTTCACACAGAAGCTTCCCTCTTCCCCACATCAAGATATATGCATATTCTTATTCCTTTAGCCTATTCCAAAATTGTATATGATGCCTTGTGTTATAAAATCAACCACACAAGGAAAATAAGTTGAGTGTTATATATTTTGTGCCATGTGCATTTCTTTAAAACAGTTTAGAAAGATCAACAATCCTTCAGGGCCGGACTGGAAACCCAAACCTGCCCAGGCAAATGTTGTCAGACCAGCCCCCATAGGGTAAATAGAGAGCAAGCTTGACTGCTACAATGAGGCTTGGAGGTTTCTCCCTCCAAAGACAATTTGGAAATAAATGGCAAAAATGGTGCATTCTACATTTTGCATTAGATATTCAATTGTATTTGTTTTTAAAGCATAGTAAATGATGACCTTAGAGAGCACCAGGATACTGCAGTCTTTATTTGTGCTCTTCAATGGCTCGCTCACCATTGCCCTCTAACAGTGCCTCTCATCTCTCCATAACCCCTCTGTCTCATGTATTTCATTTGTTTTACAGCACATCTCTTACCGGTGTAGGGTGTTGGAGCACTTTACTTCACACACACACATACAGAAACAATGAATCATGTGTGTGTAAATCAGTATATACAAAATGTTACATAAGACAAAGGGGACTATAAGGAATAGGATTCACATGTCATCAATACTGGTAGGCATTTTCTAAGAGTGCTTGGTCTGGGGAAGCATAAACTAAGGATTCAGAATATAACACTGTAGTTAGGGTTGACTTTACTTATAACAATTTATTGCTACCCAAACAAAACCTTTTTAGCACAATTATGATAATCAAAGACTGGGAGAAAAAGCATAGCTTTCTAACCTGTACCATGCAGTTTCCATGAAGCGCTTTGATGGCAGTTCACAGTTCACTGTGCCAGTTTATGATTCTAACTTATGAACTGCACAGTATCAAAAGGATCTCTATGACAAACCCAGTATCCCACTGAGCTGTGCACGTAAAAAACTGTTCTGTAATCTGCTTACTACACATTCTTTGCAGAAGGCATATTAACCTTCTGCGCTACCTTAGATGAGTCAAAACTGCCACTATACAAGACACTGATCGTTCTTTCGCAGGTATTTTTATTGTTGCCTGAAAACTGTTGGATATAGAAGGCACTATTCAGTGTTTTTAGAACTGCTGCACTGCTACAAAACTGCCCCCCCCAGGACCAAAAGTGGTCCCCCATCCTTCCAGCCTCCTGATAAAATGCCTGATCCCCAAAATGGCCAGTCTGGCCTTGCAATTCTTCTACAGGAAGAAACGTACTTTGCAGCTAGGAATGTCTAGAATAAATGGAAGAGGGAGTATTAAGGACTTTCTGAGGCGGGTACACTGAGGACCTTGGTCCAGTGGTCTAACAGATACTGTATTCAGGGCCTTATGTTGTGAATATTGTCATCTGTGTAAGCTTGCACTAGTGCACCCTCTAATGTATATTCATGAACATGAAAGTGCACATCCATGTGCATAGATACAGTACAAGAATCTGTGTGTACACGAACACCAGGGAACTGACCGCACTCATAGGTTAGATATACTAATAATATTTTCTGAAGCATGATGTTCCCAATTGAAGCAACCCTTAGAGAACGGAAGCAAGTGGTTCAGGATTGGACAGTTGCCTTTCCCCAATGCTTGTGTGAAATCTGAATATTTACAATAATTTTCATACAACAAATCCTTCAGGTTAATTTTTATTTTATTAGTGAAAACATTTAATAACTGTTGTGCTAGATAGTGTGTATGTGAAGTCTTTATTAAGTGTGGTTTTAGTTTACAGAATTAATACACTCAATCATGTCAGGGATTTTATATTAGGTTGACAGCATAGTGTGCCAAGCTGCATACAGTGCTTCAGAATGTACTTGCATTCTGGGTTGGAGTGATGTTACTGATTAAGTAATTTGTGTAGTAGAACTGCTTCACATTTCAACAATTTTTGTTTACTATCCATTTTTAAGCAGAATGAGAAAGATATGTGTTATACTGCAATGTAATGATGTAAAAGGAAATATCTATACATTGTAACAATTTTGAAGCAACATGCACAATATTAATGTATGAATCAAAACAGCTTCAGCAGCATAGTGGATTGCCACAAATCCTACAAATACATTACACAACCATTCTTTGCACTTGAAGTTAGTGGCAGGTGTGTGTGCTCCTCTCTAATGTTACTTCTAGTAATGTACCAACAAAGCTAGTTCAGTTGCTGAGGGCCATATTTACAAGACCCTGCACCACCGGGAAAGCGCAGAAATGCGCTGTATCTACAAGATACAGCTCAGTTCTGTCCTTTCCCCCTGTGCTGGCACACCAATTGCTGCCCTGCACCGTTGCAGGCACCCTTGCACAATGATGCGAGAGTGCCTGCATTGTGGGGGTGATTGCTTTTGGTTAGTAAGGGACACCTTCCTGCACAAAAACAATCAATGGAGTCAATGTCCTCCTTCTCTGTGTGCTGCAGAATGCAGCACACATAGAAAGAGGAAATAACAAGGAGAAATAAATATATTTCCCCCTGTTGTGTCCCTCTTACACCACCCCTGGCATAGGCTTTTGACGCATTCCCAGGTTTACAAAACCTTGCAAATCTGAGAATGCATCAAAAACCATGGATGTTGTGTGGGAACACCCACGCAACACCCATGGAAATGTCTCCCTGACACCAAGTAAGGCAATGCTGCAACTTGTGCTGCTTTGCCTTACTCCATATCTGCAAGGCCATGAAAAGCCATGCAAAGTCGCTTTGCATGGCTTTGTAGATATGGGTAAGCAGCATGCACCGCCGGAGAGCCACAAAAAGTGACACACCGAGGGCGCAGGCCGCTTGTAAATGTTGGCCTGAGTATTTAGAGTAAATCTCTCTGCTGACTACTGATGCATCTGGGCTATTAATGTTGATCCTCTTCTGAACCAATACAGATATCTTTCAAGCACTTGGCAGAACTTACCCACCTCTCTACTAGGGATGATCAATCTTTTTAAAATATCAATTCTCACAGGTTCTCTATATTTATTCCAAGCTTTGACCTGCTCAATTTAATTTTTTTTCCTTCAAAAAAGCTTTGGGGATATATAACTTCATCTGGGAGTCAGGCCACCCACGGACACTTATAAGAAATGATACCACCCGGTTGACAATGGTAGATGAAATCCCCTGATTTTCATTAGAACTACTGGGCCACTCTGGAAAGCAGAATTTTTCAAACTTTAAAGAGCAATATTACCAAAATCCCTTATGCATTTAATTCCTTTGCAATCTGAGCGAGAGCATCACAGTTACTCAGGGAAGTTCAGACACCAATGCTTCTTAAAACAAGCTAATTCAGTTGCCACATTGGCTCTCGTTAGAGCCTGATATGACATTGCCAAAGCTCCCTCAGAACCTACCGACAATCTCTCATGAGACTCCAATTTGGGGAAACCTTTCATCAACAAAAATTACACATACACTTTACACCAATTGGCTAGTGCAAGGGTTTAATAAGTGTAGGACACTAATGCAAGATGATATTCTTCACTAAATTGAGATCACACTATAACATTGTTAGCCAATGTTTTAAATATGCACAATTTTTCAAATGCTTTAAGATACATTATCCAACAGATGATTTATTGATTAAATACATTCTCACAGCTACAGTTCTAACCATCCTTTCAAGGACCCCCACCAGAAAGAGCAGAACAAATTTCTTCAGCCATGAATTTGATAACGTAACAACACACATTTGTGAGGCCTTCTTTTGCTACTCTGGTTCTCCACCTAAGCTTAGTTTTACATTTTATATTCTATACTTTTCAGGCTGACATTGCTTTAAGCAGTGACATTTTACACATTTTATGCTTGAACAATAGTATTCTGACATCCACTGTTCATGCTTATGTTTTTTGTAAGTCTTTCCCCACATATATTCTGTACACTGTGTTCAAGGGTAGGAACACAGAACAAGATATCCTAGTGCTTGTATTGTCCATTCCAAAACAGCTTTTAACATCTAGACATATCATTGCATCAGAGTTGTGCCTCTAACACTGAGTGGTTATGATTATGCAGACAGTGCACTGCCCTATAGGAAACAGAGGAGCACTGCCGCCGCTACTGTCCTGGAACAAATTTTGTGTTCGACATGTAGCTTTGCTGATGCTGATCTTCCCTCTTGCAGAGAAGGATTGCCAACTTCACTCTAGACTGGCTCCCTGGCTCAGCTCTCAAGGTTTAGTGGTCTCAGGCTACGCTCCCAGATATGTTCTCAGAGCATAGGTAGTGAGAGGTAGCAAGATATAAATTAAAATATAACATGGTTTCACTCTTTATTCTTATCACCATGTTAGTAACACTGGTTACAATGCTTTGTTTCATTTGCCTAATAATCACAGGTCATTTTCTTAATGCAAGACTATGATTGTTTCAACAAATGTTTGAAAAACCTTATTCGTATCATTCTTATGTTTACCCTTGGCATGCATGAGTAAACCCACGAAGAATAAGATCTGTTTTCACAACTTCCTTGCGAGTCAGAGTGTTATGTTCAAGGTCCCCAAAATCAGCTGTTACCCTATGAAGGCCAGGGGTTCTGGTGAGGCACTGTGAGCAAGCTAGGAATTGGTTTGACACTTCCTGATGGGGTAGACGACTCAGTCCTCTTGTCCTGAAGTTCTGTCACCCTAATATGCATTCCTACCTTTTTAGTGGGAACCGTTTAACATGGCACCATCAACGTTTATAGGTTAGTTTCTTATTTAGTGAGTCTCCGGACCAGTTTATTTGTGTTCACAAGGTCCCCTATCCATTTATAAAAATTTCAGTGAGAGGAGGTAGTGGTCCCCTGGTAGTCCGATTGCAGAGGGTAAAAGTTGGACAAGCTCTTGGAGAGATGATTACTTCTTATCTGCTGCCAGTTATCAGTGCTTCACTCTCAGCTAGGAAACCCCCCAGCAAATGATTTAATGTGTCGGTAAGCAAATTTAAAAACATCTTATCCTTTAACCATGTGACCCATCACCTGATTTCCTATTGGTCAATTTAACATTTTACACTGTCACCTTTGGTTATATTCTGAGCAATACATTTGACTAGGTGTCCTTTTTCTGACGTATACAGCCAAGCATTTGCCATACATCTTTTCTATCTAACCCAAACAGAACATACTGTGGGCTAACAAAGATTTCATTACATTAAACATATTAATCAATCTATATGTATAGTTAGGGGAAAATGTTGCTTAAAACATACTGTTTTAAGCTAACAAAACCATTGAAATTCACCAGTTATATTTACTTAAAAAAAACTGTTATAAGCAGTGCATGGCAAAGGCCAAAGCTACAGTTACTTTAGCACACAAATTATAGTTTCTCTTGGTGAATTTGAGTGGCTTTCCTAGTTTATAATGATATGCTTTAAGTTACTTTTTCACCTAACTATAGCACCATTTTACCTTTGATTTTTTAAGTGAATTTATAGTATTTTATCAATCCCAAGCCAATCCCATGCTGTGCATGGCCTTTGACTGTGGAGGGCCTGGGATTAGCTGCAGAGCTTGGCCTGTGACCAAGGCCTGCTTCCAACTTTCTGCAGGCAGCCAACCTCTTGCTGAGCATGGCCTTTGGCACAGTGTGCCATGGGTTGGCCACAGCCCTGGCTTGAATCCAGGTCCTGTAAAAAAAAAACACCAGCAACCAGCCCTGGACCAGCACGGTCTTTGGCCATGCGCACTATGGGTTTATGCACAGGACTTTGCCTCTGGCCAGACCATCCACCAATGTCATGCCGGCATGGTGTGGGGTTGACCTCAGCTCCTGGACTCTGGTAGGTATTAGGGGCTGGTGGGGTGTTGGGTGCAGGGCCTAACACCCCGGGCCTTGTTGGAGTTTAAAAAAAAAGATTTTTGGGGGGTTCCGTGGATCCACTTATCTATTGGGATGCCCAACATGACACCTCTGGGGATTTGCTCCAGTTCTGCAGAACAGGAGCAAATCCCAACACCAGTGAAATTGATTGTTGGGGTAGACCAGCGGAGGGTTGTAAGCTTGCTGGCAGTTGGGCGCCCAACCCTTTGTCACTCACTGTGATGAATATCTTAGTTTACATACATAAAAAATGGAAAGTCACTTAAAATAACAAACATTAAAGTGGCATTATAATTAGAAATCGTACTATCTTATTTTTGTAATGAAAAAAACTTTAGAAGTTCTCTGAAAAAAAAATCTTAAAGGGACTTTATTGTTAAGTGAATGTGTAAGTTGAAACATACTCGTTTAAACAAACAAAACCACAGACATTTGTCAATTATAATTATCCCAAGTAACTGTAACCTGTGTCATGTTGTAAGTATAACTTACACACTTGCTATGCACTGCTTCTATCCTCACAAAGCACATCACTTATAACATGTTCAATGACTGCATTCACACTGTAAGTACATTTGTTGGCCAATGACCAACAAAAGTGGGAGTTATAAAGGCCCCAGAGGGAAAAACATTTCATCAAACTGCTCAGGAAGAGCTTCTAGAGCAACCTGGTTGTATTTTTCTTTGTTTACTGTAAGGATGACTGGCACACAGGGGGTACTGAAGTCATTACAATAAAATGAATGTCAATAGAGCAGATGGCTTGTTTACTTTCAGTGGATCAATACTCAGGGGCATAGCTCAGCTCCCTGACTGCTGTTTCTCCTGAGAGAGGTATTGTTGGAAATGGGAGAATCTCTTCTTTCCAGTGGTATCTCTGCCAAGTGGATCCCTACTTGGGGATTATCCATAGCAGCGCGATCCCCAAGCAGCGATCCACCCACTATACACCAGGGATAGGCAAAGCGACCCCTTGGGCAAGGACTTCTGCTCTCCCTGGCAATTCTGTTGTTACGTATTTTGTGCCCCCTGAGAGCAGATAGGGGAAAATTACCCCCAATCTGCCCCCCAAAAGGCAGAAAGCTTGCTAGGCACCCGGGAACTTTATTTTTAATATAGGGCTAGGGGCTGCCTACCTTGAGCATGACAATGTCCCCACTCCAACTAAATGAGGCAACAATATTTTTGCCCTTCCCATGGGAGATGGAGTAATTACCCCCATCTGTCCACCAGGAGGCAGAAAGCCAACTAGATGACAGGGAAATTAAGAAAAAAATATATAGGAGTGAGGACTGCCCGACATTGGCATGATCATGCCCCAATCCAACTAAATGGGGCAACAGTCTTTCTGCCTCCCACTGGGAGATGTGGGTAATTGCCCCATCTGTCAACCTTGTAGGGAGAAAGCCCACAAAATTCAAGGGAATGTGTTTTTTAAAACAAATATAGGACAGTATTTATGCCCCCTGGGAGGCAAATGGTGGTAATTACACATGATCTGCCCCTGGGTGGCTGAACCCCCACTAGACACCAGGGATTTTTTTTAAATAAAAATAAAGACATGGGGCTGCCCAGCATGGGGATGGCCGTGCCCTCACCCCAAGTAAATATGGGGGACAGATGGGGGTAAATACCTCTGATCTGCCCCGGGGGGACAGACAGCCCACTGGTCATCAGTTTAAGTATTGTTTTATAATATAGGGGTGGGGGACGCCTGTGATGGGCATAACTATGTCTTCGCTCCAGCTAAGTGGTGCAATAGTCTTTCTGCCCCTCTTTGGGGACAGATGGAGTAATTACCGCTGATCTGCCCCCAGGAGGCAGAAAGCCCACTAGATACTAAGTACTGCATTTGTGCAATTTTAGGGTGAGTAATAGCCTCCCTAGGCATGAGCCTGTGCTCCCCCACACGGGGGGGAAATAAGGTTTCTGTGCCTCCTAGGATTGGATAAGGGACCCACCCCCAAATTGCCACCCCCCCTCCAGGGACCGAAACCCCATTAGACCCCATGGGTTTTCAAAATGCCGCCAAACATGGAATGGCTTACCCTGGCATCGAGCTGCACCACACTAGGGTCAATAGTTTATTTCTTCCCCCTTGGGAGCAGACAGGAGGCTTGTCCCAATTGGAGAAGTTGCCCCAAACTTACCCCCCTGGGTGTGGAAAATCCACCAGAAACCAGGGATTTTTGCTTTGCAGCAAAAGTAAGCGGATCAGGTGTTGCACTCTGTCATCTGCCACATCCCACCACAAAAGGGACAAGCCTATCATTTTTCCTCCCAGGGGCAGACAGAAGATGTACCCCAGCATGCCCCTGGGGGGCAGAAACTACTGTTAGGACTCACACATGCATGCTTCCTGCTGCTCCCTCACAAAATAAATCAGCATGTACGAAAAAAGATGAAACATGTCATGAATGTGGTTACAGCACAGCACTTCCCTGTAACTTGTGAGGAAAATGATCTTCCATCTGAAGACCGAATATTACATTGCATGTTTGTTTATATTGATAAAAGCAAGTGTTGTCCTATTTGTGAACTGTGTGCCAAGCGGTTTACGGAGACATCGAATTCCTTCATATCAATCATCAGAAGTGTTTGATGACTCATCACTAGCATGTGTCTGATGACTCATTACCAGCACACCAGTCTATAAATAGAACTGCCAAGCTGTTTCCTGTGCTCGGCTTCGAGTCTTCCTTCACTCGCAGGTGTTCCCGGTTCAGCTGGAGTTTGGTGATTCTTTCAGGAGTCGTCTTTTCAGTGCGAGGCTTCATTGGAGCTTCCCTCTCTGGTTCGGATTACTTTCACAGCAGCTGGAGAATTTTCGAACAGTATTCCATCTTCTCAAATAATCAAAACATTCCAGGAGAAGTCAGTTTGTGAGTAACTCCCCTCTCGACTCCCTGTTTTCAGCCTTCTTGAGGTCAGTGACCTTTTGGTGCATTATGAAAGACATTTGTTGATGCTGAGAAACCTGTGATATAAAATTTTATTCTAAAGACAGCTTGAGAAATATTTTTCTAAGCAGCATTGAAGTGTTGTGAACTCCTGAAAGCATTGCTCAATATCTATGCAAACTTAAAGGTTTATTCTGATTGGTTTGGCGCAAGTCTATTCTGTGAAAATGAATAACAAAAGACAAATTCATAAGTATGATTTTATAACGATTTTGTTGTGAGTTACAAAAGCGTGCTTAATAGTTGAGCAATCGAGCACTAACAATTATTGTGGCTTTGCTGAAAGACTCGGTGATTGCCCAATCGAATGATAATAATTATGGTTATTTTGCTAAAAGATTCTGTGATGTTTGTAGTTCTTTAGTTTTTGATTTGTTTTTGGTCTTAGAATTCCTGCACCAAGCCCTGAGGCAACTTTCTTAGAACAACAGTGACGCACCTTCGTGAACCAGTGTTTTGTTTCTGTTCCCTTCCCAAATCCCTATTCCATATCCCTTTTCCCCGGAGGCTATTCGTTCATTCCCTGTTCATTTCAGATATGAGAGAATAGTGTTTAGGGGTGAGGCTTTTGTTCTCTTCGCTCCTGTGGAACCTGAACTTCCAGTGAGTGGACATGGTCTTGTCAAGGACACTCCATTAAAGGAATGCATAATTTTAATAAAACAATGGTGAAGGTCCTAACATCAGGTCCCGCTCTCATCTCTAAAACATCAACAGTCTTTCTTCTCCCATGCAGAGTAAAGCATCCCACCCCAATGGCAATAAGAGGACATTTGATTCTTTTAGGTGTTGTCCTTACATATAGGCCTAGAGGGTCTGTCTAACTCCCAATATCGTCCCAATTGCAATGGTGGACAGCTGTGCTTTTTGGGTTTCTGTAGGCTGCCACCTGGAAAAAAATACCAGAATCAGACATTTCTGAAAAACAGACAGCCAGCGATCCAGGGTGGTGTGATTTGCATGCACCCTACAACATTTTCTTAACCACAATGCTCTGCAAACCTCAAACTTTAAAAAACAGCAAACATTTATTCACATTTCTGTGATGAAAATCTCTGGAATCTGTGGGAAGCCACACATTTTCTACCAGACAGCATTACCACACATACGCGACACAGCCACCCTCGCCCTCACCCACTACAACACACACATCAATGCATAGCAACACATCAGAGTGACACCCCCCAAACCCCCCAGAAGAATGCAAATACAAAAGGAAATGATTCTATACATTGGAATATATTGTATTACTGGCAAAAGAATATATATACACATCAAAAACTCTTATATACATAAATGTACAAGTCCGAGCATTGTAGCAGGCATTGTTCGTGGACCACTGGGCCCAAATCACATGGGCAAAGCCCACACAGGATACCTGACTCCAACGGAGAGAACACTGCAGGGGCATCAGATAGCAAAACTACAGGCACCTCAGGGGGAAGGGAAGGGGGGGCACCTCAGCCAGATAAGTGCACAGCGCCAGATCCACGAGGGGCCTCCATAGCCACTGTTACATCCTGGGGAGTGCAAAGCCACAGTCTCACAAGTCCAGACAGTGTGTGGGCTGCCCACTGTTACATCCTGGGGAGTGCAAAGCCACAGTCTCACAAGTCCAGACAGTGTGTGGGCTGCCCACTGTTACATCCTGGGGAGTGCAAAGCCACAGTCTCACAAGTCCAGACAGTGGGTGGGCTGCCCACTGTTACATCCTGGGGAGTGCAAAGCCACAGTCTCTCAAGTGGATAACAGGCTCCACTGGCTCTGGAGGGGGACTGGTGCCCAGAGTGCCCCGTGCAGCCCTGCCCGACACAGATGCGGGCCAGCCCCTGCCGCCCATGGGCCAGCGGTGCTTGAGATGAAGTGCCCAGTTCAGTGGTGCTTGAGACGGTGGTGCCCAGTTCAGCGGTGCTTGAGATGAAGGGCCCAGTGCAGCGGTGCTTGAGATGAAGGGCCCAGTGCAGCGGTGCTTGAGATGAAGGGCCCAGTTCAGCGGTGCTTGAGACGGCGGTGCCCAGTGCAGCGTTGCTTGAGACGGCGGTGCCCAGTGCAGCGGTTCTTGAGATGAAGGGCCCAGTGCAGCGGTGCTTGAGATGAAGGGCCCAGTTCAGCGGTGCTGGAGACAGCGGTGCCCAGTGCAGCGGTGCTTGAGATGAAGGGCCCAGTGCAGCGGTGCTTGAGACGGCGGTGCCCAGGGCAGCAGTGCTCGAGACGGCGGTGCCCAGTTCAGCGGTGCTTGAGACGGCGGTGCCCAGTGCAGCGGTACTTGAGACGGCGGTGCCCAGTGCAGCGGTGCTTGAGATGAAGGGCCCAGTTCAATGGTGCTTGAGACGGCGGTGCCCAGTTCAGCGGTGCTTGAGATGAAGGGCCCAGTTCAGCGGTGCTTGAGACGGCGGTGCCCAGTGCAGCGGTACTTGAGACGGCGGTGCCCAGTGCAGCGGTGCTTGAGATGAAGGGCCCAGTGCAGCGGTGCTTGAGATGAAGGGCCCAGTTCAGCGGTGCTTGAGACGGCGGTGACCAGTGCAGCGGTGCTTGAGATGAAGGGCCCAGTGCAGCGGTGCTTGAGACGGCGGTGCCATTGCAGCGGTGCTTGAGACGGCGGTGCCCAGTGCAGCCGTGCTTGAGATGAAGGGCCCAGTTCAGCGGTGCTTGAGACGGCGGTGCCCAGTGCAGCGGTGCTTGAGACGGCAGTGCCCAGTGCAGCGGTGCTTGAGATGAAGGGCCCAGTGCAGCGGTGCTTGAGATGAAGGGCCCAGTTCAGCGGTGCTTGAGACGGCGGTGACCAGTGCAGCGGTGCTTGAGATGAAGGGCCCAGTGCAGCGGTGCTTGAGACGGCGGTGCCAAGTGCAGCGGTGCTTGAGACGGCGGTGCCCAGTGCAGCCGTGCTTGAGATGAAGGGCCCAGTGCAGCGGTGCTTGAGACGGCGGTGCCCAGTGCAGCAGTGCTTGAGACGGCGGTGCCCAGTGCAGCGGTGCATGAGATGAAGGGCCAAGTGCAGCGGTGCTTGAGACGGCGGTGCCCAGTGCAGCGGTGCTTGAGATGAAGGGCCCAGTTCAGCGGTGCTTGAGACGGCGGTGCCCAGTGCAGCGGTGCTTGAGACGGCGGTGCCCAGTGCAGCGGTGCTTGAGATGAAGGGCCCAGTGCAGCGGTGCTTGAGATGAAGGGCCCAGTTCAGCGGTGCTTGAGACGGCGGTGACCAGTGCAGCGGTGCTTGAGATGAAGGGCCCAGTGCAGCGGTGCTTGAGACAGCGGTGCCAAGTGCAGCGGTGCTTGAGACGGCGGTGCCCAGTGCAGCCGTGCTTGAGATGAAGGGCCCAGTGCAGCGGTGCTTGAGACGGCGGTGCCCAGTGCAGCAGTGCTTGAGACGGCGGTGCCCAGTGCAGCGGTGCATGAGATGAAGGGCCAAGTGCAGCGGTGCTTGAGACGGCGGTGCCCAGTGCAGCGGTGCTTGAGATGAAGGACCCAGTTCAGCGGTGCTTGAGACGGCGGTGCCCAGTGCAGCGGTGCTTGAGACGGCGGTGCCCAGTTCAGCAGTGCTTGAGATGAAGGGCCCAGTGCAGTGGTGCTTGAGATGAAGGGCCCAGTTCAGCGGTTCCGGCCATGGCGGGGAGGTCATTTGCCACCTGTCCTGTGGCTGACGGGGCCCTTCTGGCCATCTGTCCTGTGGCTGGTGGGGCCCTCCTGGGCAGCTGTGCCGGGCCTGTTGGTGGCCTCCTGCCCACCTGGGATGGGGCTGCCGGGGTCCTCCTGGCCAGCTGGGCTGATGGCAGTGTTGTCGGTCGTGCTGCCCTTCCCAGCCTTCCCTGATCGCCTGGGCGGTGTGCCAGCTGTCTCTACACTTCCTGACGGAGCCATGGTAGGGATTTTAGTCCCTGGTGTTTTCACCCTCTCGCGCCGGCCACTGCTTATCTTGGGATGTTTCTCCAGGGGTGGGCTGCCCGTGCCTTGGCTTCGCACCAAACTCGCTGCCATGGAGGGTGGGGCACTCCACAGTCCATGGCAGACTGTGATGACAGGGGCCGGTTTTGTCGTGGCTGAGATGCTGACTGTAGTCCTATGACATGGACGGGGTGGGGGACTTGGTGGAAAGAGGTTGAGTTTAGACAGGAAAAGCTTTTTAGGAGCAGTGGGACGGGTAGGTGTAGTGGGTATGGGAGTGGAGGAAGAGGTTGTGGTTGTAGGAGTTGTAAGTCTGGTGTCTTTGGGTGCAGGTGCTTGAGCTGGAGGCTGTTGTGAGGTGGATGGCTGTTGGGTGGGTGGCTGCCTGCGTTTGTGTATCTTGGAAGAGGGGGTCACAGACACACTGGGAGAGGACACAGGGGATGTGTAAATGGCAGTGGGGGTGGTGACTGCACGTGAGCGGGGGGTTCTGGTGTGTGTGCTGCTGAGGGACATAGTGGCTGAAGATGTTGTGCATGCAGGTGTGAGTGGAGACGTGAGAGGGAGGGAGGAGGGAGACGAGGAGGAGGGGGATACAGTGGAGGCAGTGGGTGTTGGTATGTCTGTATATGGATGTTGCTTGTGTGAATGCCTGTGTGATGTGTGGTGCTTATGTCTGGCTGAGCTTCCCTTGGGTGTTGAGGTGTGTGCAGGCTGGTCTGATGGTGTGTCTGGGATAGGCAGAGGTACAGGTGATACGGTATGGGTGGAGGAAGTTAGAGGGGGGAGGCTAGAGACAGGGACAATGGCTGCCATCAGTGCTGAGGCCAGAGTCTAGAACGATTGCTGAAGGGCAGCCTGACCAGAATGAATGCCCTCCAGGTATGCATTACTCTGGTGCACCTCCCTTTCTACACCCTGGATGGCATTCAAAATGGTAGACTGCCCAACAGTGAGCGTCCTCAGGAGGTCAATGACCTCCTCACTGAGGGCAGCAGGGGTGACTGGGGCAGGGCCTGAGGTGCCTGGGGCGAAGGAGATGCCCACCTTCCTGGGTGAGCGGGCACAGGCCAAACGCTGAGGGGCTGCTGAGAGGGCGGTGCTGGTGCGGTGGGTGGCGGCTGTACCTGTTGTTGCAGGGGGCACAGATGTTGCCGCCACCACAAGGGAGCTCCCTTCAGAGGACGAGTCGGTGTCACTGATGTCTGCCCGAGTCCCCGCTATGGAGCTCCCCTCGCCCTCCGTCCCACTGGTGAATTCGGAGTCCGTTGCGTGGCCCTCCATGGCCATGTGGGATGCAGCTCCCTCATGCTCTGATGCCACTTCTCCTCCGCCTGATGATGCTAATGCACACATGAACAGGAAGACCACAAAAAAGGGGGGGGGAGAATAAAGACATGTTGAGTGTATGCATTGGCGACACCGTTGGCGGACAGGACAGACACAGAAGCCCCCTGCACTACGCCGCGCACTTGGGGTCGACTACTCAATCCGTGGGACATGGCCTACAAGCCTATGGATGACATCTGCACACATAGATGACACAGGGCCATGAATAGCTGTACTTGGCACCCTACAGAGGTGGGGGGTGGGGGCACAGGGCCATGCCTTACGGAGGGGCCTAGCCTACAGAAATCGCCCTGGCCTAGGGATACCCACAGCCCTCCTCCCCCACCCAGACACCTCCACTGCGCGCAAAGTCAACAGAATTAGAGTGTACTCACCCCCTTGTGTCTGCTGTGATGTCCTCACGCGCCCATCCAAATCGGGGTAGGCCACCGCCAGGATCCGGCACATCAGGGGGGTCAAAGTCCGACTGGCACCCCTCCCACATTGGGAGGCCATCCCCAGCTGAGCCTCTGCCGTCTTCCTGCTCCAGTGGCGGATGTCCTCCCATCTCTTCCGGCAGTGGGTGCCCCGTCTGTGGTGGACCGCCAGGGTCCGGACGTCCTTGGCGATGGCACGCCAAATATCGATCTTCTGCTGGGCGCTGACCTATATGAAATGTATAGGGGGAGAAGAATAGTCATCACCTTCTGCACCCTCAATGTGAGTGGCCCCCCATCCCTACCCTTGCCATGTGGCACATGCTCTCACCGTCGTTTGATGCATGCCTCAATCGCTCCCCTCCCCACCATCTTTCCTCCACCCCACTCAACACAGGCATAGCCCATAAAGCATGCTCCCAGTGTATTTACCTGTTTGTCTGGAGGACCGTAGAGTAGCACGTACTGGGGGAGGACCCCATCCACATGTTTATCCAACTCCTGAGCAGTGAAGGCAGGGGCCCTTTCCCCAGTCGCATGAGCCATTGTCTCTTCCAGACCGAGGTCACAGCAGCACTTGCAGTGTAGGTCCTCTCCTGTCGAAGATCAGGTATCGAGTGATTAAGCAGATAGAAAATGGCGGTCATGCCCGCGGCGGTGCGTACCGCCGGCGCACATCGTCATTGGCTCCTGAGACCCATAGGGTTCAATGTTAACCAATGCTGCTTTGCGCCGCGGTCTTCAACCGCCTACCGCCACGGTGTGCCGCGCCAGCGCATTTACCTCACATCCCATTGTCGCACTTCATAGGTCAGGCAGCCGCCATTTCAGGGGCCCACATGGCTTACTTTTTACTGCGTCACACATACCTAGGCCTTGCATCAACACTCAAACAAACCATTCCATGGATTGAGAATCGTGTTATGTGCAAGCTGTTGTTACATACCTGTGGGTTGATTGACTCTGTGCTCGCTGTTGTCCTTCATAGGCACCGTCCGCTGGGACATGCGAGGAGATGGAGGAATCCTCCGGTGTACAGACCGCTGGTGGACCTGTCGACAATGGAGGAAAGACATGTCATACTGACATACAGGCTTGACCGAGCCACTATTCAAGAACTGTGTGCCCAGCTGGAGCCCGACCTGATGTCACCAATCCGCCAACCCACAGGGATCCCCCCTCTAGTGCAGGTGCTGTCAGTGCTCCATTTCCTAGCAAGTGGGTCATTTCAAAGAACAGTGGCCATAGCATCAGGGATGTCCCAGCCTATGTTTTCCAAGCTGTTGTCCAGAGTGTTGTCTGCCCTGCTGAAACACATGCGCATCTACATAGTTTTTCCTGAGGTGGGGGATTTGCCTACAGTGAAGGGTGATTTCTATGCCCTTGGACATATCCCCAACATCATAGGTGCCATTGATGGGACCCATGTGGCTTTGGTTCCCCCCACAGGAGTGAACAGGTGTACAGAAACAGGAAGAGTTATCATTCGATGAATGTGCAGATGGTGTGTTTGGCAGACCAGTACATCTCCCATGTTAATGCCAAGTTCCCTGGCTCAGTGCATGACGCGTACATCATGCGGAATAGCAGCATCCCTTATGTGATGGCTCAACTCCAGAGGCATCGTGTGTGGCTAATTGGTGACTCTGGTTACCCCAACCTGTCATGGCTACTGACCCCAGTGAGGAATCCCAGGACAAGGGCAGAGGAACGGTACAATGAGGCCCATGGGCGAACTAGGAGGGTGATCGAGCGGACCTTCGGCCTCCTGAAGGCCAGGTTCCGCTGCCTCCATATGACAGGTGGATCCCTATTCTATTAACCAAAGAAGGTGTGCCAGATCATCGTGGCCTGCTGTATGCTTCACAACCTGGCTTTGCGACGACAGGTGCCTTTTCTGCAGGAGGATGGTCCAGATGGTGGTGTTGTAGCAGCTGTGGAGCCTGTGGAGAGTGAAGCTGAGGAAGCCGAAGAAGACGACATAGACAACAGGAACACAGTAATACAGCAGTATTTCCAATGACACACAGGTAAGAATACACACCGGCATATTACATATACTTAAGCACTACTACCTCTCTACTGTCTGTCCTTTTCACCTAGTGTATGGTAACTGAGTTGTGACTTTCCCTTCCGATTTCATAGATGTGGGCCCCACTGTGTGACATCTGCTTTGTTTCCCCATGGACTACAGCTGTGTGACATTGGTATGTTGGCATCACAATGTAAATAAGCATTTTGGCACGGTAATGTCTAATACATTTGTTCAAAATCACAGCCAGACTCCTGATTGTTTTGTGCAATAACTGTGTTTATTACAGTGCTCTATATTGGTGGGTGGATTGCAAATCGGTGAGGGGTGATGGTGGAGGAATGTCCATGGCAGAGTCCAGACTATTTGTATCACAGGTGCATTGTCCAAATGCCTGTGGAAAGTGGAGCAGGGGCAGTTTAAGGATGGACAGAGTGACAATGTGGGACAGTGGGATGACAATCAGGGAGGTATCCTTTCCTGGCGGGGGTCTTGGCATCTTACTCTGTCTTCTTCCTAGATCTCAGGGACCGCTTGCGGGGTGTTTCTCCTTCTGCAGGGGGTGGGGGTGCTGGTGGCCTGTTGGTCCTGTGGCGGGGCCTCCTGTCCACTAGCGCCGGCAGAGGTGGTAGGCAGTTCTTGGTCCATGCTAGTGTCAGGGGCCCTTTGTGGTGCCACAGTGTCCCGCAATGTGGTGACTACCAGATTCAGAGCCCCTACAATGGTGCCCAGGGCAGAACTGATGGTTCGTAGTTCCTCCGTGAACCCCAAATACTGTTCCTCCTGCAGGAGCTGGATCTCCTGAAACCTGGCCAGTACCGTCGCCATCGTCTCCTGGGAATGATGGTAGGCTCCCATGATGGAGGAGATGGCCTCGTGGAGAGTGGGTTCCCTGGGCCTGTCCCCCCCCTGTCGCACAGCAGCCCTCCCAGTTCCCCTGTTTCCCTGGCCCTCTGTCCCCTGGACTGTGTGCCCACTACCACTGCCCCCAGGTCCCTGTTGTAGTTGGGGTGGTGGGTTAACCTGGGTGCCCTGTAGTGGTGGACACACCGCTGATTGACGTGTCCTGGGGACTGAGGGATGGGCCTGCTGGGTGGGTGCTGTGCTGGTATTCCCAGAGGGGGGAAGCTCTGTGGTGGCCTGTGGCTGTCTGAGGGGAACCGACTGTCCCGAGGTCCCCGACGGTCCGGGCTGGTCATCTAGATCCAGGTCGACAGAGGTGCTGTCATCACTGTGGGCCTCTTCTGGGGGTGGAGTGGACATTTGTGGACCCTCCTGCGCTGTGACGTGGCGTTCGGGTCCTGCAGGGGTATAAAACCATGATTATTGAATCTGTGTGTGCCATAGTGTGCAATGGATGGGTGCCCGTGTACCCCAGTGCTTGCATTCCTCTGTGGGGGCTTTTGTGACAGTGGTTTGGGGGGGGATGGGTCTGTGCAGTGGGCATGCTTTGGTGATGGGTGTCCATGCTTTGTGGTCGCATGCAGGGCTTGGGGTTGGGATGGGTGGGTTGTGATGGTGAGACATTTGCAAGGAGTAGGTGTGATGGGGGTGAGGGTGGGGGTATGAGCTGGCATGCTGGTGGGGTGGGGGGGATGAAGTAGTGAAGATGAGACTTACCAGAGTCCATTCCTCCAGATACTCCTGCGAGGCCCTCAGGATGCAGGATCGCCAAGACCTGCTCCTCCCATGTTGTAAATTCTGGGGGAGGAGGTGGTGGTCCGCCGCCAGTCCGCTGAACCGCGATGTTGTACCTGGATACCGTTGAACGCTCCTTCCCCCGTAGGTCGTTCCACCGCTTCCTGATGTCATCCCTATTTCTTGGGTGCTGTCCCACCACGTTGACCCTGTCGACTATTCTGCTCCATAGCTCCATCTTCCTGGCAATGGAGGTGTGCTGCACCTGTGTTCCGAAGAGCTGTGGCTCTACCCGTACGATTTCCTCCACCATGACCCTGAGTTCATCCTCAGAAAACCTGGGGTGTCTTTGCGGTGCCATGGGGTGGTGTGGGTGATGTGTGGGGTGGATTGTGTGGTGCTAAGTGTGGTGATGTGTACTGGTGTGTTGTGTGAAGTGCGTGGTAATATTGCTGGGTGATGATAATATGCGTGTCTGGGTGCTCGGATCTCTATTTCTCTGTGCGTGGTCCCGATTCTCTAGGAGTGGAGGTTTGTGGGTGATGTGGGTGTGTGTTTTATATTTAATTGGGTGTGTGGGAGTGGTGTGTGTATGTGTATCAGGTGTGTGTATTTCGAATTGTCCAATGTGGCTGTGTTTTGTAAAAGTGTGTGTATTTTGAGCGCGGCGGTGTGTACCGCCAATAGATTACCGCGGTTGAAAGACCGCCGTGTGGATTTGTGTGTCGTGATAGTGTGGGCGTATTTCTGTTGGCGTGACGGTGTCGGTTTGGTTATCGCCAGTTTCTCGCTGGCCTTTGGTGTGGCGGACTTTTGTGGATGTCTGTATTTTGGCGGTTTGCGTGTTGTGGGTCAGAATGACCGTGGCGGTTTACCGCGGCCGGGGCGGTATGTTGGCGGTCTTCTGACAGCGGTATCCGCCTTTTAACGCCAAGGTTGGAATGACCCCCATAATAAATTAATGAGCCGAAAATTGACTATTGCAGCTCTCTCATGTCACATTTCTGTTATATTATGCAGTGGCCATTCTTAAATGGCACAATTGCTCTAGCATGTTCTCCTGGTATTGAAATAGCTGCAAAATAATGGAATTTGAATAACTAAACTTACCTCCAAAATGGTTGTCTTTGTACACTTCTTAAACTGGGAATTATGTTTACTTTTTCATATAGATAAAGTAAGAGTTGTTTAGAAGTTACCAGTGTGAATAAAAAGGGAATTATGTGGGAAAGCGAAAAAAGGCTATATGCTATAGAAAGGTTTCGAGGTAGGCATTAATAAATAAATGAACAATGTCATGGATCGCATTAAAAGTTACCATATCTGCTTTAATGTAACCAATGAAAAGTGAACAGGGTTTATGTGAATATAATGACAAATGCAGCAGATACGTCATTGAGCATTGTTCTGTGACAGGATGTAAATAAGAGAACATTTGGTCAATTTTAGGCCCATATTTATACTTTTTTAGCACCGCGTTTGCAGCGCAAACGTACAAAACACAATTGCATTTTGTGAGCTTGCGCCGATTTTGCATCAAAAAATGACGCAAATGCGTTGCTAAAAAAGTGTAAATATGAGCCTTAGTTTCTTTGGGGCAGATTCAAGAAAATTGGTGCTGCACCCATCAACCTTCCCATTTTATAAGTTATTTGACATTAATAACAACTGGTTTCAACTCGACTAGCGTATTTTTCATTTCTGTGCACTATTTAATAGGTTTTTTTAGTCAATGCTACATTATCCTAATTATATAACAGACAATATTACCTGAAACAATATATGTAGCTGCATTGACGTATGTCTGTTTGTAGGCTGCTTCTTTTGTATCTGTAGAGATTTTTCAGCCTCTGTGTGTGAGGTAAGTAACCAAACGTTAGATGCATCACTTCCTGTGATAGCACCAAAACAAAGGTCACGCAGTGTCTCTTCCATTGATTTCATAGGGTCCAAAGGTCCTGTGATATCACGTCCTGTGATGGCATCAGGTCAAATGTCTTGTGATGTCACTTCCTGTGACATCGTTGGGTGGGTCAAAGGGCAGGCAATGTCACTTCCTGTAATGTTAGCAGGTCAAAGTTCAAGTGATATCACTTCCTGTGACATCAGGCGGGGCTCAAATGGCATGTGATGTCACTTCTGCTCCTTAGGCATTTTGATTAATCCATGTCCATGGTTAGAGAGTAGGTGGAAGGCAGAAGCCACATCAAAACTCAGGTCTTGTTCGGTTCGAAGGTCCACGAGGATCTCAAGCTGTGCAAGAGCGCATGTCTGGCTCAAGCATTCAATGATTCACCCCCCCTCTATTTGCACTGTGGAAATGGAATACATTCACTCAGGTATTTGGTCATTAGAAATACCTAACCGTTCCTACTGGCAATGTATAACATCTTAAAATAGGCAGGAAATGATCCATTATACAAAGTTGGTTGACCTCAACTGTTTGCAGGTGCCTGAACCCTGGCGGTGGGTGAACAAGATTCATTGAAGTGACCCTCACGTTAAACTTGGAGTGCAACTTGCTTTGTACATTTATGGAAGGTTGTGGTGAGATCTGAACTGTAAGTGAGATGCCCTCTGTGCCAGCGGGCACTAGTACGACACAATGTTTATCTCTGTCTGCCTCTCATACTCACAATGTGGGATCAGAGGCAGTAATTCTAGAGCCTACAGACACTAGAACAGAGTGGGTGAAGGCGATGCATTCTGGTGTCAGAACACTTTGACTAAGCCAGAAGTCTAGTTCCGGTGAAAGGTATTGTAGGATTTACTTCAAAAGAATCGGGTGACTAGGAAATTATGTGGCCAGAGATGAAAGTGGATTATCATTCTGTGGTAAGAAACAAGGAGTGTACTAGTAAATAATGAGAACAGTCTGTTACTGAAGTTGGGGGTGCCTAAACATTATAAAATGGAAAAACTACCTTGCAATACAATACTCATGTGTACAGAGATGCACAGGTTAAGGGGCATATTTACTAAGAATTGATAAAACACAGCACAGCAACGAAATTTAGTGCCCTGCACTCCATCCTATTGCCTCAAAAGGAGAAAGGAGAACAATACTATATGTACTATGATACGGCACTGCCCTCTCCCCTTACATGGTGCATTTCTGGAGGTCTTGTGTCATGAAAACATAGTGCATGGGTGTATGCTTGATGTCTGTCTAGCAAACATTTTGTATTGAAAGGGTACCATTCCACTATGTTTAGACCTAGTTTAATACTTTTCCAAATTTGTATATGTAACACACAGTATAGCACACACGTAAAGTTGAAAATGTTTGGATAAAATCTAACTTTTCACCAATGTTAAACCTGCCTCGAGAAGGTGCAATTTTTTTAATGCAAACCCCTGTCTACTTAAGTTGTTAGGTAGGAATTTGAATCAAAATCCATGGATGGTTGCAAGGAAATGCTCAATTACCACCCATTGTATACCTCCTTGACGAAAAGCTGCATGAAGTACCACAGAGCACTACTTTGCTCTACTGCGTAGTGCAAAACACATTTTGTGCTGGAAAGTGAATTGTAATAGGACACTTTGCACAACTTTGCATCACTTAAGTGATGGAAATCTGTGAAAGTGTTAGTAAATCTGTACCTAAAGGACACCAGTACGAATCGGTTAAGGAAAGCTGTGATGATATTGGCTAAAACCCCTGACATAGGGTGCAGAGACTGATGTGAATAGTAATCTAATGCAACTGGCAGATTGTGGAAGGTCAGAGGGTCCTGGACACAGGCATTCCAGAGCCACGAGGTTGAAATCTGAGCGAAGGAAAGAAAGCTGCTTCTGATTCAAAACAGCATTTCAACATAGTCACAAGAACCCAGAAAGGGAAGGACACTAGAGGAAAATGGAAGATAATGTGAAATGATGACATCGTTGGAAGAAAAGTCCTTAATTGTTTATTACAAATGTATACATTTTATAGAGCTATTTATCTGAGGGCATAGTACCATTTCCTTTGTTCGAAGTTCTGAACTGCTTCATGAATGCCCAATTTATTTGAAATATGGCTAATCAATAGAGGCAGTGGTGAAAAGAAGAAAACAAAGCAGTCCATTGGCTGGGACGTTTGACTGAGAATAGCATAACAAAACAAGCAGAGTTCAGCATTTTAGTGCCACAGTTTGAGCGACACAAATGTATCAAACCGTTTAGCAAATCATAAGATATTAAAGCAAACACGGCATAGAGTACAGTGTTGTTTGTTAAGCAAAAGCAAACATGTTCATCAATTTGCACAGAACTGTTAAAGTTGTATAATTCATGCAAGTCAATCGGTAAGGCTCAGCATAACTTCATAATTAGTTTTAAAGCTAGTAACAAGTATCCATGCCTTCTGATACTTGTAGCTACAATTAAACCATAAAGTGTTGGCATGAAAGCATTTTGTATCTCTAAGAAAATGATCTCCATGTTGCCCATACAAGAATATTTTTTCATCACATTAGTCTAGAAAATCAGTCGGATCTCAATTTTCAGATATGCAATAAAGCTCTGAAAGGTTGCTTTAGCAGGTGGTGTGGTTTGAAAGGAGACGAGGTAACACATACTGAGCTGTATCACCTACATTTGAAATAGTGTTATCTTTGTCTTACTGAATTCTAAATTACAGCGTATTTTTCACAGATGTAAAGAAGAAAGGGTTTCACGTCGGGGACCGAATCCTGCCAGGCATTCTGGATATATTACAGCGTGCAAAGAAAGATGAATCTCCAGCCCTTTTCTCCTTCGCTTCAGACAATCTTCTCAAGATTAAAGGCCTAATATGACTTAAATTATCTATATCCGGGCTAGCATGGAGGAATTATCATTAAATCGTTATGTAATTTTTCTTAACTCAGATGGGCAGTTATATACTTCCTACAGCATTCTGCGAAGAAAGTGTAACCTCAAATTTGAAATCTATTCGTGCATGCTGGCAAAACCCTGTCGTGTTTTTTCAAGTTATTCCTTTCAGCAGCTGAGACGGCCACCTCTCCATTAACCTCTGACGTTCAGAATGTAATAAAGACTAGGTGGAACTACATTCAGTTTTATGACAGAGGATATGTCTAAACGTAATCATAAAGTCATCGATCTAAGTTGGGTGACAAACCCAGTTTGTGCTCCAATCGATATTCCAAGCTGGGAGGCAGTTGCGGCCACTGCAGGTTTTTGCACACACATTTTTTCCAGGTAAAACCTGATGCAAATCGTGCAGGCAAATATAGCACATTTTTGGTTTGCGCGTCTGAGACAAACGTTAATGAGCAATTCACAAGTTTGTACGGCGTTTAGTAAATGTGACTCAAGTACGTACGTGGTAGTTTTTGTGAAAGCTTGATTTTCTAACGTGTGCTAATTATGAAACCCAAAAATGTCATGTATGAACGTCATAATGTTTGTTACAGGGATGGGTTTTACTTCTCCACTAATGTAATAGCATAATAAGGCATCTTAATCAAATGATGAAACTCTTTGAAAGTGACAGCAGAAAGGTGTCATGGTACTCGCTTATGAATGTGCCTCACATCCTTTTTAGGTCGAGCACAGCAGCGCGAAAGTGCTGCCCTTCTCGATATATTGTAATCTATTCTGTGGGTTTTAACCACGCCCATCTCATGCCGGTCACTTTCATCTGTTCCCTGGCCTGCCTTTCAAAAATCCCTTGATGTGGTTGGTAAATGCTTCATGTCTATCCCCCATTGAGCTTGGTTTGTTACCGCCTTGGAGACTGACCCTGTTACATGGATTATTGCAGATACCTTAGTGTGGTGCACAGGGCTTTAAATGGGAAAAAATAAGTGCAGGTACTCATTAACATGAACTAGTAGTGTGGTGGGTGGGGCTAGGGGCGGGGCTAAGAGCAAGACATGAGGATACTTTGATTTATATACCAGTTGCAGCACATACCAAGACCCATGAGAAATGTGTTTAAATAAACAAAACAAGTTAACTCTTTACACAAAATGAAAGCGAAACACAATGATATTTATCTTAATGCCATAGTGTTATTTGCTGTCATTTTGTACAAAACTATATATTCTTGAACGTGCACACATAGAAAGAAACAAGCAGACACGCACACACAAATCATTCCACACAGTCCTGCTTAAGGTGTTCAGATTCTCTCCCTCTTTCATTTGCTGCCTCTATTCCCGTGTTTACACAAACGCCCACGATTGTGTAAATGTGATTGACAGCACAGGGCCCGAATGGACCCTGTTCTGTCAGACACAGCGTGATAGTGAATACCCAGACATTAGGCACATAATCCCTGCTGAATAGCACAGCAGGGTCAGTTTAGGGCTGTCAGAGGCAGGTTCAACACTGACAGCACAGTGCTCACCAGCACTATCAGCTAATGAGACTACCTTTCATGGGTACCGGTACTCTCCTTGGCAGCAGAGAAGTGCCAGTACTCAGAGTGAGAAAAATAAGAAGTGCCGGTACTGTGAGTACCGGACCATTTAAAGCACTGGTGGTGCACTATTTTTTTTTTTGCCTCACCGCTTCGTGTTGCGTGTCTATATGTTGTTTCTCCCTCTTCCTTGTTTTCAGGTATCTTGTTTCTTTTACCTTGCCACTTCGCACTGCGTGGCCATATGTTGTTTCATCCTCTTCCTTGTTTCCGGCCTCTTGCTGTTTCTTTGCGATGTCTGCGGGGTCTTTTTTATTTGTGTTTTTTTATGTAGTGCAAACTCAACACAAAGGTATTGGAGTGCTTTTTTTTTGCAGTTTTATATAGCTCAAACTCAATGCAAAGGTATTACAGCACTTTACATGAGCACTGGTCACATTACACAAGAACACATTCGTTTTTGTTAGGAAGGGGAGATTTGGGACAAGTCGCAAATGGCATGATCGGGCCGTCTGTGACCTCAAAAATGCATTTTGGTATGTATGAGTCCCTATTTGGGATTTGGTAACTTGTAACTGAATCGCAATTTAGAATTGTGACTACATATCGATTCGGTATTAGGAAGGGCCGTGCCAATACATTCGCATTTTACCACCTACTTCTAGTAGGTGGCAGCCCATTCGCAAATGGGAAGGGCCTCCCAAGGGGCCCCTTCCCCTTTGTGAATGATAGTGTAAACATTTTTTAAGAGCAGGCAGTGGTCGCACGGATCACTGCCTGCTCTTTAAAAAATGAAGAGAAAACCTTTAATTTTTCTTTTTTAAACACATCCCGTTTTTTCTTTAAGGACAACTGGCTGCATTACAAAAAAAAAATTGCTTTATATGAAAGCAATCACAGACATGGTGGTCTGCTGAGCCCAGCAGGCCACCATCCCTGTGATTGTAGCAATTCACAATAGGTCACAAATTGCAACCTACCTCATGAATACTAATAAGGTAGGTTGATTGGGAATCACTAAATGAAACTGCTGGACTTTCATACATTCAAATAGCAATTACCTAATTGCGGTTCACAGAAAATCCCAATTAGGTAATTGCTATCTAGATAAATCATACATCTGGCCCTAAGTGATTTGCCCAGAATCACAGGATGTTGAGCCAGTGGCAAGATTAGAAATATGCCCCCCAGCTCTAAAATCGGCAGCTCTGGCACATATGCCACATCCTCTCCCCTAGGGTTCTTTGTCTGGGGTGAGTTGGTGCAGTCTGGGAATATTTTTTTTTTTCATATAGCGCTTGGTAATATAAGTTCTGCGATTTCATAACACTTGAAAGCAGGTGCCATTCTAAACAAAATCGCTATAATTTATTTGCATCAACCTTGTAGAGATGAAGCGGTGAAAAAGCTATGTCAGGACAGTAATCTGTGACATTCTAGTTCTGTCAAGAGCTCTGCAATGGGTGCATTAACAAAAAGACTTGAGTAGAGCTTAACACTGGGTGATCGCATGTACTCTTGATAACCTCCAGAGGGTCACCAACCAAGCACATAGGTTAGTTCTAGGTGAGAAGATGGCAAAAGTTGTTGTCGCCAAAATAGTGGAGCAGATGTGACTCCAGACCCAAGCACTTCACTGCATCAAGCTTGATAGCAAAAAACATCTACCCTTTGGATGTAAATTATGCCTCTTCAAATAGTGTTCAGTTAGCGCAAACTCAATACAAAGGTATGATAGCACTTTACATGAGCACCGGTTACATTACACAAGAACACATTTATTTTCTGTAGAAAGGGGAGGTAAAGTGATTTGCCCAGAATCACAGGATGCTGAGCCAGTGCTGAGACTCAAGCTGTGTTCCGAATCTCCAAAGTCGGCAGTACTAGCCCTGACACCACATCCTCTCACCTAGGGTTCTTTGGTGCATGTTGAGGCAGCCTGGGAATAACTCATTTTTTAAATATAGCGTTTGGTAATACAAGATCTGCTATTTAGTAATGCTGCAAAGCAGATGTCATTCTTAACAAAATTGCTATAATTCTTTGCATCGACCTTGCAGACATAAAGAGGTGAAAAAGCTATGTCAGGATTGTAATCTGACATTCTCATTCTGTCAAGACCTCTGCAGTGAGTGCATGAACCAACTTGAGTAGAGCTTAACACTTGGCAATAGCATGTGATTTTGATAACCTCTGGAGGGTCACCAACCAAGCACATAGGTTAGTTGTAGGCAAGAAGATTGCGAAAGGTGTTGTCTCCCAAATGGTCGAAAAGGAGTCGTGTTTCTAGACCTAAGCACTTCACTGCCTCAAGCTTGATTGCAAAAACATCTAGCCTTTGGATGAAAATTGGGCCTCTTCAAATAGAGTTCAGTTTGCGCAAACTTGATACAAAGGTATTACAGTGTTTTACATGAGCACCAGTTCCATTACACAAAAACACATTCATTTTTGGTAGCAAGGGGAGATTAAGTGATTCACCCAGAATTACATGATGTTGGGCCGGCGCCAAGACTCAAACTGTATTTCCAGCTTCCAAAGTCCGCAGCGCTGGCCCTTACGCCACATCCTCTCCCCTAGGATTCTTTGTCTGGCGTTTTTTGGGGCAGTCTGGGAACAACTAGGTTTTTTTAATGGTGCTTGGTAATATAGGTTCTGCCTTTTCATAGTGCTGCAAAGCAGGTGCCATTCTTGACAAAATTGCTATAATTCATTTACATCTACCTTGCAGAGATGAGGAAGTAAAAAAGATATGTGAGGATTGTAATCTGTGATGCTCTTGCCCTGACAAGATCTCCGCAGTAGGTGCATTAACATCTGACTTGAGTAGAGCTTAACACTAGGCGATAGCATGTGTTCTAGATAACCCCAGAGGGTATCAGCCAAACAAATAGGTTAGTTCTAGGCAAGAAGATGGCAAAAGGTGTTGTCTCCAAAATGGTGAAAAAGGAGTCCTGACTCCAGACCCAAGCACCTCACGGCCTCAAGCTTGAGAGCAAAACACATCTAGACTTTGGACGTAAATTGTGCCTCTTCAAATAGAGTTCAGTTAGCACGAACCTGATACAAAGGTATTACAGCTCTTTACATGAGCAATGGTTACGTTACACAAAACACATTTGTTATGGTAGCAAGGGGAGATCAAGTGATTTGCCGAGACTCGAACCATGGTCCCCATCGCCAAAGTCAGCTGCTCTGGCCTGTATGCCACATCCTGTCCCCTAGGGTATTTTGTCTGGTGCGTGTTGGGGTAGTCTGGGAATAACTTGTTTTTTAACTTTTTTATATATAGCGCTTGGTAATACAGGTTCTGCCATTTCATAGTGCTGCAAAGCAGTTGCCATTCTTAACAATATTGCTACAATTCATTTTCATCGACCTTGCAGAGAAAGGTGAAAATACCATGTCAAGATTATATTCTGTGACATTCTCCTTCTGTTGAGATCTCTGCAGTGGGTGCATTAACCAATTGACTTGAGTAGAGCTTAACTCTAGGCGAGGGCACGTGCATTTAATAACATCTGGAGGGTCACCTATCAAGCACACAGATTAGTTCTAGGCAAGATCTCCGCAGTGGGTGCATTAACATCTGACTTGAGTAGAGCTTAACACTAGGTGATAGCATGTGCTCACGATAACCCCAGAGGGTATCAACCAAGCGAATAGGTTACTTCTAGGCAAGAAGATGGTGAAAGGTATTGTCTCCAAAATGGTGGAAAAGGAGTTGTGACTCCATACCCAGCACTTCACCACCTCGAGCTTGATAGCAAAAAACATCTTGCCTTTGGATGCAAAGTGGGCCTCTTCAAGTAGAAATCAGTCAGTAGAGGCAGCCATTTTCCTAAACCTGTAGCGTGAAGAAGCTAACACATGGGTGCTACAGTGAGAGGAGCAGCTTGTCATAGGGCACAAAAGTGGAGCAAAATTAATCACTTCCTCCTCTCAGAATTCCCTGGTGTCATAGCTTTGACAGTCCCCTCACAGCTACTGTGACCTTGCAGATGCCAATTCTGGAAACTCTGTCTAAAACAACACTTGAATAGCACTGCTTCATGTTTGAAGAGGCCCCACCTCGAATACCCCCAACAGTTGCTGTCACAGGCACAGAGCACTTCTACATCACCCTCTGGAGTCCTGTGTATAATATCACAGCCAGTCTGTAGGAATGAGGCAAAAATGCTCCCAAGATGGCAGCCTTGTTGTGCCCTCTCTCCTTCAGTGACAAGCCTGGGAGGGTTGCTGTGGTAACTGACATAGATCCACTACACTCCAAACCAAAATACATATGTAAAATATTTTCATTTACAACACCAATAGCTCTAACTCTCACAAATGTGAGACCTATTGCATTGCAAATGCTTGTTCAAGAGTGCTTGCTGGTAGTGATAGATGCAATTCAACTGCTCTTTTCTTTTCTATGCACTCATTGCTAACGTTTTTGCAGCTAATTCTAATATTTTGATAAATGAATTTTTAATTTCATTTATTTTCTTATCATTAATAATATATTTTGCTTTTCTTTCAAATACCTTGTGAACTCCCCACTATGATCGCTTTTTTAGCTGCACATCATTATAACTGTTCCTGTTGACACAATGTTATTCCCACAACGCTAAACATAAACAAAGATTGAATACTGCACACACCAGTCTATAATTACATATTGCCTGATGATAAATGGGCAATAATTTTTTGAGATCTTGATATCAAGATTCATTCTAACAGCTATTCTATTTATTCCTAAACAATGCAAATGTAAACATGTATTGATTACGATAAAGTGAATTCCTAAATGCACACCTTTGTCTTTTTTTAAATAAGAAAAAAACGCCTAGCATCACCTCCTCTGCTCCTATGCTTTTGTGTTACTGGGAACAACAGCTCTTTTACAACACTGACTATGCCTTGCTGTTAGTCATAAAACCTTATTGCTAGTCTAGGAGTAAGACATCTTTTTCTGGGTGGGAACCCAACCAAACTGTCGCCACTGTCACAGAAAGCTAAGAGAAAGCTGATTTGAATGACTTAACATGAGACAATTTAATGTATAAACCATGAATTGAATTATTTGTTGTGTTTTATGTGCTGGTATTGGAGGTGGTCGAATTATATGCCATCAGAAAATATTGTTTGAATTTAGAAACCCAACTTTGGCTCTGCTTTAAGAAGGAGTTCAGTTATTGAAGGTCGCCCTTGTGGACTCTACTCCTTCGGTGAATCTCAATAAAAAAATATCTTCATTCCATTAATCTCTGCCTCCGTTACAATATTCCAAACCGTGGCCCAAATTAATCATAGGATTCGCCGCCCTTGCGCCACACAAGAGTAGAGCAATCCCTAAGTCAAATTTGCCAGGCCACACGAGGCTTGGTAAATCTGGCCTCATGCAAGGCAGCGCAAGTCACTACCTTGTGCCACTCTGCCCAGGGAAGGTGTTACATTGGTGGAGTGTGGGTTTTCCCACGCACATGTATTTTGGTGCAGTCCCAGATGTATTAATACTGGTAAACCTGGGGCAGCAACAAAATGCTACCCCCACGGGAGGCGCAAACGAGAAGAAACATCTTTGTTGATCCTCCTTGTTCCCTCTTTTCAACTGTGCTGCATTTTGCAGCACACTTTGAAAGACGGAAAAGGGCTCTCAAGATTGTTTTGATGCTGGAAGATGTCTGCGCTTACAAGTTCTAGCAGGGGCATACAGCACAATGATGGGGACGTCCTGCAAAGTATGTTGAGGAGCCATTGAATCTCCCATATTAAACAGATATTTATACAAGAGAGGCTGAACGGGGCCCATTGAGGGCTGCAGGGACCTGCACTGCGCCTCTGTAAAAAGTCAACTATGATTCCATTTTTGAAGAAGTCAAACCATCATTAACGCATCCACTAGCTGTTTAACTCAGAGAGTTAGTGCATGGTGTAACACGGGGCAACCAACACAGCCTTCGTGCCGTCCTGCCACACCCTATATCACATGGAGTTCTTGAAGTTGTGCCTAGGGTGTGGGCAGTGAGAGTTCTTCATAAATATCTCACCCACCTCGGTTCCTTTACGCGGGCACAGAACGAGTCCATGCTATGTCTCAAGGACGTTTCTTTGTCATCTTCTGTCGTCCTGGTCGTTGTAGTCTTGAGTGACATCAATGAAACCGATAGGATCAAACAAACAGATTACAATTGTTAGTGAAAGAAATGCCTACGACTGGAGCACATGACATGGGACCATAATATAAGAATATCTTGTGTTTTACATAGCGCTTCGTACCACACGTATTTTATTTGTATGTACTCTATAACTAGCGGAAGTAGTTCCGTGCAGGTGGTCTGCATTACAATGTGTGCGGTAAGATGACAGACTGCAATCTTACATCAATTAAAGAAAAAGTGGAATTCAGGGAAACATTTTGTTGCAGTGAGTAAGGTAGCACCATTCTGCGATAAAGTAAATTTTTTGTGGAAGGCGCAGAGCAATAAAGCCGGACTGTCCTTGCCACCAGGAGACAGTATAGTCAACATGGCAGCGCAGCTATGCTTGTTAGTGCGGTTCAGTAGATCCCCATAGTTCAAAGTCATTTTTAAATCTAATTAAATTGTTTAATACGCGATCTTAGAGTGCTGAAAGCTCTCTTGCATTTCTTAAGAGCCGAGAAAATGAGGACTAAATTTAGACTTTGCAGTTTCAACTTTGCAGTATTAATTTATTTCTGATCACTGTAATCAGTATGATTTTCACATGACTAAGCCGGAAAGGAGGTCGTACATTTCTGGTCTTTAAGGAGAATTAACTCTCGGCGTGTTATGTTTCCACTGATAGCTACTCAAATTCTATAACAATATCATTTTAAATCACTGATCAATGTGATTAATAATACACCATGAAAGAAAATCTATTTTATAGCCAAAGCAGGAGATAATAACACGGGGAAGTTTAGAATAGTTACGGACTGATTTTTAAACTTTATTTCCTCGCTCATTATTGAGACAGGATAATGTGCTCCTTTAAGAGGCTTTTGTGTATGGTTTCCCCAGGTGCTGCACCTTTGTGAAAGTGCAAGTTTCGATCTGCTTACAACTCACTAATCTGAGAGGGGAACATTACTCCGAATAAAAGGGCTTGGAGATTTTCACATGCCTTTCAAGGACCTATTATAGGCTACCACGCCCCCATGAGGGGCATATTCTTTGTGAACATCGTCTTCTCAGCTGGAAAGTGGTTAGCTTCACCTTTGAGAGGGGCCTTTAAGAGGGGATTAGGCGGGTTGTAAACACCAACCTGGAGCTTTGGTGGGACTCTTCAGAAAATAATTAAATAGGGTGGCCAGTCCACGGGAATCTTTACCACCTCCTTATTAGCTTTCTTCCAAATACTGCAAAAGACACATGATTCATGTGTCAAATGAGAAGAAAACTCTGCACCTTAAAGCAATGCTCGAAATGACATATCTTCACAACAGGATCAGCCTAATTGAGGTATTATGTAATTTGAGTTGGCTGCCTGCCTTTTAAAGGAGTCAGCCAGTAAGGTAGCCAGGAGCCCTGGTGCAAGCAAGGAAGCTGGCCCCTTGATTGCTGTTCTAAATATAGTAATTAAGGTCTAGGGGTTCGATGCCAGGACACTTGCTGCTCCAATCGTAGCTACGCCCCAGTAAGCAATAACGATTTTAAATGAGGATTGCCAAACATGTATGATCCCAAAAAATTGCAATTCATTTTCACTTGATAAGAATCAAATGTTTAGGTCTCGCCTACAGAGCTCATGTGCTGTGATACAAGACGTATTGTATATATTCAGTGGGCTTTCAGAGCACCCACAGCATTTTTATTCATTATTTTCACTGTCATTCTCATTTGCAATATTTCAATTGCTTAGCTCCCATAGGGTTCCCTTCCTTTCTTGGGTTAGCTCCTTGCTAGAACATGGAACAAGTACATATGTTCTTCCTTGCCTTAGCTCTTCCTCGTCTTTTTGTGACACCCAGCATTTTTTATGTGTTTCACTATTATTCCTGGACAACTGTACTACTCTATGATGCTCCACTCTACGCTACTTCACTCTATGCCACTCCACACCATTTTACATGTCACTCTACTCCAAGCCACTGTACTCCATTTCGGTATACTCTACTCCATCCCACTCCATGTCACTGTTCTCTACACCGCTGCACCCCTATTCTATTCCATGCAACTCTACTCTATGCCACTCTACACCACTCCACTCAAAACAAATCTTATCTATGCCATTTTACTCTATGTCAATCTATGCCACTAAACTCCACTCCACACAGTATCACTCTATGGCACTCTACGCCACTCTACTCTATGCCACTCCAGTTCACTCTATGCCATTCAATGCTACTTAATGCTATTCAATGCTATAGCATGATACACTATGCTACTTTACTCTATTCCACTCCACTCTGTGGCATTCTATTCTGCACCACTCTAGCCCCTGCTACTCTGCTCTATGCTACTCTACTCTATGCAACTCCAGTCTACATTACTCCAATCACTACCTCTTTATTTCACTCTACTCTATTCCATTTTACTGTATTCCACTCTGCGCCATTCTACCCTATGCCACTCCTCTGTAAGCCACCCTACTCTAAGCCAGTCTTCTTGACTACCCTACCCTGCATCACTTTACTCCACACCACTTCACCCTGTGCCACTCTTTTCCACACCGCACCAATAACTTTTAGCCATCCATGGTGAACATCAGCCACACTGCTATACAACATTGCTAAAAGACATTGGCAAAGGCAAGACTTACTGGCTTTGCCAATGCTTGTTTCTAATGTTAAAACAAGATAGTTTGCCAAACAGTATGCACAGTTTTCTCATCAATAATTTCACTACAAATGTTGCAGTGATATTATCAATTATATTATAGAAGATGTCATGAGTGATGTAATGTGTGGGATAATTAGCAGTGTATGGTGAGGGTGCGAGTTATAGTTACTTTAGGGCACAAGTTACAGTTTCTTGAGATAAGTATAACTATAACTACTGAATTTCTGTGGTTTTATTTGTGTAAAATCTGAACCCAACTATAATGTCCCTGCAACCGTTGTTTTTCTTAGTGAATTTTGAAGTGTTTTTTTAAATGTTAAGTAATGCTTAATTTCCATACATGAATCCAACTGCTGCACACACGGTCTTTGGCCTTGAGTGGCGAGTGGTTAGCTGCAGGGCCTGCAGCTAATCCCACACCAAACACAGCCTTCAGCTCTGTGCAGAAGGGGTTGGTTGATTTCGATCCTGGGGACCTCATCTCCCAGGGTTCACCACATTTTTTAGGGCAGCAGGATACTTTGACCTCCTCTTTGGACCGTATGGGGTCCCCGGGACCTCATCTCCCAGGGCCTATTTTTTTATTTATGGGTGAAGGGGACACACAGCCCCCTCTCTGGGCCAATTTCCGGGCCCTGGGACCTAATTTCCTGGGATCTAGCCATATTAAGAATGCACACAGCTCCCCTCCCTGGCCAATATTGGCCTCGGGAACCCCATCCCTTGGGGCCTATTCCATTAATAATGGTGGAGGGGGCTGCACTGCCCCTTCCCTGGGTCGATTTTGACCCTGGGGACCTCCTCCCTCCTAATTATGCAAGGGGTCACTCAGCCCCCCACAATGGGCCTATTTCAGCTCCGGGACCCCATCCCCGCATGCTCGGCCAGTAAAGGGTGGGTGCTCTTGAACCCACTAAGGGCACCCACTGTGTCTTTATTGGGGCTGGGGGGAATCCCAATGCCCCTGCAGCCCCTTCCTCCTTCCAGTGAAAGCCACAATTGCTCCCACCCACAGGGAGCAGCTAAAAACTCTGCTCTCTGTCGGTGGGAGAAATGTTTTAATCTGTTTTCCTGCCTGGTGTGAAGCAGGCAGGGAAACAGATAAAAAGCCCAGTCCCAGTGAGCCAGAGCATTTTTCATGCTTTCGTCTGCTGGAAGCAGAATTAGGACATATTTACAAAATTTTTGTCACAGGGCAGCGCAGCAAGTGACCTTACTGCACTACCCTGCAACACAGGGGAAAGGGCAGAAATGCACTGTATTTCTGAAATATGGTGCATTTCTGTCCTTTCCCCCTGCACCCGGTGCACAATTATTCAGCCTAGCATCAACACAGGCACCCTTGCACCATGTCCACAATAAGAAGACTGCAACAATCTTCCTTCACAGAAACGCTTGCTACCTATTTTTTTTTCTTGGGTGCTTTTTGCGAAAGACTATCAGGATGCACTTGTTGTCTATTGCTTGAGACACATATTGTGTTTAGGCTTTTTCCCTGCAGAAGTCTCAATTCTGGGACGAAACACGTGTCGGCTGATTCTTCAACCCATCCTGCAATATCTCCAAATTAAAATTACAACCTTTATGTACATTCAGATGACAGTTTTTGTCTTACTTCATGAACCAAATTAATGTACAATTGGATTCCATGTAATATGATGTTTTAGTCACAGTCTACTAGGCTGTATTGTGTTGATACAATAACCATACATCATTAACAGTGCGGTGTTGACACAATAACTATACTTTATTAAATGTATTGCAAAATAATAAGGTTCTTAAATTATGTGACAATTCTTTTGGAGTGCTCCATTATGTTTTTTTGATATTAATAATCTAAACAGTTTTTCTGGTTAGATGCTCCACATCAGGGCAACAGGTGTGTTGTAACGTAGAAGCACCTAGCAATTGAATGTGAGAATAGAGAATTTTTCCAAGACGAATGGGATATGCATTACCTTTTACCATTGTTGCCTGCTTTTTGAAACTATTTAAAAAGCATGGCCTGTACTTTTTACGTTTTACATATCCTAGTAGTGAAAAACTCTTTAATTCTTTTCAACTACTGCAAGGCCTATCTCTCCCATAGATTAAAATTAGGATTACATTATTACATTTTATAAGTGTAATTTCCAATTGGGAAGAGATGGGTTTGGTGTCTCTGGAATCACAGTTCAAAATTACAACTTATAGTGAAGTCAGAATTTAAATTGTAATTCTAAAAATGCCTTTTTTAGAAAGTTGGCATTTTCTTACTCTAAACCTCTGCAGCCTTCTGCCTGTCTCTGAATACATGTCTTGGGTGGGTGACAGATGGGCTTTATGCATTCGCTCTATACAGCCACAACCAAAGGGAGGTTAGGTGTGACCGATGGGGCACCCGCAGCCAGATGGACATCCTGGGTAGAATGGGAGGGAGGAGCTAACAATTACACCTGAATGGGCTATGTCTTGTCCCCACACAAAGGGCAGTATCCCACTTTTTAGTGAGTCTGGAGCAAGTAGATGAAGGGCAGGGACTCTGTGTACTTCAAAAACCTTTCTTTGAAGTCTACCCCACTTCAAAGGCACAGTTGTGTATAACTACTGGACCCACGACACCACCAACTCAATAGACCTCTGGCCCTGTACTCTGCCAAGAAGAAGGACTACTGAGCTGCTACAAGGATTGATGTTCTGCTGGACTCCTGCTCTTCTGTGCTGACCTACTGCCTGGTAACCTCCTTGCCTGGTAGTGAGAAGGGCTGGACCTACATTTCTCCAACTCAGAAACAAAGTGCCTCAATAGGCTTTCTGGATTGCCTCCTATTTTCTGAAGGTTCAGGTACACAAAGGACTTCTAACTCACCTACTACAGCACCGGGACTCTGCCAACTGTGAGTCTTACCATTCCAAGTGGCGCCAATACAGTTCTGGGCCCTTGGAAGTGGGTATAAAGTGCTGCTCCAGTCAGAAATGATTCATTGCCGCTGCTGCGCGGATCAGAACTGGCGCTTCACCCCTTTCGAATGGATCAGAGCCAGTGCACAGGCCCCATTGCATGGATTGGTGTTCATGCACTGCCCCCCCAGCCCAGATCAACCTCAGTGCATTGCCTTCAGAGTCGCTACATTTCAGACCAGATGCTGAGCAGCTGTTGGGTGGAGGAAATTGACGCATCTTCGCTACTGCATACGAAGGAACGACGCATCACCCTCAGTGTGGGAATCAACATTGACATATTGCTTTAGCCTGCTCCCCACATCCTCAAACATTGATGCAACCAGGATTATGGCACGTTTGTTCAGCAGGCCTCACTGGGTCCCTGTAGCCATTGGCAAGGGAAATCACTCTGCCAGTGGAGTTTTCAGAATTCATTCACTTTGTGCTCCATGGAGCAGTGCGGAGTTCCTGAATTCCATCTTTTGGCGAGTAGCAGAGTTTGTATGCGTGAACGGGAATTGTTTGTGGTGTTCGTGGCGAGCACCATGATACTCTCGGGCTGCAAGTGAGCGTGCAGGAAACTTCACTTTCTCTCACACTGCTTCTGGCTGTGACGGCGACCAAAACAGCGACGCTCATAAGCGTAAACACATTCGGAGTAGATTTTCTACTCAAGATGATCTAGTCAAAAAGAGATTTGTGACTAGAGTTTCTTCTCCAATGGACCATTCAAGTTGTTTTGTAGAGGGAGAAGCTTTTTTTTCAAACTGGAAGGGAGTGCTCAAGAGACTCCAACTTCCTGTTCGTGTCTAGCAGGCTCCTCCCAGTCCTTTGTCATTCTCTGGTCACTTTTCACTTGGATTTCAAGGTGGATCACTCTTCTTGTCTCCTAGATATACCTTTGGATTTAAGGACTTTGTTTCTTGTGAAATCACACAAGTTCAAAAACTATTGTATAAGGGTGTTGTTTGTTTGCTTGGGCATACACTAGTATTTCTTTGTACTTAAAATTGATTAAAAAATCGCCTGGAGTTTATGTATGGGTCTAGTTATTATTCATTTTGCATTTCATAGATTTTTTAAAGGAAAATTGTTGCACAGTCTGTCCCTTTTCTTCATGTTTGTAACATTTGCAATATTATTTTACAATGTGGCCTAGATTTCCAAAGGACCTTCCAGCCAGTAGGCCCAGTACTAGTAGTCACCAGTACAAGAAATACATTTTTCAGTGGTATATGTTTTTAAAACTTCATTTAGGTAGCAATGGCATTGGATTGAATTAAAAAATGATGAATATAGTTTGCATTTCATTTTTTTCAAAAAGTGTACATATTGTGGGGTAATAAATGATGGCATAGGACAGTGTGTGTTGTGAAATTTGTATAGCGAAGTTAATTTTGGTGACTTGCATTGCTGAATTAATGTTAGATTTTCTTCAGTGTTGCCACCACCATGCCTCCTTATGGCCAGTGTATGTGTGTTTGTCATCATCAACCATTTTTCTTTGTTCTCCATGCCGTGTGGCCACGGACCATTTTGTGAAGTCGATGGACATAGGCTTGCATGTTTTCTTTGTTCTCCATGCCTTCTTGTTTGCAGTTGTTGTTTGACCATGTGGCTGGCAGCCATTTTGTACTTCCAGCTAGTGTGTCTTTGCCATAGGCTTGCATGTGCTCTTTGTTCGCCATACCTCCCTGCTTCTTATTGTTGTTTGACCATGTGACTGACAGCAACCTTGTGCATCAAGGCAGCGTGTCTTTGTCATAGGCTTGCGTGTGTTCTTTGCTCTCCTTGTTGATGTTGTTTAACCATGTGGCTGGCAGCCATTGTGTGCATCCATCCAGTTTGCTTTTGCCATAGGCTTGCATGTCTTCTTTGTCCTCCATTCCTCCTTGCTCCTTGTTGTTGTTTGACCATGTGGCTGGCTCCCACTTTGTGCATGCAGCATAGGCTTGCATGTCTTCTTTGTCCTCCATTCCTCCTTGCTCCTTGTTGTTGTTTGACCATGTGGCTGGCTCCCACTTTGTGCATGCAGCATAGGTTTGCATGTGTTCTTTATTCCCCATGCCTATTTGTTCCTTGTTGTTTGACCATGTAGCTGGTGGTCATTTTGTGCATCCAGCCAGTGTTTCTTGCCTTAGGCTTGCATGTGCTATTTGTTCCCCATGCCTCTTTGCTCCTTGTTATTGTTTGACCATGTGGCTGGCAGCCATGTTGCGCATCACGCTAGTGTGCCTCTGCAAGAGGCTTGCATGTGCTCTCTGTTTCCCATGCCTCGTTGTTCCTTGTTGTTGTTTGACCATGTGGCTGCCAGCCATTTTGTGCATTCAGCCAGTGTGTCTTTGCCATAGGCATGGATGTGTTCTTTGGTCCCCATGCCTCCTAGCTCCCTGCTGTTGTTTGACCATGTGGCTGTCAGCCATTTTGTGCATGCAGCCAGTGTTTTTTGCCATAGGCCTGCATGTGCTATTTGTTCCCCATGCCTCCTTGTTATTCTTTAAACATGTGGCTGGCAGCAATTTTGTGCATCCAGCCAATGTGTCTTTGCTATGGCTGTGCATGTGCTCTTTGTTCCCCATGCCTCCTTGTCCCTTGTTGTTGCTTGACCATGTGGCTGGCAGCCATTTTGTGTATTCAGCCAGTGTGTCTTTGCCGTAGGCTAGCATGTGTTCTTTGCTTGCAATGCCTCCTTGCTCCTTGTTGTTTGGCCACGTGTATATGTATTCTAAAATATTATGATTATTATGAGCATTGCTTATATTATTTCCTTCTTTTTTTGCATTTTTTATTTTTTGCACCTTCTTTGTCTTTCCCTCAAAATAAACTTTTTCTTCTTGTCTTCGCATTCCAACATCAGCAATTAATGATCATTTGTTCAATTTAAGTTTTCATTTTAGTTCTTTATTTAAATTTGTATTTATTTTTAATTTTATGTTTTTAGTTCAATTCTTTGTTTTTTTCTGTTCAATTTCTTGCTTTTTGTTTTAATTGTATTAATTTTTTTAATTTTTGCTCTCTATTTTTTGTTTTTTAGTTTTTACATTTGTATTCTTTCAAGTTATTTAATTCTGCATTGTGCCTTGATCTATCCATCTATCCATCCATTCCTCCATCCAGCCATCCATCCACCATAGGCGCACTGCCGCACTACAGAATTTGGTTTATTTAGGTGTATAATAATTCCATTTCCTCCTGCCTACCATGGCTACGGTGCACTACAGACACATCAGCAGAATTAATTTTTAAATCATTATTCCATTTCCTGTGGACCACCTTGCTGCCATAGGTTTTTTTTAAGGATTATTCCATTTACCCATGCATCACTTTCTGACTACCACAAGTGTCTCCTTTAAAATAGACGAAGATAGAGCAAAGAGCTTATATGTGCATATTGTGATGCTTGATTTGAAATTAAATTTATTGTGTGGTTTAACTTTACAACTTTTGATTAAATTGGTATTTATTACATAGGTAACCAACCACACTAATATTGCATTTGGCTGTACTATTTCAAACTGCAACAATGTCACGTTTTACTAACCACATGTTTTTCTTCCATGGGTGCATTTAGGTGCACAAGAGAAGAGATGCCACATCACCCTCAGTACTCCCAAAGAGAAGCCCTGTACAGTTATTTCAGTCTTCCAAACACTTCTGCTTGTGCAGCTTAGTGCCACTGCCAACTGAGCTTTAAGATGGCCCCAAAGAAAGTTGCTTCCAAGAAAGTGGTCAGTGAGAAGAAGGAGCTTTCATTCGATGGCATGCTGAGAGCAACCTTTTTCGGGCGACGTGTGCCTGCCACACCAGCCTCCAGGGAGGAACTTGGGAGCAGCAGTCCAGCATCAACAGCACCATACCAACCTAAGCCCAAGACCATGTCTGTCAGTGAGGCAGCCCTTGCAATCATGGCATCGCTGACGAGCAGTGATGTTGAATTCGAATTTTCCCTTTTGCAAAGTAGTATCAAATAGTTTCTGTAGCAGAGCAAAGTGGACAGCAGCCACAGCCAGCAATAGTAGATCTTCCCGAAGTTGGAGCAAAACAGGAGGTCGTGCTTCCTGCTGAGCAAGAGCCTACTTTTTTAGAATCAGTGGCTGCCAGATATCTAGCAAGAAAAAGGAAGGCTACTACTCCACCATCGTCTCCTAGCATCACTTCTTATTAAAATGATAGAGACATAGAGTGGATTCCAGCAGAGTCCGGGAGATGCCAGGAGAGGCAAGGGAAAAGGAAAGTTTCAGAAAGCCTTAGAATCTTGGAAGGGGATGATAATTAGGAGGATTATGATGACGAGTCAGCCATTGTGAAAGCTGAAAGCTGGCACAGAGGAGTATGACATTACTATCCAACCTGCTCCGATGGATGTGGTACAGGCAGCACCATCAGCTCCCATATCTTTAACACCCCTGCTGAATCCTGTACCAACCGCTACCTCAGTAGAAGTGTCCACTGCAGAGAGGCAATCAATCTCCAGCTCTTCATCAGGCATTGGCAGTGGCCCAATAAGAAAGTACTTCTCCCCAGTATGGTACTTTTTTAACAATTAGCAAACAGGAGGAGAACAGGAGGAGAACATTGCAAGATGCTCCATTTGCCACTTGATTGTTGTCGAAACAAACCAGGTTCACATTATGTAATGGAGGTCAGGGGACCCATATGAAAAAACATCACACAATCCAATGGTCGAAGAACCTTAAAAAAAAATCAGAAAGTGGTTGTGATGGTGACGGTAAGGAGAGTCAAGAAACATTTCCCACAATAGGTCCAATTACAGTAGAAGGTGAGGAAGAAGCAGGTGACATCCTCACACAAAGCAGCCCTGTCCCCAGCAGTGCACCTGAATCACTTGCCTCACTGACCTCACAGTGGCACAGGAAGACTCAGAGTAAGATGGAGATTGAGACACCATGGAATACGGTGACTGCAGCACCACAACGCACATTGGCCCATATTTAAGAAAAAGTGGCGTGTCAGAGCAAAAGAACCACTTTTTCTGCGCCCCATACCGGCACGTACTGACACCATGGTTGCACAGTATTTATGATACGGTGCACCAAGGCGGTCATTAGCACAATAGCATCATAATTCTTTATGCTATTGTGGCGCTTTGCCACACTAGTGTAAAAAACTTTGATGCTACTGTAGCAAAGTGCAAGGAGGCCCATAGATTTCTATGGGAGCACCACTTTAACACCTGCACTGACCAGGCATTAAACATGACAGCAAAAATGATACAGTGAAATCCGTTAAATTTCACTGCACCATTTTTGGAGGCCATCTAGGGCCTGGACCGCCCCCCCCTTGCATACATTATACCTGGAGCAGGCAAAATGTGGTGTAAGAGTTTACAAAGTGGCGCATGGAAAAAGCCACTTTAGTGCTGCCTTAGCTTAAAAAAAATGACGTTATGGTATCCCTAAGGTGGCACTAGGAGCTCTTAAATATGCCCCAATGAGTCTACCACCACCTACTTCTCAAACGTTGCCTGAATCAGTGGCCCCAGAAAAGAAGAAAATCCAGGCTACTATTATAGGCATGTTTAGGCAGGAGGGAACCTATGACCGCAACCACCCGATAGCACATTTTTACAATGGGAAGCTGGCAAAAATGTTAGGTCTGGACCACCTCCCTTTTTCTTTTTTATGAAAGAAGTGCGATTCTTAGAATTTGTGGCAGCCATGAAATGGAAGGTTCCAAGTTGCACCTTTTTTGCCAGAGTAGCTGTTCCAGTGCTGCATCACGTGTTGCAATTGGTTGGATAAGCTTTGTAGCAAAGTGTTGGCTAGACTATCCACCTGACGACAGACATGTGAGCCACCGGTCAGGTGATGGATTACATGTGCATCACTGTACACTGGAATTCTTTTGCAGGGGTACAGCAAAGGCCAGCTACAGGTCTTGTTCTTGAAGAAATATTTAAGAGCATTCAGCACCATGTAATAGTAGTCATGTTCGCCATGGAGAAATCACAGACAGCTGCAAACATCTTAGATGAATTTAATTGCAAGGTGTCAGAATTTGATTTGTTGAAAGCAGGCAATGGCAGCAACATAGTCAAGGCCATGTCAGATGGTAGCTATTTCATGGTCCTGTGTTTGGCTCAGTGCATCAATCTGGTTGTTCAAGAATTTCTAAGGAAGAAGACAGAATCAACAACATACTGATGAATCTGCACTCATTTCAGTCATTCTTTTAAAGCCCGAATGCAGTAGCATATTTTCATCATGCTACTAGAGTAGCAGTTAAAGCCGTGATACAAGAAGTGCCAACACATTGGAACTCAACCTATTGTGTGGTGCAATGTCTCTTTGAGCAGTACAGAAAAATCAATGAATGTGTCATTCAAAGAGGAAGTGATGCAATTGGGAAAGCTGTGACCAAGGATGCGGACAAATGTGGCTTAGTCAAAGGGCTGACAGAGATGCTGCTCCCTTTTTAGGTTTACACATGGGAAAGTTAGCAAGGAGTTCAGTACGATGGGCCAAGTTATCCCATTGTTGCATCTTCTATGGGAGCAGCTAAAGAAGGTGTCTGAAAGGTTCACACTCACAAGTATGTACGAAAACCCGTAAGTGCATGACTTGGTTGAGAGCCTAAGCTATCGCATGACTTGTAATGCAAGGCTAAAAAATTAAATTATCTCACCCAAAGAGTACATCTGTGCCACTCTACTTGATCCATGCTACAAAAAACTGTTTCCATTTTCATTTCTTTTTCTGAAGGGGATGTTTCAAAATATCAGAGGTGGATTGTTGAGCAACCAGGAGAATTGGAAGAAGAGCAGCTGGAACTTAGAGTCCCACTCCACACTTCTGGGGTGCCGCATTTAACTTTCAGAGATGGCAGTCTTGTCTCACAGCAGCCAACACCAGCAGCACGAAAACCAGCGACAACAACAACAGAAGATTCAGACTTAACATCTGCATTCTTGTTAAACTTCTTCCTTTTTTTCTTTCTTTCTTTCTTTCTTTCTTTCTTTCTTTCTTTCTTTCTTTCTTTCTTTCTTTCTTTGCAAAAATACAAAAATAGCTAGTGAAACATTAGGTTTGTGCTGGATTTATGCTTCCCCACCATTGTTTAGTCATACTCACATATATGACCAGATTGAAGTTGGACCCGTGTGCAGTGAAAAAGCCCCCACGTTCCCTTCAGGAAATTGGAGCCAGTGCCTACCTCCCTCACATGCCAGTGCATATCATTTTTTTACATTACCTAGTAGGGCTGTCCCAGAACATCATTGATTAAAAGACTGCCAGTGCCAAGTCCAGATTCCAGTGTGTTGCTACCATCAAAGAGGAGATATTAGTTTGTATCATAAACCACTGTGCTCGGATTGGAAGAGGTACCTACTAACTATTGCACCAATGAGTGGTGATATGTTGAGTGATTGTGAGTGATAATTGATGATCTATGCGGTGGCTGGCTGACAGTGAGGGAGGGAGTTCATCAAATTTGTAAGCTTGATTTCGATGATTTCTAATATTTGGGACACTGATGGGTGATCATTATTTTCTGAAAGTGACTGGTCTTTTAAAGTTTGCAAAAATAATATGCAGGGTCCACTCCTTTTTTTCTGGTTCTTCTTAGACCAGGCTAGTCACTTTAGTTACCAAACACAAATCTACACAAAATACTCCAGTTCTATTTCTCTATTTGTTCTTTAATAGCAGTGCACTACATAGGTCTACAGCTCTCCATTTGGGACTATGCTGGAGTTCCACAGAATTAGGAGGCGGAGGATAGAGGAAGGACTCGGGGAGGGATGACCTCACCAGCTGTATGCAGGCTTCTCCTAGTCCATTCCTCTCCTGCATGAACAAAACTTGGTGAAAGGTCTACACACTCCAGCTTTCTTACCGGACAGGTTCACCCAGGCATCTAAGAGTGACAGACATTCCAAGAAGAATGGAGATGCACCGCCCAGTTTGGCAAAGCAGTATCATTTTCCTTTTAACAGTCAAAACTTTTCAACATGTATGGGTTAACTTAAATCCTCCATAATTTGAATTTTTCAACCTTAGAAGACATAACATTTAGAGACATATGAGCTTGAGCCCTTTTGGGGCAGAAGGACTGTTTGCAATACATTCAACTGAACTGTGTCATACTTATTTCTTCATTGTTTCCTTCCACAACAGAATTATGATGGTGTGTTGCTCAGAGTGCCAACGAAAATTGTTGTGGTTTCTTTTGTGTAGTGTTTGTCTTTGTCACACCTTTCCCCAAATCCCCTTTCCTATCCATTCATCGAGCCCCTAACCCTCTTCCCCCGGGCTGTGTGATTTGTTGAGGTGTCACATAATTTTACACCATAAATGAACACGCTTGCTGGGTGGGTTGCAGTAAAAACAACACCAACTTGCAATGATCTTCTATTACCTGAGCAAATTTCCACATCTGCCCCATCAACATCATCATTAAGACCTTGTGTTGCGTAAGTGCTTAACCTTAACCCACCACTCCTGACTTTGAGCACAGTCCTCCTGACTCAAGCAGTTCATTTCCTAAGTTTAGTTTTCATACTATCTCCCCATTGCTCAAAAGAAGTTGATATTGTTAGTTTTTATTATCATATGGAGTCTTCTTTGTTGTGTGTCAAATTCTGCCTTTGTGGTAGTCTGGTCTCAGTCTTCCTAAACTTATGATATAATATATACCTCCATCTTACCTGTGCTGGGTTACTGGCACTTTAAAGCAAGCTCTTCACTCCTGCAGTGCAGGACAGTGAGACTGTGAGACATCAGGAGGCAGGAGGACTACAAACCCTAGCATTTTTCTTGGGTCCCTGGAGGTTGCCAAGGTTCCTGCTCACATGTGCTGGGTTACTGGTGTTTTATAGCAAGCTCTTCACTCTCATAGCGCGGGACAGTGAGATAGTAAGACATCAGGAGGCAGGAGGACTACAAATCCCAGTATTCTTCTTGGGTCCCTGGAGGTGGCCCAAGCCTCCATCTCACCTGTGCTCGGTTAATGGGACATTATAGCAAGGTCTTCACTCCCACAGCGCGGGACAGCAAGACAGGCAGAAATCAGAAGGCAGGAGGACTTCAAATCCCAGCATTCTTCTTGGGTCGTAGAGGCAGCCCAAGGCTCCATCTCACCTGTGCGGGGTTACTGGCGCTTTGCAGCCAGCTCTTCACTCCTGCAGCGCGGGACAGCAAGACAGTGAGACATCAGGAGGCAGGAGGACTACAAATCCCAGCATTCTTCTTGGGCCCCTGAGGATGGCCAAAGGCTCCATCTCACCTGTGCTGGGTTACTGACGCTTTATAGCAAGCTCTTCACTCCTGCAGCGCTGGACAGTGAGACATCGGGAGGCAGTAGGACTACACATTCCAGCATTATCTTGGGTCCCTGGAGGTGGCCCAAGCCTCCATCTGACCTGTGCTGGGTTACTGGGGCTTTATAGCAAGGTCTTCACTCCCACAGCGTGGGACAGCAAGACAGTGAGACACCAGGAGGCAGGAGGAATACAAATCCCAGCATTCTTCTTGGATCCCTGCAGGCAGCCCAAGGTCTAGTTCACATGTGCTGGGTTACTGGTATTTTATAACAAGCTCTTCTCTCTCATAGTGCGGGACAGCAAGACAGTGAGACATCGGGAGGCAGGAGGACTAAAAATCCCAGCATTCTTCTTGGGTCCCTGAAGGTGGCCCAAGCCTCCATCTCACCTGTGCTGGTTTACTGGGGCTTTATAGCAAGGTCTTCACTCCCACAGCACGGGACAGCAAGACAGTGAGACATCAGGAGGCAGTAGGACTACAAATCCCAGCATTCTTCTTGGGTCCTTGGAGGCAGCCCAAGGCTCCATCTCACCTGTGATGGGTTACTGGTGCTTTATAGCCAGCTCTTCACTCCTGCAGCGCGGGACAGCGAGACAGTGAGACACCAGGAGGCAGGAGGAATACAAATTCCAGCATTCTTCTTGGATCCCTTTAGGCATCCCAAGGTCTAGCTCACATGTGCTGGGTTACTGGTGCTTTATAGCAAGCTCTTCTCTCACATAGCGCGGGACAGCAAGTCAGTGAGGCATCAGGAGGCAGCAGGACTACAAATCCCAGCATTCTTCTTGGGTCCCCAGAGGCGGACCATGGCTCCATCTCACCTGTGCTGGGTTACTGGTGCTTTATAGCAAGCTCTTCACTCCTGCAATGCAGGACAGCAAGACTTTGAGACATCGGGAGGCAGGAGGACTACAAACCCCAGCATTCTTCTTGGGTCCCTGGAGGTGGCCCAAGGTTCCAGCTCATGTGTGCATAGTTACTTGCGCTTTATAGCAAGCTCTTCACTCTCATAGCACGGGACAGCGAGACAGCAAGACATCAGGAGGCAGGAGGACTACAAATCCCAGCATTCTTGTTGGGTCGCTGGAGCCGGCCCAAGCCTCCATCTCACCTGTGCTTGGTTACTGGGACAATATAGCAAGGTCTTCACTCCCACAGCGTGGGACATCAAGACAGTGAGACATCAGGAGGCAGGAGGACTACAAATCCCAGCATTCTTTTGGGTCCCTAGAGGCAGCCCAAGGCTCCATCTCATTTGTGCTGGGTTACTGGCGCTTTACAGCCAGCTCTTCACTCCTGCAGCGTGGGACAACAAGACAGTTAGACATCAGGAGGCAGGAGGACTACAAATCCCAGCATTCTTCTTGAGTCCCAGGAGGCGGACCAAGGCTCCATCTCACCTGTGCTGGGTTACTGGTGCTTAATAGCAAGCTCTTCACCACTGCATCACTGGACAATGAGACAGTGAGACATCAGGAGGCAGTAGGACTACAAATCCCAGCATTCTTCTTGCGTCCCTGGAGGCAGCCCAAGCCTCCATCTCACCTGTGCTGGGTTACTGAGGCTTTATAGCAAGGTCTTCACTCCCACAGCGTGGGACAGCAAGACAGTGAGACATCAGGAGGAAGGAGGACTACAAATCCCAGCATTCTTCATGAGTCCCCGGAGGCGGACCAAGGCTCCATCTCACCTGTGGTGGGTTACTGGCATTTTATATCAAGCTCTTCATTCATGCAGCGTGGGACAGCAAGACAGTGAGGCTTCGGGAGGCAGGAGGATTACAAATTCCAGCATTCTTCTTGGGTCCCTGGAGGTGGCCCAAGGCTCCATCTCACCTGTGCTGGGTTACTGGGGTTCAATAGGAAGCACTTCACTACTACAGTGCGATATGTCCAGGGAAAGCCAGGCCAAGGGTGGGACAGTCCTGTGCCCATCAGTGCGAGGAAGAGCAAGGGCAGGGCCACCCCCCTTGGTTGGTTGGTCCCCCAGGAGACCCCACCCAGAGGTTTGGGGGCTGCATGACTCCAGATGCCTATTTTCACACTATCCAATCCCTCTGTCCTTACCACAGCAGAATTACATGCCCAGCCTGATATATAACTTAAAGTTTCTGCCACTGGCCTGAAACTGAAATTGCAACTGAAACAAGATATTGCAACAGTTTGGCGTGCTGTCTAGATCTTGTACAGATACCTAGAGCACTATTGCACAATTTTATAAAGTCAAACCAAGACTTTATCTGTATTTAATTATGCATGCCATACTGATAATATGAATGTAGGGGCAAAAGAGAAGGGTATTACTATGAAAAAACAGAAAGCAGTGGACAGACCCTGGGATGGGGGAGCGTGAAGAAAATCCCTAGAAACGCAGCAGAGAATTGTATTTTGGCAGAGATTGATAAGCTAATTGAGGAGGTGGAAGGGTAACTTGTTTATAAAGACCAACTCTATGGTAAGATAGCCATTGGGTCTGCTCCTAAGGTTAACTCAAAAGTGTTACACCACAAGGGAATCAGGCCCTTTCTCCCACAAACTAAAAGGGTGTGGCCCCCTAACCCTAACAGTAAGGTTACTTCAAGCAGGAATATCACCCCCACTCTACCCAACTCAACATCCCTTAAAAAGATAGGTTTGAACTGCGCGTCTGAGCAAATTCCAACTTTATCATCTATAATCAACACTGTGGAATGCTTCAATAGATATGCAGTGTTGGATACTACGGAGCCCACTGCAGAAGAAACTACAACATTGAGGCATGCCCCCAATAAAGATGATATCCCTCTTATCGTTCAGTTGCAATCCCTAAAGAATTAAATTACCCAGTTACGGGACTGCATAAGTCGATTGACTGACAATTTAAATAGCACACTGAATAAACTAACAACACTGGTCATGGAAACGAATAAGCCTAGGGAAGATCTGTGCGATGGGATGGGACCAATATTTGTAAATCATCCTCCACACTCTATATCTGACCAACATGAGAATTCGGCCTCTCATGTTGATCACAGCAACACAGTTAAAGAAGATTTGACCCAAATTAGGAATACAAGGGGCAATATATCCATGGGTCAAGTCAATCCCCTTTTTATTGGATATGGAGATTATTGCCAGAGTAGATAGTGACCATCACGCATTAAGCGTCATGTTGGATTTTTGTGTTTTCAAATGCACAAATTTGAAATCAACTAGCAATGTTTATATAGTCCAGGTTCTACGAATAGGAGGATTTTAAAGTGGCCAGCTATCATGAATAACAATATGATCCTAACCCAAATTTATAGCCTTTTTCATGTAAAGCTTTTTCCACTAGTGTATGGAAACAAAGGCAGCACAAGTCTCCCAGACCTGCATACTCAACTGGTGAGAGATATAAGCAAACTCTTTATAAAGGGCAGTGAAGAGAGGTATTTGTCCCAAATTGCCACCTTGGCGGTTTACCAGAAAGTGTTGGATTGCCAAGAATAATCTCTTGAAAGCCATTAAGTCAGACAGCCAGGCTCAGATACTAATAGCCAGGAAGGCCTACAAAGCTATCCTGACAGGCAAAGAAACAATGAAAAATTGCTCAGTGGGATGATCTAGCAGGAGCCCCTACACAAGTTGATGGGAAAACCTTCTGGAAAGGTATTTTGGATGGAACGCATACAGTGGATAGCAATTTAGAACTAGTAATTCCTCCTGAGAAATGGATGACACATTTTGAGGATCTTTATGCAGAGTGGTGTAATATAAAGAGTAGGCCACAGTAACATGACTGGGGTTTACCAAGTGAGCATAGTGTTCCTACATGCAAAGCTTACCTACTGGGCAGCAGAGAGAGGGAGGCCATGATGTTTACACTTAATGAAACAGCTATCACCCTAAAACAAATAAAAAGAGAAAAGGTCCCTGGTATTGATGGTATCCCATGTGATATGTACATCCAACCTGATATATTTATTCCTTATCTCAACTCCCTCAATCATGCAACCTGAGGGGTGAGGGTATTCCTTCCTCGTGGCATGGGGAGGTAATAATCCCATTGTATAAAAAGGGAAATAGAGATGAGCTGGCCAATTATAGGCCCATGAGCCTAATTGACACAAGCCAGAAGATCTTCTGTGGGCAGGTCTTGGCTAGACTTCAATATTGGTTTGATAACAATTTGATCCTTGTAGAGGAACAGGGAGGATTTAGGGCCAAAACGAGTACTCTTGACCAGGTTTTTCATTTCATGACTATTTGTTGGAAATATGTATCTTTGAGGCAGGACAACCTGTTGGTGTAATTTATAGATTTACAAGCAGGATTCAATCTAGTACAGAGAGGCACCTTATGGGAGGTTTTGAAAGCATATGTAATTCCCGGTGACCTCCTAAGGATCCTGAGAGCATTGCACTAAGATACATATGCAAAAGTCAGATGGAACAGAGGAGGGGACCTTACATCTAAAATCCCCATTAGGCGAGGCGTTAGGCAAGCGTGCATGCTTGCACCAACATTGTTTAGCCTGTATATAAATGGTGCAGTGAAAAGGATGTTACATTGTAGGCAAAATGCACCTAAAATTGCTGTGGCACCTGTTCCACTCCTTATGTTTGTTGACAATACACTTTTAATATCATGGTTCCACATGTGCTATAATGTGAGCTGCATACCTTTGCTGTTTCCTGTCATGAAAGAGGTTTAGAATGAAATCCGTCAAAGTATAAGTTTATGACCATCAATCCACAACTGTCCTCCAGAAAGAAGCCGATAATTTGTGAAGCCCCACTTCAACAAGTCAAAAACGTTGACTATCTGGGGGAAAGGCTGGTGGATAAAATGCACTGGGGACCTCAAATAGATAAAAGTAAGTCTATCCTATTATAGAGCGCAATGGCTATACGGAGAAGAAATAAAGCAACCGGAGGGTCTAGATCTCGCTCGTTCTAAAAGTTTATGGAGCTGCTGCTGTACCAGCAGGCACATATAGTGCTGATATTTGGGGCTATGCAAGCATAACACCATTGTTACACACAGAAAACAAGTTTGTCAGGGCTTTGTTTTATCTCCCAATGAGTGTACCCCTTCTACCACTAATATATGACCTGTCCCTAAATAGGATTCGCCATTTGATTCCCTTAAGACCCCTTGTGTATTGGGTAAAACTGTGGTCATCTGTGGAATCCTCCCCATATAGGAAATCGCTGGTCGAACTGGTATCCCTAGAATCACAAGTACGCATACCCTGGCTAAAACATGTAAAATAATTAACAGATATGTTAAAATGGGGGAATTGTGGAGCAGGCCTTGGTCAATGGGGAAAGACAATGTGCAGAAATTGAAAAAGGAATATTGGGATCACATGGTGTTAAGAGCCTAGGTTGATCGGAAAAATAGGAGCATATCTGTGCAGTTTTTGTTACATAGGTGTATTCCCAAATTTGCACCCTTTGTTGGCAGAGGCACTCCCTTCCAAGCAAAACAACTCTATATTTTGTTCAGATTTGGGGTTCTTCCAATAAAGTCCTTTACTCCAAGTTAGGGGAAAAAATCCAGCCACCAATCTTCCTGCCCATACTGCTTAGTGCTTAATGAGTCTGAGGCTCATTTTTCTTTTTTTGTCCACAATATCCCCAGGCGTGGAAAAAAGTGATAATTCTACTATGTGTATTAATGGGTGTGAGACAATATAAGGTAATGTTACGAATATTAAAAAGTGAAACCCACCAAACAATCACGTTCACAGTTTCTTGCTATTTTCACAGGGCTTGGAGACTGAAACTGAGAACTATTACTTAAAAGACCCAGCAATCATGCGGGCCAGAATAGACACAATCTATTTATGACTCTGGTATACCATTTTATGTAATTATTGAACTTATTGTGGTTTGCCTGATGTAAATACTCGACATGGCAAGTTGTATTAATTTTAAATGATTTTTAGTATGTACATGATTCGCACATTTTTGCTATTTGCACTGGCATTGGAAATTGAGACTGAGAACTAGGACTCAAAAGACCCAGTAATCATGCAGGCCCAAATAAACACCATCCATGTACAACTTTGGTATATTATCCCAAGTGATTGTTGAGTTTAGTGTAAGTTGACTGTTACAAATACTTGACATGGCAAATTGTATAAATTCTAATTGATCTTAGTATAAACAGGATCCATAGCTGAAATAAAGTATTTACTAGCAATGCTGTGATAAGCTGGCTACAACCTGACAGGAAAGTTGTGGGTTCCATTTTGTGATTTGGGATGTGGTTCGTGAGAGGGGGGCATAAAAATAAAATTGGCTATAAGGGTTCAGGATAGAAGTATTCTGACTTCATAGGACCTATGGAGGGATCTGCGAGGGACAACTCATTTGCAAGAAATTGCCCCCAAAAAATTGTTTGGGGTGCATGAGAGTCTGTGGATCCTCCACAGCACTCAGCGTAGTCTCCCTGTGTGAATTCACAATGGATCCATGGATCCGGAGCCCAATTAAAAAAATACATCCACTCACAAACCCACTTACACATTCACTCGCACACCCGCAAAAGCACTACCATACCCACTCACATACCCATTCTCACACAACACACCCACTCACAGACCCACAAGACCAATGTCACACCCACTCACACCCACTCACAGTTCACACAGCTACACACCCACCCACACACCCATTCATACACTCACACAACTACTCATAGACCCAAACAACCACTACCACACCCACTCATAGATCCACACAGCCAAATTCAAACCCATTCACACAACCATTTGCATACGCAGACACCCAATGACAGACCTACAAAACCACTGCCACACCCACTGATAGACCCACAAGGCACTCACACATCCACTCACACCCATTCACATAGCCACTCACATACCCACTCACACAGACACAAACCATTTATACACCCTCTCACAGACCCACATGCCCACTGACACACCCACTCACTCACCCATTTATACACTAACAATTCTACTCATACACTCACTCACAGCCCGACAAAACAACTGTCACACCAGACCCACACAGCCACTCAGACATGCACTCACACACCCATTCACATACACACACAGCTACTCACACACCCGTTCACATACATACTCACATACCCACTTACACATCCATTCACACACTCACACACCCACTTACAGACCCACAATACCACTACCACACCCAGTCACTACCACCCACACACCCACTCACACATTCACACTCACCCACCCATTCACAAACTCCAAGGGACCACTCCCTGCCCTGAAAAAAACGAAACAAAAGGTTTCGGATTTTTTGAAATGCAGCTCGTTTCCCCTATTGAAAAGCAGGTCGCTAACATGGAGGCCTGCTGACTATAGCAGGCCTCCATGTTAGCGATTGCCTATACTCGCTATGGGGCCGCAATTTGCGACCCACCTCATGAATATTCATGAGGTGGGTCATTGCGACCCCATAGCGAGTTGCAGTCGGTGTCTGAGACACTGTACTGCATAGCAATTTGCGAGTTGCAAATTGCGAGTCGGAAGGACTCGCAATTTGCAACTCGCAAATTGCTTCCTTCCTACATCTGGCCCATAGTCACTTACATACTCACTCTCAAACCTACAGAGGCACTTACACACTCACACACCCATTCTTTAAAATAGATTCCACAGATCCATTGTGGGTGATACGCAGTATATTCATCAGATCCCTTATTTGGCTGGGGATCAAAGCAGATCCAAATGAGAATTTTTTTAAAAAAGTTTTGAAAACAAAAATAACCAATGTTTAGGAAAAGAGTTGAAACCTAAAATAGCATTTGTATTTATAAAGTATAGATGATAATTACACAACAACATGATGCAGTCCTGTTCCCTTTGTCTGTGAAATGGATTCCATCTTTTCAATATTTTCCTTCCATATCAAAGCGTAAGTTGTTATGTTATACAGAGCCCATGTTTTGGTCTTGGAGGAATGCAGAAATAGTACTATTGACATATCTCCTGGATTTCTCTATCTGCAGACAGACCATTGCCCCTTCTGTCTTTGGCAAATGTTGGAGAACACCAAAACAGTATGTAGGAAAAGTGTCATTAACTATTCAAAGTTGTCCTGCGTTAGGATTTCCAGTCCTACCCAGTATTTCTGCCTAGGTAATTGCCACCACAGCGCAAAATCATGAGGTCTGGATGTTGGCAATGTGCAGTGCTTTCAACCAAAGGCAGAAATTGAAGCCACTTTAACCCTCTCTGGCCAAACCAAGTAATGTCTATGTTAGGTAAACCTAGGTCACTTTCATTGCCACTCTTTCTAGCTCTCTCTCTCTTGATCAAATCACAAATCTGTGATCCACAATCCAGACTCTCGCCATTTTGGAAACAAGCACGAATAGCACACAGGAAAAGGCTGAATCAAAATGAGGCAGTTTTGAAGATGAAAGGCAGTTAAAATGGAGGACAGCAAATAAAATATAAAAGAGCATATTTGATTTGATGGTGGAGATGTGCAGGGAACTAAAGTTAGGTAGTAACTCTATGAAAAAAATAGCTAACTGTGATTGTCTTTGGAAAAAAATTTAATGATGTTTGGGATATGCTTGGAATTGCAAACAGTCAACCATGCCCACTACAGTTAATGTGAAGTTAGTATGCTGTTGAGATAAAGTCTTATGAACATTTGACCTACTTTTATTGGCTATTGAAAACCTGGTTACTATGGAGAAAGAGCTAAAAAGGTGTGGGTGCAGGGGAACAAAAGAAACTGCAGTGTGAACCTGATAAGCAGACTGTGTCAAAAATTCCACATTAGAGAGTGTATGTCTTGTAATTGACAATATTTTACAAACTAAAATATGAATGCGAAGCAGTGACAGCAGATTGTAGAATGCTTTTAAGGGCTGCCGTGTGGATCTGCACATCCACCATGCACCACACCAGGGGCCACACTGAGTCCAGTGGTGGATCTACACAGCCCCTGAAAAAAACTAGTGAATTGGACTTCTTTGTAGGAAACATGGAAAGGGTTAAGAAATAGTGATTACTTAGAAGTAGCATGACAAAAACAAAATATGAAAGGAAGTCTGTGATTCGCTAAGTACAGCTGTATGAGTGAGAGCACATTGGGAAGGGTAGCCATTATTAGTACATTTTTACTGAGATTACCATATTTCTGACTGGAGATTGGCAATGGAAAACAGATACTTCCAGATATTAACATAAACGTTGCACCACAACAGAGACTTTACAGGTTTGTGAATTAGGTTGTATTATAAAAAAAGTATATTAAAATAGCCTATGCATGTATATAAGCTGAAAGGTAATGTGTAGCTTCTAGACACTACAGAAAAAAGACAAAACAGAAGGGATGTTAGATGTGAGCATTCAGTAAACAAATAATGAGCAGCAAATGAGGAAGAGGAATTGCTATACTGAAAAAATAGTTGCTTTATTTAGCCAGTATGAATGAATCTGTTTGAAATTAGATGTGGGTGCTTGTTTATAGTATGTAATTTAATAGTATATAATTTGCACCCACTCACATAGTCAGGCAGGCACTTACACACTCAGTTACACTCTTTCAAAAGCACTTGTGTTCAAACTAGCCATCTAGACACACTGACATAACCACTTACGCAGCTATTCACTTGCTTAAAGTATATAATGTAATAGTATGTCATGTAAAGGGAAACATATTTTATATTTGCTTTTCAGATATCTAATTTCAAGCAGGATTGTTTTGTGCAGGATGCTGCACACATAGAAAGATGAAAATGAGGAAGAATAAATATATTTCCCCTTGTTGTGCATCCCCTGGGGAGGCATAAGGTTTTGGCTCATCCCAAGGTATGCAAGACTTTGTAAATCTGGGGAGTCAAAATCTATGTGAACACCCTCCTTAGTGCCCATGGAACACCTCCCTAATGCAGACTAAGGCACTACAGCAATTTGTGCTGACTTTCCGTACTCCATATCCATGAGGCCATTCAAAGCCACACAAAGTGGCTTATTGTAGCCTCATAGATTATGATTTCAGGGTTTGCGCCACCGTTTTGTCACAAAAAGTGAAGCAACTGCAGTACAAGGGGCTCGTAAATATGCCCCTTAGTGTATCCAATATGAAGGTTCTGATTGGGTGTATTCTTGGAATTGCGGCAGATTCGTGGTGACGTTGCAGCAGATCAGTGGATTCATGAAATGAATACAAAACAGAGAAAGACTTGCTGCATTACATTGATATAAAGCTTCCATAAGTTACCTTATGTTGCTTTGTTAATTGTTACTTTTAGAATGTATAATAAAAATAAGTATGTTAGTAAAATGTATTTATTAACTTGTGAAAATGTATATTACTGAATTAAATGTATGGGTGAAATTGTAGCACAATTTGTATTAAAATAAAACTGGTGAAATGCACTGAAAAATCAAAGGTTACAGGAGCTTTATAATTAGGAAATAGAAATAAAAAAAACCTTAGAAATGCACAGAAACAAACCAAAGGTTACAGGTACATTATAGTTAGGCTCAGATTTTACACACACAAAACATTAGAAATTCAGCACCTATAGGTATCTGAGCTAACTATAACTTATGTCCCCGCAATGCAACACGTATGATCTCACATATTACATCAGTCACAACATGGTCAGTGATATAAGTGATGCCATACACTGATGACTTCTCAAATGACATCACTGAGGACATCATTGTTAGAAACAGGGTTTCAAGTTGGCAGAGGTATCTGCCCTGTCCATGTAGGGACCACAATACTAGTCAGGGTCAGTCAGTTAAACAGCCTAAATTAACCTGTGCTCATTCTCTGGTAGCTTGGCACAGAGCAGGCAGACTTAACTTAAAAGGCAATGTGTAAAGTATATGTGCAAAACACTCCCATGGTAACACAATGGTAACACAATGAAAACACCAATATTTATCTGACTAAAACAAGACCAAAATGACAAAAATCCAATCAATAGAAGTTGAGATATACATTTTTAAAGATTAAATCAGAAATAGTGTTTAGAAGTAACTAGCAGTCAAAAGGTTATTTGAGGTCAGAAAGCACTGGAGCAAAACCAAAGTTCAGGCCAACCACAGAGGAGGGTAGGCCTGCTACAGACCCACCAAGGGTCCACTGAAACAGCCGATTTTATGGAGCAAACCATTGACGTCCAGGGCATGAATCATGAGTATTCTCCATGCAGTCGGGTCATTGCATCATTGTCAGGTTCCACTGATATAAATGCAATGCTTCATTGTCGAGCCGCAGAGAGCATCCTCATCAGACAGCACAGGCTGTGAATCCCCTGTCCCCGAACAGCCTCTGTGTCACCATCGAGGAAGTGATGCAGCAGATTTTCTCCCACACTAAAGACAACACATCTTTTTTAAAGAAATCACCTGCAGAACCCAATGTTGAGGCCCAGGTTTGGATGGGGCACCTCAAGCCAGAGTAAAACTCACAGATGGCAGAGCCCAGCAACACCAGGAGAGCTGCAGGCATTTTATGATGTCCCTGAAATAGTAGGAGAACAGGGGGCAAGCCAGCAGGCCCTTGAAGTCACGCTGGTTCAGCAGGACAGGTTCATGCCTTGTCCTCAGCAGGGCAGATATAAGCATGCAGCAGGGCAGCTCAGCAAAGCAGAGAGCAGTTGCTTGGAACAGTTAAAATGAAAATCCTTACAGCATAGCAATCTTTATTCCAGCAGAATTATTCCCAAGTGCAGAAGAGTACTGATTTTTTAGGGTCAAAACCCCTGTACTTAAACACAAAGGTGCCTTTAAAGTGGGAGTGACTTCAAAGCACCTCCCTAAAGTGCACAGGTCCCCCTTTGATTCCAGTCCTGGCTCCAGACTATCAGTTGGGAATAATAAGCCCTTGGTGTAAGATCAGGCCACTACTGTTTAAAGTGTAAGTGTGAAGCCCTCCCATCCTTTGCGCCCAGGAAGACCCATCAGTATGAAGATGAATGCAGATGTAATTGATTGTCCTCTGTAGTGGCTGTCTGCAGGGACTGCACAAATGTAGCTGTCACCCAGCCCAGGCCAGATATGGATAGGAGGCAGGCTGTCAGCCACACAGAGCAGTAAGGCAGAGAAAATCCCACTTTATATAAGTGGCATTTCTAAAATAGTAATGGTAATTCTGATTTTACCAGTAAAGAGGATTTATCATTACTATTCCAATGATATGAAACATGATGTAGCTACTTCTTTCTGATCGGGAATTACAGCTTAAAAGTATATTAAGGAATTCCCATTGCTGGCCTATGAGAGAAGTAGGCCTCACAGTAATGAAAAATGACTGCTCGTTTTTTACTACCAGGACATGTAAACATTAAAGTACATGCCCTGCCTTTCACTTACACAGCACCCTATGGGCTACCTAGGGCCTACCTTAGGGGTGACATATGTCATAAAAGTAGAGTTTAACGCGTGGCAAGAGGTTTTTAATGTGAGGTTGAAGTGGTAGTAAAACTGCACACAAAGGCAGGCCTGAGACATGTTTACAGGAGTACTTGAGTGGATGGCACAATCAGTGCTGCAGGCACACAGGTAGAATTTAATTTACAAGCCCTGGATACATAGAATACCACTTTACAAGGGACTTACAAGTAATTAAATATGCACATGCACTTTAGCACTGGTTAGTAGTGGTAAGGTGCTCAGATTCCTAAGGCCAACAAAAAGATACAGTGAAAAACAGAAGGTGAAAGGCAAAAAGTCTGGGGGAAGCCACCCTATGGAGGCAAGGTCTAAGAAGCGTCCAGCAAAATAAATGTTAATATATCACATAAAATATATATATTTGTTTAAACAAGAAGACACAGGTGAGAGATGTACAGCACAGAGCTGACCATAATCTTATCATTTACTGCACTCACTGGTCACCTAAGAGACAGTTCTCAGTGGTAAGTCCTGTCTCTTCTGAAACACTACTCTAAACACTCTAAACAAATGTCAGATTTACTCAAACCATATCATCAGTAGAGAGGTCATAGCGGACAGGCAACTGTGTCACAAACTGCTAGTAAACTTATTCTTCATCCTGGAGAAAGTTGTGAGCAGAGAGGTCAGTCTGTTTTCAATGTCTACTATACTGAGCCATCACCCTAGAGAAAGGTCTCAGTGAACGAATTAATGTATTGCAATATACTACAACAGGCATTCATCACAAAGGAGAGAGGTCTAATAACAGCCATCACTGTGGAGTGACACCTCAATGACCAGCTTGGACTGTTGAAAAGCATGACCATACACATACATCAGCAGGGGACATGTGTCAGTGTAGAGGCTAGTTCACTGATAAATAGCACAACTGCTTTAAAAACAGGATTATAGATGAGATGACATATGTTACAAATAGTATAACTAATTAATAGTGCTGAAAGAATGATAATTTAACTTATGCAGCAGCTTAGTATATATCTATGGGTCTCAGAAACGTTTACAAAACACCCTCACTGGAAGATGCGATGAGTAATTTGAGATGTTATCAGTGATGTCATCAATGATATCACTGATTATGTCATGAGTGATGCAATATGTGAGGTCATAAGCAATGGGTTAAGGAGTCCTAAGTTAGCTCAGAAAACTAGAACTGCTGAATTTCTATTGCTTTTTTTGTAAGATCGGAGCCTAACTATAACATCCCTGTAACCTTTGGTTTATGTCACTCAAAATATATCTATATACCTATATCCATATGTATATCTATATATCTCTATATATGTATTATTATCTAGTGGTAGTAGCTATAGATAGGACCATGTTTCCATTGAAAACGCATTTTTTGACTTGCCTATATGTTTGACACCATTTAATAAATTGTCACACAATTTTCCAAAAAACGTGAGTCAGTTATTCTTGTTGCGCACTGAAGGTTTCAGGATGATCCATCAATTGGTGGCTAAGAAAAAGTTTGGGGGGCAAAAAAGTTGTGTTTCCCATATGAAATCCAATAGGACCTTTAGACACGACTGCAGTCCGAACCACTGGACAGAATTACATCAAATTTGGGTGGAAGCTATCTTTCTGTACACAAACTGAGCTTTTACTTATTTGGTGTAAATATGTTCAGTAGTTTTTGAGATATTAAAATGAAAATAAGTTTGCATATCTGAGATTCTGAACTTTTTCCAACCACTTTGCGAAGATTAACATCTCATGCACGGAGCTGCAGAGCCCTGACTGTCGAAGTGTCGACAGCCACCGTGGGACTCAGCTTTAGCCGAATCCCACAAAGTTATTTTTTTAAAAGACAAGAGGCCAGGGTAGAGTAATCCTGACCTCTTAGCTCTGGTGCTGTTTTTTAACGTTAAGTAATTTTCATTACTTTAAATTAATCCAACCACTTACACACATGGCCTTTGATCGTGCACAGCGGGGTAGTCCACAGGGCCTGACCTGCAGCCAGTCCCTATAGCCAACTCCTATAACAACCCAAACCAGCATGGCCCCCTCTCCCCAGGCTCATCTCGCCCCGGGGACCACACCCCCTGGGGCTCAGCGTAAATATTTAATTTCTTTGAGGAGGGGGTCTATGTGACCCCCTTCCCCACGCCAATCTTAGCCCCAGGGATCCCATTCCCCGGGGCGTGGCCTAAACATTTAGGGGAAGATTTAAGCGCCCCTTGCTCTATCGAACAACACATTTGTGTCATTTTGTTTTACGCTAATGTGGCATTAGATGGCCAAAATGCAGCACCAGATTTACAATGTGGCGCAATGCAGGCATTGCACCACTTTGTAACCCTTTGCACTACATTTTGCATGCACCATCCATAATGTATGCAAAGGGGGCACAAAGAAATCAAAGAGATTTCTTTGCTTCATTTTTTTATGCACTTTTAACGGCTGCTTTGAGCAAGCATTAAAAGGAGGCACACCATTATTCATAATGGGCTTCAATGTGCTTTGTAGTGTTAACATCAACATTTTTTACAGTAATCCTGCAAAGCTTCGAACTCACAGCAAAAAGTTTGATGCTAGTTCCCTAACTACTGCTATGGTGCGCCGTATCTTAGATATGATGCACACATAGTGGCATTAAGAAGGCACAAGAAAGTGGCGCTGCACTGAGTGCAGGGCCACTTTTCATAAACCTGGCCTTACTGTGTAATCACGTAACATTTAAAGTTGATATTACAGTAAAGTACCCCTATAATGATATTCAGTGACCCTCAAAAATCCAAGGTTTCATACCATGATTGAACACTTTAATATCTGTGAGATAACTGAATCTCCAGTACCTTTTAATGCAGATTAGATATATTACTGTTTCATTCTCCAGGGGTGATCATGCCATATGTTTTTCCCACATATTTCACTTACGTCCCTTCTTAGTCTTACAGATTTCAATATCTGAAGACAAAACCTCCATGTGGTTCCATCTCCATAGCATTAAGTATGTGTAGCCAGAAACTGTCGAATCAAATTGTCCATCCAGTGCACCGACACTGAAAACATGTACTTACATCAACACAACTTAAGGAAGTGCATACACTATGTAGGTTCTGGTAATAGTACTACATATAGCCAAGCACGTATTCAAACTTCCTGATAAAGTATCACCTGTCTGTCCCAAAGTACCTTTTCACATTACATACTGGATGCTTTTTAATCATCCCAGGTGTCCCATGGTGCAAATATAAAACCCTGGGATGCTAAACGCATTTTGCAAATGCCACAAACATAAAGTGCTGATGGTTATATTGCAATGAGGTGCAATCAGGGCAATTTCAAAGGAAAGGGTACAATTACTAGAACATATAGCCCAAAGTGCAACAATTGCCATGTTAAAGTGCTTGCACAATAACAATACCTGTAGGGGCACATACAAATTACCAGAGTGCAAGCAATGCAAGAGTAAAAGTAAACAGAACTGCAAGGATAAAGTGCTAATGTTATTCTGCTTCTCTGACGAGGTTAATTGTTTTGTATGTAAACCTATACATTATTTAAATTTCCGGCACAACCCAAACTATACTTATCAATTGTAAAGTGGCCTGTGCATCTATCCTGACTGGCCTTATTAGTTTAGTTGTAAAAATGATAGTGTATGTGTCTATGCGACCAGTGTCTGCTTCAAAATCCAAGCAATCAACGCCTCGCTCAGAATACATTCTGCTTGTGTATGATTTTGCATGGTGAATTACTAGTGTTTATGGGGGCAAAGTATCTACAATATTACCAACTATCACCCTCCAATCACCCTGCAGATAACCCCTGCAGTCGTGCAAGGAACAAGCACATGACTTAGATGGTAAAATAAACTGTAAAAGGCAAGGAAGAGCCAATGTTAGTACCCAAAAAGAAGCCAAATACATGATCACTGCTAGAATGGGAAGGTAAAGAACCCAAACCTAAGAGGAAATAACAATTTTGATACAAAACAATTTTTGTGAAAGATATCCTTGCTTCTAAATTGAAATTATACCATAAGAAAAACAGTTTTGAGGGTAATTTATATGTCAGACAGGCCCATCCTGAAATGTTTTCATTAAGGAATATTCCATCAATGTGATACAACTCAACACCAATACCAAGCATCCTCATTCAAATTTCAAGAACAAAGTGAGCTCTATTGCCTGTTATGGCGGGGAGAAAGATAAAATAACCCATCCTAGGACCTGTTCTTTATACGAATCCACAACCTATCTCTTCATAAATGTATATGTCTCTCTGCATGCATTCAGTCCCCACTGTATTTCAGTGCCCATTAAGATGATCCATTTAGTTTCAGTTCTTCTAAGCGCTAATTCTCAATCTCTTTCTGTGGGTCTTTTAGCTATATGGTGAATACCATAGTACTTCAATCCTGACTTATTGCCATTTTGGTGTTCCCAAATGTGTTTGTCTATTGAATATGTTACTTCTTTGCTGCTAATGGATCAAAGGTGCTGTAAAATCTGTAGTTTTAGTTTATTGGTTGTACTACAAACATACATTTTGCCAACAATGATATTTCGCACTGATCCGTTCCCTTATTTCTATCATTCTATCATCATGCAGCTCAGAAGATGTCATGTTTATGCCAAATGAACATGCTTTACATTTCAGACATCTCTAAAAGCTTTGTTCTTTCTTTGTTAACCAGTTGTACCTGTCTATTATTTTTGTTGCCATGAAACTCCCTGTTAGATAATCATCTTTTGAGACAGTCTTTTTATAGATGATCTTAGGATGGTCTGGTAATGTTGCCTTGAGTATATCATCCATTAACAGCAATTTCCAATTCTCTTTCTGGAGTTCCTTAATTTGCTGGCTAGAAGCATCAAATTGCATTACGTATCTTATCTCTTTCTCTTTGGCCATATTACCTGAGCTTGTTTTTTTAGGGATTAGTACCTCCTTACGTTTATGCTTTCTACCTCCTGTTAAGGCATCATCTAACACAGATTTAGGATGACCTCTGTAAATACATTTTATGCACATATTTGCAGCTTGTGCTCTAAAATAATTGTCTTCCAAGCAGTTGCGCCTGGCTCTCAAAAATTAATCATATGGTACACTCCACTTGAGTGTCTGTTGATGCCCACTACTTGCGTGTAATATACTGTTGCAACTAGTCGGTTTTCTGTGAATCTTAATACACATCTTGCCATTCTATATATAGATGCCAATGACCAAATAATTTATCTCAGTTGCACTTATTTGATGCGAAAACTTCAATTGTTGTGGATTGTTGTTCCAAGTCCAAGTTCCAAGTCCTTGTGATCCCCTTCCCAAATTAAAAACAGGTCATCAATATATCATACCCATAAAGTCATATGTTCCAATATGTCTGAGTTCTCCTCTGTCCATACAGTCTTTGCCTCCCACCACCCCATTGTCAAGATTGCATATGTTGGGGCGAAGGATGTACCCATTGCATTCCCTCTTTTTTGTAGAAGGTAGCTGTTGTCAAAGGGGGAAACATTATGGGTTAGGCAGATATGCAACATCTCCATCAACATGTCAAAGTGTTCCAATAGGTTGACACACCTGGACCTCAGAAAATATCTACAGGCATTTAGTCCATCAACTTGTTCAATAGAGGTGTACAGAGAGGCAGCGTCTATCATTTCCATCAAGTAGTTATCTTTCCATGGTATACCATCAATTCTATATAAAAAGTCCATGAAATCCATAAAATAAGAGAGGAGATTGGGTGCATAGGGAAACAGGAAAATCTCCACAAATCTAGAAGTATTCTCTAATGTGGTCCATCCCTCGTAGTCACTCAACCCCTTGCCACACACATCCTAGGCCGTGTGCGGTGGGGGTCGGCTCAGGGTCTGGCTTGCAGCCAGGTCTTGCAGCCAACTCTTCGTAGGCACCCAACCCTGCACCATAAATGGCCTTCTCCCATGCACGGTTAGGGATGGCAGTGAGGCCTGGCTGCACCCACCCCACTCAAAATACGGCCTTCAGCCTGCATGGAGGTGGGTTAGCCACAATCTATATATCTATCTATCTATCTATCTATCTATCTATCTATCTATCTATCTATCTATCTATCTATCTATCCATATATAGATATATATATATATATATATATATATAGATGTATATATAGATATATATATATGTACTTGTATGTATGTACACACACACACACGCACACGTATGTATGTAATAGAATTTGTCAATATGTCATGAGTGATCTTGTATGTGAAGTCATAAGCAGTGCATGGTGGGGCCGCAGGTTATAGCTACGCTGCTAACTATAACTGGTAAATGTATGTGTTATTTTTAGTTCAGATTGTTAATGTTTTCACAGACAAATTCACTAACTATAATGTTACTCTAACCTTTGTTGTTTTCTGTGAATTTCTAAGGTTTTATTTCAAACAAAACCATATTTTTTTATCACACCTTAGTGTAATCTTATTTGATGTGTATATGTTAGGATGACTGAAGGATATATTCCGTCTGCACACATTATTTTGAAAGGGTATGGGTTTGTATTGTAACATAAAAGAAAAGGGTGCATAGCTTGAAAAATCTTACTAATAAATAATGTCCGAGTGTAATAAGGTGTAATAAGACAATATTTCAATTTAGGTTGCCCATCTCCTCAGTTCTTCTAATTGTCACATTGAGAGATCTTGCAAGCAAATTCATTAATAATCTCATGGCAGACTTCTGAAGGGCTTTGAATGTACTTTAGATCAAAGAGGTAATTCTAATTCAGATAAAGAGTGATCATTTTTTGCAATAATGTATACAATTAGTTTTGATAATGTAAATCTATTTTTAAGGTGTTTATTACTCTGATGAGACTTTCGTGAGCTGCTTGAGAGACAGTTGCAAGATCGTAGAGTGATACACGCAATTCCATTGTATTCCACTCACCTTTTCACTCCAGTGAATGCCACACCACTGTACACTATTCCAGTTTACGTCACTCCACTCTATCGTACTCCACTATACTGACTTCACTTTTACGCTTTTCCACTGCATGTCAATTCACTGTATGCATGCCACTCTATTGCACTCTACAGCACTCCACTCTACTCCATGACAAGCTACTTGACCCTCTGCCACTCCAGTCTATGCCACTCCACTGTACGCCACTCCACTCCACTCTATGCTATTCCACTCAAATGCACTCACAACATGTAAATCAATTCTACACATTCCAGTCTATACCACTCTACTGTACTCCACTCCACTCTACACTACTCCACTCTATGCTTTTCCACTTAATGCCATGCTACTCTGTGCCACTCCAATCTACCCCACTCTACTCTACAGTATTCCAGCATATGTCACTCCACTCTATGCCACTTCACTGGTTGGTATTCTATGCCACACCACTCCACCTACTATATTACATGCTATTCAACTCTCTGACATTCCAAAGTATACGACTCCAGTCTATGTTACTTCACTGTACTCTATGACATGCCACTACACTCTATGCCACTAAATTCTAATCTCTAATTTATGACACTGTACACAACTATACAACAAACCACTCCATTCTACTGCACTCCATTACATTCTACTCTGTGACATGCCATTCCATTCTATGACACTTTACTCCACTCCAAGCTATGCTACTCCACTCTACTCCTTGGCACTCTACAGTAGGACACCACAGTCCACTCTATGACATTTTACTCAACTTTGCGATACGCCACTTAACTAGACCCCACCATACAAAACTTTAAACTGCTCTATGACACTCCACTCTGGGACGATCCACTCAATTGAACTCTACTCTATACAACTCCACTCTACAATACTCTGCTACACTTTCTATGCCACTGTAGGAGACTCTACTACACTTTATGCCCCTACACTCCACTGTACAAGTCTTTCCTCCACTCTGTGCCAATGTATGACACTATACTACATTGTATGCCACTCTACGACATGATTTGATGGGGAAGAAGAGCATGACTGATTTGCCAGTTTGGCAGTGCTGGACAGTGTTCTCTGAGAGGACCGTTGTCAACACCTGAGAACTGCCTAAGGACCTGAAAATGCAAAGTCTCCAAGTTGCAAAAGACTTCCTTCAACTGGATAAACTCAACCGCTCTGATTTCAGCTGCTTTGCTGCCTCACTGCACGCCAGCAGATAGATGTGCACACTCCTTCCTCCAATCTGCATGCTCTGTCACCTCCTTGTTTTCCAAGACTCCATGACATGCCAATCCACTCCACTGTACAATAGACCACTCCACTCTATGACACTTCCCATGTACTCCTGAACCTAGTTGGTTGGATCTTGAGGCCTCCTGTTTCACAGGCTACTGGTCCTGAACCTTTTCATCCTCCTCATCCAAATTCTTGTCAATGAGCTCTCCTGGTCCGGCACCCCTGCTTTCTCTAGGCACCTCGTTTGCCTGTTCTAAATCCTTCTGATTCTGATTACCTTGGCCCATGAAGTTCTGGTCTTAGTTCTGGTACTCCTTTGTCCAGGCCTCAAATATTGGGTCTTCTGATGGCAGGTCCTCTGGCCTTAGTGTCCCAACCCAACCTAGTCTCCAGTCTTCCTTTCCCATCTAATTTGTACTAGTCCTCCTGGTTTGCCTAATCTACTATGTTCTTGTCTATCTGGCCATGGGCCCTTCTATCATGGTCCTCCCAGTGATGGTCTTATTGAGTCCTGTATTCCTCATCCCTCTGGCACTCGTCATCCTAGTTCATATGTTGTGGATCACCTTAGTTTATGTAGTTCTTAGCTCCCTGTTTTAGGATCCCTCTGAGTTTGTCCCTCCGGTACCTCCTGATCCTGGTCCCACTGGACATAAAATTTCTTGTCCTTTATAATCCCATGAACATTCTAATCTAGGGTCTCCAGGTCTCTTTAGCACTGGTCTTTTCTGATTGTGGTCTTCTTGGTCCTGGTCCTTTTGCTTCTGGCCTCATGGTCACTTTGATCTAATGTCTGCGGTTTTCCCCCTCCTGTCACTGATCCTTCTCTCCATGTCTCACCTAGTACTGGTCATCTTTGATCTCTCTACTTAGGTATGCTACTCCTGGCCCTGGTTGTCCTCATCCCTCCTAGGCCATAACCACAAGGAGGGCGCACAGGCCCTGATATCCTGCCTTATGGTGATGGCCTAGGACCTTATATTCCTTCTACCTCTCTTCTTGCTGTTCTTTGGCACTTATCAACTGGGTCCAGATCCCACTGTTCCATATCCTCCTGGCTCTCCTGGTCCTTCCGACCCTGGTCCCAGTATCCCTAGTGCTGTTTGTTGTGGTCCTTTTCCTCATTTACTTTTTTTCCTGGTCCTCACTGCAATTGGAAACCCTGGTCCTAATTGGTTAGATTTCGCTGGCCTCTTCTTGTCCTCGTCCTTGTGGCACCTGTCATCCTAGCACTCCTACTGGTTAACCTCTTGGCCCTTAATCTACTTTTAACCATCCGCCTCCTACTGCTTCCTTCCCTAGCACCCGGTCCACAATGACTTTAGTCAGGTACAGCCTCCAACAGTCACACAGATTTTTATGTTTTTTTTGGGCTTCCACATTTCTTCTGCTGTTACAACACTGTCAATTACAGTATTGAGGGCCCAGTGGAGACAGGACCCTGCCCACTTGAGACACTCTTTCAGATGTTAAAAATCAAAACTACCATTCCTTAAAGGAATTATGCAGGTGACTGAAATGTAAGTGAGGCTGAAGGGGCTGGTCATGACATGGAACCAATAGGTATTAATGCCTAATCCTACTCTGCTGAGTGAATAATAGAAAAAAGTGTGTTTATTAATAAGCAGCAGAGTGAACTCCTCCTGTGAATTACCCAGATTACTTACCTGCCTCCTGCTGTTACTTCCCCATTCCACAGAAGCCCCATCACAGTGTCTCGCTCACTTTATCTCCTGCAAGTAGCCCAAAGCACTGTGCCTTCAAACACCAATTACCAACTGAACGGGTCCCTCCCTCAGTTTGATGCTATTATTGGCTGCTGCTGATCCGCTGGATTGAAAATACTAAGCAAGCAAATCCCCCTTAAACAGAACCTAAAGCTAGCACAAGAACTTCCATAAGAAGCCCAAAAAGAGTACAGCCCTCACAAACTATCCAAAGGAGCATCAGGAATATTAATAAATTGTAACATGCTTCAAACCATACTTAGAACTTTGGCGGTAATTGCCGCCTACCGCCACGCCGCGGCCGCCATCATAACGTCGCCGTGGGTACCAGCTGGCCACACGTATTATGACAGTCAACAGAATTCCACCAGAAGCTGGTGGAATACCGCCGACGGTCATGGAGACGGAACGCAGTAAGGTGGCGCTGCTGTCAGCAGCACCGCCACACCAGCAAAACACGGCCGACCGTATCATGAGCAATGATACGGCCTGGCAGTGTTTTGGTTGGGGACGCTGCTACTGACAGCAGTGCTGCGACCTGTCTCCAGCCGGAAGACTTCTAGCAAGCAGGTAAGTCGGGTTCTCCGACAGGAGAGGGGGTGGGGTGGCGTGTGTTGTGCACGTGTGTGGGGGTATTGTGGGGGGTGTGTGTGTATGTTTTGGTGTGCATGCATGTGGGTGTCAGTCGCATTGAATGAGTGCGAGAATGATTGAATGTAAGTGTACATGCATGTTGTGTGTAGTGAATGTGTGTGTGCGCCAAAGTATGCTGGTGTGTGTTGCGGTGTGTGGGAATGCATGTGTGCATGCGTGGGTGAAGGTAGGTATGCATGTGTGTATGCGTGTGTATGTCTGTGCGTGTAGGTGTGTGCATGTTGGGGGAGGTCGGAAAGGTGAGGGGGAGGGTGGGGGAAGACTCTGGGGAGGGGGAAAGGGGTGGGGGAGACCCCTATCAGTGCCAGGGAAGGGATTCCCTGGCACTGATAGTGCCTACTGCCATGGTTTTCGTGGCTGTACGCTTGCCACGAAAACCATGGTGGTAGGCGGGGTCTTAATCCCGAGGGTGGGATTGTAATGGCTGCCTGGCTGGAGAGCGAAGTCTCCAGCCAGCGGCCGTTACCACCCTGGCGGTCGATGTGTTAAAGTGGCTGTCTGTGTTGGCGGTTACCACTGTGGTCATAATCCCATCTTTTTTTACCCCCAGCCTGTTGCCGGTAATAATGCCGCCTTATCACCGACCTCCAGGGTCATAATGAGGGCCTTAGTATTTTTTTACTGAGAGCCTAATACTCCCTGACTGAAGCAAAAAATATTTGTGTGTCATAGTCTGAAGCTTTTGTTTGATTTGTACGTTATTTGAATATTAAAATAACATAAATGTTTTTATTCAAAATTGATTTTACATTTTATTATCTGTAAACAGCTTAGTTGTGCACTTAACTTTTTGCAAACTATTGCACATTTGCATGTGCAATTCTTTTAAAATGCTTTACACATGTTGCATCCCCATTACAAGATGGCCACCACACTACCGTTGCCTGGAGTGAATTTTGTGCATTTTTGCCGATTAAATAAAGACCTCCTTCACACTAGTTATCCAGCTGCTGGTCGAATTGAACATCATCTCTACTATTTAGTCTATGTCTGGCTAAACAACAGAGGTTATACACTATTTTGCTAGCCGCTGTTTAAATAGTAGAGATTTTTGCACTATTTGGCTTACAGCTGGGTAAATAGACACTTTCTTTCATGAAATTGTAAATGCACAGGGAGTTAAAGATTAGAACAATGGAACCATAGTATGATGTATAAAGGGTCAGCAGACATCCTGTTTTGCGAGGCTCCAGGTAATAAGGTGCTGGTACTTAGGATTTTAGGTCTTAAGAGGCACCTTAAATGTCATAGATTTTTGTTTCTCCGAAATGCCTGTAACAGACTTTATCATTGCATATTTTTGTTTACTGTTTAGGCAAATCATTTGTCCAACTGCATGATCAATCATAGTCTCAAAAACAGTTTAATTTAATATATGTCTGAACTCTAGATTTTAGGATTACATATTACCTTTTGTATTAAACTTCATAGATGAACTGTTTTGTTAAATAGTCAAAACACCCGATCATGTTTTCACAACTAGAATGTTTATATTAAAAGCACTTCCACACTTTCACCTGCAAGGGGAGCAGAAGAGAAACTGTTGGCTCTAAAAATGAACATTCTAGATTGTTTATTATTTTGCAGACATTGTTCAAAGTAGCAGCAGCATATCAAAGGAATGATATACAAATTGGCATAGGTTTAGAATTATTATAAGTTTTTAAATACAGAATGGAACATTAACCCCCTGAAGAACAGTCTTGCGGCTACCTTGAAATGCATTGGAATTGGGGAGTTAAAACAATATAAGGACTAATAATGATAGACTCATTTTAGTATGATTGCTATTCAACATAAGAGCTCATGAAACAATTCAAATATATTAAAATTATTTTTACACATCTTGATTGAACGAAAAAAGTAAGGAGAAGTGTTAACATGAAAAAAGGAAAATAGATTGTTTGACACAAGAATGGTTGTGCAACAAAGGGAACACATCTATCCTCTGTGGAGGAAGAGCTAAACATTCCAATGCCAGCGTTAGACATCCCAACCCCTTTGAAAATCCTTTGTTTCTAGTGTGATTTCTTCTCCCTCAGAGGGCAGATTCTGGGAGAACCCTCAATAGGGAAAGCTTTCATATGTGCCCCTCGGGCAATGATAGGGCCCATTATTAAGATGAGCAACAGACTCTTTTTGTTTTTCACAAAAAAAAAATTAAGTGGTGTCTAGTTGCCCATCTTTCCCCTGCCAGAGGTGCAGATTGGGGGTAAAACCCCCATTCTGCATCCTGGGGGACAGAAAGACTGAATTGTCCCCTTTGCGATGGGGCATGGCTATATGCTAGGGTGGGCTGTCTCCACCCCTCCCAAAAAATTATATAAAAATCACTGGTGTTAAGTGGGCTTTCTACCCCCCACAGGGATTGGCCGATTAGGGGTAAACCCCTATTCTGCCTCCCAAGTGGTGCAGTGTATTGTACCTGGCTCAACTTAGAATTGACTTGGGAAATAAACCACTCACATTCACAGATATACAGCTGGCTATTAAGGAGCTGAAAAACTCCTCTGCCAGTGACTCACTCAGGTTGAGAACAATTGACTTAGTTTATTATTACTTGATTTGCCATTTTTAATTGCACCTCTGATACTCTTCTAATCTGATGTGATAGTTGTTATAAAGATATCTCTTACGTTTTGTGAGAATTTCACCTTTGTGGCATGTTATGGTGCAAAGTTAGGTAATTTATGTTAATGTTATAGGTATTTTCCTTTTAAAATATGTGTTTGCCCTGCTGGGCATTGATGGTTTAAGAAATTGTAAGCTCTAGTGGTGAGGGGAACTATCTGGGCACAATGTGCAACCTTTAATCACTGTTAGTTTGGCAGTATCCTGGTTTGGTTAGTGGTTTGTCCGCCTGAATAACAGGTAGTGGTGGCTTGTGGGCTCATTGTGCTCTGTACTGCCCATACTCTGATTATTTCCTGTTTGTTCCTGAATGGTTGCTCTTGGTAGCGAGAGGGAGGGATTTCTTTCACTGTAAGTTGGTGTTTGCAGTGTGGGTGGTAGAAGGGGGGTTAAGTATATTGGTAGAGGGATGCAACATATCTGTATTGCAATCGAATCAGACGAATGCAGGCAGTGAATGGAAAGGTATGGACACATTTATGCAGCAAATATTTTGCAATCTATGCAGCTGTTGCCAGTAATTCCATTTTAATGGTATTCATGTAGAACATCTTGTGGCTAAATCATCATAGGAAGATGCTACATGTCTCAACTTACCAGAGGAAGCACTTTATTGATGCAGTATTTATTCAGGAGACACACCTCACCCTAGAATCCTTTCTTGACTTAACTCACAAAATGAGAGATATTATATACTGTTTCCTTTAATTCTCACACTGCGAAGTGTTGACAGAATTGGATGGAGGGTGCATGTTGTCAACGCAGTTTCTTTTTCTAATAGCAAATCTTGAGGGGAAGAGTTTCATTTTTTACTAGGGGTCTGCAAAATTTGTGTAATTTGCTTTTTCTGAATTTTATTACATAATGGGTAAATTACACAAAATTATGTGCAATTGCGTAAAAATCAAATCTGTAATTTTCTCTATAATATAACATGAAATCCGTCCTCACGTCAATTTTAGCACAAAGCCTCATTTAAAAAAGAAATGTGCCATGAACAGCCACTCATGTTCTATTATCCCCAAGTATTCACAGGAAGTTTCTACCACAAATTGTGCGGTTGCTCTAAATTTTTTGCAGAGAATGGCACATAATTATGCAAAATGGAGTAGTGTTGTAATTTTAGCCATTTTATGTAACAAACATAACATGAAATTTCAGAAACTGCATGAATTACACCTGTAAAATTTACATTTTGCTCATGTCTAGCTTTTGTATGCACTTACAAACCTACATATGACAATCTACAATTATAACACAATATACAGCAGGTGATTGCAATGTTTCAATGCTGTACATTAATATCGGGAGGTGACTATTACTGTAATTTAAATCTTGAACTTGAAAGATCAATAAGGCCCTTTAGAAGGCTGTTGGTGGCTGTATGTGAAGTACGTTGCATGAACGAACCAGAGAAATTACTTTATATATGGAGGCATAAGAACACTGATGGTGCTGAATACTCCTTCCACTCTGCGGTTCACAATATGCATTCCTGTATTGATTATATATTTGAGACGAGGGAGGTCACCACTTGGCAGCATCCAGAGAACAGATATTCTGACAACTCCCCTGATCCTACCTGCTTTATGTGGAGATTTCCACTGGGTTTGTCCTTGATACAGTATTCAAATCTGAAATTACTTCTGATATCAGAGAACATTTTGAGGGTAAAGTAGGACCTGTTAAACATTTTGACATCTTGTGGGTGTCCATTAAGCTATATATTCATGATATAACTACAGCTAAGCATACAGTGGTCCTAAAGTCAATACTTCATAGTCTGTCACAGCTTGAACAAGAGATTGCTGGTTTAGAACAGATGCATGTACTTGCGTAGGTTGAACATACATTGAAGATGTTCATTCTAATCTTTTACATTTTATGATTTAGTGGACAGGGAGACTAGGAATATGGATACATATGGATAAATATGCTACAGCCACAATATATAATGAGGGTAAACACCCTAGTAGGAATTTCACTCACTTTCTGCTCCCTGGATAGTCTGAAGTGGTCTGAAGTGGAAGTAACATGCATTTAGTGAACAGATAATAAACCAATATATGATTCGCAGTTGATTGCATAGTATGTCAGGCCCATATTATGATGATCTACATGCTTTGCAGGTCATGTTCCTGTCAACTGATCTCAATGATTATCTCGGGGCTATTGCCTGGTTTAACAGTGAACATAGGAACATTCTCCTTGGTCCACTGACAGCTGAGGAAATCGAAACTGTTACCAGTAATAAGCCCAATAATCAATCTCCTTGCCCTGACAGCCTTACCATTAACTGGTAAAAAGAACTTATTAATCAATTGATTCTCACTATATAATAGTATTTCGGTCTGTAAATTATGGTAGCCACCTCTCACCTACTATGTGAGAAGCACTGGTCATAGCTATTCCTAAACATGATAAGCCTCACATTTATTCTGTTCCTATAGGCTGCTTTCTTGATTGAATACTGAGTCTTAAGTACTTGCTAAGATTATAACTAAGGGCCTCATTAAAACCTTGGCGGGCGGCCTCCGGTTGTGCCACCAAGCGGCCGCCTATGCGGCCGCAAACCCACCAGCCGCATTTCAACATCCCCGCTGGGCCGGCGGGCAGAAACAGAGTGTTGCAGCCGTGCAACGGTTGCAGCTGCACCCGTCGCTCTTTTCTCTGTCTGCTGTGCAGCGCTGCCCTGGAGGTTTGTTACCGCCGGGACATCCGTTGCAGTAAACCGCCGGTCCCGGCGGTAAGACCGTGGCGATTCCATGTGAGTACTTTAAACACTGCCTATCTATATGGGTCTTTATCTATTCACTCTTCTTTTCATGTGGGTCACGATTATATGATTCTTTTGTTTAGTATTGTTACAGCACTTTTTCATTTGGCTCAATGGTATGAGCTATTAACGATATTAGCATCCCACTCTTTGCACAAGATGTGTAATTAAGTGCTTGATAACGGTGCCATGATGTTTTTGAAAATGAATGGACAGTTTTATGTAATTGCAGCCCTGATGAAGTCATGGGGTACACCCCTGACGAAACACGTGTTGGCGGCAAGTGGCTAGTGATGATTGGGACTCATGGCTGGAATTCAAGATCCAAAGAATAAAAGACAAGAAAACTGACATCGAATGGACTTTTTATGTGATGTGTGCCTTATATATATGGCAATGTTGATTTATGATCACTGAGCATAGGGAGTTTGGGGTGATCTTCTGTTAAGTGCACCATCATGATTACTGGAAATACGGGACATTAATAGAACCTTAGTAGACTGACAGATAGCGCCATATATTCCTCATAATCACCCACCATTATAGTAGTTCTGACAGTGGGAGAGGACACAGGGGATGTGTGCATGGTTGTGGGGGTGGTGAATGCTCGTGCGGACTGTGTTGTGATGGGCGTGCTGGTGATGGAGGTAGTGGATGAGGATGTAGTGCATGCAGGTGTGAGTGGAGATGAGACTGGGAGGGAGGTGGACGAAGAAGAGGAGGGGGACACGGTTGAGGCAGTGGATGTTAGTGTGTCTGCATGGTCATGGTGCTTGTGTGAGTGCCTGTGAGAAGAGGTGTGGTGCTTATGTTTGCCTGAGCCACCTTTGTGTGTTGATTTGGGTGAATGCTGGTCTGAAGGTGTGCTTGGGATAGGCTGAGGTTGAGGGGATTGGGACTGGGTAGAGGAAGTTGGAGGGGGGGAGGCTAGACACAGGGACAATGGCTGCCATCAGTGCTGAGGCCAGAGCCTGAAATGCTCTCTGTTGGGTTGCCACGCCAGAGTGAATGCCCTCCAGGTATGCATTTGTTTGTTGCAAATGCCTTGCGACACCCTGGATGGCATTCGGAATGGTTGACTGCCCAACAGTGAGGGATCTCAGGTGGTCAATAGCCTCCTCACTGAGGGTAGCAGGGCTGACTGGGGCAGGGCCTGAGGTGCCTGGGGCGAAGGAGATGCCCATCCTCCTGGGTGAGCGGGCACGGGAAACATGCTGAGGGGCTGCTGGGAGGGCAGTGCTGGTAGGGGGGGTGGCGGCTGTACCTGTTGTTGGGGTGGGCACAGAGGTGTCCCCCACTGCCAGGGAGCTTCCATCGGAGGAGGAGTCGCTGTCACTGGTCTCCCCTCCTGTCCCCATCATGGTGCTCCCCTCACCCTCCGTCCCACTGGTGCCTTCACCCTCGGTGGATTCGCCCTCATGGGCCATGTGGGATGCAGCTCCCTCCGTCGCAGGTGCCTCTGCTCCTCTGCCACATGATGCTAATGCACAAAAGGACAGGGTGACAAAACAAAATGGGGGGGAGACAGAGGATGCACTTGGTCAATGCCAGCAACAACATTACCGTTGGCGTACACAACACACAGGGAGCTGCCCCATTCACTAGGCCATGCCCAACCAGTCATTAAGGTAGTCATAAGCCCATGGGGTACAATGGCTAACGGCAGCATCTGACACCCACAGGACCCTGCCCAGTAGTATATGCCCACTTGCACCATTGGGTTTGGAGTGCTTCAGAGCCTGCACACAAGGGACCTACCCTGCCATGATGGCCCTGGCCTAGGGTCACCCACAGCCCACATACCCCACCCAGCTACCTCCTAAAGCGTGCAAAGTCAGGAATCAGAATCTGAACTCACCCCCTTGTGGCTGCTGTGATGCCCTCAAGCGCCCATCCAACTACAGATAGGCCACCGCCAGGATGTGGAACATCAGGGGGGTCATGGGCAATGGGCACCCTTCCACGTTGGGAGGGCAGCCCCAGCTGGGACTCCGCCGTTTTCTTCGTCCAGCGGCGCAGGTCCTCCCATCTCTTGCGGCAGTGGGTGCTCCGCCTGTGATAGGCCCACAGGGTCCGCACCTCCTTGGCGATGGCACACCAAATAACCTTTTTTCTGGTGGGTGCTGACCTAGAGGGAAAAGACAGGAGGAAAGGAAATTCCTCACCCGTCCAGACTGACATACTCATTGCCCCCCAGTTCCCACCCATGCCCTGACGCATATACACAGTGACCACCTCTCATGCAGCACTCAGGCCAGGACACCTCAGCACCACCCAGCAAGTGGCTTACATCCACACCACTCAAAACATGCATTGTCCACACATCATGCTCTGTTTGTCTGGAGGACCGTAGAGTAACGTGTACTGAGGTAGGACCCCATCCACCAGTTTCTCCAATGTCTCCGCAGTGAAGGCAGGGGCTCTTTCCCCAGACACTGTAGTCATTGTCGCTTCCAGACTCAGGTGCAGGAGCAGCACTTGCAGTGTATGTCTCTCCTGTTGACGGTCAGGTAGCAAGTGAGTGAGTAGTTAGAAAATGGCGATCACGTCCATGGTGGTGCGTACCATCACCGCTGGCTTACATCGCCATTGGCTCCTGGAACCCATAGGGCCCAATGATAACCAATGCGAAGTTGCGCGGCAGTCATCGACCGCCTATCTCGACGAAGCACAACGCCAGTGCACTTACCTCATTTCCACTTGTCCCTCCTTGACGGTTAGGCAGCCGCCATTTCAGGGGGGCACATGGCATGGCACGTAACTGCGTCACAGCAGACATTGGCCCATCAACTGACTCTCAACTTCACATACTGCTTCTGTGACCTACCTTCTGCAACAGTTGTGCATTCTATGTGGAAATCTGACCTTCTGCTCACCGTTCTCCTTCATGGGCTACAACCGCTGAGGCAGATGATGAGATGGTGGCATCCTCCGGTGTAGAGACCCCTAGTGGACCTGTTGACGATGTAGGACAGACACAGTATCATCACATACAGACTTGATCGTGCCACAATTCAAGAGCTGTGTTCCCAATTGGAGCCAGACTTGATGTCAGCTATCCGCCAGCCTCAGAAATACCCCCTCTAGTGCAGGTTCTGTCAGTGCTTCATTTCCTGGCAAGTGGTTCATTTCAAACTACAGTGGCCATGGCATCAGGAATGTCTCAGCCAATGTTCTCCAACGTGTTGACCAGAGTGTTGTCTGCCCTGCTGAAACACATGCACAGCTACATGGTATTCCCCCAGGTGGAGGATTTGGCCACAGTGAAAGCTGACTTCTATGCCCTGGGATATATCCCCAACATCATTGGTGCCATTGATGGTACACATGTGGTATTTGTTCCCCACCCCAGAGAAATGAACAGGTTTACAGGAATAGAAAAAGCTATTACTCGATGAATGTGCAGATGGTGTGTTTGGCAGACCAGTACATCTCCCATGTGAATGCCAAATATCCTGCCTCTGTGCATGACGCCTATATCTTGAGGAATAGCAGCATCCCTTATGTGATGGGCCAACTCCAGAGGCACCGGGTTTGGCTAATAGGTGAGCCCAAGGTCCCCAACCACTATAAGTAGGTGTCTGGGTATGGGGTTGTCCCTAAGGGTTAGTGTGTGTCTAACAGTTGTCCCTCGATATTTACAGGTGACTCTGGTTACCCCAACCTCTCATGGCTACTGACCCCAGTGAGGAATCCCATGGACAAGGGCAGAGGAACGTTACAATGAGGCACATGGGCGTACAAGGAGGATTGTTGAGAGAACCTTCGGCCTCCTGAAGGCCAGGTTCCGGTGCCTCCATCTGACTGGTGGATCCCTGTACTACTCACCCAAGAAGGTGTGCCAGATCATCGTGACATGCTGTATGTTGCACAACCTGGCCTTGAGATGTCAGGTGTCTTTTCTGCAGGAGGATTAGCCTGGAGATGGTCTTGTGGCGGTGGTGGAGCCTGTGGACAGTGAGTAAGAGGAGGCAGATGAAGAAGATGTGGACAACAGAACAAACATTATACAGCAGTACTTCCAGTGACACACAGGTATGACACTGTAACTCAGCTTTACTTTTTAGTAATGTTTTGGAAATTGGAAATGGAAGCCTCTTACCCTCTGTCTATGGACTCTGACTGTACCCTTTGGATTCTCTATTATCAGATCTGTGTGCCCCATTCTGGCTCCTGCTATATGTACTGCTACCCACCAAAGGTCATCCTGTAGTACATTTCACTGTACATATACATTGCAATGCTTTGATAATGTTGTACTAATACATTTATCGATTCATGACACTGACTCCAACATGGTATTTGTTTCAAGGGTGTTTATTTTTGTGCAGATGGGGGTATGTGCAAGGGGCTGGGGTGATGGTGTAGGAATGTCCAGTTAGAGTCCAGTCTATTGGTATCACAGGTGCATTGTCCAAGGGGACATAGGAAGTGGAGCAATGGCAGTTCAAGGTGGACAGGGTGACATGGTGGGACAGAAGGGTGACAATCAGGAGGGTCTTATATCCTGGCGGGAGTCTTGGCAATGTTCTCTGTCTTCTGCCTGGATCGCAGGGACCATTTGCGGGGTGGTTTCCTTCTGCAGGGGGTGGGGTGCTGGTGGCCTGTTGTTCCTGTGGTGGGGCCTCCTGTCCACTAGCGCCGGCGGAGGTGGAAGGCTGTTCCTCAGTTTGGCTAGAGTCAGGTGCCCGTTGTTGTGCCACTGCCTCCCTCATGGTTTGCCCATGTCAGCCAGCACCCCTGCAATGGTGACCAGGATGGTGTATATTTTTGTTAGGTCCTCTCTGATCCCCTGGTACTTTCCCTCCTGCAGCCGCTGGGTCTCCTGTAACTTGGCCTCTGTCAGCAATACCGGATCCTCGGGGTTGGCGCCTGTTCCCAGTGTGTCCACCTCTTGGCAGCTCCAAACTCTACTAGCTATTATAGCACAGAGTTAAAGAATGGGCAAGCGGGTGGAGTTTAGGTTGGGAACAATGGGGAAGGAGACCTGTGGAAGCAAGAGTTAACAACACAATAGCAAGGTAATTCACATTAATCTTCATGAACTTTGTTTTAATTCTTTATGCTCTAATAACATGAGAGATCAAGAACTTTTCAATAACGTGATCTTTTTATACTCATATGCTCTGAACATTGAACTCTCTCAAGTTAATCCTTAGAATAGCAATTACATCACAACAAGAGTCAATGAGTACATTCGTTCCCAAAGAATTAACTGCTATAGGATACATGAATGATACTGTAGAATAGGCAAACTGACTGAACTTGTTTTGTCTAGAAAGATCACACTCTGTTTGATCTAAATTTCAAGATTCAATTGCCCAGAAATTATTGCACACCTTATTGCTAGACTGCGCATTAAGACTCAAGTACCTGGAATGATTGCACGCCCTGCCGATCTGAACTGCAAGGGTTAATTGCCAAGAATGAATCGCGCACACTGTTGCCGATTCAACCATCAAGATTCAAATGCCTCGAACTGATCGCGCATTCTGCCAATCTGAACTGAAAAGGTTAATTGCCAAGAATGAATTGTGCTCACTGTTGCCGATTCAACCTTCAAGATTCAAATGCCTCGAATGATCGCGCACTCTGACCATCTGAACTGCAAGGGTTAATTGCCAAGAATGAATCGCACACACTGTTGCCGATTCAACCATCAAGATTCAAATGCCTCGAAATGATTGTACACTCTGCCGATCAGAACTGCAAGGGTTAATTGCCAAGAATGAATCGCGCACACTGTTGCCGATTCAACCATCAAAATTTGAATGCCTCGAAATGATCGCGCACTCTGCCGATCCAAGCTGCAAGGGTTAATTGTCAAGAATGAATCGTGCACACTGTTGCCGATTCAACCATCAAGATTTAAATGCCTCAAAATCATCGCGCACTCTGCCGATCCGAACTGCAAGGGTTAAGTGCCAAGAATGAATCGCGCACACTCTTGCCGATTCAACCATCAAGATTCAAATGCCTCGAAATGATCGCGCACCATGCCGATCCAAACTGCAAGGGTTAAGTGCCAAGAATAAATTGTGCACACTGTAAATCACAAAGCCAAAAACTCAAATGTTTCTAGAAATGGAGGAGGGGATCTGCCCCGACCTCTGTGTTACTTCCCTGCTTGAAGATCAGCAAGATAATGAGGACAGGGCCAGGAAATATCCAAGTAGGCCTCCGGAACAGGAGCCCAGGAAAATGCTGCTGCTCTGCACCGGGACCTCTGAATAGTGAGGACGTGGAGCTGGGCTGGGATCCTTAAATAGACCCAAGCTGCGCCCACATGCCACACCCAACCAGGCTGCAGGAAAGGCTTGAAAATTAACAATACATCACAAACAGCATTAATGACATTTCAAGATAAATACCTGTAATGCAAAAAGTTAATATGCAATATCAACGCACAATGCATGAATTATTTCATTGCATAAGGTTTGGCATTTTGCATTATGTTGCCCGTGGAGTGCGCACTGTCCTGGTGTTGACAGCCAATACCTGGCCCATGGTCTCCTGGGAATGGTGGTATGATCCCATGATGTTTGAGAGTGCCTCGTGGAGGGTCGGTTCCCTGGGCCTGTCCTTCCCCTGTCGCATAGCAGTCCTCCCAGCTTTCCTGTTGTCCTGTGCCTCTGTCTCCTAAACGGTGTGCCCACTGGCACTGACCCCAGGTCCCTGATTGTCCTGTGTTTGGGGGGTTGCATGGGGTCCCTGCTGATTGCTGATTGACGTGTCCTGGGGACAGTGGCATGGGCCTGCTGGGTGGGTGCTGTCGCGGTGTTTCCTGAGGGGGGAGACTCAGTGGTGGTTTGGGACTGTGGCAGGGTAATCGACTGTCCGGAGGTCCCAGATGGGCTAGGTTGGTCATCATGATCCAGGCGTGCAGAGTTGTTGTCATCACTTTGGGCCTCTTCTGGGGGGGGCTGGATGTGGCTGGCACCTCCTCTCCGGTGACATTGGGTAGGGGTTCTGTTGGGAGAAAAATACATTGTCAATGTATCTGCTTGTGCCATCTTGTGCATGGCTGTGTTTCCCTCTGTGAATGTGAGTTCCCTGTCGTCTTGGACTTGTGTGAGTGGTGATTTTGTGGGCTGGGTGAGTGTCTCTATTGGGCATGCTGGGGTGATGGGTGTCATGCAGGTCTGTGAAGGGTGTCCATCCATTGGGGGTGCAGTGCTTGGTATTGGGATGGGTGAGTTGTGTTAGTGGGGTATATGTGAGTTGGTGGAGTGATGGGGCTGGGGGTAGGAGTTTGTGATGGCATGCAGGGTGGGGGATATAATGGTGAAGATTTGACTTACCAGAGTCCAGTCCTCCTGCTACTCCTGCCAGGCCCTCAGGATGCATTATTGTCAAGACTTGCTTCTCCCATGTTGTTAGTTGTGGGGGAGGAAGTGGAGGTCCACCGCCAGTTCTCTGTACTGCTATTTGGTGTCTTGAGACCACGGAACGCACATTCCCCCGTAGGTCGTTCTACCTCTTCATGATGTCATCCCTTGTTCTTGGATGCTGTCCCACGGCATTGACCCTGTCCACAATTCTCCGCCATAGCTCCATCTTCCTTGCAATGAATATCTGCTGCACCTGTGATCCGAATAGCTCTGGCTCTACCTGGATGATTTCTTCCACCATGACCCTTAGCTCCTCCTCTGAGAACCTGGGGTGTCTTTGGGGTGCCATGGATGTGGTGTGAGTGATATGTGTGAGGATGTGTGGGGTGAGGTGTGGGGTGCTGTGTTGTGGTGTGTGCTGTGAGTTGCGTGGATGGTGTATGGGTGCTGGTGTTCTGTGTCTCAGATTGAGTGGGTGCTCCTGGCTTGTGTCTCTCTCTGTTCGCAAATATTGTTATGGTCTTAAAGGGTTGTGGGTAATGTGGGTATGTGTTTTATAGTGTTGTGGGTATGGTGTGTGTATGTGTGTCAGGTGTGTGTTTGGAATTGTCCAATGTGGTGTAGTTTTGTAAGTGTATGTGTATTTTGCGCACAGTGGTGTGTACTGCCAATGGTTTACCGTGGTTAAAAGACCGCTGCGGTGATTCGTGGGTCGTGATACTGTGGGCATACTCCTGTTGGTGTAACGGTGTGGGTTTAGGTACCGCCAGTTTATCACTGACCTTTGGTCTGATGGACTTGTGTCGATGTCTGTATAGTGGCGGACTTCTATGTGTGGGTCATAATACCCATGGCGGATTACCGCTGCGGTCATGGTATGATGGTGGCCGTCTGCACAGCAGTTAGCGGCTTTTACCACCAGGGTTGTAATGAGGGCCAATATGTTTACAGTAAACAGGGCTATAATACGGACCCTGCTCCAGCTGATGTTTTTTTTCTTGATCTTTTAAAGAGCTGAGAAAGCTGGTCAGGGTCTCCCGTTGGGGATATTTGATTACGTTGATATCCACTAAAGTGGTAAAGAAAATAAAAGCACTGAGGATGGCTAGTAACTGGATCTCCTCTTGTTTAGGTAAATTGTTTAATAAGCACGTAAAGACAGACTCTGTAATTATCAATGTGTATAATCAGCATGCAAATATGAATGAATACGGGGCCCAGTCAAAGCTTATGAAAGAGGACCTGGAAAGATTATCAACAAAGTATGCATCACTGATGACATTATTATTGGGAGACATCAGCATAACCGGGACCCTAAAAATGGTGACTGATTGTATAAAGATATGCTAACCTCTTATAAAATAAGCCCTGCAATCTTCCTAATGAATGGACACATGGTGCAGGATACAGCACTACAAGAATATTTGGCATCAATTGGGTTACTTAGTTTAAATGGATGATTCTGCAAGGATTGCCCAGCAAGGCAAACGTCCAGGCATGGTAACCAGGGGTGCCCGAAAGATTACATTTGTATTCATGCTTGATTCTTTCTCTGGGTGTTTGATTTTAGAGTTTTAAAATGAGATGGTAGTGATCATTGGGCTAGTCATGTTGTGTTTAAAATGCAATAGAGGGAGTGTTGAGGCTGGCCCTTTTTGCAGGGCCAGCCTCAAACTTTTTGCCTTCTTCCTCCTATTGTTTCTAACCATTTGTGTTATTTAGAACTCTGGGCACTTTACCACTGCTGACCAGTGCTAAAGTGCAGATGCTCTCTGTTTAAATTGTATTGGTGACTGGTTTATCCGTGATTGGTATAATTGATTTACTAGTAAGTCCCTAGTAAAGTGCACCAGAGGTGCCCAGGGCCTGCAAATAAAATGCTTCTACTGGGCCTGCAGCACTAATTGTGCCACCTACTTGAGTAGCCCTGTGAAAATGTCTCAGACCTGCCACTGAAGTGTCTGTGTGTGCACTTTGGAGCTGACAATTTGACCTGGCAAGTGTCCCCACTTTCCGGGCCCAAACCTTCCCTTTTACTAGATGTAGTTCACACCAAAGTTAGGTCATAACCAACCTCAAGGACAGGGTGCAGTGTATTTAAAACATAGGACATGTTCTAGTCCTGATAGTGAAATACCGCTGAATTCAGTTTTCACTATTGCAAGGCCTAACTCTCCCTTAGGTTAACATGGGGATTGCCTTGAAATATCTTCAAAGTATGATATCCCCTTGGGAGCAAATAAAGATGTGGAGTTTGGGGTCTCTGATCTCACAATTTAAAAAGAAATTTTTTAGTGACGTGGTTTTTAAATGGTGTGTTTGAAAATGCCACTTTTGGAAAGTGAGCATTTTCTTGTTTAACCATTCTGTGCCTCTGCTTGGCTTTGGAATGCACGTCTGAGTCAGGATGATAGTTGGGTTGGTTGTAAATTTAATCCAGACAGTTACAAAAAGTGAGCTGTGGTGGGCCCTGCATATTCTGATGGGTCTTCCTTGGCTAGAGTGGTGGGAGGAGCTGGCACTTGCACCTGAATAGAGCTACGCCTGCCCTTACACAATGCAGTCTCTAACCCCCTAGAGTATGCCTGGGACCAGGGCAGGAAAGGCAGGGTCTTGTGCACTATAAAGACTTTCCTTAGAAGTTTGCCTATTTCAAAGGAAAAAATGAGCATAAGTATTGGGCCCAAACACCCAGACTTTCAGAACACTTCTAGGCTGAGGAGATTCTGTTAGGAAGAAGAGCCTGATGCCGTAGGAGGGACTGCCACGCTGACTGTTGCTTTGCTGTGCTGGCCTACTGCTTCTGTGCTGGGAGTTAAAGGTCTGGACTTTGCTTTATACAGCCTGCCTTCCAAGGTCCTCCAAGGGCTTGAACTGAGCTTTCCTCCTTTTAGAAGTCTCAGGGACATCAAAGACTTAATCTGCCAGCATTTGGGCTTTCTTGTTGAGAGTCCTGACTTGCCAAGTGGTACCCAATTCAGTTCCTAGGCCCTTGGAAGTGAGTTTTGGTGAAACCAAGAAGAAACCAAGTGCATTGACTCCAGAGCGACTTCAGAACTGCTGTCCGGCTCCGCACGATGCCGCTGCCTGCACCAGGAGGTGTGGTCCCCGCTGAATGCAACAACCGATGCCACAGGCCCGAAGCCACTGCAGCATCTCCAAAGTCCTGTCACAGTGTGAGTCCTAAGTGCTGTGTCCCAGACGTCCGGGACAGCCAACTCTGCTACAGCACCTGTTGCCACATGGCGTGATCTCAACATTGTGAAGTTGATGCCACATGTCTTGACCTGCTGGATTCCTGTGGCTCCGGGGCGTGATTGCAACACCGTTGATTCTACACATTTTGACCTGCTGTATTCCTCAACCTGACCGGATTGTAAGGAACTGATGCCTCACCACCAATGCTGCATCACCTCCCCTGCAACCACAAGGAATCGGTGCCTCACTTCCCCTGACTGGCACTTCACCTCCACTCTAGCAGTAAGGAACCAGTGCTGTGCCGGCTCCAGTGATGCCTCACCTCCCTGACTCAGTGCAACATCTTTGTTTTATGATTGATAAAGGTACTGTACCTGGGGGCCCGTGCGACTCTGTGACCAGCCCGCACTCCCTTGTGAGTGGTGTCGGACTGTTGACAACATCGTGATAGCCCCAGTTGGAGCTATTGTGTTTCTAAGTGCTGTACGGAGATTTAATCTTTGCTTGTGTTTGTGGGAGTTTTTTTGTTTTGGTCTTGTTTTATTCGATAAATATTGGCAATTTTTCTAAACTGGCGTGAAGTACTTTTGTGGTGTTTTCACTGTGTTACTATGTGTGCGTGTACACATTGCCTCCGAGATAAGCCTGACTGCTTCTGCCAAGCTACGAAGGGGCTGAGCAGAGATTATCTTAGCTGTATAGCTTCCTTACCCTGACTAGAATGAGGGTCCCATCTTGGACATGGTGCAAACCACTGCCAACTAGAGACCCCATTTCTAATAAGGAGCTTAGGGAAAAGGTTGTTCCCGTGCAAGTAAACTAACTCAGTCAAGTAACTTCAAGGATATCAGATCAGCACCCAATACTTTTGAGTGTTTTTTCGCTACAACAAGAATTAATCCTGGGGAATGATGTACCGGAGGATTGCTTAGCCTGGTATATGGAAATAATATTCCAAGTTTTAGACTGTCTACATGCTGAAATAATAAAACAAAGAGGAAATGAGAGTATGATGCAAAGGGGAAAAAAGAAAAAAAAAAAAATTTGGCTTGAAAAGGAATGTAGAAATTTGAAGCCACAGATACATAGAAGAGAAAGGAACTAGGTTTGGGTGAAAAATTCCCCCCCACTTGCTGAGTTTTTGGAATTTTGCCCACTCTGCCACTGCCTGGAGCAAGGAGTTCTGTTAAATCTCTGCCAACTGCTGAGTGGTAGAGTTTTTTCTTGCACGCAGCTCACCAATATTAAGTTTGCAAGTGAGAATGTGCATCCCCAAGCTTGAGTTTCAGGAACTAGAGTGCTTCCTGGTGAGATTTCTCAAAATGGGCGGTCTGGGAAGGTCACAACCATTTGTGTTGAGAAAGCTGCTGCTTGAGTAGAAATTAATTTTGAGTGGCAGAAAGTAGCAGCACCATCTGGCACATCCCATGGTGCCATTCTTGCTGATTTCACGACGCAGAACAAGCTCTGGCACTAAAAATCAGAGCGAGCATCGTGACATGCTCACATTCCGCCCCCTTGCAGAACTCCACAGAATCTTGCTGAGTTTTTATGTAACTCAATGGGATTGCGCAGAGGGAAACTCCACAAGTACTGGCCAGGCGTAAAAGAAACCTTAAGAAAAAATATGACCTAGAGCAGGAAAATATCTTGCTGAGGCTCAAAAAAGAATTATAAGAACTTATTTATGGGAAGAAAAAAGAACACCTTAACAAATGTTGGAAAAATATGATAGAGGTTAATGAAACAAAATATATTATAAAAAATGTTGGCTTTTTGTGTGCGATGAATCAGGCAAGGAAAGGAGGAACCTGAAATACATGATGTGTGAATATGGCTAGGTTAACTTTGTGAATGAAATCTACAGGTTTATACAGATTTCTACTTAAATCAAATGCAGACTGGTGAGCAAAATTCAATTTCAACTATGCATTGTGGAATAAACCTCAGTGCTGAACAAAAATACTTAAGGCCAGATTTACAAGGCCCTTGCGCCTCCTTGCACCACACTAACATAATTTTCTTATGCTAATGTGGAATTTAGGAGGCCATTTCCCCACACTAGACTTACAAAGCGGTCCAATGCTAGCATTGCATCACTTTGTAACACCCTGCGTCACATTATCTATGTGCCAGGAATAATGTATTCAAAGGGGGTTGTCTCATGTATGGGAGGCTGAGAAAAATGTTGCAGTGAAATCTACAAGATTTGACTGCAACATTTGTTCCATAATTTTTAACACCTGCTCAGGCAGGTGTTAAAGTGACAGGCCCATAGTAACCTATTGGCCTCCCTAATGCTTTGCTGCACTAGCGCCATAATTTATGGCACTAATCCAACAAAGCCCCAAAATAGCATCATGAATTATGACGCTATTGTGAAACAACCGATATGCTGTGCCGCATTTTAAATATGGCACAGCCATGTTGTTATTAGGTGGAGCAGGGCCGATGCAAGCAAGGCACTTACTTGTAAATCTGGCCCTCAGTTCTGTTCGCTGTTTATATGTTGAAGAGCAAGATGTATTAAAGACTGATTTAACTCCAGAAGAAATAAAGGTCAATAACAAACACAAGTCCATAGTTAGCTATGACAATGTAGATGAAGTAGTGTCTGAAGTTACACAAACGTTTGATGTTACAGAAAAAAAGGAAAATAAAAAAATGATCTAGCATTTCAGGTGACTTTAATGGAGCATTTTTTCATTGTGGAAGACAAGGGCACAAATCTAATGTGAGTCTGTGTCAAGCCTTAAAGGGTTACTGTAATGGTTGTGTGGAAAAAGGACTACATTTATAAATTTTGTAGAAGTAAGTTAAAAAGCAACTTTGTGAAGTAAAACAGGCTATGTTTCAAGTAAAGGAAAGGCAGAATCAAGCAAGTGATAGTGTGAACACAGACAATGTAGATGTTGTGATGAAGTTTGATTCATTTTTAGATCTAACTATAGTTTTAAAAACGTTTGGTGAAAACTTAAAGAACAAAGTTGAACTATTTACCAGCACTCCCATAAACACATGAATTTATTTTAATGCATATTTTGAACATGTGTAAATCAATGATTTGCAAAGTAAATGTATCAAACATAGGTAATAGTTTAATATTTGGTACAGCCTCTCCAGAGACTGTTAAATGTCACTTAAAACCCCAATACAAATCCTAAAGTGCTAATTCACAAAATGTAAGAGGGTGTCAGTGATTTCGAAAAATAGTTTAAAATGGTATTTTCTGATGAACTGTAATGTTTCTCTGGAGACAAACAAAGAATTAAACTAAGGAAATAAACAAATCCAGTGATTGCAAATGTGAAATTAATACATTTAAATGTACAGGGAAATGTAAAAAAAGACCTGGAGAGTCTCAATGGCATGGGAGTGATAGAAGCTGTTGAAGCCACAGAATGGTTGGCTCTAATAGTGGTAGCCAAAAAGCCAATAGTGAAATATGACCTAGTGTCACACTTTGGGCACTCAACAAAGAGGTTATCAGGAATATGTTTCCACTTCTAAATATAAATGTGATTCTGACTACTTTAGCTGGTACCAATTATTTTACAGCACTCAATTTAACACCGGCCTAATCTTTGGACAAACATGAAGAAAACGTTACACAGGAGTGTATGTGGTGTTAGGCAAAGCAATGAGGCCAAGACTTATATTGCAAAAGGATAAATGCAAATTTACTGTACTTGAGGTGAATTATATTGGGCACTACATTTCTGGAACCAGCATTGCACCCAAGAAAGAGTTAATAGATGCCATTGTGGTAACCATGAACTAAAGATGGACTGGTATCCTTTTGTAGGCATGACGGAATATTACAATGTGTTAATAAAGAGTTATGCAGACACATCTGTCTACTTAAGAGGCTTCTTTTGAATATTTATGGCACAACAATTGTCAGAAAGATTTTAATGAACTAAAAGAAGATAAAAAAAATAGTCATGTTTGCAGGCTTATTGTAAATTATTTCTGCTCTGGGGTGGTGGTGCAGTGCTTTTACAAAAGAAACATGGTGCAAAGCAATTGATTGCATGTGTTTTACTGAGTTTGAGAGGATTGGAGTTAAACTACTTGATTATTGAAAAGGAAGCTTTGCCCTAGTTATGAGGGTTGAGCAGGTTTAGGAACCTGGTGAGGTCTGAAAATAGACCAGTGAGAGATGCTACTTTAAAAAGGCGGCTTGATTCCATCTACTCAAGAATCAGGAGGTGCGTTATTTGTTTTCAAGAATTCCATTTCACAGTAGAATACATTTTGGGGAAAGGAATTTCTCAGCATGCTATTCATCCCATTTGATAGCTACTGATGATAGTAATAGTATTAAAGATGACTCTGTGGAACATATGAGTGTTCATGAAGACACTATGGCAGTGGTAGCAAAAGACGATTGGACATCTAAAGTTGTGGAAGATCCTGATTTATTGATAGTTGTGGAAATTGTTCTAACAGGAAATATGTAGAGTTATACAAGTCCTTGTCCGTGATCAAGGATTGTAGATAATGGATTTTTAGTGTGTTATACAGCACTTGTAATGCCTGAAAGTTTGTAGAATAAACTGCTGGCTTTTGTGCATGAGGTTCACATAGGCATTGCTAAGGCCACTCAATCAACATTGAAGTGGAGTGTATCTAAGAGGTTATATATATTACAATAATGGTGCCAGGATGTTACTTATGAGACAATTTCCCATGGGTTGTAGAAAGCTTCCTAAATTTCCTTGAGATTAAGTAGCTATAGATAGTGAAGGCTTGGATGGAGAACATCATACTCTATGTAATTAGTTATGTTACTGGATCTATATTCAAGGTTATTAGAGATAGCATGTTTACAGTATATTTCATCTGCAAGCATTATGAAGTTATTTGAAGAAATATTTAAGAGAGAACGTTATCCCAACTCTATCTTGTCTTATAATGGTCCCCACTTCTGCACTCAGGAAATTAATATTATCTGAAGTGTTGTGGTCTACAAAATAAAAAAAATGCTTGGTATACCATCCCAAAACCAGTAGTACAGTTGAGAGAATGAACATTTCTTTGAAAGAGACTAATATTGGCAGGGGTGACTTTACAGTAGAGTGTCATGGAATATTGTATGTCTCCTCATGTATCTACTAGTAAAACTCATTTACAACTCTTCAAATGGAGATCTTGGAATTGAAGAGATTTCAGTTAATGGGAAAAAATATTATGATGTCAGAAACTATGCAAGAGATATTGAGTTATGTGTAGGTGATTGAGTGAAAGTGAAGGCATGTGTTGGGAATCAGCAATAATCATAACACTCAAAAGAAAGAAAAGTTATGAAATTGTTACAAAATACCATCAATATTGATGATGGTAGGATTTGGAGAAAAGTGTAGTTGTATTAGACTCTCATAACCCAGACAACGATGATATTGAGACTGAACAAGAACCGAGAAAGAACAAGGAAACAACGAGCCAGCTCCATGAATGGTAGTTACTCCGTCATTGGCAGGAGAAGTGATACCACTGAAAGATTATGTTAGCAATTGATTAGTTGGTTTATTTTCTTACATAGTTCATTAATCACTGACAGATTTACATTGCCCACTTCCATGCACTTAATTTCCTAGTTCTGTTTCTTAATACCATGCATTCCCTTTTCACACTCCTGTTGTTTGAAGAAGGGAGAAGTGCAAGATGTCTCTCATTTTCCTCTAGTTGCCTCCTGATGGTCAGTGTTCCATTACATAACTCTCTCAGGTGAGGGTTCAGAATGTTGTGATTCAAAGAGTGTGCCAGTTCACCTAAGTTGTTTATGGCTGACATGTATATAAAAAAAGCTCCCTGATTTTTATAAAAAAAGTGTTGGAGTTACGTCCCTAAATCCCCATTTCACAATATTTCTAATTCATTAGCCAACCCCCTGAAATGTAAAACTTCACTCTCCATCTCGGACACAAGCAAGTTGCATGTGTCCTCATAAAATGCATGGATATATTAAACTTTTGATGTATGCTGATGCGTGCTACAATTCTAGTTGTAAACAACATATAAGAGAAGAGCTTATTTTGATGAATATCACCAAATGATAATTGCACGTATCATGAAGAAGAGAGATGATGCTGTGTTATGCACTCACCTAGTTACAACCACTGAGACGATGCTGGACTTCCCATCCCCCCAGAGGGCAGCTAATGTCCAAGAAACCCCAACCCTTAAATCATACACTGCTCTCGAGGAGAAGGGAGTTGGGAAAAAACAAGAAAAGAGTAACTTGCATCACTATGTCTCCTCTGCTGCCTTGCAACACTGCACCGGAGGATCTGTACTGCCTAGACCTTTCAGTATTGATGCAGGTACTATGCACTGGAAACAAGAAGAAGAGTTGTTTACCAACAATTCTCAGCAAATGGTGAATTAACAGTTATATGTACAATAATATCACTTACAGGCTTCATTATAAGTAATGCTTGAGAGTAGGGACAATTCAAAATGTAAGCTGAAGTTTCTGGAACTACAGGGAATGTCTTAACATGCAAAGTTCAGTTAAAACTCATATGTATAAATTGTGTGCTTAAAGTATTTCCATGTCTTTGATACAAACTTGTCAAAACAGTTCTGAGTCAACAAAAGTTCGGAGCGCCCACAAGTTAGAGTGTCAGGAGCACTTGGACTTTCAGTAAAGTAGAAACAAATAATGTCCGATTTCCAAAAGTGGATTTCACCTTCAAAGAACTCTTAGCCTAATCTGTGGATTAGTGCACATTAACTTGAATATCAAGTACTTAGCCTTGTCTTTAATTATCCACCCGGAATCCGGAGGAAGATGGAGTCTGTAGTGCAAGAAGCCAAGAGGAGGCTGAATCATAGCTCTGGATTCGAAGACACTGGAAATGTCGATAGAGGCAGGGTCACAGGATCAACAGGAAAGCTTGGAAGCCTGGAATGCTGGAAGGTTCCTGCCAACTCAAAAGGTGAGTACAGGGAAGATGCTTGTGCAGGACTGGAATGAGCCAAGCCCCAACTCAAGTTCAGATGTGGTGTTTATACTAATTGGGAGAGACTGTTTCAGAAGGGCATGTGGCTCACATGGTAAGCTCCAAAGGAAACCTGGGAGAGAGCATGTGTTGAAATAATGGATATAGCATTTGCTAATGGCAGGTGCAAGTGACGATTGGAATCAATTAACCAATGCAGGCAGAACCAAAGAGCAAAAATTTTTACATTTTATGGGTGATGGTGGATAGAGCTAATAACCCATGAAACACATGATTTTCTACAAGGGTGCAACCAGAGGAAACAATTGTACAGGAGGTTCGAGGGAGTGAAGAGCTCTGGGAGGGGGGTCTGGGTTGCAGGGGGCTTTGAAATGCCACAGGGAAAGATAATATGAGCTCTCTGTGCAAAACCCACAGAAAAGAGGGCACCAGAGGGTGTCACATCAGTTCACCCCCCACAAGGAACGACCTACAGGATGTAGTTTGTCTGGGTGCCAAGCATGAAAGGAACAAACCAGGCAAGGGGCATGGGCATTGCTGGCTGGTTCCCAAGACTGTTCTTTATGACCGTACCCTTTCCAATTAATTAGATAAAACAAATGTTTTGAGTCAAGCATAGGCTGTACCTCAAATTCTGGATGACCACCCTTGGTTATATGTGGTAAAGGAAGAGCATGAGGCGTTTGGCTATGATAGGGTTCCAGGAGAGATACATGAAACAAGGGGTGAATTAGTAAGTCTTCTGGCAGTTGGAGTTTAACTGCTACTGAGATAATGATCTTTTCTATTGGGAAAGGACCCACATAATTTAGAGGCACCCTGTAATCACAGGTTTTTTGCAGCCAGTCAAACCTGATCTCCACTTTTGTAAGCCGGTTGTTGTTGGCATGTGTTTGATAGCAATTATCTACATACTGGTTTTAGCTTCCTGTAAGTGTGTTAGCACATCTTGTTGTGCGTTAGACAATGTTTCAGGTTACATATGTGGATGGGTGCCTGTTACACAATAAAAGGGGAATGCCCCAGTGGCGGAATGCTGTGAGTTCTTGTATTCATATTCAAACTCAAATAAGGATTCCTACCCTTTGGGAGTAAGACAGCGCAGTGTCTGTTCTTATACTCGATTCACCCGTTCTATCTGTCCATCGGTTTGTGGGTGATTAGCAGACAAGAGTCGAGCATCGATGTCCAAGGATGAGCCAAGGCTATGGCAAAATTGGGAAATTATGTGCACGCCTCTTTTAGAAATAATGACAGAAGGGATGCCCTGCAGCAGCATGATTTGCTGAACAATAACATGGAGAGAGTTTTTCCATTAGATATCTGTTTTAGGGGAACAAAGTGTTCCACTTTGGAAAAGAGGTCAACTAGTACCCAAATTGGATTTGGGTAAATCTGTGATAAAGTCCATATTGATAGCATGCTAGGGGTGTGGGGGTACTTGCAGGGTTCGCAGGAAACCCACAGGGCAGAATGAGACGTCTTGGTCTGTGAACAAATTGGACAGATCTGTACATGATTATGTACATCCTTGGACAGTGTTGACTACCGAAACCATCGCTGACAGCTAAAGTCTTGTGAATTCCAGGGTGTCCAGCAAGTGGGGTGTCATGACACCATGTCAATACTTCTTAGTGCTAATATGTCAAGTGCTTCTGTGATAAGGAAGATTGTTATGGATATGGTTATCCTTGCCATTTACCCAGGAGCCTATGACTTCCTGGCTCATGCTCTGTCTAACCCTGTTTGGGAATGATTCTTGTTCGCAAAGATCTACAATATGTTTGGGAACTATGATTTTTTGAGGTGTCTGTTCCTGATTGTTCTGACGTGAGTAACCCCACCTGGATAACATTTCTGCCTTAGTCTCTAGTGTGCTTGGATGAGAGGGGGTGATAAAATTGCATTCACTGAAAAACAATAACCACCTTACTGGTCTATGAGTCAGTGCCTTTCATGACCGTAAAAACTGAAGATTCCTATGATGAGTGTATATAGTGATGGTGTGTTGTGCCACTAGCTGACAATTCTGCCACTCTTGGAAAGATAATTTAATTGCTAATAATTCTTCTTTTGAAACTGTATAGTTATTTTCAGCTGGCAACATTTTTTTGGAAAATAAGGCAACTACTTTTATGAGTCCTGTTGAACTGTCACTTTGTGACACAATACCACCTACTTCTACCTGACAGGCGACTTCCTCTAGGAAGTAAAGCAGTGTGGGTTCTGGATATCTGAGTACTGGGGCGATGGTGAATTTCTCCTTAAGTAAGTTCAATGCATCATTAACTTCCTGGTACTACACAAAAGGCACCTTTTTTCATAGAAGTCTTGAATTGGGCTTACAATGACAGACAGAAAAATGGGTGATAAATCATCTATAAATGTTTGGAAAACCCAAGAAACTTTGAATCTTTTTTATTGTGGATAGTGCTGGCCAACACTATACTGCCTGAACCTTTTATTAATTCATAGTTGCACCTTCCAGAGATAAGATGTATCACAGGAATTCAACAGATTGAGCATGAAATGTAAATTTTTCCAGTTTGACAAAAAGAGCATGTTCTCTGAGCCTTTGTAGGACCGTTGTGATGTGATCTATGTGTTTGGTATTATTTTTTTATAAATGAGAATGTCGTCAATGTATACTACCACACAAACATCCAGTATGTCTCAAAGAACCTCATTTATAAAGTGCTGAAATGCTGCAGGGGCATTGCATAACTCACATGGCATGACTGAGTATTCAACTAATCTGAACTTAGTTCAGGAAGCCGTTTTCCACTCATCACCTTCTTTTATATGAATGAGCTGGTACATACTCCACAGTTCTGACTTAGTATACACAGTGGAATTCTGAACCTGATTAAGCAAGATTGGGATTAGAGGTAATGGATATCTATTCTTTACAGTAATTTTATTTAACGTCCTATAGTCTATGGATGTCCGTAACTCACCATTCTTCTTCAGAATGAAGAAGGGTAAAAAAGATGCAGGAGAGTTAAAATGATGGATGAATTCCAGGGCTAGCAGTTCATCTAGGTAATTTTTTAGATATTTCGTCTCAGAGTCTGAGAGAGCATAGACGCAACTTCAAGGTAGTGCTGTATCCGGATTTAGGTCAATGCGGCAACAATATTCCCTTTGGAAAGGTTATTGCATAGCTTTTTGTTCATCAAAGGCATCTCGAAAATCCTGATATTCTATAGGAAGATGCATCAAAAAATCTTGTTTTAAGGCTGCATATGTCAAAGGAGATACAAATTCCTGAGTCTCTTTATAACAATGGGTTTGACAATAGTGGGAACCCAAGATGACGAGGCGGAGGGGCCATCCAATGAAGGTATTATGAAGTTGAAGCCAGGAAACCTCTAATAGTGTACCAAAGGCAGGTGTCTCATTGAGATCAAAGGTCAAGATTTATATATGCCCATTCTCACATACTAGATTTATAGGGGCTGTTTCAGTTTCATATGTGATCATTCCAGAAGGGAGCTCGGAGCCATCTACAGCTCTAACCAGTTGAGGTTCATGTTTCTTGATGCATGGTATATGTAACGAACTAGCCAAGGCTAGGTCTAAGAAGATTCCTGCAGCCCCAGAATCTATGAGTATAGGTAATCCCTTCCGCTATTGGGGTGAAAGTATTAGGATGACTTGAACTGTAAAATGTTGTGGATCTTGATGTGAAGTGTCTGCCAAGTAATGGCGGCTCTATTTTAGGACCACATCTGACTGGTTGAACTCTGTGTCAGCAGGGCTTTCTAGTTTTCCTGCATAGAATCTGAATTCTTTTTGGTTTGACAGTGCACTCATGAGCAAAGTGCCTGCCTTACCACAATACAAACATAGGTTTCATTTTTTTCTTCAGACTTTTCCCTCTGCAGTCAGAGGATCGCTCAAGTCCCCTATCTACATAGATTCTGCATTATCTGATTCTTGGACTCAGTCTCTTTTTGCTTGAGACGTACTACTAGCAATTAAGGTTCCCCCAGAGGACGTTCTTCCTTGCGCTCTATTAACCTAACATCTAACCAGACAACTAAATCAATGAATTTGGAGCAATCCAATGGGGATACACAATGAGCGCAATTTTTAAAGTCATCTCTTAATCCTCTATAAAAGAGGGAGGACAAAGAATGTTTTAAGTCATCGCTTAATCCTTCATAAAAGAGGGAGGTTCCCTTCTCTCCTGTCCACTGGGTTTCTGTAACCAGTCTATAAAAGGTTGTAATATAAGTCAGAAGATCCTTATTGTACCGATGTAAGTTTAATAACTCATTATCATTAGACTGCACAAAGGTGTGTTTAGCAAAGAGAAGGTGCATCTTATCTAAACCTTCGGAAATCATGTAAGACCAGGTCATTATTTTCAATGAGTGGGATAGCCCAGTTACCAGCTGTGCCCCTAGATAGGATATGATAAAGGCAATCTTGCCTGTGTTTGAAGAAAATGGTTCTGGCTTTACAAGAATTTGAATCTGTCACTGATTCCAGGATGCACAGAGTTTATTACAATCCTTAAACAATATTACCGGGGGAGACAGCGGCACAGGGGCTGGAGTGGTTATGGTGACATGAATCGAATTAATAGTTTTGGTGGGAGAAATACAGGTAGGATTTCCCATACCTCCAAAATGTGTAGCTTGTGGAATGGGACATGTACCTTTGGAAATCTCTCCAGCCCCTACATCAGATAATCAGGGTGAATGGCGGAGGCGATATTGTGATAGTCTATCCTTAACCAGCAGATTTTCCTGTTGCAAGTACTGAGCTTCATCCTTTACATCAGATAGTGCCCTTGGTAAATCGAATGCACTTGAAGTGTCCTCCTACCGGGCCTGAGCTAAATCTTGAACATGTAATTGAATGTCCATATCCTCTGAGCGGTGAAAAGTGCAAGGCTTAGCCTTCTGTCATGCACTCACATGGTTCCAGCCACTGAGACGATGCTGGACCTCCTATCTCCCTGGAGGGCAGCTAATGATAAAGGAACCTTAAATCATATTCTGCTCTCGAGGGGAAGGGGGGGTTGGGCTAAAACAAGAAAAGATTGACTTGATTCACTGGGTCCTCTCTACAGCATTGCGACACTACACCAGAGGTTCTGTACTCCTTGGACCTTTTAGTGTTGATGTGGGTGTGATACACTAGAAAATATCAATTCTCAACATATAGGGCATCATTACGACCCCGGTGGTCGGCAATAATGTGGCGGTAAGTACCGCCAACAGGCTGGTGGTACTTACCGCCACATTATGACATTAGTCCATTGTGCCCCCTGCGGGATTATGACCCCGCCTACCACCATGGTTTTTGTGGCATTCGTAATGGCACAAAAACCATGGTGGTAGGCCATATCAGTGACAGGGAATTTGTTCCCTGTCACTGACAGGTGTCTTCCCCCTACTCCCCTGATGCCCCCACCCCCTCTACATCCACACCCCCTTCACACACACACATGCATACACACACTCATTCACACATACATACACACATGCATACATCCAATCGCAGACACATCTGCCCACTTCCAAACATACACGCAGACATGCATTCACATTTCACAACAGACACGCAGTCACACGTCCATACATGCACACACGCATTCAACACTCAAAACACACCCACATTCATGCACACACATACATTCACACCCCCCCAAACACACACACAACACCCCCGCCCCCTCCCCTGTCGGAGGCCTGACTTACCTGGAACCAGGGGGTCCTTTGGCAGCCGTCGCCACAGCGGTAGGCAGTTTTTATTGCCGTTCTTGAAATGAGGGCCATAGTGATTTAACAATTATGCACAATAATATCACTTACAGGCTTCATCACAAAGAATACTTGAGAGCAGGTACAATTCAAAAAGTAAGCTGTACTTTCTGGCACTCCTGAGAATGTCTTAACATACAATGTTCGGTTCAGACTCAAATATATAGATTGTGCACTCAAAGTCTTTCCATGTCTTTGATACAAACTTGTCAAGACATGTGGACGTGAAGAATTTCAGTTCTGAGGCAACAAGAGTTTGGAACGCCCACAAGTTAAAGTGTTAAGAGCACTTGGACTTTCAGAAACATAGAAACAAAAAATGTCCAATTTCCAAGAGCTGGTTTTCACCTTCAAAGAAACAAGTCTTACCTTAATCTCAAACTATCTAAGAATTAGTGCGCACTAACCTGAAGATCAAGTACTTAGCCTTGCCTTTAATTCTCCAACTGGAACCCGAAGGAAGACTGGAGACTGTGTTGTTAGAAGCACAAGAGACGGAATCATAGCTCTTGATGGGAAGACACTGGGAATGGTGAAGGAGGCAGGATCACAGGATCAACAGGAAAGCTTGGAAGGCTAGAACGCTGAAGGTTCTGGACAACTCAAAAGCTGAGTGCAAGGATGAGGCTTGCGCAGCACTGGAACGAGGTCAGGTTCAGACAGGGCATTTATAGGCCAGGTAACAGGTGACACCTGTTTCAGATTAATGTATTTCTCACATTCAGTCTTATCGATACTAGGCTAGTTAATAGCAACAGAGGACTAACCCCCAGCTCTATCTGGTAGTTTGATATAGGCACCCTTTTACAGTCTCGTCTTGGGAACGTTCATAAACATTGTGGGATTGGACAAGTCACTAAGATGGACTTCCAATGTATTTTAGAGGCATGAACCCACATCTGATATTTCTTTCCTCTGTTCTTTTTCCTTTGGAATTCCACAGGCTGTGTCACTCTGGAATGCGTTAATCCCCAGGCTTGCTAGTGAGATATAGTGAGGATATAGTGAGGCTCCAGTTTTTATAGGTATGCATGGCTTTTTAATCTTGCAGCCATGATAGGTTAGGTACAGAGTGTTAAACTGGATCCTTTTCTCCGCTGTATGAAAATGATGCTTTTCTTCATTTTGAAGCATATACTGGTGTTGGATTAAGTATCCTCTGGTTACTCTTTCTCTTTCTTTGGTTTTGTGGCACAGCATATTTGCTCTAGTCTAATAGAACACTGGAGGGCTGCACTCAGTATGTTTTCCACAACAATGGCAAGCATCATGAGCAAGACCTTCAATCTCTGGATGAATGCCCAGCTCTTGTGATAGAAGGATTAGTAGGTGTCCTAGAAGATGCTACAGTTCTTCACTTTTTTTTGTGACAAATTTAAGGTAATGCTGTCTTCAGCATGTTGCCCATTGTCAGATTCTCAGTCTTGGATGCATTGACATATTCAATCAGATTTTGTTCTTGCCCTCATTTCTATAGTCAGATTATTGATCAGTGTACCCTCAGAAGACATGTTGGGCTGTAAATGGTAGTGTGCCATTATTTTGCTAGACCTTTCATATCCACATTGGTAAGCACTGGAGAAAGTGAGGAACTTGTGAAATAGTTCTGTGTGATACTTTTTAAGTTCCCGATAATAGACAGCTTTTAGTTGTCTTTAGGTAAAAACCATATTAGAACCCACTCATTGCCTACTATTTGTACGCCTTATTGTCAGTATCATTTGCTTGCTTCTTATTCAATTGCTTCTTATGTTTGTCATCTGTGGATCACAGCTTTTTTAGCCATCTTTCCCATTGGTTGCGCTGCTGACATACAGGGAACTACTTTTTTTTCTTTAAGCACACCAAGACATTACACAAGGTTTCCAGCTTCCTCCTTTATGTGCTGCTTCTCCTACCAAACAACCCTTGCCCCTTACGCTGAGTACTAATTCCTCATCCCTGCACCACATGCTCTCCTTTTATTTCCCTACTCTTGCCTTCCCTGCCTTCTTTTTTATTTCTTTGGCATCATCCTCAAGAATCTTTTGTTGCAGCCCCCCCCCCCCATTTCCCTTTGTTTACCCTCCACTCACTTCCCAGATCTACTCCTCCATTGGTTCTCAAACCTACTGTGGCCTGTAACTTCTTTTTAATTTCTTAAGGTGGCTTGGTAGCTGCCATTTGCTGCTGGTTATCTTCACAGTTAAAAATGTTCTTTTTTGTGCAAATATAAATACATTGATTTCTTTACTTTACAAATGGCCTCTGTTATCTTGGATCAGTAAAGAAATAACAAAGGTGCCCAAATCATTCCAGAAGAATGTGCATGAGTAGTGTTGCACACATCTACTGAATGATGTGGTAGCCAGTAGAAGTCGCATCATTGCAACTGTTTCTTTTAATCTATTATTTTTTGCTGAAGATACACAGTATTGCCCAAAGCAATGGCCAAGCATTAGGTTGAAAAAGGTAGGAACTGTAAGCCTTGGCAGTGCTTGTTATTGAGGGGGAGGTGATATGAATTTGAATCTGCTGAATCTGGGAAGGGCACACATGATGCAAGGGACAGTTGTATCTCTCTTCACATGGTTCAGGGGTAACTCATATTTGATTGCATCACAAACAATGACACGTCTGTTAGGATTACTATATTTGATCTTCTCTGATGTATACTAAGGATGTCTCAGTTTTTCTCAATGGTTTACCATAGCTGGCAAGTACAATTTTCTTGACATCTTTGACGCACTGACTGAGTTCTGTTAGATAAATTTAACAATCGCTCCCACCATGCACCTTTTTCTCATGAAAAACTTTACTGCAAAAGTTGTAGTGATATTAATATTTATTTCATAGAAGATGTCATCTGTGATGTATTATGTGGGTTAATATTCAGGGCATGGCAAGGGTGGAGTTATAGTTACCTTAGGGCACGAGTTATAGTTTATTAAGATAAGTATAACTGTAACTGTTGAATTCCTATGGTTTTTTGCGTCTAAATTCTGAACCTAACTGTAACATCCCTGTAACCTTTGTTTTTTTTAGTGAATGTCTAATGTTTCTTTCTATTTTCTAACTATAACATCCTTGTAACCTTTGGTATCTTCAGTGATCTTCAGTGATTTTCTAGAGATTTTTTATTGTTGAGGAATATTTCATCACCATATGTTAAACCAACACCTGCTGCGCACGGCCCCCTGTAGACAACCGACCCAGCACCATGCATGGTGTTTGGCTGTGTTGGGCAGGAGGTCAGCTGCTGGGCCTGGCCTGAGTCCAAGTCCTGTGGACTAGCCCATGCAGGCACCCAACAATTCGCCACATACAGCTTTCAACCGTGCTTGGCAGGGAGGTCTCCTGCAGTGTCTGGCCTGCAGTCAGTCCCTGTAGCCAAACCCCCACATGCAGGCAACCCGAGTGCAGGGCACGCAGCCCCCTTCCCAGGGCCAACTATGCCATAGGGACCCAATCCCCAGGGCCTATACATATGGTAAATGGGGAGGGGGCAAGCAGCTCCCTGCCCATCTCGCATGCCTGGCCATCACAAATGAGAGGGAGGAGGACATGTAGGTAACTATAACTCGCGACCTCACCATGCACTATTACCCCTCAAATTAGGGCACTCAGGTCATCTTGGAGAACATAATTGATAATACTAATAATGTCATATCTCCAGTAAAATACTTGATGAAAAAACTGTGCATGGCGAAGGTACAAGTTACGTTAGGGCATGAGTTATAGTTACTTGAGATAAAGCAAACTATAACAAGTGAATTTCTATGGTTTTGAATGTTTAAAATGTGCGCTTAACTATAACGTCCATGTAACCTTTGGTTCTTTAAGTTAAGACAATATATATAGCACAGCAAACCATAGAAATGTACCTGTTATGGCTAGAGTTATCTCAAGTAACTGTAACTCGTTCCCTAAAGTAACTATAAATTGCACCCTCGCCATACACTGCTAATTACCCTACCAATTAAGGGACTCATGACATCTTTGATAATATCAGTGATAATATCACTGCAATATTAGCAGTAAACGTTTTGACAAAAAAACTGTGCATGGCAAGTGCTATGGTTATAATTAACTTAGGCAACGAGTTGTATTTACTTGAGATAACTATAAATATAAAAGGTGAATTTCTATGGTTTGGTACGCTTAAAATGTGAGCCTAACTATAGCAACCCTGTAACCTTTGGTTTTTTAACCACTTCTGTGCCATGGACGTAACAGTTATGTCCTGTAACACAGCACTGTTGTGCCACAGATGTTACTGATACATCCTGGCTGTGACCTGCGGGGGGAGCGCTTCTCGAGGAGAAACTGATTAGTTGCTCCTCTAGAAGGGGGAGGTCAGAGAGGGATCAAAGGAAAGGAAAGGCTTTTCCTTTCCTTTGGTGTCTCTTTGAGCATTCTTGCTGCAAGATCGCTGCCCACTAGACGCCAGGGATTTTTTTAAAAATGTTTTATTATTTGGGTAGCAACCCCTTGGGGAAGGGTCCCTCCCCTTTGGGGAGCATTATGTTGGATGTTTCAGATCAGCCATTTTTTTACACCAATCTGCCCCCAAGATGGTGAGAAACCCACTAGGGACCAGGGAGTTTTAAAATAAAATTATTTTAGTGATTGGGGGCGGCCCTTGGTCAAGGGTAGTTCCTCCTTGGAGAAAATATGTTTAGGCTGCCCTTGGGAGCAGATCAGCCACATTTTTAGACTGATCTGCCGCCAATGGGGGCAGAAACCCACTAAACACCAGTGATATATAATTTTTTTGCTTATTTTACATAAGGGGAGCGGCCCCTCAGGCAAGAGTTACTCCCCATGGGGGCATTATACTTTAGGCCAAATCGGCCTAATTTTATTGGGCCCATCTGCCCTAGGGGCAGAAACCCCTAGATACCAGAGATTTTTTTTATTATTATTATTATGTTCTATACTGGGAGTGGCCGAATAGGAAAGGGTCATTCCCCATGGGGGCATAATTCGTTAGGTCATTTCTGCCCCCCCCATCCCACTTGGAGGCAGATCATCCTATTCTTAGTAGGCCCATCTGCTCCCAAGGGGGGAAAAAAACACTTAGGCACCAGAGATTGTTGTGTGTGTGTTTTGTTTGTGGGCCTGACCCTTGGGCAAGGGTCGCTCCCCTTTGGGGGCGATACATTTTGGCCATTTCTGTCCCCCTTGGGGCAGATCAGCTCATGTTTGTAAGGCCCATATGCCTACAAGGGGGCAGAAAGCCCACTAGACACCAGGGATTTTTTTTTAAAAGAGAGTGGGGTTATGGCCATACCCCAACCCCAATAAATGAGGACATAAGGCCCACTAGATACTAGGGAATTAAAAAAAAAAATAGGTGGATGGGGGCTCCCAACCATTATGGGCATGGTTATGCCCCCCACCCGCCTGAAGGGGGCAACAGTCTTTCAGACCCCACTGCAAACTAAAGCATCTCATCCCAGTGGGAAGCAAGAGAGCTTTTGACTCTTTTTGGTTTTGATTTTGCATATGGGCCAAGAGAGCTTGGCTAACTCTCAATATCGTACCACTTGGAATGGTAAGCGGCTGCCCTTCTTCGACTTTTGTACACTGCCACCTAGAAAAACCTACTAGACCTTGAGACATCTGAAAACCAAACATCTGAACGAGTCCAGGATGGTGTACTCCACATACACCCCACACCATTTTCTTACCCATAATGCCATGCAAACCTCCAATTTTGCTTGAAATCATGCATTTTCCCTACATGTCTGTGATGGAACCTTCTGGAATCCCCAGGAATCCACAAAGTTCCTACCACCCAGCATTGTTGCATCTATATTGATGAAAATTCTGCCCCCCTTGTCAGTCTAAAAATCTTTGAAAAAAACCTGCCCTTTTGGACCCACTTTGGTTCTCCCTCAATTTCTACATGTTTTTCACCCTTCCCTGCCACAGGCTTTTGGCCCACCTACACAAGTGAGGATAATTTTTATCAGGAGACTGAGGAGAATTCTGGGTGGTAGAAAATGTGTGCCGGTGTGGTGATCCTACACAGAAATGTGAGGAAAATTTGATTTTTTTTAGCTAAATTTGAGGTTTGCAGAGGATTCTGGGTAAAAAACGCTGGGAGATCTATGCAAGTCACACATCCCTATCCCTGGACTCCCTTGAGTGTCTAGTTTTCAGAAATGTCTGTGTTCAGTTCGTTTCCCTAGATGTCTGCCAAGCCCAGGACTAAAAACGCAGATGCCCCTCTTAAAAAAACAGATAGTTTTGTTATAGATAATTTGGATGTGTCCTTGTTGTGTTTTGGACTCTTCCTTCTCGCGGGCACTAGGCCTACCCACACAAGTGAGGTACCAATATTATCGGAAGTCTTGGGAAAACACAGAATATTAGACCAAGTGTTATTGCCAATTGTCTTTCTATACATTTTTGCCTTCCAATTGTAAGACAGTGTATAAGAAAGAAGTCATTTTGATAAATGCCCCGTAATTCACATGCTAGTATTGGGACCCCCAAATTCAGAGATGTGCAAATAACCACTGCTTCTGAACTCCATATCTTGTGCTCATTTAGGAAATACATAGGTTTCCCTGATACCTATTTTTCGCTCTTTATATTTTACCAAATGAATTGCTGAATACCTGATATCAAATAAAAACCCATTACAAGGTGCAGCTCGTTTATTGGCTCTGCCTACCTTGGGTTCTTAGTGAACCTACAAGCCCTATATATACCCACAACCAGTAGGGTCCAGCAGACATAACAATATATTGCTTTAAAAAATCTGCCATAGCTGGAAAACATTACAGAAGAAAACAGAAACAGAAACTACTGTTTTTTTCAACTCAATTTCAATTATTTTCATTTTAATTGTTACTTTCTCCAGAAAAACCTTGAATGATCTATGCACATGACACCTTACTGAATTCAGAATTCTATCTACTTTTCAGAAATGTTTAGCTGTCCAGGATCCACCATTGGTTTCACACCCATTTCGGTCACTAACTGGAAGGAGGATGAAAGCACCAAAAATAATAAAAATGGGGTATGTCCCAGTAAAAGGCAGAAACTATGTTGAAAAATGTGTTTTTCTGATTCAAGCCTGATCTTGAAAGCTGGGAAGATGGTTATTTTAGCACCACAAACCCTTTTTTGATGTAATTTGCAGGGACAAAAACACATGCTTTCTTCTGCAGCACTTTTTTCCCATTCCCCCCCAAAAAAACAAATTCTAGCTGTACTTTGGCTAATTTTTTGGTGTTCTCCAGGGGAACCCACAAACTCTGGATACCTTCAGAATCCCCAGATTGTTGGGAAAAAAGGATGCAAATTAGGCATGGATAGCTTATGTGGATGAAACATTATGAGGGCCTACGCGCGAACTACCCCAAATAGCCATAGAAAGGCTTGGCACGGGGGGAAGGCCTGGCACCGAAGGGGTTAAGTTAATTTTTATGTTGTTTTTTTTAATTCTCTTTCCTAACAATAACAGCCCTGTAACCTTTGGTTTTGTCAGTGAATAGATAGATAGATAGATAGATAGATAGATAGATAGATAGATAGATAGATAGATAGATAGATAGATAGATAGATAGATAGATAGATAGATAGATAGTCAAAAAAAGGAGAACATAAAAAAAATGAGATAACAGATTTGATTTACAATATAAATCATTTGTTGATGGCACCATACTAATTTTATGAATTGTGGTGCATTATAAGGTGTTTTTACTGTGTCAAAAAGCTGTCTGTCGGGATTTCATCAATCATGTTTGAGAGAAAACTGTTTTCTCATGATTTTCCGATAGAGGTTATGGAAGATGCTCCAAAAGCTAATATGAGGGCATATCATCTGTAAATTCATACTATCTTTCTCAGCCATATGAAATTGGAGTCTGATATTCTCAGGGAAACATGTACTTCCAGCAGAAGCAGTCTATAAGTTGCTTCCCTTGTGTTCTTCTGCAGCCTTCCAGAGTGTTCTAAAGAACAACTACAGCACTAGCAGTCTTACGTATGACAAAAGGGTGGGCCACATGAAGCCATCTTGATTGAATCCTGCTGGTTAAAATTAAAACATTTAATTTAGAATGGAACAAAATGAGGATGTTCATTTTGTCATAGAAATAATGGTTAGTGTTGTAGAAAGAAAAGTTAGGACACTGTTTAAGTGAAATCTCAAATATCTTCCTCTTCTATTTCATTTAAACATTCTGACATGCAGACTGAAACATGAACTTCTAACACCAGCAGCAGACTACCAGTTAACTCCCTAGTAATTATATTACATAAGTACACATTTGTTTTGGTTTTAGGAATGGGGAGATTAACAGCCTCATTCTGAGTTTGGCGGAGGGGATTTCTCCGTCACAAACATAACGATATCCCATCCGACGTATTAGAGGTTCCATTAGATCCTATGGAACTTGCAATACGGCAGACAGGATATCCGTCACGTTCGTGAGGGATTAATCCCCCTACTAAATTCATAATGAGGCCCTAAGTGATTTGCACCGAATCACAGGATGTCGAGCTGATGGCAAAACCCAAACCTAATTCCCCAGTTGCAAAGTCTGCAGTTGTAATGCCACACCCTCTCCCCTAAGTGTAGCTAATAATCAAGTGATCAACTGAATAAAAAAAAAAACATAAATAGAGCAAATAATTTAAAAGTTCTCTGTTGCTACTTGAGACTTCCTACGATATGTTCTCATTTTAGTTTTTTAGAGCACTAACCATAATCTTCATGGGAATAAGTCTCTCTCGTTTTTATAATTTCTAAAGGAAATGTACTCTAGGTATTACAGTTTTGATTACATCAAGATGATGTCAAACATCCCACACATTTGTAATAAACAGAGGGGGGCATGGACTCAGGTAATTGAGTGTAGGAAGGTGGATGCAGAGACAACAAGGTGAGCTCGTGGTCAGGTGGGTGGGCAGTGGCAGCACAACAAACCATGGTAGCCAGGGTCAACAAACCAACTATGCAGGACAGGCAAGAGAGGCTCTGGCATTATACTAGAGTATTGAGGGAGGAAGGAAGAGGCAGTGGTACTGTACCCATACATGCCAACAGACCAGAGTCAGACAAGAGACTCCCTATGTTTTTAAGACTAAAAGAGCTTTATTTTATCTGACTCATTCCTAAAATCTCCTTTTTTTAAATGTAAGTCAATAGGGAAAGTTAATACCACGGAATTTATTTTCGATATCTCCATCTTACCAAGTTCAAAACGCTGGCAAGTATGGTACATTGCATCACGGAGGGCAGGATGAATGGGGTAGACACATGGATTCAGACAACAAAGGGCAGGTGGGAGATGGACAGGGGCATCAAACTGACCTTACAGAGCAGGCATGAGGGGTTGCAGTAGCACAGTACACCACACAGGGCAAGCAGGATGGCAGTGCAACACAACGGATCATGGAAAACAATGGGGAGGGGATAGGGTCATGCACATGGACAACAGAGAGCAGAGGGGAAAGCGACACGAACAGCAAGCTGACTATACTGGATTTGGCAGGAAGGACAGTTGCAGCATAACGGACCATAAAGAGCAGAGGGGAGGGAGGGAATAGGGGCCTGCACATGGACAAAAAATGTCAGGGCAAGGGGACAGGGCAGAAACAGCAAGCTGACCATGGAGGACAGACAGGATGGGCACTGGAAGCACAGCACACCAAGGAGTTCAACAGTGAAAATATAGTGGCATACACAAAGAGAATGGAGGGAAGAGGGGGGAACTCGTACAGGCAGGGTGGAATTGGCAGGGACAGGTGTAGCCATCTGACCATGTTGGGCAAGTGGGAGGGGCAGTGGCAGCTCAACGGAACACTCAGAATTGATAGGAGGGGTAGTGCTGGGTCCAAATAACTTTGTGGGCAAATATCAGGGATTGGGGGCATGCACACAGACTTCGGAGGGCAGGGAGAAGAAGGGTAGGGGCAAAAAGCTAAGCACAAGGATAAGCAGGAGAGCAATGATGGGACAATGAATTGGGCAACTGGGGGCAGTAAGAGTTGGCAGGGACATCAAACTAAATGGAGGGCAGTGACAGGGCATCAGACCATGCAGGACAGGATGGTGGGGCCTGGTGCATGGACTTGAACAACAGAGATTAGGGAGGAGGTGGATGAGACAGCAAGCTAAATGTGCAGGACAGCTGGGAGGGGCAATGGCAGATCAACTGCCACAAAGGGCTGTGATGAGGGAGTAGGGGCATGGACTTTGACAATGAATGGCAAGGGGGGAGGAACACCCAGTTTGGGTGGGGGCAGCACAATGCCAGGCCAGGCCCAGCGTCTGACTCACCCCCCCACCATTCATTGCGATGGGCATCTTACTTAACATTAAGAAAACCCTAGAAATTCACTGAAAAAACTACAGGTTACAGTAAAGAAATAGAATTTAAAAAAATCTTACAAATTCACAATAGGACTAAAGGTTACAGGGACTTTATAATTAGGTTCAGATTTGACATGCACAAAGCCATAGAAATTCAGCTATGATAGTTATCTCAAAAATCTAAAACTTGTGTATATATCTATATATATATATATATATATATATATATATATATATATATATATATATATATTCACTGAAAAAACAAATGTCCCAGGGACGTTATAGTTGGGAATAGAAATCTAAAAAAACATAGAAATTCACTTAAGAAACCAAAGGTTAAAGCAACATTATTGTTAGGCTCACGTTTAAAAGTACAAAACCATAGAAATGTAGCTATTATTATTGTTATTTCAAGTAACTATAACTCGTGCCCTAAGGTAACTATAACTTGCCCACTCGCCATGCACTGCTAATTACCCCACAAATTATGATATTCATAACATCTTTCATAACATCATTGTTAACATCAATGTAATATTTCCAGTAAAAAGTTTGACAAAAAAACTGCATGGTGGGGGCACGAGTTATAGTTACCTTAGGGCACGAGCTATAGTTACTTGAGTTAACAGGTGAATTTGTATGGTTTTGTACCTTTAAAATGTGAGCCTAACTATGACGTCTCTGTAACCTTTGATTTTTTAAGTGAAGATACATATCAAAATCTATATATATATAATTATATATATATATATGCGTGTGTGTGTGTGTGTATTTATATATATGTGTGTGTGTGTGTGTAAATTCACTGAAAAAACAAAGGTTACAGGGACGTTATAGGTAATTGCTGAATTTACTCATACAAAACTATAGAATTTCAGCAGTTAGAGTTAGATTTATTTCAAGTAACTATAACTTGCACCCTAAGATAACTAACTATAACTCCCGTCCTCGCCATGCATAGTTTTTTTTTCAATAATTTCACTGCTAATGTTTCATTTATATTTTTAATTACGTTATAGAAATTGTCATGAGAGCTGTAATCACTGGGGTAATTAGCAGTGCATGGCAAGGGCGTGAGTTATAGTTAACTTAGGGTGCGAGCTATAGGTACTTGAAATAACTCTAACTATAAGGTCTGAGTTTCTATGTTTTTGTTTGAGTAAATTTAGAACCTAACTATAACGTATCTGTACCCTTTTTTTTTTTTATGAATTTCAATATATATTTTTTTAATGTAAAGTAGTTTTACTTACTATTCGTTAATCCAACCACTACTGTGCACAGCCTTCAGCCGTGCAATCAGCAGTTGGCTGCAGAGAACCACCCACCCAGTGCTGCGCATGGCCTTTGGCCGCGCACAGTTGGGGTTGGCCGCAGGGCCTGGCCTGCAACTAGGCCTTGCAGCCAATCGCCATAACTACCCAACTCTGCACCATGCACAGCCGAATGGTCTGCCTCTCTGGGTGTGAGAATAGGTGTGAGAGAGTTTCGCTGGGAGTGTCTGTCTGGGTGTGAGAGTGGGTGCAAGAAGCTACAAGTGGATCTGTGAGTGGGTATGTCAGTGTCTGAGTGAATCTCTGAGTGGTTGTGTATGGGTTTGTGAGTGGGTGCAACAGTTTCTGAGTGGGTCTGTGAGTGGGTGAATGATGGTCTGAGTGGGTCTGGAAGTCGGTGTGTGAGTGTCTTAACGGGTCTGTGAGTGGGTGTGTGAGGGTCTGAGTGAGTCTGTGAGTGAATGTGAGAGTGCTACTATGAGTGAATGAATTAATGTATGAATGACTATGTGAATGTTTTTTTGTTATCACCAATATTTGTGAATTTGTTGCAACATTATACAGGGGCGTTGTGCTGAGCATCACAACGTATTCATGAATATTGTGTGGCATGAAAAAAAGACTTTCAAGGACATATTTTCACCCTTGCAGATCCCTATATCACAGCTCTGGGGCTAGGCTACCTCCACCCGGACCCATTATGCCACTTTTCATTTATTTTTCCGTCATGGGGACCATGTCCAGTTACCTAAAATGGTGTCTGCAACTTTATGGTCAGGTTGTGACCACCCAAACACAGTATTCCTGTTGGCACTCACATTCGCGAATACGCCACCAATACAGCAAAATTGACGTGAGCTAGATATACACATAAATTTCCCCTTTTATTTCTCAAAAACTACTCAATGGAATTACACCAAATGTGCAAAAGCATAATCTGCATACCGAAACCTACCTTTCTGCCAAATTTGATGTAATTCCATCCAGTGGTTCCAGCTGTAGTCGTGTTCAAAACCGCTGTGGAAATCAACATGGTAAATGCACGCTTTTTGACCCCCCTTTTTCTCTGCATCCTGATAAATCACCCTGAACCTTTCCATGTGCAACAAGAATTACCGGGGAACTTTTGGGGGAAAATTTTCTGAAGATTCGTAAAAGACAGTGCCAAAGATGTAGGCAAGTAAAAAAATGCTTTTCTATGGAATCATGGTCCTAACTATAACTACTTGTAGTCTCATTGGCCTCTCTATAGGAGGATTTATGTTCTCATAGAATTATAGAGAAATAGGTAGCAGGAACAATCATGTTTCCAAAAGGCACACAAGGTCACTGGTGACATTTTCTTATTTCCTTGTTCTCATTACACAGCTGTAGTGTAGAATACGTACTGGACATTTACGAAAGGAGGCAGGAGGAGAACTTCACTTGGGTAAATATTTTACGCAAAGCTGTGGTCTCTTGTTGAATAAAAGGGCAGGTGAGGTTCCTTTGTGGCAGAGTCACTCACACAACTACTGACACACCCTCACAGACACTCAGACACCCACTCACAGATGCACTCAGGTACTCACTCAGACACTCATGCACCCACCCACAGACCAACTCAAACACTCACGTACCAATTCACAGACCCACTCAGACTCATGCACTCACACACAGACCCAGTTGGACAGTCAAGAAGTCACTCACAGACGCACTCAGACATTCACGTACCCACTTACAGACCCACTCAGACTCTCACACAGACATTCACAGATCCACACAGACACTTACACACCCACTCACAGAGACACTCTCACACCCACTGTCACACCCAGAGACACTCTCTTACATCTTCTCTCACACCCAGACACTCTCACACCCTCTCTCATATCCACATAAACCTTCTCACACTCTTACACCCAGACAGGCACGTTCACACCCAGCGACAATCTCTCTAATGTATTCTCACACCATGAAAGACAGGCAATGTGGCCAACTTCCGGCACACATGGGCAAGGGCCATGCTTGGCTATGGTTCGATTAATAAATAACAATGAAAATTACTTTAAATTTAAAAACTATAGAAATTCACTGAAAAAAACAAAGGTTACATGGAGGTTATAGTTAGGAAATAAAATGTTTAAAAAAATAGAAATTCATAAAAAAATTAAATGTTACAAGGACGTTATAGTTAGGTTCTGAATTTACTTGCACAAAACCAGAGAAATTCAGCAGTTACAGTTGAAGGTATTTCAAGTAACTATAACTTGTGCCCTCATGTTATCATTCCTGGACTGATTTCAGTGCCAAGGACCCCACCCCCTTGGGCCCGGCCTTAAAATATACTGCCCCCCCTTCCCAGGCTGACTTTGGCCCCAAGTCCCCCCACCCCAGTGCCCAGCCTTAAAATATACTTTTTTGGGGGGCTGATGTCCCCACGGCAAACAGCTCCATGTTGAACTCGGACCCAGAGACCTCATCCACCTGGGCCCAGCCATGTCACCAGGGTGCCCCAGGGGCACCCATTCAGCAACACTGGGGACTGCAGGGGAAGCCTGAATGCCCCCACGGTCCTGTGGGAGCCAGCATTGCTAAACATGCAGCTCCCTGTGTGTGAGAGTAATCTTTTCATCTGTTTTTGTGCCCGCATCTCTGTAGGCAGGAAACAGATGAAAACTCTGCTCCCAGCAAGCGAGATCTTTTTGACAGTTCTCTCTTCCTAGGAGCAGAGTTATGTTTGCTCTAACTTGGTGGGAGCTGTCAAAGCTCCTGTCAAGTCAGAGCAAACAGCTGTGTCCCAGGGGTGGGCACCTCGGACATAGCAGAAGCTGGCCCTGGGGAGTGTCAGTCCCCACGGCCATTATTGTTTCCAGGTGGGGGGCCACATAGCACCCCTCCTTCTGCTGTCACATGCTGGCCCTGGGAGGTGATGATCCCGGGGCCATATATGTCTCGGGATGTGGGGACACCTCCCGCTTTCCAAAGTTATTTTGGCCCCAGGGAGGTAGTGGTTTGCAGGGCACTGGGGAATCCATGAGGCCCCCCCATTACTTTGTACTTAGCCCCAGAGAGCTGGTGGTCCTCTGGGGCACAGGGGGTCTGTGAGAACCCCAATTATTGATTTTTTGTCCCCGGAAGGATTTAGCCAAGGGCAGGTGGTGTTCTGTGGCTTGGGGGATTAGGCAGCTCCACATTACTGTCACTTAGCCCTGAGGAGGTGGTGGTCCCTGGGGCTCGGGGAGGGTCTAGGCAGCCCCCATTACTGTAATCTAGCCCTGGGGAGGTAGTTGTCCCTAGGTCTTGGGCGGTCCAGGCTGCCCCACCATTACTAATATTTAGCCCAGGAATGTGGTATTGCCTGGGGCACCAACAACTTCAGGAGGGGGTCCCATGTGCAGGTTATTTTTTAAAATATGCCTCCAGAACCTGGCCTACCCGAAGGCTTTTTCCCAAAAATAAGTTACATTTTTGCCAGATATGTAGATCCGCTGTGACTCTGAGTGAAAATTTTAAAAATAATGCTTTTTTGCCCTTGTAGAATTCCTCTGGGAACCAAGCACCACAGCTAAGGAGTTCAGCTGTCCGTACACTGGCCCCTTTTCGTATTTTTATCTTTATTTCATGAACTCAACTGAAGTAGAGTCCCACAATGGCTGCCAACACTTCCTTGTTGAAGTGTTGAAAGCCAAACAGATCTCAGTACAAGATTATGTAGGATGGTGGAGCCTTTGCGTCCCTGTATATAAGTATTTGAATGTTCTTTGATACCTCAAAAGCTGTTGAACAGATTTACACCAAATAACAAAAAGGGCGCTTTTTGAACCAAGAGCTACATTTCTGACAAATTTGGTGTAATTCCGTCCAGTGTTTCAGGCTGTAGTCCTTTTCAAAAGAACTATGCGACTTACCATGAGGAAAATAAGTTCTGTGACCACCCCTTTTTTCTCGGCCCTGCTTGATGGATCATGCAAATTTTCCACACAGCAGCTGAAGTGAGTGTTAAAATCATCAACTGGTGTCAAAGATATAGGCAAGTAAAAGAATGCTTTTTCTATAGAAATTAGGTCCTAACTATAACTACTTAGTGACGACCACCACTAGGTAATATATATATATAATATATACCACTAGGTAGTTATTGCTAAGACCTAGTTTCCATTAAAAAAACATTTTTTGTTTTGCTAATAACTTTGGCGCCGTTTGATGAACCTGCACAAAAGTTTCAAAACGTATACTCTGCTAAATGCAGCTTCTGTCGTGAAAGTTTCGGGGTGATCTGTCCAGGTGGGGCTGAGAAAAAGGGGGGTCCCAAAGTGCGTTTTTTATTTTTTTCTCCGAACCTTGGAACAAGTGGGTTCTCGAATCCGGACCCATAGTTCCAAAGCTGGAACCGCGGTTCCAGAAAAAATATGAAAACCCCTCCCACCCACTGTATCCAACCTCATGCTGCACATGGCCAAAGGCTGTTTGCAGCTAGGGTTTGGGTGCATGCAGGAAGGTTAGCCGATGGGCCTGGATATAGGCAGGGCCCCGCAGACAACCCCTGCTGTGCACAGCCAAAGGCTGCTTATATTTACATTTGGGCATGCTAAAAAAAATACAAAGAAATTCACTAAAAAACCAAAGGTTACAGGGACAGAATAGTTAGGTTCTGAATGTCTTCGTACTAAACCATGGAAATTCAGCAGTTATAGTTACGGTTAACTCAAGTAACTATAACTTGTGCCCTAAGGTAACTGAAACTTGAGCCAGCACCATGCACAGCTTATTACTCCACATATTACATCATTAATGACAACGTCTATGGCATTATTGATATTATAACTGCAACGTTTTCAAAAACACTATTGATGAGAAAACTGTGCATTCATGGTAAAGGTATATGTGTGGTAAAGACCTGCATGGTGAAGGCAATGCATGAGAAATGCAATGAGTGGTAAAGTGTGCATGGCAAGGGCATGCATTGTTCCACAATACATCAGCCCGGGGAGCCCAGCCCCAGGGCCGATTAAGTAAGGGAAGGTGGCCGTAGGTCCTCCCCTCCCTGAGCTATTAATTGCCCCAGGGACCACATCCCTTCGGGCATCACATTGTATCTACTGGGGAGCCTATCCCCAGAAGATAGTGCTTTCACTGTCCATACTATCACAACAGGGAATCCTATGTTAGCTCCTCCTTGGCCGGAGCATTCTTGAATCTCCTGCCAAGCAGGAACAAACAAAAAGTCTACTTCCAGCCAGTGGGGGCTTTAAAAATGCTCCTGCTGTCTGGGAGAAGACTTTTGACCTGTTTCCCTGACCACACAGGTGCAGGCAGGGGAAACAGATCAAAATAACCCTGCAGCCTGAAGGGAGCAGCATTAGTACTTGCTCCCTGAGGCGGGAACAATGCCAGCTCATGCTACATGGGGGAGCCAGCTGCATGGGCCTTGCAGCTATCTCCCCACGGCCCCCAACAAGTATATGGTAGGTGTCCTGGGTGGGCACCAGGACACTCACTTTTAATAAAGTGGGGTTCTCGAGGTCAGAAAAGGCTCAAGAAGGGTGGCTGACCAGGCCCCCTCCTTTAAATTTTCATAGTGGCCCAGGAGAATTTGGTCCTCAGGTCCTAAGAAGGCTCAGGGATGAGGCCAGGTGGCCACTCTCCCCTTTACTTTTAGCAGTGACTCTGAGGGATGGGGTCCCCAGTGCTAACAAGGCATAACAAGGTTCAGAGAGGGGAGGGGCCTCTCCCTTTTTAGGTTATAATCAGTGCATAGCAGTGGCGCGAGTTATAGTTAGGTCTGCTAACTATACATGGTAAATTTCTGTGTTTTTTAGCTCCAAACATGAATGTTCTTACTGACATATTCACCTAACTATAATGTTACTTTAACCTTTGGAAATAAATTACTGCTTGTTCTAGCTATAATAGCCTGGACAATTGCTCCATCTAATAAATGGTTCCAAAAACTGGAGCTTTACACTTTTTGAACAGAACTAAGATGGTACGGAATTATTCTGTGCATTTCTTTCAGCAAGGTCACATATGATTTGTTGTAAGGCATGCTTGTGATCACACAAGGTTACAAGTCAGTGTCACATTCTTTTCCTTGTCGGTACAATGTCCTCAAATATTTTTCTATGCAACATAGTTTTTCTTTTTTTGTGTTGTGCTCTTATTCATTTTCCACAGTCAGCTATCTCTCTCTCTCTCTCTCTCTCTCTCTCTCTCTCTCTCTCTCTCTCCTCGGAATAGTTTTATTTTCCACTTTCTCTGACTCAGTTCATTTTCTATTGTCCTCATTTGGCTCAATCCCTAAAATATATTGCATATTTAAGTTCAAATCTGTTGCACTAGTATTTTAAATTCCGATAATTTCAGTTGCTGCTCTGGAAAATTTGAAAGAATTATATATAATCTATTGATCTGGATTTTGATTTTAAGTTGGAATAAGGGGGTCATTCTGACCCTGGCGGTAATTACCGCCATGGCGGAGGTTGGCGGTAGCACCGCCAACAGGCTGGCGGTGCTCCGCCGGGCATTCTGACCGCGGCGGTACAGCCGCGGCCAGAAGCGGAAAGCCGGCGGTGTACCGCCGACTTTCCGCTGCCCATGGGAATCCGCCATGGCGGCGCAGCTTGCTGCGCCGCCATGGGGATTCTGACAGCCCATACCGCCATCCTGTTCCTGGCGGTTCACCCGCCAGGAACAGGATGGCGTTATGGGGTGTCGTGGGGCCCCTGGGGGCCCCTGCAGTGCCCATGCCAATGGCATGGGCACTGCAGGGGCCCCCGTAAGAGGGCCCCACAAAGAATTTCAGTGTCTGCTCTGCAGACACTGAAATTCGCGACGTGTGCAACTGCACCCGTCGCACCTTCCCACTCCGCCGGCTCCATTCTGAGCCGGCTTCCTCGTGGGAAGGGTGTTTCCTGCTGGGCTGGCGGGCGGACTTTCGGCGGTCGCCCGCCAGCCCAGTGGGAAAGCCAGAATGACCGCCGCGGTCTTTTGACCACGGAGCGGTTCTTTCGGCGGGAACCGCTTGGCGGGCGGCGACCGCCGTCCGCCGCGGTCAGAATCACCCCCTAAGTGTTTTCCAAGTGACCGGTCAGGAAGGTGGCCAAACAAATTGTTTCAAATTAATGGAAAGTAAACACTTCGTTGATTTTTCAAAAACATCCTGTATTTTATTATTTTGTAATGTATTTTATTGGTATTTGCATACCTCTTGTATTCCCCTTACATGGCCAATCGTGCTTTGCATTATCATGCATACCCTGAAAGCAAACACCAGGTTACATCAATAAACGTTTAGACTAAGTGGGCCCAATTTGCAACCCAAGATTACAGCAAACAATAGTTACAGTTACGGTTGTCAGGAATTCACAAAATGAAACCTCGGAAGCGTCATTAATTTAACTAGTATGGATTTCTCCATTATGAATGTGGATAAATCTGCAGTAGAAAATGCCATGCACAGGGGAAGTGGGTAAAACAAGCCGTGGTTAGCCTTATGTTTCTGCACATCCCAAGCGTGTTATGTTTGTGAGCAGTCACAAACTGAAATCTGACCCTTTTCCACCCTGGACAGTGTTGAAGATTGACTCACTCCTTTTCCAGGATCGGAAAGGGGATGAATCATCCCCACATTGGTTGGGGGTGTAGCACAGCTGCCACGTTTCCGAGGTCCATGCATGATGTGCTGCTCCACTCGCAGTTTTTTCTTTCCATTTCCTTGAGTTGTTTTCCTGTTTTATGATAGGAAAAACAAGACTACAAGTCCCAGAATTCAAAGAAAAAAACCTGGAGTGGTACAGCACATCATGCATGGACAATGGAAACGTTGCAAGGTTGTTGTAGTGAAGGGTTAATCTATGAGTCACTGGTACACTTTCTAAATTTCTAAACAGGGGAAATAGACAGCCAGCAAAAGTCACATTGTAGGTGCACAAGTATACTTTAAACCTGTGCCCAGGCTGGCTTTCTAGGCAAACTATTACAACAGTTCTTTGAATAGCAAAAGAGTGTAAGTGCATTCAGATAGAGTCTAAAACTCCACCTGTATGTTTACAGTTATCTTTGTGAATGTGCCCAGTCCGCCAGAAGAGTTGGAAAGGGTATGCTACACATCCCTTCTTTATGGGTGTAATATAGGGTTAGTGGTTACCCCACCTGAAAATGTTTTCGTGAAGAATACAGAAGAAAATAACTCCATGAGGTATTGCACGTGTTCGCTGCATTTACTCAGTAGGTTGCCCTCTCTGCAGGCAATTCACAGGGGTCAGAATGGGGTAGTTAGTGTATGCATGGGAATGAATAATTTCAGTAAATTGCTTAGCACACTCAGGGTTTTTTTTGTGAGTCTCTGAAAGGGAAATACTCTATCATACATTTTCATTTTCATTTACTTTATGTCATTGAAGCCCATTAAAATGATCTTCATGCGCAAGAGTTGTGTTTACAGTTTTCCCAAACATTAAAATGGTACTTTTCATAAGACTCATGTAACTTCCCTGTTTTAAGATGTGATTTGTACTTGAAGAACTGTAATTTGCTGGAGCAATGCAATTAAGTTGTAAGAATGTGAGACTGAAGTCTGCACTTGGATCTAAACAGAGCTTTTTTTGGTAGCAGTCTGATCAGTGAAAATGGCAATAACAGACAGGCACGCCGAAGATAAACATGTGCAGATGGCATTGGATCTGCGTGGATAGGGAGTAGTGTAGTGGTGCTTACAGGCTGCGCTGTCTAAAATAGAGTGAACATTCAAGTTCCATGTTCATTGGAACAACATGTCCATAGAACCTGAACAGAATGTGCTCACAAGGCTTGCTCTGTCAGAGAAGGTGACTTATGCCTACCAGTAAAACGTGAATTGGGTGTTTCAATGTGCGAAAAAGTGTGTTTAGTCACATCTAGAGCAGGGAAGGGCACGCCATATTTTAAATGCCACTAGCGGATTTTCAGAACTTTACTCGGCTTGAAAAGGTTGATCTTGTGCTCCACTGCACCACATAATAGACGATATTTAAACTGATTCATGCTGGAACATCTATCTATTCATGGCCTCCAACCTCGCCTTACAAAAATAACCCCTCTTCAGACTGAGAAACACACCCTTCATGTATTAGGATACAAGTAATGGAAATTATAAGTTATCGCAGAGAACACGTTGCTGCTGAAAGACTATGATCCGGACTACTGGAATTACGCAGCAATAGAGGGACACATTATGAGGCATGATTGGCAAAATTATGCTCCAAAAAATAGCAGATTATGTGGCAAAATGCGGCACAATCTGTAACAGTGTTATTCTCTTGTTATCGCGTGTCAAAATTGTTTGGACAAAGTTGCACCTTATTAAGTTTAGCACGTCGATTCAGCAATAAGGAACCGAAAGATCATGAGTTAACCTTTGCAACTTTTTTGGGGTGAAATCTACGAATTATGTAGCATATGGTGGATTAATCTGGGTCCAATTTACATACAAAAAATAGATTATTGTTAAAAAACCATAAAGCTGTAAACGCTAAAGTGTATGAAAATAAAGACAATAGAAACTGGAACGTGTTTGTAAATAGGCAACATACAAAGCTACACTGCAAATTTAGAAAATCCGATTTCTGGAAGTAAGACACTAATTATATTTTGAAGGCTTCCTCGTATAATTTATACGGTTCTTAGGATTTTACAGGGTTGCGAATGCGCTTTACCAAACAATACAAAATAAATGAAAATAGTCTCCACACATATTGACGCACGTCTTCTTCAAATACAATATATTAATGCGGGGGCCTTATACAGATAGAGCTTCAACTTGGAGAATTCCTTGCCTTGCCATCTGTAGTTTGCAGAGAAGCTGCATTGTCACTCCACATATTTAGTGAACTATTGTGCATTTCTCACCCAAAAGCAGCACCGTGGGACACTTTGCTAATTACCAACAGGTGTTCGACAAAGATGCCAGGATACTGTTTTTGGCTTCAGCTGTCTCGCAAATTGGAGAGCAGGCACTCCGACAAATAGTTTGCGAAAAAAAAATCCTTAGCTATTGTTTTACCTCACGGGTTGGACTTGGCAAAAGATTTTTCTATGTTGACAGGCACCAGGAAATGTTCACCTTTACCGAACCACACCGGGAATACTTAGACAAGTCGATTTAGTACATTTTGAAAAGTTTTTTTTGTAAAGGTCGGATCACAATGTGCTTTAGCGTGACAAAAGACAAAAAAAAGGCTTTTAATTAAGCACATTAAACTCTTTTATCACTGATTCTAAAAAGTTAAATTGACTTTTGACTCAAAGTTGAATTAAGTTTGTAGAATCGAAAGTATGTTACCTTTAAAAAGTCTTTTCATTACCAGTGAATTAAAGCGTGGAAACAAGTCTCTAAATGGAAAATTGTATAGTTGCAATGGCATTATTCCCGTTTTCCACTAAGAGAAAGAATGTATTATAGATACTTGTGATTTTTAAATGCTTTACACACCTATCTCCTAAATTAAGCCTTCCCGCTCGTTGCTAAACTACCCAGGGTTGAGCTGGGGTTATTTTATTGAGATCTAACTTCACTCAGTGGAGGTTAATGGCCTATTGCTAAGTGTAGGTACTTACCTGCTCTTACCAATAATCCACTTTCCAACATATGGGGGTCATTACAACCCTGGCGGACGGTGTTAAAGCGGCGGTAAGACCGCAAACAGGGCGGCGGTGAAAATTTTGGAATTATGACTGTGGCGGAAACCGCAAACAAAGACAGCCACTTTAACACTCAGACCGCCACGGTGGTACAGACATGCAGCGCGGCGGTCAACGCCAACGTTCAGGCGGGAAACAATGTACCGCCCATAGTATCACAACCCGCCAATCCGCCACCTTTTCCGGGGCAGATTCTCCGTGGATAAAAACACGGCGGAAACAGTTTCTGCAATGGGAAAACGCTCACCTGAACACATCCCACGAGGAAGGAGGACTCCATGCAGCCGGAACTCCAAATCCTACCGGCCCTTGTATTCCTACTCATCTACGAAGACCAACGCCTGCGCCGGCGACGACAACGGTGAGTACTGCACCTATGACATAGGGGAGGGGGGAGGCAAAAGTTAGGGGGACACACACGCAACACCCCCACCCCCACCCCACCCTCGCATATTACAACACACACACCAAAGCATTCACAAAAATCACATCAACAACCCACAACCCCCCCGGAAGAAAGCAAAGACAAAACAAAATCAGTTCAAACATTGTAATGTATCCATATACATGTCTGAAAAATATACAGATATATTAGCAAACCATACAAAAGTATATACATTCCGAGAAGTAGTGCAGATATGCACATATAAATGTCCGTGCACCACTAGTCCAAAAATGCATGGGCGAGGCCCACAAAAGATACCTGTCCACACACGGAGAGAACACTGCCGGGGCATCAGATAGAAATACTACAGGCACCTCAGGGGGAAGGGAAGGGGGGGCACCTCAGCCGGAGGAGTGCAAAGCCAGATCCACGACGGGGCTCCATGCCCACTGTTCCATCCTGGGGAGTGCAAAGCCACAGTCTCTCAAGTCTCTACAGTGGGTGGGTTGCCCACTGTTCCATCCTGGGGAGTGCAAAGCCACAGTCTCTCAAGTCTCTACAGTGGGTGGGTTGCCCACTGTTCCATCCTGGGGAGTGCAAAGCCACAGTCTCTCAAGTCTCTACAGTGGGTTTGTTGCCCACTATTCCATCCTGGGGAGTGCAAAGCCACAGTTTCCAAAGTAGATAACAGCCTCCACTGGTTCTGGAGGGGGACTGGTGCCCAGACTGGATTAGTCTCCCCATGGAAGTTCCTGTACCGTCCCTGTCCCACCCGCACATGGGATAACGATGCTTGATGTGGCGGACATTTCATTCTTCCCCTGTGCATGCCCTGTTCAGCGGTGCTTTGCCATGGCGGTCTCTGGACTCTTCAGCGGTGCTTTGCCATGGCGGTTCTGGACTGTTCAGCAGTGCTTTGCCATGGCGGTTCTGGACTGTTCAGCGGTGCTTTGCCATGGCGGTCTCTGGACTCTTCAGCGGTGCTTTGCCATGGCGGTTCTGGACTGTTCAGCGGTGCTTTGCCATGGCGATTCTGGACTGTTCAGCGGTGCTTTGCCATGGCGGTCTCTGGACTCTTCAGCGGTGCTTTGCTATGGCGGTTCTGGACTGTTCAGCAGAGCTTTGCCATGGCGGTCTCTGGACTCTTCAGCGGTGCTTTGCCATGGAGGTTCTGGACTGTTCAGCAGTGCTTTGCCATGGTGGTTCTGGACTGTTCAGCGGTGCTTTACCATGGCGGTCTCTGGACTGGGCATTGGTGTGTGGCATGACGTTCCCTCATTGCCCAGCGGGGCTGTGGATACTTGGGCCCTCCAGCGGTGGCGGTGGTCTCCTGACCAGTGACGATATTTGGGCCCTTCTGGGGCACTGACTCTGGCGGCGGTCTCCTGACCAGTGACAATACTTGGGCCCTCCTGGGCATTGACTCCGGCGTTGGCGGTGGTCCCCTGACCAGTGACGATACTTGGGCCCTCCTGGGCACTGACTCTGGCAGTGGTCTCCTGACCAGTGACGATACTTGGGCCCTCCTGGGCACTGACTCTGGTGGTGGTCTCCTGACCAGTGACGATACTTGGGCCCTCCTGGGCACTGACTCCGGCTGTGGTCTCCTGACCAGTGACAATACTTGGGCCCTCCTGGGCACTGACTCTGGCGGTGGTCTCCTGACCAGTGACGACGGTGCTGGCGGTGGCGTCCCGACCGCCGGGAAGGATGCCGCCCTTCTCCGCCGTGCTGCTCACACTAGGCTGTGCAGACTTCCTCTAGCCCTTCCCCACCTTTGGAGGAGTCACAGCTGACTCTGCAATCCCCCTGGAACCCCTGTGAGTTGTTTTGCCACCAGGAGTCTTCACAGGGTCCCGTCAGCCACTTTCCAATTTCAGAGCCTTTACAGGGGGTGGGCTGCCAGTGCCTTGGCTCCGGGTCACACTGCCAGTCCTGGTGGCTGGTGCACTCCACACACCTTGAACAGGCACCACTGGTATTGGAGGCTTTTTGGCTGAGGCGCTACGACGGGACTGATGAATTGGAGGGGGGGTGGCAAATAGGTCAACTTTACACAGGGACAGTTTCTGACGAACACTGGGATGGGTAGTTGGAGGGGGTCTGGGAGTGGAGGAAGAGGAGGTGGTTGTAGGAGGTGTCACTTTAGGTGTTTTGGGTGCAGGTAATGGAGGCTGTCGTGAGGTGGATGGATGTTGGGTGTGTGGGTGCCCGCGTTTGTGTACTTTGGGAGTGGGCGTCACAGACAAACTGGGAGAGGACACAGGGGACGTGTAAATGGGAGTGGAGGTGGTGAGTGCAGGTGAGCGGGGTGTGGTGCTGGGTGTTCTGGTGCGAGTCCTGGTGCCTGTAGATGTAGTGCATGCAGGTGTGAGTGTAGACGAGACTGGGAGGGAGGAGGGAGAAGAGGAGGAGGGGGACACAGTGGAGGCAGTGGATGTTGCTGTGTCTGCACGTGGGTGATGCTTGCGTGTGTGCCTGTGGGTTGTGTGGTGCCTATGTTTGCCTGAGATACTTTTGTGTGTAGAGGTGTGTGCATGCTGGTCTGATGGTGTGCTTGGGATAGGCTGGGGTACAGGGGATTGGGTCTGGGTGGAGGAGGTTGGAGGGGGCAGGCTAGACACAGGGACAATGGCTGCCATCAGTGCTGAGACCAGAGATTGCAGGGTTCGCTGAAGGGCAGCCTGACCAGAATGAATGCCCTCCAGGAATGCATTACCGTGTTGCAACTCCCTTTCTACACCCTGGATGGCATTCACAATGGTAGACTGCCCAACAGTGAGGGACCTGAGGAGGTCAATGGCCTCCTCACTGAGGGCAGCAGGGGTGACTGGGGCAGGGCCTGAGGTGCTTGGGGTGAAGGTGATGCCCTCCATCCTGGGTGAGTGGGCACGGGGTGAACGCTGAGGGGCTGCTGGGAGGGCGGTGCTGGTAGGGGAGGTGGCGGCTGTACCTGTAGAAGTGGGGCGCACAGATGGTGCCGCCACCACAAGGGAGCTCCCATCGTCGGACGAGTCTGTGTCGCTGGTTAGTGATCCGGTGGCCGACGGGAAGCTCCCCTCGCCCTCCGTCCCACTGGTGCATTCAGAGTCCATGGTGTTGCCCTCCAAGGCCATGTGGGATGCAGCTCCCTCATGCTCCGGTGCCACTGTACCTCCACCTGATGATGCTGATGCACAAAAGAACATGGAGAGCACAAAAAGGGGGGGGGGGAGACAGAAGAAAGACAGGTTGAGTGCATGGCATACCGCGACCGTTGGCGGACACTACAGACATAGCAGCCCCCTGCACTACGCTGTGCTCCTGGCCTCTACAGATGCAATTCCTGGGATCTGGCCTACATGGCTATGGTGGACCTCTGCACACATGGATGCCACAGTGGCATCTATACCTGTACTTGGCACTCTACTGCGGTGTGGTAGGGAGCCACATGGCCTGCATTATGGAGGGGCCTAGTCTACCTATGTCTGCCTGGCCTAGGTACACCCACAGGACTTCTCCCCCACCCAGACCCCTCCACTGCGCGCAAAGTCCGCAGAATGATGTTGTACTTACCCCCTTGTGTCTGCTGTGATGCCCTCAAGTGCCCATCCAACTCAGGGTAGGCCACCGCCAGGATCCGGAACATCAGGGGGGTCATGGGGCGACGGGCACCCCTCCCACGTTGGGAGGCCATCCCCAGCTGAGCCTCCGCCGTCTTCTTGCTCCAGCGGCGAATGTCCTCCCATCGTTTACGGCAGTGGGTGCCCTGTCTCTGGTGGACCCACTAGGGTCCGGACGTCCTTGGCGATGGCACGCCAAATGTCCTTCTTCTGGTGGGCGCTGACCTACATGACATGCACAAGGGAAGAAGAGAAGTCATTAACAACCACATCGTCAATGTGCGTGGCCCCCCTCCCTACCCTAGCCATGTGGCACATTCATTCACATGCATTAATGTTCCCTGAACTCTGCCCCCTTCCCTCTTCCAACCAGCCCTCTCCACCCAGGCCTAGCCCATACAACGTGCTCCCAGTGTACTTACCTGTTGGTCTGGAGGACTGTAGAGTAGCGTGTACTGGGGGAGGACCCCGTCTACCAGTTTCTCCAACTCCTGAGCAGTGAAGGCAGGGGCCCTTTCCCCAGACGCAGCAGCCATCATCGCTTCCAGACCGAGGTCACAGCAGCACTTGCAGTGTAGGTCCTCTCCTGTCGAAGATCGGGTATCTAGTGATTGAACAGATAGAAAATGGCGGTGACGTCCGCGGCGGTGCGTATCATCACCGCCGGCGCACTTCCTCATTGGCTCCTGGGACCCATAGGGTCTACGACCGCCTACCGCGACGGTGTGCAACGCCAACGCAGTTACCCCACAATCCCATTGTCCCTGTTTAGAGGTCAGGCAGCCGTCATTTCAGCGGCCCTCATGGCTCCATTTGCTTTTGCGTCACACATAGCTAGGCCTACACTCAACACACATACAGGAAGGGTTTTGTGTTTGGTGTCGTGTTCTGTGTAACTGTAGGTACATACCTGGAAAAAAGTTGACTCGATCCTCGCTGTTGTCCTTCCGTCAGCTGGGACAATTGAGAAGATGGCGGAATCCTCCGGTGTACCGACCGCTGGTGGACCTGTTGACAATGGAGGAGCGACATTTAATCGTCACCTACAGGTTTGACCGTGCCACTATCCAGGAACTATGTACCCAGTTGGAGCCAGACCTGATGTCACCAATCCGCCATCCCACTGGAATCCCCCCTGACGTGCAGGTGCTGTCAGTGCACCATTTCCTTGCAAGTGGGTCTTTTCAGACAACAGTGGCCATGGCATCAGGGATGTCCCAGCCTATGTTTTCCAACGTGCTGTCCAGAGTGTTGTCTGCCCTGCTGAAACACGTAAGGAGATACATCATATTCCCTGAGGTGGAAGATTTGGCTACAGTGAAAGGTGACTTCTATGCCCTTAGACATATCCCCAGCGTCATAGGTGCTATTGATGGGACCCATGTGGCTTTGGTCCCCCCCCACAGGACTGAACAGGTGTACAGGAACCGGAAGAGTTATCATTCCATGAATGTACAGATGGTCTGTTTGGCAGACCAGTACATCTCGCAGGTAAATGCTATGTTTCCTGGCTCAGTGCATGACGCATACATCCTGCGGAATAGCAGCATCCCTGATGTGATGGGTCAACTCAAGAGGCACTGTGTGTGGCTATTAGGGGACTCTGGTTACCCCAACCTTTCCTGGCTATTGACTCCAGTGAGGAATCCCAGGACCAGGGCAGAGGAACGCTACAATGAGGCCCATGGGTGGGATAGGAGGGTGATCGAACGCACCTTCGGCCTCCTGAAGGCCAGGTTCAGGTGCCTCCATATGACAGGTGGTTCCCTATTCTACTCACCGAAGAAGGTGTGCCAGATCATCATCGCCTGCTCAATGCTTCACAATCTTGCTTTGAGATGCCAGGTGCCTTTTCTGCAGGAGGATGGTCCAGATGACGGTGTTGTGGCAGCTGTGGAGCCTGTGGAGCCTGTGGACAGTGATGAGGAGGAAGCTGAGGAAGAAGACAACAACAACAGGGAGTCAGTCATACAGCAATATTTCCAGTGACACACAGGTGAGAACATTTTCATTTTTAACATTACATTCACTGTCACACGTCTTACTCTATCCAGTGTGTAATTTAATGGGATTATTTGGTAACTGAGTTGTTCCTTTCCTTTACGGTTTCACAGGTGTGGTTACCAACGTGTGTCATCTGCATGCATCCTTCAAGGACTTGTGATGTGTGACATTGGTATGTTGCCTTAACAACTAAAAAATCATTTTGACACTGTCATTGATCATACATTTTACAAAATCATAGACTGACTCCAGAATGTTTTGTGGTTCAAGGGTGTTTATTTAAGTGCTCAAAAATGGAGGGGGGTTGTAAAATGGTGATGGGTGATGGTGGAGGAATGTCCATGGCAGAGTCCAGTCTATTAGTCTCACAGGTGCACTGCCCATCTGGGCATAGGAAGTGGAGCTGGGGCAGTAAAAGTATGGACAGGGTAACAAAGTGGGACGGTGGGGGGTCAATCAGGGTGGTCTCATTTGCTGGCGGGTGTCTTGCCATCTTGCTCTGTCCTGTTCCTGGATCTCAGGGACCGCTTGCGTGGCGGTTGTCCGTCTGCAGGGGGTGGGGTGCTGGTGTGGTGGTCCTATGGTGGGGCGTCCTGTCCACTAGCGCCGGCGGAGGTGGTGGGCAGTTCATCGTCCATGCTAGTGTCAGGGTCCCCTTGGAGTGCCACGGTGTCCCTCAAGGTCTGCTGTATGTCCTTCAGCACCCCTCCGATGGTGCCCAAGGCGGAGCTGATGGTCCTGAGCTTCTCCCTGAAGCCCAAATACTGTTCCTCCTGCAGGCGCTGGGTCTCCTGAAACTTGACCAGGACCGTCGCCATTGTCTCCTGGGAGTGGTGGTATGCTCCCATGATGGAGGATAGAGCCTCGTGGAGAGTGGGTTCCCTTGGCCTGTCCGCCCCCTGTCGCACAGCAGCCCTCCCAGTTCCCCTGTGTTCCTGTGCCTCCGTCCCCTGGACCGTGTGCCCACTACCACTGCCCCCAGGTCCCTGTTGTTGTTGGGGTGGTGGGTTATCCTGGGTTCCCTGTAGTGGTGGACACACAGCTGATTGACCTGTCCTGGGTACGGAGGTTTGGGCCCGCTGGGTGGGTGTTGTGCTGGGGTTACCAGAGGGTGGAAGGTCAGTGTTGGGCTGTGCCTGTGCAAGGGGAACCGACTGTCCTGAGGCCCACGATGGTCCGGGCTGGTCATCAGGCTCCAGTAGGGCAGAGCTGCTATCGTCACTGTGTGCCTCTTCTGTGGGTGGAGTGGAGATGTCGGGACCCTCCGGTGTGGTGACGGTCCTTCGTGATCCTGCAGGGGCATAAGAGCATGATTATTGCATGTGTGTGTGTCATGGTGTGCAATGGGTGGGTGAGTGTGTACCCCAGTGCTAGCATTCCTGTGTGGGGGCTTGTGTGATGATGGTTAGGGGGTTGTTCTGGGTATGTGCAGTGAGCATGCTTTGGTGAGGGGTGACCATGCTTAGTTGTGTCATGCAGGGCTTGTTTTTAGGATGTGTGATTTGTGTTCTTAGTACATTAGTGTGGAGTTGGAGTGATAGGGGAGGGTGTGAGGGTGGGGGTGTGTGATAGCATGCAGGTAGGGTGGGGGATCTGATAGTTAAGATTTGACTTACCAGTGTCCATTCCTCCACCGACTCCTCCGAGGCCCTCTGGATGCATGATGGTCAAGACTTGCTCCTCCCAATTTGTTTGTTGGGGGGGAGGAGGTGGGGGTCTGCCGCCAGTCCGCTGTACTACGATGTTGTGCCTGGAGACCGATGAACGCACCTTCCCCCGTAGGTCGTTCCACCTCTTACTGATGTCCTCCCGATTTCTTGGGTGTTGTCCCACTGCATTGACCCTGTCGACTATTCTGCGCCATAGCTCCATCTTCCTGGCTATAGAGGTGTGCTGCACCTGTGAGCCAAATAGCTGTGGCTCTACCCGTAGGATTTCCTCCACCATGACCCTGAGCTCCTCATTGGAAAAGCGGGGGTGTCTTTGGCGTGCCTTGGGGTGGTGTGTGTGATGTGTGAGGTGGTGAATGTGGTGATGAGTGTAGTGATGTGTAGTGGTGTGTGGTGTTTTGTGCGAGGATGTTGTGTGGGTGATGGTGTTGTGTGCCTCTGTGTGGTGGTATTGTCTATTCTGTGCTCTCTCTCTCTGGCCTTCTTTCTGTATTTTTGGTCGTAGGGGTTTGTGGGTGATGTGGGTGTGTGTTTTATATTGTGTTGGGTGTGTGGGAGTGGTGTGTGTATGTGTTTCAGGTGTGTGTATTTGGAATTGTCCAATGTGGCGGTGTTTTGGAAATGTGCGTGGATTCGTGTGTCGTAATAGCATGGGCGTGTTTCTGTTGGCGTGGAGGTGGAGGTTTTGTTTTCGACAGTTTAACACTGACCTTTGGTGTGGCGGACTTGTGTGGGTGTCTGAGTTTCGGCGGATTCCGAGATGTGGGTCATAATAGCTGTGGCGGAATTCCGCGGCCGTGGCGGTGTATTGGCGGTCTTCTGCACGGCGGTAAGTGGCTTTTACCGCCAATGTTGTAATGACCCCCATGGTGTTTACGATATAGGACATGTATGTGTATGTTTTACATGTCCTGGAGATGAAAAATTACTAGAGTCATTATTTACTGTTGTAAGACCGATCTCTCCCATAGACTAACACTGGATCTACTTATTACATTTAATAAGTGTTAACTTTAGTTTGAAACCAGATAAAGATATTTTCACACTCAAATGAATATAAATTAAAAACTTTTTTAATGATAAAATCAGAAATTAAGTTACTATTCTGAAAACTGCACTTCTAGAAAGTTGGCATTTTTCTTCCCTAAACCAACTATGCCTTTCTGCCCGTGTCCCAGGTCACATGACTGTGGATTGCTCTCCTGTAGTGGGTTGTGTATTGCTTCCAGGCCTGGGATAAAAAGGCCTAGGCATGAGAAGAGTGAGTCTTCCTGACAGGGTTGCTGTAGAGGAGCATTACTCTGCCCTGATAACAATTCCAAGGGCCATGCCTGCAGCACACACAAAGGAAACTGACACCAGACCTGCTTGCCTTAGTCACCATAGGCAATTTGGAGCCAGTGCTGTGAGAAGTGAAAGGACTCACCAGAATTAGCTTTGGAGTTAGGTCAGGGAATGCCCCACGCCAAGACTGGTACCAGGTATAAAAGTGCAACATTCAGACCCTCTCATCTGAACACTCCAGGAGCTGTGGAAGATTCAGAAGAAGGACTGTTCTGCTGTCTGAGGAGGAGGGACAGACTCCTGACTGAAGAAGGATTGGTCATGCTAGCCTTAAACCCAGGTTACCCAGAGTGACTCCATGGGTAGGTTGGCTCACACCATGTGCGAGCTTCAGGAACATAGCTAGCATCTTGAGGCTTCCTTGCAATGTCCTAGCTGACAGTGGCAGCCGGAAGGTTTAGGAGGGAGGGGGCAGGCGGGAAGCACACACACACTCATTCTTTCACACACACATGGACGCACGCACATCCATTAACAACACTCAGAACATTCAAACATGCACGCATGCACCAAACATTCATTTTAAAAGATCACACACACACTCATTCTTTCACACACACATGCATGCACATCCATTAACAACACTCATAACATTCAAACATGCATTCACACACCAAACATTCATTTTTAAAAGATCACACACACACACACTTACCTTCAGCCTTGGAGGTCCCAGGAGGGTTGGGACTGCTGCCTTCCCTTCGGTCAGCCAATGAGAGAAGGAAGCATTCCCAGCCTCGTCACAGAGTGGGATGGGGTCAGTGAGACTGCTGACCCCACCCCACTCTGTGATGAGGTGTCACTGATTGAAACTCGCTCTGGGCGCTTCAGGGCTTGAACCAGAAGCGCCCAGGCCGAAGTCAATGGGTGACACTTTCCTCATCACCCAGGGGAGGGCCTTGAGGTACCTTTGATGAGCAGAGGAGGTCACGCCCATAGGAGCTGTGACCTCCTCAGCCCAGCAAAGATCAGCTCAGGCAGCCAGGAGTCTGCGCAAATCACGCATGTCTAGTCTTGGCTGCCTGACCTGAACATGAAGAGTGTCTGTCAGGCTGACCTTTGTTCAGCCTGACAGACACTCTTCATGAGGGGCAAAAGGTGGGAGGGTGTGGCCCCTCCACCCTAAAGGACGGGCCGCACCTGCTAGCTGACCAGAATCAACTGGACCTGCCTGGACCTTCCTGAGCCTTTCTGTTGGCCTGATCACTAAGAGGTGCCCCACAGACCCTGGACGCTTGACTGGCATTAGTGTGAACTCCTCCTGAAGAAAAGGAAAAGATGCAGAAGTTTTGGGCTCATCTTAACCGCAAAGTGACCACTTTTTTCCTAGAATGGACTGCCTGTGACAAGTGCTGTTGTGAAGCTGCAGAAGTACTTGCTGACAGTGACTGTCCATAACAACTAACAATGCCAGCACTTCTTACCAAAAGCCTGCAGGGATCGCCCATGTGCCCATCCGAAGTTGCCGCTATGATCGTCACTTTGTGTTACTAAATCTACTGTCCGTGATGCTAGACCTGCTCCTTGTGCTGAAAGTGACCTCCCCGCAGCCACAATCTATGCAAATGTAACTCTTTGTGCCCCAGTTGGCCTAAACTTGTGACTTTCCCCCTGTCCAGTGAATCCAGCTAACTGTGAGTGGAACTTTTTTTACGGTATTTTCACCTAAAACCTCTAAAACTTATATCTCCAATTTTACTGATTGTGTTGCTGTTGAATTTGTGTTGTTATATTTACTAAAATTCTTCTTTTTTTAAATTGGTTTCAGATTTTACTTATGTTCTGTTTTTATTTTATTACTATTTCTGTGCTGCATAAATAATTTACACATTGCCTTTAAGTTAAGTTGGTGCCAAGCTACCGGAACGTAAAGCATAGGTTTTTTAGTGACTTTTTTTGTTCACTCTGAAAAGATTTGTGTTATTTGAGTGCGGCTTCAACCCCTCTCAACTAATAACCCAGGTACTTACAGGTCCTCCTTATAAGTCCTAGTGCAATTTTGAAAGGGCTGTTATAAGAAGGGACTCTGTCTCTCTGGCGAGTTAACCCACCTATGGCAGGCAAAGCCTTTGGGCGAAACACCAGGCAAACATGAAGGAATTAATGAGAAAACACTGATTACCATGTGGTACCTCGTACTGCAGTAAACATGAAATTATGAGCCTAGTTCCATAGTTTGAAATGTTCTGATGAGCTGTATTCAACTATGCCATTCGAATTGCTTCTAAACATGAAGATACAAAAGAATCGAGAACACACTTTGAAAAGATCAAAAAGTATATTTATATGTCGAGCTATGCTCAGGCAATAAAGTTTCGAATCCACGTTTTCGTTTCCAGTGCATTTATTGGTTCCATACACAGCAAGTTTATCAGAAAAAGCAAAGCAAGACAGCCGACACGTGTTTCGCCCCCTTGTGGTGTATTCACCTGGGGCTTTTTCAAGGCTGAAAATAATAAAAGAGTAATGAGGCCAGAGTAGTATTACTATCAGGACTGATCGCTTAAAATATTAGAAGCCCAATGGAGATGCTATCCCTTGGTGCAAGAACAAATATAGATGTGCCTAAGGAGGGAAAAAGGAATATTGAGTGGTGATCATAACCACGTTTAAGTCCCGAAGTCAAGCCCAAGACTGTTGTGGCATAGATGAAATAAATAGATGAAAAGATAGATGGAAAATAGATAACTGATGGTGTCAAAAAACATGCTCATAGACTTGTGACAAAGATAAACGGTTCAAAAAGTATAAGTAGAAGTAAGGTATGAATAGTTAGTGTTTAAGATTCAAAATTCAGAGTAGAAGTAGTGCTGGCACCGTGAGACTTAGGGTAGCTGACACATTAGTATTATATATAGTAATCGTTAGTGATCAAATATATAAGTTAATGGTTACAGTCAAAGGGCATCATACCATTATTGTTGTACATCAAGGAAGATTCATAGCTTAATGTATATAGTCTAGGAGGAAGCAAGGCGTAGGATTAAAACACTTGGATATACTTAATCAATCATGAATGAGATACATATGAGTATTAGACAGAACCTAATAGTAAAAAAGGTTGCAGGTACTTGTCCTAGGCATGTTCTATGTCATTATTTCCCAATACAGCATGGCATGGGCATGGGAATAAAAGTAGGACCACTAGAACTTCTGGTCTTACCATATAAATAGCCACAGAACCGATGTAGGCGTTTTTTCCCAATCCAATATGGCGCTGGCTCGGGATGCCGCGATCACGATCTCAGGATCATTTTGAGGATTCTCCTATCGTATCTAAGGTAAGGGACAAAAGTCCCATGGAATAATTTCTAATATCAATCTATAACACGTCTTTAGCTGTCCTGATTTACTGCTTTTTTGATTTTCGTTGCAACATCCGACTACACAACTCAACCAATTAAATAATAACATGTGTAACATATCTATTGGACATGATCTATGTTTTTCTCATCACTACAATATTCGTTAATACTGATCAGGGAATGACTGCTTAGATTCTATGTTAAACAAATGTGAATATAGGATACTTAATACGCTACCAAATAGTTATAACTTGTTAGACAACATCAATATCCTTCAGAACTCCCTCTGGGGAACTGATATACTTGTTACTCATTGACTGTATGTTACTATAGGGCCACTTAAACCTAATATTAGCATAATGACATAGAACATGCCTAGGACAAGTACCTGCAACCTTTTTTACTATTAGGTTCTGTCTAATACTCATATGTATCTCATTAATGATTGATGAAGTATATCCAAGTGTTTTCATCTTCCGCCTTGCTTCCACCTAGACTATCTACATTAAGCAATGAATCTTCCTTGATGTACAACGATAATGGTATGATGCCCTTTGACTGTAACCATTAACTTATTTATTTGATCACTAACGATTACTATATATAATACTAATGTGTCAGCTACCCTAAGTCTCACGGTGCCAGCACTACTTTTACCCTGAATTTTGAATCTTAAACACTAATTATGCATACCTTACTTCTACTAATACTTTTTGAACCGTTTATCTTTGTCACAAGTCTATGAGCATGTTTTTTGACACCATCAGTTATCTATTTTCCATCTATCTTTTCATCTATTTATTTCATCTATGCCACAACAGTCTTGGGTTTGACTTCGGGACTTAAACTTGGTTATGATCACCACTCAATATTCCTTTTTCCCTCCTTAGGCACATCTATATTTTTTCTTGCACTAAGGGATGGTATCTCCATTGGGCTTCTACTAACATTTTAACCTATCAGTCCTGATAGTAATACTACCCTGGCCTGATTACTCTTTTATTATTTGGAGCCTTGAAAAAGCCCCAAGTGAACACACCACAAGGGGCGAAGCACGTGTTGGGTGTCTCGCTTTGCTTTTTCTGACAAACTTACAGTGTATGAACCAATAAATGCACTGAAAATGAAAACGTGGATTTTAAACTTTATTGCCTGAACATAACTCGACATACAAATATACATTTTGATCTTTTCAAAGTGGGTTCTCGATTCTTTTGGATCTTCATGTCTGATTTGGGGCTAACTGGTCCATCCCCCAATTGACTATCCACTGTTTAAATACTTAATTTTGGGCAATTTTGAGAACAGGGAGAATTGGACCTTGGCTGCTTGTTTTTGCTTCTAAACATGCATGATCTACTCCAAAGAGAAAGGATGGAAGTTTTTGGACCCCGTAAGCCGAATGTGCATAAATAAGCAGAGGGGCCAGTCAGAGTCCTAAATATTAAAGTGTCTATTGTGAGGGTTTGGCATGTTTCACCAGGAAAGATGCAGGCTGCTAAATATGAGGACACTAGTTAGTACTTGTGCCGGACAAAATTAACTTAACATCGAACCTGCATCTCCTTAATCCCCTTGTGTTGAGCAAGAGACCATTAAGCTAATGTGCATTAGTGTCAAGAGCAGTGAGAAAAATGTGCTTTTTTGGTGAATAAAGATAGTTCCCTTCAAGCTATTATTTTGATATTGCCACTAAAAGCTGCGGAGTTCTGAGGTATAAAGGGCGTTTTCCCATATCCTCCTCCCAGTTAAAAAACAAAACAAGGTGCTTCACGTGACCTGTGGCACATAGATGTAGCTACAGTAAAGCAGCAAGAGTACACAACCTAGACCCCCTCAAAGAAGGGTGGCCTCAGACATCAAGGGCACAAGGTGAAAGGGGATAGTTACTGGCCAGAATTAACTGGTAGGCAGCCCAACCCCAGGTACTTTAGGTACAGCTAGGGAAAGTGGAGGGGACCATTAATGTAGTGAAGTAAGAAGACAGATGTTTTACACGGCTACATACTCTAATATCAAGTCATGCTAATAGTTTTCCCTTCCCCACACCCATAGCCACTAGTCCAAGGAACCCTTGATGCACCATTCTCACAATTCTGAATTTCTGGAAGTAGTAATCTGTTATCAAATTTTGGGCAGGTAGAGAAAATGGGTCTGGGGCTTGGCTGTTCAGGGTTGAAGTCAAACTCAGAGTTCTTTGACAAATTTCCCACACGTAGAGTTCTTACATTGATTTGGCTGAAGCTTAATGATGAAGCCTCCAGACAAATGTGAACCCCCTGAGTCAAATAGATTGGTTTACAAAATGACCTCCTGAAAACATTGAGAGTGAGACAACATCACAAGAGGTGCTCCTAAGAGTAAATGTAAGGAATAAACTAATTTAGGAGGCTTTATCAACTTTGTAGGCCTTCATCTAATATGATAACTGTTAGGAAACCAAGGGCCACATTTATACTTTTTGACGCACAACTGCGCCAACGCAGTTGTGCGTCAAAAATGTTAACGCCGGCTAACGCCATTCCAAAGCACCTTGCGGGCGCCGTATTTATGGAATGACGTTAGCCGGCGGAGCTGACTCGTGTGCGTATAAAAAAATGACCCACACCAGGCAGCGCCGGCGTAGGGGAAAATGGAGCTTGGGCGTCAAAAAATGGGGCAAGTCGGTCTGAGGCAAAAAATCTGCCTCAACCCAATTTGCGCCATTTTTTTTGACTCCCACCCTCCATTGACATGACTCCTGTCTTAGCAAAGACAGGAGTCATGCCCCCTTGCCCAATGGCCATGCCCAGGGGACTTCTGTCCCCTGGGCATAGTCATTGGGCATAGTGGCATGTAGGGGGGCACAAATCAGGCCCCCCATGCCACAAAAAAAAAAAACTTACCTGAACTTACCTTTAGTTCCCTTGGATGGGTCCCTCCATCCTTGGGCGTCCTCCTGGGGTGGGCAAGGGTGGCAGGGGGTGTCCCTGGGGGCATGGGAGGGCACCTCTGGGCTCCTTCCGAGCCCACAGGTCCCTTAACGCCTGCCCTGACCAGGCGTTAAGAAATGGCGCAAAAGCGGCTGGACGTAATTTTTTTTGACCCGCCCACTCCTGTGCGTCATTTTTGCATGGGAGTTTAAAAAGGCGCACATGCCTTGGAGTCATTTTTTAGACGGGAACGCTTACCTTGCATATCATTAACGCAAGGTAGGTGTCCACGCTAAAAAATGACGCAAACTCCAAGATCTTTGGCGCTAGACGGGTCTAACGCAAAGTATAAATATGGAGTTAGCTTTGCGTCGGATTTGCGTAAAAAAAAAACGACGCAATTCCGGCGCAAACAGAGTATAAATATGCCCCCAAGTTTTCATTGCAAGTACTTTGTGAACTACCAAAAATGCCTGCTATGCTGCCCAACCCTTTAAGTGCTGATCCATGTTTAGCTGGAAATGCCTCTTCTGTTTGTTACCAATGTCAATGGAAAACCCTCTAAACTAGTAATCCATTAAATCTACTTCATGTCATGGACATGCATTACACTACCAAATCCAGCTCCTGCAAATCCAATAAAGCAGGTAGTCATGCCCCAAGATTAGACCTTGACAATCAGAAAGACTTCACTGAGTGACCTGGGAAAATCTAGAAATCAAAGGGAAGTTGTACATGTGAACTGGATGCTTGAGGTAATCTAGTAAAGCTGGGACCCGTGCTGACAGTGAATGCAGAAAAAAACTGTTGAGTGTGCTGGCCAGTAGAGAAACAAAATGCTCATGTTGACTTTATTGTCCTCAGAAGGCTCATAAAATGTTAAAGACGTCTGGAATGATAGGGAATTGTTCATGTGCTGGACTTAAAATAAAGAAAACCTTGGAAGATGAGGAACTGGGAACGCATGGTCTACTAAAATGGTCTATTGATGATTCTTCAACATCAGCTCACTCTGATCCTCTCCTTCCGATCCTGTTCACAGACACATTTGTAAGTGCATGGAAAGAATCACTTAGATTTGAAAAAAGGAGTTAAATAAAACACTTATTTCTGTCTGTGTGTTCTATAGTTCAGGAATGCAAAGTTTAAAAAGGGACTTCTGTGTTCGATTGGTGTAGATTATTTTTTTTAGAGACAATTGGTCACTAGTTAATTTGAAAACGCACTTATTTGTTGGAAGTGGGTGTGATACATTTTGTCACTGAAGCGGTTGTTTTCTGTAGAATTAATATAGGAGTAGGCACAGTTACCGTCCAGAAAAAATGATAATCCATTAAATAATATAAAAGCTAGGGTGGTATAAAATCTCGAAGATTTTCACTGACAAACTTGCGCATTTCATCTAATTCCCTTCATTGCCATCTAATTGGAAAGTTAAGCAGTGTGAGGTACTGTTTCTGAGGGGGTAAATCCATCACATATGCCTTCCTTAGAAAATCTATAGCTCCCAGAACAATTTTTTGGATGTTTATGCTGATTGAAATTAACCTGGCTTTCTGGTTTGAGAAAAATGTTTGTTATTCTGATTCCTTCTTTTCCTGTTTCCAAAGCTATGAAAATGGTACAATATTCCCAATATGAAGTGCAAGATCTTAGACCCGGTATGACTATGATTTTGCTTCAGGGATACCTCACTTTTGTGGCACAGCCGAACAAAAATCATTTTTGGCATTTACAAAATCATGTAAAGCCATGTCACTTGGCAATACATGGCATTGCGTGGTTTATTAAATACAGAGTAACGCAAGGCAGAGCAAATTGCTGCCTTGCATTACTTAGCGTCAGGGAGGCATTACATATTTAGAGCATGGGCGTTCCCATGCATCCACCCATGTATTTTTACACAATTCCATATTTTTAAAGACTTGTAAACCTGGTTTGTCCCAAAATGGTGACCTACCGACAGAGCCATATCAAAGAGACATCTCTTTATTTCTCCTTATTACTTCCTCCCCCATTTGTGCCTCATTCTGCTACACACAAATAGGAATATGCCTCTAAGAATTGTTTTTGAGCAGGAAGGTGTCCCTTTGTGTCCACTATGGTCCAAGGGTGCCTGCATTGGCATTAGGCAGCACACAGTGGGCCAAGGCTAGGTGAGAGCAGAAATGTTCCGTATATATGGAAATGTGGAGCATTTCTGCTCTCTTCCTTCACACAGAGTGGTACAGCAAGTTCCCTTACTGTATTACATGAAAACATACTAAATGAGTCTCTTGATGTTTACCCATGATATGTATCATGTCAGATGCCAGAATTTTAGTTTCTAATACAATTCCTTGGACTGTCACTGTTTATTGGTTGAAAGGGTTATCTTGAAGACATGTAGCACTTTTATATTGGTCCAAAATTGCTGATTTAACTACATCTTCTGGATTTGAGCACAATAATTAAATTAAATCGTCCTGTCTGACCATCTGCTACTACTGAAGTTTCACCGGGATTGACATAGTTTCTGTGGATATGCATTGCAAACTTAGGTGTCAATTGGAAAGTCACTGCTTTCATTAGCTCTAAAAGGCTATAGCAATGACAGAATATATTAAATATGAACACCCTGGATATAAACACATACTGTTTGTGATATGGCCACAACATGTTGCAAATCCTTTGTACTCGAGGAATCCCCTAGGTTTGCATGGGCCCAGGATTGTTATAAAAGCTATTTCCTACTGAAGGAACCTTCCACTGTGTTGGATTGAAATGGCTAGAGCCTTTCATGAAGCGCTTTTCCACAGCGAGGCATGCAGTACATATTTGATAAAAAGGGAGTGAAATCTATGGGGTTTGTTAAGTATTATGTGAGAGGCACCACTAAATATCATGCTTCTGTCAATCTTTATTATAGCAAACTCAACCCACATGATCTTCAGACAATGACCAGAGATATCGGATAAGAAGACTGAGAAGCATCATTGCGGTGGGAAATACCTACAAAACTCTTTAAACCATCCAGCTTGAATGTTGATCAACATTGCTTATTTCAGGTTGGTGCCACAACAGCTGTCTGAATTAGCCCACAGGGATCTTTGGCCTGGATTTTCTTCTGGGGATTTCCTTCTTACCTGAGGGCAGATTTGCCTGCTGGAGCATGATAGACTTAAAGGAAAGTTAAGAAGATTTCATACATTGGAAATTAATGACCAGTGAAACAAAGTCAAAGTTATTGATTAGACTTTTGAGACTGATTTTAGCGATGCATTTTAAGGCATGTGTTGAGAATTGTGGCCATTCAGAAGAGCCTAGAAGCAGCCAGTAGTATGAGCCTGCCTGAAGAATGCACATTTACAGGGCACCTGTAGGAGGCCTGCTCAGTTTATAGTGTACACTTATGGTGTGGCACCCTATACTGAGTCCAGGCAACCCTTAGTGATAATGTTTGGGTTCCTAGATAACCAAAGTTTTTTAATAATAGCTGTGGAGAGCAGATCAGGCTTATCAGGGATGAGTGTAAAGCACTTACAATACCACAATTTTTTGTCAGTGATGTTCACGCAAGAAAGAACCAGACCAAGAGTTACAAAAATAATGTATTCTTTATTATAACACTAGTGCTAACCTAACTTTGGTATATCTCCAGTGGTATATATCTACACACAACAAACATACTTAGTAACAAGCAGGAGAAGCATAGAAATACATGGGGCCCTGTTGGGGCTTCCAAACCATGTACTAAGAAAATGGTATGAGAATGGAGGTGTCCAACCAAGGTAAGTGTGTTAGGATCCCAAGGGGGTGGGAAGTACAGAAGTACCCAAGGTAAGTAGTAGAAATCCCCCAGGAGCTCATGTGTAGAGGTGTTATCTAGCCCGGTGTCTCACATGCTAACACAGGACCAGCGCAGTTGCAATTTTTAGGATTCATGATCCTTCCCAGAGGACCCAGAGGAAACCAGTCTGCACAAGAAGGGTTTGATAGTGCCCCCACCCGTGGATACCCAGGAAAGTGGAGTACCTACAACAGGGAGCCCAGATACATAGGGATGAAGTGACGTCAGAAACCTTAATTGGAGTCAATGGTGGCTTCAGTTGCCCAACTGCTATTGCGACCTGTGGACCAGGTCGATGGAACACAAGGATGCAGTCCAGACAGGAAGAACCTGAAAAATGAGGGGAGAGTCCAGACCACTTGGAGATGTCCAGGCAGTGCAGGAAGGCAATGCACACCCTTCTTGGGTAGAGGTTCCTGCAGGACAGTTATGGAAGGAGCACAGCTGCGCAGTCCAGGTGATGCAGGAAGATCCTTGGAGTCACCCACAAGGTGTCCCACGCTAGTTGCCAGATTGCAGAGGGGCCCGTGGTCAGCAGAACCACCAAAAGGCCTTCCCAAGAGCAAGAAGATGCTGCAGGGAAATTTGCAGGATTTTCGGGACCAGCAAGGTCCTGGGAGGGAAGTCAGGGCCGGCCCTCAGCAAGCAGGAGAGCCAGAAGGAATTGTTAGAGCCCCCACAAGGACCCATTAATAGCAGGCACAAGGAGTCATAAGGAGACCTCAGCAGCATAACTAAGAATGAGTCCCACACCTCAGGAGTTGCACAGAGGTCACTGTTTTTGGAGCTGTAGAGTTTTGGAGGCCGGGGCTTCTTGAAGTTTGAAGTTCTTTGGAAAGAAGAGTCAGCAGGCCTTGGTGGCAGCAACAGACGCAGTGCACAGGGGTTCCGTCCCAGTGGCTACAGCAAGGGCCCACTGTCTCCCAACTTGGACAGAAGTCAAGTTGGTCCTGAAGAGGGCCACAGAATCTCCACCTGTGTTGCAAAGCCTAGGGTCCCACCCTCAGGGGAGCACGTAAGTAACCCAGAAAGGGGGTTGGACACTCTCTGTGGTGGCCCACCTATCAGAGGGGATTAGGGACATCACATAGCTGGCCTAACCAGTCAGATGCTCCCAGGGGCCACTATCCATCCTGTTTCTAAGGTGGCAGAACTAAGCGGCCACCTGGCAGAGCTCTTTGCATTTCCCTAGGGAACGAGCTAGAGGGGGGAGTGGTCAATCCCATGTCCTTTGTGCAAGTTTCGCACTAGAGCAGGTACCAAGGGTTCCGGTTGCAAACCAGTTTATGCAAGGAGGGCACCAAATGTGCCCTTCAAAGCAGTCTGATGGTGCTCAGATGCCAACCCACCCTAGCCAGAGACACCCATTTTAAAGGGAGAGGAGATCACACCTCTCTCCTACAGGAAACCATTTGTTCTGCCTTACCCTTCTCAAGGTAGGCTCATCAGCACGAGGGCAGAACATTGTCTAATGCTGGCATCAGCATGGGCTGGCATTCCGACCCTGCAATTCTGTACAGGCAGATCTGGGGGATCCTTTAAGTAACCCCCAGAGTACATAGTACCATGCAAATAATACTGGAATCAGTGTAGTTGCATGATTCCAACACGTTTGATACCAAACACTCCTACGTTTGGAGAAGCCATTAGGTAGTTGGACATCTCGTGTTGACCAGTGTCCACTACATACCTCAAGATGGCTTCTCCACACTTATAAAGCCTAGAGAATGGAGTCTGGGTTTTGTAGGCGTACCACTGTTCATGCAGTGGTACCCTCACATTCAGAACCATGCACCCTGCCCTTAGGCTGAAGGGCCTACTATGGGGTGACTTACGGTGTCGAAGTGCAGTGACCATGATATAAGGCAAGCCTTATATCTAAAGTGAAAGGTGCATTCACCATTTCACGGAGGCTGCAATGGCAGGCCTGCAGGCATAGTTTGCATGGCTTCCCATAGGTGGCATAATACATGCCTCAGCCCATGGGAGACCCCTGGGTTACCAGTGACCTGGGTACCTAAGTACCATTTACCAGTGACTTACATTGGGGTTGTCAGCAAGCTAATGGCAGGTGAATGAATCACTTACAAGTCAATTTTAGGGGAGAGAGCACTGACACTGGGGTCGAGGTCCTGGTTCACAGGCTCCCAGTGTACTACAATCTAAACACACTGACACCACGAAGAAAGTGGGGGTAATCATGTCAGCAAGATTCTACTTTCCTACAGCACCATCTTTGAGTTTCCAGGGCACCAAAAGTCCCACAAGAATAATTTTAGAAGAGACTTTGGCCCTGATTTAAGACAAGTGGCGCTGCATCAAATGCAGCACCACTTTTCTTAAGCCCCTTAGTGCCCCCCCTTGACACCATGTGTGCACCATATTTGATATACAGCGCACCATGGCGCAGGGTAGGGCAGTAGCGGAAGCATTTTTATGCTATTAATGTAGTTTGTCGGATAAGCCAACATTTTGGCACTAATCCTGCACAGCACATAGGGGCCCATTGAAAGCAATGGTGGGGCCCCCTTTAACTCCTGCTCTGTGCAGGCATTAAAAATAGCCACAAAACATGATGCAGTGCAATCTCTTAGAATCCACAGTGCCATTTTTGCAGTCTCCCTAACTGGGGAATGCCCCCCTTGCATACATTATGCATGGTGCAGGTATAATGTGGTACAAGAGGTTACAAAGAGGCACAATTAATGCATTGCACCACTCTGTAAATATGATTTTGGGCCCATTGGGCCACATTAGCGTAACATAATTATGCTAATGTGGCGCAAGGAGGCGCTGGGCCCTCTTAAATCTGGGTCTTATTGTTTTGGATACAAGAAGTCCTCTGTCCTTTCAGAGCTACAAAAGACTCAGAAAAGTTCTCCAAGAACACCGAAATGAAAGAAGTCAACATTTGTGGTGATTTGAGCAGATACAGATCTCTTTCAGAACATGCTGAGCTTGGACTCACGGAAAAGGGCCTGCCTTAGGGAAGGTCAAACAATTATACAAGTGCCTTTTGACACAAAAGGCTAACTTCTTCTGAATTTTTTTCAACATTTAAATAATTCACTGAAGGCTTGCACCCCACCTAGCTCATCTCAGCTCATGCAGACCTTTTCAGATATGTCCTTATGCTTTATCCTTTGAGCCTAAATTAGCTCCCTGTATTTGGTGTACATGCAAAAGTAGATCATTTTAGCTGGGTGAACTACTGCTTTGGACCAGCCATGTGCACTTGCACCAGATTCATTTGATTTTTAGGCCCATATTTATACTTTTTGAGGCAAAACTGCACAAATGCAGTTTTGCGCCAAAAAGTTTACCTCCGGCTTGTGCCATTCATGAGCGCAAGTCAGATGCCATATTTATGGAATGACGCAAGCCGGCGGTAAGGAATGGCTAGCATCAAAATAAAAGATGCCAGCCAGGGGTGGAGTGGCAGTAGGGGGAAATGGTGTTAGGGAGCTAGAACTGACGCTAGGCTGGTTAAAGCCAATATATATGGTGTTAAAAACCCTATCGTCATTTCTTGACGCAATAGCACCCCAAAATGACTCCTGTCTTAGTAAAGATAGGAGTCATGCCCACCACCCCAATGGCTATGCCCAGGGGACCAGTGACCCATGGGCATGCCCATTGAACCCAGTGACATTCAGGGGGGCCCATGTAAGGGGCCCCAATGGCACAGCCAAAATAAAATTGTATACTTACCCATACTTACCCAGGATAGGGTCCCCCAACCTCTGGTGCCCCTCTGGTGTGGGTGTTACTGTGGCATGGGGTGGGCATCTGTGGGCCCATTCGATGGTGTTTACCCATGGAAATGGGTCCACAGCTATCCTAACGCCTGGTCTGACCCAGGCGTTAAATAATAGTGCTAAGTAGACTTAGTGCCATTATTTAGGTCTGCCTCCCACCTATGAGTCATTTTTGCACAGGAGGATAAATGTGGCGCTACAGGCTTAGAGTCATTTTTTGGATGGGAATGCCTACCTTGCATCTCATTAACGCAAGGTGGGTTCACACATCCAAAAAATGGCACTAACTCCAAAATGTAGCATCAAAATATAAATTTGGAGTTAAGTTTGTGCCATTTTAGCGTGAAAATAAATGACGCTAAAATGGCGCAAACAAGGTATAAAATGCCCCCTAGTTTCCAGGCAGTCCCTATAGGACAGATCAATTTTTATGTTTGCCAGCAAATGTAATGGATCCAAATTTACCCTTGATTTCAATTTTGCTACTTTTCGCTAGCCAAAATGTGTGAATCTCTTGTCTACATTTGTTTTACGTTTTATCACATTTTTCCTTCTAATATATTCTTTGTACACATTAACCTGTTTCTTTATGTTCTTCAATTATTGAATGTTTGAGATTTGGGTAATTTGTATGTGAAACTCATGTCTATCATTTTGAAATTACCTTCCTGCTCAGGACAAGCTACTACTCGGTGGCTTAGTCTAGAAAACAAGGAAATACAGATTGTTTTAGTAAAATAAAGATTTGCAAACAATTTCTGCTTTGGCTTTTAGAGAGAATGGTTAGGATCTAAAGAGAGGAAAGATGGCATAACTAAATCTGAAAGGCCTCATTAATCTTGGGGCATCAATCCATTATTAAAAATACTAGTTCCTCTGCAAGGGCAAAGGTAGACTAGCCCTCGACCTAAATGAAAAACAGAAGCTGCAGGGATATGAGGAGAGTCGCTACTCCACCCCTTTCCTCACAAAATATGTTCCCCAGAAGGACTCTTAAACTACTTGTGTGAATGGCCTCCTTATTAGATGAATACTCCATAACATATGCCAGTAGTTAGTGAGGGATCACAACCCTGCTTCCCCTTATACAAGATTGCTTGGTCTATCGATTGGATCCCTCTCACCATAACTATACTATTGGTTGAGTGGGGTGGAGGTGGCTGTGTAAGTGCTGTGAAAAACAGTAGCCCACACATCATGGGTAGAACAACCTCTGCCTCCCCCTCCCTCTGTGCCAATCTAGTTTTCATACAGGGCCATATTTATACTTTTTGACGCAAAACTGCGCTAACGCAGTTTTGCGTCAAAAAAATTAGCGCCGGCTAACGCCATTTCGAAGCGCCGTGTGGGCGTCAAATTTATACTTTGACGCACGGCGGCGCAACCAACAGGTGGGAGTCATTTAACAGTGGCGTCACGTCGTAAAGGAAACCAATGTTAACGCGACGCAAATCACTATGGGTCGATTGACGACAGCGCAACCCGGAAAGCGTTGTTTTTTTTGACGCTATTGCGTCAAATTGACCCGCGAAAACTGCCCTTTCAGCATAGGAGAGCCAAAATGGATCCCCGATGCCACTACAGACCCCAGGAGGATGACAGCAGACCAGGAACCAGCCAGGAGGACCCATACCGGAACCAGGACATTTTCAGAAAAAAAAGAAAGTGTCGCTTCAGTGCAGAGGAGCAGGAAATCCTGGTGAAAGAGGTGACGGAACACCAGCACCAATTGTTCATCACCTCTAAATTGCCACTCAGTAGGAGAGAGGCATATGGAAACAAATTGTGGACAAGATCAACAGTGTGGCTGAAGAACGCCGGACAGTCACTGAGTGTAAGAAACGCTGGCATGACTGCAAACGTAGGACAAAAGAAAAAATGGCCAGGAACAGGAAGGCAGCAATGCAGACTGGAGGGGGGAGTCCAGCACACCAGGAGGCCCTGGACCACATGGAGGAGATGGTCGCAGCCGTGATCCCTGAGGAGATCGTCACAGGGATTCAAGGACAGGACAGCGCAGACTACCACGACACAACGCACATGCAGGGTAAGTCGCATGGGGAATTAAATTGCAATAATGGGGACTGTAAGCAGGGGGAGGGGATACCTACTACACAATGCATGTAAGTCAGCACATATATGAAGTGGCATGGGTAAAGGGGCACGGCAGGGGGGCATGCCCAGCACAGACTGAATCTGGGGCACGACAAAATACAGCACCAACAACAGTCCCATGGGGCCATCCTGTAAGTACAATAGAGCCAAGGGAAAGCAGCGACAGGCGGGAAGGCCACTACGTCAAACTCACATCCAGGCACTTGTCTTGCAAAATCTATCCTACATCAACTAGGTCCCTATCAGTAATGCAGTAGCCAAAACAACAACTGCAATGTAACTGCCACAACAGTTGACAATAACACCTCACATCTCTGTGCAGCTATAGTACCAAATGGCAGGAACCTCCCCATGGAACATACATACCTAAATTAGGGGGTGAGGATGACATCTGCAACTATTCATAGAAATAAGACAAAGGCACCAGTACACTCAAATGCCGAATGCCCATACTTGACACATACATAAGCCAAAGTAAACAGCAATAGGAGTCACACAGCACTAAGGACACACACATGCTGCATACGTCAGGGTCTCTCACGTGCCTGGCTAACAAGGCAACATCACTAATGTCATACTGCTCAGACAACAACATTGAGGAGGGGACAGAGGCAACTGGTCACTGAAACACACCTGCACAGTCTGACAACCAAATAGAACCTTCATACGATAAACAGGCCAATCCAATTAAACACACATGACCCAACATCATCTTCAAACATCAACAATGTTTACATCCATACCACATCCTAACATTGACATGCATAGGATATGCCACGTCACATGTACATTTCGGGCAATGTGAATAAAAAGTGTTTGGGGCAGGTCCTGAGAGGCAAGTGTGCTGCCAGGGCATTCACAACACCCACAGTCAGTCAAAGTGTAGTGTTGTAAGTGTAATGTATACTTTGCGCATTAGCTTCAGGCTTTAGGCCTTTGTGCACCTTGCCCTGAATGTACTTAAACGCATGTGCTCACATCTAAGAGCCTCAGAGCACTTTGCACTAAATTCTTTTTATTAGCCTTCCTATCAGTTAATTTAGCAAATAGCCAGTCCTACGGTGTTGTTTATTTGTCAAATCACACTGTTTTGCCTGCTTCAGCACTGGAGTTTGCCAGAACATATTCACTCTGTGCCCCAGTCAAGGATACAGTCTGGTACATTGCCGATAGACGTAGTAGGGGTTACGATTTGGCATTCCTGCGTAGGGACACTTTGTCATCACAATGACATATTACTTATAAAATCACTTCCTTGTCCCAAGACACGCAAGAGGGAGTTTCCAAACAGAAAACCACAACTAGACGCTGCCTGCCTTGCTGCAGATGCAGAACCAGATCACAGGCCATTGCTCTTATATGAGGGATGATGTCTCCCCAGTGATTCAGACAGGCAAGCTCGAAGCTTAACATGCTGTGCTATAAATAGAACAAGCAGAGGGATAGTAGAAACAGTTAGGCACCATGATAGCTTTGTACTAATGTTTTACTCTCCTGCTGACTATTTCAATTCTAACAGTTTGTATTGTTTGGGTTATTGTGGCTCACACCTAAATATCTACAAGTCAGTTGTACAATGAAATCATCATATAAAACAAATACCGTCTTTGTCATTTGTGTATGAGAACATACTGGAAAAGAGAGAATTGTGTAGGATCTGAATGCCCACGACTTCCCTGAGAAGTTCCAAAGATGTCATGCGCTCGGATGTCTAATCATTCCTTTGCTGTGGGAGACCAGAGGCACTGCTAGTTAGCCAGAGCAAAAAGAAAGAATCAGGGTGACAGAGTTAATTACAAAGTTTGTCAGACTTAGTCCCCCACACCATTAGCTATCCTGCTGCCTAGAAAGCCATTAATCTCATGTAGGATAATGAGAGCCCACCCAACAAAATGTCCCTCCATAAGAATAGTTAAACACGGAGGGAGGAGTAGGACAAAAACATGCCTATTCCTAATTTTTTACAAAGCAACACCTAGAGGCGAATAGGCAGACAAGTCTGATAGCTCTATATCATACATGTGACACACAGGTGGGCCATAGGCCTACAACAATGCCCATATGAAGGACAGCAGATACCAAGACAAAAACAGAGCACAAAGTTAAGGCATCCAAAGGCTTGTATCTTAGTGCAAAATTGTCACAACACAGACACACTAATTGTACCCTGTTTCATTGCAGAGGAACATGGATCTCCTGCCGATATGCCTGTCCCTGATTTCCCTGATGACATGGATGACGAGCCCATGAACATTCCACAGGAGACCATCCAAATGGTCCTTGAAAGCCTCCAAACCCCACCTTCAGTCACAAGGAGGAGCTTAGAAGAAGCAGCCACCACAGTGGAACCACCCGCCACCCCAATTGTAAGACCTGCCAGCTCCAACACAGCTGAGGACTCTGACGACACTGGCACCAGCTTCGAAAGAACCGTCGGTGGGGTACAGCGGGAGCTGGCCAAGGAGGTGCGGCAGGGGATGCAAACTATGGCAGCCAGCCTTGAGGGGGTGCGTTTGTGCATGATGTCTTCTGCTGATCAGGCAGCTGCTATGCAAGCCCGAACATCTATCTTGCAGGAACTTGCCAAAACACAGAAGGAAATCTGCACAGCTGTCATCCAGTTGACACAACACCTACAACTGCAATCCAGTCAACGTGTGCACGAATGCAACATAGAATCCCTCAGGGCCGACCTGGCTGCCTACCATCGTGATGTGGCTGCCATTCTCAAAAACCAGCAGGCCCTCCTTGCTGCAGTACTGCCCTTCATAACTCCACAGGGAGCAGCCCCCGGGATGTCTGCCTCCATGTCTTCTAACACTGAGGTGTGTGTTGCCCCTTCACAGCCAACAACAACAAGGACAAACCAGGCAACACACACATCAGAAGAAGAAGACATGGAACAGATAACATCCTCACGGAAGAGTACCTGGAAGCACTAGTCCCTGCACCATGGCCTACTTTCACCAAGGTCCTACATTTTGTCAAATGCCAGTCTCACTACAACTAAACTCAATGACTGTTCTGCAATCCACTGTATGACTTGTCCCCATTGCCAGTGAATGTCTCTCTCCTACTATTTGCCAATTCCTGTCCCTCTGCACTGTCTGTGACATCACCCCAGCATGTCAGGAGCATCATCCACACCCCTTCTGTAGGATCACCATGTAAGAATGCACCAGAACGGACCCAGCAAACATGGTGAATGGACATTTTGCACTACAGCACCTATAAATAAATAGCACTTGCACACCTATTATGTCTCTGTGTTATTTCACACTTCAACTGTGCAGTACATAACTCCAAAGTGCCTGTGTGGCAACCATGTAGATTGTCAATACTACTGTCCTGATATCATGTATTCTGAAACATCTGTGCAGTGGCCAGGATTGCATCATAGCCGTACCATACTGAGGAAAATAACTGATGAAGTGACTAAGCACACACAATCATGCTGTGTTGGACAGAATGTTGCACCATCTATAGCTATTCTAAACAACTAATGGTGGCTGAGAAATGTAGGCACCATGCAATACTAAAATAAGAAATTATGCCGCAAAATGTAATGAAACATTAACAAATTACACTGCATCAATCACCCTTTCGGAGTATACTTCCATGAAGGAAAGTCATGCAGAATTAGTACACACATGATGTAGGTCAGCAATGAAAGCAACAAGACAAGAGTGTGAACAACTCCTCATCTACAAAGATCTCCCTGAACTTCACACTGCAGTCCGACCTATCAATTTACCCACAATAACAAGTCTGGAAGCACTCTTTGTGAAGTAGGGTACATACCAACACAGAACCTTGGTGATCAATGCAAACTACCAATGGTGGTTCTCTCAAATGGTGGATACTTACCAAGTTAGCACACAGGTAGCTGGCATGTGAAACCTCAATTTCCTGGGGATGGCGAGCATAGGACACAAATGTCATACTAAAACATTCAGCTACACTGATGTCAAGGACATGATAAAGTAGCACCTAACGCATCATGTAAAGGATTAACTATATATTTATTTCTATTGAGTAACAAAAGAGGCAACTAAGGGAAAGGTAAACCTACACTAATCTAACCTGACTACTACTAACCCACAACTGTCCCTAACTAACCTAAGCTAAACTTACTCTACACATGTAACGAAACGATCTAAACATCAACCCCCCACCCACCATTATGAGACAGGACACATGCAGGACAACACTTACTAACCTACACACATACTATACTATCCTAAACAAACATATATTTTTTTGTAATTTTTTGTATATTTTTTATATATATATATATATATTTTTTTTTTAAACAGGAATCCCAACATTGCCCCCCACCCACACAAAAAATAAAGATAGAAAGAATAAGTACCCCCCACCCTCTTCCCTAACACTAACTAAGCTAATTACCTATACTTACCTAATACTAATCCCCAAAACCAAACTAACAGTAGAAAATAGGAAAGAGGAGAGAGGGGAGGGGTAAAAGTTCAACAGGGCAAAAGTCCTACAGGTTCGCCCTCCATAGGGTCCGCCTGATGGAGCTGACCCTTTTTTTAATATAGGCCACATCCTGGCTCAGGTTGTCCACCTTATTGACAAGCTTGTCCAATTTCCTACTTAATGCCAGGAAGGCGGCTGGGTCCACAGGAGGGGCTGAAGTTGTTTGTGTGCCGGCCGAGGTTGAGTTTGTGCCAGGAGTTGGTTGCCTACTGGACTGTCCTGGTATTACAACACGGCTGGGTCCAGGTCTGGAGGAAGAGCCAGGGTCTATTGTTCCCGACGTTGCTGGGGCCACTTGGTGAGACCTGGTGGATGTGGTGTTGGTGGCTGTTGTTGGCAATGTAGGCGGAGCCTGTGGTGTGGCCCACCACGCCCCGGAGGCCCGATCCGAATGATATTTGCGGGCCATCCTCCGGTACCCACACTGCACCTGCAGGATGTGCCTGTATCTCATGGCACGCCTCTCAAAATGGTGTCGATCTGCGGCACTCATGTTTGCAGCTGTGAAGAGAAAAGGCAAATATTTACCTTTGGAATTGCATTGGGTGGAATAGCACAATGGGTTATTTGTACATTACTAGAAATGTATTGGTTGCAGCAATTGTCACAACATAGTTCACTGAAAGGCTCAGAGGAAGTACATGTGAAGCCTGCATACATAAGGGCATATCACACTTAGCATATCCATGTCTCTACATGATGGATGACATCACCCTAAACTACTCATCTAAATTATACCTAAGGCATCTGACATTATGGCTGCACCTCTTCTGCATACTGACTTCACTACATATGTCACTCTATGTGATAACTATCACAATCCTTACTCAATGCCATTTGTAATTTGTTGTGTGCTAATATTGAACCCATGGGCCATAACCGAATGTGTACACTAGGGGCCAGATGTAGGAAGATGGAAAATTGCGACTTGCAATTTGCTATGCAGAACGGTGTCTCCGACACCGTCTGCGAGTCGCTATGGGGTCGCTAAGACCGACCTCATTAACATCAATGAGGTGGGTCCCAAGTTGCGCCCCCTTAGCGACTATGGGCACTCACGGGGATGGAGGCCTGCTGGGAACAGCAGACCTCCATGGCCGTGACTGCTTTTAAATAAAGCTGGTTATTTTTTCCCAAGTGTAGGCCGTTTACCTGAAAGGAAAACGAGCTGCACTTAGAAAAAAAAAAAAAAAAAAGTCTTCAATCTTGGATTATTTCAGGGCAGGTAGTGGTCCACTCACAAAGGGGAAGGGTTCCTATGGGGACCCCTTCCAGTTAGCAAGTGGGTTACCATCCACCTCAAGTGGATGGTAACTGCGACTCACTTTGCGACCAGGTACTCGGTTGCAAATGGAATTGCATACCACTGCGAGTCGCAAATAGGACGGGAAAACCCCTTCCTATTTGCGAGTTGGAAATGCATTTTGCAAGTATGTTCAGAATCACAAAATACATTTCTGCATAGCAAACAGACGTTTGCAACTCACAAAGAGCAATTTATGCCATTTGCAACTTGTAAACAGTTTGCTACATCTGGCCCTAGGTTCTAAATCAAGTCGCAAAAGGTCACAAGTACGTGTAACATACTGGTTGCTACAGTCCTAGGTACCCTGTTTCACATTAACATGGCAGTCTTTGAGGGTGGTGTGGGAAGAACAACCAACAATCCCATGTTCAATGCACACCTAGGAGTGTATCGAAAGTTCAACAAGTATGTGCCTTCACACACAACACCTATGAAGGGCTAGCAACACGTTGGAGTCAGCCAAACATTGTCACATCCAAGGTCCACACATGTCAAAATGCTATGACTTTGGCCACCATCACATACTATCAGTGAGGCATGTTTTACAACACACACAGAGGAGCAAGAACACCCATCATCATGGGTCGACAGAACAACTAGGCCATTGCACTCAAGTCACACACACTTCTAGTTCACCTTGTGGAAGTACATGCCCCCGGAAGATCCAACCTACAGTGTACACAGTCCATCCTCAACTAGGAAGATGCACATTTCATCAAAGCCATTTGCCAAAGCTATATGGGAGAATGTCAGTCTGATATGCAGACTCAGTTCATGCCAAGTCCCCGAGCAAGTCTTACATTAACCAGTGTATTCCAAATGACTCATCCCATTCCCCATTGCGGTCCAACTGGAATGACCTACAGCCCCTAAATCTGAGAGATGGCTAAGTATTGGTTTACAGAAACAGAAGTGCTATTTGATATCCCACTAAAGCAACAATGTCAATGAACGGCCAGCGCATCAAATCATGAATTCTGTTGAACACACAGTAGTCCATCAGGCATCACTAGCAAGCAATTAAAATAGCACTCAGGCCACACTCACTGTAGGTATCGGGGTCCTCAAAATGTGCCACCTCTCCCACGGTGTACGGTGCTGGTCCACCTGTAAAGCATGAAAGGAAGAAAATACTCAGACTCGGTGCACTGACAAATAATTGCAGTTACTATGACACTGTGTGAATATGACATGGTAATGATACACTTTCCCACATGCTCATACTGCATGGATGAATTTTTATCCAACATTAACATTGGATGAGTCTCCTGCTACAGTTACACACCCTACTACACACATGCAGTGGCCAGGACAGTCAGGTGTGCAGCACCACTTTCTTTGCAGCCCTTAGCACATCCTACCGCCACCATGTGTGTGCCTTATTTAAAATACGGTGCACCACGGCGCAGGGTAGGGGGCAATAGCATCAGAATTTTTGATGGTATTGATGTTGGTGCTAACCCTGGAGAGTAAATAGGGGCCCACTGTAACCAATGGTGTGGCCCCTTTTAATGCCTGTTGTAAGCAGGCATTAAAAATGCTGAAAAAAATCTATTTGATTTCTTTGAGGCATTTTTTTCACCCCACCAATGGGGGAATTCCCTCCTTGCATACATTATTCCTGGCACAGGCATAATGTGGTGCAAGGGGTTACAAAGTGGGGCAATGCATGAATTGCGCCACTTTGTAACTCTGGCTTGTCGGTTTTGGTCTTGTTGGGTCACAATAGTGTAAAATAAGTGGCTCAAGGATGCACTAGGCCCTCTTAAATCTGGGCCTAAGTTTTAAGGACCAGCTCCAGAGATAGCCACTTTTCTGGATCTTCATGCTTTGTTAAACAGAGTGTAAAATCATGATCCTAAGTTCTTAATGACATAATTTGCAAAGATGGTGCAAAATGAACCATCTGATGGTTTGTAACACAAATAACTTGTCAGTCACTGGAAGGATATCAATAACAGTTGTCATTTCAGTCACTGCATAAACCCCATTGAGATTTGTTTATTTCACATCCAGCATAATGTTGGAGAAATGGGGAGCAGCTCTCGGTGCTTTGTAGAGACGGCTCGCGGTGGGGATTAAAAAAAATAAATAAATTACATGCATCGTCACCACCGCCGTTGCTGCCACTACCGTGCCGCTCCTCTGCTGTAGGCACAGGCTCCCAGCCTGCCCTGTGGCCAATCCTGATGCTGCTCAGAGCAGCATTAAGCTTGGCAGGGAGTGCCCAGCCAGGGCACTCCACGTTAGGCAGACTGGGAGCCTGTGCCTGCTTTCTCAAGCCCGGCAACACAGTGGCGGGCTGGAGAGAGTACAGTGCGCATCTGTGTCTGGCCAAACATACATGCACAAAAAGCTCCTCAGTGCTTGTCACATCCTGTGGCCTACCCCTTGTACTACAAAACAATAATAAATGTAGTTTATTTTCTTTTTGTAGTAAAAGGTTTCCAGCTGCTACTGCTTTTACATACCTTTCAAACGTAGAATCACTTTAATATCCGTCCCCACACATCTATAGTTTACAAAATGATTGGAAACCAAAATCCAATCTTAAAACATCTCAGTTTCTAAAATCTTGTACAAAACCATAAAAGTTGTTCCATGAATGCAAAGCTTCCCACTGAACTCAATTGTAATTCTTTGGTGACAATTCAAAAGCTGGACAAGGGAAACATATGAAAATGTCTCTTGTTTGTCAAATGTCTACAGAAAAAAGCAAGGGTCTGTGCTCTCGTGCAGTAGCCCTGAGCACATGCTAAGATGTCTCTTCCTCTATGCCATTTTAAAGGAAAACAGTTCCTTTTCAAAGTTATGAAAGATCAGGTGTAATTGTTCTTGGCAAACTTAAAACATCACACAGAGAAAAAAGGCGCACAAGGTAAAAAAGGGAAGCAATTCAGTCTTAAATGCGAACCAAACAGAGGCGCTCCTTGGGAATCCAGTCTTCTGACAGAAAATAAGAAAGCATTGTGAAAAAAGTGGATTCTGCCACAGGATGCGTGTTTGATTCTTTGAGAAGGCTCTGTGAGCTGAAAACATAAACCTAAACAAAGGGTTTCTTAAATAAATATCTTCTTTCCTGAGAAAACTTATCAGCAATAACCCTGCGGATTTCTGAACAGGACCTCTATTCTGAGAATTGTAAAGCAAACTGTATCCATTTTTGTAACCCTTTCACACAGCAGACATTAGATCAAGACCTATGTATTGTAGTGAGCTCACTACGTGAGTGACATTATGAAACCTTAGAGGGTTTGCCTGGAAAGTTACGATGAGGACACCCCCTGCCATATCAATATACTGATATTCTACGCCCACCCTTTATACGCTTTTCACCTTTGTCGTTGTATAAACGATTATCAGCAGTAGTTTCAGTGATGCTCTGAACCTCAAAAAGAAAACAGATACCCTTGTTTGTGACACTGCAGTCAACCACAAACCGTTTGCCTCGGTCATAAAGCCCTATATGGCATTGCCCCTAGTTTCATCAAGGAATGGTTGTTAGGATATCTCCCTGCTTGGCCACTAGGGTCTGCACCTGTCACTTTTTAAAGATCCCTTGTATTCGCAAGTCCAGATCACGAGAGCTCTCTCAAAGGTCGCTAACCTGAGCTCTCAACAATTTTCTGTTTCAGGCTCACTGTAGAAGCCACGTGGCCTCACTCTACCCTGGTTCCAACACCAACTGCCTCCACTTGAGTCAGGTCCTGGGTGTGGCGCATCTAAGATGGTCACCAAACCACAGAAGAATTCAAGTATTTCTCATGAGAGCTTGCCGGGCTCCCACAAGAATTCACTTGACTCCTCAAATAGTTCAGTTCTGGAATGTAAGGCACACATGAATTCTTAAGTATTTTTAACAGGAACTCCCAATAGCATTTTCCAAGTCCAAGGATATTTCCCCTAAGATGTAAGTGCTGAACCTTGATGGCCTTGTACTGACACCTCTAAATGTTTAATAACGTTTGTAGGACCAAAAGAGCGCCTTAGGTGGAACAAGGACCGGAACATGAAGGAAAGCCACCTCTATTGGGCATGATGTGACAATCTCTGCTTTATTAAACTGCACTGCCTAGGCTATGGAATTACTTACCTCTCTATCTGTGAGCCAAATCTGACATGATGAGGATCTCTAGAAAGTAACTATTTAAGGAATATGCAGAAGTAAATGAAATCCAGTTACCAAATGGAGAGGACAAAAGCGTGATTGTTGGGCCTGGCCCTGTCTGAGTTAGCCCAAAATGTTTTGTCTTCGCTCCTCCTGTGTTGCTGAATTCGATTTTGTCGGTTTTAGGTCTCCGCACACTTTACCACTACTATATAGTGCTAATGTGCATGTGCTCTCACCTTTAAACATGGTAAAATTGGCTTACACCCAATTGCCCTATTTAATTTACTTGTAAATCCCTAGTAAAGTGTGATTGCACATACTCGGGCCTGTAAATGATATGCTGTTAGTGGGCCTGCAGCAACTTTTGTGTACCCATTGAAGTAGCCTTTTTAAACTCTTCCATTGCAGCCTGTTTATGCAGTTTTAAAACAGCAAAATAAACAATTTTTCTAAACCTAAAATGTCCTTTTTAACACACGTGTCACTTCTAGGCTAGTCCCTAAACAGCCTATAGGCAGGGTGCAGTGTATAGCTCTCAACCTCACCCTCAGCTCTCAGCCCTGGACCCCGTGCCCACCCCTGTGCTTGCCTGTGCAAGTGGTATAGCTGTGGCATCCTGCTCTTTGGCGGAAGGAGGTGAACGCAGTTCATGAGGGGTCACAAGTATCCGGCGCTCAGTGGGCCCAGACGGCACTCAGATGGGGTAAACTGCGGCAGATCGCCTTCCACGAAGAACAAGCATGAAGAGGCAGCAGCAAAGTGGAAGAGGACTAGGAAGCACATAGTGGAGTGTGTGTGGGTCCCCCCACTCTTCTTCCCCTCTGAAGGAGGCATTCAGCCACTTCTATACCGCCATCTCTAACTTCTAATTCTGCCAAGCCTATTCTAGCCAAGCCTATTTCAGCCAAGTTTATTCATTTTAGTAAGCAGCCAAGTCCGCTGCTAATGACAGCAGTCCACCAGTAGTTCAGTAGCAGGAGCGGCGAGAGGTGAAAAAAGCTGCGCTAGTCTGGTGGCTAAAGGGAGGTTGGGGTGCAGATAAGAATGATGGCTAAACATTTCCGAAGGAGCAGGACTTTTCTTAGTCTTGCATGTGAAAAGACTAAGTCAAATCCTAAAAGAAACAGGGGCATTCCTCATCTGAATATAAAAAGTATAAATTCCATTCTGCCTTTCGTTCAAAAGGAGCCACCTGAAGAATTAGCTCTCAATGACGGCACTGATTTTGTGCTATCGATGGGGGGAGTGAGGCTGTTTTTACCCCTGCACGGGGGTCCCGGGGAACTAAATGCCTCTCTCGGAAAACCAAATGCCTTTTCCAGCGAATGTGGAAGGTATTGTGGGAATTGGAGTTGGAGCAGAGAACTTCACTCTTCCTGATATTGACTTGAACTGCGCATATGGAACAAGGAACTCTTCCGACAGTCATCCAAAGACCCATCTGGATAGTAACATTGGGCTTAACACCCCTGGTCTAAGGCTGTTTAGTAGTACGCCTTCTGACCACTCCCTTTCCCCTCAAATATCTTCTTTGACGCCAGATATTATGTGCTCTCCGAATCTATTGAGTCGCCCTCCAGATCAAAATGTAATATTCTCTGAGTCCGTTAAATGTCTTGCGAATTTTGTCTTCAATCCTGGCTCTTTACAAAAATCAGTTATCCATCCTCATCACACTCAAGACTTATTATTATCTATATTGAAAACCTTGTTAGACCAAAAGGACTTTAAACCAGGCTGCGATGGGAAATCTTGAAGGGCCACTAAGGTTGCTCCCTCAAAGTCAGGGTGTCAAGAATCAATCCCGTTTTTGCACTCATCAGACTACTGTGCATCCGTGATTCCACCTTCTCTGCTTTCTCTTTCTGATCAGGGTATGCAGGTGGGAAAGCCACAAGTTCATTGGAATTTTTCAAATGCAACAGAGTGTTGTTTATTCCTTGGAAAATCTATTCTCCAGGCCACAGCCTATTAGCAATGTGGCCCCTATTGTTCTTGAACCTGTTACTTCAAAAAATGAGTTAAATCATCCAGTTGTTCCTTTTCCCATTTTTTTGCACAAAGTATATCCTGACTCATCGCCGGTGGAGCATAAGGGTATTTTGGCTGCAAAATCTACAAAAGATAATAATTTAGGAAAAAAGGGAAAAAAAAAATAAAGGGGAAAAACTGAGAAAACTGAGCATTTCTAAAAATAACCCAAGAAGGGTTAAGTTCCAGGACAAGGGCCATTATGGACCCTCCTCTCTAGTAGGAAGAACATGATTTGGTGCTGAGGAACGAGATACCCAAGGTTGTGGGATCGGCTGGACTTCCAATATCACTGGGAGAACAAGACTCTATACCTCTGCCGGAAGTGCAACAGACTTTCTCTCCTGGCTCCATGAGTCTGTCATCTGTCTTAAATCCACACAATATTTCTACTTGTAATATGAATGCTAATGTAGTGGCAGCGAACTATACCTCAGATATTTATGAACGTTGGGAAGTCTACAGTATAGATGAAGTCTTCCAAGGCTATATAGAGACCCCTGAATGTTTAGAGTTTTCTGCTTGTTTTTACTCTAATGTAATCTTAAATCGTTCTACATTAATCTCTTGACAAGCTAAAATTTATTGACAGTTGTGATATTTCTCGGGTTTATTTCGAAGAGACTATAGGAGTGATGAAGACAAAAGTCTGGCTCTTTTCTAAAACTGTTTTAAACCTGAATTCAGTTAACTGTGAGCAGTTACAGTGGAGAGGTGTAGATGTGGTTCTAATATGGGGTAAGGAAGTTCCTCTTAATTGGCAACAGCCCCACCCTGCTTTATGTGCGAATGGCACCAACTTTTTCGAAGGCCCGTTTATAATGCTTCCCCCTTGGAAAATGTAAATGTTTCTCTTTCCGACAGGGAAAGAGTGGTGAAGATTATGGAGGATTTCCACTCATGTCTTGCAGGTCCCAATAGTTGGCGAGGGCTTTAAATAGTACTCTAAATTGCACTCAGGCGAAGGGAATACCCTCACAACCCAGTCACTAACCAGAGTCTCTCCATGGTCTCTTGGACTGCTGTAGGATTAGGGAACCATTCTGAAAAATTAGATCTTATTTGCTCTCTACAGGCAGATTTAATTTGAATTCAGGAGACCTGGAGCATAGCAGATTTCTCCTGCCCTGGGTATTTGGTCTTACGTACAAAGGCACAGCCCTCAAATAAAGGCCATGCAAAAGGGGGTATTGCTATGTTATTAAGAAACAAATATAAATGGGAATATGTTAGTCTGCCCGTCTCCTCAAATCTTTTTCAGATAATGAGAGTGCACCCCATATTGAAGAATGGCAGAAAGACTCCCTTGCTAATAGTTAATGTGTATATTCCTCCAGAGAAGGAATGTGATAGAGCGCTACTACACATGCTTAATCAAACCTCTGTAAACTGCTCTAATCCACATGAAAGTGTAGATGAGTTACTGAAAATGGAGGATTTAAACTGTAAAATTTCCAATCTACCCCTTTCCATTTTTGGGGACTTAGAGAAGAAAACCACCTTCAATATTCCACCCATTTTATTCCCCCCCAGAATCAGGTCGGACAAAAGGGGCCACACCTTATTGAAAGGTCTGAGGGACCTGTGTTGCATCATCCTAAATGGGTGTTTTCGTTCAGACTTTCCTGCAGCATTTACACATAAATCCCCACAGAGCAGTTCCATTATTGATTACATGTTGGCCTCTTACGAAATTGCCCAATCAGTGGAGGATATGTTGGTCAAGGACACATCTTTCAGTGATCATAAGATTTTGATTCTTTTGTTAAAAATGCAGCTCTCCCCCATAGATTAATGGAATCATTTGGGCAAGGTCATTAGCTTCTGTGGAAAAACGGGTAGATTTTTTTGGACCCCTGCCAAAATGTCTTCTGTAAAAAATTTACTTGAATGCTTAGTGAGAGATGTTGATGAATGGAATGTGGATCCACTAAATTATTTCACCAAATATATTGATTACATAACCCAAAGTGTCTCCTATCAACGCTGCAAGCCTCCACAAAAGAAAGTAAGGCAATCCAATCTATTGTTAAATAGAGAAATTAATAAATGTGTAAGGAGACATTATGAATGGGAGAATAAGGATAGGAGTAAAAGAAGAAGAACATGTATGAAGTTAGGTATATGGAGGGAAGAGGCGGAGCAGATGTGGATAGCATTGAGGGAAGCGGCGGTGACAAAAAATTCCTGTAAATTCTGGGCTAATATCTCCAAAGGCTGTGGAAGGTGTAAATCACCCAGTGATCCCCCAATAGCCGAGGCTGATGGGACGAAGTACTTATTTCCCCTTCATGCAGAAAACGGGGAGAAAACGGGGAGAAAGAGCCACAGGAGCTTGGAGCATAAATAACATAACTGAAGTGGACTGCTGGGGTCCCCCTTATGTAACTGAGATCGAGGGACTTATTAAGTCAATAAGGGATTCTGGAGCAATGGGCCCTGATGAGGTCCTGATGTCCTTCATTAAACAAGAACTAATGCTCTGGGCAAAATTTTCCACCCGGTCTTTTGTGTCTGTTATTTAAAAAGTAGAGTTCCTGACTCCTGGATGGGGAGTGTCATAGTCCCACTATATAAAAAGGGAGATAAATCTCTGCCCATAAATTATCACCAAATTGCACTATTGGATGCAACTGGGATGATATTTGTGAAAAGTATATTAACGCATTTAACTTCTTGAGATAATTCCTCTGGAACAAGCAGGTTTCAGAAAGGAACATAGTACATTGGATAATATCTTATTGATACACATCATAAATGAAAAATATGTTCAGATCAGGAGGGGAACAGTATATGCCACATTCATAGACTTCTCTACGGCATTCAATAGGGTGGATAAGAAATTTTGTGGAAAAAATTATATGACCTAGGTGTACCCCCAAACCTGTTACGCTTGGTTATAGCTTTGCACTCTTGAACCTGGTGCAAAATTCTGCTAGGGGGAGAACAGGGCCTGTCATCTAAATTTCCTACAAAAATGGTTTGAAGCAAGGCTGCTTATTGTCACCACTGTTATTTTTTTTATACATTTATGACCTGCCCAGGTCCCTGCAGAATGCGTATGGTTTTGCACCCAAAATTGGAGGACATCCACTCTCTTGACTTCTATACGCAGATAACATAGTTGTGATTGCCCTTACTCTGAAAGGTCTAAATCAGTATTTGGCGGCGTTAAATCTCTACTCCATACAGCACCATTTGAAGATTAATCGAAATCCCAAGTAGTATGTTTTCTTGGGAACAAAACTGGGGAAGAAAATTAATTTTTCCTGGTTCCTGGGTAAAGTCTTATTGCTTCCTTGGGAAAACTTTCTCTTCTTCACTCAGTGACCAAGATCACATGCGTAATAATGCCTCTAAGGCTCTATCTCAAGCACAAGGTTTAGTTGCCTGCTTTACAGCAGTTGGACGCGCCATTTCTATCACTGACTACCAGCTTATCAAATAAGGATCCCGGCCACCATCTTGTATCCTTTAGAGTGTACAGAGATCGCTAAATGGAATTTTCTTGATAGGATGGAAGGGCAGATATTAAGATGCCTAGCCTTCTGTAACAACTCGGCCTCAGTGGCAGCTCAAAGGCTCGAATTTGGTATTAAGAACACTTTTGTACAGGGTCTAGCAGCGGTGGTCAGGAGGGCTTATAGTTTAACCTATAGTAAGGCATTCATTCTAAAATACCTAGCTTATGCAGAACTTTTTAGCAGATTAAGAGAAATATCTAAGTTTTTTAGAAATTGTAATCTAGCTTTCCAATTGCTGGAGCTAAATCAAGACTTGATTCAATCGTTTCCACCAACCAATTTTAAAAAAATCTTAAAAGAAGCAACTTGGTCAAAAAGCTTCTCTCCAGACTTAGCGTTCAGCAGCTGTAAGAGCAGACTGGCGACGCTAACTGAGTCAGTAATTTTTAAACAAGCTCAGCCGTACTTTGTCCGGAATCTTCCACATGGGGTGAGGCATCTGTACATTTTGTTGAGGTTACACAGACTGCCACGTAGAGATCTAACCTCTAAGTGGGATGGATCTGACAATAATTGTGATCTTTGTCAATTGGGTGTACAGAATTTTACGCATGTATTATATGTCTGTCCGGCTCTAGCCATGGCTAGGAAAAAATGGCTTCTTGCATTTTTGTTAATCAAGATGATTGAAAGTGAATTATTCAAAGTAGTTTTGAGGACTGTGATTAGACCTTTTGTTACTCTATAATGCTTCCCCGTGGTGCTGTGGGTTGACTTTCTAGGATTTTACTGATCAGTTTTTATTCCAGATTGGAAGTCCATGCTGCACAACTCTCTTTATCGAAGAAAATACCACGGTACACTAGGGTTTTTAACATGAGTGGTCTCCTTTAGGGTACCGTTTTGCACTGTTTGAGGCGTTAATGTTTTGCATTTAAGAAGCTAATTTCTCTCTTTCAATCTTATTTGAACAATTTTAGATTGCTTTTGTGATATATTTTGCTATGTAATGTCTGAGGGGTATTATTATTATTATCATTTTTAGTACTGTGATTGTATAATTGATATTACTCTAATATCTTCAAGAATCTTACAGCTAATGTTTTATGTGTTTATGTTAAAATATGTATTGGCTAAGCATGTGGACCTCTTAGGAGTTCCAATTCATGAAATAAATAAACTTCGGACTTGGGTGCAGTGTATTTAAAAAGGTGGACTTGGGTTAAGATTCACATGTCCTGTTAGTGAAAAACTCCTAAATTATTAATTTACTAATATGAGGCCTACCTCCTCAATAGGATAACATTAGATTACCATATTACACATTAATAGATGATACCTTTTATTTGAAAACACATAGAACTATCATGTTTAGTGTCTGAATAATTGTAATTTAAACCCCTTTTTAGTAGTTAACACAGATTTTAAGTCACAATCTCAAAAATACCACTTTTAGAAAGTTGCCATTTTATTGTCTTAACCACTTGGTACCAGTAGCCTATATCCTTGGTCACATGACTTGTGTAGATTGCATCTCGCCCTTTTGTATTCCTCCCAGACAGCCACACAGACAGCCACACAATAAAGAGCCTGGGCGTTGACAGGATGGAAGTGTCGAAGTAAGCCTCAGCAAGGCCTACTAGTGCAAGGGGTTCGCCCTTCTCTGCACAAAGTCATCAGACCATATAGGAAGAAGTTGCCACAGAAACTGAAATAAAAGGCAAAGTTTATTAAACCTCACGAGGTGGTACTACAGTTCAAACAGCACCCTTCGGTAATGTTTGAAGTAGCACACTGAACTAAGAGAGCATGGTCCTTTTATACCCACGCAGGGGCTAAAAGAAGGTGGTACAATTATAGAAGCAAGACTTATATACATATAAGGTCATATGGAAATGCACAGTCGACAGGTAGGAGGGGCTAACAGTTTTCAAGGACTAGTAGACACATTACTGTTGGTTACTAATTACTAACAGCTGTAGAACTTACTGGGCATGTGCAAAGTGGGAGATGCTAAATATAACTTGTCACTAGACAGATTTTCAAGAGTAGTTCACAGGAAGGTAGGACAGAGCACATAGCGTACACATGGCAGCATGTGGCAGAGAAAATGGCTGCCATGAATACGAATGGATTCCGTGAAATGTTCACAATAGTTGCTAAATACAAGATGTCTTCTGCTAATGCTTAATCTAATCGCTACTAAATTACAACAGACGACCCTTTCAGCATTAGCTGAAGACATTCGTCTTTCTGGGATAATCTAAATATTCATCTTGTATATTTATTTTCATCATTTCAGCTATTTCCTTATCTAACATGTGTTGTGCTTTTATTTCTGTAATATCTCTTTTGGTAGGCATACAAGCAGTAATACACATGGAGCAGAACATTGGACCACACTGAATACAGATACAGCATGTGAAAAATATTGCAATCATTACACACAGGATAGTCAGTAGTTTCCAGCCCCAAGCGGAAACAAGAGCCCCAAACCATCCAGAAAAAGTGCAAGTACCAGTCTCTGTGTGAATTTCTGCAGCAATTTTATGCAATTTAGATATTGCATCATATACTGAGGGTGAGTGATCTGGAATGAAAACGCAGCAACTACTACCGATGATGCGACATGCGCCACCTCGATCAGCTAATATCACATCTAGTACCATACGATTTTGGAGCGGTACAATCCTCGCAATTTGGAGCTCCTCTGTAATATTCCCAAGTGCCAGAACTGCCTGTTTGGTAACAGCTTCCACAACCCTAGTCAATCGTCTCATTTTCCTATTGTTTAACGCAGCACCCACAAAGGAGAACAACCCTAAATTAAAATCAACATATTGTTGCAGGCTAGTGTCCATTTGGTCTACCTCGTTTGTACTTATTGTCCTTTTATATCTATTTTTAATGAAGTAATTGAACAGTTTAAAATCTCGGTGATATGATGCAGGTGCCAAAAACACAAGGGGTAATAGAAAAGATACAAAACACACACCTGACCACCCAACAGGTAGTTGGCAATATCCATAGTTACCACAAACAAAATATGTAATATGTGAAGCTGTAAAGCTACTATTATTTACACCCTCAATAGTTAAAATCAAGGTACAATCGCTTGTCCCCACTGGAGTTCGCCCAATGCTATGTATACATAAATCTGCTTTAGTTTTTGTAACAGAAATCACAAAATGTTCTTTCTTGTCAAAGTCTCTTATATTTGTGAAGACATATGGTATTGAAACATTGTCCGGTTGATACTCTTCCCATTCCCATTTAGTTCCTTTGGCTTGGGGATACCCATCTTTGTCTTGGTAGCATACTTTCTTAAGGCGAAAAAGAAGTCCGCCCTCTGTACGTTTTCCAGATGCAAACAAAAGCGTATCCCAAGCTTGACAAGAACCATTGTGTGAAAAAGGAAGAGGAACGAAAGGTGTTCCTCCATTCTTTTGATGCGCAAGTATCATTCCACATACCCAATAATTAGTAGTATTTGTAGCATTATGAGTATGATGCAACATCTGAGTGAAAGTATTATTGAAGTACGATTGACGGTGCTTCTGCTCATGATAAGGAAGCGTAAAGTAATAGTGATCCTCTGGTACTGGAGTAGTGGCAACAAAAAACTCACGAGCAGGAGCCATCTTTTCAACAAACCAGGTGATTTTTGCCTTAACCCCCAAAACAACAACAAACCCCATAGTACTAATGATCACTTTGTTATTTATTTTAGCAGCAGTGATAATCGACCCTTCTAGAAAACAATCGTTGCAGCTCTTATCCCTGGGCAGTCGCTGATTTCTTCACCATGGGCCAAGACGGGTGTCACTACTCTAATGCATGGCTGATCCCCCCCCCTTGCCACATTGCCTCTCCGTTTCACTAACCCAGGGCAGTAGCTCAACCAGTTTTCTCCAGCACTACAGATTCTTTCCTCGGTCTCAAATTATATTGCGATACTCCAGAAATCGTAGGGTCCGGGAAGAACTCCGCAGATTCGTCAGGTGATATAGCACGGCCTTTCTCCGTAGTCAAGATCTCTCGATGATTGGTCAGCACAGCAGGTTCCACCAAGGTAGGTAGCACTCTCTTGCAGTGAGTACTATGGACCCAATTCTTTTGGTTTGTCACTCAAACTGCTGTCCTTGTCGCAAGGAGCACCTGCTCTGGGCCTCGCCACCTTGGTTCCAAGCTGCTTGATCTTTCAAAGGACTTAATCATCACCTGGTCACCAGGTCGGAGTTCATGGCCTTCACCTGTAGATCTGTCAGGAAGTGCTTCTCGAACCTGTTGATGAATAGAAACCAAATTGTCGGTCAACTGTGCCAAATAATCATTCATCAGGACACAAGGTACATCATATACAGAATTTGGCTTAGGAACTCCCCAAATGTTCATTGGCCTTCCAAATACTATTTCATAGGGGGTAAGGCCTGTTCGAGAGTGTGGCACTGACCTTATAGACAATAATGCCAACTGTAATGCATCCGACCAAGTTAAAGATGTGGAAGCCTGTATCTTCGCTAACTTCAACTTCAAAGTAGCATTATACCTTTCCACCAACCCTGCTGATTGTGGGTGGAAAACCGCAATGAACTTCTGTTTGATCCCTAATCCTTTCAGGACATACTTAATAACTTCCCCAACAAAATGAGGTCCGTTACCATTCCATAAAAGTCTGCAAACACCAAACCTAGGGAAAAATTCTTTCAAAATCACCTTCGCTGTGGTAATGGCTGTATTATCCTTTGTGGGGTACGCCTCAATCCATTTACCAAAGGCACATACCACCACCAAGACATACTTTAAATTGTTGCAGCGTTCAAGCTGAATATAATCCAATTGTAGAACTTCGAAAGGTGCAGTTGGTGTAGCAAACCCACCCGCAGGAGTTCATGCCCCTTTTCCAGGATTGTATTGTAAACAGATCAAACAAGACTGTACTACTCTCTTAGCTGTACTGGAAATTTCTGGATGCTCCGAAACTTGCTTAAGCAACTCCGTTATTGTTGAAGCTCCAACATGTGCCAGCCCATGTGCCATCTGAACCATAGGTTGTACAAAATCTATAGGCAGTTTCCATTTATCCATCTGCTTATTCCGCCAACAGCCCTCATCATCCAATTCTCCTTCTTCAGACCATTGCTCACGTTCTTTCACAGAAGCAGATTTCTGTATATCTAATACGTCTTGTCTAGCATTATGCCAACGTTCAGCTTGTGACTTCGCTACATACATAGAAGTAGTACTTTGCTGCATCGCAGTCTCACGTGCTACGCGGTCCGCAAGGGCATTACCTTGCCCTATCGTATCGGTCACTCTCTTGTGTGCACTACATTTCACAATAGCTATTTTCTTTGGATATGTCAATGCAGTCAAGAGGTTATGCACTAATTCTCCGTGCATTATCTGCATCCCGTGGGATGTGAGAAAGCCTCTCTCCTTCCAAAGCAAACCAAAATCATGAGTCACTCCATAAGCATAGCGGCTGTCTGTATAAATGTTCACACATAAGTCAGTACTAAGCTCACATGCTCGTGTCAAAGCTATTAGTTCAGCTGCTTGAGCTAACTTCTGTGGTATACGAGCTGTCTCCACTACTGTGTGTATTGTGGTGATTGCATATGCAGCTGAGGTCGTACGGTCTGGCAACTTCAAACAAGACCATCAACCCACAATTCCCCGTCTACATCTGTAAGGGGCGTATCTTGCAAATCAATAAGACCCTTTGTCTGTTCTTCGGTAAGAAATATACAATCATGTGTTTCTTGTGACTGAGGCTGAGTCACCGGATATCGCAACAAAGTGGCTGGGTTTAGTGTTGCACATATCTTCAATGTAATGTGAGGAGCCAGCAATGTCAATTCATATCCTGTCAGGCGAGCGCTAGTTAAATGTTGCGTCTTTGTTTGATTTAAAAGAGCATCAACTGCATGGGGTACTAACACCAACAGGTTATGTGTCAAAACTATCCCTTCACTCTGACGTATTGACACAGCTTTTGCTGCAACTGAATGAAAACACCCAGGCAATGCTCGAGCGACAGGATCAAGTACTGCTGAAAAATATGCACAGGGACGCTGCTTATCGCCATGTGTCTGTACTAAAACTGACAATGCACATCCATCTTTCTCAAGTACGTAAAGTGCAAAAGGCTTCGTGTAATCTGGAGTACCTAACACTGGTGCTGAACAAAGACTTGTCGTAGCTGCCGGAAAGCAGTCTCACATTCATCTGCCCATGGGAGGGGCATTGGAGTATCTTTAGTCAAAAGTGCTAGCAAAGGTTTGACAATGTGTGAAAACCCTAATATCCATTGCCTACAAAAAGAAGTAAGACCAAGGAATGCACAAACATCTTTCTGAGTAGAGGGTACTGGTGTGTCTAAAATTGCTTGAATACGATCTGATGTAAGTGCACGGCCCTCCTTAGACAAAAGGTGACCTAAATAGGTTACCTTTGATCTACAATATTGCAATTTCTTTCGTGACACTTTATGATGGTGTGAAGCAAGAAAAGAAAGTAAGGACAAAGTGCACTTTTCACCTTGCTCAGGGGTATCAGCTGCCAACAAAATATCATCGACATATTGTATGAGAGCCACACCTTCAGGCAAAACAAAATAATCAAGTTGTCGTTTTAACACTTGACTATAAATACTAGGACTCTCAGTATAGCCTTGAGGAACTCTGCAAAATCTAAACAATCGTTTATTCAAAGTAAAACCAAACAAATATTGGCTGTCAGGATGAATGGGAATCGAAAAGAAAGCATTCTTCAAGTCTATCACAGAGAACGTATTTGCTGTCGGGGGAACCAAAGTAAGAAGTGTTGTGATGTCAGATACAACAGGATATTGTGGTACCACAATCTTATTCACTTCTTGTAAATCAATAATGAATCAGTAAATCCTAGTATCAGTATCCCTTTTCAGAATAGGAAGAATTGGACTGTTACAAACATTATACGGAACTTCCTCAACAACTCCAACTGCAATAAAATCATGCACAATTCGTGTGAGCGCTTCTTCGCCCTCCTGTGAAATTTTGTATTGAGGCAAATGTGGCAATACAGCCCCCTCCTTGACACTAATATGTACCGGTGGAATAATCATTTGTCCCACATCAGTATCCAGTGAAGTAGCCCACACAATACTAGGGAGTGAAGCTAATACAATATCCTCTTTAACAAGACAAACTCTTTCCATCACAGGATGATTATCATTCAAAATAACACTCACCCCTTCAGGAGAGCATCGTATTGTAGCCCTGAAATACTTGAGCATATCAAGACCCACAATATTGTCTGGTGTATTTGGAGAAAGCAAAAACGGACATGGAGCAGTAAATTTATTAACATGGAATGCAAGTGGTTGTGACAATGGGCTAGGGGAAGGTGTTCCATTGAAACCTATCGATGTAATGGTTAAGCAAGACAGGGGAGCCCTTGGAACCAATTGTTTAGACAAGACTCTACGAGTAGCTCCTGTATCAACCAGAAACTGATCAGTAGAACCCAAAACATGTGCTGTAACATAGGGACCCCTCTGATCTACTGGAACTTCAACTGATTCCTTACCCCACCCTAGGCAATCTTATGCATAAGCAGAATCTTGGAAATCAGGCTGCACATAGTTAGACATCTGGTATTGGTTCAGTCTATCAAAAGTGTTAAACCCATCCTGCTGTCATACATTAGCATAAACCCTAGCATGATCATTCATGCTTCTTCTAGGCCCTGAATATCCTGAGCGATTTCTCATTTGTCTCCGACCACGTGAACACTGCTGAACACGTAGTGCTGGACAATCGGCAGCCCAATGCCCAAATTTCTTACAATACGCACACTGATCAACAGACAAATTCGAACGAGTGTAAGAAGAACCATAAGATCCACGTCCACCTCTATCACTACCTCTAAAAGGCAGACCATAAGCTTGAGCCATCATAACCTTCGTCTTTAATTCTTTAATCTTTTTATCCTCGCTACCTTTTGCTTCTAGTGCCTGACATTCATAATACTGAGCCATAGTCAAAAGAGAAACCGGAGTAGAGGTAGTCCATGAACTTTCACTAGCTTTTAGACGACTAGCTATTCCTAGTAACAGATTTGCGACATATTTATCGACGAACAAATGTTTGCCCGTATCATCTGACAATAACTGGCCGCTAAAATCATGAAATGCTTCTTCAAAGCATGTAAAGAAATCAGAGACCGATTCATCTGCCTTTTGCTTACAAGACGCTAAAACAGTCCAATCTATCTTTTTAGGGGGAATAATAGTTTTTAACTTAACTAATATGTTTGCGGGAAGATCTAGAATCAACTGATACAGCTTTTTTGCAGGTTCCCTATCGCCGTCCATCTGTTCTAATTCTTTCCATGATGCCCCAAAAACTACACGATCATCAACTTTATGAACAGTTCTCCACATATCTGGTGGTAATATCAATCCGAAAAATAAATCAATGTCAGCCAAAGTCATAGTACAAGAACTAATTGCTCCCTCAACTTCCTCATAAAAGGCGGCTGGTTTTTTCTGCGGGTCAGGTAATGCTGTATTAAGTGCCATTACATCTGCCCTATTCCAAGGAGTATACATCCAATTATAAATAAAATAACCCTTAGCATCAACAGAAGTTTTATCATCACTTGTACCCGATCCTTTAGGAGGAACATACAAAGGCGCGGCCTCCCGCATTGGTTTCGCGTGAACTATCATAGTCTTATCTGTTCCAAAGATGGGAGCTTGCACCCCGCCTGTCTGAGATGTCTGTGCAACTACGTCCACGGCCCTTTTCTCCTCTTGCAAACGGACTGCCGCAACACATAATTTCACCAAACGCCTGATTGCATCAGCTACCTGGGAGAAAACAAAAAGACCATCACGCATTTGCTTATGATCAGCTGCTACATCATCGGGCTCTAACTCATCTGAATATTTCCGAAATAGTTCAATAACTTCTGTGCCAAATGCCTCAGTAAAATATAGCTGTTCCTTTTCCATCCACCCTTTCATGTTGTCTAAAAGTTCAGAAGCAGAGACAACGCTATGAATTGCTTTACAAACAATAGATCTAAGCTTAGATGCACGGTCAGCAGGCAACATAGAGCGACTGTCTCGTATCTTCTGTTGCTCCGAACCGGAGACCTCAGCTAACCCATGAGGGGTAGAAGGAACGACTTACGGATGTGGAGGGTGATCTAGTAACAAAAAATCATTGTGCAGTTTATTAAGGATAGGATAGAGAGGTTGCCGAACAGTGTATTGGCCAGTTACCTGTAATTTACGTTCTTTCTCATCTATCTCCTTTAAATCATTTATTTATTTCTTTCTCATTTCCAATGCTTTCACATATACATTCTTCCGCTGCTCTTTCTCAAGCAAGGCTTGCTCACGCTTCACTCGTCCACACACTTCTTTCTCCCACATTCATACACAAACATATCTTGCCTAGACCTTCGCTTACACATACATTGTTCCAAATACTCAATCTTTCGCAAATCAAATGACCCATGCATAGGCCAAGGTAACTCAGGATCCGCACTAGTGTATTTATTCCATAATGTGCTGTACATTGTAGAAGAAAGACCATGTTTAACATACATATCTCTATTGGGCATCCCCTCTAGGGGTGCCAGTTGCGATTCTTCCAGTCTCAAATTGGTACCATTACAAAAGCAACACATCCTATGAAGTGCGCTAAAAACAGGCATGCCAAAAATAGTGCAGAATATGCAGTATTATAATCAAAGTAGCACTTAAAGTACCTCTAGTACAATGTGCCGTTCAAATCAAAATTAAATTGGAGAAAATTCTCCTCATTACCTACCTATATAAATTGCAATTTATATATCAATTCAAAGGACACAAATTGACTAGTCCCCCAAAACATGAGAGCCACAGTAAGTGGTGAAACAAAGGCATCAAAACCCACAGCATGTGCACTTACCAATCACAGGGCGTCCAGGTTCCAACTGCCAAGTTCTAAAATCGACCAAATGGTCACTGCACGACGAATGAACAAGAAGGATCTCAGTCGAGGACCGGCGCCACCTGGATGGTCAAATCAGAAAGAAAGGAAAAACGCCGTGGTGGCCAAGACTCGGGTCTCCTCAGGCATTGATCGTCCACAGCGAGATCCCAATCCTTCGTCGCAACCAATCCGTCGGGCGTCCGAGTCGCCGATGAGTCCCCGTTCGGGTGCCAATTTGTCGAAGTAAGCCTCAGCAAGGCCTACTAGTACAAGGGGTTCGCCCTTCTCTGCACAAAGTCCTCAGACCCTATAGGAAGAAGTTGGCACAGAAACTGAAATAAAAGACAAAGTTTACTAAACCTCATGAGGTGGTGCTACAGCTCAAACAGCACCCTTCGGTAATGTTTGAAGTAGCACACTGAACTAAGAGAGCATGATCCTTTTATACCCACGCAGGGGCTAAAAGAAGGTGGTACAATTATATAAGCAAGACTTATATACATATAAGGTCATATGGAAATGCACAGTTGACAGGTAGGAGGGGCTAACAGTTTTCAAGGTCTAGTAGACACATTACTGTTGGTTACTAATTACTAACAGCTGCAGACCTTACTGGGCATGTGCAAAGTGGGAGATGCTAAATATAACTTGTCACTAGACAGATTTTCAAGAGTAGTTAACAGGAAGGTAGGACAGAGCACATGGCGAGCACATGGCAGCATGTGGCAGAGAAAATGGCTGCCATGAATACAAATGGATTCCGTGAAATGTTCACAATAGTTGCTAAATACAAGATGTCTTCTGCTAATGCTTAATCTAATCGCTACTAAATTACAGCAGAAGGGGAGTTATGCACATCCCCACTTGCAGTTCAAAGTCTCTCACTACGAACTTCACACTAGCTTATTGTGCACCAATACTGTCTAAGACCAGCACAAAGTGTCAGGAAAGTCTAGACACTTCTGAAAGGGGAAAAATACAGAAGTTTCTCCCACTTCAAAGAGGGTACCAGATCTAAAAATAGGATCCTCCAACTCACTGTTCAGTACAATTCTTGACCTCTGGATATTACATAAGAAGGACTTCTCCGCTGCCAGAGGACTACCCTGTTGCTTGAGTCCTACCCTGCTATTTGATAATGAAAACTTGACCTGCACCCTTCACCCCAGGCTACATGAGTAACCTCTAGGGCTAGTTAACTTGCCTTCTCTTCTGAGCTACAGAGACACAGCAAGCTCCAGAGGTCTCCCTGCAACTGCACAGCTGACCTCCTGCACTGCACCTGCCTGGACCTGCAAATGGGCTGTTGAGCCCTGCTGGACTCTGCTGGAGAGAGTTCCTGATCCACAAAAAGTGTGTCCCAAAGTCTTGGACCCTTGGTATGGCAGTAGTTGAGCTCCTTCTTGAAGATACAGAGAAATCCTCAAGTTTTGGGCTTTTCACAATTGCAAATGGGCACGTTTGTGCCAAGATCTTGCCACCATTGCCAACTGTCAATGCAAAGCTCCAGTGAATGCGACACACATTCGAATTCTATAAGTACATGCAAGATAAGGTAATGTAATAAATATAAAAAAATACATCCTCCTATACTTAGCAGGCATACATACACAATAAAATATAAGTCAAAATGTTACCATAAAACCAGGTAGTCTCTTTGAAACAGTATTGTGCATAGTGTATACTCAATGTAAGAACAATCCATTCAAAAAACCCTATGTCCTTTAATGTAGATGTTTCTCAATATATATGTCAGTTTTACTGACTTTGTCATTACGTTTCATAAAATATCAGGCCTATGACGCTAGGAATACTTTTTTCTAATGAACTAATTAGGTCTCTGGGCGTAATCATTGGCTTACCACAGACTTGGGTCCACCGCATTGAGCATATGTGTTTCAAGGAAGTATATTTCAGGTATATAGTAATAAAGGATTAACACTGGGTAACCAATACCAAAGCACTTTACTAGTAAAGTTTGTGGGAGATTCCATGTACGTCAACGTAGTGTCAGAATAATCCACCCACACCGGCCTATTGGCTTTAACATATAGCATTAACTGTACATAGTCAGGTCTGCAGTCTTTATCATACCTTTTCCTAATGTGAAAACGTAGTCATCTTTTTTAATATATTGCAGCATAATTGTTATAAACATGTATGACAAAGTGTGTAGCAATATATTTTGGAAACAAATAGGATGTTGCTTCTTATTGATTTGAGAGACTCATTAGCCTCAAATATGCCTGCTAACTTTCATGGCTTTAGTAGGCCCAAAAGCCATGTTATTCTCAGTTCTACAGTCGCACATTCTGCAAAGCATAACCTTGCTTTCAGTTTTACAACTGAAAGTTGGATTTTGGGAGTACAATGAGCACAGTATTGTGTTCATGAATTATGTCTTTGTCTGAAAAGTCTCTTTCACTTACTCCAGAAGAAGATCCGGCATATTAGATACATTTCTGCTGAGAGTAACATGTTTCTGAACATTATGGCGGTCCGCCCGCCATGTGGTCACCGCCATTTGGCCGCTCCGCGGTTAAAAGACCGCGGAGGCCATTCTGGCTTTCCCGCTGGGCTGGCGGGCGCCCGCCAAAGGAGCGCCCGCCGGCCCAGCGGGAAAGGCCCTGTAACACAGAGGCTGGCTCCGGATGGAGCCGGCGGTGTTGCAGGGGTGCGACGGGTGCAGATGTTTCTTTCACATAATTGGGGGATCCATAGACTTTTATTAAGAGAAAGCCTATTTAAGCTATCCTAAATTTTGTGTATTTTAGCAGTATGCTCCACCTGCCGCTTTATTAGCACAAGCTCTTGTACATTGAAATGACAATTGAATACAAGTTAGACTTTGGACTTCTTAATGTGTTGCATTTCGTTTTTAACAGCATTAAACTGACCTGATCTATTGCATTTATTTTCCACGAACCTCTCAAGTCTATAGGCTTTATCATTTGCTTAGCACCATAACAGATTCACACCTACTATATTGAGGAGAGGCTTTTCCACAATGCAGTAATCACACACACAGTGAAATAAGTATATATGTGTACAAAATTGAATTTCCAAAACAATATACAGCCCTTCCTAATATAGCCTACTAGGAATTATTACTGTGCAAATTGTCCATCCCCATGGTTCACTACAGGGGATATTAAACTCAACATTTCTGCCTAACAGGGTAATCTAATACATGTCTACATGGCTTTAATACAGTGTATTAACAATCCATCCTTAAATTCTTATTGGAATTACCATATCATTTTCACAATAAATAAGGAGGGCCTATTGTCTTTCTTATAACTTTTCAAAATAAACTTTTCAAATACACAGCATCAACATAACTGTTGGCAATAAACCAATCCTACCTATTGCATGTATCATTGATTTGTCATCAAAACTAAATCAGGCCTACTGGATCGAGCACACACTTTACAACAAGTTAAACATGAGATAAACAGACATAAAACTACAAATGTGAACAAAATTACAGCTGACAAAATAATCAAAATCCCTTCTAGGAGGGTCTAAGAAGGATTCTCAAAGTGCAAACCATCTACCGCCGGGGTTTGACAGACGTGATAACCAACACCATAACTTGCCAACTGTGGTAATCGGTGAGATTCCATGAACTAATATACCAATCTAAAGATTTTAACAAAGTGTAATAATAATCCACTGTTAAAGAGTTATAGTCTATAATCTATTCTTTCCACAATAATTATATTAGTCTTATTGCCTTTTTCAGAATATTTTAGATTAAACATATCTGCCTCGATAATTGTCTTGTCACCCTAAGTAACCCTGCCCTACAGTATCGGTCATAAGCAGTGTATTAAAAGCACTCGTTTTAGTGGAATTACAGTCTATGCCCATTCGAAATTTGAAGAAAAGAAGATCAACATGTTGAAGGAGCCGAAGTCGTTCTCTCATCACTGCTTCATAAAGCCCTTTTTGGTGATCTTATAATGTTAGGCAACAGCTACACAGTCAAGCCAAAGTTAAACAAGCAATGATGTGCCATAGAACAGCTGCCCTTCAGCTCATTTTCCTGTTTGTCTCCGGTTTCACTTTATCTGTTCTTGATTTTAACTACCCCCACCTCCACCATGTGCACTAATTTGTCTTTCCTTAGCATACATTTCACTTGTCACTAATAAATAAACAGACAGACAGACACATTATTTCTTTCATGCCCACTCTATTTGACATTCCTGTTATGACTAACTAATATGAAAGGGTCCTACATGAATTTATTTAAGCATCCGATTTGACAGTACCCTTTTCCTTTGCCAACTTCCATAAACAGTTAGAACTTTTCAATGCATTCCATGAAGTGAAAATGGCTCTACTGAGCATTTACACAACATCAGAACATAATCAATAAAGGTAGTACGATGAAAGGCATTTTCTAAAATGTAGTGCTGGTAGATCTGTATACAAATGGAAAAGCTGCTATATATTGAACAAACAGATAGATTAGCATGAAGTAGACAGACAACCTGCAAAACCAAGTAAAATTTCAGTATTTTCACTGTGGCCATTTTCATCCATCGGCTGTCTCATTTATATAAACTAGAGATAGCTTTGTAAAATCATTACCTGTCCTCAGTGGAGGCTGAGATTACACTCAACAGTTACTAGTGATTTCAAAATGTGGTCGAGTGAAAGGAGGAGCCCATGGTAGTTTACAGCATAATTCAACTTTAGAGGTTCCCATGTACAGCATGAAGATACTTCCCACTTAGACTCAAAACAAAGACAGGACCTTTCGAATTACACACCCTACATGGTGTAGTTTGCTGTCAGTGTGAGTATGCTCTTCAGCATCCCAGGTAGCCAGAGTAAGCTCTACACAAATGTCATACGTCATAAGAAAAGGGAAATAAGCGTTGAATCTATTTCCTTGTGGCTAGCAAGGGTTTGCACTGCGTGCTGCAATGCAATTGAGAACTGAAATGAACACTTCTTCAGCTAATGTCTTGCACACAATCCCAAAGTAAGCTGTGCTGACTTTATTAAAGCACAGTTCTTTTGTTAATCTGTCCCGTTAAACACCGTTTTAATACAATGTGGCTGTGTAGCAGTTTGTTCTTGAGTATGCTATATTTGCATTTTTTTTATTTGCCAGAGTGTCTGCCGGCAGAAGAGTTATTTGCATTCAAGGTGAGATACTGTTTTAAAACAACCCATTCATTTCACATCTGCCTTGGGCATCCAGGCAGAGTCAGCCACATTGCTGAGCGCCTCTTTGGTTCCCCACTCTGTTTCCTCTCTTTTGCCGGATGGTTTCTCATACTCCTTTTACTTGATATGCTACTCGTGTTTCTTTAGGTCTCTTATGGTGCTCTTACAGGCCCTTTGAAAACTGTTGATGCTAACTCCGATAATCTGATAAAATAGTAGATGAAGCGTTTACGCAGGATTGCGGTGGTATAATCTCCAATAATACATGAGCTAGTGTGCCCCTAGCAGAATCAAAAATTGCCATTTAAACAGGTAGCACAATCAGTTAAATACGCCTTCTTGAAATAGGGTAAAAGTTTGAAACCATCAAGGTTTACTAAAAGATTCAAAAGTCATTACTAAGGCAAGAATATAGTCAGTAAATCACTAAAGGGATTTTGCATAAATCGCAGTCAAATGCTGCATGATTCTGGCAAATTATTCTAAATCCTTTGCACCAGACAGATTTAGGATTACTTGGCTGGCGCTTAGAGAGCAGATCAACACTGGTTTGATAAGTACGAAGCAAGTAACCCCGAAGGTCCAAGACCAAAAGTAGGCCTTCTGAAATACACAGAAAGGACCTTGAACAGTTACATTTTATATGAATGCTTCCTCTGTGGCTCACCGAGAACAACACGTCTTCTTAAAGCATTCCATGTGTGCACCTGTGTTCTGTATGTAGAGCGAAAAAATGAAAACAGTCATATTTGAAAACCAGAGGCTTGAGTCAGGCCCAGTTTAGGTGTTGTCTGGTGAACCTTAAGAAAACACGATTCTGTAAAGTGCAATATAATTGTTTTTATTGCAAAATATTCATGATGCTAAGTAGACATAACTGTATTAAGCAAGTCACAGCTGATGTGTCGCTTACATTATGCAAGACAAGATCCTCGAAATCATCATAGATTGCCCATGTGTGCACAAGTGATGCATGTATAGCTAAACCGAGGTATCGAATGCCCTTTCCCTCGTCGGGTGCCACATTGTACACACATAATAGACTGCTGGGCCAGTTTGGACATGCATTATGAACATATAAAACAAGTATATACAACTGTTTAACCACATTGAGCACCACACACATTTGGAGAATGTTCTTTGAGAAGCAGTGATGCATGTTTTACATTCTATGTGCGAAGGTGGCTCAAATTTGCAATGGGTGCCCCCGTTTCACTATATTCAATTGTATTTGTAAATTACACCCACAAACCGCTTTACGAGTGCCATACTGCAGGTGCACCAGCTTTCGAACATTTCATTTTCCCATACAGCTGCCTGAATTTGCAAGTGCAAATAGTTATTTTGTGCAGCTGTTATTATACAAACAAGATAGGATCTAAACACCCTGTGTTTGCGTTCAGTGGTCAGTCATAAGCATTTAAATGTGTCTAGATTGTAATCATTCGAAAATATTTTTTTAGTAATTGGCAAGTATTTTTTTTTTTTTTTTACAATTAGCACAATAAAACCTGCCTTACTTTAATTGGTTTATATTTTACTAAGCATCATGTACCTATCATTTCCAAAATTCAGCAGTTTAACATTGCCGATTTAGTTATGTACTTTTAAGGGTTTATGGAGCTCTGACAGCTGCCTTGCGATGACTTCAGGGCACTTATGATTGTCATGTCTTTATAAAGCTTGCCCAAATTATTTTGCATTTCTGCAAGGGATAATAAAAAACTAAAAACAGGAAGACAGATGGATGTGTGAGGTAATATCATAATACCATAAAATTCCCATGTGTGCAATAATCAAAAAAGCAACTGGTTGTTATAATGTAGTACCAAAATCAGAATATTGTCTATATATGCGAAGTCCGACGTATCTGTTACAAACAAACATTGGCACAGCCATATTAGTTTTGTCAATGTTTTTTCAGACATGTTGCACAGCGGCGCCAGCTTGTTTTAATTTCAAGCTTAGCTGCACAGCAGCTAGTGCTGCTATGTAACATGTTTAAAAAACATTGACAAAACCAATAGATTCTGCAGAGGTGCAACCTATTGGCTCTGACAATGCGTGCTCCCATAACAAACATCTAATGGGATATATAGTGTCTTTGGTGCGTCAATGTAGTGACAAAGTCAGAGCACACATAACAGCAAGATGCACCACTTTGCAGCAGTTTGAAACGCTACAAAGCAGTGGGCAAGCACTGTGTGCACACAAAAGCCCGCACAGAACTGGGGATATTGGGCCAGATGTAGCAAAAATTTGCGAGTCGCAAATGGCCCGAATCGCAATTTGCGACCCGCAAAATCGGAAATGGGATGCAAAAACCCCATTTCCGAATCGCGAATTGCGACGTGAGCCATTACCGACTCGCAAATTTTGCGAGCCCATTGTGTGACTCGCAACTATGGGAGACACAATTTGCGAGTCGCAAACCATATGAAAAAGCCACTCGCAAATTGCGACTAGTCGCAAAAAGCCCATTTTGCATACCCAAATTACCACTAACTCAGAGCAGGTGGTAACCAGAACCAAAGTATAAAAGGAGACCCAGAAGGCATCTGGGTTACTCAAAATGGCTGAAATATATGTGATAGCAAGGAGGAGGAGAGTCCACGCCGCACAGCAGAGGAGGAGGAGGAGCCAGAGACAGGAGAGGATATACAGAACCAGGCAGACACTATTCCAACAAACTGAGGAGGAGATTTATGATAACTACAGACTCAGCAGTGCAGCAATATTAGAATTAATAGATCTACTCAATCTGCAGCTTCAACGACAGACTTTGCGCGGCAGCGCCATCTCCACACATGTGCAAGTGCTATGCTCACTGCACCTCTTGGCCCTGGGTAGCTATCAGGGGGTCATTGCTGTGGCAGGTGGGGTATCTCAAAGTGCACTCTCACGGTTCTTCAGATGTTTCTTAGATGTCATACTCACACACATGTCCAGATACATATACCTGCCCAGGAATGAGGCAGAAATCAACAGCACCAAGTTGGAATTCTACAGCATTGCCAACTTCCCACATGTAATAGGGTGTGTGGACGGGACACATACAAATCTGCCCTCCTGCAAATCTGGAACATCTGTTCCGCAACCGGAAGTGTACCCACTCACTGAACATCCAGGTGGTATGTGACGCCCAGTATGTCATCACTGACATGGTAGCCAAATTTCCAGGGAGTACACGTGACTCTTACATTTTCAGGCACAGTAGGATACACCAACGCCCAGAACGTGGGGAGTTTGGAGACGGATATCTATTAGGTATTGCTGCAGACACCCTGAAGCCATACACACAGGTCACTGTAGAAACCATCCATGCCCTGCTAACATTGTTCATTTTTGCCAAACAGGTGACAGTGCATATGCGCTAAGACCATGGATATTTACCCCGTACCTAACACCCTGCAATGAAAATGAGAGGCAATATAACAGTGCACATAGGAGGACCAGAAATGTCATAGAGAGGACCTTTGGACTGTTAAAGGCAAGATTCCGATGCCTCCACAGAAGTGGAGGTGCGCTCCAGTATGCCCCAATAACAGCTTTCAAGATAGTTGGCGCATGCGCTATACTCCACAACATTGCCACCAGACATGGGCTACATCTCACCCCTGAAGACCCAGATTCGGAGGATGACGAGCAAGAGCTACCACATCACCAGCCTGGGGATAGAAGCATTGCAAATCAAGGCAGACAGAGACGGGACCACATTGCAAACCAATACTTTGGAAGGTACGTGGTAACTGTCACCACACACACTAATGTCACACACAAAGAGCCCAGTTGTGAAGTGGATCAAACAATACTTTTTATTAAGTGAACCTAATAAGTAAAGAACTGAACTTTTGTTAAGGGGCTGTAAATGTCCATCCTCAATGAGGACACATTCACTCCATATGCCTCATGTGTTCTGCAGTGCTTGGGCCTAACACCTCCACCTGGGACGCCCAGCATGGCTTGTGCTAGGTGTGTCAGCAGACCCCTGACGTGCACTGCCACTCCGCAAGACACGTGTGTCTGTGGCAGATGCGCTGCTGATGGTGGACCCCTCCTCACTGTCCTGAGGTGTCTCTGCCGTGCCCGTAGCCACCTGTCTAGCCTCCAGCATGTCCACAGCGTGGCTAATGCGACCCAGTCCCCGAGCCACATCCCCTGCAAAGTGGCCCAAGTCCACCTGCAAGCTCACAGTACAGCGTGACAGCCCTGTGGTGTTCACTGCAAGACGGACGATGGATGCAGCCATGCGGTCCAATCTGTGTACCAGTTGCCGCTCACGGCGCCTTGCACTCTGTCTCTCTGACACCAGTTCTGTCACCAGTTGCCGTATGGATAGAGCAAGGTCACCGACATTTTCGTTCAAACGTGTGAACTGTGTTCACTTGTGCCAGCCCATTTGTAAAATTATGCTCCATCCGTTGCATTGCCCCAGAAATGATTCTCATCCGCCTTGTTTGCAGGCGCTGACCAGATATGAGGGCTGCCTCAGCTGCAGATATGGATGAGTCACCTATATCCTCCTGGGACACTGCTTGGACATGGAGTCTGCGTCTGCGACGCAGTTGTGCTTCGGGGTCCTGCTGTCTGACACTGTGGCTGGGACCAGGTGCTGTGTCTATTTCCACCATGTCCATTTGTTCAGCTGGAGGGAACTGTGGTGGTGTGGTGCTGGGCCCTGTAGTGGCTGCTTCAGACTCCTGCCCTGCCTGTTGGCTGCTTTCTTCACCCTGGACGGTGTGGCAGGTGGGGGTGTCTTGTGGGAGACCTGTGGGACATAGGGAACACACTGTCAGTATGTAACATCTGTTGTATGCCTCCTATTAAACAGTTGCCTGTAAGCTGACTACTGTACTACATTGCCCATAATGCACCATTCTGGTGGTTGCAAGTCTGGAATGGAGCTAGTTTGGTTGTGCATGCTGCTGTGTACTAGGTGGGTGGGGGTATAGCATTTTTGGGTGGACATGCATGTTTCATGGTACTCACTTTTTGATGTCCCTGGCGCTGACGTGTCCAGTACTCTCATTCCTGACACTGCCTCAGACTCAAGGGTCTGTTCTACCAGTTTCTCCATGGCTGTGAGTGGTGGGACGGTGGATGGGCCTCCTCCTGTGCCCCTCATATCCCTGAGGCGCTCTGCCACCCTCTCCTTTGTCCTGGAGCGCAGGTCATACCACAGTTTTTTGATTTCCTCTACACTTCTGTGGCTCACCCCTATGGCGTTGACCCTCTCCTGGATGTCTTGCCAGATTCTCCTCTTTTCCGTGTCTGGAACACTCAGGGCAGCCTTTCCAAACAGCTGGTCATGGTTCTGGCAGCATTCCTCTGTCAGCACCTCTAGTTCCTTTTCAGAGAACTTCAATTTTCTCTTCCTACCTGCACTGCCTGAGTCTTCCATTTTGCTGCTGTTCCTCCAGGTGGTTGCTCAGCAGTTAGAAAAGGGTGTGGTCCTCCCTCTTCCCAGGTGTATTTGATGACTTCCTGGCTCTGATGTCATCAGCAAGAGCCAGGAAGTGTTTTACAAACTGTTTTGCTGCACCTGCATGCAATTTGCTGCACAGTCTCAATTTGCAATACCCACTCGCAATTTGCGAGTCCATTTTTAGCGAAGTCGCAAAAAGCGACCTCGCTAACAACGGACTCGCAATCTGCTGTGCGACTTCATTTGCGAGTCGCAAAATGAAGTCGCTTTTTCTTGTTGGATACCATTTTGCGAGTCGGAAATTCCATCTGACCCTTCATCTCTTAAATGCCTGGAAGGATGAAACCTTTTGGAAGCAGCACCCCTATGTGATCTTTTAGCTGGTTTTGTAAACTTTGCCTCAGTCCATCCTCCAATAAATTACTCTTTGAGCATGGGTTTAACAAAAAGACACAGGTAAGGGAAGGTGGGAGCAAAAAAGGCAACAGGACAAAAAAAGTGCAATGATTCCCCATAGTGCTTTTTCATATAGGGTGGGTAACAGAGGCACAACTAGAGCCAAACTTTGGGGGGGAGGGAGCTAACACTTCCAGCAAGTGGTGCGGGTTACGCATTTCAAGCAATGTGGGCCGAGCTACCTTTACGGCCTTAAGGAGGGAAAGAAGTGACAAATTGTGCAGTTTAATCATAGGGGACAAACCCAATCTGAATATGATTGAAAGATTAGAGTTTGGGGTCCAGTGCTTAATTTGTACTTGTAGTTACCAGTGAAGAGGACCAGCAGTTATTTTTGAGGACCAGCACTTATTTTTCTGCCTCAAGCACTTACTGCGAGCAAAAGACACATATGGGAATGCCGGAGGAAAAGAAAAATGAAAAAGCGTCACAAAAGGCAAAAGCAGAAAGCTGTAAGAGTGAGCTGAGGAGACTGGGAGTGGCTTCAAATGGATTGAAAGGGCCCGAGATGGCTTCAGGATTACGCTGACTCAGTATTCCATGTTCGCACATTCAATTGCAGCAGCCGCATGTTTTATAAGAGGGCTTTGGGCACCGGCACCTTTTTATTTACAAATTAAGCACTGGTGGTTACTCCGGTTTCTCACTTGACTGAGTTGATTGGTGGTAGGCCTGGTTGCTGATGTCATCTTGTGGCATTTGATCCATTCACTGCATAAGAATATTTCGATTTGTCACATGCACATGTTTATTTTCCTGTGATTAGAAATCTTCCTTTATTAGACCATTTGAGGCTTTGCCCAAATGTTTTTTCATACTTAGATGTGATTTGTGTATTATCTGCATCACAGTAATAGTTGAAGTTGAAGAAGGAGATTAGGTCCAGTGTAGAGTGAAGGCAAGTGCTGTAGAGAAACTAGAAGTGTTAGGTACATTAGTTGTGAATTGAATGGAGCTGAACTGTAGTGATAAAGTGAGATGATGATCTGGCTAATAGAAAAGATGCAATCTGCTTCAGTTCAACCTTGTTTGTTTTGAAGTCTCTGAAGAGGATTGGGATGATGAATACTATCAAAGGGAAGGAAGAGTTCAATTAATAAGCATGCCAGTACTCCAATGCAGATATTTGTCTTAAAGCAGATCTTTCTAAATGTTTTTGCTAAAACAGCCTGTTGTTGGCCAGAAGTAAAAAGGATCTCTTGTTTCAAGGCATGTTTGTTTTAGGAAGGGTTTATGTATGAGATTTAGAGTTCCTTTGGGAAGATACCTGTATTCAAGGAGTTGTTGAAAGTTCTGACTGGATTGGTTAAAGAGCCATAGGACATTAATCTGCAGAGAGGTAGCTTAGCCAGTAAGATTCAGAGGATGTGAATCTCACATTTCCTAACTAATCAAGTGTGAAAAACCAACACAGATGAACAGACCTGATTCTGGGCCCCATATCCAACTGTCAAACCAAGTGTGCATTTAATTAGGGGAGGTGTCACACCTCATAGACCCTCCCTGAAGCTATGTCCCTGTTGCTCACTGGTGAATCTATTGGCCTACTAATGTTTGCAGCATTGATGAAGTCTTCTGTGATCAGGAGGTTAAAGGTTTAACTGTAGTAGTTTTCATGTTTTGTTATCTGGTAAACAGAGCGGGGCAGCTGGAATTGTGGTTGAGCAGTAGGAAGGCAATGAGGGTGATTGACTCTGATGAGTAGGAAGCATTTCAGGTGTGATGTGCAATCAGCAAGGGTCAGTGATGAGGAGGCCTTTTGCTGTGTTGCCAAGGAACCAAGATGCCTAAGGTACTGCTACTTAAGGTATTGCAGTTGAACTCTTCTAGGGGGGGTTGTTGTTTGTGATGTTTAGACCCCTGCATCAGGTCTACAGTCTTGCAACAGCCTCCCTATTCAGCTCTCCTTTCCTGTGGTACGTGGCAAAAACAAAACCTCCACCGTCACGCCACCAGGACATGGAGTAGATCTCCCTGAAGCAAGGTATACAGCAGGTATTGTGCTTTGTTCACTTTACTTGCTCCAGTCTGATTTCCCCATTTCTACCCTTTTCAGAATAAAAAAATGAAACATCCACCTCACTCCCCATATAAATAATGGGGAGTGACTATTGCTGCATGTGTGCATAGAAATAATGTATATTTAAAGCAACAACTATACATTGAGAATGCGCAAATTAACTTGTTTAGTATTCACAAAACATCAGATTTACGGAAGACAACTAAACATGTACAGAGTGAAAAGATCATAAGAGAAACCATATTAATTTAGAACAACATAATATTGCCTGAACATGGTGTTGGGATGGGAATGTCCCCTGCTAGGCATACAGTCATGTTGCCCTATCCTGAATGCAAAACTGTAAGTACCTAGGGGCATATTTATACTATATTTGGCGCAAACCGTGCACCATATTTAAACTTTGACGCCCGAGCCTGCAAACGTCAAAATTCCACTGTGTGCATCATTTTCTGGACGCTGGAAAACGCCTTGTGTTAATGACATGCAAGGTATGCGTTCCTGTCCAAAAAATTACTTAAACACCCTTGCGCCTTATTTATCCAATCGAGCAAAAATCCCGCAGGGCTGGGAGGCGGAGGCGGAAAATGACGCACAGCCCGATTTGTGTCAAAACATAATGCCTGGGTCAGGGCAGGCGTTAAAATGGGAAAAACACACCAGTACTTAATGAGAACACACAGAAGCAACAGCAGAGCTCTAAAAGGAAGACATGGAGGTGCTTTTCATCCAGCATGCACGCAGACACAGAGCACAGGACCAACAACAGCAGCTTCTACAACACCAGCAGGGATCCCAAAGGCAACGCAGAAGGCAGGAGAGGATATTCCGCACCAAGACAACCCTTCTGGGACTCCACCAACAAGACAACATCCAGAGGTACTGATTAAACTGGCAAGCCATTCAGAAGCTGCTGTGCAACATTGAGCCACAGTTGGCACCCAGCTTGCAGACACCCCGCACCACTCCACCAGAAACCAAGCTTCTAGCTGTACTTCACATGTTGGCAAGTGGCTCCTTTCAAACCACTGGTTCCCTGGTTGCTGGGATCTCACAGCCCTCATTCTCTTCCTTCCTACCTAAGGTACTGGATGCCATCATCTCCCTCACACCCCGCCACATCACCTTCCCCAACACACAGCAGAAGCAGCAGGAGACAAAACAGGGCTTCTACCAAATTAATGGCTTCCCACACGTGCTTGGTGCAATTGACTGTACACATGTACGCATTGTGACACCTGCTGCAACCGAACATCTATACCACAACAGGAAGCACACACACTCCATCAATGTGCAGGCCATTGTCGATCACCGGGGATTGATCACCAACATTGTGGCAAAGTATCCTGGGAGTGTACATGATTCATTCATCTTCTGCCACTGCACCATCAATCAACACTTCCAAGATGGACAATATGGAAATGGCCTACTTGTTGGTAAGTACAGAAACCTACTTATAGACACACAGCACAGCAACCCTGTAGGACACACAACACAAACACCCCTACATCGACACGTGGCCAGGAAGACAATGAGGTTGTGACACGGCTAGGCATGTGTGATATCCTGACCCATTTGGATATACACCTATGGACAAATGACAGAACCAAATCACAACAGATGCCACTCCACAGACACAAGCAAACAATTTAAAACAACACAATGACAATGACATGGCCTCAACTGCCAGTACTGAAGAGTAAATCTAAATTACGAACCACAAACAATTATCATGGGGATGATATTTCTCAAATGCCACATCGCTATACATATCAATAACCGTAGTTTTGTATGTCAGATAATACAACAACTTTAGAATGCACGGCTTGAGCTACATATATTATTGGATAACAAAATAGATGTTCTATCAACAATATATAATTTTATTGAGTTAATTTACAAAATATAAAAGCAAATACAAAAAACACATTGGCATTCACCTAACTCAATCATTCCACATTCATACTGGGATAAAACCTCAAAAGTACAATATCCACAAATTACATAAGTTACAATGTAGTGATCCTAATATCATACACTTTATACAATAACAAAATAGAATCCAAAAATTATATATTGTTACCCAACATAGATGCAAATCCAAAAATGTTAGTGTAACTGTCTTATACACCGATATGAAAGGGATGAATGTCCACGAAAAGAGATGATAATATTATGATCTCAAATGAGATTCAATGGGAACCTGTTGCATAAGCGCATTTCGGTATTCCTCTATTATTGAGGTCACCTTCATCAGGGCAGTTCCAAATGTATTAATCCATTGTTGATGCAATCCCAGCTGCCGGACATTCTAGTATTTTCTTGTGCCAAGTTCTGGGTACATGCCACAGATTTGTAAAATATCTGTTAGAAGAGTCTGGTATAATTCCTAATGTGAGAATATTTCATTTTCAAGATAGCAACAATGAATGTCCTTTGCCGTCAATAGGAATTCAAAAATCTGGGATCCTAGTAACAAAAGTTGAGGAGGAGATGCTACTTCAAAGTCCTCTAGTTGGTCCCATATTTGGTTCACCGTGGTCTGAAGACTAGACAGGATGGCATTCAATCCTCAACTGCCTGTACAACTTGGAAGATTAATCTTTCAATATCACATCGATAACACACAATCAAACACCCTTCCTACCAATACGTACTGTGTAAGGGGTGTGTAATGTGTTTTGCTGCAGGTCAAACACCATGACACACACAGCATGATGATGACTACAATGAAGGTGACATGGAATCATTGAGGCTGTACCAATATCTGACATCCCTCCTGCTCTCACATTGCCCAGTACCAATAAGCAAGTGGACTGTGTGAAGAACACATATTGATGGGACAATATTGAAAGTGCACATTCCTACACATACGGATTGAGACAATTTCACACACACATAACAGATGTACAGGCATACAGACCTTCTGACACTCCAAATGACAACCTCACAACCAAGTTAGCCAGCTGAACTAGAACATGCTCAGTAGTATAGGTACACGTTAGAACCGGAGTCGACTTGGCAAAGGCAGAGAAATAGGTCAGCAGAGAATTTGTCACACGCGAAATTTGTACATAGTCAATTGTCAACACGTCAGTGCTGACAACGTATGGAGATGTATTGTACATTGTCACCTAGCCAAATCTAAGGGTCTCACTGATGGTTAACTATTTCTATTGCATATGTGAAATTGGATGGGATGTCCAGGGTATATAGATGCAACCATGTTACCACCACTGTGGAATTGATTCTGTGTATGGAAGTATCATGTCACCCCCAGTTGAGACACATGGACACCTCTTTCACATGACATAATGCAAGGGAGTACACAATGTACTGCAACTCTACAAAAATACTGCTGACATCCGGTCAATCAGCCAAACACCCGTTCAGATAAGGAAACAACCCAATGCTGATGGTACATCCTAGAAGCCTAGGATTCCACAAAATAACACAAACACAGATGAGTCACAGACAGCACAAGAGAACAACTGCCATGCAAAGTGATAATCATGGTGCAATCAACATCAACATGTTTTCACTCATTTTCTCTTTCAGCTGATCAGGGGTATTGGATCCAGCCATTGATCATGACCCCATTTGCAAACCCAAGCACAGAATCAGAGCGTGCCTATAATGTGGCACATCGGAGGACACGCACCATAGTCGAGAGGACCTTTGGCATCCTGAAGTCAAGATTCAGGTGCCTCGACATCACCGGAGGCAGCCTCCTATACTCACCTGAAATGATGTGCAAAATCATTTGCCATCTTGCACAACATATGTGTAAGAAGGAACATTCCCCTATATGAACCCGACCCACAAATGCCTGAAGAGGAGGAAGAGGAGGATGCTGTCCATCAACATGAGGGGGACCATCCAAACACAGCTGCAGGATTGCGTCGGAGACAACATATTGTCCAAAATTTCTTTTAACTCTACTCATCCATCACCACTGTCTTACTATATGTCAATAAACACCTATACTATTCACTATATCATGGTCTGGGTAATCATTTTTGCATAACATTATCCCTAGCAATCTGAATCAGAGTGTAGCCTCATGGAGCATTGCAGAAATACAGATTAGGATACAGAAAGATCCACATCATATTTGATATGTATGATTGTACAGCCAACTTCACACACACTGTAAATGACATATATCCTGTCCATTTCACATTTGAAGGGCAATATCAGAGGACCACAGCTATTTCACACATACATGTTGGCAACATGGTTCATTTCAGCATATGGCACACAATTAAGACACCATCAGTCAACAAAGTAACAAAATGCCTCATACATTAAGCAGTGGATGTGCTATTGCATTGGTGACAAGAAGGTATGACCAGACCCTTGACATCAGTAAGTGTTACATCAGCTACCTTTGCAAGGAGTATGTATGACAAGAATTCCATATACGCAGCAAATGGATAGCACGAGTGCCCCAGGTATGACTAGCATTGCTCACAAGACATCCCCTGCCAGCCCAGGTCTTAAGTCCTGCCACTGCTATGTTCCCTGTCTCACCCCACCCTTCTTCAGAGGGCCCTGGAAAGGGAATATGTGTACCCAGATAATCCCTCATCTACACACACATCCAGACTCACATTCTGAATCCAGTGTGCTTCCCTCTTTAGTATGGTATGTCATAGTCATTGTTCTTCTGTCTGCATGGACTTCTGGTAGAATAATGCACTGCTTTGTAGTCTGTAGGACCTGTAATCACCTGTACATTGCTTCCCATATGAAAGGTACTGTTGGCCCTTTGAACTTGATTCTCATCTACAGGACTTGTGAGAAGCTGTACACACCTGTGAACACCTTCATGCAGACCAGCCATTTGAACATGCACTGCCCTTGCAGCTGCCTGGAACAGCATAGAGGCTGCAATTTTATGTATTACACTGTTATGCATTGCCGTATAAATCACTTGTGTAACACAGGCCTTGGGTTCTTGTGTTGCGTTCCAACACACAGGACAAACACAGTTTTCATTTTCCACAGTGTTGTTCCAGCTTTGAGCAGTCTCAGTCTGCTCACTGTGTATTTGCCTTGTTAAAGTTTTTATCCTGATTGACCCTGCATCCTGTTAGCCAGACTGGTTCCTGTCTTTGCATTACCATAAAGGTTCCCTGTGGCTACATTTGTCTCATAGTTGCTTTCCAAGCCCTCACTTTCCTCCTGGGGTATTATGCCAGGTGGGTCTACAATGAATACTCAAATACATTTTATAGCATAATCAGTTTACTTATTGTAACATGGGGTGGAACTTGTCTCCAAATAGCCTAATCATGGCCCATCCCTTGTCTGGGTTTCATGTATGCATAAGTGACAAATAGTGACAGTATACCATGGCTGTATGCATGGGTTGGGTATGGTGCCTCCAGCACAACAAACAACGTCAGATAATGTGCATGAAATGTCAACACATGTTAGGACCCTGACAGTCCACACGCTGATTCACATTGCCCCCAACATATAGATGGGGATTGCATGGTGAATAACTGTGAGATTAATCAGCACAGAGGCACTGATGTTCCCAGATGCAGTGGGAATATTAGAGGCAACCTGTGTACAAATGTTGTGAGTAAGCCTGCCAGTTTAAAATTCCTGAGCCATTAACTTTGTCAGCACACCAAGGTTACCCTGTTGTCAGTCTCATAATACATCTGCAGTGCCATAGCTGGACTATCCCCATGTGTGTTCTCAATTCCTCTTCGGCTTTCCTTCAATTCAGCTGTGAAGGATACTTTGTAAATGCAGGAAATGGCTCCACAGACTCATGACCAGACCTGCACGTAACTGTGACAACATGACCCCAATAATGACTCAGGATACACATGGCCCCACACACTTGAACGGGACACCTTTGTGCAATTTACCACTGGGAATATGTGAACATGTGCTGTTTAGTCTGCTGGTCCTCCACTGCCACAGGAGAAACATAGCTCATTTATATGACTCCAAGTGTGGCATGGCATGACATTTGTGGATTGTAATTGGGACTCGCTGTCACAAACACCGTACCCACAGAGCATTATCCAATGCCTGACTCATGGGTAGTATACAAACAAGTGCCTAGGATGTAGTATCCAACATTCCAGGACATGTGATGGCTTAGTCTTGAAACATTGCCATAATCAACCGTCTTCTATCTATCCTGTGCATGGTTTGTCATTGGTGGTGCTTATGTTCCAAAAAACCTAGGAAGTTCACACAGCATTTGTTGTTACGTGTATGACAAACACATTTCCTTTCTCATTTCCACACTGAATAGCATCTGATGGTTGGACAAATTGACTCCACATGCATTCAAGCTGATTTGAGAAAATACGTCTTGTGATGGTCACACAGTGGGACAACTACAATAGGAATAGCCAATTCACACACCTTGACACATAGGCATTGAGTTACTGTATTGATTTGCGTAGCCTTGCTATCCTATCTTGACATAAAACATGCCCAAACTAGGTAATACCTAATTGTATTCCACACGTTTGGCCATCTATTGCGTCAGTGCAGAGTGCAAATCCGGTACAACAACTAGAGGATCATGGTCTGCAGTAGTATGATCTGTCACATGTGCCCATACACCGGAATGCGCAAAGTTGTTGCAATCAGCCTATCTCTATATTGTCACACCTGTCATGTACTATTACAAATGAGAAATGACCCAAACCCAGTCAAAGACAGCAATGTTGGCATCTACACGTCAAAAAAGACACACATGCATCAGAAAATTACGTATATGCGTCAAAAGCTTATGCTCATTGCCATGATACATCCAATGGCCCTGAGCAGTAATTCCCACACTGTACCCCATGAAATTGGTTATGTATGAAACATATTTGGAAATATGGATGCAGGGTTATTTCTAAGCATGTGCGTCAAAAACAAATGACCACAGACTGTAAACGTTATAATATTTTTACGCATAAGAATAAAAACACCCCGCATTTGAGGCAGGAAGTGATGTAAAAGGATATCCTGTTTGCAGAATTGGTACAGTGGGTGTACTTTCACTTTCACTTTACAGTCAGTGATATTTCCTGACTGTGTGGCTGTGTTTTGGCTTGTCTCTCTGTACATTTTGTGCTTTTGTCTCCTGTGTGGTCTTTAAATTGTCATTTTGTGTTTCCAAAGTGTCTCTGGTATCCTGTGTAAGTGTATTTTTTGTCATTTCTGGTGTATACATTTGTCTTTGTACTGTTGGGAGTCTGTTGTGGGTAGTGTTAGTCGGGGATAGTTGGGCTGTTTTCTGTTAATTCGTTTTCATTTCCCTCTTCTAATTTCCCTTCATTCTCCTCTGTACCCCTTTATTCCCTTTTTTTGGTGCATGCTGGGTAGGCCTCGTCTTGGCAGGATGGGAGAGGAGGAGCTGGGTGGATTTATTTGGCTGGTGTGCCACTTCCTACCCTTAATGATCGAAGCAGGTGGGAGTGTGATACAGGGGTATCACACAGAGGCAAGGAGGCTCCGGTGGGCAAAGGTTCTGTACCATCTCAAGCGAATCTACAACACACCGTGCAATGACCACCAGCTGAAACACCGTTGGGCTGACCTGGTTGCCCGGGAGCAAGACCTGCTGGAACACCTGGGGATTGTGATTGATGGCCCTGTTGGTGAGTACAAATCAAAGTAATGTGCACATTTAAATGCTCTGTAGTGGCAGTAGCATATTTGTTCATATGCTGCAGGCAATGTTTTTGGACACGTGGAATGCAAGTTAAACATACAGTTGCCTGTGAGTTATACAATAATTCCTACACATTACCATCATTTGTTGACACAACAGCTGCACTAACTTACAAAACACAACAGGAGCCTGTAAATTAGTGCTGCCTTCACGTCAATCGATGATGCAAATGTGGCTCTAACATATGTTTTATGCATGGTCTGTGAGTGTACCAGGAAAGACATGTTTTAAATCCAGATATTTTCAAGAAATAATGTGACCCTCAATTTTTTCGGATACATGTCTGAACTGGATCCTGACACATACATAACAAGTTATAGCTGCCCTCAGGTAACATCTTAGACTGATATTTGGACTTTGTTGTGCCACAATTAAATTAGGGATGGATGCCAAAGGTTATGCACACGGTTTCATATCTCATTGTTTGTTGCAACTTACCATAGCTGTGGCACATAAAATGAGGCAAATGATACAAATTGAGGGGTAATGTCCCTGCCCTCTGTACATTTTACCTGTGTGTTTTACATTGGTCTTAGTCACAATAGCTGGGTGACTGGTATTGCAGTCCTCCAGGAAAGTGGCTTTGCATGTCTCTCATGGATACACATGATGAGAGGAATACATTCCATGAATGAGTCTGCACACAAATGATGGAGCATGTTTGCCACCACATGATAGTTAGGGCCACTGCATGTGTGCAGATATGTGTGTATCATTCACCGGAGTGCCCGGGTCTGTACATGTTTGCAGTGGTATGTCGGATGCAGTATCATCATGTCTGAGAGGCTTGACTTTCTTATTCAATATTACACATAGTATTTGTATTTGGAAGTGTTGTACAGTGCACAGACATTGAGCACATTTCTCCCTTCCATGCTTTACAGGTGGACCTGCCCCCTACACTATCGGAGAGGTGGCTCGATTTGCGGACCCAGACATCTCCAGTAAGTGTTGATATTTCTGTTCTGTGTTGTGTTTGCTGCTGTTGTGTGATTGACTCCTGTGTGTTGGACACATAGCAAGGTGTGATGCGCTGGTCAATGATCGGATATGTTCCTTGAGTGGAGTATCATTTTTTTCCCATCTTTGAGTTTGCCAATCATTAGCGCATATTCATAATTTGGGATTGTAGGTCAGTCCTCTAGGCACGGGCATGTGAATAGGGATGACTTTTGTGGATAAAACTTAAATTCAGAATGTGTAGCAGAGGACCATATTTGTGATTTAGTCAGCAAGTAAGACCCTGATTCTCACAGAATGGGGATGCCAAAGTCTTACCCACAGACCTCAGCTTCCCTATTCACTAATGAACATGTTTGACTGTATGTTTGACATCCTAGCAGCATGTAGCTCCACATGTTGTGCTACGAGTATGAGGCACTTGAGTACAATGGTCTAGGTGTGCATGCAGCTCATGGCCAGATGTGTGCTTGCATCTATCTGCTTGTTGTAAGTCATGTGTTACTGGTAGGGAATGATGTTGACAATTGTCTGCATTTCCAAACATAAGTGTGGATGCGATTGTCAAAGGTTTGGGTGTATCCTAGTTGGACATCCTCCTTACCTGTGGTGGGCTGCCCAAACCCATGTACAGCTATCCAAAGCTTACTGGGTGTCCTTGATGGTTGAAAGTATTTGTTGCTTGTCCACCACCCCATCAGGCACAGGCTCAGGGTTGTGAAAAGTGTACCTAGGACTGATGATCCACGTTTAGTACACAGACATGTAAATCTGTAAGTCAATTGTCCAAACCTAGGATACCCACTCATGATCAGCAACTGCATTCTATCCTGCAATTCCATTTACAACTCGCAGATCTTGTGGCCCTTGATTGTCATCAAGAAGATAGTCATTAGTAGGCCTGTCACTGGTGGAGGACTTGCAGCATTTTTTTTTACATGACAAATGGCTGAACAATGATGCATAGGTCATTCAAGTAGTTATCCATCTTTTAGAGTATTGCTGTGCTCTTTGATAGGACATGTGTTGGTAGGCTGCATTGGCATGTACTACCTCAGGGACAATCAGTGATCTGTATGATGATATTGGTTGTTTCTGGTACATTAGATGTATTGTCAGATTAACTTCTGGAGCCATATCACACAATGAAGTACCTAATGTTTGGTTTTCTATTTGTTTTAACAGCTGCCAATCTGAATCCCATCCAGATTCGGGAGTTTCAGCGCAGGGTTATGCGTTACAGCCACATTCTGGATGTGGAGTCGGGGTTCTGAAACATGGCAAGGTGTTATCGCCATGAAAGAGCCTCCGGAGTGTGGATAGTATTTGCCCAAGTGGGCCCTTCCGTGTCCACCACAGCCACAACCACCAACACCATCACTACCACCCAGGTGGCACCAACCTTAGCAGGCACCTTTGCAGGTCCGTCAAACTCCACTGATGCAGGACCTGTCACAGCACCACCTGCACCTCCTCCTACAGGCATGGCACTGACAAGGGGACATACTTCTTCAACTGGCACCCAGACCACCCCTGTTGCAGTCAGTGACCCAGCAGATTTTCAGCAGATGCAACAGAACTTGGACCGTATGTTGAGGAAAATGACCAGGCTGCAGCAGGAGGTGGCACAAGTAAATAGGAGGGTCCGTGCCATAAAAAAGACCCTGCGGAGGGCGAACTTGTAGACAATATACCCTCAGCCATGGTTCTTTTAATTAGTGGGTTTAGGGGGCTTAGTGTTAGGTTAGTATAGGCTGTTAGTTTTGTTAGTAGTAGTGGGTGGGGGTATGATACTTTTTATATCACTTTTTTATTGTGTGTATTGGGGGATGATGTTGGGGTTTTGGTGTTTAAAATTTGTTTTATAAAATATCAAAATACATATTTGTTTAGTATAAGATAGTATGTGTTTAGGTTAATATATGTTGTCCTCCATGTGTCCCGTCCTATAAGGGGGGTGAGGGGTGGATGTTTAGATCATTTTGTTAAATGTGATAAGTAAGTTTAGCTTAGGTTAGTTAGGGCCAGTTGTGGGTAATGTGTAGTTAAGATAGGTTAGGTTAGGCAAGGTGTTTTCCCTGCTTTTAGCTTCTGTTTTTACTGTTTAATAAATATTTAGGTAACCCTTTACAGTATGTGTCACATGCTTGGGGATCAGGGCCTTGGCATGAGTGAACAGTGTCTCTTTTGTATTAACTTTTGTGTCCCATGCTGCAACCAAATCCCAACTGAGCTGTTACAGTGGCAGCTACACCAAAGCTACTTTGCTAAGATTCTGCCATCAATTGCACCCACCACTCACGGTTACTAAGGATCCCAAAGTGCAGTTAATTTTTGATGTATGTTTTCAATGTCACATACTTTGCTACCAGAATTGGTATTGAGAACACTGTGTTAAGTCTGCCTGCAGCCTGATGTCCAAGCGAATCCTTATATGGTGAGTGGTAGTATGCTCTCGTAGTATGGTATACATAACTCACACCTATAATTTGTTACAATGTTCAGCCCGGTTACATATTTGTATGTAAACTCATACCTATCCATTCATGCAGTATGGTGTGTGTTAGGTAAAATTTGGGTCAAATGTCACATACGTAAGTTTTGGCTTGAAGAAAAATTTGAAGGTAATAATTTTTGGCTTAGACATCCCTTGAGGAAGCGTTATTCTGTCCAACACAGCATTATGGTGTATAGTTTTTATTTTCTTTAGAAATAACCCTCAGGTAGGGCAGATAATGGTACAATCCAGAACACTGTGCATTGTTATCAGCCAACATTATTTCTGGTCAGGTGTATTGACAATCTATAATCATTGACCTGGGGTAAACATCACTGATCTACCTCACGGTTGATGTGTCACATTACACAGAGACAAAGTTGTTGTGTAAGTGCTATTTATTAGAAAGTGCTGTAGTGCTATATGTACATTGTCCATGATTGTGAGTCCATTAGTGTGACACCTTCCATTGTGATCCTACACAAGTGCAAAAGGACATGTCATTGGACATGCTGGGGTGAAGTGTCAGACAGTGCAGAGGGACAGGATTTGCCAATGAGTTAGGGAGAGACAATCACAGGACAGGGTGACAAGATAAACAGTGGGCTGAAGAACAGTGCTTGACTACAGTTGTTGCAAGACTGGTATGTTACAAAGCACAAGACCTTGGCAATAGGTGGCCATGTGTCAGGGACTAGTGCTACCGGGTACTCTTACAGGAAAAAGTGATCTGTTCCACGTCTTCATCTTCTGATGTGTGTGTTGTCTCCTCTGCCCTTGGTGGTGGTGGTTGTGAAGGGGCAACACACACCTCAGTGTTTGAAGACATGGAGTCAGACATCCCGGTAGCTGCCAACTGTGGGGCTATTCATGGCAGTACTGCAGCAAGGAGAAGATGCTGGTTCTTAAGAATAGCAGCCACAGCACTGGTGTAGGCAGCCAGGTCGGCCCTGAGGGGTTCAATATTACATTTTTGCACGCGTTGACAGGATTGTTGTTGTAGGTGTGTGTCAACTCTCTTACAGCTGTGCTGATTTCCTTCAACCTTTTACGAGTTCCTGCAAGATTATTGTACGCTCTTGCATGGCTGCTGCCTGTTCTGCAGTTGACAGCATGCACAAACGCACCCCCTCTAGGCTGGCTGCCATGTTTTCTATCCCCACCCGCACCTCCTTGGCCAGCTCCCGCTGTACTCCAACTACAGTTCTCTCAAAGCTGGTGCCAAGGTCATCAGAGTCCTCAGCTGTGTTGGAGCTGGCAGGTCTTACAATTGGGGTGGTGGGTGGGTCCTCTGTGCTGGCTGCTAGTTCTGTGCTCCTCCTTGTGACCGAAGGTGGGGTCTGGAGGGTTTCCAAGGACATCTTGGGGGGTCTGCTGGCTGATGTTTGTCAGCTCATCATCCATGTCATCAGGGTAGTCCTCGACAGGCATATCCACAGGAGAGCCATCGTCCTCTGCAATGAGATATGGTACAGTTAGTGTGTCTGTGTTGTGGGATTTGTAATGTGACGTGCCTGCCTTCCTATTAGTTTCACATTGTGATCTTGGTTCCTGTTCATTGTTCCTGTCTTTCATATTAGCATTCTCCCAGGCCTATGCCCCACCTGCATGTCACATGTATTGTGGTCAGTTTGTGGACTTGTCAGCATCACACCCTCTAGGTGTTGGTTCTGGCCAAATTGTGAATTGCCACCTTCTTGTCCTACTCAACCCTCCGTCCACTTCCATTCTCATGGTGAGGCCTTTCACTGGCTGTAGGTGCTCTGACAGCACTTGTACCACACTTAACATTCTTGAACTGACCCAGTCTCTGATACTTCACATCCACCTATATGTTGCAGAGACCAAGCATATACTATGTATTGCATTGGCATGGCACGATACGGATGTCAGCACTGGTAGTGTGTACTGCTGATATTGGGAAATGTGTGCTACATTGGATTGCACTGATGGTCCTAGCAGTGTTCCATTTCCTCCTCTGACTGTGCGGGTGTATTTCTGTAGCCAGTTACATATGTCCTTCCCCTCAATGCTGTTATCTGAGCAGTATGACATTTGGGATGTTGTATGGTATAATTGGAGCTATTGTGACCCAGGAATATGGTGGACACTGACATATGCAGCATGGGTATACTGTGTACCTCATAATGTTTATGACAATGGCTGATGTTTGTAGAAACCATGGACAATCACATATGACAGTATTGGAACATTTGTATTGATTTCAGGGGATTGATAACGTTCTCATCCTGAACCCTCTAATTTGGGTGTGTTTGGTCCATGGGGACGTTACTGCCATTAGCTACTTGACCTGCACACACAGCAGAGGTGGTAATGGCAACTGTTGTCAATGTTAAATTCCACTTGCAGATATGGCCTGAGGTTGTTAATTGGGCCCTAGTTCATGTAGGGAAAATACTGGCTGACGTATGACAGCATGACAACCTTTCCAACATCCTTGGCATGGCAGCATGCCCCCATGCAAAGGTTATGGATGTAGGGTAGTACTGTGCCCCAGGTTTCCTCTGAACGGGCCATGCCCCGTACCGTGCCCCTTTAACCATGCTACTCCCTGAAAATCATGACTTACATGCATTGTGTAGTAGGTATGTCCCCTCCCCTGGTTGCAGTTAACAATTAGGCATTTTAGTTCCCTATGCGACTTACCCTGCATCTGTGTGGTCTCCTGGTAGTCTGCGCTGTCCTGTCCTTGAATCCCTGTGACAATCTCCACAGGGATGACGGCTGCCACCATCTCCTCCATGTGGTCCAGGGCCTCCTGCAGTGCTGGACTCCCACCTCCAGTCTGCAGTGCTGCCTTCCTGTTCCTGGCCATCTTTGCCTTGGTCCTGCGCATGCAGTCATGCCAGCGTTTCTTGCACTTGATGACTGTCCTCCGTACTTCTGCCACACTGTTGATCTTGTCAACAATTTGTTGCCACATTGCCTCTCTCCTACTGTAGGAAGTTGGCTCTGTATGCACTATTTCAAAGTAAGGAATAGTATGTACAGAGTCCAAGGGTTCCCCTTAGAGGTAAGATAGTGGCAAAAAGAGATAATACTAATGCTCTATTTTGTGGTAGTGTGGTCGAGCAGTAGGCTTATCAAAGGAGTAGTGTTAAGCATTTGTTGTACATACATACAGGCAATAAATGAGGAACACACACTCAGAGACAATTCCAGGCCAATAGGTTTTTGTATAGAAAAATATCTTTTCTTAGTTTCTTTTAAGAACCACAGGTTCAAATTCTACATGTAATACTTTGCATGAAAGGTATTGCAGGTAAGTACTTTAGGAACTTTGAATAATCACAATAGCATATATACTTTTCAAATAAAACACATATAGCTATTTTAAAACTAGACAGTGCAATGTTCACAGTTCCTAGGGGAGGTAAGTAATTGTTAGTTCTTGCAGGTAAGTAAACCACCTACGGGGTTCAAATTTGGGTCCAAGGTAGCCCACCGTTGGGGGTTCAGAGCAACCCCAAAGTTACCACACCAGCAGCTCAGGGACGGTCAGGTGCAGAGTTCAAAGTGGTGCCCAAAACGCATAGGCTTCAATGGAGAAGGGGGTGCCCCGGTTCCAGTCGGAGGGCAGACCAGGGGGGTTTTGTAGGGCACCAGGGGGACACAAGTTAGCACAGGAAGTACACCCTCAGCAGCACGGGGGCGGCCGGGTGCAGTGTGCAAACACACGTCAGGTTTTCAATTGGAATCAAAGGGAGACCAAGGGGTCTCTTCAGCGATGCAGGCAGGCAAGGGGGGGGGCTCCTCGGGGTAGCCACCACCTGGGCAAGGGAGAGGGCCTCCTGGGGGTCACTCCTGCACTGGAGTTCCGATCTTTCAGGTCCTGGGGGCTGCAGGTGCAGGGTCTTTTCCAGGCGTCGGGATCTGGGAGTCAGGCAGTCGCGGTCAGGGGGAGCCTCGGGATTCCCTCTGCAGGCGTCGCTGTGGGGGCTCAGGGGGGGCAACTCTGGCTACTCACGGTCTCGTTGTCGCCGGGGAGTCCTCCCTGAAGTGTTTGTTCTCCGCAAGTTGAGCCGGGGGCGTCGGGTGCAGAGTTGCAAGTCTCACGCTTCTGGCGGGAAATGTAGTTGTCTTTAAGTTGCTTCTTTGGAAAAAAAGTTGCAGTCTTGGGTGAACAGGGCCGCTGTTCTCTGGAGTTTCTTGGTCCTTTTAGAGCAGGGCAGTCCTCTGAGGATTCAGAGGTCGCTGGTCCTGGGGAAAGCGTCGCTGGAGCAGTTTCTTCAGAAGGGGGGAGACAGGCCGGTAGGGCTGGGGCCAAAGCAGTTGGTGTCTCCATCTTCTCTGCAGGGTTTTTCAGCTCAGCAGTCCTCTTCTTCTTAGGTTGCAGGAATCTGAGTTCCTAAGTTCAGGGGAGCCCCTAAATACAGAATTTAGGGGTGTGTTTACGTCAGGGAGGGCAGTAGCCAATGGCTACTGTCCTTGAGGGTGGCTACACCCTCTTTGTGCCTCCTCCCAAGGGCAGGGGGTCACATTCCTATCCCTATTGGGGGGATCCTCCATCTGCAAGATGGAGGATTCCTAAAAGTCAGAGTCACTTCAGCTCAGGTTGCCTTAGGGGCTGTCCTGACTGGTCAGTGGCTCCTCCTTGTTTTTCTCATTATCTCCTCCGGCCTTGCCGGCAAAAGTGGGGCCGTGGCTGGAGGGGGCTGGCAACTCCACTAGCTGGAATGCCCTGTGGTGCTGTAACAAAGGGGGTGAGCCTTTGAGGCTCACCGCCAGGTGTTACAGTCCTGCAAGGGGGAGGTGATAAGCATCTCCACCCAGTACAGGCTTTGTTACTAGCCACAGAGTGACAAAGGCACTCTCCCCATATGGCCAGCAACATGTCTCGAGTGTGGCAGGCTGCTAAAACCAGTCAGCCTACACGGGTAGTTGGTTAAGGTTTCAGGAGGCACCTCTAAGGTGCCCTCTGGGGTGTATTTTACAATAAAATGTACACTGGCATCAGTGTGCATTTATTGTGCTGAGAAGTTTGATACCAAACTTCCCAGTTTTCAGTGTAGCCATTATGGTGCTGTGGAGTTCGTGTTTGACAGACTCCCAGACCATATACTCTTATGGCTACCCTGCACTTACAATGTCTAAGGTTTGGCTTAGACACTGTAGGGGCACAGTGCTCATGCACTGGTGCCCTCAACTATGGTATAGTGCACCCTGCCTTAGGGCTGTAAGGCCTGCTAGAGGGGTGACTTATCTATACTGCATAGGCAGTGTGAGGTTGGCATGGCACCCTGAGGGAAGTGCCATGTCGACTTACTCGTTTTGTCCTCACCAGCACACACAAGCTGGCAAGCAGTGTGTCTGTGCTGAGTGAGGGGTCCCCAGGGTGGCATAAGATATGCTGCAGCCCTTAGAGACCTTCCCTGGCATCAGGGCCCTTGGTACCAGGGGTACCAGTTACAAGGGACTTACCTGAATGCCAGGGTGTGCCAATTGTGTAAACAAAAGTACAGGTTAGGGAAAGAACACTGGTGCTGGGGCCTGGTTAGCAGGCCTCAGCACACTTTCAAATCAAAACATAGCATCAGCAAAGGCAAAAAGTCAGGGGGTAACCATGCCAAGGAGGCATTTCCTTACACCTACTAATTAGCAACTTTGAGGTGACAAACAGTTTGTGCTGGTGTTCCGTCACCTCTTTCACCAGAATTTCCTGCTCCTCTGCACTGAAGCAACACTTTCTTTTCTTCTTCTCCCTGTCCTTGGTCTAGTGTGGGTCCTCCTGGCTGGTTCCTGGTCTGTTGTCATCTTCCTGAGGTCTGTGGAAGCATTTGGGATCTATTTTGGCTCTCCTTAGCACATTGTGCTGCGTTTGCACCGCTTTTTGATGCAACGGGGCTTTTGCGATGTAGTAAACCGGCTCACAGTAATGTTCGCTGCGTTAGCGTCGTTTTTCTTTACGACATGATGAATTAGTTTGAGTCAAAACAAGTGACTCCCACCTGTGGTTTGCACCGCCATGTGTCAAAGTATAAATTTGATGCCCGCACGGCGCAAAGAAATGGCGCTAGCCAGCAGTAAAACATTTTACGCAAAACTGTGTTAGCACAGTTTTGCTTCAAAAAGTAAAAATATGGCCCTTGGTCTCCCAGATTATGGCCCTCATTACAACCCTGGCAGTAAATGCTGCTTACCGCCGTGCAGAGGACCGCCAACATACCGCTGCGGCCACGGAATTCCGCTACAGCTATTACAACCATCAGCTCGGAATCAGCCATAATACAGACACCACACAAGTCCGCCACACCAAAGGTCAGTGATAAACTGGCGATAATAGAACATCCACTGTCACGGCAACAGGAATACGCCCACACTATCACGACCCATGAATCAACGCAGCGGTCTTTCAACCGCGGTAATCCATTGGTGGTACACACCGCCGCGCTCAAAATACACATTGGACAGTTCAAAGTACACACACCTGATACAGATACACACACCAAACCCACACACTCATAACACTATAAAACACACACCCACATTACCCACAAACCCTCACTACCAAAAATTTGAAAGAAGGCCACAGAGAGACACTACCTAAAACAACACCAGCATCCACAGACACACAACACCATCACTTACACAACATCCACACACCTCAAACAACATACAACAACACATCCCCTCACACATCACAACACACACCACCTCACACATCACCCACACCACATCATGGCACCTCAATGACACCCCAGGTTCTCTGAGGAGGAGCTCATGGTCATGGTGGAGGAAATCATCCGGGTAGAGCCACAGCTATTCGGATCACAGGTGCAGCACACCTCCATTGCAAGGAAGATGGAGCTATGGTGCAGAATTGTCGACAGGGTCAACGCAGTGGGACAGCATCCGAGAACACGGGATGACATCAGGAAGAGGTGGAACAACCTACGGGGGAAGGTGCGTTCCGTGGTCTCCAGACACCAGATTGCTGTACAGACGACTGGCGGTTGACCTCCACCTCCTCCCCCACAACTAACAACATGGGAGGAGCAAGTCTTGGCAATACTGCATCCTGAGGGCCTCGCAGGAGTAGCAAGAGGACTGGACTCTGGTAAGTAAAATCTTTATTATCATATCCCCCACCCCACCTGCATGCCATCACATACCCACACCATCACCCTCAACCCCATCACTCCAACACCTCACATATGCCCCACTATCACAACCCAGCCATCCCAATACCAAGCCCTGCATGCAACACCAAAGCATGGATACCCATCACCAAAGCATGTCCACTACAGATACCCACACAGACCCCAAACCAACTATCACACAAGGACCAAGCCAAGAATGCAAGCACTGGAGTACAGGGTCACTCACCCATTGCACACAATGGCACACACAGGACCCCTACCCAACATCACCGGACAGGAGGTGCCAGACATAGCCAGTCCCCCCACAGAAGAGACCCATAGTGATGACAGCAGCTCTGCACAACTGGATCAAGATGACCATCCTGGCCCATCAGGGACCTCGGACTGTCGGTTCCCCTGACACAGTTCCAAACCTCCACTGAACCTCCCCCTGCAGGAAACACCAGCACAGCACCCACCCAGCGAGCCCATCCCTCTGTCCCCAGGACACGTCAATCAGCAGTGTGTCCACCACTACAGGGAACCCAGGCAACCCCACTAACACAGGACGATCAGGGACCTGAGGGCAGTGGCAGTGGCAGTGGGCACACGGTTCAGGGGACAGAGGCACAGGAAAACAGGGAAGCTGAGAGGACTGCTGTGCGACAGGGGGAGGACAGGCCAAGGGAACCCACTCTCCACGAGGCACTCTCCAACATCATGGGAGCTTACCATCATTCCCAGGAGACGATGGCAACGGTACTGGCCAAGTTTCAGGAGACCAAGCGGCTGCCGGAGGAACACTACCTTGCGATCAGGGAGGACTTGAAGTCCATTAACAACACCCTGGTCACCATTGCAGGAGTCCTGGCCGACCTTGTCAACACCAGCAGGGACACAGTGGCACAACAAGGGGCCCCTGACACTAACCTGGACGATGAACAGCCCTCCACCTCCGCCGGCGCTAGTGGACAGGAGGCACCGCCACAGGAACACGACATCAGCACACCACCCCCTGCAAATGGAGAACGACCCAGCAAGTGGTCCCTGAGATCCAGGACAAAGCCAGAGAACAATGCCAAGACCCCCGCCAAGAAATGAGACCACCCTGAATGTCATCCTTCTGTCCCACTTTGTCACCCTGCCAATCCTTAAACTGCCCTGGCTCCACTTCCTATGCCCCTTTGGACAATGCACCTGTGAGACTAATAGACTGGACTCTGCCATGGACATTCCTCCACCATCACCCCAGCCCATTTTACAACCCCTTCCAGTTATTAGCACAGAAATAAACACACTTCAATCACAAAACAATCTGGAGTCAGTCTGTGCTTTCACGAACGTGTAATTGCAATAACCATGGAATATAGCAATGTCAATTTACTTGTGCACATACCAATGTTACACAGCTGTCGGCCTGGAGGATATATAGAAGAGGGCACAAAGTGGGACCCACATCTGTGAAATGAAAAGGCAAAGTGACAAGTCAGGGTCCATACACTGAGTGAAAATGACAGACTTATGCTAGCTCAAGAAATTGAATGAGATGTGGGAGGCAGTGATATCTTCTTACCTGTGTCTCACTGGAAGTATTGCATGATTGTGTTGTTTCGGTTGTCGATATCCTCTTCTTCTGCCTCATCTTCTTCACTGAACACAGGCTCCACAGCTGCCACCAGACCACCAGCTGGCCCATCCTCCTGCAGAAAAGGCACCTGCAGTCGCAAAGCCAGGTTGTGCACCATACAGCAGGCAACGATGATCTGGCACACCTTCTTTGGTGAGTAGTAGAGGGAACCACCTGTCAAATGGAGGCACCGGAATCTGGCCTTCAGGAGGCCGAAGGTTCATTCAATCAACCTCCTAGTTCGCCCACGTGCCTAATTGTAGCGTTCCTCTGCCATTGTCCTGGGATTCCATCTCTGGGGTCAGTAGCCATGACAGGTTGGGGTAACCAGAGTCACCTGCAAATATCGAGGGACAACTGTTAAACACACACTAACCCTTAGGGACAACCCCATACCCAGACACCTATTCACACTGTGTTGGGTCCTTGGCCTCACCTATTAGCCACACACGGTGCCTCTGGAGTTGCCCCATCACATAAGGGATGCTGCTATTCCTCAAAATGTAGGCGCCATGCACTGAGCCAGGAAACTTGGAATTCACATGAGAGATGTACTGGTCTACCAAACACACCATCTGCACATTCATAGAATGGTAGCTCTTCCGATTTCTGTATATCTGTTCACTCCTGCGGGGGTACACATGTGTCCCATCAATGGCACCAATGATGTTGGGGATATGTCCCAGGGCATAGAAGTCACCTTTCACTGTAGGCAAATCCTCCACCTGAGAGAACACTATGTAGCTGCGCATGTGTTTCAGCAGAGCAGACAACACTCTGGACAACACGTTAGAGAACATTGGCTGGGACATCCCTGATGCAATGGCCATTGTTGTTTGAAAGGAACCACTTGCCAGGAAGTGGAGTACTGACAGGACCTGCACTAGAGGGGGTATCCCTGTGGGATGGCGGATAGGTGACATCAGGTCTGGCTCCAACTGGGCACACAGTTCCTGGATTGTTGCACAATCAAGTTTGTATGTGACTATTATTTGTCTCTCTTCCATTGTCGACAGGTCCATCAGCGGTCTGTACACCGGAGGATGCCGCCATCTCATCACCTGCCCCAACGGACGTGCCCTATGGAGGAGAACAGCAAACAGAGAGTCAGCCAACACTGAGGTATCGCAAAATGTCATTTGCACAAATGTATTAATCCGCAATGTGCCTGTAACTGTGAGTATTCCAGGCCTACATAGGTTTGACGCAGTTATTATTAATGCCATGTGGCCCCCTGAAATGGCGGCTGCCTGACCTGTAAGGTGGGATAAGGGGATATGAGGTAACTGCACTGGTGTTGTACACCGTCGCGGTGTGCGGTCAAAGACTGCGGCGCAATTCTGCATTGGTTAACATTGGGCCCTATGGGTCCGAGGAGCCAATGACGATGTACGCCGGCGATGACGGTACGCACCGCTGCAGCCGTGACCACCATTTTTTATCTGTTCACTCACTTGATACCTGACTTTCAACAGGAGAGGACCTACACTGCAAGTGCTACTGTGACCTCAGTCTGGAAGAGACGATGGCTCATGTGTCTGGGAAAAGGGCCCCTGCCTTCACTTCGGAGGAGTTGGAGAAACTAGTGGATGGGGTCCTCCCCAGTACATGCAACTGTACGGTCCTCCAGACAAACAGACGAGTACACTCTGAGCATGCTGCATGGGCAATGTCTGTTTTGTGTGGTGTGAATGGAAGATACATGGGAGCTAAGGCCTGCATGTGCGGATGGGGAGTGTATGTGCGTCAGGGCAAGGGTGGGAACGGGGGACAATGAGTATGATGGTCCAGACGGGTAAGTAATGTCCTTTCCCCCTGTACCATTCCTCTAGGTCAGCGCCCACCAGAAGAAGGGTATTTGGCATGCCATCGTCAAGGACGTCCGGACCCTGGGGCTCCACCACAGATGCAGCACCCACTGCCATAAAAGATGGGAGGACCTGCGCCACTGGAGCAAGAGGACGGTGGAGGCCCAGCTGGGGATGGCCTTCCAACGTGGGAGGGGTGCCCGTCGCACCATGACTCCCCTGATGTTCTGGATCCTGGCAGTGGCGTATCCGGAGTTGGATGGGCGCTTTAGGGCATCACAGCAGCCACAAGGGGGTGAGTACACTCTCATTCAGCTGACTTTGCACGCATTACGAGGTGTCTGGGCGGGGGAGGTGACCAGTGGGTACCCCTAGGCCAGGATGATCTTGGTAGGCAAGGTCCCTTGTGAGGCAGGCTATGTGGTACCCCATCCCCATTAGTGGTTAGGGCAATCTACACCTAGTCAGGCTCCTGTGACTTCCCGGTGTGCAGCAATCGGGCTTAGGCCTCGTACCCCATGGGCATGTCATTAATCTAGGAACTATAAGTGCATGGCGTAGTGCAAAGGGCTGCTTACTGTCTGTTGTGTCCGACAACGGTAGTGGTGTTGCATGCACTGAACATGTCTTTCTTCTGTCTTTCACCCCCCTTTTTGTAGTCTCCCTGTTCTTGTGTGCAATAGCATCATCAGGCGGAGGAGCATTGGCACTGGAGCAGGAGTGAGCTGCATCCCACTTGGCCTTGGAGGGTGAAGCAACGGAGTCTGAAGCCACCAGTGGGACGGAGGGTGAGGGGAGCACCATGGCGGGGACAGGAGCAGAGACCAGCAACAACGACTCCTCCTCTGATGGGAGCTCCCTTGCTGTGGCGGGACCCTCTGTGCCCACCGCATCAAAAGGTACAGCCGCCACCCCCCCTACCAGCACCGCCCTCCCTGCAGCCCCTCAGCGTGTGTCCTGTGCCCTCTCATCCAGAAGGGTGGGCATCTCCTTCACCCCAGGCACCTCAGGCCCTGCACCAGTCAGCCCTGCTGCCCTCAGTGAGGAGGCTATTGACCTCCTGAGATCCCTCACTGTGGGCAGTCTACCATTCTGAATGCCATCCAGGGTGTTGAGAGGCATTTGCAACAAACAAATGCATACCTGGAGGGCATTCATTCTGGCTAGGCAGCTTAACAGAGAGCATTTCAGGCTCTGGCCTCAGCACTGATGGTAGCCATTGTGCCTGTGTCCAGCCTCCCCCCTACTTCCTCCTCCACCCAGACCCAATCCCCTGTACCTCAGCCTATCCCAAGCACACCATCAGACCAGCATGCACACACATCAACACACAAGAGTGGCTCAGGCAAACATAAGCCCCACACATCCCACAGACACTCACACAAGCATCATACCCATGCACACGTACCAACATCCACTTCCTCCACTGTGTCCCCCTCCTCCACGTCTCCCTCCTCCCTCCCAGTCTTGTATCCACTCACACCTGCATGCACTACATCCTCAGCCACTACCTCCATCACCAGCACGCCCATCACCACACACCGCTCACTTGCACTCACCACTCCCACTACCATTCACACATCTCCAGTGTCCTCTCCCAGTGTGTCAGTGAGCCCTACTCCCAAAGTACACAAACGCAGGCACACACCCACCCAACAGCCATCCACCTCACAACAGCCTCCAGGCCATGACCTTCACCCAAATTCAGCAGACGTACACCTCCTACAACCACTACCTCTTCCTCCACTCCCAAACCCCCTCCATCTACCCATCCCAGTGTGTCTAAAAAACTTTTCCTGGCTAACATTGACCTCTTCCCTATACTTCCCCCCGTCCTTCCCCTAGGGCCAGGCTTTCGAGGTCCCAGCCCAGCACCTCAGCCACCACATCCCCAGGCACAGTGGTGCCAACAACTGTGGGGTCATGGAGAGCGCCAACCATCAGGGCTGCCAGTGTACCACGGAGCGAGGGCAAGGACATTCCACCACCTGCCAGGGTTAAAAAGGTGCCCACATCCCGTAGGGAGAAGCTGAAAACACCTGCCACCAAGGGGTCAGCGAAAACGAAAGGCAAGACAACTGCACCACCATCAAAGGTGGGGAAGGGGCCAAACAGAAGGGCAGGTCAGGAGTGGGCATGGTGGCACAGACTGAGGGACCAGTGTCACACCTTCTGTCCACGTCCACGCCAACCTGTACGGTGGCGAACACTGCCACCTGCACCGCCACTTGCACATTTACAGATGCTGCGACAGTCCCCAGCCTCTTGCCGGGTGGGCAGCCGTCCGAGGCTGCAGGAGACATCCAGCTTTCTCCCTCAGCAGGTGCTGACACATGCCCCACCGCCACAGACCCCGCCGCCAGCCCCGCTGCCACTGACCCCTCCACCAGCACTGCCACCACAGACCCCGCAGCCAGCACCGCCGCCACAGACCCCGCAGCCAGCTCTGCCACGACGGACCCCGCAGCCAGCACCACCACGACTGACACTGCTGCAAGCACCGCCACGACTGACACCGCTGCAAGCACTGCCAGCGGCCCCGCGACGTCATCGGACAGTGGCACCACCGCAGACATGCCTACCATCCCCAGTGGTCAGTCATCCGAGGCTGGTGGTGAGTCCCAGGACCCTGGGCAGCTTTCATGAAGCATTACTGTCATCACAGTTGTCACCTGCAGGTGGAATGCGAAGCCGCAGCAGTGTGGGGTATGTCACAGCCTCCATGGCATATCATGCTACCTGTACCTCGGCAATCTCGTGGCACACACACCCAGGTGAGGGATTGCACTGGCCACACTGCACGTGGAGCACTCTGGGCACCAAGCCCCCTCCAGAACCAGTGGAGAGATACATCCACTACCTCAGTCCTTGGCAGGATGAAGAACTCTGGGCACAAAGCCCCCTCCAGAACCAGTGGAGCAAGGCATCCACTACCTCAGTCCTTGGCAGGATGAAGCACTCTGGGCACCAAGCCCCTCCAGAACCAGTGGAGAAAGCATCCACTACCTCAGTCCTTGGCAGGATGAAGCACTCAGGGCACAATGCCCCCTTTAGAACCAGTGGAGAGATACATCCACTACCTCAGTCCTTGGCAGGATGAAGCACTCTAGGCACCAAGCCCCCTCCAGAACCAGTGGAGAGATGCATCTACTACCTCAGTCCTTGGCAGGATGAAGCACTCTGGGCACCAAGCCCCTTCCAGAACCAGTGGAGAAAGGCATCCACTGGAGAGACTTGGCTTTGCACTCCCGAGGATAAAGCAGTGGCAAACCACCCACTTGAGAGACGTGTGAGACTGTGGCTTTGCACTCCCCAGGATAAATTAGTAGGCAGACCACCCACTGGAGTGACTTGAGAGACTGTGGCTTTGCACTCCCCAGGATAAAGCAGTGGGCAAACCACCCACTGGAGTGACTTGAGAGACTGTGGCTTTGCACTCCCAGGATACATCAATGGGCATGGAGCCCCCTCGTGCAGCAGTGGTGTCATGCATTCATCTGGCTGAGGTGCCCCCACTCCCCCTCCCCCTGAGGTGCCTGTTTCATTTTGAGCTGAAGCCCCTGCAGTGTTCTCTCCGTTTCCAGTCAGGTGTCATGTGTGGGCTTCGCCCATGCATTTTGGGCCCAGTGGTCCACGGAAAATGATTGGTGCACTATCCGGACTTGTGTAGTTGGTGTACATAATTGCGTTTACTGGATTTTGAACTTTGATAATGAGATTTCAGATGATTACATCCGTTCAAATCAATTCCTTTTGTCCTTGCGTTCTTCCAGGGGGTGGGGGGGTGTATGTGTACTGTTGCTGCATGTATTTGTGTGTATGGTGTTGTGGGTGGGGGTGTTGCGTGTTACTCTCTTTTCCCTTCCCCCTCCCCTGTGTTGTAGGTGCAGTACTCACCGTGGTCATCACCGCCGTCGTTGGTGCTCCTGATAGAAGAGAAGGAAGACCATCATCTGCAGTATCTGCAATTCGGCTCCATCGCGTCCTGGTTCCTCATGGGGTGTGGAGAGGTGAGTGTTTTCCCTTCTGTGTACTGTTTCTGCTGTGTTTTTGTTCGTGTTGGGTCCGCCCCAGAAAAGGTGCCGTATAGGCATCTAGTGATAGGGTGGATGGTACATTGTCTTCCGTCTGTTGGCGGTGTCCGCTGTGCTGTTTGTTTCTACCGCCATGGCGGTCGGAGTGTTAAAGTTGCTGTCTATGTTGGCGGTTTCCACCACGGTCGTAATCCAATTTTTTTTCCGCCGGACTGTTAGCAGTATTACCGCCATTTTAACACCGACCGCCAGGGTTGTATTGAGGGCCTATGTCTCTAACCTCATGCTAATCTAGTGTATGAAAGTCTATACTGTCCCTTGACATGACTGAGGTCCTAGATCTGTCCTGTGACTTGGAGGGGGACACTAAGCATGTCCTCATTTTGCTGACAGTGGACTACTGGCTTGTCATAGGTTTATGGTTGGACTGGATGGAAAATAAGCTCAGGCATCAAAATAAAAACAGCACCCATTACCGAATTCGATAACTGAAAAAGTGGACCATATTCACAAATTGAGTCAGTTTTACAATTGTAAAAACACTGTATAATTATTGTAAATCCAATGAAAGACTGCACGGATTTGCTGAAAGCAATGCTTGTTTAATATCTTGGAAATCTACAGTAAAAACAGGCCCACAAACAGAGAAAAAACAGCCCACAAAGTGATCTGTCAGAGCAGCATATCAGGCACGGCCTGATTGCCATATAGGCCAGTCAAACCCTGCACAGGTTTAGCATGTAGATCAGTGGTGCACCATACCGTATTTTGTGAATCCATAGTCATTGGCAGAAATGTTTATCTGTGTCTCTGGAGTGGAGGTCCCACATGTGTAAAGTTCTGCTTCAATGCACTAATCCTAACCCTTGTGCAAACCATCCAAAAAGGTGTTGTGCACACAGCTTTTATGGTACATGCAGTATTTGCACAAGTTTGCCAAAGTAATGGAGGCCTCCAGAGTCCATTTTAGAAACCCCTAACAAGCTCCTGTGCAAAAGACAGAAGTAAGATTGTTTATGCATATGGTGGAAGTGTTTCCCTGACATTCCTGAAGCTGGAGGGAGGAGTCCTAGACAATGAAGTGGATACAGAGAAGACTAGACCCCTTCAGAAATTCATAGAGGCCATTTTGCTGGTAGGAGCTGCTGGTTAGTCTTTCTGCAGTACTGCAATGTGGAAGATAATTGGGATGAAGTTTGGGAATGAAGTCTCTTTTCAGTGTGGAAAGGATCTTTTTAGGTGAGCCAACCTTTTGTATTTCCCATGATCATTGTACAGAGTGACTGTTGATAAACCAGGCATAGAAAGTGCATATCTATTTGTTGTGGGCACCCCAGGCTACAGAATATCCTGCAATGAGGAGCATCTCTCTGCTTTACCGCTTGCTTTGATGACTGCTGTGCACCCAGACCTGGTTTCTGACTGACAGGCAGCTTCACTGATGAGAGGGATTATTCCCTGGAGTCTTGCCTAACTGGAAAAACTGCATCTCTGAACTTAGTGCCTGGAAGCCAGCCTGGCTACTAAGAGAGGGAAATATCTAGCCAGAATGTGGTGCTGGTGGTCTACCCAGGGGAAAGGAGGCTGCACAGAGAGATTGGTGAGCCTAAAAGTATGTCTACCCAGAAGTTAAGTGCTAAGTGTTAATTGCAGATTGGGGGCTAATCTCGCCATCGTGTAATAAGAACAATTGTAACTGAAACGATTGAAGCCAAAGCCTGTGCCTATGGCTGTCACCACCGCTGCTAGTATGCCACTGTGTCCCTATCTATGTGGCTGTTTATCTGCTGCTCAACACCAAGTGACCAAGAAATGGGCCCAATGCCTACCCCAAAGCCCCACCAATAACAGTTTCTGTGTTCATCAAAGGGCTCTGGTCTAACACTGTGGCTATCAATCACTGGAAACCCCCAAGCTACCCCCCTGAGATGCTTGTCACTTCTTACCAATGCAACCAATGAGCCCCAGGTGCTGAAGGGGATGCACTTGACCCTGTTTGCACAGCAGTAATAGGAGACATTCCTTGACATCAGAGGCAAAAAAAAACAACAATAAGGATGAGCCCATGTGTAAGGAAATGCCTCCTTAGCATGGTTACCCCCTGACTTTTTGCCTTTGCTGATGCTATGTTTTGAATTGAAAGTGTGCTGAGGCCTGCTAACCAGGCCCCAGCACCAGTGTTCTTTCCCTAACCTGTACTTTTGATTCCACAATTGGCACACCCTGGCATCCAGATAAGTCCCTTGTAACTGGTACCTCTGGTACCAAGGGCCCTGATGCCAAGGAAGGTCCCTAAGGGCTGCAGCATGTATTATGCCACCCTAGAGACCCCTCACTCAGCACAGACACACTGCTTACCAGCTTGTGTGTGCTAGTGAGAACAAAATGAGTAAGTCGACATGGCACTCCCCTCAGGGTGCCATGCCAGCCTCTCACTGCCTATGCAGTATAGGTAAGACACCCCTCTAGCAGGCCTTACAGCCCTAAGGCAGGGTGCACTATACCATAGGTGAGGGTACCAGTGCATGAGCACTGTGCCCCTACAGTGTCTAAGCAAAACCTTAGACATTGTAAGTGCAGGGTAGCCATAAGAGTATATGGTCTGGGAGTCTGTTTTACACGAACTCCACAGCACCATAATGGCTACACTGAAAACTGGGAAGTTTGGTATCAAACTTCTCAGCACAATAAATGCACACTGATGCCAGTGTACATTTTATTGCAAAATACACCCCAGAGGGCACCTTAGAGGTGCCCCCTGAAACTGAACTGACTGTCTATGTAGGCTGACTAGTTCCAGCAGCCTGCCACACTAGAGACATGTTGCTGGCCTCATGGGGAGAGTGCCTTTGTCACTCTGAGGCCAGTAACAAAGCCTGCACTGGGTGGAGATGCTAACACCTCCCCCAGGCAGGAGCTGTAACACCTGGCGGTGAGCCTCAAAGGCTCACTCACCCCTTTGTCACAGCACCGCAGGACACTCCAGCTAGTGGAGTTGCCCGCCCCCTCCGGCCCGGCCCCCACTTTTGGCGGCAAGGCCGGAGAAAATAATGAGAATAACAAGGAGGAGTCACTGGCCAGTCAGGACAGCCCCTAAGGTGTCCTGAGCTGAGGTGACTCTAACTTTTAGAAACCCTCCATCTTGCAGATGGAGGATTCCCCCAATAGGGTTAGGATTGTGACCCCCTCCCCTTGGGAGGAGGCACAAAGAGGGTGTACCCACCCTCAGGGCTAGTAGCCATTGGCTACTAACCCCCAAGACCTAAACACGCCCTTAAATTTAGTATTTAAGGGCTACCCTGAACCCTAGAAAATCAGATTCCTGCAACAACAAGAAGAAGGACTGCCTAGCTGAAAACCCCTGCAGAGGAAGACCAGAAGACAACAACTGCCTTGGCTCCAGAAACTCACCGGCCTGTCTCCTGCCTTCCAAAGAACTCTGCTCCAGCGACGCCTTCCAAAGGGACCAGCGACCTCTGAATCCTCTGAGGACTGCCCTGCTTCGACGATGACAAGAAACTCCCGAGGACAGCGGACCTGCTCCAAAAAGACTGCAACTTTATCCAAAGGAGCAGCTTTAAAGACCCTGCAATCTCCCCGCAAGAAGCGTGAGACTTGCAACACTGCACCCGGCGACCCCGACTCGGCTGGTGGAGAGCCAACACCTCAGGGAGGACCCCCGGACTACTCTACGACTGTGAGTACCAAAACCTGTCCCCCCTGAGCCCCCACAGCGCCGCCTGCAGAGGGAATCCCGAGGCTTCCCCTGACCGCAACTCTCTGAAACCTAAGTCCCGACGCCTGGAAAAGACCCTGCACCCGCAGCCCCCAGGACCTGAAGGACCGGACTTTCACTGCAGAAGTGACCCCCAGGAGTCCCTCTCCCTTGCCCAAGTGGAGGTTTCCCCGAGGAAGCTCCCCCTTGCCTGCCTGCAGCGCTAAAGAGATCCCTTGATCTCTCATTGACTTCCATTGCGAACCCGACGCTTGTTCTAACACTGCACCCGGCCGCCCCCGCGCCGCTGAGGGTGAAATTTCTGTCTGGGCTTGTGTCCCCCCCGGTGCCCTACAAAACCCCCCTGGTCTGCCCTCTGAAGACGCGGGTACTTACCTGCTGGCAGACTGGAACCGGGGCACCCCCTTCTCTCCATTGAAGCCTATGCGTATTGGGCACCACTTTGAACTCTGCACCTGACCGGCCCTGAGCTGCTGGTGTGGTAACTTTGGGGTTGCTCTGAACCCCCAACGGTGGGCTACCTTGGACCAAGAACTGAACCCTGTAAGTGTCTTACTTACCTGGTAAAACTAACAAAAACTTACCTCCCCCAGGAACTGTGAAAATTGCACTGTGTCCACTTTTAAAGTAGCTATTTGTGAATAACTTGAAAAGTATACATGCAATTGAAATGATTCAAAGTTCCTAATGTACTTACCTGCAATACTTTTCAAACAAGATATTACATGTTAAATTTGAACCTGTGGTTCTTAAAATAAACTAAGAAAAGATATTTTTCTATACAAAACCTATTGGCTGGATTTGTCTCTGAGTGTGTGTACCTCATTTATTGTCTATGTGTATGTACAACAAATGCTTAACACTACTCCTTGGATAAGCCTACTGCTCGACCACACTACCACAAAATAGAGCATTAGTATTATCTATTTTTACCACTATTTTACCTCTAAGGGGAACCCTTGGACTCTGTGCATGCTATTCCTTACTTTGAAATAGCACATACAGAGCCAACTTCCTACATTGGTGGATCAGCGGTGGGGTACAAGACTTTGCATTTGCTGGACTACTCAGCCAATACCTGATCACACGACAAATTCCAAAATTGTCATTAGAAATTGATTTTTGCAATTTGAAAAGTTTTCTAAATTCTTAAAAGACCTGCTAGGGCCTTGTGTTAGATCCTGTTAGCATTTCTTTTAGAGTTTAAAAGTTTGGTAAAAGTTTGAATTAGAACCTAGAACTAGTTTTAGATTCTTAAAAAGTATTCCAACTTTTAGAAACATAATGTCTAGTGCAGAGATGAATGTGGTGGAACTCGACACCACACCTTACCTCCATCTTAAGATGAGGGAGCTAAGGTCACTCTGTAAAATAAAGAAAATAGTAATGGGCCCCAGACCTTCCAAACTACAGCTCCAGGAGCTGTTGGCAGAGTTTGAAAAGGCCAACCCCTCTGAGGATGGCAACACAGAGGATGAAGATAGTGACTTGGAGGAAAATTCCCCCCTACCAGTCCTACTTAGGGAGAACAGGGCTTCTCAAGCCCTGACTCCTCAAATAATAGTCAGAGATGCTGGTTCCCTCACAGGAGGGACCAACAACTCTGAAATCACTGAGGATAACTCCAGTGAAGAGGACATCCAGTTAGCCAGGATGGCCAAAAGATTGGCTTTGGAAAGACAGATCCTAGCCATAGAAAGGGAAAGACAAGAGATGGGCCTAGGACCCATCAATGGTGGCAGCAACATAACTAGGGTCAGAGATTCTCCTGACATGTTGAAAATCCCCAAAGGGATTGTAACTAAATATGAAGATGGTGATGACATCACCAAATGGTTCACAGCTTTTGAGAGGGCTTGTGTAAACAGAAAAGTGAACAAATCTCAATGGGGTGCTCTCCTTTGGGAAATGTTCACAGGAAAGTGTAGGGATAGACTCCTCACACTCTCTGGAAAAGATGCAGAATCTTATGACCTCATGAAGGGTACCCTGATTGAGGGCTTTGGATTCTCCACTGAGGAGTATAGGATTAGATTCAGGGGGGCTCAAAAATCCTCGAGCCAGACCTGGGTTGACTTTGTAAACTACTCAGTAAAAACACTAGATGGTTGGATTCAAGGCAGTGGTGTAAGTAATTATGATGGGCTGTACAATTTATTTGTGAAAGAACACCTGTTAAGTAATTGTTTCAATGACAAACTGCATCAGCATCTGGTGGACCTAGGACCAATTTCTCCCCAAGAATTGGGAAAGAAGGCGGACCATTGGGTCAAGACTAGGGTGTCCAAAACTTCCACAGGGGGTGACCAAAAGAAAGGGGTCACAAAACCTCCCCAGGGGAAAGGTGGTGAGACAACCAAAAATAAAAATAGTAAAGAGTCTTCTACAGGCCCCCAAAAACCTGCACAGGAGGGTGGGCCCAGAGCCTCTTCACAAAACAATCCTGGGTACAAGGGTAAAAACTTTGATCCCAAAAAGGCCTGGTGTCGTAGCTGTAATCAGCCTGGACACCAAACTGGAGACAAGGCCTGTCCCAAGAAAGGTTCCACTCCAAACTCCAATCCAGGTAACACTGGAATGGCTAGTCTCCAAGTGGGATCAACAGTGTGCCCAGAGCAAATCAGGGTCCACACTGAAGCTACTCTAGTCTCTGAGGGTGGGGTGGATTTAGCCACACTAGCTGCCTGGCCGCCTAACATGCAAAAATACAGGCAGCAGCTCTTTATTAATGGGACAAGTGTAGAAGGCCTGAGGGATACAGGTGCCAGTGTCACCATGGTGACAGAGAAACTGGTTTCCCCTGGCCAATACCTGACTGGAAAAACCTATACAGTCACCAACGCTGACAATCAGACTAAAGCACATCCCATGGCAATGGTAACTTTAGAATGGGGAGGGGTCAATGGCCTGAAACAGGTGGTGGTCTCCTCAAACATCCCAGTAGACTGTCTGCTTGGAAATGACCTGGAGTCCTCAGCTTGGGCTGAGGTAGAACTAAAAACCCATGCAGCCATGCTGGGTATCCCTGAACTGGTGTGTGTAAAAACAAGAGCACAATGCAAGGCACAGGGTGAAAAAGTAGAGCTGGAGTCTGGAAAAATGGCCCAGCCTACCAAGAGAAAAGGAAAGTCAGTTGGGAAACCAACTGCAACACAGTCAGAAAAAGAGAACCTCTCTTCTCAGGAAGAAGTTCTGCCCTCTGAGGGAACTGAGCCTTTGGAGCTTGAACCTTATCAGGTTGAGCTCTTAGGCCCAGGGGGACACTCAAGGGAGGAGCTGTGTAAGGGACAAGAAACCTGTCCCTCTCTTGAAGGCCTTAGGCAGCAAGCTGCTGAAGAGTCCAAGGGCAAGAAAAATGGAACACATAGGGTCTATTGGGAAGATGGACTCCTGTACACTGAGGCCAGAGACCCCAAACCTGGTGCCACTAGGAGAGTGGTAGTGCCTCAGTCGTTCAGAGAGTTTATTCTGACCTTAGCCCATGATATTCCCCTTGCTGGGCATTTGGGACAAACCAAGACGTGGGAGAGGTTAGTCAACCACTTCTACTGGCCCAATATGTCCCAGAAGGTTAAGGAGTTTTGCCTCTCCTGCCCCACCTGTCAATCCAGTGGTAAGACAGGTGGGCACCCAAAGGCCCCCCTCATTCCACTTCCAGTGGTGGGGGTCCCCTTTGAAAGAGTTGGTGTGGACATAGTTGGTCCACTAGAACCTCCCACAGCCTCAGGAAATATGTATATCCTAGTAGTAGTGGATCATGCTACTAGGTATCCTGAAGCTATTCCCCTTAGGTCAACTACTGCCCCTGCAGTAGCCAAGGCCCTCATTGGTATCTTTACCAGAGTGGGTTTCCCTAAGGAGGTGGTGTCTGACAGAGGTACCAACTTCATGTCAGCATACCTAAAACACATGTGGAATGAGTGTGGAGTGACTTACAAATTCACTACACCATACCATCCACAAACTAATGGCTTAGTTGAGAGATTCAACAAGACATTAAAAGGCATGATCATGGGGCTCCCAGAAAAGCTCAAAAGGAGATGGGATGTCCTCTTGCCATGTCTGCTTTTCGCTTACAGAGAGGTGCCACAGAAGGGAGTAGGATTCTCACCCTTTGAACTTCTGTTTGGTCACCCTGTAAGGGGACCACTTGCTCTTGTTAAAGAAGGCTGGGAGAGACCTCTTCATGAGCCTAAACAGGACATAGTGGACTATGTACTTGGCCTTCGCTCTAGAATGGCAGAGTACATGGAAAAGGCAAGCAAAAACCTTGAGGCCAGCCAACAGCTCCAGAAGTTTTGGTATGACCAAAAGGCTGCAATGGTTGAGTTCCAACCAGGGCAGAAAGTCTGGGTTCTGGAGCCTGTGGCTCCCAGGGCACTTCAGGACAAATGGAGTGGCCCTTACCCAGTGCTAGAAAGGAAGAGTCAGGTCACCTACCTGGTGGACCTGGGCACAAGCAGGAGCCCCAAGAGGGTGATCCATGTGAACCGCCTTAAGCTCTTCCATGACAGGGCTGATGTAAATCTGTTGATGGTAACAGATGAGGATCAGGAGGCAGAGAGTGAACCTCTCCCTGATCTTCTGTCATCAGACCCAAAAGATGGCTCAGTAGATGGAGTGATCTACTCAGACACCCTCTCTGGCCAACAGCAAGCTGATTGTAGGAGAGTCCTACAACAGTTTCCTGAACTCTTCTCCCTAACCCCTAGTCAGACACACCTGTGTACCCATGATGTGGACACAGGAGACAGCATGCCTGTCAAAAACAAAATTTTTAGACAGTCTGACCATGTTAAGGAAAGCATCAAGGTGGAAGTCCACAAGATGCTGGAATTGGGAGTAATTGAGCGCTCTGACAGCCCCTGGGCTAGCCCAGTGGTCTTAGTCCCCAAACCTCACACCAAAGATGGAAAGAAAGAGATGAGGTTTTGTGTGGAGTACAGAGGGCTCAACTCTGTCACCAAGACAGACGCCCATCCAATTCCTAGAGCTGATGAGCTCATAGACAAATCAGGTGCTGCCAAATTCTTAAGTACCTTTGACTTGACAGCAGGGTACTGGCAAATAAAAATGGCACCTGGAGCAAAAGAGAAAACAGCATTCTCCACACCTGATGGGCATTATCAGTTTACTGTTATGCCCTTTGGTTTAAAGAATGCCCCTGCCACCTTCCAAAATCAAATCAAATCAAATCAAATCATTAACATTTATAAAGCGCGCTACTCACCCGTGCGGGTCTCAAGGCGCTAGGGGGGAAAGGGGGGGTTATCGCTGCTCGAACAGCCAAGTCTTTAGGAGTCTCCGGAAAGCGGAGTGGTCCTGGGTGGTCCTGAGGCTGGTGGGGAGGGAGTTCCAGGTCTTGGCCGCCAGGAAGGAGAAAGATCTCCCACCCGCCGTGGAGCGGCGGGTGCGAGGGACGGCAGCAAGTGCGAGGCCAGCGGAGCGGAGGGGGCGGGTGGGGACGTAGAAGCTGAGGCGTCTGTTGAGGTATTCCGGTCCCTTGTTGTGGAGGGCTTTGTGTGCGTGGGTGAGAAGACGGAAGGTGATCCTTTTGCTGACTGGGAGCCAATGCAGGTGTCTCAGGTGTGCGGAGATGTGGCTGTTGCGGGGTACGTCGAGGATGAGGCGGGCCGAGGCGTTTTGGATGCGTTGCAGGCGGTTTTGGAGTTTGGCGGTGGTCCCGGCGTAGAGGGTGTTGCCGTAGTCCAGGCGACTCGTGACAAGGGCGTGGGTCACGGTTTTTCTGGTGTCGGCGGGGATCCAGCGGAAGATCTTGCGGAGCATGCGGAGAGTGAGGAAGCAGGCGGAGGACACGGCGTTGACTTGCTTGGTCATGGGGAGAAGAGGGTCCAAGATGAAGCCGAGGTTGCGGGTGTGGTCTGCGGGGGTCGGTGCGGTGCCGAGGGCCGTGGGCCACCAGGAGTCGTCCCAGGCGGACGGGGTGTTGCCGAGGATGAGGACTTCCATTTTTTCAGAGTTCAGCTTTAGGCGGCTGAGCCTCATCCAATCTGCGACGTCCTTCATACCCTCTTGTAGGTTGGTCTTGGCGCTGGCGGGGTCCTTGGTGAGGGAGAGTACAAGTTGGGTGTCGTCGGCGTAGGAGGTGATGATGATGTCGTGCTTGCGTACGATGTCGGCGAGGGGGCTCATGTAGACATTGAAGAGTGTCGGGCTGAGCGATGAGCCTTGAGGTACGCCGCAGATGATCTTGGTGGGTTCTGAGCGAAACGGAGGGAGGTAAACTCTTTGGGAGCGGTTAGCGAGGAAGGAGGCGATCCAGTCCAGGGCCTGGCCTTGGATCCCGGTGGAGCGTAGGCGGGTGATTAGGGTGCAGTGACAGACGGTGTCAAAGGCAGCCGAGAGGTCGAGGAGAATGAGGGCGACTGTTTCACCGTTGTCCATCAGGGTTCTGATGTCGTCTGTGACTGAGATGAGGGCGGTTTCCGTGCTGTGGTTGGTTCGGAATCCGGTTTGTGAAGGGTCGAGCAGGTTGTTGTCTTCCAGGAAGGTGGTCAGCTGTTTGTTGACGGTCTTTTCTATTACCTTGGCTGGGAAAGGTAGAAGAGAGATGGGGCGGAAGTTTTTCAGGTCGCTTGGGTCAGCCGTAGGTTTCTTTAGTAGGGCGTTGACTTCAGCGTGCTTCCAGCATTCGGGGAAGGTAGCAGAAGAAAAAGAAGAGTTGATGACGGTCTGGAGGTGCGGGGCGATGATGTCGTCGGCTTTGTTAAAGATGAAGTGCGGGCAGGGGTCCGAAGGGGCGCCGGAGTGGATAGAGTTCATGATGGATTTGGTTTCTTCCGTGTTGATGTGGGTCCAGTTGTTGAGGGTGATGTCCGGGGAAGCGGGTTCAGTGGTGTATGGTTGGGTCTGGTGTCCGAAGCTGTCGTGGAGGTCGCTGATCTTGCGATGGAAGAAAGTGGCGAGGGATTCGCACAAATCCTGTGAGGGCGTGACGGCGTTGGCGCTGGCGCTGGGGTTGGAGAACTCTTTGACGATGCTGAAGAGTTCTCTGCTGTTGTGGCTGTTTTTGTCTAGTCTGTCGGTGAAAAAGTTCCTTTTGGCAGTGCGGATCAGGTGGTGGTGTTCGCGTGTAGCGTTCTTGAGGGCGGTCATGTTGTCAGCAGTGTGGTCCTTGCGCCAGGCCTTCTCAAGGGCACGACAAGTTTTCTTTGATTCTTTGAGGGTGTCAGAGAACCAGAGAGGTTTTTTGGTGTTGGTCTGTCGATGCGTGCGTTTGAGGGGAGCAAGGTTGTCAGCGCAGTTGGAGATCCAGTTTGTGAGGTTGAGAGCTGCGTCGTTGGGGTCGGTGGTGAGGGTGGGTTGGTTGGCGGCGAGAGCGGAGAAGAGTTGCTCTTCAGGGATCTTGTTCCACTGTCGACGAGGGATGGGTTGAGTGCGGAGGTGGGAGGTCTCGCGTCGGAATGTGAAGTGGACGCAGCTGTGGTCGGTCCAGTGTAGGGCAGAGGTGTGGCTGAAGAAGACGTGTTTGCTGGCGGAGAAGATAGGGTCGAGCGTGTGTCCGGCGATGTGGGTGGCGGTGTTCACCAGTTGTTTGAGGCCGAGGTTGGCGAGGTTGTCGAGCAGGGTGGTGGTGTTGGGGTCGTTGTTTTGTTCCAGATGGAAGTTGAGGTCGCCTAGGAGGATGTAGTCCGGTGAGGCGAGGGCGTGCGGGGAGATGAAGTCGGCGATGGCGTCGCTGAAAGAGGCGCGAGGTCCGGGAGGACGGTAGACGAGGGATCCTCTGAGGGTGGTCCTTGGGTCGGTGCAAATCTGAAAATGCAGGTGTTCAGCGGCGAGGGGGGGGTCTTCGGTGGAGGTGGTGACGCTGATGGAGTCTTTGAAGATGATGGCGACACCTCCTCCTACTTGGTTGGTGCGGTCTTTTCTGGAGATCTTGTAGCCTTCGGGGATGGCGGGTAGCGATGTCTGGAGCAGAGGAGGCGTTCATCCATGTCTCCGTGATGAAGGCGACGTCCGGGGCTGTGGAGTCCAGGAGGTCCCAAAGTTCAACGGCGTGCTTGTGGACGGAACGAGCGTTGACCAGGATGCACTTGAGGTGGTTGATGGCGCGTGGGCTTGTGGTCGTGGTAGTTGCGTGGTGGAAGATGCGTTTGCAGGAGTTGCAGGCGAAGGGTCCATGGGTGCGTTTGGGGTGAGCTAGGAAGCAGGTTTTGGAGCGCCCTGGGTTGAGGGCGTGGAGGGTGGTGGGGTCGTAGCGGATCAGCGGGGCTTGGGGGAGCTGGGGACCAGGGGTCGTGGCGCTAGGCGTGGGCCAGGCGCGGACGGGCGCCATAAGAGGTAGGAGGGGGGGGGGAGGGGTCAGCTGGGGGCGAATGGGAGCTGGGGGGCGGGGGCGTGCAGGAGGTCGCGGCGGGAAAGCGCGAGGGAGGGGGGGGACAGGTAGAGTGAGAGGAGCTGGGGGAGGGGGTTTAGGGTGGAGGAGGGTGAGTGTTAGGAGGTTTGGAGATTAGGGAGAGAGATAGGAGTAGGGTTGTGAAGATAGGGGAGGGGGGGTTGTAGAGGTGGGTGAGGGAGAGAGGTAGAGTGAGAGGATAGGGAGATAGGTAGTAGAGGGGGTGGCGGGAGGGGGGGAGAGATAGAGAAATAGATAGAGAAAATAGATAGAGAAGTCGATAGATAGGGAAATAGATAGATAGACAGATAGGTAGGTAGGAGGAGGTGGAGAGTGGGGGAGTTAGATAGTGAGATAGGGAGCTAGAGAGATAGGAAGATAGGAGGAGTGAGGGAGGTAGATAGCGAACGGGTTAGCTAGGGGTGAGAGAGGGGGAGGCGAGTGAGGGAGGGGGATGAGGAAGGAGCAGGAGGGCAGGCTCGGGGGAAGAAGACGGAGGAGGTAGAAGAGCCGAAGACAGGAGAACAGAAGACAGAAGAACAGAAGACAGAAGAACAGAAGACCGGAAGAGCAGAAGACAGAAGAACAGAAGAACAGAAGACAGAAGCACAGAAGATCGGAAGAGCAGAAGAACAGAGAAGAACAGAGAAGAACACAGAAGAACAGAGAAGAACAGAGAAGAACACAGAAGAACACAGAAGAACACAGAAGAACCGAGAAGAAGAACACAGAAGCACAGAGAAGAACAGAGAAGAAGAACACAGAAGACCGGAAGAACACAGAAGAACAGAAGGGAAGAACAGAAGAACAGAAGGGAAGAACAGAAGAACACAGAAGAAGATTGCAGAGGGGGAGCGAGGAGGAAGAGACAGAGAGGAGGAAAAGAAGCAGGAGCAGGAGAGAAGGTGAGTGGCGCGGGGCAGGGCGAGGGGCTGGGAGGAGGGGGGTACTTACAGTTAGGTGGGTCTCAGGAACACAGGAACTCGGGAACTTGGAGGAGCTGCAGCGGCAGGGGGAGCGACCTACCCTTGGGTCAAGGGTCGCTACCACTGTCGCGCAGCGGCCGCCATAAGAGGTAGGAGGGGGGGGAGGGGTCAGCTGGGGGCGAATGGGAGCTGGGGGGCGGGGGCGTGCAGGAGGTCGCGGCGGGAAAGCGCGAGGGAGGGGGGGGACAGGTAGAGTGAGAGGAGCTGGGGGAGGGGGTTTAGGGTGGAGGAGGGTGAGTGTTAGGAGGTTTGGAGATTAGGGAGAGAGATAGGAGTAGGGTTGTGAAGATAGGGGAGGGGGGGTTGTAGAGGTGGGTGAGGGAGAGAGGTAGAGTGAGAGGATAGGGAGATAGGTAGTAGAGGGGGTGGCGGGAGGGGGGGAGAGATAGAGAAATAGATAGAGAAAATAGATAGAGAAGTCGATAGATAGGGAAATAGATAGATAGACAGATAGGTAGGTAGGAGGAGGTGGAGAGTGGGGGAGTTAGATAGTGAGATAGGGAGCTAGAGAGATAGGAAGATAGGAGGAGTGAGGGAGGTAGATAGCGAACGGGTTAGCTAGGGGTGAGAGAGGGGGAGGCGAGTGAGGGAGGGGGATGAGGAAGGAGCAGGAGGGCAGGCTCGGGGGAAGAAGACGGAGGAGGTAGAAGAGCCGAAGACAGGAGAACAGAAGACAGAAGAACAGAAGACAGAAGAACAGAAGACCGGAAGAGCAGAAGACAGAAGAACAGAAGAACAGAAGACAGAAGCACAGAAGATCGGAAGAGCAGAAGAACAGAGAAGAACAGAGAAGAACACAGAAGAACAGAGAAGAACAGAGAAGAACACAGAAGAACACAGAAGAACATAGAAGAACCGAGAAGAAGAACACAGAAGCACAGAGAAGAACAGAGAAGAAGAACACAGAAGACCGGAAGAACACAGAAGAACAGAAGGGAAGAACAGAAGAACAGAAGGGAAGAACAGAAGAACACAGAAGAAGATTGCAGAGGGGGAGCGAGGAGGAAGAGACAGAGAGGAGGAAAAGAAGCAGGAGCAGGAGAGAAGGTGAGTGGCGCTGGGCAGGGCGAGGGGCTGGGAGGAGGGGGGTACTTACAGTTAGGTGGGTCTCAGGAACACAGGAACTCGGGAACTTGGAGGAGCTGCAGCGGCAGGGGGAGCGACCTACCCTTGGTTGGTGAATCAAGTCCTTGCTGGTTTGGAGTCCTTTAGCACAGCTTATCTTGATGATATTGCTGTCTTTAGCTCCACCTGGCAGGATCACCTGGTCCACCTGAAGAAGGTTTTGAAGGCTCTGCAATCTGCAGGCCTCTCTATCAAGGCATCCAAATGCCAGATAGGGCAGGAAACTGTGGTTTACTTGGGCCACCTTGTAGGTGGAGGCCAAGTTCAGCCACTCCAACCCAAGATCCAGACTATTCTGGACTGGGTAGCTCCAAAAACCCAGACTCAAGTCAGGGCATTCCTTGGCTTGACTGGGTATTACAGGAGGTTTGTGAAGGGATATGGATCTATTGTGACAGCCCTCACTGAACTCACCTCCAAGAAAATGCCCAAGAAAGTGAACTGGACTGTGGAATGCCAACAGGCCTTTGACACCCTGAAACAAGCAATGTGCTCAGCACCAGTTCTAAAAGCTCCAGATTATTCTAAGCAGTTCATTGTGCAGACAGATGCCTCTGAACATGGGATAGGGGCAGTTTTGTTCCAAACAAATGATGATGGCCTTGACCAGCCTGTTGCTTTCATTAGCAGGAGGCTACTCCCCAGGGAGCAGCGTTGGAGTGCCATTGAGAGGGAGGCCTTTGCTGTGGTTTGGTCCCTGAAGAAGCTGAGACCATACCTCTTTGGGACTCACTTCCTAGTTCAAACTGACCACAGACCTCTCAAATGGCTGATGCAAATGAAAGGTGAAAATCCAAAACTGTTGAGGTGGTCCATCTCCCTACAGGGAATGGACTTTATAGTGGAACACAGACCTGGGACTGCCCATGCCAATGCAGATGGCCTTTCCAGGTTCTTCCACTTAGAAAATGAAGACTCTCTTGGGAAAGGTTAGTCTCATCCTCTTTCGTTTGGGGGGGGGGTTGTGTAAGGAAATGCCTCCTTGGCATGGTTACCCCCTGACTTTTTGCCTTTGCTGATGCTATTTTTTTAATTGAAAGTGTGCTGAGGCCTGCTAACCAGGCCCCAGCACCAGTGTTCTTTCCCTAACCTGTACTTTTGATTCCACAATTGGCACACCCTGGCATCCAGATAAGTCCCTTGTAACTGGTACCTCTGGTACCAAGGGCCCTGATGCCAAGGAAGGTCCCTAAGGGCTGCAGCATGTATTATGCCACCCTAGAGACCCCTCACTCAGCACAGACACACTGCTTACCAGCTTGTGTGTGCTAGTGAGAACAAAATGAGTAAGTCGACATGGCACTCCCCTCAGGGTGCCATGCCAGCCTCTCACTGCCTATGCAGTATAGGTAAGACACCCCTCTAGCAGGCCTTACAGCCCTAAGGCAGGGTGCACTATACCATAGGTGAGGGTACCAGTGCATGAGCACTGTGCCCCTACAGTGTCAAAGCAAAACCTTAGACATTGTAAGTGCAGGGTAGCCATAAGAGTATATGGTCTGGGAGTCTGTTTTACACGAACTCCACAGCACCATAATGGCTACACTGAAAACTGGGAAGTTTGGTATCAAACTTCTCAGCACAATAAATGCACACTGATGCCAGTGTACATTTTATTGCAAAATACACCCCAGAGGGCACCTTAGAGGTGCCCCCTGAAACTGAACCGACTGTCTATGTAGGCTGACTAGTTCCAGCAGCCTGCCACACTAGAGACATGTTGCTGGCCTCATGGGGAGAGTGCCTTTGTCACTCTGAGGCCAGTAACAAAGCCTGCACTGGGTGGAGATGCTAACACCTCCCCCAGGCAGGAGCTGTAACACCTGGCGGTGAGCCTCAAAGGCTCACTCACCCCTTTGTCACAGCACCGCAGGACACTCCAGCTAGTGGAGTTGCCCGCCCCCTCCGGCCCGGCCCCCACTTTTGGCGGCGAGGCCGGAGAAAATAATGAGAATAACAAGGAGGAGTCACTGGCCAGTCAGGACAGCCCCTAAGGTGTCCTGAGCTGAGGTGACTCTAACTTTTAGAAATCCTCCATCTTGCAGATGGAGGATTCCCCCAATAGGGTTAGGATTGTGACCCCCTCCCCTTGGGAGGAGGCACAAAGAGGGTGTACCCACCCTCAGGGCTAGTAGCCATTGGCTACTAACCCCCCAGACCTAAACACGCCCTTAAATTTAGTATTTAAGGGCTACCCTGAACCCTAGAAAATCAGATTCCTGCAACAACAAGAAGAAGGACTGCCTAGCTGAAAACCCCTGCAGAGGAAGACCAGAAGACAACAACTGCCTTGGCTCCGGAAACTCACCGGCCTGTCTCCTGCCTTCCAAAGAACTCTGCTCCAGCGACGCCTTCCAAAGGGACCAGCGACCTCTGAATCCTCTGAGGACTGCCCTGCTTTGACGACGACAAGAAACTCCCGAGGACAGCGGACCTGCTCCAAAAAGACTGCAACTTTATCCAAAGGAGCAGCTTTAAAGACCCTGCAATCTCCCCGCAAGAAGCGTGAGACTTGCAACACTGCACCCGGCGACCCCGACTCGGCTGGTGGAGAACCAACACCTCAGGGAGGACCCCCGGACTACTCTACGACTGTGAGTACCAAAACCTGTCCCCCCTGAGCCCCCACAGCGCCACCTGCAGAGGGAATCCCGAGGCTTCCCCTGACCGCGACTCTCTGAAACCTAAGTCCCGACGCCTGGAAAAGACCCTGCACCCGCAGCCCCCAGGACCTGAAGGACCGGACTTTCACTGCAGAAGTGACCCCCAGGAGTCCCTCTCCCTTGCCCAAGTGGAGGTTTCCCCGAGGAAGCCCCCCCTTGCCTGCCTGCAGCGCTAAAGAGATCCCTTGATCGCTCATTGACTTCCATTGCGAACCCGACGCTTGTTCTAACACTGCACCCGGCCGCCCCCGCGCCGCTGAGGGTGAAATTTCTGTGTGGGCTTGTGTCCCCCCCGGTGCCCTACAAAACCCCCCTGGTCTGCCCTCTGAAGACGCGGGTACTTACCTGCTGGCAGACTGGAACCGGGGCACCCCCTTCTCTCCATTGAAGCCTATGCGTTTTGGGCACCACTTTGAACTCTGCACCTGACCGGCCCTGAGCTGCTGGTGTGGTAACTTTGGGGTTGCTCTGAACCCCCAACGGTGGGCTACCTTGGACCAAGAACTGAACCCTGTAAGTGTCTTACTTACCTGGTAAAACTAACAAAAACTTACCTCCCCCAGGAACTGTGAAAATTGCACTGTGTCCACTTTTAAAGTAGCTATTTGTGAATAACTTGAAAAGTATACATACAATTGAAATGATTCAAAGTTCCTAATGTACTTACCTGCAATACCTTTCAAACAAGATATTACATGTTAAATTTGAACCTGTGGTTCTTAAAATAAACTAAGAAAAGATATTTTTCTATACAAAACCTATTGGCTGGATTTGTCTCTGAGTGTGTGTACCTCATTTATTGTCTATGTGTATGTACAACAAATGCTTAACACTACTCCTTGGATAAGCCTACTGCTCGACCACACTACCACGAAATAGAGCATTAGTATTATCTATTTTTACCACTATTTTACCTCTAAGGGGAACCCTTGGACTCTGTGCATGCTATTCCTTACTTTGAAATAGCACATACAGAGCCAACTTCCTACACCATGCTTGCCCCATGGTCTTCCCTATCCTCTAATAGAAAGGGTATGCATTCAAACTGATCAACTTTGCACTGTGTGCCTCCTAACCCTATAAAGTCACTGCAGTTCATTTAATACTACATTTTCAGTGGGAGTCTAGGGGACAATGGGTGCATAAAGATTCTCTGCATTAAATGCATTAAGACACAGGAAGGAAAAAAGAGTGAGTTTGAATAAAGCTAATTGTGTTATTAAAACCAGTTCACTGATTCTGGATACCACAATTCAGGCCAATGGGGCACATATTGTGGTCTATATTGTGGCTTCAGAAGCAGCAAAAGGCGGCTGACCACAGGTGACCCACCACCTCCGTCATTCACAGCAGCCAGTATGAAGACCAGCAGGGCTAAAGTGTAGGATCAACAAGTAGATCTACAACCTGTGCCCACACACACACTTAGCCCGCAGTCCTCACTCAATTCTCACACCAGCCTACGGCCTCAGATGCAGTGCTTCACTCTTAGACATCCAGCAGCTTTTGCCTGCATTCCCCTCCCACAATAAACACTCCCTTCCGGCTCTTCCCCACCGACTGAGACTGATCTCGCCCCTACACCAGTACACTCAGCCTTTGCCCAATCACCCTGCCCATTCTATCCACCAGCATCAGAATACTTTTCCGTCTTGCACCTGCCATGTGGTCCTGTGGTTATGAATGGAACTAAAAAGGTACTACTGGAAGAACAGATATTCTGTAAGTGCATTTGTGAGCATATGTGCATGTTTGAGTGTTGGGTAAGTTTATATGTGATGTGTGAGAGGTGTTCCCATGTATGTGCGGAGTGACTGTGAGTTGTGTGAGTACACACTTAGCATTGTGAACACTGAGTGAAAGGTGCGCCTATATGAGTGCTGAGTTGGTGGTGTGCCCATGTGGCAGCTGGATGACCACTGTGTGTATGTCTGTATGTAAGAGGAGAGTGAGCTGTGTGACTAATCGCGGAGTGGACAGTCATTGTGAATTCAAAACGATGTATCTCAAAATACTTTTAAGGAACTCATCATGTCATTCATGGTTGACAAGTGGGGTTTCAGGTGCAATTTAAACTAAGGTTATCATCATGTCAATCAGGCACTTAGGGTGGAGAAAATAAATTATCAGCTGATCATGCAATAAAATGTCAGAGTTTTTAGCAATTTCACTTTTCTAGAGGTGTCCGAGTCACTGAAGAGCCGGAGCCAAATCTAGTACTCTGACTCGGGAAGATGGATTTTTAGAACCTCGAGCCAAGACTTCATGTGGCAACTGCCACCCACCTCCCTTTGTCAGTAACTAAGCCCCTGCCTCTTCATCTAGTGGCTAAATTGTGCAACATCAAACAAGGATCCTGGTTTCCCTGTTTGACTAGATTGTAGGATCCTAAACAATTATCGTATTTCAAAATGCCACCTTTTCCTTTGTCCTCTCATTTGAGTGTACCTTTAAAATCCCTCATTTTAGAATGCGTGCTCTACAAAAACCTTGCTTGTATATGTTTGATAAATTTTAATGTTGCTCCGTACGTCATTCAAAACTCTTGCAGGGTTAATTTACTTATATCTTGGTTCACTAATGGCGAGATCCTTGGAGGTATTAATATATCTAGGTTTATGTTTAGAAACTGTGGGGTAGATTTACTAAAAAGCCCATTCAACTCAGCAACCAAAGTTGCAGCACTCCATTGTGTGAGAGTAGATATCTGTTAAGTTAGTGCTGATGAACAACCTGTGCAAGACGCACATCTTTACACGATAGTGCAAGACTGTGTGTGTGATGTGTGAAGTAGGATATGCACTGTAGACAAAATATTGTATCTAGGCAAAATTTTAAACTTTCCCCAATTTGGATGCATGTTGTACACTGCAGCACAGATGCTAAGTGGGAAACATTTGGATAAATAAAAATGTTTTCTCCTTTTCAACACTTGTCTGAAAGAGGCAATATTTTATGGCACATAGCCATGTCTATCATAGTTAGTAGATAGGGATTGGCATTAGAAACCATGGAAACATACAACAATCATGCACTACCCTTTGAACAGCACATTGACATAAAGTAAAGTAAAGCAGAACAAAGTGCTGTTTTGCATTACTTTTAGGCAATTTGCAGTGCAAAATAAGTTTTGCTTGCAAAGATCAATTCCATATAAACATTTACAAACACAGTGCATGAAGTTAGTAAATCTGCTTTAAGACTTCTGATAAATGTCACTTAATGCAGCAGTTCATTCTAGTGTTCTGGAGTGAAAGGCTTCACATTCAATAAATACACTTTTTGAAGAGTCTTTAGCACGTTTTTTACATCACCATTTACATACCATGCAGAGGGCTTTGTTTGCATTGTAGCGCTTTGAGCTAAGACTGATAATTTGTTGAGCTCTGGCTTAGCACTCCCTATTGATATTCTGCTTGCCTACATCTATATTGTCCCAGAAATATACTCCGGGCCACTGGAATATTGTTATTGTGCGGCTGCTGCAATTTTTGCATAATTGTGGACTTGACAGATTTGCCACCTAATCCATGGTCTGCCACATAAACTGCAGATTTTAATTAAAAAAATAGTTTCTAGCTCAAACGGTTCAAAAGTTACTAAAAATGCAGTGACACAAATTGTTGCACAGTGGAAGACCCATTGCAAAGGTTGACTGGTCATCTTTCTGTAGCTTGTTGCTAGTTTAGATGTTAAACTAGTACAATGCATTCCAAGACAGTGTTAACAAGTAAAAAAATGTCTAAATAATGAAGTAATCCTATCACAAAAAGCGCTGCATAATTTGCCTTTCCTTGTTGTACAGTTTACTTAACCTTTCTGCATAATTTAGTCCTCCCCTACTGCATAATTCCAGTGGCCTTAAATATACTCTCCCACTGTGGCAACAACAGCCCTTCCAAGAACGGGAGGGCAGGAAGCACAGGATAAAGTGAAAGTAGACAGAAGACTTGTTTTCAGTTAAATGGCCCTTTGAAGATCTGCAAAATATAGCAAATGCTTCTCTGTTGTCAGCCCCACCCCAGACTGGCCCACAATAGCTCAAGAACTGCCAGTGTCCTTTAAACAGAGGCTGTATATCGTGTGCTGTGGCAGACGATTGGGAGGGGATGGAGGGGGCTAATGACCTTTCAGCCCAATGGGCATTGAGCACCTGGTGGGTAATTTGGACAATGCGAGGAGGGTGGTTAATAGGGAAAGAAACAATATGGTCGAGGGAGCGGTGGGCAAATAAGGGGGTAGGGGTGGAAAGGGCTTGACAACAAAGTGAAATGAAGTTAAATTTTAGCAACTACATCTGGGGCAGAAATGGTCAGTATTTCATCAACATAGCATAGGTAACACACTGACTCTTCAAGTGAGGCACGTGAACATATAGGCTCATAAGAATATTGAATTTGAGGAGCTGGGCCACGTTTTGCAACAGTTTAGGCACACAAACTGGGGGTCTTGTTATGGGCAAATAAAGTGTTTAAAGAGCTTTACTAAAGTAGCCCATGAGGAGCTTCACTGACAATGACGTGAACAGATTAAAGAGACTACCTGCAGGACACTGCAGAGGAAAGACACTGACAACCGGAAGCAGTACTGGTTCGGGCTCCACAGCTCAATGAGAGGTGAGGAGGAGGAGCTGACGAATAAGAAGCAAAGAAATGAGAGGGATGTGAAAGCCAGCAATGGTAAGTAAATGTCTGTAATGGGCGGGTACTAGGCTGCTTTTAAGTTTGTGCAGGCGAAACCTAAATATAGTGTCACATTGTAGATAACAATAGAAACCTAGTAGTACAATACTTTTGTAAACTAGATTTAGGTTAATCATTTCTGTACGGCAACATATTTGTATACTATATTCTGGCACACAATAGGTAGGCTCCTGTAATTCTACTCACACTATACTGTGAAGTCCATAATCGTAGCACCTCATGTGGAAAAATATATTTGAGAGAGCTCTAGGCAACAGTGAAATAGGCAAAATATACTTCATTTCCAGCAAGAAAAATAAAGTAATTTTTGTTGCCATGACCCTATAAAAATGGATAAAACATGGGCTCAAACTGCCTGGGGTCGAAGCAATCTTATGCTCAAAATAAAATAGTTTCTGCCTACCAACAACTTCGACATGAACATGAAAGCAGTTGCACTCCCATATTGTTGGAGTGGTCTCCCTATTATGTGGTCTCACTGACACTACACTGACCCGGCTCAAAGGAATAGACAGAGTATCTAGAGAGTTATTATTTTATGACATCACACCTATATTGTGCAATCTATATTGGCTACTGCTTCTTGTGCACATTGCATAACTACTCCAATCATCATCTACGAAGGAGTACCAGAGAAGTTCTCTTCTCAGGCCATGCTCACACCAACCCTTAGCACAGGGGTCTTCAGACTGGGGGGTGGGCCCCCCTAGGGGGGCCTTAAGTGATCCCGGGGGAAGCTTCAAGCTCTGGTCAAAAGAGTCATCACACAAATAACAGTGTTTTGTTTTAAGTAGAAACATGTTATTGCATTTTTTAAAAGGTAACAGTACTTAACTGCAATGTTTAAATACATCCAGCCATATTTAAACATTGCCATCTTTATAAAATAATTGTGACGAAATTCTGAACGGGGGGCCCAGTAATTTGTATTTTTCAACTGGGGGGCACGGCATTAAAAAGTTTGGAGACCACTGCTTAGCACTATCAGATAATCCTGCAAATTCCCAAGCAAACACTCATTGACAAAGCCAACAGGGCTGGCCTTCATTTTCTGGTATAAGCAGGCCTATCGGCTTTGTCAATGCAATGCCTGGTTGCAGTATCAAAGGATGTTCTAGACACACTGAATGTACAATAAAGCAAATGGTAGATGCTTGACACACTGAATGTTATCAGTTGCCAAGTGGAAGTATCATAGAAAACAACAGGCGTGCTGACTTTTAGCACTACAGAAGGAGCAGGGTAGGTGCCAACATGCTGAATATTATCTTCCTTTTAGCAGCAGAGAAGCTGTGGGACTTATGAATGAGGTTGTCAAGGATGCTAAAAGGTCATTCTTCAAATGGAAACCTAATGCTATAATTACTGGAACAGTATTCTCATATTTCTAGCTAGCACATATAGTTACTGAAACTCCGAGTGCTGCAAGGAAAGAAGTGCACCGCAGCATCAAAGTGAGGTAGGAGGAAGTCTTCAGCGGAGCAGCATAAGGGGAGAGGAGGGTGGCTGGACTATTTCAAAAGGCCCTGTCACAGTTGTAAGAAGTATTTTGTGCCACACTCACCAAATTCTTCATGGAAACACAGTGCTAAAATATAAACATCTGATGACGCATTAGTGCTTACACTTTAATCTTTTAGTAAAGTTGTCAAAGGTTTTTCCCCATTGGTCATATGGACATTTGTTGGTTGGCTTGAAGTGATGTAAGGGAGATGACATTAGAAAGACATTTCCAACTCGTGAAGTCAATGTGAATTCATAGTAAGAGCCAGGAATCACCAATTGTGATTTAAGGAATTTTCTTTTAGGATATTTGAAATCTAGCGTATACATATAAAAAAAAAATACGTTCACAGGATACAATAATACAGCTAGTGAGCTGAAATATCTCAATGGGTTGAGCCATAATAAATTGAGATACAGAATAGTAACAACCACAACAATGATGAAACACATTGTTGTAAGTAGATGTTCCATTAAGGAACTATCAAAAAAATCTAATTAAAATTTATATTTAGAGGACCTAGAAGGTGTCAGCACAGCATAGACCTCTGTAAAAGTCTTAGAAAAAAGGAAATTGAGAGTTTAGCTTTACACTCTTAAGAAAGCTCATCAAGGGGGCTGTTCTCTCTCAGTCTAAAAACATCCTTATCTCTTCTTACACCACCAAGAAACAACCAAATTGTTAACTGAGAGGTGCATCCACACACTCCCTTGAGTTCCCATCCCATAGACACTGGGACTGCAGACTGCAATCTTGAGCATCCCTTAGTCCCGGTACGTGATAAACATAAGGGCTTCTTTGACCATTATTTCTCCAAGTCCACTGCCAGGTGTCTCCTGTCAGACCGCAGTATCAACAGTCTAATACAAACAATAAGCCATTTTCTAGTTAACAAAAAGCATGACAACACACCTTCAGAAGGAAAGAAATAACATACTCACAAGACTGAACACATTTTAAATGAGGTCTCTAGTCAGGCTAGGTTAACTCAGTATTGAATTGTAACTTCAAATACATAATTATACATACACATGTGTAGCTTTAATATTAAATGCAAAACATGATTAAAAGAAAAGCTGATTACATGGTTCAATTGAACATTTGTATTCTTGCATGTAAACCACTAATCTCCATAATGATTACATTCCATTAAAAGATTTAAATGCATCACACATATGCAAGAAATCAAGTCACAAAGTGAACATAATGTTGTGTATGAATATCTAACTGCATAATTGTGACATATAAAGGGTAGAGCCTAAATTATGCTGCTCCACAACTATGAAATGCAATGGCCTTGATGGGCAGTCTATCCAATCTATGCAAAACAAGAAAAATACTGCAGTGCCAATGGTCCAAAAGGGTTGACCAAAGGTCCACAATCTATACTTTGTTTTATTATTTGTTTATTTAAATTGGCACAAGTTATTGCAGCAGACAGCTACAGCTGGTGTTTTCATGTGCTGTAATTGGCAACTGTCTGAGGGATACTGTAGTTGTTTGCACTATTCCTTGTGTCTTCACATGATTGAGTCAGGTGTCACTTGTGAATCTAAGTTAAAGGCAGGTTTGTGTTCTCAAACTTCATCAGCTATTCATTTGCACAGCAGTTTATATTTCATGTCAGTAGAGAGTTTTCCTAAGAATCTAGCAAAGCTGGGGCTTAAAATACCTTTAATAATGTGAATTGTTTGTTTTAATTGATGAATGTGTATTGTAGGATGACATTTTCTAGAATTAGAAGTGAGATATCTGTCGAAGGAATATTTCACAGTCTGTGGAATTTGTTCTATTTAACATGTTTGTTGGAAGGTAAATCTCTAACAGGTCAACAGTCTAGCCAAAAATGGACAACATTACAGTGCATATCTGTGAAATAATGGCAGGGCCTGAGGGAAAAGAAATATCCTTATGGATTTGTGGTAGCAGTTTTTGGATTCCCTGCACTCATCTATTGAATCAACAGTATTTCAAAGTTTCAAGAAGCCTGGTATAACATAACATAGGGTAGCACACTGTCTACTGTACATTCATTTTTGGCCGCAGTTACTAAAGAGTATCAAACCATGAATGAACCACCTTGGCACTCAAATGAATTCCACCTTTCAGAAAATAAATATATGATAATTTATGACAGTACCCATGTTGAGTGATTTGACTTTGAATGAGATAAGTGTTATTAAAATAAATAATTTATAACCTCGCATATGACAAAATGTGGTATATAAAATTCATTTGAAATGAATAGGTGTAAGTAAAGACAGTTTTTTACCAATGGGTTCTGAGAAACATTATAGAAATCAGAAGTAAAGCTTGAGTTGATTGTGCTGTCATTCTGAACACCAAAGTAGAAAACATCCCCTTGTTGATGCCTTCCTCTCTACAATGTCATTCTGTTTTTTTCCGCCAAACCCCCACTCCTTTCCATCAGGAAGGCTACAAAGATCTAATGTACGTGGGTGAGTATGAGAGTCTATAGTAACCTACACATACAAGACAATAACGTACACAAATACAAGAGAAGACAAGACATACAAATACCTTACAAGAACAAGTCAAGTCATACAAATAGAATACAAGAACAATAATATGTCGCTGGTCACTGCCACCACCCCCCCAATCTTACCTCATTGATATGCCTAGCATTCTACCACTATCATTGAGCCCCATTCCTCTAACATATCTGTTGTCCTGCCACTCCCATACAACAAGGATAGTGCAGGTGCTCAAAGGAGATAACCTCTAGAACTGGAGAATGTTGGGATCGATAAATACTGATGCTACTGTGTCAAGATTCCAGGTTATTAAGTAAGTTGACAACAGAACAAAACCAAACGACTACCGCACATTCCTATATTTGAGAGTATGGTTGTGGTGCTCAAACATTCTAAACACGTCCGTTGTCAAACGTGTGTATAGGTACAGGAAAAACCTGTGCCAACAAGTTAATATTAATTAGAAAAAGAATGGAGCACACAGGGCATCAATTAATATATCAAACAAATTGCAACATTTTTGACCCAATAAATATATAAAAATGACAAATAATATGTACCTATCAAGGTGATATCAATATAGTGCCTAATCAATTTGACAGATTGTCAATGAGACTCATGATTGAATGATTGAATATATCATAAATGTAAGATTTAATGTGAACGTAGAAAAATATAGAAAATATTAAGAATAGAAAGGAGAACAGTGTCACAATTGACAATCAAAATATTCAATGGTACATGACCTATTTGTAAATCAAATGTAATCACCAACAAAAAATTGTCACATCAACCAATAAGTACTGAATCCCCTCTTTGGAGAAAAAATATATACAGATCTCATATAGTAGTGAGATGAGCAAAAGATGTCCATTCAAAAGAAATAACTGAAAGATGATGTCTTCATCCAGTTTGAGGAAGGAAGCTGAGATTCATCCGTATTCAGCCCCAAATTGAAAAGGAATAATAGAGTTCATCCGTATTCAGCCAATAATAAAGTTCATCTGTATTCAGCCGACACGTGTTTCGTCCACTATGGGACTTTATCAAGGCTTAAGATTTCAAAAAGATATTCAATCATTCAATCATGAGTCTCATTGACAATCTGTCAAATTGATTAGGCACTATATTGATATCACCTTGATAGGTACATATTATTTGTCATTTTTATATATTTATTGGGTCAAAAATGTTGCAATTTGTTTGATATATTAATTGATGCCCTGTGTGCTCCATTCTTTTTCTAATCAAGATTCCAGGTCATGCCTCAATCATCCACCACTCCAAACTCCTTATTTTGTGCTTCTGCGTACTTTTTCATTCTTGCTTTCTCCTATGTCTCTGTTTTCCTATATCTATGTTCCTCCTTCTATTTCCTTTATAGGTCTCATCTGCAGACAGCTTTAGCTGTCTGGCGAGGGTTCATGTCATAAAACACCACATTCCAACAAACACCACTATTTTTAACTGTTAACGGCTATTCAAGAAGCAAGGCAGTTTGTGAACACATGCACACACTTTTTGGATTACAGCCTACCAGATTGAGCAGTATACTGGCGGTAAGATATATATATTTTTTTCTAGTACACAACATCATTTAAATGAACTGTGTAAGTATTTTGGAGTATATCAGAATTATGAATGCACAAATGAAGTACATTTCTTTCTTGTTTCTGTAGTGTATTGGAAACAAATACTTTAATATGAGCAAAATGAATCATTAAACTAGGTGATGCAATTTCCACACTTTTTGCCTGAGCACTGTATAGTTTTAATAATAAAACTGTATGTCTCTGCAAATGTAATGGTCACTTTAGTTGACAATGTGTTGTCTGTAATGGCACTGTGCTACCACACTATGAATACTCCACTCTACATCACTACACTCTGCACCACTACACTCTACTCTGCATCACTCCACACCGCTGCTCTCTACTCTGCACCACTCCACTTTACACCACTCCACACCACTGCACTCTGCACCACTCCACTTTATGATACTGCACTCTATGCCACTTCATGCTACTTCATGTACTCCTCTTTACTCTACCCTGCACCACTCTACTCTATGCCAAAACACTCTTTGCCACTCTATTCTACACCACTTCACTCTTTGCTACTATGCTATACAACACTACAGTATATGCACACCAATCAACTCTGCACAACTCCACTCTGTGCAACTGTAGTCTATGCACTATATCCCACTGCACTTTACTCTGTAACAATCAACTCTATGCCCCTGCACTCCACTATAATCTACTCTGCACTACTGCACTCTATACCACTTTACGCCATTACAGTCTGTGCCACTCTATGCAACTGCACTCTACCCTGCACCAATCCACTCCACGCCACTTCACTCTACTCTGAAACAATCTACTGTAATCCAGTCTGTGCCACTCTACTTCAATCTGCACCACTCTGCTCCATGCCACTGCACCCCATGCATCTACTCTTAACTACTGCACTCTATGACAATGCACATTACACCACTTTACTCTGACACTCTACTCTGAAACATTGCACTCATAACCACTGAACTCTATGCCAGTCTTTTCAGCACTACTCTACTCTATGCCACTGCACTCAATGGCACTATTCTCTACTCTGCACCACTCTATGCTACTCTACTCTGCACAAATTTGTGCAACTGCACTTTACACCACTCAAATCTACTCTGTACTGTATGCCACTGCACTCTACTCTGCACCACTGCCCTCTGCATCACTCAGCTCTATGCCTCCCTACTCTTCACCACTCTATGCCACTTTACACTGCTGCACTTTATGCCACTGCGCTCTATACCACTCTACTCAGCACCACTTTACTCTGTGCCACTGTACTCTGCACCACTTCACTCTGTGCCACTCGGCACCACTGCTCTCTACTATGCACCACTATAATCCACTCCACAGCATTCTACGATTCAGCAATGTACGCCACTGAATTCAATGGCACTGCACTCCAAACCACTAAACTCTGCAATACTCTATGGCAGTGCACTCTACACCAGTCCATTCCACTCTATGCCACGCCAGTGTATGCCACTCTACGCGACTCTACATCGTACCAATCCAATACATAACACTCTCTACCACTCCACTCTTCAACACTCTACTCCACTTTTCACCATTCCATGCTACCACACTCCACCCCACTCTCATCTTTACCACTAACTTTTAGCCATGCCGAACAGCAGCCCCGCTGGTGAACAACATGGATAAAACACATTGACAAAGCCAATTTCTGTTGCATAGGTGAGACCTATTGGCTTTGCCAATGTTTTTTTAGTGCAGTAATCTAAGTGCTTTGCTACAGAAAGACCAACACCCTATGGGGTGAAATCGAGGCCTGGGTGGAATTAGCAGTGGGTTGAAAGCTGCCTGCTTGTATGCATTGCAATCAGACAACCTATACCTCTCCTACCTCATGTCAGAAGTAAAGCTCTTCATCTCATCAGCAGGGATGGGTGTAACGGAAGTGACTTTCAAAAGGCTTAGTGGTGAGCAGTGCGGTCCCCAAAAGGCCAGATGACGTTTTCTAGGCAAGTATTCAGTATTAAAGCATTGCTTTGCCTCTATTGTACCACCGTGGCGTCCCTTTTGAGGGCCGCGGTCGGGCCGGTGGTCCGCGTTTTGGGATGCCGGACCCGCTGCAACATATATTGTGGTCCTTGCCTGGCATTTTCTGCCATGGTGTGGCCCGGGAATCTCATCTTGGGCTCCAGGTCGCGCCCTGGCCCCTGGAAGCCTCCCTGATTTCCCTTTTCCCACTTACCTTCACTTGGGTCCTTTTCTTCTTTTTTCTTCTTTCTTCATGTCTTATTTCTTCTTGGGTGGCCATTTTATCTTCTTCTGTCTGTGGCTGACTTTCCCAGCATGCATTGTTTATTTCCTTTTCTACTTTGCCATTCTTCCCATTCATTTCTATGTGGCTTTTCCCATCCAAGATAGTGTCATGCATTCTTCCTTTTGTCACTTCCTGTCTGATGGTATATAAGCACTGCAGTTCCCTCTTTCCTTGCGTTGCAAACACTTCCGTCTTGGTGGTGATCCTTGCTACTGTCTCGAGTTTTTCCTACTCACTTCTTCCTATTTTCCTGCGGATTTGACTTGTATTTTTGCTTTTTTTTTTCATTGCTTTATCTTTTTTTTCAGGCGTTCCTGTGGTATAACTTGGATTTTTCCTCTGGGACTCCTTCTCGTGGTTACGGTCTGCCTTGGCATTTTCTAGTCAGCGGCACCATGGCTTCTGGAAGAGGTCACCCTTATCTTCGCCAATCTAGAACCAGTAAGGAACCAGACGTCCTTCCGAGTACTGCAGCCTACAGCAGTAAGAGATGTGCAGACCATACCAGACACCCAAAGAACTATGATACCCACAAACGTATTCATCCTCCCCACTTGGACCTATCTGTGTGACCTGACATGAAACTTTATCTCACTACGCCTCAGTTCTCTTATGTGGAAATATTTGTAAATGCTTGATAAGTGAAACACTGCTAGATGCTATATAAAACACTCCGCAAAGTAACTGTAATTGTTCATGAGATGCAGCTGAGCAAGATGTCCAGTGTTCAATCTAGCATCAGAAGTCCTTACAGCTAATAGAAGTGTTCTTTCTTCTCAGTGACCATATCTGGTCAGTCTGAGGGTGCTCAGTCATCAGCATGACTACGATGGTGCCTCTCTTCAAGGGCTCATGTCTGGCACGTTCTGAATGAAGGTTGTTCAAACAATGTGTGACAAGTTCTGGCTCGGAACATAACTACAGGGCTAAGAAGAATCGTCATTTCTTCCTTCATTTGCTCCTGCTTAATGCAAGCTGCCCTTCTCTGAATTACCCTTTTTATCTCTTAAGACATATAGGAATATTTCCAGGAGGCAAGGAATTAAGCCTGGTGTTGAATGGATGGGCAGCTGGCTGAGAAGGGCTTCTGGATACCCTCGACTCCAGGTGACACTGCAGCTTGTTGTATGTAAAGCTAATTTCCATTGTACACACTACTGATGCGAAGGGAAGATCTATTTTATTCAGGCTGGTGGAGGAATCAAGCTAAAGCTTATCACAGAAGTCAGTTTTCGTAGGGAGCTATGTCATATTGTGTGCCACGTTTTTAAGTTCCAACCAGAGCTTTATTTGAGCTGGTAATTTCCGGTGCTCGCCCCAGCACGTAACTTTTTAACACACTTTTGATAGTGTGCCACATAGTGGCGTTTTTTGTCGAAATTAGAGATGAACACAACAACAATTATTGCTTATTAATTCAATATTCACTAACGTGTCTAATACCTGCAGTCTAAGCCATTCTCGCAGCTTTGGCATCCTGAAATAAACCTGAATTGTCCCACTTTTAAGGCGGGATGGCTAGCAGTTATGTTGGTTCTGTCGTTTGCAGCCCTCGCAGGGCTAATGGGTAGTACAAGCTGCAGAGGCCCTGGCACTTATATTTTTAATATTAAGCACCTGTTCTGGCCCGTCAAACTGTAAAAAAAAATTAATTTAATAACTGCCGTATATTCCTACTCGAATTGATGGTTCTCACATATATGTTAAGTGTACTTTACTGAATGACGTGAAGTTTTTTGCAGATTTGCCTGAGATTTCTTAAGAGAGGATGATATGGCTTAAGACCCCCATTTCCCCCTCCCCACTTTTGCAAGATTGTTCTGTCTTCAGGGTAAAGGGTGAGTTCCACCCACGCAGCATAAGGCTCCTGTCTCGGATTGGCCTATAGGACAATAAGGTATTGCCCGATGGGCTGGAGTAAATGTCCGTGTGTGGGCCGGACGTCTTGCTGCTTGTGGGCCTGATTTATGGTCTGCTGGTTACTGTTGAGTTCCCTGATATCAAAACAAATATTATCTGCAGCAAGTTCAAATTCCTAGGCTTCCATACCTTGCAAAACACTTACTCAGTGTGTCTTTACAAGTTCAAAACTGATCCAATTTGCAAATGTGTGTAATTTTGTAACTAATTAACTAATGACTAATTAACTATTGAGAAACACTTTTACTTTTCTGTTTTCTATTCCAATACGACACTGCCTCCTACCGCCATGTAATGGAGCAGATTGCACTATGCCTGGCCTTTGTTATGCTGTAAACTCAAATAAATTAGCGTTCTTCAACAACAAGCTGGAAATAAGCATGAACACAAATGTACCTGTATTTAGAATGCCAAGTATATGCAAAATGTTCCCATTTTGCCACTTAGCTTCTCTATTGTGTATAGATTGTCAAGATCAGGCATTGTACTTCAAATAGTTCAAATTGATTTACAGCAATCGGTAGATAAAAAGGATGTGACCTTTCAGTTCCAGAAAATACGGGTCAATGGTGTATTTTCTGAGCTCGTATCTCAGGGACCCGTATCAGTTCCTGAAAAAGAAAAGGCGTAAAGGTACTTGTGCCTGCATCCTGTTCAAAAGGGCTAATGGACGTCAACTTTAAACCCATGCATCTGCGGAGATGTGCCAATTCACTCACTTTAGCAATGATAAAAGAAATAAAGGGGAAACACAAGTGTACCTATTTACTAAAAAACCCGGAACTATTTCCCTGCTCGGCTCATACAAACAGAATTTAAAACCACTGATGGAAAAGGAAGCATTAAACAGGTATTCGAAACTTAATTTTTATGTTCGTCCTCTCCCATGACATGTGAATACAGAAGTAACTGAAAAAGCTTTGCCCAGTTAGCTCTACACAATCATCACACATCAAGATGAAATATCTCGCCCTGTAGGTGCAGTGGTCATTTTTCGATGCTGTTGTAGCTGCCTTTGATTATATTTACTTCCATTAAATGGGATAACACAATTATACAACACTCAATTTGCTTTTTTTTCAAAAAGACGAACTGATGGGCCTGCTGCAGCGTTAGGTAAGTTTGGTTCTCTTGTTTAACTTCTGTCTAGACCTACCCTTTACCTAAAGAAATCAATTTAAGAGGATTGCGCTGTATAAGTGAAAAGAAGCCTGCTTTGCAGAACTTAATAGGATTATGGTATTGATCCAATCGCTACAATGCTAGAAAGTATTTGGTACTTAGGAACTGAAGACGATTATGTGAGTGAACACAGCGGAAGAGGGATTACTTTGTAAAAGAAAAAGCAGCATCCCTGTAGCCTTCGCTGAACCACATTAGAAGCACCCAAAAGACCCAAAGCCTTTCGATGTCAAAGTCTGGGTCCAACACATAATAAAGAGCAGTGCCTATTTTGAACCAGTGCTTGCAGGTGGGATCCACCGGCACTCATTTTTGAGGACTGACTCTTATTGTCTCTCATAAGGCTTTCACCCAGAGCTAGGGGCAGAAAAACTCAGAAGGGGGAAAGAGAACGATAATCAGTAACAAAGAGAGAAAGTGGGGGTGGCAATGAACCTGTAAGAGATAATCAGGTCATAGCTTCACTACCTTCACTGATTTAAAATGCTTGGGACACAACTGCATAGACATTTCATTGGTGAAAAAATGCAGCAAATGCTATTATCCACCTTTAGTGCTGCCTGCATAATAAATGGATTGAACAGGACCATTTTACATAAACATGTGTGACCCAGGATAAAAATTGAGACATGTTGTTAAACAATTGCAAAAAAATATTTTTGCTCTTGAATTATTCTACTTGGGTGACATATGAAACTGGGGCTTGATTGCATGGGTCTGCACATGTAGGCCCATATTTATACTTTTTGACGCAAACCAGCGCCGGCGCTGGTTTGCGTCAAAAATGTTACCGCCGGCTAACGCCATTCCTACGCACCATGCGGGCGCCTTATTTAAGGAATGACGTTAGCCGGCTCTGCGGACTGGTCAGAGTAAAAAAAAAAGACTCAAACTAGGCAGTGCCGGCGTAGGGGAAAATGGGGGTTGTGCGCCAAAAAACTGTGCAAGTCAGGTTTGAGGCAAAAATCATGCCTCAAACCGGACTTGTGCCATTGTTTGATGCACAACCCCCATTGAAATGACTCCTGTCTTAGCAAAGACAGGAGTCATGCCCCCTTGCCCAATGGCCATGCCCAGGGGACTTCTGTCCCCTGGGCATGGTCATTGGGCACGGTGGCATGTAGAGGGGCCCAAATTAGGCCCCCCATGCCACTTAAAAATGTTTAAAAAAAATACTTACCTATACGTACATGGGATGGGTCCCCCCATCCATGGGTGTCCTCCAGGGGTGGGCAAGGGTGGCAGGGGACCATGGAAGTGAGCCCACAGGTCCTTTAACGCCTGCCCTCACCCAGGCGTTAAAAAACGGCGTGCATCAGGCTGTGCGCCGTTTTTTAAGGCCTGCCCCCTCCTGGGAGTCAAAATGACGCTAGAGTATAAATAAGGCGCACTGGCCTTAAAGTCATTTTTTGGGTGGGAATGCCTACCTTGCATGTCATTAACGCAAGGCAGTTTCCCGCATCCCAAAAATGACGCACATGGAGGAATTTTGACGTCCGCGGGCTCGGGCGTCAAAGTTTAAATATGGTGCACAGTTTGCGCCGAATGTGCGACAAAATCTTTGACCCACATTCAGCGCAAAACAGAGTATAAATATGCCCCGTAGTCTTCACAGATATCCCATGACATAGCATGGAAATGACCCCTACTTCTTGATCTGGAAGTGATATGTTATGTTATACTAGTAATCTGTAAATTGCATGTCTATCCGACAGGCCTCCCAAAAGGGCCCCCCAGCACTGAAAGTTAAGTCCATCACATAGTGGCTAAACATTGGGTGACTCTTTCTAATAGATGTGTTTTAAGAAGTTTCCTAAATTTAGTTTCTTCTTTAATCATTCTCAAAGATAATGGCAGCGAGTTCCAAAGTTTCAGTGCCAGGTAGTCAATAGAGTGCCCACCACTCCTTGCTTTCTTAATTTTGAGCACAGTGAGAAGTCTCCGATCTGTATAGAGTAGTGATCTTTTGGGGATAGAGGGGGTTAGCAATCGCTGCTTTAAGGGAGAGCTTTTCTTATGTATCACCCGGTGGGCCAGACGGAGAGATTTAAATGTAATTCTCTAGAGTAATGGCAGCCAATGCAATCCTGCAAGGGATGAAGAAACCAAATGATGCTTAAGGATCTCTAAGAGAATGTGCTGCAGCATTCTGATTTTCTTGTAAATGCTTGATCATGTACTAAGGACTTCACAGAAAAACTGAGTGCCAGAGTTCGACATGGGAGAGTCCTAAACCCTGGACATAGTTAAAAAGAAAAGGAGCATTTCTACTCTCTCCTTGTGCTGGTGCACTGCATGTTGCCTAGCGCCAGCACAGACGCCCTTGCACCATAGTGCACTGTTGTCTGCATTACAGGCAGGATTGTTTTTTGTGCAGGAAGGGGCAAAGCCATGCAAGGCAGAGCGTATCGCACTTTGAATGGCTATTTAAATATTTCCTTGGCCTTTTCTTTGGCCTTGTGTTGCCTTGCTCAAAGCAAGACAACCCCAAAGCTTGATAAATCCGGGCCTATATGTTGTTGCCACCGTCACAGATACAGTGCACAAATACAGCATCTTGCTGCTTTTGTACTACAGATTTAGAAAAGACCTACCTTAGGACTATATACATATAGTAAAGACCAGAAAGTCACCAGTTAATGTTAGTAGTTAGCATGTTTTAATACACAGTACTCTCTGTACTCAATACTGTTGTGGTTGGTGCTGGCCAATGAATGTAATTGTGTGAATAATCTTTGTGCTCACTCAGACAGAACCTCACTTTTCAAACAAATAGTTTTGTTTTATGCTCCTCACATAGGTCCTGCTGATACAGTTCGGCCGTCACTGGCCTAATTCTGACAAACTAGCAATGGAAATAAAATATTTGCCATAACATGATGACTAGAAGGTTTTTGTAAAATGTCTAACTTTAAAGGGATTTACAAAGATCCAAAAGTACACCAGGAAAAGTACAACCGTAGCTGTTTTCTAAGAATACTTACATCACATAATGTTACTCATGCAAACTCTCCAGTGGGTGGAGAATTGGGCATAGGCGAATCTAACGTTGAAATCTATTTGCACAGATCAGTTTATTTCAGTATGACAGAATTGTTTCCCCCTGTGGATACATCCTTTCCCTATACACCTTTTAAATTAGGGAAAACCACTCAGCTTTCCCAACGGGAGAAGTACTTATTATTTCACTTGACTGGAGTAAATTTCTGAACATTTCCATGGTGAAAAAGTACCTTCTAGTAGCATTTCACTAACTTCAGGACCTCTCAGAGACTCCCACAAACCAACTCTGAACCATTGATAATTAGGACTGGTTTCTGGAAACACACCTGTGATACAAATACATTGGTAATAATTTATGCAGTGTGGGCTTTGGTCCTCACTTTCAACCTTTGGCTTAATTTAACCAGCCTCTTTTAGCCACTGGTTTGTGACTTTATCGTCCTTGCCTGGGCTCTGGCAAGTAGAGTGTTCATGTATGGCCTAATACTAATGACTGTTTCGGTCTATCTTTCCTCTGTTGGTTGAATGCGCACACTGATCTGCTTGAATGGCTCCTTTAAAACTCTAGCCCTCGCTTGCCACACCTGCTGACACCCTTCTATTTGTCTTGCTCTAATGTGCCATGGCTGCATTTGGTGGTACACTAATCCAAGAACTATTAGCTTCGCCAAAGCTTGTTGGTTGCTGAAATTGTGCCGTGATCGTGAAATAGCCATAGTCACAAATTGTATTTGCGGTTGTAAGATACTACAATTCCGCAGTCTGTGCATCAGCATCAGTAATTTAAATTGCAAATAGATTATTTTGGATAGTGATTTTCGTCTGAAGTTTGTAAATACACTTGTGAAACTGCCTATTAGAAGTAATTGTCGTCTAGGTCTTAAAATAAATTGAAAAAATGAAACAGAATCTAGAAACAACCAATGCCATCAATCCTTTCATGCAAAAATGTCCATCAATTTCTTCTATTTTCTGTCTTTTATTCTTTGTAATGATAACGATGCATTCGAGACACACTGTTTTATGACGTTAGTTCTCATTGAATGGACTGTTCTAATTATAACAACAGCACCCAATGGGCAACACACCTTCTTCAACCATTATTTTATTTTCTGAATGGGCATTTTTAATTATAGCAATAGCACAAAAAATAGCTACGCCTTCCTTCAACCCTTATTTAATTTTTCTGATGAAAAAAACTGCAATCTGTCTCATAGGTACACTGTATTGAGTTAAGAGAGGAATGTATTTGTGGCAAGAGGAGCTTGATGGCCATACCTTAATTGTGGTAGACAAAGGAGTGCTTCGCGAACAGTCCTGAGGGCACGTGGACAGAAAACAAAGGCATCCTAATGTTTCATCTCCCTGTTTTTTGTTTTGCAGTCCAATTTAAATAGAGCCTCAAGAATCCCAGTGCAGTGGAAGCATTACAATCTTTCGACAGAGCAGGACCCGGGGGTTATGAGTTAGTTATACGTACACACATGGAGATACAAGCACACAGTAATCTTTCATGTTATTATATTTGAGCCCAATCCACATATTTGACATTGATGAGAAAAAAGTACATGCTACTACTATCCCATTAGCACAGGCAGAAGTAATTCTGACTGTGCTTGCATACTTTTAAAGAACATGAATAGACCCCAATAATAGCATTATATGTGCACCAGAAAGCCATTATTCGTTTTTTTTCTGATCAGTTTTGTACAAGATTCTCATGGACAGTGCCAGCAGGCATAGTTGTGAATGGGAGTATATGGGCTGAAGTACAAAGAGACAGGCGACTAATACAATTTACAAACTGCGCACCAATGACTTGCTACCTGTCTCTGATTATGCATTGCCACCTGTATTTTAAAAAGTTGTGTTGCAAAATCTCCAATCACAAAGGGTCTCAGAAAGACCTGACTACTTGACATAAATTAATCAGCTTGTTACCTGTGATCCCGTCTGATTGGCTGTAAACATAGTGATGGTGGCCTCCTAGAAACACCATGCTGCCATCCTTACATTTGTATTGCACTGTATTGTACTGTAATTCTATTTATATAGCTCTAACTACCCCTGACGAAGCGTCAAAGTGCTTTTTGGCAAGCAGCACGCTACTCCGGAACCCAAAAGGATCAATGCTGGATTAGCATAGGGAAATATGAGTACAGCACTAGTATTAGTATGAGTTAATTTGAGCGCAGTACATGCAAGTTTGTTGGATTGAAGAGAATAATGGAGGGATAGAGAAGGTAAGAATCCAGAAATTTTAATTGGGAGTGTATAATAATAGGATGAGGCTTGGGATGAGTAAAGGACAGATGGAGAAGGGAAGAGTCTGTAGAAAGCGATTAGGGAGATCATAGTAGTAGAAAGGGGTTATGGATCAGTCAAAAGTGATATAAATGAGGGGGGACTTAGTGGTGTTGTCTGGGAGATCATAGTGAGTCAGAGAGTGGGGATGGAGGCTAGATTGATAGAGGTGTAGGGTGATGGGGAGACAGAGTAAAGGTTACAAGAGCATATTTTTGTTTCTCTTGTATACTACGACTAGAGTAATAAATAAATAGATACGTGGAAACATAGTAAGGGAATATATGTGTAAGGAATATAGTACTAGATATAATATTTTGATATTTATATTTGCATTGTATAAATGCAGACTTTCAAGATTTGCAATATTTGAAGTTAATTTAATTGTGTACTTTTCTAGCATTATTTTATCTGTCCTCAGTAGTTCAATAGTAAAATGCTTGTACATAAATAGTTACAATAACATGTGCTCATTGTGATAGATAAAATGAAAATAGAGATTCATAATTATCTAATATAACAACTTATCTAGGAACTATGCAATCACCTATGAACATATTAACCATAGAATAATATACACAATATGAAGACACACAGACATACACACATACATGCTTTATATACATTTTTAAATATACTTATATAAAAATATGCACACATATATACATACACACACATAGGCACGCACAAACATACACACATGTATACTTTTAACTGTGAGTAAAATAAACATTTGATAAACAGGCTTAAAGAGTATGCATTTATTTTGTTATTATAAAATAGTAATTATCCATATTTCTTAAAGAAATACACATATTTCGATATATCCACATAATCAAATTATACAAGTTTATCAACATATGCATATGCAGTGCATTGCTGTTTGGATATGGTGGTTATGTAGGAAAGAGCTGCCTCTTGAGGAGTCTTCTGAAGATAAAATAGCTATTACTGGATCTTATATTTGGGGATAAAGAATTCCATAGTTTGCTTGAACAGAGAAGGATGTACTACCGATTGTCTTTTTATTGTATGGTGGTGTTTGAAGGCGGAGTGTCAATCTAGAGCAGAGGTTTCTTTGTTGAATGTATTTGGTGATTTTATTCATGATGAAAAGTGGTCCTGTTCCATGTATTGCTTTGTGGGCGATACAAAGCAGCTTAAAGTTGGATCTTCTGGCATCCGGTAACCAATGTTGTGCCCTCAAGGCAGGGGAGATGTCATCTGGCAGCCAAGTTCTGAAAGCCTTGTAGTTTGTTCATGGGACATGGAGATGATCCATGGAACAGGACATTGGCATAATCCAGTTTAGAATGTACAAGAGATCTAGTAGCCTGCACCTTGTGAGGAAATCCGAGGGGGGGAAGATGTGTCACAGAGTTTTTAAGGTGATGAAGCTTGATCTTGCTAATTTTTCCACTTGGGCCTTCATTGTTATCTTGGAGTTCATGGTAATTCCATGTTTTTTTACTTCCTTAGATACTTGAGGAGATGGTCCCAGATCGTCAAGCCAGACGCAGAGTGGGTCATCATTTTTCCAGTTGCCACATGTGAGTATTTCCATTTTGGAAGCATTCAGTCTGAGATGGGTCCAAGTCATCCACTGATCAACGGCTCTGAGGCAACTTACGATTTGTGAGTTTCCAATGTCTCTGCAGTATTTGAATTTAAGGAGTGTGTGTGTGTCATTTGCATAGTTGTAGCAAGTGAGTTGAGATCATTGATCAGTTCCGGTAATGACATCATGTAGATGATGAAAAGCATAGGTGAGATGATTGAGCCTTAAGGGACCGCTGTTTTTGTGAAGTAGGGTTTGGAACAGAAAAGGGGAGAATAGATTACATTTGTTCCAGCTTTGTGGAGTCTTTCATTTAGAGTGCATTGGTCAACAGTGTCCACAGCAACTGATAGGTCCAAGAGAAGAAGTGCAGCAGCTTCATTGTAGTCGTCTGTGTTTTTAAGAACATCCCAGATGGCGATGAGGGCAGATTCAGTTTCTCTTCCTGGGTGTAATCGAGTTCAGTAGTCTGAGAGGATGGAGTTATCTTCAATTAATTGTGACATCCGGGCAACTGTTGCTCTTTCTATCAGCTTGCCCAGGAAAGGTCCATTTGTAATCAGTCTGTAGTTGTTGGGGTCATGTGAGTCCAGGTTTTTTTTCTTTACTAATGGACGTACATATGCCTTTTTAGGGTCTTCAGGAAAGGCTCTTGTAGTTAAAGAATTATTGATGATTCTTCTTACTCGTGTGGCGTTAGACGTAGATAAATAAATGTTCTGAAGATGTCTACTGGACAAGGATCAGAAGGGCAGCTGGAAGGCCTGTTTGCTTTAACCAAATCCCTAGATTCACTTTTTGATATTTGTTTAAAAAAATGCAGAGGCAGGGTTGGCTTACCCTTGGAGGCGATTTCAGGAAACTGCTTGGTGCTGGTGGTTTTCCTTTGTTTTATACAGGAGTTCAATATGTCTGCCTTGGTTGTGTAATGATTTGCCAGTTTGTCTGTGAATTCTTGAGTAATGGGATGGGTTTCTTTCATACATTTAGATTTTCCAAATTGATTGAGAATTTTATCAAATTCTTTATTTGCACAGTTAGCATTTTTAATTCTGCTGAGTAGTATCTTCTTTAGCTTTTTTGATGGATGACTTGTGTATTCTGTTAAGTTTGCATAGGTCAAGTTTGTCTTTAATGTTGTTTGCTTTGAGCCAGGTTTGTTGCAGCCTTCTGATTTGTTGTTTTAGCATTTTTAGTTCTGTATTTCTACAAGGTGTATGTTTTCGTTTGTCCTGTTTAGTGATTTTGAGTGGCATTAGGATAGCGAAAGCTTCTCGTAGCCACTCATAACGTATTTTAACAGAATTTATTGTGTCTAGATCTGTGTTTGCTGTTACCTGTGTTTCTAAATCTTCAAAACTGAGTTTGTTCCATGTCCGATAGAAGGATGTATGTAAGGTGCTCTTGGGTGTGTTGATCTGTGGTGTTTTATGTTAGAAAGTAACCAAATGATGGTCTGACCATGTGACTGCTGGTGTGATGCTTTGAACTTTTGAAAGGTAACAAGTTCTGGGTTTGCAAAAATGACGTCCAGCAAAGTGTGTGGAATTGTGTACAATCTGATGTAGATTCAATGTGACTGGGCCAGTTATGATAGTTTTTGGATGGGGCATATTGGGTTTGTGAAACCAAATATTTACTTCCCTAATAATGCATGAGTTGGAGAATAACATTATAAGGTTTGAAACTGTGTCTAAAAAATGTGTCTGGGAATGTTGAAATGTTAGGCCGTGGTCTGTAAAGGAGGAGGACATTACAGGAGGAAGTTGGTTTAGGGTTGCATCTGGTGATAAGGGCCTCACAACCTCGTTTGGAGATTTTGTCCGTTTTGCTGAGAGGTATTGTTTTTTTTAATATAATAGCTAGTTCACCTCCTCTTTTGCCTATACAGTTTTGTGTGATGGTTTGATAGCCTGTTGCGACCACCATTTTAGGACAAGGAGACTTGGTTGAAAAGTTGAAAGAAAAAATAAATAAGTTATAAGGAGGCAGGGTAGGGGTAAACTGACCCTGGACCTTGTGCTCCTCCAATTTAAAAAAAAAAGGTTTTGGGTGAGGGTGCCTCTGCTCTCTGCTCCCATGAGACTCTCTCAGGAGCTCACGGTCTGAGCTGGCTCCAGCAAGAGTCTCCGGAAAAATATTTTTGTGAAAGCAGGAGGACTCGTATGTCAGTGGGGGTTTGGTTGCATACGGGTGGTTGGACATGTGGCTAACCAATGCCAGGTTGGCTGCCCACAGCCAGTGCAACAGGGGGTTGGCGGCCAAATGGTGTGTAGGAAGGTAGCCTCTATCTAGCTTTGTTACCCCCACTTTTGGCCTGTTTGTGAGTATATGTCAGGGTGTTTTTACTGTCTCACTAGGATCCTGCTAGCCAGGGCCCAGTTCTCATAGTGAAAATCCTATGTTGTCAGTATGTTTGATATGTGTCACTGGGATCCTGCTAGCCAGGACCCCAGTGCTCATAAGTTTGTGGCCTGTATGTGTTCCCTGTGTGGTGCCTAACTGTATCACTGAGGCTCTGCTAACCAGAACCTCAGTGTTTATGCTCTCTCTGCTTTTAAAATTGTCACTGACTGATTTTACCAATTCTGATTGGCACACTGGAACACCCTTATAATTTCCTAGTATATGGTACCTAGGTACCCAGGGTATTGGGGTTCCAGGAGATCCCTATGGGCTGCAGCATTTCTTTTGCCACCCATAGGGAGCTCAGACAATTCTTACACAGGACTGCCACTGCAGCCTGAGTGAAATAGCGTCCACGTTATTTCACAGCCATTTTACACAGCACTTAAGTAACTTATAAGTCACCTATATGTCTAACCTTCACTTAGTGAAGGTTAGGTGCAAAGTTACTTAGTGTGAGGGCACCCTGGCACTAGCCAAGGTGACCCCACATTGCTCAAGGCAATTTCCCCAGACTTTGTGAGTGCGGGGAGACCATTACACGTGTGCACTACACATAGGTCAATATCTATATGTAGCGTCACCATGGTAACTCTGAACATGGCCATGTAACATGTCTAGGATCATGGAATTGTCACCACAATACCATTCTGGTATTAGGGCGACAATTCCATGCATCCCCAGGTCTCCAGCATACAGCCCGGGTACTGCCAAACTACCTTTCTGGGGTTTTCTCTGCAGCTACCGCTGCTACCAACCCTCAGACAGGTTTCTGCCCCCCTGGGGCCTGGGCAGCCCAGTCCCAGGAAGGCAGAACAAAGGATTTCCTCAGAGAGAGGGTGTTACACCCTCTCCCTTTGGAAATAGGTGTGAAGGGCCTGAGAGGAGTAGCCTCTCCTGGCCTCTGGAAATGCTTTGAAGGGCACAGATGGTGCCCTCCTTGCATAAGCCAGTCTACACCAGTTCAGGGATCCCGCCAGCCCTGTTCTGGCATGAAACTGGACAAAGGAAAGGGGAGTGACCACTCCCCTGACCAGCACCTCTCAGGGGAGGTGCCCAGAGCTCTTCCAGTGTGTCCCAGACCTCTGCCATCTTGGATGCAGAGGTGTGAGGGCACAATGGACAGCTCTGAGTGGCCAGTGCCAGCAGGTGATGTCAGAGACCCCTCCTGACAGGTGCTTACCTTTCTCTGCAGCCAATCCTCCTCTGAGGGCTATTTGGGGTCTCCCCTGTGGGTATCTCACCAGATAATGAATGCAAGAGCTCACCAGAGTTCCTCTGCACTTCCCTCTTTGACTTCTGCCAAGGATCGACCACTGACTGCTCCAGGACGCCTGCAAAAGTGCAACAAAGTAGCAAGAAGACTACCAGCAACATTGTAGTGCCTCATCCTGCTGGCTTTCTCGACTGTTTCCTGGTGGTGCATGCTCTGAGCGCTGTCTGCCTTCACCCTGCACTAGAAGCCAAGAAGAAATCTCCTGTGAGTCGACGGAATCTTCCCCCTGCCAACGCAGGCACCAAACTTCTGCATCACCAGTCCTCTGGGTCCCCTCTCATCTTGACGAGCATGGTCCCTGGAACACAGGAGCTGGGTCCAAGTGCCCCCGACAGTCCAGTGGCCCTTCTGTCCAAATTTGGTGGAGGTAAGTCCTTGCAGCCCCATGCCAGACAGTAATCCTGTGTACTGTGTGAACTGCAGCTGCTAGGGCTTTTGTTTACTTTTGCAAGACTTTCTTTGTGCACAGCCTAGCCCAGGTCCCCAGCACTTCGTCCTGCATTGCCCATCTCGCTGAGTTGGACTCCGACTTCTTGGGACTCCCTTTTGTTGTGCTGAGTTGACCGTTGTGCTCAGATCTTCTGAACACCTGTTCAGGTGCTTCTGCGGGTGCTGCCTGCTTTTGTGTGACTCTCCATATTGCTCAGTGCCCCCTCTGTCTCCTCCTCCAAGGGGCGATCTCCTGGTCCTTCCTGGGCCCTGACAGCACCCAAAATCTATAACTGAGACTTTTGAAGCTAGCAAGGCTTGTTTGCGGTCTTTCTATGTGGAAAAAACTCTGCATCGTCCAGCAAGCCGTGGGACATCTTCTAACCAAAGGAGAAGTTCCTGGCACCTTCCGTTGTTACAGAATCTTTGGCTTCTTCCACCCAGAGGCAGCCCTTTTGCACCTTCATCCGTGGTTTAGTGGGCTCCTGCCCCCCCTGGACACTTGCGTGACTCTTGGACTTGGTCCCCTTCCTTTGCAGGTCCTCAGGTCCAGGAATCTGTCTTCAGTGCTTTGCAGTCAGTTGTTGTCCTTGCAGAATCCCCTATCTCAACTTTACTGTCTTTCTGGGGTAGTAGGGTAACTTTACTCCTACTTTTCAGGGTCTTGGGTTGGGGTATCTTGGACACCCTTAGTGTTTTCTTACACTCCCAGAGACCCTATACACACTACACTATGTCTGGGGTCCATTCATGGTTCGCATTTCACTTTTGGAGTATATGGTTTGTGTTGCCCCTAGGCCTATTGTCTCCTATGGCATTCTATTGTGTTCTACACTGTGTGCACTAACTTTCTATCTGTTTACTTACCTGATTTTGGTTGTGTGTGTATATTTTGTGATTATTACTTACCTCCTAAGGGAGTATATCCTCTGAGATACTTTTGTCATATTGTCACTAAAATAAAGTACCTTTATTTTTAGTAACTCTGAGTATAGTGCTAAGTGATATAAGTGGTATAGTAGGAGCTTTGCATGTCTCCTAGTTCAGCCTAAGCTGCTCTGCTATAGTTACCTCTATCAGCCTAAGCTGCTAGAACACCTCTAATCTACTAATATGGGATAACTGGACCTGGCACAACATGCAAGTACCACAAGGTACCCACTATAAGCCAGGCCAGCCTCCTACAAGGTGGCATTACGTATGCTAATAAAATATTATATTATTAAAAATCAAATATGGCTATGTTTAAAAAAAAAACTCCGAAATTCAATGAAAAGACCAAAGGTTAAAGTGACATAATAGTTTGAATAAAAAGTCAGTCCGAGAGTAACATTTTAAACTTTAAAAAAAATTAATCCCCACAGAGGAATTTTTTTTTTAAATGCAGCCCGTATTCCATAAAGGAACCAATTTAAATAAATGATCTGAGTTTGGTAAGTCTAGACCGCTAGACCACTGCTTGTACCCCTGTGATATCCTACAAAGCAAATCCACGCAAACCAAGAAAACTAACCCTTTGCAAAAGCATTACCACCTCATTTGAGGAGTCAGCAACTTTTCAATGGATTGCACCTGAAGTCACAACTCATTGGTACATCTCACTGCAAAACACATTTAGGAGTAATGTCTCTTTGAGGACACTTTCTTAGTCTGATTCATAGAGTCAGTAAATCCATTTTACAATTTGGGATGCCTTTTCTGAATGGTAAAATTAGTTTGGTAGATAGCAGAACCCAATTTTGCCCTCATATTCCTTGTAATTTTGTGAATTTCACGGTTGGTGATTGCAAAATGGCTTTGTGCTTCAGGTTCACACTTCTAAAATTAACAAAGACTCAAGCCTCAATTACAAAGTAATTTGGATGGGTCCGGAAAGGATGAAACAATCTGTAGTTGCCAGGTGGAAATCTGGAAAGAAATTACGATTAAACAGGGGAACAGGGACCAGAATTTCCAAATAGTCTGGCTATTTCTCACCTTTAGGGGAACCCTCATGGCACCCGTTTCTAATCACCATTACCTTTCTGCCCTGGAGATACTAGAGCCCCATTATTGGTAACTCATGGGGGGGTGGTTTTAAGAGTTAACTGGCCTAATTCAGGGACCTTATAATTAAAACCTTAAATGAGTGCACCCGCTGAACACTCACATACTCACTTTCCCTCTCTTACAGCCACTCAAATACCCACTTATTGCACCAATGCACCCTCTCACACAGCCACACCCTCACCCATACCATCAATCATGCATTCAAATTCCTCACTATACAGGAACTGATTCAACCACTCATTCAGCCATAGAGCCACTCGCCACTTGCACAGCCACTCAGAGATCCATACAACCGCTTTCAGTCACTGGATGATATCATCAGGGATGTCATCAGTGCTGTCACTGACCATGTCATGAGTGATGTAATATATATGGGGTCATAAGTAGTGCATTACGGGGGTGGAAGCTATAGTTATCTCCAGTAACTATAACTGCTGAATTTCTATGGTTTTGTAAGTGTGAAATGTGAGCCTAACTATAACATTCATGTAGCCTTTGTTTTTTTCAGTGAATTTCTATGTTTTTTTAAATTCTATTTCCTAGCTATAACGTCCCTGTAACCTTTGGGTTTTTTCAGTGAATTTTTTTGTTTTAATGTAAAGTAAATTCTTTACTCTACATTAACTAAACCATCATCGTGGCCAGACCCTGTGCCAGAACCCAATAATTACACAACCCTGCACTGCCTACAGCCTTCTTGAAACGTACACAGATTTTTAAAAGCTATCTCCTAACTATAACATCTCTGTAACCTTTGTTTCTTCCTGTGAAATTTTTAGGTGTTTTTTTTTTTAATTCGATTTCCTAACTAAAATGATTCTATAACATTTGCTCTTATAAGTGAATTTCTATGTTCTTTAATTGTACTTGCTAACCATAAGGTCTGTCTAACCTTTTGTTTTTTTAAAGAACATTTCTGTTGTTTTTTCAATTTTAGTTTGTAACTTATCTCTAATCTTTTATATTTTAGTAAATGATGTCTCAATTTGTTATTCATGAAAGGTCTAAATGTGAATATCAACAACATGAGCGAATATATCTGCAATTTATTTTTTAATATGCTGTGGAGTTGCATCCTCGTTGCAAATATCCGCATTAGAGACTCAACTCTACTATATTTCTAATACTTTTAAAATATATATTTAAGCATGTCCTGAATTTAGATTAGATTCAGATAATCTGTTAAAAACTATTAGAAAACACATTTTTGATTTAAAAATGTATTATATTGGTGGTTTTAATACTTTCTGGGGAGTCACGATGCATATTCAATTTGTGTGGCACTAATTTTGCTTGCAAATGACAGATTAAGATCATTTTATTAATCTCCTCCACAAACTAACTACACTAGCAAGCTCTTCTTTCTAGATGACAAATAAGTCATTTATAAATCTGACCATAGTATTATGGGGCCAGAGCAGGTTCCCATTCCTGTCCCTTGCTGTTGCTCAGAAGGATTCCCATTAAACAAAAATATATTTTTGGGTGAACAATATTTGATCACTTTCGATAATATGTCATTGTGATTGAAAAGCCTAATAGGTTTCGCTCTCAAGAAGTGCTTGATGGCTCTTAGCCCGCCTGTATGAATTTTACTAGTATATAATGAAGCAACATCAAAGGCCTGTCTACTCAATATCAAAAATACACCCGAAACATCTGTGGAGTCCTTCAAGTATGATGGCAGGCCTTCTACAAAGGGCCTGAGAAAAAAAATCTATAGACTTGGAAGTATTTGCACACAGGCTAAGCTGGGCTGATATAAAAAGTCTCCCTGGTGGTTTCATGGGGTTCTTGTGTATCGTAGGTATGAGGTAAAGGTCAAATTGTAGAAAATCAGTTCTTAAAAGCTTCCTCACCCTTAGCCAACAAATCAGAATCATACCATTCTTTAAGTTTGGTGTGACATTCTGCTTTTGTTCTCACATATTCACCAATATCCATTCTTCTGTGGCAGCATATAGAGTTTAGATGATAATATGGTTCTTCCAAATACATGCTCTTTGGCCATAAGACCACATTACCACCCTTATCACATTCCTTATTAAACAGTCTTTGGCATTGACTAACTTCTCAAGTAGATTTTTAATTTAAATTAGCTTCTTCTTGTTCCCTTTGTCGAACCTCTATTTTCTTTGGAGAGATTTTAGATAATTGACAACAGCTTCTGAAAATAATGTAATGTTATATCTAACTGAATGTGGGTTATTAGAGGCCTTGGCCCTACAATTTGAGCTCCCCTTCTGATACATTTGCTCTTCAAAATCAGATGTCTCTCTCTCTCTGCACTTGCCTTGCATTCTTGTACTAGAGCAAATGGGGCCAAAGTTATTACCAAACCAAAAAACGCTCAATAAATGGAAAAGCAGACCTAACTATAATTACCTGCTAGCAACCGTTTGCTATTAACTTTGGCCCTGTTTGACAAATCTTCAGGAATCTTTTCACAAAAAGTTCATCTACCTTAGCTCATTCCTGGAAAAGTTTGATGTGATCAGTCAATTTGGGGGGCAAGATAAAAGGGGTGGCACAACATAAAATCCCTGTGCATGTTCCATAGATCTTAGACACAGGTACAGCAAAAACTGCTGAACAGAATTGCACAAAATTCAGCAGGAAGCTAGATCTTGGTCCGCAGATTGTGCTTTTTGTCTATTGGTGTAAATCTGTTTTGTAGTTTTTGAGGACTTAAGGGTGAAATATAATTGCATATTTGGATGCTTGGGCTTGCAAGAATCATGCAGGTGTCCTGTGGGTGTCCAATGGGTGTCCCACTGGAGTCCCGCTGGAGACCAAATTTAAAAATGGAGGCTTGTGATTGATCAAGAGGCCGATTTTTCCTGTGATCCTTCATACTCCTATGGGAGTGAGAAGCTCCCATGAGTCTCACGACAGCGAGCGCCCTGATTGGCTGGCTGCTAGAACATTAGAAATGAAATGGCAGCAATTGCTGTTTACTGTTGAGGTGTTATGTAAATGAAATAAAAACGCTATGTAAGGGTGCAGGAGAAAGGCATGCTGTCCCCCTGAGATTAGAGAGTAGGTTTCTAAGGTATAAGTCCTGTGATGAAAATTCAAGTATATTATTTTTAACTATTTTTTATGATCTTACTGGACCCTTATGAGATTGTGAATGATAAAAAATAGTCAGATAAACTTTGAATACACTCCATTAGTAGGAATGCATATTGTGGTCATTGTTTTTTAGAGGAAGTGTGTAGGAGAAAAGTACTGTTGTTAGAAAAGGTTTAATTCAGATTTTCTAAAGAAATTATGGCCCTGCAAGGATCATTAACAGTAGAAAGGAGTAGGTGATCTTTGAATAGACTGTAGAATGTACACTGGCTACTGTAGGAAGAAGTATTACTGGAAATGAGATTTGTCAGTGTACTACTTATCCCCATCAGATTTGTAAGGGTGTGAGTAGGGAATAGTCTCTTCCCACACTCGACTATGTACATCAGTTATCAGAGAGAGGGGTGTTAGCAGGGGGACAGTCCTTGGAGAGAACCTACTATGCACACCTGTCTTCCAAGAGAGAGGTCTCAGCGGAGAGGCCAGTCTCTCTCCACACACCCTACTACACACACCTGTTATCTGAGACAGAGTTGTGACAGAAGAGGCAAATCCATTTAAGCAGCCTAATGCACTCACCTGTCATCTGAGAGAGCGTTCTGGCAGGAGAGGCTAGCCCATGTTCTCACCATGCTATGCACAGCCATCATCTGAGGCAAAGGTCTGACAGAAGAGGCTAGTCAATGTATACACCCTACTAATCACACCCATCATCTGAGACAGAGGTCTCACTGGGAAGACCAATCTAGCTCCACACACATTATTACTCACCCCGGCATCTGAGAGAGAGGTCTGAAGGAGAGGGTAGTACATGTATATACACCCTACTAAGAACAGCCATCATCTGAGACAGAGGGGTGATAGAAGATGCCAGTCCATGTACGCACACCCTAATACATACACCTGTCATCTGAGAGAGGAGTTAGTGGAGACGCAGTCTCTTTCTCCATACACCCTACTATGCAAACCTATCATCTGTGAAAGAGGTGTGGAAGGAGAGGGCAGTCTACGCAGACACTGTACTATGCACACCTTTCATGTGGGAGGGGTCTGAGGGAGAAGACCTGTCTCTCCTCACACCCTACTGTACACACCTATCATCCAAGTGATGGGTCTCAATGGGGTTGCCAGTCCCTTCATGCACACAACTAATTAAAGCCATACCTGCCAGTAGACCTGATTCATGTGGAATACTCAATTTTATAAGCCAATAATAGCTTTATTTTGTCTGCCTCAGCCTATAAATTACCTCTTCTTTAATACATTCTCATGATAATTTTTTCAGAATCTCCCAATTTCCTATGTGCGTCTTGGTTGGGTGCAGTGTTTTACTATAAGCCAGGCCCTGTGCCCAACCTCACACTATACATGGCTGAAAGCTGGGAGCAGTGTGGGGTAGGGCACCCGCAGGGGGGTGGGCACAGGGTAATGTCACAAGTGATGTAAATTGTTAGATCATAAGCAATGCATGGCTTGGGTGCAAGTTATAATAAACTCACTGAACAAGAACTGGTGAGGTTGAGTTTTTTTTGTTTTTTAGACATTAGTTTTTTACTCATTTCGACAGCTAATTATAATGTCACTTTTATGTCTGCATTTTTGCAGTGAATTTCTGAAGATTTTCTATGAAAAAAAGGAAAATAATTCTAGCATACCTAAATATAATGTCCCTTAAACTTTTGTTTTTTTTCTCAGTGAATTTCTGTTTATAGTCATATTAAGTCAATTTCCCAACTGAACATTGATTTTGGCCATGCACAGTAGGGGGCTGGCTCAGATTCACCCTGTGGGTCACCAACCCACAGCAACATCCCCTCTATGATCAGCTTACTGCCCAGCCACCTTCCTGTTTGCTCTTCATTCTCTGTCTGCATGGCCCTGTCTCCTCCTTTCTGCCCTCTGTGGACAGCTTGCTGCCCCAGCACTGTTCCTGCCTGCCTTCTGTTTTCCTTCAATGTGACTGGGTCCCCTTGCATCTGTCCCTCGTGGTTAGCTTGCTGCCCCTGCCGATGCTGACCTGACTCTGTGTTCTGCTTGTTGCCCATCCACATCCCCCTGCTATCCCTACCTGTGCCCTTTTTCCCTCTTTCCTGCCCTCTGTGGTCTGTGTTGCCACCCCTGCCTGTGCCAGCCTTCCTAAGCCTTGCCCATGCCACTGCCCCAGTCACCTGCCCTCCCTGTTCTGCTGCTGCCCCTTTTACCCCTCCCCCTGCCTTCTGCTGTGTGTGTTTCTGTCATCTCCCTCCTCCTCTCAATGGTTCATTGTGCTACACTGCCACATGCCCTGCTTAGTTAGTTTCCTGCCCCCACACCCTGCCCTTTGCTGTCTGTGTGCATACCCCTTCCCCCACCCTCCTGCCATGCCTAGTCCATTGTGCTATCACTGCCCCACTAACTGGTTAGCTTGCTGTCTCTGTCCCTCTCCCCCTGCCCTAAATGGTCAGTGTGTGTGCCACAGCCTCCTCCTGGCCTCTGCAATACATTGTTCTGCCACTACACCTGCCACTTACACTCACTGGTCAGCTTTCTGCTCCTTCCCCTGCCCTCCGTTGTGCACGTACATGCTCATGCTTGCTCCCTCCAGCCTTCCATAGACCTTTGGGCTGCCACTGCCCCTACAGCCTCCCCTGCCTGGTCAGCTTGTTGCCAATGTCCCTGGTCAGCCTTTCCCCTGTCCCTCCCCCTGCTCCATTGTTCATTAATGTGTCTCTGACCCTCACTTCTCCCTTCCACGATTCATTGTGCTGTCTCTGCCTCCTTCACTCCCTGGTCCGCCTCCAGCTTTTGCAACTTTCCTCATGCTTGCCCTCTGAGAAGGTTAAGAGGGGGAGTCTGTGGCCCAAATTTCCTTTATTTGTTATATTTGGTCAGGTCTAGCACTTTTGATAAATCTGGGAATGCATCTCCCTGGGGCAGAATAACATAGCGCAGCAATACATTCAGATTCATGAAGCCACTCGTGGCCATTCAAGATGACCTTGTGTGGCTTCATAAATTGCATTTTTGAGTTGTGTTGCACATGCAGCATGTTGTATGGTGCAAGTGTGATGTAACTAGCCTCATACATATGACCCTCTGTTTACAAAAGTAACACACTTCAGTAGGACCAACCACGACTCATACCTAATCATATTTGTGTGTCATTCACAGATGATGACTAGATCCAAGTCAATTGCTTGCAGGGAATTGTGTAATTTTTTTATTTCCTAGCATGAAATTATATACGAGAACAGAGAGGGGAGATAATGAATGTCATCTGCAAGTGAATGATCAGAGAAGATAAAGGAAGCAATGATCCCCGAGAGGAGGTAGTGACCTAAAATAGTACCTAAAATAGTAAGGGAGAAATTATAAGATCTTGTTGATATCCTGTTCGTGGGAGGTGGGAATGTACCACTCTAAGCAACAGGATACTGAGAAGGTGCAGTTGTAAAGGTGATAGGTAGATCCCTTTAGAGGGGTATCTTCAATAACAAGGGAATGGTGCACAGAATCAAGTGGCTGACCATATCAAATGTGCTTCATGGGTAAGGAAGTATGAGAATAGAAGCGTAGAGCGACATAGACATGAGGGAGAGTCTAAGGCCCTCATTACGAGTAACATTGTTTCACCAGGAGTAGTCACAAATCAAAATTACAATGTTTCAGGGTTTGGAATTATTGGGCTCAAAATCATTAGACCCAATAATTCTGGGACCAGAAACCATTAGTCCGGTAGAGCAGCTAAATGGGCTGAGGCATTGCTAATCAGATTTCCACAGCTCTGTCGGCTGCCTGTTGCAGTCCTCACCATTATTTAAGCTGACATTTTCTAACTGCTCAGCCTGACAGAAAATGTCAGGATTTTTTGTTATGTCATTTGGTTCCCTGTTGTTTTTTCTAATTTCTGCCTGTTATTCTAGAATGCTGACCTGACCTATGTGATGTCATACACTAAGGATATAGTAGAGGGAGAAGAGAGAGCAGAGCCTGGAGTCTGCACTGGATGTGTGTTCTGGTTTTGAGGACTGTGTCTGGGCTGTCCTTTTTATATTCCCACCACTTGCATAAAATATATCTTCTCTATCTCATGGATGTCTCCTGAATTGAGCAAAGCCATGAACGGAGCAACCTCTTAAAAATTATTTTCACCTAAATTGTGAAAAGCACCAGACAAATCAGAATAAGAGCAGGTATTCCACATTTTGGGGAAAAAGCTTATAATGACTGGTGTGTGATCTAGAGATACTGCATAGTCAACTTAATTCTGGCCCTCTTGTATCTTCGCTGCAAACTATGGTCTAGTAGTAATGAGGTCCTCAGTGGTCTAGGCAGCATGTAAGCCTGACTGAAGAGGCCTGGTTAGGGTAATTGAGGATAGAGAGTGGATGTAAATGTTGACAACACAGCAAAGGAGAAGAAAGGCAGATGGGTCATAGGGTTGAAGTTTGAGAGAGCACGAGCTTTAGGCAATGGTTTCTTCGAAACTGGTAAAACCATGACAGAGCAAGAGCCACACTGGCACATTTCAGTCACAAGTGAAATATAAATTTTGCAGGACAGTGAGGAAAATAGTGCTCTAAGAGAGAGAAATAGATTTGGCAATTTGAGAACTGATGTATGTAAAGGAGGCATATGAGGAATAAACAGATTAAAAAATTAGTATGGGAGGCAAAGAAGTGAAAAGTGATTACAAAAATGATGTGAGGCTTACAAGTGTGAGTGTGAAGGTGATGTGGCAATTAGAGTGATTGGCATGGTTATGATATGAATATCTGAGTGTAAAAGAATTAGTGAAGTTGTTACCTTTGAGGGTAAATGAGGTTGCATGCTATTATATGGGAGAGGCTTTTTGTATAGCTGGAGAGAAGAAAGAGAATTTTAAGAAAAACCTAACTTTGGAGTTTATAGAGGATGCTAGGAAGGGAGATGAACAAGTGGTTGGATACCCTTATGAGATAGACTGTGTTAGAAATTGTGTCTCTAGTTGGTAGAGATATACACCATTGTCCAAGTAGGGACGACAATCCTAGCCAGTGCTCACCCTCTGTAGCTTGGCACACAGCTAAGCAAGTTTAACTTAGAAGGCAACGTGTAAAGTATTTGTTCAATAACTCATACAGTAACACAGTGAAAACACCACAAAAGCAATCCACACCAGTTCAGAAAAATAGATAATATTTATCTGAAAAACATAAGGTCAAAATGCCAAAACTCCAATGTATCCAAGCCAAAATATGAATTTTTGAAGATGAAATCCTAATGAAGCACTCAGAAATGCAATAGCTCCAACTGGGGCTGCAACAACGTGGTTGATGGAATTGTTCCCAATAGTCTGATGCCACTGTTGCCAGTCACGGAGTCACACGGACCCCCAGGCACAGTACCTTTGAAAACAAAGAAACAAATACATTGCACAGAGTCGTGGAGGTGAGGCTCTGCTAGAGCCGGTGCAGCGTCAGCCCCTTAAGGCATCCAGGGAGGTGAGGTGTCAGTTCTGTACTGCGAGGCAGGGGAGGCGAGGCATCGGTTCCTTGTGACCCAGTGGAGTCGATAAATCCAGTTGGTCAAGACATGAAGAGTTGACTTTGCAAGGCCCCAAACAAATGGCGGAACGTCAGCAGTGCCGTGGTGACACTGGACTTGCAGGCCACACTTGTTGCATGCAGCGAGGACCATGGATCTGATAGCACTGCAGTATCGGGCAGCCGTGTCGGTGCTGGAGTAGCTAAAGTATGTGAACTAGCTAGAAGTTAGTAAATGAAGTCTTTGTTGTCCCTGAGACTTCATAACAGGAGGCAAGTGCAATCCAAGCCCTTGGGGAGCACTTGTAGGGAAGGCAGAGTCAGAGGTCAGCAAAGAGCAGGGCAACAAGCAGGGCAGCAATCCTTCTCAGCAAAGCAGTCCAGATGAGTCCTTTGAGCAGCCAGGCAGTCGCTCTTACAGAGTCCAGGTGTAGATCCAGAAGTGTCTAAATTGGTGGGGTGAGACACCCAGTATATATACCCAAAAGTGCCTTTGAAATGGGTGATTTTAAAGTGCACAAGTTCCTCTTTCAGCCCAGACCTGTCTGCCAGTATCCCTCTAGGGGGGTTATCAGTCCTTTGTGTGAGTGGTAGGCCACAGGCCTTTGAAGTGTAAGAGAGAGTCCCTCCACCCTTCCTGCCCTGGGAGACCCATTCAGTATGCAGATGTGTCCTGTGTTATGGCTGTCTGGGTGGAATGCACAAGGGGAGCTGGCAACCAGCACAGACCAGACGTGGAATGGAGACAGGTTATAAGGCACAAATGGCAGCAAGTGCAGAGAAATGACCACTTACCAAAAGTGGCATTTCTAAAATAGTAGTATTAAATCCAACTTCACCAGTAAGCAGGAATTTCTATTACCATTCTAAACATGACAGGGCTAGTCCTTTCAGATCAGAATCTACCACTTAAAAGTATATTAGGGTAGCTCTAATGCTGGCCTATGAGAGGAGCAGGCCTCTCAGTAGTGGAAAACAAATGTGTGTGTTCTTCATTACCATAACATGTAAAACACATAAGTACACCTCCTGCCTTTTATTAACATAGCACCCTGCCCAATAATTAGGGCCTATCTTAGGGGTGACTTGTATGTAGTAAAAAGGGAGTTTAAGGGAGTTCACAGCTTGGCAAGTAGTTTTAAATGCCAATTTGAACTGGCAGTGAAACTGCACACGCACGCCTTGCAATGACAGGCCTGAGACAGGGTTAAGAGGCTACTTATGTGGTGGCACAATCAGTGCTGCAGGCCCAGTAGTAGCATTTAATTTGCAGGCCCTGGGCACCTCTGGTGCACATTAATAGGGACTTACAAGAATTGGGTATAAACCAATGTTGCCATGTTTAGGGGAGAGAGCACATGCACTTTAGCACTGGTCAGCAGTGGTAACGTGTGCAGAGTCCTAAAACCAGGAAAAACATGGGAAGAAAACTGAATGGAGGCAGGTAAAAAGTTAGGGAATGTCCACACTAAGGCTGTCAGGTCTAACAGCCTGTCATTTTAGTTATACCCACTTATTGTTTATTTTTTTAGTTACTAGATATTTATGGAAGAATAATGGGCTTTGAATAGTTATAAATTCACGCAAACCAAAGCATTAGTTGCTAGTGCATGACTTGAGAGATTCAGTATTATTTGAAAGGGAGGCTTTGTCCGCAAAATGGCGTGAATCAGAATCTCCATCCTTTTGAGAATTTTTTAGTGGCATACATATTTTTACCTTTAATCCTCAAGGAAGAAAGTGAAATTTGTGCCAGATTTACATGGGAGTAGATTGAGAAGGGCTGTTAGAATGTATGCTCTGGTCGCCTCTTTGCTGAGATGTGCTTTGGTTAGTACATGCTATTTGCTTTGAAAAATTCACAATTTCACTTGTTGTCGAATTTCTCGCAGATTTTATGGATAGGTAATTTATGTATCAGCTGCCCTTCTTCAAAACCAGGAAGAATGGGGTAGCCACATTCTGAACAAATCAACTTATCAATAAGAAATCAGTGGTGGAAAAAAATAACAGCACTGAAATACAAGTTTGTTTATTTCAACACAAGAAAGAAAACAAAGCACGATGCGAGGTAATGTCAGATTTTCCTTTATTATGTGATTAGTCTATAGGAGAGTGAAGGAGATGAAAATTGTGATGAATCCCATACTTTATCATAATTCCTGAAGCTACAGTTTAAACAATTTACAGGATATGAGATGGATAGATTTCACTCCTTTAATTTTATTACAAGAACGCAAAGAAATTCATGACATGCAATAAACGCTGCTTGCGTCAAGCACCAGAGCCAAGTAATGCAATATACACCTGTTATAAATGTATATTAGGTCTTCAATTGCCACAAATAAAGGGTAAGTGTGGTCTGATTTTCACCCTATAGTCCTCCAGGGGCTCTGCTGGATGTGTTATACTTAAAGTAGACCATACCAAGAGAATATTGTTGTCATTGTTACTGTTGAGAGAACTTATTGAGCGCACATACACCAAAAAGGTTTTTTGGGAGATACGCAAAAGGACAACTGAACAACTGTACTGCCTGGGAGATGTCCATATGCTTGTCTCAATAACCAAGTTTTCATCTGCTTTTTGAATGCCATCTAATTGGCATTGGACTGCAGATCTAGTGGGAGTGAGTGCCAAGAGTGGGGGACTGTCACTGAGAACCTAGGGCCATATGTACTAAAGCACTTTCCCATAGACACAGAATGGGTAAAACCCTTTGATACATCTTGCCCCTATTTCCTTCCAGCCTCTTCCTTTTACTTTTGGATACAGTCAACAGATTCAAGTGGGCTGATCGTGGGTGGCGATTAGGAATGTAGGACCGATACTGGTAGTTGTCACGCAGCACAGTGCAGTATCCAAAACAGGGAGAGAGCAGGAGAGCGCCATATTGACATAGAAAAGGCACTCTCCTCCCCTCTCCCTAGCGGTGGTGCTGATTTCAGCTGCCGTACACCCTGCACACACCTTAGCACCATAGTGCTAAGGTGCATCCCTGAGTCTAGCATAGGTACCCTACCTGAACAAAATACTATCTCTAGACAAGTGCAAATTCTTTTCACACTTTGTGTGTGTGCTGTACAGTGTGGCACACATGCAAAGTAGGAAAAGCAGGAAGAAATTGAAACATTTCTCGTTGTTGTGCCTGCTTTTAAAAGGCATTCATTTTTGGCACTAAACCCTTTCTTCTGATCTTTCAGAATACTATTTAGCGTCAAAAGCAAGGGCGGTAGCAAGGGTATACCCATGTACCACCCATGTAACGTCCCTTTGATGCAAAGTAATGCAAAGCAGCATTTTGCATTGCTTTGCGTTACTTTGCCACACAAACTAACACAAATAGCTATTTACGTTGGTTTGTGAATGCCAAAAAAGTTAAGGCCCATAGATATACTTTTTGCCGCAAACCAGCGCTGGCGCTGGTTTGCGTCAAAAAATGGACCTCCAGCTAACGCCATTTCAAACGCCAGGCGGTTGCCTTATTTATGGATTGACGTTAGCCGGCACTGCGGGCCGGTCAGAGTAAAAAAAAATGACTCTAACCAGGCAGCGCCAGCGTAGGGAAGAATGGGGGTTGTGCGTCAAAAAATGGTGCAGTTCAGGTTAGAGTAAAAAATCATGGCTCTAACCGGACTTGCACCATTTTTTGATGCACAACCCTCATTGAAATGACTCCTGTCTTAGCAAAGACAGGAGTCATGCCCCACTGCCCAATGGCCATGCCCAGGGGACTCCTGTCCCCTGGGCGTGGCCATTGGGCACAGTGGCATGTAGGGGGGCCCAAGATAGACCCCCTATGCCACTTAAAAAAAAAAAAAACACTTACCTCATCTTACCTGGGATGGGTCCCCCTATCCATGGGTGTCCTCCAGGGGTGGGTGGGGTGGCAGGGGGTGTCCCTGGGGGCAGGGAAGGGCCAGAGACCATGGAAATGAGCCCACAGGTCCCTTAACGCCTGCCCTGACCCAGGCGTTAAAGAACGACGCAAATCAGGCTGTGCGCCATTTTTTAAGGCCCGCCCCTCCTGTGCGTCAAAATGACGTGGGAGTATAAATAAGGCGCATGGGTGTTGAAGTCATTTTTTGGACGGGAACGCCTACCTTGCATGTCATTAATGCAAGGCGGTTTCTCACATCCAGAAAATAACGCACACTGCTGAATTCTGACGTTTGCAGGCTCAGGCGTCAAACTATAAATATGGTGTTAGGTTTGCGCTGAATTTGCGTCCAAATTTTTCACGCAAACTCGGCGCAAACAGAGTATAAATATGCCCCTAAGTGTCTGTTTAGCGTTAACAAAGCAACGCTAACTGACGCAAAACCTTTGAATATCTGGGCAGCAAAGCTGAATTCTTGTAGAGATAAAAGCAGGTTAAAGATAGTCAAAGGAAATGTAGACTTTATTTTTATAAAGTACGTGTGGGACAGAAAAATATACTTATTTTCACTCTTGTCTCTGTTAGAAACATTTACCTTTGAATCCATCTGCGATATAAGGAGAAGGAAGAACACGGTACCAGCATTCCATCTACACTGGGTCACAGTATAGTGTGTTTATTCTGGAGTGATCGAACCACAAAAGGCAGGCACAGCACAACACAGCAAAGTTAAATGAAAAATTAATTTATTCTTTCTGTCAGCAGAATTGCAAGAAGTGAAATGCAGCATTATATTGGGATTGCTGCGCCTGAAGCATAACAAAGAAAAAAAATACATTAACGGGGTGTCTTAGTAGCGGGTATTTAAGAGTTTGTTTCTAATAAGTCATCATATCGTGACCAGAGTACTGAAAGCATAGCAATGTCAGTTGCAATGCAAAGTAATCATAAATGTAAGGAAAAGGGAAATTGTGGCTCTGGAACACTTCCATCCTTGTCTGCCGTGAACATAATGGTGCCAACGAATTTCAATAATTTGCCTTATTTATTTTTGAGTACTTTGTCTTATCATATTAATCTGCAGAGAACAAAGTAGCCTTTGTACATCCATTCATCTGAAAAGCAGCGGACGCCATTCTATAGGACTAGTGGAAATATCCCATCCAAAATGGAAAACTGCCTTTCAGGTTGCTTCTTGCAGGAGGGGCTTCTTAATTAAGGATAGTGTTTTCTTATCAAAAAATTACATTGAAGCCTAAATACAGATGGCACATTTTTAATTAACAGCCACACATTTTTAAACTTGCAAAGAACATTGTAAAATTGTGATGATCAAGTCTGTTTTTCAAAATCTCGAAATTGTAATAAATGGTATGTCTTTTGAAGGGGGGTGATGGCATTCACTTTGGAGCTCGAAACATATTTTGAACTTATTTATAAAAGGCATCCTTTCCGTTAGGTAAAACATTGACAACAAGCTCCTCTTTGTCAAGGTGTGTGTTGTTAGGTTTGAAAAATGGTGGGATGTTTTGATAAGTAATTTTGGTTCAAAATCACGATTAATCACGATAATTTCTAAAGACCTCATAAATGTTACTTAGAAACATAACTATACAGCCTTAGCAATGACACAAAACTACAAGGGTGACTGGCATGTATGGGCGAAAGTTGATGGTGCCCATTATTCATGGGAGGAGGAGGAGGAGAAGGCCAGAAACATATCAGCAAAGGGCCGAATGTTCCGTGATGAAGGATGATCAGATTATGTTTTCTTGGGCATTAGCAGAGAGTTTAATTGTGCATGTGTGTCTCTGGGCGATGTTTCATTCACACTGAAAAAAAGGCAGAGCCCCCTACGTAAAGATTGAACTTGTTATCTGCCCTGGTGTGCTTTAGCCCAGGATGGAGTAAGCAATGTAGAGCTCCATAGCAACATGTAAGAGTATGGAAGAGGATTGCGTTAAATTGGGGTCAGGTCGGTGGCACCAGGTTGGAAAAGGTGGTAGGTAGTGAGAGTGAGGTTGGATGTGGAAAAGGGCTAGGGAGAAGTCCTGCAGCAACATTATTTTCAGCATTGTCAATGAAGTACGGAAATAGGGAGTGACTGCTGTCTTCTACACTTTCCTAGGGGTTGCTTTGAAGTGTGCAGCCAGTGAATGTTCGTGTTGTGCTTTGGCACTGGCTGCCAGTTTGTTTGCTGTCATGTGCAACCCTGCGTTATAGTTTGCTTGGCCACTGAACCCAAATGTACAAAACAAAGGTGGAGCCTACAGTGGCCCAAAGGCTTCCATTTCATAATTTCCAGAATCCAGCACTGCTGTTTTTCACTGCACTTTTGGATTTGTAGTCCTCATTTCATAATGGGATCAACAGAACTAAACATTTCAGACAGCAAAGACAAAAAAGCAGGACTGAGTGAGCTGTTCACACATATTCCTGGGAAGCATAAGAACTTTGGAGTGAATGCCACTGATCCAGAGTCAGCAAATAACTCTTCTAGTCTACAGTCAGAAGCCTTGCCTCTGGCCTCTCATCCAGCAGGGTTCACATTAGGAATGGCCATTAACTTTAGGCCAGAATACAGCACCCAGGCATGAACGAGTCAGCAGTGGCTGACCGGAAGGAGAAAGACTTGGGGCCAGAGTTACAAGGCCCTATCGCCACCAGAGTGTCACTTTTTGCAACGCTCCAGTGGCTCTTATCACTGCTCCACATTTACAAGGAGGTGTGACGCCACTTTTTGTGGCAGTTAGAAATTGGGTCTTTGGTTGACAGTCAGGTTACCCCATGTCCAAGCAAAGACCTTCACTTTAGTCAGGGTAAAGGAGAATCACACTCAGTTAGCCTCTGCTCACCCCCTTGGTAGCTTGGCACAAGCAGACAGGGTTAACTTCAGAAGCAATATGTAAAGTATTTGTACTAACACCCACAGTAATACAGTGAAAACACTACAAAATGGACACCACACGAGTTTAGAAAAGTAGGTAATATATATCAAAATAAAACAAGACCAAAACAACAAAAATCCAACATACACAAGTCAAGATATGAATTTTCAAAAGTATGAGAGTGTTCATCCTTCGAAAACAATGAGAATGCTGTTGTTATAGAAAGTACCTGGTTAGCGTAAAAAATAAAGCCTGTGGGTGAGCGTGCGTCAGAAAAGACAGCAATGCATCGATTCCTTACATGCAAGAGAGGCCGTGCATCATTTACTTCTCCAATCGGGTCACAATGTGTTTTTTTTCTCCCTCGCAAGAGAGCAATTTGTTGATTTCCGGATGGGGCACATCAGATCTGTGCAGAGTTAGGTTGACTTGGACACCCAGGGACGATGCGTGAAAAATCCAGTTGCATGGTATCAGAAAACCGCGCTGTTTGCCTTCGTAAGCGGGTGTTGTGGATCGTTTCTCCAGCCGCGATGTGTCGATCTCCCAGCCGCGATGCAGGTGGAGCATCAATTTCAGCCATGAAGCTGGTGGCAGGTTGTTTATCAGCCGCTTTAAGGAAGGTGCATAAAAAATGTCCTCGCACGGCACCCAGTGTGTGGATTTTCAGTTCTTGTCTGCCAACTTCACCTTTCAAGGGCCCAGGGACTGGATAGGGTGCCACATGGCAGGACAGGAGTCTCAGCAAAGAGTCCAGGTGCTGGCAGGAGAAGTCTTTGATGGCCCTGAGACTTCAGCAACAGGAGGCAAGCTCAGTTCAATCTCTTGGAGATTCTTCTCAAGCAGGAACGCACAACAAAGTCCAGTCTGCGTCCCTTTTCACAGGCAGAAGCAGCAACCTCAGGATAGCCCAACAAAGCACAGTCACAGGCAGCACTTCTCCTCAGCTCTTCAGCTCTTCTCCTTGGCAGAGGTTCCTCTTAAGTCCAGAATGATCTAATTTTCAGGAGTTTTGGGTGCACTACTTATACCCCTTTCTGCCTTTGAAGTAGGAAAACTTAAAGAAAAGTCTCTCTTGTTTGTAAGATCCTACCTTGCCCAGGCCAGGAACCAGACACACACCAGGGGGCTGGTGACTGCATTGTATTGTATTGTATTGTAATAATATTTATATAGTGCTTACTACCCCTGATGAGGCATCAAAGCGATTTTTGGCGAGTAGCACGCTACTCCTAAACCCAAGTGCAATTAGTGGTGGATTAGTATAGGGAAGAATGAGTACAGTTTCAGTATTATTATGAGTTAATTTGAGCAGAGGATATGTGAGTTTGTTGGATTGACTAGAGTAATGGAGGGACAGAGGAGGGAAGAATCCAGAAGTGTTAATTGGGAGTTTATAGTAATAGGATGAGGCTTGGGATGAGTAAAGTAGAGATGGAGGAGGGAAGAGTCTGTGGAAAGGGATAGGGAGATCATAGTAGCAAGAGGGGTTTTGGATGAGTCAAAGGTGAGATAAATGAGGGAGAATTTAGTAGGGTTGTTTGGGAGATCATGGTAATAAAGTGAGGTTTGGGTGAGCTAGATGTGGAAGAGGAGGGAAGAGCTTAGGGAGGGTTATTTTTGGAGATGAAAGTAGTCGAATGGGTTTTTGATGAGTCAGAGTGGGGATGTAGGATAGATTGATAGAGACAGGTCATGTGGTGATGGGTAGGCAAAGTACGGCTTACAAGAGAATACATTTATATTATTTTCATTTATTTATAATCTCATATGTATATATATATATATATATATATATACACACTTTCATCATTATTTTATTTTTCATTAAATAATTTTTTTTTTTTTTTGTAACTTTAATTTACTTATTTATAATTAGAATTTTATTTACAGATTTTATTTTAGTTATTTTTATTCATACACACACATATACACACACAAACATATATATGTATGTATATATATATATATATATATATATATATATATATATATATATATATATATATATAATTGTGAGTAAATATACATTTGTTAAACACGTTTAAAGAGTATGTGTGTAATTTATTGTAATGACATAGAAGCGATACATATTTCCTAAAGAACTATACATATCTAGAATATACAAATATTCAGATTAAAAATATTTAGCAACACAGGCATATGCAGTTTGAATATGGTGGTTATGAAGGAAAGAGACAACTCTTGAGTAGTCTTCAGAAGACAAGATAGTTATCTGTGGAAATTATATTTGGGGGTAATGAATTCCATATTTTGGTTGCTTGAACGGAGAAGGCTGTACCACCTATAGTTTTTTTCTTGTATGCTGGTGTTCTAAGGCGGGGTTAGAAACCATAGGAGACATATTTCAGGATGGACAACTGTTATCCTTGAAGGTACTCAGCCCACACCACAACTACCCTAAGCTCACTTACAGGCATGCAAAGTGCTGCTCCACACTCTGCACACTTTATGACATGTCCATCGAGGGAACCACCCAGCCAAGAAATACTACAATATGTTTACATCATGGGAGTGGGCAATCATCTCACAAGGTTACTGTACAGAGCATCTGTGGACCCACACCCACACACACACAAAAAATGGCCCTGACATAGAGCACAAGATGTGGACCTACCACACATGTTTTGGACATATATTGCACACTCCACCTTTAGGTCAATAACCTGCAAAGCTGGGACATCTGATCATTAGGATTATTTAAACGCTCGAAAAAGCATTATTTTTTGGCTCAATTCCTGGATCTAGCCCTATTAATAGCCAAATGTGGCAAAACGTGTCTTTGGGAAGCCTGTGAGGGATGGCAACAGATGGTAAAGGCTAAAGGCATCCAAAATGTCTCCTTAAGCCTTTAATGGGATGAGCTAACAACTCTATTTGTATCTAATACCAAGGTTGACAAGTATCAACCTTAAAGCCACACTCATGCATTACTGGCACACCATAAAGCAATGCACTCCCCCATGACGCCCTTCTGGCAAGCAGTGATCGTCGGCGACCATGTCAACTAAAGGGCCCTTCAGCATTGAGGATTCTCCATTCACCTTGTCTAGTTCCTCTTGGGCTATAGGTTACTCATTTTTTTCTTGAATATAATGAATCCTGCTAATCAATGCGTGAGAACCATGTTCTCCTTTGCCCGAAAGCAAATCACACATATAACCTATGCCTGGCACACGCTTCGTCAAGGACCCTCTTTTCCACCTCTGTGGTTACCAAGTTGTTCTCCCCCTTTCTTTTTTAGAATTGTATATCTCATCCTCATTATTTTCTTTCTGTTATAAAATCTGACTACTCTTATACAGTGCATTAGACAGCACAGCAATCCTGAGCACTAAGAATGTGTGCTTATCAACAACTATACCACTACGCATGTTACTGTAACCCACTGTCAGACTCTCTTGCCAATTGCTATGTGCTAAGTTGATGAAATGAGTTGTGATGTATTGAAACTGTGTTGAGCACCTAAAATGTTTAATAAAATATATTAAAAAAGACTGCAAGAAAGAGCTACATTTTTTCCAATGGCCAATCAGCTAGCCTCTTGACAAAACCAATGCACATCAGAAGTGTGCCACAAAATGGCTCACTGTAAGCATGTCCACATGTCTGTAATAATCTCAAGGTGTGTGCACCCTTCCTTGGCAGGGATAAATTGCCAATTTCAAGATGGTGGATATCAGAGGCTTTGGTCACATGTACACTAGGGCGAACTGTTATTTAAGCTATGTAGTTTGGTGAATTCAGGGAACTCTGTACTTCTTGTAAAAGTTCTAAGTTCCCAAAGTTTACCCTGTGAGGCATAATTAAAATGAACCAAGTTCTTGCATTCTGCTGTCTCATCTCTAATGGACAAAATATCAGGCTGTAGGACTTTCTTTGGCCCTGTTGATATTCCTTTATCTTCATTCTAGGGAAGTACCAATGTCATTAGTGACTCCCCTGAACAAGATTTGTGGTGCAGCCAAGTGCAACTCCTCTCCCTGCGTGGCAACAGGAAAATTCATTCTGTGCCACGGGACTGCATTTTCTCACATTCATTCCTTTGAAAAATGTTGCTAGCTTCACATTTCATGAACATGGCAACTGTTTTGTTTTCTGAAATCAGAAAGAGAATAGTCTTTACAGCCATAGTGATCGGCAGCAATAATTCTATAGGACAACACACTCAATATATTTTAATGCTGTATTTTTCTTATGGGGGCTGTACACAAACTTTAGTTATTTATTTTAAGGAGGTGGTCTCTCTTTTTTAACAGGCCATTTGTAACTGCACTATGCTTTGTACGCCAAGTTCAAGAGCATTTAGTACATCTTATGCCAAGTTCATCTTTCTGGAGCTATCGGCGACTTGTTAGTCAAGCTAAATCTCGGCTGTTTGTTCTATGCACAATAACTGTTTATGTTACTCAGACTTAGGCACTCATTACAAGTGGGCTGAAAAAATCTCAAGTATTTCTTTCGCACTCTGAGATGCGCACCACCAAACAAACTGGTGTACCGATAATTCTGGGGTTGGGGAGCATAACTGGGATCACATGATTTTGTAAATAACACTTGGGACCCGGATTTTCCTGAATGTTCTTCCCTGGTATCCCTCCATGAGACTTTGCCTACTGTTTACAATATCACTGAGTGGTATTCGTGCGGTACTCATTACCCGGATGGGACAGAAACTACTGTTACCACATCTGTCAGGATCATGGGGCCATTCCTGGTGAGGCCATCAGTCTTTGTCCTGAGAAACTTTTCATTTTCAGAGTAAAACAAAGCTGCATGTGCAGTGGATGCAAAGTAAAAGGCATCTTACTGGTGACAATAGCTGAGTCACATGACGTAGCTAGACAATTTGTGTACATACTGCCACCTAATGCTCAGGTTAGAAAACCCTCCCTTTTTTCTTATACATTTGAATTGCCAATATTAGCAATATAAGTGTCTATAGCAAGACTCTTCTATGATGTTAACTGGTGCTCCACAATGCACCAGGTTAATGCCATCCTTAGACTTCATTTTTCCAACCAATGTAACTATGTGTTGGTATCAGTAATGACTTTATAACTTGTAGAGGCATCAGGGGTATGAGCATTGGATCACATTAGCTCGTGTTGTATGTAGGAACAAGCATAAATCTAATGCATATTTTGATTTTGTAAAGTTCCTATGGTGGTGGGTTTGAGGCTCCAGTTATTGAACACACTCTTATCTACCACTTGTGCCACATGTGTATGTCTCCAGGGCGGGGCAAAGTACTAGCTCTCTTCTTGTTTGCATCAGCTGCCTCAGAAAAGGGCAACTTTTCCCAGTAGAGCCAGTTCCAGCCTGCATGTTTCCGATATGTGGGAGGAGACCAATACCTTTCAGAATCCTTCCCAAGGAAGATACAATGATGAAGATCAAAAACTCGAGAAGGAGCAGCAAATGTTCAAATGAGGCAAAGTCTAGGCACTGAAGCATCCCAGACTTGATGGAGCAAAAGCCTCACAGAACCCAGAATCGGGGCCCAGAAAAGAGGGAAGCTCTGTAAGGACAAAAAAGCAACTGACTGAGTGATCAGCTTGTAGAAAAAGACTTGGAATGCGTTGGATCACATTTTCTCCCAGAACTGACCTCCTGATAAATGGACAAAACAGGGGGTGTTTGTAGGAGTCTGGCCTGGTTTGTAGTGGTCTAGCAGCTTAGGCTGATAGAGATAGCTATAGCAGAGTAGCTTAGGCTGAACTAGAAGACATGCAAAGCTCATGCAATACCACTTATAGTTACACAGTACTTATACACAAGTAAAGACAATACTCAGTGTTACCAAAAATAAAGGTATTTATTTGGGTGACACAGTACCAAAAATTTCTTAGCGACAATACTCCTTCTGGAGGTAAGTATTATACACAATATATACACTAGACACCAACATTAGACAAGTAAATAGTCATAGAACAGTGCAAACAGCAGGAAATCCTATAGAATGCAATGGGAGAAAATAGATCTAGGGGCAACACAAACCATATACTAAAAAAGTGGAATGTGAATCACAAATTCCCTCCTAGACAAGTGTAGGGTGTGCAGAATCGCTGAAAGAGTAAAAATACAGTAAAGGTAAGTAAATTACTCCACCCCAGAGCCTAGAAAAGCAGGTGTAAAGTACTGCAAGTTTCCTTAGGACACACTACACCTCGTTTTGGGGATTTTGCAGCAGCCAACAAAGTCTGCAAAGAACAACTGCTGGATGATTGGAGCTGGAGACCTGCAAAGGAAGGGGACCAAGTCCAGAAGTCGAAAGAAGTTCCAGGAAGGACAAGAGCCTCTGCCAACAGGGTGCAAAGGAAGAGTCCTGGGTTAGTTGAAGACTGCAGAAATGCACCCGAGGAAGATGCCAGCAGGTTACTGCATAATGCAAAAGATGTCCCACGGTGTGAAGATTGTTGCAGATGAGATTTTGTGTTGGAAGATGCCAACAAGCCTTGGCTACGGCAAAAGTACATTTTCATCAAAATGGCGCGGGATGGATCCAGGCTGGACCTGGGGGCCTCAATTCTGTGTGAGGAGGTAGAGGGGGCTCTAAGCACTTCAGAGAGCCCTCAGTATGCCAGCAATCACCCCAGAAGCCACAGGATCTGGGTGCAAAGGAGGTGTAAAATCTGGTTGATGCAGCACAACAAAAGAAGGTCCCAGGTCGCCGAAGTACAACTCAGCAAGTTGAGCATTGCATGGTGGAGTCCTGGGGAACTGGGCCAGGCTGTCTATGAAGGAATTTTGCAAAGAGTGTACAGAGGCCTCAGGAGGCAAAGATCACACAATACATAGGGTTACCATCGTTCTTGGGGAAGACAAGGTCTTACCTCCTCCAAATTGTGTCAGCAGGACCTCAGGACAGTCCATGTTGATGATGTCCATGCTCTGTGTCATTAGGAACAGGCTCATCACCGTGAGAGGAGTCTCAGGCTACCAGTTGTCACCTTGGAAGGTGCCTGCTTGGAGTAGGGGGGTGACTCCTTCACTCCACTGGAGATTTCTTTGTTCCTTCTGGTGCAGGATGAAGACAGGAAGTCCCCAGAGCATGCACACCATGGAAACTTTTGACGTTGCTGACTTGGAGCTGAGGTTGCTAAAGAAAAGTGTCTCTTGTAGACACTTTGTTGCAGATACAGCGTTTCTTGGAGCAGGCTGGGGTTGATCCGAGGTCAGAAGAGTCTGAAGTTGTTGCAGAGGATTCCTGAAGGAAACTTGCAAGCGGGAATCTGAAGAGAACCCCCAAGAGAGACCCTAAATAGCCCTGAGAGAGGGATTGTCTACCTTATCTGGAGGGGTCTCTGACGTCACCTGCTGGCACTGGCCGCTCAGAGCCTTCCAGAGTGCCCCCACACCTTGCACACCAAGATGGCTGGAGTCTGGGACACACTGGAGGAGCTCTGGGCACCACCCCTGGGGTGGTGATGGACAGGGGAGTTGTCATTCCCCTTTCCTTTGTCCAGTTTCCCACCAGAGCAGGGGAGAACTGGTCCCTGAACCGGTGTAGACTGGTTTATGCAAGGAGGGCACCATCTGTGCCCTTCAAAGCATTTCCAGAGGCTGGGGGAGGCTACCCCTCCCCAGCATTTAACACCTATTTCCAAAGGGAGAGTGGGTAACACCCTGCTCTCAGAGGAAATGCTTTGTTCTGCCCTCCTGGGATTGGGCCGCCCAGATCCCAGGAGGGCAGAACCCTGACTGTGAGGTGGCAGCAGCGGTAGCTGCAGCGCAAGCCTCAGAGAGCTGGTTTGGCAGTACTCGCGGTCCATGGTGGAGCCCACAGGATGCATGGAATTGGCTCCCCAATACCAGATTTGGAATGGGGGGGACAATTCCATGATCTTAGACATGTTACCTGGCCATATTCGGAGTTACCATTGTGAAGCTACATATAGGTATTGACATATATGTAGTGCACATGTGTAATGGCACTCCCGCAAAGTCCAGGGAAATCGCCTTGAACTATGTGGGGGCACCTTTGCTAGTGCAAGGGTGCCCTCACACCTAGTAACTTTGCACCTAACCTTCAGCAAGTGAAGGTTAGACATATAGGTGACTTATATGTTACTTAAGTGCAGGGAAAATGGCTGTGTTATAACGTGTGTATTATTTCACGCAGGCTGCAATGGCAGGCCTGTGCAAGGGTTTGTCTGAGTTCCTTATTGGTGACAAAAGAAATGCTGCAACCCATATGGATCTCCTGGAACCCCAATGCCCTGGGTAGCTAGGCACCATGAACTAGTGACTTCTAAGTGGGGGTCCAGTATGCCAATTGAAATTGGTAAATGAAGTCACTGGACTACAGTGACAAATTTAAAAGCAGTGAGAGCATGAGCAATGTGGTTCTGGTTAGCAGAGCTTCAGTGACACAGTTAGGCACTACACAGGCATACACATTAGGCCACAAATTATGAGCACTGGGGTACTGGCTAGCAGGGTCCCAGTGAGACAGGCAAAAAACCCTGACATTTTTATCTATGAGAACTGGGGTCCTGGCTAGCAGGATCCCAGTGACACAGTAAAAACACAGTGACACACACTCACAAACAGGCTAAAAGTGGGGGCAACCATGCTAGAAACAGGCTACTTTCCTACAGTGTTGTCTAAGAAAATTTACCAGCAGCTGAATTTATGTCAAAAGTCAAAACTGTGAACCATATGTGAGCAATATTTCGCACCTAAGGCGAATCAAAAATATGTGTATTTCAAACTGGTTGCCATCACAAATGTGTCTTCTTGCAGCAGCAAGACTGCAGTCATTAGTCTGAATTCTGTGCTTGAATTCGCCAGGTGAGGCTCCTACGATTAACCCTGTTCTAGAATCAGTTTAGAATCAGGAGGCAGGTGTAGAATACTATTTTGTAACTTGGCTTCCTTGCAGAAGAATACCTTTACCCCCACTCAAACAGTAATAACGTGCTCATGTTTTTCATGTACAATGGCACTGGTCTGTTCTTTGGAAACATACTGAGAAGAATATAGGGGTGTAGCCATTTGCTTGCAGTAGTCAGTTTCAGTTCAGGTGGCAGTATCTCAATCATTCCCTTTCTGCAAGAACTCCAGCTGAAGGCATTGCTTTGTTGGGGTGTATGCAATTCTGGCCCAGTTTTGCTTCTTTCTCAGATTGGAATACCGTGGTGCTCTGTGGTTGGGATGCAGATCCCCTCCTGGTTTACGTCACTGGTGACTAAACTCTTGCTTTATTTGAAAGGTCATTTTACTAAAAACAACAATAGAATTAGCAGTTTTTATAGGATGGTCGTTTGACATGAAGAATGTGGTGGAAATAGGCCAACCTCACGAGAGAGCTGCTGATTCATTTCCTGAAAAGAAGCAAGGTGAGGCCTTTTCTTTTAAATACAAGGGTACCTGGATATAAAAAAAATACCTGTGATAGAGGCGCCACTTTTACAGGTACATTTTACTGTCTGGGTGTTGTTTCATTGTACAAAATATAATTAAAGATTCATGACAAACATGTTTGCTTCTAGAATGGGTACTTTGCTCACTGGTGAGATAATGAGCCATTTACTGCACACTGTGTGACAACAGATCGTAAAAAAAGATTGTTTGTGCCGAGCTGAAAATGAAAACCTTGACAAACACAAAAGTAACATCTTCAAACTAATGCACGTATTTTCACCCAAATTAGTGTTGAATAAGCTGCTCATTAAACATGGTCTCGTGATTTTTCGAATGTTTTAAAAGAGCCCCTTTGAAAGAAGAAATGTTTTTGAATTTCTCACGTAAATCCTCTTTCACTTTAGACTATAAATAGGCTCCACAATTCACAGCGACCTCATGGGCGGGGTTCCTGGCACCCACACCTATACGACTCAACATGGTCTCACCTGCAGTGCAGGGTCATGATGTTTAAGAATGCAGGTTGAAAAGTAAAGGGAAAAAGAGGTCTTGTGTGTCAACACTGATCTGACCCAAGCACAGAGTGATGGTCCCAATTCTTACAAGTGGGTATTTCCAAACGATTCTTCTTGTGATATCTGGACCTTGATAAAGCTGGAGCTTCACATTGGCCATCCACTGAAAGGTATACCATTACTGCCAACTTGCGAAAACATCTTTCGTAAGAGTCCCCTGTAGTGGAAGGAGTACATTATAGTAGGTAAGCATTATAACTGGTCTCTGTACTTCACCAGCAGCAACTGCAATCAACTTATAAAAGAGGGTTTGGACTATGCAGCAGACACTTGAGGCTGCCGTATTAGACCAGTCACAACAAATCAGTACAGAGATGTTTCGATATGTGTGCTTGCTTGAAGAGTTAATCTCTTGCTGAAGTTAAGTGCTTATGAGTAGCCTGGCATGAGATCCATCCGTGAGGTCAATCACCACCCATGGCATAGGTACCACAAAAACACAAATGGACTTTGTGAAATGGTCACCTGTCCCTTGAAGCATGATGACAGTAGAAGCGTCTTCTCAATGCCTGCCAGGAGGTGCTATAGGGGTTCACTGGACTCGGATCCCTTGAGCTTCTCTACATGTGGAGGGTGAAAGATTGATATAGTTTAATTTAGGATGGTTGGCACTGTAAGAACAAAGACCAAGCTGCACCCACAGTTCCTTCTGTTATTAACATAAGTGAACATCAGCAGGAATTTTTAGTTTTCGACAACAGAGAGGCTGAAGAATGGAGAACAGAAGGTGCAAGATGATTTTCTTTTTTGTGTCAACTCCTACAAGCAAAGGCAGGAGACCTAACTCCTGGTCCCTGGGAAGCAGAACAAGAAGGACTCTGTCTGAACTCTACAAAGGAAAGGGGACCATAATCCTGGTCCTTGGGAGACACAACAAGGAGGTCTCTGTCTGAACTAGAGTCCACAAGGTGGTCAAAATGTGAAGTGACCTCGACAATGTATTAGATACTGAGATGACCTTGATGGAATGTGGCCAAGAGGACTCAGACAGATGCAAGGGGGGCTGCCTACAGAGGAGCTCTCAGAAATACAGATGGCAGCACTACTATCCACTTCGTAGGCCAACTGTTTCAGTAAGCCTGGTGCAGTGAAGGATAGGGAGCACAACAGGGACCTCCGTGACATCACATGTATTTTGTTCCTTACCGGACCACACTAGTAACCATGATGGACCTACTGGTCATAAGAACATGAATCAGACTACCACAGCTGATGTCTGTGGTGTATGAAATGCTTGACAAAATGTTGTCTTCCCAGTTAATTTCTAACACAGATTGCACAGGAGATACAGGCAAGTGAAGTTATGAAAGGCTCCAATGAGTTCTGGCTTTCCTTGCACCCTGGTCCGTGGAGAGTCCTAGGCTGAGACATTTGTCATGAAGAATGCCCCACTGGTCTGGAGCTATGTAAGTGTCATAGCCTTCCCAAATGACAAAACCTTTTTCGAGTCCTATCTTCAGCACATAATCATTGTGCTGACCAGGATGAGTGACACAGCTCTGAGTGTGATGGCAGAGAAGTGCTAGTCTGTGATGCATGGACAGCTACCTGGTCCATGCCTTAAAACCTGAACAGGTGAAAATTAAATCCATTAAAGCCTGGTACATGCTTCGTTTCCCAGCCAAGTTAGGGGCTTCAGTGGCACCGTTTATTTTATTCACTCATTAATGAGCAACAGGACCATGAGCAAAAGAAGAATCCCCAAAGGGAGTTATCCTTATTCAGCTGTCAGGCAACCCCACTGTGTACATGTTCAGTGAGCCTCTGCCTGAATAGTAAAGCTGGTCTACAACAGAGAAAGAACATTTATCCTTGGTCTTGGCTCTGAAAAAACTGCAGCCACACATCTCCCGCAGTAAATGTGGTCACCTGCATCAGAGGGTTGAAGACTCTCTCTGGAGCAGAGATGGCACTAAAAACGTCAATGCACTGGCCTGACAAACATCTTGACTGGGGTCCCAAGTAGTTCCAACATGATGTTGGTATCATTTCTCAAGACAGTCACTTCCAATAAGAACCGGCACTGGACAGCCTAGTTGTCGTGATACACCTGCAGACAGTCTCTTTTTTTAAGCAGATGGTCTCTTCCCCTGCTTGAAATGGGGATGGAGGCTGAAACAACCTTGACAACCACAGTGAGCCTACAGAGGAGGAGGGAATGGCTCATCAACAGCAGCTGAGTGACTCTGTTGATTGGTTTCACTCTGCTGTTCATGTTTTGAAAAAATGCACCTGATGCTTGAAAGCGTTGCTCCGATCATAGGAAGGTTAGCAACTTGTGCTTGTTGAGGACCTGAACATGCCGTGTGGCAGGTTTTGTGTGCACTGGCGGAAGACTACTCCAAAGTCATGCGTAAACACTGCCATTAGTAGACAGCTGATAACAGGTGGCTGGCTAACTCCAAACATCACACTTCACTCCCAAACATATGTCTCTACCTTTGGATTTCCCCCATATCGATTTCCAAGTCCTAACCACCAATTTAGGGTCTGCAAACATCCATATTTATGAGTGGATAAAGCATGGTATGAACACATGAGGAAAGTTTGCCAAGACATTTTTATCCACTTTTTAGCACTGTTTAGAGGGGGTCCGCTCTGCCCTAGTGTGGTCAAGCTTTACCAGGTAGCTACTGGAAAGGGTGGAAGGTAACCCAGTTAGTCTAATTCAAATCCTTATCAACACACCTGGCCCCAGTGATGATGGGCTAGAGAACTTCCCCTGCCGCAGGAGTGTCTGATGAGAGCTTGGGAGCACACATGGAAGTATAATTGGTCTGGGAAAATAAGGAATTCAGTTTATTGCTTCTGAAATGTGATGGAGAAAAGGGGGGGCTGCTGAGTGCCGCAGCCCTTTTTCCTGTATCACCGCCATGGTACCCAGAGGAGCTGATGAATCTCCTGTGCTGAGTGTGCCTTGTAAGGAACTTTTTTGTACGTATTCCTTGATATTGCATCAGAAATGATCGCTGGTACACAGGAACTAACAATTTAAGCAACTTTTGATATGATTACGGTTCTTGCTTAATGTAGCACTAAACAGATTATTTTTAACACACCTCTTTGTTTACTATTTGGTGAATTGATTAAGCCTCCAGTCCACGGTAAAGATAAAATCTTAGGGAGGGCTATAAATGAGGTGACCTTTTACTACTGAATCCCTCCCTCACAGATCTTTCTGTCTTGAAAACATCAAAGCCAAAGATGCCAGTTCACTGATCCATCTTTATGTGGATGATTTGGAATACAGTTGTTTAGAAGAACAAGAACAGAACTAATAAGGAATGTGGATGTGTCCCTTTCCATGGCCATTAGAGACAAACAATCAAAAAAACTGTCTGCTCCTTACACAGAAGAAAAACACAAGAAAAATTTGAAAAAAACAATACATTCACGTCTTCTTTAATCTTTAATACTTTATTCGGTTCATAAAAACCATAAAAGGCACACAATACATACATAAATACAACATTTTGGCAATGAGTTAGCAAAATAACATTATTGATGCAACTTTCGAATTCTAAGAGCAGCATATATATAATTTAACACAGCCTGTATCTTCTCTATGTCACCCAAATCATGTAAGTGCAAAATAGCAAGGCAGCTAGTTCTAATGCTTTTAGACAGAAAAATAGCCAGTAAAAAGCTTTTTCTTGGGGTGTCATAGAAAGTGCAAAAGAGTATAAAGTGCAAAGTGCTTTGAGATGTTTTTCCATCACAGCAACACAGTGGAAGGTTCTTAAACCAGTTCCCGCCAGTAGGAAATGCTACCAGATGGTGTATTAAATTCAGATGTAACCTGGTAAGTAGGAACCTTTGTCATTCGAAATTAGTAATATCCAAATATAGCTTTGGATAAAATTGCTGGGATTGGATCCTCTCCTTATCTTTTTCTTTCCCTGTATAAATCAGATATTTAGTTCCAATATATTTCCTTTACCCTTCTAATGTCCCGCTTTGACAGTAATTCCGGTTTAAGGAAAAACTCCCCCAAACCAAGGGAAGAGAGAATAGATTGAACATATCTAAGCCAGGGTATGTCCAGTGACCGAGATAGTAAGAGGCAGTCCTGGATCACCATTCTACATAAGTGGGCTTCAGGTTTTGCCCAAATTTTAACCATAACAATGCAGGTTGAAGCTTTATATGATCGGATATATTTCTCAAGCCCACTCCTTCATGACAGAATGCTACTGAAGTTGATTGCAGAACTGCCAGTAGCATCCTTAGGAACTTATTTTCCACAACCTGGAGGCTCGAGCATTCAGCATGACCCCAGACCCCTGCTCCAAATGTTGTAATGGAAAGACATTTGCTAATAAAAACAGTCACCATCTCTTTTACAGGTTTGTGTCCCAACTTTTTCGAAAATCTAAAAACAGCATCTATGGCTCTTTGAAATTGAGTTGAACGCATGTTTACTAAAAATTTCCAATTAAAATCAACATCAATGGTGATCCCCAAATACGTTAAAAAAAAAGGGACCTTGAGTATTTCTTCCCCTTCCAAAATATATTTTTTTTGTTTTTGCTAACTTTGGCCGACTCTTCATCACAAATGACTTTGATCTATTAGTTTTAAGGCCGAGGTTTCCCATAAATGTATTTAAAGCATTCAATAAAATTTGGAGACCATTCTCTGTCCTAGCAATAAGTACGGCATCATCTGCGTACAAAAGTACTGGGATCGGTGAATTGTTAATAATTGGCAGATCCTTTCCCTGTTCACATAAAAAACTTCTCTAGCCCGTTTCTATAAAGAATGAAAAGAAAGGGGGCCAGCACACATTCCCTGCCTAACCCCCTATAATGAGGGGAATTTTTCTGTCAGATCCCCTTCCCGAGAGTATCGTACTCGTGCAGAAGTACAGGTGTGAAGTCTACTAAGTAAGACTATTATATCTTTGTCCCCCCCCATGTTCAGCACAGCCGTCCACAATTTCTCTCCAATAACTGTATCAAAAGCACTCGAAAGGTCCATGAATGCTAAATGTACGCGTCCCCTTTAATGCTTTTGTATATTTTTGGACAATCAAAGTCAGATTGAGTGTTTGTTCGACTGTGCCCAGCCCTGGTCGAAACCCAAATTGCACCTCTGATAAGCAATTTGTCTCCATTGCTCAGTTTTCCAGTTTGTTTAAGAGCACTCGCCCTAAAATTTTAACTGAGCTATCCAGAAGGGAGATTGGGCGATAACATACAGGATCAGCCCTATCCCCCTTCTTGAAGATCGGGACAATAATCGCCTCTCTCCAAGTGTCTACTAATGGGCCAGTCATGGCAGATCTCAGAACATTAGTAAGCAACGGACCCCAAAAATCTGGGAGAGCTTTATATAAATCAGACAGAATTCTGTCCGGGCCCAGGGCTTTATCAGAGGGACAATCTTGGATAGCCTGTTTTACATCAGCTACACATACTGTGTTAGTAAAAGCCACACTGATTGGGACATCTGTCAATGTCAAAAAATAGGTCGCATTATCTTGGGGGGCATTATTCTCTAGAGTAAAAGTTTTAAAAAAATGATCCACCCAGGTTTGTGCTGGAATAACAGTGTCCATACTCATTTTCATCTGATCATTCAATAGAGGAGAATTGACCACTCGCCAAAAAGTGGTTGTATCTCTATTTTTACTCGCTTCAATCAATTCAGCCCAAGCAGACTCACTCAGTTCGGCCTTTCTAGTAGCAAGTACATCCTTATATTTATTTCTTGCAATTTTAATAGTATGTCGGTCTTGGGGAGAAAAATTGGTTGTTCTCTTTAAGATTTTTAATGCAGAGGTACATGCATGATTAAACCATTGAGGTCCTCTTTTCCTATTAGTACTAGGACACTGCAGCTTTTCGGCCATATACCTCATCAATGAAGAAAAGACAAGAATTATTTCGCCCATTAGATCTTAAAGCTATTATTATCTATTTTTCCCCTTTTAGTAGTTAGGCCTTTCCGCATTGAGAGCTTCATGTCTGGGTGTTGTTCCTCTACTCTTAGATCACTATTTAGACCCAAGTTTGTTTCCTGAATTAGAGGGTTATGGTCGCTAACACAGGTTAGTGTCACCCTAAACTACCCAACAAAGGGGGCAGGTTCTCTAGAATAAACAATCAAATCAATTATAGTGTGTGCATCTCCCCTTATGAATGTTGGTACCCCCTTTGTTAATGGTGTTGGAAAGAGCAAAGCACTAGCTGCTATCACACGATTGAGAGCGTTCCCATAAGGAGAGTGTTTAAAATGCTGCATAGGGCAATCATATTCATCAAGCAGCCCACAGTAATCTAAATACTCTATTTCACATAAATGGGAATTAAAATCACCAACCCATATTATTCTTAATTCCCTCTTGCCTATATTCATTGCCTTATGTATCGTCATCTCAAGATTGTCTATCACACTGGTATTTGCAGGATCAAAAGTGTTATTTTAATAGTTAATCAACAATACATTTAAAGATTCTGCTAATTTCAGAAATAAAACCAAAAAAGAAGGAGATGTGCCCATAACACGCACATCCACCCCCTTTGCCATTACTGATACAAAGGTGACCAAACCTCCCTTAGCTCTACCCATGGAGGACTTGGTGGCAGGAACGCTATATGTAGTGTAGCAATAAATATAAGGGGGCTCTATAAGCCAGGTCTCTTGGCAACAAATAAATAGATTCTCTGTCACTAATCTTAGCCATTCGGGACTTTCCATTTTTGATTTTAATCCTGCCACATTCCAGGAAATAATCCCTTAAACTGGCATATCAGACATATTGGAAGCTCCCTCGAGGTGCAAATTAGATTGCTGCAGAGTGGCTGTCTCTAGGTTCTCCTCTAGGGAGAGCCCAGTTACATACATGTATTGATTGTGTAGTCCATATAGATAAATACTGCCCCTGGGCCTTAGAGAAGAGGACCAACGGTGCCTACCTGTGCCCAAGCATTGTGAAGCCTGAGCCCTGATGTTGGTTCACTCTGACTGGCTTCCTACCAAGAGCCTGCAGCCTCTTTTCACAGTGATCGATCTCCGTTGAAATGTACTGGATACCCAACACTGTCTTGCATTCGGCTGCCCCTGTGCTGCTGGTGGTGCCTTGGACCTTGCCCACCACTCATCTTAACTCCTGGAGATTGGTCTTGGAAGTCGCTGTACTCTAACTGTTTGCAGAACTTGTTTTTCCTCCCATGGGATAACACTGCAAAACTCTGAAACTGCACTGCGTCAAGTTTTAAAAGTGAAAAAGAATTGATATCTAAAAACGTACTTACCTGAACGATTGTTCTCTAATGCCTAAACAAATATAAAGAAAATAGCTATTTTTTTAAATTGGTGTGGATTTCTTTTTTAAGTAGTGTATCTAATTTATTGACTGTTCTGTGTATTTGTGGATGTCGTGCTCGCCTCTGTGTTAAGCCTAGGGCTGCTCGCCCACACTACCTCTAAATATAGCACTTTGGGTTTGCATAGAAGCCCTGTCCACTCAATGGGGAACCCCTGGTCTCTTTACACAGTGTATCTAGTTATTTGATGTACCACGTAAAGAGCAAGCAGTATTACTGCAGAGTTCCTGGTGATTTGTAGTTTTTTTGGGGGTTCCTGGTGATTCTAGTGTAGAGGATGTTGCAGCTAGCTGGAGACGAGGGCCTGGTTTTTCTGGTGGTAACTTCGGAGATCTTCCTCAGCATCGTGCGGAAGCAGGATGCCCTGACAGTGTTGACTTGCCTTGTCATATTCAGTTTGTTGTCAATGATGATCCTGAGGTTCTTGACATGGGTGTGGGTCCAAGGTCAACTGGGCACAAGGTTGAGCCCTATAGTGATGTGTTCTTGCCAAAGATCACTAATTATCTGTTTTGATTGGTGTTGAGCTTTAGACAGTTGCACAGTGGTTTTCCAGGTGGATGTTCAGCTCTTTGAGGAGGATGAAGGTGCTGACACTGATGATGAGAGTCTTGACAAAGTTTAAGACTTTGCAGGAAATTCTGGTGCGAGCTCTTGGTGGTTTGTAAATGAGGGTTCTGTGCAGGCTGAAGTTTGCTATTCTGAGTAACTTAAAAATGAGGTGGTCCATGTAGCTGATGGATGCACCAGTGGCGGTGGTACAGCTGATGGTATCCTTGCATGTTGCTCGACCTCAGGGATTGTAATGCCGGTCCTACCTCAAGATCGTGTAGCGGTGGGGCTGACTGTGGCGATGTTGGGTGCCATGCTGGGTTTAGCCATGTTTTTTTGAGGAATTGAAGGCACAGTACATGGTCAGGTAGCAGATCCCAGATCTCTGTGGCATTTTTGCTGAGCGAGTGAGTGTTGAGGAGCATGCATGAGAAAGATGTGTACTGTTAAGGTCGAGCATGGTCTGTGTGGCTGTATCATGGAGGAATGTTTGCTGACATTCTAAGGGTGGAGAGAGGTTGATGGGGAGATTGCATGAGTATTTGAAGGAGGCGCAGGGGAACGTTCACTTGGTGGTGCATGGTGTGGCAGTCTGGATTGACAGAAACAAGGTTCATGGCAGGGTAGAGGAATGTGGGGATCAGACTAGGGTTCCTCCCACTGGGTGCTGTCCAGGCATGGATGGGCAAAGAAAGTCTTGCCTTGGCCACCATTAAGAAAGTCCTGGTGGTGGCTGTGGGGGAGGGAGGGGCACAGTGAGTGGTGGCCGAGGATGTGAGGGGCATAGTAGAGGGGGAAACAGGTACGAGTGTTGTGGGGAGGAACATGGGGAAAACAAGGGTCACTGCAAGAAAGAAAAAAGGAAGAAGAAGCCCAACACAGCAAGAGGCACAATAACAAACCGGAACAGAGCAAGAGGCACAAAAACAAATTTGGACGCAAACAGAGCAAGAGGCACAAAAACAGCAAAAAGCAAGAGTCAAAGCAGAGAACTGAGGCACAAAACAAGGGTCAAGAGAAAGAGAGAAAAGCAATAACAAGGGTTAAAAGTAGTTTTAAGACTAGAACTAGCTTCAAATAAGAGGATATGTTTTCTGCAGTATCGTGATTGCAAAATCTTTGCAATATTGAATGATAACACCACACAACTGTTTTGCCCTAAAAAAAGTGCAAGGGTGAATGGATTGGCTGGAAGTAGCTTTGGGCGTGAAGAATGGAAAATCATTTTATGTGGTGGAAAATAGTTTTTGTGCTATGATAAAAGGCAGATCTATCCCTGTTTCAGTTCTTGTAGTTATCATTTCTGTTGTTTACATGTATAATCTGTAATACACTCACAGACTATACAGGGTAAACGAATGAGAGAGATGAAGATGCAAACAGATGCATTTGCAGACCATATCAGCTTGTTTCAGAGTTGAAAACTTGTCATCACACATGTTTAAAACTGGTAGCAGCATATGAAGAAGTGCCTAGTCACAAAATCAACAAAACCAAATCTGAAACGATTCCCAACAAAGTTAGTTGTTTTAAATAACAAGTAGAAGAATTTGGTCTGAAATGGTAAGAGCCACTGTGACTCCTGAGAAGGCACCGAAAGTCTGGTGCATAGCTGCTGTTTTTTAGGCAGTCATGTGCCAAACTTGTTTTCCATAAACAACTCCAAAAGCAGGAGTTTGTTTCTAAACCACCAAACAAGAATACCACCCCACACACTGGGGGTATAACAAGGTTGTAGGAGCCATTTTTTTCTGTTTGTAACTGATAGGAAAAAAGGACATCAGACTGCATGATCTAAATAGGGCGGGCGGTCTGATGCCTTTACTCTACAGACGAACAGAGTATATCTTTCCACAGCAATGCCAGTGGGGCACTGCCACGATTTGCCACACTCATGATTAAGGGGCTAGCGCAAGGGTTTGCAGGCCACGTATTTAGTCACATTTGCTATGGGGTCTCAAGGGGGCTGGCAGTCTTTGGAAAGACCGCCAGCATGAACATGGCGGTGTTTACCACCATGTTTATAATGTCCCCCTAAGTCTTGATTTACTTTGTGGCTATACTAAATCCTACTGAGCATTTATGTGTGATTTCTTTCAAATCTATGTCACAGTGTTTGCTTTCAGCACATTGAGGGCAGGGTTTAGGTCATTCTGGATAGTGAAACTACAAATGTTATAGCATTGCTTTCTTGGGCCGGGAACCACCTGGGATTCTGGACACAACTAAGGGTGAACTTTAATGCTCTATTTAAACATGAAATCCTTTAAGTAGAAACGGTAGACATGGAATTCAGTGTCAGTGAGTTTAAACTCCAAACCGATTTTTCTCATTAGAGGCTTATAAAGATTTCCCTTGTCAGAAGGTTGTTTTCTATGACACAGCTACCGAGGTTCTAGAGGGTTACCAGGCTTACCTCTATTGTTGTAGACATTTTGTACAAGTGCATTGATAGCCATTATAATTCTTTAAAATGTGGATATTTTCTTTGTTGTGGTTATTTGTGAACCAATATTAAAAATACAGAAAAAAACAGGACAAGAAGTTAGAGCACAGGCATTTAATGGCATACTGTACCATGAAATCATTGTATTGGTACGTGTGTGGTCTGTACCATTTGAAAAATCATTGTGGATGTAGAATATTACTTCCATTGAAAATCTTGTTTGGTTAGAGTGATAACACATCTCTTACTTTGTACCTGGGCTCAGACAATCCTTTCTTTTTTCCCTTGATTATCTCTAGGTTTAATTACACGTGCGTTTTGTTCTCCCTGCATTCTGAATCCTTCATCAGGGTTGGTAACTGGATCACTAGAAGAAGGGTTGTGTGAAGGCATGCACAGCCCTTTCAGGTGGGAGTGACCACTCCTCCCTCCCTCGCAGCACAGATGGCTCATCAGGATATGGAGTCTACATCTCAGCTCACTTTGTTTCACTATGTAGAGGAGAGGTGCAAACAGCCCAACTGTCAAACTGACCCAGACAGGGAATCCACAAACAGGCAGAGTCACAGAATAGTTTAAGCAAGAAAATGCCTTCTTTCTAAAAGTGGCATTTTCAAACACACAGTCTAAAAACAACCTTTATCAAAAGATGTCTGTTTAAATTGTGAGTTCTGAGACACTAAACTTGGCTTCTAAAGGGAATCCGCAGTTTAATAATTTTTAAAGGCAGCCCCCATGTTAACCTATGAGATAGGCCTTGCACAGTGAAAACCAATTTTGGCAGTATTTCACTGGTAGGACATAGAAAACACATTAGTATATGTCTTACCTTGAACATACACTGCACCCTGCCACTCGGGCTACCTAGGGCCTACCTTAGGGGTGCCTTACATGTATGAAAAGGGAAGGTTAAGGCCTGGCAAGTGGGTACACTTGCCAAGTCGAATTGGCAGTTTATAACTGCACACACAGACACTGCAGAGGCATACTTACAGAGCTACTCATGTGGGTGGCACAGCCAGTGCTGCAGGCCCACTAGTAGCATTTGATTTACAGGCCCTGGGCACCTTTAGTTCACTGTACTAGGGAATTATTAGTAAATCAGATATGCCATTCATGGAAAGCCAATTACACATACATTTTACATAGGAACACTTGCACTTTAGCACTGGATAACAGTGATAAAGTGCCCAGAGTATCAAAAACAGCAAAAACAGAGTCCAGCACACATCAACAACCTGGGAAACAGAGGCAAAAAGTCAAGGGAGCCCATGCCAAGGATGCCAAGTCTAACACATGTCCCCCCCCAGCTGAAAGGAGGGAGCAACTACACAACATCATGGGAGTTCTTATCACTGAGGCAGAAGAATCTAGACAAACCATCAGCATTGGTGTGTTCTGTGCCAGGATGGTGTTCAACCGTAAAGTCCATCCCCTGTAGGGAAATGGACCGCCACAACAATTTTGAATTCTCACCCCTCATCTTCATTAACCATCTGAGGTACCTGTGGTAGGTCTGAAACCAGATCCCAAACAAGTAGGGTCTTAGCTTCTTCAGCACCCAGACCACAGCAAAAGTTTCACGCTCTATTGCACTCCACCTACGTTCCCTGGGAAGTAATCTCCTGCTAATGAATGTTATAGGTTGATCTAGGCCCTCTTCATTAAGCTGTGAGAGTACTGCTCCTAAACCATGCTCTGAGGTGTCTGTTTGCACAATAAACTCCTTGGAGTAGGCAGGTGCTGTGCACATGACAGCCTTTCGGGCATCAAAAGCGGTCTGGCAAGCCTCTGTCCCAATCACCTTCTTGGTTGCTTCTTGGAAGTCAACTCATTCAAGTGGGCAGCAATGGTGCAATATCCCTTAGAAACCTCCTGTAATAGCCAGTGAGCCCTAAAAAGGCCCTCACCTCAGTCTGGGTCTTGGGAGGCTCCCAAGCGTGAATGGTGTCAATCTTTGGCTGTAGGGGTGCCACCTGGCCACTCCCTAACTGGTGTCCCAAATACAGCACTGAGCCCTGCCCTATTTGGCACTTACTGGCCTTAATAGTGAGTCCTGCCTTTTGCAGGGCCTCCAACACTCTGCAGAGGTGCTGCAAGTGTCCCTCCCAAGTGGAACTGAACACTGCAATGTTATCAAGATAGGCTGCCCTGAAGTAATCCAGCCCAGACAACGCCTAGTTGACCAACCTCTGGAATGTGGCAGGGACATTTTTGATAACAAAGGGTATCCTAAAAAATACCCCCTGATTGTGCAAGAAGGTATTCTACTATTTTGCCACAATACTACTAGTAATTGAACTGGAATGCACCAAGTAATTGCCCATGGTTAAGATGGAATACACAGCACCACTGAACCAGAATTATCTCAGCCCTTCACACAGCATGGTAGAATATTCCCTAATACTCAGGGAAAATGTATTTCACTATCATGCCCGAATACATCTCATCACGGAGAGAAAATATGCCAATGTGTGTTAGGACTGTGATTGTGCCAGAATAAAGTAAATCAGAGAACTACATGGTTCACCTCATACCAAGGTTTGCATCATTGTGCCAGAACACTCATCTTTAATGTGGCAAAATATACTTCATCACTGAGCAATAATATGCTCGATTGTTATGCTACTTATCGTATCATTGTGTCATAATACATCTAATCACTGAGGCATCACAGGATCACAAGTTGAACCATGATAAAACATCACATGTTGCAGCATTATAACAAATAATATTGCATGCTTTCTTTCAAATCCTCTCCTTCTCACTCTGGCAGGCACAGCCCTGCCATCTAGATAGCAGGTAGTTTCAAGGTTGCGGTCTCCCCAATCTGACATTTGGTGTTTTGAATAAAAGGCAATTCGCTACAGGTATGGAATAACAGTTGCAAACTACTGGTTGCAAATTGTGACTAGCATTTTTGCAACCAATGAGCAAATTTTGCGAATTGAAATAAGTACTTATAGGTTGGTTCACAAAATTCTGAACAGCAGTAGATCACAATCTGACCTACCTCATCAATTTTAATGAGGTGGCTTTCAGTTCGAGGCTCACTGCAATCAATGGGCAAAACAAGGATAGTGGCCTGCAGGGGACACAAGATCATCATGTTGGTAAACCTGGCGATCGATAGACCTTCACTCTTGTTCAACTTTACCTCATAGACAAAAAAACATGAGAAGTATTCAATCAGTTCCAACAGGCAGCGCATCAAGGACCTAGACTCTGCTATCTTTAGCAGAATGTCATCTGCACAGAACATTGCTTTCACTTCACCAGCACTCATCATAATATCTTCCATAACAGAAGATTACTTAACTTACAGATACGTTATAGCACCAAAGTGCAAGTCGTCAATGACCAGAAAAGCAATTTCCCACATCGTAATCTGGCACTTTAAGTATTTTGCATAGTAAGGCAATGCCTCTCGGTCAACCTTTCTAAGCAGGTTCCTTCATTTTTAGGACAGCACCACATGTGGCAGACAATCGTCTATCTTTTAATAGTTATATTTTTTTTTTAAAAGACTACATGCCACTGACTCCTGTGTGGCAAAGCTTGATCTTATATCTCCTCCATACTCAGCATGCGGCCCTCTCCTCCCTACTTTTAGTACTGGAAACCACAACTGTTTTTCCATAGGTGTTCTGGGTACAAAATAGAACACACATTGAAAAGGTCAAGCCCATATAGTTTTGTTTCCAAACAAATGGTTTGGGGACTTTCAGGTTCTACCATTCTTTACATACAGAGAAGTTCAGAACTGGGGGTCTCATCTTAGGGACAGCCACGATGAACAGGTACAAGTCACAATCTTTATTTTCCAATCATGAATGTCAGACAAACTTCATAACACTATTCTTAGGTAGATGGAGGTGGATTAGCGGGCTTTCACATAGTACAGGAGAGTGTGATGTACTACCTAACCCTAGTTCATGGATTCTCTCCGTAATTGGAAATATGTGTGTAGGACAAAATAGGCAACAGAGGTGTTACATTTCAGAGATCTAATGGGATTTGTCGTGCATAAATCAGAGAAGGGAAAAGAGGATTCACCCAGCCAATATTCCCCAGCATACTCACAGACACGTACCCTATTATTCAGCCTGTGTAGCACAGACTCTGCCCAAGGATGTCAGAGCCCTCTGTGACTCCTTGTAGATGGCAGGGGGCTATATTGACTTGCTAAGACCCCTGCAGCCGAGAAAAATCCTTGATTCCTGATGAATACCAGAAGGCATTTATCACCAGACTCCAATTATTATGGTCGAAGAATGTGACAAGGAATTCAATGAAGTGGCAAAGGAATCTGCAGAGAAAATAAAGACGCTACTGTTTTTCCCTTTTTCCCTCAGGACCTGATCTTTTCTTACTCCTTTGCCGGGTTTGCTAGCCCTTTACGGGTAGGTCAAGTTAGCTTTACTATGAGAAGAGTTCCAAGTGTTAGACTTCCCTTCTTGAACAACGCCGCTGTCTTGAATATGGTAAAAGGTGTAATAGGAAGTGTGAAAGAAATCTACCCTCTGTTTGTGGAAATGCTGTTATCTACAGGCCCTGCCACACACACTCCCAGAACCCAGGTCTAAGCGGGGTTGGAGGTTTCCAGGATTACCACATGCATGAGAGGATTGCCTGCTGATGCTGCAGCTGGTTTTCCCTGACCTTGATGTGAGACGGTTGTAGAAAAAAAAAACACCAAAAAAAATATATAAACATCAAAACATGCAACAACAAATTCAGAAAAATAAAAAAGACAAAGGAAATAATCAGAAGGCATGCAATAAACATAGTGCACACAAGAAGAGAATATCACTTCTGGCCTCTCCTCTTTCATATCAGGAATGAAGAATACAGAATAGGACTCATGCGAGGTTCACATTTATTGCAACACATCATGACTTGCGATGGGCTATGGGTATGGAGCACCCTGCTACCAAGATATGATGTGTTCAGAGTGTCACTGAAGTGGAGCTAAAGGACAGCGACTAGGTCACCGGTGCTATGAGAATGCAACAAGGTAGGACAACTATCGATGTCCACCTGCGTGTGAAATGGAAGACAGGGAGAAATCGGTGGCTCTTTTCAGGGCCTAAAATGGGAATTTCAGGCTTGTAGACCCTTTCAGGGTCACAGACATACCTCATCAGTCTTGAACGCTGGCAAAACTTGCAGGGACATGCTGGAGTGTCACAGACACAGGGAGCATCGAAGTGAAGGTAAGGGCACTGTTTTCAGGCAAGGTGCCTTCTCATATCTGCACCTAACCACCCCATACCTCCCCCTTAATCTTGAAAGGGCCGGCTAAGGAATGTGTAGTTGTACAAAGAGAAACACTCAAGAAACATATTGGGACTCTGGACCTTTTCTTTAAGAAAAAAACATGAGTTGCTGCCTCTGATAAATAGTAACAGTTGTTGTGATTTGAGGATAGAGACTCAGTTGGACCCATCAGTGATTTGCTCATACCTTAAAATTAGCTTCCTCAGGTGTTTGATATAATATGAAACAGTCTAAACATCAACCTGGTTCATCTCAGGCCTACAAGGAGCTTCTTTGACTGGGTTGCTGTTTATTTACAGAATGATGTCCTAAACGCGGAAACACCATATTGAGAGAGTGGCATTCACTCATAGCACCACAAACATGATGAAACCGAAGTAATTCAAGATAATGCCCAGACTGCCCTCACTGACTGTGTCTTAGACATAGAATTTGCAGTGGGTATCTGGTCCACAGGCCTGAATGCCACAATATCCGTCTTTGAGACTTCCAGGAAACTGGATTCAATCTTGATAGCAATTAATGAAACAAGGAATGCACTCAACAGCAAAACCGACTCTGTGGTGCTGGATCTTCAACTACTTCCTGCTAAACAGAGAGAGCTAGCTGAACGGGTTGCTAAAACTGATTTTCAACTATCTACATTGGCTCCTGACAACGGAAATTAATTCTCGAGTTGAAGATCTGATGGAAAGGATTTGGTACTTGGAATATTAACAGAAGATGCTGAAGGCCACTCAGGGTACAATAACATAAGAATACTATGCCTGACAGAAAGGTACACAGGCACCAGGGTCAATGCTTGGGTCTGTTGTAGCAATTCTAATGAATTAGTGACCAAGACCTATTCCTACAACATGCCTACTTTCAAGTCCCTTTTGCAATTGAAAACACCAAAGTAATTGTGTTCCTTGATTTCCTAGCAGTCGAACAGCAGTAAAGAGCCTCATGTTGGGTCATTAAACTCAAACTAAACAAACTGGCTGTCACATTTTGTAGTTCACAGTAAACCTGAAGACTTTAGATGGCGGAAAAGCTGTGTTTGACACTGATCCAAAGGAAGCCGGGAACTAGGCTTAAGAGTAGAGAGTAAACAGTGATGCAGAGATGGATCAAGATAACAAACCACAGCACCGAAGACAGCATGGCAGAGGAAACCTTGGGATAACCAACAAACTGAATAATATACAGATATCCAAAGTACAAAGAGATGCGGTACACGTGGTGTTCCTCCACTTTCACCTGGCTGCGTGGACACAGGCACTTCTGCAAAGAATCCAGATCTTGACTGATTTCCAATGAAGCTTAAGACAATACTGAGGTTAACACCCAAAGCTGCAGATGATATTATTTGAAATATTTGACTAAGAAGTTCTAAAAATGGCTTATCCATCAAGTAACTCGTGAGCTATCTATAAGCAGCTCTCCTGTGTGCAGTCCAACGTACTAAATTAGACGTTTTCACTTGGAATTAATATATGTATACCAAAAGATGCAAAGCTGTGGGTTTTAAAAACTTATTTTCGTATGTTTGGAAAAAACTGGGTAAATTTCAACCTATATTTAAAATTTGTGTTTCAGTGATACACATGAGGCATTGGGGAGACTTGATACTTTCATTATTACTTGTGTGCCAGGAGCATTGCAGCTATGGCGGTTATGTATAAATCACAAAGAGCGTTTCCACATTGATAAAGAATACTTTTCATTACTGTTTGCAACTGTGCCTGATGAACTGCAAATGGTGAGCACTGATGTAATCTTGTCTGATGTCACTAATACAACACTAATGATATTAGTAGCTCAGAATAATTTGTAGTAATCATAAGTAGTTTTTATTACAGAAAATGGATATCAGCTTACATCTACATTGAAATGTGCATCAAGACAAACGGATGATGCACGAATTGTTTGAGGGCATGTTATTTTTAAACTCTATACTACTGATGTATAGGATTGTGGGGGAACCACAAGAGATCATAGCATGTGATTCTTGCTCCTTTTTCACATCCTCCCTGCCTTCCAGAGCAATAGTTGGGACCGAGGAATTCTACAGGAGTTTAGGATTTTATTGAAGTGCAGATGTATTTCAGTCCAGTCCAAAGAAGGAAATAAATGTTGTGAGAGCTAGTCTCTGAATCACAAAAGACGATTAAAATGCCTCCTCTTTTAACTGTCATGGCTTGACCACGGATTAAGCACATTGTGATAGGCAGTAGACTGCACAGGTTGGACGTGGTCACTCCTGGGTGACAGTAGGGGTGTATCCAACACAAAGGAAGGCTGGTGGTTGTCTGTCAGAATATCGAGGAAACAGATATTGTGTGCATAGAATATTGTGTCAACAATATTGAGCACCAAAATATAAAGAAGGTAACTGCAATGAGGTAAGAATAGAGTTTTTCAATTTTAACTACACATACCTCGAAGCTATGTATATTGTCAAATATATATAATCAAGGGACATGTATGTTGAATTAACTATGGTTAAGGTTTGCTTAACAATCAAAACTTGCCTTCATAATATTTGTTTTTGAAACTATACTTTGTTCACACAGTCTTTTTACTCTGATATTTTTTGGAAACACCTGCCTGGCATAGGCATGTATGAAAGCAGACATGACTCTCATAAATTAATGCACATTCGGGACATGGACCACGGGGACATGGAGCAAAGAGTCACCAGATCCATTCATACATGAGACAGTATAGTGCCTAATTTCCTTTCCTTCAATAAATGCATCTTAATAGGATCAAGGGTGAATGCTTGAGATTCAGACATAGAAGTACATTATGCTGCACTTTGTATTTGGCCTATGTGAGATGATGGTTCTGACTATCTGGTCCACCCTGATTTTTTGCTTTTGGATCACCTGGTTTTTGACCTTTTACTGTGAGTGAGCCTCATAGTTTGGGACTCACACACAGTAAACTCATGGTAAAATGGACTGTGTGTACTTTCCATCAGTGCTGCCTTGCTAAAGAAAGGCTACTGTGATGCAACAAGAGTAGGAGGCCCAGAGCTAGTTACACATGATCACGTGTGCACACATGTGTGCACCTGTGTGAGGGCTGTGCAGGGTGGATTCCTGGTGTGTGCAGCACAAGAACTGTGCTTAGGTAGCCTGGTGCAGAAGGGACTATGCAGAGTGGGTGGTGACCTGGAGTAGGCCTTATGAGATGGGTGTACACATGTGAGGGATAGATAGTTGTACAACTTATGAGTCATCCAGGAATGCCATCTTTCTCTCAAGAGAAGGGCCCAGTATTGCTCTGTCCAGCTGCCAGAGCAGGGCCTTGCATCAATCAGCAAGCTGTCATTCTGTGCCAGGAACAGGCCACAGAGGTCCCGGAAGGAATGTCATGGAGGAGGAGCTGAGAGTTTCAGAGCACATGTGGCACCTAACTCCTGGACTATGCCATCTTGAGTTATCCCTGAAGGCTGTGCAGGAAGGAGGGGACAGGGGTACTAAAATGATGTGGCACATTTGGATAGGCCAGAGGTGCAGACCTGCTGGTCACTTCCACCCCCACTTAAAAGGTCTTGCACAGGGAATTGTCTCTCTCTCTTGGCTGTGTTTCACACAGGACACTGGGACTGGTAGCTGGGTGACGTGGACAGCTGGAAAGAAGAACCCCCTCAAGGCCCACTGGGGCAAGGAATCTGTCTCTGAATGACCTCAGACCGAACGAGCTGCCTGCTGACCCCCCTCATCCCACCTGAGGACCAGTTGGGGGAAAGACTGGGGTTGCACAAGGAGAGCATGCAGCCCTGAAGAAAAGTAAGGCAGCCAAATGAAAGGCTGGCTCAAGAAGTCAGTGAGACTGGCTTCCTACCGATGTGGGAACCTTCTAGGCCAGGAGGCCTACCGAAAGTGCTCCTGGTGGCAAGGGCTCACCACCAGGAGCAAAATAAAACTAAAATCATCCAAAAGACACTTGGAGGCCCGAGATATCAGAAGGAGAAGGCCTGCAACCTTTGACCTTTTACGAGGCAGCAACCAAGCCTGTGGGGCTACATTGCTGCTCAAGACTGTGCCCCTGGGGTGGGCCAGGGACCCGAGGCTGCCCCCAAAAACAAGAAGAGCTGGGAGAGTGCCGTTGAACTCCTCTTGTGGCAGAAGAAAGGGCCCCTGACCCTTTCCCAGAGTCCTGTTGAGACCTGCCCCCTAGGGATGAAAGGGGCCCTGGACCGAATCCTGGGGCCCCATGCGGCCAAACCAAAGACGGGGAGCACTGTTGAATTCCCCACAAATATCGGGGCAGACCGTCGCTCCAAAGGGAAGCCACGGAGCGCCATTGAACTCCCCGTGAAACTGAAGGAAGGTGTCTCAAAACTAACGGAAGCCAAGGGTCCCCATCACATCCCCTGCGAAGATGGCTGCCGACTGTGAGGGGGGCTGCTGGCTGAAGGTGAAGCTGGGAGTGCCGTCGCACCCCCCCACGAAGACTACCTAGGGAGCACCTGACCCCATCCCGGCGCCTAACACTGAAGAGAAGCCGGGAAGTGCAGTCATGCTCCCTCTGAAGATCCTGGAGGAGGCGGGGACCCAGGGCCCATCCCTTGGCCCCGCACCAGGAAGGATGGGGGGGCATGCCACCGCACTTCCTCAGTTGGCCGCAGTCCAGCTCCCAGTGCTCATGTCACTGGTGAGAGCAGGGAGGAGATGGCCAGAGTGCACATCTGCCCACAGGAGTGGGCAGATTGAAGAGTGGGAGCTGACTCCCATGGCAGCCTGGGGAGCTGACGAGGGCAGCCCAGGGTGTAGGCATCACGAGGGGGCATCACAGGTGGGTGTCCTGGAAGGACCAAACACCCCCAACAAGAGAGAAATGTTGGGCAAGGCAACATGAAGAGGCCTCAAGTGGAAGCAAAGCAGCTCTCTCCACCACAGCGGGAGAGCCACTCATCAAATATGCACCAAGGCCCATAATGCCTGTCCAGTTTGCGATGGCCCCAGGAAGATGGGGTCACCACCAACGGCAAGCCAATGGATACGCAGCTCAGCCTCCTCCTAACACAAAGTTTTGTGTCCCCACTCGAGGTTGGGTGGGATGAAAGAATGATAAAACCCCCAGCCCCCCCAGGGATGAAAGGCTGTAATAGCAAGTTTTTTTTTACAGTAATGATGTAAATGGTAGCATGTTATGCTAAATGTATTTTGAAAATGTGTGGCCCCAGAATTGGGGCAAATGGTATCACTTGAGAAAGGTCATATGAGACTAGGATTACACAATGTTAATCAAGAGTAATCTGAAAGTAATCTGAGATTAATCATAAATGCACAAGTAATTCCAGCATGCTTATACATATTCTTGTTTATGCATATTTGAGTAAGGAGACTGACAGCCACCACTGATCAAATACATGTACTTTATTGGTGCTCTGGTTTCAAGTTACAGTCAAATAGTGCATTGGGATACAAGTAAACGCTTTGCCATGTGGGTTGTTGGATTCTATTTCCCCCCAGGAGAGACAAGAATGATTATGCAATGTTATTCTAAAGTAATTCCATCAATTTGTGTATATTTGTAAATTGCTGCATAGTATTGAGTAGTGTGTGTCTAATAAATGCACTTTTACTTTATCAAAAGAAAAAGCACAAACTGGGCAATCATTTATTGAGTGTAATTCTTGTGTGCTGGTGAATGGGGATGGGATTACTACCCCACACCACCTCCCTTGAGTAAGTCTTGGACTGCTCTGCAATGCTACTTTATAAGAGCTATAATGAGGCGGTTAGCTCCCAGTGGTGGTCAAGTGTAGACCTATTACTTGTGCAGGCAACACAACTAATGGTCCAACATCCAGCTGCCTAGAGAAGAGGATACTTTATTTGGATTAGGTCAGGGGTCCTCTTGAAAGAGGAGAAACAGCACATATACAGACAGGAGGTCTGTTTAGATAGGGAGACACCGGATAGAAACTATATACAATTACTAAGACACAATGAAAGTAGTATTCTTGGACTACATATGTTCCCCTTTAGCTGTATGCCAGTACATGCCCTTGTGGCAACGTGGTGATTTTAGTTGTGTAATTGATACATGAACGGACAGATTATACCCACCAATTCAGGGAGCACCTACAGGGAGGATAACAAAATAATTGGTGGCATGGGAACACGGCTGAAACTAAATCAATTAATAGATGGGGAGCAGCATAAGTTTCATATGGGGAATAATCCTACTATTCAGCAGACATGATTGCCATGCCCACATAGACCTGCTCCTTGGCTTCTAGCAAGTGGGTAAACTTATGCAGTGAGTGAAATTCTTGTCCAAATCTACATTTGATCATAACCCTTTAAAGATGGCACTGCTGTGGGGTACGTTGTGCACTTGTATTCCAAGCTGGCACCTGCAGCAAAGAATACTTAGAGATGTGGCATACTGATGAAATAACAAAATACTTTAGAGCTGCACTGCTGGTTCTAAAAGCAACAAATTAAACAAATAATGGTCCAAATTTATAGGAAAATGATGGAGCGCGAAGCTGTGCCAAAATTGGCAGCGCCGTGCTTTGTCATTTTCACAACGTAGTGATGCATCGTATTTAATTGAATATGGTGCACCCCTGTGTTGTCCCTTGTGCTGGTGCTAAATTGAGCTACCAGCGCCAACGCAGGCATCCTTGCACCATTGTGCAAGGATGTCTGCATTGAGCAGTGTGATTGTTTATGTGCGGGAAGCTGTCTCTTCCTCCACATAATGCACCACACACAGAAGTGCCAAAGTGTCAGTTTGAAATGATTGTTCATGTGCGGGAAGGGACACCTTCCCGCACATAAACAATCATTTCTGGCATTTTGCTCTTTCTATGTGTGCTGCAGAATGCAGCACACATAGAAAAAGCAAAAAACGAGGAGGAATAAAAGTATTCCTCCTCGTCGCGCCTTGCTAATGCCACGTTTGATTTTGGGGCTGCCTCAGGTTTATGAAAACTTGTAAATCTGAGGCATCATCAAAATGCATTGGGTGTTGTGGCACACCCACAGCAAAATCTATTGCATGCCCCTCTGACACACAAAACTGCGTTAGAGGAGCCCATATTTACATATTGTACATCCTTGTAAATATGGAACAGAGGTTTGCGGCACTGGAGCGTCACATAAAGTGACGCTCCAGTGGCGCTAGGGGCCCCTAAATATGCCCTATTATGTTTTTTAAATTACATAAATGTGATTTGCATAAACACATTGATGGAGTCTAGATGACAGTGAAGTTTCAATGTTGGAGAGTGAATTGAAAAACTGTCATGCAAAGCTACAAGACAGGTTAACGCCCTAGGATTATCAAAAATATGTAGCTTGGCAAAATAGCGCAAAAAAACAGGCAGACTATTTGCTGGATTAGCCAGGCAGGTGAGCAGCACAACATAATAATAGAAACCTGGGGGTGTTTGGACAGAATATTGAGTGTTCAATCACATGGTTCGAAAAATATTATTGCAAAAATGTTGTAATGATGAAAATATCATTGTAAAGCATATTGCCGGGAAAATACATTTGTTTTAGTGTTGTTTTTAATGTCGCTGAACATATTATTTGGAGTAATATTGTTTTTTCAATATTTTTGTAATTGTATTTTTTTATTGTAATACTTTTGATGTTGTGTTTTTGTTTTGGTAGGAATATAACTGTTATAAAATATAGGTTTTTATAACTTTAAGAAAATAATGTTTACAAATTTTGTGTGAAATTTTTAATTTTTTATTTAAAAAATATGATTATTTTTAAAAGTATTATGTTAAAAAAATTATAATTGTAAGTCGAAAATTATAAAAAATATTTTACACTTAAAAATTGAAAAGTAACAAATTAAAAAATATACATGTATGTACATATATATATAACTATATAACATGTGCCTTAAGGTAACTATAACTGACACCTTTGCCACACACCTCTTATTACCCCATAAAGTATGGCATTCATTACTTCTTTGATAACATCATTGATAATGTCACTGTAACATCTGCAGTAAAATTATTAATGATACAACTGCATGGTGAGGGCGCGAGTTATAGTTACCTTAACGCACGAGCTATAGTTACTTGTTTTTGTCAGTGAATTTCTATGGTTTTATTAACTTAAAATAATTTTTTTACTGTACATTAATCCAACCACTGCTGCGCATGGCCTTAGGCCATCTCTCCTTAACTACCCAACCCCATGCCGTGTACAGCCTTTGGCCATGCAGAACAGGAGTTGGATGCAGCCTGTCTTTCTGAGTGTGAGAATAGGTGTGAGAGGGTGTACCTGGGTGGAGAGTGGCCGTGAGAGTGTGTGAGTGTGAGAGTGGGTGCATCAGTGTCTTAGTGAGTCTATGAGTGGGTGTGACAGTGTCTGTGTGGGTCTGTGAGTGGGTGTAGGGTTTCATTGGGGCTATGAGTAGATGTGTGAGATTCTGAGTGGGTCTGTGAGTGTGTGTGTGAGTGTCTAAGTAGGTCTGTGAGTGGGTGCGGGAGGTTATGAGTGGGGCTGTGAGTGTGTGCACAAGGGTCTGACTGGGTCTGTGAGTGGATGTGTGAGTGTCTGAGTGGGTCTGTGAGTGGGTGTGCAAGGGTCTGACTGAGTCTGTGAGTAGGTGCATAAGGGTCTCAGTGTGCGTGTGAGTGGAAGAAAGTAAATTAAATAGAGAAATTGAAAGAGAGAGAATGACTGTGAGAGGAAGAGAGATAGAGAGTTTTTTAGGCCTTGATGAAGAAGTGGCACTGTTCTGCTCACCATCCAAATGTAGCTATAACATTTGTATCAAACATCTTGCTAGTCTGACTTTTTGAAGTCATTGTATGAAAAGACCATTGAAATAACAACCTCTCTCTCTCCCACTCTTACATTCCTCATGGGATGGAAGAGAGAGAGAGAGTGTGACCGCAGGGGGAGCCTGAAGGGAGCCAGCATTACTCCTGCAAGCAGGACGTTGCTTTAAATAGCAGCTACCTGTTTGTCTGAGCAATGTTTTCATCTCTTTCCCTGCACACATATTTGCATCTCTCAGTTGCAGAAAATGAAGTGTTAGCTGTGACTTGGTGGGAGCAAACAGCTATGTCCTAGCGGTGGGCACCTGGGGACACAGTAGGAGCCAGTACTGAGGGGTGACAGTCCCCACAGCCATCATTGGCTCCATGAGGGGGTTGCACGGCCCTCCTCCAAGCTATACAGCCCCAGGGAGGTGGTGGTCCCCAGGGCTGTGGGGTGTCTGGGCAACCCCCTACATTAAATTTTGATAAAGCCCCAGGGAGCTGATGGTCCCTGGGGTTGTGGGGGACAGGTGGCCCCCTGCATTAAATGTTATTAAGGCCCTAAGGAGGCGGCAGTCCCTGGGGCAGTCCCTGGGGCTGCAGGGGAGTCATGCTGCCTCTGTAATTATTTAAACATTATCGCCGGAGAGGTAGCGATCCTTGGGCCTACAGGGGGGGCAGGTGATACCCTACTTATCTTGTTACTTTAGCAGTCCCTCAGTCTTTGGCAAGCCCGGGAGGGGGGCCCATACACACCCCTATTTAGTTTTTGGTATGCACTGTGACTTGGTCCGCCCAGGGGCTTCATTAAAAGGCTTGAAACACCCTTTTTTTTTTAACATCGTAAAAATCCATGGACCTATCTGTGGATTTTTTCCAGAGTTTAAAAACAAAATGCTTTTAAGCCCTGGCGGGGTCCCTCTCAGACTCCGGCACCAGAGTGAAGGGGTCAGGGTGTCCCTACCTTTACCCCTTTTCTTTTATTAATCTTTTTTTCTGAGACGCAACGAAAGCCAAGTCCCAAGATGACTGCAACACTTCCTTGTTGAAGTGTTGACATCCAGTCAGATTTCTGCACCGACAGTCAGATCTCAGAGGATCCGTACCCGTAAAAATCTATATTTGTTAAACTCTAAGTTCTTCAAAACTACTGAATGGATTTACACCAAATCACAAAAACTGTGCTTTCAGGACCAAGATCCAGCTTTCTGCCAAATTTGGTGTAATTCCGTTCAGAGGTTCGGCTGTAGTTGTGTTAAACATTTTTTTAAATCCCTTTGACATAGAATGAAGAAGAAGTGTTCTGGGACACCCACTTTTTCCTTGGCCCCCGTGACAGATCACCCCAAAACTTTCTAGACGCAGCTGAACTGACCAAAGTATACGTTTTGCAAAGTTTGTAAAGATTCATCAAACGGCATTAAAGATATTGGCAAAACAGAAAATGCTCCTTCTGTGGTAACAATGGTCCTAACTATAACTACCTAGTGGCAACTGCCAGTAGGTTTTATATATAAATATATATCACAGTAGAGGAATTCATTCATCCTAACTTTGTGAGTACATAAAAATGAGGAACAGTAAAATCAAGTAAAATATATCATATCCTTAATGGAGAATCATGTATGATTCTAGAACACATTATGAAAACAGTGTCCATAAGTATGAGTAGAACTTTGCCACAATAATCAAATATAAATGATTGAGTCCATCATAATTCTGAATAGCCTCATCACAATAGACCGTTACAGCATATGTAAGAGCGCATATCAAAAAACGCTGATTGTATAGTGCACTGTTTGTAACCTGAGGACTCAAAATGATACTGGTAGCATAAATTATCTGTAATAAAATTGCTACATAAAGTCCAGAATGCAGCAGCCAGACTAACCCTGGACATCCCCTGACACAGCCACATCTCTTCCACCTCAGAGACCTAGCCTTGCTCCCAGTCAAGCAGCGCATCCCATACAAACTCCTGATCCACACCTACAAGGCACTGCACAACATAGAACCAGCATACCTCAACTACTGCCTCACCTTCTACATACCCAACAGACATCTCCGCTCCTCCCAGGTCACCCCTCCAGTCACCCCCAAGATCCAGAAAAGCACAGCAGGAGGAAGATCTTTCTTGTACCTGGCAGCACAGACATGGAGCATGCTACCACTCAAGCTCAGGCAGATTGCATCACTGAAGTAGTTCAGGAAGGACCTCAAGACCTGGCTCTTCAACTGAGCAGCATGCCCATAAACATCGCCTTGAGACCTTATGGGTGTTTAGCTGCTCTCTACTAATCTATGACTGATTGATTCATTGATAAAAAATAAATTCCAGGGTGGGTGAAAATGAATGAACAGGTATACAGTGTTGGTTTAAAAGGTATAATCCCTTAGTGAAAAAGTGACTATTCCCTGCTCTCTAAACTATATCATATAAAATACCCTAAAAATGATAAGCTGTCAGATGAGGCAAATGCATTCATGGTGCTGCTTAATCAAAAGAATTCAAATCACAGCTTCCTATTATAATGCTATATGTAGACATTCTGTACTATAATGTTGCCGAAATCTGACATGAGATGCAAATGGTCCCTACAACACAAAATTACTTCAACAAATTTCTCTAAGAAACAAAATCAAACTATACAGTACCAAAGTACATTGGAAAGTGTTAGACCTGACAGCCTTAGGGTAGTCACCCCTAACTTTTTGCCTGCCTCCCTCCACCTTTTAGACACTGTTTCTGCTGGTTTTTAGACTCTGTGCACTTTACCACTGCTAACCAGTGGTAAAGTGAATATGCTTTCTCCCTTTAAGCATGGTAACTTTGGATCATACCCTATTGGACTATTTAATTTACTTATAAGTCCCTAGTAGAAGGCACTATATGTGCCCAGGGCTTGTAGATTAAATGCTATTAGTGGGCCTGCAGCACTGATTGTGCCACCCACTTAACCGTGTCTCAGGCCTGCCATTGCAAGGCTTGTGTGTGCAGTTTCACTGCCAACTCGACTTGCAATTTAAAAGTACTTGCCAAGCCTAAAACTCCCCTTTTTCTACATATAAGTCACCCCTAAGGTGTGCCCTAGGTAACCCCTATGGCAGGGTGCTGTGTGGGTAAAAGGCAGGACATGTACCTGTGTAGTTTACATGTCCTGGTAGTGAAAAACTCCTAAATTCATTTTTACACTACTGTGAGGCCTGCTCCCTTCATAGGCTAACATTGGGACTGCCCCCATACATTGTTGGAGTGGTAGCTGCTGATCTGAAAGGAGTAGGAAGATCATATTTAGTATGACCAGAATGGTAATACAAAATCCTGCTGACTGGTGAAGTTGGATTTAATATTACTATTTTAGAAATGCCACTTTTAGAAAGTGAGCATTTCTCTGCGCTTAAATCTTTCTGTGCCTTAAAATCCATGTCTGGCTGGGTTTAGTCGACAGCTCCTTGTGCATTCACTCAGGCACACCCCAAACACAGGATACTCAGCCTCACTTGCATACATGTGCATTTTGAATGGGTCTTCCTGGGCTGGGAGGGTGGAGGGACTGCTCTCACACAAAGGACTGCCACACCCCCTACTGGGACCCTGGCAGACAGGATTGAACTGAAAGGGTACTGGTGCACTTCTCAGCCACTCTTTGAAGTCTCCCCCACTTCAAAGGCACATTTGGGTATAAAATCATGGCATCTGCCCTACCACCTCAGACACTTCCTGGAGAAGAAACATGTAACCAGAACCTGCATCCTGCCAAGAAGAACTGCCTGGCTGGCCAAAGGACTCACCTGACTGCTTTCTGTGAAGGACTGCTGCCTTGCTATTGCCCTGCTGCCTTGCTGTTCCCTGGCTGTGGTGAAGAAGTGCTCTCCAAGGGCTTGGATAGAGCTTGCCTCCTGTTCCCTGAAGTCTCAGGACCAAAAATACTTCTCTCTTGCAACTGAACTCCTTGTGCGGTGAAAATTCGACGCACAGCTTGCCAAAAACGAAACACAGCCTGTCCCGCGGAGAAAAATTCACCGCATTCCGAACCCGGACGCCGCCGCTCGACTTCGCAAGGAAAAGATCGACGCGGCGCCTGCGGTGCGACTGGAACTTCTACGCACGCCCCACCAGATCGACGCACAGCTGACCTAGGACGACACCTCCCGACTTCCAGAGGCAAAATCGACGCATCGCCTGCCGCGAGGGAGAAATTTCCGCGCACCGCTCACCAGAATGACGCAGAGCTTGTCACAAGCCCAGGATTCCACACACAGACCCCGGGGCGTCTGAAAACCCCGCAACTCGAAGAGAATCCATGACCGAACACCGGAAATCGACACACAGCCATCCCTGCGTGGAAACTAAACGATGCATCGACCGTGTGCAGCCCGAAAAAATCGACGCACACCCCTTTGTTTCACCGCTTCTCCTCCTCTGCGGCCCTTTGCGGAGATTTTTCACGCACACCAGCTACTTTGTGCTTGAAAGAGACCTTGCTTGCTTTTATAAGACTTAAGACACTTTATATCACTTTGCAGTGATATCCTTACATTTTCTTATTGCATCTTTGATCGTTTTGACCTGCAAATATCCAGATAAATATTATATATTTTTCTAAACACTGTGTGGTGTATGTTTGTGGTGCTATATTGTGTTATTGTATGATTTATTGCACAAATACTTTACACATTGCGTTCTAAGTTAAGCCTGACTGCTCAGTGCCAAGCTACCAGAGGGTGGGCACAGGATAATTTGGATTGTGTGTGACTTACCCTGACTAGAGTGAGGGTCCTTGCTTGGACAGGGGGTAACCTGACTGCCAACCAAAGACCCCATTTCTAACAGAAAGCAAGTGAGCTGGCGCTAAAATAAAAAAGCATAACCATAATAGTGCGTAAAGAATAAAGAATATCCTATTGAAACTGTATCCACCCAATATGTTCTGTAGAATTGAAGAAAAGGGTAGGGGAAAGCCAGGCCTAAAAAGAATCACTGTCTCGACTCATGTGTGATCCCTTTCATTTTCTTCCTGTGTAAAAAATCAAACAACCCAATTAAAACATTTCTATGTCAATGAGGTATTTAAACTCTTTTCTCCTTAGGGTGGCAACCCTATCTTCCCCTCTGATATTACGGGGTACATGCTGTACTGCAAAATATGACAAATGTGTCCTGTTGTTAAAATATGCTTCCTCAAAATGTCTAGCCATAGGATAATTTGGATCTCTGTTATCAATGGCCTGTACGTGCAACAATACTCTTTTTTGGCAATGTGGATAGTATTACCCACATAACCTTTATTGCAAGGACAGGTCAGGCTGTATACCACAAATTGGGTACTACAAGTCAGAAACTGTGCAATATTCTTTGAACCATTAACATAGGGAACTGTGTACTCCTTAACCTGTTTACTATATTAACAGACTTTGCACTTTCCAGACAGAAACACTGTAAGATTCTTGTAAATGACTCTTCTGATGGTTGTATCACTATGAACAAGAGTGACCCTTTTGGTATGTTATGATGAGTTACTCACTCAGAATGTTTTCTAAAGTAGGTTCACAAGTGGGTATGCCCCAATTAGAATGTAGTATGTTCATTACTTCTCTGGCTATCGAGTTATAGGTAGTAATCATGCAAGTGGGTTGGTCACTGGTATTGGCAGCTAATCTGACTTTATGTTCAAATAGATTCTGATTTTTATTGACATTCTTAACCTGTTCCATGGCCTAATTCGGAACCCAATCAGGGTACCCACATTATTTGAATCTGGTGATCAATGCCTCCTGTTCCTGATGGAATGCATAGGGGATACTCCATTTGTGTATGTAAGGGTGATCACTCATAGCATATAATATTGTATTCCTTACAGTGGATTTTCTGTGCAACCAAGTTATAAAAGTGCTCTCAACTACCTCAACAGCAGTGTCCAAAAAATTCCACTGCAGTTTTATCAATGTTGTAGGTGAAGTCTAAATTTGAATCATTGTGTTTAAGTTCATGTACAAAATCTGTCGCAGACTGCTTAGTGCCCTTCCAGATAATGAAAAGGTCATTGATGTAACTAAGCCATAAAATAGCTTGTTTCATGCTATGGGCCATATAGTCTGTGGTGGACGCTAGCTCCTCCTCCTAGCCCATAAAGATGTTAGCAAAGATGGGAGTGAAGCAAGTTCCCATCACAGTCCCGATCTTCTTGCGGTATATAGTGCCATTTAACATGAAACTTTGTTAATGATGCAATACTTTGCATTTCCAATAGCATTCCAGTATGTTACAGGTAATACAGAGGACTAGCTGTATGGAAATGTCTGCAGGCAGAAATACCTTCATCATGTCCAATACTAGTATATAACGAGAGCATGTCAATAGGCATCACTAAAAATCATCAGACAATTTAAGACCTTCTTCGGATATCTTTTGTTTCCTGAATGATAGACAGGAGGTTAGTAAAAAATTCATGCAAATGGAAGTCGTCAGTAGGTAGCTATAGTTATGACCTAGTTTCTGTAGAAAGAGTGTTTTTGTTGTGTCTATAACTTCGGCTTCTTGAAATGTTCAGAATGCATACTTTGCTAAGTTCAGCTTCTGTCTGGAAAGTTTTGGGGTGATCTGTCAAGCAGGGGCCTGAGGAAAAGAGGGGGGCAAAACACGTTTACCCCATTAATTTTTCGATAGGACCTTTAGACATGCCTTCAGCCTGAACCATTGAATGGAATTACACCAAATTTGGCACAAAGCTAGATTCTGTTCTGCAGGTCACACTTTTTGTGATTTGGTGCAAATCCGTTCAGTAGTTTTGGAGAAATTTAAGGACAAATAATATAGATATATAGGGACATTGATCCTCCGCAGATCCACCGCAGGTCGATCTGTGGATACATGCACCACAGGAAGAAGCTTTTGGCTAAAGTATTTTCTTTATGTCTATTTACATAAGGGCAGAGGGAACAGTGCATAGGTTTTTTAAATTCGGCCATGATGAAGACACTTTAGTGTTGAAACGTGTTGAAACGTGTTGCCATCTTAGGAGTATATACCTTTTTTTGTATCAGATTGCTTTTTGAATTATCATTTCAAATAAAGCCTTGTGCTTGAGAAGTAGACATGTTGAGTGTGACTTTCTTTTTCTGCTTTTGAATAAAGTGGCAGAAATCTCATTTTTCATATATATATATATATATATATATATATATATATATATATATATATATATATATATATATATATATATATATGTATATATATATATATACATATATGTATGTATCTATATATATAGATATATATATATAGAAATATAGATATATGTAGAAATATATATATATATATTCACTGAAAAACCCAAAGGTTACGTGGACATTATAGTTAGGTTCGAAATTTATTCGTACAAAACTGTAGAAATTCAGTTGTTATAGTTACCTAATCTAATTTTCATATATATATATTAGTGGAATAACTGGAAGTATAAATGCACTGTATATGCACAGCTTAAGATATATAATGACATGTACTGTGTCATGTTGATGTAAAAATCCATATAGCCTACAGTCTGCACAGCAAAAGAGTCAGGTTAAAGACAGATCTGTGTACATTCAATTGAGGCTCATATGCCGGGTCCATAAAGAATCGTACACTAAAGTGAAGTAAAGCAAAAAAGAATGGCCATGTCTCGTCCTTAGGAATTGGGGTGAGGGGAGGGGTAGGCAGTTGTCTGCTGGTGTCTCCAGGGCAACTGGACTAGGGATTAACTTCAGGAAACAAATCCTGGAACCACACAACGCACTATAATACAGTGGGGTATTATTATCATCATCATCATTGTCTTGGAGAGGGGGGTATTATGTCATCCTTTTGCCAAGTACTATGAAAGGACACCAGTCCCTGTCAAAGGCTTCTGGCATATTTTAAGTCATTGATAACCTGCTAACCTATGGATGTGGGAAAACTGGGCTGATTGCAGAAACCCCCATTTTTCACTTATACTGGTGTTTTTCTGACTCTTATGGTGCCCTGGGCCCTGCTAAACCCTGCTAAACAGTCCCAGGACCTGTGCTCTGATTAAAATGGATATGCAAATTAGGTTAATTATAATTGACTGTGTCAATCTACATGTAAATTCCTGTATATGGTATGTCATGTAGGTTTAGGGACCCCAGCATAGGTAGTACACCCATGATGTGCTGTTGTTGTGGGGCCCAGTGTCATTTTAAAGGTAGGCCTGCCTTGCTGGCTACTTTTGAGTTAATGTTTACCCCAAATCCAACTTTGGAATTAAAAGTACTTCCAAAGTCCAAAGCTACCTTATTTTTACATATGTCATCCCTAAGTTATGCTCTAAGTGCCCCCAAGTCTGGGTGCAGTGTAACTATAAGCAGGGGCTTTCCAAAAGTTGTTTAATAAGCCCTGGTGAGGGAAACATAGCTACGTTTGTTTTTTCCCATGCAGCGAATGGGCTCCATAGGCTAAAATGGAGAGACTTTATATTAAAAAAATAAAGGCCCTCATTACGACCCTGGAGGTGAGCGATAAAGGGGTGGTAATACCGCCAACAGGCTGGTGGTAAGTACCGCCAAATTATGACCATAGCCATGATAAACTCCCATGGACAGTCAATGTACCACAACAACTGCCATGGCGGAAACAACAGTCACCACAGCGGTAAACACCTACAGCCAGGTGGGAGACAAAGTACTGCCCACCATATTATGACACTGCAAACTGCCACCATTTCTGGGGTGGTACCAACGCCATCAAAAACCTGGCGGAAACAGAGCTCAGAAGTGAAAGGACTCACCACTGGAGACACAGGGAAGAACCACGCCGCCTTGGAACCCGAACTGCAAGTCTTCCCGATGATCTTCTACATCATGCTCCATCTAGAACACCAACGCTGAAGAAGACGACGACAGTGAGTACAGCTGCGTAGGACACAAGGGAGGGTGGGAGGAAAACAAGAGTGACACACACACATGCACAACACAAACCTGACACACACAAACACCATACACACAACCAGCTGCACACGTAAACCAATGGCACACGACACACGGCATAATAAAACACGAACCATAATGCTGGAGTAACAACAATGTATTAGCATAGCAAACTCCACCACACAAACCAAATATATGCAAATGTCCATAAAGGGCCAAAGCCCAGTCCAAAGTCATGAGGGCACACAAGGCCGGAGGGCACAGTCCAAGGCCCAATCTGTTTCCTGACACAGCCGGAGAGAATACTGCGAGGGGCATCATTTTGCAAGTGGGAAGGCACCTCAGGGGGATGGGGGGGGCACCTCAGCCGAATACAGGAATGTCCCCACTGGTTCTGGAGAGGGCAACATGCCCTTTGCTTTGCCCTGCGGAGTGCAAGACCACAGTCTCTAGAGTGGGTGTCTTGCCCACTGTTTCTGGAGGGGGCAAAATGCCCTTTGTTTTGTCCTGGGGAGTGCAAGGCCACAGTCTCTCAAGTGGGTGACTTGCCCACTGGTTCTGGAGGAGGCAACCTGCCAATTGCTTTGTCTTGGGGAGTGCAAGGCCACAGTCTCTCAAGTGGGTGACTTGCCAACTGGTTCTGGAGGGGGCAACTCGTGCAGCAGCCCCTGGAGGGTGGCCTACATGGCGTCCGCTTGTGGCGACGGCTGCACTGTGGTTGAAGGAGCCTCCTGGCCAGCCCCTGCACTCCCTGATGGCTGCATTGTGGTGGTGGTTTGAGGAGCCTCCTGGGCAGCTCTGCACTCCCTGATGTCAGCATTGTTGTGGTGGTTTGAGAACCCTACTGGGAAGCTCCTGCACTCACTGATGGCTGCACTTTCACAGCTGGTGGTGGGGGCCCCATGACAGCTGGTGGTGGTGGCGGTATTTGCCTGACAGCTTCCGCTGGCATAGAGTGCCTCATCTCCTCCTGTCCATGGGTTGTGGATCCCTTACCATTCCTGGCAGGGGTGGATAGGCCCTTCCCCTCTCTGCCTTGTGGTGCAGGCCCCTTCCCCTTCTTCACAGGTGGTGCGGGCCCCTTCACACCTCTCCCTGGTGGTGCAGGTCTCTTCACACTATTCCCTGGTGGTGCAGGCCCCTTACCCTTCTTCCCTGGTGGTGCTGGCTCCCTCCCCTTCTGTTTTGTAGGTCTGGTAACCTTACCACCATGAGTAGGTGGTGCTACCACTGTTCCCGTGGAATGTTTGGCTGAGGTGCTGGGCTGTGTCCTTGGTACTCTGCCCATTCGTGCAGGACGGGGGAGGGGTAGGGAAGAGGTCAATTTGGGAAAGGAAAAGCTTTTTTGGGACGTTGGGGTGGGAGGAGGAAGGAGTAATGGGTGTGGAGGATGAGGGAGTGGTTGTTGGAGGTGTATGTCTGCTGGACTTGGGTGCAAGTGCATGGGCATTTTGCTAATGTGAGGTGGGTGGCTGTTGGGTGTGTGAATGTTTGTGTTTGCATCCCTTAGGAAGGGGGGACAGACACAGTGGGAGAGGACACAGGGGACACATGCATATTTGTTGTGGAGCTGTCTGCCCGTGAGGTGTGTGTTCTGCTTGGTGTGGTGATGCTGATAGTGGATGTTGACGTAGTGCATGCAGCTGTGAGTGTGGACATGACTGGCAGGGAGGTGGAGGAGGAGGAGGAGGGGGAGACAGTGGAGACTGTGGATGTTGTCGTGTCTGCAACTGTATGGTATTTGTGTGACTGCCTGTTGGATGAAGTGACGTGCTTCTATTTGCCTGTGCCACTCTTGTGTGTTACCTTGTGTGCATGTTCATCTGTATTTGTGCCTGGGATGGGTTGGGGTTGAGGAGAGTGGGACTGGGAAGTGGCAGTTGGAGGGGGGATGGTAGAAACAGGGACAATGGCTGCCATCAGAGAGGAGGCCAGAGCCTGAATCGATCTGTATTGGGCTGCCAATCCGCTGTGAATGCCCTCAAGGAATGCATTGCATTGCTGCATCTTTGATGCCAGCCCCTGGATGGCATTCACAATGGTTGACTGCCCTACAGAGATGGTTCTCAGGAGGTCAATAGCCTCCTCACTCAGGGCAGCAGGGCTCACTGGGGCAGGGCCTGAGGTGCCTGTGGTGAAGGAGATGCCCACCCTCCTGGGTGATCGGGCACGGGCAACTAGCTGAGGGGCTACTGGGAAAGCGGTGTGGGTACGGGGGTGGCGGCTGTACCTGCAGCTGGGGTAGTCACAGAGGTGTCTGCCACTACCAGGGAGCTCCCATCAGAGGAAGTATCACAGTCTGTGTTGTCTCCTCCAGTCTCCACCTTGGTGCTCCCCTCACCCTCTGTCCTACTGGTTCCCTTGGCGTCGATGGACTCCAGGGTCATGTGGGATGCAGCTCTCTCTGTCACTGGTGTCCCTGCTCTTCCGCCAGATGATGTTAATGCACATATGGACAGAATGACAAAACAAGAAAGGGGGGGGAGAGAAAAGGATACACTGGGTCAATGACTGCACCAACACCACCATTGGTGTACACAGCACCTTCTCACAGGGAACAGGCCTACGCTATATGCAGGACACTACCAGTGATATGGCTAGTCACCAAGGCATGATGAGGAGCACACACCACCAACTGCAACACACCTGGGACCCACAATGCGCTGCCTGAAAGTGACTACTAACAAGCTAGGTTACCTGTATTTGCCATGCAACCATTGCCCTTCATATGACCCATGCTGCAATGTCTGGCCTGGCCTTAGTGGCACCCACCAACACACAACCACAACCCGGGTTCCACCCCACCAACTAAAATATGTAATGATACCCACTGTACTCACCTCTTGTGGCTGCTGTGATTCCCTCAAGCGCCCATCCAGCTCAGGGTAGGCCACCGTCAGTATGTGGGCCATCAGGGGGGTCAGAGTCTGACTGACACCCCTTCCTTGTTGGGAAGCCATCCCCAGCTGGGCTCCAGCAATCTTCTGTGCCCAGCATCTCAGGTCTCCCACTGTGTCCGACAGTGGATGCTCTGCTTGCCATAGACCCCCAGGGCCCGCACCTATTCGGTGATGTCACACATAATCCCTTCTTTTGATGGGTGCTGACCTGCAGAGGTGACACATACAGAATAACTCCATTAAACTAACAGTCCACCCTGTCACACACATGGCCCACCATACCTGTTTCCATCATCATTGGCACACACATTGCCCAGCGCTCAACATGTACACCACCAACAGATAATCCCCCTTACACAATGCCGTCACACACATCTCCATGCATCCATGCCACATGCAAGTATACTCACCTGTTGGTCTGGAGGCCCATACAGCAGTCCGTACTAGGGTAAGACCCCATCCACCATTAGCTCCAACTCCTCTGAAGTGAAGGCTGGGGCCCTTCTCCCTGTCACACGGGCCACGGTAGGTTCCAGACACAAGTCACATCAGCACATGCTGTGTATGTCTTCTCCTGTTGAAGGTCAGGAACCAAGTGAGGAATGATTTAAAAAATGTCTGTCATGTCCGTGGCGGTGTACACCGTCACCGCCGGCATAGATCCCCATTGGCCACTGTACTCCATAGGACCCAATATTATCCAATGAGGAATTGCACAGCGTTTCATAACCGCCTAACACCAAGATGCCCAACGTCGGCGGAATTACCTCACTTCCCCCTGTCCCTCCACACAGGACAGGCGGTCGCCATTTTGGGGGGGTGAACAGGCTAATCATTAATTGCTTTGTCACAAGATAAATAAGCGCATAATTAGTAATTTACACTGTCCCAATATGTAATTGCACGATGTGGACTGCTGTTGTGGTTTAGTTATTCAAATTGTGACATCCTACTCACTCTTGTGTCCCTTAGATACCTACCAGTGCAGATGAATAGGAGGTGGAGACACACCTTGGTGTACAGACCCCTGGTAGACGTAGCTACACTGGAGGACAGGCACATTATACTCACCTATAGACTGGACAGGGCCACGATCACAGAGCTGTGTGCCCAGTTGGAGCCTGACCACATATCAGCTATCCATCATCCCATTGGGATCCCCCCTCTTGTGCAAGTTCTGTCAGTGCTCTATTTCCTTGCAGCTGGTTCTTTCCAAGTGACAGTTGGCTTGGCTGTAGGAATGTCACAGCCAATGTTCTCAATCGTGCTGGCAAGGCGCTTGCCTGCCCTGCTAAAACACATGTGCAGCTACATTGCTTTCCCCCAGGTGGAGGATTTGGCCTCAGTGAAGGCAGGATTCTATGCAATGGGACATATCCGCAATATTATTGGTGCGATTGACAGGATGTATATTGCGTTTGTCCCCCCTGCCAGAATGAACAGGTTTGCAGGAATCGTAAAAGTTTCCACTCCATGAATGTGCAGATGGTGTGCCTGGAGGACCAGTACATCTCCCGATTCAATACTAAATATAATGGGTTGGTGCATGATGCCATTGTCCTGAGGAATAGCAGCATCCCAAAAGTGATGGGCCAACTACAGGGCCACATGGTGTGGTTTATAGGTGAGCCTTGGTCACCACCTGGTGATTGTCAGTGTATGCCTCTGATGCTAACCTAATAGAATGGTATGTGGCTAAATGTTTTCCCTCAGTACCTGCAGGTGACTCTGGCTACCCAAACCTATCGTGGCTGCTGACCCGTGTGAGGAATGCCAGGACAAGGGCTGAAGAACGTTATAATGAGGTACATGGGCGAAGTAGAAGGATCATTTAGAGGACCTTTGGCCTCTTGAAGGCCAGGTTTAGGTGCCTCCATCTGACAGGTGGTTCCCGGTGCTACTCACCCAAGAAGGTCTGCCAGATAGTAGTGTCATGCTGCATGTTGCACAACCTGGCCCTCAGACGCCATGTACCTTTTCTGCAAGAGGAAGAGACTGGAGATGCCCCTGTGGCAGCAGTGGACCCTGAGGACAGTGAGGATGAGGAGGCAGAGGATGAGGATGTGGGCAACAGGACATCAGTTATCTGTCAGTACTTCCAATGACACACAGGTGAGAGAAAGCAACTTCACATTTCTATGACTATTGGTGTATCAGAGGACAAGTCATACACCATGCATGCCCACATGCACAACACAAAAAGAAACACCTATTACTACAAACACAACACAATGCCATGACACCAACATTGCAGCTATATACACATACCCATCCCACAACATACAACCTATCCTTGGGGAACAACAGCACTGCACCCACACTCACATACTTCAAAAAACACCACATTAAGCAGCATGCAGCACAAACACACACAACTACAGGCACACAATCAATGTCAGCCAGGAAGAACAGATACCTAGGGAAGAAAATGCAAGAAAAGGTGTATCAACAACTGGTTGGGTTTCGATAAATAGAGAAGGAATTTTAAAAAAGCCAAGGCCATAGGCCAGTGTATAATAAATGAAGGCCAACAGATACAGTCCTGGGTCCCTAACTCAACTCCTGACTGCCAAGTAACCTCCTCAGTAATGGGTGTCAAGGATGCAGGCAGGCACCTAGGGGCTATCAGGGGTGGGTTTGGGGGGGATTAGGTTTGGGCTTGGGAGGGAGATCTTCTTGGAAGGGGGTGACTTCTTCTTGGAGGGGAACGGACATGGGTACTTACATGGGGAGCATGGGAGGCCTAGGAGGTGGAAGGAATGGGCTTGGGGAGGGAAACTGAACTTTTAGGGGTGGTACGGGGGAAGAAAAGGGGTAAGCTCAAGCTCACAGAGGGAAAATGTTTTTGACACATGGGAATGGTCACCAGAAGGTGGTTGGGATTTGGAGGTTGAAGGAGTGGTTGTCTGACATGTTGGTGTGGATGGTTTGGCTGCATGTTTGTGGGAGGTGTGCTTATGTGTGGTGGGTGTCTGTTGGGTGGGTGAATGAAGGTGTTTATGTGTTTGGGGTTGAGGGGGTAGAGATGCTGGAGGATGCCATGGTGTGTGGGTAGGTATCGTTTTGGGTGGTTACTGCAGGTATGGTAGATGTGCTGCATGTAGGTGTGTCTGTGGTTGTGGTGTCTGCAAGTTTGGTGACTGGGTTTGATGTCTGAGTGTCTGTATGATAGGTGTGGTGGCTGGATCAGTGACTGTTTGTAGGTGTGCCAGATGTTGTGTGTGTGATGCTGGGGATGTGGGGTATCAGGGGAAGTCGTGACTGTTGCTGTGTCTGCAGGTGGATGTTTGTGTGCGTGTCAGTGGTGTGTCTTGCGGTGCTTCTATTTGTGAGAGCTAGCCTTGTCTGTTGCGGTGGATGCATGCAAGTCTGTCTGTATGCTTTGGGTGGGTGGGGGGAGGGTGGTTTTGGTCTGGGAAGGTGGAGGGGGACAGAAGACAAAGGGTGACTGGCTGCCATCAGTGTGGAGGCCAGAGCCTGAAATGATCTCTGTCGGCCAGAGATTTCACTGTGAATGTCCTTCAGGAACACATTGTTTTGCTGGATGTGGCTTTTCAATCTCTGGATGGCCTTCACGATGGCCCTCTGACCTACAGAGATTGACCTCAGGAGGTCAATAACCTCCTCACTAAGGGTAGCAGGGCTAACAGGGGCTGGGGCAGAGGCACCTGTAGCAAAGGAGACACCCACCCCCTTTGGTGAGCGGGCAAGGCCAACTGGGTGGGGAGCAACAGTGAGGGTGGTGATAAACAGGGGGTGGTGGACAAAGATGGTACTAGGGTGGTAAACGATGGGTCCGCCACTACTGGGAAGTGGCCACTGGAGGAAGAATCTAATGATGTAGAACCAGATCCGGTCTACCCCAAGGTACTCCCGTCACCCTTCAGGCCACTGGGTCCCTCTCTGTCGGAGATCTTATGACCTGCGGTCCCGTGGCCAGATGGTTCCCTACTTGGCTCTGCCCATCTCTTTCACCTGCTGGTGCTGATACTGCAAGAATAAGGTGAAGTAAGGTCATAACATGTACATGATGACACATCAATCACAACTCTGAGTGACAAAACATACCATCATGTCAAGTGGCCCACTGCATGAAGTGACAGAAATGTGGCGCTATCATGTGCCAGTACAAAACCATGCATGCCTTCTGGAATCACAAAGGTAACACATGAGCAAATCTTGGTCTCAGATAGCTTTAACAGCATGGATAAAGTCTAGCTACCACACTAACCATAACACAACTAGGTGACCACATTCACATCAAACTTGTGCCACATGCAGGCCACCACATCGAACCAGTAGCCAACAATTTGATACCATTGTAAGGTAGCCCACTAATTACACTGACACAAGCCTATGCACACATCTAACTTGCACCAACATGATAGCTCAACAATAAGTGATGATGGTAAGTAAAGGCAGAAAACAGTGGTTCAAACATGCCATACCTTGATTAGGTGACATGGGAAAATTCATGTTGGTATGGACACCTCACAACAATGTAAAGCCCCACAAGTCACACCTTTCCAAAATGAGTCAAGGGAGTAGTAGCATGGCCACCAGATGTGCATCACATGTAGTTTTGCATGGCCCAACAATGATGTTGGGTCCCAAACCTCATGGAGAGATGTCTCCAGGATACACACATGAATGGTCCTGTTAGGCCCAGGATATCCCCCACCAATGTATCACACCCATCTCCATGTTCACTTCTGAGTGTGGTTGTAGTAGACAACTGTACCATGCAGGAAGGAGGGGCACAGACCTTGCAATCACTATCAGGAGGATACCAAATCATTGTACAATGAGAATTAAAATTATTACTCACATTTCAGAGACGACAAGCATCATCACTGCAAGTCAATCCATGATGCATCCATACAGTCAGGGTATAATTTCCAAACAACATACAGGTGCTGTGGGTGTTCAACTATCATACCACATCAAGGGTACAAATCATCATCAAGTGAATCAGTACCCTGCCCCTACCTGTCATGTCCATCATAGCTACTGCAGTTACACATGACTAATGACATATTATGAGGCATGAATGTTTCTGTCGAACTAGTGACACAGTCTGATCTGCGGCATCACAGGAACTGGACAACCATTGAAAATACAATGGAGAAAACCTGTACCTGGTTTGCAGATGTCAACCTACACATATCGCCAGAGACAGAGGACAGTGACTCACATCCTACTTAACTTTGGACTGGTAAGAACTACCAGGACAGTTCAAACAGGATATCTGAACATTAAACACAGTCATATCTGCTCCAGGCTCGGCAATCCAACTGAGGGTTCCCCATAGTTTAGTCCTAGGTCCCAGCTCCAAAAGGATGAGCACACCAGATGGAAACACATGGCCGTTCCACACCAATTTGATCCCAGAAGATATGTGACACATGACAAATGCTACATTCTTAGGGGAAGCAGTCTGTCACTCACCTGCTGAAGGTTCAATCATGATTTTTCCAAATACTCACCACCTTGTGGCTGCTGTGCTGGCCTCAAATGCCTATCCAAGGCCAGAAAGGCCACCGCCAAAATGCAGGCTAGTAGGGGGTCATGGTCCGATGGGTCTCCTGTCCGTGTTAGGAGGACATCCTCAGCTGGGCTTCTGTGGTTTTCTGGGACCAGAGTAACAGGTCCTCCCAACTCTTCCAACAGTGGGCGCTCTGCCGGCTGTGGAACCACATGGTCTGTACTTTCTTAGCCATGGCTCTCCAAATCCCCTTCTTCTGATCCACATTGACCTGCATGGATGCAAATGACATGACAGAATATTATGTCCACAAGTCCCTTACCAAATGGGTGAGTCACATACATGTCAGTGCACCTAGCTAATGATATCCTGTCCACCTGTGGCACATAGTATACATTGGACTCAGGGACCTGAATGCAAACTCTCCCCAATAGGGTGCCCTACACACTCCCCAGCTCAGACCTGCACTGACCAAGTAGAAAAGCAGTGACTTTGGTCGACCACAAGCTAATTACATGATATTAACCAGGAACACAATGGACCACATCTCACAAACTGCCAGGTAAAGCACACTGCAATCAATGCACAAAAACATCCACTACCTCTAAATATCACCCACTGCACACAGTCCTGACATGTCACGTCAAGCCTACTTACAGACCCATTGTGCTTTGATCACATTGAATGGAGTGATATGTTGAGCACACAAAGAGCCAAGCCTGTCCATGTGTGGACATGTGCAGCTACAGATGCAGGCACATGCTACTTCTGGTGGTGGTGGTCCATGTGTCACATCAACATTAAGGTACGCACATCCACACAGGTGTGTTCACAAATCCTGTAGTACTGAAAGAGAAACCTGACAATGGATTGTACATGTTCTGCTTCATAACCATAACCACAGAGTCCAGTATCATGGCACATCACTCAACAGCACACTGCCTGTAGATGTAGAATGTCCAAAATAAAAGGTGTCTGCACTGGACTCATTGGAGCTGGATGAAAGAGACAACAGGGCTGTGGGATTAAGGGATCTGTCAAGGTTATATGACACACATTGTCAGAGATGAAATGAGCACAATAGTCACAGATTATGACCCTCCCCCAATGCAAATCCCATAGTAATCAGTGGACATGACCTCAAAAAGCTGCATATTGGCAGTGAGGCATGATATGATTTGGCACCATCACATGCTGTCCAGGGATTCAGTGAGTGGGCACAGTGTCACACTTGTATTGGAAAAGGGAATCAATACCAGCCCAGATGTCCAGGTATGGAGTGAGTGACAATACACAGGCACCCTCTCTACAGGCTGGCCAGACATATCTACACAAAACACCTTGTCCAAACAAACCACATGCATCACAGTACATAATGTAGCCTACATTTAATTTACATTAGCTGCCTATGTGCAGAGCTGGGGGGAACAGTGAGTCAATACCTGGCTTTAGAACAACAGGCCAACAAGGCCAGATGTGGCCAGAGATCATTGTGCAAATACAGAAAGAGCTCAAATGTTGGCCGATGAACACTGACAACATTCATTCAACCCTCCTGTTATCATGCAACCACATGTGACTACATCTTACAAACATCTTGTAGCAAGCTTAGGCTTGGGATGGCTGTCATAACGCCTCACCTAGGTATGTGCAGCAAGCGCAAGTTATTTCAGGGAACACTAAATGCACACTCACCACATTGTCTCAGGACTACAAACTTGTCACTTGACATACAGTAGATACAGGCCCATTGACTCAACCATTATTTCACACTGACAACACCTAAAGGTTTTTGCAAACACAATCATACAAACTGGTCTTAATCCTAAAATAACTAAAGCTAACATAAGTAGAGTTACAGAGAAAAGTGTGCACATGGTGCATGTACCTGCTCCTCTGGTGTACCATAGAGCTGGTCATACTGGGGTAGGACCTCCTCCACAAGCTTCTCCAGCTCTTCTGGTGAGAAGGCAGGGGCCCTATCACCTGTAAGACGCAGCATAATTGCTCCCGGAGGCAGTACACACAGCAGGTCAGGTTGCGGAGGTCTTGCAATCAGCAGTGTCAGGAGTCAAGTTAAAGAATCAGGAGAAAATCGTGGTCACATCCACCACATATGCAACCATCACTACCAGCAGGCACTGCTAATGGCCCAAGACCACAACAGATAGCAATGTTAACCTATGGCAGTGTCCCCCATAGTAGCATCCACCTACTGCCATGACAACTTACACCGGCGGTTGCTGGCGGCTCCGAATGTCCAGTGGAGTATGTCAGGCAGCCACCATTTTAGAGGCATACAGTACAATCACATGATCAATATGGATGCATCACAAGTATAAAAATTATATCCTGGTGAGCATTGAGTGTTGGCCTTTTTCTATCATGTAGGTCAATCGTTTCTGTTATCATGTAGGTATGTGAACCTGCAGATGTGACAACATTATTGGGGGTAGAGACACCACCCTCTCTCCCAGTTGTAATCCAGGATTTGGGCCATTGAATCATATGCAATTTATGGAGTAATTTGGACATGGTTGATCTCCAGATAGAGGTTTTGTACACATATGTAGATAAACAAGGCATTAATGTTTACAAATCTGCAAGTAATAGCACTGGCATGTGTTGTGTGTCATGTTTAAAGTGACTCAAATGACATGATACATTTCATATCTGAAATGTAACATGTAATTTGCTGGGGACACATTGACTGACTGTATTTTTTTTATTTTTGGCCCACATAGTTACCCTGGGAAAAGAAGAATCAGACAGTCTCCTGTGTACCATCCACTAGCAGACTTGCAGACCATGCAGACCATGGATAACAGATATGTCATTCAGATCTAATGCACACAAAAATCATGGATTTCTGTCATTAGTTGGAGCCAGATCTGACGCCAGCCATTCATCATTTAAGTAGCATACCACCCATTGCACAAGTCATGTCATTGTTGTACTTCCTGGCCCCTGGGTCCTTCCAAAACACAGTGGCCCTTAACGCTGGGATGTCTCAGCCTATGTTCTGTTTGGTGTTGAAGGATGTTCTCTCAGCAATGCGGAAACACCTGGAAAGCTATATTAATTTACCTCAATATGAGGATTTTGGTCATGTGAATGATACCATTGATGATACCCATGTAGCTCTGGTTCCACTCACTGCAATGACCAGGTCTATTGGAACAGGCAGAACTTCCATTCCATTAATGTCCAAGTAGTGTATTCGGTGGACCTCTATATTTCTCAAGTCTGTGCCTGTTACCCGGGTTCAGTCCATGATGCCTTCGTAATGTGGCTAGTGTCTACATGTTAGCATGCATACATTTTACTTTTGACAAAATGTGTACACTCCTGATTCATGCATGGTCTACTTGTGTTCATGGGCTAATTTCTGTTTTCCCTCACATATATGCGCAATTCCCCAGTTGATGACACACCTGTACCCAGGGAAGGCTTGGCTGGTTGGTAAGTAACATATGTCATGAGTGTTTGTGTGCTATGTCTGCTGCTAGTGAGATGTTGATGGACTGATGGTTGCACGCATGTCACATTTCTTTACAGGGGATTCTGCCTTCCCAAACCGTACCTAGTTGTTGACACCAGTGAGGAATCCAACTACGCCAGAGGAAGTCTGTTCCAATGAGGCATATGGACGAACACGCCGTGACATGGCTTTTGGGCACCTGAAGGCATGATTCCGGAGCATAGACAAATCAGGTGGAGCCCTTCTCTATTCACCCGCAAACGTTTCTAAGATCATTGTGGCTTGCTACATCTCCACAACCTTGCCCTGAGGTGATACATCCCATACATGCCTGATGAGGGGGAGCAGTACCAATAGGTGAGTCTCCTGGAATGCCAAAAGAGGATGACAATGATGAGGATGAAGGTGGAGACATGTGGGCAGATCTTATCAATCAGTACTTCACTTGAGTGTATATGATGTTCTATGATTACTGTGACTGCATAGGGTACTGTAGGGATCAGGAGTTTTGGAGAAGGGTATAACTGTCATCATGAGACAGGGCATCTCACGCTATGCATCATACAGACCAGGTTTGCTGGCTACATCAGACTCAAAGATAGGCCTCTCTTGAGGATCTCCTTTGTTTGTGGCAGCAGCATTGCACTTTCAGAGAAACAACAAAAGTTTAAAATGATTTTTGTGTCTCATGTATGTCTTTGCCTGCCTAAACTTGTTGTATGTCACTTTTTCCTTTCGGGTCTCTTCACCATGACATCCTCATGTGGGCATTTCAGAGTTTTGTCATTGGCAGGTGGCTGTAGCTGGTCTGACACGTGAAGGGGACATGGAATGGATCCAGGTACTGTTTGTCACAAATTTGGGTTGTGTGAGTTCCACACCTAGACTGCCTGGATTGTGGGGAGACAGTTATCTAAGCTGCAGAATATATATGTTTGACCTGGTATGTTGGGTCAATGGTTTCATGTGTGTGATCATGTGGCCTTGTAACATGTCATCATGGGCAAGCCCTCCATTCTCCCTTCACATTGTGCTGATAATGATCCTGCATGCCCTGTATGTAGATTTCGATGTGTTTCCTCGATAGTGCCTGTCCCACTACACTGACATAGGTGTGTAACATACCACTAGGTACCTACCCATTGTAATAGGATGGGCCTTGGACTAGGGACAGTTGTACTGTTCTCTGTCTGTGTCATGTGGTATGTTAAGTTAGATAGACCTGATGTTGGTATGTGATAAGGGTCAAGCTGGTGACAACATCCACCAATCTGTTTTCCTATACTAAGGAAAAGGGTCTGACATAGCTCTTTCTTCTGTGGCTCAGGGGGTGGTACTTTGAGATATGTATCCAGAAGTAACAATGTTTACCCATTCTTGACAATGACAGTTTAGTCATAGTTGCAGTCTATGGGCTGTACAGTGAAAATTTTAAAAAATGATGTCCGTGACCACTTCTGTTGTTGTTTTGCTAGTAATTCTCAACCTGATACTGCCTGTGACATATCCCTCCTTACATTACCATCCTAAGAGTACCTCACTTGCATCAAATAAATTTCACATTGTACATCCCAGAATGATGAAAAACACTATTAGGCATTGATTGTGTGCTAGTTGTGTTTATTGACATGTTCTCCGAACATAAAGATGGAAATTAATATAAAAAAGGTCAAATAGTGAAGGGGTCAGTCATGGTGGATGTAATCATTGGAGTAGCTGCTGCAACATTTGAAGTCCAAAGTCCATTGTCCTACAATCCTGGAAAATGGATAGTGCTTGAAGAACAGTCAACAGAGGGATTATGTGGCATACAACGGGGCTCCATCAAGAAGAGGTCACTTCCTGCCAGTTGTTGAGGTTTTGGCATCTTCACCTCCTGGATGTTTTGGTGGATGTGCCCGCTTGAGGGGGGGTTCTTCAGCTACAGAGGAAGGGGTGTCTGATGCAGGTCCTTCCCCTGGCAGGGCCTCCCTTCTACTGGCTACCACAGAGGTTGAAGGAGCAGATGTTACTAGGCCAACGTAGGGGTTCTGGTGTTGTTCTCGATCCCTGCTTAGGATGGTGTTCATGTCCCTCAGCACTCCTGTTAGGGAGGCCAAGGTAGCATTCTGGGCTTCCCACTGTTGCAATATTTCATGGTGGTAATCCATCTGCAGCTGCTTGATCTCCCTGAGTGTGGTGAGTACCTGGCTTATCACGCGTTGGGATTGTTGGTAGGCTCCCAAGACGTGCGTGATGGTGTGCTGGCCAGACCCACCCCCTGCAGCCTAATGCCGCTGGCCAACACCATTCATGTCACGCACCCTACCCCCATGAGACTGCACCCTTGGCACAGTTTGGCCCATAGCACTGGGTCCAGGTCCATCATTGTCAGAGGTGTTAAGATGTAATTCAAGTACCTGGACTGAGTGGCACAATATTGTTGATTCTGCCCTAGATACATAGGTTTGGATACAACTGGTTACCTGAGATGTTGACGCAACAGGGCTGGGAGGAGTCGATGTGGTCAGGGTGAGGCGGACAGGTGTCCTCTGACCAGGTTGCCCAGATAGGCCAATGCCATCCTCAACGTCCACACATCCAGGAGTTGTATCCTCACTGAGTGCTTGATCCATGGGGGGAGCCGCAGTCTCTTGATTAGTGTCTATGTACCGAGTGGCGGGTATGCCTGTTGAGGTGAGAAACAGAATGCTGCAGGTTGTATTGTGACATGTACCTCCAAAAGTGTAAAGTGACATTTGATTAAGGCTACGTACAAGTTGGCATTGTATGTTTCTCTATGATGTGGGAGGCATTTCTACTATCAACTGTATAGACCTGACATTTTGGGAGCAGACCAATTCCACTTCAAGTCACCTTGCTATAGGATATCTGAGTATCCTGTTACTTAGATATCTGTTCATAGACTTCTACCTTTCCAGCAGTGCAGACAAAACAGTGACTGTGCATGATGTGGCTTAGGTCATCTCAAGACCTAGTAGAGTGTCATGCGAATAGACGTTGATCCTTGTTGTTGTATGTGTTAGCTGGTTATCATGTGGTCCGCACATTGTGAATATGTGTTCTGCTACAAGCATTTAGATGATACATCTTGGTACCTTTAAGATGTCCTTCATTCATTGGGGACATAGGTTGTGCTGTCCTTCCTGTCCATATTATTTTCATCTTACAGTGATGTTATATCAAGTACTACACACAGCATACATAAGTCATCCTCTCAGGTGAGTAAACATTCATAGCAAGTTGATGTACAAGGATGTTAGGACACATGCACAGACAGCAGGTGTTTTACATTGAGTAAAACATGCCTGCTGACCTTGGCATTGCTGTCCTTGCCTGCCCTACCCACACACGATATGGTTGATATCCCCATAGGTGAGTACAAAGAAAAGGCTGAGTAGAGGTAGAATGGTCCTAGTAGCAGAGAACACAGTATTGGCTGAGTGGAGTGACATTACTAGTGCCTGCTGACCTTGACACTGCTGTCTTTACCTGCGGTAGCCACACACTATACAGTTGATCTCCCCATAAGTGAGTACATGGCAAAGGCTGAGTAGCGGGAGAATAGTTCTAGTAGCAGAGAACACAGTATTGGCTGAGTGGAGTGACATAACCAGTGACTGCTGACCTATCATTGATATCATTGCCTGTCCCACATACACACTGTACAGTTTAAATCCCCTCAGGTGGGCACACTTCAATGGGGAGTTGACAAAGCGGGTAATTTGGATTGGGCTACACTGTTCTGGTATTAGTGATAGTAGAACAGTGCCTGCTGGGAGTTGTCAACCCCTGTACTACACCCACTATACAGAGATGTTGTTCTCCCTGGAGGGTGTGGTTGGCATGTTGGCGTATAGACAGGGGTTTATGGACAGGTGGACACTAGACTGTTGAGTGGTGTGACACTGAAGGTGGGGAAAGGTGATAAGTGAGCATGCATACCAATACATTTTGTTGGGCAATTTTTTGTTGTTGTGACTTATCTGACTCAACTCCCCCAGGTATTCCTGTCAAGTCCTCAGAATGCAGAATGGACAAGACCTTCTTCTCCCATGATGGGTAGGAGGTGTCGGACCATCACCAACCAGTCTTGTGGACTGCCAGCTGGTGCCTGGCAGACATGGAACAGACCTTCCCCCTGAGGTCGTTCCACCTCATCCTGATATCGTCCCCTGTGCGCGGGTAGCTGCCCACAGAATTCCCTCTGTTGACTATTCTTTGTCACATTTCCATTTTCCTAGCAATAGTATTCTGCTGGACTTGGGCTCCAAATAGATACGGCTCTACTCTAATGATTTCATCCACCATAACTCTTAACTCCTCATCTGTAAAACGGGGATGTTATTGTGGGGATAGTAAAAAAAGTGATGGTAACAAATACTTTGTAAGTGCTGTGTGATGAGGGGGTGACAGGGACTAAATAGTATGGTAGGGTGCAAGTATATGTTTAAGGGGTGTTGTGAGGATATGTGCTTTGTGAGAGATGGTGGGGTGCCTAATCCATGGTTGGGTTTGCTCTGATGTTGCTCTGGCTTCTATGTTTTGCATGGGAGATTCAAAGGATTGTGGTGTGTGTAGGGGTGTGTTTTATAGTGTAGTTGGTAGGTGTATCGAGTGTATGTATGTGTGTCAACTGTGTTGCTCTCAAATCGATCCAAAGTAGTGCGGTGTATTGCTGTGGGGACCGCCGACTGGCATGGTTTGCAACGCCATTGGAAGACCACCATGGCAATACCGCCATGGCGATTTTCTACTTGTCCTAGGTTCAGTGGTTGTTTGATGGGCTGGCAGTGCTGGTAATTGGACCGCCTCTTTTTTGCCCTCCAGGGTCCTGGCGGTGTTGAGATTTTGACTGTCTTTTAGCGGTCCTGGCTGTGTAATGCAAAATACTGTGGTCTGTATGACTGCCAACATTACTGTTCTTTGGCATCTGCTACCAGGGCAGTCTGGCAGTCAGACTGCCAAAGTCATAATGAGGCCCTAAGTCTGAAGTAAAAACGTTAATTGAGGCCTCCTGCTCACTGTAGCCGAGCAGGGCTCCTTCGTGATCGGCCTCAAATTTTGACTTTGTCAAGTGCTACCAGATGTCCAGATTGGCACTTTTAGTTTCTAGTCACCAAAAAACATTTAGGCCCTTATTACGAACTCGGCAGGAAAACTCTCAGTTTTCAGTTCTGATGGTCAACAGACCGCCAGGGCGCAGAACCCCCGCCGGACACATAAAGAACATCCAGCTGGGCCAGCGGGCGAAAACAGTGTTTCCGCCAGCTGGCCCAGCTGAATGCAGGGCCTTAACATTGACGCCTGCTCCAAATGGAGACGGCAGCAATGTAGCAGTGCGGCGGGTGCAGTAGCACCCATCGTGCATTTCACTGCCCATAAATCGGGCAGTGAAATGTGCGACGGGGATGTGCTTCGGCCCCCCGAGTCACCCATTCTGCCAGCCTTTCCAAGGCAGTATAAACCGCCAGTTTAGTTTCATTTTAAAGATAAATATGTAATCTTTTGTTATAAATTTATATTGGGTATTATTGTGCTTTGTGTTTTACCTATTTACTGTTTTGTGATTGTTGAATGCACTGACTTTCCGATCCTATACCAGTGTCTACCTCTGTCATTAGTGGCAATTTAAGCATATCTATCATAAGTTATTTATATTTACCATTATTGGCAGTTTGATTACATCCTGTCAACCTCCTTCTCCTACAGAATAGGGAATTTTTCTGCTATTATATCCGAAATGTTTTTTTTTTTAGATATTCATGTGACAATGTGTGAGAACTGTTTTGAAACATGTTCTTTTTCAATCTGGAATTGTGTTGTTTTGGTACAATCCACCATCATCATTATCACTGCTCCTATTGCTATTAGTTTATCCCTTCACCATTCACATTTTAAACTTATGCCTTTTGTTTGAGATGAAGATGTTTTTTTCAATACGTACCAGTGCTCTCCTAATGCTTTCTGGAACTTAAACATCTTGGGATTAGAGAAGGTACCCTGGTGACAATGGAATGGTAACACTGAATCAGTAGTTCCTTATCACTAGCCCTCAATTACAATGACTACAGTTCTTAATGGTTCAATCGGTTTCAAAGTATCTTAAATCGTCTGCTCTTTGAGAACATTTTTGTGTAGAATGTGTTAAACTTGAGATTGAGTTGGTATAGATGTTGTGACGGATTTTCAAAATGTTCTGCAAAACACATCCCAGGATTACTTATCATGCCATGATTTCCTAAAAATGATTCTCTTTGTTTCATGGTTATTCTACTCCAGGGGTATATCTTGAATTGTAGACTACCATCAAAACCTTTCTTTTCCCAAATGCTCTAAACAGTTTACCATATATCAACCAATAATATAGTAAGTCAAAGTTTTTTTTTCACCACTGTAAAAGTTCATTTTCAGTTTTCAGGTTATATCTTGAGGGTGGATTCTTCGTTGTAAAAAGTCAGAGGTCAATGTATTTTAAGATATTGTGAAATAGACCCTAAGAGAATCAGTTAGAGCTTAGCCAAGTTGAAATTCTGCAATGAATATTTAGTAGGAGAATTGCTTGAGCCTCAGCTTGCATTTACATCAGAGTCACTCGACTTTGATGTCTTCCCCTTGTACTGTCACACTGATGAGGCAACCATCACTGCTTTTCCCTCTTGGGTTCACCAGTGAAAGCATGAAGAACCCAGGTAGGAAAAACAATTTCCCAAAATGAAAGGAGAAAACGTCCTACACCAACATGGCACTGTGGTATTGCTTTTCTGCAGCTACCCTATGAACAATTGAAAGACAATGCTTATTGGGCAAGGACACATTACACTTGCTCAGCTTTCACCTCTGCATCTACTAGACTGGTGGATGCACGTTTTGGTATAGAGATCCCCACAAAGTAGTCGTAATCCTTAAATATGATGACGGCCCTCTACCTCTGGGGCGTAGGCTAGGGCCACTCGACAGCATGGACTGATAAGGGGTCACCAGTCAGTCAGAATGACACGTTTTCAAAATCTTTATTAGCATTAAAAAAAAAGAATTCTAGACTTGACCCTTTTGCCTTATGAATGGACTCTAGACATGTATCTACCTTTTTGTGACTGTTAAAATGTTTGTTTCAGTTTTCAAATCATCACTGGGAGAAGAGTTTGGTGGAGAGTATCAGTAAAAAACAGGACAAGATCCACAAAAATGGCTTATATACGCTCTACCACAAACACAAAAGTTCGCTTTTTTCTTTTAAAGCAGAGTTTCAAGGGCGCAGCGACTTTTCTGTTTAGAAATAATTCTGTAATGCTTAGGTTTCAGTAAAAAAGGTAGTACAAAAATAAAGCCTTAGGCCGTGTTATAAAATACTGTTGAATTATCTTCACTTTTTAATAATGTTCCCAACACTACATTAATTTACGTAAAAGTGGCTTCGGCCTTTGTTCCATGAAGCAGGTATTAGAGACACTCAAATTGCTTTCTGCTTGAAAGAACAGATAATAGACTGATTTTTGCAGTTCTAAAATATTTCAAAGGGTGCAATTATGATTAGAAATAATCATTTATTAAGATTCCTCTAACAGCTGAATGTTTTAATTCTGTTTTTTTCCCACACACTTTCAAAGAAATCTCATTGCACGTGTCAAGCTTACTCTGGTAAACAATAAACAATGAGCAATACGTGCATTTCATACATATGTTTAACTGCAATCAACCCACTGACTTTATGTTTTCAATATTTGTATCTTCTGAGATATTCGCAGTTCTGTCTGGTCTCCTGGATTCTTTTAGAATTCATTTTTTTTGTTTCTGGACAGTAGGAGATTACTACTTAGTTTTCCACTGCTCGCACTTCTAAAAAAAGGGTGAAAGTTTGATTGTGCACAATTGCCTTATTTATCTTTTATATACGACCACAGACACTTGTCATGGGAAAGCGCATCTTACATAAAGATTAAGGGGCAGATTGGAACTTCACTTTTCTTGACACTCCGGTCGCGCTAACCACTTCCCCATATTTACAAGGAGGTGTAACACCACTTTTTGTGGCATTACTCCTCCTTGTAAATATGGGCCCCTCCGACGCAGTTTTCTGCATCAGAGGGGCACGCAATGGATGTTGCAGTGGGCGTTCCACTGCAACACCCATTGCTTTTCACAATGCCCCAGATTTGTGAAAAATCATAAATCTGTGGCAGCCCCAAAAACTAACTAACTAACATGGCAAAACGAGGAGGATGCTTTTATTTCTCCTTGTTTTTTGCTTTTTCTATGTGTGCTGCATCCTGCTGCACACATAGAAGAAGCAAAATGCCATGGATGATTGTTTATGTGAAGGAAGGTGTCCCTTCCTGCACATAAACAATCATTCCAATATTACACTTTGGTACTTCTATGTGTGTGTATTTTGCAGCACACATAGAAGTGCCAAATCGCCATTATAAATTGTTTATGTGCAGGAAGGGACCCCTACCTCCACAAAAGCAATCTATTGTTGAAGCAGATATGCTAATTAGAAACTATTAATGAACGTTTACGTGTTCTAATTAACAAGAAAGCTAAACGTAGAAAAATTAATGTGCACATTTGAAAATGAGCCCACAGGGAATGACAGTCATTTATACGAACTTGTACTAAAATTATTAAAAATGCTTGGAATAATAAAAATGTATGATAATAATGTAAAAATGTGTCATATTAAGTTGAATAACCTATGTTTTGTAGTATATTGTAGAGTTAACTTAGCCAAAGTTTTGGCCTAGTCTTTCCAGGCCTCACACAGGAGCTGAATTAATAAGAGCATAATGTAGAAATTGGTGATGCATTGAACTGACCATTTGCTGTTTAATAGAAATAGCTTTGCTAGAGTTTTCTGCAAGGTACCTATGGACAGGAGATAATGAAACAAAAAATGTTACCGTTTGGTGTAAGGCAGACTCAATGTACTTTCCCAGGACTCAAACAATAGAGACACTGACTAGAGAAGAAGATGCAACATTTTCGATACCTGATGAGCCGGATGATGAGGACATTGTGCAGTGAAACAATCAACGTTTTGAGAACGGAGAAATATTAGAATTCATAGACTTATAAAATTAATATTATAGGGCTAGAGTCAGAACTGCTGATTAATTGACCAATTAGGAATTAGGGGGATGAACTGAAAAACTCTAATAAAAAGTCATGACAAAAGGCTAACACTTCAGATGTGAGGGGAGAATTGATGACATTAAGAAACACAATTTGAGATTCTGTCATTGGGCTTATGCGTTTGAGAGCCTGATGTGTTGCTGATCGACTGATGACCTGAAAACGAAGACTGACATTGTAGCTGATCCATTCTGTGGGTAGGTAGCTATGACAATGTGATTGTTAACCTTTTATGCCTTTTCTTTCTAGGTACCAACTGCGCTGTTTGAATAAGTTTTTCTTTTGGCCTGATGTATCCTAAATTCATGTTCTAAATTATTTTTGCGTGAAGTCCCACATGCTAATGCTAATTTGGGCTAGTAAGTCTTCCTTTGGGTGACGATGACAGTGACAAATGATTGATAAACTGATTGCTGAACTCTGCTATTAATGTCAATTTATTCATCTTTGATTGCTTATGCTGAAGCATTAGAGCATCTGTTTTCTCAAGTTCTGATTAGATTATGTTATTGGTGGTCGTTAATACACTAACTCTGAGCTGATTGAATAAAGTTTGAATTAACCCATGACTTAGTATTGTAACTAATAGGAAATTTAAATTGATAAAAAGTATGATTGAGTTGTGGTTATTCATCAAATGATGATATATTTGTTTCATGCTTATTGATTCTCTTAGTGATTATTGATTGATTGCATGATAATTGATGTTCATCAATTAATACATAGCTAGGATACTCCATGCGATCCAAAAGGTTCGTCGGCCTATACGTGTCCCCTTGTAAGTTTACTTACTAAGGACCAGGTGCACTAGCACTATCCCCTCAACGCAGACACCCTTGCACTATGGCCAGCTTAATTCAGCACCGGCACAGGGGGAAATTCAGGAGGGCGCTGTATTCCTGTAAATGTGACTCATCCCTGCCTTTCAGAACTGGCGTAGTGCAGAGCTGCTATCTTTGCCGCAGCACCGCATTGTGCAACTTTGGCATAAATCTGGGCCTAACGTCCTTATTTATGGGCTTTGCTGTGCAGGGCAGCAGAGAAAGTCATCTTGCTGCGTTGCCCTGCATCACAGGGAAGGGGCAGAAATTAGCCGTAAATATCTGATACAGTGGATTTCTGTCCTTTACCCCCGTGCTTGCACCCTTTTAGTAGCCTAGTGCCAATGCAGGCACTCTTGCACTATGGTGCAAGGATGCAGTGTTGAATGCAGGATTGTTTTTGTGCAGAAAGTGACACCTTCCTGCACAAACGCCATTCTGAGAGGACATATCCTCTTTCTATGTGTGCTTCAGGAAAAAATGAGGAGAAATAAACATATTTCTCCTCATTACGCCTCTCCTTGGGAGATGTATCTTTTTGGCACTTTCCCAGGTTTACAAGTTCTTTTAAACCTGGGAATGTGTCAAAATCCATGGACGTTGCATGGGAACAGTCACTCAACACTCATGGAAACGCGTCAGTGGCGCACAGTAATGTAACACAGCAATTTGCGGTACATTACATTACTCAAGATTTATAAAGCCATGCTGGGCCACACAGTGTGCCCGTGCATAGCTTCATAAATCTCACTTAAGGTTTGTGTTACTCTTGCACCACATTGCATGGGGCAAGAGGACATAAATCGGGCCATAAATATGGCCCTAAGTGGCATATTTAAGAAAAGTGGTGCTGCACACAGTCCAGTGCCACTTTTCCTGTGCCCTTTAATGCCCCCTGCCACCACCATGGGTGCACCGTATTTAAAATACAATGCACCATGGCGCAGGGAGGGGCAATAGCTTAATTTTTTCTTACACTACTGATGTACGCTGCGCTACTCCTGCAGAGTACATAGGGGCCCACTGTAATCAATGGCATGCCCCCTTTTCACACCTGCCCTGAACAGGCATTAAAAGTCCAGAAAAAAATGACGCAAGGAAATCTGTTGGATTTCTTTGCAACATTTTTTCGCCCTCCCCCAACTGGTAAATGCCTCCTTTGCATACACTATGCTTGGAACAGGCATAATGTAGCACAAAGGGTTAAAAGATGGTGCAATGCATGAATTGTGCCACTTTGAATATATGGTGCAGTGTTTTTGGTCTTCTAATGCCACATTAGCATGAAAAAATGGTGCTAACGTGGCAATAGAATGGTGCTAGGGGCTCTTAAAAAAAAACTAAAAGTGACATCAGTGCTGCAGTTCGCATTTACTCCACCCGCACGGATGTCTAAAAAATATTAGCTTTAGATTTACTAGTTCTGCCTGACAGTCTGCACTAAAACACTGCAATAGCACATGTTGAAATAACTCACTTTTTACACGTAGAAAAGCATAATTTTAATTAATGGCTTAACTACCCATACATCAGTTCTGTAGCACACAAGGCTGAAACACCTATAGTATACAAGTTGGACATGGTAAATATTGCGAATATTTTGTCCCTAAGCTGGCTAGCTATAAAGTGCTATTTTAACAATATAGGCTGTTCGGTCTTTTCCTATTTTAGCGTTCTCTTTTCCAAAGGTTGGCCTATAGCTTTAAAATGTAACAAAAACTAGTTCTCTGGTGAACGTACATTTTTGCTAATTGTAATATAAAGATGACTTTACAAACCCTTTTTTGTGCAGCCTTGGAATTAATAAGTAAATAATTCAACTCTGCTTGTATGTTCTCTCTTGATGGTAATGAGCCCTTTCATTAGGTATTAAGTACTTCTTAGTCTGGGGAAAAAAGCTCTGACTGTGCTGTTAGGCGGACTGAAAAGAATAATCACCAATCCTGGAATGTGGGAGAGGAAATGTACAGGAACACACATAGGGTCTGATTTAAGAGGCCCTAGCGCCACCTTAGCATCAACAGTGTCATTTTTTTTATACTAAGGCGACTCTACAGTGGGTTTTTACACACGCCATATTCACAAAGTGGCGCAAAGCAAGTATAGCGCCACTTTGTAAACCCTTGCGCCACATTATGCCTGTGCCAGGCATAATGTATTCAAGCAGGGCGGAAAAAATGGCACTAGGAAATCTAAGGGATTTCTTTGTGCCATTTTTTTCAGCACTTTTTAACACCTGCAGGCATTAAAAGGGGGCATGCCATTGAATAAAATGGGCCCCTATGCACTCTGCAGGAGTTGAGCGAATATTTGCCACTACTCCTGCAGAGTACATCAATAGTGTCAGGGTATTAGGTAGGGGGGCGCTGAAGGGTGCAAGAAATGTGGTGCTGCACCTGTGCATTTCTGAAAACTAGAGACCTAGGGGAATCCAAGATGGGGTGACTTGTGGGGCTCTGACCAGGTTCTGTTACCCAGAATCCTTTGCAAACCTCAAAATTTGGCTAAAAAAACACATGTTCCTCACATTTCTGTGGCAGAAAGTTCTGGAATCTGAGAGGAGCCACAGATTTCCTTCCACCCAGCGCTTCCCAAGTCTCTCGATAAAAACGATACCTCACTTGTGTGGGTAGGCCTACCGCCCGCGACAGGAAACGCCCCAAAGCGCAACTTGGACACATCCAATTTTTTGAAAGAAAACAGAGGTGTTTTTTGCAAAGTGCCTACCTGTAGATTTTGGCCTCTAGCTCAGCCGGCACCTAGGGAAACCTACCAAACCTGTGCATTTCTGAAAACTAGAGACCTAGGGGAATCCAAGATGGGGTGACTTGTGGGGATCTCACCAGGTTCTGTTTCCCAGAATCCTTTGCAAACCTCAAAATTTGGCTAAAAAAACACATGTTCCTCACATTTCTGTGGTAGAAAGTTCTGGAATCTGACAGGAGCCACCATTTTCCTTCCACCCAGCGTTCCCCCAAGTCTCCCGATAAAAATGATACCTCACTTGTGTGGGTAGGCCTAGCGCCTGCGACAGGAAACGCCCCCAAGCGCAACGTGGACACATCCAATTTTTTTAAAGAAAACAGAGGTGTTTTTTGCGAAGTGCCTACCTGTAGATTTTGGCCTCTAGCTCAGCCGGCACCTAGGGAAACCTACCAAACCTGTGCATTTCTGAAAACTAGAGACCTAGGGGAATCCAAGATGGGGCGACTTGTGGGGCTCTGACCAGGTTCTGTTACCCAGAATCCTTTGCAAACCTCAAAATTTGGCTAAAAAACACATGTTCCTAACATTTCTGTGGCAGAAAGTTCTGGAATCTGAGAGGAGCCACAAATTTCCTTCTACCCAGCCTTCCCCCAAGTCTCCCGATAAAAATTATACTTCGCTTGTGTGGGTAGGCCTAGCGCCCGCAACAGGAAACGCCCAAAGCTCAAATGGACACATCCAATTTTTTTCAAGAAAACAGAGGTGTTTTTTGCAAAGTGATTACCTGTAGATTTTGGCCTCTAGCTCAGTCGGCACTACGGAAACCTACCAAACCTGTGCATTTTTTAAAACTAGAGACCTAGGGGAATCCAAGATGGGGTGGTGACTTTTGGGGCTCTGACCAGGTTCTGTTACCCAGAATCCTTTGCAAACCTCAAAATTTGGCTAAAAAAAACACATGTTCCTCACATTTCTGTGGCAGAAAGTTCTGGAATATGAGAGGAGCCACAGATTTCCTTCCACCCAGTGTTTCCAAAGTCTCCCGATAAAAATGATACCTCACTTGTGTGGGTAGGCCTAGCGCCCGCGACAGGAAACGCCCCAAAGCGCAACTTGGACACATCCAATTTTTTTAAAGAAAACAGAGGTGTTTTTTGCAAAGTGCCTACCTGTAGATTTTGGCCTCTAGCTCAGCCGGCACCTAGGGAAACCTACCAAACCTGTGCATTTCTGAAAACTAGAGACCTAGGGGAATCCAAGATGGGTTGACTTGTGGGGATCTCACCAGGTTCTGTTTCCCAGAATCCTTTGCAAACCTCAAAATTTGGCTAAAAAAACACATGTTCCTCACATTTCTGTGGTAGAAAGTTCTGGAATCTGAGAGGAGCCACCATTTTCCTTCCACCCAGCGTTCCCCCAAGTCTCCCGATAAAAATTATACCTCACTTGTGTGGGTAGGCCTAGCGCCTGCGACAGGAAATGCCCCAAAGCGCAACGTGGACACATCCAATTTTTTTAAAGAAAACAGAGGTGTTTTTTGCGAAGTGCCTACCTGTAGATTTTGGCCTCTAGCTCAGCCGGCACCTAGGGAAACCTACCAAACCTGTGCATTTCTGAAAACTAGAGACCTAGGGGAATCCAAGATGGGGCGACTTGTGCGGCTCTGACCAGGTTCTGTTACCCAGAATCCTTTGCAAACCTCAAAATTTGGCTAAAAAAACACATGTTCCTAACATTTCTGTGGCAGAAAGTTCTGGAATCTGAGAGGAGCCACAAATTTCCTTCTACCCAGCCTTCCCCCAAGTCTCCCGATAAAAATGATACTTCGCTTGTGTGGGTAGGCCTAGCGCCCGCAACAGGAAACGCCCCAAAGCTCAAATGGACACATCCAATTTTTTTCAAGAAAACAGAGTTGTTTTTTGCAAAGTGCCTACCTGTAGATTTTGGCCTCTAGCTCAGTCGGCACTACGGAAACCTACCAAACCTGTGCATTTTTTTAAACTAGAGACCTAGGGGAATCCAAGATGGGGTGACTTGTGGGGCTCTGACCAGGTTCTGTTACCCAGAATCCTTTGCAAACCTCAAAATTTGGCTAAAAAAACACATGTTCCTCACATTTCTGTGGTAGAAAGTTCTGGAATCTGAGAGGAGCCACCATTTTCCTTCCACCCAGCGTTCCCCCAAGTCTCCCGATAAAAATGATACCTCACTTGTGTGGGTAGGCCTAGCGCCTGCGACAGGAAACGCCCCAAAGCGCAACGTGGACACATCCAATTTTTTTAAAGAAAACAGAGGTGTTTTTTGCGAAGTGCCTACCTGTAGATTTTGGCCTCTAGCTCAGCCGGCACCTAGGGAAACCTACCAAACCTGTGCATTTCTGAAAACTAGAGACCTAGGGGAATCCAAGATGGGGCGACTTGTGGGGCTCTGACCAGGTTCTGTTACCCAGAATCCTTTGCAAACCTCAAAATTTGGCTAAAAAAACACATGTTCCCAACATTTCTGTGGCAGAAAGTTCTGGAATCTGAGAGGAGCCACAAATTTCCTTCTACCCAGCCTTCCCCCAAGTCTCCCGATAAAAATGATACTTCGCTTGTGTGGGTAGGCCTAGCGCCCGCAACAGGAAACTCCCAAAGCTCAAATGGACACATCCAATTTTTTTCAAGAAAACAGAGGTGTTTTTTGCAAAGTGATTACCTGTAGATTTTGGCCTCTAGCTCAGTCGGCACTACGGAAACCTACCAAACCTGTGCATTTTTTTAAACTAGAGACCTAGGGGAATCCAAGACGGGGTGGTGACTTTTGGGGCTCTGACCAGGTTCTGTTACCCAGAATCCTTTGCAAACCTCAAAATTTGGCTAAAAAAAACACATGTTCCTCACATTTCTGTGGCAGAAAGTTCTGGAATCTGAGAGGAGCCACAGATTTCCTTCCACCCAGTGTTTCCCAAGTCTCCCGATAAAAATGATACCTCACTTGTGTGGGTAGGCCTAGCGCCCGCGACAGGAAACGCCCCAAAGCGCAACTTGGACACATCCAATTTTTTGAAAGAAAACAGAGGTGTTTTTTGCAAAGTGCCTACCTGTAGATTTTGGCCTCTAGCTCAGCCGGCACCTAGGGAAACCTACCAAACCTGTGCATTTCTGAAAACTAGAGACCTAGGGGAATCCAAGATGGGGTGACTTGTGGGGCTCTCACAAGGTTCTGTTACCCAGAATCCTTTGCAAACCTCAAAATTTGGCTAAAAAAACACATGTTCCTCACATTTCTGTGGCAGAAAGTTCTGGAATCTGAGAGGAGCCACAGATTTCCTTCCACCCAGCGCTTCCCAAGTCTCCCGATAAAAACGATACTTCGCTTGTGTGGGTAGGCCTAGCGCCCGCAACAGGAAACGCCCCAAAGCTCAAATGGACACATCCAATTTTTTTCAAGAAAACAGAGTTGTTTTTTGCAAAGTGCCTACCTGTAGATTTTGGCCTCTAGCTCAGTCGGCACTACGGAAACCTACCAAACCTGTGCATTTTTTTAAACTAGAGACCTAGGGGAATCCAAGATGGGGTGACTTGTGGGGCTCTGACCAGGTTCTGTTACCCAGAATCCTTTGCAAACCTCAAAATTTGGCTAAAAAAACACATGTTCCTCACATTTCTGTGGTAGAAAGTTCTGGAATCTGAGAGGAGCCACCATTTTCCTTCCACCCAGCGTTCCCCCAAGTCTCCCGATAAAAATGATACCTCACTTGTGTGGGTAGGCCTAGCGCCTGCGACAGGAAACGCCCCAAAGCGCAACGTGGACACATCCAATTTTTTTAAAGAAAACAGAGGTGTTTTTTGCGAAGTGCCTACCTGTAGATTTTGGCCTCTAGCTCAGCCGGCACCTAGGGAAACCTACCAAACCTGTGCATTTCTGAAAACTAGAGACCTAGGGGAATCCAAGATGGGGCGACTTGTGGGGCTCTGACCAGGTTCTGTTACCCAGAATCCTTTGCAAACCTCAAAATTTGGCTAAAAAAACACATGTTCCCAACATTTCTGTGGCAGAAAGTTCTGGAATCTGAGAGGAGCCACAAATTTCCTTCTACCCAGCCTTCCCCCAAGTCTCCCGATAAAAATGATACTTCGCTTGTGTGGGTAGGCCTAGCGCCCGCAACAGGAAACTCCCAAAGCTCAAATGGACACATCCAATTTTTTTCAAGAAAACAGAGGTGTTTTTTGCAAAGTGATTACCTGTAGATTTTGGCCTCTAGCTCAGTCGGCACTACGGAAACCTACCAAACCTGTGCATTTTTTTAAACTAGAGACCTAGGGGAATCCAAGACGGGGTGGTGACTTTTGGGGCTCTGACCAGGTTCTGTTACCCAGAATCCTTTGCAAACCTCAAAATTTGGCTAAAAAAAACACATGTTCCTCACATTTCTGTGGCAGAAAGTTCTGGAATCTGAGAGGAGCCACAGATTTCCTTCCACCCAGTGTTTCCCAAGTCTCCCGATAAAAATGATACCTCACTTGTGTGGGTAGGCCTAGCGCCCGCGACAGGAAACGCCCCAAAGCGCAACTTGGACACATCCAATTTTTTGAAAGAAAACAGAGGTGTTTTTTGCAAAGTGCCTACCTGTAGATTTTGGCCTCTAGCTCAGCCGGCACCTAGGGAAACCTACCAAACCTGTGCATTTCTGAAAACTAGAGACCTAGGGGAATCCAAGATGGGGTGACTTGTGGGGCTCTCACAAGGTTCTGTTACCCAGAATCCTTTGCAAACCTCAAAATTTGGCTAAAAAAACACATGTTCCTCACATTTCTGTGGCAGAAAGTTCTGGAATCTGAGAGGAGCCACAGATTTCCTTCCACCCAGCGCTTCCCAAGTCTCCCGATAAAAACGATACCTCACTTGTGTGGGTAGGCCTAGTGCCCGCGACAGGAAACGCCCCAAAGCGCAACTTGGACACATCCAATTTTTTGAAAGAAAACAGAGGTGTTTTTTGCAAAGTGCCTACCTGTAGATTTTGGCCTCTAGCTCAGCCGGCACCTAGGGAAACCTACCAAACCTGTGCATTTCTGAAAACTAGATACCTAGGGGAATCCAAGATGGGGTGACTTGTGGGGATCTCACCAGGTTCTGTTTCCCAGAATCCTTTGCAAACCTCAAAATTTGGCTAAAAAAACACATGTTCCTCACATTTCTGTGGTAGAAAGTTCTGGAATCTGAGAGGAGCCACCATTTTCCTTCCACCCAGCGTTCCCCCAAGTCTCCCGATAAAAATGATACCTCACTTGTGTGGGTAGGCCTAGCGCCTGCGACAGGAAACGCCCCAAAGCGCAACGTGGACACATCCAATTTTTTTAAAGAAAACAGAGGTGTTTTTTGCGAAGTGCCTACCTGTAGATTTTGGCTTCTAGCTCAGCCGGCACCTAGGGAAACCTACCAAACCTGTGCATTTCTGAAAACTAGAGACCTAGGGGAATCCATGATGGGGCGACTTGTGGGGCTCTGACCAGGTTCTGTTACCCAGAATCCTTTGCAAACCTCAAAATTTGGCTAAAAAAACACATGTTCCTAACATTTCTGTGGCAGAAAGTTCTGGAATCTGAGAGGAGCCACAAATTTCCTTCTACCCAGCCTTCCCCCAAGTCTCCCGATAAAAATGATACTTCGCTTGTGTGGGTAGGCCTAGCGCCCGCACCAGGAGACGCCCCAAAGCTCAAATGGACACATCCAATTTTTTTCAAGAAAACAGAAGTGTTTTTTGCAAAGTGCCTACCTGTAGATTTTGGCCTCTAGCTCAGTCGGCACTACGGAAACCTACCAAACCTGTGCATTTTTTAAAACTAGAGACCTAGGGGAATCCAAGATGGGGTGACTTGTGGGGCTCTGACCAGGTTCTGTTACCCAGAATCCTTTGCAAACCTCAAAATTTGGCTAAAAAAACACATGTTCCTCACATTTCTGTGGCAGAAAGTTCTGGAATCTGAGAGGAGCCACAGATTTCCTTCCACCCAGCGCTTCCCAAGTCTCCCGATAAAAACGATACCTCACTTGTGTGGGTAGGCCTAGTGCCCGCGACAGGAAACGCCCCAAAGCGCAACTTGGACACATCCAATTTTTTTAAAGAAAACAGAAGTGTTTTTTGCAAAGTGCCTACCTGTAGATTTTGGCCTCTAGCTCAGCCGGCACCTAGGGAAACCTACCAAACCTGTGCATTTCTGAAAACTAGAGACCTAGGGGAATCCAAGATGGGGTGACTTGTGGGGATCTCACAAGGTTCTGTTTCCCAGAATCCTTTGCAAACCTCAAAATTTGGCTAAAAAAACACATGTTCCTCACATTTCTGTGGCAGAAAGTTCTGGAATCTGAGAGGAGCCACAAATTTCCTTCTACCCAGCCTTCCCCCAAGTCTCCCGATAAAAATGATCCTTCGCTTGTGTGGGTAGGCCTAGCGCACGCAACAGGAAACGCCCAAAGCTCAAATGGACACATCCAATTTTTTTCAAGAAAACAGAGGTGTTTTTTGCAAAGTGATTACCTGTAGATTTAGGCCTCTAGCTCAGTCGGCACTACGGAAACCTACCAAACCTGTGCATTTTTTTAAACTAGAGACCTAGGGGAATCCAAGATGGGGTGGTGACTTTTGGGGCTCTGACCAGGTTCTGTTACCCAGAATCCTTTGCAAACCTCAAAATTTGGCTAAAAAAAACACATGTTCCTCACATTTCTGTGGCAGAAAGTTCTGGAATCTGAGAGGAGCCACAGATTTCCTTCCACCCAGTGTTTCCCAAGTCTCCCGATAAAAATGATACCTCACTTGTGTGGGTAGGCCTAGCGCCCGCGACAGGAAACGCCCCAAAGCGCAACTTGGACACATCCAATTTTTTGAAAGAAAACAGAGGTGTTTTTTGCAAAGTGCCTACCTGTAGATTTTGGCCTCTAGCTCAGCCGGCACCTAGGGAAACCTACCAAACCTGTGCATTTCTGAAAACTAGAGACCTAGGGGAATCCAAGATGGGGTGACTTGTGGGGCTCTCACAAGGTTCTGTTACCCAGAATCCTTTGCAAACCTCAAAATTTGGCTAAAAAAACACATGTTCCTCACATTTCTGTGGCAGAAAGTTCTGGAATCTGAGAGGAGCCACAGATTTCCTTCCACCCAGCGCTTCCCAAGTCTCCCGATAAAAACGATACCTCACTTGTGTGGGTAGGCCTAGTGCCCGCGACAGGAAACGCCCCAAAGCGCAACTTGGACACATCCAATTTTTTGAAAGAAAACAGAGGTGTTTTTTGCAAAGTGCCTACCTGTAGATTTTGGCCTCTAGCTCAGCCGGCACCTAGGGAAACCTACCAAACCTGTGCATTTCTGAAAACTAGATACCTAGGGGAATCCAAGATGGGGTGACTTGTGGGGATCTCACCAGGTTCTGTTTCCCAGAATCCTTTGCAAACCTCAAAATTTGGCTAAAAAAACACATGTTCCTCACATTTCTGTGGTAGAAAGTTCTGGAATCTGAGAGGAGCCACCATTTTCCTTCCACCCAGCGTTCCCCCAAGTCTCCCGATAAAAATGATACCTCACTTGTGTGGGTAGGCCTAGCGCCTGCGACAGGAAATGCCCCAAAGCGCAACGTGGACACATCCAATTTTTTTAAAGAAAACAGAGGTGTTTTTTGCGAAGTGCCTACCTGTAGATTTTGGCTTCTAGCTCAGCCGGCACCTAGGGAAACCTACCAAACCTGTGCATTTCTGAAAACTAGAGACCTAGGGGAATCCATGATGGGGCGACTTGTGGGGCTCTGACCAGATTCTGTTACCCAGAATCCTTTGCAAACCTCAAAATTTGGCTAAAAAAACACATGTTCCTAACATTTCTGTGGCAGAAAGTTCTGGAATCTGAGAGGAGCCACAAATTTCCTTCTACCCAGCCTTCCCCCAAGTCTCCCGATAAAAATGATACTTCGCTTGTGTGGGTAGGCCTAGCGCCCGCAACAGGAGACGCCCCAAAGCTCAAATGGACACATCCAATTTTTTTCAAGAAAACAGAAGTGTTTTTTGCAAAGTGCCTACCTGTAGATTTTGGCCTCTAGCTCAGTCGGCACTACGGAAACCTACCAAACCTGTGCATTTTTTAAAACTAGAGACCTAGGGGAATCCAAGATGGGGTGACTTGTGGGGCTCTGACCAGGTTCTGTTACCCAGAATCCTTTGCAAACCTCAAAATTTGGCTAAAAAAACACATGTTCCTCACATTTCTGTGGCAGAAAGTTCTGGAATCTGAGAGGAGCCACAGATTTCCTTCCACCCAGCGCTTCCCAAGTCTCCCGATAAAAACGATACCTCACTTGTGTGGGTAGGCCTAGTGCCCGCGACAGGAAACGCCCCAAAGCGCAACTTGGACACATCCAATTTTTTTAAAGAAAACAGAAGTGTTTTTTGCAAAGTGCCTACCTGTAGATTTTGGCCTCTAGCTCAGCCGGCACCTAGGGAAACCTACCAAACCTGTGCATTTCTGAAAACTAGAGACCTAGGGGAATCCAAGATGGGGTGACTTGTGGGGATCTCACAAGGTTCTGTTTCCCAGAATCCTTTGCAAACCTCAAAATTTGGCTAAAAAAACACATGTTCCTCACATTTCTGTGGCAGAAAGTTCTGGAATCTGAGAGGAGCCACAAATTTCCTTCTACCCAGCCTTCCCCCAAGTCTCCCGATAAAAATGATCCTTCGCTTGTGTGGGTAGGCCTAGCGCCCGCAACAGGAAACGCCCAAAGCTCAAATGGACACATCCAATTTTTTTCAAGAAAACAGAGGTGTTTTTTGCAAAGTGATTACCTGTAGATTTAGGCCTCTAGCTCAGTCGGCACTACGGAAACCTACCAAACCTGTGCATTTTTTTAAACTAGAGACCTAGGGGAATCCAAGATGGGGTGGTGACTTTTGGGGCTCTGACCAGGTTCTGTTACCCAGAATCCTTTGCAAACCTCAAAATTTGGCTAAAAAAAACACATGTTCCTCACATTTCTGTGGCAGAAAGTTCTGGAATCTGAGAGGAGCCACAGATTTCCTTCCACCCAGTGTTTCCCAAGTCTCCCGATAAAAATGATACCTCACTTGTGTGGGTAGGCCTAGCGCCCGCGACAGGAAACGCCCCAAAGCGCAACTTGGACACATCCAATTTTTTGAAAGAAAACAGAGGTGTTTTTTGCAAAGTGCCTACCTGTAGATTTTGGCCTCTAGCTCAGCCGGCACCTAGGGAAACCTACCAAACCTGTGCATTTCTGAAAACTAGAGACCTAGGGGAATCCAAGATGGGGTGACTTGTGGGGCTCTCACAAGGTTCTGGTACCCAGAATCCTTTGCAAACCTCAAAATTTGGCTAAAAAAACACATGTTCCTCACATTTCTGTGGCAGAAAGTTCTGGAATCTGAGAGGAGCCACAGATTTCCTTCCACCCAGCGCTTCCCAAGTCTCCCGATAAAAACGATACCTCACTTGTGTGGGTAGGCCTAGTGCCCGCGACAGGAAACGCCCCAAAGCGCAACTTGGACACATCCAATTTTTTGAAAGAAAACAGAGGTGTTTTTTGCAAAGTGCCTACCTGTAGATTTTGGCCTCTAGCTCAGCCAGCACCTAGGGAAACCTACCAAACCTGTGCATTTCTGAAAACTAGAGACCTAGGGGAATCCAAGATGGGGTGACTTGTGGGGATCTCACAAGGTTCTGTTTCCCAGAATCCTTTGCAAACCTCAAAATTTGGCTAAAAAAACACATGTTCCTCACATTTCTGTGGTAGAAAGTTCTGGAATCTGAGAGGAGCCACCATTTTCCTTCCACCCAGCGTTCCCCCAAGTCTCCCGATAAAAATGATACCTCACTTGTGTGGGTAGGCCTAGCGCCTGCGACAGGAAACGCCCCAAAGCGCAACGTGGACACATCCAATTTTTTTAAAGAAAACAGAGGTGTTTCTTGCGAAGTGCCTACCTGTAGATTTTGGCCTCTAGCTCAGCCGGCACCTAGGGAAACCTACCAAACCTGTGCATTTCTGAATACTAGAGACCTAGGGGAATCCAAGATGGGGCGACTTGTGGGGCTCTGACCAGGTTCTGTTACCCAGAATCCTTTGCAAACCTCAAAATTTGGCTAAAAAAACACATGTTCCTAACATTTCTGTGGCAGAAAGTTCTGGAATCTGAGAGGAGCCACAAATTTCCTTCTACCCAGCCTTCCCCCAAGTCTCCCGATAAAAATGATCCTTCGCTTGTGTGGGTAGGCCTAGCGCCCGCAACAGGAAACGCCCAAAGCTCAAATGGACACATCCAATTTTTTTCAAGAAAACAGAGGTGTTTTTTGCAAAGTGATTACCTGTAGATTTAGGCCTCTAGCTCAGTCGGCACTACGGAAACCTACCAAACCTGTGCATTTTTTAAAACTAGAGACCTAGGGGAATCCAAGATGGGGTGGTGACTTTTGGGGCTCTGACCAGGTTCTGTTACCCATAATCCTTTGCAAACCTCAAAATTTGGCTAAAAAAAACACATGTTCCTCACATTTCTGTGGCAGAAAGTTCTGGAATCTGAGAGGAGCCACAGATTTCCTTCCACCCAGTGTTTCCCAAGTCTCCCGATAAAAATGATACCTCACTTGTGTGGGTAGGCCTAGCGCCCGCGACAGGAAACGCCCCAAAGCGCAACTTGGACACATCCAATTTTTTGAAAGAAAACAGAGGTGTTTTTTGCAAAGTGCCTACCTGTAGATTTTGGCCTCTAGCTCAGCCGGCACCTAGGGAAACCTACCAAACCTGTGCATTTCTGAAAACTAGAGACCTAGGGGAATCCAAGATGGGGTGACTTGTGGGGCTCTCACAAGGTTCTGTTACCCAGAATCCTTTGCAAACCTCAAAATTTGGCTAAAAAAACACATGTTCCTCACATTTCTGTGGCAGAAAGTTCTGGAATCTGAGAGGAGCCACAGATTTCCTTCCACCCAGCGCTTCCCAAGTCTCCCGATAAAAACGATACCTCACTTGTGTGGGTAGGCCTAGTGCCCGCGACAGGAAACGCCCCAAAGCGCAACTTGGACACATCCAATTTTTTGAAAGAAAACAGAGGTGTTTTTTGCAAAGTGCCTACCTGTAGATTTTGGCCTCTAGCTCAGCCGGCACCTAGGGAAACCTACCAAACCTGTGCATTTCTGAAAACTAGAGACCTAGGGGAATCCAAGATGGGGTGACTTGTGGGGATCTCACAAGGTTCTGTTTCCCAGAATCCTTTGCAAACCTCAAAATTTGGCTAAAAAAACACATGTTCCTCACATTTCTGTGGTAGAAAGTTCTGGAATCTGAGAGGAGCCACCATTTTCCTTCCACCCAGCGTTCCCCCAAGTCTCCCGATAAAAATGATACCTCACTTGTGTGGGTAGGCCTAGCGCCTGCGACAGGAAACGCCCCAAAGCGCAACGTGGACACATCCAATTTTTTTAAAGAAAACAGAGGTGTTTCTTGCGAAGTGCCTACCTGTAGATTTTGGCCTCTAGCTCAGCCGGCACCTAGGGAAACGTACCAAACCTGTGCATTTCTGAAAACTAGAGACCTAGGGGAATCCAAGATGGGGCGACTTGTGGGGCTCTGACCAGGTTCTGTTACCCAGAATCCTTTGCAAACCTCAAAATTTGGCTAAAAAAACACATGTTCCTAACATTTCTGTGGCAGAAAGTTCTGGAATCTGAGAGGAGCCACAAATTTCCTTCTACCCAGCCTTCCCCCAAGTCTCCCGATAAAAATGATACTTTGCTTGTGTGGGTAGGCCTAGCGCCCGCAACAGGAAATGCCCCAAAGCTCAAATGGACACATCCAATTTTTTTCAAGAAAACAGAGGTGTTTTTTGCAAAGTGCCTACCTGTAGATTTTGGCCTCTAGCTCAGTCGGCACTACGGAAACCTACCAAACCTGTGCATTTTTTAAAACTAGAGACCTAGGGGAATCCAAGATGGGGTGGTGACTTTTGGGGCTCTGACCAGGTTCTGTTACCCAGAATCCTTTGCAAACCTCAAAATTTGGCTAAAAAAAACACATGTTCCTCACATTTCTGTGGCAGAAAGTTCTGGAATCTGAGAGGAGCCACAGATTTCCTTCCACCCAGTGTTTCCCAAGTCTCCCGATAAAAATGATACCTCACTTGTGTGGGTAGGCCTAGCGCCCGCGACAGGAAACGCCCCAAAGCGCAACGTTGACACATCCAATTTTTTTCAAGAAAACAGAGGTGTTTTTTGCAAAGTGCCTACCTGTAGATTTTGGCCTCTAGCTCAGCCGGCACCTAGGGAAACCTACCAAACCTGTGCATTTCTGAAAACTAGAGACCTAGGGGAATCCAAGATGGGGTGACTTGTGGGGCTCTGACCAGGTTCTGTTACCCAGAATCCTTTGCAAACCTCAAAATTTGGCTAAAAAAACACATGTTCCTCACATTTCTGTAGCAGAAAGTTCTGGAATCTGAGAGGAGACACACATTTCCTTCCACCCAGCGTTCCCCAAAGTCTCCCGATAAAAATGATACCTCACTTGTGTGGGTAGGCCTAGCGCCTGCGACAGGAAATGCCCCAAAGCGCAACGTGGACAACTCCCATTTTTTTAAAGAAAACAGTGCCTACCTGTGGATTTTGGCCTATAGCTCAGCCGACACCTAGGGAAACCTACCAAACCTGTGCCTTTTTGAAAACTAGAGACCTAGGGGAATCCAAGATGGGGTGACTTGTGGGGCTCTGACCAGGTTCTGTTACCCAGAATCCTTTGCAAACCTCAAAAGTTGGCTAAAAAACACATGTTGCTCACATTTCTGTGGCAGAAAGTTCTGGAATCTGAGAGGAGCCACGAATTTCTTTCCACCCAGCGTTCCCCCAAGTCTCTCGATAAAAATGATACCTCACTTGTGTGGGTGGGCCAGGTGCCTGCAACAGAATAAGGCCCAAAACTTGTAGAGATAGAGGGGATAGCACAGCGAGTTTATAAGGACATATTCTTTTATACATCTTTAGACGGACTCTGCTTTGGGGACCCACATAAGTGAGGTGTCATTTTACTTGGGAGACTGAGGGGAAAACTGGGGAGTAGGAATGTTGTGCTGGAGTGGTGATCCTACTAAGAAAAGTCAGGAAAATATGCTTTTTTATGCAAATTTTGAGGTTTACAGAGGAGTCTGGGTAAGAACATGTTGGGGGAGCCACGCAAGCCAGACCTCCCTGGACTCCTTGGGGTGTCTAGTTTTAAAAAATGCCCAGGTTTTGTAGGTTTCCCTAGATGAAGGCCGCACCCAGGACCAAAAACATAGGTGGGCCCTCCCCCCCAAATACCGGTATTTTTGTAATATATCATTTTGAAGTGTGCACATACGTCCGTGATGTGCCAAACACTAAAATTGTGAAAAGAAACGCACATAGGTTATGTGAAAAAGACGCCTCACCCACCAAACAAGTTGGTGGGATGCTTCATCATCGGGGTCCCACCCAAGGCACCTAGTGTGTCACAGGTGTGCTGCGACGCCTGATTACAGCGGAGCAAGTTTTGTCATTTTTACCACAAATACTGGTTGTATTTGGCACGAGGGTGAGTGATGGTTCAGTGGATCAAATTTTATTAACAAGAGATTTCACAAAAATGAAATGCACTGTTAATAACTGAAAGGCAAAAAACTGAACCAATGACTCACAGCTCGTGAGCTGTAAAGCCGCGACAAGGCACCAACCGCTTTACAGTCCATTCACACACCTTTCATACATGACACGCACAAGACCATTCACACCGCCAGCCACGGGCCCAGCACATTACAACACTCACATCGACAGACCGCGCCACTCAAGGGCCCATCGCTTACATACGCCCACATGCCTGATACAAGAATCACACCAGCTGATGGGAGTGTGGACTGGCGTTTGGCTGGCACCGCCAGCCAAGCGCCACCCCAAGCACACCGCCAGCCAAGCGCCACCCCTAGCACACCGCCAGCCAAGCACCACCCCACGCACACCGCCAGCCAAGCGCCACCCCACACACACCGCCAGCCAAGCGCCACCCCACGCACACCGCCATCACTTTTTTTGTTTATAAACAACAAAGAAACCACTAATTACAAAATAAGCACAAAACTACAAACACAAGAGCTCTAACTAAATACGACAGAGATGCCAACCGTGAAACATATGAAAATATAAAACAGACAGCTTACGCTCACGGTATTTCCCAGATTTTTTTTTTGGTATGGTAACTTCTATAACAGCTGGGCACACACAGCCCAGGCTTTGAAGGGCATTCGGGGCAGTACATCCGGCTCTCCCTCCGGATTAATCTCCGGGCACATACTCTACATTTCTTTGTGTGCAAGTCTTTTTTGGGAGTGGGAGGAATGTGATCTGGAAAGTGCTGATCTTTCAATCTAGCCACATCCTCCACCACTTCTACTCTAGGAACTCTTGCCGGTTCCACCACAATAAGGCTTTCTATCACCGACTCCTGAAATTTAACAAATGTCATCCTTGACTCAGGTGAACAATCCTTGTATACAATAAAGGCATTAAAAGTTGCCAAATGAAATAAATGTAGGGCCAACTTTTTATACCACACATAAGACTTACGAAGAGCAGTGTAAGGTTCCAACCTCTGATCTACTCTATCAACACCACCCATGTGCTTATTGTAGTCCAAAATGCACGCAGGTTTGCGCACTTCCGCAACCTGACCCCAAACAGCCACAGGGGAAGTACTCTCATCATGGATGGTTGATAGCATGTACACATCCCTCCTGTCTGAAAATTTCATAGCTAGCAGCTCATTATCCTGCAAGGCACTGCACTGTCCCCTCACAAGTTTCTTACAGACAAGCTCCCTTGGATAGCCTTTCCGGTTAGAACTGATTGTGCCACAAGCAACAGTGTCCACTCTAAACAACTCCTTGAACAACTGCACTCCAGTGTAGAAATTATCTACGTACAAATGGTGACCTTTGTTAAACAGCCGTCTAGCAAGTTCCCACACAATTTTTTCGCTAACTCCAAAAGTGGCCCGGACAACCAGGAGGGTCAATACTGGAATCCCTACCAGGTAGAACCGAAAATTATACACATATCCTGTACTGCTTTCTGACAGCAGATACAATTTAATCCCATACCGCGCCCTCTTACTAGGAATGTACTGCTTAAAAACTAAACGCCCCTTGAAAAGGACCAAAGACTCGTCCACACTTATCTCTTTGTCTGGAACATAGACCTCTGAAAACCGATCCACAAAATGATCAAGGACAGGCCTAATCTTAAAAAGACGGTCACAATCAGGGTGATTTTGTGGCAAGGCTAAAGCATTGTCTACAAAATGCAGCATACGAAGAAGAAGCAAATACCGATTACGTGTCATAGTTGCAGGAAATATAGCAGTTGCCATCAAGGGACTAGTAGACCAATAAGAAGCCAGTGACGGCTTCCTGATCAACCCCATCAAAAAAGACAAACCTAAAAACCTTTTCATCTCTTCCAAATATGTGGGAACCCACTGAGTAGCTCTAGACTGAGGCTTAAGTCTGGCAGCGTTGTCCCGCAAATATTGCTCTGCATACACATTTGTCTGCTCCACAATCTCTTCCAAAAATACATCGTCCATAAACAAGTGAAAGAAATGGACAGGCAAAAAGTTTTCCGTATTAACTCTACACCCTGGGAGACCAGTACATGCAGGTAACAGTGGCTGCTCCATGTTTGAGGCAATCCAGGTGTCAGGTCTTCTAATGGGAAACCCTTCAGCCCCAGGCTGCTGCTCTCTTGGCACATCAATGTCCTCCTCTAACACAGGCCCTTCATCTGCACTTAGAGTAGCTTCCTCATCAGAAGAATACTCTCGGACAGAAAACTCACTTCCAGAATCTCCTGCTTTCTCCTCTGCCTCAGATGCAGAGTCAGTGTTGTAATCATGGTCTGAAGACGACTCAAAGAGCATGCAAACAACCTGCTGAGCGGTCACTTTGCGGCTAGCCATGATCCTCACTAACAACAAATGGATTGCCAACAACAACTAGAACTAAAAAAAGTAATAAACAAAGTGTAGCTTTATCACAAAGAGTTATGTACTACAAAAAACTATACCACTCACTTGCCTGAAAAAGCTACTCACCAAGCAACTACTCTGCACAGGCACAGCAATCACCAATGATATCCTTCTAAAAAGAAAAGAGAAAAAAACAAATTAGACATATGACAACACAAACATCACTGTGCTCAAATCTAAGGACAATGTCAAACACACAATACTGCATTTAGTACACCACCTACAAACATGTCATGCATGCATGTCAACAATACTCCTTTGGAGTAAATTGCTTTCACTTACCTAAAACATGCAACTAGGCAAACCGCAGGACAACTACTGCCAAAACCGCAAGGATCCACAGCAAAGGAAGCAAAAGCGTTGAACTAGAAGAAAAAGAAGAAATACATTGTTTTAATCACAAATACAAATACTTCGCCAGTTGACAAACACCCCACCACCAAGAACTTAGAAGTTGTCCCTGGTACCTAAGTGGATCCTGCCCCCCTCGGGGGTAGATGGGCGTAAAAAAATTGGCCAATCTGCCCCCAAGGGGGGCAGAAATTGGCAACACATCTGTGCCCCCTTTAGGGGGCGACCCTTCCCAAAGGGTGCACCCCCAGCACACTGCGTATTGGTGGTTTCTGCCCTCCTTGGGGGGCAGATGGGCCTACAAAAATAGGCCCATCTGCCCCCAAAAGAAACTTTACACTAAAAATAAATCCCTGGTGTCTAGTGGATTTCTAACCCCCCGGGGGCAGATCCGCCGAAAAAAAGGCGATCTGCCCCCATGGGGGGGGGCGAAACACTAAAAAAAATTGACCCCGGGGGGGCGACCCTTGCCCAAGGGGTCGCCCCCAAAATAGACAAACAAAACAAAATCCCTGGTGTCTAGTGGATTTCACCCCCTCCCCCCCCCCGGGGGGCAGATCCACCGAAAAATCGGCAGATCTGCCCCCGGGGGAGTGGGGGCGAAATACTAAAAAAATTAAAGCCAAGAAAATCCCTGGTGTCTAGTGGAGATTCCTGCTCCACGATCGCGGGCCCTGCCTGCGATCGTGAAGCAGGAATCTTGTGAAAACAGGCACAGGGGGAAAGGAAAAAGCCTTTCCTTTCCCCCGTGTCTTTTTCCCCCCCCCCAAAACGGAAAGGACTCACCTTTTGTGTCCTTTCCTCCTCGACGCGCTGGAAGCAAATGGCTTCCAGCGCGTCCGGCAACACCTGATGACGTCGGCGCGCTGTGCGCGCGCTGACCTCATCGGATTGCCGGGGGGGGGTCGGGGGTGGACGGGGGGCGCGCTAGCGCTCCCCCAAGTTCATGTGTGCCTTGGACGAGGTCACCTCGTCCAAGGCACAGGGAAACTGTAGCCTTGGATGAGGTCACCTCGTCCAAGGCACAGAAGGGGTTAATGATCCAACTTCAGATAGTTGTCTAGATATTGCATAGTGCTAGAACCAGCCAAGGCATCCAACTGCTGACGTGGGCATCATCAGAGGACATGGCAAGATTAAAATGAAAGAAATGCATCAATCTCCTGAAACTTAGCATTTCACCTGTTGTCCTAACTGTGATCATGAATTTCATGGTTTATACACATAAAATGCATTCAACTTTCCCCCATCTCTAGGTCATCTAACTATCATTTTGGTCAAAACATTATTTTTAGGTAGTTAAGAGAATAATTCAATATAGGTATATAAGCAACTTAAGTATCCCAGATTCATATCTGGACTTTATAGGCAGTCAGTCAAGTCTGTAAAGAATGGGAATTATTTGCTCACATCCAGCGTGTTAGAAATGGGGGTTCTGGTAGGCTAGGCAGGCAGAACTCACCCACTCTAGTCAGGGCAAGGGAGTTGTAGGGGCATGATCCAGGTCTCTGCCAATCTGAACCCAGTTGAATTCCTCTGTCTATGCTCCCCAATCTAAGCTAACCCAAGGAGGCGTCCTAGTTGTCTGTGGCCAGAGCCAGGTCCCAGGCCATCCCTTGGCCTCTGGTCTCTGAAGCCTCTCTCCACTCTCCTTCCCACCAGTTCAGGAGTTACCCCCTGCCACTGGTCTTCTAGCCTAGGGACTGGTCCCATAGCCTGAATAGGAGTCAGGGGAGAGTCTCTCCTCCTGTCCATCTTTCTAGAGTTCCGCCTCCTCCAAGGAGGAGTGGTACCCACAGAATCCAGAACTGCCAGGGCGCTGGTGTCAGTCGTCCTGGTCAGCTCACCCACCAGTTCAGAGAAGCCCCCCTGTAACTGGTCTCCCAACCCAGGGTCCTTTGCCTCAGGCTGAGCTGGGGTCAGGAAAGAGCCTTTCCTCTTCCTGCCCCTCCTTCTGGAGTTCTGCACCCTCCCATGAAGAGTAATACCCCTAGAAGTAATGGTAGAGAAACTGGGGACAGCCGTCTCCGCCTACAGCTCAAGGGAGTTACCCAGGACCTGGTTTTCCAACCTTGGGACAGTACCCTTGGGCTGGACATGAGTTAGGGGAGTGTCCTCCCTCAAACCCTTCCCCTCAGGAACTCAATCCCTGGGGACCAAAACAGTTGGGATGCTGGTTACAGCAGTCTCTACTCCCAGATCTAAGGGGTTGGCCATGACCTGGCCCTCCAGCCTAAGGACGGTACCCTTGGGCTGGACACGAGTTAGGGGAGTGTCTTCCCTCAAACCCTTAAAAGGAAGCATCCACACCCCCCTTTGCAGGAGTGGTGCTGCTGGTCTCCAGAGTTGGAGCAACCCTGTTTCCAGGTCACTCCCCCTCTCCTTCAGACTCTAGGGGATCCCTTTAGAGGATCAGCCTTTGGTAACAACTACCCTCCCACCCTGGGGACCCTCCCGGATGCCTTCCAAGACCTGCGGAGGAGGACAGGTCCCTCCCCGCTGAGAAGTGCCCAGAACCTCCCCCACCCCTTTCTGGGGAAAACCTAAGATGTCCCTTGATGTCTGACCAGTTCTTCTGGCACTAAGCCAGAGGTCAGCCTCCTTTACAAGCTCCCTGGGGTCAGAGAACTCACAGTGGGACAGGTGCTGGCGTAGCTCTGAAAAACAGCAATGGAACAGAGTCATAAGCACATTTAAATGCACACTTTCTAGAAGTGGCATTTCTGTGATAGTAATAAAAAATACACCCACACCAGTAAGCAGCATTTCTTATCACTATCACAACTATCCCAGACATGCCTACGCTACACCTTATAATTCAGACAATACTCCTTACACATAAGGCAGGGCATTTCTAATGCAATCATATGAGAAGGCAGCACTCACAGCAGTGAGACACCAAGTTAGGCTGTTTGTCACTACCAGGACATGCCACGCAACCTGGCACATGTCCTGCCTTCTACATACATGGCACCCTGCCCATAGGGCTAGCTAGGGCATAACTTAGGGGTGATTTACATGTAGTAAAAGGGGAGTTCTTGGCCTGGCAAGTGAATTTAGATGCCAGGTCCCTGTGGCAGAAAACTGAACACACAGGCCCTGAGCTAGCAGGCCTGAGATTGGTTTGACAGGCTAGTTCAGTGGGTGGCGCAAGCAGCGCTACAGGCCCACTAGTAGCATTTAATTTACAGGCCCTGGGTATAGGGATACCACTTTACAAGGGACTTATAGGCAAATTAAATATGCCAATTAGGTATAAGCCAATCATACCAATTTTACAAGGGAGAGCACATGCACTTTAGCACTGGTTAGCAGTGAAAAAGTGCTCAGAGTCAAAACGTCAGCCAACAAAGGTCAGAAAAATAAGGAGGCAAAAGAAAAGTCTGGGGAATGACCTTATAAAAGGGCCATGTCCAATGCAACGGTTACAATTCTAAGAAACATTGCTCTACATTTCCAGAAGATTCTGTAAATCTCTTTAGCTGCACCAAAAATCCTGCAAAATAATTTAAGATTTTAACTGCAGCATTTCACAATGAGATTGACCAGATACTCCAAGGGGAATGTGGAGTCAAACAAAACACCCAGCATTTTGACTTTTTCAGAGATTTATTCACCTTGATGTTGTCATAGATATTTGGACGGAGACGTCATGCTATCTTAGTTGCATTCTGACTCAGCCAGTTCTGACCCATCTATGGCAGGTTGGCTGCATATATGCAACAGAAGTTCTTTTGATTCATCTTAGGATAGTCAGTTAGCTTCATGGCTACATCAAATGGAGCTCTCCCAAGGTAGTTTGTTGATCAACTATAACACAAGAAGGAGTGGGACTATCCTGTGTTTATACTCTTCTGACTGATAGAACGCTAGGGGTCTTCAACTAATTTGCATCGCCTTTCCCTTGCTGGTTTTCTAATGCTCTTGCTGGCATCTACTCTTGAATCCCAATGTATATTTATGAATATTTAAACTGTGTGCCTAACATACAGTGTGCTAATGAATTTTATGTGCATCACATGTGCCTGGAATAAATGCAAGAATTAATACCTTACACCTTACACAGATATAAGTGTGTTTTACACCTGGAAAAATATTTCTGACTCAACCTTTTTCTTTCTTTACTTTGGGTGTATAAGACGAGCGATGTGATGGATTTGGAAACCCCTACATAAATCCCTATAGTGGTGGTAAAGTCAAAAGTACTGTCAATGGTATTGAGGTAATGCCTTGCTATCACTTTGTATGATATGGTCACTAAGATTATTAAAGCAATGAAAAACATGTCAGCACTATGTCATTTTTTCTTCCTTACGAGATTGATTTTAGAAATTTTACAAATATATTAGTAACCCCACGTGTCCTAAAGAAGTTTGGCCTAATTCTTAAGGTTTTTGAAAACCCATTTATAACCCGGGTGTGCATGAATCAGTTGAAATTCTGCATTCCATCCCATGATTCTCTGAATCTCATAAAATGTAATATAAGACTGTAAACTGGATATTGATATGCCAGATTAATGATCAGTATTGTGTCTTTTCAATCGTAAACATAGAGTTATGAAAATAAACCTGTATGTCCATGTAAGGGGAAAAGAGTGTATACATTTTAGCTTAAAATCACCTACATGGTCTAGACACAGGAGTGTTAGGTAAATTCAAGTGATCTCCATCTTTCAAAGGTGCCAATAAATACAATTGATGGCTTTCTCAGGGTGGAAAGGCATAGGCAGATAAATAAACAGATCAACGTGAACACTGAGCTGATGTTAAGATATTTCCATGATCTCCAAACACTTTTGCTGTATTGCTCCAATCACACCGTATGACTTCATGAAGACTTCATCAAATGTCATTGAAGGCCTACTTTCGCATAAGACTAATATAAGAAATTGGATATTGGTTCAGGTGGGTGGAGGCCCCACTCAGGCAACAACCACAATCCTTGTAAGAGTAAAACTCAAACATCACTAAATTAACCTGTGCTTAGCCCTCTGGTAGCTTGGCACAAAAACAGTCACAATTAACTTAGAGGCAATGTGTAAAGTATTTATGCAGTACCCAATAAAAATAAAGTGAAAATATAGCAGAAAAAAATCCCAAACCAATTTAGAAAAATGGAACAAGTTTTAATAATAAAATGATACCAGAAATACAATAATCCAATCGATAAAACCTGAAATATTCAATTTTTAGTGAAAATACCACATAGAAGCAAAAAGCTCCACTCATGGTATTCTCAAATTTGCAGTAAAGAGTTTAGTTTGCATTGGAGGAGGCTGCAAGGAGGAAGCTTTTAGTGCAAAGTGTAGGTCGATTGTTTAACCGTCTGGTAGCTTTGCACAAAAACAGTCAGGCTTAATTTAGAGAAAATGTGTCAAGTATTTGGGCAGCACACACAAAATCAAAGTGAAAAGATAACGGAGGAACAATTCCAAAACAATTTAGAAAAATAGAGTAAATTTTAATATATAAAATGATACCAGAGTTATAAAAATTAATTCAATAGAACCGGTGATATTCTTTTTTAGAGTTGTCAGTGAGAGTTGCACCTAAACGCCTAAAGGTCATGCTAGAGCGGGGGAAGTCACAAAGTAGAGGCTGACCGCAATGGTATGGGAGGGTCAGGTACACCATCAAGGCATCCAGGTTAGCCCCTCTGAAAAGGTACCTTCTCAAGTTCAGGGCAAAGATTTCAATTTGTATGGAAGGAGACAGCAAGGAGGAGGTTTTCAGGGTGAAGAGCAGGTCGAGTTTCACAGACGGTCATTACTGTAGTGCAACGATCCTGTCATCGCTGGTGCTTCATATTTGTAGCCTTAGTCGGGCTGTCAATGCAGTAGCCCAAAGTGTAGATCTTGTGTTACCGGTTATCATGGATGGCCACTGTCGGCGTGAAGAGCAGGTCTAACCGGAGCTTCACATTAACGCTCATAGCGAGCGGCAGTATTTCAGCATGAACAGGCCCATTCATAGTTGTGAGGAGTGTCATTCTTCAGGATATTCACCTTTTCTTCTTGATGAGCTTTTGTTGCAGCCAAGGGTCCAGAACCAGGGACCAGATGGGCACCCCTTAGGGATCAGGACTCTAGCAGAGGCCAGAAGCAGGGCTCGGACTGGTCCAGGCAGGAGGTCCAGTTGCATATAGTTGCATATAGTTAGCTGTGCAGTTGCAGGGAGGCTTCTGGAAGCTTGATGTGTCCCTGTCCCTCACAAAGGAGGTCAGTCAAGTGACCACTGGAATCACTCTGGGTAGGCTGGGATCAAAGCAAACTTCCTACTTCAGACAGAAAGGCAGTGTTCAAGCAGCAAGTCAGTACTTCTGGCAGCATGGCTGTCCTTCATCCGAATCTTCTACTGGTTCAGGAACGTTCTGACAAGTGGTTCTGAAGATCCTCTTTGTATAACTGTTGCCAGCCTTTGTGGCTGACCCACTCCCAAGACTACCCTTACCCTTGGTTTGGCTTCAAACTGTATAGGGTGGCAAAAGGCAAGCTACGGCTGGTGTCGGTTTCCTTTGTGTGTGCTTTAGGCAAGGTACTTTGAAATGTAAACACAGTAGGATACAGCTCCATCTGCCAGGAAGTCCCTCTCCTTGCTCCATTTGCCTGAAATACCCTCTCCCGGCTACACCCAGGTCCTATTGTTCACTACCTGGGCCCAAACACATCCATGCTGGGGAGATCTTTAACAGGCTCAGGCTGTGGGAAATGTAAAGAAAGGCCTTAGAAACTTTGGGCAGGAAAATGCCAACTTTCTAAAAGTTTGGTGTTGGTAACTTTCTAAAAGTAGCATTTTCAAAATTGCAATATAAAATCTGACTTTACAATTAAGAAGGATTTTACATTACAATTTATTTGAGTGTGAACGGTATTCCTCCATCTGCTCCCAATCTAAAGTTAGCAATTAATAATTGAAATGAGGTACCCAGCGTTTGCCTACAGGGAAAGATAAGCCTTTCAACTCTGGTAAACAACTTAGTTTTTCACTGTCAGGACATATAATCTTAAACACATCACACTTTTTAATTAGCATGCAACCTGCACTATGAGCTTTAGAGTTTACCTTATGGGTGACTTGGAAGTATGAAAAGGAAAGTTTAGGCATGGTGAAAGACTTATTTTGCCAGGTTGAAATGACAATTTAAAACTGCAAAACAGGCTGCAGTGTCATGCCTGAGACATATCTTAAACTCACTAGTAGTATATGATTTGCAGGCTGTGAGTACATATAGTACTATATACTAGGGACATACAAGTAAATTAATTGTACCAATGAGGTGTAGCCAATTTTACCATGTTATAGGAAGAGAGCACAAGCACTTAACCATTGTTTGGCTGGGGAAAAGTACAGAGTCTTAAAACCAACAAAAACCTGGTTCAGCAAAGTAAGACAGGGAAAGGCAAATATCTTGGGTGACCCTCAGAAAGGGCGCGGTCCAACAACAACTTTGCTCCACAAATCTATCACATGGAAATTGAGCAAGAGCCATAAGTTTGCCCATTTATGGTCCTCATATCATTATTGGGCCTGCAGCAGTGCATGCATCTGCTACAAATTTACTTCAAATCTACCTCATTACAAACACTGATCAAAGCAATCTGAACACATGATAGCTCCATGGGGCATTCTGCGCAACCTGCTCCTCCTTTAGAAAACAAATCTCCAATCAATTGTCCAAGTGGAAACACAGTGTTCTTTAGGGTTTGATTAGTCCTATGATAGGCAGACTCGGCACTTAAGATATTTCCTGCTAAACAATATCTAGACACATTTAATGATTGGCTTTAAACATTTTCTACCAACATTTAATATAGTGGAGCTCAATTTTATGGCTCAATTCTAATAACTAATTGTGCACTTAAGCCTTTCTGTATCATAGTGCTGTTATTTTTCTTCTTTGTTTTTCCTTAACAGTTGAGTGTCTTCTTGTAAACAAAACTTACATTGTCTCGAATTGAATTTGTCTGGCATTATGTTCTTCATTACTTAACTTGAGTGAGAGTCAGACTGAAGAATGCCTAGGTCACCTCTATTCAGGAATAGATGGGTTTGTTGACTCTGAAATGGACCATTACGACCCAGGGCCCGCTCCTGTTAGCTCCTGAGGCACCCACCCTTGGGAGGTAGCTGTTTGCTTTTGAACCTAACTCCCACCAAAGAAAAACAAACATAATTCTGCTTTCATCAAGTGGGAGCTGTCCAAAAGCTCCCGCTTGCTGAAAGCATAGTTTTCATATCTTTCCTTGCACAGAAATATGCATACAGGGAAGAGACAAAAGCATTGCTCTTGCAAACAGAGAGCTGGTATTTAAAGCAGCTTCCTGCTTGTGGGAGCAATGCTGGCTCCCACAGGAAACGGGATGTGACTGGGACCATGGGGGCCTTGAGGCTCCCCCACGGTCCCCCAAGAATAAAAAAAAAATCTATATAATTTTCAAGGGGGAACTGCAGATTTGCAGTTCCACCTTGAAAATTATCTGATGAAGAGGCTGGAGGAACAATGACACTGATAAAGTTAAAGGCACACAATGTAACTGGAGACATTACCTTGGCATCATAAATGCTGTAGTGTAGGTGATGTACTTTACATTTAACCAATGGGGTAGCATTTGCTAATTAGACAGTAGAAAGTACTCCATTTGGGTAGACATTTTGCACAAAATGGTCGGCTCTTCTTTGATAAATACACAGGGCAGGATTCATTCTAGCACAATGCTCATTTCACAGGAATTAAACCTCAATGTGAAGCACCTATGGATTTAAACAAAGCAGGTGATGATGTTGAAGCTCCACTTCTTTAAAGTACTAACCATCCTAATTACTTGCTCATAGTCAGGGCAAAGCAACATTTTTTTCTCTGCATTTCCACCTTGAAAAGTTATCTGTAATTCTTGATTGAGGTGTTTGCATCGTTGCCTTTTTGATTGCAATATCTCATGTAGTGACTGTGACAAGTGCTTTCTTTCTTGTGAACTGCTGCTGAGACCTAACCCTGTCATGCATGACCAAAGGCTGTGCGCAACGTGGGGTTGGGTGGTATTAGGGGGATGGCCTGTGGCCAGGCCCTGCAGCCAACCCTTGCCGCACAAGACTAAAGACCGTGTGTGGAGAGGTGGTTAGGTGGTTATAGGGAGTTGGCTGCAACTTCCACCTCACATGTCCAAGGACAGTGTGCGGCAGTGGTTGGATTAATGTATAGTAATTGAAAATATTATATGTTATAAAAAACATAGAAATTCACTGAAAAAGAGAAAGGTTCAGGCGCGTTATAGTTAGGAAATAGAATAAAAAAAACATAAATATTCACTTAAAAACAAAGGTTATGGGGACATTATAGTTAAGCTCTCCTTTTAAATGTACAAAACTATAGATCACCTGTTATAGTTAGAGCTACCTCATGTAACTAAAACTTGCGCCCTAAGGTAACTATAACTTGCGTCCTCGCCATGCACTTCTAATTACCCTACAAATTAAAGCACTCATGACATCTTTGATAACATCATTGATAATATCAATGCAATATTTGCACTTGAGTCTATAAATATATATATATAAAAAACAAACTATGGTCCTAAGCCTGCACTCTAGCTGGTTTCAATAATTTAATGATGACTTCCTTATATTAACGTAAGAAATATAACTTTGAGAATACAGTGCCAAAATGTTGGTTTATTCTCGTATCGGACCCTAAACTTGAAGAACATTTTAGAATGCTGCTTATGTGAATATGTTAAAGGCGCCTCTATGGAAAATAAATTGGTTAAGCCTGAGCAGTCAGAAATTGAATTTTTTCTGCTGTCTCAAAAAGTGAGAAGTGTCACAGTTTTTCATTATGTAGCAACATGACTTTGGAGACCAAATCTTTCCATCTCACAGAGGCACTGGGAGGACATCTTATAATGCTTCGTACATAATATGTGGCATTTCTTTGGTGGTGTACGTGCTAAAATGTTAACCTGCAGCAAACATCTGGGAAATTTAAAACAAGAAAGGCTTAACATAAACATAACTCCAAGAGAAAAAGCAGTTTTTGTCTGCAAGGTGAAAATAAGGATTGATTGAAATATTACATGCCACCAGTGATTGACTGAATCAAAGGTTCTCATAAGCTCTAATATACACAATATAAGCTATTGAACCCTACCTGTTATATTACATGAGATTTCTACATACACTGACAGAAAAAGCATAAGACATGTCTTTAAAAAGATAAATGGTCAAATAACAACAGCCACACTATTACAATGATCAAGCAGATCATACTTTATTAAATAAAGGAATTGCTGCACTAGCATTACATGGCTGCCAAAGATGCAGTCACACATATGCTGCTTTACTAACTATTGCCTCTTGTGAATCACTGGGGCAGATAGATGGGTAGTTGCTTGTGTCTTGAAGTCACCGACCTTTAACTCACATAGTCACATTAGAGACCTTCACATTAGTAAAATACAATGGATTGCATTTCCACCTCTAATGTAGTGGGACTGTAACCTAACACACATGCACACTAATGCACTAATGGCCTGGTTACTTACAGGTAATCTTCATCAAGTCCAGGTCCTCCTCAATAGAATTACACCCCCCCCCCCCACTGGAGGATTGATTATTTTCCTTCTAACGTTTGATGGTAAGGCTATTTACACAACAGTAAGTGTGAGTGACAATTCTTCTATTTTGGGCATTGCTGGGTAACAGTGGCCATATTGGAGGAACTATTTTAGTTGGCTAAGGAATAAAGGGGGTGATTCTGACCTCGGCGGTAAAAGGCCCTTACCGCCGGTCAGAAGTCCGCCATTATACCGCCGCGGCCGCGATAAACCGCCACGGTCATTCTGACCTCCAACTGGCAAACCGCCAAAAACCCGACATCCACGGAAGGCCGCCTCATCAGCGGGCAGCGATAAACTGGAGATGACCAAACCTCCACCGTCACGCCAACAGAAATACGCCCATGCCATTACGACCCACGAATCCACGCGGCGGTCTTTCAACCGCGGTATTCCATTGGCGGTACACACCGCTGCGCTCAAAATACACACACACTTACAAAACACAGCCACATTGGACAATTCGAAATACACACACCTGATACACATACACACACCACTCCCACACACCCATTACAATATAAAACACACACCCACATCAACCACAAACCCCCACAAATCGAAAATCAGAGACAAGGCGCAATACACAGAGAGAGAGCACAGGGAACGCAAACCACAACACACACAGGAACCCAACATCATCACCCACACCACATCTACGCAGATATCACCACACACCACCACTCACATCACCACAAACACCACCCCACACCTCATCCACACAACCCCATGGCACCCCAAAGACACCCCAGGTTCTCAGACCAAGAACTCAGGGTCATGGTGGAGGAAATAATAAGGGTAGAGCCCCAGCTCTTCGGCACACAGGTGCAGCACACCACAATAGCCAGGAAGGCGGAGCTATGGCAAAGGATCGTCGACAGGGTCAACGCTGTGGGACAGCATCCCAGAAATCGGGAAGACATCCGAAAGCGCTGGAACGACCTACGGGGGAAGGTGCGGTCGATGGTGTCAAGATACAACATCGCTGTGCAGAAGACTGGCGGCGGACCCCCACCCACTCCACCCGATTTCACAGCATGGGAGCAAGAGGTCTTTAACATCCTGCATCCTGACGGCCTCGCTGGAGTAGCCGGAGGAATGGACTCTGGTAAGTCTAATCTCAACTACTTCACCCCCCCAACCACCAGCATGCCAACCCACACCCCCACCCTCACCCCCAACCCCAACCCCCCCAGCACACATCCTCCCTGCCAATGTCTCACCAGCACAACCCACCCAACCCAACACCAAACCCTGAATGCCAACACAAACCATGGACACCCATCACCTATGCATGACCACTGCACACCCCACTCTCACATCTCCTCCCACAAGGGAATGCCAGCACTGGGGGACAAGGGCACCCACAAATCGCACGCCATGGCACACACAGAAGCAATAACCATACTCTTTTACCCCTGCAGGGCCCGAACGGCAACACACCGGCCAGGAGGGTCCAGATTTGTCCATCCCACCCCCAGAACAGGCCCCCAGTGATGACAGCAGCTCTGTCGACCTAGAACCTGATGACCAGCCCGGACCATCGGGGACCTCTGGACAGTCGGTTCCCCACACACAGACACAGGCCACAGCAGACCCAACCCCCTCTGGGAATATCAGCACAGCTCCCACCCAGCGGGCCCATGCCACTGTCTCCAGGACGCGTCAATCAGCGGTGTGTCTGCCCAGGCTGACCCCCCACCCCAACAACAACAGGGACCTGGGGGCAGTGGTAGTGGGGACACAGTCCAGGGGACAGAGGCCCGGGGAAACAGGGGAACTGGGAGGGCTGCAGTGCGACAGGGGGGGGAGGACAGGCCCAGGGAACCCACTCTACAAGAGGCCCTCACCACCATCATGGGAGCATACCACCACTCCCAGGAGACGATGGTGACGGTACTGGCCAGGTTCCAGGAGATCCAGGCACAGCAGGAGGAATGGTACATGGGGTTCAGAGACGAACTCAGGAACATCGGTTCCGCAATGGGGACCATAGTCCTGGCCCTCAACCGGATAGACACCACATTGCGGGACCATGTGGCACTCCAAAGGGCCCCTGTCACTAGCCTGGACCTGGAACAGCCTACCACCTCCGCCGGCGCTAGTGGACAGGAGGCCCCCACACAACGACAGGCCACCAGAACCCCACCTCCTGCTGAAGAACAACCACCCCGCAAGAGGAACCTGAGATCACAAAAGAAGACAGAGTAGGATGCCAAGACCCCCGCCAGCATAAGATACCCCCTGATGTCATCCCACTGTCCCACATTGTCACCCTGTCCAACCTTAAACAGCCCCTGCTCCATCCTTCCACAGGCATATGGACAATGCACCTGTGAAACTGAGAACTGGACTCTGCCATGGACATTACTCCACCCCCACCCATCACCGTTTTACTATCATGGACCTATATGTAGCACTAAAAATAAATCACTAATTGCACTTCAAAAATCTGGAGTCTGCTTGTATTCTTAACAAATGTATAACACATAACGGTTCAATAATGTTCAGTTACATTGTGATGACAACATACCAATGTCAATGAGCTTTAGTCCATGGGCAAACAAAGCAGAAGTCACGCAGTGGGTCATACAGCTCTGAAAAGTGAAGGGGAAGTCAAAAATCAGTTAAAAGGAACTGGGGGGAAACACAGAAAGTAGAGATGCAGGAGGCCTGAAGTAAATGTAAAATGGCGTAGGTGATTCTTACCTGTGTGCTACTGAAAGTACTGTTGTATAACTGTGTCCCTGTCGTCTTCCTCCTCTTCACTCTCCACAGGCTCCACAGCTGCTACAACACCACCATCTGGACCATCCTCCTGCAGGAAAGGCACCTGGCGTCGCAATGCAAGATTGTGAAGCATACAGCAGGCCACGATGATCTGGCACACCTTCTTTGGTGAGTACATGAGGGATCCACCTGTCATATGCAGGCACCTAAACCTGGCCTTCAGGAGGCCGAAGGTCCGTTCTATAATCCTTCTAGTTCGCCCATGGGCCTCATTGTACCGTTCCTCTGCCCTGGTCCGGGGATTCCTCACTGGGGTCAATAGCCAAGGCAGGTTGGGGTAACCAGAGTCACCTATTAGCCACACACGTTGTCTCTGTAGCTGTTCCATCACATAAGGTATGCTGCTATTTCGCATCACATACGCGTCATGCACTGACCCAGGGAACTTGGCATTTATATGGGAGATGTACTGGTCAGCCAAACAGACCACCTGCACATTCATCGAATGGTAATTCTTTCTGTTTCTGTACACCTGCTCATTGTCTTTTGGGGGTACTAAAGCCACATGGGTCCCATCAATGGCCCCAATGATGTTGGGGATATGTCCAAGGGCATAGAAATCACCCTTCACAGTGGCCAAATCACCCTCCTCAGGGAAAACAATGTAGCTCCGCATGTATTTCATCAGGGCAGACAACACTCTGGACAAAACCTTAGAAAACATAGGCTGAGACATCCCTGATGACATGGCCACTGTTGTCTGAAAAAACCCAGTTGCCAAAAAATGGAGGACTGACAGAACCTGCACCAGAGGGGGAATTCCTGTGGGTTGGCGGATGTGGGACATCATGGCTGGCTCCAGCTGGGCGCACAGTTCATGTATAGTGGCTCGGTTAAGTCGGTATCGAAGAATAATATGTCGTTCTTCCATTGTCGACAGGTCCACCAGCGGTCGGTACACGGGAGGATTCCTCCTTCTCCTCGCAAGTCCCAGCGGACGGTGCCTAGGAAGGACAACATGGAGTACAGAGTCAAGCAACCCACAGGTACGTAACCACAGCTTGCACAGTACACGTATCGCTATGCAGTGAATGGCTTGTATGAGTGGCAATGCAAGGCCTAGGCCTGTGTGACGCAGTAGAAATTAAGCCATGTGGGCCCTTGAAATGGCGGCTGCCTGACCTGTGAAGTGTGACAGTGGGATGTGAGGTCAATGCGCTGGCGTGGCACACCGTAGCGGTAGGCGGTCGAAGACCGCGGCGCAAAGCAGCATTGGTTAACATTGAACCCTCTGGGTCTCAGGAGCCAATGACGATGTGCGCCGGCGGTCGCGGTACGCACCGCCGCGGTAGGCACCGCCGCGGGCGTGGCCGCCATTTTCTATCTGATTAATCACTCGAGACCTGATCATCCACAGGAGTGGACCTATACTGTAAGTGCTGCTGTGACCTCGGTCTGGAAGAGACAATGGCTGCTGCGACTGGGGAAAGGGCCCCTGCCTTCACTTCAGAAGAATTGGAGAAACTTGTGGATGGGGTCCTCCCCCAGTATGCGCTACTCTATGGTCCTCCAGACCAACAGGTAAGTACACTGGGTGCACGTTGAATGGGCTATGCCTGGGTTGTGTATGGTGGATGTAAGATGGTGGGGAGGGGAGCGAATGAGGAGTGCAAGGCACGACAGATGAGATCATGTGCCACATGGCAAGGTTGGGGAGGGGGGGCCAATCACATCTAACATGCAGAAAAATGATGATATTTCCTTTCCCACCCTGTACATGTCAAATAGGTCAGCGCCCATCAGAAAGTCGACATTTGGTGTGACATCACCAAGGACGTCCGGGCCCTGGGGGTCCACAACAGACGGGCACCCACTGCCGAAAGAGGTGGGAGGACATCCGCCGTGGGACCAGGAAGACCGCCGAGTCACTGCTGGGGATGGCCTCCCAACCTAGGAGGGGTGCCAGTCGTACCCTGACCCCCCTGATGTCCCGGATCCTGGCGGTGGCCTACCCCGATTTGGATGGGCACGTGAGGACATCACAGCAGACACAAGGGGGTGAGTACCAGCACATTCTGCTATCTTTACGCGCAGTGGAGGCGCCTGGGTGGGGAAGGAGGGCTGTGGGTGACATTACGCCAGGGCGCTTTCTGTAGTGTAGTCCCCTCCTTTAGGCATGGCACTGTGCCCCCACCTCTGTAGGGTGCCAAGTACAGCAATCGATGGTCCAGCATCACCCATGTGAGCATTTGTTGTCCATAGACCTGTTGGCCTAGTCACAAGTACTGAGTAATGTACCCCGATTGCGCGGCGTAGTGCATGAGGCTCCTGTGTCTGTCATCTCCGCCAACGGTGTTGACAATGCATGCACTCAACCTGTTTTTATTTCTCCCCCCACCCTTTTTCTTTATCTTCTTGTGCATGTGTGCATTAGCATCATCAGGCGGAGGAGAATTGGCATCGGAGCACGAGGGAGATGCAACTCACAAGGCCCCGGTGGGCCATGGTACAGACACCGAGGTCACCAGTGATACGGAGGGCGAGGGGAGCACCACAACGGGGACCCGTGGTGACACCAGCGACACCGACACGTCCTCGGAAGGGAGCTCCCTAGCGGTGGCGGCAACATCCGGGCCCCCCGCCTCTACAGGTACAGCCGCCACCCAGCGCACCAGCTCCGCCCTCCCAGCAGCCCCTCAGCCTTCGCTCCGTGCCCGCTCACCCAAGAAGGCGGGCATCTCCTTCGCCCCAGGCACCTCAGGCCCTGCCCCTGTTACCCCTGCTGCCCTCAGTGAGGAGGTCATTGACCTCCTACAGACCATGATTGTTGGGCAGTCTACCCTTTTGAATGCCATCCAGGGGGTAGAGAGGGAGGTGCATCAGAGCAATGCATACCTGGAGGGCATACATTCGGGTCAGGCTGCCCATCAACGATCGTTCAATGCTCTGGCCTCAGCACTGATGGCAGCCATTGTCCCTGTTTCCAGCCTCCCTCTTCTAACTGCCTCCACCCTGTCTCTGTCTCCTGTTCCTCAGCCTATCCCATCCACACCATCAGACCAGCCTGCACACACCTCAACACCCAAGGGCAGCTCATCCAGACATAAGCACCACAGATCACACAAACATTCACCCAAGCAACACCCAGATGCAGACATGCCAACAGTCACTACCACCTCTGTGTCCCCCTCCTCCTCGTCTATCTCCTCCCTCCCTGTGACGTCTCCACTCACACCTGCATGCACACCACCATCAGCCAGTACTTCCATCACCAGCACACCCTCCAGTACAGTCCGCACACGTGCAGTCACCACCCCCACTGCCATTTACACGTCCCCTGTGTCCTCTCCCACTGTGTCTGTCACCCCCTCTTCCAAGACACACAAACGCAGGCAGCCACCCACCCAACAGCCAACCACATCACCACAGCCTGCGTCACAAGCACCTGCACCCAAAGACAGCACACCTGACTCTCCTACAACCACATCCTCTTCCTCCACTCCCATTCCCACTACACCTACCCTTTACCTTGGTCATAAAAAAGTTTACCTCTCCAAACTTAACCTCTTTGACCCACATGACCCACCCCCTCCATCTGCTAAGAGTCCCAAGAGCACCTCAGCCACCACCAGCCCGGCTTCAAGTGTCACGATAGTGCACGGGTTTTGGAGTCCACCCTTTCCCAGCACTGATACATCGGTCCAGCAACTGCACGGTCGGAGGGCGACTAAGCATGGAGTCCTGGCCAGGTCTGGCTCCCTTGAATGACTGGACAAGCACCGCTGAACAGGGCCCCGCCAAGACAGGCACCGCTGAACAGGGCCCCGCCGTGAAGAGCACCGCTGAACAGGGCACCGCCAAGACAGGCACCGCTAAACAGGGCCCCGCCGTGAAGAGCACCGCTGAACAGTGCACCGCCAAGACTGGCACTGCTGAACAGGGCCCCGCCGGGAAGAGCACCGCTGAACAGGGCCCCGCCGTGAAGAGCACCGCTGAACAGGGCACCGCCAAGACAGGCACCGCTGAACAGGGCCCCGCCGTGAAGAGCACCGCTGAACAGGGCACCGCCAAGACAGGCACCGGTGAACAGGGCCCCGCCGGGAAGAGCACCGCTGAACAGGGCCCCGCCGTGAAGAGCACCGCTGAACAGGGCACCGCCAAGACAGGCACCACTGAACAGGGCCCCGCCGGGAAGAGCAACGCTGAACAGGGCCCCGCCGTGAAGAGCACCGCTGAACAGGGCACCGCCAAGACAGGCACCGCTGAACAGGGCCCGCCGTGAAGAGCACCGCTGAACAGGGCACCGCCAAGACAGGCACCGCTGAACAGGGCCCCGCCGTCTCAAGCACCGCTCCGCTGGGCCCCACCGTCTCAAGCACCGCTCCGCTGGGCCCTTCCTGTCAAGCACCGCTCCGCTGGGCCCTTCCTGTCAAGCACCGCTCCGCTGGGCCCCGGCGTCTCAAGCACCGCTCCGCTGGGCCCTTCCTGTCAAGCACCGCTCCGCTGGGCCCTTCCTGTCAAGCACCGCTGGCCCATTGACAGTGCCGGTTCTGTGTCGAGCTAGTGTTCCCGCTGCACTCGGGCCACCCTGCCTCCTCCATGACCAGTGGAGTCTGTAATCCACCTGATGGCCTGTGTCTCTGCACTCCCCAGGATGGCACAGTGGGCAGACCACCCACTGTAGAGACTTGAGAGACTGTGGCTTTGCACTCCCCAGGATGGCACAGTGGGCAGACCACCCACTGTAGAGACTTGAGAGACTGTGGCTTTGCGAGGCCCACAAACGATACCTGACCACTATCGGAGAGAACACTGCCGGGGCCTAAGATCGAAATACTGCAGGCACCTCAGGGGGAAGGGAAGGGGGGGCACCTCAGCCAGATGAATGCGAAGCCAGATCCACGACGGGGCTCCATGCCCACTGATGTATCCTGGGGAGTGCAAAGCCACAGTCTCACAAGTCTCTACAGTGGCTGGGTTGCCCACTGTTCCATCCTGGGGAGTGCAAAGCCACAGTCTCACAAGTCTCTACAGTGGGTGGGTTGCCCACTGTTTCATCCTGGGAAGTGCAAAGCCACAGTCTCACAAGTCTCTACAGTGGGTGGGTTGCCCACTGTTCCATCCTGGGGAGTGCAAAGCCACAGTCTTTCAAGTAGATGCAGTTCTCTACCGGTACTGGGTGAGACTGGTGCCCAGACTGGATGAGTCTCCCCGTGAAAGTTCATGTCCTGTCACTGTCCCAGCTGCACATGGGATAAGGATGCCTGATGTGGCGGCCTTTTCATTCCTACACGGTGCTTGCCCTGTTCAGTGGTCTTCACCATGGCGGTCCTTGCCCTGTTCAGCGGTCTTTGCCCTGTTCAGCGGTGCTTTGCCATGGCGGTCTTTGCCCTGTTCATCGGTGCTTTGCCATGGCGGTTCTGATACGGACATTGGTGTGTGGCATGACGATCTCTACACTGGGCATTGGTGTGTGGCATGACGTTCTCTACACTGTGCATTGGTGTGTGGCATGACTTTCCATCATTGTCCTGCGGGGCTGTGGCAGCCAGGGCCCTCCTGGGCTGTGACTCTGGCGGTGGTCTCCTGACCAATGACGATACTTGTGCCCTCCTGGGCTGTGACTCTGGCGGTGGTCTCTGGACCAGTGACAATACTTGTGCCCTCCTGGGCTGTGACTCTGGCGGTGGTCTCTGGACCAGTGACCATACTTGTGCCCTCCTGGGCTGTGACTCTGGCGATGGTCTCTGGACCAGTGACGATACTTGTGCCCTCCTGGGCTGTGACTCTGGCGGTGGTCTCCTGACCAGTGACGATACTTGTGCCCTCCTGGGCTGTGACTCTGGCGGTGGTCTCCTGACCAGTGACGATACTTGTGCCCTCCTGGGCTGTGACTCTGGCGGTGGTGTCCTGACCAGTGACGACGGTGCTGGCGGTTGTGTCTTGACCGCCGGAAATGATGGCGCACTTCTCCGTCGTGACACTCACAACAGGCTGGGAAGACTTCCTTTGGACCTTCCCCACCTTTGTTGGAGTCACAGCTGACTCACCAATCCCCTTCGAACCCATGTCAGTTGTTGTCCCACCAGGAGTCTCAACACGGTCCCGTCATCCACTCTCCAATTTTAGAGCCTTTACAGGGGGTGGGCTGCCAGTGCCTTGGCTCCGGGTCCTACTGCCTGCCCTAGTGGGCGGTGCACTCCACAAGCCTTGAACAGCCAACTCTGGTATTGGAGGCTTTTTGGCTGAGGCGCTGATGAATTGGAGGGGGGTGGTGGGGGCAAAAAGGTCAATTTTACACAGGGACAGTTTCTGACGAACACTGGGATGGGTAGCTGGAGGGGGTCTGCGAGTGGAGGAAGAGGAGGTGGTTGTAGGAGGTGTCACTTTAGCTGTTTTGGGTGCAGGTACTGGAGGCTGACGTGAGGTGGACGGATGTTGGGTGAGTGATTGCCGGCGTTTGTGTACTTTGGGAGGGGGCGTCACAGACACACTGGGAGAGGACACAGGGGACGTGTACATGGCAGTGGAGGTGGTGAGTGCAGGTGAGCGGCATGGGGTGCTGGGTCTCATTGTGCGACTCATGGTGCCTGTAGATGTGGTGCATGCAGGTGTGTGTGTAGACGAGACTGGGAGGGAGGAGGGAGAAGAGGAGGAGGGGGACACAGTGGAGACAGTGGATGTTGCTGTGTCTGTATGGGTGTGATGCTTGTGTAAGTGCCTGTGGGATGTGTGGTGCCTATGTTTGCTTGCGCTACTTTTGGGTGTTGACTTGTGTGCATGCTGGTCTGTAGGTGTGCTTGGTATGGGCTGGGGTACAGGGGATTGGGTCTGGGTGGAGGAAGTTGGAGGGGGAAGGCTAGACACAGGGACAATGGCTGCCATCAGTGCTGAGGCCAGAGTTTGCAGGGTTCACTGAAGGACAGCCTGAACAGAATGAATGCCCTCCAGGAATGCATTACCATGTTGCAACTGTCGTTCTACACCCTGGATGGCATTCACAATGGTAGACTGCCCAACAGTGAGTGACCTGAGGAGGTCAATGGCCTCCTCACTGAGGGCAGCAGGGGTGACTGGGGCAGGGCCTGAGGTGCCTGGGGCGAAGGTGATGCCCACCCTCCTGGGTGAGCGGGCACGGGGCGAACGCTGAGGGGCTGCTGGGAGGGTGGTGCTGGTAGGGGAGGTGGCGGCTGTACCTGTTGAAGTGGGGGGCACAGATGGTGCCGCCACCACAGGGGAGCTCCCATCGGCGGATGAGTCCGTGTTGCTGGTTGGTGATCTGGTGGCTGACATGAAGCTCCCCTCGCACTCCGTCCCACTGGTGCATTCAGAGTCCGTGGTGTGGCCCTCCATGGCTATGTGGGATGCAGCTCCCTCGTGCTCCGGTGCCACTGTACCGCCGCCTGTTGATGCTGATGTACAAAAGGACCGGGAGAGAAGGAAAAGGGGGGGAGACAGAAGAAAGAGAGTTTTAGTGCATGGCATTCCGCTACCGTTGGCGGACAAGACAGACGCAGCAGCCCCCTGCATAACGCCGTACTCCTGCACTCAGCACATGCAATTTCTGGGTTGTGGCCTACATGGCAATGGTGGACATCTGCGCACATGGATGCCACAGGGGCAACTATACCTCGACTTGGCACTCTGCTGAGGTGGGATTGAGTGCCACATGGCCTACATTACCGAGGGGCCTTGCCTACCTAACTCGCCCTGGCCTAGGGACACCCACAGCCCACCTTCCCCACCCAGACACCTCCACTGCACGCAAAGTCTGCAGATTTAGAGTGTACTCACCCCCTTGTGTCTGCTGTGATGTCCTCATGCACCCATCCAACTCCGGGTAGGCCACCGCCAGGATCCGGAACATCAGGGGGGTCATGGTGCGACGGGCACCCCTCCCACGTTGGGAGGCCATCCCCAGCTGAGCCTCTGCCATCTTCTTGCTGCAGCGGCGAATGTCCTCCCATCTCTTACGGCAGTGGGTGCCCCATCTCTGGTGGGCCCCCAGGGTCCGGACCTCCTTGGCGATGGCACGCCAAATGTCCCTCTTCTGGTTGGCGCTGACCTACATGACATGCACAAGGGAAGAGGAACAGTCATTACCAACTGCACCGTCAATGTGAGTGGCCCTCTCCCTACTCTGGCCATGTGGCCCATTCATTCCCATGCATTAATGTTCTATGAACTCTGCCCCCTTCCCTCTTCCACCCAGCCCTCTCCACCCAGGCCTAGTCCATACAACGTGCTCCCTGTGTACTAACCTGTTGGTCTGGAGGACCGTAGAGTAGCGTGTACTGGGGGAGGACCACATCCACAAGTTTCTCCAACTCCTGTGCAGTGAAGGCAGGGGCCCTTTCCCCAGATGCAGCAGCCATCGTCGCTTCCATACCGAGGTCACAGCAGCACTAGCAGTGTAGGTCCTCTCCTGTCGAAGGTCAGGTATCTAGTGATTGAACAGATAGAAAACGGCTGCGACGCCCGCGGCGGTGCGCATCATCACCGCCGGCGCATCTGTTCATTGGCTCCTGGGACCCATAGGGTCCAATGTTAACCAATACAGCATTGCGCAGCGGTCTACGGCCGCCTACCGCGACTGTGTGCAACGCCAGAGCAGTTACCCCACAATCCCATTGTCCCAGTTTAGAGGTCAGGCAGCCGCCATTTCAGGGGCCCACATGGCTTCATTTACTACTGCGTCACACATAGCTAGGCCTACACTCACACACACACAGGAAGGGTTTTGTGTCTGGTGTAGTCTTGTGTGTAACTGTGGGTACATACCTGGAGGAATAGTGACTGGTTTTTCGCTGTTGTCCTTCATAGGCACCGCTACGATGGTGCCCAGGGCAGAGCCGATGGTCCTGAGCTCCTCCCTGAACCCCAAATACTGCTCCTCCTGCAGGCGCAGGGTCTCCTGCAACTTGTCCAGGACCATCGCCATCGTCTCCTGGGAGTGGTGGTATGCTCCCATGATGGAGGAGAGGGCCTCGTGGAGAGTTGGTTCCCTTGGCCTGTCCTCCCTCTGTCGCACAGCAGCCCTCCCAGTTCCCCTATGTTCCTGTGCCACCGTCCCCTGGACCGTGTGCCCACTACCATTGCCCCCAGATCCCTGTTGTTGTTGGGGTGGTGGGTTAGCCTGGGTGCCCTGTAGTGGTAGACACACCGCTGATTGACCTGTCCTGGGTACGGAGGTTTGGGCCCGCTGGGTGGGTGCTGTGCTGGTGTTACCAGAGGGTGGAAGGTCGGTGTTGGGCTATGCCTGTGCAAGGGGAACCAACTGTCCTGAGGCCCATGATGGTCCAGGCTGGTCATCAAGATCCAGTGGGGCAGAGCTGCTCTCGTCACTGTGGGCCTCTTCTGTGGGTGGAGTGGTGTTGTCTGGACCCTCTCGAGTGGTAACGGTCCTTCGGGTTCCTGCAGGGGCATAAGAGCATGATTACTGCATGTGTGTGTGTGTAATGGTGTGCAATGGGTGGGTGTGCGTGAACCCCAGTGCACGCATTCCTGTGTGGGGGCTTGTGTGATGATGGTTGGGGGGGTGTTCTGGGTATGTGCAGTGAGCATGCTTCAGTGAGGGGTGACCATGCTTAGTTGTGTCATGCAGGGCTTGTTGTTGGGATGGGTGGTTTGTGTTATGGGTACATATGCGAGGAGTTGGAGTGATAGGGGAGGGTGAGAGGGTGGGGGTGTGTGAGAGCATGCAGGTAGGGTGGGGGATATGATAGTTGAGATTTGACTTACCAGTGTCCCATCCTCCACCGACTCCTCCGAGGCCCTCAGGATGCAAGATGGTCAAGACTTGCTCCTCCCATGTTGTTAGTTGTGGGGGAGGAGGTGGGGGTCCACCGCCAGTCCGCTGCACCGCAATGTTGTGCTGGAGACCATGGAACGCACCTTCCCCCGTAGGTCGTTCCACCTCTTACTGATGTCCTCCCTATTTCTTGGGTGCTGTTCTACGGCGTTGACCTTGTCCACTATTCTGCGCCATAACGCCATCTTCCTGGCTATTGATGTGTGAGCCAAATAGCTGTGGCTCTACCCGGACGATTTCATCCACCATGACCCTGAGCTCCTCCTCGGAGAAGTGGGGGTGTCTTTGGCGTGCCATGGGGTGGTGTGGGTGAGTTGTGGGGTGGTTATGTGGTGATGAGTGTGGTGAGTGTAGTGGTGTGTGGTGTTTTGTACGTGGATGTTGTGTGGGTGATGGTGTTGTGTGTCTCTGTGTGATGGGGTTGTCAATTGCTGTGCTCTCTCTCTGGCCTTCTTTCAGAATTTCTGGTCGTAGGGGTTTGTGGGTGATGTGGGTGTGTGTTTTCTATTGTATTGGGTGTGTGGGAGTGTTGTTTGTATGTGTATCAGGTGTGTATATTTGTAATTGTCCAAAGTGGCTGTGTTTTGTATATGTGTGTGTATTTTGAGCGCAGCGGTGTGTACCGCCAATGGAATACCACGGTTGAAAGACCGCCGTGTGGATTCGTGGGTCGTAATAGCATGGGCGTGTTTCTGTTGGCGTGGAGGTGGAGGATTTGTTTCCACATGTTTATCACTGACCTTTGGTGTGGCGGTGTTGTGTGGGTGTCCGAATTTCGGCGGATTCCGAGATGTGTGTCATAATAGCTGTGGCGGTCTACCGCGGCCGCAGCGGTGTATTGGCGGTCTTTTGCACGGCGGTAAGCGCCTTTTACCGCCAATGTTGTAATGACCCCGTATATGTGTTCTCTGTGTGGTGCCTAACTGTATCACTGAGGCTCTGATAACCAGAACCTCAGTGTTTATGTTCTCTCTTTACTTTAAAATTGTCACTGCAGGCTAGTGACTAATTTTACCAATGCTCATTGGCACACTGGTACACCCATATAATTCCCTTGTATATGGTACCTAGGTACCCAGGGTATTGGGGTTCCAGGAGATCCCTATGGGCTGCAGCATTTCTTTTGCCACGCATAGGGAGCTCTGACAATTCTTACACAGGCCTGCCACTGCAGCCTGAGTGAAATAACGTCCACGTTATTTCACAGCCATTTACCACTGCACATGAGTAACTTATAAGTCACCTATATGTCTAACCTTCACCTGGTGAAGGTTGGGTGCAAAGTTACTTAGTGTGTGGGCACCCTGGCACTAGCCAAGGTGCTCCCACATCGTTCAGGGCAAATTCCCCAGACTTTGTGAGTGCGGGGATATCATTACACGAGTGCGCTATACATAGGTCACTACCTATGTATAGCGTCACAATGGTAACTCCGAACATGGCCATGTAACATGTCTAAGATCATGGAATTGTCACCCCAATACCATTCTGGTTTTGGCGGGACAATTCCATGATCCCCCGGGTCTCTAGCACAGTACCTGGGTACTGCCAAACTGCCTTTCCGGGGTCTCCACTGCAGCTGCTGCTGCTGCCAACCCCTCAGACAGGTTTCTGCCCTCCTGTGGTCCAGGCAGCCCTGGCCCAGGAAGGCAGAACAAAGGATTTCCTCTGAGAGAGGGTGTTACACCCTCTCCCTTTGGAAATAGGTGTGAAGGCTGGGGAGGAGTAGCCTCCCCCATCCTCTGGAAATGCTTTGAGGGGCACAGATGGTGCCCATCTCTGCATAAGCCAATCTACACTGGTTCAGGGATCCCCCAGCCCTGCTCTGGCATGAAACTGGACAAAGGAAAGGGGAGTGACCACTCCCCTGACCTGCACCTCCCAGGGGAGGTGCCCAGAGCTCCTCCAGTGTGTCCCAGACCTCTGTCATCTTGGAAACAGAGGTGTTGGGGGCACACTGGACTGCTCTGAGTGGCCAGTTCCATCAGGTGACTTCAGAGGCTCCTTCTGATAGGCTCTTTGCTCTCTTGGTAGCCAATCCTCCTAACCTGGTAGCCGAACCCCCTTTTCTGGCTATTTAGGGTCTCTGCTTTGGGAAATTCTTCAGATAAAGAATGCAACAGCTCACCAGAGTTCCTCTGTATCTCCCTCTTCACCTTCTACCAAAGGATCGACCGCTGACTGCTCAGGATGCCTGCAAACCGCAACAAAGTAGCAAGACGACTACTAGCAACATTGTAGCGGCTCATCCTGCTGGCTTTCTCGACTGTTCCCAGGTGGTGCATGCTCTGGGGGTAGCCTGCCTTCACCCTGCACCAGAAGGTCCAAAGAAATCTCCTGTGGGTCGACGGAATCTTCCCATGCTAACACAGGCACCAAAAGACTGCATCACTGGTCCTCTGGGTCCCCTCTCATCCTGACAAGCGTGGTCCCTGGAACTCAGCAACTCTGTCCAACTGACTCCCACAGTCCAGTGACTCTTCAGTCCAAGTTTGGTGGAGGTAAGTCCTTGCCTCCCCACGCTAGATTGCATTGCTGATTTGCAGTTGCTCCAGCTCCTGTGCACTCTTCCAGGATTTCCTTTGTGCATAGCCAAGCCTGGGTCCCCGGCACACCTTCCTGCAGTGCACAACCTTCTGAGTTGTCCTCCGGCGTCGTGGGACTCCCTTTTGTGACTTCGCATGGACTCTAGTTCACTTTCCTTCCAAGTGCCTTTTCAGGTACTTTCGTGGGTGCTGCCTGCTCCTGTGAGGGCTCCCTGAGTTGCTGGGCGCCCCCTCTGTCTCCTCCTCCAAGTGGTGACATCCTGGTCCCTCCTGGGCCCCAGCAGCACCCAAAAACCTCTACCACGACCCTTGCAGCTAGCAAAGCTTGTTTGCAGTCTTTCTGCGTAGGAACACGTCTGCAAGCTTCATCACGACGTGGGACATCCATCTTCCTAAGGAGAAGTCCCTATCTCTCTTCTTTCTTGCAGAACTCCAAGCTTCTTCCATCTGGTGGTGGCTTCCTTGCACCCTCAGCTGGCATTTCCTGGGCTCCTGCCCACTCTCGACACTGTTGCGACTATTGGACTTGGTCCCCTTGTCTTACAGGTACTCAGGTCTGGAAATCCACTGTTGTTGCATTGCTGGTGTTTGTTCTTCCTGCAGAAACCCCCTATCACGACTTCTGTGCTCTCATGGGGTAGTAGGTGCACTTTACAACTACCTTTCAGGGTCCTGGGGTGGGCTATTTTTCTAACCCTCACTGTTTTCTTACAGTCCCAGCGACCCTCTACAAGCTCACATAGGTTTGGGGTCCATTCGTGGTTCGCATTCCACTTTTGGAGTATATGGTTTGTGTTGCCCCTATTGCAATCTATTGTAATTCTACACTGTTTGCATTACTTTGTGTATTGTGTTTTCTTATTATATTGTGCATATGACACCAGTGGTATAGTAGGAGCTTTACATGTCTCCTAGTTCACCCTAAGCTGCTTTGCCATAGCTACCTTCTATCAGTCTAAGCTGCTAGAAACACCTCTTTTACACTAATAAGGGTTAACTGGACCTGGCACAAGGTGTAAGTACCTCTGGTACCCACTATAAGCCAGGCCAGCCTCCTACATCACCTCTACAGGGAGTGCAGAATTATTAGGCAAATGAGTATTTTGACCACATCATCCTCTTTATGCATGTTGTCTTACTCCAAGCTGTATAGGCTCGAAAGCCTACTACCAATTAAGCATATTAGGTGATGTGCATCTCTGTAATGAGAAGGGGTGTGGTCTAATGACATCAACACCCTATATCAGGTGTGCATAATTATTAGGCAACTTCCTTTCCTTTGGCAAAATGGGTCAAAAGAAGGACTTGACAGGCTCAGAAAAGTCAAAAATAGTGAGATATCTTGCAGAGGGATGCAGCACTCTTAAAATTGCAAAGCTTCTGAAGCGTGATCATCGAACAATCAAGCGTTTCATTCAAAATAGTCAACAGGGTCGCAAGAAGCGTGTGGAAAAACCAAGGCGCAAAATAACTGCCCATGAACTGAGAAAAGTCAAGCGTGCAGCTGCCACAATGCCACTTGCCACCAGTTTGGCCATATTTCAGAGCTGCAACATCACTGGAGTGCCCAAAAGCACAAGGTGTGCAATACTCAGAGACATGGCCAAGGTAAGAAAGGCTGAAAGACGACCACCACTGAACAAGACACACAAGCTGAAACGTCAAGACTGGGCCAAGAAATATCTCAAGACTGATTTTCTAAGGTTTTATGGACTGATGAAATGAGAGTGAGTCTTGATGGGCCAGATGGATGGGCCCGTGGCTGGATTGGTAAAGGGCAGAGAGCTCCAGTCTGACTCAGACGCCAGCAAGGTGGAGGTGGAGTACTGGTTTGGGCTGGTATCATCAAAGATGAGCTTGTGGGGCCTTTTCGGGTTGAGGATGGAGTCAAGCTCAACTCCCAGTCCTACTGCCAGTTCCTGGTAGACACCTTCTTCAAGCAGTGGTACAGGAAGAAGTCTGCATCCTTCAAGAAAAACATGATTTTCATGCAGGACAATGCTCCATCACACGCGTCCAAGTACTCCACAGCGTGGCTGGCAAGAAAGGGTATAAAAGAAGGAAATCTAATGACATGGCCTCCTTGTTCACCTGATCTGAACCCCATTGAGAACCTGTGGTCCATCATCAAATGTGATATTTACAAGGAGGGAAAACAGTACACCTCTCTGAACAGTGTCTGGGAGGCTGTGGTTGCTGCTGCACGCAATGTTGATGGTGAACAGATCAAAACACTGACAGAATCCATGGATGGCAAGCTTTTGAGTGTCCTTGCAAAGAAAGGTGGCTATATTGGTCACTGATTTGTTTTTGTTTTGTTTTTGAATGTCAGAAATGTATATTTGTGAATGTTGAGATGTTATATTGGTTTCACTGGTAATAATAAATAATTGAAATGGGTATATATTTGTTTTTTGTTAAGTTGCCTAATAATTATGCACAGTAATAGTCACCTGCACACACAGATATCCCCCTAACATAGCTAAAACTAAAAACAAACTAAAAACTACTTCCAAAAATATTCAGCTTTGATATTAATGAGTTTTTTGGGTTCATTGAGAACATGGTTGTTGTTCAATAATAAAATTAATCCTCAAAAATACAACTTGCCTAATAATTCTGCACTCCCTGTATGTGCATTCCTCTCTTAGTGATGGTTGTGCTCAGATTCATCACAAACCTGCCTTGCAAAGTGCGTGTGTAGATGGGCATCACATTCAAATGCCACCTACGAAAGGGTCTTTTTAGCATTTCTAGAAAATAACTTTGTTACTTGGGGCCAGATATAGTAAGCCGTTTGCATGGTGCAAACTGCAAAAATCGCAGTTTGCGCCATGCAAACAGCCTTCTGCAATGCACATTCACAATTTCCGAGTCAGTACCGACTCGCAAATTGTGAATGCAACTTGCAAATAGGAAGGGGTGTTCCCTTCCTATTTGCAACTCGCATCGCAATTCGCAGTTACCACCAGTGTCACACTAGTGGTAACTCATTTGCAAAAGGATGTGAATGTGAATGTTGCCCAAAAGGTTTTTTCAGAGCAGGCAGTGGTCCAATGGAAAACGGGCTGCAAAATAAATAAATAAAATGCTTTATTGAAAAAGCAGTCAGACATGGAGGTGTGCTGACTTCAGCAGGTCACCATCCCTGTGAGTGCAGGGACTCGCTATGGGGTCGCAAAATGCGACCCACCTCATTAATATTTATGAGGTTGGTCTTTGCGACCCCATAGCGAGTCGCAGACAGTGTCTGAGACACAGTTCTGCATCAGGATTTGCGATTCTGAAATTGCGAGTCGCACCGAATCGCAATTTTAGAATCGCACATTCTGACCTTGCCACATCTGGCCCTTGGTTCCATCACTTTGCTAAAACAATTTGCTCCAATGAATACCTGTTTATTATTTCAAGTATTTATTCAATAGTTTTATGAGGTTAAGAGCGACTGTTGTACATAAATTGAACGGACATGTAAATGCATATGTGGTCTGTTAATTGGCTTGAAGTTGCACTAAAAGCAATTAATGGACTCATCCCCTTGACTTAAGTTATCTTATGTTTTGTTGTGATATGGTGTCTTATGTTATGTTATGTTATGTTATGTTAAGTTATGTTATGCTATGTTATGTTTTGGCTACATTTACAATGTCTCATTCAATGTTCAGCCATTGGAGGAGGGATCTGGGTTTTCATGAGTGAGTTGTGAGAGCTTCTGTCTTTGTGTTCTTCTTTATACAAACTTCTTAGGTTTTAATGAGCGAAAGACAAACATATATAAATGTGCCAATTCTGACACCATATCTCTGTTTTTGATAGTTTTTCTAAGCGGTTCAAAGGTGGTGACACAGAGACACTAAGGGCCTGATTTAAATCTTGGTGGATGCGTTACTCTGTCACAAATGTGATGGTTATTCCGTCCATCGTATTATAATTTCCATAGGATATAATGGAATTGTAATACGGCAGATAGGAGATCCATCACATATGTGATAGAGTAACCCCAACTGGCAAGATCTAAATCAGACCCTAGTATTTTTGTGCAACAGAGATAACCAGACTCTGTGGGACTGTGGCAAATTGGGGCACACTCCATATGTTTCATATGTATGAACTGTGGTATCTGTATATTTCCAACTAGATGAGTGATTAGAGCCATTGTTAGGCGTTTAATTGGATACTGCCTGTCACGTACAGCACCAGCTTCACTGATGCTTTGCTGTAACTAAATACATGTTTTAAAAAAAAAAAAAGATAACCTGCCAGTACATAGAATAGAAAACTTCTCTGAAGTTGGGGCACCATGCATCTGTGCCTTATTCCTGCAAATTAATACATAAACCTAAGACACTCAGGAATTGGCCTGATACCTGTATATTGATTGACTAATTCAATCAGAATTGCCATTTTTATCTGTGATTTAGAAACCAGTGTCAATATGTTTTGTGAGGTTCCATATTTAGGAACCTCTCAGAAAATAATAGACAATCGACAGAGACAACAGTCTTGCTCTTTACGTCATCACAACATCACTGATCTCTTTAATTCAGGTAGCAGGTCATGAACATGCATTATTTCTTGCTGAAACCAAATGCTGTTGGTAGAGTAAAAAACAAACTTATGGCCTGATGCTTGATCTCATAGCTCCCAATTTCAATATTTTCTTCCATAACCCTGGTAGTCACTATGGTGATGGAGTTATAATTAACAGCAAATTATTAAAGTGAAAGCCCCTTTTGATATTCCTTAGAACAACTACCTGGTTGTACTCCTATATACTATAATTGTCAAAAGTAAAACAAAAAAATCATAAAAAAATAAAATATTGGTGCAAGGATGACAGTTACAATTACTTCTTTATTGTCCACATTTGTAACTCAATCAGACATTATCATTTCCAAAGTTCCTGTCTAATCAGTTTATTATTGATCAAATTATATTATTATAGCTTTAAAACAATCATCAGTGAGTTTGCCACCATACAATTAAAAAACTTTAAAGGACATGGAAAATACTAACAACTAGTTTTCATCTGAATTGCAGACTTTTAAATTCAAAGTGAATAGATCTGAATAAACCTTTTGTTTGACTATTTGCTGGCATGAAAGAAACTATGGTTGCTGTTTAGTGTTAAGTGGTAGGGTGCTGTGCAGCAGCACCACACCATATAGGACACTTTTCGTCATGTTTAGAGAAACTGTGTTTGGAAGTACTTGTGGCCAGTGTCATTAGCACTTTCAAAGAGAAAGCACTAACTACCTAATGGAGACTCACTCAATAATATTTCTGTTTCTCAGAAACAAACTCTTAAACTGGGGCTTCCTTTTTGTAACAAAAAACTGTCCCCTGCAGATTCTTCAACAGTATTTTACAAACCTAAATAAACATAATTTGAAGAGCCTTGTGTTGAAAAGACTATCACCATTATTTCCTTAACCAATTGAGGGAAGTTCTACTATGTAAACACTTTCCTAAATATTTGTATATAATAGAGATCTATGCTGACATTGTAGAACACCTGTTGAGCTATCAGTAGTATGAAGTCTATAAAAATCCTTTGCTAATTCATATTCACCATCATAATGCAGGAGATTCTCAATAGTTGAAGTCAGATCCCTGTTGGTTTTAAAGTTCAGAGTATCCTTTACCCCTGCTTGCATTCAAATTCTAGCAGTCCTTCATTCTATAGTTAACAGACAGGAGAACAGTTTCTCTCCAGTGGGTTCATAGTAGAATCTTTAACACTAGGTGAGTATCATTTCCAAAGGCACACCCTCAGTGTACCTCCAGTCTGTGAAGCTATGCAATTAGTGAGTATTTATGTTTTTTAACAGAGTGGGTGATATGGCAGAACCTTACCCTCCCCTCCCAACTAGTCCTCCAGGTATTTGTAGAGGTTTCTATAATAAAATAAGTTCAACACTACCTACAATCCTAGAAGATATGCGATTGACATGAAACATCATTATGGGTAAGTAAAGCGATGGTGGAACATGCATCTGTTTGTGAGCAATAATTCCTCCTTCTCACCCCTAAGCTGAGAAGATATCTGTATATATTTTACACAAGTGGGTAGGTATTGGGCCTTCTACTATAGGATTGGAAAGTGTGACTTGTTTAGCTAAAGAAATTGGGAATTGCATAAAAAAAATGTCTTGCACTGGAGGAATGCTGTTTTTGCAGCTGTAGTATTATTTTCCACTAGTCCTTATGTTGTTTTGTAGAGCTATAAGGTATCCCTTTATAATATACTTGCTTTTGTTTTATAATCAATTGTTTGTGGACAACAGCACAGTGGATTTGAAGCTTCTTTGGTAGGTTTAATAGGTGTTTATTCTTTATGTAACAAAAACAAACTTCTTTCTTAATGTAATAATTTTGTCAAGTTTAAGTTTCCTGGTCAAGTTGTACTGATACCGAAAAGAAGAATTCAACAATATATGTTTTTCTTTTTGTTTGACTCAAGTGTTTATAGAATGTGTTTATTCATAGTATCTAGGAATTCCCTGGCACTGATAGTGCTTACCGCCATGGATTTCATGGCGGTTCCTACCGCAGGAAATCCACAGCGGTAAGCCGGGTCAAAATACTGGTGGCGGTATAGTGACGGCCCTCCAGCCCGGCGGGCGGAACGGAGAAGCGGTGGATGACCATGGCGGTAACCGCCATGGTCATAATACAAATAAAAAGACCGCCAGCCTGTTGGCGGTCCTACCGCCGCTTCTCCGCCTTCCGCCAGGGTCGTAATGACCCCCATAATTTGCTACTGAGTCAAAGTCTAAAAAATCCGAATGGGGGATAACATGAAGATTGGGCATGTTTTCCCCCATTACAATGTACACATACATCTCACGTGCATTTGACAGGTTTTTACTGGGACAAAATCACACACCCAAAATCCCTATATTGTGCAGTTAATGGCTGGGTATAAACTGATGTTTCACTTTTAAGGTGACTTCCATCCAGATTGTGCCGAAGCATAGTTTCAATCCGTTGCATGCAATATGTATTCTACCAGTGACTACTACAGTGTATCCACCTACTAAAAAAATCATCGAAAAGAAAAAGATATGTATATTTGTTCAATAAAGTGGACATAAGTATGCAAAATCCCTAAACATTGTCAAAGGTAGGCTTCTGAGAATGGAAATGGAAGCTGTAAAACACAAGCCAGATGGTGCCACTTTTTTGCCTTAGTATTATTTCATGTGAATCAACAGTATTTCTGTAAGAATCTTGATAGTTTAAATAGATGTGTATTATTTGTGATATTGTGCTATTTTAAGATTAATTTATTTTAGGACTGTAAGCGTTATTTCAAAATGATGTTTGTAATCGAAAAAACTGAAATTGCATGGAAAATGTTAGTTTAAAACGTAACATTTTAAAATAAGAAATCCATGGAAAAATCACCACCTATAGATATTTAAAAAAATTATAACTGGCACCTCGTCCAGTAACAGTGTTATAATCAATTATGTAATTTCAGTTGCCATCAATTATGTTATCAATGTTGCTGTAAAACATGTGATCACCGGTGGCATAATAGTTAAGATTACACACTTTCAACCTGAAAGTTGGAGGTTCTAGTTCAGGTGTGCCTGTGGTCATTTCCCTATTTTACTTTACTTTCAACTCCAAAAATGAAACATTTATGCTAAAAGGTGACCTCACTCTTTTAAATTGACAAATTCATTTTTCTTTTCTGTTTGTCCAAAAATATCTTATTCTAATACGTATATTATTCACCAAAGCCTAAACAAATCTTTATCTCTCTCCCTCTCACTTTCTTTCTCTCTCTCAATTTTTCATTTTCAATCCCTTTCTCTCACTCACACACCCACTCAGACCCTTACGCACCCACTCAGACCTTTGTGCACCTACTCCCACCCTCATGCACCCACTTAGACCCACACAGAAAGTCACGTACCCACTCACAGACCCACTCAGACTCTGACACACCCAGTCACAGTCCCACCGAAACCTTCAAGCACGCACTCACACATCCACAAAGACACTGGTGCACCCACAAAGACACTGATGCACCCACTCTTACACTAAGACAAAACACTCACACACCTACTCATAGACCCAGTAACACTCTCACACGCCCACTCACAGACCAACTGAAACCCTCATGTACCTACTCACAGACCCACACAGACACTGACACAGCCGCTAAGACACTTATGCACCCACTCTCATACCCAGACACTCTCACAGCCATCCTCACCCCCACATACACTCTCTCATACTCATTCTTACACCCAGAGAGACAGGCTTTGGCCAGCTCCCACTGTGTACAGCCAAAGGGCCATGCACAGTGTAGACTTGAGGGCCACACATGGATTAACATATACTAATGAAAATTACTTTATGCTAGAAAATCCATAAGTATTCACCGAAAAAAAAAAATGTTACAGGGACGCTATAGTTAGGAAATCCAATTTAAAAAAACGTAGAAATGCAAATAACTATTGCTAGTGCCCTAATGCAACTATACCTTTTGCCCTTGCCATACACTGCTAATTACCCCACAAAATACAGTGCTCATAACATATGATAACTTCATAGATAATATCAATGTAATATTTGCAGTAACATTTTTGATGAAAAAACTGTGCATGGCAAGGGCAGGAGTCATAGTTACCTTAGTGCACGAGTTATAGTTACCTGAAATAACTCATACTATAACTGGTAAATTCCTATGGTTTTGTATGTCAAAAATGTGAGCCTAACTATAATATCCCTGTAACCTTTGTTTTTTTAAAGTGAATACATGTACATGTACATATATATATATATATATATATATATATTTATATATACAAATATTCACTTTAAAAAAACATATATATATATATATGTATATATGTATATATATGCATGTGTGTATATGTATATTTATTTTTTATCTATATATATATATATCTATCTATATATATATATCTATATATATATATATATATATGTGTGTATACATATATATATATATAGGCACAGACCTTCCTTTTTAATACATACAAGTCAACCCTAGATTAGGCCCTGGAAAGCTAAAGGGCAGGGTACAAAATATTTAAAAAGCAGGACATGTACTTTTAAGATTTACAAGGCAGGGTAATGAAAACATCTTAAATTTCTTTTTCACTGCTGCAAGGCCTAAATTGTAATTCTGAAAATGCCACTTTGCCTTCTTGCCACTGGACCTGCAACTTCATCTTGAACCCAGGGCCTCAGAGTGACTCTAATGGTTTTTGTGTTGACCTCCTGCTGTGAACCTCAGAAAAAAGGCTCTCCAACCTGCTCCTGGACCCAGCTGCAGCAAGTTCTTGACCCCCAAGTGAAGGCCCATAGGGGCTGGACCCTTGGTATGGTGCATAGGCTCTTAAATCACACTTTTGGGTTTTTTGTGACTACAAATGGGCCTGTTCATACCGAGACCTCAGAGATTATGCCGAAAATTAACACAAGCCGCCACCAGCACTTTTCTTAGCACAGCAGCATTGACAGTCTGGAGGGGACCGCTACATGAAGCCACAGCCCATCTGTTTGAATTGCCCGGCCTGCTCTTCACACCACACCAACTACTGTCCTTGCTCCCTGTGACCCACTCTAATGCAAACAGGACTCTTACCACACAACTTGAGAAGGTAAAGCATCAGCAGAACTATTCTGGGACTGTATCTGACCTGCACTACCTTGCGGTCTGCCTGAACTCTTGACTTTGACCTGGTCCAGGTTGACCAGATGGCTGCTGTTAGTGTTTTGTGCTGATCAGCACTATTTTTTACTTCATTCTTTAAAAATTCATAACTCTGGTCATACCAATTGGATCTTTGTAATTTTGGCCTTGTTTTATTACATTCAGCTCTATATTTCACATCTGCTGTGGTATTTTCTTTATATGGTATCTTCACTGTTTGAAATAGTGCACCAATGCTTAATACATTGCCAGGGGCTGAGAAAAAGGGTGTCCTAAGACATGCTGTCCCAATGCAAATTTCCACAGGCATTTTACCTTGTGTCCTTAGGTAACTACAGCTCAAGCTCTCGCCATTCGTGCTAATTACCACACACATTACACACATATTACATCAGTGATGGCATCTTCTATGACATCATTGATAATATCACTAAAATGTTTGCACTGAAATTACTGATGCTAAAACTATGCATGGCACGGGTGTGAGTTATAGTTATAGGCATGAGCTATAGTTACTTGAGATAACTATAACTGTAACTGCTTAATTTCTATGGTTTTTGTGTGTGTAAAATCTGACTCTAACTATAATGTCACTGTAACCTTTGCTTTTAAAATAAAACATATATATATATATATATATATATATATATATATATAAAACGTTCAACACTCCCTTCAATATCAGGAGAGCCAGGACACCTCCAATATGAAAATTCAATTTATTTCAGCACAAAAATCCAACGCGTTTCGGCAGCAGCCTTACTCATGGATACAACATTACTAAAGTGCTCCACATAAATAACCCAAATAAATCATGAACATAAACAAAAGACAAAGCCTAATTCATTCACCAAAGGCACGTATTGCAGCAGCCATCTTTAAAGTGCATATTCAGTCACAGTACATAGTGATTAGCAACTTGTTGGTCCCAAAGTTCGTTAAAAATCTCTCACATAAAATTCTTTATATCAAAATCTAGTCAAAAGGATTCATCATGGTGTTACTTTCCAACAGATAAAAGCTTATTACAAAATTCTAAAGTTGTAAAATTATTACATTATAAATTATTCATTGTGACATTGGGATAAAATATCTGTATATATTTTCAAGTTAAAATCCAATATACTCAATATAAACATTTAATAATTATACCCACGTCTAAATTACTACCATTAGATGTTATAACGCCCGAAGGGGAAACATACTCGTTAATGGCTTCTCTGGAGGAAATCCTATCATGATAATGGTATCATTTCAGAATTTATTGACAACTCACTATATCCTACTTGTTTATTGAGCCTTCTTTACCCAAGTGGGTAGACGTACCAACTCTGTTGCTATAAACAAACTCCTAAAAGCCCAACCCCTAATACCTTAATAAATAAACATCTGAATAGATCCAATGCTAAACTGTGTTGTTGTATTGAAAAATCACCACATTCCCCAATGTACTTTAAAATATGTCAGTTACCCTAGATGGATACTTAGCTCTTCACTCGAGTTCAGCCCTACTGGTTCCAATGACTCAAACTCTATTATATATTTAGACTCCAAGATGCGCAGCAACCTTTCTCTGTTGCTGCCCCTTTTGTTAATCCTAACTTGGTCAATAACTACAAACTTCAACAAATTTTCATTGCCAAAATGTTGAGTTAAGAAATGTCTGGCTACCGGGTCGTTTTTATCATAGTTCTTAATAGCTCGTCTGTGTTCTAGAACTCTTTTCTTCGCACTGTGTATCGTGCTCCCCACGTATAGTTTGTCACATGGGCAAATCAGGCAGTAAACACAATAAGTTGTGTTGCAATCGTAATTACCTCTAATTACAAAACTGTCTGTTCTTCCTGGAACATTCACTATCCTACAATTATTACTAGTTCTGCAGGCTTTGCATTTCATACAGCAGGCAAAACCCACTACTCTGGTACTCTTGACTTGTCCCTTCAATGTTACATCGTTGCAACATAAATTATCCTTAAGAGATCTATTCCTCCTAAAGGTTATTTGGGGATTGTCACCAATCCAATTATTCAGAATAGGGTCGGTCTGTAAAATATGCCAACTCTTGCTGAGAATGGAACGTATTTTGTAAGACTGATTGCTATACGTTGTAATGAATCTGATCGAGTCATTGTCCTCCCTTTGACTCTTATTCGTCCCATATAGGACATCATCTCTTTTAAAAGTCTCGACTTTCCGTCTGGCTTGATCAATAACCTTAACCCCATACCCTCTGCTCCTGAACCTATTGCACATTACTTCACACTCCTGTTGAAAGTCAGCTGTTTCACTACAGTTTCTCCGGGCTCTCAACAGCTCACCAAACGGAATGTTTTCGTATTAGAGCCCCCGGGTGTGCACTGTGGGCGCAAAGCAGGCTATTTCCGGCCGTCGCTTTCCTAAACAATTTGGATACCAATCTATTGTCCCTTACAGAAATTTCTACATCAAGGAACTCAATGCGACTTGAATCTAACTGTTCGGTAAATCTCAAATTGCATTCATTGTTGTTCAGATCCCGCACAAATTGCCTCGCTGCTTTTTCATCACCCCTCCAGATTACAAAACTTTTGTCAATAAAGCGACACCATAGGACCAAATTGGTATCTAATTGAGTGAACCCATCTGATACCTGTTCCTCCCACCAGCCCATAAACAAATTTGCATAGCTAGGGGCAAAACAGGTGCCCATAGCTGTCCCCTGCAATTGCTTGTACAAATGATTATCAAAGATGAACAAATTGTTCTTAAGACAGAACTCAATCATAGTGCATAGCATTTCTGAGTGAAAGAAAAAAGACAGTGAGCTTGCTCTAGGGAAGTGTCTAATGGCTTTTACCCCCAAATCATGATCTATACTGGTATAGAGGCTAGTCACATCTAAGGTTAATAATAGGAAATCATCCTCCCATTGGATGTCCTCAATGATTTTTAGGAAGTGTGTGGTATCTTTCACATAGGAAGGTATTGATTCAACAAAGGGGCGTAGAAAATAATCAATACATTTTTCTGTATTTTCCAAAAGAGACTCCATAGCAGAAACTATAGGTCTCCCTGGTGGGCTAACCATATCTTTATGCATCTTCGGGAGGAGATACAATACTGGAATCTTCGGATGGTCAACCTTAAGAAACAAAAATTCATCCCCTGTTATCATGCCCTGATCTTTCCAATCCATTAGCATGTTGTAGTATTTCTCATTCATTAATCTCACATCTCCCCAACTCACTTCCTCATAGCATTGGGTGTCGCTGAGCTGCCTCACTCCTTCTGCCACATAATTAATGGTGTCCTGTATAACTACATTGCCCCCCTTGTCAGATTGCCTAATGACAATAGTATGATCTTTCTTCAGTTCTTGGAGAGCTTGCCATTGCTCACCCGATAGATTATTGTTTTTTACATTCATCACACCATATCTCAGCTTCTTTACTTGCTTCATCATTTCCCGTTCAAAAACATCAAGAGCATCACAGTAAATGGTAGGTAGAAAGGTAGATTTCGGTTTGAACTTGCTAGGACATATGCCATCCAGGGCAGTATCTGTTCCCATCAAGTTCAAAATAGGATCATCATGAGCATCCACCCCCTCACAAAGGTCCATTGCTGTATGTAGCACATCAATATCAGAAATACACAAGTTACTCACATTTTTCACTACCCCCACTTTCTCATCATTTGTTACCTTAGTATGGTACCACTTTTTTAGTTTCAATTTCCTAATGAACTTCAAAGTGTCAATCCTAGTTTGGGTATAACTAAAGCAACTGGTTGGGCAGAAGGACAAGCCCAAAGATAGGAGGTCCTCTTCAACAGCAGACAACACCCTGCTGGAGAGATTCACAACATCCATAGTTTTTACTTGCGTGCACGAGTTACCACTCCCAAGGGCCTTGTGTCGTCTCCTACGTCCCCTCTCCTTGGCTTGTCTGTTCTTCTTCCTCTTCCTCTGACTCCTCGTCCTTTGCCCCTCTGTGAGTGAGTTCCTTTGTGCTGTTCCATCCTTCCCTGGTTCAACAGTCTGAATTGCTTTAAAAAATTCAATCAGTCCGCTTTTCTATCTGATATCGGAGCCCCCAACAGAACCGTATAAGGTACATCCGAGAGGTTCCCATCTGAAATATCACTTTCCTCTTGTTCTTTAACCGGCTGACTTAATCGTTCAGTATCCCTCACGTTCATCTCGGTGATCTCCTCATTGTACATATGGTCATATTTCCGTTGAAAAGTTAAAGATACGACCAGCTTGATAGTCCTCTGCTTTTTACCAGTGATCTCTTCCTCTAATTTGCAGAGTTTTTTCTCTAAGTTCTTTATATGCTCATCAAATGTTTCTTGCGTAACTAATGACAGTAGCTCCAATCTCACTTTTTCCATCTCCTCCAAGATTTTGCTCCTATCCTTTATTGCATATTTGGTTAATATACGCATCATATTCAATGAGCTTTGTTTCGAATTTTCAGCCCACTCCTTGAGCATTTCTGGATCAGGATCATCGTAAGTTGGTATAGTGTAAATCCATGAGTAAGGCTGCTGCCGAAACGCGTTGGATTTTTGTGCTGAAATAAATTGAATTTTCATATTGGAGGTGTCCTGGCTCTCCTGATATTGAAGGGAGTGTTGAACGCTATATTAGGGCCTCTCGGAGCCCACCCAGGACCACTGCGTTGAGCACCTGCATTCCGGGACTTGTGTACGAAGAATATATATATATATATATATATATATATATATATATATATATATATATATATATGACATCTCAAATGACATAATTGATTGTTAAAAAAATGTTATAAAGGGATGATATGTGAGCAATGGAATGTTGAAATTATGCTGTGAAAGCCTATGTATAAAGAAGAAAGATTTTACATTTTATTAATCTATACAAATCTACATTAAAACACTATCTGCATTCACAATGTGTTACCACATTCTTCAAAAAGCTATCAGTTTTACAGCTTTGATTCCATTGAGATGGCATTCTAGTATGCTACACTGTTCTCAGTACTGGATCTTAATGCTTTAGTTGCTCATTACTTTACAAGACTGTTAGTGAAGCAACAACAGAACACTGATAAGGCAGTGAATGCTCATTTTGGTAAATGGCTTTTGTCATTTTAAAGCTCGGCAAGGTTGACACTGTGTCAAACCTATGCTTAAAGACTTTGCTGTGCAAGTGGCAAAAGACTTTGTCATTATCTAGCTCGGCGTGGATAGCACTGCACTGTGCTGATCCAATGCATAAAAACTTTGCTAGATAAACAGACATTTGAGGAGAGCAAATCTAGAGTGTCGTTGGTGATGCAGGGTGGTCCTTACTAGAGCTGCTCTCCACCTAAACTTGGGAACTACCCAGAGTTATCTATTCTTTTTTGCATAATTTATGCGTCACTCTAACCCTGAAAGGGAATTGTTTTGACTTATACTGGGTGCTCCCTTGTGTCTGGACAAAGCTAAACCTCTCTGATGAGCTCTAATGAGAGCAAAACATGTGTCAGGGTTTTCTTTTACTCATTCCAGGTTGGCTTGGATGGTATTTTACCAGTCCAAAGGAGTAATAGTGTGCCTGGAGTGGTAAATGGCTTCTGTAATTTTACAGCTCAGCAAGGTTGACACTGTGCCCAACCTATGCTTAAAGACTTTGCTGTACAAGTGGCAAAATACTTTGTCATTATCTAGCTCGGCATGGATAGCACTGTGCTTGTCCAGTGCTTAAAAACTTTGCAAGATAAACATACATTTGAGGTGAGCAAATCTAGGCCCGTATTTATACTCCGTTTGCGCCGAATTTGCGTCGTTTTTTTCGACGCAAATTCGGCGCAAAACGAACGCCATATTTATACTTTGGCGTTAGACGCGTCTAGCGCCAAAGTATTGGCAAATAGCGTCATTTTTTTGCGTAAACGCCTTCCTTGCGTTAATGAGATGCAAGGAAGGCGTTCCCGTCTAAAAAAATGACGGCGACGCAAATGCGTCGTATTTATACTCCCGGGCAAAAATCACGCCCGGGAGTTGGCGGGTCAAAAAACCCCGCATTTGCGCCACTATTTAACGCCTGGGTCAGGGTAGGCGTTAAGGGGCCTGTGGGCTCAAAATGAGCCCACAGGTGCCCTCCCCTGCCCCCAGGGACCCCCCCTGCCCCCAGGGACCCCCCCTGCCACCCCTGCCCACCCCAGGAGGACACCCAAGGATGGAGGGACCCACCCCAGGGACATTCAGGTAAGTATAATTTTTTATATTTTTTTAATTTTTTTGGGTGGCATAGGGGGGCCTTATTTGTGCCCCCCTACATGCCACTATGCCCAATGACCATGCCCAGGGGACACAACTCCCCTGGGCATGGCCATTGGGCAAGGGGGCATGACTCCTGTCTTTACTAAGACAGGAGTCATGAAATGGCGTCTGGGCATCGTAAAAAAATGGCGCAAATCGGGTTGAGGCGACCTGACTTGCCCCATTTTAAGACACCCTAACGTCATTTTTTCCCAACGCCGGCGCTGCCTGGTCTACGTGGTTTTTTTCCACGCACACCAGGCAGCGCCGGTCTGCTTGCGCCGGCTAACGCCATTCCATAAATACGGCGCCCGCATGGCGCTTCAGAATGGCGTTAGACGGCGCTAAATTTTTTGACGCTAAACTGCGTTAGCGCAGTTTAGCGTCAAAAAGTATAAATATGGGCCCTAGAGTGTTGCTGGTGTTGCAGGGTGGTCCTTACAAGAGCTGCTCTCACCTAAACCTGGGAACTACCCAGAGTTCTCTATTTTTTTTGCACACACATTGTGTGTTTAACATCTCAAATTACATAATTGATTGTTAAAAAAAAGTTATAAAGGGATGATATGTGAGCAATGGAATGTTGAAATCATGCTGTGAAAGCCTATGTATAAAGAAAAAAGATTTTACATTTTATTAATCTATACAAAGCTACATTAAAACACTATCTGCATTCACAATGTGTTACCACATTCTTCAAAAAGCTGTCTGTTGTACAGCTTTGATTCCATTGAGATGGCATTGTAGTATGCTACACTGTTCTCATAAGTACTGGATCTTAATGCTTTAGTTGCTCATTACTTTACAACACTGTTAGTGAAGCAATAATAGAACACTGATAAGGCAGTTAATGCTCCTTTTGGAAGTATATAATTTGCTCAGAATATCAGAATTTATTCTCACATGACTGAGGAAGAAAGTGTGCTCTAGCTTTTTGCTTTTAAGGTAACTTCCATAACCTCTATGACAAGATAATGAGAGAAAACTGTTTTCTCTTGGACATGGGTCATCAAATCAAAGAGGGTCAGAAATGTTTCACAGGTTAGAAAAAGCTAAAAATTCACCAGAATTCCTAAAGTGAACACCAACAACAAATGATTTTTTATTGTGACTAAAATCTGTTGTCATTCTTTATGTGTGTCTTGTTGCAGCCCTCAAACCCTGGCATTTACTAAAATGCATTTCAATGAGGACCATGTCCAAAATCTAAGGTGCTCATTGCAAGTTTGTCGGTCTTTTCCGAAGACTGCTGTGTAAGTGGGTGCTGAAAGAATGCTAGTCATGGCGGTCTGAAGACCGTTGTATTACGAGTCACCAACACAACGCTGCCAGAAAACAGAAAAAAATCCGACACTGTCAGCCTGATCAATGGTGGGAGAGAGGCGGTTCTACCACCAGCACTGCCATGCCAAGAGCAGCCCGCCTTCCAAATTCTGACTCACAAATCAGCACCACGGTCTTTGCACTGCGGTAATCCATTGGTGGTCCGAACTGCCGCGGTCAGAAGGCACCTCCACCAGAACACAGCACCAAAGTTTGACAATAGCAATACCCCACAAGTGATACACATATACACACACAGCTGATCACCGCACCCTATAACACACACCCTCACATACTCATAATCCTTTGCACCCAGAAAGTCTGACATAGCAAGGCAAAACCACACTGACAGAAGGCACTGCACCTAGAAATCACAGCCACCATCACACTGAACACACATCACACAACACACAACAACACAAACCACATGTACACCCTAGGACTCAACCTCATACCAACAAACAGCACACCGTGCATCCCTGCACATTACACACCTCTCCACCCACAACACAACTACCATGTCACCCCAAAAACACCCCTGATTTACAGATGAGGATTTGAGGTTCATGGTCGATGAAATTGTCAGAGTGGAGACAACTGTTAGGAGCACAGATCCAGCAGACATCCATAGCCTGGAAAACAGAGTTATGGCAGAGGATCGTCGTCAGGGTGAACGCAGTGGGAAACCATCCAGGCACAAGGGACGACATCGGAAGAGGTGGAACAACCTACGGGAGAAGGTACGGGCCATGCCATCTGACATCAAATCACCATCATGAAGACTGGCTGTGGGCCCCTACCACCTCCCCCAGAGTACTTATCAAGGGAGGAGAAGGTCTTGGCCATCCTACACCCCGAGGGGCTGACGGAAATACAAGGAGGACTGGACTCTGGCAAGTCAACAACACTTCCCTGTCACCATGTACCCCTGCACATCATGTACCCCACCACCCTATCACTACCTCACACCACCCTCACACGCACTAAACACCATGGACCCAATGCCCTCCCTTGTATGCCACACCTCCTTACTAACACCATTCCCTCATAGGCCCACATAGAGCATGTATTTCCCACACTATATCAAGTAGAACAACTACCACAATGCAACACTCCCTACCCTTGAATGACAGCAAAATCTACTCCATATTTGAGCACCTGCATGTATACCCATGTCACCCCCCTTCACCAACAAGAAATTGGAACGCACATTAGTACATGGCAATGACAGTAGGCAAGACCAAAACCAAATATAGAGCCAAATTGTACCATAGCAACTTTCAACTGATGCAAAAACAAGCATTAATCAATAAACTTCAATGCCAGTACTGCTGTGCAATTCCAGACAATGATCACAAACACCCATGTGTACCACCAGTACAATACCATCATATAACACAGTACCTCTCATTTCACAGGTATGCCAAAGACTGAGACACAGCAGAGTATGCCAGAGACTGAAAGCCCAGCCCTGGATGTAGGCCCAATAGAGGAGAAATACCCTGTATGTCTGGATAGGGATGACTTACCTGGCCCATCAGGCTACCACCACCAGCATCACCCTGCCCACGACAGAATCCCCCTCCCCTGTGGCATCCATTGCAAACAGCAGAGCCCACCTTCCCAAACCTGTGTCCCAAGGACAGATCAAACATCAGTGTGCCCCATTGTACAGGGCTATGAGTAAACACTCCAAACCCAAGACAATGAAGGTCCAGGTGTCAGTGGGAGGGGACACACTGCACCAGGGGCATGGGCTTAGGGGCCAAGTGCCAGTGGGAGGGCAATGGAGGATCAAGGGATGATGCAGCAACAGGACACGACTGGCCAAGAGGCCATCTCCAGGGTCGTGGGAGCCTACCAGCAATCCCAGGACACGATGGACCAGATACTCACCACCTTGTAGGAGAACCAAATGCTGCAGAGGGAACACCACCAGGAGACCATGCAGCAGTGGCAGGCATACAGTGCCACCATGGTCTTCATGTTAGGGGTGCTCAAAGAAGACACTACCATCCTGCAGCTGTCCTCCACCCAAGACCAGCCCCCTCCAGTAGTCGCACAACACCAGTGCCCTTGACATCTACACCTGCTACTGGAATAGAGGCCCAGCGAGAGGACCCACAGGCCACCAGCACCCTTTTCTCAAAAGCTGAGGAACTCCACTGTAAAAGAGGTCGACCATCCAGACATCCGACAGGGTCTGAGGCCAAGACCAAACACATCACTAGGAAGTGTTCCGAATCCTGAACTCTCACCCTTGTGTGCCACTGATACACCCTGTTGACTGTCCAAAGCCTAATTTACATCATCCAAAGGCTAATGGATTCAGGACCTGTGGAACAAACAGCTGGACCAACCACTCTGATGACTACATAAACCATGTCCTCACTCCTGAGAACTGTGATGTGAAACACTCAATAAACACCAATTTGCGCAAGTAATGGTGTATGTTTGGTCATTGTTTGAAGTGGCATCTCTGTTAACAAGCAACAATCAAATACACTTATCTGGAACAAGAATGTCAGAGTGACAGATGTTGCAGGAATCATCAGCAGGCGTCTAAGCACATCAATTTGGTAGTAACATCCAATGAAAAGGGTGCCAACAGGTATTACAGAAAGCAGTTTGCAAACAGACATGTGACCTGCAGAGGGAAAAAAACATGGGATAAGGCTCAATGTAGTAAGCCATGTAGGCCATTACTATACATCTACAACAGTACTCACATACACAGGATAATTGCTACATAGGGTATGATACCACATATGTATAAGCCAGGATTTTCAGTCAAACACATGTGTAGTGATGACATAATTCCTTATAGATGACATCCTGTACAGAACACCACCTTGCATTGTCAGGACCAGGGAGATGACAGACAACATCTCACAATAAAAACATGATAGGCCTACATAACATAAGTCTGATAAGTGTACCTTACATTTACCCAACTATCCATACTTAGGACCATCACACTTGGGTTCATCTATAGGGATAAATTGTGATGACACCAGCATTATTCACAAGTAATTGGCAGCAATGCACTTCCACTTCCCCTCTGAGTGGAAATGAGAACTTTACAATGGGGAAAAGTGATAGGCATAGTGAAGACTGTGTGGGGAGGTAGATCAAACGTCTGACATGGGCAGCAGTACACATACCTATGAGCCAGGCGCTTTCTCGCTGTAGCTGTAACATCAATGCAGGAACACTGCTGTTCCTCAGGATGCAGGAATCATGTACCTAACCAGGGAATTATGCTGTCACATGTGATATGTATTGTTCTGCAAGGCACACCATTTGTACATTGTTCGAATATGTCCTCTTCTGGTTTCTGTGCACCTGTTCATTGGCCCTCGGAGATACCAAGGTGATGTGAGTCCCATCAATGGCCCCTATTACATGTGGGACATTTCCAATGTTGTAAAAGGCTGCTTTAACAGTGTTCAAATCTGGACGTTGTGGGACCCTTAGGTACCTGTCCAAATGCTTCAGTAGGGCATCAAGCACATCCTATAAGACCATACGGAACATCTACTGTGACAACCCTACAGACAGTCCCACAGTCCACTGAAATGAGCCACTGGCTAATAAATACAGGACAGACAAGACCTGGACTGTTGGAGGGATGGCATGGGGATTACTCAAAGCTGGCAGGAGTTCTGGCTCCGATTGGGCAATCAGTTCCCTAATGGTCTGATGGTCCAGTCGATAGGCCATCATGATGTGCTTCTCTTCCATGGTGTCAAGGTCTACTAGGGGCCGGTAAACTGGTGCATTCCTCATCACTCTGATTTGGCGGTACCTAGACAGGGAGACAAACAACATTCAGGACATATCTCACAATGTAGTATCCTAATTATGACATCTGACAATCTGGAAGTATTAGTCACGTAAGTTGTCTATCATGTTATAGAAAGACACATTTTGCCACACACCATTCCTACCCAGACATTATAGCAATACCTCATATTGCCATAGCTGTGACAAGGGATGTGAACAGGACTTGTGTTGATATGCAAACATAGACTCTCCATTAGTTTCACCATACAGAATGTCAATACAGACATATGTACAAATAATTGTAGTAATGTCAGCTGACACCCACTACATAGCTGAGTGTTGACATATTATAACCTATATTTGAGCAAATCATGACAATATGCATGTAAATACGCAGTAGGAACACGGGTAAACTATGTATATATGTAAAGTGGCAGCCGCCTGTCCTGCATGCAGAAGACAGATGTAAGCGACCTCATTCCACCGGCAGTAGTCGTCATGGTGGAAGGCAGTCGGAACCACCATGCAACTCCTCATTGGTCAACATTGACATCTAAGGGAAAATGGGGACAATGACGATCCCAACAGGAAGTGACGGTCATGACGGCAGCTGTCGTGACTGCCATTTTGTTTAGCCTAACTCACTTGACTCCTGACACTCTGGCAAGAACAACCTCCACTTCGTGTGCTGCTGTTTCCTGTACCTTGAAGCCACAATGGAACATACTGTAGGGGATAGGGCCCCAGCCTTCACTGCTGAGGAGCTGGATAAACTGGTGGAAGGGGTCCGACCCCTGAATGGGGGGTTGAATGGGGCTCCAGAGCAACAGGTCAGTGCAACATTTGTTAACTTGCAATTCGGGTGGTGGTTGATGGCGAAAGTGTGTGCACATTGACATGGGATGTCTGAATTGGGGAACTGCATGCACATGATATATGTGGTGCTTGGAGTATGGGGTATGTGCATGGGCTGTGTATGTTAATTGTCGCACATTGTATAGCGGTATAGGTGTAATCTACATTATGTTCTCCATTTTCGCAATGTTTCCCATGCAGGTCAGCGCTCACCAAAAGAAAGGGTTACGAGAGCCATCGGTAAACAAGTGTGGACCGTCTGGGTCCATAGCCGGTGGAGCACCCACTGCAGGAAGCGGTGAGAGGACCTGAGATGCTGGGCCCAAAAGACTGCAGAGTCCCAGCCAGGGCTGGGCTCCGAACATGGAAGGGGTGCCCATCGGACCCTGACCACCCCCAATGGCCTGCATACTGTTGGTGGCCTACTCAGAGTTCGATGGGCACTTGAGGGTAGTACAGCAGCCGCAAGGGGGTAAGTGCAGACTGTTAGGTGACTACTATATGGTTGTCTACTGTGCCCCTTACTGGACTTAGGCATTGACGAGGTATGATGGTGTTTGGGGAGTATACAGGACTAATTGTCACTCCAAATGTGACACATTGTAGTACGTTAGCTAGGTAAAGCCATGCTGGAAATGATGTGGTGATACTGTACCACAATTACCTCTGTAAATGTGAGTTACTCCAATGTTGGTGCATTTTACTGCCTTCATACTCTATCCCTGAGTCCACTGCACTCACCCAAAGTGATCTTTTTGGCACTGTATTTGGGTAATGACAAGTATGTGTAGTGTACATTGAAAGTGGTGGCATTTCAATATGACTGGACATCTGTACAGAATGTATTCCACACATACCTGTCATAACGTGTGTGTACACAGTACTTCTGTGGTTAAACGTCTTCCATCCTGTCATGATTGACATGTAGCTGAGTATGTTCATGGATGAAATTTATAGATAAGTGAGTTAGACAGTTGACTGGCATGTAGGATGTTCATTCATGTGTCTAGGCTGAAGAGTTGTGGCAATAGGTGATAAGTGTGGCTTCTAGGACTCAATTGTTCATAACTGTATTATGGGCTCTAATTGTCATGACAGGGGCAATTGGGTTTCTTGTTAATATGTGTACTAGATGGGTAGGCATTTACCTTTTCCTCCCTTTCTTTCTCTTCCACCATCCTTCTCTCTCCACCTCTTTCTATGTGTGCATCAGCAACATCTGGCAAAGGAGGAAGGGCACCAGTGAGTGGGGAAGCTGCAGCCCATGGGACCCACGAGGCTGGCACCAGATGAGCGGAGGGGACTAGTGGGATGAGGGGAGCACCATAGGGGAGACTGGTGCTACCACAACATCTTCTTCCGATGCCTCCTCTGAAGGCTCCTCCCTGACAGTTGCAGACCCATCTGAGACCACCCAAGCACCCTCCTTGTCCGCCACCACTTTACCTGCACCACCTTCCTGTAACTCCCCACCCAGTTGCCTGTGCCCGCTCAATCAGGAGGGTGGGTGTCTCTTTCGCCGCAGGCACCTCTGACCCTGCCCCATTCAGCCCTTCTGCCCTCAATGAGGAGGTTATTGACCTCCTGAGGTCCATCTCTGTGGGGCAGTCAACCATATGAATGCCATCCAGGGACTGCTATTCCAGATATAATGCTTACCTTGAAGGCATTCATAGTGCCTTGTCTGGCCTACAAAGATCATTCAGGCTCTGGCGTCCTCGCTGACAGCAGCCAGTGCCCCTTCTTCTTCCATCCCTCCTCCAGCTACCTGTTTCCAATCCACACCCTTCTACCTTCACCCATCTAAAGCACACCTACAGACCATCATACACCCACACAACAGACAAGGTGCACGAAGATAGATACGAGCACCATACATGAACCCACAAGCATGCACACACACAATGCACATCTGCATATACAACAGACACTTCCCACAATGCTTTCCCTTCCACCTCCTCCCTTACTGTTGCATTGCCGCTCACACCTGCTGTCACTGCATCATCCCACCCCACATCCCCATTCACCATGACCATCTTAGCTACCACCTGCAGGACATCTACCTCACTTGCACACACCACCCCAACATTCACTTACACATCTTCCATTCCCTCTCCCTGCATCTCTTCCCCCCTCCTCCCAAGAGACACAAATGCACCCACTCACCACTCCAACATACACCCACCACACACATACACACATTGCACACACCAGCATCTAGGTACAGCACACTAACACGTCACATGAGCACTTCCTCTACCTCCACTCCTGTCCCTTTCTCATGTGATCGCCATGTGGTCCTAAAAAGACTTCCTTGCCTCCCTTGACCTGTTCCTTACTCATGTCCGACTCTGTGTTGCCTCTACATGTCATGGCCCACTCACCCTGCCCGGCCCTTCTACCTCCCATTCCTCCACTGCCCCCACCTGGTGCTGCCCCTGCTCCTCCACCCATTAAGAAGTCCACCCCTCTCAGAGCCAAAGCCCCCTCCCACGCCCAACAGATACACTCCCCTTCCAAACCCAAGCACCCAATGCCCCCCCACCTCCCTCATCCTCAAACCCCTGAGGTGCCTGCCCCAATGATATCCCTATGTCGTGGAGGCCTATTGGCTGTCAGGAGTCAAGTTGGGGCTCTTACATGTGGCCTGTTTTGTGCACTTCTACACGTTGGACTTGCCTTGTGGCACTATTTGTATATAGTTTTATTGATGTTTATGAATATATCGGCCCACATTTCTGTGGTTGGTAAGATTAGAAACTTGTCCTGGTTTCCTTCAACATGGTTGTGTGAAAACATGTTGTTGCATACACCGGGTAGATGATTTGTGCCATGTGCATGTTATGATGTGTCTGAATACTGGCTTGTGTGATTGTATGGTTATGGTGTGTGTTTCTGTGTGTATGGTGCTGCATCTGTGTATTTTTTGTCTGTTGGTTGTACATGGCGTCTTACCTGTCATTGTTTGGATGTCTGTTCAGTGATGTTGATTGTGTGCTGTTTCTACATGCAGCTTTTTGTTTGTGTGGTATTTCTCAATGTGGCTGTCTATGACTGCTTTGTGGTGTTTGTGGTGTAGTTGCCATTGTGTGATAATAGTGTGTTAATTATGGATGTGTATGACTGTGTTGGTGGTGTTTGTGTGCATTGGGCTGTGTGTTTGGCACATGTCTGTTTGGCGTTGTGTGTGTATTAGGTAATTGGCATGTTTGTATTTTGTGTGTGAGTGTGTAGATGTGTGTGCTGGGACAGTACGTTTGTTTGCGTGTGTGTGAGACCTTCGCTCTCCGTGACGAGTGTGTGTGTTGTGTGTGGGTGTGTATAACTGCCCTTCCCTCCACTGTGTGCTAGGCAGGGATACTTACGGTTGTCCTCTTTGTTGTCATCGCTGGTCCTGAAGGTATATGGCGAGATACAACACTGAGAAGGCTTGGAGTTTCTTTACTATGGCTGCCGCGGACACGTCTGTATACCTGGAGGTGAGTGTCTCCTTTTATACTTTGTGTTCCGCCAGGCTTTTTGTGGCGGTTGGGCTGCCCCAGAAATCATGGCAGTCTGGTGACTCGTAATATGGTGGGTGGAAAATTGTTTCCCAGCAACCTGAAAATAGCTACCACCACCAACAGCGGTCCGACCACACTGGCGGTAAGTTAGCTGTTTTGTGTTGGGTTCACCCGTAGTGGTAATATGGCCGACTGCACTGCCAGGATCTAGGTACAGCACACTAACACGTCACATGAGCACTTCCTCTACCTCCACTCCTGTCCCTTTCTCATGTGATCGCCATGTGGTCCTAAAAAGACTTCCTTGCCTCCCTTGACCTGTTCCTTACTCCTGTCCGACTCCGTGTTGCCTCTACATGTCATGGCCCACTCACCCTGCCCGGCCCTTCTACCTCCCATTCCTCCACTGCCCCCACCTGGTGCTGCCCCTGCTCCTCCACCCATTAAGAAGTCCACCCCTCTCAGAGCCAAAGCCCCCTCCCACGCCCAACAGATACACTCCCCTTCCAAACCCAAGCACCCAATGCCCCCCCACCTCCCTCATCCTCAAACCCCTGAGGTGCCTGCCCCAATGATATCCCTATGTCGTGGAGGCCTATTGGCTGTCAGGAGTCAAGTTGGGGCTCTTACATGTGGCCTGTTTTGTGCACTTCTACACGTTGGACTTGCCTTGTGGCACTATTTGTATATAGTTTTATTGATGTTTATGAATATATCGGCCCACATTTCTGTGGTTGGTAAGATTAGAAACTTGTCCTGGTTTCCTTCAACATGGTTGTGTGAAAACATGTTGTTGCATACACCGGGTAGATGATTTGTGCCATGTGCATGTTATGATGTGTCTGAATACTGGCTTGTGTGATTGTATGGTTATGGTGTGTGTTTCTGTGTGTATGGTGCTGCATCTGTGTATTTTTTGTCTGTTGGTTGTACATGGCGTCTTACCTGTCATTGTTTGGATGTCTGTTCAGTGATGTTGATTGTGTGCTGTTTCTACATGCAGCTTTTTGTTTGTGTGGTATTTCTCAATGTGGCTGTCTATGACTGCTTTGTGGTGTTTGTGGTGTAGTTGCCATTGTGTGATAATAGTGTGTTAATTATGGATGTGTATGACTGTGTTGGTGGTGTTTGTGTGCATTGGGCTGTGTGTTTGGCACATGTCTGTTTGGCGTTGTGTGTGTATTAGGTAATTGGCATGTTTGTATTTTGTGTGTGAGTGTGTAGATGTGTGTGCTGGGACAGTACGTTTGTTTGCGTGTGTGTGAGACCTTCGCTCTCCGTGACGAGTGTGTGTGTTGTGTGTGGGTGTGTATAACTGCCCTTCCCTCCACTGCGTGCTAGGCAGGGATACTTACGGTTGTCCTCTTTGTTGTCATCGCTGGTCCTGAAGGTATATGGCGAGATACAACACTGAGAAGGCTTGGAGTTTCTTTACTATGGCTGCCGCGGACACGTCTGTATACCTGGAGGTGAGTGTCTCCTTTTATACTTTGTGTTCCGCCAGGCTTTTTGTGGCGGTTGGGCTGCCCCAGAAATCATGGCAGTCTGGTGACTCGTAATATGGTGGGTGGAAAATTGTTTCCCAGCAACCTGAAAATAGCTACCACCACCAACAGCGGTCCGACCACACTGGCGGTAAGTTAGCTGTTTTGTGTTGGGTTCACCCGTAGTGGTAATATGGCCGACTGCACTGCCAGCATCTAGGTACAGCACACTAACACGTCACATGAGCACTTCCTCTACCTCCACTCCTGTCCCTTTCTCATGTGATCGCCATGTGGTCCTAAAAAGACTTCCTTGCCTCCCTTGACCTGTTCCTTACTCCTGTCCGACTCCGTGTTGCCTCTACATGTCATGGCCCACTCACCCTGCCCGGCCCTTCTACCTCCCATTCCTCCACTGCCCCCACCTGGTGCTGCCCCTGCTCCTCCACCCATTAAGAAGTCCACCCCTCTCAGAGCCAAAGCCCCCTCCCACGCCCAACAGATACACTCCCCTTCCAAACCCAAGCACCCAATGCCCCCCCACCTCCCTCATCCTCAAACCCCTGAGGTGCCTGCCCCAATGATATCCCTATGTCGTGGAGGCCTATTGGCTGTCAGGAGTCAAGTTGGGGCTCTTACATGTGGCCTGTTTTGTGCACTTCTACACGTTGGACTTGCCTTGTGGCACTATTTGTATATAGTTTTATTGATGTTTATGAATATATCGGCCCACATTTCTGTGGTTGGTAAGATTAGAAACTTGTCCTGGTTTCCTTCAACATGGTTGTGTGAAAACATGTTGTTGCATACACCGGGTAGATGATTTGTGCCATGTGCATGTTATGATGTGTCTGAATACTGGCTTGGGTGATTGTATGGTTATGGTGTGTGTTTCTGTGTGTATGGTGCTGCATCTGTGTATTTTTTGTCTGTTGGTTGTACATTGCGTCTTACCTGTCATTGTTTGGATGTCTGTTCAGTGATGTTGATTGTATGCTGTTTCTACATGCAGCTTTTTGTTTGTGTGGTATTTCTCAATGTGGCTGTCTATGACTGCTTTGTGGTGTTTGTGGTGTAGTTGCCATTGTGTGATAATAGTGTGTTAATTATGGATGTGTATGACTGTGTTGGTGGTGTTTGTGTGCATTGGGCTGTGTGTTTGGCACATGTCTGTTTGGCGTTGTGTGTGTATTAGGTAATTGGCATGTTTGTATTTTGTGTGTGAGTGTGTAGATGTGTGTGCTGGGACAGTACGTTTGTTTGCGTGTGTGTGAGACCTTCGCTCTCCGTGACGAGTGTGTGTGTTGTGTGTGGGTGTGTATAACTGCCCTTCCCTCCACTGCGTGCTAGGCAGGGATACTTACGGTTGTCCTCTTTGTTGTCATCGCTGGTCCTGAAGGTATATGGCGAGATACAACACTGAGAAGGCTTGGAGTTTCTTTACTATGGCTGCCGCGGACACGTCTGTATACCTGGAGGTGAGTGTCTCCTTTTATACTTTGTGTTCCGCCAGGCTTTTTGTGGCGGTTGGGCTGCCCCAGAAATCATGGCAGTCTGGTGACTCGTAATATGGTGGGTGGAAAATTGTTTCCCAGCAACCTGAAAATAGCTACCACCACCAACAGCGGTCCGACCACACTGGCGGTAAGTTAGCTGTTTTGTGTTGGGTTCACCCGTAGTGGTAATATGGCCGACTGCACTGCCAGCATCTAGGTACAGCACACTAACACGTCACATGAGCACTTCCTCTACCTCCACTCCTGTCCCTTTCTCATGTGATCGCCATGTGGTCCTAAAAAGACTTCCTTGCCTCCCTTGACCTGTTCCTTACTCCTGTCCGACTCTGTGTTGCCTCTACATGTCATGGCCCACTCACCCTGCCCGGCCCTTCTACCTCCCATTCCTCCACTGCCCCCACCTGGTGCTGCCCCTGCTCCTCCACCCATTAAGAAGTCCACCCCTCTCAGAGCCAAAGCCCCCTCCCACGCCCAACAGATACACTCCCCTTCCAAACCCAAGCACCCAATGCCCCCCCACCTCCCTCATCCTCAAACCCCTGAGGTGCCTGCCCCAATGATATCCCTATGTCGTGGAGGCCTATTGGCTGTCAGGAGTCAAGTTGGGGCTCTTACATGTGGCCTGTTTTGTGCACTTCTACACGTTGGACTTGCCTTGTGGCACTATTTGTATATAGTTTTATTGATGTTTATGAATATATCGGCCCACATTTCTGTGGTTGGTAAGATTAGAAACTTGTCCTGGTTTCCTTCAACATGGTTGTGTGAAAACATGTTGTTGCATACACCGGGTAGATGATTTGTGCCATGTGCATGTTATGATGTGTCTGAATACTGGCTTGTGTGATTGTATGGTTATGGTGTGTGTTTCTGTGTGTATGGTGCTGCATCTGTGTATTTTTTGTCTGTTGGTTGTACATGGCGTCTTACCTGTCATTGTTTGGATGTCTGTTCAGTGATGTTGATTGTGTGCTGTTTCTACATGCAGCTTTTTGTTTGTGTGGTATTTCTCAATGTGGCTGTCTATGACTGCTTTGTGGTGTTTGTGGTGTAGTTGCCATTGTGTGATAATAGTGTGTTAATTATGGATGTGTATGACTGTGTTGGTGGTGTTTGTGTGCATTGGGCTGTGTGTTTGGCACATGTCTGTTTGGCGTTGTGTGTGTATTAGGTAATTGGCATGTTTGTATTTTGTGTGTGAGTGTGTAGATGTGTGTGCTGGGACAGTACGTTTGTTTGCGTGTGTGTGAGACCTTCGCTCTCCGTGACGAGTGTGTGTGTTGTGTGTGGGTGTGTATAACTGCCCTTCCCTCCACTGCGTGCTAGGCAGGGATACTTACGGGTGTCCTCTTTGTTGTCATCGCTGGTCCTGAAGGTATATGGCGAGATACAACACTGAGAAGGCTTGGAGTTTCTTTACTATGGCTGCCGCGGACACGTCTGTATACCTGGAGGTGAGTGTCTCCTTTTATACTTTGTGTTCCGCCAGGCTTTTTGTGGCGGTTGGGCTGCCCCAGAAATCATGGCAGTCTGGTGACTCGTAATATGGTGGGTGGAAAATTGTTTCCCAGCAACCTGAAAATAGCTACCACCACCAACAGCGGTCCGACCACACTGGCGGTAAGTTAGCTGTTTTGTGTTGGGTTCACCCGTAGTGGTAATATGGCCGACTGCACTGCCAGCATCTAGGTACAGCACACTAACACGTCACATGAGCACTTCCTCTACCTCCACTCCTGTCCCTTTCTCATGTGATCGCCATGTGGTCCTAAAAAGACTTCCTTGCCTCCCTTGACCTGTTCCTTACTCCTGTCCGACTCCGTGTTGCCTCTACATGTCATGGCCCACTCACCCTGCCCGGCCCTTCTACCTCCCATTCCTCCACTGCCCCCACCTGGTGCTGCCCCTGCTCCTCCACCCATTAAGAAGTCCACCCCTCTCAGAGCCAAAGCCCCCTCCCACGCCCAACAGATACACTCCCCTTCCAAACCCAAGCACCCAATGCCCCCCCACCTCCCTCATCCTCAAACCCCTGAGGTGCCTGCCCCAATGATATCCCTATGTCGTGGAGGCCTATTGGCTGTCAGGAGTCAAGTTGGGGCTCTTACATGTGGCCTGTTTTGTGCACTTCTACACGTTGGACTTGCCTTGTGGCACTATTTGTATATAGTTTTATTGATGTTTATGAATATATCGGCCCACATTTCTGTGGTTGGTAAGATTAGAAACTTGTCCTGGTTTCCTTCAACATGGTTGTGTGAAAACATGTTGTTGCATACACCGGGTAGATGATTTGTGCCATGTGCATGTTATGATGTGTCTGAATACTGGCTTGTGTGATTGTATGGTTATGGTGTGTGTTTCTGTGTGTATGGTGCTGCATCTGTGTATTTTTTGTCTGTTGGTTGTACATGGCGTCTTACCTGTCATTGTTTGGATGTCTGTTCAGTGATGTTGATTGTGTGCTGTTTCTACATGCAACTTTTTGTTTGTGTGGTATTTCTCAATGTGGCTGTCTATGACTGCTTTGTGGTGTTTGTGGTGTAGTTGCCATTGTGTGATAATAGTGTGTTAATTATGGATGTGTATGACTGTGTTGGTGGTGTTTGTGTGCATTGGGCTGTGTGTTTGGCACATGTCTGTTTGGCGTTGTGTGTGTATTAGGTAATTGGCATGTTTGTATTTTGTGTGTGAGTGTGTAGATGTGTGTGCTGGGACAGTACGTTTGTTTGCGTGTGTGTGAGACCTTCGCTCTCCGTGACGAGTGTGTGTGTTGTGTGTGGGTGTGTATAACTGCCCTTCCCTCCACTGCGTGCTAGGCAGGGATACTTACGGTTGTCCTCTTTGTTGTCATCGCTGGTCCTGAAGGTATATGGCGAGATACAACACTGAGAAGGCTTGGAGTTTCTTTACTATGGCTGCAGCGGACACGTCTGTATACCTGGAGGTGAGTGTCTCCTTTTATACTTTGTGTTCTGCCAGGCTTTTTGTGGCGGTTGGGCTGCCCCAGAAATCATGGCAGTCTGGTGACTCGTAATATGGTGGGTGGAAAATTGTTTCCCAGCAACCTGAAAATAGCTACCACCACCAACAGCGGTCCGACCACACTGGCGGTAAGTTAGCTGTGTTGTGTTGGGTTCACCCGTAGTGGTAATATGGCCGACTGCACTGCCAGCCTGGCGGCGGTCTCACCGCCACCGCCGGCGTGGTGATCCGCTTTCCGCCAAACTTGTAATGAGGGCCTAAGTCTGAGTAATGACTGCCACAACTGCCACAACAAGTTGTCCATGTTGCGGCCAGCCAATTATGATGGGATGCCCCTTGGGACCATGCTGTGATCTCCTTGCCTCCTTATGCTTTTTTTGCATTCATTTTTGGCATGCAGGAACTATGTATTTGTGTGCTGTAATGGCTGCTACCACATATTTTTCTTGTTGTGGCTGACAAATCAGGATTTACTTACTGTCTTTAAATTGCCCAATCAGAGCATATTTGGACAGGACCAATGTAGATATTCCTAGCCTTTTAATTCCTTCATGCCCAAATAAAGCTCCCATCTAAACACTAGGAGAGCGATTTATGTGTTGGTGTTGTGTATACTCTATAAAACAATGATGGAGTCACACCACCGATATAATGGCCCGCCTGCCCGATTTAATTGTGGATGGACTGCAGTTTGGGATTCAGCTGTAACTACTCCGTCATAGTCAAAAATCTCTTTTCTATGGAGTAGAAAAATGGCTACACGTGCACCCACCCAATCATAATGGGCAGTCATGTTGTCATATTTTTACTGTCTGTCGCTGTTACGCAAACCCTTGTGATGAGAGTCAGTAAAAAGCAGATAATGCTCCTTATGGGTAATGACTCCCATGGTAAGAGGAGCATTACTTTTTTTTTTTAATACAAAATTAAAAAGAAATAAAGATAACTGCTTTGTGCAGGGTTGCATCGTGGTGACGCTGCCCTGCGCCAAATATAGAAATGCCTTGACAGGACCCCCCTTGATGGCGGTTCCTGCCAATGTATTATAAATGACTGCCTGCTTGGAAGTCATTTATAGATTTAATGGGCTGTTTGGAATGGCAGACTGCCCATCAATATATAAATCTGGCCTTAATTTCTTTAACACATCAGAGCAGATTTTCATCAAATAGCAAAATGCATACTTTCTGAATAATGTTCTAACTTTTTGCCAAATTTGGTGCAATTCTATTTAGTCATTTTTTCGGTCTCGCAGAGCAAAGTTCCCTTTGATAATTAACATGGTAAATAACATTTTGTGAACTACATCCTTTTTCTTGCCCCCCCCTTTGACATATCAGCATTGAACTTTACTGAAAGAGCTGCAGTGGGTGAAAGTTTTTAAAAAAAATTGTAGAGATTTTTTAAACTGCCTAAATTAATAGTGAAACAAATAAGGTCTTCCTATGGAAACTTCAACCTAATTATGACTAGTACTTTAATTTTGTCTTTCCTCTCTACTCATTTTTTTGACCTTTCTTTTGGTTGTGCATTACAATTGCTGTGCATCCTACTAATACAGAAAGCTGCGTATTGGAATTTTTTATACTCAATATATATACTTATGTACTCTACATAGTTACTGCATCATAGGTAGTGTTACACGGGCTGGGCACAACTGACATTACAATGAAAACCTTTTGAGGAAACTAAAAGAATGTATCCTGGGTGTGTGAGGTAACTTACATGTCCCTTGGGGTGGATTTACTACCAATTTGTGCTGGTTTTTTTCACAAAAGTGACACAAAATTGTGCAAACCATTGAAATGGGGTAACTATTGCTAGTTTATGTTGCTTTGGAACAATGGCGTTTTTCATGGCACAAGGCAGCCTAAAGTGAGCCAGTGCAGGAAGATAGGAAACTAGTGCCATATTTAAGTAGATATGCAGCTGTTCTGTTCCCTGTCAAACAATGCTAGTGAGCAACTTTCAATCTATCAATCAGATTTATATTGTGTACTTATCACCCACAATGGTATCCAATGGCTGAAACTGCTGCAAGGGTCTTAGTAGAAAAGCCAGGCATTGATCTGGAAATGGTTGCAGGATTTAGCTGCCCTGTAGAAGAAGTTGCGGCCTCCATAGCTGGTGCAGCGAACACAGGGTACGCGGGTGAGGTAGAGAGAGACAGAGAGAAGGTATTTGGAGGGATGGTAAAAGCTCAGTTGGTGGTTGAGGTAAGCTTAGGACCTTGTAAGTGAGTGTCAGCAGCTTGAATTGTCATTGGTTGTGTACAGGGAGACAGTGGTGGTTCCTTCAGTGTGGGGAATGTGTGGGTTCATCTTGGGAGGTCCAGAATGAGCCTGCCAACTGCATTCTGAATGATCTGAAATCTTTTTGTGAGGTGTGTCGCGAGTCCTGCATATAGAACGCTACCATAGTCCAGGCTGCTGGTGATGAGGGCCTGTGTGAAGGTGCACCTGGGAACCATTTCTGGATCTTATGTAGCATGCAGATGGTGAGAAAGCAGGGGGCTGGATGGGTGGGTCCTTGACCCGTGGGCCACCAGAAGTTGTCCCACAGTGAGGTGAAGTTTCCAGATAAAATGGCCTTCAGTTTTGTCAGTGTTGAGTTTGAGGCAGTTGTCCTTCATCCAGTCGGCAATGCTTTTCATGAAGAAGTGAAGGAAAGTATTTGCAGTGGAGTAGTGTTTGGATAGCGAAAGGATGAGCTATGTGTTGTCTGCATGGGAGATGATGTTTAGTACGTGTTTTTTTACAATGTTGCCCAAAGGGGTCATGTAGAGGGTGAGTTGAGAGAAGATCCTTGGGAAATGCCACAGATGATGGGCTTGGGATGTGAGGTAGAGAGAGTGAGGAGGACTCTCTGTGTTTGTCCACAGAGAAAAGAAACACTCTATTTCAGGGAGTCACCTCAGATGTTGATCTGGTGAGGTTCTTGAGCAGGGTGTGGTTGGAGACTGGGTTTTAAGTCACTGAGAGGTTGAGGAGAATGAGGGCAACTCTATCTTTTTGATCCAGGAGGATCCTGATATCATCTTTTGCGGCAATCAGGGCGGTTTCAGAGCTGTGTTTGGAGTGGAATCCAGATTGGGATGAGGCCAGTAGGTTGTTGTCTTCTAGGTACGCTGTGAGCTGCTGGTTAATGGCTTTCTCAAGTACTTTTGCTGGGAAGGGGAGCAGGAAGACTGGTTGGTGCTTCTTGAGTTTGTTCGGGTGAGCGCAGGGTTCCTTGAGGAGAGGTTTCACTATTGCTTGTTTCTAGTCGTTAGGGTAGGTAGCTGAGGTGATGGATAAGTTGACGATGTCTGTGAGTCTGCTGCTGAAGGTGCTGTTGCCGAGGTTGAACATGTGCGGAGGGTATAGGTCCATGGGGTATCCTCAGTAGATAGACTTCATGATGTCGGTGGTAGTTTGAGTGGTGATAAGAAGTTCCCTCAACCAGCTTGCTTGTTTGGAATGTTTGTTGGGTTTATCTGTTTTGTACATGGGATGATAGCAGTATGGTGAGATATCCATGAGGTGAAGACGTTGACATCTTTTTCGATGTCTGGTCTGGTGACTGAGGTCTGGTGTCTGGTGTCTGGGTGGTGGGAGATGAGGGTGTAGGTCCATTGGCTTTCAGATACCTTGCTCCAGCTCCGAAATGTGAGGTGTGAGGTGATCTGACTGGTTGGCTAGGTATAGTGAGGTAGGTGATATAGATTATGGATTGGTCAGTCTAGGTGATCTCGGTGATGTGACTATATTTAATTATGTTGTTCAAGATGAAGATGGGGTCTAATATGTGTCTTGCAATGTGCGTGGAATTGATGACTATCTGAGGATCATGATTCCCATTCTATCCATGAGATAGGTGGTGTTGGCATTGTTGGGGTTGTCTAGGTAGCAATTCAGTTCCGCAAAGATGTAATGTTCGGTGTCTTATGGGGGCAATAAGCTCAGGGCTGGTGTTGCAGAAGCGGGGGCTGTGTCCTGGGAGTCTGTAGACAAGAGTCCCTTTGATGGTAGTGTTATCACCAATGTTAAGCTGGAAGTTGAGGTGCTTCATGACTGGTGTGTTGTTGTCTGCCCTTGTGTATTATGGTAATGCCTCCTCTAAGTTTGTTGGAGCTGTCACGGAGGATGATCTTGCAGTGATGTTGAGTGCAGAAGCAGTTTTTAGCCAGGTCTTTGTGAGGAAGATGAGGTCTGGTGTGAGTGTGGTGATAGTGCCCCATTTCTCGGTTGCTTGCTTGCAAAGGGAGTGGACATTGAGACATTGGCAGGTGCTGTGGTGTTCAGTGGTGTGGATGTGGTGGGGTGAATTGGAGGGTTGGTGATGCAGGTGAACCAGGACTGTTGGTGGGTTAAGCTGCCTGCTGTGGTATGAGGAGAGGTGAGAAAGCAGTTCTTGCTGGGTGGTCGGTTGTTGAGGGTGGTGAGTTCATCTCTGGAGTAGCAGTGGATGATGGGAGAGCCAGGGTTCGCGATGCCATGCGTGGTCTAGGCGCGGACGGGTGCAGATGGGCTTGCCCTTGGCATGCCTTTGGTGGGCCAGCAGCGCAGCCACCCAGTGGCCTCCATAAGCAGTCCTGGGAGGAGGGAATGACTGGCAGGGAGGCAGGAGGGCAGGAGCGGGAGGAAAAGGTGGGAACAGGCAGCAAGGTGCAAATAGGCAGAAAAACAGATACAAGTCAGCACAAGAAGCAGAGTGACAATAATCACAGAGCACAATACAGGGAAAACAAGAGACAAGTGGGCTAGAACGAGAACAATTACAGACTACAATTACAGACTAGGCATAGCAAAAATCAACAAAATTCACACTACGATGGCAAAACAAGAGACAATGCATCAAAAAAGAACAAAAGCAAATTTTGTTGCATCTCTGTGTTGTGTGAAAAGGTACTAAATATGCTCCTATGTCTTGGCATTGATTTGGAATCTGCAAAGGGTATCTCCAATCATGTTACATCCTCCCTGCCCACCACCATTTTTGGAACTTATTTTACTCAGGCCTTTGATGTCATTTTCTGATGAGTCCATTTCTTTCATGGGTTGGCCTCAAGGGCTTAGCTAGCACTTCCACTGGTTCCTGCACCAAGACTGGAGTTAGTGCCTTGCAAAAATAAAACATTTCAATTTGCCGTTACACAAGAGTACTCTTGCTGATTTGCCTTATTTTGACAAAGGTTCTATGTTTACAATGCTGCCATATATGGTTATAAAATAATTAATTGATTGATGCATTATTTGTACCATGGATGCTAAGAAGCAGATTTACAAACTTTTCAAGCAAAGCAGTGCATCCACAAACGTTGCTGTGCTGTGTTGCTTGAAAGGGAGAGAGCAGAACAGCATCATATCTATTAAACAATGGTCCTATTTCTCTCTCCCCCTGTGCAGGTGCACTTTAGGCTGCTTTGTGCCAATGCACACACCTTTCACCATAGAGAAACAGGCAAGTGTGTTATGTCAAGCATAGGTTTTGTACCCTTCCAGTACAATATGCTAGGCTTACACATAGTTCAATTCTTTTGCTACTTTGTATGTATGCTGTACCATGCAGTACGCATGTAAAGTTTGGAACATTTTGAGAAAAGAAAACTTTGTTCAAACTTCATACCTGCCTTCAGAAACCATGTACTATCTTTAAAACATCCCCTAGTCACAAAGTACTGCAAAATATCACAAAGAGCTACTTTGCATTAATTTAAGGCTACTTTTCAGGGCAAGGATATTTGGTGGAAAGTAAATCCCAAAGCAATACTTTGTGGCAGTTTTTTGTCACTTTTTGTGACAAAGGCACGGGTCAAAGTGTTAGTAAATCTGTGGCTTAATGTTAGGTGGAGAAAGCAGTGTCAAAATCAACTTAATCCTCTTTGGAAGAATGACTTTTAATAGTCATAACATCTAACAAACATGCACTGATACATACAGGGCAACAGAAATAAATGTCATCTATGCAAAATTACAGCTAATACTCAGAAGCCCACACGCACAGACCAACACATATGGTAGGTATCCATGTGCAAAAGAAGCATGCTATGGCATGTACACACACACACAGAAAACATCAACAACTGCACACACTTACAGTTACAGTCAGAGCATGTTTGGCTGGACGATTGATGGGGAGAAATGAACAACCAGAGATAACAGATCTGCAAACAGACCAACATGTTTTTAGGTACAGGTTGACACAAGTCAAAAGATAGTGGGCACGATTCACAAAGGTGAACTTACAGTTTTGGTCTAAGCTTAGACCAAAAGTGTAAGTTTACAATTTTCAGGTATTTACAAAGGTAAGTTATGAGTAGTATCTTTACATCCACACTCGGGGTGGATCATCCTCACTCGGGGCAGATCATCCACACTTGGGTTGGATTATTTGCAGTAGGGCGTATGAGGCAAAAATGTATACTGACACACCTTTGAACCATCTCCAACCCAGCTCCACCTGAATCTCCTCAGACCACTCCCAATCCTAGCCTTGTTGAGCACACAAAAGCAAAACTGCCACAAACACACCCTTTCAGACCTTTCAGCATATCTCTGATTGTGTTTGTTTGTTTGCCCCTTTCTATGTGACAGAACTTTTGAGGAGAAGGGGAAGAGGAGAGTAGAGAGAAAGGATCTTCCAACAAACAATCAGCCTCTTTGGGATGTCCAGCCATGATGTCATGGTCAGATACTTTTTTCCCCCGATATCATCTTGGAGATGGTTTGTGAGTGGGAGCAGGTTCTTGCCTCTGTGACCTGCCAGCCTATGTCAAGGTCCTAGCATCTCTCCATTTCTTTGCTACGGGGTCATTCCAGAGGGTCTCAGGTGATCTTGTGGGCATCTCTCAGGCAAACCAGTCCTAATGCCTGCATCAGGTACTGAGCTGCACCAATAGGAGAATCCTTCGCCACATATGAATGACCCATACACTGGCCAGAAGGCACAGGGTAGCTAGGGATTTCTATCTTATTTCCTGCTTCCCATGTGTGCTTGGTGAAATTGATTACACTCCTGTGGCTCATCAGCCAACTCACCACAATGCACACATCTTCTGCAACAGACGCTGCTGGTACTCATCAACATTCAGGGTGTCTGTGATGCCAGTGGTAGCTTCACATATGTGCATGTAGTGTTCCCTGGCAGTACCCATGGCAGCTGTGTATTCCACAGATCAACTCTTGCTCAGCAGAGAGCAGCAGCAGAATTTGGAAACTTGTGGCTAGTGGGTAAGTACCAAGCACCATACAAGTGTGATATTGATAATTGTATTTGTACATGTGCACAGCCATCAGACAATACTAATCCTCATGTCACTTACATCTCCCCAACAAGCACAGTATGTACCATTTCATAAAGCATGTACATTACAGATGCATGAGGGATATTTATAAATATCACTCTATTTCCTTCCTCAGTTGATGCTGCATAAGCACTCTCCTCTCTGGACAGGCTAGATGGGTTATTGGGCTTTTGCCAGGGGTCTGGAAGAGAGGGGGCAGGTCTCATTACTGTGTTTCAGTTCAGGACTCACACAGCAATATGTGCCCCCAGTTTCACAGCACTACTCTTGCATGATAAACACACTTGCGTTTACACTTTCACTATTGGTGCAGGTATGACAAACTTGCCATTGGTGCTATGGCTTACCAGTCTTTCTCTGTACCTCTGGCCCTTGGTGTACTTGGCACTGTGGTGGTCATTATGACATTGGCTGTGAGTGATTAAGTGTCAGAAATACCACCAACAGGCTGGTGGTATTTGCCGCCAAATTATGACCACGGAGGTGAGAACTCCCATAGACAGCCAATGTACCACACCATCCGCCAGGGCGTTAACAGCACGCACCACAGCGGTAGCCATCAACAGCCAGGCGGAAGACAAGGTACCGTCCAGCATATCATTCCATCACGATTTCCGGGGCACAATCAACGCCATCAAAAGCCTGGCGGAAACACTGCACAGAAGACCAAAAACTCACCATCAGAGACTCAGAGAAGAACAACAGCATCATGGAACCAGAACTGCAAGTCTTCCCAATGCTCTTCTACACCATGCTCCACCTGGAACGCCAATGCAGATGAAGACGATGATGGCGAATACAGCTGCCTAGCACACAAGGGAGGGAGGGAGGAAAAGAAAAGTGACACTCACGCACAACACACACCAGACACACACACCATACACACAGCCAGCTGCAGCTGAAAAACAATGGCACGCAACACACAGCAGAATAACGCAAGGATAACAATAAGGCAGTTCTGCAAATCTATTGAATGGGAAGAGCCACCAAATGAACCAACTGGATAACAAAGAGATATGTACAACTGTCAACAAAGGGCCATGGTCCAGTCCAATGTACTAAAGGCCCACATGGCCACAGGGCACAGTCTTATGCCAAACTTGTTTCCTGATGACATCCTCACAGAACTGTGCAGGGGCATCATTACTGAAGTGGGCAGGCACCTCAGGAGGGGGGGAGGTGGGGGGCACCTCAGCCGAAGTAGGGAACATGCCCACTGGTTCTGGAGGGGAGCTCCATACCCATTTCTCTTTGCTGGGGAGTGCAAGGTCACAGTCTCTCAGGTGGGGAACATGTCCACTGGTTCTGGAGGGCGTTCCATGTCCAATTGTCCCTGGTGGGGAGTGCTAGGCCACAGTCCCTGAAGTGGGGAACATGCCCACTGGTTCTGGATGAGGTTACAAGCCCATTTCCCTTTGCAGGGGTGTGCAAGGTCACAGTCTCTCAGGTGATGAACACGCCCACTGGTTCTGGAGGGGGATCCATGCCCAATTGTCCCTGGTGGGGAGTGCAAGTCCACAGTCTCTGAAGTAGGGTACATGCCCAATGGTTCTGGAGGGGACTGCATGCCCATTTGTCCCTGGTGGGGAGTGCAAGGCTGAAGTCTCTGAAGTAGGGAACATGCCCACTGGTTCTGGAGGGGGGTCCATGCCCCAATTATCCCTGGTGGGGAGTGCAAGGGCACAGTCTCTGAAGTTGTGAACTCACCCACTACTTCTGGAGGGGGCTCCTTGCACAGCAGTCCCGAGAGGGTGGCCTACATGTTTGCTGCTGGAGGTAAGGACTGCACAGTCTCAGCTGGAGGTGATGGCTCCGTGACCATTGGTGGTGTTGGTACCATGCCAGCCTCTGCTGGAGGTGAGGGCTGCTGTGTCTCAGCTGTGGAAGGTGCTTCCTGGGCAGCCTCCGCTGGAGGTGAGGGCTGCTGGGTCTCAGCTGTGGAAGGTGCCTCCTGGGCAGCCTCCCTTGGAGTCGAAGGCTGCTGAGTGGCAGCTGGACGTGAGGACTCCTTCACTTTCATGATAAGAGGTGAGGGCTTCTTTCCTGTCCTGGCTGTTGGAGTCAGAGCCTTCCCCTTCCTGGCTGTTGGAGTGGGGTCCTTCCTCTTTTTGGCCGGGTGAGTGGGATCCTTCCCCTTCCTTGCTCCTGGAGTTGGATCCTTCTCTTTTCTGGCTGCTGGAGTGGAATGCTTCCTCTTCCTGGCTGCCAGGGGGATCCTTCACTGTCTTGCCTCCACGACCAGGAGGTGCCTCCACTGTCCCCGTGGACTGGTTGGCTGAGGTGCTGGGCTGGGCCATTGGGATGGTAGGGTGGGATGAGGGAGGAGGGATGGGAGTGGAAGTTGAGGGAGTGGTTGTTGGAGGAGTACGTCTGCTGGACATAGGTGCGGGTGCATGTGGAGTGTGCTGATGTGAGGTGGATGGCTGTTGGGTGTCTGAGTGTCTGCGTTTGTGTCCTTTAGGAGAGGGGAGCAGACAGGGAGGGAGAGGACACAGGGGACGCACGGATGGATGTTGTGGAGGTGTCTGCAAGTGAGGTGTGGGTGCTTCTTGGTGTGGGGATGCTGGTGGTGGATGTTGAAGCAGTGCATGCAGGTGTGAGTGTGGACGTGACTGTGAGGGAGGTAGAGGAGAAGGCGGTCGCAGTGGAGGCAGTGTATGTGGTTGTGTCTGCAACTGTCTGGTGTTTGTGTGAGTGCTTGTGGACTGAAGTGTGATGCCTGTGTTTGAATGTGCCTCTCGTGTGTTGTCCTGTGCACATGATCATCAGTATGTGTGCATGGAATGGGTTTGGGTTGAGGAGACTGGGACTGGGAATTGGTAGTTGGAGGGGGAACAGTAGGAACAGGGACAATAGCTGCCATCAGAGAGGAGGCCCGAGCCTGAATCGATCTCTGTTGGGCTGCCAATCCATTGTGGATGCCCACCTGGAATGCATTGGATTACTGTATCTGTGATGCCAGCCCCTGGATGGCATTCACAATGGCTGCCTGATCTACAGAGATGGATCTCAGGCAGTCAATAGCCTCCTCACTCAGGGCAGCAGGGCTCACTGGGGTAGGGCCTGAGGTGCCTGGGGAGAAGGAGGTGCTCACCCTCCTGGGTGAGTGGGCACGGGCAAGTCGCTGAGGGGCTACTGGGAGGGCGGTGCTGGTATGGGGGTGGCGGCTGAACCTGCAGCTGGGGTGGTCACAGAGGTGTCCGCCACCACCAGAGAGATTTCATCGGAGGAGGTATCTGAGTCTGTGTTGTCATCTCCTGTCTACGCCGTGGTGCTCCCCTCGCCCTCTGTCCCACTGGTTCTCTCAGCGTCAGTGGACTCTGCTTCCTGGGTCCAGTAGGATGCAGCTCCCTCTGTCACCGGTGCCCCTGCTCCTCTGCCAGATGATGCTAATTCACACATGGGCAGGATGGCAGAAGGTAAAAGGGGGGAGAAAGAGAAAGGGAGCACTGAGTCAATTACAGCACCATCACCACAGTGGGTGGCATACACAGCACCGTCACACACAGGGATCAGGATTGAGCACTATGCATTGCAATGCCATTGATTTGGCTAGATGCCACAGCAAGATGAGGGGCAAACACTGCCAACTGCACCACTCTTGGGACCCACAAAGCCCTGACTGACATGGAATGCAAACAAGCTAGGTTACCTGCATTTGCCATACACCCATTACCCATGAGCTGGGTCACGCTGCAATGTCTGGCCTGGCATTAAGGGGCACCCACTAACTCACACGCAACACCCGGATCCCATGCCACCTACCAATTATTGTAGTAATGCCCACTGTACTCACTCCTTGTGGCTGCTGTGATGCCCTCAAGGACCCATCCAGCTCTGGGTAGGCCACCACCAGTATGCGGGTCATCGGGGGATCAGGTTCTGATGGGCATCCCTTCCTCTTTGGGAGGCCATCCCCGGCTGGGCCTCTGCAGTCTTCCGTGTCCAGCATCTCAGGTCCCCCTACTGTTTCCTGCAGTGGGTGCTCCACCTGCTGTAGGCCCCCAGAGTCCGTGCGTCCTTGGCAAAGGCACACCACAATACATTCTTTTGATGGGTGCTGACCTGCAGAGGAAATGCAGACAGGAGGACACCATTACACATAAAATCCAGCCTGTCACACATATGTCCACCAAATTCTGTTTCCAAATCCATTGGCACACACATCGTCCGGTGTCCACCATGTACAGTACCACCAGACATCCCCTGATGAAGCAATGCTTGCACACACATCCCCATGCATTCTTCCCACATGCATCGTGCCCATGGTGTACTCACCTGTTGGTCTGGGGGCCCATACAGCAGTCCATACTGGGGTAGGACCCTATCCACCAGTCGCTCCAACTCCCCCGAAGTGATGGCAGGGGCCCTTTCCCCAGTCACACGGGCCATGGTAGGTTCCATACATAGGTCACAGCAGCACACGCAGTGTTGGTGTCGTCCTGTGGAAAGTCAGGAAACAAGTAAGGATATGGATAGAAAATGGCGGTCACGTGCACGGTAGGGTATACCGTCAAGCCGACTCTCATTCTCATTGGCCACTGTATTCCGTAGAGTGCCATATTAGCCATTGAGAAATTGCACTGCGGTGCAAGACCGCCTTCCACCACGACTCCTAACTTCAGCAGAGTTACCTCACTTTCACCTGTCCCAAGATAGAGGACAGGCGGTAGCCATTTCCTGGTGGTGGACAATGATCAGATAAACCATAACTGCATCATTGTCTAAAATAGCATAGACATTTCCATTCCCACTATCCCATCACGTTGATGCTCTACGTACACTGAGAGGTGGTTCCATTGTTCAAATTGTGACAGCCTACTCGCTCTTGTGTCCCTTAGATATCTACCACTGCAGATGAATAGGAGGAGGAGACAACCCCCCTTGTACAGACCACTTGTGGACGTGGCTACGCTGGAGGACAGGCACATTATACTCACCTGTAGACTGGACAGGGCCACAATCACAGAGCTGTGTGCCCAATTGGAACTTGACCTGATAGCAGCCATCTGCCATCCCACTGGGATTCCCCCTCTTGTGCAAGTGCTATCAGTACTCCATTTCCTGGACACTGGTTCTTTCCAAATGACAGTGGGCTGGGCATCAGGAATGACACAGCCAATGTTCTCAATTGTGCTGGCAAGGATACTGTCTGCCCTGGTGAAACACATGTGCAGCTACATTGTTTTCCCCCAGATGGATGACTTGGCCCATATTAACACAGGATTCTATGCAATGGGCCATATCCCCAATATTATTGGGCCAATTGAATGTACACATATTGCATTCATGCCCCCGCCAGAATGAACAGGTGTTCAGGAATCAGAAGAGTTTCCACTAACTGAATGTGCAAATGGTGTGCCTGGCTGACCAGTACATCTCCCACGTCACTGCCAAGTATCCTGGGTTAGTGCATGACGCTTTTGTCCTGAGTAATAGCAGCATCCCAAACGTAAATGCCCAACTACAGAGGCACAGGGTGTGGCTAATAGGTGAGCCAGAGTCCCCACCCATTGTATGTCAGTGTATGCCTTGAGGTGTTATCCCCATAGGATTGTGTAAGGCTAAAGTTTGTCACTCACTATTTGCAGGAGACTCTGGCTACCCAAACCTTCTATGGCTCCTCACCACTGTGAGGAATGCCAGGACAGGGGTTGAGAACCGTTATAATGATGCACATTGGTGAACCAGAAGAATAATTGAAAGGACCCTCAGCCTCCTGAAGGCCAGGTTTCAGGTGCCTCCATCTGACAGGTGGATCCCTGTGCTACTCACCTGGGAAGGTCTGCCAGATAGTAGTGGCATGCTTCGTGTTGCACAACGTGGCCCTCAGATGGCATGTGCCTTTTCTGCAGGAGGAGGAGACTGGAGATGCCCCTGTGGCAGCAGTGGACCCTGAGGACAGTGAGGATGAGGAGGCAGAGGATGAGGATGTGGACAACAGAACATCAGTTATACGTTAATACTTCCAACGACTGCCAGGTGAGACAGTGGAACTAATCATTGCTCTGAACATTGATTTCATCTGTGTGACTGTGGCATGATAGCATTCACTTCCTTTGCATCTAAACTTGCTTTCAACTATGGCTTGTCATTTTACAGATGTTGGTGATATGACAACAGTGCCCTGATGTGATTACTACATACAATTCCAGGTCATTAGTTGTCACAGCGTCCATATCATTTGCACCAGATGTGACTGTTCCCCTAAATGCACTTTTTCAACACATAACATACTATCAGTCAAGTTGTGTTCAAGGGTGTTTATTGTGGTGCTATAAAAGTGAGGATAAAGTGCAATGGAATGGGGTTATGGTAGAGGAAATTCCAGAGTATTGTTCCAGTCTGTTTGTAACAGGGGTGCAGTATCCAAGGGGCCATAGGAAAGGGAGCAAAGGCAGTTCAATGACAAGGTGACAGGGTGGGACACAAGAGGGGCAATCAGGAGAGTCTAATTGGTCTTGGCAAGTGTCTCTGGCTTCTGTCTGGGTTGCAGGGAACATATGCGGGGTGATTCACCTTCTGCAGAGGGAGGGGTGCTGATGGCCTGTGGGTCCTGCGGCGGTGCCTCCTGCCCACCAGCTGCAGCGGAGGTGGTGGGCTGGTCAATAGACTGGCTAGTTGGTGTGCTGTTGATTCCCTTATGATGTTGGCCATGTCTGCCAGCACCCCTGCAATGGAGATCATGGTGGTGTTGAGAGCCTGCATGTCCTCCCTGATATCCTGATGGTGTTTCTCCTGCAGCCGCTTGTTCTCCTGCATGTTGTAAAGGATCTGGCCCATCGTGTCCTTTGATTATTGGTAGGCATCCAGGATCTTGGTGACTGCCTCCTGGAGAGTTGGTTCCCTGGTGCTGTCCTTCCCCTGCCACACAGCGATCCTCCCAGTGTCCCTGTTGCCCTGTGCCTCTGTCCCCTGAATGGTGTGGCCACTGCCACTGACCCCAGGTCCCTGATTGTCTCGGATGTGAGGTGTGGACTGGGGTCTGTGTACAGATGGGCACACTGCTGATTCACGTGTCCTGGGGACAGAGGTGTGGGAACGCTGGTGGGTGCTGTGGTGTTGGATACTGATGGGGAGGCTCTGTGGTGGACTGTGAGTGGTCTAGGGTGACCGACCGTCAAGTGGTCCCTGATGGCCTGGTTGTTAATCTAAATCCTGAAGTCCAGAGTTACTGTCATCACTGGGAGCATCTTCTGTTGGGGGACTGGTTTGTCGTGGTACCTCCTCTCCGCTGACATTGGCTGGGACACCTGCTGGGATGTAAGTGATGTATTATGCTTCATGCCTGTGACATATTGTACATCCCTAGCTTCCCCTCTATTGTTGCTGTTTCCGTGCCACCTTGGTTTGTGTATATTGATGTATTGTGGGATTGTTAGTTCCCCTATGCTGTGCATGCTTTAGTGATGGGTGTCCCTCATGTTTTACCCAAAACCCTCCCTGTGTTATCACCCATGTGCTGTATCCAGGAAGGGATGGTGGCATCTGAGGGAAAGTGGGGCCTCTCCTCTTGGCTCCGAGAGCAGATCCTTGAGGAACTGCGAAGGTCCCAAGAGGAGAATGCTCGTGCCTTTGCTGCCATCAATGCCACCTTCACATCCTTGGGTGCAACCATGATGGCTACCCTGTCCCAGCGTCCCTCCCATACCACCCTCCATGTGTCTCCCTGTTCATCCTCCCACTCTGTTTCCCCCATATCCCTCGTATCCCCTGTGTGTCTCAGTACTGTGCAGTTTCAGCTCCTCCAACTGCCAGTCAGGAAGAGGCCACCACTGAAGAAGATCTGATTGTAATTGAAAAAGAAGATGACCAGAATGACATTTGACTTGATATTACGCTTTGACTGGACTTTTCCTTTGCCCTTTGTACATACACTGATTTCCCTGACATTTCCTGACATATTTTTTTGTCCAACCTCCTCCATGTTCCCTGCCCCTACTCTGTGAAGAGTATTATCTGATGTTGTATCTCCCTTCCCAATAGAAGTTTTTTGTTTACTTTACCATAATATTTATATTTAAAAAAAGTGTGTCATGTAGGTCATTGTCTGTGCTGGAACCAGGTTAGCTATGCCTTCACATGACACAACTGTACATAGATGGTTTTATTGATGAACATGTCTTACCCATGTTGTTGATACATAAATGGGCAACAGCCACATTAAGCATTTAAACATCATCAACTAAGGCCCAACTCAATTTAGATGTGAAATAAATGTCTTTAATTTACATAGTGCTGTGCAAGCAAATGTTACAGTGTTATGGGGGATCTTGCTTACATCTTCTCAATTTTGGTGGTGAGGATCATTGCAATGTGGCAGATTTCCTGGGGTTCTTAGTTGCCGGTGGGTGCAGTTCCTGTACAGGTTGGGGGTCTGCCTGGTCAGGGGGAGTCAGAGCCTGTGCAGTGTGGGGGACTGCCTGGGCAGGGGGTGATGTGCCCTATACAGTGTAGTGGTCTGCCTGGACAGGTGATATTGATCCCTGTTCAGTTTGGGGGTCTGCCTAGAGGAGGGGTGGTGTCCCCTATTCAGTGTGTAGGTCTGCCTGGACAGGGGTGGTGTTCCAAGTACAGTGTGGGGGCCTGCCTGGACAGGAGGTAGTGAACCCTTTACAGTGTGGGGGTCTCTCTGGACAGGGGTGTCCGAGCCTGTACAGTGTAGGGCTCTGCCTGGACAGGGGGTATCGAAGCTTGTACACTGTGGGGGTCTGACAGGACAGGTGGTGTCAGACCCTGTACAGGGAGAGGACGTGACTGTGCTGTGGATGGCATGTGCAAGGGGAGATTTTCCATTGTGGATTGTTGTGGATTTTCCTGTGCATGTTAACTAACCAGAGTTTGGGGGTGAGATGGTGCGGGTAGACGTGTTGGCATCCCTCCATGAATTGACTGTGAAGAATTTGGTATCATTTTGAGTATCCCCTCCATCCTCTTCATAGCCAATGCATGGTGTCTTGAACTCTCTTCCCTCTGTATGGCCATGATGTCATTCAGCCTCTTCCCAGTCTCTTTCCAGGATGTATCCATCCTCTCCAACACCTTGGTTTTTCTGTGTGCCAACGCTGGGAGTTTGCACATATCCTGCAGTGAGGCAGACATGTCAGATAGTGTAGTCAGTATGCCACAAGTGCCCTGCCTCACATCTGACTGCAGGTTGTGAAGAGTAGATTTGTGCATAGGAACTACTTTCTCCTCTCCAGGGCTGGCAAGTCCCTGAGATGTTAAAGGAGGCCTGGGAGACATTGTCAGAATGGGAGTGTACAGGGAAAGCAACACGTCTGACTTGGATATGAAGGTTGTGAAGAGGTGAGCTTTGGGTTGGGGTGTGTGGAGAATGGACAGGGGGTGGATGGTGGGGTGTAGGATAAGGCACCATGCCAACCACAGCAGACGTGGATTTTGTTGGTGAACTGCATGGGCCAACAAGAGTGGTCAGGGGACTGGCCTTCACATCACTTGAAATAATCTGTGATCTTCCTCCTCCTCTAATTCCTCCTCCTGCGCTGTTCTGGCAGCTACCAAGGCAGCTTGGACAAGAAGTGGGTTCTGCCTTCAGATTGCCCGGCACCCATCACTGGTAGATGGTCCTTCCTCCATGCTCAAGTCTCCATCCTCATCACCTGTGACCAAGCTAAGTATTTGGCTTACAACATGATGCAGTGCAACATAGGGATTGAGTACAATTATCTTCACATCAACGGATTTTAAATATGTGACCTGGTTTGTGTACTCCTACAAGTGATAACTCACACTGTTGCATTGAGCTGTTCAATGCAGATGTGAAATGCAAAAGCAAACTTTCAGTTCCAATCACAGGTCTCTGTGGTATTGAGATCCCCTTACATGTCAGCTGTTGGACCAGGCTCCTTGAGTGTGTAGCAGAAGAATTGGTCTGTGATCCAGCAGCTTTGCAAAGAAGTGACAGCATGGTTAATGTTCTGCATGCATTATATGTGATGAAGCACACCTGACATAAACGTCACTGATCTTGTTGGGTACATTTTATACACAAACTACAGGAGTGATGGTAAAACAGCAATAACAACTCAGCCTCTTCCACAAGGATTTAGTTCATGGGTAGGGCAGCAATGGATTACAACATATTATGACACACTTAACTGACAGACAGATGGCAGTGGGTTTGACTGCTGCAGCCAGGATGTCTCCTAAGCCCCTGGATGGTGTTATCTGTATCACTAAAGTAGTCCTGGCAGCAGCTGTAATGTAACATAATTATTAATTACAGAGTGCAAAGGATGATGGTGATGATTCTACATGTACATGGCAGAGGTATGGACCAGTGATTCACAAGTTACAGACGGCCCGCATATCAACCAGGTATTACAATTTCAGGCAAACATTATTTGGAGGTTACTGAGAACTATAGGATGGAAATAACTAGGGTGTCCTGCAATGGTTACCTTTGGACACACCTAAATCTTAATTGGCATCATGCATCCTATATATGATGCGGTAACTGGTAATTTGTAAAATAGTCTTTCTAATCACGCAGAGCTGATTAATCTTTGCACATCAGCTTTTGTCAGTACATTGACAAGTACATGTTTGATATACATAATTATCAACCAAGGTATGGGTAACATTTATTCAATCCCCCGAACAGGACAACATTGCTACTTTTGGACTGTGAGGTCAGCCATTGCTGCTGTGCACTTTTCCTTTGGCCTGTATTTCCAATGTATGTGTACAACATCATGTTCTATTTCACCGGGCACTGAATAAGGTCATGTACAACACATATCCTGTAATCCTCTATTCAGTGGTTCACTCATTTGTAATCATGGTGGCAAAATGAAATAAACATAATACTAGGATACCACAATTTGGTCAAGTGGAAAAGCTGGGCTGCTCCCCACCTTTATTGTTTTTACATTGTGCAGTTCAACCACTAGATGTCTAGGTTTCCCCTCCTCTACCCCCAACTTGCCAGCCACTACCACACTATCAACATGCAAGCCTGCTGGTATCAGTACACCACTCACCAAAATCATTATTTTGGATGCCATTTTGTAAGCAAGTATCCATGTAATGAACTTAGAAACAGGTTGTGACTCCACCTCTCCATGTTGGACTATATATGAAACAGTAATGAAATAAAAACACCATCCAAAAAGGATCCCACAGCAGGTTAGAAAAACAGAGAATTCTGTGTTAAATTAAACATCACCAAAATGACAAAAATCCAATTAGTAGAACCAAAGATATTTTAATCATTTTAGTGAAAATAGTGACAAAAGGCTCAAAGATCCTACTGAGGATATCTGGACACACTAGGGGGGTCATTCTGACCCTGGCGGCCGGTGACCGCCAGGGTCACCGACCACGGGAGCACCGCCAACAGGCTGGCGGTGCTCCCGAGGGCATTCTGACCGCGGCGGTTCAGCCGCGGCCAGAAAGGGTAAACCGGCGGTCTCCCGCCGGTTTACCACTGCCCTTGTGAATCCTCCATGGCTGCGGAGCGCGCTCCGCAGCCATGGGGATTCTGACACCCCCTACCGCCATCCTGTTCCTGGCGGGTCTCCCGCCAGGAACAGGATGGCGGTAGGGGGTGCCGCGGGGCCCCTGGGGGCCCCTGCAGTGCCCATGCCCATGGCATGGGCACTGCAGGGGCCCCCGTAAGAGGGCCCCGCAAAGTATTTCAGTGTCTGCTAAGCAGACACTGAAATACGCGACGGGTGCAACTGCACCCGTCGCACCCCTGCAACTACGCCGGCTCAATTCTGAGCCGGCGTCCTCGTTGCAGGGGCATTTCCTCTGGGCCGGCGGGCGCTCTTTTGGAGAGCGCCCGCCGGCCCAGAGGAAATGTCTGAATGGCCGCCGCGGTCTTTTGACCGCGGTGCGGTCATTCAGCGGCGGTACCTTGGCGGACGGCCTCTGCCGTCTGCCAAGGTCAAAATGACCCCCTAGGCCAGGACAAAGTCAAAAGTTCAGGCCGACTGAATGAAGTGAGGGCTGGCTACAGGGACCCAGTGAGGCCTGCTGGACAAAGTACATTATATCCTGTTTGCAGAGCCTTCCGAGGATCCACGTTGAAGGTGCATTGCACAGCCTAAGCGATGCATTGGTTCTGAGGGACCTGCGAAAAAGCAATGCGAGCTACTGATTCATTGTTGCTAACCAATACTAAACTGCATATGTGCTCTCCCAATTGACATATTTGATGTACTTATAAGTCCCTGGTAAAGTGTACTACATGTGGCCAGGGCCTGTAAATTAAATGCTACTATTGGTTCTGCAGCGCTGACATAAGTAGCCCTTAATCAAGTCTCAAGCCTGCCATTGAAAATGCTTGTGTGTGCAGTTTCAATGCCACTTCGACTTGGCATCTAAACATCGTTGCCAAGCCTTAAACTCCCCATTTTCTACGTATGTCATCCCTAAGGTAGGCCCTAGGTAACCCAGAGGGCAGGGTGCTATGTAGGTAAAAGGCAGGACATGTGAGGTCTGCTTCTTTCATAGACTAGCATTAGGCCTGCCCCATATACTTTTTGAGTGGTAGATTCTGATCTGAAAGGGGTAACCAGGTCATATTTAGTATGGTCACAATGGTAATAGAAAATTCTGCTTATTAGTGTGGTTGGATTTTATATTACGATTTTTAGAGATGCAACTATTAGAAAGTGACAATTTCTCAGCACTTAAAACCATCTGTGCCTTACAGCCTGTCTCCAATCAATGTCTGGTCTGCGCTGCTTTACAGCTCCCGTGTGCATTTCACCCAGACAACCACAAACAGGACACACAGTCACCTCTGCATTCATCTGCATACTGAATGGGTCTTCCTGGGCTGGAAGGGTAGAGGGCCTGACACTTACATTTCAAAGGCCAGTGGCCTGCCCTCACACAAAGGACTGAGAATCCTCCACTGGGACCTGACTTACAGGACTGGGCTGAAAGGGGAACATGTGCACTTCAAAACTACTCTTTTAAGTCTCACTCACTTCAAAGGCATTTTTGGGTATTTAAACTGGGTCTCTGACCCCACCAACTCAGACACTTCTGGACCTGCACCTGAACTCTGTCCAAGGACCTGCCCAAAGGACTCTCTGGACTGCTTTGCTGAGAACGACTAATGCCCTGCTGTTGCCCTGCTGTCCTGATGGGCTCTGACTGTGCTGGAAGGAATCTTCCTTCTGCCAAAAGTGCTCTCCAAGGGCTTGGAATGGGCTTACCTTCTCTTCTGAAGTCTCAGGGACAGCAAAGACTTCAACCACTATCTTTTTGCTAGTACCCAACTCCAGTGAATCCGGAATGACTTCAGCGATGCCAGCAACGCTGCAGCTTACTCCTGATCTGTGGACCTCGGTGCATGCATTGACTGCACACAACTCCACTGACGTCACTCAGGGTCATCGTGACACTGTGAAGTCGACAGATCATGTTCTGACGAACCAGAACCAACGATCCCGCCGGGTCACAAGGAATTGACGTATCTTGGACAATGCTGCATCATCTCCCCCTGCATCCAGAAGAAACCAATGCCTCACCTGCTTAGCAGCGTGGAACCAACGCCTGTTTCCTAGGAAGGGACTGACGCTGCACCGACTCCAGCGCCACCTCTTTCTGACTCCGTGTGACATCCTTGTTCTTCGTTTTCAGAAGGTACTGTGCCTGAGGGTCCGTGTGCCTCCCTGACCAACACCAGTGGTGTCGGTTTATTGGGAACGACTCTGTCATCAATGGCATGATAGCTCCAGTCAGAGCTATTGTGTTTCTACGTGCTTTAGTTGGATTTAATCTTTAAAAATTCATAGCTTTGCTTGTTTCAACAGCATTTTCTTAAGGTAAATATTCTTTATTTTTTTCTAAACCTGTGTGGTGTATTTTTGTGGTGTTTTCACTGTGTTATGGTATGAGTTGTGTACCAATTCTTTACACATTGCCTTCTAAGTTAAACCTGATTGCCCAGTGCCAAACAACCAGTGGGTGGGCACAGCATAATTTGGATTGTGTTGTGACTAGGATTGTGGTCCCTACTTAGACAAGGGTATATACCTCTGCCAACTACCAGGCCCTCATAACTTTTTGTTCTCATAAGGTATCCATGCCAAATTTGCATCCTTTTTTTTCCAGCATCGAGGGCATTTTAAAGTTACCCAAGGTGTGTGGATTCCCTGGGAGGGGAGTGAGAAATTAGCAAAAACACAGTGGAATTTAGGTTTTGAAAAATGGGTAAAAAGTGCGGAAGAAGAAAGCATCTGTTTTTTCCCTGCAAAAGGCATCCACAAAGGGTTTTGTGGTGCTAAAATCTCCACATTTGCAGCTTTCAAGAACATGCAGACTGGAATTAGAAAACTAAAATTTTAAACACAGTTTTGGCATTTTACTGGGACATACCCCATTTGTCCTATTTGTTGTGCTTTTAACCTCCGTCCAGTAAGTGGTAGAAATGGGTGTGAAAACTATAATGGATTCCCAAAATTCATACATTCCTGAAAAGTAGACAACATTCTAAATTCTGCAAGGTGTCGTTTGTGCAGATTTTTCAAGGTTTTCTTATTTAAAGCAACAGTTGAAATAAAAAAATATTGAAGTTGAGTTGAAAAAACTGTCATTGCTGTCTACATTTTCAACTGTAACTTATTCCAGCTATGGCAGACTTTCAAAAACAATATACCGCTGCGCCTGCCGGACCCTTCTGGTCGAGAGGATTTATAGGGCTTGTAGGTTCAGTAAGAACCCAAGGTACCAAGAGCCAATAAATGAGCTGCACCTTACAATGGGTTTTCATTCTGTAGCAGGTATACAGCAATTCATTTGGTAAAATATAAAGAGTGAAAAATGGGTATCGAGGAAACCTGTGTATTTCTGAATTGGGCACAAGACATGGAGTTTAGAATCAGTGGCTATATGCACATCTCTGAATGTGTGGGTAACCATATTAGCATTTAATTTAGAGGGCATTTCCTAAGACACTGTCTTACATTTGAAAGGAGCAAATGTAGAGAAACACAATTGGTAAAAACACTTGTTCTAGTATTCTATATTTCCCTAACTCTCCCAATAAGAATGTTGACTCACTTGTGTTGGTAGCTCTAGTGCTTGTGACAGGAAACGGCCCAAAACACAATGTGGACACATCACATTTTTCCACTGAAAACTGACCCTTTATTGCAATGTGCATAGCTATGGATTTTGGGCCCTGGCCCAGCCGGCACCTTAGGCAACCTGGCAAACCTGAACATTTTTTTAAGCTAGACACTTAGGGAAATCCATAATAGGGTGACTTGTGTGGCTCTTATGAAGATGTGTTACCCAGAATCCCTTGCAAACCTCACATTGTGTCTAATAAAACACATTTTCCTCGGAAGGGAGACAAAGACTTTCTTCCACCCAGCATTCCCCCAAGTCTCCCAATAAAAATGGTATCTCACTTTTGTGGGTGGGCAAAGTACCCACAACAGGTATGGCCCAAAATGTATTGTAGAGACATCAAAATTATCTAACACAAAACAACCTGTTTTTGTAAGGAGGGCACCTGCGTTGCTGGTACCGCGCTTGGTGGCCATTTAAGGAAACCTACCAAACCCAGATATTTCTGAATACTAGATACCTGGAAAAGTTCAGAGAGGGCTTGTGTATATACCCCAAGTTTTCTTATCCAAAATCTACTGCAAACCCTTGCAAACCTCTAAATTAGTTTTTAAAAAATCATATTTTTCTCACATTTCTATGTGGGTTCACTGCACCAGCACAAATTCTCTACCACCCAGCATTATATTGTGGGTAAGAATAATTGTTGGGATCCACAAGCGGCACAACACCCTCTACTTCCCTGGGTGTCTTGTTTACAAACAAATCTAGAGTTGGTAGATTTTCCGTAGAGACAATGTACAACTTGGCAGAGAAAGACAGAAAAGACAAATAGTACTGCACAACCATTTATTACTCAAGTATAGACACATACTGGTTGGATTTGGCATGCGGGTGAGTGAAAGGTTCAAAATGTATATTTTATTAACAAGAGATTTCACAAAAAAAAATACACTGTTAATAATTGACAGTTATAAAAACTGAAACAATGACTCACAGCTTGTGAGCTGTAAAGCTGTGAAAAGACACAACCGCTTTCCAGGTCATTCACACACCTTTCACATGTGACACACACAAGACCATTCACACCGCCAGCTGCGGGCCCAGCAAATTACAACATTTATATCAACAGACAATGTACAGACAATGTACACCCTGGCAGAGAAAGACAGAAAAGGCTAATATTACTTCACAACCATCTACTACTCAAGTACATCCTCTTACTGGTTGGAATTGTCACGAGGGTGAGTGAAGGTTCAGAATGTAAGATTTTATTAACAAGAGATTTCACAAAAATGAAATGCACTGTTACTAATTGAAAGGTCAAAACCTATAAAAGCTATGAAGTTGCGACAAAGCACCAACAGCTTTAGAGGGCATTCACACACCTTTCATAAATGACACACAAGACCATTCACATCGTCAATAATTGACCCAGCACATTACAACACTCGCATCAATGGACAGCACTGTTCAAGAGCCAATTACTTTCATAAGTCCACATGCCTGACACATCAATCACACAAGCTGACAGAGTGTGTGAACTGGGGTTTGGCTAGCAGTGTGTGTAGTGACCAGCAGCAAGTCACTACTCACATACAGCCAGCCAAGTGCTAGTCCATGCACACTGTCATAAAATGCTGATTCAGGCACACCACCAGCCAAGCACCAATTCATGCACACCGCCCTCACAAACACAAACAAATTGGAAGTAGATGCAAAACTAGAACTACAAAAACAACAGTTCTAATTAAATACATCACACTAATGTCAACCGCAAAATCTGAATAAAAAATATAAAACAATGGAAACCGGTCAGCTTAGTTTTACGCTTAAGGTTGCTCCCAAAAACTCTGTTGAGTGTGGTGCAATTTAAAACATGTGGGCACATATAGCCCAGGTTTAGATGGACACTCAGGGCAGTACACGACTCTCCTTCCACACACCTTCACAGAGAGACTCTACACGTTTACTGGGAAAGTCTTTTTTGCACGTGGAAGAAATGTGATAAGCAAAGTGCGGATTTTTCAATCTAGCCACATCCTCTATCACTCCAAATCTGGGAACAGTTGCCTGTTCCACTACAACAAAGCTGCCTATCATAGATTGCTTAAACTGAAGAAATGTCATCTTTGACTCTGGAGAACAATCCTTGAATGCAACAAAAGAATTAAAGTTTACTAAATGGAATAAATGGATAGCCAAATTGTCATACCAAATGTAAGCCTTATGAGACGCAGTGTAAGGTACCAACCTCTGATCTACACCATCCATGTGCTTATTGAAGTCTAAAATACACACAGGTTTTCAAACTTCAGCAACCTGACCCCAAACAGTCACAGGTGAAGTACTTTCATTGTGGGTGGTAGTCAGCATGTAGATATCTCTCCTGCCTGAAACTTTCACAGCTAGAAGTTCATCACTACGCGAGGCACTGCATGGCCCTCTCTCAAGGTTTTCATAAACAAGCTCTCTGTGTAACCTTTATGGTTAGAGTGGATTGTGCCGCAAGTAAGTGTCCACTTTCAACAATTCTGTAAACAATTGCACACCTGTGAAGAAGTTATCTAGGTGTAAATGGTGACCAATGTTAAAAAGTCCTCTACCAAGTTCCCACACAATTTTCTCATTAACTCCAAAAGTTAATGGACAACTCATTGGGAATAAATACTGGAATCCCTAACAGTGTATACTCTGAAAATATAGACATATCCAGTACTCCTCTCAGATAGCATATACATTTTAATTCCATAGTGTGCCCTCTTGCTATGAATGTACTGCCTAAGCACCAAATGGCCCTTGACTCATCCACATATATTTCTTTCCCTGGAACATAGATCTCTGAGAATAGATCTGCAAAGTGATCAAGGACAGGCTGAATATTAAAAAGACAGTCACAATCAGGCTGATCACATGGCAATGCTGAAGCATTATCAACAAAGTATGACACCTGAAGAAGAAGCAAATACCAATCACGACTCATGGTTGCAGGAAATAAAGCCATCACCATCAATGGACTATTTGACCAATATGAAGACAGTGACAGTTTCCTTATGAAGTCCATGAAAAAAGTCAAACCCAAGAACTTCTTCAACTCATCTAGATTTGTGGATGGCCAATGGCTGGCTCTAGATTGGTGCGTAAGTCTGTCAGTGTTGTCCCTCAAATACTGTTCACCCTCCAAATTCTTCTGCTAAAATAAGTAATAAATAAAGTGTGGCTTTATCACAGAATCCTAATTACTCAAAAACAGTACCTCTCACTTGCCACAGATAGCTAGACTCACCAGTATATACTTGGCACAGGCACAACAAACATCAACGATATCCTACTAGAAGGGAAAAACAAAAACAAAATGACTCACAAGACAACACAATACACCTCATGTACAAATGCAGGGAGAATTTCACACACAATAAAACATAAGCTAAACATGCTGCTATTTTTTATACCATTTACTAAAAAGATCTGTCAACAAATAAACCAGTCCACCGATAAGCTCCCACCGCAGACACCCTTCCTAATTTTCAACAACCCACTCTAATGTGTGTACCTGAACCACTGCGGTCCCTTACAACCTGATGCTGCATATAAATATATTTTAGTCGCTGTTGATTCATGCTCCATATTTCTATGGGTGTGGCCACAATGATCAGCTGGCACCCGAACTGTTAATAAAGATTTGCAGGTCTTCATTTAGACATATACAGTTGCAGCATTCCATTCAGACCAGGGCCCTGCTTTCCCCTCCAGGGCATTCAGGGCCACCATGGTCATGATGGGTGTTCAACTACATTTCTCGCCTCCATACCATCCTGAGGGAAACAGTTGTGGAGAGGAAAAATCGAGACTTAAAGCAGTCCTTAACAGTAAGAGTACCAGGACCAGGTCGTTGTTTGCTTAACCACCTCTATGGAGTGCAGAGAGCACTAAATAATCTGGCCAGAAAGATTTTGGGAGGGCATACACCATATGAGGTTCTGTTCGGCATACCTAGGTACTTCCCAGATCTTGATGGCTCTGGCGTAGTGAAGGCAGAAACACCTTTTGACTAATGAGCGTGTCACTTTCTTGTGGGAATTACAACAGTTCTGTGATGAAAACACATCTGTTCATGCTGCCACCTCATGAAAGAGTAATTTGGCACCAACACAAACAGGCTGGATTCAAAAGGTTGGGAATCTAGTGCAAGAAAAAAATGCTGTGAAAAAGGAATTTGGCCCACCATATAGAGCACCAGTTCCAGTCCTGCGTATACAAGGTACCAGAACTGCCATCTTATTACTTCTGCCTGGTTCTAAAGAAATCTGCTTTGTTTCAATTGACAATGTCAAGTTACAACATGTGGCCAGTCCTGCATAGTAGAACGTAAGGACTCCTGGGTAGTTCCCGTACCCCTCTCACAGCCAATCAGGATATGAATCTACAAATATTAAACAACAATGAAGAAACTTCCCCAAACTTGGGGAAGGTGGAAAGTGAACTTTCATTATTTCCTGTCACTACATCTATGACAAGAAATGTCCAAAGTTCAGAATTATACTACTCAAAAACAACTCAAATGGATGGGATCATTTAATACGAACTACCATTCATTTAATATCTGCCAGTTCTCCTTCACCAAAACCAGATCCAGTATTTGTACGAACAGCTTCTGTTTATTTTGCCAACATCAACAACTCATTAAAAAAAAAATCTGCGTCTTCTGCAGCACCTGTATCAAGAGCATGTAAGCTTTTCAACTGGCATAAAAATAATTATCTAATTCACCCATGGTACTATCTGTGGATTTTTCTGACTTTGTTTGCCTTTTTTCTATGGATTGGTCTTGTCATAATTTTCTTTCTGCTGATACATGGTCATTATCTTCCTGAACACTCTGCTGTTGAGCTCAGGGATGAGGTTTCTAAAACCTTATCTGTCTTTACATAAGGTCCAAAGAGACTTGTCCCTAGTGAACATTTTACCTATTCTGATTCCAGATTGGATTGTTTGAGATAAAATACCATTCAATATCTTCTGTCTGATAGAAATTATTCAAATTCCATTTATATTCAAAGTTTCTAAGAATTATATTATAATGATAGGGGTTGTTTCTGATGACAGGGATGTGCTTTCTGAGCTTGAATATGACATTATGTTTTAACGTGAAGATGTTTATCAAGGAACTGCGAATAATGGGAAAATGCTCTGTTACTATCATTATGGACATTTCTTGCACAAAGCCAGCACCCAGAGAACGGTTTATAATTACACACAATGGAAACATTGTCCAGCTCTGCCAGTGGGGATTTCCAAAACATACATAGAAATGTTACTGTTTTTTACTGGGCATGATGTTAAAAATGCTGAATCTTGTTAAGTTAACTTACCACCTTCAAAATTGCGGACCATTGTTTTAACTGACAACAAATTGATTAATTCTGATTCCTTTATTTCCCAGTTGGCTATAGAAGGAGTGTGTTAGGAACTATTGGCAAACACAGGGAGAGAAAGCTTCAGAGCATGCCTCATTCCATTGCAATTATATTTCTGTTTCTCCGTTAAACTTCACAACAAACAAGCTGCTTAGGCTAGGTGAAAAATAAGAAATTTAATGCACCCAGTATTCCCTCACCTGCTAAATGTGAAAAATGAAAAAAGATTTCAAATGTTAAAAATAACAGCTCAATGGGTAAAGTTACTTCAAATCTTTCAAGTCCTAATTGGTGATTATTATGGCCAATGGACACAAATGGTTGTTATGAGCATTTTGAAAACATCACACAGGGTTTTAGAGCGGCTGACCCGACCCTCGTTACATCAGTACACAACACTCTGGTATCATCAAACTATGTCACAATGTTTAAAATCTTCCACATTAACTACCGTTAAAGAATACCTTAGTCTCCTGTCAGAAGATATAGGGGGTCATTCCAACCTCGGCGGTAAAAGGCGATTACTGCCGGTCAGAAGACCGCCATAACACCGCCGCGGCCGCGGTAAACCGCCACGGTCATTCTGACCCGCAACTGGCAAACCGCCAAAAACCCGACATCCACAAAAGTCCGCCACACCAAAGGTCAGCGAAAAACTGGCGATGACCAAACACCCTTACAAAACACAACCACATTGGACAATTTGAAATACACACACCTGATACACATACAAACAACACACCCACACACCCAATACAATATAAAACACACACCCACATCACCCACAAACCCTTACGACCACAATAGCGACTGAAGGACAGAGAGAGACAGCACTGCTTAGAGTAGACCATCACACAGAGGCAAATCACAACATCACCCACACAATTACCATGCACAAAACACCATACACCACCACACACATCACACTCTACAACACATACAACATCCCTCACCTCATCCACACCACCCCATGGCACCCCAAAGACACCCCAGGTTCTCTGACGCAGAACTCAGGGTCATGGTGGAGGAAATAGTTCGTGTAGAGCCCCATCTCTTCGGGGCACAGGTGCAGCACACCAGCATTGCCAGGAAGATGGAGCTATGGCAAAGGATAGTCGACAGGGTCAACGCTGTGGGACAGCATCCACGCAATCGGGATGACATAAGGAAGCGCTGGAACGACCTACGGGGGAAGGTGCGTTCCATGGTATCAAGGCACAACATTGCGGTGCAGAAGACTGGAGGCGGACCTCCACCTACTGCCCCAGAATTTACAGCATGAGAGGAGGAAGTCTTGCACCTCCTGCATCCTGAGGGCCTCGCAGGAGTAGGCGGAGGAATGGACTCTGGTAAGTCAAATCTTAACTACTTCTTCCCACCCCCACCCCACCTGCATGCCAGAACATACCCCCACCCTCACCCCCACCCCCATCACACCAACTCCTTGCAAATGGCTCACCATCACAACCCACCCATCCCAACACCAAGCCCTGCATGCGACCACAAAGCATGGACACCAAACACCAAAGCATGCCCACTGCACACACACATCACCCCCACAAGCCACCCTCACAAAAGCCCCCACAAGGGAATGCCTGCACTTGGGTACACAGCCACCCACCCATTACACGAAATGCCACACACAGAAGCAATAACCATACCCTTATACCCCTGCAGGACCAGAACGCCACCACACCGCCACGGAGGGTCCAGAGATGTCCATCCCACCCCCAGAAGAGCCCCCCAGTGATGACAGCAGCTCTGTCTCCCTGGACCCAGAAGACCAGCCCGGCCCATCGGGGACCTCGGGACAGTCGGTTCCCCACAGACAGCCACAGGCTACAGCAGACCTAACCCCCTCTGGGAACACCAGCACAGCTCCCACCCAGCGGGCCCATGCCTCTGTCTCCAGGACACGTCAATCAGCGGTGTGTCCGCCACTACAGGGCACCCAGGTTGACCCACCACCCCAACAACAACAGGAACCTGGGGGCAGTGGTAGTGGGCACACCGTCCAGGGGACAGAGGCCCAGGAACACAGGGGAACTGGGAGGGCTGCTGTGCGACAGGGGGGGGACAGGCCCAGGGAACCCACTCTCCAAGAGCCCCTCTCCTCCATCATGGGAGCCTACCACCACTCCCAGGAGACGATGGCTATGGTACTGGGCAGGTTCCAGGAGATCCAGGCACTGCAGGAGGAACAGTACATGGGGTTCAGAGAGGAACTGAGGAACATTGGTTCCGCAATGGGGACCATCGTCGTGACCCTTAACCAGATAGTCACCACATTGCGGGACCATGTGGCACCCCAAAGGGTCCCTGTCACTAACCCAGACCGGGAACAGCCTACCACCTCCGCCGGCGCTAGTGGACAGGAGGCCCCCACACAACGACAGGCCACCAGAACCCCATCTCCTGCAGAAGAAGAACCACCCCGCAAGCGGAACCTGAGATCTCACAAGAAGACAGAGTAGGATGCCAAGACCCCCACCAGCAAACAATACCCCCTGATGTCATCCCACTGTCCCACATTGTCACCCTGTCCAACCTTTAACTGCCCCTGCTCCATCCTTCCACAGGCATATGGACAATGCACCTCTGAGACTGAGAACTGGACTCTGACATGGACATTACTCCACCCCCACCCATCACCGTTTTACAATCATGTACCTAAATGTAGCACTGTAATAAAATCACTTATTGCACTTAAAAAATCAGGAGTCTGCTTGTATTCTAAACAAATGTATTAGACATAACGGTGCAAAAATGTTCAGTTACATTGTGATGACAACATACCACTGTCATACAGCTTTAGTCCATGGGCAAACAAAGCAGAAGTCACGCAGTGGGTTATACAGCTCTGAAAAGGGAAGGGAAAGTCACAAATCAGTTAACAGGAACTGGGGGGAAACACAGACAGTAGAGAGGCAGGAGGCCTTAAGTAAATGTAAAATGACGTGGTTGATTCTTACCTGTGTGCTACTGAAAATACTGTTGTATCACTGTATCCCTGTTGTCCGTGTCGTCCCCGTCGTCTTCCTCCTCTTCACTCTCCACAGGCTCCACAGCTGCTACAACACCACCATCTGGACCATCCTCCTGCAGAAAAGGCACCTGGCGTCGCAAAGCAAGATTGTGAGGCATACAGCAGGCCACGATGATATGGCACACCTTCTTTGGTGAGTACATTAGGGATCCACCAGTCATATGCAGGCACCTAAACCTGGCCTTCAGGAGCCCGAAGGTCCTTTCTATGATCCTCCTAGTTCGCCCATGGGCCTCATTTTACCGTTCCTCTGCCCTGGTCCGGGGATTCCTCACTGGGGTCAGTAGCCAGGACAGGTTGGGGTAACCAGAGTCACCTATTAGCCACACACGGTGTCTCTGTAGCTGTTCCATCACATAAGGGATTCTGCTATTTCGCATGATGTACGCGTCATGCACAGACCCAGGGAACTTGGCATTTACATGGGAGATGTACTGGTCAGCCAAACAGATCACCTGGACATTCATCAAATGATAACTTTTTCTGTTTCTGTACACCTGCTCACTTTCTTTGGGGGGAACCAAAGCCACATGGGTCCCATCAATGGCACCAATGATGTTGGGAATATGTCCAAGGGCATAGAAATCACCCTTCACTGTAGCCAAATCGCCCACGTCAGGGAACACAATGTAGCTCCGCATGTATTTCATCAGGGCAGACAACACTCTGGACAAAACCTTAGAAAACAAAGGCTGAGACATCCCTGATGACATGGCCACTGTTGTCTGAAAAGACCCACTTGCCAAAAAATGGAGTACTGACAGAACTTGCACCAGAGGGGGAATCCCTGTGGGTTGGCGGATGGGGGACATCAGGTCTGGCTCCAGCTGGGCACACAGTTCATGTATAGTGGCTCTGTCAAGCCTGTATGTAAGTATGATATGTCGTTCTTCCATTGTCGACAGGTCCACCAGCGGTCTGTACACGGGAGGATTCATCCTTCTCCTCGCAAGTCCCAGCGGACGGTGCCTAGGAAGGACAACATGGAGCACAGAGTCAAGCAACCCACAGGTACGTTCACACAGCTTGCACAGTACACGATTCGCTATGCATTGAAAGGCTTGTATGAGTGGCAATGCAAGGCCTAGGCCTGTGTGACGCAGTAGAAATTAAGCCATGTGGGCCCTTGAAATGGCGGCTGCCTGACCTGTGAAGTGTGACAATGGGATGTGAGGTCAATGCGCTGGCGTGGTACACCGTGGCGGTAGGCGGTCGAAGACCGCAGTGCAAAGCCGCATTGGTTAACATTGAACCCTATGGGTTTCAGGAGCCAATGACGATGTGCGCCGGCGGTCGCGGTACGCAACGCCGCGGTATGCACCGCCGCGGGCGTGACCGCCATTTTCTATCTGATTAATCACTCGAGACCTGATCATCCACAGGAGAGGACCTATACTGCAAGTGCTGCTGTGACCTCGGTCTGGGAGATACAATAGCTGCTGCGACTGGGGAAAGGGCCCCTGCCTTCACATCTGAGGAATTGGAGAAACTTGTTGATGGGGTCCTCCCCCAGTATGCGCTACTCTACGGCCCTCCAGACTAACAGGTTAGTACACAGGGTGCACGTTGTATGGGCTATGCCTGTGTTGAGTGGGGTAGATGTAAGATGGTGGGGAGGTGAGCGAATGAGGAGTGCAACGCACAACAGATGAGAGCATGTGCCACATGGCAAGGTTGGTGAGGGGGGGCCACTCACACTGACCATGCAGAAAAGTGATGATATTTCCTTTCCCACCCTGTACATGTCACATAGGTCAGCGCCCATCAGAAGATCGAAATTTGGCGTGCCATCGCCAAGGACGTCCGGGCCCTGGGGGTCCACAACAGACGGGGCACCCACTGCCGAAAGAGGTGGGAGGAAATCCGCCGCGGGACCAGAAAGACCGCCGAGGCTCTGCTGGGGATGGCCTCCCAACGTAGGAGGGGTGCCAGCCGCCAAGTGACCCCCCTGATGTTCCGGATCCTGGCGGTGGCCTACCCTGATTTGGATGGGCGCGTGAGGACATCACAGCAGACACAAGGGGGTGAGTATCAGCACATTCTGCTATCTTTGCGCGCAGTGGAGGTGTCTGGGTGGGGGAGGAGGGCTGTGGCTATCTCTAGGCCAGGGCACATTCTGTAGGCTAGGCCCCTCCGTTAGGCATGGCCCTGTGCCCCCACCCCCCACCTCTGTAGGGTGCTATGTACAGCTATCCATGGTCCGGCCTCACCTATGTGTGCATTTGTCGTCCATAGACCTGTAGGCCAAGTCACAATAACTGAGTAGTGTACCCCGATTGCGCGGCGTAGTGCTGGGGGCTTCTGTGTCTGTCCTCTCCGACAACGGTGTTGCCAATGTATGCACTCAACCTGTCTTTATTTCTCCCCCCCCCCCATTTTCTTTGTCTTCCTGTTCAGTGTGCATTAGCATCATCAGGCGGAGGAGAAGTGGCATCGGCGCACGAGGGAGCTGCATCTCACATGGCCCCGGAGGGCCATGCAACGACTCCGAGTACACCAGTGAGACGGAGGGCGAGGGGAGCTCCACAACAGGGACCCGTGGAGACGTCAGACACGTCCTCGGAAGGGAGCTCCCTTGCGGTGGCGGCAACATCCGTGCCCACCACCACAACAGGTACAGCCGCCACCCAGCGCACCAGCTCCGCCCTCCCAGCAGCCCCTCAGCGTTCGCCCCGTGCCCGCTCGGCCAGGAAGCCGGCCATCTCCTTCGCCCCAGGCACCTCAGGCCCTACCCCAGTTACCCCTGCTGCCCTCAGTGAGAAGGTCATTGACCTCCTCCAGACGCTTATTGTTGGGCAGTCTACCCTTTTGAATGCCATCCAGGGGCTAGAAAGGGAGGTGCATCGGAGCAATGCATACCTGGAGGGCATTCATTCGGGTCAGGCTGCCCATCAGCGATCGTTCAACGCTCTGGCCTCAGCACTGACGGCAGCCATTGTCCCTGTCTCCAGCCTCCCTCTTCAAACTCCCTCCACCCAGTCCCAGTCTCCTGTTCCTCTGCCTATCCCATCCACACCATCAGACCAGCCTGCACACACCTCAACACCCAAGGACAGCTCATCCAGACATAAGCACCACAGATCACACAAGCATTCACCCAAGCAACATCCAGATGCAGACATGCCAACAGTCACTACCTCCTCTGTGTCCCCCACCTCCTCGTCTCCCTTCTCCCTCCCTGTGACGTCTCCACTCACACCTGCATGCACACCCCCATCAGCCAGTACTTCCATCACCAGCACACCCTCCAGACCAGTCCGCACACGTGCAGTCACCACCCCCACTGCCATTTACATGTCCCCTGTGTCCTCTCCCAGTGTGTCTGTCACCCCCTCTTCCAAACCACACAAACGCAGGCAGCCACCCACCCAACAGCCATCCACCTCACGACAGCCTCTGTCACAAGCACCTGCACCCAAAGACAGCACACTTAACTCTCCTACAACCACATCCTCTTCCTCCACTCCCATACCCACTGCACCTACCCTTCCCAGTGCTCCTAAAAAACTTTTCCTCTCCAAAATTAACCTCTTTGCATCACCTGACCCACCCCCTCCATCTGGTAAGAGTCCAAACAGCACCTCAGCCACCACAAGCCCTGCACCTACTAGGACCATAGTTCAGGGCTGTTGGAGTCCACCAGCTCCTAGGGCAGGAACATCGGCCAGCAGCAAGGGGACAGCCAGCCCACCCCCTGGGAAGAGGACCAAAAAAGCGAAGGGCTGGCGCGACAAGCCTGAGACGGCTGCCACCAAGGACAGTAGCCTTGGCCCGTCACCTGGTACATCAACAAAGGGAGGCAAGGGCCCCAGAGATTCAGCAAAGGAGGGCAAGGGCAGCAGGGCGGACAAGTCCGGCAGCAGGCGAGCTGCCCAGGAGGGCCCCACCAGCCCCATTCCGGGTGTGACGGAGGACACCCACGGGCCCAGGACTCCATCACAGGAGGGCCCCGCAACCGAAAGGTCGGATGGCGACTGAGCGGGAAGTATTGGCCAGGTCTGGTTCCCTAGAAACACAAGACAAGCACCGCTGAACAGGGGCCGCTGTGACAAGCACAGCTGAACAGGGGCCGCTGTGAGAAGCACCGCTGAACAGGGGCTGCCAAGACAAGCACCGCTGAACAGGGGCCGCCAAGACAAGCACCGCTGAACAGGGGCCGCCGTGACAAGCACCGCTGAACAGGACCCGCCGTGACAAGCACCGCTGAACGGGGGCCGCCAAGACAAGCACTTCTGAACAGGGCCCGCCGTGACAAGCACCGCTGAACGGGGGCCGCCAAGACAAGCACCGCTGAACAGGGGCCGCCAAGACAAGCACCGCTGAACAGGGGCCGCCGTGACAAGCACCGCTGAACAGGGGCCGCCGTGACAAGCACCGCTGAACGGGGGCCGCTGTGAGAAGCACCGCTGAACAGGGGCCTTCCTGTCAGGCACCGCTCCGCTGAGCCCTTCATCTCAAGCACCGCTCCGCTGGGCCCTTCCTCTCAAGCACCGCTCTGCTAGGCCCTTCATCTCAAGCACCGCTCCGCTGGGCCCTTCATCTCAAACACCGCTCCGCTGGGCACCGCCGTCTCTGAACTGCTCTGCTGGGCCCTTCATCTCAAACACCGCTCCGCTGGGCCCTTCATCTCAAGCACCGCTCCGCTGGGCCCTTCATCTCAAGCACCGCTCCACTGGGCCCTTCCTGTCAAGCACCGCTCCGCTGGGCCCTTCCTCTCAAGCACCGCTCCGCTGGGCCCGTCCTCTCAAGCACCGCTCCGCTGGGCCCTTCATCTCAAACACCGCTCCGCTGGGCCCTTCATCTCAAGCACCACTCCGCTTGGCCCTTCATCTCAAACACCGCTCCGCTGGGCCCTTCCTCTCAAGCACCGCTCCGCTGGGCCCTTCCTCTCAAGCACCGCTCCGCTGGGCCCTTCATCTCAAACACCGCTCCGCTGGGCCCTTCATCTCAAGCACCGCTCCGCTGGGCCGTTCATCTCAAACACCGCTCCGCTGGGCCCTTCATCTCAAGCACCGCTCCGCTGGGCCCTTCCTGTCAAGCACCGCTCCGCTGGGCCCTTCCTCTCAAGCACCGCTCCGCTGGGCCCTTCCTCTCAAGCACCGCTCCGCTGGGCCCTTCATCTCAAGCACCGCTCCGCTGGGCCCTTCATCTCAAACACCGCTCCGCTTGGCCCTTCATCTCAAGCACCGCTCCGCTGGGCCCTTCCTCTCAAGCACCGCTCCGCTGGGCCCTTCATCTCAAACACCGCTTCGCTGGGCACCGCCGTCTCTGAAATACTCTGCTGGGCCCTTCATCTCAAACACCGCTCCGCTGGGCCCTTCCTGTCAAGCACCGCTCCGCTGGGCACCGCCGTCTATGTACTGCTCTGATGGGCCCTTCATCTCATGCACCGCTGGCCCATTGGCAGTGCCGGTTCTGTGTCGAGCAGGGCTTCACGAAGCACTCTGGCCACCATGCCTCCTCCATGACCAGTGGAGTCGGTAATCCATTTGATGGACTGTGGCTTTGCACTCCCCAGGATTATGCAGTGGGCAACCCACCCACTGTAGAGACTTGAGAGACTGTGGCTTTGCACTCCCCAGGATGGAACAGTGGGCAACCCACCTACTGTAGAGACTTGAGAGACTGTGGCTTTGCACTCCCCAGGATGGAACAGTGGGCAACCCACCCACTGTAGAGACTTGAGAGACTGTGGCTTTGCACTCCCCAGGATGGTACAGTGGCCATGGAGGCCCCTCGTGGATCTGGCATCGTGGACTCATGTGGCTGAGGTGCCCCCCTTCCCTTCCCCCTGAGGTGCCTGTAGTTTTATCATCTGATGCCCCAGCAGTGTTCTCTCCAATGGTATCTGGTCTCGTGCGTGGGCTTTGCCCATGTGTTTGTGAACATTGGCCCACGGACAATGGAACTTTGGCAAAATGTGCACGACTTATAGCCTATGTATATATTTTTAACTATGTTCATTATTTAATATGTATATTTCATATTTCATATTTCCCATTACTTCATTTGAGCTATAATATACTTCTATTTTAATGATCATTTTATTTTGTCTTTGCATTATTCCGGGGGGTTTGGGGGGTGTCACTCTGAGTTGTTGCTCTGCATTGGTGTGTAGGTATTTGGGGTGGGGGGGTGGGTGTATTGCGTATGTGTGTGCCCGTAACCTTTCCTCCTCCCCCTCCCCTGTGTCGTAGGTGCAGTACTCACCGTTGTCGTCTGCGCCGGCGTTCGTGCTCCTGGTAGAAGAGCAGGTAGACAATAGCTGGTAGGATGTTTCATTCGGGTTCCATGCTGTCCAGATTCCTCGTGGAGTGTACAGTATAGAGGTTAGCGTTTTCCCGTTCGTAGTCTGTTTCCGCCGTGTTTTTATCGGCGGGGCTCCCGCCCCGGAAAAGGTGGCGGATTGGTGAGTTGTGATAGGGTGGGCGGTACATTGTCTGCCGCAAGTCTGTTGGCGGTGACCGCCGCGCTGTTTGTTTGTCCCGCCGTGACGGTCGGAGTGTTAAAGTGGCGGGCTGTGTTGGCGGTTCCCGCCAGGGTCAGAATTCCATTTTTTGGACCGCCTGCCTGTTGGCGGGTTGGCCGCCGCTTTATCACCGACCGCCAGGGTTAGAATGACCCCCATAGACTTACAAGACTTCTTGCTAGGTCCTAGAAAAACACGCACAAAGTGCTTGTTCTATGCAATATACAATGAAATTCAGAAACTTTTCCGCCTGGTTGAGGCAAATAGATCAGGAACATTTGCAGAAAGCTCTAGCTGTTGTAGATAATGGTATGAACACATTGTCCAACCGCATTTGCACCCTAAACAGCATTCTTCATCTGCAACTGACATTATTCAAAATTACATCATGGGCAGATGATGTCCATTATGCAGCTAAGTTGGGCCTTTCAAGGTCTGAAAAGTGGTTGTGTGCCCTGGCAATACATGAACTCCAGGGACCTATTTGCCACATTTAATTTGACGCTAAAGCTGCAGATAATGGCTAAGACAAAAGCAACATGCATCATGTTTAACAGTGAAAAGTTACCTTTTACTGTTGTGGAAATTCCATCAGCAGTATGTTCATTACACGGAGTAATTTGTCTGCCAATTTCAGCATTTCAGTTCATTTCATGCTTGAAACATATTCCAGTAGGTAGATTTGAGAGGCTATGAGATAGGTACATTCTTGAGGTGCAGGAGCTAACCTTTACATATAAATGCTTCAATGGCATATGGATCTAGTGGCTCCTGGTGCTACAATACCTGGCACAATATGGGATACTGCTGCCTCAGCCGGAGCTATGGCTGAGGCACAGGAACATGAGTGCTCCCTCACTTTTCTTGCCAAAGAGCTGACTAACATCACCTGCTGGAGTGGTATCTTTCCTGGATTACATCACAATTGTTGACTTTGGTGATTTTTTATTGGATCACGATTACTGATGAACATTGACATTTGGCTTTAATTTGCACTAACTTTAGACAAAATTCTAAATTGACCATTTTAATGTGGCACATCTTTGGTCTGTCCTGTCTGTCAACGTGAACATTTGTATCTCTTTCATGTACAATTTTTAGCTTGCTTTTAAATACGTAGAGTAGGAATAGTGACTTTAGCATAAGGGTTTTAGAACAGACCTATTTTAGCTCTAGGTCTGAGGTCTGTGCTATTTCTTTTTATTCCTTATATTATTTTAGTACAGCTTCATTTTTGTGGAGATGTTTTATTTTGATCAGTAGCCCTTCCATGCAGAATTTATTAGTTTTCTTGCACAACATTTCATCTTGTGCTCAGCCCAAGGCTGTACATGATTATTCATCGAGTACTGCCAGTCTGAAAAGTACAATGTCTATCATACACAGAAAATATGTGTTACCACATCAGGGCAGTTCTTAGTAAAACAACATGTTTTATTATTAAACAACATGCTACCCAAACTAAGGCAGAGGGGATATTCCAGTCAACCAGCTATCTTATGCTGCACCCTGTCATTGCAGTTCTGCTGAATCCGGCATGATCTCCATCCACTTGGGAGGATCACTAGCAACCCAAAAGACCTCCTTTCTACCTGTCACACATATATGGGGATTAGGTTTCTTTGCAGAGACTTGATGGGAAGATTAGGACCAGCACTGCTGTTGCTCTTATGTAGATTTTTAGTAGCACAGGTAGGCATTTTAGATTTAATATTGAACAGAATGTTGGGAATTTTATCTGTTTCACTTTTTCTGGTCACTGCAATAATAGTGTTGAGTTTTATTGTCCTAATTATCATGCAATTCATGCCTTTTTACATAGAATGCAGTGGCTTCAATAAAATGTATTGAACCAAATCCTGCTTCTGTTTGTCTTGGTCAAGTATGAGACTTGTGTAACTGAGAGAAAGGGGTATGATTTGTTTCACCACGACCTCCCTGAGAAGTCACACAGTGTCATGCGTCAGGCTGCAACAAATCACCTTTACTTTTGGGTCTTGGTGAGGTGCTGCTAGCTAACTGAAAGGGTAAGACCGACAGCTATCAGACGGTGTGGGATAAGAATCATTCCCCCACTTGTGGTGGTGCTGCTGCCTGAATCCAGTAGTCTTGTCCCCATGACGAGAGTCCTGCAACAGAGCTGATTCGGTCACTTTGAGAATCACAATCTAATTCCTGCCTCAGTCCGAGTCCAATGGTGCTGATCCTAGAGGAGGCACCTGGCCGCTGGTGGATAAGGAGGCATTTTGGAGTTGGCACTTGGCGAATCGAGGTTGGATGGCTAGTGGTGCACCTTAGATGTGATTGTGGATGAAGATTGACAATCTCTGGCCAGTGCCACAGTTGTCCTGGGTCTAGTCAAAGTCTCTACCATCACTCACAGTCATTTTCGGCTTAAGGTGTTTGGTAGCCATAGAGTACATAAACTGTCCGGTGAAGAGATTCCAGAACAGTCAAACAGGAGCCAGGGAGGAGGGTGCAGTGGTGTGCAGCTGCCTGTTCAGACCTCTGGCATAACTAGACTTGTGGCTCATATTGCTGACCTACTTCTTCTTTCACTCATCTGTGATTGTGGACCTATGAGTGGTGAGGAGGTGTGGTAGTCTTCACAGGAGATTGCCAAAAGATTTACACAAGGAGATGCCTGGTACCCTTTGGTTTGACCCTAGAACATGCCAGGACTTGCTACAGCGTGGTGGACCATGCATCTCCTGAGACTGGGATAGAAGCTTTTTGATGAGGTCTTTCACCTTGTGGAGGCTGAGGAGCTTTTTTCATCACTAACGGAGCTGTTGCAGGATCCAGATTCAGCTGCCAAGGGTGGACAGCTACAGTCTAGAGCCACAGAAAGCTGAAATCCCTTTGTTGTTATTGAGGATGAGCCTTGTTCCCATGGCTTTCTGGGCTTGCAAAAAAGGGGCTTATCAGTGTGAAGACACATACATATTTCTGCTTCTCAGGATGTGACATGGGATGCACATACATTTACATCCCTATCCTGCATGGTGTGTTTCTCTCAGGCTTCTGATAATGCATTCCTTCACAAGCAGAAGAAAGTGGACTTGGGTTAAGAGCACTGGTTAGTCAGCTCTGGTCAGAAAGCCTCACATGCCAGTATGATGCGATCTGTTAAATACCTGTCTATCCCATGAGCTCACAGGCCTCTCACGGGATATGTTAATAGTGGTAGCCATATTGAAAGCCTAGAGTATAAATTCCTTGTGGTCCATACTTTCATTATTATGGAATCGTTCTACATAGCTGCTGCAACCATGAATTGTTGTTGGATCCCCTGACATTTGTTCTTCCACGAAGTTGATGAAAGACAACTTGCAACAATAAAAGTAATGTGTAAGGATATAGGCCCTCATTATAACTTTGGCAGTCAGCTGACCACCACGCCGGCGATGGCGTTTGTACTGCCACCAGGCTGGCGGTGAAGATCGTTATATTATGACCACAGCAGTAATGCCACCCACATACAGCCAATGCCCCGCTAGACCCGCCAGTGTGGTCTGGCCTTCGACTACGGTAGTTGCCATTTTCAGGCCGACGGAAGATCATTCACCGCCCAACATATTATGATTTAGCAGACCGCCAGGATTTTTGGGGCGAGACCACTGCCACAGAAAGCCTGGCAGAAACAAGCCCTATAAAAGGAGACACTCACCTCCAGGGGCACAGAGGAGTCCGTGGCCGCCATGGATCCCAAAATGGAAGTCTTCCTGATACCGTACCATGCAATGGAAATTCAGGAGCAGCGACGTCGACGAAGACAACAACCGTGAGTACAGCCACCTAGCACACAAGGGAGGGAGGGGAGAGTGTCACAGACACCACTGACCACTGACAGCGATGCATACATTGACCCCAAACAAACACCCATCCTAATACACACACACACATCCACAACAAACTACAGACACGCACACCGAACACTCACACAACTCCCACAACACATACCTTACACACATACCATACACATGGAGAACAATCCTCTGTAAAATACAACATTTACATAATCCATAAGAAAAGAAAGGCAGGACAACTTTCTGTGATTTAACCACTGTATTGAACTGGGTATTGTTCTGAAAATAGGCACTAAATAAAACAAATCAAAGGGCCATTGGCCAGTCCAAATGTCCATACAAATCTCAGGGCACGAATGGCCCACAAATAGGCCCAACTTGATTCCTGACAGCCTAATTGACTTCACTGGGCAGGGACATCCATGTGAAAAGCAGGCACCTCAGGGGGCAGTGGTTTGGAGTGGAATGGGATCTTTTTGGAAGGGGGGGTCCTTGGATTTTGGTTCAGGAGGGGCGGGGCATTGGGACTGGAGTGGGTGGTGGGAGTGGCTATCTTGTACCCCATAGAGGTATTTCTTTTTGAAGGGGAGGGACACTGGAAACACTATAGGGGCCATGGGAGGACTGGGTGCTGAAGGGACTGGGCTGGGGGAGAGGAACATAATGTTTAGGGACAACTCAGGGTGGATTCCTACTCAACTCCCCTGTAAAGGTATGCCAGATAGTTGTGTCCTACTGCATGCTTCACAATTTGGCCCTCAGAAGGCATGTGCCATTACTGCAGGAGGAGGGGGGAGGCAATGCACCTATGCCAGCAGAGGAAACTGAGGACAGTGATGACGATGGGGACGAGGATGATGTGGACAACAAGACAGATGTGATACACCAGTACTTCCAATGACAGTCAGGTAAGTCTGTAGTTCTGTTCATACCACTATTTTAATGAAGAGATGTGTGGCAGCTATAATGTACAAAGCTCTAATGTGTGCATATTGAAACATAAAACTGCTCCATCAGTGGTTACTGTTGCCAGTGGTATGATTTATGGAGAACAGCTTATTCTGCCGATGCTATGTATCAGCTGTTTTGCAGTTTCAAATACATGCCCAGATAAAACTGTGTCCTCATTTCATACAATGCTTAGCATTTGTTGCTGAGAATGTAATGTGAGTTTCAATGTGCTTATACAACCGCTCTGTGATTTCATTGTCCCTGACAGTTTGGCCTGGACTAGGTGTTATAGAGGAGGGATTGGCTTACTTAGAACATGGCATAGCTAAAACTGTGGTATCTTATCTAAGGCCCTTATAAACTTTGTGTCTTGTCACTAGTAGTGTTTGGAGTGCATAATATTAAGTTGACCTTACCAGATGAATGTAGGCTGTTATGTTACATGGGCTCATGTTGCCTTACTTCCCTTTACTTCCAATCTGAATGTCTCCCTTTATTCCGATGTTGGTATGGTCACTACTGTGTATTCATTGAATGCCTACAGACTGCTTTCACACAGTTTGGTGGATGGTGACTTGTGGCAAGCACGTACACTGGTAATGTGTACCCCAAGGTGACTGTACATTTGATGGATTCTAGTGGAAGGCGCCATATGGTGTGTAGAGGACTCATGCATGATGGTGGCAATTTCACAGAGTAACTCTGCAATGGAGGCCATATTGGCATTATGGGCCTGCAACTACTGCATTACCTTCTAGTGGTGTTTCCTCTGCAGCCTCTGGCTCTCCTGCAAAGTGGTGAGTACCTGGACCATCCTGTCCTGGGGTTTCTGGTATGCTTCCAGGACTTGTGACAGTACCTCCTGGCCAGTCGGTCCCTGGGTTGGCCCGCCCCTGGGCACACAGATGCCCTCCCACTGGCCCCCTGAACTGTGTGTTCACTCAACTTGCACGAGGACCTTCTTCTTTTTGCCTGGGAGGTGTTGACTCCGGGCCCTGTACAGGTGGGCACACTGTAGATTGACGTGTTCTGTGGACAGAGGTTTCGGGATGTTGATTGGCTGCTGTTGCAGTGGAGTCCGATGTCGGGTGCTCTGGGGTGGGCTGGGTGATGCTTGTGGTGTCTGACTGACCAGTGGTGCCAGATGGGCCAGGGAGGCATTCCAGATCCAGACATCCAGAGTAGCTGTCATCACTGGGGCCTTCTTCTGGTGGAGTACTGGGTAGATGTGGCACATGCTGCCGGCTGAGATTAGCTGGGGTACCTGTGGACATGTATGATAGTTGTACATCATCCTCAGATATTAATATGGCTAAAGCAGGGAATTAGTGCAGGGTGCTTGCTTCCCAGGTATGGCATTGACAGTAGGCAAAGAGTTTTCACTATGTGGTCAAAAGCATTTTCATATGAATATTTTAACTAAAAAAGTTATGTTCTATATATGTATTTACGACTAAATGTCGCTGCCATATCCCAATTTGCTATTGCCAACTCCAGGTGCAAATATGTTCAGCGTTGATGGGTTTCCCTATGGGATAAGTAACATGATTTAAAAATTGTGTTTGTGTACAGTGATGAATTGTGGGATTGGTAGTGTTTCATGCTAACCATGCATTACTTATTTGTGTGAATGATGATGTTGGAGAGGTGCTATTTTAGTGGGTTTGGTATGCAAAGTAAATTGATAAGGGTGGTTAAGAGGGTGGGTATGAGTTTGGGATTGAGTGGGTTGAAGGGAGATAGTGTGATAGGGTGATGGGTAGACGTGTCATGTAGGTGTACATGGTGGTAGAGAAGTATGGGTGACATACTAGAGTCCAACCTTCCCATTATTACAATGAATTCCTCAGGACGAAGGATAGCTAAGACCTTCTCCTCCCATGTTGTCAATTGTGGGGGGGAGGTGGCGGTCCACCGCCAGTCTTCATGACGGCAATGTGGTGCCTGGATGCCTTGCATGCACCTTCCCCTGTAGGTTGCTCTTCCTTATATTGTCCCTTGTGCAAGAGTTCACCTGGTCTACGATTCTCCACCATAACTCCATCTTCCTGGCAATGGATATCTGCTGGACATGTTCACCAAACACCTGTGGCTCTACCCTGGTGATTTTGTCTACCATGACCCGATACTCATCATCAGTGAAATGGGGGTGCTTTTGTCAGGACAACCTGATTGTGTGGTGGGTGTAGAGTGTGTGTTATGCAGAGGGTGGGGTGTTTGGTGGTGGTGCATAGTGTGTGAATATGTGAGATGCTGTGAAGTAGTGATTGAGTGCAGTGGTGTGCGTGATTGGTGTAGAAGTATGATGTGTGGTGTGTGATGTGTGAAGGCTGTATAGGTGGCTGTGAATTGTGTGTGCAGTTCTAGGGGTATGTGGGCTGGCAATGTGTAGCAAAATTTGTGAACTTGCAATGAATTGTAGGTTGTGTGAGGGGGTGTTCTACAGTGCTGTTGGTGAGTGTGTACGGTGTGTGTATGTGTATCAGGTGTGGGGTTTTCAATTCTGACCAATGTTGGCTTCTGTTGTTGTGGAGTGGAAAAATCGACTCCGGCGGTCAGCAACTTAAATGGATTTCCGCCGTTGATAGGCCGCTGTGGCGATTTGTGGGTCGTACTTTGGAGGGCAGTTTGTTGTCGGCTTGGCAGTAAGGGTGGTGGGACCACCTCTCTCCCACCGTCATTGGACCTGGTGGTGTTGATTTTGTGGCTGCTTTCTGGCAGTTTTGGTTTTGTAACTCATAATACAGAGGGGGGATTACAGCCTCTGCAGCGGTCTTTTGGTGACCGTCGTAATGAGGGCCCTAGACTTGCAATTGGTTGTTTTCACAAGGAGTCATCTATTAGAAATAGGATCTATATCACCTTTTGTTTTTACCAGGAGTCATTTATTGGGATTATGATCTGTAATGCACTTGTTATTCCACAAGGAGTTAGCAATTTAGGTCACAAACTAATTGTTTGCTGTAAACATACATGAAATTATGTTGGCATGGCATTAGTACTGTGGGTTATACTGGTATAGAATGCACATAAATGTGTGACAATCACAATATGATAGCAACATATACAAAGCTTGTAATACGAACAGATGCCTTCAATGTGACAGTTATCCATAGATAGCATTAATTCACAGTCGCTATATATACCATAGCTTTCATCTCAGAAGAAAGACTGAGGGCCTCATTTGTAAGGTGGTGGCACAGGTCAGTGCAGCAAATGTCTTGCTGCACCACCCTGCACCACGGGGAAAGGGCAGAAATGTGCCTTATCTACAAGATAGGGCACATTTCTGTCCTTTCCCCCTGTGATGGCACACAAATTGCTGCGATGCACTAACGTAGGCACCCTTGCACCATGGTGCAAGGGTGCCTGCATTGTGGGGACACCTTCCTGAATAAAAACAATCACAACAATTACAGGAGGTATTTTCCTCTCTTAGTGTGTGCAGCAGAATAAAGGTTGCATCACTCTTCTGCACCCCTGAGGTGGTGTAGGAAAGTGATGCATTTCCCAGCTTTGTAAATCTGGGTGTTGGTTGGGAAAACCCCAAGTAACACCCATTGAGCACCCCTTTCACTCACTGTTATGCTGGAAAGGGATTCATATTTACAAGGCCTTAAAAAGCCACCCAAGCAATGTGGTTTGTGTGGCCTTCTAAATATGGGCCGGCACACTGTGCCACTGGAGCATAAATAAAAATGACGTTCCAGTGGCTCTGTATACTGCTAGGGCCTTGTAAATGAGGCGTTGAGTCTCAGTTTATGATAGAGAGCAGAAATAAAGTGTCAGCAGGTATATCGTAATCAATATCTGAAGTTTAAAATCCACTGTTGAATTATAGCCATGCTAAAGATCTTTTTTCACTTTTAGTTGTCAATGGTCCCACACTGCACAACAAGCCCAGCCCAGCCATGCAACCAATAAATGAGACAATATTCAATGTCTTTGCTTTTCTCTCTTCTCCCATTTCCCTTTCTACTGGCTTATCATAAAGCTAGTCAGTAATAGTGTGAGGTTAAATGTGGTTTTAGTAAACTGTGTAAACTGCCAACACTCTTATTGAATACAGATTGCCAGGTTAGTGTGATTTGTATTGTCTGGCATAAACGGTGGCTGTATTTGAAGATACCAGAATGAAATTGTGGCCACCCAGTCTGAGGCCCAGTAGAGTTGTCCCAACCAGGACTGTGCCTAATTTGGAAAAATCCTTATCAGTTGTCCATGCCTTGGCTAATGCACCTTGTGTGTCGTTGCGTGGCAGGATGTAGAAAGCCAAGTCCAGTCCTTTCACTTGCAGGACAGAAGCAGCAAACAACAGGTCAGCACAACAAAGCAACAGGCAGAGTGGCAGTCCCTCCTACAGCATCCAACCCTTTTTTCTCAGTCCAGAAGGATTCTGACCAAGTGGTGTCAGAGGTCTAGTACGGTACCCATTTCTATCTTTGAAGTAGACAAACTTAAAAGAGAAGTCTTTGTAGTGGCCAAGATCCTGCTTTCCCTGCCCTGGACCTAGACACACTCCAGGGTGTTGGAGACTGCTTTGTGTGAGGACAGGCACAGCCTGTTCAGGTGCAAGTGTCAGATCCTCCCACTACTTTAGCTCAGGAAGACGCATCGGCCTGGTGATGGGCCATCAGGATATGAAGGGAACACCTCAGCTCCCTTTGCCTGACTGTCTAGAATGAATGCACAAACAGCCCAACTGTCATCTTGACCAGACACATTTTCAGCAGACAGGCAGGGGAACAGGATGGATAAGCAAGAAAATGCCCACATTCTAAAAATAACTTTTTCAAAGGTACAATTCAAAAACCAATGTCACCAAATGATGCATTTTAAATTGTGAGTTCAGAGACCCCAAACTCCAAATCTCTATCTTCTCCCAATGGCAAACTACATTTAAAAGATAATTTATGGTAATTCCTGTGTTACCCTATGGGATAGGTAGTCCTTGCAACAGTGAAAACTAATGTAGCACTATTTCACTACCAAGATATGTAAGGCACACCAGTACATGTTGTAAGGAAATGCCTTCCTTGGCATGGTTACCCCATAACCTTTTGCCTTTTGTTGATGTCAGTTATGACTGAAAGTGTGCCGGGACCCTGCTCACCAGGCCCCAGCACCAGTGTTCTTTCCCTAATCTGCACCTTTGTTCCCACAATTGGCACAGCCCTGACACACAGATAAGTCTCTTGTAAATGGTACCCCTGGTACCAAGGGCCCTGTGGCCAGGGAATGTCTCTAAGGGCTGCAGCATGTATTATGCCACCCTTGGGACTCCTCACTCAGTACATGCACACTGCCTCACAGCTTGTGTGTGCTGGTGGGGAGAAAATGTCGACATGGCACTCCCTTGTGACATAGGTAAGTTACCCCTCTGGCAGGCCTTACAGCCCTAAGGCAGGGTGCACTATACCACAGGTGAGGGCATAGTTGCATGAGCATTATGCTCCTACAGTGTCTAAGCAAAACCTTAGATATTTTAAGTGCAGGGTAGCCACAAAGAGTATATGGTCTGGGAGTCTGTCTATTACGAACTCCACAGTTCCACAATGGCTACACTGAAATCTGGGAAGTTTGGTATCAAACTTCTCAGCACAATAAATGCACACTGATGCCAGTGTGGGATTTATTATAAAATACACCCAGAGGGCATCTTAGAGATGCTCCCTGAATACCAGTCTGACTCCTAGTGCTAGGCTGAACAGTTTCTGCCAGCCTGCCACCAGCAGGCAAGTTTCTGGCCACATGGGGTGAGTGCCTTTGTCACTCAGTGGTCAGGAACAAAGCCTGTACTGGGTGGAGGTGTTTCTCACCTCCCCCTGTAGGAACTGTAACACCTGGTGGTAAGCCTCAAAGGCTCATGCCTTTTGTTAGAGCACCCCAGGGCATCGCAGCTAGTGGAGATGCCCCCCCCCACCTCCGGCCACTGCCCCCACTTTTGGCGGCAAGGTCAGTGGAGCTAATGAGAAAAACAAGGAGGAGTCACCTACCAGTCAGGGCAGCCCCTAAGGTGCCCTGAGCTGTGGTGAGCCCTGCTTTTAGAAATCCTCCATCTTGAGTTTGGAGGATTCCCCCAATAGGAAAAGGGATGTGCCCCCTCCCCTCAGGGAGGAGACACAAAGAGGGTGTAGCCACCCTCAAGGACAGAAGCCATTGGCTACTGCCCCAGTGACCTAAACACACCCCTCAATTTAGTATTTAGGGATGACCCTGAACCCAGGAAATCAGATTCCTTCATCCACAAGAAAGAAGAAGGACTGCTGACGTGAAAGCCCTGCAGAGACGACAGAGTAACCAACTGACTTGGCCCCAGCCCTACCGGCCTGTCTCCAGACTCAAAGAACCTGCATAGCAACACGTCCAAAGGGACCAGCGACCTCTGAGGACTCAGAGGTCTTCCCTGCACCTAAAAGACCAAGAAACTCCAGAGAACAGCATCACTGTTCAGAAACGGCAACAACTTTGCAACTTTAAAGCAACTTTTAAAGAACTCTCTATTCCCGCCGAAAGCGTGAGACTTTTGACTCTGCCCCCGGCTGAAGTTCAGGAGAACCAACACTGCATAGAGGATTCCCAGCAATGACGTGGACACCCTGAGTCGACCTCCCTGCACCCCCACAGCGATGCCTGCAGAGAGGATCCAGAGGCTACCCCTGACCGCGACTGCCTGTTAACTCAGGATGCCAATGCCTGGACCAAGCACTGCACCGCAGCCCCCAGGACCAAGAGGAACCACCTACAGGACAGGAGTGACCAGCAGACGACCCTCATCCTAGCCCAGTAGGTGGCTGGCCCCCTGTGCCCTGCCATCATCGCCTAAGTGACCCCCAGGTCCCTCCATTGCTTTCAATAGCAAACCCGATGCCTACTTTGCCTACTGCACCAGCCACCCCTGTGCCGCTGAGGGTGTGTTTTGTGGGCTTGTGTGTGTGTGTCCCAGTGCTCTACAAAACCCCCTGGTCAGCTCCCTAAGGACGCAGGTACTTACCTGTAAGCAGACTAGGACCGGAGCACCCCTGTTCTTCATAGGCACCTATGTGTTTTGGGCCCTCCTTTGACCTCTGCACCTGACCGGCCCTGTGTTGCTGGTTCTGTGGCTTTGGGGTTGCCTTGAACCCCCAACGGTGGGATGCCTATGCCCAGGAGACTGACTGTATAAGTGTTTACTTACCTGAGAAACCTAACCAAACTTACCCCCCCCCCCCCGGAACTGTTGATTTTTGCAGTGTCCACTTTTAAAATAGCTTATTGCCATTTTAACCTAAACTGTGTGTACTGCTGTTTTAAATCAAAGTTCTCTACTTACCTGTGTGAAGTACCTTTCATTTAATGTACTTACCTCAAATCTTGAGTCTTGTGGTTCTAAAATAAATTAAGAAAACATATTTTTCTATGTAAAAACTATTGGCCTGGAGTTAAGTCTTTGAGTGTGTGTTCCTCATTTATTGCTTGTGTGTGTACAACAAATGCTTAACACTACCCTCTGATAAGCCTACTGCTCGACCACACTACCACAAAATAGAGCATTAGTATTATCTAATTTTGCCTCTATCAACCTCTAAGGGGAACCCTTGGACTCTGAGCACACTATCTCTCACTTTGAGATAGTATATACAGAGCCAACTTCCTACGCATGTCCTACCATTTAAATGCACTGCACCCTGCCCATGGGGCTGCCTTGGGACTATTTTAGGGGTGGCTTACATGTAATAAAAGGGAAGGTCTTGACCTGAAAATGGGTGCACTTGTCTGGTATACATAGCAGTGTAAAACTGCACAAACAGACACTGCAGTGGCAGGCCTGAGACACATTTACAGGGCTACATATGTGGGTGGCACAATTAGCGCTGCAGGCCCACTAGTAGCATTTGATTTACAGACTTACTAGTAAAGCAAACATGTCAGTCATGGAGAAACCAATCACCAACATCTTTTAAACAGAGGGCATATGTACTTTAAGACTGATTAGCAGTGATAAAGTGCCCAGAGTCCTAAAGCCAATAAAAACAGGTAGGATAAAATAGATGTAAGAAGGCAAAAAGGTTGGGGATAACCCTGCACAAAGCGCCAGGTCCAACAGCCTCCTACTCTCTTCTTGATTTCCACAAGAAGCTGAAGATCTGGCTTTTCAATAATCAACTACCAGAGATAAGGCTAGGAACACGCATCTACTCAGCACCAGGATACCCCTGTGGGTGATAGTACATTTTACAAATCCACATATAACATATGATTGATGCAAATCACCTGAAATGAGACAGAGAGTTTCAATTATTTGTAATTTAAAAAAAGAGCAAGCACTCACTTTTAAGTCTTCTGCAAGTATTTAACTATTTTCACAACTCATTGAGGCCCAAGGAGGGGTTCGGGTTGGTATATTGTGATACGTGTAGTTGCCTGTTTTTTTTTAGATTTGGTAATGCTTCTCAGTGAGTTTGCTGATGTGATCCCTTGCGGATGCCTTCCTTCCTCAAGTCCTTCTTCCTATTTTGCCTGCATGGAGAAGGGGTGTGGTGTGGTTATTTTGCATTCATACCAGGTAAGAGTGCTTTCATTTTAGTTTCCCCAACCCTACTAGTATCTTGTGTTCTAAAAGTCACTCCTCTTGCAGCATTGTTTTTGGTGGTGTTTCTCCAGTTCTATCCTACAGAACTTTTTGTTGTCTTTAAGTAATACTGATGTTTTGGCTGACTTGCAAATCTTTGAGATTGCTATTGGACGAGGGGGGCTTGTTAATTCTTAGGTGTTCACAGATCTCTCCTTTTATTTGGCCTACATAGTTTTCCCATCATTCAAAGCTCTGTACTCATTTTTGGCAGTTTGCATTGGCTTCTGGTTGAGTTCACTTTTTCTGTAAGTCTAAATGATTCAGGCCCTAATTCAGAGTTTGGCGGATGGGTTACTCTGTCACAACATAACAGATATCCCAACCACCATATTACAACTGCATTATAGATTATGGCACTTGTAATACAGTATACCTGTCACATTTGTGACAGAGTAACCCACCTGCCTAATTCTAAATCACACCCTTAGTCCCTTGTCTTCTCTTCTGTGTCTGTTGTTTGAGTTAGCATTCACTATGAGCTTTTCCAGACAGACTAGAATATTATAGGCTGCTGGGTGTTCCTGTTTTCAGTTTATATCATTAAAGTGAAGATGGGAAGCAGTTTCTTCCTGTGGTGAATCCTTGAATCCTGGCCCTGAGCACTTCTTTCCACTGGCTTTGAAAAAAAAAAGATCCCATTCAATGATTCCAACAATAATGTTTGTTTCTGGGCATTTCTGTGTTTACTGCCATCCATGTTGTCAGATACATCTTCACGATTTAAGAACTGCGATGAAGAAGATGGATTAGGAAGTAATGCCTTGACTACTTACAGTTAATCTTCATTACTCACAGTAATAGATTCTAAGCTATGAGAAATTTGTGCGAGTTCAATCTTGCATAATTTCTGGCATTTCATGTTAAGATTGTTACATCAAAAGCCTGACAGTTTGCCATTTGGCGTGTTGAATTATTGAGGCTTTAAGTAAAAATCTTACATATGGAGCATGGGAAGAATGTTATTGAACTGAAGCCAAGCAGTTGTCCATGTCATACACAATGTGTGCTTTTTTAGTGGGTTATGCATCCTCGCGCTAAAGCTGTCATTTTGCATAAACACATGTAATTGTGAGTTATTTCATGGGCATTTCACAAATTTCTGGAAAGGAAATTGCACAAATGTTGTCAAGGCCTACTAAATACTCCTCCCCCCTTTAAATACCTTGGGGCAGATTTAAGGGCCCCCAGAAACTCCTTGCGCCACAGTAGTGTAATTCTTTTTTATGCTAATGTGGCCCAACGAGGCCAACATCACTGTGCCAAATTTACAAAGTTGCGCAATGCATGTATTGCGCCACTTTGTAACCCTTTGTGTTACATTATGCCTGAGCCAGGCATAATGTATGCAAAGGGGGTATTCCCTGTTGGGTGGGCCGAAATAATGGTGCAAGGAAATCTAAGATTTCTTTGCGTAATTTTTTTCAGCACTTTTTATACCTGCTCAGAGCAGGCATTAATGGGAGTCACACCATTGTTTACCAAGGGCCTCAATGGGCTTTGCAAGATTAGCATACATTTCTTTGATGCTAATCCTGCAAAGCGCCGAATTAGCATAAAAAATTATGAAGCTAGTCCGTAACTACCTCCACAGGGCATTGCATATTAAATATGGTGCACACATAGTGGTGTTAGAGGGGCGCTAAGGGACACTAGAAACCTATAGCAGCGCCACTTTGCATAAATCTGCCCCTTGGTTCAAGACGTATGGTTGGTAGACTCCCTCTTTATGACTCCTAGGGAGGAGGTGGAATCTGGTTACAAGTATTTAAGTTTATTTTAAGACCAGGGTAGGTAAGTCCTGACTGTGTAAGTTATCAGACCTCAATAAGTAAGTACTGTGAGGATGAAGACTAGGGCTCGAAGTGAAGAAAATTACAGGAATGAAATTGTGGTACTGCTCCTTGCAGTGGCAGGAAAATTGCTCTTGGTGTTGATAATTGTTGCTTTTTCATTATATTTGCCTTATTGTGTGTGCACTCTTATCTTCACCTTTCCATACCTACAGCCGAAAGAATTGGCAAATTGCAAAGTGAAAGTTTGATGCAAAAAAAAGGGAATCGCACTGAGGATAGCTTATTGTTCCATCTAGCTCAAAATAAAAAGTAAAACCTAGGCCCGTGTGCCACGTTTGCATGCTTTTAGTAACTATGTGAAATTTCAATCTGAAATTGCATCAAACGTAAATCTGGCATTTTGCAGAAAAAATGACATGTAGTGCAAAAATGAGCTGCTCACATTCTGGCCCTCATTATAAACACAGTGGGAAACACTGCATCGTCGGCGTCGGCGGTAAAAACTGCCAACAGAGGAGCGGTCCAGACCACCAAATAATGAACCAACTGAAACACAGGTATCCTGAAACCACCCACCGCCAGTAGAGGAGTGCTGGCAATGCAGAGGCCACCCACAGGCCGATGGAAAGGCCCAACCCACCCATCAAATAATGAACCACTAGATCGCCGTCAGTTCCGGGAACCACCACCACGCAAAGCCAGGCTGAAACAAACCATATATAAGCAAACTCTCACCGGAGGCTCACACAACACGCCGAAGCAGACATGGATAGAGAGCTGCAGATCATGCCAGCCCTGCTCCTTGCCATATACCTCCACTACCGAGACCGCCAATGAAGACGACAACAGTAAGTGTTGCAACCTATGAAACAAGAGAAAAAAGGGCACAGCGTCATACCCACCCACTCCACCCACCCTGCAACACTCCCACAACCCTTCACAGAAGCACAAGTTATACACCCTACAGCAAGGGGTACTTACACGGCACCAGGCAAATCCAACCTGACCATAGTACATACAAATGCCCCACACCCAAAAACAATGAAACGAGAGACCAGGGATCAAGAGTGTGCCGCCAAAACACAGGCCACACATAAACTTTTAATGCAGCTCACTGACCAAACGATTGTCAAGTAAGGCCAGTGGCCAGTCCATAGTGACATGAGTCCCCTGGGCTACAAATGCCCCAAACTGACTCCCACAAGTGCTACGGTACTCCAACTGATAGGAACAACAATGGGGGCATTGAGGCACCTCAGGGAACAGGGGAAGGGGGTGGTGGGGATGGGGATTTACAATGGGAGGGGGACTCAATTTTGCGTTCGGAATGAGGAGGGAGTTTGTGTTTGGCCTTGGAAGGTGGGGGAGTGTGCTTGGACCGGGTGGAGCCAGATGGAATTGGCTCAGCACAGGGCTTCTTCCTCTCTGGGGAAGGGGCACAGGAATGTGAAGGTCGGACAGGGGAGGGCTGTGAAGTATGTGTGCACGTTTAGGGACAAGATGGGGTGGGCCAGTGGGTTGGAAGAGGTTAGCATGGGAGAGGAAAAGTTTTTTCAGAGCAATTGGGGTGGACCTGGAGGAGGGCGTGGGAGTGGAGGCAGAGGGTGTGGACATAAGTGGTGTAGGGGTGCGCGTTGTGGGTGCAGGTGACTGGACAGTATGCTGAGGTGTGGTGGATGTGTGATGGGTGGGTGTTTTGGTGTGTCTGTGTGTTTTTGGAGGGGGTGGACACAGTGGGAGAAGACAGGCTGCCAATGTGAATGTATGTTGTGTGGGTGTCTGAAAGTCTGGTGAGTGTGCTGAATGTGTCTACTAAAGTAGTTGTGGTGAATGCAGGTGTGGTGTCTGGGGTGCATGTAAGGATGTGTGCTATTGTGATGAGTGCAGGAATAGGCTCAGCAACAGTGAATGAAGGTGCAGTGCCTGGGGGGGTGCATGTACAGGGGACAGACAAGAAGGCAGAAGAGGATGGCACACTTGTGGAAGAGGATGTTGTTGTGTGTGCATGTGTATATTGGCTGTGTGAATACTTGTGGTGGGAGGTGTGGTGCTTGTGTTTTGAAGTGTGCTTCTTGTGTGTTGAGGTGTGTGACTGCGTGTCAGAATGTGTGCTTTGGACGGGTGAAGGGAGTGGGGTGCTGGAAGGGGTAGAAGATGTTGGAGGGGGGACAGAATGACCAGGTAAACTGGCTGCCATCAAAGAGGAGGCCAGGGCCTGAAAAGATCTCTGTAGGCCAGACACAGTACTGTGAATGCCACCCAGATAGGCATTGGTCTGCTGCATCTCTGATGCTAGCCCCTGGATGGCATTGACGATGGTTGTCTGTCCTACAGAGATGGTTATCAGGAGGTCAATAGCCTCCTCCGTGAGGGCAGCAGGGCTGACTGGGGCAGGGGAAGAGGTGCCTGTGGCAAAGGAGACGCCCACCCTTCTGGGTGAGCGGGCACGGGCAACTCGGTGGGGAGCAAATGGGAGGGCGGTGATGGCATGGGGGTGGCGGAAGATGATACAGTAGGGGTGGGCCCACTAGGGTCCACCACCGCCAGGGAGCCCCCATTGGAGGAGGTATCGGAGTCACTACCTCCAGGGGTAGTTGCCTCCTCTGTGGTACTCCCCTCACCCTCCAACCCACTGGTCCCCTTGGCTTTGGATGACTCTACCTCTGAGGATCCGTGGGCCGCTGCATCCCCACTCACCGGTACCTCAGCTCCCTCGCCAGATGATGCTGATGTACACAAACAACACAAGAGAACAGGGATAGGGAAACAAAATAGGAGAGACACTTGTAAATAGCTGCAAGGAGTGAACATAGTGGTCCATACATACACCCAACCAGAAGGCCCTCCAACAGGCAGCACCTTCCACTATACCCATGACCATGCCCCTGACTAGTGTACAAAACCCTGCTCTACACCCATTCCCTAAACAACTTAAGGACCCGACGAGTAGGACACCTGACCAAAACACCCTTACTTCCTACGGGGGCCATCATGTAGATGGACATCAGTCAGACTCCCTGTAACTAAGCAGCATAAACCTGAATGCACACACAGTCATCCATCACGGGTCAAAAATATGGTATGTGTAATAACCCCCTTGTGACTGCTGTGCAGCCTTCAAGTGCCCATCCAGGTCTGGGTATGCCACTGCCAGGATGCGTAGCATAAGGGGGGTCAGTGCCCGATGGGCACCCCTTCCCCGTTGGGAAGACTTCCCTAGCTGGGCCTCGCAGATTTTTCGCGCCCAGCGCTGCAGGTCCTCCCACCTCTTCCTGCAGTGGGTGCTCGGTCAGTTGTAGACGCCCAGGGTCCGCACCTCCTTGGCGATGGCATGCCAAAGTGCCCTCTTCTGATGGGCGCTGACCTAAAAGGGACACACAGAAATGTAACACAGAGGTCAGTTACTTGGCAAACATATACAGCTGGCTACACGTCCACTATGGGATGGAAAGTACATACACACACAGCATGTCAGGAACCATGGCCCATCCAGGGTCAGAGATGCACACCTATATGCTGCCAACACCATTCATTGCACACAACCATTGCCCACAATCCCCCTATTCACCTGTACCTCTGGCCATCCATAGAGCTTGGCGCACAGGGGCAAGACCATGTCCACGAGCCTCTCCAATTCCTCTTGGGCGAAGGCCGGGGCCCTTTCCCCTACAACACAAGCCACTTAAATGACCACAGGCAGGACAAAGTAGTACACTCAGTGGAGTACCTGTTTGCACGAGATCAGGGAGTCAAGTGAAGTTGGGGTGATGACTTTGCGTATGCACCTTGGCGGTGTGCACCTTCACTGCCGGCGGCGATCATGATATGCTAGGATTCCCCATTGACACCCATGTTAACCAATGACTGTGCGCACGGCAGTAAACACCAACTTACGCTGTTACGTCAACCGCTAGCGGTGGGAGGTTACGTCCACCACAACAGTTCTGGATTACAGGGAGCAGACATTTTGGCAATAACTATGCATTTATAATACTGCCATCTGCACAATGCAGGCCCTAATGTTCACCAAACACACATATGCATGTGACGATTAACAATACCACACCTGACAAACCCTGAACAATAATTATGGTCTAATTGATGTTCTGTCAAACACATTTAGCATTTGTGTCTCTACAATCAAGTCAGCAGTGCTCAATGATTGACATTGTGTGCCGATGTATGTGTCTTCCTCACACGTGTTTCAAATTCCTCCTAGGTACCGACCCTTGTGGCGAGGAAGGCCCTCATCGGTGTTCAGACCACTTGTGGATATCCGGACCATGGTGCAGCGTCACATCATTATCACTTACAGACTCACCTGTGCAATTCTTGAACTTTGTTTATTACTCGATCCTGCACTGACTCTGGAAAATCGTAATCAGCATGCCATCCCTACTGAAGTGCAAGTGCTCTCTGCACTCCATTTCCTGGCCACAGGCTCATTGCAAGTGACAGTGGGCATGGGTGCTAGATTTTCACATCCAATGTTCAGCATGATACTGACAAGATTTCTGAATGCATTTGTACGACACCTGCAGTCCTCTGGAAGGTTTCCTCAAAGTACTGACCTCCCTGCCATCAAGTCGGACTTCTATGCCTTTGCCAACATACCCCATGTGATAGGTGGCATCGATGGCACCCACAACCCCCCCAAGGGTCAGTGAACAGGTGTACAGAAACAGGCAGAACTTTCACTCCATGAACATTCAATTGGTACATAGTGCAGACCATTACATCTCACATGTGAATGCCATGTTGCCATGTTCAGTCCATGATTCCTTTGTGCTGAGGAACAGTAGTGTGCCACACAAGATGGAACAACTACAAGAGGACAGAGGGTGGATCATAGGTAGGTGTTTCTGTCACTAACTGCCACCTAGCAGACAGCCAGGCTGTCTGCCTCTCAGGCTTGTCAATGACAGTTCTGTTTTGCACCTCTTTCTAGGTGACTCTGCCTCTCCCAACTTGCGTTGGCTCCTGACACCAGTGAGGAATCCCGGGACGGATGCAGAGAGGAATTACAATGAGTCCAATGGACATACTAGGAAGGTGAGAGAGCGCACAATAGGTCTCCTAAAGCCTAGATTTCGTTGTCTACATATCTCTGGCAGTTCCCTGGGCCTGAACAGGTGTGTGGAATAGTGGTGGCCTGCTGCATGCTGCGCACCGTGGCAGTGAGAAATTCTATCCCCATCTTGGAGGTGGAGGGTGCTGTATATCCAGACCAGCTTCCTCAGAGAGGGGACGAGAGTGATGGTGATGATGAGGAAGGGGAAGATGTAAATTCCAGGACCCAACTGATACAACTCTACTTCCAGTAACTATGTGGGACTAAGGACTGAGATTGGTGTCTGTGAAACATACTGTCAGTGTGCCCTGTCATCTAGGGGGGTTTGAATGTATTAATTGCAACTGGGTCTAGGTCTGCATAGGACAGAATACAATTTAGTGTAAGGCGAGTGGGTACTTTCATGCTATGCAGGTACAAATAAAGCAGTTATCAGCCAGTTGCATCCATACTTCACTTTGTTCACTCATTATGACAGGTGACAGTGTTACAGGTGTGATGTTTATTTTGTTTGGTGCAGGGATTGAATCGTGAAAATTACAGTGATGACAGTTGGTCATGGGTGGTTATCCTAAATGCCAGCATGGTTGTAGCCTTTTTGTAAATATTGGTAGGTCCATCAATGCTTACATGAGTTCTTATTTCTTGTTAGCACTGTTTGGTGGTTGATTGTGTGGGATAGTTGGTGGACAGATTGTTGCAGAGTTACTTCTTTGAGGGGGCCTTGTTCTTGGCAGGTGTTCCAGTCCCATATCTTGGCCAGAGGGTCCGTTTGGGCACTTGTTGTTGACCTATAGGGGATGAGATGGTTGTTCCCTGTGTTTCATCTGAGTGTAGTTCATGGGAAGTTGCTGCTGATGCTCTTATTGTCCGGTCTGTCTCCTGGGCTGTAGTTGGGGCTTCCTGTACTGTGTGGGCCTCAGGCTGGGTTTGTACAAGCTGCAGCAGCGCACCTGCTATGCTGGCCATTGTGGTGGTGTGCAATTTCACTGCTCCATGGCCTCTTGGTGGTGTGCTTGCTGCATCCTCTGACTCTGCTCCAGGGTGGATACTATCTGGGACAATCTGTCATGGGTATGCAGGTAGGCCCCCAGGACCTCAGAGATCATGTCCTTGCCTGCAGCATCTATCCTGTGGCCTCCCCCCTGGCCCACTGATGCCCTCCTACTGGGCCTAGCCCTCTGTGCCACTTGTACTGGGACCATTGTCCTCCTCCCTGTTGGTGGGGGTGACTGTGGCCTCTGTACTTGTGTTCCGCCTGTCTGTGGCCTGGATACACAGATGTGTGGACGGTTGCCCTGGGGTGATGTTCTTGCCTGGGTGGTAGGGGTGTCAGTGGTATCCTGAGAGGGGCTGCTGGATGGTGACAGTCCAGGACTTTGTGAGGGGCAAGCCTGTTCATCAGTGTCCAGGGTTCCATCCCCAGTGTCCTGTGAGGTGCCTCTGTCTCCCTGGGGGCAACTGGCACTCCTTGTCCTGTCCGTCAGGGTGGCATGGGTGGTGGTGCCTTTTGGGGGAAATGGACATGTCTTTTACATTCACATGGTCGGATGGGGGGGCAGAGGCCTGGGTGGGTTTGTGCAGCTTACACACTTTGGGACCATGCAGGATGCTTTAGTGGGGTTAACATTGCTTTTAGCTTAGGATGTGGAGGTGCATTGTGGGTGTTATACACCATTGTGTTTCCTTGCAGGGGTGGGTGGCTGTGCACAGGGAGAGGGATGTGGGCCTGTTAGTGGGTTTGTGAGCATGCAGGGGTGGTGGCTTCAGTGTCTGTGGCCTGGGTGGGGTGTTGTTCCTGGTGGGTGCTGGAGGGGTACATGCATTCCAGGTATGATATATATGGAGTAAATGTAGATGACTTACCCAAGTCCATTCCTCCAGTGAGTCCAGTGAGTCCCTCAGGGTGCAGCATGGCCAGTACCTTTTCCTCCCAGTCAGTGTAGTCGGTTGGTGTTGGTGGAGGTCCTCCCCTTGTCTTCTGGACTGCAATGTGGTGCCTGGATGCCATGGTCCTGACCTTCCCACCCAGGTCGTTTCCATCTCTTGCGGATGTCGTCCCTGGTGCGTGGATGGTGTCCCACTGCATTGACCCTGTTGACAAATGGTCTGCCATAGCTCCATCTTCCTGGTGATGGGTGTGTGCTGCATGTGAGCCCCGAATAGTTGTGGCTCCACCTTCAGGATCTCATCCACCATGGTCCTTAGCTCCCTTTCTGTGAAGGGTGGATGTTTGGAGGGTGACATGGTGAGTGTGGTGAATGGTGTCGGGTGGAATCGCGGTGTGTATTGTGGCGTTCGGTGTCTGCTTCTGGTGTTCTTTGTCTTCGTTGGCCTACTTTCATTGCAAAGGATTGTTGGGTGTGTCTGTGAGTGTTTTTATGGTGTTGTGGATGTGTGTCAGGTGTGTGGGTTTCTAACTTACCCAATGTGTGCACTTCTTACTGTTGGGTCCACTTGCCGCCAGTGGCGGTCTGCACCACCAATGGTTGTTCGCCTTCCACTGACCGCCAAGGTAATTTGTGCATCATTATTTGTAGGACGGGATGTGGGTGTGCTCGGTGTTGGTGGGGTGGGAGGTCCAGCATTTCTGCCGGCAGGGTCCTGGCGGAGACTGGTGGACTGGTGATTTTTGACAGAATCTGGTTTTTGGTTCATTATATGGCAGGTTTCTGTTCACCGCCAACGGCTGTCTTCTGTTCACCATCGCCACGGCAGTCAGCGGTGTTTGCCGCCGTGTTCATAATGACCGCCTCAGTCTCTGTTGGTCCTGTGCTTCTGTTATAGTCTTTTGCTTCCTGAGTGACTTCCATTTACACCATGCCATAATTTTGTGGAATTTCGAACAAAAAGTGTAATGAGAAATAGAGGAAATTGTGCAAATTACATCAGTGTGATTGAAATCTCACCGGTCTCCTAAACACTCAAACTAAGCTCAATACAAACCTCAATTTATTATACTCCAACCTCTCTATAAACCGAAATTGAAGCCAGTGGCAATTCGTTTTGAAGCGTACCTATAGGTTACGCCGTTAGTCGTTCAGCCATTCACTCACTGACACCTGTAAACCATCACTAGTTATCAAAGAAGCAGTAATTAAAAGAAAATTGAAAATATAGATAATTCAAAATGAGAAATTCACCCCTGATCTTCTTTTATTATGCGAAGTGTATAAATACATTTAACTGTGAAATTGACTACACGAGTTCTTTCTGAAAATTTCTCAATGACTTAATGGGAGGGTCGGTTCAATGATAATTAAAAGTACGGACAAATGAGTTTCTTTTTTTTCGTGCAGCATAAGATGGTCAAGCTTGAAAACAAAACTAAATGGCGGACTTCAGTCGGAGGCAAGGTCGAAGGAGCGAACACAGATGGTTTGCAGTAAAACTGTGAAGCTGAATTAAATGACAGAAGAAATAAAGGGTGAGAAGAGTGGGCGCTGATTGTGCATAACAGAGAAAAATGAGAAAATAATGAAAGGTGATCATTTCTGATCCTGTGTGTTGCTTATGGTAATGCATCTGCAGGTCTTTGTGCTCCTGTGAATTTAATTGAATTTTTCTGCTATGTTGTTGAAGCAGGGCCATATCAATATCAATTACCTGCACATGCATTCTGTTGGTTTCATGCGAGTCTCTCATTCCCTCGCTGCGCCTTCTGCCATGCCTCTATAAAAATATAAAATAGGAAATCTGTTTCCTGTAAGCTGCAAAACCATTTGAGAGCACACAAAAATACATTTTCGAGATTCAATTTCGTCGGAATAAAATCCAGTTTGTGTTGTAATGAGATTATTATAGTTCGGTATTCTATATGAATGGGAGCTATTTTCTGGGAAACTGTGATCTTTGTTTGGCTATGTGAGGGCAAGACGTGATGTTCTCGCACAGTAACAGTGCCAGAACATTTTGGAAGTTGCATCTGCGGATGTTTTGAGAATTTAGTATTACAGAAGTCATAACTCTCACAGAGTTTCATGGAGCAGGTTTGCTTTGGTAGTTATACCTTGTCCCGTGAGGCGGGCTTTAGAAATGGATGCCCAGTGGACATAATTAACTAGATTTGTGAAGAATGAGATTGGATGCTTCTGATCAAAAGGCAATGATTAATTGTGGGCAGGTGGTAGTAGCTAAAAGACTGGGGGCCGTAGACACGTGAAAGAGTGGGCATCAAAACTGGATATGAGGTTGGTACAGGAAAGTTGGAGCAGTTTCCGGCACAATAGGAATTGGTACATGGAAAGGAAGGAGGTGAAGGGAAGTGGTATGTATATGTATCTACAGTTGATACTGAGGCTAGTATGAGTATTGGCTGCAAGAAATACAATTCTCATATTAAACATGTGTATATGGAAAGGAATGCTTTTCTTTGCTACTGGGGTGGGCGAGGCAGGGCCTTAGTGGTGCAACTATTACTAGTAACTTTTGCAATCACAGATTTATATTAAGAGAGATAAGAGAGGGCAAACTGTAACATTTGAGTATGTTTTCCCTGGGATATAACATACTTTTCAGATAGAAAAAAATGATTCAGGAATAAACATCTCTCATACCTCATTGTCAGACCCTGTTCAGAAAACCACAGGCAGGCAGGGGCTACTGGGCCACACTATGGGGGTTGAAGACTCTTGCCACTGCTGTCCTGGGGCCTATTTTACTATGGCTTTGCAGACTGGGCCAAGTAAACCATTTTTTCACTTGACTCTCAGTGGTAACAAGTGTGACCAGACACAGGCTTCTCAGGGAGGTTAGTGTGGGGGTACTCAGGTTCAGGAATCAATGTCATCCCCCAGGAGAGCAGAAAGATCAATGTTTAGGTCTGTGCTTCTCTTTGTAGAAAAGACAAGTACTCTATTATGCTAAAAATATATAATTCCACTACACATTCAATAATGCATGAATAGCCCATTCACGGGTGCAAGATTTTTTGTTTTTGGGAGCCTCTGCCAATGTACTCAATTACATCTATACATCCACCGTCATGTGCCACCCTTCTCTGATTACCCCACTCAGGTTCAGAGTTCAAAGTAAGGTCTATAGGTGCAACTTGTGCTCCCCCAGTTTGATATTAGCACTCAGTTTTTAAACCTAGCCCCTCTCAGTCTCTCTCCCAGTTTGTAGGCCCAGCACCAGAACATGTTTGGCCTTTCCCTAAGCAGCAGCACCTCACAGATAGTATTAAAATTTCAGACAGCGCAGGGTAGTCTTCCAGGGATTTATTGACAGCCTGCTGTGCATCGCTTGGAGGGCTGTAGCGACTGAAGACTTCTGTCAGTGGCCCTCTTCTGCATTGCTTACTGTAGAGTGAGGCTCACTATGGCACTCCAGTGGGTACACGACTCTCAGCATTACTCACTACTACACTACAGTGACCTATCACTTCCTCTTGAGCTTTAAGGCCACACACCAGTTGGCAGAAGCCAAGCATTATCTCTGGCACACAGTGCCTTGATTCGACACAAGGCACCCCAAGGGTCCCTCTCTGATTAATTCGTCTTTTGGTCTTCTGGACTGGTCCTGACCCTACAGCACCCCTGATAAGTGCTGTGGTCATGCATTCGACCTGTTGGGCACACAAGTCACCAGCTGGCACTTTTCCTGGGTTTAGTTCAGCCTACCACTCGGGTACACAGCTCAAGGTGCCTTGGTAGCCATGATGGAGACACATGATAAAGATTGCCCTGCCCAGTCTGGCTGCACTGCAATTCCGCCTGCACCATTGCTTAGCGAGCTTCTGTTGCACAGACCCTGCACCTGGGTCAGTTAAGGCAGTCCCTCCCAAGACAAGCTCCTCCTGTAGGGTTGGTGTTTCCTTCCCTGATTCCCAGACAGGATGTCTTCCCACCTAGGAGAATGCATTAATTCCTCCTTCAGATCAGACTCCAGGTGATGTTCCCTCACCTCTGGGGAGTTGGCAGACAGTGTGACATCAAACTTTGGCTGTTTAGTGGTCCCTGGGTACTTTGCAGAGTACCCTCTCCTCAATAGAAGAGATCACAACAACGAACAACAATGGGTCCTGGGCCCCATCTTTAAACTGAAGTTACAGACAGAGGATGTGTATTACAGGTCACTTCCTTGGAAGTGATTTGGGTCAACTCCCCTTTCATGTGTCGTGGCCAACCAACTTCCAGACCACGTGTCGCGGCCTTCCAACTTCCAGACCTTTCCATAGTCTCCAATTGTGTTATGTACAGTCTCTAGGTGAAGTGCCCACCACAGAAGTATAAAGAGAAGTGAGCAAGCTATTCATGACAAGAATCTGTGCCCCTTAAAAGGACTCCATTCCCTAACAACTGATAATGCAGGCCTCACCCACACCCCTTCCATCTCCTAAAGGAAGCTGCAGTCAGAGGTTTTTACAACCCAATGTATCAGGAAAGGGCTTGGTACTTATAAAAAAAAGCCTGTCTACTCTTTTGTCACTATAACATATTGGTGGTCATTACAACCCTGGCGGACGGTGTTAAAGCTGCGGAAATACCGCAACCAGGCCGGCGGACAAAAAAAGGGAATTATGCCCCTGGCGGAAACCGCCAACATAGACAGCCACCTTAACACACCGCCCGCCACGGCGGTACAGACAAGCAGCGCGGCGGTTACCACCAACAGACAGGCGGGAGACAATGTACCGCCCACAGTATTACAACCCGCCAATCCGCCACCTTTTCCGGGACAGATTCACCGTGGATAAAAACACGGCGGAAACAGCTTTTGCAATGGGAAAACTCTCACCTGAACACATCCCACAAGGAAGGAGGCCACCATGGAGCCGGAATTACAAATACTCCCTGCCCTTGTCTTTCTGCTCCTCTACGACCAACAGCTACGTAGGTGCCGAAGGCACCGGTGAGTACTGCATCTACGACACGGGGAGGGGGGAGGCAAAAGTAAGGGGGACACCCACCAAACACCTCCACCCCCACCCTCTCGTATTACAACATACACACCAATGCATTCACAAAAATCACAAGAACAACCCACAATCCCCCGGAAGAATGAAAAGACAATGCGAAATTCGGTCAAACATTATAATGTGCCAATATACATGTCATACAAAAATATACAGATATATATTTGAAAATCATTCATAATTATATATACAATACGAGAAGTAGTGCAGATATGTACACAACAATGTCTGTGAACCAACAGTCCAAAAGTGCATGGGCGAGGCCCACAAACGATACCTGATCACTATCGGAGAGAACAATGCCGGGGCATCAGATTGAAATACTACAGGCAACTCGGGGGGAAGGGAAGGGGGGGCACCTCAGCCGGATGAATGCAAAGCCAGATCCACCACGGGGCTCCATGCCCATTGATTTATCCTGGGAAGTGCAAAGCCACAGTCTCTCAAGTCTCTACAGTGGGTGGTATGCCCACTGTGCCATCCTGGGGAGTGCAAAGCAACAGTCTCTCAAGCCTCTACAGTGGGTGGTATGCCCACTGTGCCATCCTGGGGAGTGCAAAGCCACAGTCTCTCAAGTCTCTACAGTGGGTGGTATGCCCACTGTGCCATCCTGGGGACTGCAAAGCCACAGTCTCTCAAGTCTCTACAGTGGGTGGTATGCCCGCTGTGCCATCATGGGGAGTGCAAAGCCACAGTCTCACAAGTCTCTACAGTGGGTGGTTTGCCCACTGTGCCATCCTGGGGAGTGCAAAGCCACAGTCTCTCAAGTCTCTACAGTGGGTGGTATGCCCACTGTGCCATCCTGGGGAGTGCAAAGCCACAGTCTCACAAGTCTCTACAGTGGGTGGTTTGCCCACTGTTCCATCCTTGGGAGTGCAAAGCCACAGTCTCTCAAGTAGATGCAGTTCTCTACTGGTACTGGGTGGGACTGGTGCCCAGACTGGATGAGTCTCCCCGTGAATGTTCCTGTCCTGTCACTGTCCCAGCTGCACATGGGATAAGGATGCCTGATGTGGCGGTCTATTCATTCCTACATGGTGCCTGCCATGTTCAGCGGTGCTTTGACATGGCGGTCTTTGCCCTGTTCAGCGGTGCTTTGCCATGGCGGTCTTTGCCCTGTTCAGCGGTGCTTTGACATGGCGGTCTTTGCCCTGTTCAGCGGTCTTCACCATGCCGGTTCAGGACTGTTCAGCGGTGCTTTGACATGGCGGTCTTTGCCCTGTTCAGCGGTGCTTTGACATGGCGGTCTTTGCCCTGTTCAGCGGTGCTTTGCCATGGCCCGTCTTTGCCATGTTCAGCGGTGCTTTGACATCGCGGTCTTTGCCCTGTTCAGCGGTCTTCACCATGCCGGTTCAGGACTGTTCAGCGATGCTTTGACATGGCGGTTCTGGACTGTTCAGTGGTGCTTTGACATGGCGGTCTTTGCCCTGTTCAGCGGTGCTTTGATATGGCGGTCTTTGCCCTGTTCAGCGGTGCTTTGCCATGGCGGTCTTTGCCCTGTTCAGCGGTGCTTTGACATGGCGGCCTTTGCCCTGTTCAGCAGTGCTTTGCCATGGCGGTCTTTGCCCTGTTCAGCGGTGCTTTGACATGGCGGTTCTGGACTGTTCAGCGGTGCTTTGCCATGGCGGTCTTTGCCCTGTTCAGCGGTGCTTTGACATGGCGGTTCTGGACTGTTCAGCTGTGCTTTGCCATGGTGGTCTTTGCCCTGTTCAGCGGTGCTTTGCCATGGCGGTCTTTGCCCAGTTCAGCGGTGCTTTGCCATGGCGGTCTTTGCCCTGTTCAGCGGTGCTTTCACATGGCGGTTCTGGACTGTTCAGCGGTGCTTTGACATGGCGGTTCTGATACGGACATGGTGTGTGGCATGACGATCTCTACACTGGGCATTGATGTGTGGCATGACGTTCCATCGTTGCCCAGCGGGGCTGTGGCAGCCGGGGCCCTCCTGGGCTGTGACTCTGGCGGCGGTCTCTGGACCAGTGACAATACTTGAGCCCTCCTGGGCTGTGACTCCGGCGGTGGTCTCTGGACCAGTGACGATACTTGAGCCCTCCTGGGCTGTGACTCCGGCGGTGGTCTCTGGACCAGTGACGATACTTGGGCCCTCCTGGGCTGTGACTCTGGCGGTGGTCTCTGGACCAGTGACGATACTTGTGCCCTCCTGGGCTGTGACTCTGGCGGTGGACGACAGTGCTGGCGGTTGTGTCTGGACCGCCGGAAATGATGGCGCACTTCTCTGCCGTGACACTCACAACAGCCTGGGCAGACTTCCTCTGGACCTTCCCCACCTTTGGTGGAGTCACAGCTGACTCACCAATCCCCTTCGAACCCATGTCAGTTGTCGTCCCACCAGGAGTCTTAACACAGTCTCGTCGTCTACTCTCCAATTTTAGAGCCTTTACAGGGGGTGGGCTGCCAGTGCCTTGGCTCCGGGTCCTACTGCCTGCCTTAGTGGCGGTGCACTCGACAAGCCTTGAACACGCACCACTGGTATTGGAGGCTTTTTGGCTGAGGCACTACGACGGGACTGATGAATTGGAGGGGGGGTGGGGGCAAAAAGGTCAATTTTACACAGGGACAGTTTCTGACGAACACTGGGATGGGTAGCTGGAGGGGGTCTGGGAGTGGAGGAAGAGGAGGTGGTTGTCGGAGGTGTCACTTTAGCTGTTTTGGGTGCAGGTGCAGGTACTGGAGGCTGTCGTGAGGTGGATGGATGTTGGGTGAGTGATTGCCGGCGTTTGTGTACTTTGGGAGGGGGCGTCGCAGACACACTGGGAGAGGACACAGGGGACGTGTAAATGGCAGTGGAGGTGGTGAGTGCAGGTGAGCGGCTTGTGGTGCTGGGTGTCCTGGTGCGATTCATGGTGCCTGTAGATGTGGTGCATGCAGGTGTGTGTGTAGACGAGACTGGGAGGGAGGAGGGAGAAGAGGAGACAGTGGATGTTGCTGTGTCTGTATGGGTGTGATGCTTGTGTGAGTGCCTGTGGGATGTGTGGTGCCTATGTTTGCTTGAGATACTTTTGTGTGTTGACTTGTGTGCCTGCTGGTCTGTAGGTGTGCTTGGGATGGGCTGGGGTACAGGTGATTGGGTCTGGGTGGAGGAAGTTAGAGGGGGGGGCTAGACTCAGGGACAATGGCTGCCATCAGTGCTGAAGCCAGAGATTGCAGGGTTCGCTGAAGGACAGCCTGACCAGAATGAATGCCCTCCAGGAATTCATTACCGTGTTGCAACTCTCGTTCTACACCCTGGATGGCATTCACAATGGTAGACTGCCCAACAGTGAGTGACCTGAGGAAGTCAATGGCCTCCTCACTGAGGGCAGCAGGGGTGACTGGGGCAGGGCCTGAGGTGCCTGGGGCGAAGGTGATGCCCACCCTCCTGGGTGAGCAGGCACGGGGTGAATGCTGAGGGGCTGCTGGGAGGGCGGTGCTGGTAGGGGAGGTGGCGGCTGTACCTGTTGAAGTGGTGGGCACAGATGGTGCCGCCACCACAGGGAGCTCCCATCAGCGGACGAGTCCCTGTCGCTGGTTGGTGATCCGGTGGCCGACGTGAAGCGCCCCTCGCCCTCCGTCCCGCTGGTGCATTCAGAGTCCGTGGTGTGGCCCTCCATGGCCATGTGGGATGCAGCTCCCTCGTGCTCCGGTGCCACTGTACCGCCGCCTGTTGATGCTGATGTACAAAAGGACAGGGAGAGCAGGAAAAGGGGGGGGAGACAGAAGAAAGAGAGTTTTAGTGTATGGCATTCTGCTACCGTTGGCAGACAAGACAGGCGCAGCAGCCCCCTGCATTACGCCGTGCTCCTGCCCTCTGCACACGCAATTTCTGGGTTATGGCCTACATGGCAATGGTGGACATCTGCGCACATGGATGGCACAGGGGCAACTATACCTCGACTTGGCACTCTGCTGAGGTGGGGTTGAGTGCCACATGGCCTACATTATGGAGGGGCTTTGCCTACCTAACTCGCCGTGGCCTAGGGACACCCACAGCCCACCTCCCCCACCCAGACCCCTCCACTGCACGCAAAGTGCGCAGAATGAGAGTGTACTCACCCCCTTGTGTCTGCTGTGATGTCCTCAAGCGCCCATCCAACTCCGGGAAGGCCACCGCCAGGATCCGGAAAATCAGGGGGGTCATGGTGCGACGGGCACCCCTCCCACGTTGGGAGGCCATCCCCAGCTGAGCCTCCGCCGTCTTCTTGCTGCAGCGGCGAATGTCCTCCCATCTCTTCCGGCAGTGGGTGCCCCGTCTCTGGTGGGCCCCCAGGGTCCGGACCTCCTTGGCGATGGCATGCCAGATGTCCCTCTTCTGGTGGGCGCTGACCTACATGACATGCACAAGGGAAGAGGAACAGTCATTACCAACTGCACCGTCAATGTGAGTGGCCCCCTCCCTACTCTATCCATGTGGCCCATTCATTCCCATGCATTAATGTTCTATGAACTCTGCCCACTTGCCTCTTCCACCCAGCCCTCTCCACCCAGGCCTAGCCCATACAACGTGCTCCCTGTGTACTAACCTGTTGGTCTGGAGGACCGTAGAGTAGCGTGTACTGGGGGAGGACCCCATACACAAGTTTCTCCAACTCCTGTGTAGCGAAGGCAGGGGCCCTTTCCCCAGACGCAGCAGCCATCGTCGCTTCCAGACCGAGGTCACAGCAGCACTAGCAGTGTAGGTCCTCTCCTGTCGAAGGTCAGGTATCTAGGGATTGAACAGATAGAAAATGGCGGTGACGTCCGCGGCAGTGCGCATCATCACCGCCGGCGCACCTGTTCATTGGCTCCTGGGACCCATAGGGTCCAATGTTAACCAATGCAGCATTGCGCCGCGGTCTATGACCGCCTACGGCGACAGTGTGCAACGCCAGCGCAGTTACCCCACAATCCCATTGTCCCAGTTTAGAGGTCAGGCAGCCACCATTTCAGGGGCCCACATGGCTTCATTTACTACTGCGTCACACATAGCTAGGCCTACACTCAACACACATACAGGAAGGGTTTTGTGTCTGGTGTAGTCTTGTGTGTAACTGTGGGTTCATACCTGGAGGAATAATGACTGATTCTTCGCTGTTGTCCTTCGTAGGCACCGTCAGCTGGGACATATGAGAAGATGGCAGAATCCTCCGGTGTACCGACCGCTGGTGGACCTGTTGACAATGGAAGAAAGACATGTCATCGTCACCTACCGCTTTGACTGTGCCACTATCCAGGAACTATGTACCCAGTTGGAGCCAGACCTGATGTCACCGAACCGCCATCCGACTGGAATCCCCCCTGACGTGCAGGTGCTGTCAGTGCTCCATTTCCTTGCAAGTGGGTCATTTCAGACTACTGTGGCCATGGCATCAGGGATGTCCCAGCCTATGTTTTCCAACGTCTTGTCCACAGTGTTGGCTGCCCTGCTGAAACACGTAAGGAGATACATAATTTTCCCTCAGGTGGAGGATTTGCCTACAGTCAAAGGTGACTTCTACGCCCTTGGACATATCCCCAACGTCATAGGTGCCATTGATGGGACCCATGTAGCTCTGGTCCCCCCCACAGGAGTGAACAGGTGTACAGGAACAGGAAGAGTTATCATTCCATGAATGTCCAGATGGTCTGTTTGCCAGACCAGTACATCTCGCAGGTAAATGCTATGTTACCTGGCTCTGTGCATGACACCTACGTCCTGCGGAATAGCAGCATCCCTGATATGATGGGTCAACTCCAGAGGCACCGTGTATGGCTATTGGGGGACTCTGGTTACCCCAACATGTCCTGGCTATTGACCCCAGTGAGGAATCCCAGGACCAGGGCAGAGGAACGGTACAATGATGCCCATGGGCGGACTTGGAGGGTGATCGAACGCACCTTCGGCCTCCTGAAGGCCAGGTTCAGGTGCCTCCATATGACAGGTGGATCCCTATTCTACTCACCAAAGAAGGTGTGTGACATCATCATCGCCTGCTCCATGCTCCATAATTTGGCTTTGCGATGCCAGGTGCCTTTTCTGCAGGAGGATGATCCAGATGACGGTGTTGTAGCAACTGTGGAGTCTGTGGAGCTTGTGGACAGTGATGAGGATGAAGCTGAGGAAGAAGACAACAACAACAGGGAGTCAGTCATACAGCAATATTTCTAGTGACACACAGGTGAGAAAATTTTCATGTTTAACATTACATTAACTTTCACACGTCTACCTCTATCATGTTTCTCGATTTCAATCACTATTTGTTAACTGAGTTGTACCCTTCCATTACGGTTTCACAGGTGTGGTAACCTACGTGTCAACTGCTTGCATCCTTCAAGGGCTTGTGATGTGTGACATAGGTATGTTAGCCTTACAATGGTACAGCCATTATGACACTGTCATTGATAATACAAATTACCAAATCATAGTCTGACTCCAGATTGTTTTGTGTTTCAAGGGTGTTTATTTAAGTGCTCAGAAAATGAAGGGGCGTTGTAAAATGGTGATGGGGGATGGTGGAGGAATGTCCATGGCAGAGTCCAGTCTATTAGTCTCACAGGTGCACTGCCCATCTGGGCTTAGGAAGTGGAGCTGGGGCAGTTCGAATATGGACAGGGTAACAAAGTGGGACAGTCGGAGGACAATCAGGGTGGTCTCATTTCCTGGCGGGGGTCTTGCCATCTTGCTCTGTCCTGTTCCTGGATCTCAGGGACCGCTTGCGTGGTGGTTGTCCGTCTGCAGGAGGTGGGGTGCTGGTGTGGTGGTCCTGTGGTGGGGCGTCCTGTCCACTAGCGCCAGCGGAGGTGGTGGGCAGTTCTTCATCGTGGCTAGTGTCAGGGGCCCCTTGGAGTGCCACGGTGTCCCTCAAGGTCTGCTGTATGTCCTTCAGCACCCCTACGATGGTGCCCAGGGCGGAGCTGATGGTCCTGAGCTCCTCCCTGAACCCCAAATACTGCTCCTCCTGCAGGCGCAGGGTCTCCTGCAACTTGTCCAGGACCGTCGCCCTCGTCTCCTGGGAGTGGTGGTATGCTCCCATGATGGAGGATAGGGCCTCGTGGAGAGTGGGTTCCCTTGGCCTGTCCGCCCCCTGTCGCACAGCAGCCCTCCCAGTTCCCCTGTGTTCCTGTGCCTCCGTCCCCTGGACCGTGTGCCCACTACCACTGCCCCCAGGTCCCTGTTGTTGTTGGGGTGGTGGGTTACCCTGGGTGCCCTGTAGTGGTGGACACAGCGCTGATTGACCTGTCCTGGGTAGGGAGGTTTGGGCCCGCTGGGTGGGTGCTGTGCTGGTGTTACCAGAGGGTGGAAGGTCGGTGTTGGGCTGTGCCTGTGCAAGGGGAACCGACTGTCCTGAGGCCCACGATGGTCCGGGCTGGTCATCAAGATCCAGTAGGGCAGAGCTGGTCTCGTCACTGTGGGCCTCTTCTGGGGGTGGACTGGTGTTGTCTGGACCCTCTGGTGTGGTGACGGTCCTTCGGGTTCCTGCAGGGGCATAAGAGCATGATTATTGCATGTGTGTGTGTAATGGTGTGCAATGGGTGGGTGTTTGTGTACCCCAGTGCAAGCATTCCTGTGTGTGGGTTTGTGTGATGATGGTTGGGGGGGTGTTCTGGGTATATGCAGTGGTCATGCTTTAGTGCTGGTTGTCCATGCTTAGTTGTGTCATGCAGGGCTTGGTGTTGGGATAGGTGGTTGGTGTCATGGTTACATTAGTGAGGAGTTGTAGTGATAGGGGCGGGGGTGATGGAGGGGGTATGTGAGAGCATGCAGGTAGGGTGGGGTATCTGATATTTAAGATTAGACTTACCAGTGTCCCATCCTCCACCGACTCATCCGAGGCCCTCAGGATGCAAGATGGTCAAGACTTGCTCCTCCCATGTTGTTAGTTGTGGGGGAGGAGGTGGGGGTCCGCCGCCAGTCCGCTGCACTGCGATGTTGTGCCTGGAGACCGTTGAACGCACCTTCCCCCTTAGGGCGTTCCACCTCTTCCTAATGTCCTCCCTATTTCTTGGGTGCTGTCCCACGGCGTTCACCCTGTCCACTATTCTGCGCCATAACTCCATCTTCCTGGCTATTGATGTGTGCTGCACCTGTGAGCCAAATAGTTGTGGCTCTACCCGGACGATTTCCTCCACCATGACCCTGAGCTCCTCCTCGGAGAAGCGGGGGTGTCTTTGGCCTGCCATGGGGTGGTGTGGGTGAGGTGTGGGGTTGTGTATGTGGTGATGAGTGTGGTGAGTGTAGTGGTGTGTGGTGTTTTGTGCGTGGATGTTGTGTGGGTGATGGTGTTGTGTGCCTCTGTGTGATGGGGTTGTAAATTGCTGTGCTCTCTCTCTGGCCTTCTTTCAGAATTTCTGGTCGTAGGGGTTTGTGGGTGATGTGGGTGTGTGTTTTATATTGTATTGGGTGTGTGGGAGTGGTGAGTGTATGTGTATCAGGTGTGTGTATTTGGAATTGTCCAATGTGGCGGTGTTTTGGAGATGTGTGTGTATTTTGAGCGCGGCGGTGTGTACCACCAATGGAATACCGCGGTTGAAAGACCGCCGCATGGATTCGTGGGTCGTAATAGCATGGGCGTGTTTCTGTTGGTGTGGAGGTGGAGGATTTGTTTCCGCCAGTTTATCACTGACCTTTGGTGTGGCGATTTTGTGTGGGTGTCTGAATTTCGGCGGATTCCGAGATGTGTGTCATAATAGCTGTGGCGGTCTACCGCTGCAGCGGCGGTGTATTGGCGGTCTTCTGCACGCCAGTAAGCGGCTTTTACCGCCAACGTTGTAATGACCCCCTTGGTGTTTTTCTGTTTTATGAAGGTGATGCCAGCAATAAACATATGATGTCTTGGAAAAGGCCCTCTCCTCCATCCTGAACACTGGTCCAGGGTGGTGGCCTCAACAATTGGAACCCACAGGCCTGTATCACCTGTGCATGGCACACAATGAATCCTAGCACACATCCACATGTGCAGAGCATGAGATGTCAGCATTCAGGACTGTCCTCCATCTTGAACTCTATTCTAGGCTGTGGGCTTTCAAAATAGAACCCAGAAGCGTGTAACAATTGTGCCTGGCACACTATGAATCCTGGCACACATCAGCATGTAAAGAGCATGGGATGTCAAGGTTCAGGATTCAGGTTCATTGTGAGTAGTGGAACTTTAGAGGAATTGGCCTGTTTGACAGTTAGAAGACCTGTTGCTATAATTTTCCAATCTTGTAATGCTGCCACCACCACACTCCACACATGAAATCAGTGGCATGATAGTATTTCTCTATCACTGTGAGGGTGCTCTTGGTGCACCTTCCTAGTTCAGAACAGGATCCACATAACTGTCAACGACCATGCCTAGGTCAACAGGTGCACAGTGTAGCATGATCAAAAATTAAAAAAACAGGATCAGAAGTATATACAGTTTAGGCACACAAAGCAGGAGGCATGAACATACTAAATGCAGGGGCCATTCTCATCCCAACCCTCATCCTAAGAATTATTGAAATATTTAGCATTCCAGTGCCTGTGGTAGATGCACACACTACATCCCTTTGAACACACACCTCCTAATCTGATGAGGCCAAGGTCCAACACAGAGGGCAACACATAGGCCAGGGTAGAACATATTTTGAAAAAGCACATATGGCTGCCAAGACATTCTATTTTCAAGACTCCTGATCAAGGCTCCCCATGTGAAGGCAGATATGATGATTTAGTCACTGCACCTTACAGTCTCTTGGAAAGTGATTAATAAGGCCCATGTGTGGTTTATCTAGGATCAATTTATACCAAAACATTTCCAGTGCTAATGAGTAGAATATAATATTAGGAGTTAGGAAAAGGTAAAGGCTTTAAAACTTTTTTCTCAATTCCCTAGAAAAATAGGGAACCAAACATTTTTTTTCTAAGACATATTAAACTCATCACAATTATAGAAATAGTATCTTTACAGTCCTATTTTGAGTTGCCTGTGTTTCAACCCCTTCATGTACAGGTGAGGGAACATATACTCCTATTAATAATTTCAAAGGTCCAACTTGCATTTGGGTGTTGTTTACTCCTCTGTGTAGATGTAAACCTGCATTTTCAGATATGTCCACTTAGAGATGCACCTTTGTGAATTGCATCCTTTCTTTAAAAGTGAGGTATAGTTAACCTCCACCTCACCTCCCATCTTCTCATCAGAGATGATCATTAAATCATTCTTCTACCACACAGGGTTGGGATATTGCAGACATATACTTGAATTCCATGCAATATAAACTTATCAAAACTAAGACACATCATGTGTTCCAATAAATGTCATTGGAACTTAAGCTCTCCAAATAAGCTGCAACTTAGGTTCACATCCTGTGTACACTTAAATGAAGAACAACTTCCTCCTGAAATAAGATGTTTATGAGGGACTTCATACTGCACTGTAGAACATCAAATAAAACTTCTGTTTCTGTGTTCTCTTTTTTTTTGTAATTACATTCTACCACACTGCTCTAAACCCACTTATGTGAAACACTCAATCTTATACCTTACAATTACTAGAGACATGCACAGAATGTAGAAAACCAGTGTCAGAGTCGACTGATCTAACCATTTGCTAATACTCTTCTTTGTTTTACATTACTCCTGATGAATAAGAAGACTGAAATACCTGAAAAAGATACCAAGCATATTTAAGAGTAGAATATAAAGGGTCTCCTCTGACGTACAAATGTCTCTCATTGCGCCTTGTTTCAGCTCAAAAGCACACCCCTACAACACTACCATGAACAAGATCACAAATTATCATAACTACTGCAGTGTATTTTTAAAATAATGCAATTTACTGAAATGATCATGTAGAAATAAGCGTGTAGGCCCAGATAAAAAGCTATATTTTAAAAGCAAGAGATAGCACTAGGCTTTCACAGTCACATGTATAACATTTGAAAGGTTGTAGAAGGCATTATTATTTTTTTAGAAAGCCTGACCAAGGTCAGACATATGGAATTTTAAGTTTTCAATTAAACAAATGTGCTGAGAAGAGAATGACTTAATAAAAAGTGTTAGATTTTGACCTTCACATAGGCATAGTTTTCATAGAATATAATGTTTCTTTCTAATGTTTAATATTTGTAAACCATTGTCTCTTGATTACTTAGACAACAGAAGATTTCCTGCTCCCAAGATGACACTGCAAGCTGATTGGATGAACTGACAAACAACCGCAAAAACTTGTTTCAACTACTGACATGAAAACATTATGAGTGTGTGTGTTCCTAGAGCAGGCTGTTCAGACTCAGATTTATTTTGAAGGACCCTTCCAATTTCCCTGACTGTATCTATTCTGCTCTGAAACTCCACTGAGTTTCTTCAGCCTCACTTTATGGGTAGTTATGCTTTAATTAATATTTTAGATTTGATGCTAAAAGCTACATGCTTTCACCTCTCAAATTGAGAGCTCTTTATGAGTTCTGATTGGTGCTGTTTTCTCATTCTGCATAGCATAGAATAGAGATTTTTCCTTTATGGAACGCGCGTTATGTACTTGATCTGATTGTAATGCTTTGTATTGATTATTAATTGATTGATTATCTTTGATGATGATTAATAAAGATTTACTTGCTAAAAGATTGTAAACAAAGCTTTGAAACACACACCAGCTCATAACTCATTATTGACTCCCAAAAGACTGAAAGAGAAACTGTGATGATTAGTTGATGTTGATTTGCAGCTCCTGATTAGTTCTTACTTATGTCCAAAGTCTTTTGCCCTCGGCCCAGTAACAAGCATCAACTACTGTTTTGATGAGCTGGTCAGATTATTTTGTAAACCAAATATAAATTTAAATGTCTCCACTCCACCACTAAAGACACAATAAAATCTGTACAGTAGTTTTCAGAATATCAGAATGAAAAACGAATGGCTCTTTAAAGTTGCATGGTAACAAAATGCTTCATCTCTTAATATTGGAAAATGATGCTGCAAAAGTAAAAAAAATATATATATTATTTTTCCTGAAACTGACACAAACATTTTTTAAATGATCATAGAGAAGACACATCCTATACATTCATTGTTACTAATCATGTGTAAAAATCCAAGAACATTGTCCTATTTTTGAGGAAAAAGTCAAAAGACTTGAACTTTATTTGACAGTACTAATTATCAACAAAAGACAGATTTTGCAGCCTTACAAATATCTGAGCAAATCCATATCATCTTGAAACTTCACAGCACGTACGGCAGCTCACAAATCTTTCAAGTATATAATTATCCGAAAAACATTAATGCTAACTCAAAACAGACAGATGAAATGTTGATATCAGGAGTGAATCCCTTTTCGAAGTTCCTAGTTTTGCCTCTAACTAATCCCTCCCCGCACATCCCGACTGCATACAAAAAACACTAATATAAACTTGTACCTCTTTAACAAAACCAAAATCATTAGACACGTCATTAACAACACTCACACCAATTATACTAACTGCCTTAACTTTATCAATGAACACTCTTTCTACTTCCTTACCACTAGCCATTCGCAAATACCATCAACTCAAAAATGTGAACAAATATGAACTTGAAAATGTTTGTTCAGCTATTAAATTTGTCTGCTGTGACACTCTCCTTCTCATATATATTATTTTAAATGCATTTCTCCAAAGAGGCATCTTTCCTGCGTCGCTGGGAGCCAACAATAATGGCACTCTTGTGTTAAGAAGTATTAAGGGAACAAAGAAAAACTGTTAATTTTATGTCCCAACACACAGGTCTCTTTCGTAGCGAAAATCTTTGAGTACATCATTACAGTTAAAATCTAAGAACCCATTCTCCACACCAGATGCTTCAGGCATATCAGTCCAGGATCTGCTGCAAAGGAATATCAACAGTATGGATAGTTGAGAATAGCTGCGTCATAGCCATGGACTCTTTGCTTTGAAGTACTTACAGACCTGTCAAAAGCTTTGAACGCGACTGGGCATCTGTTACTGGTGATAACGCGTCCAGCCCTTATAAATTACCTGTACCTGGACACGTTGGAGGTCGGTGGATCTTTTAACCGAGTCGGGCTCTCCTCATCCTAAAATAGCTGAGTCATTCAGATCAATAATCAATAACTATTGTAGTCCGTAATCAATACTCAATTAATAGATCATTCTAGCACATCAGAAATCAATAACAGTTGGTATTTCGGCGCACCATGACCTCTCAGTCATGAATAACCACACCAGTTTATTAAAAGTTAGTGAATTTATTTCCCTATGTTAACAAAGCTAGCACAATATATATGTGTCTCAAAACCAATTGATATATGTATATGAACATTACTAGGTGTCCATAACGGCGGAAGAAGCGCAATCTACGTAAAATCTGAATAATGATACACTCTGTTATCGCAATGCAAATCACCAATATGACTAACTGTATTTGACTAATTGCATACATTCGGTCAGCATAACAAGATTTCAATTCGGCATGGTACATTGGATGTATACCTCGACTAACCTCTAATTAGCATCGGCATGTGGGACTTCATGCAAAACAAATTTAGTCAACACAAATTTGGAAAACTTCTAGCTAGGACCCTGTCAAAATAGCAGTTGGTACCTAAAAGGAAAAACACAATGCCTAATACATTTATCCTTTCATATTTACCAAATACAATCAGCATTCAAGAAAAGTCTTCGTCCTTCAGGTACCGGTTGATCAGCATGGGGCAAGCTTCAAAAGGGGCAAAGTTAAGGGCAAGCTTCCTTGCAACGGCAAGGAGAATGGGGCAAAGTTACTGCATAGGCAAGACGGGGCAAATCAAAGTTAAAGTCTCTAGGGTGAGAATTCTTAAAGTCTCTTTCTCTCAGATAGAGAAAAGGGCATCAGGATGTCGTCCAAAATGGAGTCTGGCATCAGGCTTCAAACTGGCATCGAGGAAAATGGCTGACTTCTCTTTGTTCGGTGGGTTTAAGTAAGAAACATTCCAAATCTTGCAGGGTCTTCCATTGGAGGGTTCATAGGTTGGCTTCAAATTGTCCAATGAAAAATTGCCTTTTACTAGAACTTATTTGTGCATACATTAGCCTTGGAGCCTTGGAACACAAGTTGTATCATGGTTTGCCAATTATTTTTGGTATCTGTACCTTCATTGTCCGCACCTGCAGAGACTGACCTTGTATCAAAGGGGATGAAACTGGCCTAGTACGAAACCTTGGAGATAAGTGTATTAGTCATCTCTGCTGGAAAAATACAACTTCAAGCAAGAACATATGTTTCATTAGTTCAAGGAAAAAGCCACGCAGTTAGAATTTGAGACCAGGCAACTAGGCCAAAGGCTGTACTAAATTTAAGCTAAGCAAAACAGTTTTCAAGCAAGAAATCATAGCATACATTTGCAATTATGATGGATTACTACATTTTCAATACTTCATGATTAATAAAGCTCGTTTACAATGATGGCGAACTACCCCGAGGGCACAATTTCCCTTGTACATTATTTTCTTTACTAAAATCACACCACAATATACATTTTTAATTTTGCGATATGTATGAATATATGTCGGACCTTCTTTTTCTGCGTCATCACTGGTAATGATCATGTGCACCTTCTATATCCTTCAGAGGTGTTCAGTCTCTCCTTCCACGTCAATATGTCATTGGAACTACCTGTATGCCCACTAACCTAATACGAAACCTCCCTTATCAACTTTGGATTGACTAAAAACAATACTTCATTGTGTCATCAGTAAACAATATTCAATGCCTTTAGAGTCTACCCAGACACTACCCAAATCTGGATATTTGCCACCTATATGAAACTCTAGACAGTATAAACAGGGACTAAGCTCATCAACAGTATATATCAGTGCCATGCAGAGGCCTGCCGCAACAATGGGAACTTCAACAACTTCCACTCATCCCTAAACTTTAGCTGCATGTTAATAACAATCTGACTATCAAGGACCATATGGGAAATCCATTCCAGACACTATTTCCTATTAACAATTGGTTGCAGAATGAAGCCATTCCTGATAGTCACTTTTGCTCCTCCATCAAAACCTTGCTTCATTACACATTTCCTGATCAATACTCTTCTTACTGTATTCTTATGCACAAGACTTGCTCATCCAAATTGTGCTTTGCTTGCAGCCCATTCACCACACCACCTCCACCTTGAGACAGCTTTCTTGGTCCCTCTGCCAAATCGCATTAAGTTCGAATCATACTGTATTATGACAATGCAAAAAGAATCATAGTTCACAGGCATGTTTATACTCGCAGACGGTTTTTACCACTCACAAATACCTGAGAGAATGTGTAACAAAAATAATCATTCTACAAATGCGCAGCAAGTTTGCCTACTAACCGTGTTTACTGACATTTTGGATAAAGTATATTATTATTAATAGTATTCTTTACTGGTGAAGTATTTACAGCAGAACGGTATTATTGCACTAGGGCTGTGAAAAGGATGAACACCCTTTGTAACCACGACCTTGGAGATCTAATTCTTCGCACTGTTTCTCAACATAACTCTATTACAATTCTGTTTTTTGTGTGATCAGCGTTGCATTTGTGCATGCTATATTGTATAATAAACAGGGCCATTAAAATGCAGGTCCACACATTAGATAGATCGTCTGCATTTACCAGAAATACATACTCGGCACTGCGTTAATTTTCAGAATTAAACAAAACGTTCTTTATGCTCTCAAATGGAGAAGCACGTGTAAGATTGAAAACGAACATTTTAAATATGGCTCCCCAGCAACCAAAGTGTGCTTAATGCCGAACGCGGTGGGTTGTCTGACTCAGACACAAAGAACTGAACTCGGAGGCCGCTATGTGCTTGATCACGGATACAAGCGAGGGAGTTATTAAACACCGAGCGGTCCTTTGGACCAAGTCCAAAAAGCCGAAGTATGTGAATTTCACAGCTGAGGTAAAAAGTGCCCAAACTCTGCTTTGTTTTCACGCACTGGTGTTATCATTGTTTCATTGGCAGTCTCCGTTTGAAACCTTTCAGGTACCAGCAAATAAAATAAAATTGTGAACCCATGAAGTGTATTGTTAATGATTTTAGAGCACAGTATTACCCCGGCTTTAAAATGTAAGGAAAATGAAATAGAAATAAATGAATGCAGCTATATTTTGTTTTTTTTGTGAGGATAATGTTTTAAAATGTGGCCTCTATTACAAGCGCACCAGGCAATACCTGTTTACAAAAAAGTCTACATACCAGACAAATTTCAGGGAGTCAAATGTGGCAAAATGAATTAGTAGATAAAGACACAGTAAATCGTAAACGGATCAGATTCCAGCGAGGGAAACAGCAGAGATCAAGTTTTGCCCTATATTTTCGGAAAAAACTCGGAACAGTTGCTGGGCCGGGACGTCCTTTCGTTCCGCTAAACATTTTCCTGGTTGGATGAAGCCCTTGGTGGCCAATTTTGATAGCCAATGGCCTTTCCTGGTGCCTCAGTCACGTTCTAAGCTCCCCAAGGCAGTATAAAGATAGACGTTACACAGCTCCCCTGCAGGTACCTTTATTAAGTTGTCAGTGGTCACAAGCTGGTGTGTTACAAACTAACAAAAAAATTGGAACATATTTGTGTGCGAATCAGTAGTATTGACGTAAAATTAATGGCAAATGCTTCTTCTGATAACTTGGAATTCCCATGTTAAAAATAGCTCTGCATTCACAGCTTTTGCAATCATTTTGCACCCTCCATCTACTCTTAAGGCAAGCATGGCCAGCCCTCCTACAGTAATAGTAAAAAGTTTTGCAAAATTTGCAATCTACCTGCATCAGAAATACTGGCTAGGCTAGAAACAGACTGCAACTCATTCTAGGCTTTAACAAATGCTTGGGGACATGATTTCTATTATCAATATGCCTGTGCTGAGACCCACCTTGCATCAAACATTTACAAACTGTGAATGTGACATTATGGACCACTGCCCGCCAATGTCCACAACCCGAAGGAGCAGAGTGTAACCTACTAAATGTTTACATTTTATAATTTGCGAATGATTATGCCTGCTGTCTGCAGGTGGAAAACAATGCATGTTTGTGACCACGAAAGGTTTGCAATGCATTAGTGCGCCCCCTTGTTCAGTGTGACATTTTTTTAATTTCACAGTGTCCACACTTTTTTTTAAGTGTGACACTTTTAGTGAGTGTGACAAAAGGCTCATTTTTCCAGGACAAAATGGCAGTTTACAAACTGTACGCACAGGCTGCAATGGCAGGCCTGATACATGTTTTGCCACTTTACTAGGGTCTTACATATAAATTAAGTATGTCAATTGGGGTTAAGTCAGTGCCACCATCTGTTACTGAGTGAGCAAATGCACACTACCACTGGTTAGAGTTGATAGAGTGCTCACAGTCCTAAGGTTAGCAAAGGCAAAATCAGGAAAAGTGAAGGAGGAAGGCAAAAAGGTTGGGAGAAGACTCCATAAGGCTGACAGATCTAACTTTAGACATGTGTAAAGTTTTTAAAACGTACCAATAGTGCTCTCACAACTGTACTTTTAAAGCAAAGCAGAGCAGAGCAGTGTCCTTATTTACTATACATGGGCTAACAAAACTTCTTGAATTAGCTAGGAAATCGTCTGTTTCAGAACTGGGTGTATTATTCCTCACTTAAGAACAGCTCATTTCGTATTTAACGCACCCTGCACAGTCTGCTGCATGTAGGAGCTCCTTCTTGTTAGTGTGAGAATGGCTCCATAATTCTTTAGCTTTAGAAAAGCTGCGAAAATGTATTGAGTGTGGTTTATTTTACAGTTTCATTTAAAATATCCTCAGTCTCTGCTTAGTGTCTTGTCATGTGAAGATCTCACACTCATCCGTGGTCTTACATGGTATTTTAAATCTGTTATCTTAAAAAGTGGGGGTGTGATATGCAATAACGAAAAATACTTGTCCAATTTCTAAGATGTCGAAGCTCATCATATAATTTCACCACAATACTTCCGTAGAGGGTGAGGTTCTGGTCTGTCGAATTTAAAGCCCAGGCAGTAAGGATTAGAGGAAAAATATGTATTTTACTTTAGGTTTCTGGGCAATTAATCCGAAGTGGTAGCAAGCCAAATGTGCAGAGAATTCTCTCTTTTTTCCTTTAAGTTCACCAGTTCCTTGCTTGAGGAAAATAAATAAAGGTTGTCTTCTCTTCTTCTTCGAAGACTTCGGACGATGGGTGGTCCATCACCCCTGCGGGTTCTCACCTCTGCTTCAACTGCCCTTACAGAAGTAAATAAGGAGGTAAGTAAAATAAAAATATATATGATATTGAAAATAATAAAAAGAAAACACATTTGTACTAGAATGCATTAGGTATTTTGTGTGTTTCTCTCTCCTGTTTATCCTCCTTTTATTTCTCTTTCCTCTTTTAGATCGTGAGGGTATTTTGTGTTGGTGCTTGCCCACCATTTCTCTCTTCGCTGTCCTTCCTGTTACTTCCAGGCACCTCAGCACTACTCACTCCTCTTCAAATCTAGCTATGTTCTCTGCATTCCAGCAACACAGCTTCCTCTTATCATCTTTGCTCCCAAAGTCATCCTTTCACGCACCTTGGTAGCTGTGACCCTCTAATGAGTCATGATGGACTGGAACTTCCTTGGTCTTGCCTTGGGTTTGTGTTTCAGAACAGTTAGGAACTTCCCTCAGGAGCATGTCAGCCATTGGTGTTTCTTACTGCTGTGCAGAGTCTTCTGAGCTCCCAGCAGTACGTTCCTTGTCACTTTCTTGTCCGTTCCCCTTCCTGCACGTGCAGAGACTGTGATTCATAGTCCTCTTTCTGCTATTGTTCCCCTTGTAGTCCTCCAATCATGTCTTTGTCTCCTCGTAGCAGTTTATCCTTTTCTATTGTTCCTTTTCTTTCCTCTCTTACTGGGGGCGATCTGGGTGCATCAGTCAGATGGTGTTGTGGGACGGCACACACGGAATTAGGTAAGTCTTTGTTGTAACCATTTTTTTTAAACAAGTTCAATGAAATAACTTATAAAGCACGCAACACAGTTGTAAGTCATCCAAAAACAATTTAATGCTGAGCAGACCAAAGTAGAAGGAATTAGAAGAATTAATTTCTGAGAATTTACTTGAAAAGTGCAAAAGATGTTATCACATGGGGCTCACCTGACAGCTATGCAGTGTTATTCCATGAATGATGAGCCTTTTGTTGCTAAATTCATCAACGGGAAGTAGCTTGAATACAATATTCATACCAGATTAATTGAGTGGTGTGGAAGTTCTATTGTTTGCTATTTTCTTTGGCAAGTGGATGAGTTCCAGCTAGTGGTTGTGCGTCAAGATCAGACAAATGCATTATATTTAACTAAGCCTTTTTATGTCCTTCTGATGTACTCTCTAGCTTCCTTGACCGAGTACTGCACATTCTAAACACTTGACATTTTTCAGGAGGTTTTTTGGCTTGTGCGTTTCATGTACCAATCTTATGTTATACCACATATCAGTGCTATGACTGCAGAAATTAGCAAAAATAGCATTATAAAATCTGGATTACCCACAGGAATACTGGTACTTTGAGCCTTCTAGCCACTGCCTCTCCTGCATACATCTTGGGCACCACAACAGTGCGCCCTAAGCAAATGATTTAACTGCAATAGGGGGGTAATCCATTGAGAGTGAAGTAGTACTATCTTCCTGAAAATCTGCATTTTTGCTCTGTTGATTGGTGTATATTATGTGGGATGGAACGCTGCCAGGCCAGATAGTGAGGGCTGTCAGCCCTTGTAGTGTGGCCGAGAGCATATTACAAAGTAGGTGGAGTTAATCACAGCCTGATCCTGCAGGTCTTCATAGGAGCGAGTCCAGAGGCTTTAAAAAGTAATGTCATAATCAAATAGTAATATCACAAAACTGGGGGTGAGTGTTTGAAAAGTTTCAACACTGTCCATAATTTATTTTTGTGATGTTCCTATCTGCACCTTAAGTGGCTAGGATATGCCCAGATGTGGGTCCTTTGCACACTGTGCCACTGGATTCAAGCTAGCCTGGCTTATGAGAGGTGATATCCCAAAACCGGTCCCAGGATACTTGTTTCCGGTGCAGGGAGGACCTAGCTTGGCTGTTCGGCCTGGACTGTTCCCATGGTTTGCATATGGTTCCTTGCTCCCAGCACCACTGGATTCAGAGTAGCCTGGCTGAAGAGGGGTGATTTCTCGAAACCAGGGTCAAGATTGATTTGCATATAGCTGGGTCCAAACTGGGGTGAAGTGACGAGCAAAATAGCAGTGGATTAAACCCAAATCTGTGTCTGGGGGTGAGTGTTTGAAAAGTTTCAACACTCCTTTCATCATTTTATTTTGTGATGTTGCTATAATCACATAGTACCCACCCTCTTTTCCAAAACACTCAGGCTTGCTCCAACTACCTTTACCCATCATGATGATATGTTTCTTGTCCCTGTTGTAAAAATCACATTGTGTATTAGGATCTCCACTGAAAATCATCACTACAATGCCAGATCACCTGAAAAGTAATTGCATAGTGCAAAACAAAATGACATGACACACTTTACACAAAGAAAGAATGTCTAACATAAAGAACCGATGCAAGTGATGAAATTGAAAGATGTAGCCACAGTTTAAAATTTATTTGTTATCATGTTGTATTTATTGCTCAGGCTGTAGGACCAAGAGTCCTAACGTATTTTCCCATTGACACAGAATGAGATTATTCCTTTATCCATAAGGCCCTAAATTCCTTCGAGGCATCTGCTGTGTCTTGTGAGTATGTATGATAGAACCTTTTTTGGATCTGAAACACTCTGTAAAATGATGATGATGAGAAAGGGGATAAGTAACCCGATGATCAACAGTCCTCTCCCAGAGAGTTTGTCGTGGTCCAATCAAACTGCTCGCGTGTGTCACAAGATACTTCATCAAAGTGCAGAATCGGTGGCTGGTGTATGTGTAGTCAAAGCGAAACTCCAGCCATGCAAAGCATTTGAAAATAAAGAAAGCTTCTTTGGGTAGTCTACTTGTCATTGGTCAAGAAACTACAAACAAGACATTCATAAAGGTACAACGCTACTTTGCAATGTACAGCTGTACAGTATATGGGGCACTACTGCTGAAGGCGGATACAACCAGGTTTTGAAAGTGTAGCAATTAGCTATAGTAGACTACACAATAACACTGTGATCAGAAGTGCTGCAGGGCAAAAATCAACCAGGTGTTAAGAGCAAATAAAAGACTGAAAACATGACTAATCAGATGCTGCTGAAGGTGATTCCAAGAGAAGTGCCTAGGGTTGTGCTTACAGAGCCATCCTTTTCTGCAGCGGAAAGTCATTCTGCCAATGGAGATCATACAAGATTACCTCAAACCTGGCACATCGGAGGGCCAGCATAGGGGCATGAATGTAAAAAATCCTGATTTCTGGCCAGAGGAAGTCAAAGAGATCTCCTACCGCATTATCAGTCTATCCTGTGAACGCTACAATGCTGCTGCCTTCCTGAAACTACCACCACCCTTCAATACTGCCAAAAAGCAGAATATTGTCAATAGACGGACTACCTTGATAGACAGATTTGATGATTTCATTGATGCACTAGAAGAAACAGATAACAAAAAGAATATCAAATACCTCAAGAATCTTGTTGGTGATGTTGTAAAAGAAGCAATTAAGGAAAATACCATAAACTGATAAAGTTTCGTACTGTGAAATTAAAGAAGCCTTGAATCTCAAATTCAATCTAGTGCTGAATGTAGATTATGGAAGATACATTTCCAGTCAAGAATGACAAAGAGTTGGTGAAACCATAGATTAAATTGTTGAGAGACTGGATACACTCATAACACACTGCAAATTCAATTAGTTTAATGACAAAGAAGCAATATGTCTGAGTTATTGACTGATGCTTGTCAGATTCATTCAGATGACGAATGTGAGAGAAACTCTTAGTCTGCAGCAAGTTCTCATGCCTGCCAAACAGCATGCTGATCGACAAGCTGCTGACATGGAGACCAGAGGTGCCGAAGGTAGTCATGAACATGAACAGTAAGCAGAAACATAAAGTTGAAGGACAAAAGGTTATGCCTCTATGGAACAAAAAGTTACGCTTCAGATGTGAATTGTTGTTTCCTCACAAAGGTGAAGGTCCCGTCAATGGACAGATATACAAAGGCTGTGGTAAATAGAATACTTTGTGATGGCCTGCAAGGTGAAAGAAAAAGTAAGTGTGGCATTGAGAGAAGACAAAATGGCTAACCTAACTTTCCAGAAGCGACATTTGATGCATGCCTACCAGACCAAGCAGCAACATCAGTTGAGACAAATCGACACCAAAGTTGATCATCTTCTAAATCATTGTCAAAAAGCATTCCAAAAAGAAAAAAGAAAACATTTCTTTTACTTTTTTTAGGGTGGGCAGGGGTGCCTGCTCTGAAAACATGTTGGTTCCCCCATTCACAAAGGAAGAAGAGGTCACTTGGGGACCCCTTCCCATTTTCAAATGGGTTACTACCTCCTTCAAGGAGTCAGTAAAGTATGAATGTTTTGTAACTGCATTTCCGGTTGCAAAACATTCATACGTACCAGTGCGACTCACTAGGAAGGAATGCCCTTTACAGGCCCCTTCCTAATACCAAATCACAAAAACAAAATGCGAGTCGATAACAAGTTACTGACTCACATTTTGCCTTTGGTACATGCCAAAACACATTTTACCGGTCAAAAACAGCCTGATATGCCAGTTGTGACAGGTAAAATGTGTTGTACATCTGGCCCCAAGAAGACTTGAAGAGTTATACTGTCTATTTGTTGTAAAAGAATTTGACTTTTTTTTATTTAACAGAGAGGGAGATGTTGTGTCTTGTGAGTGTGTATGATGGAACATTTTTGTATCCTGAAAGAGTCTGTAGAATGATGATGTACGTTTCAGAACATAGTGAAGTGGATGCAGGTTTAGGTTTTTTAGTTTATGCTAAAGAAAAAAGACGTAATAAATAGCCCCATGTGTGGCATAGTCATTGGCAGGCACCAGGCTGGAAAGGACACTCCAGCATCAAGGCATAAGTTGGCAATAAATTAGAAACTTAGGTGGTACCTATCGTTCGGGGTATAACTATGCAATTTCATGGGTGAAAATCGTATTTGTGAAATTAAGTAAATTAGCACAGAAGGAATGTACTTCTATCCAACTTTTTTTAGCCCATATTTTTTAAAACGCCAAGTTTAGTTGTGGTGGTTAGAATGTGTTCTTCATGGGGAGGGGGGGATATATTATATGCTGAAACAATGAGAGAGGGTTGTAGACATTTCCATGTAGCAAATTCAATATCCTCTCAGCAGGCAGAACAGCCAGTGACATAAACCAACAATGACAAGAATGAAAAATCAAAGACTATTTTGTTTTTCTAGTGTAGGCCAAGGGGATTTCACAGCTCTTGTCCTCCTGCGGTATCATATGGGTTTGTTCATTTGCAAAAGTGAAACTGAATAATATTAAAACGCACCTATCTCCTCAAAAAGAAAAACAGGCTATTAGTTCAGTGAAACGATGTTTGTATTGTCCTGTGGCATGGCATTTGTTCAGTTGTTCAATGACATTTCATATACGGTATTTTCTTTAGAGAATTTTGTTGAGAAGGTAATTCATATTTGATTGAATACCAACTATTGGTTTTTGTGCACTTGTGTAGCCCTTCATAGTTCAAATAGCTTAACAAATTCTATGCAATTTATATAGTATTCTCTTGAGCTACCAGCTTTCACATTTGTAACATTTACAAGTACTCTTTTGTGACCTTATAAGCTAACTTGGAGTTTTGTCTAGGGAACTATAGAACAAATGTTAAGCACAAGTTTATGCTAATATACACATTAGTTTGTTGGCTAAATGTTAAGGCGATGCCTCAAAAGCAAAATGCAAACTGGAACAGTGTCAGCAGTGGAATGTAAAACTGACCAAGAGAGACAGCCACATGCAGTCACCACTTCCTGTGTCTTTTAAGACAGGCGAATGTGAAAAAAAAAGGTTTGTCCAGGGTAAGATTACGATTCACAGAGTCGTGCTTTTTGCAGCCTTTCATGAAAAGTGAGTAGGAATGCATGATGAAAATAAATGCGTTAGTTGTTTTAGTGATGGTTTGAGAATCACTGAAATGAAAGTGGGTCTGCTTTGACCTCCTGTGCAATTCCAAACCATTTCCCATGCAAATATGATTGAAACATTAGGATTGTGTTTAATTAAAGATCTTGAGTGGCTTGCCCCCCATTGTGTCTTAATCGGTTCTTTTGGTGGCTAATTGCCCTCAAGGGAACAAAATGCATCCTGTTTTCTTACCTAATCTTCTGTTTTTTTATTGCAAAACATTATGTTCCAAGGTGCTTCTTGCTGTTCCCTTTATAATAAGAAAATCCCGTAAATATGTATTTATTCCTTTCTTCACTGTAGAGGCAATGTCTAAAAGCTATGAAGATAGAGTCTGAACACTGAAATGATTAAACAATAGATAAATACATGACACACATGGATGACGTGAGAAAATTAGAACGGGTTGATGAGCATTTTAATAGAAAAAAATGACAACATAATTGCATATATTTATGTAAATCATATAATCTACAACCTTTCATTACACATCCAAGGTGTCTAGTATTTTAAAAGGAAGTGTGAGAAAACAAGCAAAGGGTACTTTCTCCCAAATAACCATGTGTTAGAAACTGGGGTCTTTAGCTGACAGAGGCTTGCACCCTGTTCGAATAGGGACCAAAATCCTAGTCAGGGTAAGTGAGATACACGCCCTAGGTTAACCTGTGCTCACCCTCCGGTATCTTGGCAGAGCAGTCAGGCTTAACTTAAAAGCAAATGTGTAAAGTATTTGTGCAACACACTTGAAGTACAGTAACTCAATGAAAACCCCAGTAAAAGACTCAACACAGATTTAGGAAAATGGATGAGATTTATTTGTTAAAAACAAGACCAAAACAACAAAAATCCAATTAATAGATCTCGAGTTATTTACATTTCATTTAATCAAAGCAGTGCTTTAAACTGTGCTCATATTAAAGGTTTTACGGTAATGTCTTAAGACTGACACTTGGGGTGTTATACGCATTGTAGCAGCTCTCTATGGTCTCTGCCCTTCCTTTTCCAACTTCTCAGGATGTTGTGGGCCGGTAGGGAATCCCACAGACCCAGTAAGCATAACACCTGTCATAGAAGGCCAGCAGCTGTGTGGCAACCCTGTTCAAGGGCGGAGGTGAAGCACAAAGCTGGGCAGTCCCATAGAGGTTGGGGAGAGAGCACCCGCACTAGGGACACCTGCAGTGAAAAGCGCCGGTCTTGGGAGCACAGCAGTGGAGAGGCACTCCTTCTTGAGCATTTAGGGAGATAACAGTCAAGCCCAGCAAGATGGCAATCATCCAGCACAGCAGCCTTTATTCCAGCATAGTTTCTTTCAGGTACAGTAGTGCACTACTTTGGGGGGGGGGGGTTAAGAGACACAGTACTTATATGCAAAATGCCTTTGATATGGGGATGAATTCAAAGGATATCTCTGAAGAGCACAGGTTCCCCTTTCAGCCCAGCCCTGGCTCTAGACTATCAGTGGGGGGGTAATCCTTCCTTTTTGTAAGATCAGGCCACTACTCCTTTGAATTGTAAGTGGCAGCCCTTATCCTATCTCCTCCCAAAGAAGACCCATCAGTTTGCACATGACTGTAGATGCAGTTGAATATCCTGTGTTGTGGGTGTCTGAAGAGAATGCACAAAAGTAGCTGTCATCCAGCCCAGGTTACATGTGTATTGGAGACTGGCTGTTAGGCACACAGGGCAGTGAGGGCAGAGAAATGACCACCTTCTAAATGTGGTATTTCAAAAATAGTAATAATAAATCCAACATTACCAGTAAGGAGGATTTCTCATTACTATTCCAGTGATATAAAACACAATTCAGCTACTCCTTCTGATCAGGAATTACAGTTTAAAACTATATTAAGGAATTCCCAATACTGACCTATGAGAGGAGCAAGCCTCATAGTAATGAAAAACAACTACGGGACTTTTTCATCACCAGGGCATGTAAAACTTAAAAGTAGATTTCCAGCCTTTTACTTACATGGAACCATGCCCAATTGGCTACCTAGGATCCATCTTAGAGGTGACTTATATGTAAGCAAAAGGGAGTTTAATGCTTGGCAAGAGGTTTCAAATGCCAAAGCGAAGTGGCAATGAAACTGTGCACACAGGAACTGCGGTAGCAGGCCTGAAACATGTTTACAGGGCTACTCAAGTGGTGGGGCTGGCACACGCAGTGCTGCCCTGGGAATAGAGCATACCACTTTATAAAGGATTTATAAGCAAATTAAATATGCCAATTGTGGATACACCAATGTTACGTGTTTAGAGGAAAAGAACATGCACTTTACCACTGGTTAGCAGTGGCAAAGCGTTCAGAGTCCTAAGGCTAACAAAAAGATACAGCTAAAAAACAGAAATGAAGGGTAAAATATTCTGGGTTAAGACCACCCTAAGGATGACAGGTCTAATACCATTCAAATGTATAAAAGGTACAAAGACCTGGAATATTTAGTTTTTTCCTTGTTGCTTATGTCCCTTGATGTTGATGTTTCTAGAAGGCTTCTAAATCATATGTAGCATTTTTATCAGAAGGACACAACACCCCTCAACAACACTATGGTATATGCTTATCTTCATGACACTTGTCTTAAGCAATATCAGTTGCTGGTGAAGTACTGTAGGAGGCTGGCCTGGTTTGTAGTGAGTACCAAGGGGTACTTACACTCTGCACCAGGTCCAGTTATCCCTTATTAGTGTAGAAGAGGTGTCTAGCAGCTTTGACTGATAGAAAAGGGTAGCTTAGCAGAGCAGCTTAGGCTGAACTAGGAGACGTGTAAAGCTCCTACTATACCACTGGTGTCATATGCACAATATCATGAGAAAACACAATACACAGATATACTCAAAATAAAGGTACTTTATCTTTATGACAGTATGCCAAAGTATCTCAGTGAATTCCCTCAGTATGAGGATAGCAAATATACACAAGATATATGTACACAATACCAAAATTATGCAGTAATAGCAATAGAAAGCAATGCAAGCAATGTACAGTCACAATAGATTGCAATGAGAGCACATAGCTATAGGGGCAACACAAACCATATACTCTAGAAGTGGAATGCGAACCACAAATGGACCCCAAACCTATGTGAGCTTGTAGAGGGTCACTGGGAATGTAAGAAAACAGTGAGGGTTAGAAAATTAGCACACCCCAAGACTCTGAAAAGTGGGTGCAAAGTGCACCTAAGTTCCCTAGAGAGCACAGAAGTCGTGATACGGGAATTCTGCAAGGAAGACCAACACCAGCGATGCAACAATGATGGATTTCCGGACGAGAGTACCTGAGGAACAAGGGGACCAAGTCCAAAAGTCACGATCAAGTCGGGAGTGGGCAGATGCCCAGGAAAGGCCAGCTGTGGGTGCGAAGAAGCTGCCACTGGATGGTAGAAGCTGTAGATTCTGCAAGAACAAAGTGGACTAGGAACTTCCCCTTTGGAGGATGGATGTCCCACGTCGTGATGAAGCTTGCAGAGGTGTTTCCGTCCAGAAAGACTGCAAACAAGCCTTGCTAGCTGCAAGGGTCACAGTTAGGGTTTTTGGATGCTGCTGTGGCCCAGGAGGGACCAGGATATCGCTAATTGCGTGAGGAGACAGAGGGGGCGCTCAGCAGGACAAGGAGCCCACTCAGAAGCAAGCAGCACCTGCAGAAGTGCCAGAACAGTCACTACAAAGAAGAGTGAACCAGAGCTCACCCGAAGTCACAAAAGAAGGTCCCACAACGCCAGAGGACAACTCAGGAGGGCATGCACTGCAGGTTAGAGTGTCAGGGACCCAGGCTTGGTTGTGCACAAAGGAAATCCTGGAAGAGTGCACAGGAGCCGGAGCAGCTGCAAATCACGCAGTACCCAGCAATGCAGTCTAGCGTGGGGAGGCAAGGACTTACCTCCACCAAACTTGGACTGAAGAGTCACTGGACTGTGGGAGTCACTTGGACAGAGTTGCTGGGTTCCAGGGACCACGCTCGTTGTGCTGAGAGGGGACCCAGAGAACTGGTGATGCAGTCTTTTGGTGCCTGCGGTTGCAGGGGGGAGATTCCGTCGACGCACAGGAGATTTCTTCGGAGCTTCTAGTGCAGAGAGGAGGCAGACTACCCCCACAGCATGCACCACCAGGAAAACAGTCGAGAAGGCGGCCGGATCAGCGATACAAGGTCACAGTAGTCGTCTTTGCTACTTTGTTGCAGTTTTGCAGGCGTCCAGAGCAGTCAGCGGTCGTTTCCTTGGCAGAAGGTGAAGAGAGAGATGCAGAGGAACTCTGATGAGCTCTTGCATTCGTTATCCAAAGAATTCCCCAAAGCAGAGACCCTAAATAGCCAGAAAAGGAGGTTTGGCTACTCAGGAAGGAGGATAGGCTAGCAACACAGGTAAGAGCCTATAAGAAGGAGTCTCTGATGTCACCTGCTGGTACTGGCCACTCAGAGCAGTCCAGTATGCCAGCAGGACCTCTGTTTCCAAGATGGCAGAGGTCTGGAGCACACTGGAGGAGCTCTGGGCACCTCCCAGGGGAGGTGCAGGTCAGGGAAGTGGTCACTCCCCTTTCCTTTGTCCAGTTTCGCGCCAGAGCAGGGCTGGGGGATCCCTAAACCAGTGTAGACTGGCTTATGCAGAGATGGGCACCATCTGTGCCCATCAAAGCATTTCCAGAGGGTGGGGGAGGCTACTCCTCCCCAGCCCTGACACCTTTTTCCAAAGGGAGATGGTGTAACACCCTCTCTCTGAGGAAGTCCTTTGTTCTGCCTTCCTGGGCCAAGCCTGGCTGGACCCCAGGAGGGCAGAAACCTGTCTGAGGGGTTGGCAGCAGCAGCAGCTGCAGTGAAACCCCGGGAAAGGTAGTTTGGCAGTACCCGGGTCTGTGCTAGAGACTCAGGGGATCATGGAATTGTCTCCCCAATGCCAGAATGGCATTGGGGTGACAATTCCATGATCTTAAACATGTTACATGGCCATGTTCAGAGTTACCATTGTGACGCTATACATATGTAGTGACATATGTATAGTGCACACGTGTAATGGTGTCCTCGCACTCACAAAGTCTGGGGAATTTGCCCTGAACAATGTGGGGGCACCTTGGCTAGTGCCCACACACTAAGTAACTTAGCACCCAACCTTTACCAGGTAAAGGTTAGACATATAGGTGACTTATAAGTTACTTAACTTAGCACCCAACCTTTACCAGGTAAAGGTTAGACATATAGGTGACTTATAAGTTACTTAAGTGCAGTGGTAAATGGCTGTGAAATAACGTGGACGTTATTTCACTCAGGCTGCAGTGGCAGGCCTGTGTAAGAATTGTCAGAGCTCCCTATAGGTGGCAAAAGAAATGCTGCAGCCCATAGGGATCTCCTGGAACCCCAATACCCTGGGTACCTCAGTACCATATACTAGGGAATTATAAGGGTGTTCCAGTATGCCAATGTAAATTGGTGAAATTGGTCACTAGCCTGTTAGTGACAATTTGGAAAGAAATGAGAGAGCATAACCACTGAGGTTCTGGTTAGCAGAGCCTCAGTGAGACAGTTAGTCATCACACAGGTAACACATACAGGGCACACTTATGAGCACTGAGGCCCTGGCTGGCAGGGACCCAGTGACACATACAACTAAAACAGCATATATTCAGTGAGCTATGGGGGTAACATGCCAGGCAAGATGGTACTTTCCTACACAACACCCCCCCAAACGAAGGACAATAAGACTAGCCATGACCTGATGAGTCTTCATTGTCTAAGTGGAAATATCTGGAGAGTCCATCTGCATTGGAGTGGGTACTCCCAGGTCTATGTTCCACTGTATAGTCCATTCCCTGTAGGGATATGGACCACCTCAACAATTTAGGGTTTTCACCTTTCATTTGCTTTAGCCAAAGTAGAGGTTTGTGGTCTGTCTGAACAATGAAGTGAGTGCCAAACAGGTATGGCCTCAACTTCTTCAGTGCCCAGACCACAGCAAAGGCCTCCCTCTCTATGGCAGACCAACGCTTTTCTCTAGGGGTCAACCTCCTGCTGATAAAAGCAACAGGTTGATCCTGGCCCTCAGAATTAAGTTGTGATAAGACTGCCCCTACCCCTAATTCAGATGCATCAGTTTGGACAATGATTTTTTTGGAGTAACAGGGGCTTTTCAGGACAGGTGCAGAGCACATGGCCGGATTCAGCTCCTCAAAAGCTTTCTAACAGTTAGCTGTCCACAATACCTTTTTAGGCATTTTCTTTGAAGTGAGGTCATTAAGAGGGGCTGCTATGGAGCCATAGTTCTTTATGAACCTTCTGTAGTACCCAGTGAGGCCTAAGAAGGCTCTCACCTGGGTCTGAGTTGTAGGGGGAACCCAATCTATGATAGTTTGGATTTTCCCCTGAAGTGGTGCAATCTGTTCTCCACCTACAAGGTGTCCCAGATAAACCACTTTCCCCTGCCCTATCTGGCACTTTGAAGCCTTGATAGTGAGGCCTGCCTTTTGCAGGGCCTCCAAAACTTTCCACAGGTGGACCAGGTGATCATCCCAGGTGGAGCTAAAGACAGCTATATCATCTAGATATGCTGCACTAAAAGCCTCCAATCCTTGACTGTATTCACCAACCTCTGAAAAGTGGCAGGTGCATTTTTCAACCCAAAAGGCATTACTGTGAATTGGTAGTGCCCTCCAATGGTTGGAAATGCAGTTTTTGCTTTAGCATCCTCTGATAACTTGATCTGCCAATACCCTGCAGTCAAATCAAAGGTGCTTAGATACTTGGCAGATGCCAGTGTATCTATTAGCTCATCTGCCCTGGGTATAGGGTGAGCATCAGTTTTAGTTACCTGGTTGAGACCTCTGTAATCTACACAAAATCTCATTTCCTTCTTTCCATCTTTGGAATGAGGTTTTGGTACAAGTACCACAGGAGAGGCCCATGGACTTTCAGAGTGCTCAACCACTCCCAGTTCAAGCATTTTCTGAACCTCTTGTTTTATGCAGTCCCTGACATGGTCAGGCTGCCTATAGATCTTACTTTTGACAGGCAAGCTATCTCCAGTATCAATAGTGTGCTCACACCAAGAAGTGGTGCCTGGCACAGTAGAAAAGAGTTCAGAAAACTGACCCAAGAGATTTATGCAGTGGTCTTTCTGCTCAGCAGTAAAACAATCTGCCAAAACTACACCTTCCACTAGAGCATCTTGTTCTGTGGAAGAGAAGAGATCAGGGAGAGGTCACTCTCTTCTTCCTGTCCTTCATCTGTTGCCATGGGCAGGGTGAGATCAGCCCTGTCATAGTAGGGTTTTAGGCGATTGACATGGAGTACTCTAAGGGGACTCCTGGCAATGCCTAAGTCAACCAAGTAGGTGACTTCTCCCTTTTTCTCAACAATAATGTGGGGTCCACTCCATTTGTCTTGGAGTGCTCTTGGGGCCACAGGATCCAAGACCCACACTTTCTGCCCTGGTTGGTACTGAATCAGAACAGCCTTCTGGTCATGCCATTGCTTTTGGAGCTCTTGGCTGGCCTGAAGGTTTTTACTGGCCTTTTTCATGTACTCAGTCATTCTAGATCTTAGGCCCAGTACATAGTCCACTATGTCTTGCTTAGGAGCTTTTAAAGGTTGTTCCCAACCCTCCTTCACAAGTGTTAGAGGACCTCTTACAGGGTGTCCAAATAGGAGTTCAAAGGGGCTGAAGCCCACTCCTTTTTGGGGTACCTCCCTGTAAGCAAAAAGGAGGCAAGGTAACAGGACATCCCATCTCCTTCGGAGTTTTTCAGGGAGTCCCATTATCATTCCTTTGAGAGTTTTGTTAAACCTCTCAACCAGTCCATTTGTTTGTGGATGATAGGGTGTGGTGAACTTGTATGTCACACCACATTCCTTCCACATGGCCTTTAAGTAAGCAGACATGAAATTGCTTCCCCTGTCTGATACCACCTCTTTTGGGAAGCCCACCCTGGAAAAGATTCCCAGGAGGGCCTTTGCCACTGCAGGAGCTGTAGTGGTCCTTAGAGGAATTGCTTCAGGATATCTGGTGGCATGGTCCACTACCACCAAAATAAACCTATTGCCTGAAGCAGTAGGAGGGTCAAGGGGGCCAACTATGTCAACCCCTACCCTTTCAAAGGGAACCCCAACCACAGGCAGTGGAATAAGGGGTGCTTTTGGGGTGCCACCTGTTTTGCCACTAGCTTGACAGGTTTCACAGGACTTACAAAATTCCTTTGTGTCCTCTGACATTCTAGGCCAATGAAACAAGGGAACAAGCCTGTCCCATGTTTTCATTTGTCCCAAATGTCCAGCCAAGGGAATGTCGTGGGCTAGAGTTAGGAGGAACTCTCTGTATTGCAGGGGAATCACCAGTCTCCTGGCTGCTCCAGGTTTTGGATCCCTTGCTTCAGTATACAAGAGGTTGTCCTCCCAGTAAACTCTGTGAGAGTCACTGACATCCCCATTTTGCTGTTTGACAGCTTGCTGTCTTAGACCCTCTAGTGTGGGACAGGTCTGCTGTGCCACACTCAGCTCCTCCCTGGCAGACCCCCCTCCACCCAAAAGCTCAGCAGTGTCTGCTTCCAGTTCCTCTGGTGTAGGTTCTGCACAGGGTGGAAATTCTTCTTCCTCAGGAGTAGAATCTACTGTAGAGGGAGGGATAGTAGGTAGTATTTTACCTTTACTAACCCTAGCTTTATGGAGCACTTGGTCCATTGTTCCAGGATCCAAGTCACCCTGTCCTTTTTTCTTTTTGGCCTGAGCCCCTGTCAAAGCAAAAATATGCCCAGGAATGCCCAGCATTGCTGCATGAGTCTCCAACTCCACTTCTGCCCAAGCTGATGTCTCTAAATCGTTCCCTAGTAGACAGTCTACAGGTAAATCTGAGACAACCACAACTTTCTTTGGACCAGTAACCCCCCCCCCGAGTTGAGATTCACAACAGCCATGGGGTGGCTAAGAGTGTTGTTATGAGCATCAGTCACTTGGTACTGGTGACCAAGTAGGTGTTGTTCAGGGTGGACCAGTTTCTCTATTACCATTGTAATACTGGCACCTGTGTCCCTGTAGGCCTGAACTTCAACACCATTTATTAGGGGAAGTTGCTTGTACTTATCCATATTAAGGGGACAAGCAACTAAGGTGGCCAAATCAATGGCACCTTCAGAGACTAACACAGCCTCTGTGGTCTCCCTAACAAGACCAACCCCAACTAAATTACCAAAAGTGAGCCCAGCTACTCCCTTGGATTGGCTATTAGTAGGTTTGCTCCCACCACCACTGCTATTACTAGGGGCACTAGGTGTAGCAGCAGGGGTTGTAGTGGTAGGAGGCTTGGTGCTTTTCTTTGGACAACTGGCATCAGTTGTCCAATGGCCTTTTACTTTACATAAATAGCACCATGGTTTCTTTACTTGATTAGAAGAGGATTTGGGCCCACCACCCCCACCAGAGTGTTTTTGTGGGCCTGATGAAGACTCATTTTTAGATTTGTCCCCACCCTTGTCTGAAGACTTACCATCCTTCTTCTTGCCATCCTTGTCACCCCCTGTATGAACTTTTCTGTTCACTCTTGTTCTGACCCATTTGTCTGCTTTCTTTCTCAATTCTTGGGGAGAGGTCAGTTCTGAGTCCACTAGATAGTGGTGCAACAAATCAGACACACAATTATTAAGAATATTCTCTCTCAGGATTAAGTTATACAGGCTTTCATAGTCAGAAACTTTACTGTCATGTAACCACCCCTCCAAGGCCTTCACTGAATGGTCAACAAAGTCTACCCAGTCTTGTGAAGACTCCTTTTTGGTTTCTCTGAACTTGATCCTGTTCTGTTCAGTGGTTAAGCCATAACCATTTAGGAGTGCATTCTTAAGAACTGTAAAATTATTGGCATCACTTTCCTTCACAGTAAGGAGCCTATCCCTACCCTTTCCACTGAAAGATAGCCATAGGATAGCAGCCCACTGCCTTTGAGGGACCCCCTGTACAACACAGGCCCTCTCAAGTGCAGCAAACCACTTGTTAATGTCATCCCCCACCTTGTAAGGGGGAACTATCTTGTGCAGATTCCTAGAATCATGCTCTTTTACAGGATTACTATCTGTAATACTGCTGCTGCCACCATGGGGTCCAAACCCCAACCTCTGTCTTTCTTTTTCTAAGTCAAATGCTTCCCTGTCTAGATCCAGCTGTTGCTTTTTAAGCTTCAGCCTGGACTCTTCCACTCTCAATCTATTGAGTTCCCTTTCTAACACTCTGGGGCATATTAATACTCCGTTTGCGCCGGAATTGCGTCGTTTTTTTTTACGCAATTTAGACGCAAAACTAACTCCATATTTATACTTTGGCGTTAGACGCGTCTAGTGCCAAAGTCCATGGAGTTTGCGTCATTTTTTAGCGTGGACACCTACTTTGCGTTAATGAGATGCAAGGTAGGCGTTCACGTCTAAAAAATCGACTCCGAGGCATGTGCGTCGGATTTATACTCCCGGGCAAAATTCACCCCCGGGAGTGGGCGGGTCAAAAAAAATGACGTACGGCCGCTTTTGCGCCGTTTTTTAGCGCCTGCAAAAGACAGGCGTTAAGGGACCTCTGGGCTCGGAAGGAGCCAAGAGGTGCCCTCCCATGCCCCAAGGAACACCCCCTGTCACCCTTGCCCACCCCAGGAGGACACCCAAGGCTGGAGGGACCCATCCCAGGGACATTAAGGTAAGTTCAGGTAAGTGTTTTTTTTCTTTTTTTTTTTTTGGGGCATGGGGGGCCTGATTTGTGCCCCCCTACATGCCACTATGCCCAATGACCATGCCCAGGGGACAGAAGTCCCCTGGGCATGGCCATTGGGCAAGGGGGCTCTATGGGGGTTGGGAGTCGGAAAAAAATGGCGCAAATCGGGTTGAGGCGAAAAATTTGCCTCAACCTGACTTGCCCCATTTCTTGACGCCCAAGCTCCATTTTCCCCTACGCCGGCGCTGCCTGGTGTACGTCGTTTTTTTTAACGCACACGAGACGGCACCGGCGGCTAACGCCGGCTAACGTCATTCAATAAATACGGCGCACGCATGGCGCTAGCCGGCGCTAATTTTTTTGACGCAAAACTGCGTTAGCGCAGTTTTGCGTCAAAAAGTATAAATATGGGCCTCTGTCTTCAGGGTGGATGGGTTGGGCAAGCTTAGACACAGAAGAATGGTGTGAATGAACAGAGGGAGACCTGTCCCTAACAGATGGCACTCTAACAACCTGGCCTAAAGGAGTAATTTCCCTACTGTGACGTGAACTCACATCAGTACCAGCCCTGCTAGGTGGCCTGCTAAGGGGCAGGTTGGGAAGGGTCCCATCTAACACTTTTAGTGGGGCTACCCCAGAATCAGAGTGTGAACCATCAGCTAATCTCTCACCAGATGTGCCAGCTATGGTCTTATCATGTTCAATGAGCATATTAACTAACAATTCTCTAGAGGGATTCTTCCCTACCCCTAAACCTCTATCAATGCAGAGACTCCTTGCACCTTTCCAGCTAAGGTGGTCATAAGCAGTGCTGGTCAGATCCAGAGTTTGACCTGTACCAGACATGATAGAAAAAGGTTTAAGGGACAGAAAAAGAAAGAAAAAGTTTCAGAACTTTTTAAGGAACAGAAAAAACACTTTTTCAACTTTTAGGAAACTTTTTGAAAGTTTAGAGGTACTTTTCAGCACTTAGCAATAGAGTAAGAGGAGAAAAGCTAAACGTTTTGGTTAGGTGTACATACACTGAACTTGTTTTGTATATTTTTCTCTTATGAAAAGTACAAAATGACAAAGTGGTAAGTAGTTGCAAGTACTTATCCCACCGCTGCACAACCAATGTAGGAGGCTGGCCTGGTTTGTAGTGAGTACCAAGGGGTACTTACACTCCTCACCAGGTCCAGTTATCCCATATTAGTGTAGAAGAGGTGTCTAGCAGCTTTGGCTGATAGAAAAGGGTAGCTTAGCAGAGCAGCTTAGGCTGAACTAGGAGACATGTAAAGCTCCTACTATACCACTGGTGTCATATGCACAATATCATAAGAAAACACAATACACAGATATACTAAAAATAAAGGTACTTTATCTTTATGACAATATTCCAAATTATCTCAGTGAGTTCCCTCAGTATGAGGATAGCAAATATACACAAGATATATGTACACAATACCAAAATTATGCAGCAATAGAAAGCAATGCAAGCAATGTACAGTCACAACAGATTGCAATGAGAGCACATAGTTATAGGGGCAACAGAAACCATATACTCTAGAAGTGGAATGCGAACCACGAATGGACCCCAAACCAATGTGAGCTTGTAGAGGGTCGCTGGGACTGTAAGAAAACAGTGAGGGTTAGAAAATTAACCCACCCAAGACCCTGAAAAGTGGGTGCAAAGTGCACCTAAGTTCCCCAGAAAGCACAGAAGTCGTGATAGGGGAATTCTGCAAGGAAGACCAACACCAGCGATGCAACAACAATGGATTTCCAGACGAGAGTACCTGTGGAATAAGGGGACCAAGTCCAAAAGTCACGATCAAGTCAGGAGTGGGCAGATGCCCAGGAAATGCCAGCTGTGGGTGCAAAGAAGCTGCCACTGGGTGGTAGAAGCTGTGGATTCTGCAAGAACGAAGAGGACTAAGAACTTCCCCTTTGAAGGATGGATGTCCCACGTCGTGAAGAAGCTTGCAGAGGTGTTTCCGTGCAGAAAGACCGCAAACAAGCCTTGCTAGCTGCAAGGGTTGCGGTTAGGGTTTTTGGATGCTGCTGTGGCCCAGGAGGGACCAGGATGTCGCCAATTGTGTGAGGAGACAGAGGGGGCACCCGTACAGGAAGCCCACTCAGAAGCAAGAAGAACCCGCAGAAGTGCGAGAACAGGCACTACAAAGAAGAGTGAACCGGAGCTCACCCTAAGTCACAAAAGAAGGTCCCAAAACGCCGGAGGACAACTCAGGAGGTCGTGCACTGCAGGTTAGAGTGTTTGTGGCTATGCACAAAGGAAATCCTGGAAGAGTGCACAGGAGCTGGAGCAGCTGCAAATCACGTGGTATCCAGCAATGCAGTCTAGCATGGGGAGGCAAGGACTTACCTCCACCAAACTTGGACTGAAGAGTCACTGGACTGTGGGAATCACTTGGACAGAGTTGCTGAGTTCCAGGGACCACGCTCGTTGTGCTGAGAGGGGACCCAGAGGACCGGTAATGCAGTCTTTTGGTGCCTGCGGTTGCAGGGGGAAGATTCCATCGACCCACAGGAGATTTCTTCGGAGCTTCTAGTGAAGAGAGGAGGCAGACTACCCCCACAGTATGCACCACCAGGAAAACAGTCGAGAAAGCGGCCGGATCAGCGATACAAGGTCGCAGTAGTCGTCTTTGCTACTTTGTTGCAGTTTTGCAGGCGTCCAGAGCAGTCAGCGGTCGTTTCCTTGGCAGAAGGTGAAGAGAGAGATGCAGAGGAACTCTGATGATCTCTTGCATTCGTTATCTAAAGAATTCCTCAAAGCAGAGACCCTAAATAGCCAGAAAAGGAGGTTTGGCTACTCAGGAAGGAGGATAGGCTAGCAACACAGGTAAGAGCCTATCAGAAGGAGTCTCTGACGTCACCTGCTGGCACTGGCCACTCAGAGCAGTCCAGTGTGCCAGCAGCACCTCTGTTTCCAAGATGGCAGAGGTCTGGAGCACACTGGAGGAGCTCTGGGCACCTCCCCTGGGAGGTGCAGGTCAGGGGAGTGGTCACCCCCCTTTCCTTTGTCCAGTTTCACGCCAGACCAGGGCTGGGGCATCCCTGAACCGGTTTAGACTGGCTTATGCAGAGATGGGCACCATCTGTTCCCATCAAAGCATTTCCAGAGGCTGGGGGAGGCTACTCCTCCCCAGCCCTGACCCCTTTTTCCAAAGGGAGAGGGTGTAACACCCTCTCTCTGAGGAAGTCCTTTGTTCTGCCTTTCTGGGCCAAGCCTGGCTGGACCCCAGGAGGGCAGAAACCTGTCTGAGGGGTTGGCAGCAGCAGCAGCTGCAGTGAAACCCCGGGAAAAGTAGTTTGGCAGTACCCGGGTCTGTGCTAGAGACTCGGGGGATCATGGAATTGTCTCCCCAATGCCAAAATGGCATTGGGGTGACAATTCCATGATCTTAGACATGTTACATGTCCATGTTCGGAGTTACCATTGTGACGCTTTACATATGTAGTGACATATGTATAGTGCACGCGTGTAATGGTGTTCCCGCACTCACAAAGTCCGGGGAATTTGCCCTGAACAATGTGGCTAGTGCCAGGGTGCCCACACGCTAAGTAACTTAGCACCCAACCTTTACCAGGTAAAGGTTAGACATATAGGTGACTTATAAGTTACTGAAGTGCAGTGGTAAATGGCTGTGAAATAACGTGGACGTTATTTCACTCAGGCTGCAGTGGCAGGCCTGTGTAAGAATTGTCAGAGCTCCCTATGGGTGGCAAAAGAAATGCTGCAGCCCATAGGGATCTCCTGGAACCCCAATACCCTGGGTACCTCAGTACCATATACTAGGGAATTATAAGGGTGTTCCAGTATGCCAATGTAAATTGGTGAAATTTGTCACTAGCCTGTTAGTGACAATTTGGAAAGAAATGAGAGAGCATAACCACTGAGGTTCTGGTTAGCAGAGCCTCAGTGAGACAGTTAGTCATCACACAGGTAACACATACAGGGCACACTGATGAGCACTGGGGCCCTGGCTGGCAGGGTCCCAGTGACACATACAACTAAAACAACATATATACAGTGAAATATGGGGGTAACATGCCAGGCAAGATGGTACTTTCCTACAAGTACGCTTCCACAACACCAGTTGGGGGCATGAAGCACCCCTGAAATGAAGTATGCCACCTAGAGTGCCTTGGTACCTTATGTACTTTTATATATGCATACTGGATTTAAACATGTGACACACTGATCATACCCCGACTTGCTTGTTATAGCCGTTATTTTGCCATGTACATTTGTGTGACTTGCAGTGAGTGAGCTAATTACCCTGCCATTAACTGAATATCTAAACCAAATGGGCATTAGCATTACACACATAATAACACTTTTAGGAGGGCAACCTCACATTTTGTGCCACAATCCACTGAGTGCATTGATTTCATGAAACTGTATTGACAGAAGTACTTCATCCTGAGATTAGACCAATATTAATGTTATTGGAATAACATTTCAGCATTACGGAACTGAAGGACAATGAGAACTGCCAGGGATATAAATTGATGAAAAATGTGGTATTCTGTTTCCGTAATTACTCTTATGGAATCTATATGGAAATCTTGAGGGGTACATGGTAGTAACATTTGAGTTCCATATCTTAAAAACAATTTGTTCAGTTTCTGTCCAGATGAGAATTATAAAGTGACTCTGATAATGAAGATTTGGTATTATAATGGAGGTACAATTGATGGAGAGGAGCAACTTGGCCGTGTGGGATGTGTAGTATGTACATATTGTGCAGACTAGACAGACATGATAAAATCGGCTATGAGCATTATTTGACAGGGCTTTAAGGCAGGTGGGAATATAACAGTGGTAAATTGATAGAATTCTTCTAATAACAGATCTTGTGACATACTGGGAAAGTGTGACTGATCACATTGTGCTGGAATTTCAGAACAGACATTACATTTTCTATCAGAAAGAGAACTTAGCACAGGTGTTGTTATTACTTAACATACAATTAATACAGTGGTTGATTTTAATGTAGAGAATGTGATGTTTCTTACACTTGTCAAATATCTTACACTAGACAAGATCAGTATCTTACTCAAAATATACTCTACTTGGATTTAGATGCAGCCAGGTGTCAGTGGTCATTGATTATACAAGGGACAGGTGTTTCATCTCGTAATGGGGAGGATTATACATGTGCATTCCTTACCTCTGTGGATAATGCTGCATGCTGTTTATCATAGAATGTCCACTGTTTTTAACAATGTTTCTTATTTCTTGTTATGTTTGATGTAGTCTGTTATTCGAAGTGTCACCTAGTTGTTGTTAGAAAAATACATTACGAGTGTTTACCCCCAGAGGTGTATGTGAACTATTTTTCCTTGGAGAGTCTCTAAAAAACACAATCAGACTATGTTTTTTTCTTTTTGGGATAGTCAGTGGGATATGCACTAAATTCTAGCAAGTGGCTTAGCTTACCTGGTGGGTGAGTGTTAGTGTTTTGCTCAACTCGGGATGTTCTACTTATGACACTGTGTAAAGAGAAGCATAGAATTTTTTTCAAACAAAAGAAACAATGATGCATTTCTATAGTTTGTCTCTCTTCAAAGGATTCCCAAATACCCCAGAGTTGAATCAGATTGAACTAATGTTGAAGATATATAACTGTATTGAAAAATTCACTACAGTGATATGTATGTAACCGGAAGCTCATGGTTTCTAATATTATGGACTGACTAAGCTTTTCACACTAAATAGTCTAATAATATAAATTCTGCTGATTTGCACAAGAAGCCCACCATTTGTAAGTGAATAATGATAAATTGATTCACATAGTTCTTTAGAAATCAATATTTAAATGTTTCTTCATGAAATGCAGAGCTTTTATATACAATATTAGTTTGTACTTCGCAGAGTATGACACATGTTTATGCAAACATTCACACATCAATTTGAACAATTATGTGCATTTCTGTTTTGGCATATAATAGCAATGCTGGTATGATAGCATTCAGTTTAGTGCCACATTGTTTTTACAATAAGAAAAATATGAGTAAATCAGCTGTACTATAACAAGTAATTTTTGGATTATGTTTCCCTCTGAAGTTTCTGAACAGCTACATGGGAAAGTGGTGGACATGAGTGTCACTCAACAATGGTTCACAACACCTCTGACGTTGAGTCATAATCCTTTGACCTCTGATGACAGGGGCTGATTTTTCGCAGCCACTTTTGACTCATTTGCTGCTGACGAGGCATGGACAAGGCTAGAACTGGTCACTTTTGAAAGTAAACACCATTGATAATCCTTGTTTGTTTTCTGTTCCTGCGTCCTTCAGGGCCCTTGAGTCAGGTGTAGCAGAAGCACTTCCAGGAGTATAAAAAGGGTGCATGCTACCCCTCAATTGACCAAGCTGATGTCCACGCAGTGATGGTTAAATTAATGGCAAAATTATTTACTTCCTCAGTTGGAAGGGTTCAAATTGACCTGGCAGTGGAATATGATTTTCTCAGAGACCTTAAAATGGCTGCCTTAAGTTTATAGGCCACACATCACTTAGAACCTCAATAACAAGTCCTCTTGTATTTTCCAGGAGGCTACTAGCCCCTTCAGGATTATAAAATCTTAAAACTTAAAATCCAGAATATTTACCCCTGACAATTTGTCTGCTAAAAGGGGACAGCCATGCAGTACTTATTTATTCATCATCACTTTCTCATTTCTGATAGTTACGCATATTAGGGCCTATATTTATACTTTTTTAGCGCCGTATTTGCGTAATTTGTTATCGCAAAAGCATTGCAAACTTACAAAATACAATTATATTTTGTAAATTTGCCCCCCTTTTGCGTCAAAGAATGACGCAAATGCGGCTCTAAAAAAGTATAAATATGGGCCTAAATTTTATAAATCACACACACATGTATTGTTAGTGTAGAGTGTGCAGTTTCATTAATCGTTTTTGTTTGATTTGACACATTACAGGAAGGTCATGCTACTCTTCCTTGAAGATCAATGTTATCTTGGAGAGAACAAAATTAGAAGCTACCAATTGCTGTCAGAGGCACAGAGACAATATATGCTAACAATGTGCCTCAATGACAATTGACATGAAAAGATGTTACAAACACATTTTCTATTATAATACACTGAACTGATGCAGCTATTCAACTAGATATATTTTTATAAGTTGATGACAGTTTCCTCAATACAAAACATAATGATTTGCAGTAATTGCTGCAGATTTGTAGGGCAATTTGTAACATTTTGAATTCCAAATGGCTTGCTGGTTTAGTGAATTATTCAAGGTAGATGTTTTTTATTATAATTGCCAATATAAATCACCAACTTTTGACAACATTCTGCACAACAACTCAGTATTAAATGTATTTAATTTTTTTAAACGTTAAGTTATCTTACAAATAACACTGCACTTATTCATAGAGCTTTTGTGCAGCCATGTTGAACTCCTTCTTTACTTTAACAGAATTATGAATGATGTAATGTTACATGGGAAAAGAGCTGTTATAATTTGGAAAACGTGACTCCTGGGATGAAATTCCCCAATCATAAAATTTGAGCTACAGAAAGAATGTTTAGCTTTTCTAGATGGGTCCATATGCTGTATATTCACATACCACTGACTTGTAATTAACTATGACAATTCATACATATTTATTTATGTCATAGGTAGACGTGCATTAATTTCTTGCTCAAAATGGGCAGGGTACTCCCCGAAATTACTAGGTGTGAGACAAGAGCTATTTTCCTGCAGATTAAATTCTCCTAGAAGAATTGAAAATATTCACTGGCTTCTCTTTAACATGCACAGAACATCCCACCAGGTGAAAAGTCCCCATGTGAAAAATGTATATGTGTGAGCTTTGAATACATTCTACCACTGTGATAGATTTCCTTGATTGAATCTGTGTAACTTTCAGAATTTCTAAAGATATGGAAAATTGGTCTAGATGTTAGAATCTGACTTTAAAAGGAATGCTTTCTGAATCCAGCACACTGGTCTTTTTTCAGAGATCAGGATTATCTGACAAAGAGATGTAGAGTTTTAACTATCTTTACAACAGCAAAAAAATGTAAGGTGCACATCACTTGATAACTATTAGATGGCATTATATTGTTAAATATAAAAAATAAAAATTATCCACAACATTGCTAGAACTCTTCTAAAATCAAAAATGAAATACACTACACGCACATGCTATACGTATGGCTACCAATGGAAACATAAATGTTAATATATGTATTTATTTATATATGTCCCATTAGAGTTGCCTTTCATTGCAACCTCTCACCTTTGTTTTGTTCAACAATGCAGTTTCAAATGTTATACCTTTCAAATTATCCCATCTGGGTTCTGGGTTTTATTTTATATATCACAAATGTATATACAACCCACATATTTCTGATTAAATGTAGCACCCTTTAATTAATTTGACAACTTGTTAGCCTTGATTCATATTGTAGCCATTTCTCCATGATATTATGAATAAATATCCATCACTTTTTGGTTATATCTTTTGAACAGGTATTTAGCCCACATGAATCATAACATTCTTCTCTAGCAATTAAAGGCCAAGGCCGTTAACAGTAACTTGGTCTTTTATCTAGGTGGTTGCTCCTAACTGGAACAAATCATTTCAGCATGCACCTTTCGTGTAAACTGTACTTTTCTTCATCAGTGGAGGTTTTATGAATAACAATTACTTGAATATATATGACAGGTTCAAAAAGTTATTCCTGGACCTTAGCAGAAATTGGAGCAATATCATGAAGACCCAAAATAATCTATTGACCCCCATTTCCATAATGTGTGCCATACATTCCACCCGGCATGAATTCTTTGTAAAGTATTTTTAGACTTGGCAGCTCTTGGTGTGGTTTCCCTGTACATTTTGCTTTTGATCCCCATGTTTTATCCCTGAGCTGTAATTCTTTTTTGCTGGTTTTGATACTCTGGGCATTTTACCACTGCTAATCAGTGCTAAAGTGCAAGACCTTTCTGTCTAATGGATAATGGTAATTGTTTTTCTATGACAGGCATATTTGATTTACCCCGACCTACGCCATAGGCCCGACACTGCTGCAACTTCACTGAAGTTCTGTGACTCCATGAGTCCTGTAGTGCTGTGTCACTGATGTCTGTGACACCCGACTCTGCAGCTGTGCCAGCATCCTCATGGCCAGCCACAACCCTGTGAGGTCGGCCAACGTGTCTTGACCCACTGGATTCATCGATCACTCATGGAGTCACAGAACTTCAGTGAAGTTGCAGCAGTTTCGGGCCTATGGCGTAGGTCGGGGTCGTCACACTCCAGCGGGGACACAGCTTTGGAAAGCAGGCAGCAGCTCAGAGTAATTCAGTGGCCAGGTTCTGGAATCATCCGGAGTCAGTGTGCCTGGATCTTCTTGCTTCTCACCAAAACTCACTTCCAAGGGCCCAGGAATCCATTTCCAAGGGCCCAGGAACTGGACTGGCACCACTTGGCAAGTCAGGGTCCTCAGCAGGAGTACCCAGGTGCTGGCAGGTGAAGTCATTGATGTCCCTGAGACTTGGAGAAACTTCACAAACAGGATTTCAGAAATAAAAGTCCAGTCCTTTCTCTCTTCAGGTAGAAGCAGCATCAGCAGGCCAGCACAGCAAAGTAACAGGCAGAGTGGCAGATCCTCCTCAAGCATCAAGATCTTCTCCTTAGCAGTGGTTCCTCTTGATCCAGAAGTATTCTAAAAGTCTGGGGTTTTAGGTCCACTACTTATACTCATGGATGCCTTTGAAGTAGGCAAACTTCAAAAGAAAGTCTCTGTTTTTCACAAGATCCTGCCTTGCCAGGCCTGGCCACAGACACACTTCAGGGGTTTGGAGTCTGCATTGTGTGAGGACAGGCACAGCCCTTACAGTTGTAAGTGTCAGCTTCTCCCTCCCCACTCTACTGTGGGAGACTCATCAGAATATGCAGAACACTTCTCAGCTCTTTTTATGTCACGGTCTTGAGTGAATTCACAAACAGCCCAACTATCACAGAATGGTTACGCAAGAAAATGCCCACTTTCTAAAAAGTGCCATTTTCAAATTGACAATGTAAAAACAACTCTACCAAAAGATTTTTTTTTAAGTTGTGAGTTCAGAGACCCCAAACTCATATCTGTTTCTGCTCCCAATGGGAAATGCACTTAAAAATATTCAAAGTCAGTTCCCTTGTTAACCTGTGGGAGAGATAGGGCTTGCAATAGGGAAAACCAAATTTGGTAGTACTTTGCTCTCAGGACATGTAAAACACGCCAGTACATGTCCTACATTTTAAATACTTTGCCCTCTGGCATGACACTATGACAATACCAAATTGAAGCATTTGTGTTTCTAAGCGCTATACTGAAGTTTAATATTTTAAAATTCATAACCTTTTTTGTGTATGTTGGATGTTTGCCGTTTTGGTCTTGTTTTACTCAGATAAATATTGTCTATTTTACTAACCTGGTGTTAAGTGTTTTTGTGGTGTTTTCACTGTGTTACTGGGTGTGTTTGTACAAATACTTGACACATTAGCTCTGAGATAAGCCTGACTGCTTGTGCCAAGCTACCAAGGGCGTGAGCAGGGGTTATCTGAGCTATGTATCTCCCTTACCCTAACTATACTGAGGGTCACTGCTTGGGCAGAGTGCAAACTGACTGCCAACCTGAGACCCCATTTCTAACAAATATGCAGAGCGCAATGTGTTTATTGTTCAGTCAAGAACAATACAATCTCACACCACATATTTGGCAGCTACAGCAGTAGAGCAGTACTTCATTTCTGGTGCAAATAGTTGAAATATCCTATTGTCTTCGAGTTGTTTGACTTTTGTTTGCTGCTGGTTTGCTTCTTCCTTTCTTAGTTGTACTGTGGATTGATTCTTTTTTTTTAATAACTGTAACATTATCATGCTACTTCTTCCGTTGTTCTCTCACTGATGGTCCTTTCTTTTAATCAATGGTAAACACATTCATATTAATAGACAATTTGAGGCATATCTTCAGTAGTGACAGCAGGACTATTGTGACTTCCTGCTCCTCCTGTTGATCATTCATAGTATCAAGTGAACAAGGAAATGTTGATTAATGGCTGACCTTTTAAACCCTTGCATGCCATGGATGTAATTGTTACGTCCATGGCTGCGCGGTGAGGTACCATGGACGTAACCATTAAGTCCATTTACCGGCCTTTGGGGGAAGCGCTAGTGCTCCCCCCAAGGGCTCCCCCCCAGGTACGGCTGATGATGTCAACACATGAAAGCGTGCTGACCTCATCAGAGGTCACCCCATCACGCTGGACGCGCCCTCAATGGTTCCCCCTCAATTTTGACATGTTTTTGGCTACACAAGTGAGGTATCATTCTTACTGGTAGACTGAGGGGAACGTTGGGTGGTAGGAAGTTTGTCCAGGGGTGGTGATCCCACACAGAAATGTGGGAAAAAAAGTGATTTTTTAGCTAAATTTGAGTTTGCTGAGGATTCTGGGTAAGAAATCATTGGGGATCCATGCAAGTCACACCTCCCTGGACTCCCTCTGGTATCTAGTTTTCAGAAATGTCTGGGTATGGTAGGTTTCCCTAGATGGCTGCTGAGCCCAGGACCAAAAACGCAGGTGCCCCCGCCCCCAAAACAGGTAGTTTTGTATTTGATAATTTTTATGTGTCCAGATAGTGTTTTGGGGCATTTCCTGTCACAGGAACCAGACCTACCCACACAAGTGAGGTATCATTTTTATCGAGAGACTTGGGGGAACTCTGGGAGGAAGGACATTTGTAGCTCCTCTCAGATTCCAGAACTTTCAGTCAATGAAATGTGAGGAGAAAGTGTTTTTTTAACCAAATTTTGAGGTTTGCAAAGGATTCTGGGTAAAAAAAACCTGGTGAGAGCCCCAGAAGTCACCCCATCTTTGACTCCCCTAGGTGTCTAATTTTCAAAAATGCGCAGGTTAGGTGCCGGCTGAGTTAGAAGCCAAAATCCACAGGTAGGCACTTTGCAAAAAACAGCTCTGTTTTCTTTGGGAAAATGTGATGTGTCCTTGTTGTATTTTGGGGCATTTCCTGTCGCGGGCACTAGGCCTACAAGTGAGGTATCATTTTTATCGGGAGACTGGTGGGAACGCTTGGTGGAAGGAAATTTGTGGCTCCTCTCAGATTCCAGAACTTTCTGTCACCGAAATGTGAAGAGAATGTTTGTTTTGTAGCCAAAGTTGGAGGTTTGCAAAGGATTCTGGGTAAAAAAACCTGGTGAGAGCCCCAGAAGTTAACCCATCTTGGATTCCCCTAGGTGTTTACTTTTAAAAAATTCACAGATTTGGTCGGTTTCCCTAGGTGCCAGCTGAGCTACAGGCCAAAATCCACAGGTAGGCACTTTGCAAAAAACACCTTTGTTTTCTTTGGGAAAATGTGATGTGTCGTCCACGTTTTGTTTTGGGGCATTTCCTGTCGCGGGCACTAGGCCTATACCCACACAAGTGAGATATCATTTTTATTGGGAGACTTTGGGGAACGCTTGGTAGAAGGAAATTTGTGGCTCCTCTCAGATTCCAGAACTTTCTGTCAGCGAAATATGAGGAGAAAGTGTTTTTTTAGCCACATTTGGAGGTTTGCAAAGTATTCTGGGTAACAAAACCTGGTGATAGCCCCACAAGTCACCCCATCTTGGATTCCCCTAGGTGTTTCATTTTAAAAAATTTTCAAGTTTCGTAGGTTTCCCTAGGTGTCGGCTGAGGTAGAGGCCAAAATCCACAGCTAGGCACTTTGCAAAAAACAGCTGTTTTCTTTGGGAAAATCTGGTGTGTCCACATTGTGTTTTGGGGCATTTTCTGTTGCGGGAACTAGGCCTACCCACACAAGTGAGGTTCCATTTTTATCGGGAGACTTGGGGGAACAATGGGTGGAAGGAAATTTGTGGCTCCTCTTAGATTCCAGAACTTTCTGTCACCGAAATGAGAGGAAAAAGTATTTTTTTGGCCAAATTTTGAGGTTTGCAACGGATTCTACGTAACAGAACCTGGTGAGAGCCCCACAAGTCACCCCATATTGAATTCCCCTAGGTGTCTAGTTAAAAAAATGTGCAGGTTTGATAGATTTCCCTAGGTGCCGGCTGAGGTGAAGGCCAAAATCTATAGCTAGGCATTTTGCAAAAAAAACATCAGATTTCAATGTAAAAATGTGATGTGTCCATGTTGCGTTTCCTGTCCCGAACATCAGGCCTACCCACGCAAGTGAGGTACCATTTTTATTGGGAGACTTAGGGGAACACAGAATAGCAAAACAAGTGTAATTGCCCCTTGTCTTTCTCTTCATTTTTTCCTTCCAAATGTAAGACAGTGTGTAAAAAAGACGTCTATTTGAGAAATGCCCTGTAATTCACAAGCTAGTATGGGCACCCCGGAATTCAGAGATGTGAAAATAACCACTGCTTCTCAACACCTTATCTTCTGCCCATTTTGGAAATATAAAGGTTTTCTTGATACCTATTCTTCACTCTTTATATTTCAGCAAATGAACTGATGTATACCCGGTATAGAATGAAAACCCATTGCAAGGTGCAGCTCATTTATTGGCTCTTGGTACCTAGGGTTCTTAATGAACCTACAAGCCCTATATATCCCCGCAACCAGAAGAGTCCAGCAGATGTAACAATATATTGCTTTGAAAAAGCTGACATAGCAGAAAAAAGTTACAGAGTAAAACATTGAGAAAAATGGTTGATCTTTTCACCTCAATTTCAATATTTTTTTAATTTCAGCTGTTATTTTCTGTAGGAAACACTTCTAGGATCTACACAAATGACCCCTTGCTGAATTTAGAATTTTGTCTACTTTTCAGAAATTTTTAGCGTTCTGGGATCCAGCATTCGTTTCACACCCAGTTCTGTTACTAAGTGGAAGGAGGCTGAAAGGACAAAAAATATTAAAAATGGGGTATGTCCCAGTAAAATGCCAAAATTGTGTTGAAAAATTGGGTTTTCTGATTCAAGTCTGCATGTTCCTGAAAGCTGGGAAGATGGTGATTTTAACACTGCAAACTCTTTGTTGATGACATTTTCAGGGAAAAAAAACCACAAGCCTTCTTCTGCAGCCCTTTTTTCCCCTTTTAAAAAAAACAACAACATTTTTGCTGTATTTTGGCTATTTTCTTGGTTTCCTTCAGGGGAACCCGCAAAGTCTGGGTACCTCTAGAATTCCTAGGATGTTGAAAAAAAAGGACGCAAATTTGGTGTGGGTAGCTTATGTTGGCAAAAAGTTATGAGGGCCTAAGTGCGAACTGACCCCATAGCCAAAAAAAGGCTTGGCATTTGAGGGGGAAAAGGCCTGGCAGCGAAAGGGTTAATTGTAAGCAGAATTCCTATCATTATCAGAATGGAAAAGTATTGCATTGCTTTGTAAGTGTATATATATATATATAGATATATATATATATATATATATATATATAGTGCTTAGGACATTGGTGAGGAACTAAAGGTGCTTTTTCGGTGAGTAGCACTTTACTCTGGAATCCCAGATTAGCAGTAGCTTAATACAATTTGTTTTCTTTTTTTATCTTGTACATTGGTTTTTGTCCACTTGATTTCATGCATGTTATGTGGAGTTTGGGGTACTGCCAGAGTGAAAGGAATGGAATTGAAAAGGGGAAGTAAATAATTTTTGCTATTAGTGGATGTCTGTGCTTGTTAGTTGGGTTGCATGGCTAAAAAGGAGGAGTGCAAGTCTGAGAAGGATGTTTGTGGGTTCATAGTAGTGAGAAAGGTTTGGGGTGAGAGAGGGAGGAGGGATGGGACAGACAGAAGGGATTTTATTTGTTTTTTGTTTTGCTTTTTAAAAGCAAAATGCAAAATACTATGGGGGGTCACTACAACATTGGCGGTAAAAGCCGCTTACCGCCGTGCAGAAGACCGCCAACACACGGAATACGCCAAAATCCAGACACCCACACAAGTCCTCCACACCAAAGGTCAGTGATAAACTGGCGATAACAAAACCTCCACCGTCACACCAACAGGAATACGCCCACACTATCACGACCCATGAATCCACGCGGCGGTCTTTCAACCGCGGTATTCCATTGGCAGTACACAATATCAAAATACACACAAATTTACAAAACACAGCCACATTGGACAATTCCAAATACACGCACCTGATACACTTACACACACCACTCCCACACACCCAATACAATATAAAACACACACCCACATCACCCACAAACCCCTATGACCAAAATCCCAAAAGAAGGCCAGAAAGAGACACCACAATCGACAAACAAGCATCCACAGGCACACAACACCATCACCCACATAACATCCATGCACCCCACACAACACACCACTAAATTTCACCCCACATATCACAACAAACTTTCCCCACACATCACCCACACCACCCCATGGCACGGCAAAGACACCCCAGGTTCTCTGAGGAGGAGATCAGGGTCATGGTGGAGGAAATCATCCGGGTAGAGCCACAGCTATTCGGATCACAGGTGCAGCACACCTCCATTGCTAGGAAGATGAGCTATGGCGCAGAATAGTGGACAGGGTCAACGCAGTGGACAGCACCCAAGAAATAGGGATGACATCAGGAAGAGGTGGAACGACCTACGGGGGAGGGTGCATTCCGTGGTATCCAGACACCACATCGCGGTACAGAGGACTGGCGGCAGAACCCCCACCTGCTCCCCCACAACTAACAACATTGGAGGAGCAGGTCTTGGTGAGTCTGCATCCAGAGTGCCTCGATGGAGTAGCTGGAGGAATGGACTCTGGTAAGTCAAACCTTAACTACCTTATCCCCCACCCTACTTGCATGCTATCACATACCCCCACCCTCGCCCTCACCCCCATCACTCCAACTCCTCACACATTTCCCACTATCACAAACCACACATCCCAAAGCCAAGCCCTGCATGCAACACAAAAGCATGGACACCCATCAAGAATGCATGGCCACGGCACATACTCATACACCCCCCTAAACCATCATCACACAAGGTCCCACACAAGGATGCAAGCACTGTGGTACACGATCACCTACCCATTGCACACCATGGTACACACAGATGCAATAATCATGCTATTACACCCCTGCAGGACCCCTACCCAAAGTCACCACACAGGAGGGTCCACACATGTCCACACCACCAACAGAAGAGGCCCACAGTGATGACAGCAGCTCGGCCCATCTGGGACCTCAGGACAGTCAGTTCCCCTCACACTGGCACAGGCCACCACAGACCCTCCCCCCTCTGGAAACACCAGCACAGCACCCACCCAGAGGGCCCATACCTCTGTCCCCAGGACACGTCAATCAGCAGTGTGTCCACCACTACAGGGAACCCAGGCTAATCCACCACCCCAACAACAACAGGGACCTGGGGGCAGTGGTAGTGGGCAAACCGTTCAGGGGACAGAGGCCCAAGAACACAGGGTAACTGGGAGGGCTGCTGTGCGACAGGGGGAGGACAGGCCCAGGGAACACACTCTCCACGAGGCCCTCTCCAACATCATGGGAGCATTCCATCATTCCCAGGAGACAATGGCAACAGTACTGGCCAAGTTTCAGGAGACCCAGCTGCTGCAGGAGGAACAGTATTTGGGCTTCAGGGAGGAACTCAGATCCATCAATTCCACCCTGGGCACCATCGTAGGGGTGCTGAAGGAAGTCCTCAACACCAGGAGGGACACTGTGGCACAACAAGGGGCCCCAGACACTAGCCTGGACGATGAACTGCCCACCACCTCCTCCGGCGCTAGTGGACAGGAGGACAGGACCACCACACCAGCTTAACCCCGGCAGATGGAGAACCACCCCACAAACAGTCCCTGAGATCCAGGACAAAGACAGAGAATGATGCCAAGACTCCCGCCAAGAAATAAGACCGCCCTGAATGTCATCCTTTTGTCCCACCTTGTCACCCTTTCCATCCTTAAACTGCCCAGCTCCACTTCCTATGTCCCTTTGGACAATGCACCTGTGAAACAAATAGACTGGACTCTGCCATGGACATTCCGCCACCATCACCCCTCACCATTTTACAGCCCCCTCCAATATTGAGCACTAAAATAAACACCCTTAAAGCACAAAACAATCTGGAGTCTGTCTGTGATTTCAAAATAGTGTATTAGTAATTACAGTGACAAAATGCTCTTTCAAATGTAATGTCAACATACCTATGTCACACAGCTCTAGTCCATGAGGAAACAAAGCAGATGTCACACAGTGGGACCCATATCTGTGAAATCGTAAGGGAAAGTGAAAACTCAGTGACCATACACTGGGTGAAAAGGACAGACAGTAGAGAGGTTGTAGTGTTAAATTACATGTAGTAGGCAGGTTTGTCTTCTTACCTGTGTCACTGGAAGTATTGCAGGATAACCGAGTTCCTGTTGTCTATGTCCTCTTCTTCTGCTTCCTCGTCTTCACTGTCCACAGGCTCCACAGCTGCCACAACACCTCCATCTGGACCATCCTCCTGCAGAAAAGGCACCTGTTGTCGCAAAGCTAAGTTGTGAAGCATACAGCAGGCCGCAATGATCTGGCATGCCTTCTTTGGTGAGTAGAATAGGGAACCACATGTCTTGTGGAGGCACCTGGCCTTCAGGAGGCAAAAGGTCATCTCTATAATCCTCCTAGTTCGCCCATAGGCCTCATTGTACCATTCCTCTGCCCTTGTCCTGGGATTCCTCACTGGGGTCAGTAGCCATGACAGGTTGGGGTAACCAGAGTCACTTGAAAAAGGCGAGGGACAACTGTTAGACACACACTAACCAGTAGGGATATCCCCAGACCCAGACAACTATTCCCACTGATTTGGTTCCAGGTGCTCACCTAATAGCCACACACGGTGCCTCTGGAGTTGCCCCATTACATAAGGGATGCTGGTATTCCACAGGATGTAAGCGTCATGCACTGAGCCAGGTAATTTGGCATTTACATGGGAGATGTACTGTCTGCCAAACACACCATCTGCACATTCATCGAATGATAACTCTTCCGGTTTCTGTACACCTGCTCACTCCTGCGAGGGAGACCAAGGCCACATGTGTCCCATCAATGGCACCTATGATGTTGGGGATATGTCCCAGGGCATAGAAGTCACCTTTCACTGTAGGCAAATCCTCCACCTGAGGGAAAACGATGTAGCTCCACATGTGTTTCAACAGGGCAGACAGCACTCTGGACAACACGTTGGAAAACATAGGCTGGGACATCCCTGATGCTATGGCCACAGTAGTTTGAAATGACTCACTTGCCAGGAAATGGAGTACTGACAGCACCTGCACTTGAGGGGGGATTCCTGTGGGCAGTCTACCATTTTGAATGCCATCCAGGGTGTAGAGAGGCAGTTGCAACAAACCAATGCATTCCTGGAGGGCATTCATTCTGGCCAGGCAGCCCTTCAGCGAGCTTTTCAGACTCTGGCCTCAGCACTGATGGCAGCCATTGTCCCTGTCACTAGCCTCCCCCCTCCAATGTCCTCCACCCAGAACCACACCCCTGTACCTCAGCCTACCCAAAGCACACCATCAGACCAGCATGCACACACCCCATCACACAAAGGAAGCTCAGGAAAACATAAGCACCACACATCCCACAGGCACTCACGCAAACATCACACACATGCAGGCATAGCAACATCCACTGCCTCCACTGTGTCCCCCTCCTCCTCATCTCCCTCCTCCCTCCCAGTCTCGTCTCCACTCACACCTGCATGCACTACATCTACAGCCACTACTTCCATCACCAGCACACACACCACCACACCCCGCTCACTTGCAGTCACCGCCCCCACTACCTTTCACACATCCCCTGTGTCCTTTCCCAGTGTGTCTGTGACGCCACCTCCCAAGGTACACAAACGCAGGCACACACCCACCCAACAGCCATCCACCTCTCGACAGCCCCAAGCCCATGCACCTTCACCCAAAGTCACCAAACGTACACCTCCTACAACCACAACCTCTTGCTCCACTCCCAAACCCCCTCCAGCTACCCGTCCCAGTGTTCCCAAGAAACTTTTCCTGTCCACACTTGACCTCTTTCCCTCACCTCCCCCTCTCCTTGACCTCTTGCCCTCTCCTAGGGCCCGACTCTCGAGGTCCCAACCTAGCACCTCAGCCACAACATCAGCAGGATCAGTGGTCCCAGTAGTCACTGGATTCTGGAGTGCACCAGGCAGCAGGGCAGCCAGTGTGGCAAGGAGCCACAGCACGGACAGTACCCCACCTGTCAAGTATCAAAAGCTGGCCAGTGCCCGGCGGGAGAGGGGGAAGACACCAGCCACCAAAGCCGCTCCCAGGGGTGTGGAGTGAGCTGCGACACCCTCCAAGGTGGGGAAGGGGCACAAGAAACCCGGCAAGTCTGGGAAGATCGGCACGGTGGAGAAGATCGCCATCAGCCCCGCTCCCCAGGAGGCGAGTGTCATCAGCCCCGCTGCCCAGGAGGTGAGCGCCATCAGCCCCGCTGCCCAGGAGGCGAGAACCATCAGCAGCAGCAGCCCTGCTGGCCCAGACAGTACCTCCAGCACCAGCCCCACAGGCCCAGACAGGACCGCCAGCACCAGCCCCGCTGGCCCAGACAGGACCGCCAGCACCAGCCCCGCTGCCCAGGCGGCGACCGCCATCAGCACCGCAAGCAGCACCCCGCTGGCTCAGACAGGACTGCCAGCACCAGCCTTGCTGGCCCAGACAGGACCGCCAGCACCAGCCCCGCTGGCCAGGAGGCGACCGCCAGCAGCAGCCCAGCAGGCCCAGACAGGACCACCAGCAGCTGAGTCACTGCAAAGGACACCGCCCCCACAAGCACCGCTGAACAGGACACTGCCGCCACAAGCACCGCTGAACAGGACACTTCCGCCACAAGCACCGCTACCAAGGACACCGCTGCCACAAGCACCGCTGCAAAGGACACCGCCGCCACAAGCACCGCTGAACAGGACACTGCCGCCACAAGCACCACTGAACAGGAAACCGCCGCCACAAGCACCGCTGCCAAGGACACCGCCGCCACAAGCACCACTGCAAAGGACACCGCCGCCACAAGCACTGCTGAACAGGACACTGACGCCACAAGCACCGCTGCCAAGGACACCACAAACTCCGCTGCAAAGGACACCGCCGCCACAAGCACCGCTGAACAGGACACCGCCGCCACAAACACCGCTGGCCCATGAGCGCCAAGAGCACTGACGCTACTGAGTCCGCCACGAGCAGGATGAACCACTCTGGGCACAAAGCCCCCTCCAGAACCAGTGGAGATTTACATCCACTACCTCAGACCTTGGCTGGATGAAGCTCTCTGGGCACAAATCCCCCTCCGGAACCAGTGGAGAAAAGCATCCACTTCCTCAGTCCTTGGCAGGATGAAGCACTCTGGGCACAAAGCCCCCTCCAGAACCAGTGGAGAAAAGCATCCACTACCTCAGTCCTTGGCAGGATGAAGCACTCTGCGCACAAAGCCCCCTCCAGAACCAGTGGAGAAAAGCATCCACTACCTCAGTCCTTGGCAGGATGAAGCACTCTGGGCACAAAGCCCCCTCCAGAACCAGTGGAGAAAAGCATCCACTGCCTCAGTCCTTGGCAGAATGAAGCACTTTGGGCACAAAGCCCCTTCCAGAACCAGTGGAGACAGTTATCCACTTGAGAGACTGTGGCTTTGCACTCCCCAGGATTGAACAGTGGGCAAACCACCCACTGTAGAGACTTGAGATACTTTGGCTTTGCACTCCCCAGGATTAAACAGTGGGCATGTGGCCCCCTCGTGTATTTGGCATCATGCACTCAACCGGCTGAGGTGCCCCCCCCTTTTCCTTCCCCCTTCCCCCTGAGGTGTCTGTTTTATTTCTATCTGATGCCCCTGCAGTGTTCTCTCCGTCATTTTTGGGTACATTGTGTGGGCCTCGACCATGCAGTGTGGGCCCAGTGTTCCACTGACTTGAATGGAGCAATACCTGGACTTCTATTCTTGGTGTATATATTTGTTAATAGTGTATATATATTTTTGCGTACTGGATTTTAATAGATTAAAATGGTTACACTCATTTCCTTCTGTCTTTGCATTCTTCCGGGGGGTTTGCGGGGTGTATCTGTAATGCATCAACATGTACTTGTGTGTGTGTTGTAGTGGGTGAGGGTGGGGGTGTTGCGTGTTGCATGTGTGTGTCCCTGTTTTTTCCCTCCCCCCTCCCCTATGTCGTAGGTGCAGTCCTCACCGTGGTCTTTGCCGCCATCGTTCGTGCTCCTGGTAGAGGAGCAAGAAGATAAAGGCTGGGAAAATGTGAAGCTCTGGTTCCATGGCGTCCTGGTTCCTCGTGGGGTGTGTAGAGGTGAGCGTTTTCCCTTTGAAGTCCAGTTTCCGCTGTGTTTTTGTTCACGGTGAATCCGCCCCGGAAAAGGTGGCGGATTGATAGGTTGTGATTCTGTGGGCGGTACATTGTCCTCCGCCTGTCTGTTGGGGGTGACCGCCGCGCTGTTTGTTTGTACCGCCATGGCAGTCAGAGTGTTAAAGTGGCTGTCTTTGTTGGCGGTTTCCGCCATGGTCGTAATTCCATTTTTTTTCCGCCGGCCTGTTGGCGGTCTTACCGCCGCTTTAACACCGACCGCCAGGGTTGTAATGACCACCTATGTGTGTGTGTGTGTATTTACACATACATACATAAATACAAACATACATACATACATAGACACACATGATTCTTGGTAAAGTTATGTGTGATTGATTAAACACCTCTATAGCAATTCTTATGTTTACATTGAAGCAGTAATATGCACATGGTTTGCTGTCCGCAGTTATCTTGTGGTACATTTTTTTATGGTTTCAAATAACTATAATTAACTTATGTATGCATAACTATACACATCTCACTTTTTGTAGTTATTAGTAACAGACTTAACCCTCTATACATGCGCCTATATGTAGATGTAGATAGAGGCAATTTTGACATGGACCAAAATACATGTATTTTGTGGTCTAATATGAAGCTTTCCACCTATATAAATCTATCTACTTATAACAGTAGGCATAGTTAAAAGTACAACAATGTGTACTTGTATAATAACAGCTATTTTCTATACTGTGAGAAGTATAGTTTGTGATATCTGACTAAACTGTTGTGGTATATTCTTGAGCTGTGAGTATAGTTGTCATAGGAGGAAGAGCCAGCTCTTTACTAATCTTCAGATGTGGAGATGGTTGCACATGGATCTTAAACTTGAGGGTGGGGAACTCCACAGTGTGTCTACTCGAACAGAGAAAGATGTTCCACCCATGGTTACATGTAGGAATTATGAAAGGGGGAGCCATTCTTGAGCGCAGTTTCCTTGGTTGTATGTATTTTTTGTATTTCCTTCCTGGTGAAGAGTGGTCCTTTGCCATGTCTGCATTGTGTGGGATACAAAGCAACTTGAAGGACAATCTTCTTGCAACTGGTAACCAGTGTTTTGCTCTCAAAGCAGGGGAGATGTCAGCTTCTGGCTTTACATGTAGAAAGAATCTAGCTGCGGCTTTCTGAATTCTTTGTAGTCTACTAATAGTAGACAACGTTGAGTCATGATATAGCTATACTCAAACAAATGTGACTGGTCAGGTGGAGAGATCTAATACAACATTTTGGTACTCTTTTCTTCCGTTTTTTTAGGAACCGCGAAAGAAAAGAGAAGCAAAAAGTTGTTTTGGATCTCTCTACCTGAGCAGTCACGTTTGTGTGTGTATGGTTTTAGCTGTAAGGTGTCATGTGACTGTTTTCCTCCCCTTCCTTTCTACCTTCATGTATTTGAACAGTCATGATATAGACCATTACCATAGTTCAGTTTTGATTGGACAAGAGATATGGGAGCTTGAACCTTGCGTGGGAATTCTAGGTGAATAAATATGCATCACAGTGTTTTTATTATGAGAAAGCCTGATTTTTCTACCTTATCCACTTGTTGATTCATTGACAGTTTGGCATCCATGAAAATGTGAATGTTTTATACCTCCTTAGAAATTTTTAGAGGTGGTCCTAGATCTTCACATAATTTCTATGCTGCAGAATACTACTAGTCACGACAATCATAAAGATCTGCAAAGTTGTTTGGGGTCCATCACTATGAAGGTGACATCTGTATTTCAGAGGGAACCATTAAATATTTTCCATATTTTTTGTTTCCTGTGAATTATGGGTTTTATACAACTGTATTTTATTTACTAAGTCTGTACAAAACGTTTCTCAAAAAAAGTACTTCCACTTTGGGTTCTTTATGGCAAGTTGTATGCACATTCATCAATCGAGGGCCTAACGGAATAGGTGATGGCTAGAATCCAGTCTCAAATCCCATTTTAACACACAGAGAACTGTTTGCTACTTGATACAGAAAAAATACTAACATGGAATTACACCAAATAGGGCCTGCAAAGAGAGCTTTACTCAAGGAAGTGATCTTACTTAATTCAGTGCAAACCTGTTCAGCAGTTTGACAACACAGCACTCAGAAAGTGCACAATCTATGTACAAAGAAGCCAGATCCCAGAGACATCTGAAACACTGATTCATAAATCAAATTAAAAAATAAAGGTGCACCATTGGACCAGTGAGTGCCTTCTTCCAGGTTCCATCAAGGATTCAAACATCTGTCATGCTTGGTTTTGTTGGCAGTCACACAGAACATTTTCTGTTGCAGCCACCCAACGCAATGCTCACTGCACTGAGGAGACATTAGCAGTGGAAATATAAACCACAACAATAATGTAGCTAGGATGGTGCGGGGAAACTCAACGAAGGAAAGCAACGATAATTCAAATGTGAGTATAATTTAAAAAAAATGTCAGGGGATGACAAGCCGAGCCAAGATTTTGTTTTCGGTACAATGAGTCCAAACGTACTGCTAAATGAACTCAGTTCTTCGATTAGAGATGCCTAGTAAAGAGACACACTGAAGGACTGACCCGTTTATATTGGCTATGACTGCCGAGTTGTACAAGAGCAGGTGTTACAGCTCCAGGCTACAGGTAAAGAGTTTGCCACACCTAGCAGTTCAACTGAGGCAATATAACACCATGCTCCTTCTACTCAGCTGCTGCTAGTGGTTTCTCTGCTCCTTCCTGTGAAAGGACCCAGCACAGTGCTGTTCTGAATGCAGCCTAAATATAGAAAAGCATGATTTTGAGGCACAAGGAAACTAAGTAAGCTTGCGAAGTTAGTACCAAAAATCGAAATGGGTATGCATTTGACATGCACGCTGCTAATAAACACTTGGGACATGTGCGACTTAGTGGCACTAACAAAGCACTTTAGGTAGGCCACCAAACCAATAATCTATTAGTTCTGCCAGACTTTAAATAAACAAGTGACTCTGAGGATGAAAGATCTTCTGTTACCCTGTACCAAGAAACTCAGCACCCCACGGGCCTTTCATACATGCTGGTTAGGCATGGGAAAAATGTCATTTACGCTTGCATATTTTTGTGATTTTTTACATTTTGCATTAATTGCATGTTACACAAAATTCCCAAATGTATGCCATTATGTCAAATCGTGTAATTACACCGAGTTCACTGCAAAATTATAGCACAGTAACATTGGAACAACACGAATCACCAGAACGCACGCAGCTGTTGTGTGCAGCACTTGCGTTTTTGCCAGCATTGTTTTAGCGTGGCATGTATCCTTGCGTCCACTGAAATATGCTAAATGCAGATATGCATTTCGCCTATGAATAATTTTGCATAATTTCCCCACATTTTCACGTAATTATGCAAAAGAAAATTGCACAAATTCACCATACCCCCAAAAATGGATGATTCATGTTTTGCGTTTATCCATAAAACAAAGATAACTATTCTGACCATTTTGTTCCGAAAAGCAATTTTTTTTAACAGAAATATCAACTCACGTGCAAGGCTGCCTTAACTGTAGTTCCGACCGCTCAAGCAGATCATCGGGAATGTAATTTGGAGGCCGGCGTTTGGAAAGCCTGTTATTGAGAAGTAGGTAATGAGTAAAATCGCCGAGAGTTGTTTCTGCTTTTCAAATGCTGTCGCTTGCTGTTTCTGGAACTTTTAATGTACTCATCTATATCATGATTGAAGTTGGCAGCATTAAAGCCAGCTGCACACGAGGCCACTTGAATTATCTGCAGGAGGCAATTAGATTTGTCCAGATCAGTTGAAGCAGAGCATACCTTTTTGTCAGCTTACTGTATCATATTAAATGCGGCGGAATAACGTTTCCTAATAAAGCCAAAGTAACAGTGCAAATCCTTTCAATTTGGCAGTAAACATGCAGGGAATCCCATTTGTATCCTTCACCCTGGACCCCAATCTTCGAATTTCACGGATGCCGTAGGAATGCAGTGCCTAATCTTTAAAGCTAAAGAACATGTGTTCTCTGTTCACTGATCCCAAAAACTAAATCTAAACATAAGACCCATGCAATGTCATTTCATCCAAATCCTGGGCTGGAATTAACCATTTCATGGCGGAAAGGAATGCTTTAACTGCTTTGGTTTCATATGCGTTTTATGACCATAACATTTTCGGTTGTGAAATACCGTTTTTGCAACATATTTAAATCGTGGCAGCCAGTAAATTTAGGAGGGAGGGGGTGGGCAGGAAGCACACTGACACTCATTTATTCACACACACATGCACATCCATTCACAACACTCATCAACATTCAAACATACACGCACACACCAAACATTCATAAAAAAAAAAAAAAAACACACACACTTACCTTCAGCCTCAGAGGTCCCAGGAGGGTTGGGACTGCTGCCTTCCCTCACTGGCTGACCTTAGGTCAGCCAGTGAGGGAAGGCAGCAGTCCCAACTTTGTTACAGAGTGGGATGGGGTCAGTAAGACTTCTGACCCCACCCCACTCTGTGACGAGGTGTCACTGATTGACACTCACCCTGGGCGCTTCAGGGCTTAAACCTGAAGCGCCTAGGTCGAAGTCAATGGGTGACGCTTCTCCTCTGCACCTTTGCTGAGCCGAGGATGTCATGCCCATAGGAGCTGTGACCTCTTCAGCCCAGCAAAGTTCAGCTCAGGCAGCCAGGAGTTTGCACAAATCACACATGTCTCGCTCCTGGCTGCCTGAGCTGAACAGGAAGAGTGTCTATCAGGCTGACCTTTGCTCAATTTGACAGGCACTCTTCATGAGGGGCAAAGGTGAGGGAGCGTGGCCCCTCCGCCTTAAATGACAGGCCGCAGCTAATTTAAATAACACAGTTTGGCAAATGGGAATATGTGCCACGTTGATGGATTTTTTAAACTATCTATATACATTTTTGCCAACTTCCTCAATTATGTATAACACAAGGCTTTACCAGTAAGGTACTATTTAGCTTTGGTTCCAGTAATTCCAGAGTACAGAATTACTAGGTAATTTCGATTTTTGTACTCAGATATAGGGACCAAACAGCAGTGGTGTAACACCAAATGATGGGGCTCCCGGAAGAATGTGATGAGGGGCCACTGAGTGTTGTATATCTTACAGATATTAGTTGGCCTTGGGCTGAATGCTGGCCCCCTGAACAGTCAGGGTGCCCTTGAGGGGGTCGGAGTTTCCTTAGGATGTGGGGGCTGCAGGGGCCTGTATGATGCTCCTGATAACTGGAGCATAGATGTTTCCTCACTAATTCAAACAGGTTTTTCACTTACTCCAGGCCTTTATCTGCCACACACGTTTCTACAGATTTTTCTGTCAAATTAACACAGTAAAAAAAATTAGTGTGAGGTGTTCCAGCATAATTTGCAATACTGACATGTACTGACATGTAATCATGGTCTAGGATGCTCATAGAGTCAATTAGTTCCGTCTGATACCCTTGTTATGTCAACTTCAAGTCATGAGTTTGAAACCAGCAGTATCAATTCAGCATTTCATTAAATTGGGTCCTCGGAATATCTTTTATTTCCAGTGATTTAAAATTATCTTGATGCAGCAGTTAGCACCATATGAAAATAATTAATGCAGGAGGGTAACCTATATTTACCTTAGGGCACGAATTATAGTTACTTAAAAAAACTAACTATAGCTGGTAAATTTCAGTGTTTTTATTCAGTTCAAAACATTACGTTGTCACTGACATTTAACATTTTCACTAACTAAAATTTAGCTTTAACCTTTGTTTTTTCAGTGAATACACACACATACACACACACACACTCACACACACACACAATCACACACATTTATATTATAGAGTGGTGGTAGCCACTCTGTTGCTATAGTTAGGGTGACGAGAGATAGGGATTTTTGTCCCTTTATTACTTTGCACCCGCTTAACGAATGTGTGTGAAATTGTGTAGACCTGATGCCTCTGTTTCATTTTGGGTAGACTGAAATGTTTGCCGCATTCGGTAAATGGGGTGCACAGAAAAAAGGGATCCCCAAAAAGGGCTTCAAATCCAATGCATTTTGCATAGCGGAAAAACCAGTACCTGGATTTTATTGACATTTGGCAGTAATAAATATTACTGTGGAGGGGTGATTCGTTGGGGTACTGCAGATAGGTAGGGTAAGTAAATGGTAAGTTATAACGTTTTTCAATTTTGCAATTTCTTGTGACACAATACTACTAAAAGTAGCAAGGAAGCCCAAAAAATAATCTACACTGCACATGTAAAGCTTCAGATTTACTGCATGAACAAAAGGAAGCCCCATTTATGGTCGCAAGTTAATATAATTCCATAAACAAATACATATGAAATAGAATACATCGTAATCTACATATGTGTTCTTTGCATGCTCTCTGGCTCACAAATTAAAACTAGCTCAACAAGCCAAACAAAACCTTCTTTCTTATGCACCCTGTGCAATAAAATGAAAAAATGACTTAGAAATGAGCCACACAAACTACTATTTGGAGGGCATGATAATTGGGCAGTTAGAGAAACCATAATAATCTAAATGTTTTAATAACCATAGCAATGATTGCCTTTCATTCACTTTGGCCTCCATATGTAGCACAATCCTACTAAAAGTAGCAAGGAAGCCTAGGCAATAAATTAGATTGCAAATGTATAGTTTCCGATTTACTACATGAACTACTGAAAGACCCATTTATGGTCACATGCTAATGGCAACCTATAGACAAATACATAACAAAAAGAATACGTCTTAATCTACATACGTTTTCTTGGCATGTGCGCTGGCTCACACAATAAAACTTTTCCCAACAAGCCAAAATAAAAGCATCTTCCATATGTACTTTTATTCAACAAAATAGAAAAGTGAACTAGCAACGATCTACACAAACTACAATGTGGATGACATAATAATTGGCCATTAGGAAAACAAATAATAATCTTAATTTTTATAACAACAATGACTGGCTTTCACTCACTTTGGACTTCATATGTAGCACACTCCTACTAAAAGTATCCTAAAAATAAACTAGTCTGCTTATGTAAAATTTCAGAATTATTACATGAGCAACTAAAAGACACATTTATGGTCAAATGAGTATGCAAACCAATAAAAAAAAATGAAAACAATAAATAAAAGAAAGAAATCACATTAAATCTGATTGTCACTTTGTATCTATAGTTAGTATTCCCATAGACAGGAATTCATTGAATATTAGCTCCTTAATAACTTTCCACCCATTTGACAAATCACTACAAAAATTTCCAGACCTACAGCATTTTCAAAGTTATCATGGTATACCATGGACCAAATTATATCGAAGGCCTACGTATATTATTGGATTGCGGTACCCTTCTTTCACTCATGGTGTCACATGGGCAATGCAATACTTAAGTTAAATTTACAAAGTAAACCAAGGCACCATGGCATTTCGCTATTTTGAGTTACCCTGCAAATCATAATCTGCATTGTTGCAAAATTTCACATACATCCATGTGCCATACTACTGTAGCCACGGTACTATACGCAATTCCACTCGACGCCACTCCACAAGACTCCACTCTATGCCTCTCCACTATATGTTATTACACTGTACGCAAGGCCACTGTACGCCACTCCAATCCAAGTCATTCCACTGTGCTCCATTACACTGGATGCTACTCCACTATACACTACTCCGCACGGCACCATTCTACTGTATGCCACTCTATTCCACTCTATTCCACTGTGTGCCACTCCATTGTACAACACTCCACTGTACTCTATTCTAATGTATGCCAGTCCACTGTATTTTATTTCACTGTAGGCCACTCCAGCGTGCGGCACTCCTCTCTATGTCACTTTGCTATTCTACTGTATGCCACTCCACTATGCACTATTTCACTGTACACCACTCCAGTGCATGGCACTCCCCTTTATGTCACTTAATTCTATGATATTTGATTGTACCCTATGCCAATGTGTATCTCTCTACCCCACTGTTTGCTATTACATTATACCCCACGCTACTGAATGCCACTCCCTGCTACATCACTCCAGTATACACCACTCCAGTGTATGCTGCTCCACTATACACTATTGCACTCAACGCCACTCCACTGTACAACACTCTGCTCTAGGTCTCTCTACTCTTTGCTATTATAGTGTCCTCAACTCCACTCCACATCAGTCCACTCTACGCTATTACAATATATTCAACTCCACTCTACACCTTGTACGTATATCCATTATATGTCCTGCTAGTGTATGCTTTCCACTCTACTCCATTCCACTGTATGTCTTCCACTGTATGCTACTCTATGTCACTCCACTTTACCCTACTCCATTCTATGCTATTCCACTCCAGTGTACACCACTCCACTGTATGCTATTATACTCTATCCCATTCCAGTATACAGCACTCCAGTCTATACTACTTCACTGTACACTACTGCTCTGTATGCTGCTCCAATATATATTCCAGTCTATGCCACTCTACTGTATATCACTCCACTCTATGCTATTTTACTGTATTACAGTCCATGATATATGCTACTCCACTCTATGCCAGTCTAGTGTACACCACAACACTCTATGCCATTCCATTCTATACTAGTCCATTGGATGCCACTCCACCCTATGTCATTCCACTATATGCTATTTCACTCTATTAGACTCTACTGCACAGTACTCCAGTCTACACCACTCCACTGTACACCACTCCACTCTATGCTATTCTACTCTAGGCTAATTGACCCTGTGCTATTCTAATCTATGCCACTCCACTGTACTCAACTCTACGCTATTTCACTGTACGACACACCATTCTACACTATTGCCCTGTGCACAACTTCACTCTTTTCCTTTCTGCTGTTTTGATATTCCACTCTACCCCACTCTCCTGTATTCCACTCCACTGTATGATTTTACACTCTACCTCACCCTACAATATACCACTCCAATCTAAACCACTTTACTGTGTTCCCGCCACTTTATGCAACTACACTATGTGCTATCACACTTCATGCCACTCCACTGTATGCCACTACACTATATGCAATTATTGTCTACTCCACTCCACTGTACACCACTCCAGTCTATGCTACTTCACTCTATGCTATCCCATTTTCTGCAAATCCACTGTATACTACTACACTCTATGCCATTCCAGTGTACTCTCTTCAACTCTATATAACTTCACTCTAGAAAACTCTACTACACTCTAGGCCACTCTATTAGGCTCTAGTCATCTCTATCCCTGTACACTCCACTGTCAAAATTTGCACTCAACTTTACACCTATACAGTTTATTGTACAACACTTTCCAACAGTATACAACACAGCACTCCAATCTACTGTATAAGATGCCACTCATATGTATAACTTTTTGCTTGGCTCTACACTTTGCTACTCCAATGTATGCTATTCCACTGAACCATACTGCACTCTCTGCCACTCTACTGTACACCACTTCACTCTACACCACACCACTCTATGCCAGTCCACACTTCTACCCTCCACTATACAGTATTCTATTGTGTGCTATTCCATTGTACAATACTCCGCTTTAAGGTAATCAGTTCTACACAACTAGGCTATACACCACTTCACTTTATGCCACTCCATTGTATGACACTCACCTCCATTCCATATAAATCCACTCTATAAAAGTCTACCACATTTCATGAAACTCCATGACATTCTACTATGCTCTATCCCTGGACTCTCCACCGCTCAATGCTACACTACACCCTATGCTCATACACACTGATTTAAAACATTCCATTCCATCATCTAACACTTTTCTATATGACAGAGCACTCCACTCTACTGTACGAGAGCCCACTCAAATTTATAACAGTTTACTACCTCCACTACACCAGTACACTCCACTCCATACTACTGTATGACATGTTGAAGCCACCTTCAGAGCAGGAACAAAGCCAGAGACCAGCCAGTCTTAGGGCATAAAGACAGACAATTTAATACAGGCATGGGAACTGATGGCTTCAGAGGCCAAGTCCGAGCATTCCGAATTACGGAACTTCAATACAATCTTTTATGCATGAAGACCACAAAAATGTGAAAATACATTATCCAATCAGAACAACGGAGAGGTAATTTCTTTATCAAGTACATGGTGTGATGTTGATCAGGTGATGATGCATGGTGTTACACATATATTGGGCATCTATCCAATCACAGTATAACAACATTTCATAATGGCAGTGTGATACAAGATGACCACAAGCGTGACCTGCACATTTCTCAGACGGTTGGGACTTTCCAAGCGTCACGAAACCTGCTTCTTCCTAATCTTTCCTCAGACCTATGTGGACACTCAGATGTCTGTCTGTTGCTGGGTGAATGAAGCAATGTATGTTGCGTGAGGTGTCTCTTTGAATCAAGCCTTGCATTACAAGCTGTCTGTCAGGGTTAATTTAGTAAAGGTCATACAAACTATTGCAGATGTTTTTCAGGCCTGTTCAGCATTGAGTATCACAGGATGAACTCAGGCCTGGAGAAATAATAACATTGATTCATTAGCCAGTTTCCACAGACAAACAATACACTCTATTGTACTTTACTCCAACTCTGTTACACCACTCTACTCAACTCTACTCCACTGTAGAAGACTTTACCTCACACTACACTACTATACAACAATCCATCTGATGCAACTCTACTGTTTCACACACTACTGTACTCTATGCAGCTCCACTTAACAACACTCTACTACATTGCATGCCATTGTCCAACATGTTACTTCTGTCTCTACCCCTTCACTCTACTGTACAATAATTTATTGTATGCCACTGTACAATATTTTACTCCACTCCACGATACTCTAGTCCACTGTACCACACTGTAAGCAACTCTTTGTATGCCACTGCAGCCCACTTTACTGACACAGTACTTGCCTTTATTTCACCAGTGCACCGCATGCCACTTCACCCCAAGCCACTCAAATGCCACTGTACTCTATAACAATGCATGCCAATCCACTGTACCACACTCTACAATACTGTACTGTACACCACTCCACTCTACAAACATCAACTAGACAGTATGCCATGCTATTCTACTGTAGTCAACATAACTTTCCAAAACTGTACAACACAACACTACACTCTATTGTACAACATGGTACTCCAGTTCATGACACAACACTCCACTCTACTGTACTTCACTTCACTATAGTCTAAAACACACCACTCCCACTCTTGTGTGCTCCACTCCACTATACTCCACTCTACTATAGTTTATTCCACTCTATGTCACTGTACTATACTCTGCCCTACACTGCTCCGCTGTCCGACACCTACTATGTACACAACTCCACTCTACAACACTGTACTACACTATATGCCACTTTTTGACACTCTGCTCCATTCTATGGCCATCCACTCTACATCACTGTATTAAACGGTATGACACTCACCAACACAGCACTCAACTTCCGTCTTCAATACGCCAATCCACTATATTACATGGCACACTACTCTATGACACTATCCTCCACTGTACACTACAAAACTGCAATTGACCATATTCCACTCTATGATACTCTACTTCACCCTACTCCACTCTAAAACACACTACTCTACTCTTTGACAGTTTATGACACCCTAATCTATGGTTCACCAGGCCATTCCACTGTACTACTCTTTGCTCCAATCTACGATACCTTACTCCACTATATGAGACACCATGCCACTACACTATATATCACTTTACTGCATGATATGCCACTATACTCTACTTCACTCAATTCCAATCTACAATACTCCAGTATATAACAATATTCTTTACAACACTCTCCTCCTCTGTACTTTATACTCCACATAATAACTTTCTATTTATGACACATGATTATAAGAATTTGAAACACATTTTTATAAAAACTTTTTTTTTTTAACATTGAAATTCAATAAAAAACAAAGGTTAAAACTTAGTTTTAGTTAGGAAAACGTATTTTCAATATACAATCTAGGTGTAAACTACACAAACTTTAAACATTCTAACGTTATACTTACAACTTCCATTTACAATTTATCTACCACCCTCACATTTTTATGTGTAGCATACGTCATTACACACTCTTTTCAGTTCACTAACCAGATAACCCTAACTATAACGTTAACATGTTCTCACAAATTGGAGTGCTGTGTTCTGTATATATATATATATATAAAACCTAGTGGTGGTTGCCACTAGTTAGTTATGGTCAGAACCATGTTTCCATAGAAAAAAACATTTTTTGACTTGCTTAGATCTTCACCACAGTTTGATGAAATTTTCCCAAAAAAGTGTGCCAGTGATTCATGTTGAGCATGGGACGTTTCAGGGTAATCTGACAAGAGGGGGCCAAGAAAATGGGGGGGGGTCAAAAAACATGAATGTACCATGTTAATTTCCATAAGAGTTTTATACATGACTACAGCCTAAACTGCTGGATGGAATTACACCTTATTTGGCAGAAAGATAGCTTTCGTTACACAGTTATTTGGTGTTAATCCATTCCGTAGTTTTTTAGATATTAAAGGGAAAATAACTGTGTATGTCTAGGGCCCTGGATCCTCCTCAACAACTTCATGAATACTAAGAGCTTGTGCAGGAAGTGTAGGCAGCTATCTTGGGAAAAAGTTAAAAGAAATTAAAAGGGGTCAGGGTAGGTATACCCTGACCCCTTAGCTCTTATGCTAGGGTCCCAGAGGGTCCCCAACAGGGAAACAAAGCACTTTAAAAAAAATACTTGTCACAAATTGATGACAACAACAAAAATTGATTGCGAATTCACAGCAAAAATGAAAAAACAAAAATAAGTGCTGGCTCCTGCGCTTGTTTTTATGAAGCCCCCGGGTGTGCGAGGTCCCGAGGGCATTTTGGAATAAAGGTAGGGAGGCACACAGACTCCCCCTCCTAGGGCATTTTGATGCCCCAGGGTCCGGTATCTCCCTGGGACTTTATTTATAATGAATGTGGGGGGCGTTCAGGTTCCCCACAGCCCTCAGAGATCGCCACCTTCCCACGGATATGATCACCACCTCTCTAGGGCTCTTCTCTGTTGCAGGAGACATAGATGGCCCTGGGGACCACCACCCCCAGGGCTGGCTCCTGCTATGTCCCAGGTTGTCCACACCCAATACATAACTGTTTGCTCTGACTTAGTGGGAGCTTTGGAAGCTCCCACCAATTCAGAGCAAACACTTGACCTTCTGCAAGTGAGAGCTGTCAAACAGTCCCACTTGCAGAAAGTGAAATTTCCATTTCTTTCCCTGCACGCAAATATACGTGTAAGGAAACAGATGAAAACATTGCTCCCAGAAGCAGGTAGCTGCTATTTAAAGCACCCCCTTGTTAGTGGGAGCAATGCCGGCTCCTGCAGGATGATGGGAGCTGCCTAGATCTGCGGGGGCCTTTAGGCTCCCCCCACAGTCCTGACACTCTCTTTTTCATCCCATAGAGGGACAGAAGAGAAAGAGTTTGTTTTTGCAGTGGTCTCTCCGTACAATGACTTCAAAGAGTCAGACTTGCAAGATGTTTGGTAACAATGAATTTGCTATGTTTGTATGCAGAACAGAACACTTATGGCCTAATGGTCAAGGCCTTGTACTGTCACTCAGTAGGCTGAAGGTTCAAATCTTAATATTGCTTGCCAGTGTGCCGGATTATTCTCTAATTTTTTTTACTGTTAAACATTCTTAGTGATGACATTTTGAAGACATTTTCCTCTCAAAATATGTGGGTTGAATGTCATAGCTAAGAATGGACGCAGCACAGTAAGGGGTCACCTCTAGACTAATGGTTAAGGTCTCAGACATGCACCTTAAAGGTTAAGGGTGTGAGCCTGTGATCATTACCTGCTTTTGTTTCTTTTTAACTACAAACGTTTAAGTTATATACTTAAAGGTGATCTCACTCTTTTTAGTTGACAAAAACATTTTTCTTTTCAATTTGTCCGGGAATATCTCTGTCTAAGTATATCATTCATCAAAACCTAAATCGCTCTCTCTCTCTCAATCTCTCACTTTCTCTCTCTATCTCTCTCTGAGGGTTGGGTGGTTAGAGGGTTGGCCGCAGAGATCAGCTACAGGCCAGGCCCTACAGTCAAACCCACCGCGCTTTGCTGAAGGGGAAAATTGGTGCTGTCAGGTGCACGGCGCGGGCTGTGCGACGTGCCCTCTGTGCGCTCCCTTTAATGGGTGGAGTGCATAGAATTTGAGACTGCATGCTGCACCAAGATGCTCACTCATTGTTGTACGTCCCCCTTCAGACATTTGCAGCTATTGTACAATGGAAATCTCCTAAAAGAATATAAGAGTTTTCTTGAGTTTGCTAACTTTTCCCCTCGATTTTTAGATTATTTTTCCACCTTGGTCTCCCCATAACTTAGTTGTTGGAAAATTAAGAAGCAGTCTTTAAGTCTTTAAGTGGACTGAGGCAGCTGAACTGCCTTTCCAGCAGATAAAACAGACTTTTATCAGTGCCCCCATTCTACAGCATACCGAAGTAAACGGGTCAACTTCGCCCAATAGCTTATTTTTCTTACAAACTGAGCCTAACCATAATGAAGTCTTCTGTAGGTGACAAGAAACTGCTTGCCATTAAGAAGGCCTTTGAGGAATGATAGCATTATTGGATGGGCACATTCCACACAGTCACTGAAATCTGCTAAGGCTATGAGACAGTTATGCTGGACCCAATTGCTCACTGCCTATGATTTTGTTATCCAATTTCAAGCCGGCAGACAACATGGGAAAGCTGATGTATTGTCATGTTTAGGTAATGAAGTAGGAGAACAGAAATCTGCAGGTCTTCCAGTCATACCCACTGATCGTATCTTAGGGGCTGTAACAAAGGAAAAATATTTTTTGCACTGTAGCTCTAGCACAGCAAAGCAGAGAAGCATAGGAGATCTACAAGTGAATAAGGTTAAAAACAATGGGGGCCATTATAACCCTGGCAGTCAAAGACCGACAGGGTTGTTTTGGCGGATTTCACCACCAGCAGGCTGGCGGTGAAATCCCTGGTATTACGACCGTGGCGGAAGCGCTGCGGTCGCACCACCGGGACCGGCGGTTTCCCGCCACTTTAGTCCCGGTGGGAGTAATGCCTAGGGGATTACGAGTCCCCCTCCCGCGAGCCTTTTCATGGCGGTTTGCACCGCCATGAAAAGGCTGGCAGAAAGGGGAGTCGAGGGGCCCCTGGGGGCCCCTGCACTGCCCATGCCACTGGCATGGGCAGTGCAGGGGCCCCCTGCCACGGTCCCGTGCAGCTTTTCACTGTCTGCTATGCAGACAGTGAAAAGCGCGACGGGTGCAACTGCACCCGTCGCACGGACGCAACACGGCCGGCTCCATTTGGAGCCGGCTCCTGTGTTGCGGCCGAGATCCCCGCTGGGCAGGCGGGCGGAAACCAGGTTTCTGCCCGCTGGCCCAGCGGGGATCTCCTGATGGCCGCGGCGGGAGTGTGGCTGCATTGGCGGCCGCCCGGTAGTCAGACCTTGATGGGTGGCTTCGGCCGCCCGCCAAGGTCGTAATGACCCCCAATATGTCTTATGAACAGAATGTTCTGTTTGTTCCCACAACAGTCTTACAGCAACAGGCATTATACTGGTGTCCCAATCACATACTAGCAGGGCATCCTGGAGAAAAGAAGACACTAGAATTGGTTTGGTGTCATTATTAGTGACCCACATAATGATACACAACTGTATGTACAAAGATGTGTTATTTGTGCTGAGAATAAAAACTCACATCAAGCACCTGCTGGTCTATTACAATGATTGCCCACTCCTCCTTGCCCATTGCATACACTCTCCTTTCAAAGAGGAACTACCCAAAACTGACGACAGTCATACTACGGTCATGGTCCCAGAAGACATGTTTCTAAAATGGCTAATTTTAAACCTTTATCAGGTTTGACTACATCTAAGATACTCACAGACATATTTTACAATCCATAGTGTGTTTACATGGTCTACCATTGATAATTGTGTCTGATCAGGCCCTCAATTTGTTTCAAGGTTTTGGAAGACCTTGTGTGGGGTATTATAGATAGAAGGCCACCTGTCTACAGGTTATCACCCACAAACATACGGTCAAATAGAGAGGGTGAATTAATGTTTAGAGCAATATATTAGGAGCCAAGTATTGAGTGATACTACAGATTTGGACAAAAATGCTTTGGGCTGCAGAATTTGCCTATAATAATGCACAACATAGTTCTACCATGGTAACCCCATTTTAAATGTAATTATGGTCAGCATTCCAGTTTTATTTTGCTTTTTTCCACCCATACTACTGAGGTTCCAGCAGTCCAGAACTATGTAGAACAAATAAAGGCTCTCCAACACACAGCATGGATCAAGCAAAGCTCAGGTATAAGGAAAATGCAGATCAACACTGTAGAGCAAGTCCTCACTATCAAGTGGGAGATCGGGTATGGCTCGAAACATGACACCTCAATTTGAAGGGGACACAAAAATTCAAACCACAATACGTAGGCCTTTATCCGATTATCAAGAGGACCAATGATGTTGCCATGAAACTGGATTTACCTCACAAATACAAGTACACCCTGTTTTTCATGTGTCTTTGTTAAAACCAGCTGCCCCTGGAACGGTACTTCCTAAAATCTCCAGTTGTATTGGTGAATAATGAACCAGAATTTGAAATAGAGCCAATCCTGGATTCCAAATTTGTACGACAACAGACTGTTTTATCTGATTCATTGAAAGGGATATGTTCCAGAGGATTGCATTTGGGAAGTGGGATGTCATGTACACTCCCCGGTCTTCCTCACCTTTTTAATCATCGATATCCTGAAAAACCCAAACCTGTGGAGAAGATATTGGAGGTGGGTGTACTGTCAAGCGTGCTGTGCCGACTGAGTGCCGTGTCCGGCTGTGATGCACCTTTAATGGGTGGAGCGTGTAGCCCTTAAGGTTGCGCACTGCACCAGGATCCTTGCTCGTTGAGTATTCCATCCCCCCCTTATGTGCATTCCACCCCCACCTTGTACTCATTTGTCCTATCCTGTTAGCTTCGGGGTCGGCGTCCCTTGCTAATCTGTCGGCATTTCCTCTGTCTTCCACTTCTTCACGGTGTGTGCGTTGTACTCAGTTTCTCCTGGTTTGGCAAGTCCTTCCGTTGGTGTCGTGCTCATCTGGTTTCCTGTTTTCTGGATTCCTGCTCCTGACCTCTCAGCAACCTACAAAACATAAAAAAGAAAGGGACTTCGCATTAAGCAGCAGTCTCTTCAGTTTGGGTAGCTTAATTCCAAACTGGTATACAGTGTACAAAGACATATCTGATTGTTTTTTTCCCCACGGTTGATGAATTAGTGACTTTAACTGTCATCAGTTTTTTCTTTTTTTTTCCTACAACGATAAGAAGGATTAATTACTATTGTTTCTCAAGGTTGATGAACTGACTATATTATAACAAATTAAGGAGTACCTTATTGTATTGTATTATATTGTATTATATATATGTACAGAGCGCATTCCGGCCATAGCATCCAATCGCTGAAGACGAAAGTTACGTTGGAGGAATCCTAACAAGAATAAAGCCAGTCACCGAAGCTATAAAAAGGAGTGACTCCCTCCCTAATGTGGAAAAAGACAAGTTTTAAGCCACTTCTGGAAGCGGAGGCACTTCTTCTCCATCCTAATGGACAGTGGAATTGAGTTCCAGAGTCTCGCTGCCACCACTGAAAAGGCCTTATCACCCCATCTAGCCCTACAGCAGCGGGGGACTGATATGAGGTGAAGAGCAGAAGACCTAAGCTGAAGACAAGGCTGGTAAGGCTGCAAGGCAGAGCTGAGATAATTACAGCCTTCCTGGTGGAGAGCCTTATACGTGAGGCAAAGTGTCTTGAAGATGATCCTTTTTTCCACCGGTAACCATTATTATTGGATATAAAATTTGATAAACTGATAACAGTGGCTTAGAAGGAGATGGACATTGAAGTACGACTATAATTATTGCTTGTTGATGAACTATTAAACTCTCGCTCTCCCTTTAGATATGTATATTCATATATTTATATATATATATATATATATATATATATATATATATATATATATATATCAGGAGATGCACATTATACAAAAAAAGAGGAATGATCTTACTACTAAATTGTGATCCTGTGATAAACTGTTGCTAATGTAGCTCATGATTCCTAAAATATATATATCTATATATATATATATATATACATATATATATATATATATATATAAATAAATTCAAAGGTTACACGGACGTTATTATTCGGTCCTGAATTTACTAGTACAGAACCATAGAAATTCAGCAGTGATAGTTACCTGAGCTAAATATAACTTGCTCTCCTATACTGCACTGCTTATGACCTCACATATCACATCACTCATGACATGATCAGTGACATCACATATGACATCACATATGAAAACACTGATGACATCATCCAGTGAGTGTGAGTGGTTGTATCGATGTTGAATGGGTGTGTGAGTGGGTCTATGGATGAATGAGTGGTTGAATCATTTGCTGTATGGGAGACTGAATGGATGTACACGTTGCTGTATGGGAGAGCAAGTAACTGTGAGAGCAGCAGCATTTCAGTTTGTTAGTGGGTCTGTGGGTGGCTGTATGTGTGAGAGAGTGGGTGTCAGAGTGGCTGTCTGCATAAGTGAATTTGTGTCACTGTATTGGTGAGTGACCTGGTGAGTCATTAAATGTATGGGTGAGTCAATGAGTGTCTGAATGGCTGTAAGTATAATTGGGTGGCTGTGTCAGTGGGTGCATGGGAGAGTGTGTGGGTGTATGAGTACCTGTATCCTAAACTGAGTGGTTGTGTCAGTTTTTATATAGGATAATGAATGGACATGTGAGAACGTGTGTTGGTCAGTGTGTGGCTGTGTGAGTGGCTGCATGGGTGGCTGAGTTGGTATGTGAGTGCCTGTTCAGGTGAGTGAGTTGGTGTGTGAACAGTTTTATAGTTGAGTGATTTGTGTGTAAGTGATTTTGTCAGTGACTGTATGAGTGAGTGTGTGGGTGTGTCAGTGCTTCTACAGCTGATTGACTGGATGTGTCACTAGATGAGTGATCTATAATGGGCTGCCTGAGTTATTGTATGGGTATACGGATGGGGTGTCAGTGGGTGTAGTGGTGTATAAGTGAGTATGTAAGTAACTGTATGAGTCTGTCAATACCTCAGTAGTGTATGGGTGAGTAAGTGGTTGTGTCAGTGGCTGTTTGACTGAATTAATGTCTGCATATCACTACTTTTATGCATCTCTGAATACGTATGTGAGTAGATGTGTGTGTATGGGTGTGCAGGAGTTTGTATCAGCAAATGAGTGGGTGTATGACTATTTGTGTAGATCATGTCATCAGTGATGTCCTCAGGGACGTCATCAGTGATGTCATCAGTGATGTCACTGACATGTCATGACTGATGTATGAGAGTTTCTACAGTTTTGTATGAGTAAATTCAGAACCTAACTATAACGTCCATGTACCCTTTAGCTTTTTGAGTGAATTTCAAAGGTCATTTTTTTCATTCTATTTCCTAACTATAATATCCCTGTAACCTTTGTTTTTTCAGTGAATTTCTAAGGTTTTTTTAATTCTATTTACTAAGTGTAGCATCCATGTAACCTTTGTTTTTTCAGTGAATTTGTAAGGTTTTTTATTGTATTTCCTAACTTTAATATCCCTTTAACCTTTTGTTATTTTATGGCTGTATCAGTGATTGCATACATTTGTACTTGTCTGTGTTAGTGTATGAATGGTTTCTGCCTGGCCATATCAGTGTGTTTATCAGTGTAAACATGTGTGTGGTAGTTTATACATCAGTGTACTCCTAGGTGTGTGAGTGTCACTCTATCTATCTCTCTCTCCCTGGGTGTCTCAGTGTATACACCACTATATATCTGAATGATTCCCTGAATACATCAGTGTCCACTTGGCTGCATCACTGCATACACTAATATGTGCCTGGATCTGTCATGAGATGCACAATTCCATCCCTCAATGTATCAGTATATATAAGACAGTTTGTCTGGATGTATCACTATATAGTGTGTGCCTGGCTTTCTCGGTCTACACATAAGTGTATCTCTGTGACCCACTACACGCATTACTTCATACCTAAGTGTCACAGTGTATATGTCAATCTATCCCTGTATGTGTCACCTAGGTATTATAGTGTATGCAATACAGAGCACCTGGGTGTCTGTCAATGCATCAGTTCCACCTGGTTGCCCAAATGCATGCAACAGTGTGCACCAGGGTGTGTCACTCTACTCATTAGTATGCATCTGGGGATGTTAGTCTATACATCATAGTGTGCATAGGTATGTCAGTGTACAGATCAGTGTGTGCCGAGGTGTGTCAGTGTATGCATCAGTGTCTCCCTGATTGTGGGATTGAATCTATCAGTGTGAACCCTGGTGGATGGTTTGGTATATTAATATCTGCATAGGTGAATACACAAGTGACTTTATGACTATTTCACTAGATACAAGACTGACTGGATTTTTCTCATTATTAGCTATATAAGTACCATATGTTCTACTAGAGTGCATATTTACCTGAGCATAGGCCTCAGAACAACGTTTCATCGGTTAATAAAAATACTAAAAATACACTCTCTTCTATAGTCTACATACATCTCACTTAAAGGGTAACTTTTCTTACAACACACAGTACAAACCTACTTAAACACATTTTCTAATGTCAAGTGTACTTTAAAATAAAATCTGTGTACCTATGCTCACAATTAGTAACATAAACCATCTTTAAACCACAGTTTATATAAATAAGAATCTATATTATCAATATATAAAAACTACCATCACATTCAGTATATTACAGCCTAAATACATCTCTTACTGCAGCCTATGTACTGAAATCCTCTATGTCTACATCATTATACAAGTGGTTGTTAATGTCTCTAACTGAGTATGTCTCCCTTTATATTTGTATTATTTTTTATCTCCTTAACAGGATACATTAGACAGTATACATATACCTTAACATACCAAGTGCACTTTTAACACAATAAAAATAAAAACACTTTTTTTTTCTCTTCTATAGATACAGCAACTTCCTCTTCAGCCTACATACAGTATATCTGACCCCTTCACCTCCTTAAGCAAAAACAATTCAACCTTCTCTCACCCGATCCTTTTCTTACCTTTTCAAGTAATATACTTTACTCATATCAATGTCTAACTCATAGTGAGATACTCTCTATCATTTCTCAATACATGTGTGACTCTTTGCATGAATTTAACATTGCTTTTATACAAACCCATTTCTGTATAGACAGACACATTAAGGTGGTCATTACAACCCTGGCCGACGGTGTTAAAGCAGTGGTAAGAACGCCAGCAGGCCGGCGGTAAAAAATGTGCAATTACGACCGTGGCGGAAACTGCCAACAAAGACAGCCACTTTAACACTCCGACCGCCACGGCGGTACAAACAAACAGTGCGGCGGTCACCACCAACAGACAGGCGGGAGACAATGTACCGCCCACACTATTACAACCCACCAATCCGCCACCTTTTCCGGGGCAGTTTCACCGCGGATAAAAACACGGCGGAAACAGGAATTCCGAAAGGAAAATGCTCACCTCTACACACCCCACGAGGAATGAGGACACCATGGACCCGGAACTCCAAATTTTCCCTGCGATAGTGTTCCTGCTCCTCTACCAGGAGCACGAATGCCGGCGGCGAAGACCACGGTGAGTACTGCACCTACGACACAGGGGAGGGAAAAAACAGGGACACACACACGCAACACGCAACACCCCCACCACCACCCTCACCCACGACAACACACACACTAATGCATATTGATACATCACAGTTACACCCCCCAACACCCCCACAAGAATGCAAAGACAATAGAAAATGAGTGTAACCATTGTAATATATTAAAATCAAGTAGGCAAAAAAATATATATACACCATTTACAAAATATATACCAAGCATAGTAGTCCAGGTAGTGCTTCAATTAAGTCCGTGGAACACTGGGCCCACACGGTATGGGCGAGGCCCACACAAGATCCTCGACCATGACGGAGAGAACACTGCAGGGGCATCAGAGAGCAAGAAAACAGGCACCTCAGGGGGAGGGAAAGGGGAGGCACCTCAGCCGGTTGAGTGCACAACGCCAAATCTACAAGGGGGCCACATGCCCAGTGTACAATCCTGGGGAGTGCAAAGCCACAGTCTCTCAAGTCTCTACAGTGGGTGGATTGCCCACTGTTCCATCCTGGGGAGTGCAAAGCCACAGTCTCTCAAGTCTCACAAGTGGGTGGATTGCACACTGTTCCATCCTGGGGAGTGCAAAGCCACAGTCTCTCAAGTCTATACAGTGGGTCGCTTGCCCACTGTTCCATCCTGGGGAGTGCAAAGCCACAGTCTCTCAAGTCTCACAAGTGGGTGGATTGCCCACTGTTCCATCCTGGGGAGTGCAAAGCCACAGTCTCTCAAGTCTCACAAGTGGGTGGATTGCCCACTGTTCCATCCTGGGGAGTGCAAAACCACAGTCTCTCAAGTCTCACAAGTGGGTGGTTGCCCACTGTTCCATCCTGGGGAGTGCAAAGCCACAGTCTCTCAAGTCTATACAGTGGGTGGGTTGCCCACTGTTCCATCCTGGGGAGTGTAAAGCCACAGTCTCTCAAGTGGATAACAGTGTCCACTGGTTCTGGAGGGGGCAGGTGGCCAGAGTGCTTCATCCTGCTAAGGACAGAGGTAGTGGATGGATCTCTCCACTGGTTCTGGAGGGGGCATGGTGCCCAGAGTGCTTCATCCTGCTAAGGACAGAGGTAGTGGATGGATCTCTCCACTGGTTCTGGAGGGGGCATGGTGGCCAGAGTGCTTCATCCTGCTAAGGACAGAGGTAGTGGATGAATCTCTCCACTGGTTGTGGAGGGGGCATGGTGGCCAGAGTGCTTCATCCTGCTAAGGACAGAGGTAGTGGATGGATCTCTCCCCTGGTTCTGGAGGGGGCATGGTGCCCAGAGTGCTTCATCCTGCTAAGGACAGAGGTAGTGGATGGATCTCTACTCTGGTTCTGGAGGGGGCATGGTGCCCAGAGTGCTTCATTCTGCCCGTGACGGACTCAGTAGCGTCATTGCCCTTTGCGCCCATGGGCCAGCGGTGCATGAGACGGCGGTGCCCTGTTCAGCGGTGCTTGAGACAGTGGTGCCCTGTTCAGCGGTGCTTGAGACGGCGGTGCCCTGTTCAGCAGTGCTTGAGACGGCGGTGCCCTGTTCAGCGGTGCTTGAGGCGGCGGTCTCCATTGCAGTGACTCAGCTGCTGGCGGGCCTTCATGGCCCAGCGGGGCTTTTGCTGGTGGTCCTTCATGGCCCAGCAGGGCTTTTGCTGGTGGTCCTTCATGGCCCAGCGGGGCTTTTGCTGGCGGTCCTTCATGGCCCAGGGGGGCTTTTGCTGGTGGTCCTTCATGGCCCAGCGGGGCTTGTGCTGGCAGTGGCCTCCTGGGCAGCTGGGCTTGTGCTGGCGGTGGCCTCCTGGGCAGCTGGGCTCGTGCTGGCGGTGGCCTCCTGGGCAGCTGGGCTGGTGCTGGCGGGGGCCTCCTGGGCAGCTGGGCTGGTTCTGGCGGTGGCCTCCTGGGCAGCTGGGCTGGTGCTGGCGGGGGCCACATGGGCAGCTGGGCTGGTGCTGGTGGTGGCCTCCTAAGCAGCTGGGATGATGGCGGTCTTCTCCGCCGTGCAGCTCTTCCCAGACATGCTGACCTTCTTGTGCCCCTTCCCCACCTTGGAAGGTTTCGCAGCAGACTCCACACTCCCACCTGTACCCCTGGGAGCAGCTTTGGTGGCTGGAGTTTTACCCCTCTCCCGCTGGGCACTGGCCAACTTCTGATGCTTCACAGGTCGGGGACTGTCTGTGCTGTGGCTCCGTGCCACACTGGCTGCCCTGGTGGCCGGTGCACTCCAGATTCCGGTGACTACAGGCACCACTGGTCCCAGAGATGTTGTGGCTGAAGTGCTAGTTTGGGACCTAGGAGACGGACGGGGTGGGGGAGGTATGGGAAAGAGGTCAAGGTTGGACAGGTGCCTGTGGCGAAGATGATGCCCACCCTCCTGGGCGAGCGGGCATGGGGCGAAGGCTGAGGGGCTGCTGGGAGGGTGGTGTTGGAAGGGGGGGTGGCGGCTGTACCTGTAGATGGGGGTGGCACAGATGTTGTTGCCACCGAAAGGGAGCTCCCATCAGAGGACGAGTCTGTGTCACTGGTCTCAGCTCCTGTCCCCGCCGTGGAGCTCCCCTCGCCCTCCATCCCACTGGTGAAGCCTGATTCCGTAGTGTGGCCCTCCATGGCCATGTGGGATGCAGCCCCCTGGTGCTCCGGTGCCACTGCTCCTCCGCCTGATGATGCTAATGCACACAAGAACAGGGAGAGCACAAAAAGAGGGGGACGACAGAAGAAAGGTATGTTGAGCGCATGCATTACTGCTACCGTTGGCGGACACGACAGACACAGAAGCCCCCTGCACTACGCTGCTCTCTTGGGCTCCACTGTTCAATTCCTGGGAAATGGCCTACAAGGCTATGGATGACATCTGCACACATAGATGACACAGGGGCATTACTAGGTGTACTCGGCACTCTACAGAGGTGGGGTGGGGTGCCACATGGCCTGCCTTACGGAGGGACATTGCCTATGGAACTCGCCCTGGCCTAGGGAAACCCACAGCCCACCTCCCCCACCCAGACCCCTCCACTGTGCGCAAAGTCAGCAGAATGCGAGTGTACTCACCCCCTTGTGGCTGCTGTGATTCCATCAAGCGCCCATCCAACTCCGGGTACGCCACCGCCAGGATCCTGTACATCGGTGGGGTCATGGTGTGGCGGCACCCCTCCCACATTGGGAGGCCATCCCCAGCTGAGCCTCCGCCGTCTTCTTGCTCCAGCGGCGAATGTCCTCCCATCTTTTCCGGGAGTGGGCGCTCCGTCGGTGGTAGACCCCCAGGGTCCGGACGTCCTTGCCGATGGCACACCAAATATATTTTTTTTGGTGGGCGCTGACCTACATGATTAGTACAGGGGGAAGAGAAAGTTATTACCAACTGCACCATCAAAGTGATTGGCCCCCATCCCTACCCTTGCCATGTGGCACATCCACTCACCGTTGTTTCATGCACGCCCCACTCTACCCCCTTCCTTCTTACATACACCCCTCTCCACACAGGCACAGCCCAGACATCATGCTCCCAGTGTACTTACCTGTTAGTCTGGAGGACCGTAGAGTAGCGTGTACTGGGGAAGGACCCCGTCCACGAGTTTCTCCAACTCCTCCGATGTGAAGGCAGGGGCCCTTTCCCTCAGACACTCGAGCCATTGTCTCTTCCAGACCAAAGTCACAGCAGCACTTGCAGTGTAGGTCCTCTCCTGTCGAATATCAGGTATCGAGTGATTGAACAGATAGAAAATGGCGGTCACGTCCACGGCGGTGCGTACCGTCACCGCTGGCGTACATCGTCATTGGCTCCTGGGACCCATAGGGTCCAATGTTAACCAATGCAGCATTGCGCCGCGGTCTTCGACCGCCTACCGGACGGTGTACAACGCCAGCGCAGTTACCTCACATCCCATTGTCCCACTTTACAGGTCAGGCAATCGCCATTTCATGGGCCCACATGGCTTCATTTTCAACTGCGTCACACATACCTAGGCCTAGTCTCAACACACATACAGGCCACTTTTTGATTATGAATGGTGTTCTGTGTAAGCTGTGGGTACGTACCTCTGAGTTGTTTGACTCTGTGCTCGCTGTTGTCCTTCATAGGCACCGTCCGCTGGGACATGTGAGGAGATGGCAGCATCCTCCAGTGTACCGACCATTGGTGGACCTGTCGACAATGGAGGAAAGACATGTGATAATCACATACAGGCTTGACCGTGCCACAATCCAGAAACTGTGTACTCAGTTGGAGCCAGACCTGATGTCAGCTATCCGCCATCCCACAGGAATCCCTCCTCAAGTGCAGGTGCTGTCAGTGCTCCATTTCCTTGCAAGTGGGTCATTACAAACAACAGTGGCCATAGCATCAGGGATGTCCCAGCCTATGTTTTCCAACGTGTTGTCCAGAGCGTTGTCTGTCCTGCTGAAACACATGCAGAGCTACATCGTTTTATCCCCAACATCATAGGTGCAATTGATGGGACACATGTGGCTTTGGTACCCCCCCACAGGAGTGAACAGGTGTACAGAAACCGGAAGAGTTATCATTCGATGAATGTACAGATGGTATGTTTGGCAGACCAGTACATCTCCCATGTGAATGCCATGTTCCCTGGCTCACTGCATGGCGCTTACATCGTGCGGAATAGCAGCATCCCTTATATGATGGGGCAAATCCAGAGGCACCGTGTATGGCTATTAGGTGAGCACCTGGAAGCTAGTCAGTGGGAATGGTTGTCTGGGTCTGGGGATATCCCTACAGGTTAGTTTGTGTCTAACAGTTGTCCCTCGCCATTTGCAGGTGATTCTGGTTACCCCAACCTGTCATGGCTACTGACCCCAGTGAGGAATCCCAGGACAAGGGTAGAGGAACGCTGCAATGAGGCCCATGGGCGAACTAGGAGGGTGATCGAGCGGACCTTCGGCCTCCTGAAGGCCAGGTTCAGGTGCCTCCATATGACAGGTGGTTCCCTATTCTACTCACCAAAGAAGGTGTGCCAGATCATCATGGCCTGCTGTATGCTTCACAACTTGTCTTTGCGACGACAGGTGCCTTTTCTGCAAGAGGATGGTCCAGATGGCGGTGTTGTTGCAGCTGTCGAGCCTGTGGGCAGTGAAGACGAGGAAGCAGAGGAAGAAGACATGGACAACAGGGACTCAGTGATCCAGCAATATTTCCCGTGATACACAGGTAAGAATACAAACCTGCCTACTACATGTACTTAAACACTACTACCTCTCTACTGTCTGTCGTTTTCACCCAGTGTATGGTCACTGAGTTGTCACTTTCCCTTACGATTTCACAGATGTGGGGCCCACTGTGTGACATCTGCTTTGATTCCTCATGGACTAGAGCTGTGTGACATAGGTATGTTGCCATTACCAATGAAAAAGCTTTTTGCCACAGTTATTGCTAATACAGTATTCCGAAATCACAGACAGACTCCAGATTGTTTTGTGCTTTAAGGGTGTTTATTTAAGTGCTCAATATTGGAGGGGGTTGTAAAATGGTGAGGGGTGATGGTGGAGGAATGTCCATGGCAGAGTCCAGTCTATTAGTCTCACAGGTGCATTGCCCAAATGGGCATAGGAAGTGGAGCTGGGGCAGTTTAAGGATGGACAGGGTGACAAAGTGGGACTGTAGGATGACAATCAGGGTGGTCTCGTTTCTTGGCGGGGGTCTTGGCATTGTTCTCTGTCTTTGTCCTGGATCTCAGGGACCGCTTGTGGGGTGGTTCTCCATCTGCAGGGGGTCGGGTGCTGGTGTTGCGGTCCTGTGGCGGTGCCTCCTGTCCACTAGCGCCGGCGGAGGTGGTGGACAGTTTATCGTCCAGGCTAGTGTCAGGGGCCCCTTGTTGTGCCACAGTGTCCCTTCTAGTGTTGACGAATTCCTTCAGCACCCCTACAATGGTGCCCAGGGTGGTGTTGATGGATTTGAGTTCCTCCCTGAACCCCAAATACTGTTCCTCCTACAGCTGCTGGGTCTCCTGAATCTTGGCCAGTACCGTTGCCATCGTCTCCTGGGAATGGTGGTAGGCTCCCATGATGTTGGAGAGGGCCTCGTGGAGAGTGGGTTCCCTGGGTCTGTCCTCCCCTGTCGCACAGCAGCCCTCCCAGTTCCCCTGTGTTCCTGGGCCTCTGTCCCCTGAACCGTGTGCCCACTACCACTGCCCCCATGTCCCTGGTGTTTTTGGGGTGGTGGGTTAGCCTGGGTTCCCTGTAGTGGTAGACACACTGCTGCTCGACGTGTCCTGGGGACCGAGGTATTGGCCCGCTGGGTGGGTGCTGTGCTGGTGTTTCCAGAGGTGGAGGCTCTGTTGTGGCTTGTGCCAGTGTGTGGGGAACTGACTGTCCCGAGGTCCCAGTTGGGACGGGCTGGTCATCTAGATCCAGTTGGACAGAGCTGCTGTCATCACTGTGGGCCTCTTCTGTGGGTGGAGTGGACCCTAGTGTCCGGTGACCTTGGGTAGGGGTCCTGCAGGGGTGTAAAGGCATGATTATTGCATCTGTGTGTGCCAGTACACCAGTGCTTGCATTCTTGTGTGGGAGCTTGTGTGATAATTGTTTAGGGGCGTGTGTGGGTATGTGCAGTGCCCATGCATTGGTGATGGGTGTCCATGCTTTGGTGTTGCATGCAGGGCTTGGTGTTGGGAAGGGTGGGTTGTGATAGTGGGACATATGTGAGGAGTTGGAGTGATGGGGTGAGGGCGAGGGTGGGGGTATGTGATAGCATGCAGGTAGGGTGAGGGATGTAATAGTTAAGATTTGACTTACCAGAGTCCATTCCTCCAGCTACTCCTGCGAGGCCCTCAGGATGCAGTATAGCCAAGACTTGCTCCTCCCATGTTGTTAGTTGTGGGGGAGGAGGTGGGGGTCCTCTGCCAGTCCTCTGAACTGCAATGTGGTGTCTTGAGACCACGGAACGTACCTTGCCCCGTAGGTCATTCCACCTCTTCCTGATGTCATCCCATGTTCATGGGTGCTGTCCCACTGCATTGACCCTGTCCATGATTCTGCGCCATAGCTCCATCTTCCTAAATATGGTGGTGTGCTGCACCTGTGATCCGAATAGCTGTGGCTCTACCCGGATGATTTCCTCCACCATGACCCTGAGCTCCTCCTCCAAGAACCTAGGGTGTCTTTGCGGTGCCATGGGGTGGTGTGGGTGATGTGTGGGGTGGTGTGTGTTGTGATGTGTGGGGTGATGTTTAGGAGTGTGTGGTGTTTTGTGCGTGGATGTTGTGTGAGTGATGGTGTTGAGTGCCTGTGAATGCTAGTTTGTAGATGGAGGTGTCTCTCTCTGGCCTTCAGTCGCAATTATGGTCGTAAGGGTTTGTGGGTGATGTGGGTGTGTGTTTTATATTGTATTGGATGTGTGGGAGTGGTGTGTGTATGTGTCTCAGGTGTGTGTATTTCGATTTGTCCAATGTGGTAGTGTTTTGTAAATGTGTGTGTATTTTGAGTGCGGCGGTGTGTACCGCCAATGGAATACCGCGGTTGAAATAACACTGCGTGGATTCGTAGGTCATGATAGTGTGGGTGTATTCCTGTTGGTGTGACGGTGTCGGTTTTGTTATCGGCAGTTTATCACTGACCTTTGGTATGGCGGACTTGTGTGGGTGTCTAAATTTTGGCGGATTCCGAGCTGTGGGTCATAATAGCTGTGGCAGAATTCCGCGGCTGCGGCGGTGTGTTGGCGGTCTTCTGCAAGGCGGTAAGCGACATTTACCGCCAATGTTGTAATGACCCCCTTTCTGTCGCCAAAATGTGAGTAAAAACTGATTTTGGGTAAAATTTTGAGGTTTGCAAAGGATTCTGGGTAACAGAACCTGGTGACAAGTCACCCCATCCTGGATTCCCCTCGGTGTCTAGTTTTAAAAAATGCACAGGTTTGGTAAGTTTCCTTAGGTGCCGGCTCAGCTAGAGGCCGAAATCTACAGCTAGGCACTTTGCAAAAAACACGTCAGGTTTCAATGTAAAAATGTGATGTTACCATGTTGTGTTTCCTATCGCGAGCATTAGGCCTACCCACGCAAGCGAGGTACCATTTTTATAGGGAGACTTGGGGGAACACAGAATAGCATAACAAGTGTTATTACCCCTTGTCTTTCTCTAAATGTTTTCCTTCCAAGTGTAAGACAGTGTGTAAAAAATAAGTCCATTTGAGAAATGCCCTGTAATTCACATGCTAGAATGGGGACCCTGGAATTCAGAGATGTACAAATAACCACTGCTTCTCAACGCCTTATCTTGAGCCTATTTGGGAAATACAAAGGATTTCTTGATACCTATGTTTCACTCTTTATATTTCAGCAAATGAATTGCTGTATACCCGGTATAGAATGAAAACCCATTGCAAGGTGCTGCTCATTTATTGGCTCTGGGTACCTAGGGTTCTTGATGAACCTACAAGCCCTATATATCCTTGCAACCAAAAGAGTCCAGCAGGCCTAATGGTATATTGCTTTAAAAAATCTGACATCGCAGGAAAAAGTTACAGAGTAAAACACTGAGAAAAATTTGTGTTTTTTTTCACCTCAATATCAATATTTTTTGTTTCAGCTGTTATTTTCTGTAGGAAAACCTTGTATGATCTACAAAAACTTCCCCTTGCTGAATTCAACATTTATTCTACTCTTCAGAAATCTTTAGCTGTCTGGGATCTAGCATTGGTTTCACACCCATTTCTGTTACTAACTGGAATAAGGCTGAAATCACAAAAAATAGTAAAAATGTGTGAATGTCCCAGGAAAATGGCAAAATTGTGTTGGAAAATGTTTTTTTTATATATGGGAAGCTGGTGATTTTAGCACCACAAACCCTTTGTTGATGCAATTTACAGGGGAAAAAACACAAGCCTTCTTGTGCAGCCCTTTTTTCATTTTTTTTTTTTTTTAACTAAAAAAAATCAATATTTTGGCTAATTTCTTGGTCTCCTTCATGGGAACTCGCAAAGTCTGGATACCTCTAGGATCCCTAGGATGTTGGAAAAAAGGACGCAAATTTGGCTTGGGTAGCTTATGTGGACAAAAAGTTATGAATGCCTAAGTGCGCACTGCCCGAAATAGCCAAAAAAAGGCTTGGCATCTGAGGGGGAAAAGGCCTGGCAGCAAAGGGGTTAAAAAAACAAAGATACAGGGACATTACATGTAGGCTCACATTTTAAACATACAAAACTACAGACAAAACCTTAGAAAGTCACCAAAGAAAGTCACCTGTTATAGTCATCTCAAGTAACTATAATTCGTGCCCTAAGGAAACTATAACTCGCACCCTCACTATGCTCTGCTAATTACCCCACAAATTACGGCACTCATGACATCTTTGATAACATAATTGATGATATCAATGTAATATTTGCAGTAAAATTGTTGATGAAAAAACTGGGCATGGTGAGGGTGCCGGCTATAGTTACTTTAGGCCGCAAGTTATAGTTACTTCAAATAACTCGAACTACAACTGCCAAAGTTTGTGCGAATAAATTCAGAACCTAACTATAATCTCCCTATAAACTTGGGTTTTTAAAATTAATTTATGATGTTTTAACTCTATTTCCTAATTATAACGTCCCTGTAACCTTTTGCTTTTTCAGTGAATATATACATTTATATATATATGCCTTTTAATCATTCACTCCTAAAGAACACTTAGCTAGGGTAGTGTCGAATTGTAAGCTGGAGTGCTTATGAATCACTATATAGATTATAGAACAGAAAACAATAATAATGCATGTTATGTATCAGCATATCAATTCTGCTGCTCCTAATGGCTTTGAATAGCAATGGTTACTAATACTCACATTAGGGTAGTAACTTTACTGACCACAGAATGATGGAAGGGTGAGCTAGCCTTGCATGGATTTGAACTAATGACTTGGACACCACTGTGCATGTCATTGGAGTGCATATAAGACACAGAAATTTCATGTTTAAATTATTTTGTACCTTTTAAAAAGTGTGGCACTTTTCCAACGACCTCAATAAATAAAACTTAAAAAAATTATAAGTATTACCCATTAATGCACCTTAAGGTAAGTTTTGCTGAAGTGATCACTGGCAAAGGGCATCACAGTCTGATTGCAGCTTTTTTCAGATTTATTCAACGTTCAATGCCAGCTTGTATCTTCTTGAGCAGAGACTCACAATTTCTGACACATTGTAAGCTGGCAATAATTTTTAGGTCTTGTCAATGAGACAGAATATGCACTATCTTTTGTGATTTGTATTGTTAGTTAAGAGTGGGCTTAGTGTTCAGCCATTGCTTCTCATTGGTTGCCTTCACTGCCGCCCTTATTTGCCTGCTTCTTATTTGGTAGATTGCATGCACTTTCCTTTATCTATTGGGTTTGTCCGCCCCTGGTTTCCTCCAACCCTGTGTTCCTACAGCCAGTTCCTTGCATCCTCCCACTCTCTTGATATTCATCCTCACCCCATCCTCAACCCCTGCTGCCATATTACTTATGCTCCTCACTCTCCAAGTTGCAGTCTCTCGCCTATGTTTCACCTTTTGCTGAGGATATTTGGATTTTCTCCACCAGGGAGGGAAAGACCTGTAAGACATTTGGATTCATTTCACCAGGGAAGAATAATTGTAGCCCACCTCTGAAGGGCCATGGTGGCACCAAGAGCACGGGGATCTACAATCACAGACTGACGTGTATCATTAGAGAGATCAGACCCTTGCTGTTCTTTTACTAAAGTGCATGACACACCCCCTTTCATGTGTAATTGTAATTGTGATTGTATTTATATAGCGCTTACTACCCCTGACGAAGCGTCACAGCACTTTTTCAGCTAGAAGAATGTTACTCTGAAACCCAAGAGAAATTAATGCTGGATTAGTATAGAGAAATATGAGTACAGTATTAGTACGATTATGAGTTGACTTGAGCAGAGGAAATGTGAGTTGGATTGACTAGAGAAATGAAGGGATAGAGGACAAAAGAATCCAGAAGTGTTAATTGGGAGATTATAGTAAATGGGATGAGTAAAGGAGAGATGGAGAGGGAAGAGTCTGTGGAAAAGGGTTATTGAGATCATAGTAGCTGGAGGGGTTCTGATTGAATCAAAGGTGAGATAAATGAGGGAGAATTTAGTAGGGTTGTTTGGGAGATTATAGTAGTAAACTGAGGTTTGGGTTGAGCTAGATGCAGTAGAGGAGGGAAGAGCTTAGACAGGGTTATTTTTAGGTTGAACGTAGTAGAATGGGTTTGGGATGAGTCAGAGTGGGGATGGAGGATAGATTGATATAGACATAGGGTGATGGGGAGACAGAGTAAAGCTTATGAGAGAGTAACATTTATATTATTTTTATGTATTTATTATTATATATATATCTATATCTATCTATCTATCTATCTATCTATATATATAAATTAATTATTTATATTTTGAATTTTATTTTATTTTTTATTTATTTTTTGTCGAGTACAGAAGGACTAGAGTGATAAATAAATAGATATGCTAATACAATGTAAGGGTATATATGTGCAAGGAATATAATAATGGGTATAATAATATAAGAATAAAGTAGTAGTGTATGAAGACAGACATTCAAGATTTGTAACATTTTGGGGGTCATTATGACCCTGACGGCCCGCGGTATGTTGGCGGTAACACCGCCAACAGGCTGGCGGTGTTCCGCCAGCAATTATGACCGTGGCGGAATTGCCACGGCCATACCGCCGGCCCCTCCACTTTCCTGCCAGGATTCCGCCTGGCGGTCATAATCCCCAGGGCAGCGGTGCAAGCACCGCTGCCCTGGGGATTATGAGTCCCCGACCGCCGGCCTGTTCATGGCGGTACACACCACCATGGAAAGGCTGGCGGTAAGGGGACTTGGGGTGCCCCTGGGGGCCCCTGCACTGCCCATGCACTTGGCATGGCCAGTGCAGGGGCCCCCAGGCATAGCCCCGTCGCGCATTTCACTGCCCGAATTTCGGGCAGTGAAGTGCTCGACGGGTGCCACTGCACCCGCTGCACATCAGCATTGCCGCCGGCTCTATTACGAGCCGGCTGCAATGTTGATGTGACATTTCCGCTGGGCCAGTGGACGGTAACACTGTTACCGTCCGCTGGCCCAGCGGAAATGTCATAATAGGGAGACAGAAATACCGCCGGCAATGGCGGTATTCTGTCTCCCGCGGCCTCAGCGGTCTTTTGAAAAGACCGCCGAGGTCGTAATGACCCCCTTTATGTTAATTAAGAAGTGTACTTTTCTAACATTCTTATATCTTTCCTCAATTGTTCAATTGTGAACTGCTTGCTGTTAAATAGTTAAGATAGCATTTGCTCATTGTGATATAAAAAAAAGAAAGCAGGGATTCATAAGTATCTCATATAACAACATATCTTGAGCTATGCAATGACCTATGAACATGTTAAGCATAGAATAATATACACATATATATGTATATAAACACACATATATATACACACATGCACACACACACATATATTTATTTTTAAGGTGAGTAAATATACATTTGTTAAACAGGCTTAAAGAGTGTGTGTATAATTTATTATTATGAAATTATAACTAGACATATTTCTTAAAGAACAATACATATCAAGTATATACACATAATCTGAATATAATATATTTATCAACACAGGCATATGCAGTCCATTGTTGTTTGAATATGGTGGTCATGAAGGAAAGAGCCAGCTCTTGAGTAGTCTTCTGAAGACAATATAGTTATCCATGGATCTTATATTTGAGGGTAATGAATTCCATAGTTTGGCTGCTTGAACTGAGAAGGATGTATGACCTATTGTCATTTTCTTGTATGGTGGTGTTTTAAGGTGGGGTGTGTATCTTTAGTGGAGGTTTCTTTGTTTAATGTATTTGGTTATTTTGTTTCTGATGAAAAGCTGTCCTGTTCCATGTATAGCTTTGTGGGTGATACAAAGCAGCTTGAAGGAGGATCTTCTGGCAACCGGTAACCAGTGCAGTGCTCTCAAGGCAGGGGAGATGTGGGCTTGTGGCTTTAAATGTAATAGTAGCCTGGCAGCTGAGTTCTGAATATGTTGTAGTTTTTTCATAATAGATAGTGATGATCCATGGTAGAGGCCATTGGCATAATCCAGTTTGGATTATACAAGAGAGACAGTAGCCCACAGCTTGTGTGGAAATCCGAAGTGGGGAAGATGCGTTGCAGAATCTTCAAGGTGATGAAGCTTGATCATGCAGATTTGTTTACTTGGGCATTCATTGTTAACTTGGAATCCATGGTAATTCCAAGGTTTTTAGCTTCCTTGGATACTTGAGTAGGTGGTCCCAGATCGTCAGGCCAGGCGCACACTGGGTCACAATTTTTCCAGTCGCCACATGTGAGTATTTCTGTTTTGGAAGCATTCAGTTTGAGATGGCTCCAAGTCATCCACTGATCAACAGCTCTGAGGCAACAGAATATTTGTGAGTTTTCAATCTCTTTGGGGCAATCCGATTTAATGAGTATTTGTGTGTCATCTGCATAGTTGTATCACATGAGTTGAAAATCATTGATCGATTCTGATAATGACATCATGTAGATGTTAAAAAGCACAGGTTCTGATCCTTGAGGGACCCCTGCTTCTGTGAGGTAGGGTTTGGATGAGAAAGGGGGAGAATAGATAATATTACTTCTGTTTTGAAGGTAGGATGTAATCCAGTTGAGAGCAGTCCCTTCTATGCTGGCTTTATGGAGTCTTTCAATTAGGGTATCATGGTCAACAGTATCAAAGGCAGCTGAGAGGTCCAAGAGAAGTAGTGCAGCAACTCCATTGCAGTCAACTGTGTTTTTATGACCATTCCAGATTGCTATGCATGTCAATACAGTGCCTCTTCCTGGGTGGAATCCAGTTTGGAAGTCTAAAAGTATGGAAAAGTCTTCAATGATTTGTGACACCTGGGTGAATGCTGCTCTTTCTATAAGTTTGCCCAGGAAAGGTCCATTTGTAATTGGTCTGTAGTTTTTGGAGTCCTGCAGGTCTAGGTTTATTTTCTTTAATAACAGTCATAGTTATGCCTTTTTCAGATCTTCAGGAAAAGTTCCTGTAGTTAAAGAGTTATTGATGATTCTTTTTACAAGTGTGGCAGCAGAAGTAGATAAAAGAATATTCTTGAAGATGTGTGGCAGACAAGAGTCAAAAGGACAGCCAGAAGGCCTGCTTGTTTTGACCAAATCTATAAATACACCTTGTGATATTTGTTTGAAGGAGTGCAGAGGCTGGATTGGTTTACTCTTGGAGGGGATTTTAAGAAACGTGTTAGTGCTGATGGTTTTCTTCTGTTTTAAATAAGAGTCCAAAGTCTCTGCCTTGGTTGTGTAACAAGTTGCCAGTTTGTTTGTGATATTTTGAGTAGTGGGATGGCTTCATTCCATGGATTTAGATTTTCGACATTCATTGAAAATTTTATAAAATTGTGTAGTTGCAGATTTAGCATTTAGAATTCTGTCTGAGTAGTACCTTTTTAGCTTTTTTGATTGATGATTTGTATATTCTGTTAAGTTTGTGTAGCTGAATTGTGTCTTGAATGTTATTTGTTTTGAGCCAGGTCCTTTGCAACCTTCTAATTTGTTTCTTTATCTTTTTAAGTTCTGTGTTTCTCCAAGGTGTTGGTTTCCTTTTGTCCTGCTCAGTTTTTCTGAGTGGTATTAGGATGTTGAAATCTTCCTTTAGCCACTCATAATATTTTGGAACAGAATGAATTGTGACTATATCTGTGTTGGCTGTTAGTTGTGGCTCTAAGTCTTCAAAACTGAGTTTGCTCTATGGTCGATAGGTGCATGTATGTAAGGTGCTTTGGGGTGTGTTGATTTGTGGTGTTTTATGTCAGAAAGTTATCAAACGGTGGTCTGATCAGGTGATTGGCATGATGCTTTGAACGGTAACTAGTTCAGACTAAAATTATAGCTAGGATGTGTCCAGCGATGTGTGTGGGATGGTGTACAATCTGATGTAAGTTCAATATGACTAGGCCAGTAGTGATGTTAGGGTTTGTACACAGCAAAGAGCATGTCCCCTCTCACTGCACTAGTGGGTTCTGTAATAGCTCCCTTTTAAACTTACTATTGAAAGCCTTTCTTGTTATCTCACCTTCCCCCCCCCCTAGGCTTCTGTGTATGTTGTTTAATGTGCTGTTTTGTTTACACATTGGGCCTTGCTTTTACCAAGGCTTCTTTAAAATACTCCTCCCTAGGCCATGTGTTAATCCAATTCATTTGTATAATAACTGAAACTCTGCACACCTTTCAAGAACATGTGCAGCATGTGAGGACCACACCCAGCTCTTCAAACCACACCCAGCTCTGCACACCTTCCAAGAACATGTGCAGCATGTGAGGACCACACCCAGCTCTTCAAACCACACCCAGCCCTGTCTATAAAAGGCATCCCCCGAGCCTCACCCAGTGCTTGTGCTCGTCTACCTCCCGCTTACCTGAGAACAGATCCCTCGGCGCTGGCACTCCTGCTCTTTACAGACTTTCATTGACTTCAATGGGCGCAGCTTCTGGCTCTTCCTTCTTCCGGTTTCCGGTTCCTCCTTGCTTCAGCCTCTCTCCTATGAGTAACCTGCAAAAGAGAAAGAAGACAAGGTTAGACTGATCAGTATCTCTTGCCAGCAACAAGTAAGTGCAAAACCTTTTATTACCTGAAAGAACTTTGACAACAATTTCTGGATTCGTGTATAGACAATTTGAAACGAAATACTTTCCACGAACATTGTGATTCAAACTCTTTGTTACAAGAATATTTTGCAGAACTTTGTGAAGCAAACATTGTTTTTTCTCATGGAACTTTTAAGAATCGAACAGTGGAAACCATTAACAGCAAGGCAAACAGTAAATCAAGGACTTGCACAAATTACATGCTGTATTTTGATGTAAAAGTACAGTATTTGTTTTATAAAAGATTCTGGAAATATGGGAAAAGTGAGTCTGCTATTGGGAATTTAGGCTTTAGTTATATTATGATGAATGATTGATATTGGTAATTCTGATAACGGTATTTGTATAATGTTTTAGAAGCTTTACAGTAATAGAAAACACATCCCAGAGCAGTAACACATTCCAAACCTGGAAACTAGAGACCAGGATCCAAGAGGTACTTTTAGAAGAGAATTTCTAATAAATAAAGGGATAGTCAGGAACCCTTTTAGGAATAGGTTGCACTTATCTGTTCTTTGTTTATGTTTCATTAGGCACCAGTTTCTACAGAAGTCAGAAAGGGCCGCAGATTTGTGCAGCACTTCAACAGTGGAAACGCAAGAACGGTGTTGTCTCTCTTTTTTATTTTATCCACTTCCCCCCTTCCCTTGAGCTTCTGTTCTTAATGCACTGTTTTAAAAACTAGTGTGCTGGGACAAGCAGTTTCAGGGTGGGGTCGGATTGTCTTCAACCTCCATCAGAACTGAACAAGAACTCAGGTGAGCTGGGCTTTTACAGAAGCACAAGCCTTAAAAAATTTCAGTTCTGGTGGACGATGAATACCGGGGAAGAAATAGAGGGCATTGACGTCACGGATATGGCGCAGGCCCTAAATGAGGACTTGGCTCATAATGAATCAGTGTCTGGCATCTTGCAACATATGCAAGAGGAAATAGAGAGATTAAAGATGGAGAATACCTCTTTAAAACAGGGTTTAAGCAGGTATAAATTTAGGGGATCTGAGTGGAACACAGCTTCTATGCCTTTGTTTAAAACCTCCTCAGAGACAGGGGCGCCATCAAAACATACAACTTTGCCTTCCCCAGTTGAGGTTACTGTTAATGTTCCTAATGTTGTGCCCTTAGCAGCACCTGAACGTTTTCATGGAGATAGTAACAAATTCCATGTTTTTATCAATCAATGTCAATTACACTTCATTTGTAAGCCACAACAGTTCCCTACTGATGATACGAAAGTGGCATTCGTCTTGTCTTATTTGGGTGGCACAGCAGCCAATTGGTCAATTCCTTTTGTGGATAGAGATGATCCCATCCTCCATAATTGGAATCAATTTAAACGTACCATGACCAGCCTTTTTGCAAAACACACTTTCATGCAGGCAAGTGATAATGAGCTTTTAAATCTTAAACAAGGTAACAAGGATTTATTGACCTATCTCACTAGTTTTAATCGTTTACTCACCGAGACACAGTGGCCAGAAGAAAAGCGTGTCTCCCTTTTTTATAAAGGTTTGAGAGACGAGTTAAAAGACGCGCTGGCTCATATCGTTGATTTGCCAAAAGACTATTCGGACTTTGTAGATTTAGTTGTGAAATTAGAACATAGACTAGGAGAAAGAAAGGGAGATAAATACAAACTGGAATCACGGTTAACTTTTATTAGACACGAGAAGAAAGACACAGATAATAAACTCCCTGAACCAGAGCCTATGCAAATAGGGACACTCAGAGGTCCACTCACATCAGAGGAAAAAGAAAGAAGGAGTTCTCTCTCAACGAGATGCAGTAGATGGCCAGTTACATCCTATAGCCTTCTATTCTAAAAAGTTATTGCCAGCTGAACAAAATTACACTGTGGCTGAAAGGGAACTACTAGCTATCAAAGTAGCCTTTTCAGAATGGAGGCACCATTTAATGGGAGCCAAGTACCCAGTTACAATCTTTTCTGACCATAAGAACCTATAGTTTTTTGAATCACTTAAAGCACTAACACCACGTCAGATGCGCTGGTTAAATTTTTTTAGCACATTAGACTTTGTTATAACCTATAGACCAGGTGCACAACAAATTCAATCTGATGTGTTATCTAGATACGGACATACCTCAGACATGAAACAAGATAAAATAGGAGAACCCATTATTCCTCCCCAAAAGGTGTTGGCACCAGTACAACAGAAGGATTTCATCACAGATCTATATAATGCACACATGCAAATAGCACCTCAGGATTGGTTAAAGGATTCCCATAACACAATACAACGAGGTTTATTGTATCACGACAACATGCTGTTAGTGCCCACCTCTGAATTACAAACACAGGTGATAATTTGGCATCATGCCTCACCGTTGGCAGGTCATCCTGGTTGGGTAAAAACCCTGGAAAATGTGCAAAAACACTTTTGGTGGGACACTATAAGAAAGGACATTAAGCAATTTGTCACTACCTGTCCAATTTGTGCAAGACATAAATCTTCTCATAAGGCTCCTGACGGCTTGTTAATACCAATGCCAACACCCAAACAACCTTGGCACACTGTGAGCGTAGACTTTATTGTAGGTTTACCACCTGTAAAATCCTTCACAACAGTGTTGGTTATAGTGGATTTTTTATCTAAAATGGCACATTTTGTACCATTACGGAAATTACCCACGGCGGCAGAATTTGCCGATATTTTTATAAGGGAAATTGTGCGTTTACATGGTTTGCCAAGCAAAGTGGTGTCAGACCGAGGGAGCCAGTTCAACTCAGGGCCGCAGATTTGTGCAGCACTTCAACAGTGGAAACGCAAGAACGGTGTTGTCTCTCTTTTTTATTTTATCCACTTCCCCCCTTCCCTTGAGCTTCTGTTCTTAGTGCACTGTTTTAAAAACTAGTGTGCTGGAACAAGCAGTTTCAGGGTGGGGTCGGATTGTCTTCAACCTCCATCAGAACTGAACAAGAACTCAGGTGAGCTGGGCTTTGACAAGTGATAGCTTTTGGATGGGGCATATTGGATTTGTCAAACCAAATGTTTATGTCCCCAAGAATGCATAGGTTTGAGAATAATGTTATAAGGTTTGAGACTGTATCTAGAAAAGTGTCTGGGAATGTTGAATTGTTAGGTGGAGGTCTGTAAAGGAGGAGAAAGTTACAGGAGGAAGTTGGTGTAGGGTTACATCTGGTGAGGAGGGCCTTACATCCTTGTTTGGAAATCTTGTCTGTTTTACTGAGATTTATTGCTTGTTTGAATATATTAGCTAGCCCACCTCCTCTCTTGCCTATACAGTTCTGTGTGATGGTTTGATAGCCTGGGGGAACTGCTTCAGGCAACACTGGGGCCATGTCATTTCCCAACCAGGAGTCCATTATGAATGGTAAGTCAGGCTGTGTGTCTGTGAGCAGGTCATAGATGTGGTGCTTGTTTTGAGAGTGATCGAGCATTTACGAGAAGGCAGTTTAGAAAATGTGTATTTGTGGTGGTGTTGTTTTGATTTAGAGAAGGGTAAGCAGCATATTTTGAGCTTGTAGCAGGTGTGTTTTTAGTTGTGATAACTTTGTGAGGGTCATAAAAGTCTTGTTTTTCAAGATAGTGTTCCTCTTCCAGCAGGCGTAGGAGGCATTTTGTTGGGACTGTGTGTGTTGGAGGTGGACTTGGTGCATGAGTTGAATGCATTTGCTGATATTATGTTTGGATGTTGGAGGATGTAGAAAGAATATGGTCCTTTCTGGTAATTGGTAACATGGGCAGGCCCAAAACATGTAACTGCCCTTGTCCTCCCCACCCCTAGCCTCAACGCCCAGGATAAGCCCTAGGCTTAAATAGCCCTATTAGCCAATAGAAACCTAGTCCTAACACTAACCAATCAGATTTGTAACCCTAAACCCTACAGCGCATGGGACATCTAGTCCTATTAACCAATCACACCCCTAGTCCTGACAACCAATCACAATCCCAACCCTAAAACCACGAACCAGTAGGAATACCAACCCTAGTACCAATCACATCACTAACCCTTGAACCACGAACCAATAGGAATCCCAACCCTAGTATCAATCACAATACCAACCCTAAAACCACGAACCAATAGGAATCTCATCTCCAGTACCAATCACATCACCAACCCTAAAACCATTAACCAATAGGAATCTCAACCCTTTTACCAATCAGCACCTAGACCCCAATCCTTAAGCCAATAGAAATGCTAACCCCTGCAACCAATCACAACAACATATACAACAACCAATAGAAATGTATATAAAGGCCAAATTAACTGAAGCCCAAGCCCCTGTGGAAAGGATTAGGGAGCTGCTGCTCTATTCAGAATCTCCTTGGCGACACACAGGGAGAATCTACACTTCCAAGCTAGAAGAGTCTACTTTCCAGGTTTGGGAGAGATTGAAAAGCACTGAAATACTGCTTGTCCCGCACTCAGATAATTGGCTTCTTCAAAGCAAACACAAGGGGTGCAGAAACTTTCTAAACACAATTTAAATCACAGAAACAGATTAAGCAGTCCCCTAAACACACTCTGGTTAGCCACTGAGGTGTATCTAGCCTTTCTTTTTTCCAAAAAAAGGGGGTGGGGTTGATGGTTGGATTTATGCACTTTTTGCCACAAACTAGGGTGGAAATTTCAAACAGTCATGGGTAAATAACAGCAGCTCCTGTGAAAGGGAAGAGGGAGCTGCTGCTCTATTCAGAATCTCCCAGGATACTGACAGGCAGAATTTTCACTTCTAAGCTAGCAGAGTAAGTCTCCTAACACCAACTGTGCTCTTTCCCTCCTAGAGGAGCTGTGGAGTCAGTAGTCCATAGTTTTACATCACAAATTGTAGGTCTTGCTTATGAGATAGCTTTTAGCTGTATGTAAGTAAAAGCGTATTGTGGACCACAATGCTACAAGTGAGACTCTCTAAAGGTGGCATAGCCTAAATATTTAAGAGTGTGGCTCAAAAAATGTCAACTACAATCATGTGCTTTACACAGCATGCTGTCCGACCGCATGTGTTTGGCGCTTTGTGAGTTTTCTACTATTGCAGTCAGACAAATTGCACAACATCAAACACATGCCTAAAACTAACCAGATTTAATGGTTTTGTAAGTGTCTATTAACACTAGATGTTTGGCAGTTCTATATATATATATATATATATATATGAATATTAACAAGTATTTTATTGTATACAATTAGAACTGATAATTACAAATGGTACATATGTGGTCATAGCTATGTGCACACTGGAGAGAAGCCAAGGATTGTCTGTGCATGCCCTCTGAAAACTGTTATGGCCCATTCACTCACTCTGCCTTCAGCCTTAGTTCCAAAGCTTTCAATGGTGCACCATCAACACCCTCCTAACATCAGTACTCAGCCAGACACCTAGATGGGACTCAGCTAACGTGCTATACATGCACTGGAAGACCCAATCCTTATTCTTTTAGAGAAGAGGCCTCTTGGTTTTTCCAATACTTATTTGCGTAAATTACAATTACAATATAACATTACTCTAAAGCACAGAGAATTTACAAATGTTAACAAATATCAAAGTCTTTACTTATGTAAAATATGCAATGTATATGCAATACATAATGCTAAACCAATGGCAAAACCAACAGGTCCCAAAGGCAAGATCTGTTGGATTTTCCAATGCTTGTTTTTTAAATAGTGACTTCTAATAGAACCTCTAAGGGCCAGATGTAGGTATATTCTAATTTGTGACTTGCAAATTGCGAGTCAGAGGGACTCGCAATTTGCGAGTCGCAAATTGGAATGTAGGATGGTGTACCTGACACCATCAGCGACTCGCAAGGGGGTCGCAAAGGCCCACCTCATTAATATTAATGAGGTGGGTCGCAATTTGCGTCCCCCTTGCGAGTGGCAGCCCTCACAGTCTGTGACTGCTTTTTAATAAAGCAGGTTTTTTTTTGTAATGCAGCCCGTTTTCCTTAAAGGAAAACGAGATACATTACAAAAACGAAAAATGAAACGTTTTTGTTTCATTTTATCAGAGCAGGCAGTGGTCCATAGGACCACTGCCTGCTCTGAAAAAATGTTTGCAGTTCCATTCACAAAGGGGAAGGGGTCCCATGAGGACCCCTTCTCTTTTGCGAATGGGTTACCACCCATTTCAAATGGGTGCAAACTGCGATTGCTTTGCGACCGCGTTCCAGGTCACAAAGCAATCTGGCATTGCATTGCGACGTGCAATTAGGAAGGGGACTCCCCTTCCTAATTGCGACTCGCAAACCCGTTTTGCGATTCGGTAACCAGGTTACCGAATCGCAAAAGGGGTTTTGTGCATTGCAAAGTGCATTTTGCACATCGTAAACAGTGAAATTCGCTATTTGCGACGTGCAAACTGTTTCTTACATCTGGGCCTAGGGGCCATATGTACGAACACTTTTTCCCATAGACACAGAATGGGTACTTGCAAACCTGTCCTATAAACAGGGAGCACTTTGAAAGTCACAGGCACCAGAAATTGACAGTGAAGTTTCATCCCTTGTACAGATCTTGAGTATGTGAAGAAAGAAATGGCTTGCGGTGTTTGCCACCCCTAGAAATAAACAAAAAACAATGAGCAAGCCACCCAGCTCCCCACGTTTTGCTAAAATATCCGTTCACTACATGTGTTTCTGATACAAAACAGAATTATTGTTATTCATTGCCACTGAGCTGTTTTTGTGAACAGCCAGTTACTCCAGACTGACAGAGAAACAATCAGCAGAATTCCTTTAACATGTATTAGTTTTAATTAGAAATATTGATCCTTGGGAGCATACATCTTTGTTTGCCCCAAAAGTAATTCATTTATGTCTCTAAAAATTGATGAGTGCACTGTAACCTTTTCCTTATAATAGCAGAGCCTTCAGCTACATACAGGTAATGCAATTTAGAACAAAACAGCAGTACAGGCTTTTGTAGAGGCTTTGAGAACATGAATGCATGGAAAGAGTCTAATACTGGGAAGCCTGGTCCAGTCATATACATTGTAGAAATGCTGGGGGTTTCCCGTTTAATCTATTCAAACTATTCATGCAAAAACAGAGTAAACTATAATTGAAAGATACGTTTAATAAATAACTGAAAGAACAAAAATATATTTTTTCTGTAGGAAAAATGTGAAGGAAACAGATGCGCGCCTAATGTCAAAGAACACTTTCCTTGGTGGTTTTACCTAGCCATTTAATTACTTTGTATTGTGGCATCTTGGGCACAGAAGCGTTTTCCAGCTCAAGTGTGTTTAAAGACATTCGTCCATCTTGTTCCCTTTAACAAAAAAAGAAATTAGTAGCCCTAATTTTAACAACATTTGTGTAAAAATAACTGTCGAATGTTTGCATTTTCGTGATATTTTCCAACATGTTTCATGGCAAAAAATATTTTAGGGAAACCTTCTGATTGTCACGAATCTGACCGTCATGGTTAAGGCGTATCTATAGTAATTGACAGTTTCCTAAATAATATCTATACGTCCAGAACGTGAAACTATAGCTCGCCTACCAGTTAATATTCTTCCTTGTATTTTTGGGTTCTACGAAGCACCAAGGCCCTCATTACGACCTTGGCGGGCGAGCACCGGGCGGTGCACCCCCGCCGCGGCCATTTGGAGATCCACGTTGGGCCGGCGGGCGGAAACCTCGTAATGCCATGGGAAACACTGTTGGCGGTGCTTCCTCCGAAACAGCCCTGGCGGTCTTGGACCGCCAGGGTTGTAATGAGGGCCCAATTTCTTTCATTACTGTTTATTATATTTATCCCAGTGATGTTTAACAGATGTCTAGGGAGGCTGGATTATTGCCACATTTTTGGGATGCAATTTATTGTTAAACAAAAGGCCTTTCTAGACGATCGTAATTACTGCTACCAAATAGGTGCATGATTTTGACTATTTGGCTTTTGGGGCGAGGAAAGAGAATGCGAAATAAACATACAAAATTTAGGCAGGAAAAGAGATAAGAGGGAGGTACACACCAAACTACAGAGTATAAGAAGATATTCTGAGCAAATCGCCCGATACAGAAAACGAGAACACAGTGAGGTGTGACAGGAAAATTATACCTAACATAAACAAGCATTTGCAATGCAGTGGGTCTCGCATTTGCTCGAGTTAGAGCTATTAGGGTTGTAAACTCCTAACCGGACTTTTCATGCCCCAGAAGTTGAAAATGAAAAGTAAAACAGTTTCACATAAGCAAGCCTATTCAAAGCGCCGTGGCCTCCAGGAGCATGAAGCATCTTTTTTTACTCTAATTCTGTGCAAAACTAACTCCATATTTATACTTTGGTGCTAGACCTGTCTAGTGCCAAATTTATGGAGTTAAAGTCATTTTTTGGACGGGGAAACCTACCTTGCCTTAATGAAATGTAAGGTAGGCATTCCCATGTCCAATGCGGTAATCAAACTGACTCAAGGAGGGCAAACGTAAAGCATTTACCAATGATAACAGAGGATTTTTGAAGGGCAGGCCCATGAACCAGCGATAGTGATGGATGTGAGGTTGGCATGGTTAATAGCCAAAATAGATAACAACACGTCGGAAAAGCAGTGCTTGTGCACTGCTATGAGCAACCTAAAAAGTGTAATTTCTTAGTAGGTATGGTGAAGTTATTGTCTCGCCCTATGATACAGTGCAGGTTTTGGCACACATCCAGTATGTTCATTGTTCTGTAATTTGTTGGGGCATAGTATTTTCTACTGACAGGGTGTATCTCTATTACAAAACCCTATGTCAGACAGCACACAATCATATTTGGATGTGCCGTCTGGCAACCTGTTTGTGCAACAGCGGATAGGAAAACAGTATCGACAGAGAATGTTTAGATAATATAGCTCTGTGCTGGTCTCAACCCCTAGCACAATCCAGCACAATAGCTATATGATGTAGAGCTATAATTTAGTAAATCTTTCCCTTGGTATCAGGGACTTAACAAAGGCCCCCCCCCAAACCCTGTGGTGCGGGGAAGGGGTGAGCTCCATAGGCCACCTCAGCACAGTTATCTGGCCTGAGAGCTCCAGAGTGAGATCAGAAGGGGACCCCTCAATATACTTTGCAGAGGGCCCCCTCAAGTTTCGTTAGGTGGTGGCTTGGTATCAGAGTTTCAAGACCCGTTTATAAGAAATTCAGGCTTAGTCACAAAAAGCCTACATTTTAACCCGGGGAGATGGTCTCAGATTAACTGAGAGCAACATTTTTTGTTGATTCAACCCCCCAGCCAGGAAGTATTGGTTACTGAGGCAAAACCCCTGGCCAGAATTTGCAGCAATAAGTCGAAAAGTGGAATCTCAATAGGTAGATAAGGTATCTTTAAGACATTGAGGCTGCAGAGAATTTCAATTGGTCTGTTCGTGTTAACACTTGATTGCTGCCCTGTCTGTCAGCAGCAGGCCCGCCTCTGGAAGGTTAGTGGGCCCACACCACGCTCAGTGAATGAAGGATGACCACGCATGAGATGAAGACCCCAAGTAACTAGTGACCAGGCATGTCCCTGTATGACCCTCCCTGGGATAAGACTCCTCAGGCCATTGCACACTGCTGCCTTTCCAAGGCAGGCCCTGTGTTATTGGGGAAACTGCAAGCACTGCACATGCTGGTGGTATGCAGGGGTTTGCCTGAGACAAGAAAAGCCAAATGCCATTTAGACCCTAAAAAATTATACACCAACAGTAGTTTGGAAAGCGTGAGGTAGGATATTAAGGGGCATATTTATACACTGTTTGCACCAAATTAGCATCATCTTTTTTACTCTAATTCGGTCCAAAACTAACTCCATATTTATACTTTGGTGCTAGACCCGTCTAATGCCAAATTTATGGAGTTAAAGTCATTTTTTGGACGGGGAAACTTATCTTGCCTTAATGAGATGCAAGGTAGGCATTCCTGTGCAAAATATTACTCTATGGCTATAACGCCATATTTATAATCCCATGCACAAATGGTGCACGGGAGGGAGGAGGGGTCTAAAAATGGTGCAAAGCTTGCTTTGTCCCATTTTTTAACACCTGGGTCAGGGCAGGCATTAGGGGACCTGTGGGCCTATTTTCATGGTGGAATACCATGGAATAAGCCCACAGGTGCCCTCCCCATGCCCCTGGGACACCCTCACCCACACCAGAGGGACAGCGCAGGATGGGGGACCTCATCACAGGTAAGTACATGTATGTATTTTATTTTATTTTTTAAAGTGCCATAGGGGCCCCAGAAATGGGCCCCCATACATGCACAGGGTACAATGGCCATGCCCAGGGGTCCCTGGTCCCCTGTGCTGGCCATTGGGGTGGTGGGCATGACTCCTGTCTTTTCTAAGACAGGCGTCATGTGGTATGGATGGTTTTGTGTCAGAAAATGACTCTAGGCAGGTTAGAATATTTTTTTTTTACTCTAACCTGCCTAATGTCATTTTTTGGTGCAAAGCCCCCTTCTTCGATACCGCCAGCCCCACCCAACTAACGTCATTTTTGTTTACATTGGTCTACCCTTGGCACCAGCTTGCCCCGTTCCATAAATATGGTGCCTGGCTGGTGCACAGAAATGGTGCAATCCAGTGCTAAACTTTTTGGTGCAAAACTGCATGAGTGCAGTTTTGACCCAAAAACTATGAATAAGGGCCTAACAGTTTAGCGCTCTGAACTAATCATACAGGTAACTTGTAGCATTTTGTAAAACACACAAATAACAGCCAGAATTACAGAAGTGACAGGACATTGTGATTGCTTGCATTACAATGCACTCAACAGGTCCACTCAGATAGCTACAAAATAAATCTATTTTTTTAATGCTATTTAACTTTTACAGTTTAAGGTATGCAAAGTGCAAGAAAAGAGTGTAATCATTGTAAAAGTATGCAGGAGAGAGACAGGGTGTTTTTTTTCCCAATGTGGAAACTGTCTGCAAGAGAATTGTTGCATTTGAAGACTTTTTCAACATGTGAATTATTTAAGGTTCCTTTTTAGCTGCAACTACAAACTAGATCCTCACACCAAATATGCCCATTACAAACAGTACTTCCTCAGCAGTCATCATTAGTGAAGGAGGTGCAGTGGCACTTCGGCCCATGGATGCGAAGGATGCATTTCACCCAAATTCTGGCCATGTTTTAGTGCCCAACTGAGGGACAGGACCCCTTGGCATGCTTGCATTGGATCTCATTGCATCCTCCCTTAAGCCATTGCTTTTAACACCAAATATTTCCAGGGGCTCATCCTTAAAGCAGCAGAAAGCTCTCTCCAATCAGGCAACCTAACATGCCTTGAAGTAGCAAAAGGTATTGTCTTGTACATCTATATAGTGGCCCCTTGTTTTGTGACATCCCTTAGGAAAAAAACACTGTCTTTTTAGCCAACAGTCTGTTCCAGGCTTCAATTTTTTGAATTCATGCATACAATCTTCTAAGACGACTACAAATTCCAGACTGTAATATGTGCTTTGATTTAAATGTCGCACTGGCTACAGCATCTCACATTACCTTGAGCCAGGCAACATTATACAACACCATGTCTAAACCAGACTTATAAGTGCCAGTCTGCTCCTCAGTGCCTTGTGAACTACTTTACAGCACACTATGTGGAAAAACAGTGTGAATGCTTCATTTACAAATTTCATTTTTATGAAAGCATGTCACCTGCAACCCAGGAGCATGTTTGAATAAACAGAAAATGAAAAGTAAAACAGTTTCACATAAGCAAGCCGATTCAAAGCACTGCTGTGAGCGCAAAGCAGACACACAAAAGGAAATAGAAGTTCGCTCCCAGAGAAACATATAGGCAAAAGTGCAATTGTCCATGTAACCGGCAAAAGTGCACATATCCATGTAATCAGCAAAAGTACAATTATCCATGTAACAGGGTCGATGTCATGCAAAGTGCTTGACTGCTGCCCAGCGAGATTGCCATGCCTACGAAATAAAGAGAACAAGTAGTCCAGAAACCATACTGAAAACATGGAGCCTCGTATGTTTTCAGTAGTTGGCCGAGGCGCTTGAGGTGGGCTAAACACCGGAAAAGGCATGATATATGCATGGCTTTCACTAACGAAATAAAATGAATTTTAAAAGTCAAGCCGACGAACCAACCAAACAGATGGGCGTGACATGGGCATGGTTAAAAGCCCACAGAGAGATACACCAGGGACAGAGCGCTTTGCGCACTCGACTCTAACAATGCTGCAGCAGAAGTAATGGTGCACAGAAAATAAAGATAATTAAGGTTGAAAAAATCCTAAATCAGGGAACCAATATCAGGAGACATGGAAAGTCAGCAACTATATGACAAGTGCAGGGCCGTGAGTAGAAGAGGCCGAAAGGTTTTGCATGGGGTCCATTCAATGCTCCCAAATTATGTATTCTGTTAAATTGTGTGGGATTTAAGGTGTACTTACTCATGTGAGCTAGTGAGTTGTCATATGTATATAAACATGTCTGTGTTAAGTTGAACTCCTAAAGTATTCCCCTAACGTAACTGTCTGGTGTATCCCTTTCCTTTTCAAGTGCCTGTACATGGCTAGTTCTTCTCCCTCGCCACCACCTCCAGGTCGCTCGGTACACCATGATTCCTATGACTATTCTGCCACTAACATCTAAACAAACAGAATCTCTTCAGACTTTAAAAACTAGCCAATCTACTTAAACTAAAATGTGCATTCTCGACACTAGCATTGTTCATTTCTCTGCTATTGTAACTGTCGCACAGTGTGACTGACAAGGCAAATCCACAACGTTTGTGTCCAGAGGTTGCATCATAATGAAATGTATGGATCCCTTAATCATTGGAAATCTGTTTGATCTTGTAATTTCCTCTTGAAACTCTCACATTTAAATTGTGCTAGTGTCATTTGGTTACTTTTATAAAGCTATTTATTCTAGCTCTGGAGTGACACTGTAGTCCCTGTGAAGTCTCAACACATCAAACAAGTTTGCTTTAGGAAGAGTTCCAACTTTGTAGTTAGTTCTAAGCCAGTTACAGCCTTTAGCCAGTTTACCTGTCTTTCCTTTCTTGAGGATAATCATTGACAATCACATTTGCAAACCATTATTCTAACACACTTTGTTCGGAGCCAGTTAGCACCATTATTCCAGCCCACTCTGATACTTACTTTTTAAACTGAACCCTCAATTTAAGTTTATATCACCCACACAGGAGAAACAGTTACACCTCTTATAATTAATTCCCTTTAAAAATATATTTCTAATGAGTTAAACACTTTTAGGAAAGATTCCATTGTCCCAAATGTTTCAGACAACCTGTTTCTGTTATATCCAGAAATATAACTGGCGTACATTCTAAACTGACGAATGTTAATGGGGTGCATTTTATGAGAAACTCTGGTGTTGTTTTATTTCAAAGTAATAAACATTCAAAATGTTTCCTCTAGTAAGGTATTCATCTTCTCAATCTCTAGCAAAACCTTCTATTTGAGGTCGGGTCAAGTGTGGTTTAATCCTTTAGATTAATATTAAAATATGTGTACTATCATAATTTCCATGTGCTTAATTGTTTTGATGTTAAAATCCTGTCTGAAGCATGACGTAAAGATTATGTTAATTTATTTTTGCAATAATTATTTTGATACTTTGCTCTCTGCACACTTTGAAAAATTGTTCTCCTTATTGAATATAATAGTAAACAGTTGTTATTTATAGACAACTGTGTGCCTGTGATTTCCTGGGCATGAGACTTTGAATCATAACTAGGAGGGTGGGGTAGCGCACATGAAGACAATATGAGATACTCTGATCCTTTATGTTACAGCTATGGCGACTCATATGATCAAGATCAAGTTTTCCTTGATATTATAGCAATTGTTAAACTTACTGATGTTCATTTTCATTTAATGTATAAATACTTATAGATGCCAAGCTATAGAACTAAAGGAGCAATCGTGGTTCTTCATTACGTTTTTGTGCCATCTGATCTATTACTTAAGATTAAAGACCTTGAATTCTATCTTACTCTTGGAGTGTTCATAATCCTCTAATAACTTCTCTTGTTCTCACTTTCTACTAAAGCATGTTGGCGATGTACACCATAGAACGGAACTACTAATGCATCAAGGTTCTCAATTGTAATGAGAAAAGATAAACACACACTTGGATACAAACAAGATGACTACATTATCTTTGGGCACTATCATGACCAGCTTGGATGGTAGAATCAATTGCAAATCTGTGTTCTCAGTATTTTAAATTCCAACACAAACTGTGCTGTCTGGAGAGACTTAAAATGCTAAGAATGAGCATTTCACACCAAAGATGCTTTCTAAGAACTATACTTCTGCCAGCAGACATCATCATCTGATACTGAAATGTTCTCTTATAGGTAAAGAAGATACAGTTAATGTAAGGAGATACTACAAAAAGCTGTGGTTTCATCATAAAAATGGAATTACAAGAGGAAATCTGGGAGAAATCCACTGAGGCCTTTGATTTCCAGGATTATTAACACCTCTCAGTGGATTGTTCAGAACACTACAATTTTTCCATTCCATGACAAGTACTGATGATGAAAATTCTACCTATCAATTGGGTGAGCCACTTCTCTTCCTTTCATCAGTCCTGCCCTACACTGGAGGTATGTCTTAGATGTTCTACTTTAAATTGCAGTGGCCTTTAAATCAAGCCCCAGAAACACATATTTCGCTCCTTATAGTGTTCATTCTACAAAATTAATATTGATCTATTGGGCCCTCTGCTTACCGTTGCCTTAAATTTAATAGCAATACATTTTATACCAGTCTCGGGAAGAGAAGCTATCATTATTTCTGTATAGTCCCGTTTTGCGAGTCGGTAACCAGGTTACCGACTCGCAAAACGGGAATAGGGCATCGCGATCTGGGTTTTGCGTGTTGCAAACAGCGAAAACCTGCAAGTCAGGCCGGGTCGTGGTTGAGGCAAGCCGGCTAGAGTTGCCGCGGCAGGTCAGTCCCTCTATGGAGCTTTTTCTCAAAAGTTCTCCAAACTTCTCCAAACTTCTGGATCTTCTTCCAGATGTTCTTTTAAGGTCCTTTTGGGGTCCACAGTTCACCCCAAGGTTCCAGAAGCTCTGAGATGCTCCTTGAGGGTGTGGACTACAACTCCCAGAATGCACCTGGAAAAGTCATTTTTGGCCACTGGACAGTGGTGAGCTGGTTGTTTTTTTCAGGAGTTGGTGCAGGGGACTCTGGTTAGCAAGTTTTCACCTGTAGCAAAGAGGGAGTCCCTCCTTGAACCAGTTGAAGCCAGGAAAAGTCCTTCTTGTGGTGAAGCCCAAGTGTACAGCTAGTGCAGTCCTCCAGAGTTCAGTGCCCAGGTGCAGGCCAGGGGTCCAGCAGGGCAGTCCTTCTTTTTCTGTAGTTCTTCCTTGTTGGAATCTGATGGGGATCTGAGGTGTGGGGGCAGGTCTTCTAGTTCTATCCTTGCTCCTGGGTGAAAAACAGGGGGGTCCTGGTTCTCCAATCAGGGGCAGGGTCCTTCCCCTGTGATGACCACTTCCTGGGAAGTATGGCAAAAATCAATTCCAGGGAGCAACATTCCTCAAAAATCCATCATGGCTGAAAGTATTTTTTGGAGGTTACAGCTGGCTGAGCCCACCTACTGGTGTGGCTAAAAATCATAAACACACCCCTCTCCTACCCTCTCCTAATCTAATCAAGGGGACACCTAATTGTCTGGGTATGAAGGGTGTGAGGGTGTTGCTGCTTGCTCCAAATATCTTTCTCTGCCTTTGAAGACCAGTTTGGCAGCCCTCCCCCTTCCTGCTTCCCCATCTGCTGAGGGGAGATCTCCTCCCCCAGGCACATCTCTTTGTGTGGAGCCAGGCCACTTCACACCTCATCATGGCAGCCTGGCCAGGCTGCCAGAGGCTAGCCAATCAGAGCACAGCAGCAAAAACACTGCAGGGCTAAAGTTGGCAACTTTTCAGATAAAGTTTTAAACTCTTTACCTGAGCAAGTTATATTAAATCCCACAACTGGAAATTGTGGGATTTATTATAACAATTAATTTGGTACCAAACTTCTGGTATCTGTTACTAAAGGGGATTTTTAAAATTAAAATAAAGTCTCCCCATTCTAGCCTATGGAGGTCATTCAATACAATGAGGGAAAAACAGATTTGGCTGTTTTACCTCACCAGGGCTTATAAAACTATTTTATAAGGTCCCTGCTCATAGTTACGTGGCACCCAGCCCTAGAGGCACATAGGGCACACCTTAGGGGTGACTTATATGTAAAAATAAGGTAGTTTAAGATTTTTTAATTCCAACGTCGAATTTGCATGTAACTTTAATTTAAAAGCAGCCTGCAAGGCAGGCCTGCCTTTAACATGACACTGGGCACCTCAGCAGTGCACCTATGGGTGCACTACCTATGCTAGGGTCCCTAAACCTACCTGTCCTACCATATACTAGGGACTTAAAGGTAGATTGACTTAGCCAATTACAATTAGCCTAATTTGCATACTTATTTTACATAGAGCACAGGCCCTTGGACTAGTTAGCAGTACCCAGGGTACCATCAGAGTCTGGAAAACACCAGCAAAAAGTGGAAAATGGGGGCAAAAAGTTAGGGGGCCTCTGCAATCAACCCTGTTCTCTCACATAGGGACTTATACATAATTAAATATTCCAATTGAGTATAATCCAATATTACCATGTTTTAAAGAAAGAGCACAAGCACTTTAGCACTGGTTAACAGTGCTAAAGTGACAGAGTCCCAAGGTCACCATAAACGTAGTCAGCAAAAACAGGAAGTTTGAAGGGAAAAAGTTAGGTGGAAATTACACCAAGAATGATAGGTCTAATGCATATTTGCACCCAGCGGAAAGTAGGGATAACTACCCAACCCCTTGGGAGTTCTATTAAGTAAGGTGGAAAAACTGTGAGACACAATAAGCATTGGCTTGGCCTGTTCCAGGATGGTGTTCCACCGTAAAGTCCATTCCCTGTAGGGAGATAGACCACCTTATCAGTTTGGGATTCTCACCCCTCATTAACCATCTGATGGGACTGTGGTCTGTCTGAACCCAGAAGTGAACACCAAACAGGTATGGTCTCAGCTAGCTTCTTAAGTGCCCAGAAAAAAGGTTTTCTTATCTATTTCAGTCAATCTCTGTTCCTGGGGATTTAACCCCCTTCTGATAAAGGCTACAGTTTGATTCAGGCCCTTTTCATTTAGCTGGGAGTGCACAGCCCCTATGCCATGCTCTGAGGCGGCTGTCTGCACAATGAATTCTTGGGAGAAATCAGGGGTCCTGAACATGGGTGCAGTGAACATGGCCTCCTTCAGGGTGTCAAAATTGTTCTGGCAAGCCTCTGTCCAGATCATCTGATGTGGCTGCTTATTGGAAGTCAGCTATGTCAAGGGTGCAACAATGGTGCCATATCCCTCGACAAAATCACTGTAGTAGCTGGGGAGGCCTACAAAGGCTTTTAACTCTATCTGCTTCTTGAGGGATTTCCAAGGCAGAATTTATTCAGTCATGGCCTGTAGGGGCTACATCTTGCCTCCTCCCGCCTGGTGAACCAAGTAGATGAGATAGGGACCACCGACCCCTGCCCTATCTGGCACTTACTGGTCTTGATAATCAGGTCTGCCTTCTACAGAGCATGAAGCACTTCTTGAGTTGGCACAGGAGGTCCTCCTATCTAGAACTGAAGACCTATATGTGATCCAGATAGGCAGCACTGAAGATATCTAACCCCACCAAGACCTGATTGAGCAACCTCTGGAAGGTGGCAGGGGCATTCTTTAACCAGAAAGGGAATTGCCCATAATTGAATGTGCTCTTGTGTTACTCCTCCCTGACGCAGTGTAAGGCAACACACCGTCTTGCACTGGATTTCCTTACAGTATATCTACAGTTGTGGGGTAGCGAACGCAGGGCTCTTTTTGGCACCCTCGGTTAAGGCAATCTGTCAGTAACCGAATGATAAATCAAATGTGCTGAGGAATTTGGCAGCTCCTAGCCAATCTATGAGCTCATCAGATCTGGGGCTGGAATGTGCAACAATCTTGGTGATTGCATTAAGCCCAAGGTAGTTCACACAGAACCTAAGTGACACATGGAGGGGCAGCCTTGGGGACCAATACCATTGGGTTGAACTAAGGGTTGTTTCAGCCTCAAATACACCTAACTCCAGCATCTTGGAAACCTCTTTTTTAATAGTAACTCTCACCTTATCAGACACATTCTAGATTTTACTCTTCACAGGCATGCTCTCCCCGGTGTCAGCATTATGGGTACACCATGTAATGAGTCCTGGTGTAAGCGAGAAGAGTGAAGCAAACTGCCCCCGCAACTGGCAGATGTTCTCTCTGTTGTCCTAGGGTCAGTGTAGGGTAGAGGTGGACACCCTCCACTGACCCGTCCTACTTCTTGAAAGAAAGGAGAACAGGGAGAGTTGCAGTCTCCTCATCCATGACCACCAGGAGCATGGTAACTCAGACTTTTAGAAGTGGTATTTAAAGCAATTAACATGCAGGACCCTTAAAGTGTCTTGAGGCCCACCAAGTAGGTGACATCACTCTTGCACTCCTTCACCTCATCAGGCCCAGACCTGTGGTCTTGTAGAGAACTGGACTCCGCAGGCTCTATAACCCTCATATTTTGGCCAGGCTGATAGTTAGCCAGAGTGGCATTCTGGTCATACCAGTGTTTCATGTTCTCCTGGCTTGCTTCTAGATTTTCCTGTGCTTGGTTCCAGCATATCGCTGATCACATCCTGTGGGCCTTTCTTTGAGCTTGCTTCCAGCCCTCCTTCATCAGACGGTGAGGTCCTTTAACAGGGTCTCCATACAAAAGTTCATAGGGGAAGAAACCAACCCCCTGCAGCAATAGGCCCACAAGAGTAGGGAATTCTCTATGTGCCTTATAGAACTCCTCCCTGGCAGGACCCCCTTCCTTCTGCAGGATGGCCATCTCATGTAGGTTCCCCAGGATGGCAACATCCTCCACTGTAGGCTCCGGGTGCCCCCCTTAGGTTCAGCCTCCTCCTGGACTGGTGGTGTTTCAGAAGTGGATATTCCGGACCCTTGTCCTCCCTCTTTTTGAGAGGCATGTGGGCCATTCTCCAGGCCCTCCTGACTACCTTTGAGGGCTGCATTGGACCATATAGTCAGGGAGCTAGGAATGCAATGATAAAACCATTTCCATTTCAGCTAGATCTAGATTCTTTGGTATTGCAACAATGATATTATATATGGAACTCATTGTCTAACAAGCCTGTTGCTATAATTGTAAGGAGCGGTAAAGGAGACAGGATGGAATTTTACTATACTAAAGCACAATATTAAACGTTTGATATACATAGTGAATTAAATTGTGGCTGATATTACTGAATATTCATAATGACCAATAAATGCACTTCTAGGAATGCCATTCTTTCTGTAACAGTGAAAGTAAAAGCACTAGTATGAGGATTTTAACCATTAATTTGCTGAAATGTTAATGTTTTCTACTTCATTCTCTTCCCTTGCTTTCGACTGTACGACGAAACAACGACTTCAAAAACAACTACTGCCTTAACAACAAGGTCGGAACACCGACCTCGTTGCTACTACTAATGATCTTACCACGAATGCCTTAACAACGATATTTCGTTGTAAAGGCATTCCTGATAAAATCATTAGCAATAGGCACCATTCACCCTACATCCCTCACCCCACCCCCCCCAACCCCACCCCAAAACCTAAAACCCTCTGACCCCCCACCCACTCCCCAAAACCAAAAACGCCCCACCCCCCCAACCCCACCCCAAAACCTAAAACCCCCTGACCCCCACCCACTCCCCAAAACCAAAAACGCCCCACCCCCCAACCCCACCCCAAAACCTAAAACCCCCTGACCCCCCACCCACTCCCCAAAACCAAAAACGCCCCACCCCCCCAACCCCACCCTAAAACCTAAAACCCAAAACCCCCTGACCCCCCACCCACTCCCCAAAACCAAAAACGCCCCGCCCCCCAACCCCCCCTAAAACCTAAAACCCCCTGACCCTCCACCCACTCCCCAAAACCAAAAACGCCCCACCCCCCCAACCCCACCCCAAAACCTAAAACCCCCTGACCCCCCACCCCCTCCCCAAAACCTAAACCCACCACTTACCTTCGCCAACTCACTTCTTTGTACCTTAACCACGCATGTTCGTTGTTCAGAACATACGTAGTTAAGGCACAAAAAAACGGAGTCGTGGTTAAAAAAAGCGTTGTTGCGCTTTCGTTAACCACGACTTTTGGAGAAAAAAAAGTCGTAAAAAGGATGTTCCCCTTGCTTTCTCCCTTCTCTACTTTTTGATGTGTACACTTTGCTGGCTAAATAGTTACTTCTAACTATATGGAGTAAGAGAAGTGAGATGTGTGGAATGCCGAAAAAGGGCAGAGAAGAAAAGAGAATGGTGTAGTGAGAGAGGTTTAGGTAGCAGGAGAATGGGCTTAGATAGAAATGAGGTAGAGAAATATGTGCAGTAGGTACGGATGCAAAGTATAGAGAGTAAGTGGAGGTAGTCAGAAAGATACAGAGAGGTAGCTACAGAAAGAGGTAGATATAGAGCGGTGAGGAGATAGATACAGAGTCAGGTAGAGAGAGCTAGACAAAGGGAGAATGAAATGTAGAGCAAGCGAGAAGGTGGATACAGACAAAGATAAAAAGTGAAGTGAGATAGAGAGAGGTAAAGGTAGAGGGAGCTAGAGGGAGGTGGAGGCAGAGCCAGATAGAGAGCTGAGCCAGCAAGAGAAGTATAAAGAGATACACAATCAGGATCTCAGTAAGATATAGAGAAGAGCAGAATAAGAAGTAGACAAGTAGAAGTTGAAGAATTCATGCACTGTAAAATGACTGGTAAGGAAGAGAGAAATATAGTGAGGGATGGGTAAAGGGTAGACACAAATGAAGTATAGAGAGAAAAGACATAGAGAGACAAAAGTGAGATTGAGAAAGAGTTGAGGTTGCTACAGAGGCAAAGAGTTGTGAGGGAGCAATAAATAGAGGCTGAAAGGTGAGGTTGAGAGAAATTGAAAGTAAGAGGTGGAAGGCAAAGTAAGGCATTATGTGGAAGTTGAAATAGGAAGAGCGGTGTAGAGAGATGAGAGCAAGTAAGTAAAGATAATTATAGAGAACAACCTATATTGAAAGAAAGGAAGGAGACGGAATTAAAGTAGTGAGAGAGATGCAGTAGACGTTATCTAGACATAAATGTAGGATGAGAGGGGAGATGAGGTAGCAAATAAATGAGGATGTCATCTAAGAGGTTAAGCAGTGAACCAGAGGGGTCTGATGAAGACAGATGAGGTAATGAGAGAGAAAAGAGTTAAAGCGAGAGAGAGCTGGAGAGAGGTGAGGGCTGCACTGAGATGTAAACAGGTGAAGTAGATGGGTAACACAGAGCATGAGGTAGAGAGTTGAGGTAGAGGCGAGCTACATATAAAGAGGTCGGCACAGAGGGTAGTCGAGTGTGATAGAGAGAGAGCTGAGGTTGCGAGAGAAAAAGAGAGGTGCTGAGAAATGTGTGATAGAGAAAGTACATACTAGTGGTATTTACATAGTTTTGTAAGTTAAGTATAGAGTGACGGTGGTAAAGAAAGAGGGATGAGGTACAAGACGTGAGGTCAAGTAAGGCAAGAGAAAGACAAAACATATTATCTTTTTATTTTATTCTCAATACAAGCCTAAGAGTGCAATGATTCAGTTTGGATAGTCCAGTTGTGTAAGATGCCAGAGTAAAAAAATAATGTGGACCTCATTTACACTGTTATCACTTTCCAAGTAGGAGGTTGTGGAAGGTGGGGATGCTGGGCAATAGTCCAGTTTGCCTGTGCTTTTAAATTACTCTGGCACTCAGTTAACACACTTTGAAAGACCCAGTAGTCAAAGGGACATGGACGTGTTATCACAGCCCAGCAGATCCATGATGTGAACCAGTGCAGGGAAGCTGTGGGGTTGAAATGAACTTTTTTGCCATGCAGTTCTGCCGGTCCCTATGTAGACGTGTGCTCTACCCATGTATCTTTAGTAAAGCAGATGTACAATCGATAAGTGACTGATGACTGTGGCTAAATCGATAAGTGACTGATGACTGTGGCTAAATTAACATGTAACTGAACAAGGACTATATGAGGACAGACTTGACATGTTCTCCTCAATTGGAGTGTAGCATATGAGCTTTTGCCAGACAGCTAATGAGAACTCTGCTTTAGACATCGGTGGCCAACGTAGCTCCAGGAGTGCCTTAGTCAAGACCGAAAATCAGGATAACTAGTGACTATGTAAATAAGATCCATTGTATGTCAAGTTACCCTATTTTCGGACCATGGAAATCTGGCATATACCTACCCATTTCAGCATATGCTTGCAACACGTGCATTGAAAACAAGCATTTGCAATTCAATGGGTCTCGTGTTAGCTCGAGTTAGAGCTATTAGTGTTGTAAATTCCTAACTGGACTTTTCTTGCCACATAAATTGAAAACAAAAAGTAAAACCATTGACACAAGCAAGCCAATTCAAAGCATCACAGCCGACATAAGTGTGATCTCGCGAAGGAGAAGCACAAAAGGATAAAGAAGTTTGCTTGCAGTCAAACGCATTGGCAAACATAGAATTATCTATGTAACAGGGTCGATGGCCAAGGCCTTAACAGCACTGCCCCAAAGAGGGACAAACGTAAAGCATTTACCAATGATAACAAAGGCTTTTTGTAGGACAAGCCCATGAAAGAGTGATAGTGATGGGTGTACGGTGGGCGCTCGACCTAAAAAGCACAGAATTCATTATTCTTCTGTTTCTCCTTCAATTCCTTTTTTGTTTATTGGAGAAAAAAGCAGGGCCCAGAAGAAGATTCCATTTTTTGGGGGGAGGGTTTAAACATGGTGCGCTTGGGTCTGCATCACCAAAAGTGTGGACAATTTTTTACACAACCTGACTTTAAAAAAAAATCTCGCCTCTTATGGTGCAAACTAGACATACACTTACAAAATATTAACCCACCCTGAATCACATCAGGAGAATTTTACGTGTAATAACAGTGAACAGTATTCATCTCCGTACACTTTCCCTCTTTCTTCATTTTTTATCTGTCCCTCTCCACCACCTCTCTTTTCTCCACGCACAAGTGTTTTTTGAGAGACAGAACAAGAATATGCTCTAACTGCTTAATTGTTCATTGATTAACAAATAAACTACTCTTGTAGTCAAACGATAAATGTAGACATAATCTGACTGGTTTAACTACGTTACCTCCATTATATGCTGTATATTATGAAAAAATTATAAAATTTTATGAAATCAAAGTAGTTATATTTTGAAAACGTGACTGTGTAATGCGGATGTGATCCATATCCCGCCATTTACGCTTGCTCTTTACAAATTGCTTTGCATCGTAGAGGAAACAATCACAATCACAACACATTGTCATACATTTAGTTACTCTAATCTTAAAAGAGTGTGCTTTGGTGGAATTAGAACAAATGTTATAGAGAAAAGATCATCTATAAAAAATAGATGCAAATGTTATTTATAGTACATACATTCAGGGTGGAGCATATACCGAATTTGCCAAATTCCATTTCAAATATTTATGTAATCATCTGATTGTGCTCCAACAATAAAACAGCATTCATCTGCCAGGCTAGCAGAAGTGACTTATTTGTTAATAGTCAGCTGACGAGGTGGAGCATTGTGACTTTTTTCCCCCCACTGGTCATAAGCAAAGCTGAAAGAATTTGTGATTAGACACAGCTTCACATGAATGCATGAAATGTTCACATTAGGACTCCCACGGAAAGTCAAACGAGGGTCGAAGAGTTCATGGCCGCCGATGTACAATGCTCTCCGATTTTATGTCACTATTTCACATTCATGCCGCTGCCACCTGGTTTTGTCAGCTGCAGCCCTACGCACAAGCCTCACAGAGCAAACCCCGCTCGCACTGCCCGGGAGCTACATTTAACTTGTAAGAATACTATGCAGATGACAGAGACAATTTAATTAAAAAAATACCACTTTCCTTCCTCTTTATGTTTCAACGATTAGTGAAACCTTTACAGTCTGATAGACCCTAAGGGTGCTGTTTATGTAGTTAGAAACAAAGGATCCACATTTTTCACAGTGTCCAGCTTTCTCTTAAAATCTATTCAGACTGCAAAACACGCCTCTAATGTAAAAACTGGTGCTCTGCGGGCATGTATCGATGTGTTTAAATATTTAAATTGCACCCGTAAACGGAAAGGAGCAATTGATTATGAATTAAACCGATACGTACTAGACACGACCTTTGAAATGCATGCTGTTTCTGCATTTGCAAATCATTTCAAACCTTGCAGCAATATTTTGATGTTTTAAGACAAAGCTGGCACATGCAAATGGAAGACGTGGTAGTGTTCTGTATTTAACAGATAAACTTACATAGTAACTCCACAAAACACTAATACTTAGGGTGCAAAAATGCTCTTTCTAAGAAGCACAGATATATTTTATTGATGTTTCTATAAAAGCGTGATATTATTGTCACCGTGTTCCTGAAATATGTTTGAAATAACACAGTGACAGACACCTTTCGAAACTGTCTTCACTGTGACTGGTACTGTTCAGACACCCTAAGTGACAATGGATGATAATCCTGCTATGATGTTGTTATTTAAGTGCTTATTTGTTTCACTTCCTTCTGTCCATAAATTCTCTGAACTTTTGTCCCTAATAAATTTCATGATAACCGTGCTTCTTCAGCAGGGAGCTGAAACACCCTGCTTTGCTCCTGTCTACCTATGCTTCCTTTGGATAAAAAGAAAAATGCTGGTTTTGTATAATGTAGATCTCCAATATATTGTTAAATGTATTAAAGGTAGTGGATATACATTTATCTTAAAGATTCATCAAAGAACCGAAAGTGCAAAAAGTGACTTTAAACACTCTTTAATCATCGATGACATGGGAGCTTTGAGCACTTACCTTCCTTTAATCACTGATCACTCTCCTATTTGTTGATAAGCATTTTGGGTACGGCTGTCTTCTTGACCTGAGTTCACAAATAGAAAGGGCAGTGTCAGAGGTAATAGTACACAAAGAAACAGAAATAAAAACCTAAAGCCCTACTTGTCAGATCCCGTAGAACTCAGTAGCAAATCAACAGAAAATAACAAAATGTCCAGGGCAGTTATTGTCTTTAATGGGAAAAGAAAGTAATTTTACACATTCAAACTAAATGCTGCACAGAACAAGACAAGGCTGTAAATAATGTTGCATCTAGTACCCTCACCCTGCAGAGTCCCTCCCATCCTGCTATGATTGAATTTCTGCCTCTATAGTTCCTAACTCTATACAGGGTAGTCAGAGATGAGACTCATGTGCAGATAACTCAAAGCAATGTCACTTGTTGCCGAAGCAACCTGGTTCAATGTCTTTTTCACCCCTTGGCTAAACAGTGTTAATTAGGGCAGTGGCCATTAAGTATACAGTCTACGCCTCTCGTTTACCACCTCTCAGTTCCTTTGTAGTTAATGCTGTACAGCTGGAGTGGGATGTTCCCCAACTCTGATAGTGTCGTTCTTTTTCTTCACAGCGGCTGCAGCAACAGCCTTATTTGGATCATGGTTCACAGAGCAGACTCGCTGGACAGGTCTGCACAGTAACAAGCCTTTGCTAGCAGCGGCCTTGTGGTTGGTTGTAAACTTCCATTTTAGGTGATCATCGCTTCTAACCTTAAACCCAGGAGGAACGCTTAACTTCTTTTGGTCAGTAAAACACTCTTCAGACATCAAAGCCATTGCCTTTTTTTTCCTAAACAATGTACTGGGATCATGTCCTGTTGTTTTCCATTACTTCGTCCTTATTCTTTCCTTTGAACGGTATCAACTGCATTGTTTATTGCCGTGGTGTTATGTTGGATTATGCAAATGTTTGATATTTTATGGTGATTTTGGGTGGTACATAGTATACATATCCAAGGGCCTAGGATTTACTACTATTTTGTATCACATGCATTTGCCCACGGATGATTAAATTGCATTGTGTTGTGTACTTTAAGTCAAATGGCCAACCACTAATACTGTAAACAAATGTATGCAATTCAATAAAGCTGGCAATCTTGGTATGACAACATGCTTGTAATTTCCTTATTACTCTGGTCTCTGGTCACCTGCAAAAGGTAAATGAAAAGGGCATATTTGCTCAACCACAGCAAGGTATTACAGTTGTGTTGTAAGATCATAATGCCTGTTGGCAGAGCCAGCAGCCAGAGTGAAAGGTTTGTTATGAAGCATAATTGAAGCTGCATTTCAAACAAACTGCCTTTGTGTTCTTATGATTTGTTTTTATATGTAATCATCTGCTGAAAGGAGAATTTCATAGTAATATGTTTTTTTTTTGCATGCAACTTTAAACTGGTTCTGGTATGCTTTTGTAACAAGGTTCTTGCTTTTGTTGTGTGTAGCTTTGCCCTACAGATTCAGCTTTTACTTGTATCTGCAACCATATTACTATGAAGGGTCAATACCACAATGATTTAAGAGATTTGTGGGAAGCAGTATGGTGTGACAATGTATTATCAGGAATAAAATTTCTACTTTCATACATAAAAAATATATTGCAATCTCCTCAATATTTTGTGACCATACAAAGGAACTTGGCCATCAGCATCGTTCCCCTGTATCGTCATGGAGCTCCTTGATGACTTGTAATATCCTTATAACATATGGAAAGGGATAATTTATTCCATATATTTTTCATTAGTAAACTATGCTTGCTCACAACTCCGGCAGGACATTAGCATTATTTATACAGTACAACTGTGATTATTGGATACCTAGATCTGTTGTACACCACGTCCCTTGAGCAAGAACTTGGCTGTTTGACCATGCCTGGTCATTGAACGGGAAAATCCAAGTAGGTGAGTAAGGCTAACTTTCCATAGCTGACCCAGTATTCTGAGCGTTGGTTTATGGAGTTGCCTAGCAGTCTCCCTTTAGGTCAGATTGTTGGATATTTCAGCTGCAGGCTCTAGAGTAAAATGTTACAACTTATAAATGTGATAATTGCCTTTAAATATGCAGACATTTATGATTATATTTGTATGATTTATCAATACATTATTTAGGGTGGAATTATGGGTTAGGTGGAGCAGGCTTTCCAAGTGGAATTCTGCTCCACCCAAACAAAAGTGTCTCAGTGTTACCTAACTCAGATTTCCTGGAAGTGGGAAGTGAGACCCAAGTTTATTGCATTGAAAAACTGGCCAATTACATTGCTTGAAGTATGGGTAGCAATAGCCCTAGAACCAGGAACATTGTGAGAACTCTTGGCTGGTGTTACAACACAGGAACATGATAAAAAATAACTCCATCACTGTGATGTCTCATCTGCATAGCAATGTGCTGCAGTCTCCATTTATTTTGCACAGTACATTGTGTGTCCCTGTAGTCTCATTGACCTCCCTCTTACTAGACAAACACCCTCTATCTTTCACCAGAAACATCTTACCTTTGGATTGAACATTTGTATATCGCTTTCCAAATTCTAGTAATTCGTCTGGAGATTCCAGAGTACTGTTTGTATCACATCTATTATGTCAATCTCTGAGTAACCATTATTGCTTGTGTTGATACTAAGGTATTATTTTACAGCAAATGATGTGTAAGTAAAGTAGCCTAATGGCGTAACTTTGTGAATTTTGCATATACGTGCACCACAAAATTCCCAAATTAAGTAAATTATGTAGGAGTAATTTCAATTTCACCCAGACTCCATCTTTAATTGTGCCAGAGCCTATCAAGAAAACAATTTGGCTACAAGAGAGCATTTACACTGTTAGATTTTCATTTACAAGAATCTGACACATTGGCTCCGATGCGCCAGATTTCTTGTGCTGCCTAAAAAGTCCTTAACAACACCATGGATGCACTATATTTGCTACACAGAACTGCATGGTGCACGTTTTCACAGATGCTTCAGAAATTCTGACGAATCTGTGGCACGAAACTGAAGCATTGCTGGACTAGCGCCAAAAAAATGATGCTACTGCAGCAATGCGAGGAAGCCTCCCATAGATTAAAGCCTTGTGTCAGTTCAATGCCTGCTCTGAGCAGGCGTTAAAATTCTGACACAGTGAAGTCACAGAATGATGCAGTGAAACGTTATAATCTTCACTGCATCAGTTCTGCATGGCTTTTCCCGTGGGAATGCCTACCTTGCATACATTATACCTGACGCAGGTATACTGTGACGTAGGGCTTTACAAACTGACCCATTGTGTCAGTTTGCAAGTGTGAAGCACTTAAAGCAATGCATGAGCAAACGTTGCATCAAAGAAAATAACACAACAGTGGCACAAAGGCTTTGTAAATGAGACACTTAGGGCCAGATTTATTAGGCCCTTGCGCCCCTTAGTGTCACATGCGGGAAAATGTTTGCTGCAAATGTGACACTAACGGGCCACTACCATACCGCCATATTTACAAGGTGGCGCAAACTAGGTTTGTGCCACCTTGTAAACTCTTTGCACCACATCATGCATAATATATGCATGATGTATGCAAATGGGGCGTTCCCTTGTTAGAGGGTCGCTAAAAATGGCACAATAGAATCTACAAGATACCATTGCACCATTTCTAGCTTAATTTTTAACGCCTGCTCCAAGCAGGCGTTAAAATGAGGCTCCCATAGATTTCAATGGGCCTCTTAACACTATAGTGGTTTAGCGTCATTTTTTTTACACTAATCTAGAATAGCATTACAGTAGCATCAAAAAGATTATGCTATTGCTCCTAACATGCGCCATAGTGCACCATAATGTAAATTTGGCACAACAATGGTGCATTAGGGGCCACAAGGGGGCTGCAAGAAAAGTGTTGCATCACTAGTGAGGCACCACTTTCCTGTAAATATGGCCCCTGGTATCTCTGAACACAAAAGATGGCTGGCTGACACTATAAATAAGTGAGACTGGTCACATTGGAGGAGGCTCTTCAACTGTTTCCTCAGCAAACACCATGGAGGAAGTGATTGACTCAACATTCACGTTAGATCCCATGTCAGGACTCTGGAGTCACCTCAAAGTACAGATTTGTGCTACACAGTTATATTATAACTCAATTATGCATAATGAAGACATAGGCCCTCATTCCAACCCTGGCGGTCTATGACCGCCAGGGTGGAGGGCAACGGAAGCACCGCCAACAGGCTGGCGGTGCTTCCAGGGCCATTCTGACCGCGGCGGTGAAGCCGCGGTCAGAAAAGGGGAACAGGTGGTTTCCCGCCGGTTTTCCCCTGGCCCAGGGAATCCTGCTTGCAGCACCGCCATGGGGATTCCGACCCTCTTTCCGCCAGCCTGTTTCTGGCGGATTACACCGCCACAACCAGGATGGCGGGAATGGGTGTTGTGGGCCCCCTAACAGGGCCCCATGAAGAATCGCGACGGGTGCTACTGCACCCGTCGCACCCCTGCAACACCGCCGGCTCCATTCGGAGCCGGCTTCCATGTTGCAGGGGCTTTCCCGCTGGGCCGGCGGGCGGCCTTTTGGAAAGCCAGAATGGCATCTGCGGTCTCCTGACCGCGGAGTGGCCATTTGGCGGTGACCGCATGGTGGGCGGCGACCACCGCCCGCCGCGGTTAGAATGACCGCCATAATCTTAAAACAGAATCATGACATATTCAAAATGTAATAAGTGCTAGCAAATTCAATTGAAAGTTTTAAAAAGATGTTTACTGTGGGAAACTACATATCCAATTATACAATTCAATAGAATTGACTTTTACACAACTATTTGTTTTTGTAAACCCAGTGTTGAAATAAAATAAAATATGTCTGATCCAAGTTGCCATAAAATATGAAATATTACAGTGTTATTAAAAAAAAAAATTAAACTGAATTCTGTAGGTTTTATCTAACCGTTGGGTCATCAAATTATATTACTTTAATATAAAAACAGTAAACTAAAGCAAATATTATTTTGTACAGATGTCACTTTGGAACCACAATGTCAGGAAGGGAAAAACAAAGTCTAACAAGATCTAGGAGAATTTGAATTGGAAATATCGTAAAGTAGTATACATTAGCCACCAAGTAAGGAGAAAGACACCACTTCTGGCACCAAATTAGAAATTAGAAATCTACGATTAATGAAACACCCACTAACTCCCATTGCTCAAGCTTCTTCTGCTTTATATGGATGGAAGATGCAACGTGTTCTAATAGCAAGGTGTTGAGCTACCATAAGTCAATGTTATCAGTGACACACAGGCTGAATTAACTTCTACACTACAATTTCAACTAATTGAAAAATCTCTGTTGTTGGTTCAAATGCACAAAGCACGAACTATATGCTTTTTGGGACAAAAAATGAGTGACATTGGAAACGTCTGGGTTTAGTACCGTATATGAATTATGTGAGGTGATGTGTTCAGAAACAAATTAATTAACAGAGATAGTTACTGTTCTATATGCAGGCATAGACATCTAGCTGCAAGACTATATGGTTTTGAGAGGTTTGTAGTTAAGCTGGCTACCAGTACCGGCGTTCTGTCATGATGAACTGTTAATGTAAACACTCAGATGGGAAACTGCCTTTGAAGGTTTATTAGACTTATATTTAACATGCCTAATAAGCACCCTTTTCAGGTTCAAGACAGTTGTAAAGAGTGCATTGCTTGAAAATATATGAATTACATGAGCTACCTGGAAAGTGTGCAACAAGGTCTTTAATGCCACACTGTCTATTACATACCACCTGTATATTTATGGAATGGTATTTTTCCTGTGCCTATAAAGGAATTCAGTTCTAGATGAGGACATATTGCTATGGGACTGCCATCAAAACAGCCATTTACTTTTGGGAATTGTGCAATACAAATGGAATCTTACCTTTGTGTCCTGACATTCCCCTGGGGCAACTAGAACAATGCTTCAAGAAGCTATTAAAGGCAAAGAGGCATATTTATCAAGTCTTTTATTACACTTGACAGCCTTAGGCGCTCTTCCCCCAAATTTCTTCCTGCCTCCCTCCATTTTTCTGATCTCTTCTTTGCTGGGTTTATGACTCTAAACACTTTACCACTGCTGACCAGTGCTAAAGTGCTTGTGTTCTCTCGCCTAAACATGGTAACATTGGTCCATACCCAATTGGCATTTTTAATTTACCTATAAGTACCAGCCTGTAACTTAAATGCTACTGGTGGGCCTGCAGCACTGGTTGTCCTACCCACATAAGTAGTCCCTTAGCCATGTCTCAGGCCTGCCATTGCAAGACCTGTGTGTGCAGTTTTACTGCCACTTCAACTTGGCATTTAAAACTACTTGCCAAGCCTTAAATTCCCTTTTTCTTACATATAAGTCATCCCTAAGGTAGGCCTTTGGTAACCCATAGGGAAGGGTGCTATGTCAGTGAAAGGCAGGACATGGTCTTATACGTTTTACATGTCCTGGTAGTGGAAAAACTCCCAAACTCATTTTTCACTACTGTGATGTCTGCTCCTCTCATAGGCCAGCATTGGAACTATCCTTTTACACTTTTAAGTAGTAAATTCTGATCTGAGTGGAGTAGACCATTCCAGCCATATGTGGTATGGCTGAAATGGTTATAGTAAATTCCACTTACTGGTGAAGTTGGTTTTACATTACTATTTCTGGAATGCCACTTTTAGAAAGTAGGCATTTCCCTGCACTTACTGCCATCTGTGCCGTCCAGCCTACCTCCAATCCACGTCTAGCCTGTGCTGGTTGACAACTCCCCTTGTGCATTACACCCAGACAGCCATACACACAGGACACTTAGCTGCATCTGCATTCATCTGCATACAGATGGATTTCGTTAGGCATACCTTACACTTCAAAGGTCAGTGGCCTGTCCTTACACAAAGGACTGATAACATCCAACAGGGGTCCTGGCAGACAGGGCTGGGTTGAAAGGGGAACTTGTGCATTTCAAAACCACTCATTGAATTTTTCCCCTCTTCAAAGGTACCTTTGGGTACATATACTGGGTCAGTGACCACACCAAATCAGACACTTCTGGACCTACAACTGGACTCTGTCAGAGGGCCTGGCTGGCTGCTCAAAGGACTCATCTGGAATGCTTTGCTATAAGGGCTGCTGCTCTGCTTGTTGTTGTGCTGCCTCTGCCTTCCCCACAAGTGCTCTCCAAGTTCTTGTATTGAGCTTGCCTCCTGTTCCGAAGTCACAGGACCACAAAGAGTTCACCAAAGAGAAGAAAATCCCCGTGCGTTAGAAAATCAATGCAATACCTGCAGAAATCAATGCAGTACCTGCTATGTGGCTTCAAAATCATGGCACTGCCTACCAGTTCAACACAGCACCTGCTCCTTCTTGCCAGTGCATCAAGAATATTCAATGCGTCGTCCCTGAGTGTCAAAAATTCCCCACATTGCAGTGAGGAACCAAGGCTGCGCTCCTGGAAATAGATGCATCACCTGGCAGCATGGAAAGAAATGATGTATCGTCTGTGCCGTGCCAGAAAATACGACGCAGCACCTCATTTTTAATGCACCTCCTCTGCAGGCCCCTTGCGTCACTATTTTTGATGCATCCCAGGTACTGTGTGTTACAAGGATACAACCACTGATTATTAAGAATTGAGAATTTAAACCTTTAAACCTTTAATAGAGTAATATCTTGATTTGTGCATATTAGATTGTGGCAGTTTTGGTCTTTTTTGATTCAGTTAAATATTATCTATTTTCCTAAATGGGCGTGGATTACATTTTCTGGTGTTTTCATTGTGCTACGAGGTTTTGCACAAATACTTTAAAAAATTGCCTTCTAAGTTAAGCCTGCCTGCTCTCTGCCAAGCTACCAGAGAGTGAGCACAGGATAATTAAGGTTGTGTAGTGACTTACCCTGACTAGAATTGTGGGCCCTACTTGAACAAGGGTGTGTACCTCTGCCAACTAGAGACAATGGGCCAGATGTATCAAGCTCCCGATTTGCATTTCTTAAATAGCAAATTTTAAGAAATCGCTCTTTTAGAAATGCAAAATGGGATGTATCAAAATAGCGAGTAAGTATTTGCGATTTCTTAAAATTTGCAAACGCGATTTGCAATTTGCGAAATACCGAATCGCAAACCATTTGCGATTCAGTATCTGAAAATCGCAAATTGTGAAAACGGCAACCCGGAACAGCCTGATGACATCACAACCAGGAAGTGAGTCAGCCCATGCTGTTACCAGGAGACACACCCACAGGAGCAGGCAGGGAGACACAGCCCAGCACCAGGGAGCCAGCTTTGCTATCCAGCCAGGACCAAATTGCAACATGACCACTGATCGGAAGGTGAAGGACAAGGGAGACAGGAAGCGGAAGCTCAAATTCAGAGAGCAGGAATTGGAGGTGCTCACTGAGGAGGTTGTCAGGAACCATGCCAAACTCTTTGGGCAAAACTCACTACAGGTCCCTGAAAGTGAGAAAAAGAATCTCTGGTTGGAAATCCAGACAAAAATCAGTGCAGTGGGTTTTGATCAGTGCTCTGTGGAGGAAATTCGCAAGAGATGGTATGACCTGGGTTCCTGTGCCAAAGAAAGGGTAGCCACCAGGCTAGAGGAGGCAAGGAGAAACGGAGGAGGACCACCCATCCAGACACTGTCCACACCAATGGAAGACATGGTGGCGTGCACACTACTTCCGGAAGCCGTCAGTGGTGTCACTGACATTGACACCTCAGGGACACCCAACACCAGCAAAGGTAAGGCTAGCAACGATGCGTATCCCCATATGTGCATGTACAAATGTCCCCTAGAAATAGCTATTAGCTTGGTGCAGCTTGATAAGTAGTCCATGCCACATCTTACATACAACACAACAATGCCTCATGGGAGTGATAGGCCACAATCCTAAGGTCAAAAAACCACATTGAAAGCAACTTGGTGTTAAGCCATATAGAGAAACAATGCACACAAGTCACAGTGACACAATGTCAGAGTATAACATTTACTAATGTGCTACTTTTTTAGAGATATAAATAAATGACATGCTGCACATTGTCGTTGCAGATGTCCCGGGCCCTGGTGCAGCAGAAAGTGGAAATGTGGGGGATGTTGAAACATAGTCACAGTCCCACTCCAACACAAGTGAGTCTCTCAGTATTGCACAAACCAGGCGCAGGGCAAGGGTGTTACCTCTCCCAGAGTACAACCTGGGCTCGGATGACACACCACCCCCAGAGGATAGATTCACAGGAACAGAGCAGTCCCGGCCCCAGCGTCAGTCAACTCCCCTCAAGAGGCGTCATGATGCAGGCAGACAGTGCACAGAGTAAAGAGAGCGCCCATCAATCTTTGGCGGAATTGAAGCTTCCATGCTGAAAGTGCAGCGCCTGCAATGCAAACATGTAAGGTCAATGAACAGGCAGTTGGTGTCATTTAATCAGAACATGGGCGCAATGAACAAGCATTTGGAGTCACTGCATGAGGGACAGCAAACAGCAGCTGAAGACACAAAGGACTTGACAAATGTCATTAGGGACCTCTGCACTGAGATTCAGCAGGAGTGTGTCAGCCACCGTAGGAGCCATCACCAATTTATGAGAAAGTTTGATGGGTTCTGCTGATCGGTCAATTGGCTTGCTAGCTGAACTGCCATGATGTAATGACGTGCTGTGGGCATACAGGCAGAGATGGCACACTGCAGTCGGGACGTTGCACAGGGCCTGGTGCAAATAACTAATGTCCTGGATGCAATGCAGACTGCTCACAGTGCTACAAACAGCGAACTGGGTGGTGGAGATAGTGAGGAGTTCTCTAGCCTCAGCAGTCTTACAGCCCCTGTGATTGATCCTAGGAGTGGCATTACCAAACACAGTACTGCCAATGAACCCACTACAAGAGGTGCCAGTGAGGCCACTGACTCCTCAAGTGGAGTGTGTGGGTGTAGGAATTAATATAAAAGCCTACAGGAGACTATCATAACATGCAGCTGTGCAGTTATACTATGATGCTAATAGTGTGACACTGTTATTTGCACATGGTACCCTATGCTTCATGGCTATGTACTATTGACACATACGTTACCTGACGTCAAGGTAATAAAGTTGCTAACAACAGGAAGACATAGGCCCTCATTACGACATTGGCGGTAGGTGCCGCTTACCGACATGCTGACTGCCGCCAACATACCGCGACCGCAGAGGTATACCGCTACCTGTATTATGACCCACACAAAGAATTCCGCCACTATACAGACACCCACACAAGTCCGCCAGCCCAAAGGTCAGTGATAAACTGAAGGTACCAAAACCCACACCGTTGCGCCGATAGAAATACGCCCACAGTATCATTACCCACGAATCACTGCAGCGGTCATTCAACCAAGGTAAACCATTGGCGGTACATACCACCGCACTCAAAATACACACACACATACAAAACAACACCACATTGAACAATTCAAACTACACACACCTGACACCCATACACACACACCCACACTACCCACAACCCTTTATGACCCAAAGAATTTGACAACTGAGAGAGAGAATAGGCACGAGCACCCACTGAATCTGAGCCACAAAACACCATCACCCATACACCATCCACACACCTGACAGCACACACCCCAACACATCACCCCACACACCCTCACACACACCACTCACACTACCCCCATGGCTTCACAAAGACACCCCAGATTCTCTGAGGAGGAGCTAAGGGTCATGGTCGAGGAAATCATCAGGGTAGAGCCATCGCTATTCGGATCACAGGTGCACCAGACGTCTATTGCAAGGAAGATGGAGTTATGGCGGAGATTCGTGGACAGGGTCAATGCCGTGGGACAGCACCTCAGAACCAGGGATGACATCAGGAAGAGGTGGAACAACCTACGGGGGAAGGTTCGTTGCATGGTTGCAAGACACCAGATAGCTGTACAGAGGACTGGCGGTGGACCCCCACCTCCTCCCCTACAACTAACAATATGGGAGGAGCAAGTCTTGGCAATCATGCATCCTGAGGGCTTGGCAGGAGTGGTAGGAGGATTGGACTCTGGTAAGTCAAATCTTTACTACTTTTCCCCCCCTACCTGCATGCTATCGCAAACTCCTACCACTACCCTCACCCCATCACTCCACCACCTCACATATACCCCACCATCACAACCCACCCATCCTAATACAAAGCCCTGCATGCAACACCAATGTATGGACCCCCATCACAGACCTGCATGGACACCCATCCCCACAGCATGCACACTAGTGACAATCACTTAGCCAACCAAACCACAACTCACACGAGCCAAAGCTGCCTTTGTAATTACAATCATAGAGGGGAACATACCCATGCACAAGATGTCACACGCAGAAACAATAACACTGCATTTACATCCCCACAGGACCCCCACACAATGTCACTAGAGAGGAGGTGCCAGCAAAATCCAGTCCCCCCACAGAGGAGGCCCACAGTGGTGACAGCAGCTCTGCGCGCCTGGATGAGGAAGACCAACCTGGCCCATCAGGGACCTCTGGACAGTCGGTGACCCAGCCACATTCCCAAACCACTACAGAGCCTCCCACCTCAGGAAACACCAGCACAGTACCCACCCAGCGGTCCCATCCCTCTGTCCCCAGTGCACGTCAATCAGCAGTGTGTCCACCACTACAGGGATCCAAGGCAACCTTACAAACACAGGATGATCAGGGACCTGGGGTCAGTGGGCATACGGTTCAGGGGACAGATGCACAGGACAACAGGGAAGCTGGGAGGACTGCTGTGCGACAGGGGGAGGACAGGCCCAGGTAACCCACTCTCCACGAGGTACTCACCAACATCCTGGGAGCATACCACCATTCCCAGGAGATGATGGGCCAGATACTGGCCAAGCTGCAGGAGACCTTGAGGCTGCAGGAGGGGCAGTACCTAGGGATCAGGGAGGACCTGAGGGACATCCACACCACCCTGGTCACCAATGCAGGGGTGCTGGAAGACATGGCCAACACCACGAGGGAGGCAATGGCACACCAACGGGCTCCTGACACTAGCCACACCGAAGAACAGCCCTCCACCTCTGCTGACGCAAGTGGACAGGAGGCCCTGCCACAGGAACAACAGGCCACCAGCACCCCACCCCCAGCAGAAGGAGAACTACCACGCAAAAGGTCCCTGCGATCCAGCCAGAAGCCAGAGAACATTGCCAAGACCCCGGCCAGGAAATAAGACTCTCCTGATTGTCAGCCTTGTGTCCCATTCTGTCACCCTGTCCACCTGTAACTGACATTGCTCCACTTCCTATGCCCCCTTAGACAATGCATCTGTGATACCAATAGACTGAACTCTATCCTTGTCAACATCAGCGCAGTGCGCGCTCTACAGGTGACTAAAATGCCAAAACCCAGCCTTTATGCAAGAGCATAATTCATGCATTGTGTTGATATGCAGTTTGTTAACCTTTTGCATTGCAGACTTTAACCTTGAAAAACACTATTAATGATGTTTGCAATAACTGTTCTTTGGCAAGGTATTGCTGCAGACTTACTGAGTGTGTTAGGGTGTGGTCCCTTTCTAGGACCTTCCAGAAGCTTTCTCTGCAGCATGACTGGGTGTGGTTGTGGGCTGGGCCAGACTCTATATAAGGGAGCCAGCCCAGCTCCACGTGCTCACTATTCAGAGGTCCGGGCGCAGAGCAGCAGTATTTTCCTCAGCTCCTGTTCCGGAGGCCTATGTTGACGTTCCAGGCCTGCCCCGCATTCTTTTGGTGATCCTTGAACAGGGTGGTAAGACGGAGGTCGGGCTGAGCCCCAACCCCGTTCTAAGAGACACTTGAGTTTTGGGGCCTACTAATGAAACTTTCAGAGTACGCAAATCATTGCTCTGATGCAGATCTTGGTGTTCAGATTGGCAAAGGCTTGCGCGATCATTTCATGGCATTTGCATATTCTTGTTTGAATCGGCAGTGTGCGCGATTCATTTACTGCATGTAAATCTTGGTGTTCAGATTGGCAAAGGCTTGCACGATCATTTCATGGCATTTGCATTTTCTTGTTGGGATCGGCAGTGTGCGCGATTCGTTCCCGCATTTAAACCCTGGTGTTCAGAACGCTTACAGAGTGTGCAATCATTTCATGGCATTTGCATAGTCTTGTTGGAATCGGCAGTGTGCGCGATTCATTCCTGCATTTAAACCTTGGTGTTCAGATCGCTTACAGTATGTGTGATCATTTCATGGCATTTGCATATTCTTGTTGGGATAGGCAGTGTGCACGGATCATACCCGCATTTAAAACTTGATGTTCTGATCGCTTACAGAGTGCGCAACCATTTCATGGCATTTGCATATACTTGTTGGAATCGGCAGTGTGTGCTTCCTACAGGTCTCCTTCCCAGCTGTTCCCTTCCTAATCCCCTTTTCCCCTGCTTGGACCCTCTCAGGCTCTGTGATATTTCTATCAGAGTTTTGGAGCTGTCTAGTGGTGGACATGTTGGGAGCGTACGCAGGCCCCAAGGATCTGGTCTCCCTGACAATCCTGGACATTTCTCCACCATCAACCCAGCCTATTAAAATACCCCCTACACATATTATCACAGAAATAAAGACCCTTGGAACTAAGTATGGAGTCTGTCAGTTAATTGAAATATGTATTAGTATAACAAGCTGTAAACATTGCAATTCAATTGTATAGTTATATTTACATAGGTATGACCTGTAGTGAGCAGCAGTAAACACACCAGGAGCAAGAGTGGGGCACAGATATGTGAAAATACAGATGCCAAAGGGTACACTAAGTGGCCATAGACATAGGGAAATCAGGCTGCCATGTACAATGTCCAACACAAAGTTTCAATGGAAGATGAAGTTACAATGTCTCATCTGTGTGTCACTGGAAGTACTATTGAATTATTGTAGTTCTGTTGTCCACATCCTCTTCCTCTGTCTCCTCTTCGTCACTGTACACAGGCTCTACCGCTGCAACACGACCATCTCCAGCCTCATCCTCCTGCAGAAAAGGCACCTGGCGTCTCAAGGCCAGGTTGTGCAACATGCAACATGCAACGATGATCTGGGTGAGTAGTACAGGGATCCACCTGTCAGATGGAGGCACCGGAACCTGACCTTCAGAAGGTCAAAGGTGTGCTCAATGATCCTCCTTCTTCGCCCATGTGCCTCATTGTAATGTTCCTCTGCTCTTGTCCTGGCGTTCCTCACTGGGGTCAGTAGCCATGAGAGGTTGGGGTAACCAGAGTCACCTGCAAACACCTATTAGCCACACCCTGTGCCTCTGGAGTTGAGACATCACATATGGGATGCTGCTATTCCTCAAGATAAAGACATCATGCACAGAGCCAGGATACTTTGCATTGACATGGGAGATGTACTAGTCCGCCAAACACACCATCTGCCCATTCACAGAGTGAAAGCTCTTTCGATTTCTGAACACCTGTTCATTTCTCTGGTGGGGGAAAAAGGCAATATGTGTACCATCAATAGCACCAATGATGTTGGGGATATGTGCCATTGCATAGAAGTCAGCCTTCACTGTGGCCAAATCCTCCACCTGGGGGACTACGATGTAGCTGTGCATGTGTTTCATCAGGGCAGACAACACTCTGGTCAGCACATTTGAGAACATAGGCTGCGACATCCCTGATGCCATGGCCACTGTCGCTTGGAAGGAACAACTTGCCAAGAAATGGAGTACTGACAGGACCTGCACTAGAGGGGGGAAACCCAGTGGGGCGGCGGATAGCTGAAATCAGGTCTGGCTCCAATTGGGCACACAGCTCTTGGATTGTGGCCCTATCAAGTCTGTAGGTTAGGATAATGTGCCTGTCCTCCATTGTCGTAAGGTCCACCAGGGGTCTGCACACAGGGGGATGTCCCCATCTCCTTTTCATCCTCTGTGGTTGAACTCTAGGGTGAAAAACAGTGAGCAGAAGGTCATATTCAAACACATTAATCAGATTAATATGCAATTTTGGTTTGACAGAAACAGTATGTGAACTTGTAAGTCAGTTGATGTGCCTAAGTCTGCTGTGACACAGTTAGGTGCAATGGCCTGTGCCCCCCTGAAATGGCGGTTACTGACCTTTGAGGAAGGTCAAGTGGAAATGAGGTAATTCTGCTGGTGTTTTGCACCGTTGTGGGCGGCAGGTCGATGACCGCCGTGCAACACCGCATTGGTTATCATTGGGGCATATGGGTTCCAGGATCCAATGGCGATGTACGCAGGCGGTGACGGTATGCACCGCTGCGACGCGACTGCTATTTTCTATCTGTTCACTCATTTGCTACTTGACCTTCAACAGGAGAGGACCTACACTGCAAGTGCTGCTGTGACCTGTGTCTGGAAGCGACCATGGCTCGAGTGTCTGGGGAAAGGGCCCCTGCCTTCACTTCAGAGGAGTTGGAGAGACTGGTGGATGGGGTCCTACCCCAGTACCGTTTACTTTATGGTCCTCCAGACCAACAGGTGAGTACACTGTGATCATGATGCATATGGATTGCTGTGTGTGGAAGCCTCGTGTAAGGGGGGCTGAGGGGTCCTGGGCAGAGTGCTGCATGTATGGTGGTCAATGTATGTGCGTAAGGGGATGGGAGAGATATGCCAGGCCATGAGTATGACAGTCCGGATGGTGTGACTAATACCTATTCTCCTGTGCTTTTTCTGCAGGTCAGCGCCCATCAGAAAAAGGGTATTTGGCGTGCTATTGCCAAGGGGGTGTGGACACTGGGGGTCTTTGACAGGAGGAGCACCCACTGTCGCAAACGGTGGGAGGACCTGCGCCGCTGGGCAAGGAAGATGGCTGGCCTCCCGACGAGGAAGGGGTGCCCATCGTACCCTGACTCCCCTGATGTTCCGCATCCTGGCGATGGCCTATCCGGGATTGGATGGACGCTTGAAGGCATCACAGCAGCCACAAGGGGGTGAGTACAGATTCATATTCTTGACTTTGCACGCGTTAAGGTGTTACCTGGGTGGGGGTTGTGGGCTTTGGGTGCCCCTAGGCCAGGGCGAACCTGGCAGGGTAGGTTCCATGATGGGCAAGCCCAGATGCACTCTAACCACAATAATGTTGGTAGGCATCTACTACTGGGCAGGGTCCTCTGGGTTTCAGGTGTGCAGCTAATGGTGTTAGGCATTGTACCCCATGGCCTGGTGACTAGCATTGTAACTGGTAGTGCATGGCCTAGTGCTAAGGGCTGTTACAGCTGTGAGTTGTGTACGCCAACGGTAGTGTTGTTGCTGGCATTGACCAAGTGTATCCTCTGTCTCTTCCCCCCCTTGTTGTTTTGTCACCCTGTCCTTGTGTGCATTAGCATCATCTGGCAGAGGAGCAGAGGCACCGGCGATGGAGAGAACTGCATCCCACATGGGCCTGGAAGCCGAATCCACTGACGGTGAGGGCACCAGTTGGACGCAGGGCGAGGGGAGCACCACGACAGAGACACAAGGGGACAGTACCAACAGGAACTCCTCCTCCGATGGAAGTTCCCTGGTGGTGGTGGACACCTCTGTGCCCACCCCAACTACAGGTACAGCCGCCACCGCCGTACCAGAACTGCCCTCCCAGCAGCCCCTCAATGTCTTTCCCGTGCCCGCTCACCCAGGAGGGTGGGCATCTCCTTCACCCCAGGCACCTCAGGCCCTGCCCCAGTCAGCCCTGCTGCCCTCAGTGAGGATGCTATTAACCTCCTGAGATCCCTCTCTGTTGGGCAGTCAACCATACTGAATGTCATCCAGTGTCTAGCAGGGCATTTGCAACAAACCAATGCATACCTGGAGGGCATTCACTGTGGTGTGGCAGCCCAACAGAGAGCATTCAAGGCTCTAGCCTCCACCCTGATGGCAGCCATTGTCCCTGTCTCCAGCATCCCCCTCCAACTTCCTCTACCTAGTCCCAGTCCCAATCCCCTCAACCCCAGCCTATCCCAAGCACACCTTCAGACCTAAATTCCTCCAAATCAACACACAGAAGTGGTTCAGGCAAACACAAGCACCTCACTTCATCCCACAGGCACTCATACAAGCACCTTCCAGATGCAGACACACTAATATCCACTGCCTCCACTGTATCCCCCTCCTCCTTCTCCTCCACCTCCCTCCCAGTTCAGTCTACATTCACACCTGCATGCACTATATCCTCATCCACTACCTCCATCACCAGCACGCCTATCACTACATGCCCCTCACTGGCATTCACCAAACCCATATCCATACACACATCCCCTGTGTACTCTTCCACTGTGTGTGTGACCCCTCCTCCACAGTACACAAACACAAGCACTCAGACACCCAAAGCCATCCACCTCACAACAGCATCCAGCCAAAGCACTTGCACCCAAACACAGCAGACAGACACCTCCTACAACCACTCCCTCTTCCTCCACTCCCAAACCTTCACCCTCTTCCCACCCCAGTGTCCCTAAGAAGCTTTTCCTCGCCACCATTGACATATTCCGTACCCCTCCCCACGTCCTCCACTTCTGGCCAGGGTGGCCAGAAACCAGGCCAGCACCTCAGCCACCCAGTCCACGGCCACCGTGGTTTCTGCAGCTACTGAAGGTGTGAGAGGCTCCAAGGAGGCACCCGTCAGCACAGCCAGTGTGCCAACACCACCTGCCAAGGCCAAGAAGAGGCCGCCACCTAGCAAGGGCAAAAAGGGGACACCAGTGAGCAAGGGGAAGGAGGCACCACCAGCCAGCAATAGGAAGGAGGCACCACCAGCCAGCAACAGGAAGGAGGCGCCACCAGCCAGCAAGGGCAGGAAAGGAACATCAGCTGACAGAAGTAAGGAGGCACCACCATCTGCCAAGGGCAGGAAGGGGCACACAACATCAGTCATGGCACTGCAGCAGTCCAAGGCTGCAGGGGAAGGGCTGGAGCCTCCCCCCACCACTGACAGCACCGCCACCTGCACCACAGCCAGCACCACCACCTGCACTGCCAGAAACACCGCCACCTGCACCACCAACAGCACCACTGCTAGCAGCAGCCCCAGTGGGCAGCTGTCCGAGGCTGCAGGGGGAGGTCTGGAGCCTCCCCCACCACTGACAGTACCGTCACCTGCACCGCAGCAAGCACCGCCACCTGTACTGCCAGCAGCACCACTGCTAGCAGCAGCAGCCCCAGTGGGCAGCCATCTGAGGCTGCAGGGGAAGGGCTGGAGCCTCCCCCCACCACTGACAGCACCGCCACCCGCAGCGCAACTGCCATCCACTGAACAGCCGTCACCGCCGGCGAGCAGTGTGTAGTCATGACTACATGGGCTGCAGTGCGTCCTGGCCCCTGCAACACCTGTCGGTATGACACCCAGGTGAGAGACTGTCAGCTTGCACCCTCCAGAATGAAGCACACTGGGCACAAGGCCCCCTTCAGAACCAGTGGAAGAAGGCATCCACTAACCCCCCTCCTTGGCAGGATGAAGCACACTGGGCACAAAGCCCCCTCCATAACCAGTGGTAGAAGACGTCCACTGGGCACAAGGCCCCCTTCAGAACCAGTGGAAGAAGGCATCCACTAACCCCCCTCCTTGGCAGGATGAATCACACTGGGCACAAAGCCCCCCCCAGAACCAGTGGGCAAACCACCCTCTTGAGAGACTGTGGCTTTGCACTCCCCAGGACCAAGCAGTGAGCAAACAACCCACTTGAGCGACTGTGGCTTTGCAGTCTCCGGGACCAAGCAGTGGGCAAACCACCCACTTGAGAGACTGTGTCTCTGCACTTCCCAGGACCAAGCAGTGAGCAAACCACCCACTAGAGAGACAGTGGCTTTGCACTCGCCAGGACAAAGCAGTGGGCAAACCACCCACTTGAGAGACTGTGGCTCTGCACTCCCCAGAACCAAGCAGTGGGCAAACCACCCACTAGAGAGACTGTGGCTTTGCACTCACCAGGACCAAGCAGTGCTCCATTGGTTCAACAGGTATGCCCATTCTCGTTGCTATGTTGTGCAACATCGCAAATGTGGCCACAATTTTACATGTCATCTCTGGGCTGTACTGTAGTGCTCCTCCACTCTTATGGATGCACCTGAAGCGGCTCTTCAGGAGAACAAAAGTCCACTCCACCACACTGTGGATTGCCCTGTGTGCAGCATTGTACGTCCCCTCTGCAGGCTTTGCATGGTTCAGGTAGGGCATCAGTATGTAGGTGCGCACTGCATAGGCACTGTCTCCTGGAATGAACAGAGGGTAAAATAAGTACTGTTGGAATCTGAGGTCACTATTACTTAAATGCAACATAGTCCTCTATTACATTACCCAGTAGGTATCCCTTGCCAAACTCCCCAGCTAGCAGTCTTGTATGAATCCCGCTGTGGCAAAAGATGTAGGAATCATGTGTGCTACCTGGGTATCTGGCCACAGGATCGGTGATGATGTCAGAGGCATTGCTAATCACCTGTATGTTCATGGAATGATGGTTTTTACGGTTGCGATAAACATACTCGGTGGCCGATGGTGGACCTGTAGCTACATGTGTCCCATCGATGGCACCTATGACATGAGGGAATTGTGGAATCTGATAAAAATTTGTTTTCGTTTTTGTAATTCCTGTGGGGTGTTGGGGAATCTTATGTGGTCCTGTATTTTGCTCAGCATGGCTTACAGAAAGGCTTTGAAGAATCGTGAGAGGGCACTCTGTGAGACCCCTCCTGCTGCTCGTATGATCCCTTGATAGCTCCCTGAGGCTAATAGTTGCAGGGAGCATAATACCTGCACATGGATAGGTATGCTATTGATCCTGAGTGTGGTGCGCTGCTTTATGGGTTGTAGATCAGCTATCAGGTCAAGTATCATGGCTGAGCTTAACCTGTACTTCTCATAGATTTCTTCCTCTGTCTGGTCAAAAAGGGTTATGCGCACTCTGAAAATGCGCTTCTGTCTCCTCCTCCCCCTCCTCAAACCTGCCAAGATCCTCATCCTCCTCGCCATCACGTAGAGTGCAGCCATTGTGGAAGAGCAGCTGAGGCATTCTGGGCCTCTTTATATAGGTTGCACCTGGTTACCACCTTATTTCAATTTGTGGTAAATTGCATGTGCAAAAGGCCATTCTGCAAATTTTCGCAATTTGCAACTTTTTGATGCATCCCTCTGCGACATGGTTTTGTGTGTCGCAATCAGTGTATCGCAAATTGCGCCATGATTTTGCAGATTGCTATCTGCGATTCGTTAAACTGTGTTGCAGTTTGTGTCTCGCAAATAGCAATTCGGTATTTCATGTCACTACTTGCGATACGCTGATTGCGACATGAAAAACTACGTCATATTTGCAAAAATTTGAAATTTTTGCGATTCCATTTCTTCACACTGCGACTGCCTTTCATACATCGCAGGGACCATTTTTGCATTTGCAAATGGCCGATTTTTGCAATTCGCAAAGTTTGCAAATGCAAAAAGCTTGCTACATCTGGCCCCTAATTTCTAACAGCCTTGCACTGGCTTTGCATCACACAGTGTGAAGCAAGATTGGCACAATCAGTCATATATAAGAAACAACACAAAAGAAAAAATGCATTTAAAAAACAAATTGCATGGTATACATGCTGCGCTGAATCCAGGTGCGTCATGAAGTATTTAACATATGCATTGTAGGAGTTTCTGTGCAAAATCCAACACAAAAGTAATGCAGTGGTATTTAACATTATACCACTGTGTCACGCATCGTGGCGTAGGTCAATACAACTATAGAAATGCATCAGAATTGCTTTGCATCAGCATCCCAGCATAGGAAATGACAAAGTTGCTGTAGTACAAGTTCCTCACCATCACAGTACAATTTAGCAAGCTCAACTACACCATGGAGGTCATTATACTGCAACTGGGAGTAGCTAGGAGACAACCACATATGCAGCAAAGGAGGAAGAAGTGTGTTTTCTGGCACTGTATATCCCTCATTGAAATCAGGGAGGAGCAGATTATACAGTTCTACAGACTGAAGAGGGAGCACATCATGCATTGCAGGAGAAGATACCGCCAAGATTGCAGTCAGCAACAGCAAGGACAAATGCCATCCCAGCACACATCAATTGATGGCTATGGTACAGATGTTGGTATCAGGGTCCTTCCAAATCATATCGGCCAGATTGTCTGGCATTTCACAGGGAGCATTTTTTACCTTTCTCCCATCTGTGTTGGGTGCCATCATACAACTCACACTCTAGTACCTTTTCTTCCCTAAAAATACCCAACAACAAATGGATACCAATCAAGGCTTCTACAACATTGCTAGATTTTCACATGAGCTCAGTGCCATAGATTGCACATACGTACAATTTGTGCCCCCTGCAGCAACATTACACCTCTACAGAAACCACAAGCATAACCACTCGATAAATGTCCAGGCAATAGTGGACCATCATGGAATGTTTACCAAAGCCCTTGCAAATTTTCCAGAAAATACATAATGCGTACACCTTCCACCACAGTGCGATCAATGAGCGGCTTCAGAATCACAAATATGGGAATAGCATAAACACTGGTAAAGAAAGCAGAACTCTTCAATATACCTAAGAGCAAGTTGTAAGGTATGACACAATAGTTATCTTGTGGTTTGTGCCTCGAGATTGAGTCATGTGCAGATAGTGATAGTATCTTACTCTAACATGTAGCCAATGATGTCGCAAAGTGTGATTTCCTCACTGATTCTGCAATAGAAGTAGGAGAAATCCCAAAGTCAGAACTACTGTGCCATCTCGCATTGTGTGAGTGAATACAGCACAATTTCTGCTTTCTGCAGTGTTGAACACAACAACTGGCACATCATGTGGTCTAAAATTCTGTGTAATATAAAAACAAAGATGTGTGCGCAATGGTGTGGCAAGTCCTGATGGTTTATCTATGTTCCACTAAATTAACAATGAACAAATCATGTGATCCTAAGCATGTGTGACACACAAATCAGTATATCTGTAGGGTAGGATGACCAAAGTGTCAGGAGCACACACGTTAAAAAAAAACTGCTAAATTCCTTGTATGTCATTTGCTGAAAGTGTACTGGAAAATCTTGTGTAAAATTAAACTCTAGGTACATATGTGATACCAAAAGGTCAAAGTGCACCTCAATCAATCAATCAATCAATCAGGGGTTTGTATAGGCTGACTACTCACCCGTAAGGGTATCAAGGGTCCTCATTTTCAGACATTCCAACAGCCTAGGTCCAAATATCCACAGAGATAATAAACCACATTGACATGACTCATCAATGTGATAGATAAAGAATTTAGGGCCATATGTACGAACACATTTTCCCATTGACACAGAATGGGAAAAATCCTTTGATACATCTGGCCCTTAGTGGCTCAAGCTGAATACATTTCCTGCATCTCAGTCCATCAATGTAAACCTGACACCGTGAACAAATAGGCTGTGAAAGATGTTATACATGGAAATAACCCAGGTGAAATGTAACCAAGGTTAGGTATCACAATGTAATTATAATCCAAATAAGAGCCATTGAATGCTAAAGAGATGATATAAGAATCAAGGCAGAATCACCTACAAGGCAAAATCACATACATACATGTGCATACAGCAAGTGTTGTCTACAGGTCAGCACTACAATGTCACTTATATCTACATCGTGTTTTCCCCTATGAACAAGGGCTACGCTGCCATACACTGCATACCTGTGTCAATCTAAGTTCAGCAAGACAACATTCCATACAAAAAGCATTAGCTAATGTATGAATAAAGCCTAATAAAATATCTGTTAGAGGTTGAATATTAGTAATATTTACCAAGCAAATAGCCATGCTAAAATATGTAAAACAATCTAAGGCTGTAACTGTTATGTAGGCAAGCAAGGACATCATAGGTGAAAATAGGACAAATGTATGTGCGAGTGTCAAACATGTTGCCACTCAAACATGTTGGCACTGTCACTACCTATAGAGAAGTTTGATACTTCGCATACATATTGTAGAACTCATATAGGTGATAGAAATAGTCTAAATTAATTTAAATCTCTAAACATGAAAGTTAGCATGTTGCTGTATTGCATGTTTTATACCTTGTACAAATATGTACTATGGCACATATTTGTTGAACATATATGTGTAATGTAATGGACAACAGTACGTATGATGTATCTGTTAAAAGTTAAAGAAATGTGTAATGAGTTTGCCTTCGTGCATAACACACAGTTAGTTATGTCTAAGTAGCACTGTACTAAATCATTGACTGTTGGTATTTTCCACTTTTCAGGTGACCAAGGATATGATTTGCAGCCATGGCTCATGAACCCATATACAAATCGTTAGACAGATGTAGAGAAAAAATTCAATTCAGACCTGGGAAAAACTTAAAATGCTGTAGTGCAAAGGTTTGGGGTCCTAAAGTCCTGTTTCCGTTGCCTGGACAAATCAGGTGGAAGAATCCTGTACTCACCTCCTATGGCCTCCAGGACGATTTGAGTGTGTGCAATATTGCATAACACCTGTGTCGAAACAAATGTGCCATGGGACAATGAGACTGAAATCCCACATGAACTGGAAGAGAATGATGAAACTGGTGAAAAATATAGAGCACACAATGGCAGGTCATGTGAACTGGGACCAAAGAGTGACAATTGTTTTTTCATAACTACGAGAAAATGATGGTAATATTGACAGAAATTATGAAAAACTATCATCCACTAAATATTAATTGAACCCATCAATTGTGTAATGTTTGTGTGAATTTCAATGTACATATATTGCCACACACATCTTCACAACTAAATGTAAGCCTCAACATGTATGAATCATGATTTCCGAGCTATTGATAAACATGCAGGCATATCTCAAACTAAGAACAAATCAATGCAGCAAGCCAATGTGATGGAGTGCACTGCATGAAAGGGAGAGGGCAGGATTGACCCATTTCTAGATAAATATGGCCACTCCTGCCCTCCCTCTTGTAAGCAGTGCATTGTTGCACAGCAAGCAGGAGCGAGCTGCCTTGCTGTGTTCTGCTGCATGAAAGTGTGTTAAATGTGCCCCTCTTTGTCTGTGGATCACAATTCTCCCAATAAGTCAGTCCCTAAGGCAATCTTCAAACTGATGTGTGCTTCAGATATGGACTAGCATGCAGAGTGTCAGGACTTTGCTGGAACAAATGTTGCAGCAGATACCATCACAGATCGTAGCAGACATCTGTCATGGCCAAAGGCCTAATCTCAAGTGTAGATGTCAAAATGTCTTTGTTCATGCACATGTGGAGATCCACAAAAAAACACATGTAATACATTTCCAGGGCTGATTGGTAAAAGGTTTACATTTGAGAACACTTGAACAAAATACACATTTACCATGTTTTGTGGAGCAATGCAAGGAGGCCCAAAGGCCTGTACCAAAACATACCAAACTGCTGAAGTAGCAACGCATAGCATTTATCTGAAAAGAAAGACAAGAGAAATGTTTGCCAAACATCACATCACTTCATGAATACAGCGATGTGTAATGTATGAATCATGTGTGTCATAATGCAAGCACAAATGGTTGTGAACATACACAAATATTTGAAATATGGTGTAATGGTAGTGTTGAAGTGGAAATTTCCTCTGCATGATCAGAGTTGTGTACCCTTGTCCTGAGTGCCTAACTGTTTTGTTGTCTGGATCCCTAATGCTGGTGTCTTCCCATAGGGGAAATGGAATATACAAGTGTGTCGTAACATAGGTCTGTGTCACGGATTGCAATCTTATTGTAACAGGAGGGTCACCTAAATATCTACCCTCATAGCTATGGAATGCTACTGCCTTAGCCAGGAGTAAAACAGTGCAAGTGTGGTAGGACAACATACGGTGTAGTGATCAATAGTAGTGAATATGACCATTCTACCTCGAGTCACTAGAGTGAATCCTACAGGCTCAACTACCTCTTCTAAAGTTCTGCTGCTGGGCCTTCAACTCACCCATGCCCAACATCTGGTTGATCTGGAGATGTGTGCGTGATGAACTCATGTGCTGAATATTTGTGTCTTTGCAAGACATACACTACACTTAGGGTGAAATGTGAAAAGTGTGCACATGGTAAATTTGTGTGTGCTGTTAGTGTGTTAAAAGTGGCACATTCTAGTACAGTACAAAGGGAAAGTAGTACTGAATGGTGTGCACAGACTGAGTGCGTGTGTGGCACTTGTGAGTATGCTGGCTGTTCCATAATACACTGTGGATTATGGATTACAGTACTGGGCATTGAATGTGGAGTGACTGTACACTGAGTGCAGAAGTCATGTAGAACACTGGGCTCCTTTTTCGGTAAGGCCAATCTGCCTGGGGAAAACATGAGGAGTAGAGGAATCCCACCATACAGAGTTTGATAGTCCAACAAAGACGCAAGCTGAGTGGGAAATACACTGGAGGATGGGAAAGCCAGGCTGCCTCTGTGCTTTATTCAGTGATAGATCACAAGAAAGGGCCCTGGACAGATCTCAGGAAGAGAGCGATTAGGCTGAAAAAAGAATCAAAAAGAGTGGGGTAGGGGGACCAGGATCAACCTTTTAATGCACATATGACTGTGGCTGGCATCCAAGTGTGTGCCCTGGTAACTCTGATGAATATTGTTATGGGATCAATCAGCTTTGGAGTCCTACCTTGCTGTTCTGTCCTGCTGTGTGTGGTTCTCCTACATGGCTAAGAAGGACTGAACATGCATCCCTCAAGCCCAGAGTGACTCCAAGGGCTAGCTGGCTGGCCTCCTGATCAGACGTCTCAGGGACATAAAAGACTTCCAACCAGCTTGCTTCTACACCTGGACTCTGCCATCTGTCAGTCTGCCCTGCCAAGTGGTGCCACCCCAGTCCTGGACCTTTGGAAGTGGGTCTACTCCAGCAAAACAAACACCTCATCTATTGAACCGATGCATTGCTGTTGCTGCACAGATCAGAACCAGTACATTGCCTCTGTTGCATGGGTCAGAACCAGGGCATCACCTCTGTTGCATGGATCAGTACCTACACTTTGCCACCACTGTGTGGGTTTTAACATTGCTGCACAAATGCAACTGTGTACTGCATCACGCAATGTACATTTGTGTAGCAATGCATGAAACAAATCAACACAAATGTCAAGAACCTGCCTGTCACACCCAGGAAATGATACAATGGGTGTGGCTGCATAGCAGGAAGTCTAAATGTTACTTTCACTTTCTGTTAATGTCTGTTGGTTGGTACTTGTGGTTTGAAGAGTGGTGTGTAGGACTTGTGGTTATTTAGCTGTTTTTGCTGGAGTCTGTTCTGTCTGTGTGAATATTATTTTGTTCAGTCTTTGTGCCTAAGTTGTTTTTTGTATTTGTAATACTATTTGTATTGTTGGGTAAGTGTTAATTATTTATATTTAGGGGAGTAAGGGCTATTTTTAGCGGGTTAGGGATAGGAAGGGTGTTGTGCCATTTTACCCATATCTGGGAAAGGGAGAGGGAAGAATTTCATGGAGGGAGAAGCTGAATAATTGATCAGGCCAGTCGTGCACATCCTGCCGCAGATCATGGCTACATGAGGAAGGGTCAGCAAAGGCTACAGAACCAAAGCCCATAGGGATCGATGGGAGCTGGTGCGGTGGTACATGGGCATGGTGGCCCATGAGGAGTGCTTTGTCTTTCAACTGAAACATCACTAGGCAGACGTAACTGCCTATAAAGCTGATGTGCTGGGCCCACTGGGTTTGGAGATTAGAGGCCTTGCAGGTATGTATTACTGCACCATCAGCATGAAGTAAAGTAGATAACTTAGATAAGGTACACATCAATGTCAAAAATGTTTTACCATGTGATGTGTGGATGTCTTGTGACAACAAGGCAAAACAGAGTGACACAATGTGGCAGATGTAACAAACTGTCATACAAAGTAGCACACCTGGCATAAATGCTGATTTTGTGTTACAGTGAGCTATGACTCTTGATGCTAAGTAATGCAAAGCAGCCCTTTGTCAAAATGAGGGTTACCATTGAGCAATATCCGGCACTGGAGAAGGTTTCTGCTTGAATTAATCATTTTTTGCTGTTTTCCCTCACTCATGTGATGAAAACACTGCACAATATGTGACCATTTCAGCCCTCATGGCTGGATTCACAAGATAAATCATTATCCACACTGCGCAATGTATAAGGTATGTCTGTTTGGCAAGGCTAGGAGGTATGTACAGTGGGTCACATTTACCAATTCTTCATGCCGCACAGCACAGCACAACACAACAAGTCATCTTGCTGTGCTGCATGATAGGGCAGGAATGTGTCATGTTTAACATACTATAATGCATTCCTATCTTTTCTTAGCACTGGTACAATTTTGGCTGCCTAATGACAATGCTTGCACTCTTGGGCCATGGTGCAGGAGACCTGTGATGAAGCTGGCCAGCATTTCTTACAACATCACATGCATGGGGCCTTATTTTGACATATGATGTAAGACATTTCTGACTTTTGACCTCCTAGGAGATCAGCCCTGCGAGGATCAATGGTCTGCAAATGTATACATATGTGAGTAAGAATGTCTAAATGTTCCAAGGCAATGGAATGTCACAGTGCTTAGTTAAGATTTGGAAGTAGTTGCTCTTTATTTTATACAATATCTACATTTTTGCTATGCAGGTGGACATTGCCTATTCATTCAAGGCAAAGTTGACAACTTCGGGGATGATGTGGACAGCACGTGTCATGACTACATGGTTGTACCTCTGTGACATGTGTGTGTGTAGTCTATGATAGTTGTAACAGTGTGATGTGTATGGGTAGTCTGCCAACAAATCATGCAGAGTCATTGAGCAAACACAAATTCATGTGTCCACAGATTGTAAAAAAAAGGAGGCATGTTCATGTGAATGTAGTGTAAATGCAGGAGGTGTGGGTAAGTTTTTCTTAAGTACCCCACTTGAAATATGGGCACGATATACGTACTATACCTGTGACAGTACCCATGTGACAGGCCTAACAACACTTTGCATAAACATTCATGACAGTGTTACCAGGTTAGCCATCACATGACAATCATTGCACAACAGGTAGATGCTGGAAATGTGCCAGTTACGTCCCAACTGTAGGTGTATCTTGAAAACAACCTAGGAAAATGTGCATGTGTTGCCACAGGACTGTAAGTCATTTGTATGCTATCTAAACATTCTCTCAGTATTACCACTTACCTGAGGTATAGCTGTTGTAATTCTGTCTCAGGGGTGACTGACCTTCCATCAGAGGTGTCCATGTCAGACCTATGTAGAATGTAGTGACAGTGGTCCCATTGCACTGATGAACTAGAGTCTGTGTGGGTATAGGGCAGCTAATGTATTGATCGAAAATGTGCTTCAAACTAATAGCTCTCAGCCATGTCTAATGCACATTGTGAGGGTAGGTGTGCACATGGCAGGGAACTTGTGCTGTGGCCTAGCAGTTGTACTATGGATGACAGGGCTTCTGTCTTAGTTATATCTGTATTTTTTAAGTACAGAGTAGCAATATCATTGTTGTAAAACCTATGCAGCCCTGGTAAGTCTCATTGCATGGATACAAATTCATTGGCCTAAGTTTGGCTAGCAGCACATATACACTAGACTTACCATATAATGGCATAACAATGCTAGCCTCTGGACAGTATCTAACCCATGTGGCATTTATATCATGCTTTCATACAGTGCAATGAGGCAAGCCACCTTGCTGCACTACATGAAAGGGTAAGGGCAGGAGTGCACAGTGATTCCATGATATAGCACATTCCTGTCCTCTCCTACTAGTGGTGTACGTTAGCCTACCTATCACCAACACAGGCACTTTTGCATCATGGTGCAAGGGGACCGACATTGTATACAAAATAGTTTTTGGGCTGGTAAGTACAGCTTTCTGCATAAAAACAATCCTGAGAGGCTTTTTGTTCTTTCTATGTATGCTGCAGAATTCAACACAAAGAGAATGAGGCAGCAGATATGTGAAATTACTGTCTTTTTCCTCGTTTAGGTCCATCTGTTACCTTAATGCATTATGACACATTTTAAGGTTTAGTACTAAGGCTAAATCTGTGAAGCTATCAAAATAAAGATATTGATGCAGTGAGACACCCACCCTCCATCTATGGAATGGTTCCCTGCCGCACAGTAAGGCGAGTCAGCAATGTGCGCTGCATTGTGTAACTCAAGATTACTTAATACAAGCAGAGTCACACAAGCTGCCATTGTTTAACTTTGCACATCTCAATTAGGTTTTGCCTTGACCATGCCCCTCCATTCATGATACAATACCAACATCAAAAGTGCACATATCCGGGCCATGGGTATTATTAACCACTGGCACATCAGAAGGAGTGGGGATCACTGGCATGAATGACATGCATGGTTCTATATTGTGCCCAAATAGATGTTTTGTAGGCCTATACTTACCTCACTTGGATTAGTTTGGCATATTGTAATTGGAGAAGTCATTGCAAAGAAAGATAATTGTAAATTTCTATATTCCAGGGATAGTTGTAAGGATAGACAAGCACTTATGAATACATAACAATGTCAGTGTTATTTTGTGATATGTAATATAGATATTACATTTGCCCTAATTTGAGGTTCATGTTTCTCCCTAGATGACACAACACCCGACATGGGAACACCTTTGCCTTGAGACAGGTACCCTATGGCTTCATCCCTAAGATAGCCTATGGCTTCAGGAGAATGGGACGTACATATAAGGCCACATCCACTTGTATTTGGGGAGTACCTACATTGGGACCGGCACCGAAGACCCCGCCATTACAGCTTCTCAACATGCCACTCAGCAGGCTAGTAACATGGCTAGCACATCACAATTCACCCCTGAGTCTTCAGGACAGAAGCTGCAAACCAGTGAACACACAAAAATTGTAGGTGCAGCACAGGAACATTTCCATGTTTTGCTTGTGAGGAGGATTTGACAGATGAACTGGAGGATTAAAAAAATCAAACAGGAGCAGACGCATTAGGGAGAACGTTTTTAAAGTTCCAGGAGGCACTGGGGCGAATTGCCACCTAGATTTAGACTCTCTCTCTGGACATCCCCTTCCCTGTTTTTTATACATTTGATGTTTATTGGTCATAGGTATAGATACTGTTTAGTGAAGGTTTAAGAATAGTTTAGGTTAATTTTAAATAGGTTAGAAGTTTTTATGTAGCATTTTTTAGTAAGATTTCATTATGGAAGCATTTTAAGTGAGAGGGTTAATGATTTATGTCAAAAAAATAAATAAAATAAATGTAAAAAAATGTATTTGTCTATGTGTAGGTAGTATATGTTTAGGATGTAGTTACTGTTTGTATTGTGCTTACCTATGTGTATTGAAGGGTGGGGCTTGATGTTTAATTTGTCATGTATCAATAGTGGTTAAGATAGGTTAATTGTTAGATAAGGTAGCATACGTTAGTGTTAATGACAGCTAGTGTAGCTTAGTTAGAGTTAGTGTTCTAGTTTTAGGTATTACAATTTGATAAATTAATCATTGTTCTACTCATGAGCTGATACTATTGTGTTAGGTGAGTACATGATGTTCAGTTTGTACTGAGTACATTATAGGAATATGTTCCATTGTCAGAGTCCTCTGGACAACTGTAGGTCGATTATCATGACAATACAGGGATGCAGCAAATGGGGTCCACAATGGTGCATCCCTGTGTTATTAGAATGATGGAGTGGCCCACTCCAGTATTCTCACAGCATTGCACTCTGTCATTCTTAGTCACATATGGCCTTAAATGTGGTTTGTCATCACTCTATTTACACGATGCTGGCCATTGAGCACCACGAGCCTCACCAGATGTGACCCTCTGGTGGTTCCTGGGGATCCTTTCAATGGGACACAAAGTCACCATCCAGCCTACTTTGATATCTGATCATTGGACAACTTATCACATCTAGCACTGTATGTAACACACAACTCACTCACACTAAACCCTGGATTACTTCAAAGGACACACATTATCACACCTACTGGATACATCTGGGTCTTCAAATTGCACCACTTCGCTGATTGGGTAGGGGGCAGGTCCACCTGTAAGTTATGAATGGAAAACCATGCTCAGTGTCATATCACAGTCACTACTGGTGGACAACAAATTTCAGTGTTTACCATTTAAGAGGAGTGAGCTAGTTATCCTTGTGTAAAACAGTGCAACAAACACACCACTACGATCACACGATGACACATACACTCAGGTGAGTGGGAAACAAACATTTGTACACTTACACTGGGCCAGAGACTCATGTAGTGCTACACCCTGCAACAACCATATGTGGGCAATTTATAAAAGATGGAACTCCATGATATAAGAGGGAGTTGTGTACTAGATACATGACAATACCCTGGTGCTTTGCAAGACATTTGACTCAAGTACTCAAACTTGTCTTGCAAGGCACCCAGAGGCACTTTGTGATAGATATACAGCTCAATTATAAGTCTGCAATGATCGTGTGTTGAGTAATCCATGAATGATGTGGCAAAGTTGTCTGATGGTATCAAATGCCCCATTTGCATTTCTCCCTGCTGTGGGTAAGACATAATGGGAAGGGCAGGGATCATGTGCTTCAAATGATTACAATGTTGTGCTATACCTGCATTGCCCAACTTTTTTGACACAATCCATGGAAAACTGGTAGGCTGGTGGTGCTTTGGCATCTCATACATGACACCATGCCGGGGCACACGTGTCGCCATGGCCCCTAAAGTGTGTGGCTTCGTGATGGTTGTTCTTGACTCACCAGACATCTGACCTGTATTGGTATAATGGTTGGACATGTGAACTCATGCCTAGAATGGCACAGATACACTTCATTCTTGTTGCATGCAACCTGTCCACAAGCATTGCATGCAGCACTCCAACTCATCTGCTACTTTCATTCAAGATCAGTGAACAGTAAATAGTATGCCAATGGGTGACTCATCAACAGGTCTGCCGATCTCAACACCAAGATGGTCAAGCAGATCCTGCTCCCTGGCCACCAGATCTGCCCATCGATGCTTGAGCTGGTACTCATTCCTGCTGCTCATGTAGACCCTCTTCAGGTGGTGGAGACCCTTGCCCCACTGCAGCTGCCTGGCCTCTGTCTGGTAGCACTGGATGATCCAGTCCCCATCTCCAGCATCATCAGCAGGTAGTGGGCTACCAGCCAGACAAATGCACCCAGCTCATCTTCTCCCATCCTGGTCAACCTCCCCCTACCAGACACGTAGTAATAGTAGAGGTTGACCCCAAATATGTAGAAAAAAGACAGTGACACAACGGGAGCTGGGGTGTATGTAGCCTGCATATCCTGATGAGTCAACTGTGCTAGGAGGGAGGGGAGGAGTGGTCACTCACACCTTAATGGGCTGTGCCTGCCCCCACACAATGCAGTCTCCAACCCCCTGGTGTGTGTCTGGGACCTGGCCTGGGCAAGGCAGGATTTGTAAAACTTATAAGTTTGAGGATGGGCCCCATGGGAGAATCACCTGGATTGCGTGGTCCAACAGGGTTGTGGAATTGCCACACGCCGCGGTTCCACCTAAATCTCCTCAGTGCTGCCAACAACCCTGTTGGACCCTGCAATCCAGGTGATTCTCCCATGGGGCCCATCCTCATAATTCATGGAGGGTTCCTTAACCAAAATATTCCCTAATTGGGACTACTAAGTATTTAATGGATTAGGTAGGTGTTTTCGGGCCTGAAGAATCGCACTAGATCACTTTTTTGACTACTAGCGACAAACATGTTGACCAAGATATAGGAATAGCACAGGGTTTCCTGTGTCTATGTGCACTAACCTTTATATTAAGAGATTTAGTGACTGCCAAGAACTTTTCTTGATTATTTTAGGGGAGTTTTGACATTGTTCCATTGCCTCCCCGATATACGTTTTTAATTATGTCGGAGGTCAAATACCTAATTAAAATATGTTACACCTCGAGGCATTTTTAACTGTTTTTTCTTTTGTTATACCAATCCAGTATTCATATTTTTTTGACCAGCTTGTCATTATCTGCAAAAGATCTCTGGCAAAGAGCCCCCTCGTGGGCCCGCCAGGCATTGCAGCGCCGGCCTGACGAGGAGCAGAGCCCTATGATGAAGCATGTCACCGAATGGTGAGTGAGGGCTCTTGCTTCAAAGATTTTGACTCTCAGGGACCTGTGATTTATGGTTACATTTTGTATATTGGAACTGTGTATATACTTTTTTGACTTAGAAGCTTAGGGAGATCTATACACAGGACTAGGACGTTGTTTCCAAACCTCCCGCTGTCTACTGTGTCCCCATTTTGATTTTTATAGAGGATTTGTAAAACAACAGAGACTTTCCTTTGAAGTAGGCCTACTTCAAAGGCTTAGTGTGGTATAAGAAGAGCCCCCAAAACTAATGAAAACTAGATCACTTCTGGAATCAAGAGGAACCTTCGGCAAGGAGAAGAGCTGAGGAGAAGTGCTGCCTTGTCTGTGACTGTGCTTTGTGGCATTCCTGCTTGTGAAGAATCTCCAAGGGCTTGAACTGAGCTTGCCTCTTATTGTTGAAGTCTCGGGCCATCAAAGACTTACCCTGCAAGCACCTGGACTCTCTACTGAGACTCCTGCCCTGCCAAGTAGTACCCTATCCTGGGGCCATGAAAGATGAAGCTGGCAGACAAAGATTGAAAATCCACGCACAGACCACCGTGTAGGCAAATTTCCAATGCACCTTCCGTGACGCAGCTGGTAAACAACATGCCGCCCGCTTCGCAGCTGAAATCAACGCTCCACCTACATCACGGCTGGAAGGTCGATGCAAAGCGGCTGGAGAAACGACAAGCAACACCCACTATAGGAGGCTGATAATGATGCAAACCCCACGCAGCGGGGATTTGTGATACCATGCGACCAGATTTTCAACGCAACATCGCTGGGTGCGGAAAAACATTGCAAAGCCTGCCCAGACTTGAGGTGACCTGACCGGTGGAGGAATGATGCACATGCTCGCTTGCAATGAGAAATAGACGCATCGCTGGCCTTTTTCGATGCACACTTGTGCGTGCAGCTTTATTTTGACGCTACCCAGATACTTTTGTGAAATAGCATTCTCACTGTTTTCTAAGGATTGAGACTCTTATTCTTTGAAAATTCATAACTTGACTTGTGTATGTTGGATTTATGTTGTTCTGCTCTTGTTTTGTTTGGATAAATAGTCCCTATTTTTCTAAACCTGTGTTGTGTCATTTTGTAATGTTTTCACTGAGTTACTTTGTGTGTTGGTACAAATACTTTACACATTGCTTCTGAAGTTAAGCATGCCTGCTCGTGTCAAGCTACCAAGGGGGTGAGCGGGGGTTAACTGAGTGTGATTTTCCTTTACCCTGACTAGAGTGAGGGTCTTTGCTTGGACAGGGGGTAACGTGACTGCCAACCAAAGACCCCATTTGTAACACTCAGAATGTATGTACCATGCATTGTGTAGTGCACCTTTGTATCAGTGTGCTTTCACTGTAGGGGACATGACACATCCTCACAACACAATGGGGTCAGATGTGGTGGCAACATGGTAGCACTACAGAGCCTGGACATCCCAGCCAGTTTGACACATGTCATTACAGATGAAGTGCAACATCACAATGCACAACATAGTTCCAACATTGTTAGAACTGTGCTGCAACATTTTGACTATGCAGGAATTCACCATGTGTGACATGTTACTAGGCAACCCTTTGCTGTCTCCTGCACCAGTGGCTAATATGCAGTCGTGCACCAACACTACCAACCGTGCACCAGGGTGCTTGGCTAGCGTCCCTGTGGAAGTTGATGTATCTGTGCAGGAATGGACACCTCCCTATACATATGCTGTTTTGATAGACAATTGGCTCTTTCTGTGTGTGCAGCAGTATGCAGCATGCATTTGGATTGCACATTCATATGAGTTCAAATCACAGTCTATTTCCTTATTGCATCCTGAAAACAGCACCCCTGGGGTGGTGCTTGATGTTGGCACTGCCTGAGGTTTTAAGGGACACCTGCATCATCATGCTATGTATCTTCTGGTGAGAGACCGACAGCAACACACAGTGCTCACCCCTTCTCCGCTAAGTGCTGCATGGGAGATTGGGCGATATACAATGTGGTTCAAATCGCAAAAGAGTGGTCATCCGCAAACTTGTACATACAGTGCAGTCCATGACAATTGCACTGGGGGCTCTTACATAGGTCCATTAGTGAGCCTGAGTGGCAGCTTATGTTTGTGCCAGCCACCAGGTGTCCAAGAGTGTGTATACCATTGTTTCAGGATGATCAACATTACTACCAGTGTCTCTCCTATCTTCCAAAACATGATTCAGCATATATACTGTCAACACATGCACAGTGCAGGCTATGGGATGGGGCTCAGCTACTTAGCAAATGTGTCTCTTGGGACAGTGCATGTAAGGTCAGTGATTTCCTAAATACTCCTACAAGGTCCCACTATGGCATCCGTGATCTGAACTGTCTAACAGTGACTCTGTCCCATGATGGGCCATTTATTGTTTATGGTACTGCTATGATGGTGTTGTGGGTCAGTAAGTGGTGCATGTGAGGTGGCACTACAGGAGGTGTGGTGCCACTTCTCACAAATCACGCACATGGTATGTGATGGGTATTAATGTTGTATTCCTATGTGTGTGACCCAATACCTCAGGCGGATGTAAATGCACACTACAGGTAAATGAGGTGTCTGGCATTTGATGTTTGTTCTGGCAGTGACTTGCACATCATGATTTGAGGGATCTGTGCCGATGTGAGACTTACATAACATGAGCATGGTGTATGCCATTGACATTGCTGTGCTTTTCGTTGTCTGGTGTAATGTGTGTATTGTACATAGTAGGCAACCTGTGGGCACTTGCAGTGGTTTGTGTAGTTCTTCTGTTGGCAAAGGGTACATATCTGCACCTTTTCTTTACATGGTGTGCCTGTCAATTTGTGAGTGTGTTACGTACATGTGGGTGTATGTGTTTGTGGTGTGCACTGAATGTTCTGTACTGCAGCATGGTGCATATGTGTTGTAACATGCATATCTGTGTTACCCTGGCCATAATTTTTTGAAGTGGTGTCCTACAGGTTTGGTGTGTTGTGTGTATATTGCTAGGTTTGTTGATTTACTCACACGTAGATCTTTTCCATTTTGGCCATCCTGGAAGTGCTCTTTGATCCTGCTATGCCAGAATATGAAGGTGTCATGAACATTCCCAGGATACTTGGCCAAAATGTTTTTGAATAATCCTTGTTGCTTCACTATGGCCTGCACATTAATGGAATGTGTGCCCTTGCGATTCCAGTATAAGTGCTCTGTTGCTGCAGGTGGCACTAGTCGGACATGGGTGCAGTCCACTGCACCAAGTACATGTGGGAAGCCATGAAATTGGTAGATCCCCTGTTTTATCTCCTGCTGCTTTTGCGTGGTGTTGGGGAAGCTGATGTGGCAGGGCGATTATAGCGTCTAACACCTTTGGAAGGACCACAGAGAATGACGGCCGTGACACACCAACAACCAGGACACCCATTGTTTGAAATGAACAACTTGCCAGCATGTGCTAGACAGCCAGCAGCTTTGTCACAAGTGGTATATTGTGTGGGGTCTGCAAGCTGACTGTGATTTGTGGCTCAATGTAGTGCAGAAGGTATAGTATGGCTTGCCGGTTGAGTCTGTATGTCCTAATAATGTCTTGCTTCCTGAGGTCAAGGAGGGTTGCCCTGTTTCTGAATACCCTCTCCTTCCTTCTGAGTTGGCTTTGTGGGCCACGTTGTGGTGGTTGCTGTTGTTGTTCCTGTCCTCTGCGTCGTCTTGCAAGCTGGAGCAGTAGCTTTTCCATCTTCTCCTGTGGGTTTGTAATGTTGCTTCTGTGAGTTTTCCTTACGTAGTGGTGTGTGGAACTCATTTTTACAACTGGTCTGACCCAGGCATTAAAATGTGATGCTAATCAGAGTTAATGTCATTGTTTGGGTCCGCCTCCCACCCGTGCATCATTTTTGCCTGGGTGGATAAATATGGCGCTAGGGGCTTTGAGTCATTTTTTAGGCAGGAATGCCTACCTTGCATCTCATTGACACAAGGAGGTTTCACGCATCCAAAAAGTGACGTGAACTCTAATATTTGGATGCTAGACTGGTCTAGCGTCAAAATATAAATATGGAGTTAAGTTTGCACTGAATTAGCATAAAACAATGACACTAATTCATCGCAAACAGAATATAAATATGGGCCTCAATCGTCATTGGCATTTACTTCTTCCTAAGTGAACCACATCATGCTGATCACTCAGAAAGAGCTAACAACAATAATTATTATCCATATATCTCCCATTGTCCCTTCCCCTTGGGAGGTATGGCATTGTTACAGGTTCCATGGTCTGCCACTTATGCAAAATTGTATGTGCATGCACTCACACTCAACACGTGTGAGGCCTCCCTGGGCCACAGTACCATGAGTCAGCTACTTTGGCCTGTGTTGCATTACTCAACATTTATCAGTATACACAGGACGAGGCAAAGTGCCCTTACATGCTTTGGGTACTCTCATTCAAGGAATTGGGTTGCCCTTTTGCATCGTTGTGTGGCACAAGTACAATGCAAATCCATGATGAATATGGGCATGAGTATCTATCTCGTATGGGTAACTATCCAGAATTATGTATTATTCATTATCTTTTGTGTGAGCAGTGAGGTATTCACATTAGGTAATGATGTTGTCATAGGTACTTTGCAACATTTATGTGGATAAGTGGCGCAGTGTTTTGGCCTCACATGCCTCACACATCCCATTCGTAGGCCATAAGTGTTTGTGTACTTTTCAAAAATTACACTGTGTGTATATCAAGAGAATGCAGATTGTTTACACACTTAGACATTACATTACCAAACTACACATTGCTTATCATACTATTGCAATGGATTTAATTGGTATACATGCACATACATGTGCAATTAGCTTTAGCTCACTGTTATTCAGCTTCAAAAAAGTGGGTTTGTATTTTTGAATTCTATTATTTATGTAGACTTTTGAAAACACCCACACAAATCTCATGTTTTTTTTAATTGTTTGGATTTATTGTAGAGGTTCAGATCCTCACATTACAACATGTGTGTAGTTCAATTATTTCAGTCAACAGATATGCTAAATTATAATGTATTCTGCACCGAAAATACATTTGGATACATACACATGTGACTTCACATTTACATGTGTTTTTTTTAGATAAGTGTGAAGAAACCAATTGCTATTAGAAAATGTAGCATATTATTGTGGACTGTACTGGGTTCCAAAAAGGGGGCATGATGTCCTGCACAGGACAGATAAAACAACTGGTCAGAGGGTATTCACAAATGTTTATTGGGAAGTTCTTCTTCAAAACTGGGTAACTATAAATCTTCCTCCTCTGATGAGTGTTACCCCTCCCCTGGAAGTTGTGATGTTAGAATAGGAGGCAGCTGAGTGATGTTACTAACCTCAGGCATACAAACAGACAGACAATGTAAATGCCATGTTCTCAACAACATTTGTGTGTGCCAGTAAGGCTGGTTAGCCGGAAAGCAACAATGTTGCTATTGAGGGCATTCGTTGAAGCTATGTAGGAGTCAATCTTGGCCTCCAGATGGCTATATGGATGTATTGATGCCACCTAGGTGCCGGACAACATTACTTGTGTCAGAAGTAGAAGGCTGGTGTTCTTTTTCTTCTGCATAATGCCACCAGCAATGTCAGCTAGTGACTCATCAGTTGCATGCAGCCAAGAGTAGTTGTCTGAGTTTGCCTTTGTCAACATCTTATTAGGGTTAAGACACATACGGGCTCCTTCAAGAGTGCCTGTTATGGTCTACATCCCCAAATGGACTTCATCAGCCATTTTCTGTTGGACTCCTACCACTCGCTATTGAAATGTAACTGGGGGATCCTCAAAGTCCTCAGCTGTTATGTGAAAGGTTCATGGCCCATGTCTAATCTGTGTTGGTTCATCTGGAGATCCAACAAAGTCATCTTCCCTTGCCAATACCGGAGGAGAAGATTCCAAAGTGTCCAGGAGCTCTTAAAAGGTGTCTTCACCCAATGGGGGGCATCATGGTGTCCTCAACAGGTTGGACAGGCTGATCTGTAGGAAATGTTGTTTGTCCCTCTGGAAAGAAATAGAAATATGCTACAAAGATCCCATGATTGCATATGACATAAGTGATAGCTGTAAGATCCAGACATAATTTTTTTCACTTTCAAGTACACATTGATATGAGGAGCATACAAGTTTGTACAAGTGACTATGTCCATGTGGTACTATTGTTGCTTTTCACATACCAATACATGCACATTGGTCACACAACCTCAAAAGTCACTTGGGGACCTATTTGTGTACATTTCACACAATGCAGCACAGTTAGGCAGCTGCAGATTCCTTCGCTCGCTCGCTGCTCCTGGGATTTCCCGCCGCTGCCTCCCTGCGGCCCCGCCCCCCTGTGATTCCATTCGCCGGACCGCTCCCACCACCCAGTTGCTCCTCCCTCCCGGCTCCTTACTTAAGGGGACCGTAGGGGACCACAGAGTGTGACCGCTCAGCCCTCCACAGGGCTTGGTCGCCCCACTCACTGCTGCCGCTCCTGCCTGCCTTTGCCGCCTCCTGCCTGCAGATTCCTTCGCTCGCTCGCTGCTCCTGGGATTTCCCGCCGCTGCCTCCCTGCGGCCCCGCCCCCCTGTGATTCCATTCGCCGGACCGCTCCCGCCACCCAGCTGCTCCTCCCTCCCGGCTCCTTACTTAAGGGGACCACAGAGTGTGACCGCTCAGCCCTCCACAGGGCTTGGTCGCCCCACTCACTGCTGCCGCTCCTGCCTGCCTTTGCCGCCTCCTGCCTGCAGATTCCTTCGCTCGCTCGCTGCTCCTGGGATTTCCCGCCGCTGCCTCCCTGCGGCCCCGCCCCCCTGTGATTCCATTCGCCGGACCGCTCCCGCCACCCAGCTGCTCCTCCCTCCCGGCTCCTTACTTATGACGCCCCCAGAGCGACCGCGCAGCGGACGCGCGCAGCGGGAGCTCCGACTGAGCGCCGAAGGTGCGCCAAAGGTAAGCCCGTCTGCACCCGTCCGCGCCTGGACCGCGCCCAGCGCCAGACCCCCTGGTCCTCGCCCTCGCCAGCACACCCTGCACAGCTACGATGCCAGAACCCTCCACGCACTCAACGCCGGCCGAAACACCGCCTGCTACCGAGCCACCCCGAGACGCACCCACGGACCCTTCACCTGCCTGACCTGCCGCTTCACCAGCCTACGACCCAACACTGCACCTACTAAACCGAGCCCCAGCAACAAACACCTGATGTGCATCCTGCTCAACACCCGCTCCGTTCACAGGCATGCCGTTGAACTCTGGAACCTCCTCGACTCGACAGCACCAGACATCGCCTTCCTGACAGAAACCTGGATGAACGCCTCCTCAGCACCCGACGTCGCCATCGCCGTCCCAGAAGGCTACAAAATCACCAGGAGGGACCGCGTCAACCAGACAGGAGGAGGCATCGCCATCATCCACAAGAACACCATCCGCATCACGACCAACTCTGATGACACCTTCACCTCCGCCGAACACCTCCACTTCCAGATACACACCAACCCCAAGACCACGCTCAGAGGCACCCTCATCTACAGACCACCGGGACCACGCACACAGTTCAGCGAAGACATCACAGACTTCGTCAGCCCCCACGCCATCAATTCCACCGACTACATCCTCCTGGGGGACCTCAACTTCCACCTGGAGGACGACAAGGACCGCAACACCACTGCTCTACTGGACAACCTGGCCAACCTCGGACTCAAGCAACTGGTAACCACCCCTACACACCACGCCGGCCACACGCTTGACCCAGTCTTCTCATCCAGCAAATATGTCACCTTCAGCCACTCCACCAATCTCCAGTGGACTGACCACAGCTGCGTCCACTTCAGCTTCAGTAAAACGACGACCCACCACCACCCCCAACAAACCCCCCGCAGGAGCTGGAACAAGATCACCGGCGACCAGCTCACCACCTTCCTCAGCCAGAACCCCCCCACCAGCTCAACGGACCCCAACGAAGCCGCCAACAACCTCACACAGTGGATCACCAACTGCGCAGACGCCCTCGCACCACTGAAGAAGAACCCCCCCAGCAGACGCAGCAGCAAGAAAGCCTCCTGGTTCACCGACGAGCTCATCACCTCCAAGAAGAACTGCCGCTCCCTGGAGAACACCTGGCGCACCAACCAGACCACAGACAACATGACGGCCCTCAAACACGCCACCCGCAAACACCACCAACTGATCCGCGCAACAAAGAAGACAGCCTTCAAGGAACGACTGGACAACAACACCCACAACAGCAAGGAACTCTTCAGCATCGTCAAAGAGCTCTCCAACCCCGACGCCGGAAACAATGACATCACTCCCTCGCAAGACATCTGCGACTCCCTCGCAGCCTTCTTCCACGACAAGATCGCCAACATTCACAACAGCTTCGGCCCACCAACCACAAACCCCACCACCGAACCGATGCCCCCCACCGCCACCCTCCGCACCTGGACCCCAGTCAGCACCGAAGACACAACACGCACAATGAACACCATCCACTCCGGATCCCCTACGGACCCCTGCCCACACCACATCTTCAACACGGCTGACCACATCATCGCACCCCACCTCCGTGACATCGTCAACGCCTCCTTCCACACCGCCACCTTCCCGGAGTGCTGGAAACACGCCGAGATCAGTGCCCTGCTGAAGAAACCAACTGCAGACCCCTCCGACCTCAAGAACTACTGCCCCATCTCGCTCCTCCCGTTTCCTGCCAAAGTCATCGAGAAGACCGTCAACAGACAGCTAGCTGCCTTCCTCGAGACCAACGGATCCCTCGACCACTCGCAATCCGGCTTCCGAGCCAACCACAGCTCGGAGACCGCCCTCATCGCAGCCACAGACGACATCAGATCCCTAATGGACAATGGGGAAACTGCGGCCCTCATCCTCCTGGACCTCTCCGCAGCGTTCGACACTGTCTGCCACCGCACCCTGGTACAGCGCCTGAACAACACCGGCATCCAGGGGAAGGCCCTGGAGTGGATCGCCTCATTCCTCGCCGGAAGAATCCAGAGAGTCCGCCTCCCCCCGTTCCGGTCAGCGGCCACCAAAGTCATCTGCGGAGTTCCACAAGGGTCATCGCTCAGCCCCACCCTCTTCAACGTCTATATGAGCCCCCTCGCAACCATCGCACGTCAACACAACCTCAAGATCATCACCTACGCCGACGACACCCAGCTGATCCTCTCCCTCACCAGCGACCCGGACGCCGCCAGAGCCAGCCTACACGAAGGGATGAAAGACGTCGCCGAATGGATGAAGAACAGCCGCCTGAAACTGAACTCAGACAAGACGGAGGTCCTCATCCTGGGATCATCACCATCTGCCTGGGACGACTCCTGGTGGCCCCCCGCCCTGGGAGCCACCCCCAAGCCAACGGACCACGCTCGCAACCTAGGCTTCATCCTGGACTCCTCCCTCTCGATGACCAGACAAGTCAACGCCGTCTCATCTTCATGCTTCAACACCCTGCGCATGCTTCGAAAGATCTTCCGGTGGATCCCCACCGAGACCAGGAAGACGGTCACCCAGGCCCTCGTCACCAGTCGGCTGGACTACGGGAACGCCCTCTACGCCGGCACTGCCGCCAAACTCCAGAAGAAACTCCAACGGATCCAGAACGCCTCAGCACGACTCATCCTGGACATCCCCCGACACAGCCACATCTCCGAACACCTGAGAGACCTGCACTGGCTCCCCGTCAACAAAAGAATCACGTTCCGACTCCTCACCCACGCACACAAGGCCCTCCACGACCTGGGCCCCAAGTTCCTCAACAGCCGCCTGACCTTCCACAAGCCCACCCGCCAGCTCCGCTCCGCCAGCCTCGCTCTCGCCACCGTCCCCCGCATCCGCAGAGCCACCGCCGGAGGAAGATCCTTCTCCTACCTGGCAGCCAAGACATGGAACTCCCTCCCCATCCACCTCCGGACAACGCAAGACCATCTCGCCTTCAGGAAGCAACTCAAGACCTGGCTGTTCGAGCAGTAGCGTTTCCCCCCCCCCCAGCGCCTTGAGACCCTCCGGGTGAGCAGTGCGCTATACAAATGCCTTTGATTGATTGATTGATTGCCCTGCCTCAAATAGCTAGTGCAGGAGCGGGCCACATTGATCAAGTAACTGCATTTCTGCTCTTTTCCTGTGCTGAAGCAAAATTTGCTGCTGGGCACCACTACAGGGACCATGGCACAATATAACAAGGTTGCCTACATTTTCTTTAGCCGTCATTTTGCCCACGAGCACTAGCAAAGATATGTAATACACCATATATTGTTTTACCTCACACATACCTGCACTTACCTTCTACAAAGCACAAGACACCAAGCGCCCTGATGTAATATATTGCATGCAAATTGTGAATTATTGCATCCTAGGAGTAAATTTTCACAAACATGCACACAACACCACACACCAAGCCACCTTGCTGCACTACATGAAATGTGAAGGCCGTGTATATACAAAAATTCACATTTTTTAGGGGCATCTGTAGTTTTCTTACACACACAAAATCATCTCTAGAATTTAAGAAAGGATCATCTCTGAAGTATGTAGCCTCCTTCATAACTGGAAGTATGCAACAGCTGAAGCTCACTCCATTCCCTCAGAAACCAAAGAGCTCATCTGCAGGGACTGCAAGGTTCCTCACTCAGCCCCACTCTCCCAAACCTATACTTTACCAAGCATCATTCAGACTCAGGGATTCCACATCATCTCTTACACTGATGACACCCAGGAGGTCATTCTGACCCCGGCGGTAAAAACCGCCGGGGCCGGGGTCGGCGGTAGCACCGCCAACAGGCTGGCGGTGCTCCGCCGGGCATTCTGACCTCGGCGGTACAGCCGCGGCCAGAAGCGGAAAGCCGGCGGTGTACCGCCGACTTTCCGCTGCCCATGGGAATCCGCCATGGCGGTGCAGCTTGCTGCGCCGCCATGGGGATTCCGACCCCCTCACCGCCATCCTGTTCCTGGCGGTTCCGCCCGCCAGGAACAGGATGGCGGTGAGGGGTGTCGTGGGGCCCCTGGGGGCCCCTGCAATGCCCATGCCAATGGCATGGGCACTGCAGGGGCCCCCGTAAGAGGGCCCCACTTTGTATTTCAGTGTCTGCTTTGCAGACACTGAAATACGCGACGGGTGCCACTGCACCCGTCGCACATCCTCCACTCCGCCGGCTCCATTCGGAGCCGGCATCCTCATGGAGGGATGTTTCCCACTGGGCTGGCGGGCGGCCTTTTGGCGGTCGCCTGCCAGCCCAGTGGGAAACCCAGAATGACTGCCGCGGTCTTTTGACCGCGGTACGGTCTTCTGGCGGTTCCCTCCAGGCGGGCGGCTCCCGTCGCCCGCCGGGGTCAGAATGACCCCCCCAGATCATTTAATAACTTGCAGGAGACACCCCAAAAACCTGTCCATCATCCTGGACACCAACCTCACCAAAGACATCAATTTGCCACTATCACCTCCACCTGCTTTCACATATTTCATATGGTCAGAAATGTCTTCATATGGTTCCCTTATGATGCCTACACCCACACCAATACCCTCTACTACAGCATTTGCGCACACCTGCCACACCTGCTACACAAGGGGCAAACTATCTAACACAACACGACCAGACTATTACTCAACATCCCTTGCACATGCACATCACCTCATGCAAAGAGACTAGGGCCCTCATTACAACCCTGGCGGTCGGTGTTAAAGGGGCAGTAATACCGCAAACAGGCCGGCGGAAAAGAAAATGTGATTACGACCGTGACGAAAACCGCCAACATAGACAGCCACTTTAACACTCCAACCGCCACGGCGGTAGAAACAAACAGTGCGGCGGACACCGGCAACAGACAAGCGGAAGACAAAGTACCACCCACTGTATTACAAGAGGCCTATCCGCCACCTTTTCTGGGGCGGAACCAACGCTATCAAAAGCACGGCGGAAACAGTACACAGAAGGGTAAACACTCATCTCTCGACACCCAACGAGGAACCAGGACGCCATGGAGCCTGAACTTCAGGTGTTACCCATGTTGGTTTACCTCCTCTTCTACCAGGAGTACGAATGGTAGCGGCGGCGACCACGGTGAGTACTGCACCTACAACACAGGGGAGGAAAGAGAGTGACACACACGCAACACGCAACACCCCCACCCTCACCCACAACATACACACAAATACATGCAGCAACATTACATATACACCCCCAGCCCCCTGGAAGAACACAAGGACATAAGGAAATGATTGTAACAATTGTAATCATGAAACATCCGTTAGTCAAAACTCCAAATTCAGTATATACAAATATGTACATCAACTACACAATTCCGGATAGTGTACTAATCATTGTCCGTGGACCACTGGGCCCAAAATGCATGGGCGAAGCCCACACATGATACCTGACTCGAAACGGAGAGAACACTGCTGGGGCATCAGATCGAAAATACACAGGTACCTGTGGGGTGGGGGGCACCACAGCCTGATGAACGCACAATGCCACTGCTGCACGAGGGGGCTCCATGCCCACTGCTGTATCCTGGGGAGTGCAAAGCCACAGTCTCTCAAGTCCCTCCAGTGGGTGGTTTGCCAACTGCTTTATCCTCGGGAGTGAAAAGCCACAGTCTCTCAAGTCTCTCCAGTGGGTGGTTTGCCCACAGCTTTATCCTGGGGAGTGCAAAGCCACAGTCTCTCAAGTCTCTCCAGTGGGTGGTTTGCCCACTGCTTTATCCTGGGGAGTGCAAAGCCACAGTGTCTCAAGTGGATAACAGTCTCCACTGGTTCTGTAGGGGGGCTTGGTGCCCAGAGTGCTTCATCCTGCCAAGGACTGAGGTAGTGGATGTATCTCTCCACTGGTTCTGGAGGGGGCCCGGTGCCCAGAGTGCTTCATCCTGCCAAGGACTGAGGTAGTGGATGTATCTCTCCACTGGTTCTGGAGGGGGCCCGGTGCCCAGAGTGCTTCATCCTGCCAAGGACTGAGGTAGTGGATGTAATACTCCACTGGTTCTGGAGGGGGCATGGTGCCCAGAGTGCTCCAAGTGCAGTGTGGCTGGTACAATTCCCTCACCTGGGTGTGCATGCCACAAGATTGGTGAGGTTCAGGTAGCATGATACGCCATGGAGGCAGCGACATACCCCACACTGCTGCGGCTGCGCCTTCCACCTGCAGGTGCAAACAGTGATGGATGTCATGGCTCATGGAAGCTGCCCAGGGTCCAGGCACTCTCCTCCAGCCTCAGACGACTGCCCACTGGGGATGGTAGCCATGTCAGCGGTGGTGTCTGTGTCCGAGGACGCCGCAGGGCCGGTGGTGGTGCTTGCGGCGGTGTCTGTGGTGCTGGTGGCGGTGCATGGCTCAGCACGTGCTGAGGGACACAGCAGGACGTCTCCTGCAGCCTCGGATGGCTGCCCACTGGGGAAGAGGCTGGGGACTGTCGCTGAGGCTGTAGACGTGCCGGGCGGTGCAGGTGGTGGTGCTTGTGTCGGTGTCCATGGCGGCGGTGCCTGCGGCAGTGTCTGTGGCGGCGGTGCTGGTGCATGGGTCAGCACCTGCTGAGGGACACAGCAGGACGTCTCCTGCAGCCTCGGACAGCTGCCCACTGAGGAAGAGGCTGGGGACTGTCGCTGAGGCTGTAGACCTGCCGGGGGCGGTGCAGGTGGCGGTGCAGGTGGCGATTGTTGTGGCGGGGCAGCTAGCGGTGATCACTGCACAGGTTGGCGTGGTCGTAGACAGAAAGTGTGACATTGGTCCCTCAGTCGGTGCCACAATGCCCTCTCCTGACCTGATCTTCTGCTTTTGGGCCTTCCCCAGCATTGATGGTGCAGCAGTTGTCTTGCCACTATCCCCTTTGGTTTTTGCTGAGCCCTTAGTGGCTGGTAGTTTCGGCTTCTCCTTCTGGGATGTGGGCAACTTTTTCACCTTGGTAGATGGCGGAATGTCCTTGCTCTCACTACGTGGCACACTGGCAGCCCTGATGGGTGGCGCACTCGATGACCCCGCAGTTGCTGGCACCATTGTGCCTGGGGATGTGGTGGCTGAGGTGCTGGGCTGGGACCTGGAAAGCCTGGCCCTATGGGAAGGACGGGGGGGAGGTGTAGAGAAGAGGTCAATGTTAGCCAGGAAGAGTTTTTTAGACACACTGGGATGGGAAGATGGAGGGGGTTTGGGAGTGGAGGTAGAGGTAGTGGTTGTAGGAAGTGTACGTCTGCTGAATTTGGGTGAAGGTGCACGGGCCGGAAGCTGTTGTGAGGTGGATGGGTGTTGGGTGGGTGTGTGCCTGCGTTTGTGTACTTTGGGAGGAGGGCTCACTGACACACTGGGAGAGGACACTGGGGATGTGTGAATGGTAGTGGGGTTGGTGAGTGCACGTGAGCGGTGTGTGGTGATGGGCGTGCTGGTGATGGAGGTATTGGCTGAGGATGTAGTGCATGCAGGTGTGAGTGGAGACGAGACAGGGAGGGAGGAGGAGGATGTGGAGGAGGGGGACACAGTGGAGGCAGTGGAAGTTGGTGTGTCTGCATGGGTCTGGTGCTTGTGTGAGTGCCTGTGGGATGTGTGGTGCTTATGTTTGCCATGTCCACTCTTGTGTGTTGATGAGTATGCATGCTGGTCTGATGGTGTGCTTTGGATAGGCTGAGGTACAGGGGATTGGGTCTGGGTGGAGGAAGTTGGAGGGGGGAGGCTGGACACAGGGACAATGGCTGCCATCAGTGCTGAGGCCAGAGCCTGAAATGCTCTCTGTTGGGCTGCCTGCCCAGAATGAATACCCTCCAGGTATGTATTTGTTTATTGCAAATGCCTCTCAACACCCTAAATGGTATTCACAATGGTAGATTGCCCAACAGTGAAGGGATCTCAGGAGGTCAATAGCCTCCTCACTGAGGGCAGCAGGGCTGACTGGGGCAGGGCCTGAGGTGACTGGGGCGAAGGAGATGCCCACCTTCCTGGGTGAGCGGGCACGGGACACATGATGAGGGGCTGCTGGGAGGGCGGTGCTGGTAGGGGAGGTGGCGGCTGTACCAACCACCGCATGGGAGCTCCCATCAGAGGAGGAGTTGCTGTCACTGCTGTCTCCTCCTGTCCCTGCCGTGGAGCTCCCCTCGCCCTCCGTCCCACTGGTGGCTTCAGACTCCGTTGCTTCGCCCTCCAGGGCCAAGTGAGCTGCAGCTCCCTCCTGCTCCGGTGCCAATGCTACTTATTGCACACAAGAACAGGGAGACCACAAAAAAGGGGGAGGAAGACAGAAGAAAGACATGTTCAGTGCATGCAACACCACTACCGTTGGCGGACACAACACCCAGGGAGCAGCCCTATGCACTACACCATGCACTGACAGTTCCTAGAAATTTCATCTGACCATGGGGTACGAGGCCTAAGACCAATTGCTGCACACCTGGAAGTCACAGGAGCCTGACTAAATGTAGATGGCTCTTACCACTGGTGGGTTTGGGGTGCCACATGGCCTGCCTCACAAGGGACCTTGCCTACCAAGTTCGCCCTGGCCTAGGGGAACCCACTGCCCACCTCCCCCACCCAGACACCTCGTAATGCACACTGAGCCTGCTGAATGAGAGCATACTCACCCTCTTGTGTCTGCTGTGATGCCCTCAAGCAACCATCCAACTCTGGATAGGCCACGGCCAGGATCCGGAACATCAGGGGGGTCATGGTCCGACAGGCACCCCTCCCACATTGGGAGGCCATCCCCAGCTGGGCCTCCGCCGTCTTCTTGCTCCAGGGGCGCAGGTCCTCCCATCTTTTACGGCAGTGGGTGCTCCATCTGTGGTAGACCCCCAGGGTCCGGACGTCCTTGGTGATGGCACGCCAAATGCCCGTCTTCGGGTAGGTGCTGACCTAGAGGAATGGTACAGGGGAAAAAGGAACTTACTTACCCGCCGGACCGTCATACTCATTGCCCCCCAGGTCCAACCCATGCCCTGACGCACATACACTCCCCATCCGCACATGCAGGCCTCGCCCCCCCCCATGTATCTTCCATCCACACCACTCAAAACAGGCATTACCCATGCAGCATGCTCACAGTATACTCACCTGTATGTCTGGAGGACCGTACAGTTGCGTGTACTGGGGGAGGACCCCATTCACTAGTTTCTCCAACTCCTCCAAAGTGAAGGCAGGTCCCTTTCCCCAGGCACATGAGCCATCATCGCTTCCAGACACAGGTCACAACAGCACTTGCAGTGTAGGTCCTCTTCTGTTGAAGGTCAGGAATCAAGTGAGTGAACAGGCATAAAATGGCGGTCACGTCTGCGGCGGTATGTACCGTCACCACCGGCGTGCATCGTCATTGGCTCCTGGGACCCATAGGGCCCAATCTTAACCAATGCAGAATTGCGCCACGGTCTTCGACCGTGACGGTGTACAAGGCCAGCGCAGTTACCTCATATCCCCTTGTCCCACCTTACAGGTCAGGCAGCCGCCATTTCAGGAAGCCACATGGGATGCATGTTAACTGTGTCACACCTAGCTAGGCTGGGAATATAGACAGATACCGGCACATTGCGGATTAATAACGTTTCTCCAAACAACACATTGTGATACCTCAGTGATGGATGACTCTCTGCTCGCTGTTCTCCTCCATAGGGCGCGTCCGCTGGGGCAGGTGATGAGATGGCGGCATCCTCCGGTGTACAGACCCCTGGTGGACCTGTCGACAATGGAAGAGAGACACATCCTACTCACATACAGATTGATGTGCAACAATCCTGGAACTGTGTGCCCAGTTGGAGCCAGACCTGATTTCATCTATCCGCCATCCCACAGGAATCCCCCCTCTAGTGCAGGTCCTGTCTGTACTCCATTTCCTGGCCAGTGGATCTTTTCAAACAACAGTGGCCATGGCATCAGAGATGTCCCAGCCAATGTTCTCTAACTTGTTGTCCAGAGTGTTGTCTGCCCTGCTGAAACACATGAGCAGCTACATCGTGTTCCCTCAGGTGGAGGATTTGCCCACAGTGAAAGGTGACTTCTATGCCCTGGGACATATCCCCAACATCATTGGTGCCATTGATGGTACACATGTGGCATTTGTACCCCCTGCAGGAATGAACAGGTGTATAGAAACCAGAAGAGCTACCATTCAATGAATGTGCAGATGGTGTGTTTGGCAGACCAGTACATCTCCCATGTCAATGCCAAGTATCCTGGATCTGTGCATGACGCTTACATTTTGAGGAATAGCAGCACCCCTTATGTGATCGGGCAACTTCAGAGGCACTGTGTGTGGCTAGTAGGTGAGGCCAAGGCCCCAATACAGTTGACATATGTGTCTGGGTATGGGGCTGTCCCTAAGGGTTAGTGTGTGTCTAAAAGTTGTCCCTCGACATTTGCAGGTGACTCTGGTTACCCCAACCTGTCATGGCTACTGACCCCAGTGAGGAATCCCAGGACAAGGGCAGAGGAACTATACAATGAGGCACATGGGTGAACTAGGAGGGTGATCGAATGCACCTTCGGCCTCCTGAAAGCCAGATTCCGGTGCCTCCATCTGACAGGTGGCTCACTATACTATTCACCGAAGAAGGTGGGCCAGATAATCGTGGCCTGCTGTATGCTGCACAACCTGGCTTGCGACTGCAGGTGCCTTTTCTGCAGGAGGATGGGCCAGCTGGTGGTCTTGTGGCAGATGTGGAGCCTGTGGACAGTGAAGAAGAGGAGGCAGAAGTAGAGGATATCGATAACCGAAACAACATCATCATGCAATACTTCCAGTGAGACACAGGTAAGAAGATGTCACTGCTTCCCACATCTCATACCATTGTTTGAGCTAGCATAAGTCTGTCATTTTCATTTAGTGTATGGAACCTGACTTGTCACTTTGACTTTACATTTCACAGATCTGGGTCCCACTTTGTGCCCTCTGCTATCTTTACTGCTGGCCTACAGCTGTGTTACATTGGTATGTGAACAAGTAGACTGACATTGCTATATTCCATAGTTATTGTAATTACACATTGGGAAAGCACATACTGACTCCAGATTGTTTTGTGATTGAAGTGTGTATATTCCTGTGCTAATAAGTGGAGGGGGTTGTAAAATGAGCTGGGTTGGTGGTGGAGGAATGTCCATGGCAGAGTCCAGTCTATTTGTTTCACAGGTGCATTGTCCAAAGGGGCAAAGGAAGTGGAGCAATGGCAGTTTAAGGATGGACAGGGTGACTTAGTGGGACAGAAGGGTGACATTCAGGGGGGTCTCATTTCCTGGCAGGGGTCTTGGCAATGTTCTCTGTCTTGTTCCTGGATCTCAGGGACAGTTTGGGGGGTAGTTCTCCATCTGCAGGGGGTGGGGTGCTGGTGTGCTGTTGTTCCTGTGGCTGTGCCTCCTGTCCACTAGCGGCGGCAGAGGTGGAGGGCTGTTCATCATCCAGGCTAGTGTCAGGGGCCCCTTGTTGTGCCACTGTGTCCCTCCTGGTGTTGAGAAGGTCTGCCAGCACCCCTGCAATGGTGACCAGGGTGGTGTTAATGGACTTCAAGTCCTCCCTGATCCCACGGTAGTGTTCCTTCTGTAGCCTCTGGGTCTCCTGAAACTTGGCCAGTACTGTTGCCATCGTCTCCTGGGAATGATGGTAAGCTTCCATGATGTTGGAGAGTGCCTCGTGGAGAGTGGGTTCCCTGGGCCTGTCCTCCCCCTGTCGCACAGCAGTCCTCCCAGCATCCCCGTTATCCTGTGCCTCTGTCCCCAGACCCATGTGCCTACTGCCACTGCCCCCAGGTCCCTGATAGTCCTCTGTTAGTGGGGTTGCCTGGGTTCCCTGTAGTGGTGGACACACTGCTGATTGACGTGTCCAGGGGAGAGAGGGATGGGCCCACTGGGTGGGTGCTGTGGTGGTGTTTCCTGAGGGGGTAGGCTCTGTGGTGGCTAGTGGCTAGTGGCTTGTGCCAGTGGCAGGGGAACCGACTGTCCCGAGGTCCCAGATGGACGGGCTGGTCATCTTGATCCAAGCGTGCAGAGCTGCTGTCATCACTGTGGACCTCTTCTGTGGGGGGACTGGAAATGTCTGGCACCTCCATTCCGGTGATGTTGGGTAGGGGTCCTGTTGGGGTGTAAATGCATAATTATTGTATCTGTGTGAGCCATTGTGTGCAATGTGTGAGTGACCCTCTACTCCAGTGCTTGCATTATTGGCTTGGTCCTTGTGTGATTGGTGATTTTGGGGCATGAGTGAGTCTCTGTACTGGACATGCTTGGTGATGGGTGTCCATGCATTGGTTTTACATGCAGGCCTTGGTTTTGGGATGTGTGGGTTGTGTTGGTGGGGTATCTGCGGGTTGTTGGGGTGATGGGTGTGAGGGTAAGGGTGGGAGTATGTGATGGCATGCAGGTGGGGTGGGGGGATAAGGTAGTAAAGATTTGCCTTACCAGAGTCCAGTCCTCCTGTTACTCCTGTGAGGCCCTCAGGATGCAGTATTGCCAAGACTTGCTCCTCCCATGTTGTTAGTTGTGGGGGAGGAGGTGGGGGTCCACCGCCAATTCTCTGTACAGCAATCTGGTGTGTGGAGACCACGGAACGCACCTTCCCCCGTAGGTCGTTCCACCTCTTCCTGATGTCATCCCTAGTTCTTGGGTGCTGTCCCACTGCGTTGACCCTGTTGACGATTCTGCGCCATACCTCCATCTTCCTTGCAATGTATATCTGCTGCACCTATGATCCGAATACCTGTGGCTCTACCCGGACGATTTCCTCCACCATGACCCTGAGCTCCTCCTCAGAGAACCTGGGGTGTTGTTGAGGTGCCATGATGTGGTGGGGGTGATGTGTGAGGTGGTGTCTGTTGTGATGTGTGAGGGGATGTGTTGGTGTGTGCTGTTTGAGGTGCATGGATGTTGTGTAATTGATGGTGTTGTGTGTCTGTGGATGCTGGTGTTGTTTTAGGTAGTGTCTCTCTCTGGCCTGCTTTCAAATTTCTGGTGGTAATGGTTTGTGGGTAATGTGGGTGTGTGTTTTATATTGGATTGGGTGTGTGGGTGTGGTGTGTGTATGTGTATCAGGTGTGTGTATTCGAATTGTCCAATGTGGTTGTGTTTTGTATATGTGTGTGTATTTTGAGTGCGGCGGTGTGTACCGCCCATGGTTTACCGCGGTTGAAAGACCGCTGCGTTGATTCCTGGGTCGTGATAGTGTGGGCGTATTCTTGTTGGCGTGACGGTGTGGGTTTTGTTTTCACCAGTTTATCACTGACCTTTGGTGTGGCGGACTTGTGTGGGTGTCTGTATTGTGGCGCTTTCCGGGCTGTGGGTCGTAATACCTGTAGCAGAATTCCACGGCTGCAGCGGTATGTTGGCGGTCTTCTGCACAGCGGTAAGAAGGATTTACCACCAGGGTTGTAATGAGGGCCTTGGTCTCCATTCAGACACACTGCCTGTGAGAAACCAGGGCCCTTTGCAGTGTCCCCCCACTTTGTGCCCCCATTTTGACAACTAGATGCTGGTTTTCTGACTTTGATTGTGCCCTGGGCACTGCCATCAGACCCAGGGCCTGTGCTCTATGTAATAAGTACTTAGTGATTAGGTATAATTATGATTGGTACGGACAACCTACCTCTAAGTCGCTAGTATATGGTAGGACATGTATTGTTTATAGGTCCAGCAGGTTTACTGCACTTAAGCGTGCACTGCTGTGATGCCTGTTGTCATTTTAAAAGCCGGCCCTACTTTGCAAGCTGCTTTTAAATTAAAACTATGTGAAAGATATAAATCTTGGTGGTCTTGTTGCAAAGCTGCATTGGCAGCAGGCCTGAAAAGACCATCATGTCAGCAGTCTTCCACCCGCCGTATTTAGATGCATTGCTGCTAAGCCAAAGACTGCCACAATGGAGTGTACTCCATTGTGCCAGCTGCATCTCACAGCTGATGCGGCGGATGCCAATGTGACAATTATCACGCCAGTGCCATCTTAACGGCAGCATACAAGCAGGCCTATATAGATCATACAGTTGTGCTGGCGGTGTGTCCGCGGCGGGCCGACGATGGCAGGAGTCCATCACAGGATCTGTTAGTATAGTATTATGGCCATTGGTCGGATGCTAGTAGAAATGTGAACACATGCAAAACACACTATAAACCCACTTCATTTCAGACCATGATCCTTTGCCATTCCACTGCAGAAGACCAAATTGTTGAGCACATTCACAACACAGGAGACAGGCTTTTTGATTCTGTTTATCTCTCACTCTGTGTCTTTTTTTGCTAAATCTATTTTTTCACATTACTCTTTTTTTTTTAAGCACTGGTTTTGTTTAGATAGATTTCACAATGTTAGGAAGAAGAAATCCCCGTTTCACAAATGGAGAATTGTCTGTCATGGAGGATGAAATCATTAGAGTAGAGTCAATTGTTTGGAGCGCAATTAAAAAATTCTACAATTTCCACAAATTTGTCAAAGTTGACAGGGTGAATGCAATAGCTAACCTGCGCACACAGGATGAGATTAGGAAGAGGTGGAATGGCCTGCAGGGGAAGGTTCATTCACTGGCCCCCAAGCATCACCTGGCGGCCCAGAGGACTGGTGGTGGTTCTCCTCTCCCCCATTACAACTCTATCAGTTAAAGGAGAAGGTCTTGCAAATCCGCCATCCGAATGCTTCACTGGAATCCCTGGTGAAGTGCAGACTGGTGAGTCAGACCTAAGTATGTCTCCCTAATCACCAATGAAGTCCTGCCCTTGAGGTAGACATTTAGAATGCTGCAACAACCTTACCTACAGAGATATAGCTAATTTTGACTGAAACAAAATCTGTTGTGTTATACAAATTACCAGCAGTATGAGTGTAGCTCTCCTTCTAACATAATGCAATACAGATAGTCAGACTGTGTCTAATTCCCCATGGATCATACCTTGCGTGGATTCTGCCCATTACTATCTATCAATGTATGTTGTTGTGCTTCTAAAAACAGGTATGAAACTACATCCATTTTCACAGGAGAGTATGGTGTACCTAAGTTGTATTTTCTCCTAGTCAAATTATATTCATACGTGTGTACTAGTTGCAAACACGTTCTCACCTCTAAGATAGTCTTTGAAGGTGATATGTGCAACTTACTTTTCAAACAAGTATTGTCTATGGTGTCAACAGATGACTACAACTACCATGATGCTCTGTTATTGGATCTGAAAAACAGTATTGTAATGTAATGTTATTACACCACTCTTTACTTCCATTTGCACACACACATTTAAAAAACTAGTGCACTTGTCAGTCACCATCTTATGGATGCAGATATCACTTGTGTATCTCAACCATGTTTACAACTGCTCATAGCTACATTAAATTGTTGAGAATGCTTACATTATTCATTGTCTGTTGAATGCAAGATATTCAAAATGTGATGTGGCATGCTCAACAGAATTATTAGGCACGCACAAGTGACATTTCACTGTTCATATGATGACCAATTACAGCCAGCCAAGACACCTCCTCTCTATCCCAGGAGCCAGACTTCATGGAGGAATTCAATACTGCAAGTCCAAATGATGGAAAGCAAACTGATCTATCTAGTCTGTTTTGCCACACAGCTCCAGGGAGTCAAACTCAGCCCAATGCTACACCTCCAAGTACAGCTGCAACAAGACCTCAGTGTGAGGAAACCTTCACTTCATGTGCACTGAGAACCAGCACATCAGTCCTGTGGCCCCTAGTCCTGGCTACTGTTGAGCCACCAACAACTCCGCCGACAGGTCTACCAGGACCCAGTGGTTTGGGGCACACTTCAAGGGCACAGGCTAGTGGGGGAGGGGTTGAGGAAAGGAATCTGTGGGCCTGACAAGGGAGGCCACTGGGGTTTTGATAGGCTGACCACCCTTGACCAAATCTTGGGATCAGTCCAACAGTGCCAAGACATGATGGGCCAGATCCTAAATGAGCTCTGGGACATTAAGCAGGTGCAGGGTGAGAACAATGCAGAGATGCAGAACATCAATTCCAATGTGTGCTCCTTGACTGGGGTGAGGTATGGCATTTATCACATTATGTGCATGGGTTTTCTTAGTCCATCTGCCCCTGTCTGTGGTCTCTCAACACCTGGGCAAAGTACAACACTGCCAGTCACAGAGGGGGAGACCCTGCCACTGGATGAGCCTGCTCCTACCACCACAGACCCTGCAACTATGACCCCCTTCTCCCTAGTGGGGACAGTCATCTGCACCAGCAGCAGAGGATTACAAGATCAACACCACCACCTCCGAGAGACGCTGAGCCTAATTTCCTCCTTGTGTGCTTACCATTGACTCTGTGGACTGTTTAAAGGACACATTTACCTTTTCAGAGGACAACAGTAGTTTTTAACATGGCTTCAAACTGTATTTGGCTCCACTACCATGTTTGCATTTACCATGACAGACTTGATTTAGTTCATTTAATCTTATTTTATTTCACCTCACACTTACTTTTTTTCATAATACATGTAATGGACAGGGACTTGTTTGATTATTTGTGTCATTTACTTTGTCATGTCTATCATCCACCATCATGATGGGAAAACTATAGACCATCCATAGGAAAACATGTTGCAATTATAATGAGGAAATGTGTCAACAAATGTACTTAAAGTAAACAAACTCTACTGAGAATGTTTGTGGAACAGACAAATGTTAGAAACTGGTCCTTGTAGAAAAGGAGTCTGGGTTACAAAAACCACTCCTAACTCCAATATATGTGCCATTTAGGGTTGTATGTTCCACTACCTTGATACTTTCGCCCTTCCAGGTATTCTCTGCCAGAGCTGTGCCTGGCAGGCAGCTCCTAACATCAGGTGTCCCACAGGGCTCAGTGCTCAGTTTTCTGCTTTTCATCATCTAAGTTCGCCTGCCTGCAGAAGTTGTGGAGAGCTGTGGTTTGACCCTCTTTTCATTTTTTTTAACATTTTTTTTTATTTTACGAGCAAAATAGCCTTATATCTTACATACAGTTGATCATCATTTATAGCAAAAACCATAGAAAAAGAAAGAAAAGAAGGAAAAAAAAGGGAAAACTCCAAAATCAACGGCAGGCAGGATAACAAAAAACATATAACGAGCCCAAAACCAGAGAGCCAATTTAGCATAAACTAACAATGGTACGATCTAATGCCCCTGGCTCATCCAGTGATGTTTTCCGACCACCTAGTCAGTGATGACCAGATCCGTTCCTCCCGACTCTGCTTCCTATAGCCTTTGAGCCTATATAAACTCAATTCCACAATATGGATGGCCAAGAATCTCTCACTCCAATTTTCAAATGTTGGGGCTCAGGGTTTAACTAGTCTGAGGCAATACAAAGCGTTGCCAAGGCCAGAAATAGAAGATTCTTTTCCTTTCTTACCCACCCATTTTCTTCTGTGGAGATGACCACCCTTAATAGCACTAATGCAGGTGTAAAACTGACCTGTCCCTTAATAATAGCACTGAGAAACAGCTCCATTGCCTGAAACAATGGCTTTAGTTTGGGATATGCATATGAATAATCTTGGCCCCCGTCCTGCCACACAAAGTACATTTCCCATCGGAGCCGCCCCATTTAAAGACCTTGACCGGGGTATAGTATAGATTAAATAATGTCTCATGGTGTTGAGTTTTTAGACTGGCTGAAAAAAAGTATTTTCTGCCATCTGCAGTAATTCTTCCACCCAAATCCCTTCTTTACCCAGACTCGTACCCCATTCTTCATTCTGGAGAGCAAGATCATATTTCTGAATATCTACTAGTTTGTTATAGAGTGTTCCTATCCTATCCTATCCTTATGCCTAATTGCTTCTATTTTCAGAATTGTATCCAAGTGGGGGAAATTCCTTTTGGCAGCAATAAAGAAAATTCCAGACTTGCAAAAACGTAAGAAAGTGGTTCAGAGAAAGATCATACTGGGGCTGGAATTCCATAGATGATTTAAGCAATGTGTTGGCGTATAAATCACCAATCATAGTTACCTCTTGTTGTCTCAGATCTCCAAAACGGAACCTTGAAAAACAGAGAGGGGGAGTGGAGGGGCAGACATTGGTGGATAAAAGTTGATCCTCCCTAAAGAAGTCCTCTGTTTTAGTTGTGCCCATATCATATCACCCGCCCGCAAAACATTAAGGGGGTGATTCTGATTCTGGCGGGCGGCGGAGGCCGCCCGCCAGAATTCCGCCCCCTAAAATACCGCGCCGCGGCGGGTATTTCAAGTTTTCCCCTTGTCTGGCGGGCGGCCGCCAAAAGGCCGCCCGCCAGCCCAGGGGAAAACGACCTTCCCACCATAAAGCCGGCTCGTAATCGAGCCGGCGGAGTGGGAAGGTGCGACGGGTGCTACTGCACCCGTCGCGTATTTCACTGTCTGCAATGCAGACAGTGAAATACAAGCGGGGCCCTCTTACGGGGGCCCCTGCGACACCCCCTACCGCCATCCTGTTCTCTGCGCCGCCTTGGAGGATTCTTAGGGGCAGCGGAAAACCGGCGGGAGACCGCCGGTTTTCCTGCACTGACCGCGGCCAAAGCGCCGCGGTCAGAATGCCCTGCGGGGCACCGCCGGCCTGTCGGCGGTGCTCCCGCCGACCCTGACCCCGGCGGTCTAAGACCGCCGGGGTCAGAATCACCCCCTAACTCTTGTTTTCTTAAAGTAGCTAGGTTCTATGTGTTTCAGGAAGCATCCTTTAGCCTCAAAGCCCAGCCTCATTTCATAAATAGAGGGAGACTCCGCATGATTGCACACCTCCGTTTCGCCAGTAATTAATACATCCATCTGCTGCAAAAAGCATGCATAATAATATAGCGCAAAATGCCTTTGTTTCCCAGGTTGTTGATGTGTGCTGGACTCAACTGCTGTTTTTGTTACTATGGGCACTTTACAACTGCTATCCAGTGCTAAAGTACAAGTGCTCCTATATAATATGAGCATGTAATTGGCTTTCCATGATTGGCATATTTGATTTACTGGTAAGTCCCTAGAACAGTGCACTACAGGTGCCCAGGGACTGTAAATCAAATGCTGCTAGTGGGCCTGCAGCACTGGTTGTGCCACCCACATTAGTAGCCCTGTAAACATCGCTCAGACCTGCCACTGCAGTGTCTGTGTGTGCAGAGTTTTACTGCCAATTCGACTTGGCAAGTGTACCCACTTGCCAGGCCTAAACCTTCCCTTTTCTTACATGTGAGACATCCCTAAGGTAGGCTCTAGGTAGCCCCATGGGCAGGGTACAGTGTATGTTTAAGGTAGGACATATACTAATGTGTTTTATATGTCCTGACAGTGAAATACTGCCACATTTGTTTTTCACTGTTGCAAGGCCTATCTCTCTTATAGGTTAACATGGGGGCTACCTTTAAAAAGGGTGAAAGCATAGATTCCCCTTGGGAGCAGATAGGCATGTGTAGTTTGGGGTCTCTGAGCTCACAATTTAAAAATACATCTTTTAGTAAAGTTCATTTTAAGATTGTGAGTTTTAAAATGACTCTTTTAGAAAGTGAGCATTTTCTTGCTTAAACCATTCTGTGATTCTGCCTGTTTGTGGATTCCCTGTCTGGGTCAGTTTGACAGTTGAGCTGTTTGCACCTCTCTCTAGACAGTGACACAGAGGGAGCTGGGGTGTAGCCTGCATACCCTGATGAGTCATCTGTGCTAAGAGAGAGGGGGAATGGTCACTTATACCTGAAAGGGCTGTGCCTGCCCTCCCACAGTGCAGTCTCCGACCCCCTGGTGTGTGTCTGGGGCCTGGCTTGGGCAAGACAGGATTTCACAATCAAGAGAGACTTTCCTTTGAAGTAAGCCTACTTCAAAGGCCAAAATGGGTATAAGAAGAGCACCCAAAACTACAGACTTTAGATCACTTTTGGACATCAAAAGGAACCTTTGCCTGGAGAAGAGCTTAAGAGCTGAGGAGATGCGCTGCCCTGCCTGTGACTGTGCTTTGTGGAGCTATCCTGCAGTTGCTGCTTCTGCCTGGTGAAAGGGGACAAAGACTGGACTTTGTTGTGCATTCCTGCTTGTGAATAAATCTCCAAGGGCTTGTCCTGAGCTTGCCTCCTGTTGTTGAAGGCTCAGGGCCATCAAAGACTTCTCCTGTCAGCACCTGGACTCTCTGCTGAGACTACTGACCTGCCAAGTGGTGCCCTATCCAGTTCCTGGGGCCTTGGAAGGTGAAGCTGGCAGACCAAAACTGAAAATCCACGCATAGACCGCCTTGTGGGGAAAATATTGATGCACCTTCTGAGACGTGGATGAAAAACAACGCACCGCCGGCTTCGCAGCATAAATCAACGCTCCACCGGCATCGCGGCTGGAAGATCGACGCACGCAGCTGGATAGTGTTGCAACCCACATTGCACAGTTTTGCTGATCACATTCTAGGCCTGCTAAATGTACCCGGGCTTTGGGGGCCTTCAACATAGCTTTGATCGCAGTTAAGAAATGATGTTTGATGTATTTCCGAAAGATAGAAGAGAGAGATGACTCTTCTAATATGGTCAATTGTACCTCTGCCTGGATTAAGCCCATGCTGCCTTTTGCATACTAAAGGAGAGATAACCCTTGCCAACCTGCTTGCTAGAATCTTGGCATATATTTTCCCATCTCAGTTTAGCAGTGATATTGGTCTGTACAGCGGGATCACTCGGAGGCCTCATTTACTCCCAAGACGGCGGGATCTTCCCTTGCTGAGCCGTTAGGAAGGTTGATAACATATTGTTTCATAATTCTTTAAAAAATGTCTTTAAAAAACTCAAGTGGCAGGGCGTCTGGCCCACGCGCCTTACCTGAAGCCAAAGGAATCATGGCTTCATATATCTCTTCCAGTGAAATTGGAGTTTCCAATAGATTTTGCTCCTTCCGACTGAGTCTGCATGATTTTAACCCTCCCAGAAACCCCACAGCATCCTAATAGCCACTAGCTGCTTGTTCTAAATCATCAGAATATAATTCCACATAGTAGTCTCTAAAAACTTTTAAGATTGCTTTTGGCTTTTCCAGCTTCCGTCCAAGAAAATAGTTAATTGGTGCTATATCCCTGTCTGAAGCTCTGTGCCTTATTCGCCTCACTAAGACTTTGCCCATTCTCATAGCATTCAGCCCTAAACATTATCCATCCCATTCTGTCCCATTAGAAATCAAACTTGTTCAGACAACCCACAAATCCTTTTTCTCATTGACACATAGCAACACTCATATCTTGCCCTCAGTCAGTGTATGTGATGTAGACCATGGCACAAAGCCAACGTAGTTGGGAGTATGATTATGTGTAAGGATTGTGCAGGTGTTTTGGCCTTCAGTAGCTCACAATGATTGTGAGTGATCAGGGGTGGCTATCACAAGTGGATTGTTTGCATAGTTCTGGCCAAGATGATGTTGGAGTCCTGATTAGGTAATGTGAGAAGCTAGCTAGTATTGACGGTGCATATGAAATCACTGGAAATCAGTATTTCCACTCTACCTATGACAGTTTTATGGAAAAAGAATCTAATCAGTGTTTTGTAAATGTATATGTGAATTTATAAAATGTAATGTCACAGCAGCACTGTCCAACAGTGACACTGAGTTGTCTTTTTTCTGCTCTTTTATGTCATCTATACAGGTAAACGCCCATCACAAGCAGGAAATCTGAAAGCTCACCTCCAAGAAGGTGCAGACCCTGGGGTCCCACAAGCGGTGTAGCCTGCACTGTTGGAAGAGGTGAGAGGACCTGCGTCGAGCTACAAGAAAATCAGCTCAGATCCGAGTCAGGCAGTATTCCCAGCGATCCAGGCAGGTGCCCCACACCTTGACCCTCCCATTGTCCTGCTTCCTTGCTGTGGCTTACTGGGAGCTTGATGGGCAGTTGAGGGCCCAACAGCAGCTACAAGGGGGTACGTCATTGTCTGTACATATTGTCGTGGTTTAACCTCTTTACTTTCCATCTATGCTGTATGCCATCACCTTTGAGAAAGACACACATCCTAAGCCCATGATGATTTCTGGAGATGTAGGTTGATCAGACTGTGTCTGATGCTGTGTGTGTTGTAATGCTTCACGCTGTAGCAATCCACCAGATTCCTCTTCACAAGGCAATTACTGTTGTGGGCAGACACATGGTTGCATGCAAACAAAGTGTTTCACAGCATTTTCACAATGACATGAGGGACAGTGTTACAAAATATTGGGTTAGGTGTTGTAGGAAAGTACCATCTTGCCTGGCATGTTACTCCCATTCTCCCATTTTTACAATGTATGTATGTTTGTTTTTGCCTATGTGTCACTGGGATCCTGCTAGTCAGGACCCAAGTGCTCATAAAGTATTCCCTGTATGTGTTCCCTGTGTGGTGCCTAACTGTATCACTGAGGCTCTGCTAACCAGAACCTCAGTGTTTATGCTCTCTCTGCTTTTACAATTGTCACTGCATGCTAGTGACTCATTTTACCAATTTGCATTGGCACAATGGAACACCCTTATAATTCCCTCGTACATGGTACCTAGGTACCCAGGGTATTGGGGTTCCAGGAGATCTGTATGGGCTGCAGCATTTCTTTTGCCACCCATAGGGAGCTCAGACAATTCTTACACAGGACTGCCACCGCAGCCTGAGTGAAATAACATCCACATTATTTCACAGCCATTTTACACTGCACATAAGTAACTTATAAGTCACCTATTTGTTTAACCCTCACTTGGTGAAGGTTAGGTGCAAAGTTGCTTAGTGTGTGGGCACCCTGGCACTAGCCAAGGTGCCCCCACATTGTTCAGGGTGAATTCCCCGGATTTTGTGAGTGCAGGGACACCATTAGACGTGTGCACTACATATAGGTCAATACCTATATGTAGCGTCATAATAGTAACTCCGATCATGGCCATGTAACATGTCTGGGATCATGGAATTGTCACCACCCCAATACCATTGTGGTATTGGGGGGACAATTCAATGCATCCCCGGGTCTCCAGCACAGAGCCAGGGTACTGCCAAACTAACTTTCCGGGGTCTCCACTGCAGCTACTGCTGCTGCCAACCCCTCAGACAGGTTTCTGCCACCCTGAGACCTGGGCAGCCTGGTCCCAGGAAGGCAGAACAAAGGATTTCCTCTGATAGAGAGTGTTACACCCTCTCCCTTTGGAAATAGGTGTGAAGGGCCTGGGAGGAGTAGCCTCTCCTGGACTCTGGAAATGCTTTGAAGGGCACAGATGGTGCCCTCCTTGCATAAACCAGTCTACACCGGTTCAGGGATCCCCCCAGCCCTGCTCTGGTGTGAAACTGGACAAAGGAAAGGGGAGTGACCACTCCCCTGACCAGAACCTCCCAGGGGAGGTGCCCAGAGCTCCTACAGTGTGTCCCAGACCTTAGGGTCTCTCCTGTGGGCATCTCACCAGATAACGAATGCAAGAGCTCACCAGAGTTCCTCTGCACTTCCCTCTTTAACTTCTGCCAAGGATCGACCGCGGACTGCTCCAGGACGCCTGCATATCCGCAACAAAGTAGCAAGAAGACTACCAGCAACATTGTAGCACCTCATCCTGCTGTTTCCTGGTGGTGCATGCACTGAGGGCTGTCTGCCTTCACCCTGCACTGGAAGCCAAGAAGAAATCTCCTGTGGGTCAACGGAATCTTCCCCCTGCCAACGCAGGCACCAAACATCTGCATCACCGGTCCTCTGGGTCCCCTCTCATCCTGACGAGCCTGGTCCCTGGAACACAGGAGCTGGGTCCAAGTGTCTTTGACAGTCCAGTGGCCCTTCTGTTCAAATTTGGTGGAGGTAAGTCCTTGCCTCCCCATGCCAGACAGTAATCCTGTGTACTGCGTGAACTGCAGCTGCTCGGGCTTCTGTGCACTTTTGCAAGACTTCCTTTGTGCACAACCTAGCCCAGGTTCCCAGCACTCCATCCTGCATTGCCCAACTCGCTGAGTTGGACTCTGATGTCGTGGGACCCTCCTTTGTGACTCTAAGTCGACCGCTGTCCTCAGATCTTCTAGGTGCCTGTTCAGGTGCTTTTGCCAGTGCTGCATGCTTCTGCGTGGGCTCTCCATGTTGGTGAGCGCCCCCTCTGTCTCCTCCTCCTAGGGGAGACCTCCTGGTCCTTCCTGGGCCCTAGAAGCATCCAAAATCCTTAACCGCAACTCTTGCAGCTAGCAAGGCTTGTTTGTTGTCTTTCTGTGCGAACATAACTCTGCATCCTCCAACACGCCGTGTGCCATTCTCTGACCTAAGGAGAAGTTCCTGGCACCTTCTATAGTTGCAGAATCTTTGTCTTCTTCCAACCGGAGGCAGCTCTTTTGCACCTTCATCTGGGGTTTAGTGGGCTCCTGCCCCCCCCGGACACTTGCGTGACTCTTGGACTTGGTCCCCTTCCTTCACAGGTCCTCAGGTCCAGGAATCCATCTTCAGGTGCTGGTGCTGTAGGCTGTCGTGAGGTGGATGGCTGTTGGGTGGGTGGCTGCCTGCGTTTGTGTGTCTTGGAAGAGGGGGTGACAGACACAGTGGGAGAGGACACAGGGGACGTGTACATGGCAGTGGGGGTGGTGACTGCACGAGTGTGGACTGTACTGGAGGGTGAGGTGGTGATGGAAGCACTGGCTGATGTTGGGGTGCATGCAGGTGTGAGTGTAGACGTCACAGGGAGGGAGGAGGGAGACGAGGAGGAGGGGGACACAGGGGTGGCAGTGGCTGTTGGCATGTCTGCATCTGGGTGTTGCTCGGGTGAGTGTTTGCGGGATCTGTGGTGCTTGTGTTTGGATGAGCTGCTCTTGGGTGTTGAGGTGTGTGCAGGCTGGTCTGATGGTGTGGATGGGATAGGCTGAGGAACAGGAGACAGAGACAGGCTGGAGGCAGTCAGAAGAGGGAGGCTGGAAACAGGGACAATGGCTGCCGTCAGTGCTGAGGCCAGAGCAGTGAACGCTCGTTGATGGGCAGCCTGACCCGAATGAATGCCCTCCAGGTACGCATTGCTCTGTTGCACCTCCCTTTGCACACCCTGGATGGCATTCAAAAGGGTCGTCTGCCCAACAATGAGCGTCCTTACCAGGTCAATGAGCTCCGCACTGAGGGCAGCAGGGGCAACAGGGGCAGGGGCTGAGGTGCCTGGGGCGAAGGAGACGCGCGCCTTCCTGGGCGAACCGGCACGGAGCGAAGACTGAGGGGCTGCTGGGAGGGCGGGGCTGGTGCGCTGGGTGGCGGCTGTACCTGTAGAGGCGGGGGGCACGGATGTTGCCACCACCCCTAGGGAGCTCCCATCCGAGGACGTGTCGCTTTCGCTGCTCTCACCAGCGGTCCCCGTCGTGGTGCTCCCCTCGCCCTCCGGATCACTGGTGCCCTCGGTGTCTGTTCCAGGGCCCACCGGGGCCTTGTGTCCTGCAGCTCCCTCGTGCTCCGATGCCATATCTCCTCCGCCTGATGATGCTAATGCACACATGCACAAGAAGATGAAGAGAAAGGGTGGGGGGAGAAAAAAGAAGACCAGGTTGAGTGCATGCAATGTCAACACCGTTGGCGGAGAGGACAGACACAGGTGCCTAATGCACTAAGCCGCGCATTCGGGGTACACTACTCAGTACTACTGACTAAGACAACAGGCCAAGAGACGTCAAACGCGCACATGGGAGATGCTGGACCTTCAATTGCTATACTTGTCACCCTACCGGAGTGGGGGCCGGGGGCACAGGGCCATGCCTAAGGGAGAGGACTACACTACAGAAAGCGCCCTGGCCTAATGTCACCCACAGCCCTCCTCCCCCACCCAGACGCCTCCACTGCGCAGAAAGATAGGAGAATGTGCTGATACTCACCCCCTTGTGTCTGCTGTGATGTCTTAAAGCGCCCATCCAATTCAGGGTAGGCCACCGCCAGGATCCGGGACATCAGGGGGGTCATGGTGCGACTGGCACCCCTCCTAGGTTGGGAGGCCATCCCCAGCAGTGTTTCTGCGGTCTTCCTTGTTCCGCGGCGGATGTCCTCCCACCTCTTGCGGCAGTGGGTGCCCCGTCTGTTGTGGACCCCCAAGGTCCGGACTTCCTTGGCGATGGCACACCAAATGTCGATCTTCTGATGGGCGCTGACCTATTAGACATGTACAGGGTGGAATGGAGGAACTCATCAATGACCTGCATGTTAGATGTAATTGGCCCCCCCCCACCCACTTTGCCATATGGCACATGCTCTCATCTGTCGGGCGTTGCACTCCTCATTCGCCCCCCACCCCACCAACTTACATCCACCCCAATCCACACAGGCATAGCCCATTCCATTAGCACCCGGTGTACTCACTTGTTGGTCTGGAGGACCGTAGAGTAGCGCATACTGGGGGAGGACCCCATCCACGAGCTTGTCCAACTCTTCAGACGTGAAGGCAGGGGCCCTTTCCCCAGTCGCAGCAGCCATTGTATCTTCCAGACCGAGGTCACAGCAGCACTTGCAGTATAGGTCCTCTCCTGTGGATGATCAGGTCTCGAGTGATTAAGCAGATAGAAAATGGCGGTCACGTCCGCGGCGGTGCGTACCACGGCGGTGCGTACTGCGACCGCCGGCGCACTTCGTTATTGGCTCCTGAAACCCATAGGCTTCAATTTTAACCAATGCGGCTTTGCGCCGCGGTCTGCGACCGCCTACCGCCACGGTGTGCCCCGCCAGCGCATTGACCTCACATCCCATTGTCCCACTACACAGGTCAGGCAGCCGCCATTTCAAGGGCCCACATGGCTTAATTTTGACTGCGACACACAGGCCTAGGCCTTGCATTGCCACACATACACGCCTTTCTACCCATTGCCATTCTTTAACTGTGCAAGCTGTCTGTACGTACCTGTGTTTTGGCTGACTCTGTGCTCCATGTTGTCCTTCCTAGGCACCGTCCGCTGGGACTTGCGATGAGAAGGAGGAATCCTTGCGTGTACCGACCGCTGGTGGACCTGTCGACAATGGAAGAACGCCATATAATACTTCGATACAGACTTGACCGTGCCACTATCCATAAACTGTGTGCCCAGCTGGAGCCAGCCCTGATGTCCCCCATCCGCCAACCCACAGGGATTCCCCCTCTGGTGCAGGTTTTGTCAGTCCTCCATTTTTTGGCCAGTGGGTCATTCCAGACCACAGTGGCCATGTCATCTGGAATGTCTCAGCCTATGTTTTCTAAGATTTTGAGCAGAGTGTTGTCTGCCGTGATGAAACTCATGCGGAGCTACATCATTTTCCCCGAGGAGGGTGACTTGCCTACAGTGAAGGGTGATTTCTATGCCCTTGGACACATCCCCAACATCATTGGTGCCATTGATGGGACCCATGTGGCTTTGGTACCCCCAAAAGACGATGAGCAGGTGTTCCGAAACAGAAAAAATTATAATTCGATGAATGTCCAGGTGGTCTGTTTGGCTGACCAGTACATCTCCCATGTAAATGCCAAGTTCCCAGGGTCAGTGCATGACGCGTATGTGATGCGAAATAGCAGCATCCCCTATGTGATGGAGCAGCTACAGAGACAACGTGTGTGGCTAATAGGTGACTCTGGTTACCCCAACCTGCCGTGGCTACTGACCCCAGTAAGGAATCCCCGGACAAGGGCAGAGGAACGCTACAATGAGGCCCATGGGCGTACTAGGAGGGTGATTGAGCGAACCTTTGGACTCCTGAAGGCCAGGTTTAGGTGCCTGCATATGACTGGTGGATCCCTAATGTACTCACCAAAGAAGGTGTGCCATATCATCGTGGCCTGCTGTATGCTTCACAACCTGGCTTTGCGACGCCAGGTGCCTTTCCTGCAGGAGGATGGTCCAGATGGTGGTGTTGTAGAAGCCGTGGAGCCTGTGGAGAGTGAAGAGGAGGAAGACTCAGAGGACGACACAGACAATAGGGATAGAGTGATACAACAGTATTTCCAGTGACACCCAGGTAAGAATCACCCACGCCATTTCCCAATTGCTTCTAGCCTCCTGCATCTGTACTTTCTGTAGTTCCCCACAGATGTTTTTCAGTAATTTTTGCCTTTCCCTCCCTTCTCAGTGCTGTCTGACTCAGTACCTGACTTCTGCTTGGTTCGCCCATGAAATACAGCATATTGACATTGGTATGTTGTCATGACTAATTGACAGAACAGAAATTGAACAGTAATATGTAATACATTTGTTAATAAGACAGCATGACTCAAAACAGATTATTGTGCAAAATGTGATTTATTTACAGTGCTAGATATCGGTACATGTGATTCTAAGGGTGATGGGTGGGGGTGGAGGAATATCCATGGCAGAGTCCAGTTCTCAGTCTCACAGGTGCATTGTTCTTTTGCCTGGGGAAGGATGGAGCATAGGCAGTTCATGGTTGGACAGGGTGGCAATGTGGGACAGTGGGAAGAGTTCAGGGGGTATGTCCTGCTGGCGGGGGTCTTGACATCCTACTCTGTCTTTTTCTTTGGTCTCAGGCTCCTCTTACGGGGTGGTTGTTCTTCAGCAGGAGGTGGGGTTCTGGGGGGCTGTCGAGGTGTTGGGACCTCCTGTCCACTAGCGCCGGCGGAGGTGGTAGGCTGTTCCTGGTCCGGCCTAGTGACAGGGGCCCTGTGTGGTGCACCATGGTCCCGCAACGCGTCCTCTATCCTGTGGAGGGCCAGGACGATGGTCCCCATTGCGGTCCCGATGATTCTCAGCTCCTCCCTGAACCCCATGTAGCGTTCTTCCTGCTGTGCCTGGATCTCAGTGAACCTGGCCAGTACCGTCGCCATCGTTTCTTGGGAGTGGTGGTAGGCTGCCATGATGGTGGTGAGGGCCTCTTGGAGAGTGGGTTCCCTGGGCCTCTCCTCCCCCCCCTGTCGCACAGCAGCCCTCCGAGCTGCCCGGTTTCCCCCGGCCTCTGTCCCCTGGCCGGTGTGCCCGCTCCCACTGCCCCCAGGTCCCTGTTGTTGTTGGGGTGTTGGGTTAGCCTGGGTGCCCTGTAGTGGCGGACACACCGCTGATTGAGCTGTCCTAGAGACAGAGGCAAGGGCCCGCTGGGTGGGAGCTGTGCTGGTGTCGGCAGAGGGGGTCGGGTCTGGTGTGGCCTGTAGCTGCCTGAGGGGAACCGACTGCCCAGAGGTCCCAGATGGTCCGGGCTGGTCATCAGGTTCACTGTCGACAGAGCTGCTATCCTCAGTGTGGGCCTGTTCCGGTGGTGGGATGGACACTTCTGGACCCTCCTGGCTGGTGTGTTGTCGTTCGGGTCCTGCATGGGGTAAGAGAGTTTGGTTATTGTTTCTGTGTGTGCAATAGCGTGCGTGTTATGGGTGCCCTTGTTCCCCAGTGCAGGCATTCCCTTGAGGGAGGTGTTGTGAGGGTATTTAGTGGGGGGGAGGGGTTAGTGCAGTGGTCATGCATAGGTGATGGGTGCCCATGATTTGTGTTGGCATGCAGGAGTTGGTGTTGGGATGGGTGGGTTGTGCTGGTGAGACATTGTCAGGGAGGATATGTGCTGGGGGGTTGGGGGTGAGGGTGGGGGTGTGGGTTGGCATGCTGGTGGGGTGGGGGGGATATAGTAGTTGAGATGGGACTTACCAGAGTCCATTCCTCCGGCTACTCCAGCGAGGCCCTGAGGATGCAGGATGGTCAAGACCTCTTGCTCCCACGATGTAAATTCGGGAGGGGTGGGTGGGGGTCCGCCGCCAGTCTTCTGGACCGCGATGTTGTGCCTGGAGACCATTGATCGGACCTTCCCCCGTAGGTCGTTCCATCTTTTGCGGATGTCCTCCCTATTCCTGGGATGCTGTCCCACCGCGTTGACCCTGTCCACGATCCGCTGCCATAGCTCCGCCTTCCTGGCTATACTGGTGTGCTGCACCTGCGAGCCGAAGAGCTGGGGTTCCACTCTTAGGATTTCCTCCACCATGACCCGGAGTTCTTGGTCCGAAAAGCGTGGGTGCCTTTGGGGTGCCATGGGGTGGTGTGGGTGAGGTGTGGGGTGGTGTATGTGATGATGAGTATGTTGGTGTGTGGTCCTTTGTGCTACTATGTGGTGTGTGTGATGGTGTAGTGTGCCTCAGTGTGTCTTGCTATGGATTGTCTGCTGTGTCTCTCTCTCCTTCTCTCAGTAATTATGGTCGCAGGGGTTTGTGGGTGATGTGGGTGTGTGTTTTATAGTTGGTTGATTGTGTGGGAGTGGTGTGTGTATGTGTATCAGGTGTGTGTATTTCAAATTGTCCAATGTGGCTGTGTTTTGGTGATGTGTGTGTATTCTGACCGCGGCGGTGTGTACCGCCAATGGAATACCGCGTTTGAATGACCGCCGTGTGGATTCGTGGGTCGTAATGGCATGGGCGTATTTCTGTTGGCGTGATGGTGGAGGTTTGGTCATCTCCAGTTTATCGCTGCCCGCCGATGTGGCGGGCTGCAGTGGAGGACGGATTTTTGGAGGTTTGGCCGTTGTGGGTCAGAATGACGTGGCGGTTGACCGCGGCCGCGACGGTGTTATGGCGGTCTTATGACCGGCGGTAAGGGCATTTTACCGCTGAGGTCAGAATCACCCCCTATGTGTGTTCAGGCATCATTATTCAATTGTTAATAATTAGTTGCTGATGATGTTATGCTGATGGTGTTATTTCTGTGTATGTGTGAACCATGCACTCATTTTTGACACTGACACAAACAGGTTGTATGTTTTAGTTGTTTTTTGTAAATGCATAAATTAGTGTTGTACATTGTACATAATAGTTTTGGTGCAAGCTTTCATGTTGTTACTGGACACATACACCAAAATGATATGTGTTTCTGTTTTTGTGAGTGGAGAACGCATATGTGTTTATGAATTACACACATGACCTGGCACTTTACAGTTGAATATGATCTTATGTTTGGGATGTATTGCACACACCAAGGGGACATGTGACCTTCATACATCTCTAACATGTTTGGAGGTCAGCAGTGATTATTGTGTTACATTCTGTGTACACCCATCTGTAGCATGTTGCAGTGAAACTGGTATATTATCATGGGATTGTTTGTTTCAAATTGTGGGTACTATTTCAGTTGATACTTAAGATCTTTTGTGTACATTCCTGTAAACACCTTTAGAGACACATTTCTATTTGTGATTGTTGAGAATTATTGTATAGGTGTCCATTGCCATGTAGGCAGTGCATACAAAATTGGTGGGTTGTACTTATATCTCAAGGCCTGTTCTGATACATTTTCCGGCTTCAACATAGCACACTTCAGCATTGTGCTACAGTATGGTAGTGTTTACACAAATTGTTGCACCATGCACAAGTCCAGTGTTACTATGCAGCTACTTCTGCGAGGGTAACAGGAATGCCCATGAATTACTTTCTCTTAGGGTGAAAATGGTGTTGAGTTCCATCTTGGACCTCGCCCAGGAGCAACGGGAGGACTGGTAGCAGCGGGTTTAACCCCTTCGCTGCCAGGCCTTTTCCCCCTCCTGTGCCAGGCCTTTTTTTGCCTATTTGGGGCAGTTCGCACTTAGGCCCTCATAACTTTTTGTCCACATAAGCTAACCAAGCCAAATTTGCGTCCTTTTTTTCCAACATCCTAGGGATTCTAGAGGTACCCAGACTTTGTGGGTTCCCCTGAAGGAGGCCAAGAAATTGGCCAAAATACAGTGAAAATTTCGTTTTTTTAAATAAAATTGGAAAAAGTGGCTGCAGAAGAAGGCTTGTGGTTTTTCCCCTGAAAATGGCATCAACAAAGGGTTTGCGGTGCTAAACTCAGCAGCTTCCCAGCTTTCAGGAACAGGCAGACTTGAATCAGAAAACCCAATTTTTCAACACAATTTTGGCATTTTACTGGGGCATACCCAGATTTGTGAAATTTTTTGTGCTTTCAGCCTCCTTCCAGTCAGTGACAGGAATGGTCATGAAACCAATGCGGGATCCCAGAAACCTAAACATTTCTGAAAAGTAGACAAAATTCTGAATTCAGCAAGGGGTCATTTGTGTAGATCCTACAAGGGTTTCCTACAGAAAATAACAGCTGAAAAAGAAAAATATTGAAATTGAGGTGAAAAAACCATAAATTTTTCTCTACATTTTACTCTGTAACTTTTCCCTGCAATGTCAGATTATCGAAAGCAATATACCGTTACGTCTGCTGGACTCCTCTGGTTGCGGGGATATATAGGGTTTGTAGGTTCATCAAGAACCCGAGGAACCCAGAGCCAATAAATGAGCTGCACCCTGCAGTGCGTTTTCATTCTATACCGGGTATACAGCAATACATTTGCTGAAATATAAGGAGTAAAAAATTGCTATCAAGAAAACCTTTGCATTTCCAAAAAGGGCACAAGATAAGGTGTTGAGGAGCAGTGGTTATTTGCACATCTCTGAATTCCGGGGTGACCATAGTAGCACGTGAATTACAGGGAATTTCTCAAATAGATGTCTTTTTTACACACACTCCTATATTTGGAAGGAAAAAATGTAGAGAAAGACAAGGGGCAATAGTACTTGTTTTGCTAATCTATGTTCCACCAAGTCTCCCGATAAAAATGGTACCTCACTTGTGTGGGTAGGCCTAGCACCCGCGACAGGATATGCCCCAAAACACAAATTGGACACATCACAGAAAACAGAGCTGTTTTTAGCAAAGTGACTACCTGTAGATTTTGGCCTCTAGCTCAGCCGCCACCTAGGGAAACCTACCAAACCTGTGCATTTCTGTAAACTAGAGACCTAGGGGAATCCAAGGAGGGGTGACTTGTGTGGCTCGGACCAGGTTCTGTTACCCAGAATCCTTTGCAAACCTCAACATTTGGCTAAAAAAACACATGTTCCTCACATTTCTGTGGCAGAAAGTTCTGGAATCTGAGAGGAGCCACAAATTTCCTTCCACCCAGCGTTCCCCCACGTCTCCCGATAAAAATGATACCTCACTTGTGTGGGTAGGCCTAGCGCCCGCGACAGGATATGCCCCAAAACACAACGTGGACACATCACAGAAAACAGAGCTGTTTTTAGCAAAGTGACTACCTGTAGATTTTGGCCTCTAGCTCAGCCGCCACCTAGGGAAACCTACCAAACCTGTGCATTTCTGAAAACTAGAGACCTAGGGGAATCCAAGGAGGGGTGACTTGTGTGGCTCGGACCAGGTTCTGTTACCCAGAATCCTTTGCAAACCTCAAAATTTGGCTAAAGAAACACATGTTCCTCACATTTCTGTGGCAGAAAGTTCTGGAATCTGAGAGGAGCCACAAATTTCCTTCCACCCAGCGTTCCCCCACGTCTCCCGATAAAAATGATACCTCACTTGTGTGGGTAGGCCTAGCGCCCGCGACAGGATATGCCCCAAAACACAACGTGGACATATCACAGAAAACAGAGCTGTTTTTAGCAAAGTGACTACCTGTAGATTTTGGCCTCTAGCTCAGCCGCCACCTAGGGAAACCTACCAAACCTGTGCATTTCTGAAAACTAGAGACCTAGGGGAATCCAAGGAGGGGTGACTTGCGGGGCTCGGACCAGGTTCTGTTACCCAGAATCCTTTGCAAACCTCAAAATGTGGCTAAAAAAACACATGTTCCTCACATTTCTGTGGCAGAAAGTTCTGGAATCTGAGAGGAGCCACAAATTTCCTTCCATCCAGCGTTCCCCCACGTCTCCCGATAAAAATGATACCTCACTTGTGTGGGTAGGCCTAGCGCCCGCGACAGGATATGCCCCAAAACACAACGTGGACATATCACAGAAAACAGAGCTGTTTTTAGCAAAGTGACTACCTGTAGATTTTGGCCTCTAGCTCAGCCGCCACCTAGGGAAACCTACCAAACCTGTGCATTTCTGAAAACTAGAGACCTAGGGGAATCCAAGGAGGGGTGACTTGCGGGGCTCGGACCAGGTTCTGTTACCCAGAATCCTTAGCAAACCTCAAAATTTGGCTAAAAAAACACATGTTCCTCACATTTCTGTGGCAGAAAGTTCTGGAATCTGAGAGGAGCCACAAATTTCCTTCCACCCAGCGTTCCCCCACGTCTCCCGATAAAAATGATACCTCACTTGTGTGGGTAGGCCTAGCGCCCGCGACAGGATATGCCCCAAAACACAACGTGGACATATCACAGAAAACAGAGCTGTTTTTAGCAAAGTGACTACCTGTAGATTTTGGCCTCTATCTCAGCCGCCACCTAGGGAAACCTACCAAACCTGTGCATTTCTGAAAACTAGAGACCTAGGGGAATCCAAGGAGGGGTGACTTGCGGGGCTCGGACCAGGTTCTGTTACCCAGAATCCTTTGCAAATCTCAAAATTTGGCTAAAAAAACACATGTTCCTCACATTTCTGTGGCAGAAAGTTCTGGAATCTGAGAGGAGCCACAAATTTCCTTCCACACAGCGTTCCCCCATGTCTCCCGATAAAAATGATACCTCACTTGTGTGGGTAGGCCTAGCGCCCGCGACAGGATATGCCCCAAAACACAACGTGGACATATCACAGAAAACAGAGCTGTTTTTAGCAAAGTGACTACCTGTAGATTTTGGCCTCTATCTCAGCCGCCACCTAGGGAAACCTACCAAACCTGTGCATTTCTGAAAACTAGAGACCTAGGGAAATCCAAGGAGGGGTGACTTGCGGGGCTCGGACCAGGTTCTGTTACCCAGAATCCTTTGCAAATCTCAAAATTTGGCTAAAAAAACACATGTTCCTCACATTTCTGTGGCAGAAAGTTCTGGAATCTGAGAGGAGCCACAAATTTCCTTCCACCCAGCGTTCCCCCACGTCTCCCGATAAAAATGATACCTCACTTGTGTGGGTAGGCCTAGCGCCCGCGACAGGATATGCCCCAAAACACAACGTGGACATATCACAGAAAACAGAGCTGTTTTTAGCAAAGTGACTACCTGTAGATTTTGGCCTCTAGCTCAGCCGGCACCTAGGGAAACCTACCAAACCTGTGCATTTCTGAAAACTAGAGACCTAGGGGAATCCAAGGAGGGGTGACTTGTGTGGCTCGGACCAGGTTCTGTTACCCAGAATCCTTTGCAAACCTCAAAATTTGGCTAAAAAAACACATGTTCCTCACATTTCTGTGGCAGAAAGTTCTGGAATCTGAGAGGAGCCACAAATTTCCTTCCACCCAGCGTTCCCCCACGTCTCCCGATAAAAATGATACCTCACTTGTGTGGGTAGGCCTAGCGCCCGCGACAGGATATGCCCCAAAACACAACGTGGACATATCACAGAAAACAGAGCTGTTTTTAGCAAAGTGACTACCTGTAGATTTTGGCCTCTAGCTCAGCCGCCACCTAGGGAAACCTACCAAACCTGTGCATTTCTGAAAACTAGAGACCTAGGGGAATCCAAGGAGGGGTGACTTGTGTGGCTCGGACCAGGTTCTGTTACCCAGAATCCTTTGCAAACCTCAAAATTTGGCTAAAGAAACACATGTTCCTCACATTTCTGTGGCAGAAAGTTCTGGAATCTGAGAGGAGCCACAAATTTCCTTCCACCCAGCGTTCCCCCACGTCTCCCGATAAAAATGATACCTCACTTGTGTGGGTAGGCCTAGCGCCCGCGACAGGATATGCCCCAAAACACAACGTGGACATATCACAGAAAACAGAGCTGTTTTTAGCAAAGTGACTACCTGTAGATTTTGGCCTCTAGCTCAGCCGCCACCTAGGGAAACCTACCAAACCTGTGCATTTCTGAAAACTAGAGACCTAGGGGAATCCAAGGAGGGGTGACTTGCGGGGCTCGGACCAGGTTCTGTTACCCAGAATCCTTTGCAAACCTCAAAATGTGGCTAAAAAAACACATGTTCCTCACATTTCTGTGGCAGAAAGTTCTGGAATCTGAGAGGAGCCACAAATTTCCTTCCATCCAGCGTTCCCCCACGTCTCCCGATAAAAATGATACCTCACTTGTGTGGGTAGGCCTAGCGCCCGCGACAGGATATGCCCCAAAACACAACGTGGACATATCACAGAAAACAGAGCTGTTTTTAGCAAAGTGACTACCTGTAGATTTTGGCCTCTAGCTCAGCCGCCACCTAGGGAAACCTACCAAACCTGTGCATTTCTGAAAACTAGAGACCTAGGGGAATCCAAGGAGGGGTGACTTGCGGGGCTCGGACCAGGTTCTGTTACCCAGAATCCTTAGCAAACCTCAAAATTTGGCTAAAAAAACACATGTTCCTCACATTTCTGTGGCAGAAAGTTCTGGAATCTGAGAGGAGCCACAAATTTCCTTCCACCCAGCGTTCCCCCACGTCTCCCGATAAAAATGATACCTCACTTGTGTGGGTAGGCCTAGCGCCCGCGACAGGATATGCCCCAAAACACAACGTGGACATATCACAGAAAACAGAGCTGTTTTTAGCAAAGTGACTACCTGTAGATTTTGGCCTCTATCTCAGCCGCCACCTAGGGAAACCTACCAAACCTGTGCATTTCTGAAAACTAGAGACCTAGGGGAATCCAAGGAGGGGTGACTTGCGGGGCTCGGACCAGGTTCTGTTACCCAGAATCCTTTGCAAATCTCAAAATTTGGCTAAAAAAACACATGTTCCTCACATTTCTGTGGCAGAAAGTTCTGGAATCTGAGAGGAGCCACAAATTTCCTTCCACACAGCGTTCCCCCATGTCTCCCGATAAAAATGATACCTCACTTGTGTGGGTAGGCCTAGCGCCCGCGACAGGATATGCCCCAAAACACAACGTGGACATATCACAGAAAACAGAGCTGTTTTTAGCAAAGTGACTACCTGTAGATTTTGGCCTCTATCTCAGCCGCCACCTAGGGAAACCTACCAAACCTGTGCATTTCTGAAAACTAGAGACCTAGGGAAATCCAAGGAGGGGTGACTTGCGGGGCTCGGACCAGGTTCTGTTACCCAGAATCCTTTGCAAATCTCAAAATTTGGCTAAAAAAACACATGTTCCTCACATTTCTGTGGCAGAAAGTTCTGGAATCTGAGAGGAGCCACAAATTTCCTTCCACCCAGCGTTCCCCCACGTCTCCCGATAAAAATGATACCTCACTTGTGTGGGTAGGTCTAGCGCCCGCGACAGGATATGCCCCAAAACACAACGTGGACATATCACAGAAAACAGAGCTGTTTTTAGCAAAGTGACTACCTGTAGATTTTGGCCTCTAGCTCAGCCGGCACCTAGGGAAACCTACCAAACCTGTGCATTTCTGAAAACTAGAGACCTAGGGGAATCCAAGGAGGGGTGACTTGTGTGGCTCGGACCAGGTTCTGTTACCCAGAATCCTTTGCAAACCTCAAAATTTGGCTAAAAAAACACATGTTCCTCACATTTCTGTGGCAGAAAGTTCTGGAATCTGAGAGGAGCCACAAATTTCCTTCCACCCAGCGTTCCCCCACGTCTCCCGATAAAAATGATACCTCACTTGTGTGGGTAGGCCTAGCGCCCGCGACAGGATATGCCCCAAAACACAACGTGGACACATCACAGAAAACAGAGGTGTTTTTTGCGAAGTGCCTACCTGGAGATTTTGGCCTCTAGCTCAGCCGCCACCTAGGGAAACCTACCAAACCTGTGCATTTCTGAAAACTAGAGACCTAGGGGAATCCAAGGAGGGGTGACTTGCGGGGCTCGGACCAGGTTCTGTTACCCAGAATCCTTTGCAAATCTCAAAATTTGGCTAAAAAAACACATGTTCCTCACATTTCTGTGGCAGAAAGTTCTGGAATCTGAGAGGAGCCACAAATTTCCTTCCACCCAGCGTTCCCCCACGTCTCCCGATAAAAATGATACCTCACTTGTGTGGGTAGGCCTAGCGCCCGCGACAGGATATGCCCCAAAACACAACGTGGACATATCACAGAAAACAGAGCTGTTTTTAGCAAAGTGACTACCTGTAGATTTTGGCCTCTATCTCAGCCGCCACCTAGGGAAACCTACCAAACCTGTGCATTTCTGAAAACTAGAGACCTAGGGAAATCCAAGGAGGGGTGACTTGCGGGGCTCGGACCAGGTTCTGTTACCCAGAATCCTTTGCAAATCTCAAAATTTGGCTAAAAAAACACATGTTCCTCACATTTCTGTGGCAGAAAGTTCTGGAATCTGAGAGGAGCCACAAATTTCCTTCCACCCAGCGTTCCCCCACGTCTCCCGATAAAAATGATACCTCACTTGTGTGGGTAGGCCTAGCGCCCGCGACAGGATATGCCCCAAAACACAACGTGGACATATCACAGAAAACAGAGCTGTTTTTAGCAAAGTGACTACCTGTAGATTTTGGCCTCTAGCTCAGCCGGCACCTAGGGAAACCTACCAAACCTGTGCATTTCTGAAAACTAGAGACCTAGGGGAATCCAAGGAGGGGTGACTTGTGTGGCTCGGACCAGGTTCTGTTACCCAGAATCCTTTGCAAACCTCAAAATTTGGCTAAAAAAACACATGTTCCTCACATTTCTGTGGCAGAAAGTTCTGGAATCTGAGAGGAGCCACAAATTTCCTTCCACCCAGCGTTCCCCCACGTCTCCCGATAAAAATGATACCTCACTTGTGTGGGTAGGCCTAGCGCCCGCGACAGGATATGCCCCAAAACACAACGTGGACACATCACAGAAAACAGAGGTGTTTTTTGCGAAGTGCCTACCTGGAGATTTTGGCCTCTAGCTCAGCCGCCACCTAGGGAAACCTACCAAACCTGTGCATTTCTGTAAACTAGAGACCTAGGGGAATCCAAGGAGGGGTGACTTGTGTGGCTCGGACCAGGTTCTGTTACCCAGAATCCTTTGCAAACCTCAAAATTTGGCTAAAAAAACACATGTTCCTCACATTTCTGTGGCAGAAAGTTCTGGAATCTGAGAGGAGCCACAAATTTCCTTCCACCCAGCGTTCCCCCACGTCTCCCGATAAAAATGATACCTCACTTGTGTGGGTAGGCCTAGCGCCCGCGACAGGATATGCCCCAAAACACAACGTGGACACATCACAGAAAACAGAGGTGTTTTTTGCGAAGTGCCTACCTGGAGATTTTGGCCTCTAGCTCAGCCGCCACCTAGGGAAACCTACCAAACCTGTGCATTTCTGAAAACTAGAGACCTAGGGGAATCCAAGGAGGGGTGACTTGCGGGGCTCGGACCAGGTTCTGTTACCCAGAATCCTTTGCAAATCTCAAAATTTGGCTAAAAAAACACATGTTCCTCACATTTCTGTGGCAGAAAGTTCTGGAATCTGAGAGGAGCCACAACTTTCCTTCCACCCAGCGTTCCCCCACGTCTCCCGATAAAAATGATACCTCACTTGTGTGGGTAGGCCTAGCGCCCGCGACAGGATATGCCCCAAAACACAACGTGGACATATCACAGAAAACAGAGCTGTTTTTAGCAAAGTGACTACCTGTAGATTTTGGCCTCTATCTCAGCCGCCACCTAGGGAAACCTACCAAACCTGTGCATTTCTGAAAACTAGAGACCTAGGGAAATCCAAGGAGGGGTGACTTGCGGGGCTCGGACCAGGTTCTGTTACCCAGAATCCTTTGCAAATCTCAAAATTTGGCTAAAAAAACACATGTTCCTCACATTTCTGTGGCAGAAAGTTCTGGAATCTGAGAGGAGCCACAAATTTCCTTCCACCCAGCGTTCCCCCACGTCTCCCGATAAAAATGATACCTCACTTGTGTGGGTAGGCCTAGCGCCCGCGACAGGATATGCCCCAAAACACAACGTGGACATATCACAGAAAACAGAGCTGTTTTTAGCAAAGTGACTACCTGTAGATTTTGGCCTCTAGCTCAGCCGGCACCTAGGGAAACCTACCAAACCTGTGCATTTCTGAAAACTAGAGACCTAGGGGAATCCAAGGAGGGGTGACTTGTGTGGCTCGGACCAGGTTCTGTTACCCAGAATCCTTTGCAAACCTCAAAATTTGGCTAAAAAAACACATGTTCCTCACATTTCTGTGGCAGAAAGTTCTGGAATCTGAGAGGAGCCACAAATTTCCTTCCACCCAGCGTTCCCCCACGTCTCCCGATAAAAATGATACCTCACTTGTGTGGGTAGGCCTAGCGCCCGCGACAGGATATGCCCCAAAACACAACGTGGACACATCACAGAAAACAGAGGTGTTTTTTGCGAAGTGCCTACCTGGAGATTTTGGCCTCTAGCTCAGCCGCCACCTAGGGAAACCTACTAAACCTGTACATTTCTGAAAACTAGAGACCTAGGGGAATCCAAGGAGGGGTGACTTGTGTGGCTCGGACCAGGTTCTGTTACCCAGAATCCTTTGCAAACCTCAAACTTTGGCTAAAAAAACACATGTCCCTCACATTTCTGTGGCAGAAAGTTCTGGAATCTGAGAGGAGCTACAAATGTCCTTCCACCCAGCGTTCCCCCAAGTCTCCCGATAAAAATGATACATCACTTGCGTGGGTAGGCCTAGCGCCGGCGACAGGAAACACCCCAAAGCGCAACGTGGACACATCCTAAATTTTGGAAAAAAACAGAGGTGTTTTTTGCGAAGTGCCTACCTGTAGATTTTGGCCTCTAGCTCAGCCGGCACCTAGGGAAACCTACCAAACCTGTGCATTTCTGAAAACTAGAGACCTAGGGGAATCCAAGGAGGGGTGACTTGCGGGGCTCGGACCAGGTTCTGTTACCCAGAATCCTTTGCAAACCTCAAAATTTGGCTAAAAATACACATGTTACTCACATTTCTGTGGCAGAAAGTTCTGGAATCTGAGAGGAGCCACAAATTTCCTTCTACCCAGCGTTCCCCCAAGTCTCCCGATAAAAATGATACCTCACTTGTGTGGGTAGGACTAGCGCCCACGAAAGGAAAGGGCCCAAAACACAACGTGGACACATCACATTTTTTTATAAAAAGCAGTGCCTACCTGTGGATTTTGGCCTGTAGCTCAGCCGACACCTGAGGAAACCTAGCAAACCAGTGCATTTTTGAAAACTAGAAACCCAGGGGAATCCAAGATGGGGTGACTTGCGGGGCTCTGACCAGGTTATGTTACCCAGAAACCTTTGCAAACATCAAAATTTGGCCCAAAAAACACTTTTTCCTCTCATTTCGGTGACAGAAAGTTCTGGAATCTGAGAGGAGCCACAAATTTCCTTCCACCCAGCGTTCCCCTAAGTCTCTCGATAAAAATGGTACATCACTTCTGTGGGTAGGCCTAGCGCCCACAAAAGGAAATGGCCCAAAACACAACGTGGACACAACATATTTTTTCGCAGAAAACAGAGGTGTTTTTTGCAAGGTGCCTACCTGTGGTGTTTGGCCTGTAGCTCAGCCGGCCCCAGGGGGGGAGGGGCAGAAATGCCCTAAAATAAATTTGCCCCCTCAACCCCCACCCTCCCCCGCCGGGAGCGACCCTTGCCTACGGGGTCGCTCCCCCTGCGTGACATTGGCACCAAAAAACAAATCCCCGGTGCCTAGTGGTTTCTGCCCCCTTGGGGGCAGGTTGACCTAAACTCAGCCAATCTGCCCCCAAGGGGGGCAGAAATGGCCTAAATACAATTTGTCCCCCAGGGGAGCGACTTTTGCCTGATGGGTCGCTCCCCATCTCTAAAAAAAAAAAAAAAAAGAAAAAAAAGAAAAATTCCCCTGGCGCCTAGAGGTTTCTGCCCCCCCCCCCCGGGGGCAGATCGGCCTAATAATAGGCCGATCTGCCCCCCGGGGGGGCAGAAATGGCCTAAAATAAATTTGCCCCCCCCAACACCCCCCCCCCCCCGGGAGCGACCCTTGCCTACGGGGTCGCTCCCCCTGCGTGACATTGGCGCCAAAAAACAAATCCCCGGTGTCTAGTGGTTTCTGCCCCCTTGGGGGCAGATTGGCCAATCTGCCCCCAGGGGGGCAGAAATGGTCTAAATACAATTTGCCCCCCCAGGGGAGCGACCCTTGCCTGATGGGTCGCTCCACATCTCTAAAAAAAGAAACAACAAAAAAAAAAAACACAAAAAAAAAATTGCCCTGGCGCCTAGAGTGTTCTCCCCCACCCGGGGGCAGTTCGGCCTAATAATAGGCCGATCTGTCCCCCGGGGGGGCAGAAATGGCCTAAAATAAATTTGCCCCCCCAACCCCCACCCCCCCCGGGAGCGACCCTTGCCTACGGGGTCGCTCCCCCTGCGTGACATTGGCGCCAAAAAACAAATCCCCGGTGCCTAGTGATTTCTGCCCCCTTGGGGGCAGATTGACCTAAAATTGGCCAATATGCCCCCAGGGGGGCAGAAATGGTCTAAATACAATTTGCCCCCCCAGGGGAGCGACCCTTGCCTGATGGGTCGCTCCCCATCTCTAAAAAAAGAAACAAAAAAAAAAAAAAACACAAAAAAAAAATTGCCCTGGCGCCTAGGGTGTTCTGCCCCCCCCCCGGGGGCAGTTCGGCCTAAAAATAGGCCGATCTGTCCCCCGGGGGGGCAGAAATGGCCTAAAATAAATTTGCCCCCCCAACCCCCCCCACCCCCGGGAGCGACCCTTGCCTACGGGGTCGCTCCCCCTGCGTGACATTGGCGCCAAAAAACAAATCCCCGGTGCCTAGTGGTTTCTGCCCCCTTGGGGGCAGATTGACCTAAAATTGGCCAATCTGCCCCCAGGGGGGCAGAAATGGTCTAAATACAATTTGCCCCCCCAGGGGAGCGACCCTTGCCTGACGGGTCGCTCCCCATCTCTAAAAAAAGAAACACAAAAAAAAAATTGCCCTGGCGCCTAGAGTGTTCTGCCCCCCCCCCGGGGCAGTTCGGCCTAATAATAGGCCGATCTGTCCCCCAGGGGGGCAGAAATGGCCTAAAATAAATTTGCCCCCCCAACCCCCCCCCCCCCGGGAGCGACCCTTGCCTACGGGGTCGCTCCCCCTGCGTGACATTGGCGCAAAAAAACAAATCCCCGGTGCCTAGTGGTTTCTGCCCCCTTGGGGGCAGATTGACCTAAAATCGGCCAATCTGCCCCCAGGGGGGCAGAAATGGTCTAAATACAATTTGCCCCCCAGGGGAGCGACCCTTGCCTGATGGGTCGCTCCCCATCTCTAAAAAAAAAAAAAGAACAAAAAAAAAAAAACACCAAAAAAATATTTGCCCTGGCGCCTAGAGGTTTCTTCCCCCCCTGGGGGCAAATCGGCCTAATAATAGGCCGATCTGCCCCCAGGGGGGGCAGAAATGGCCTAAAATAAATTCCCCTCCCCCCCAGGGAGCGACCCTTGCCTAAGTGGTCGCTCCCTTTGCGTGAAATTCACGCAAAGAAAAAACTCCCTGGTGTCTAGTGGTTTCTACCCCCTTTGGGGGCAGATTGGCCTCATCAAAATAGGCCAATCTGCCCCCAAGGGGGGCAGAAATGGGCAAAATATAATTTTCCCCCATTGGGAGCGACCCCGCCTTCCCGAAAATATGCCCCCCTGGGAGCGACCCTTGCCCAAGGGGTCGCTCCCTTTTGTCAATAACAATAAAAAAAAAAAAAAATCCCTGGTGTCTAGTGGTTTCTACCCCCCTTGGGGGCAGATTGGCCTCATCAAAATAGGCCAATCTGCCCCCAAGGGGGGCAGAAATGGCCAAAATATAATTTTCCCCCAAGGGGAACGACCCTTGCCTAAGGGGTCGCTCCCCACCTCAATAAAAAAAAATGAAACAAAAAAAAAAAAATGGTCCCTGGTGCCTAGAGGTTTCTGCCCCCCCTGGGGGCAGATCGGCCTAATAAGGCCGATCTGCCCCCAGGGGGGGCAGAAAAGGCCTTTTAAAAAAAATGCCCCCCCTGGGAGCGACCCTTGCCCAAGGGGTCGCTCCCTTTTGTCAATTTCTAAGAAAAAAAAAAAAATCCCTGGTGTCTAGTGGGGTTTCAAAAGCCGGATTGCAAGCAATCCGGCTTTTGAAACCCTCGGAGGGACTTCAAAGGGAAGGAAATACTTTTCCTTCCCTTTGAAGCCCCTCCGGGCCTCCCAAGTGATTGAAAAAGAAATGCTTTTGCATTTCTTTTTCAATCGCGCTGGAAGCAGAGCTTCCAGCGCGACGAGGGAGGCCCCTGTGACACATCAGCGCGCGCGCTGACGTCACAGGGGGGGGTGGGGGGGGGTCGGGGGTGGAAGGGGAAGGTCGTCCCCTTCCATCCCCGACTTGGGGGGGGAAGGGGGGTGCACGGGGGGCGCGCTAGCGCGCCCCCAAGTTCCCCTGTGCCATGGACGAGATGATCTCGTCCAAGGCACAGGGGAACTGTAGCCTTGGACGAGATCATCTCGTCCAAGGCACAGAAGAGGTTAAGGTGACAGGATATGTGGAAAGAGTTCAAAAGGTGAGTTTTGTGTTTATATATCTGCCAATTCACCAACTCAGATGTGAAGGTTTAGCCACCACAGTTGCATCAGTGAGTCTGCACATCATGATTGGCTCAGCAGTAAAAGGGGCTGGAGCCCCCCCGCCAACTGCTTTTGCCTATGGTGCCGTCGATGCAGGAAAAGATTCTTGGCAGTGAAGGCAGACCGTCGGCAGGCTTTCGCCTATGCTCCCGCAGACATCTAACTAGATTAGGCGGACCGTCACAGAAATGGGCGGGCTTCCATTGAAAAGTAAACTGCAGAACCATTACCACCAACATCCACATCAGACCTCATGTTGAAACTCGAGTTTGGAATTAAAAGTACTTCCAAAGTCTTATACTACCTTATTTTGAAATATATATCACCCTTAAGGTCCAAGGGTAGACTGAAGTGTAATCATAGGCAGGGCTATTCTAAAAGCAGTTTTATAAGCCCTGGTGAGGGAAAAACTGCCAGTTTTGTTTTCCCCAGTGTAATGATTTAGCTCCATAGGCTAACAAGCGAAGGCTTTATTATAGCCTTCTAGCCCACCGTAGTCGGCTATACCAGCCATTAAAGGCCCGCTCCAGCATTAAGGACCTAAGCCAGAAGCAAGGGCCTTTAACAAGGGAGAGGGGCTTTAATGGACGGTATAGCCAAGCTACGAAGGGCTATAAGGCTATTTGAAAATACTGCCACTAGAGGGCAGAATGCTCTAATAAATAAAATAAAGGTTTCATGAAGCCTCCGGCTCTGTGAAGCCTTTGTTCACAGCAACAGCTGTGAACAAAAACATTGGAATGTTGGAGCTCCGGGATTGTACCTGCCATTAGAAGCCCCGAGTACTCCTTTGTTTTCAATGGAGCTCCCAAACTTCCCAAAATTTATAAAGTCTTACTTTTGATAGGAGTGAGCTAAAAATGTCATTAAACATGTCAAATTAATAGGTAAGATAAATCCAACATTTTGCCAGTGTTAGATGTATCAAAACTATCACCTAAAGTTAGCTGTAGTAGCCTTTCCTGATTGGCCAGCATTTGACAGGGTGAGCTAGGCTTTCATATTGAGGTATGAAGTGGCCTGGGCTGAGACAAAGGAACCATCTGGTGGGTGGAGAACTGCAGCAGCAGATGCCAGAGCATGAAGGGGGCTGGGCGGCCAAACCGGTCTTCTAAGGAGGGAAAGACAGTTGGGAAAAAAACCAGACCTCTCCCATTTCCTGCACCCCCAGCTAGATGGGAGCCCCTGTAAATAGATTACAAGAGGGGCTGGAAGGGGAGTGTAGGGAAATGTTAGCCACACCTGTGGGTGGGCTTAGCCAGACCTGATCCTCTGGATGTTTGTGGAACAAGGCTTTCTAGGAGAAGGATATGTCACACATTGGAGGAAGTTGCCATATATGAGGGTGGGGCCCTGCAACCCATTAGTCACGAGTACCGCTCTGCTTGTCACCCTAGAAGCATGGATAAATAAGAGAGTGCTGCCGAGCAACTGAGAACCCTGTCTGTAACAAGAAGAAGAAGAGGAAGGACTGCCGTGCAGAGCCCCTGGTTTGCACCAATAAGAACTGTACTCACAAGGACTGAACCTGCTGTACACTCTGGGCTTCACAAAAGAGGGATTTGTCTGGCATCTAATGGATTCAGCATTATGCTCCTTGTAAGCAAGAGTTATAAAGGAGCTTCTAAGGTTCATCTGCATCAACTCTTGCCAGAAGGGCTCAGCTAGACAGAGTTCAGTGGACTTTTAGGGATTTTACCAGGTGCATTGTGGGAATTGGAGTTCTAACGTCCCCAGGAGCAACTCAGTGATTCTGGAACCTTGGATTGGTGTTGTGGACCCTCAAAGAACCCAGAAAACAACTGGAGAAGAAGGACTGGCCTGCCATACTCTTGGACTACACAAGAAAGGACTGCACTCATAAGGACTGCACCTGCTGCACTCAAAAGACTTCACAACAAAATGACTTTGCCTGTCTTAAAGAATATGGAGTGGACTTCCTGATCAGCAACAGGTGGAACAGTGTTAGAAGGGCTACCTGCAACATAAAAAACAAGGACAACACCAGCTGATAAGCTTCATCTGGATTTTACTTGAATTGACCAGGTGCATTGTGGGAGTTGTAGTCCAAGACTCCAGGAGGCAAACCAGAGTTTCTGAACCCTTGACTGGTGCTACAGACCACTTTCTTGCATCAAGAAACACCTCTGAAAGTAAGTGTAAAAGTGTTACATCACAGGCAGGCAGAACTCTTGACTTTGTCCCGGTCCTGAGTGATCTTGGCAGACTCTTTGAGCTTTATTTTAGTTAGTTTTCCTTTTAGTCTTTAAAAATTAATATCTCTTGTTCCCTACATTGGATATTTATCATTTTGGTGCCATTTCATGATAGAAATATTCTCTAATTATATGAATTGGTGTTGGATTTTTTAGGGGTGTTGTGTCTTACTCATTTACTGTTTTGCTGATAATAAGTGCTTTACACACCTGTCTCCTAAGTTAAGCCTGACTGCTTATGAGCCAAGCTACCAAGGGTGGAGCAAGGGTTAATTTTTGAGACCTTGACTGGAGCTTATGTGTGATTGTGGCCTTATTATTAGTTGTAGGTACCTACCTGCTCATACTAATAAACCACTTTCCAACACTGCAAATTCAAGATGCTGATCCACACCTACAAGGCACTATACTACTAGCACCTAGCTCACCCACCATCTACATGTCCACCAACCAATTAGGAACCACTGCTTTGCATCACTTGCACTCACCCATTCCTCCAACATCTATATTAGCAAGACAGGTGGTATGGTGTTTTCTAACATGACAGGCTACACTTGAAACCTCCCCCCCCCAGCACATCAGGTCAACTGCATCAAATGTGGATTTGTGGTAGAAACTGTACACCTGGCTCTTAAGAAGATCGTACTTGCAGAGCATGCACCTACACAGCACCTGGATACTCTCTTGAGTGACACTCTACAAAGTCACATAATCTGAATTCACATTAAAGTACACTTTTGGCTGTCTAGCGCCAACACATGCATGATTATGTGATTCTGCAAGGAGGTCTGCAATGGCACTGGCATATCTGTCAAGTTTCCCAGGTTCATGCATGATGTGTTGCCAGTCCAGGTTTTCTACGTCATATCTTGGACTTGTAGTCCTGTTTTACAATGGAATAAATTACACTCCAAGTCCCACGATTCAAAGGACATACTTGGACTGGGGCAGCATATCACACATGCACATGGGAACCTTGGCAGGGCTGGACTGGGTTGAAAAATTGGCAATGCCCAAGGAAAGGACAGTAATGTGATGGATGAGTTAATGTGTGGGGCATACCTGCCTTGTCCCTTTCATGCAGAGCAGAAAGGTGTCTTGTTGCGTTGTGCTGCATGAAGTTTGCTAATGTATGGTCCCTGGTTTTCACTTACCATGTAGTTATTTCTGGTCCTCTACTTCAGCACTGTGCAGACCTTTCACTCCAGCTAACAACCCTGCTGGAATGATGGATGCCACCTGCTTCTCCAATTGTCTCAACTTATCCTGGGCATCAGATCCTTCTCTGGTCTAATGGTGCCTTAAAGTTCAGGGATAGTTTTTCTTTGGTCCTGCATTTGTAGTCTAACTACTTCTTCTTACAATCCAGGATGGTCCTTTTTGTTTGTGTAATACAGTTGACCTTGTCCACCATGGATTGCCAAATTGTATCCTTCCTCGGTAATGGCAATTTTGAGGTGATAAATAAGAGGTGTTAATTTTTTATCACCTCACTTAGGGGCAGATTTTTGAAAAGTGCAGTGCCACATTTTGTGCGCCCCTTAGCACCCCCCTAACACCACCATGTGTGTGCAGTATTTAAAATACAGTGCACCCTGGCGGTAGTCAGGGGGACTAGTGCCATAATTTTTTATGTTAGTCTGGCGCATTGCAGGATTAGCACCAAAAATGATTACGCTAATCCTGCAAAGCACCCAGAGGGCCATTGAACACAATGGGAGCCTCTTTGTAATGCCTTTTATGAGCAGGTGTTAAACAATGCTTATTAAAAGGATGCAAAGAAATCTCATAGATTTCTTTGCGCCATTTTTTTTTTTTTTGCCCCCCCTAGTGCCAGAACACCCCCCTTGCAGTGTGCCTGGCACAGGCATTAGGTGGCGCAAAGGGTTGCAAAGTGGTGCAATGCAAGCATTGCACCATTTTGTAAATATGGCACAGCGTTTTTGCCCTTCCAAGGCCACATGAGCATAAACAATTACGCTAGTGTGGTGTTGGATTGGCACTAAGCCACCATAAATCTGGGCCTTAGTATCTGGTTCTCCTCCTCATTGAAGTTGAACTTCCTCTTCCTTTTCCCTTGGGATGATGCCAAGTCTTCTGGGTTGGGCCTGTTACCCTCCTGGCTCCCTGAGGTTCCTTCCATGTTTCTCTGAATTGAGAATTATTGTTGTGTATATAGTGTCACTTTTTCAAACATTCCCATGACACGAAGCACTCCTTTGTGACGCAATGCTGATTTGCAGCACATTATACACAAATCAACTTTGCGTCACGTAGCTAGTACTTGTGTTGCAGCACTTTACACCATTCTCAAAACTGTTGCATCGAAGTTCATGACACATCTCAGAGCCTTGCCCCATGGTGCGCTGTCCTATAAATATTGTCTATCCATGGTGCATGGAAATGCAGCAACACAGCCCACAATTTTCTGATGCAACGCTTCGCAACATAGCATTGTGTCAGTCATAATAAATATTCCTCTAAAATGGTCATAATGCACAGCCTGTATGTAATCTAAATCACATTCTCTATTTTGTGAAAGAATGTAACTCTTATATTCAAAATACTTTCCTGTCTCCTTCTTTGCAGTCCAACTAAAATATGCCTTTGCATCACCATTCCAAATAATGGAGCCATTGAGAATTAAACTGATGCATTCTCGTCTCCTTTTCAGGGTCGAGCATGAAGCGTTCTGTCCCTGGTCTAATCTCTCTGTGGGATTTGAACCACGCCGATGTCAAGTCCATCAGTTTGGTTGGTTTTTGGGCTTGCCTTTTAAAATTAGCTTGATTTCATTAGTGAAAGGCGTGTACACGTCATACCTTTTCTGGTGTTTAGCCTGCCTCGAGCACACCGGCCAACTACTTAAAACATACCAGGCTCCATGTTTTCTGTATGGTTTCCGCACTACTTTTTCTCTTAATTTTGTCGGCAGCATGGTCTCGCTGGGCAGTAGTAGAGCGCTTCGCATGACATCAACCCTGTTACATAGATAATCGCACTTTTCCGGGTTACGTGGATAATTGCACTTTTGCTGATACGTTTTACTGCGAGCGAACTTCTGTTTCCTTTTGTGTGTTTGCCTTGCGCTCATGCTGTCCATCGGCTCACTTATGTGAAACTGTTTTTACTTTTCGGTTTATGTGGCAAGAAAAGTCTTGTTAGGAGTTTACAACGCTAATAGCATTAACTCGAGCAAATGTGAGACCCATTGCATTGCAAACGTTTGTTATAAATTGCTCCTAATTACAACATTCTTCCACATCATGGTAATTTGCAGATGTTAAATCTACATTCTGTCGCTATTCACTAAATAGTAAGGCCCATATTTATACTTTTTGACGCAAAACTGCGCTAACGCAGTTTTGCGTCAAAAAAATTAGCGCCGGCTAACGCCATTCTAAAGCGCCATGCGGGCGCCGTATTTATTGAATGACGTTAGCCGGCGTTAGCCGCCGGCGCCGTCTGGTGTGCGTTAAAAAAACCGACGTACACCAGGCAGCGCCGGCGTAGGGGAAAATGGAGCTTGGGCATCAAGAAATGGGGCAAGTCAGGTTGAGGCAATTTTTGCGCCTCAACCCGATTTGCGCCATTTTTTTTTCACTCCCAACCCCCATAGAAATGACTTCTGTCTTAGCAAAGACAGGAGTCATGCCCCCTTGCCCAATGGCCATGCCCAGGGGACTTCTGTCCCCTGGGCATGGTCATTGGGCATAGTGGCATGTAGGGGGGCACAAATCAGGCCCCCCTATGCCACAAAAAAAAATAAAAAAAATACTTACCTGAACTTACCTTAATGTGGTCCCTCCAGCCTTGGGTGTCCTCCTGGGGTGGGCAAGGGTGACAGGGGGGGTCCCTGGGGGCATGGGAGGGCACCTCTGGGCTCCTTCAGAGCCCACAGGTCCCTTAACGCCTGCCTTTTGCAGGCGCTAAAAAACGGCGCAAAAGCGGCCGTACGTCATTTTTTTTGACCCGCCCACTCCCGGGCGTGATTTTTGCCCGGGAGTATAAATCCGACGCACATGCCTCGGAGTCGATTTTTTAGACGGGAACGCCTACCTTGCATCTCATTAACGCAAAGTAGGTGTCCACGCTAAAAAATGACGCTAACTCCATGGACTTTGGCACTAGACGCGTCTAATGCCAAAGTATAAATATGGAGTTAGTTTTGCGTTGAAATTGCGCCAAAAAAAACGACGCAATTCCGGCGCAAACGGAGTATAAATATGCCCCTAAATGTATTGCTCATAAGCTTTGTGAATCACTATTTGTGATTTGCAAATCTCTATTAACAGTTCCAAATAGTTAAGGTCGCAAAATACCCACTCGTTAAATTTGTCAGTATGGACTTCAGCGACTCCTTATATTTGCCTTTGCACAAAATAGGGTTTCATTATAGTGGGGCCGCAAACTTGTTAGCAAAAGGTTTGTCATTTGCAGGTTTTTGTACGTAGGCCAAAAGTCCCTTAACCTCATACATAAAGAATCACTTTTCGATGTGCATTTACTTGGGAAAGTTCAGTGTACATATTTGACTCTGTGGCCACTGATTTGGTCCTTATGACCATGTGCAAGAGTGGCTTTCTTGGTATGCTCCAGCTCGATGTTTTCTGCCTCAGAGAGAAACCACAGTGAGAATATAAAACAAGACAAACATTTAGAATTTAGAATTATTTTGAGTTTTTTTTTTTTTGTATGATTCCATTTCCAACGGTGCTGAATAGTACACTATGAGGATGCCCTGTTTTGTTGCAGCCACCGCGGAAATGTCTTCTGCAGATTATCCTGTTTCACAGGAGGGAAATCAATGCTTTAACTGATACAATCCACAGGTGATAACTAAAGATTACATGCATGTTTTCTTTTTGAGCAGGAAAGAGGCGACATTTCGAGAAACTACTTTAGCCTAATGTGACGTGTTCATCTGTCAAGACGCTGTACATTTTTTGTGCCTCCTCCTTTTGCTGGGATTGAGGAAGATCGTATTTCTATTCAGTCGGGTACACCTAAAACCACAAACAGATGCTGTCAAATTCCAAAGTACCATAGAAAGTATTTCTCAGATTCAGTTGTGCTTATGTAGCCAAATTATAAAGAAAAAAATGAGCAGCATCACTGTGAGACAAAGGACATTTTGATTGGTGGCACCGACCACGACAGTAGTTTAGGGTTCAAAACTGATTAGGTTTCGAAGTTGCCAAAATATTAAATAAAAATATAAGGTTAATGCATAGGCTCATGGCTGCAAAACATTTCGTACTTTTGCACTCGGAAAAAGTACAGCCAACCCACATACGTACAAATCTGCATATCAGAAGTGGACAAGCCGACTGCTTTCCACCCAGGCCCCACAAAAAAGAAATATGTCTCGCCTGCAGCTTGGTCCAGTACGTTTGTAGTCACACTCTCTCTGGAATTCAAAGCATGCCACGTGTTTTAGGTTTTTACTGATTTTCAGAAGAGTAGGTGAGGTTGTCATTGTTTTCAAGAAGTTTTGTGGGACGACACCAGACCCATAACTTTAGGGTACTAGCCCACTAACCTGTAAATGTTGACACTACCCAGCCTATACCGTGCCTCTGAGTGTTAGACTTGGCAATATTAAATGAAGGATTGATAACAGCTTTTAACTGGTGGGGGTAGGAGAGGTGGAAAAGTTGAACTGGTTAGGAATTGTGAAATTAGGCCCAGATTTACCAACATTTTGCGACAGGGTTTAATAGCGTTTTTGATGCAGTCAGAACACAAAGGACCTGATTTACACTTTTTGGTGCAAAACTGCACTAATGCAGTTTTGCACCAAAAAGTTTAGCACCGGCTTGCACCATTTCTGTGCACCAGCCGGGCACCATATTTATGGAATGGTGCAAGCTGGTGCAAAGTGTTGGCTAGCGTAAAAAAGAATGACGTTAGTCGGGTGGGGCTGGTGGTATGGAAGAAGGGGGTTTTGCACCAGAAAATGACGTTAGGCTGGTTAGAGTTAAAAACAATGGCCCATATTTATACTTTTTGACGCTAAACTGCGCTAACGCAGTTTAGCGTCAAAAAATTTTGCGCCGTCTAACGCCATTCTGAAGCGTCATGCGGGCGCCGTATTTATGGAATGGCGTTAGACGGCGCAATCAGACCGGCGCTGCCTGGTGTGCGTGGAAAAAAACCACGTAGACCAGGCAGCTCCGGCGTTGGGAAAAAATGACGTTAGGGCGTCTTAAAATGGCGCAAGTCAGGTTGACGCTAAAAAATCGTCTTAACCCGACTTGCGCCATTTTTTTTCGACGCCCATCCCCCATCAACATGACTCCTATCATTGTAAAGATAGGAGTCATGCCCCCTTGCCCAATGGCCATGCCCAGGGGACTTCTGTCCCCTGGGCATGGTCATTGGGCATAGTGGCATGTAGGGGGGCACAAATCAGGCCCCCCTATGCCAAAAAAAATTATTAAAAAAAAAAAAAAAAAACTTACCTGGACTTACCTTAATGTCCATGGGATGGGTCCCTCCGTCCTTGGGTGTCCTCCTGGGGTGGGCAAGGGTGGCAGGGGGGGTCCCTGGGGGCAGGGGAGGGCACCTGTGGGCTCATTTTGAGCCCACTTGTCCCTTAACGCCATGCCTGACCCAGGCGTTAAACAGCGTCGCAAAAGCGCCGTTTTTGGCCACGCCCACTCCCGGGCGTCATTTTTGCCCGGGAGTATAAATACCACGTAAAGGCCTGGGAGTCATTTTTTAAGACGGGAACGCCTCCCTTGCATATCATTAACGCAAGGAAGGGGTTCACGCTAAAAAATGACGCCCACTCCGGGCACTTTGGCGCCCGAAGCGTCTAACGCCATAGTATAAATATGGCGTTAGTTGGCGTTAGTTTAGCGTCGAATTTGCGTCGAAAAAAACGACGCAAATTCGGCGCAACCAGAGTATAAATACGGCCCAATGACTCTAACCTGCCTAGAGTCATTTTCTGATGCAAAACCATCCATACCACATGACTCCTGTCTTAGAAAAGACAGGAGTCATGGCCAGCACAGGGGACCAGGGTCCCCTGGGCATGGCCATTGCACCCAGTGCCATGTAGGGGGCCCCATTTCAGGGCCCCCAATGGCACTTAAAAAAACAAATACTTACCTGTACTTATGTATACTTACCTATACTTATCTGGGATGGGGTCCCCCATCCTCCCCTGTCCCTCTGATGTGGGTGGGAGTGTCCCTGGGGTCTGGGGAGGGCGCCTGTGGACGTATTCCATGGTGTTCCACCATGGAAATAGGCCCACATGTCCCCTAACGCCTGCCCTGACCGAGGCGTTAAAAAATGGTAAAAAGCATGCTTTGCACCATTTTTTGACCCCTCGTCCATCCCCTGCATGATTTTAGCATGGGGGATAAATATGGCGCTAAGGCCATAGAGTCATTTTTTGTGCGGGAACACCTACTTTGCATCTTATTGACGCAAAGTAGGTTTCAACATCCAAAAAATGACTTTAACTCCATAAATTTGGTGCTAGACGGGTCTAGCACCAAAGTATAAATATGGCGTCAGTTTTGCACCAAATTTGCATAATAAAATGCAGCAAATTCAGCGAAAAACAAGTATAAATATGCCCCAAAGTGTATGTCAAGAACTATTTAGCCATGCAAATACCACAGCCACAGAAAGCCACAGAAAGCCTGATCTGCTGGCTTTAAATAGATTAATGAAAAAAAGCAATGCAGTGCAGAGCACTGCCTTTCATTTGTTTGCCTTTAGGAGGTGTTTGATGGGTGAAGCATGGACATTCACATGCACCCACCGATGGATTTTGATGCAAACCTAGATTGGCTGAAGATTTGTACCCTGAATTTGCACCAAAAAGGTGTGCTTACCCGACCTTGGTGTAATAAGGAGAAATATCTTTATTTCTCCTTGTTACTTCTCTTTGCATGTGTGCCTCATTCTGTCCTCAGTGGTTGGGAACCCATTAGAAGGGTAGAAGTTTCCTTGGGGCTTCTGCTCCAGGATCCGTGTGACATGGCAATATTGAAAGGGCAAAGGTCACAGGAGTGCTCCTGCAAGCTCTGAGCACAGTCTCTAGCTAAGAGCAGGAACTGAAATTCAGAATTCAGCAAATGTAATGCATAGGGCTTCAGAAAGCTGTTCTATACCTTTGGCTTATGGAGAGTGTCCCACAGAGATATCTTCTGTGGATATTGTGCAGTTGCAATCCATGTTAGAAATCATCTGAACTCTCCAAAGCCAGAGAGGTGGGTGAAAACAGGCTCAAAGCACAGACGGTGAAGTCAGGGACAACCATTCCATGAGTATGGAGCAGGAGATCAGCATAAGTCTTTGCAGTGCTGAATTCTCCTTAGACTTCACAGATCAGATGTTGCTTATAGTACATGATCATCAATTTCTGTGAGTTCTTTTACAACGTAGCTAACATTTGGCTGTCATCTGGGCAGAGTCCTCCTGCAGAATTACCTCCAGGTCATCTCTGTCAGCAGCAAGACAGGATCTTTGTCCACAGAAGGCACTCATAGTCCAATTAATATTGGACTTGGATTTAAAGGTGATAATGTCCCACCGGACTAGGAAGCAGGATGTCAGTGACACTAGCTCTGGATCTCATGCAATTCTACAACACCATCGGGGTGTTGTCTGGGCACCAATCACAGAGAAGTCCAAGAACATTAACATGGGATTTCATTCCCATTGTTAAACCATAGCTGAAGACAAGGTTGTGGATTCTCCAAGGGAATGTCTGCAACTGGTTGCAGACAGCCTAACTGCAGTTGTAGTCTGTTAGAAACTGGATACTAGTTGACTTGGGTGTGAGTCCTGGTAAAGCAGCAACCACAATCCTAGTCAGTGTAAGGCTCAAGCAAACCCCTAACCAACCTGTCTTCAACTCCCTGGTAGCTTGGCACAGAGCAGTCAGGCCCAAATTGGAGGAAATGTGTAAAGCACTTGTACAGCACTTCAAACAGTAAAACAGTGAAAACACAACACAAAAAGATCCCACACCAGGTTACAAATATAGAGTAAAAATTAATAGATGAAACAAGACCAAAACCACAAAAATCCAATCAGTGGAACCGGGTTTATACATTTTTAAAGAATAAAATGTAAAATAGCCCCTAAAGCATAAAGCGCCAACAGGGGATATCTGATCAGGATGGACCGGTTAAAAACAAAAATTCAGACCGACCACAATTGAGCGGAGGTCAGATACATTCCCAGATTAGTACTGCTGAAGGTTTACCTTCTCATGTTTTGTGCCAAGGGTCTTGTTTGCATTGCACAAGTTGCCAGGAACAAGGAGAGCATCACTGGTGGTGGTCGGTATGTCACAAGGAGCAGTCCAGGTGTTGTGGATGAGCAGGCTGGTACTTCGAGTTGGCAGTCGTCGGCGGGCGATTGATGCTTGCTGTGCAAAGAGACATGCTTGCTGCAGCTCAAGTTGAGTTTCGGTGCAAGCGGCATGGTTCTAGTGCGAACAGGCCCGTCCGGGTCACAAAGAGCCCAAAAACTTGAATTGAAGAGCTCAGGAGTCACACCAAGGGAATAGGACCAGAGAGGCACCTCTTAAGGGTCAAGAACTCACTGAAGAGAGGTCCAGGAGCTGTTGGGGAGCTGTCATGTCCCTGAGGTTCACAACAGGAGGCCAGTAGACTAGCCCATTGAATCACTCTGAGGTCCTGGGTTCAAAATGGGTTCTTGTTCAGTTTCTCCTCTCTTGGCAGGTGGGCAGCAGATAGCAGGTCAGCAAAGTAGTAGCTCCTTCAGAAAAGCAGTCCAGAAGATTGGCTGTCCTTTGTGCAGCACAGCAGTCCTTCTTCATGGCAGAGTATCCGTTGTGTGGTTTATCTAGAGTTTGGCTCGCGGGTTGTTGAGCCGAATGGTGGGGCTCGTGTGTAGAATGTGGGGATTGGAATGGGGTCTCGAGGGATGGAATGCGGGAGGTGCGGCTAGAGGGAGTGGTGCCGGGGACATATTATGGAGGTGGTTCCTTGTTATGATGAAATAAACGTGAAGATTGTGCCTACCTTGTGCGACTTCGTATCTTGATCACAACATAATATTGGCGTCGAGGAGAACCACCTCCGAACCTACGCAAAGTGAATATCTTTCAGACTAACGCAGCATTGTCGGCGGATCTCCGTGTGGGTGAGATCGATTTCATCGTTGAAAGATATTCGTGGAGAGATTTTTGGGCAACTCGCTGTTCGAGCGCAGATTTAATTGTATACGCGCATTGAAAGACATTTGGCGTGCAGCGCCTTCATCTTAAAAACGATTTGTTTATATTTGTTCCCCGGCCACGAGCGCTTCCTCGCTCCATTTCCTCACGCGCTCTTCTGTGGTTAGCGCGTCCTCTCCTGCAACTGCCTGTGCGGCGCGTGTTGGTGTTACAGCGCACTTCTTCAAGGACATATTATTCAGGACGTTTCGTTAGATGATTTAGTGAAATATATATTTACCACTGTTATCTTTCTGATTCTGATTCTCCTTGTGAATGTGTACTCGTTCAATGGTCTAAAAAAAAAAAGGGGGAAAGGAAGGTGAACTTCCTTTAGAAAACGGACTGGTGGTTCGAACATTGCTAAATGAGGAGGTTGCAACTAGCGGCTGTATATGTATTGAATTTTTTTTTTTCTTCTGCAAATTAGTCAAGTTTTGTTCACTAGAACTTTATTGCTCCAGCACAGTCTACGTACTAGAATTTTGAACATACTTTGTCAAGAACTACATTAGAGGTTTCTGTGAGTGTCATTCATATTATTTTCTTTATTTTGACGGTCTAATTTTATTTGATAAGTATGCAATCAGTTTCTGCCCCTCCTCCATTTCTAGAAACACCTGGTGAACCACCGGTGTCTTTGTCTCAATGGTTTGATGCTTTTGAAACTTATTTAGGAGCCATTGGGGCATCCCAATACAGACCTGAAAGGAAAAAGTTTTTATTATTACATTCGCTGGGATTTGAAGGCTGAGAGACTTTGAAACACCTTCCTGAAATTGAAGTGACAGATAATGAAGAATTGGATGAATATCAGGAAACAGTAAAAAAACTTATTTTGAGGTTTGATAAACAACCTAGTCTTGTTGTACTGCGCCAGAATTTTTCAAGAGGGTCCAGCTACAAAGTGAATCGATTTATGATTTTGTTAGTGTGCTTCGTAAATTGTGTGCCCAATGTCAATTTGGTGCATTTCGTGATCAACTAGTCAGGGACCAACTCATTGGGAATTGTTATGACAGACATATTCAACAAAGACTACTTACAATGGGTGATCCTTCACTTGAGGAGGTTATAAAGCAGGCAAAAAGCATTGAATTGGCCCAAGTTTCTCTTAAGGAACTTTCCTATCAACGCAAGGAGGATGAGAAAGTTTGTGTCAATGTCGTCTCCTCATGCAAAGAATTCAAGACCACCAATAATCAGTTTTTCAAACGCAGCAATATTTGTTTCAGATGCGGGAATGTTCCACATTCGAAAGACTCAAAAGGATGTCCTGCGAAGAATGTTATCTGTCACAAATGCGGCCGCACTGGCCACTTTGCAAGAGTGTGTCAGAGTGTCAAGAGTGACAAGAATGTTAAAATCAGCAGTGTGTCTGATATCTGTGAAGGGTCCAATCAATGTTTGGAAAGCGAGTTCCGGGAGATGATTGTGGTTGTCACAGATGAAAAAATCTCATTGAATGATTTTGAGAAGTGTGTGGACCCGTATGTGGATATTTGTGTGGGTGGTAAAACACTTCATTTACTTGTGGATTCTGTGGCACGTATTACTATGATAACTTTAGACTTGTTTAAGAGAACGTGGGGTCATAGGAAATTGTTTCCACCTGACAGAGCTCCTGTTTCCTATGAAGGAAGGAGGATTGAATTGGAGGGTTTCATCGAAGATGTTTTGGAGTTCAAGGGGCGCAAGATCCGTGGTAAGGTGTATGTGGCTGTCAAGGGTCTTAACATTTTAGGGTGGTTCCACCAAGGCCTATTCGGGATGGTATTGAGACCTGCTACCACTGAGCAGGTAATGGTGGTTAGAGACGGTTGTGACATGAATTTGGCTACTCTTCATTCGATGTTCCCTAGGGTATTTGAGAAAAAATTAGGATGTATCAAAGGATTTAAGCATACTATCAAAGTTAAAAATAATGCTATTCCGATAAAGCACAAGTTAAGAGCGATCCCATTTAGTCTGAGGGAGGACCTTAAATCAGAATTGGAAAAGTTACAATCCTCTGGTGTAATTGAAGCGGTTGAATCTAGCTTATGGTTGTCTCCCATTGTGGTTGCTCGTAAACGCAATGGTGAGATCCGCTTATGTATTGACTTAAGAAGTCTCAACAAAGAAATTTGGGTAGATTCTTTTCCTTTACCTAGAATTTGTGATCTACTTGTGAAGCTTAATGGGCGGTCTGGTTTTCAAAAATTGATTTGGCCTCAGCTTACCACCAGGTTGTCCTTGAAGAAGATTCTAGACATTTAACAGCTTTCAACACTCCGTTTGGTACCTTCCAATTTCGTAGAATGCCCTTCGGTCTTGCTTCGGCTGCTTCAGTTTTCCAACGTATCATGTCATTTCTGCTGAAAGATGTCGAGGGGGTGTTGGTTTTTCAGGATGATGTTTTGATTTTTGCCAAACAGTTAATAGATCACAACATTGTGCTCAAGATGGTATTACAGATTTTTGAGGAGAATGGTGTTGTTGTAAAGGAGGAAAAGTGTGAAATTTGGAGAAAAGAGATTGAATTTTTGGGACATGTTGTTTCATCGGAGGGAGTTAAACCGATACCTGGGTTAGTGGATGCTGTTCGCCATTGTCTTCCCCCTAAGAATAAGGATGAGTTACGCTCTTTTGTAGGATTATGTGAATTTTATTCTAGGTTTATTCCTAACTATGCCTCCAAGATGAAATGTCTGTCAAATATGTTGAAGAAGAGTGTTGAATTCAAATGGGACAAGGACTCTCAGGATACGTTTGAGTTGGTAAAAACCGAAATGACTGATGCTAGAGCATTACGTTCCTATGATCCTGCATTAACATGTAAAATTATGGTTGATGCCAGCAAATATGGATTAGGGGCGGTTCTAGTCCAGGACACGGAACATGGTGAAGTCACTATCAGCTATGCTTCTAGGGTGTTGAGGGAGGCTGAAGTCAATTATTCGGTAATAGAGAAAGAATTGTTGGCTTGTGTCTGGGTAAGTGAAAAACTTAGGAGTTACATATGGGGCAAAAGATTTGTCATTGTGACAGATCATAAACCTTTGGTATACATTCTCAGTGGGGATAAAACCAATTACACTACCCCACGCATTGCCCATCTTACCACTAAGTTGCTGCAGTATAATATGGAGGTTAAGCTTTTGCCGGGGAAGCTCAATTTGAGAGCAGATTTTCTTTCTAGATTACCTATGGATGAGTTGGAGGGTGTTGATGCTGAGGATGATAGAGAGGATTGTTTTATTGCTTCGGTGGATCTGCCGATGTCCAGAGCCTATAACAAAAATTATTGGGAGGTAGCTTTTGCAAAGGATCCTATTTTGACCCAGGTTAAAGAGTATGTAGTTAATGGGTGGCCAAGAGAAAAGAGTGTCCTCTTACCGTTGCAACCATTTTGTAAGGTTGCGAGTGAGATCTCAATAGAAGATCAGATATTGTTGAGGGGTGAAAGGTGTATTCCCCCGCATGATTTACGTTCGGGTCTGATTAATTTAGCGCATGAAGGACATTTTGGAGCGACTATGACAAAAAGGAGGTTAAGGGAGAGTTATTGGTGGCCATCTATGGACAAAGAGGTTGATATGGTTGTCAAGGGGTGTCTTGTTTGCAATTCGGCGGAGAAGGGATTGAAAGTATCTACTCCGCCGTTGTATCTTATTGAAATTCCTGCAAGACCGTGGTCTAAGCTGGGGATTGATATGATTGGCCCATTTAATTTTCTCCCTCACAATTTACGGTATGCATTTGTCCTTATGGATTATCACAGTAGATGGCCAGAGGTTCGCTTATATGCAGTTCCTTCAGCGTCTAAAGCTGTGAATTTTTTAAAGGAGTTCTTTTTGCATGAGGGTTTTCCTGAAATCATTATTTCTGATAATGGTGTACAATTTGTAAATTCTAAAATAGAGAGTTTTTTAAAGCAATCTGGAGTTAGGCACTTGAAAAGTTCATTATATCACCCCCAGACTAATGGTTTGGTTGAAAGGATGAACAGGGTGGTTGGTGACTGTATAAAGTGGGCTAGACACAATAATTACGACATATTAGAAGCGGTGAGCACCATGTTGTGGGTTTATCGCTCCACACCCCATTCATTAACTAATGTATCACCTTTTGAAGCTTTAAAGGGGCGTAAACCAACCACCGTTCTCTTCCCTTCTTGGTTGGTAAGTTCGCTGAACAGCAAAGGACTGTGTGGTGGTAAAAAAGGAGTGGAGTGGGAAAAGGTGTGGTCAGGTCAAGAACGTATGAAGAGGAGATATGATATGATCAAAGCTACTAAGCTATGCAGTGTTCGCCTTGGAGATTTGGTGCGTATTAAAAAATGTGGGTCTGTAAAAAAAGGTGATGACGGTTTTGAGAAGCCTGTCAGGGTGAAGAAAGTTTGTGGGAGTGCAATTATGGTTGAAGATGGTCGCTGGTGGAATCTTTCCAGAGTGGTAAAGCTATCTGATGGTTCTGATTTGAGTTCCTGTAGTGACGTTGACAGGTGCATGAGTGGAAGCCCATTGTTACATGTTCAAAATTTCCATGACTCAGATACACAAAAGTCGGCCTTACATTGTATGGGAAATTCTCCACGCAGATCTTCCCGTGTAAGGGTTTTGCCATGGAAATTAAGAGCTGATCAATAATATATTTTTAGTGTTAATGTTTTTCTCCCTGGGAGAAGCTTCTAGACAGTGTGTTTGATGTGCATGGGATTCCCTACCACACCTGCCCTGGGTCCAAGCTGGATGAAGTGGCAAAGCACAGTTGTTAAGCCCTTTGGGTGGAGACAGGACACAGCCCATTCAGATGTAAGTGAGGCTAGGCCTTTGTCTAGGTTCCTGTCCTGCCAGTGATGGCCCATTCAGTCACACCTAAGTTCCCATTGTATTTGGCTCAGTAGAATGAATACACAAGGCCCAATTGCCAATTACACCTAGTCATGTGACCAGAGACAGGCTACTGGCACAAATGGTTAAGGCAAGAAAATGCCAGCTTTCAAAAAGGGGCATTTTCAGAATCATAATTTAAAATCCGACTTCACCATAAACTAGGATTTCAGATTAGGATTCCAGAGCCACCAAACATGAACCAGGTATCTCTTACCATTTGGAAATTACAATTATAAAATGTAATAAGACAGCTTTATTGTTATCCAATCGGCGAGATTGGCCTATTGTTTAAATACATTGCATCTTTCCCTCTGGGCTGTCCAGGTCTTAAAATTAAAAATAGAGGACATCTGTCTAAAAGAAAAACGATAAAAAGGTATATTAGAGGTACATTTCCAAAAAACAAGTTAGCTCGCGCTCCTAAAAAAAATTCACCCAATTTGTAGATCTTTAATAATCATCCTGTAATAACCCTCTAAATCAGTATATCTTTTATAGCTTGAAGGGTTGCTTCAATATTGCTTTTTTCAGATGGTGAAAATGGGCCAATGTATTTTGCATAAAACTTAAGCTTTACCCCACCACAAAGTGGTGGATAAATCTGAGTATGGGTGTGAATGTACTAGCCTAAAGGATCCACGAAAGGGGCATTGTCTAGGTTCCTGTGTAGGGAACAAATGTTCCGGCACATTGACTATTAATCATAACTTGGGCAGAAGTGCCCTGATAAAGCATGAGGATTGATCTCATTAACTATTTAGAAAAGTTAAATTCTTCTAAGATATTGCCAACTCACAAAGTTGAACATCTTTCATGTGTTGAGCTACAGGGATATTATCTGCAGTAGGCAAATCAACAAATTAATAAACTTAGAAGGTTAATGGGTGTTATTGCTTAGGCTTCGCTCTGTTATAACACGGTGTACATCCTTATGTATGATGTTATGTATTATTGTATTTATGCGAATGGTTAGTATTTTAGTAACAATTGTATAATCTGTATTAGAGAGTGTTATTGGATGACACAAAGAGAGTTCTTTCTGAATTCCCTTTTTTAAATATATGTAAATACATGTATTGATAGTATAAGGAAGGTAGAATAATTCCGCTAAATAGTATGGAATTAAACAGATTATTCAAGGGATTTGTTAAACAGTGATAAATGTTTTATAAAATTCAGCTCCAAAGATGTCCTTCTCAGGTGATTTAGAACTGAAAAGCTGTATTGTTCCCCAGGAATCCACTGTTGCTGGGGTTCAAAACAGGCAGATCATTTTTTTCCTGAATTTTCCTCATAAAGCATTGACTAATAATCTATGAAAATATTTTAGGGCCTGTATATGAGTGGGTCACTGTATTCTGACCCGTGTGTAAATCCATGTTTGCGCATAGCCAGGGATTATGAGTTGGGAGGCATTTAACATATCCCATAATTACATGGATGCACTAAATACTTCAGACTTTGTTATATTTCAGCAGGTCAACCCTGCCAAAATGTAACAGTGGAAATAATATGGTCTTATAGTACCATGTGGATTTTGGTGCGTTAAGCAAAAACATCTCCATGTTATTCCCTGAAAACACATATAAGAAGCTATTTATTGCATCCCATATATAACATACCCTGAGTATCATTACATATGAGGTGCAGTGAATAGTACCTTCACTTGCAATTTGGCCATTTCTCTTAAGGTAGTCCCTCGTAGGGTTACCAGTATAAGGGTCTCTCAGTCAATCTACCTAGTTAGAGTTTTTCTTTCCCTTGATAACCATGCCAAAAATCATCCTATCTACCTGCCCTCTTTTTAATGCTAAAAGTTAATGGTGTGATTATTCACAGTTCTCAAAAATGAAATCCTTTAGTATTTCCTTTTTGCTCTGCCAATTTCTGAATGATTGCTCAGATATGATTTATTTTGTATTTCAGTTCCATATGTCTTATGTACTGCTTGCTGGACAGTGTGTAATTCTTCCCTTTCTTTCTTCTTACTGTATGCTAAAAACAAGAAGGCCTCCCAAACCATTGCAATATCTGTGGTATTTGCATTATGTTCCAAATAATACTATTTTAGTTCTTAATATCTGTTCACTAGCTTCTGCTCTCAACAAAGTTTTATCTATTGCTTGTCTGGTCACTGGCCAAAGACAATCAGTCAGAAAGTTGAGTTTCACAATAGTGATCAGAGGAAGTACCAGATTGGTACTGTAGTGAGATCTCAGGAAGAAATTAGGGGGCTGAAATGAAATAAATCCTTATAGCCAACACGTATTCCTTCATGCATATGTTATTGTGCCGAATCAAATAATTTCATATTTCTTGTAGTCCTAGACACTTACAAAAATCATGTAAAACTCTTACCATTTTTTATGTTGACAGTGATTGGCAAGTCAGACTTGGCAAAGATAGTTAAAATCCCCTCCAAATATAATAACACTAAGCAAACTGCATAGCCTTCACCCTTGGACCTGTAAGATCTCCATGTTATCAAATATTGTGCCATAATAACATGCTATATCATATCTAGTTGTATGAACTGTAACTAATACAATTAACCAAAAACCCTCTCTATTTATGATGGCAGTAGTATGTCTGGTGTCAAATTGTCTATTAATAAAAACAGCTGTTTCTCTATGTGCTACAGTTGATGATGAAATAAATCTTTAATCCAGAGATACATGTATATTTTTTTTATTTTCCTCTAATTAAATGTCAGCCTCTGGAAAAATGATAATAGCTGGTTTAAATTGTAGCACACTTGCAAACATAGCATCACTCTTTTACCTATTATTTAATACATTAGCATTATAGCTAACAATAGTGAATTCAGTCATTTAACTTGAATTCTGTGTAGTATTACATGCACCTGACATATCAATAAATCTGCTTCTGGGATAGATTTTAAATTTGTGTTCATCTTTGCTGTGCTGTCTGACAATTCCTCTCCCCCTGCCCTTACCTACCCTAACATCCCCATGTACCCTGCAAACTACTTTTGGTGTGCCTAACCCCCAAAATCTAAGCCCATCAATATATTTGATTGAGTTGGTGGGTGGATTCATAGTGCACATATGTTCTATCCATAATTCATAGAATTAGTTAAATCTCAGCGTCAGATATTTCTGAGAAGATGTGGAAGCAACCAGACCAGAGGACATTCAGCTTAGCTGTTTGGACAATCTGTGCTTGAGTTTCATTTGCCTTACATTTTTCTGTCATTCTCCCAATGACCTCAGCAACATTTGTATGAGACATCGGTACAATTTATTACTGTACATTTTCTATATTAATGGGCTTAAGGTGATTTGCCTTTCTTAAAGCTTGTTCTTGAGTTAAGAACTCTTGAAAATAAACCAGGATAGTCTGGGTTTTTTATCCCTTTTTTGGCCGAGTCAAAGGAACCACATGAGTTTGTGCAATTGATCAATCTGATTGAGGTTCTGTAAGTATGTACGTTGAAATGAACTTGGAAACATTCTTTACCATATTCTTATTTTTCTCAAAGCACTGTAGTACACCAACCAGTACTATATTTTCCCTCTGAGAACTGTTTTCAAGATCGTCCACCTTGAATTCAGCATTAGTCATTTTAAGTTGTGCCTTTGCTCTGAGTCAATTACTTGCACATCTTCTATTCTAGAGGTTCTCTGTTCAACTTCTTCACACCTGGAATTTTGCTCCAGTAGCCTTTTAGCTGCCAGCCATCTCTGCATGGGTTTCCCTGAGTAGTTGAAGCAGCAAAAGCACCTTATTGTCATAAGTACAAGGGTCTTCTGCCAGATTGTGACAGTAGTCCTGGTCTTTCTGGGCTTCCATAACTACATCTTAATGTGTCACTGCTATGTGAATGTTCACAATATCTGTGGTTTTATTCCTACTTAATGATATTGCTGCACTTGTTGTGGGAAAACTTATGTTTTAGGATACTGTAGAAATTATCATGTCTGATCTCTTCATAGTTAGTTGAGGGAATGCTATTAACCCACCAATATCTTTCTTTATCTCTTACAATTGCCATGGTGATTGTGGTATGGCCGCGAGTCTCCATACGCCCTTCTGTTCTCAGCAGGAGCATCGGTTGTGAAGTATGATTGGCTTTCAATAGTGGCCACCTAAGGTCAAATACAGCTTTCTGTTGGAGCATTCTGATTTCAGCCTTCTATAAATGTTGAAAAGATTCACTGGCTATGTTTTAAACAATGCTTACAAAGGAATTCAAATGTCTTAAGAGTTTAGGCAATTAGGAGACTGCCAATCAAGTAACAGCTCACTGGAATTTTCCAGACCTTTCCAGTTTTAGGGTCAGTGTACAAAATAATTCCCCACAATTGCACATAAATATGCATGTTTCCTCCTGTACATTTTAAATCACACCCCCTTGTGGAAAAAAGAAGAGGGAAAAGATTGGAAGGTGAGACAGTCAACCTTGAGACAATAGCTGGACATGGGACATGGTTCTGATATAGAAAAAAGGAAACCCATGAATCTCTAAGTTGATATAATAAATAGCAAGCATTCACAAAGTCAATTGTTCTTGTCTAAGCGAGATTTATTGCCTTTGTCAATGTCTTTTGGCCCTGTTGTACAGCACTGTGGCTTCTGGTTATCATGGTTAAAAGTTAGTGGCATAGCTTACAGCGGCATAGAGGAGAGTGGTACAGAGTAGCATGGTGTGGCATGGAGTAGAGTGGTGTAAAGTGGAGTGGCTAAGAGAAGAGTGGAGTGGCATTGAGTAGAGTGGAGTAGAATAGAGTGGTGTAGAGTAGAGTGGTGTAGCATGGAGTTCCGCAGAGTAGAGTGCGTAGAGTAGATTAATATACAAATTAAAGTGTCATAGAGAAAAGTGGAGTAAAGGAGAGTGAAGTAAAGTGGTATACAGTTGAGTGGCAAAGAGTGGCATGAAATGGCATAGTGCCGAGTGGAGTAGCGCAGAGAAGAGTGGCATAGAGTAGAGTGGAGTGGAGTTGAGTATAGTGGTGTACAGTGGAGTGGTCTAGAGTATAATGGGGTATGGTGGTGTAGAGTGGCATAGAGTATGGTAGTGTAGAGCAGAGGGGCATAAAGTGGAGTGACGCAAAGTGGATTGGCATAGAATCAAGTGGCATAAAGTGACATGACATGGAGTAGTGTAGAGTGAAGTGGCATAAAATAAAATGGTGTGGAATGGTGTAGAGCGCAGTGTCTTAGACTGGGGTAGTATAGAGTCAGTGGCTTAGAGTGAGGTGGTGTTGACTACTGTGACGTGGAACAGAGTGGTGTAGAGTAGAGTAGCATAGAGTAGCGTGGAGTGGCATAGAGCAGAGTGGCATAGAGTAGGTTAGAGTGGCATTGAGTAGAATGGTGTGGAGTGGTATACAGTGACATAGAATGGAGTGGTGTGGATTGGCTTAGAGTAGTATGGCAAAGAGCAGAGTGGTATGGCATAGAGTGGTCGGGAATGGTATACAGTAGAGTGGCGTTGAGGGGAGGGGATTGGACTAGAGTAGACATGAGTGGCATAGAGTGGAGTGCATCAAGTAGAGTGGCTTAGAGTAGTATAGCATAGAGTGGAGTGGTGTATAAAGGAGTAGAGTGGCATAGAGTGGAGTGGAGTGGAGTTGAGTCGTGTGGTGTGGAATGGAGTGGTATAAAGTGACATAGAATGGAGTGGCATGGATTGGCTTGGAGTAGAATGGAGGGCTGTAGAATGGAGCAGCTTAGAGTAAAGTGAAGTACAGTGGAGCGGAGTACAGTACAGTAGAGTGGTATATAGTAGAGTGGAATGGAGTAGAGTGCATAGAGTAAAGCAATTGGTGTACAGTATGCTATTACAATAAAATAGGTTACCAATTATTTTGAACTATGATCAATGTAAACATCTGATGCTTTTGATCTGATTAAGGAGATTGTTAATATGTACATCTCTTTTATGAGAACTGGTTGCTTTTCAATTAAATGCATTTTAGACCAGGAGGGCTTCTAAACATTGTTAATGTTGCATACACCTAATTGGCACATTTAGTTTACTTATAAGTTCCAAGTATATGGTATTTCATGCACCTGGGGCCTTTAAAGTAAATATTACAAGTGGGCTGCAGCACTCATTGTGCCACTCACTAAACTACCACTATAAAATATTTCCCCAGGTCTGCAGCCTCGGTATGGAGTTTCCAACTGCCATTTTGATCTAGCAAAATAAACCTTTTACCAGGCATATACATTCTTTTTTAATACCTATATGTCACACCTAAGTTAGACCCCCAGATCCCCAAAGGAAGGGTGCACAGTGGTTAAAAAGTAGGGCAAGTTTATTTAATGTATTACATGTCCTGGCAGAGAAAAAGCTCCAGAGTTGTTTTTCACCGTTGTAAGGCCAGCCCTACCATAGGGACACATTGGATTATACTACAGCAACCTATAGTTTCAGTTGGGAAGCAGCTAGAAATAGTGGTCAAGGACTCATTTTAATAGTAAAGTAAAATCCAACTTAATGGTCAAGTCAGACTTTATATTGCTATATTACAATTACCCCAGTGTTGTTTTCCTGCTTGAGACAAATGTGCCTTTCTGCCAGTGTTCACTAGCACTCAGGAGCTGAATTTCTCCTTGATTAGGTGTGAAGTGGCTCCTAGAGCTGAGACAAAGAGAAAGGGGTTGACCTTCTCCTGACAGCATGGCCATCTGAGCTGTGCCCAGGAACATAATTAATTTCATATGGTGCATACGCTATCATAAGCAGACGTAGCTCAGACCTGGGCCTGTCCCCTCTTTTTTCCAGCTCCCCACCCAGGCACCAATCCCAGTGAGAGAGGAGCTACCTCAGAATTGTTTTAGCGTGACCACAATGGAGGGTTTGCCCACTATCACAGTCACACATCTCAGTGGGCACAGGGAGCTCTGCACCATAGAAGAAAGGTTCTGCCAAGTTAGTTTAGGTTGAGAAGGAAACGTGAAATATAAAACACACAGGAAGTGCTGCAAATATGGGTAGGGTAAAACAATGGGAACTTTTACCTCATTGGTTAGGAAGTAGCCAGGAATTTCCTCCACTCACAGGATGGCACTGGGTATTAATGAGGCAACCCCAGTACCTCTCTCAGATCACCTCCGGATTTGTGGAAGAACATACATGGATTGGGCTTTCTTTCTGTGACCGGAGAAGAGCCTTAAAGATTAGACCAGCTCTCCCTCTTGTACTCAGGACAAAGGGTCATAATCTAACCTCCTATTTGGGCTACAGAGACAGGGCACGCGTCAAGTGCCCATTTCCTGTATTCCCAGCTGACTCGCACTAATCTGATAGGCCCAGGACCCTGATTCTGGCCTCAGCTGGATTGAGTCCTGAACTCCCAGTGCTGTCTCTAAGGTCCTGGACTCTTACCTAGTGTCAAAGTGTACTCTTCCAGAACTTTCCAGGAAACGTAAAACTTTTTGCCAAGTTTTTTCTATGAGCACCGACGGGTGAATGGTACTAACATGCCAACCTGATCCTACGAAGGTACATTGCTCCTGGGCCAAATATCTAGGTTTTTCATACTACGACCTTCTCCGCAGCAGCAAATCTGATCCAGCTGGACTTCGTTAAAAAGATGTGTATCCCAGTGGAGCCTTCTTCACCAACAGCCTCACTCTGCTTAAGAAACCCAGCTCCAAAAAAGTAACTAAGGGCCTAATTTAGATCTTGGCGTATGGGATACTCGGTCACAAACATGATGGGTATCCAATCTGCTGTATTACCAAGTACATTATGTCTGATTGCACTTGGAAGGTGGCGGGGAGAATATCTATCATGTTTGTGATCGAATATCCCATCTGAAAAGATCAAAGATAGGCTCTAAGGCCAAGTGTAGAATTCTTTACCAGATGAAGAGGCAAAAAGTATCCGTCCGGTAAGGGATTTTTTTCTGGACACGAAATTCAAACTTCCTCCACTCGGAGTACTTATCTGAGACCTCACTTGTTGCCTTGGTCCACTGAAGATTTTTAACTTCCTTTCCAGATAGGAAGTCCGAAGATAACACTTTTCACTGTGACAATCCTGGACCATCTATCCAATACGTCCTCCATGGTGGTCAGCCTTAACCTTTCACTTTCGCCTGGTCAAGCATAACCAGATGACCGCAGATGGCATTTAATGGTTTTTAGCTCTATTATGAATGTCAATGGATTGGATTTTTGACATTTTGGTGTCATTTTATTTAAATCAATTTACTCTATTTTTTAAATTGGAAATTTTCTTGTATTGTGTTCCCCTTCATTACTGTCTGCGTACTGCTTAAATAGTTCACACATTGCCTCTAAGTCAAACCAGACATCTTTGTGTCAAGCTACTGCATTTTGTGATTCTTCCTGGCAAGGATTGTGATTATTATCTGAGGTGGGTTCTCACCCCCTAAACTAATACTCTACTCTTACAATTCAGTATTAGCATTAATCCGCTTTTCATTTAACAAGGTGACCAGAAAATGACCAAGCTATGCCCTGTGCTCAAATTTCATACAAGTTACCACAAGGTAAGTTAGATGAATGTTCACAGACTTTGGTGTAATTATTCCAAAGTTTTCTTGACAGAAAATTGCAGGTTCACACATCCCTGTTCGTCATGTGATCCTGTTAGTGAAAATAGAGGCACGCTGAATCTAGCTGGAGGTTGAATTTTCCTCCATGCAAAGGTCTGTCATTTTCATAAACATGCATGCGAGTACATTGCCTGGGGAGCTGCCTTCTGGCCTCCGCATGTAAAGGAAAGTTTGAAGGTAGGGCCAATAGTATCCCCTTGTCATATATTATTCAATTCACATAATATTTTAGAACATTCCATGTAGTCATCACAAGTTTAACCCTTTGGGAGCCTTAGTGAGCATGAGACATGATAATGGAATCAGGATTATCAATGGTGCAGCTGTTTTTGCACAAGTAAATGAATGTGTGTGACCCAATTTCAAAGCATACATTTTTTGCTAACAATTCACTCACACGGTGGTGTATTTGCTCAGCATTGATTTGTTCAGTCACCCAACCAGATGTGTGAACAGCGGACTCCAACCTCCGACTAGGTAAGACAATCTGGTGTTACCATTTCCTACACACATCTTACCAGAATGATGGCTGAGTGTAACTAATTGACCTAAAATATATGGCTATTATGTACTGGCCTGAAATACTTTCAATAATAATTATCTTAGAGCCAAGTGACATGACCATCTGCATAATGTGGAAGTGCAGGTCAAGAAAGCACATACAACTGCAACAGCATGGGCCATACATCTAGATGAAGTAGCCTCAAGGTACACATCGCAACATGGACACATGCACAGTCCAACGCAAAGGAAGCTAGCACAATTGAACACCCTCCTTGTCTGGACAAACAAAACTCAACCTGCCACACATGAAACAGATGTACAATCCATATTAGGGAAACAATTCTAACACCATATATGACGACATTGGACCACACAAGATTAAATACTTCCCATACCAAACATAACACAATGAAATGACACCACATTTGGATTAACGCCCACATACTTGTACAGTCAACATCTACTTTTGTCTTGGGTGACACCAGCAGTGCCCACACAGTCAGATATTGCAAACAACAGCAAATGGATCAGCAATCAGACTGAAACACATCGAACAGTAGGCATACAACACAAGTTACTCAGGAACAACATAAAGATAGAAAGGAATTGCAGAACAAATGTGTAGCCAGCGAAACAACAACTTGGTTTTATTCAATTCAGAATAATGAGAATCAAATGCCATTGGCCAGTCCATTTTCAAAGTCTCTGCAAAGTACTTTTGCCGCACTTGACTTCTATCACTGTCAGGGAACCTCCACAGGAAGAGGCATTAAGTGTGCAGGTAGGCATATCAGCAATCATCCTTGGGTGTCATGGGGTTGGATTTGAGATGGCTGGGTTTGGGTTTGGGAGGGGTGTACTGTTTCTTTGGAGGGGCTTCTTCTTGGGGGGAGCGGTATGGGTGCTTGGAGGGGAGGCAGGTGTGACTGTGGAGGTCTTGGATGTGGAAGGGATGGGTTGGAATGTGGGTGGGGACCTCTTGGGCTTGGGAGGGGGGTTTGGAGGTAACAGGGGAAAGGGCAAGGTTGAAGAGGAAACTCTCCTTGGGAACACAAGGGCAGTCATCAGAAAGGGTTGGGGATTTGGTGGTTGAGGGAGTAGTTGCCTGGTGTGTGGGTGTAGATGTCTTGGGTGTGTGCATGTGTAAGGTATGCTTCTGTTTGGGTGGCGTATGTGGAGGTGCTGGGTGATAGAGTGGTAGATGTGTTTGTGTCTGATGGGGTGGTGTCAGTGGGTATACTGGATGATGTGAATGTTTGTGTGTCTGTTGGGTTGGTGTTTGCAGATATGCTGGATGTGGTGGATGTTTGTGTGTCTGTTGTGCTGGTGTCTGCGGGAATGGTGGATGTGGCAGATGTGTCTGTGGGTTTTCTGCTGGTGTTTGCAGGTATAGTGGATGTGGTGGATGTGTCACCGGCTGTTGTGGTGGTGCCTGTGGGTATGTTCGATGTGGGTGTGGTGTGTGGGTCGGTAGTGGTGGTGGGGGGTCTGGTGAAGTGATGGCTTATGTCATGTTTGTTGGTGTAGGTTGAGTGCCTGCATGCTGGTGTGTCTTGTGGTGTTTGTGTCGATATGTGCTGTTTGTGTGTGTTGAGGTGGGTGCATGTAGATGTATCTGTGTGGTTGGGAAAGGTAGAGGAATAGGGAATTTGGATTGGGAAGCGTGAAGTGGAGGGGGGAGGAATGTAGAGAGTGACTGGCTGCCATCAGTGAGGAGGCCAGAGCACTGGTCTGCTGAAGTTGGCTGACCAACCCATGGATGGCATTCACAATGGCAGTCTGCCCCACAGAGATGCTCCTCAGGAGGTCAATAGCATCCTCACTCAGGGCAGCAGGTGTAACAGGGGCTGGGGCAGAGGGACCGGTGGCAAAGAAGACACCAACCCTCTTGGGTGAGCAAGCACAGCCAACTGGGAGGAGAGCAACAGGGAGGGTGGCGATAGAACGGGTGGTGGCAGACAAAGATTGTACAGGAGCAGGTCCCAATGGGTCTGCCACCACTAGGGAGTGGCCACTGGAGGTAGAATCCAATGATGAAGACGTTGATCCTGTCTCCTCCGAATCACTACCCTCACCCTCTGGGCTATTGGACCCCCCTGTGTCAATGGTGTCATGACTGGTGGTAACGTGGCCAGAGGTTTCCCCACTTGGCTGTGCCCTTTCTCCTTTGCTTGCCTGGCATGATGATGCAAATACAAAGACGAAGAGGGTAACCACATGTTTCTGAACACACTTGAACAACAGCTGTGATTAGCAAATATTACCATGACATCAAGTGGGCCCCAGCAACAAATTACATCAGTGTGGATCCTACATGTATAATATCATATGCATACATGCCCTCTGAACTGTCAACAGTTGCCCACATGAAAACCTGGATCTCAGACAAATACAATTGCATGGCAGAAGTTGTGCAATCACATTAACCACTGAACAAGTAGGAGACCACATCACCTTCAGTGCTTTGCCTCATGGATCATCCCTTAATCACCTGTTATCATACAATAGTAGCCCAATGCCAACTTTATTTTCACAAATCCCACACAAGGTCATGCAGACATCTACTTGTCACATGCACCATGGCAGTAAGAAATGATGCTCCTAAAACCTACCATGTTGCTGACAACAGTACAGTAGCCCAGAAAAGGTGACATGGAAATACTCATGTCACACTGGAATCAATAACAATGCACACGTCACCATGTGAAATTTGTCCTCATGAAGGCATGTTGGAAAATGGGTTATTGGTAAGGGCAGGTCAGTACCTACACTTAGCAATAGGCCACTAACCTCCACTTAGGCCCAGTTAGGTCTCAATAAATTAAACCTAGTTCAACCCTTGGTAACTTAGCAAAAAGCAACAAGGCTTAACTTAGGAGACAAAGCATAAAGCATTCAAATATCATAACATTCGATAAAGGGAACCGGAGATATGAATTTTTAAAGAATTAATGCTTTTTAGCACTTAGAAATGAATAGTGCCAATCTGGTCATCTGGTCGCACCTCGACCGGGGCAAAGTCAAAGTTTGAGGCCGACTGTAATGAAACCCTTCTTGGCTATAGCTTGCAGGAGGCCTCGGTCAAAAGTTTACCTTCGGACTTAGTCATTTTCTTGAAGATTTTCCTCAGTGGGACCAAGTCGCCAGTCCATTCCTACCTCTAGAACTCTACCTCAGATACGCGTCGCAGGAGCCCTCGGTGGAGATTATTACCTTCGGACTTAGTTGTTTTTTCGAGGTGAAAATCCTTTGACCCGGGCAAACCTGAATCTTGATCTGACATCCCTGGAGCCCTCTTCGGAAACACTACCTTGGAGGTCCAGGTCAACTTCCTGTGTTCAGACTTAATCACTTTTTCTGAGATTTTCTTCACCGAGACGAACCTGCAAGTCAGGCTGGGATGCAGTTGAGGCAAGCCGGCTAGAGTTGCAGCGGCAGGTCGGTCACTTTATGGAGCTATTTTTCCAAAAGTTCTCTAAACTTCTCCAAACTTCTGGATATTCTTCCAGGTCTGCCAGTTTTATCCTTGCTCCTGGGTGAAAAACAGGGGGGTCCTGGTTCTCCAATCAGGTGCAGGGTCCTTCTGCCTGTGATGACCACTTCCTGGGAAGTGTGGCAAAAATCAATCCCAGGGAGCAACATTCCTCAAAAATCCATCATGGCTGAAAGTGATTTTTTGGAGGTTACATCTGGCTGAGCCCACCCACTGGTGTGGCTAAAAATCTTAAACACACCCTTCTCCTGCCCTCTCCTAATCTAATCAGGGGGGCACCTAGTTGTCTGGGTTTGCAGGATGTGAGTGATGTGATAGGCTGCTCTACATGTCCTTCCCTGCCTTTTAAAGACCAGTTTGGCAGCCCTCCCCCATTCCAGTTTCCCCATTTGCTGAAGGAAGATCTCCTCCTCCAGGCACATCTCTTTGTGTTGAGCCAGGCCATTTCACACCTCATCAAGGCAGCCTGGCCAGTCTGCCAGAGCCTGGCCAATCAGAGCAAAGAAGCAAAACACTGCAGGACTGAAGTTGGCAACTTTTTAGGTAAAGTTTAAAACTCTTTACCTGAAGAAGTTATATTAAATCCAACAATTGTAAGTTGTGGGATTTACTCTAACAATTAATTTGATACCAAACGTGTTGTATCTGTCACTTAAGGGGACTTCATAAATTGGAATAGAGTCTCCCCATTCTAGCCTTTGGAGGCCATTCACTATTATGAGGAAAAAACTAATTTGGCTGTTTTACCTCACCGGGGCTTATAAAACTATTTTCATAAGGTCCCTGCTTATAGTTACATGGCACCCAACCCTAGGGGCACATAGGGCACACCTTAGGGGTGACTTATATGTACAAATAAGGTAATTTAAGACTTTGGAACTACTTTGAATTCCAAAGTCACATTTGCATGTAACTTTAATTTAAAAGCAGCCAGCAAAGCAGGCCTACCTTTAAAATGACACTGGGCACCTCAGCAGTGCACCTATGGGTGCACCACCTATGCTGGAGTCCCTCAACCTACATTCCCTACCATATGCTAGGGACGTAAAGGTAGGCTGACTTAGCCAATTATTATTAGCCTCATTTGCATACTCATTTTGCACAGAGTACAGCCCTGGGACTGGTTAGCAGTAGCCATGGCACCATTAGAGTCAGGAAAACACCAGCAAAAAGTGAAAAATGGGGGCAAAAAGTCAGAGAGCCTCTGCAATCAGCCCTGTTTTCTCACAATGTAGTACTAATGTTACTCAGATATGCTACATATTTGGCGTGGAATTGGCAGTGTGGAAAAATGTGCTAAGTGCCAGGGAGCTATGTTACTAGTATCTATAACACAATGAATCAGCAAGCCCCAGGGAAATCAACCACTAATGTCTGACATCCCTTACAATGACATACTCTGATTGCATCAGTAGATGCCATAGGTACGTTTGAGATGCACAGAGATTTGCATGTACTATTAGAAGGCCCTCAACATTGTGCTAAATGAGTAGCTACACCACTGTCTCCATTTTGGTCCTACAAACCCAGATTTCTGTGGATAGGTGGATGTACCCAAACACATATGATTCCATCATAGCTGCAAGTCACTCCATGATGCATGCCAGCAGTCAGGTTACAAACCTTCCCCATTATGCATGTACAGTACACTTTTCCACATGATGCCATACCAATGGCATGGGAATGCACACTGTGGCTAAAACATTTAGTCATGCGTGCCATTTCCCTCATTGCTACTGGAGTTGTACATGCCAAATGACATGCAATGACAGGTGAGGGTATGCATCAACCAGCAATCAATGGTGACACACTCCTGTCTGTGGCACCACATGATATCTACTCCCATTTCAAATGTCCTATTCCAAACACAGGTTGGCATGCACATATATGTGAGATAAAACCGAAATCATTACATGAACAAAGGTAGACCATGCATGAAACAGCAGTGTACACATTTTGTCAAAAGAGAAAGGGACACATGCTAACATGTAGGTACAAGGAATATTGGCAACAGTCATCACACACAAATCTTGTCAATGGACATTCTCTACTTACCAAGGGAAAGGTTTGATCTGCAGCTGAGCTAAACAACAATGCATGCTCTGTCACATGTATGATGGCCACCTACACATTGCAGACAGTAGTGAGTTCCCAGCACTGATCACACACTGAAGACAAGTAACTTCTGGGGGGCAGATGTTAATATACTAACTTGACTAGATACATGTCTGAGGACAGTGATCCATCACTCCCTTTCTTTGGCCTGTAACACTGAGGAGTAGTGGTCTGTAGCATAGAATTTACACCCAAAACAACAACAAACATTACTTGATTGATCAATATACACAGCCATGTTTTGTCCGCGGAGAGCATATTGTTTGTGGATTGTTCCCAGTTGTGTCCTAGGTCCCTGGGCCATTAGAGAAAGCACATCATTATGCACTATATGACATATCTACACAAACAGTTACTCATCTACTGTGTCACATATGTTGTGACTGCTGTGCTCCCCTCAAACATCCATCAAAGTATGGGTATGCCACCACCAGAATGCAGGTCTTTAGGGAGGTCATGGTCCGACGTACAGCCCAATCACGTTGGGATGACAGCCTGTACTGGACCTCCACAATCTTCTGGGCCTAGCATCTCGGTCATCCCACCTCTTGCAACATTGGGCGCTCCACTGACTGTGGACCCCCAGGGTCCTCAACTTAATTGGCAATGGCTCTCCATACTGCCTTCTTATGATGGGCATTTACCTGTATGGATGCAAAATGCAAATCAAGCGAATACAATCACACGTTTTGGCACAAATGGTTGTATCACACACGTCAGAAACATCAAGCTAAATATGTTCATTTTGTCAACACACCTCAAGTGTAAAGCACACAGTCTGATAATTACAGGGACATGACTACAGACATTTGCAGACTGACCCACTACTCTGCTCGGGATCTACAATGACTAAGCAAGCCTACTCACATCAGGTAGCCCATGCTCCAGAAACATGTACTGTGATGTGTTCACAATGAAACACTACACAGGGAAACTCCTTAAGCCTGAATGGACCAACACATTCATACTCTGCAAGACTGACTCACTGTACAGAGTCCCTACAGGCAACTTCCAAAGTACAGACTTCACCCTTACACTTGAGTGACAATGAAGGGGCTGGTATGGCGGATACAGAAAGTGTCTTCCGTGTGCATGTGTGGACATGTGGCCTACCAAATGCAGACTCATACCACTTCGGAGGAGGGGTTCTGTGGTAAGTAGTTGGGGTGGGCAGTGAACTCCGCTCCGCTCACAGAGTTTGCAGAGTTTTTCCCACTCCATGCTCTGTTAAGAGCACAGAGATCCAAAAAACTCTGTGTAGCAGAGCTGAACTGAGGGGCATATTTATACTCCATCTGCGCCGAATGTGCGTCAAAAAGTTTGACGCACATTCAGCGCAAACTTTGCCCCATATTTAAACTTTGACGCCTGCGGATGAAAAAATTCCGCCGTGTGCGTAATTTTTGGGATGCGGCAACCCGCCTTGAGTTAATTATATGCAAGGTGGGTGTTCCTGTCCAAACAATTACTTAAACGGCGTGCGTCGTATTTATGCTTTCAGGCAAAAAAGACGCACGGCTGGGGGGCGGAGCCGCAAAATGACGCACAGCCCAATTTGCATCAAAATTTAACGTCTGGGTCAGGGCAGGCGTAAAAATGGGGCAAACACACCTGTATTTAATCAGAACACACAGAAGCAACAGCAGAGCAGCAGAGCAGCAAAAGGGAGACATGGAGGTGCTTCTCATCCAGCATGCACGCAGACGCAGAGCCAAGCAGCAACAACAGCAGCTACCACAACACCAGCAGGGACCCCAAAGGCAGCGCAGAAGGCAGGAGAGGACATTCCGCCCCAGAACAACCCTTCATGGCCTCAGGGAACATGACATCATCCAGAGGTACAGGTTGAACTGGCAGCCCATTCAGCAGCTGCTGCGCAACATTGAGCCACAGTTGGCACCCACCTTGCTGACACCCGCACCATCCCAACAGAAACCAAACTGCTTGCCGTACTTCACATGCTGGCAAGTGGCTCTTTTCAAACAACTGGTGCCCTGGTTGCCAGAATATCACAGCCATCATTCTCTGCCTTTTTGCCCAAAGTACTGGATGCCATCATTGGACTCACACCCCGCCACATCTGCTTCCCTATCACACTGCAGAAGCAGCAGGAAACAAAACAGGGGTTCTACCTCATTAGTGGCTTCCCACACATCCTTGGTGCAATCGACTGCACACATGTACGCCTTGTGCCACCTGCTGCAACTGAACACCTCTACCGCAACAGGAAGCACACACATTCCATCAATGTGCAGGCCATTGTCGATCACCAAGGATTGATCACCAGCATCGTGGCAAAATATCCTGGGAGTGTCCATGACTCATTCATCTTCCTTCACAGCACCATCAATCAACACTTCCGGGATGGATGGTATGGCAATGGACTACTTGTTGGTAAGTACAGAAACCTACTTATATACACACTGCACAGCAACCCTCTAGGACACACAACACATACACCACAACAGCAACATGTTGACAGGAACACACTGAGGTTGTGACACCGCTAGCCATGTTTCTTAGGTCACCATTGAATCTGTCACACATCTGAAATTACTGTACAGCCTAATGTTAAGACGTCAATGATCACAACGTTTGGAGTGGGTTGCCTAAATGTCACCTTGCAAATTGTAAGCGTCTCAATTATGTTTACATTAATCCATTGCACAAGTCTAAAGGTATGGGATGTCCAGGGTAAATTGATATGAACGTGTTACCACCACTGTCAATTTTAACCTGTGTATGGAACTATCATCTCACCCCCAGTGAAGACACAGGGACACCTGTATCACAAGTCACAATGCTAGGGAGTACACACTGTACTGCAAATCCCAAAACATACTGCTGACAACTGGTTAGCAGCCAAACACTCGTTCAGCCAAGCAAACAACACAATGTAGATGGTACATCCTAAAGCCTAGGATGCGACATAATAACACAAAAGAGTCACAGACAACACAAGACAACTACTGCCATGCAAGGTGATTTCAATGGGGCTAGCTACATCAACATGATCCCATTCATTTTCTCTTGCAGCTGATCAGGGATATGGCATCCAGCCCTGGATAATGACACCTATTGGCAACCCGAGTACTGCAGCAGAGCATGCCTACAATGACGCACATAGGAGGACACACACCATAGTCGAGAGGACCTTTGGCATCCTCAAGTCGAGGTTCCGGTGCCTCAACATCACTGGTGGTAGCCTCCTATATTCCCCGGAAATGATCTGTAAGATCATTCTAACATGTGCTATTCTGCACAGCATTTGCATAAAAAGGAACATTCCCCTCCTGGAACCCGAGCAACACATGCCTGAAGAGGAGGAAGAGGATGATGGTGGCCTGCAACATGAGGGGGAACAACAAAACACGGCCGCTGGTTTACGTAGGCGGCAACATATCGTGAACAATTTCTTTTAAATATAATCAACATCACCACTTTATGAACTAATTTAAATAAACACCTATAATAATCACCATATCATGGTTTGGCTATTCATTTTTGCACACCTTTATCTATAACTATCAGATTAAGAGTGTTGCCTCATGGAGCATTGCTGATATACCGATTAGGACACTGAAAATCCCAGAGCAAATCTGATGCGTACGATACAACGTATATCCTGTACATTTCACCTTTGAAGGGCAGTTGCAGAGGACCACACCTATTTCACACATACATATTGGAAACGTGGTTCATCACAGCATGTGACTCACAACTAAGACACCATCACTCAATAAGGGGAAAACAAGCCTCATACATGAGGCAGTTGATGTGCTTTTGCATCAGTAACAGGAATGTATGGCCAGACCCTTGACAGCAGTAAGTCCAACTGCATCCAATCTTTGCAAGGACTATCTGTGACTAGAGTTCCATATAAGCAGAACATAGACAGTACAAGTGCCACACATAGGAGCAGCATTGCACACATGACATTTCATGTACATGTCAGCCCATTTCCTAACTCCTGACACACCCATGCACCTGGTCACAACCCACCTGTCTGAAGAGGCCCCTGGAATAGTGAGATGTGTACCCCGATATTCCCTCCTTTACACACACACCTTGTCAATAGCAATCCAGTGTGCTACACCCTTTCCTATGGTATACCATTGTCATAGAACATCTGACTGCATGGACGTCAGGTCAATTAATACACTGGCTTCTAGTTTCCAAGCCCTGTTAGCACCTGTAGATTGCTTCCTGTGTGAAAATGTCTGTTGGCCATTAGAATGCAAATCTCACCTACAGGACTTGTGACAAACTGAGGCAGGCCACACCTGTGATCACCTCCATGCACACCACCCATTTCAACAAGCACTGCCCCTGCTGATGCCTGGAACAGCATAGGAGTAGCCATTTTGTCAAATACAGCGTTAAGCATTGCTACCAATTAGGCCGTGTAACACAGCCCTTGGGTTCATTTGTCTCCTTCAAAGACACAGGACGTACACAGTTGTACATGTCAACTGTCTAGTTCGACCTCCAAACAGTCTTAGTCAGACCATTGATTATGTAACTTGTGAAATTGCTGGATCCTGATTCACCCTGCATCCTGTCAGCCTGACTGGCATCTATCTGTGTGTCACCCTAAAGTTTCCCTGTGACTACATATGTACCACACTTGCATTAGCAAACCTCTCATTCCTCAGAGGGTATTTGGGCATGTGCTTCATCAGTGCATACCCAAATACATTGTATAGCATCATCTGCCTTTTAATTGTACCATATGAGTTAAATCCTCTGTGAATACCAAAATTCATGGCCCATCCCTTGTCTGGGTCTCACTTATGCATGAATGACAAAGTGTGACAGTGTACCAGGGCCTTATGCAGGGATTGGGTACGGGGCCTTCAGCAGAACCAGCAACCTCTGATAATGTCCATGAAAAATCCACACATGTCAGGACCCTGACAGTTCACACACAGAATTACATTGCTCACTACATTTTGATGGCCCGTGTGTGGTGAATAGCTGTGAGAATAATCAGCACAGAGGCTATGATGTTCCCAGATGCAGTGGGAATTGCAGAGGCTAACCTGTGTACAAATGTTGTAATGACACCCGCCGGAACATGACACCTGAGACATTATCTCACTCAGCACACCAAGGTTTCCCTGTTGACAGTCTCATTACACGTCTTCAGTGACAGGGTGGGACCATCACTATGTAGGTTCTCATGTCCTCATCTACTTTACTCACATTGATCAACAAAGGATACTCAGTAGATACAGGAATAGATGCCACTGACTCATGATGAGACCTGGACCTAACTGTGACAAATTACACCACTAAAAATATACAGGATCAACATTGGACCACACACATGAACAAGACACCTCTATGCAATTGATCTCTGGAAATATGTGGACACGTGCTGCCTCGTCTGCTGGTCCACCACAGCCACTGGAGAGTTGTGGCTCAGTTATATGACCTCAACTGTGGCGTCATCATACATTTGTGGTCCACCTTTGGCTGTCTGGGCCAACTACATGGTCCCCACTTCCTCGATGCATGTGTCTGACTCACTGTGGGATTCACCAACAAGTGCCTAGGAAGCTGTTGCCAAAAATCTAGGACATAGGATGGTGAAATTGTGGACCATTGACATGAATAAGAGTTTGGCATCTATCTGGTGCATGCTTTGTCATCTGTGGTGTCTACGTTACCAAAAATCTTGGAAGTGCACATAACGGATGTTGCTACATGTATGACTAACACATGTCCTCTCTCATTTCCACAATGACTTACATCTAAGGTTTGGACACATTGACTTCACATTCATACAAACATATGTTCAATAATGCATCATGTGATGCACACACACTCGGTCAACAACTACATTAGTTGCCACTGCACTCACATTGAGCCATAGGCATTGAGGTATTGTACATATGTGCATGACATTGCTATCCTCTCCTGATGCCAAACATGCCCAAATTGTGCAATACATATATGTAGGCCACACATATGGCCATCTAGTGCATCAGCCAACCGTCAAAATCCTGTTAAGGAAGTAGCGGGTCATGGTCCGCTGCAGAATGATGTCTCACATGTGAACATACACCATCAACACCATAGTGGGTGCCATCAGCCTCTCTGATGTGTCCGAAATGTAACATAACATAAAAAACAGAAAAAAGGTCCAAAACCAGTTTATGCACTGAAATTTTGACGTTGCTAGCGTTATGCGTCATTTCTTTTCCACCAATACAGATTGTGCGCCATATTTTTTGACGCACAGGAGCGAAAATTAGGCTGCATCCAAATAATTGTACAGACTATTTACTATTATTTGGATGCAGGCTAATTTTCAATTCTGTGTGTCGAAAAATATGACGCACAAACTGTATGCGTGAAAAAATATGACGCATAACACAAAAAACGGCGGTCCTTTTATGCAGGAAGTGATGTAATAGGATATCCTGTTTACAGATAATGTACAGTGGGTGTACTTTCACTTTCACTTTGCAGTCTGTGAATCTTCTAGACTGTGTGGCTGTTTTCTGAGTTGTGTCCAGTGATTTTGTGCTTTTGTGTCCTGTGTGCTATCTCAATTGTCATTTTGTGAAATAAATATTGTTGTTGTATAGTGTACTACTGTGTTTTGTTTACATTTGTCCAGTATTCTAGCGTTTTTGTTGTTTGTAGGAGTCTTTTGTGGGTAGTGCTAGTTTGGGGATAGTTGGGCTCTTTTAGTGGTTAAGTTTACTTTTCATCTGTTTTTGTACCCCTACTTTCCCCATTTTCCCCTTCCTACTTCTTGGCAGGATGGGTGAAGAGGAGTTGGGGGGCTTTATATGGCTTGTGTGCCATTTCCTACCACTGATGATCAAGGCAGGGTGATACAGGGGTATCACGCTGAGGCGCGCAGAATCCGGTGGGGAAAGGTGCTGCATCACCTGAAGCACCCGGTGGGGAAAGGTGCTGCATCACCTGAAGCACGTGTATGCCAGCTAGAGGAGTGACCACCAGCTGATGCACCGGTGGGCTGACCTCATCACCAGGGAGTAGGATCTCTTGGACCACCTGGGAATCATGATTGGTGGCCCTGTTGGTGAGTACTAATCATGTAAATGTGCACGATTAAATGTTCTGTAGTGACATCAGATGATTTGTACAATAACTGCCAGCTAACTTGCTGAATGTGTGTAATGCTGTGGAAACATACAGGGTACTTGATGCACTATGTGAAGGATCACAATTGCTAGCTGTCAGGAGGCACGTGCTCGTACTGGATACTTTTCCGTTAAGTAAACTGGTGCTGCCTTTGTGTCAGAAAACCAAACAAAATAGGAGCCAATCATGTCTATATAGGCCACATTTGCCAGAGAAGTAAAGATGTACTCAAATATTGGCTAACTTTGTTGATGCAATAGCTAGACTGACGTTAGAAACACTACATGATGCAGAAAATGAGTGCTGGCTTCACGTCAATTGATGATAGCAAAGTGGCCCAGACATATGTCTCATGTGAGTCTGGTGAGTGTGGAAGGAAAGCGTTCACGGAAGTTCTATGAATGTTAGGGATTATTGTGGTCCTTCATCTTTTTGGATACATGTCAGATCAGGATTTGAAAACATTGCGAAAAGGTGTAAGGTGCCCTCAGCTAACATCTTAGACTGGTATTTGGAGTTAGTTGTGCCACATTCCAATAAGGGATGGCAGTCCAAAGGTATGCACATGCCTTCACATCTCCATGGTTGGTGCAAATCACCATTGCAGGGCCACATCAAATGAAGAAACTGTATCAACAGGAGGGCTTACAAAAGTCCCTGCCCCTCTGTACATTGTACCTATGTGTAAGAAATGTGTCATGGCCACATAGGCTTTTTGACTGGTAATGCAGTCCTCAAGTACCCAGGCTTTGGATGTCACTCTTGGATGCACATGATGAGACAATTACACTCCATTATTATTTCTGATCACTAATGATGGGGCATGTTTGCCACCACATGATAGTTAGGGCCAATGAATGTGTGCAATTTATGTGTGTAACTGTCACAGGACACCCATGCTATGTACATGTTGGCCGTGATATATCAGATGCAGTATCATCATGTCTGAATGGCTGTCATTTCGTTATTCAGCTTACACATTGTATATGTCTTTGAAATTGTTGGTCAGTGCACAGATTTTGAGCACATTTCTTCCTTCCATGTCTTACAGTTGGACCGGCACCCTACACTGTGGGACAGGTGGCTAAGTTTGAGGACCCCGACCACTCCAGTAAGTGTTGATATGTCTGTTATGTGTTGTGTTTGCTGGTGATGTGTGATGGACTTGTGTGTGTTGAACACATAGCAAGGTGTGATGCGCTGGCCAATCATTTGTCTTGTTCCATGAGTGGGATTTCAGTTTCTCAAACGTTTTGAGTTGGCCAATGCTTATCCTATTGTATTATCTAGGGATTGTAGGTCATTCCTGTAGGCCCCACAATGAGTACTGGGGTGAGTCATGTGGATGACACTTGTATCAACAAGAGTCGCACTGGAAGTCAGCTCAGATTTAGTCAGCCTGTCAGACCCACATTCTCCCAGATAGGTACTGCAAATCGTTTTCTAACAGACTTCTGCTTCACTTTTCACCAAAGTACTTATTAAACTGTAGTTAGAACTTCCTAGCAGCATGAACTTCCTCGCAGCATGTATTTCCACATGTAGTGCTACAGGTATGTGGAACTTGAGTGCAATGGCCTAGGTGTGCATGCTAATCATGATCATGGGTGTTCTTGCAACTCTGTGTCTGGTGTAAGTCATACCTTACTGGAAGTATATGTTGTGTACCAAGCTCTGCATGTCCTGACATGTGTGGCGCTATGATTTGTCAAGGGTTTGCAGACTCCTACTTGTTGATAGACCTTACCTGTGGTGTGTGTGTAGAGCCAAACACATGTGGAGTTTTCTATACACTCCTCGGTGTCCATGTTGTTTGGAATTGTTAGTTGTTTTCCACCCCATCCCCCAAACACAGGCATGGGTTTGTGAATAGGTACCTAGGACTGATGCTACCAGTATGTTACACATACATGTGAATAAGTGACTGTTTGGTCGGAACCTAGTATACACACTCAGGTATGGCACATGGGTACTATACTGGCAAGTCCAGTTACAAGTTGCAGACCATGTGGCTTTAGTTTTGCATTCTGTACACTGACATTTGTAGCCCAGGTATTGGCGGAGGATATGCAGCATGATTGTTAACTGATAACTGGCAGAACTCAGATGGCAAGTCAATGCCAGTTGTTACCCATCTCGTAGGTTTTGGATGTGCTATGTGTGATGTGACCTTTGTAGGCTGGCCTGCCATGTACTTCCTCAGGGACATTCAATGATCTGTATGGTGATGTGAGCTGTTTCAAGTACAGTAGATGTATTGTCTGATTGACTTCTTGTGCCATTTCACACAATGCAGTTCCTAATGTAAATTATTTGTCTTCACAGCTGCAAACATGACTCCCATCCAGGTCCATGAGTTCCAGCGGCGGGCCATGGGATATCAACATATCCTGCTGGTAGAGTCGGGGTTCAGGAGGATGGCCCGTCGATACCGCCATGAACGGGCCTCCGGGCATGGAGGGCTTTCCCACAGGGTAGCCCTAGTTTGCCCACCACAGCCACAACCAGCATAACCACCAGTTTTACCCGGATGGCCTCACCCACAGCTGGGACTGTTGTCCCTATGTCTGCTGTAGTTCCAGTCCCCAGCATTGCAACAGCTTTAGGACAGCCCACTGGCCTTGGCTCCACACGCCCAAAACCTCCTCCGCCGGTACCCAGACTGCCCCAGCTCCAACAGTTGACCCTGCAGGATTCCACGAAATGGAACGTAAGATGGACCGTGTCTTGAGGAAGATAAGTAATCTGAGCTGGGATGTTCGCCATATTAACGGGCATGTGAAGTCCATAAAGCGGACTCTCCGGAGGGCCAACCTCTAGACTATGGTGACAATGGACATGATTCCCTCCCCTCCCTCCTCTTTCCTTGTTCTCATTCTTAGTGGGTTTAGGGGGCTTAGTGTTAGGTTAGTATAGTCTGTTAGTTTAGTTAGTGTTAGTGGGTGGGGGTGGGGGTCCTGATTCTTTGGGGTTCTTGTGTGTTTAATAAAAAAAAACTAAAAAAAGAATACAATAAAAAAATAAAAAAATATATATATTTGTTTAGGATAGTATAGTATGTGTTTAGGTTAGTATGTGTTGTCCTCCCCGTGTCCCGTCTCATAAGGGGGATGGGGGTTGATGTTTAGAACATTATTAAGTTTAGCTTAGGTTAGTTAGGGACAGTTGTGGGTAATGAGTAGTCAGGATAGATTAGGGTAGGTAAGACCTTTCCTTCAGTTTCCTCTTCCGTGATTACCATTTGATAAATATATAGTTAACCCTTTACAGTATGTGTTAAATGCTACGTGATCATGGCCTTGGCATTAGTGTACATGAATTTTGTTCTATTACATTTGTGTCCTATGCTAAGAACAAATCCCCAACTGAGATGTAAGATTGCAGCTACCCCAGAGCTACCTTGCAAAGATTCCACCATTCGTTGCAACCACCAATCACAGTTAATATAGATCCCAACGTGTTTTTGTCGATAAGTATGTTTTCTACGTCATAAACAGTGCTTCCAGACTTGGTATTGGGGGAACCGTTTTAGGTCTGACTGCAGTGTGATGTTCAAGGACACCCTTATAAGATGAGTTGTCATAAGCACTCTTGTAGTCTTGTCTTCATGACTCACATAGATCATTTGTGACACTGTTCAGCATGATTACCTATTTGGATGTAAATTCAGACACCTTCATTCATGCATTTTTTGTGGTGTTAGCTTAGATTTGTGAGAACTGTTATATGCGTTAGTATTGCATGGTGACAACATTTTGCTGACACTATTTGATGGCTTAGATATCCCTTGAGGAAGCATTATTCTGTCCAACACAGCATGATGGTGTATGGTTTCTCACTTCATCAGATATTACCCTCAGAAAGGGCAGAGTATGATGAAATCCTGGCCACTGTGCAGATTTATCTGACTACATAATATCAGGACAGTTGTATTGGCAAGCTACATAATTTGACAGTAGGCACATTTCAGTTATCTACTGCACGGTTGATGTGTCACATTACCCAGAGACAGATTTGTTGTATAAGTGCTATTTATTGAAAAGTGCTATATGTACATTGTCCATGATTGTGAGTCCATTATAGTGACATCTTACATTGTGATCCTACACAAGGGGATAAGGAAATGCTTTTGACATGGGGTGATGTTTCAGACAGTGCATAGGGACAGGATTTGCCAATGAGTAAGAGAAAGACAATCACTGGGCAGGCTGACAAGATATACAGTGGTTAGCAGAACAGTCATTGAGTAGAGTTGTTGTAAGACTGGCATGTTACAAAACGCAGGACCTTGGTAATAGTTGGCCATGTGGCAGGGACTAGTGCTTCCAGGTACTTTTCTGTGTGAATGTGATCTGTTCCATGTCTTCTTCTTCTGATGTGTGTGTTGCCTCCTCTGTCCTTGTTGTTGGTGGTTGTGAAGGGGCAACACACACCTCAGTGTTAGAAGACGTGGAGTCAGACATCCCGGTCGTTGTTATTTGTGAAGGTCTTAAGGGCAGTACTGCAGCAAGGAGGATCTGCTGATTCTTAAGAATAGCAGCCACATCACAATGGTAGGCAGCCAGGTCGGCCCTGAGGGGTTTAATGTAGCATTCGTGCACGCGTTGACAGGATTGCTGTTGTAGGTGTTGGGTCAACTGTATTACAGCAGTGCTGATTTCCTTCAGGCCTTTTTGCTGTTCCTGCAAGATAGATGTTAGCCCTTGCATAGATGCTGCCTGATCTGCAGATGACATCATGCACGAATGCACCCCCTCAAGGCTGGCTGCCATAGTTTGCATCCCTACCCGCACCTCATTGGCCAGCTCCTGCTGTACCCCAACTACAGTTCTCTCAAAGCTGGTGCCTGTGCCATCTGAGTCCTCAGATGTATTGGAGCTGGCAGATCATACAATTGGGGTGGTGGGTGGGTCCTCTGTGATGGCTACTTGTTCTGTGCTCCTCCTTGTGACTGAAGGTGGGGTCTGGAGGGTTCCAAGGACCTCTTGGATGGCCTCCAGGGGAATGTTTGTCAGCTCGTCATCCATGTCATCAGGGTATTCTGGGACAGGCATATCCGCAGGAGATCCATCTTCCTCTGCAATGAAACGGGGTATAATTAGTGGGTCTGTGATGTGGCATTAGTGATGTGACATGCCTGCCTTGTGATGAATTCACATTGTGATCTTGTTTCATGTTCATTGCTCCAGTCTTTCAGATGGGCATTCTCCCAGGCATATGGCCCACCTGCATGTCACATGATTAGTATTAAGTTATTGGACTTCTCAGCATCATCTCCTCTAGTATTGTTTTAGGCCAAATAGTGAATTGCCACCTTCTTGTCCTACTCAAGCCTCCGTCTACATCCATTCTCATGGTGAGGCCTTTCACTGGCTGTGGGTGCTCTGATGGCACTGGCAGCACACTTGACAATCTGGACCTGCCCCAGTCCCTGATCTTTCACATCCACTTAAATGTAGTTGACATGTAGCATATCCTATGCATAGCATTGTTATGGCACAATATGGATGTTGGCATTGGTAATGTGTACAGCTGATGTTGGGAATGTGTGGTACATTGGATTGCCCTGATAATCGTATCAGTGTCCTATTCCCTCCTCTGACTGTGCAGGTGTATTTCAGTGACCAGTTACATGTGTCCTCCCCCTCAATGCTGTTGTCTGAGCAGTATGACATTTGGGATGTTACACTGTGACCCAGGCACAGGATGGACCCTGATATATGCAGCATGTGTATGTCCTTAGTGCTGTGTAGCTCCTATTGTTGATGACATTGGCTGGTGTTTGCGACAACTATGAGCATTGACATTTGACAGTACTGGGGCCTTTGTCTTGTTTCAGGGGATTACTGGAGTTGTCATCCTCAACCCTCTAATTTAGGTGTGTATGATCCATGGGGAAGTTACTGCCATTGGCTACTTGAGCTGCACACAGAGCGGAGGTGGTAGTGGCAACTGTTGTCGCAGTTACATTCCAGTTGTCGGTATGGCTAGAGGTTGTTAATAGGGCCTTAGCTAATGTAGGGGGTATGGTGGCTGATGTGTGCCGGGATGTCAGTTTGACGCTGTGCCCTTCCCTCCTGGCGTGGCTTTACCTTTTCTCCATCGTTGGCATGGCACCATGCCCCCATGGGACTGTTGTTGGTGTAGTGTAATGGTGTGCCCCAGCTTCTGTCTGTGCAGGCCATGCCCCCATGCCATACCCCTTTAACCATGCCATGCATTTTGTGGTCAGTATCCCCCCGCTTGCAGTTAACATTGGTGCCTTTTAATTCCCCATGCGACTTACCCTGCAGGTGCGTTGTCTCCTGGTAGTCTGCACTGTCCTGTCCTTGAATCCCTGTGATGATCTCCTCAGGGATGACGGCTGCAACCATCTCCTCCATGTGGTCCAGGGCCTCCTGGTGTGCTGGACTCCCACCTCCAGTCTGCAGTGCTGCCTTCCTGTTCCTGGCCATCTTTTCCTTGGTCCTGCACTTGCAGTCATGCCAGCGTCACTCTATGACTGTTCTGCGTACTTCTGCCACACTGTTGATCTTGTCGACAATTTGTTGCCATATAGCCTCTCTTCTACTAATTGGCAATTTTGAGGAGACAAACAGTTGGTGCTTATGTTCCGTCACCTCTTTAACCGGAATTTCCTGTTCCTCTGCACTAAAGCGACACTTTCTTTTCTTCTTAAAAGTGTCCTGGTTCTTGTGTGGGTCTTCCTGGCTGGTTCCTGGTCTGTTGTCATCTTCCTGGGGTCTGTAGAGGCATCTGGGATCCATTTTGGCTCTCCTCTGCTGAAATGGCTGTGTTCGCGGGGATTTTTGATGCTATTGCGTCAAAAAACACTGCATATCCGGTTTGCGGGGTCGTAAATCGACCCACAGTCATTTCTGCCACGTTAACGTTGTTTTGCTTTATGACTTGACGCTGGGTGTGCATCAAAAAAAATTACTCACACCTGTGGTTTGCGCCGCCGTGCGTCAAAGTATAAATTTGACGCCCGCATAGTGCACCAAAATGGCGTTAACCGGCGGTATTATTTTTGACGCAAAACTGCGCCAGCGCAATTTTGAGTCAAAAAGTATAAACATGGCCCTGAGTTTTTTCCTCATTCACGGTCGCCAACATAGAGTTGGCGAGCGCAAGCGAGGAAAATCTTACTCCAGACTACCTCCCAGCAAAATTTCTCAAAGCAGCCGGTCACAGATGGTCACTTCGGCCCGCATTGATAAATCTTCTGTTCGCACTGAGGAAGCTGCAGCTCGATTCGAAAATCTACTTGAGCAGCAGAAAAGAAGGAGCGCCCTCTAGTACTGTGCATGGTGCCGTTTGTGTTGATTTTTCAGCGCAGGACAAACACCTAGCACTAAAAAACTGTGTAAACAGCGTGCCCTAAAGCACTCCGCCACTTGCAGAACTCTACATAGTGCGGCAGAGTATTGTGGTCATTGTCTACCATCCACTGACAGACCGTCAGACCATGGAGCGACGGCATATAATTCAGTTGTACCACCTAGCTAGGAAAACAATAGTGGACTTATGCCAACAGTTGGAGCCAGATCTGATGCCAGCTAACAGTAATCCAACCTGCTTACAACCCATTGTATAAGTCATGTCTGTATTGCACTTCCTGTACACAGGGTCCTTCCAACATACAGTGGTCCTATCTGCTGGTATGTCCCGACGAATGTTTAGTCTGGTGTTGAAGGATTGTCTCTCAACGATGTTGAATCCCATTGACAGCTATCTCAGGTTCCCCCAGCATGAGGATTTAGCCAATATGAAGGCTGACTTTAATGGATTTGCCCACTGCCCACATGTTGGCTTGGTGCCATTGCAGGCCACTAAACAAGTCTATTGCAACAGAAAGAGCATCCATTCCATCAACGTGCAAGTTGTCTGTTGGCGGATCGTTACATCTCAAATGTGTGTACCCATTACCCTGGATCAGCACATGATTCCTTCATAATGCAGAACAGCACGATATCCCAGCTGATGTCACAAATGCACCCAGAGAGGGCCTAGCTGGTTGGTAAGTCACGTCTGTCCTGATTGTGTGTGAACAGTGTCAGGTGCTACAATCATGAAATGAGGGACTCCTTGGTTCACTTATGTTCCAATTCTTAACAGGAGACTCAGCATATCCAAACCGCCTTTGGTTGTTGACATCAGTGAGGAATCCAATTACACTAGGGGAAGTCCGCTTCAATGAGGCCAATGGAAGAAGACGGTGGGCAGTGGTGTGGGCTCCTGAAGGCAAGATTTAGGTGTCTTGGCAGGCCTGGTGGAGTCCTCCTCTACTCACTCAAGAAAATGTGTCAGATCACTGTGGTATGCTGCATGCTCCACAACATGGCCTTGTGGACGATGAGCCTGCAGTGCCACTGGGTGAAAATCCTGAAATTCCAACTGAGGATGACAGTGGTGAAGAGGAAGAAGCAGACTGGAGAAAATATCTCATCAAAAGCTGAGAGTATGTCTTGTGATGTCATGACTGTGACTGTACAATGAACTGTAGTTGTGAGACTGTTTTGAGTTGAGTGTTTTGGATACAGCTAGTTATCTAAAACTCTGCAAAAAGCAGCCAAAGGCTACTTGACGAGATAGCTTTTGAAAAAAAAACAACTTGATGATGTTACTTTGTTTCTGTCAGTTTCTTTGCAATGTACTTTGTTTTCCAGATGCTTGCTATGTGAGTTGTGTTATATGTATGGTTTCAAGCTCATTGTTTTGTTTGTGACGTCTTTATGTGGGCATTTTAGAGTTGTGACATTGGTAGGTATGTGATGCTGTTAAGACAACCGAAGTGGACATGGATTGTTCCAGTTAATGTAGGTCACAGAGTTTGGGTATATGAGACCTGTGCCAAGACAGCTTGCACAGTGCTTGGGTGGAAGATCAGACGTGCCCTTTGGACAGGTTTTGTGTGCTGTAGTGAGCTTGATGCATCATGAGTGTCATCATGTGGGCATGAAATATGTAGTGCTAGCTTACGACCAAGTAATTTTTCATTCACATTGGCTAAGCACTCTTTTGTATGACCTGTATGTAGCTCTAGATGTGTTTCATCATTGTAGGCCACTGGCCCTGTGCCACAACACTGACATATATTTGTGTCATACCAGCAGATGCGTGGGCTTTGGATTATGATGGCCTTGTGATCAGGGACTGTTGTACTACCATCTGTCTGTATCATGGAGTATGTGATGTTGAATTATTCTGGTGTGGTATGTTATAAAAGACTCACGCTGCTGACATCAACCAAACCAATGTTTGCCTATTCTACAGGACAATATCTGACACGCCCCTTCCTTCCATGGTCTGGAGGTCTGTACCTGTCTACATGTTCATTTACTCGGTATAAGTCAATCATTTTGGTGTTCCAATAGTCCTGACAGATTGAAAGCCTATGGCCCTCATTACAACCCTGGCGGTCGGTGTTAAAGCAGTGGTAATACCGCCAACAGGCCGGCGGGAAAAAAAGGGAATCACGACCATGGTGGAAACCGCCAACATAGACAGCCACTTAAACACTCCGACCGCCACAACAGTAGAAACAAACACTGCGTCGGTAACCGCCAACAGCCAGGTTGAAAACAAAGAACCACCCAACCTATCACAACAGACCTATCCGCCACCTTTTCCGGGGTGGAACCAACACGATCAAAAGCAAGGCGGAAACAGTACACAGAAGGGAAACCACTCACCCCTCAACACCCAACGAGGAACCAGGATGCCATGGAGCCCGAACTACAGGTCCTGCCTATGCTGCTCTTCCTCCTGCTCCATCAGAAGAAGGACAGACGCCGTCGACGACCACAGTGAGTACTGCACCAATAACACAGGGGAGGGGGGAGGGAAAAGAGATTGACACACACACACGCAACATGCAATACCCCCACCCTCACCCACAACACAATACACACAAATACATGCAGCAACATTACATATACACACCCCCACCCCAAGAAGAATGCAAGGACAAAATTAAATGATTGTAACGATTGTAATCATGAAAAATGTCATAGTCAAAGTTCAAAATTCAGTATATACAAATATGTACACCAACTATACAAGTCCGGATATTGTACCAATCATTGTCCGTGGACCACTGGTCCCAAAATGCATGGGCGAAGCCCACACAAGATACCTGACTGGAAACGGAGAGAACACTGCTGGGGCATCAGATAGAAAATAAACAGGCACCTCAGGCAGATGAACACACAACGCCACTGCAGCACAAGGGGGCCCCAGGCCCATTGCTGTATCCTGGGGAGTACAAAGCCACAGTCTCTCAAGTCTCTCCAGTGGGTGGTTTGCCCACTGCTTTATCCTGGGGAGTGCAAAACCACAGTCTCTCTAGTCTCTCCAGTGGGTGGTTTGCCCACTGCTCTATCCTGGGGAGTGCAAAGCCACAGTCTCTTAAGTCTCTCAAGTGGGTGGTTTGCCCACTGCTTTCTCCTGGGAAGTGCAAAGCCACAGTCTCTCAAGACTCTCCAGTGGGTGGTTTGCCCACTGCTTTATCCTGGGGAGTGCAAAGCCAGTCTCTCAAGTCTCTCAAGTGGGTGGTTTGCCCACTGCTTTATCCTGGGGAGTGCAAAGCCACAGTCTCTCAAGTGGATGTCATTCTCTACTGGTTCTGGAGGGGGCCTGGTGCCCAGAGTGCTTCATCCTGCCAAGGACTGAGGTAGTGGATGTCAATCTCCACTGGTTCTGGAGGGGGCCTGGTGCCCAGAGTGCTTCATCCTGCCAAGGACTGAGGTAGTGGATGTCAATCTCCACTGGTTCTGGAGGGGGCATGGTGCCCAGAGTGCTTCATCCTGCCAAGGACTTATGTAGTGAATGTCAATCTCCACTGGTTCTGGAGGGGGTCTGGTGCCCAGAGTGCTTCATCCTGCCAAGGACTGAGGTAGTGGATGTCAATCTCCACTGGTTCTGGAGGGGGCCTGGTGCCCAGAGTGCTTCATCCTGCCAAGGACTGAAGTAGTGGATATCAATCTCCATTGGTTCTGGAGTGGGCATGGTGCCCAGAGTGCTTCATCCTGCCAAGGACTGAAGTAGTGGATATCAATCTCCATTGGTTCTGGAGTGGGCATGGTACCCAGAGTGCTTCATCCTGCCAAGGACTGAGGTAGTGGATTTCAATCTCCAGTGGTTCTGGAGGGGGCATGGTGCCCAGAGTGCTCCACGTGCAGTGTGGCTGGTGCCATTCCCTCACCTGGGTGTGTGTGCCATGAGATTGCCGAGGAACAGGTAGCATGATATGCCATGGAGGAAGCGACATACCCCACACTGCTGCGGCTTCACCTTCCACCTGCAGGTGCAAACAGTGATGGAAGTCATGCCTCATGGAAGCTGGCCAGGGTCCAGGAAGTCTCCTCCAGCCTCGGACGACTGACCACTGGGGATGGTAGCCATGTCAGCGGTGGTCCGAGCATGTCGCGGGGCTGGTGCCGGTGCTTGCGGTGGTGTCTGTGGCGGCGGTGCTGGCGGTGGTGCATAGGTCAGCACCTGCTGAGGGACACAGCAGGATGTCTCCTGCAGCCTCGGGCGGCTGCCCACTGGGGAAGATGCTGGGAACTGTCTCTGAGGCTGCAGACATGCTGGTGGCTGTGCAGGTGGTGGTGCAGGTGGCGGTGCTGGTGGCGGGGCAGCTTGCGGTGTTCGCCTCCGTGGTAGAGGTTGGTGTTGTCATGGACAGAAGGGGTGACACTGGTCTCTCAGTCGGTGCCACAGTGCCCTGTCCTGACCTGCTCTTCTGCTTTTGTCCCTTCTCCACCTTTGATGGTGCCACAGGTGTCTTGCCACTATCCCCTTGTGTTTTCGCAGAGCCTTTGGTGGCTGGTCGGTGCGGCTTCTCCCTCTGGGATGTGGGCACCTTCTTTACCTTGGCAGGTGGCGGAATGTCCTTGCCCTCGCTACGTGGCACACTGGCAGCCCTGATGAGTGGCGCACTCAATGGACCCGCAGTTGCTGGCACCACTGTGCCTGGGGAATTGGTGGCTGAGGTGCTGGGCTGGGACCTGGAAATCCTGGCCCTAAGGGAAGGACAGGGGGGAGGTGAAGGGAAGAGGTCAAGGTTTGCCAGCAAAAGTTTTTTTAGACACACTGGTATGGAAAGATGGAGTGGGTTTGGGAGTGGAGGAAGAGGTAGTGGTTATAGGAGGTGTTTGTTTGCTGAATTTGGGTGAAGGTGCATGGTCCGGAGGCTGTTGTGAGGTAGATGGCTGTTTGTTGGGTGTGTGTCTGAGTTTGTGTAATTTGGGAGGAGGGCTCACAGACACTCTGGGAGAGGTCACAGGGGATGTGTAAATGGTAGTGGGGTGGTGATTGCACGTGAGCGGTGTGTGGTGATGGGCTTGCTGGTGATGGAGGCAGTGGATAAAGATGTAGTGCATACAGGTGTGAGTGGAGACGAGACAAGGATGTGTAGGAGGGGGACACAGTGGAGGCGGTGGATGTTGCTGTGTCTGCATGGGTATGGTGCTTGTGTGAGTGCTTGTGGGATGTGTAGTGCTCATGTTTGCCATGTCCACTCTTGTGTGTTGATGAGTGTGCATGCAGGTGTGATGGTGTGCTTGGGATAGGCTGAGGTAAAGGGGATTGGGTCTGGGTAATGGAAGTTGGAGGGGGGAGGCTGGACACAGGGAAAATGGCTGCCATCAGTGCTGAGGCCAGAGCCTGAAATGCTCTCTGTTGGGCCGTCTGCCCAGAATGATTGCCCTCCAGGTATGCATTTGTTTGTTGCAAATGCCTCTCAACACCCTGGATGGTATTCAAAATGGTAGATTGCCCAACAGTGAGGGATCTCAGGAGGTCAATAGCCTCCTCACTGAGGGCAGCAGGGCGAAGGAGATGCCCACCCTCCTGGGTGAGCAGGCACGGGACAAACGCTGAGGGGCTGCTGAGAGGGTGGTGCTGGTAGGGGGGTGGCGGCTGTACCTGTTGATGCGGTGGGCACAGAAGTGCCCACCACCGCAAGCGAGCTCCCATCAGAGGAGGAGTCGCTGTCACTGGTGTATGCTCCTGTCCACGTCGTGGAGCTCTCCTCGCCCTCTGCCCCACTGGTGGCTTCTGACTCCTTTGCTTCACCCTCCAGGGCCAAGTGGGTTGCAGCTCCCTCCTGCTCCAGTGCCACTGCTCCTCCGCCTGATGATGCTATTGCACACAAGAAGAGGGAGACAACAAAAAGGGGGGGAAGACAGAAGAAAAACATGTTCAGTGCATGCAACACCACTACCGTTGGTGGACACAACACACAGGGAGCAGCCCTCAGCACTATGCCATGCACTAACAGTTGCTGGCAAATTCACATGCCCCTGGGGTACGAGGCCTAAGCCCTATTGCTGCACACCTGGAAGTCACAGGAGCCTGACTAGGTGTAGGTGGCTCTTATCACTAGGGGGGATGGGGTGCCACAGAGCCAGCCTCACAAGGGACCTTGCCTACCAAGTTCGCCCTGGCCTAGGGGAACCCACTGCCCGCCTCCCCCACCCTCATACACCTCGTAATGCACGCAGAGTCAGCTGAATGAGAGTGGACTCACCCCCTTGTGGCTACTGTGATGCCCTCAAGCACCCATCCAACTCTGGATAGGCCACCGCCAGGATCCAGTACATCAGGGGGGTCTTGGTGCGACGGGCACCCCTTCCACGTTGGGAGGCCATCCCCAGCTGGGCCTCCGCCGTCTTCTTGCTCCAGCGGCGCAGGTCCTCCCATCTTTTCCGGCAGTGGGTGCTCTGTCTGTAGGAGACCCCCAAGGTCCGGACGTCCTTGGCGATGGCACGCCAAATACCCTTCTTTTGATGAGCGCTGACCTAGAGGAATGGTACAGGGGGAAAGGAAATTACTCAACCATCCAGACCGTCATACTCAGTGACCACCAGTTCCCACCCATGCCCTGATGCACATACACTCACCATCCGCACATGCTGGCCTCAGCACCCCCCATGTATCTTCCATCCACACCACTCAAAACAGGCATTGACCACGCAGCATGCTCACAGTGTACTCACCTGTTTGTCTGTAGGACCTTACAGTTGCGTGTACTTGGGGAGGACCCCCATCCACTAGTTTTTCCAACTCCTCCGAAGTGAAGGCAGGGTCAGTTTCCCCCTAGACACTGTAACCATCGTCGCTTCCAGGCACAAGTCACAGCAGCACTTGCAGTGTAGGTCCTCTCCTGTTGAAGGTCAGGTATCAAGTGAGTGAACAGACAGAAAATGGCGGTTACGTCTGCGGCGGTGCATACAGTCACTGCAGGCGTACATCGTCATTGGCCCCTGGGACCCATAGGGCCCAATGTTAACCAATGCAGAATTGCGCAGCGGTCTTCGACCGCCCACCGCGACGGTGTACAACGCCAGCGCAGGTACCTCATTTCCCCTTGTCCCACCATACCGGTCAGGCGGCCGCCATTTCAGGGGGCCACATGGGATGGATAAAAACTGCGTCACACCTATCTAGGCCGGGAATACAGACAGATACCGGCACATTGCAAATTACAAACGTTTCTGCAAATCACACATTGTGATCCCTCAGTGTTGGATGACCCTCTGCTCGCTGTTCTCCTCCATAGGGCACGTCTGCTGGGGCAGGTGAAGAGAAGGCGGCATCCTCTGGTGGACCTGTCGACAATGGAAGAGAGACACATCATAATCATCTATAGACTTGATTGTGCAACAATCCTGGAACTGTGTGCCCAGTTGGAGCCAGACCTGATTTCAGCTATCCGCCATCCCACAGGAATCCCCCCCCCCCAAGTGCAGGTCCTATCTGTACTCCATTTCCTGGCCAGTTGGGCTTTTCAAACTACTGTGGCCATGGCATCAGGGATGTCCCAGCCAATGTTCTCTAATGTGTTGTCAAGAGTGTTATCTGCCCTGTTGAAACACTTGCGCAGCTTCATCAGTTTCCCTCAGGTGGAGGATTTGCCCACAGTGGAAGGTGACTTCTATGCCCTGGGACATATCCCCAACATCATTGGTGCCATTGATGGTACACATGTGGCATTTGTATCCCCCCCGCAGGAATGAACAGGTGTACAGAAACTGGAAAAGCTACCATTCGATGAATGTGCAGATGGTGTATTTGGCAGACCAATACATCTCCTATGTCAATGCCAAGTGTCCTGGCTCTGTGCATGATGCTTACATTTTGAGGAATAGCAGCATCCCTTATGTGATGGGGCAACTCCAGAGGCACCATGTGTGGCTAATAGGTGAGGCCAAGGTCCCAATACAGTTGACATAGGTGTCTGGCTGTGGGGTTGTCCCTAAGGGTTAGTGTGTGTCTAACAGTTGACCCTCCACATTTGCAGATGACTCTGGTTACCCCAACCTGTCATGGCTACTGACCCCAGTGAAGAATCCCAGGATAAGGGCAGAGGAATGCTACAATGAGGCACATGGGCGAACTAGGAGGATTGTAAAATGCACCTTCAGCCTCCTGAAGGCCAGATTCTGGTGCCTCCATTTGACAGGTGGATCCCTATGCTACTCACTGAAGAAGGTGTGCCAGATAATCGTGGCCTGCTGAATGCTGCACAACCTGGCTTTGCGACGGCAGGTGCCTTTTCTGCAGGAGGATGGGCCGGATGGTGGTCTTGTGGCAGCTGTGGAGCCTGTGGACAGTGAAGAAGAGGAGGCAGAAGAAGGGGATGTCGACAACCGAAACAACATCATTATGAAATACTTCCAGTGAGACACAAGTAAGAGGATGGAACTGCTTCACACATCTCATACTATTGTTGGAGCTAGCATAAGTCTGTCATTTTCACTCAGTTGTTGGACACTGGCTTGTCACTTTGACTTCCATTTCACAGATCTTGGTCCCACTTTGTGCCCTCTACTATGCTTACTGCTGGCCTACAGCTGTGTTACATTGGTATGTGAACAAGTACATTGACATTGCTATATTCCATAAATATTGCAATTACGCATTTGTGAAAGCACAGACTGACTCCAGATTGTTTTGTAATTGAAGTGTGTTTATTTCTGTGCAAATAAGTGGAGGGGGGTGTAAAATGGGCTGGGGTGATGGTGGAGGACTGTCCATGGCACAGTCCAGGCTATTTGTTTCACAGGTGCATTGTCCAAAGGGGCATAGGAAGTGGAGCAATGGCAGTTTAAGGTGGACAGGGTGACAAAGTGGGACAGAAGGGTGACATTCAGGGGGTCTTATTTCCTGGCGGGGGCCTTGGCAATGTTCTCTGTCTTGTTCCTGGATCTTAGGGACTGTTTTCAGGGTGGTTCTCCATCTGCAGGGGGTGGGGTGCTGGTGGTCTGTTGTGGTGGTGCCTCCTGTCCACTAGTGCCGGCAGAGGTGGAGGGCTGTTCATTGTCCAGGCTAGTGTCAAGGGCCCGTTGGTGTGCCACTGTGTCCCTCATGGTGTTAACAAGGTCTCCAAGCACCCCTGCAATGGTGACCAGGGTGGTGTTGATGGACTTCAAGTCCTCCCTGATCCCCAGGTAATGTTCCTCCTGCATCCGCTGGGTCTCCTGAAACTTGGCCATTACCGTGCCCATGGTCTCCTGGGAATGGTGGTAAGCTCCCATGATGTTGGAGAGTGCCTCGTGGAGTGTTGGTTCCCTGGGCCTGTCCTCCCCCTGTGGCACAGCAGTCCTCCCAGCTTCCCTGTTATCCTGTGCCTCTGTCCCCTGAACCGTGTGCCCACTGCAACTGCCCCCAGGTCCCTGATCGTCCTGTGTTAGTGGAGTTGCCTGGGTTCCCTGTAGTGGTGGACACACTGCTGATTGACGTGTCCTGGGAACAGAGGGATGCGCCCGCTGGGTGGGTGGTGTTTCCTGAGGGGGAGGTTCAGTGGTGGTTTGTGACTGTGTCAGGGGAACCGACTGTCCTGAGGTCCATGATGAGCCGGGCTGGTCATCTTGATCCAGGCGCGCAGAGCTGCTGTCGTCACTGTGGGCCTTTTCTGTGGGGGGACTGGAAATGTCTGGCACCTCCTGTCCGGTGACGTTCGGTAGGCGTCCTGTTGGGGTGTAAATGCATAGTTATTGTATCTGTATGTGCCATCTTGTGCAATGGGTGAGTGACCCTCTACTCCTGTGCTTGCATTATTGCTGTGGCCCTTGTGTGATTGGTGATTTTGGGGCATGAGTGAGTCTCTCTACTGGGCATGCTTTGGTGATGGGTGTCCATGCATTGGTGTTACATACAGGGCTTGGTTTGGGGATGTGTGGGTTGTGTTAGTGGGGTATCTGTGGGTTGTTGGGGTGCTGGGTGTGAGGGTAAGGGTAGCGGGATGTGATGGCATGCAGGTGGGGTGGGGGGGATAAAGTAGTAAAGATTTTACTTACCAGAGTCCAGTCCTCCTGCTACTCCTGCGAGGCCCTCAGGATGCATGATCGCCAAGACTTGTTCCTCCCATGTTGTTAGTTGTGGGGGAGGAGGTGAGGGTCCACCACCAGTCCTCTGTACAGCAATCTGGTGTCTGGATACCACAGATTGTACCTTCCCCCCCAGCGGTCGTTCCACCTCTTCCTGATGTCATCCCGTGTTCTTGGATGCTGTCTTAACCCTGTCGTCAATTCTGCGTCATAGCTCCATCTTCCTTGCAATGTATGTCTGCTGCACCTGTGATCCGAATAGCTGTGGCTCTACCCGGATGATTTCCTCCACCATGACCCTGAGCTCCTTCTCAGAGAACCTGGGGTGTCTTTGCGGTGCCACGATGTGGTGTGGGTGATGTGTGAGGTGGTGTCTGTTGTGGTGTGTGAGGGGATGTATTGGTGTCTGTTGTTTGAGGTGTGTGGATGTTGTGTAAGTGATGGTGTTGTGTGTCTGTGGATGCTGGTGTTGTATTAGGTAGTCTCTCTATCTGGCCTTCTTTCAAATTTTTGGTTGTAAGGGTTTGTGGGTGATGTGGGTGTGTGCTTCATATTGGATTGGGTGTGTGTATTTTGAATTGTCCAATGTGGTTGTGTTTTGTTACTGTGTGTGTATTTTGAGCGCGGCGGTGTGTATCACCAATGGTTTACGGCGGTTGAATGACCGCCGCGTTGATTCGTGGGCCGTGATAGTTTGGGCGTATTCTTGTTGGCGTATATTTTGCTATCGCCAGTTTATCACTGACCTTTGGTGTGGCGGACTTGTGTGGGTGTCTGTATTGTGGCAGATTCCGAGCTGTGGGTCGTAATACCTGTAGTAGAATTCTGCGGCCGCAGCAGTATGTTGGCGGTCTTCTGCACGGAGGAAAGTGGGATTTACCGCCAGGGTTGAAATGAGGGCCTATGTGTTGAACAATGGAATAAAATATTTAGTTTGAGCAGACACTTGTATGTATGTGTTGGTGGAGTAGGATACTATGTACATGCAGCATATTCCATCTTGAACAAGTAGCTTGGATCATCATTCTATGGTTCATTTGATCTGGCATATCTACATGGCTAAATATGAAATCAAAGTCAGTAGACAAAGATTAAGTGAAGGGTGATTTTATTGTGCAGCTATGACTAACAGAAAATATATGTGACATGATTCAGCAAACAATCACGTGTGAAGGGTCAGTCATGGTGAATGAAAATACTGGAGTAGATGCCACACCACTGGGAGTCCAAAGTCCAGAGTGCTCCTCCCATTGGAAATGGTAGGTGGGTCAGGATCAGTCCAGAGTGGGAGAATAACACACAAAGGAGATACTTAAGGCAGTGGTGGGTGTCTTGCCATCCGCACCTTCTGGATTCTTTGTTGGACGTCCATGCTTCTATGGGGGGATCTACTGCTACAGAGGCTGGGGTGTCTAGGCCTTGTTGTTCCTCTGGCTGGGCCTCCCTTCAAGTGGCTGGTACTGATTTTGCTGGGCCAGCTGTTGATCGGTCAAAGGAAGGAGTAAACTGGAGTTGAAAAGCCTTGTTCAGTATGGTATGTATGTCTCTCAACACCCCTCTGAGGGAGGCCATGTTGGTATTGTGGGCATCCATCTGTTCCAGGATGTCTCTATGCATGTCCCTCTGGAGCTGCTTGATTTCCCGGAGTTAGGTCAGCACCTGGCCCATCAAGCCTTGGGCCTCCTGATAGACCCCCAAGACATGGCTGATGGTGTTGTGGCCAAAAGCATCCCCAGGGGCCTCACCCCGCTAGCCTACAACATCCCTCCCACATATCTTATTCCTACATGCCTGTGCCCTTGCCACAGGGTGCCTCCTCCAGCTTGTTCCATGACCCTCCTTGTCTTAGGTGTTGCACTGCACCTCAGGATCTGGGACTGGGAGGCTTGAGATGGTAGACACTGTGCTCGGGACACAGGTTGGGGGGTGAATGGTTGCTTGTGATATTGAAGCAACAGGGCTGGGAGGTGACATTGTAATCACCACAGTAAGACCAGGTTGCCCAGATGGGCCAGAACCTTCCTCTAGATCCAGACCTCCAGGAGTGTTGTCATAACTAAGGGCTTCATCCAGCAGAGTAATGGCAGTCTGTTCCATGGCCTATGTGTGTCCAGCAGCAGATCCACCTGTTGATGTAAAAAAGATATTGTTATAGGTTGATTTGTGACATCTACCTCCAACTGTTTAGAGAGACAGTAAGCAGAAACCTTATACAAAGTTAAATTGTAGTTCATCCAACTGTGGCATGTAACCATGGTATTAGGTGAATTGACATGACAGGTGTGAAGCACGCCAACTCATTTAGACTCATGCAGCTGCTGGGGTATGCAGATCAGTTGCACTTGGGAGGATGGCCTGACAATGACATTTTTACACTAGTGCAGCAAGCACAGTAGATGGGCAAGATATAGGGGTTTATTACAACTTTGGAGGAGGTGTTAATCCATCCCAAAAGTGACGGTAAAGTGACGGATATACCACCAGCCGTATTACGAGTTCCATAGGATATAATGGACTCGTAATATGGCTGGTGGTATATCCGTCACTTTACCGTCACTTTTGGGACGGATTAACACATCCTCCAAAGTTGTAATAACCCCCATAGTGTTGACCATATGGAGGCCTAGTTGAGTGGGATGCAGGCAGACCCAGGACTTGGTTGCATATGTGATTGGGGTCATCATATGCACAGTGCTGTGTCAATATGTCTGTCTCTGCTACCAATCTGATGGTGCACCTTAAGACCTTAGGAATACTTGCTGTACACACTGGGTAAGCAGTCCTACCTGTACTCAATAGTTTCGTCTTGGGTTAGCAAGTCAAAATTGAGCTAGGTAGACAGACATGTCTCTGATTTGAGCATGATCTGTACTTGATCAATCCCAGGAGAGTACACTTCATTTGTGAGTTGTCAAACACGGGTCTTTGAACTACAGAACACTTGGCTTGTGGTTTGAGTTTCTGAAACAGTACCTCCTGGGAGTTGCAGTCAGGTCACTCTCTGTACTACGCATCTTACACAAAGGTTATCCTCCCAGGAGAGTGAAGTTTGTTAGTGAATTAACAAACAGGGGTCTTTGGACAAGAGAACACTGGGCTGGTGGTTGGAGTTGCTGAAACAGTGCTTCCTGGGAGTTGCAGTCAGGTCACTCTCAAAACTTCCCAAAACTTGACAACTATTGTGTTTTACATATCTGTATGCAGGCTGCATTTATGTTTGAGCATACATTGCCATTTGGGACATGCCATGGATCCTAAAATGTGTTTCGGATATTGTGAGATTTCCAGGCCTTGTATGGAAATATGGCATATGATGGGCCTTGGTAACTGTGATGTTGGGTCCATTGATACACATTGAGAGTGTTGAAACTCAGATATTCTGGGTATTGAATGTTGGTGAGGTACATGAACAATACAGTGGGTAATGGTGAGCTGTGAGCATACATCACATTGCATTTTGGTGACATTATTTGTGCTGTGACTTACCAGACTCCACTCCTCTAGGAAATCTTACGAAGCCCTCAAGATGCAGGACAGCCAAGACCTTTTACTCCCAGGGAAAGAGAATTAATGGGGCACTGGGAGGGCCAACGCCAGTCTTCTTGTCCTGTAGCTGGTACCTGGAGACAAAGGAACAGACCTTGACCCAGAGGTTGTTTCATCTCTTCCTAATGTCCTCCTTTGTGCACAAGGTGGTCCCTACAGCAGTCACTCTGTCGACAATCCTGTCCCACATTTCCACTTTCCTACTGAGAAGAGTGTGCTGGACTTGTAATTCAAACAATTGTGGCTCTACTTTTATGATTTCATCCAACATGACTCTTAACTCATCTTCTGAAAAACAGGGATTTTTTTAATGTGACATGGTGGAAAAAAATATTAAGGGTGACAGGGACTAACTGAACAGGGAAGTGCAATAGGGTGTGAATGGACAAGAGTTTGTGCAGGATGTTCAATGGGATGGTGAAAAAAGGGGGCCCTAACCTATGTATTCTAGGGATTGAAGTTGCTTGGACTTCTTTGTGTTGTTGTGTACATGCAAAGGATCATGGACTCTGAAGGAGTGTGTTTTAAAGTGTGCTTTGCAGATGTTTCCACTTGGCCACTGTGTGTCAGATGTGTTGTTTTTTAATTCATCCAATGTTCAGTTGTCTGTTACTTTGATGAACATGAACCGCTGTGGTCCTGACCACCACAAATGCACTGTCACGGCGACTGTGTGATTGTAATATGCTTGGTGGTTAGCTGCGGCACTGATGGCGCTAGAAGTCAGACTGCCTATATCCAGGCCGCCGCACCGCTGGCAGTCTGCCTTTATTTGCTTTAAGGTCGGCGGTCCTGGCTGTTTGACTCATAATAGGGGGGACTGGAAGATCACTGGTGTGGTGGTCTTTTCAGGACTGCCAACATGTTGGTATAGTGGTCTGACATCCAAAGTTGTAATGAGTCCCTAAAACACCTACAAAAAGGATGTATGGAATGTCAAAGGAGCATTCTTCAGATCCCAGCTAGATAACACCAGAAACCGGCTTAGCAACCAATTTGAAACTGCTGAACAACAAACAGAGTCCAAGAATGCCGCCTCAATCAGTTATGCTTCCTCAAGGAGCTGTGAAGCTTTCTCATCTTTCTTTGACAAGAAATTAAGGAAAATTCAAAATTCAATCGCAATCAATATCAAACAGCTTATGGATCTGCATTTAACCATACTCAACCCCCAGCGGGAATCCAGTAACAATGAGATGGCATAAACATGCAGTTTTCTCATCAAGGCCGAAAATGAGGCAACCAGGAGAGAATTCATGAACTTCAGCAAAGCTGAAATATATAAAATCATAATGTTAATGTTAATGAAACAACCGTTCACTTCAATGATCCTATTAGTTGAAAAGTCTTGAAGAATCACAGCCATCTCTTTTTCCACCTCTGGACAAAGATACTGAACTAACTGTAACACAAGGCACAATCCTAGACTGCCTCAGGAATGGACAAGTAATGTCTCTAGAGAAAAAAACCTGTAATCGACCCAAAAGCCTTAAACAAATTTTGCCTGGTATCAAACATCCCATTCCTCATGAAGCTGTGTTCACAGGCAGCTTATTAAAACATTGAAAAGTTCCAATTGTATGTCAGCCCAAGTCACACCACTGAAACATCCATCTGACACATTATGGATGACAAACTCAATCTTGGACAGGACTAACTTGTGCCTGCTGATCCTTCTTGACTTGTCCTTAGCATTAATCTTAGTCAACCACAACAAGATTCTGCAATTACTAGAACACATCATTTGAATGCATGGAAACATGCTAAATTGATTCATCTCTTTTCTTCATAATCGATCACAAGAAGTACAAATGGAGGCATACTATCCAATGCATTCCTGCTCATACTAGTAGAGTAGAGTAGAGCAAAGATCCACCATATATCCCACTCTGTTCAACTGGTATATGGGACCACTGAAGGAGATCCTCAAAGAGGCAAACCTATAGCACTACGTGTACGAAGATGACACTTAGCTTTACATAAACATGAATTCCCTGGATTATGTCATTAGTCTAAAAAAAAACTCAAAAACTGAATTCTGGCTGTCACAAAACCAATTCAAAATGAATGCCCTGAAAATGGAATTCCTACTCATAATTGCATCCCAGAGCTTACCATCCATTGAAGAATGGATTAACCACTTAGGTGCCCACAAGGCAACAAAATCCCTTGGGATACCCCTTAGCATGTAATCACACATCAGTGCAGCCACACAAGGGGCTTTTATCAAACTGAAGCTCCTCGGGGTGAAATCTACCACCAGATTTCAAGATAGCGGTGCAGTCCCTAGTCATCGCCAGACTCGAATGCAGGAGTGCAACTTTAACAAGTCTGTCTAAAGCAAGAAAAGCACTACTCAAGGTAACCCTCAATGCTACAGCAATACTGATTACAGGAATACAAAGTTTAAACCATATTACACCATCTGTCAAATCTATCAACTGGCTCGTATTTGAAGCCAAGAACCAGTTGAAGATAGCCTGCACGATGAACAAAGTACATCATCATGGTACACTCTTGTATGTTGGACAGAAGCTCATGATGTCAGGAAGCAGACACTCCATATGGAGTGCTAGCCCCTTTGTGCTATAACCTCCAAGGATCAGAAAAATGAAGACCTATGACCACACTTCTTTGGATCTGCTCCAAGAATTATTTCTGGATTTCTGTATTCTGTCCTAAATGGTATGATATCAGGAGCCCATTATCATTGTGACACTGCTATAATTTAACAATGGCTGTTGTTTTCCCATTTCGAGTGGTCAGAGAGAGTGTACCTATCTGTTTTTGCTGCTATATGTCATGCAACCAGATTTGGGTTTTTCTCTATATGTACAGCTCTCTCACACGCTTGGGGCACGTTTGTGCTGTTCTAAATAAATAAAAAACAATATAGGTCACATTAGCATAGATACAAAAGCAAAACCATTCCTCTCTTATATAGTGTATTTAACATGTATTGTATTCTTGTACATTTTCCTTCATTCTCCAGTTTCGTGATCATGACATGTTTATTGGAGATAATGAGGCAAGGACAGCCAACATGTGTTTCACTCCTCAGCACCACTCAGGCTTGAGGCTTTTTCAAAATGCTAAATAATTTGTCTTAGTAGAATACTTCTGAGATATGTACACATTATTTACAGTTTGAGATGCAAAATTCAATTAGAATAATTACTGCAATGGTGTAACACCACACTAGTATTGGGAATCTAATATTGTATCAGTGCACAAGTGAAGCATTCATGGTTTTTGTGTCAACATGCTTCAAACAGGTATCTACCAATGATATCTGTATACTAGATTAAAGTAACATCATTTGTTTGTAGGTGTTTAAGAGGAAGTAAGTGAGGGGAAATGGGTAGCTGTTTTGAGCCTAGCACAAGCAGTGCCTTGTGTCATTAAAAAGTACCCTTACTGGACATAGTTTCCACAAAAAGTGTGGTATATGATTAATTCATAAGAGAAGTGTGGAATTCATAAGATTGCTTAATAGGGCTTGATGAAAGTATTGTCTCTCACATAGTGAACGCAGTTAGAGTGTAGCTCTCATAGATGTCATTTCTAAAAACATGACACACTCATTTGGCATAGTATGAAAAAAGAGTGGTACATGATTATGGCATTGCCACGAATAGTGCTTGTAGACAGAGGAGAGAGTGCTTGGAAGAGGACAGCACAGGAAGAAACCCATATTCTAGTAGTGGGCAAAGATATGGTGGAGAGGACTAGTGTTATGGTAGGGAATGGCATTTTTAACCACACACTGTAGGGAAGTGGCTACAGTATGTTTTATGCGTAAGTGGCCTGGTGTTTTGTTGGAGTAGTATAAAGAGATGGTTACAGTGATAGGTCTAGTGGGTAATCAATCTAAAACCAATGGGATTGTAATTACCTTAATCGAAAGGTATGTCAAGGTCAGCCTAAATAAGTACTTGTTGACATAATTGATCTGCTGAGGTGAAAAAGAATAAATAAAGTGGCTAAATGTTATGTTATGTTATGTTTTGTTAATGTATTTTATATAGTGCCAAACTACCCGGAGGCTTCGTAGTGCTAAGAAGGACACTGGCCTCACAGCAAGCAGGAGAATACTGGGTCATCAAAAATAGTGGTTGTAATTACATACTAGATTAAAATTAGAAAAGCCAGGTTTTAATGGCCTTCCGAAATTCCAACTCCTGCCTAATCACCCGGATGTTGAGGGGAAGCGAATTCCACAATTTGGCTCCCTGATATTTCAGTGATCTTCCACCCCATCTTGCTTTTTTTACTTTGGGGAGCATGACTAAGGCTTTGGTAGAAGAACTTAGAGCTCTCGTAGGGGCATAAAATGAAACTAAGGTTTTCAATTGATGTGGGCCTCTATTATATAGAGCTCTATGAAGAACACAAAAAGATTTAAACTTAATTCTTTTCCCTACTGGTAGCCAATGCAAGGTGGACAAAACTTGCTTGGCCGATGTATACTTTGGCATGATAAACAGTAACCGAGCAGCCACATTTTGTACTGTTTGCAATTTCTTGATCACATATTCCGGTGAGCCCAGAAAAAGACTATTACCATAGTCCAGCCTAGATAGAAGAAGGGCCTGTACCGTAAGGCTTCTGGCCAGGGGGGGAAGCAAACCAATAACCTTTCGAAGTAACCTCAATAATCCAAAACAGGAGGCGGAGAGCATCCTAGCTTGGTACTCTAGTGTTAGTTTAGAATCTAACCAAATTCCTAGGGCTTTAATATGATCTTTCGGAGGGGGAAGATGTTCCAGCTGTATAGCCGGCAGAATATTCTTCGCCGGGTTAGGGAGCTTTCCTAGGAACATTATGGGGGTCATTACAACCTCGGCGGTCTTTTCACAAGACCGCCTAGGGACCGCCGTGCTGAAGACCACCAGTGGTGGCGGTTTTCCGCTCGGCGTATTATGACTGTTGGGAGCTCTACGTTGTTTTTCCGACGGAGAGCCGCCAACAGCCATAGTGAAGGGCGGTGGGGAAGTGGAGGTTGCTCCACCTCCACCGCCACGCCAACAGAACACCGCCCAGCGAATCACGTCCTGTGATTCTGCGCAGCGGTGTTCTGTTGGCGGTGTGGTGTCGGCGGAGCTGCCCCATGGCTCCCGTCCCCTCCCGGAGGATCGACGGACCAGGTAAGTCGATCGTCCATTAGGGGAGGGGGGTGGGGGGTGTTGTGTGCGTGCATGGGGGTGTGCGTGGGTGTATGTAGAGGGGGTGTGTGAGTGCGTGTATGCTTGCGGGGGTGGTGCGTGTTTTGGGAATGAGTGCGTGTATGTCTGTAGGTATGCCTGTATGGATGTGCATGTGTATGTTTGAATGTGGGTGTGCGTGTCTGACTGTGTGTGTGGATGTTGGCATTTATGTCGGTGTGTGCGTGTTTGTGGGCTGGTGGTGCCTGCGTGCGTGTCGGGTGTGTATGTGTCAGGTAATGTCGGGGGTCGGGTGGGGAGGGTGGTCCTGCCACCCTTGGTGTGTGGCAGGGGTGGTGGGGGGTGTAGGAGAGGGAGTCGGGGTGGGGTGTGGGGGAGACCCCTGTCAGTGCCAGGGAAGGAATTCCCTGGCACTGATAGTGCTTACTGCCATGGATTTCATGGCGGTTCCTACCGCTGGAAATCCACGGCGGTAAGCCGGGTCAAAATACCGGCGGCGGTATTGTCACGCCCGCCGGGCTGGAGACCCAGGTCTCCAGCCCAGCGGTCGTCTCCGCCCCGGCGGGCGGTACGGAGAAGCGGCGGATGACCATGGCGGTAACCGCCATGGTCATAATTCCAAAAAAAAGATCGCCAGCCAGTTGGCGGTTTTACCGCCGCTTTAACACCATCCGCCAGGGTTGTAATGACCCCCTATATCTGTCTTTTCTTTATTGAGTTGGAGCCTACTATCGGTCATCCAACTCGAGACAGCTTGCAAGCAAGCTGGCAAAGCCAAATTGTCTGCAGCCTTGACCGAAGAAAAAGATACCACCAACTGCGTGTCGTCGGCATAGGACATTAGGGACAAACCAAAAGGTTTAACTAAATCTGCCGGGGGAGCCATATAAATATTAAAAAGAGTGGGACTCAACGATGAGCCCTGGGGTACCCCACAAGGAACTTTAAACTGTTCCGATAAAAAAGAGCGATCTAAGACCTGAAAGGATCTATTTTGGAGAAAAGAACTCATCCATTTAAGTGCCTGGCCTTTAATTCCAGCTTTTTCCATACTTTGGATCAAGAGACCATGATTAACCGTATCAAATGCGGCACTTAAATCTAGCGTTATGATAGCTGTTACCAGACACTGATCCATCTGTTTTTTAGCTTCTTCTGTAACAGCTATCATGGCCGATTCGGTGCTGTGGGCTGGTCGAAAGCCCATTTGCGTGGGATGCAGGATGTTATGATCTTCAAGAAAGCTGGAAATTTGTGTATTGACATGTTTGTCAATTATTTTTGCCATAGTTGGAAGAAGTGATATCGGCCTATAGTTCTTAAATTCGGCCCCATGTAGGTTAGTTTTTTTTAGCAGGGGTTTGACCACTGCATGCTTCCGTAATTCAGGGACACTCCAACTTTGTAAGGAGCTATTCAAAAGCCCTGTTATAGCAGATGTTGTGGCAGGTGCTCCAAGAGTTAGTATGTGAGGGGGAGCAGGATCTAAAGGAGAACCAGATTTCAGTTTGCTCAGAAGCAAAGCAGTGCTTTCTTCCAAGATAGGTGAAAAACACTGTAAGCTAGCAGAGCCATCATTACTCTCACTGGTATGATCAAACATTGTCACCTCTTCCCCTGTGAAATTCTTATAGATATCCTCAATCTTATGTAAGAAGAATGTGGCCAAGTTGTTACTATGTTCCGCTGATGCTACCGTTGCTTCAGGACAAGTAGGAGAGTAAAGCATCTCCTTCAACACCGCAAGATTTCTTTCGGGGATCCCGAAGCCTGTTTAATCTTATTCCCATAATAGGTGGTTTGAGCTACCCTTATGTTTCCATGGTAATGCCTAATTGCTTGTCTATACTCTTCCCTGTCTTCCTGTTTTAAGGATGTCCTCTATTTCCTCTCTAGACGCCTACAATTCCTCTTCAGAGTTGTCAAATGTGGGGAAAACCACAAGGTTTTATCCCTTCTCCTATGCCCAGAAAAATCCTTATAAGGGAGCAGGGTATCAAGGTAGCTGGTAATCCAGTCATTAAAAAGAGTGGTGTCCATATGGTTATCCCTCACAAAATCTTTTTTACTATTCATTAAAAGTTTAACCCACTCTTCCGAATTAAGATTGTGCCATTTCCTTGCACTCCTACGTGTAGGCTGTTGAAAACCCGGTCCCTGGGGAAACTTCATTTTTAATGTAATTAAAAAGTGATCGGACCATGCTAATGGGGAAGGGGACAGAGCGCTCAGCGAGGGAAGATTGCTAAAGACTAAATCAATAGTGTGTCCTCTCTCCTGTGTCGGACCACTAATTAATTGATTCAGTCCTAGCGCTTTCAAATCGCTCAGCAGATGGTTGGCTGCAGTGTGCTCTAAGTTGTCTTCTTGGATGTTAAAATCTCCTAGCACTGTTAAATTAGGTTTCATGCAAATTAATTCTGCAACTTGGTCAGGAAGAGCGTTGAGGAAGTCTTCATAGGGCCCTGGTGGCCGATACAATAGAACTCCCGTAAATGTAAAGGTAGAATTAAAAGCTAAGGAAAAGCACATACCTTCATAACCTAACAATTCCAGTGGATAATGGCTAAAAAGAAAACCCTGTTTAAAAATTACTGCTATCCCCCCTCCCTTACCCGTCGCTCTATCCAGCCTTGAATTAACATACCTTTTAGGTAGAGCTAGGGCAATATCGGGACCTGAACCCTCATGGAGCCAAGTCTCCGTAAGAAAGAGGGTGGCTGGTGACCAATCACTCAATAGAAGATTTATATCTAACTTGTGTGCAGGTAGGGAGCGGCAATTTATCAGTTGAAGAACTAAGCTGTGGTTAAGGTGCCGTGTGTCGGAACCTCCTGGGTCTTGAAAGACCAATTTACAAGAGGGATAAGCCCAAGCATTATTTACTAAATTGGGACAGACCCGACAGCTATACCACTGGCCTTTTCTAAAGTCCCTAATTTCCGCTGAGGTATAAGAGGTATAAGAACTTACCATTGTCCTTAAGATATAAGAGGCAGGCCCCTGGACCCGTCCAGGCGCGGACGGGCGCAGACGGGCTTGCCTTTGGCATGCTTTCGACGCGCTGACGGCGCAGATGAGTGCAGACGGGCTTGCCTTTGGCGTGCCTTCAGCGCGCTGACGGCACGTCCGCTGCGCGCACGCCGTGTCTGAATTTTAACCGTCTGGGTTCCGATCAACTAGACCGGCACTAACCCAAGATGGCGGCCACCAATGGGTCACCGGTGAGTGGAAAAAATGGCGTATCCGCTCACCTACAGAGAAAAGGTATAAATTCCTAAAAAAATGGTGTAAATATTGGCTGTCCCCAAAAAACACAGGAGCCAGCCAGAACAATATTAAAATTCCCTCCAAAAGTTTAAAATTTAAACACAGGCAGCCCTCTTACATAGGCTGACAACCTCCCCCTCCTAGAAAAAATTAAAAACACAACACTAAATGCACAGTAATTCCTCCTAACTTGTTTTGGCAGTCGTTTTGGCAGTCTACATTTGAACATTTTAAAATGTACTGTAAATGTCATGGAATTTGGAGTTGTAGGCTAAATAATTAGTATCCTCACATTGATTCGTGGGAGCAGTGCAGAATATGGTATGGACGATGTGTGATCGACTGAATTGAGAAAAGCTCCAACCTTCCTATTAAAATTAAAATGCGTAGTTTTTTATTTTATTTGTTTGCAAACTAAATAAAATATGTTATCATGTGTGTCTGTGTTTAAAGGAATGCCTGTTTCTTTATTTTTTGTGTATTGTTCTGAGTTTAAAATGACCCACAATGTTTAGGCCTGGGTCCGTGGGTAATAACTCAGTGGGGGACCCTTCATTCCAATGATAATTCAATGGGGATCCAGGGGTTCCAATAATGATAAAGTGGGGGTCCACAGAAGTCAAAACGTCAAGAACCATTGCATTGATCTGCTGTAAAACTCAGTTCTTTCTAGTTGTGCGCTCATCCAGGGCCACACAGCCATCTCCTGACAAAAAGAGCTCTGGAGAAAATATATTTCTAAGATTATAGAAATTGGCATTTTGAGAAATACATAAATTCAAAGGCACTGTAAAATGTATTAATAAGCCACCTGCAATGTGGGCCTTAAGTGCTTAATCTCTCAACCGTGAGGCTCCCAGCTCTACATACAACCCAAGACAATTTACAGAAAAAGCTGTGTAAGGCAGCTCCGCAATCAGGCTATCACCTAGACAACACACAGAAAGAGGGAGCAGTAATATCTAAAGTTATCTGCAAACCCCAGCACAAGGCCTCTCCCTGCTGGAAAAGAAACATCTGCATGCTAATTGGAGTTCATATAGGCGTGATTTGTCAATGTTCCTATTTAACAGTACCCACCAAGCTTTTAAAAAAAACACGGCTTCCTTTGTTGATGCATCCATTGTATTTCACAACAATGAGAGAAACTTCAGTTTAACCGATGCCACGCTCAATATGTTTAATAATTTCAGGGCTGAGAATGGAAAATGATGTAAACACAGAGCAACAGCTTAGAATATTACCAGCTTTGCTTGACTAAGTAAAATGTTGGTGCTTAGGTTCTAATGCAAACCTAATACAGATGTAAAATATTTCATTTTTTAAAAGATCACAAAGAATATTATTTAAAAATGTAGACGAGGACACAACAATATACAAATGGGCAGTTTCTTGTGGAACAGAAAAATGCAACATGGTTCGTATATTGATAAAATGGATTTTAAAAGAGCGTAATTGTAACTCTTGAATAAAAAGGGAAGTTAAATAAATCATCCGTTATGAATCTGCCGTTTTTGGATTCTATTCACAGTACTTGACTGCTTGCAAGGACAGCGCAGACAGTTACACTGTGCACCTGTCAAGGAGCTTGTGTATTTGTTATCCCATGTCTGCCAAACACGAGTACTTTTTTGAAAACACATTTTGCCGTCTTTGACTAACCTTTTGATTTTATATTATTATGGACTCTCCGACTGCAGGATTTCTCACCTGGAACCCCGGGCTCAGTCTGATGACCTCACCTGTCAATCAAAAGAAATGTAGGGTAAGGTTGAGACAAAGTCAACAACTGAGCATGTGCAGATCAGAAGGTTAGGGATGTGAATGGAAAGATAAAGGAGGAAGCGCCTGCAACAAATTTATCAGAGCGAAAATGTCTTGAAGAGACGTACCCCTTTCTTCTCTCTGTGTGTCAAGCGTAGTTATCACACTCCATTGCTAATTTGCTGCTTCATTTATCTGGCGAAAACTATTGAAGTTTATGTAATTCTCAATTAATATAAAATTGGAATTCGTATTGTTCGCATAAAATGCATTAATAAATCACAGTTTCACTGTTTTTCCTACATTTTTTACTTAAATTTCGTTCAAGCTTACTGGTAAAGCGTGGGTCTTTCTCAAAGAAACCTTAAATAAATATAACACGTAAAGAAATACAATTTTTCATCTCTGACCATTTTCTCTGTTGGCTTCAGAACAGATTGGTGGTGGCAGTGGGATCATGCTGTTTAACAGTTCAGCGTGTGGGTGTCTTGCTATTCTCTAATTTTCTTAATTAGTCTTATGTTCTGAATTTTAAGCGCTTCAACGCGAAATGGGGACCATCTCTTTCCTTTTCTGCTGCAGATTTCATGCTCAAAATTGTACACAGTTCACAGAGGTAAATTTGAATCCAATTATATATTTACAATTAAATGCACCTTTTATTACTCCTGCCAGGAATTCAAAGAGAGATTCCTGACAGGCCTAAACACTTTTGTGAGGACAGAGATCTCTCATTGTTCGGAAGTTCTGTTGAGCCTGGCTCTCTCTCCTCAGGGTCATCCCCGATTTTTCTTTATTTTGCTAAACCCGTATTTGTTGGCTTTTAGGACTCTGCATACTTTTTCCCTGTTAAACAGTGGTAAAATGCTTTGGTTCTCCCTTGAAAACATGGTAAAATTGGCCTACAACTTATTGGCACATTTGTTTTCTTTTAAGTCCATAATAAATAGTTCTACCTGTACCCAGTGCCCTTCCGTTAAATGCGACTAGTGGGCAGCACCACTTATTGTGCCACCCACTAAAGTAGCACCTTAAAACATCTCAGCAATGCCACTGCAGCCTGTAGTTAAATTTTAACCTTTTGCCAGCCATAAACCTTCCTTTTTAATGTTTGCAAGTCACTCTTAAGGTAAGCCTTAAAGGCTCACAGGACATGGTGCATGGCATTTAAAAAGTATGATATGTGGGTTTAAGTTTTACATGAACTCCTAAAGTCAGTTTTCACTGTTGTAAGACTATCTTTTCCATTGACTAACCCTTGGTTACCTTATTACACCCAATAACTTCTAAATTCAGATTGGGAGCAGATAGCGAAATGCTGTTTTAACGCATATGAATTGTAATTTAAATGTAAATCCTCTTTTCCTCTTTAATAGTGAAGTCAGATTTTAATTTAGAGCTTTAAAAATGCCACTATAAGAAAGGTGGCATTTTTCTGCCCATCCCAAATGTGCCTTTCTGCCAGTGTCATGCATCACATGACTGAGAATGGCTCTGTTGTTGTGGTTTGTGGGTTGGTTCCAGACAGTGATATAGAGGAAGCCTGGTGGTGAGAGTAGAGGGTCTTCCTAACAGGATGACTGGGGTGAAGCTGTATGATGTACTGCTTACACATCAAAGGGCTCTGCCCACAGCACGCAAAAAGGAAACTGACACAAGGTCTGCCCTTGCCTTTGACACCCTAGACATGTATTAGCCAAACCCAGGGGAAGGGGAAACTGATCAGAACCAGTTTTAGGGTAGGATAGGGAATTCCCCACACAAAGGCAGATAGCAGGGATTAGAGTTGGCACCTTCAGAGCCTCTCATCAGAACACTACTGGACCAGTAGACGATTCAGAAGAAGGACTGGCCTGTTCACTGAAAAATGATCGGGGTATTCGGTCCAAGCTCCATTTTATGTGGGACAGACATCAAACGGCAAGCAGTACCTCCAGGGCCAGTTTGAGAGTGGCAAAAGCCATCTGCTAGCTGTCAGTTTACATTGTTTGCCCATTTCCTTTTCCTCTGTCTACAGCAAATATTGTGACATTCCATGCAGCATATATGTAAGAAGCCACTAACTGGTAAACCTCCACATAATCAGCTCCATATCAAAATATAAGTCCTGCTCTGCAGCACCTCAAATTGAATTTTAGAAAAAGTGAATGTAGGTAGTACCTCAGAATTTTCAGTGAGATATCACACAGCAGTAAAAAATGCATCATTGTTTCTGGACCACCTAGTGTGCAGTGACACATTTCATATCCACCTCCAAGGGCTTTATCTGAGTTCCTACTCAAGTCTAAACATGATGTATGAGGCCCTTTTCTAAGGAGGAATAGCATGTTCGGGAATGGCTCTCATTGGGGTTCATGCAGTACCTGGTTTCTTGCTTGCACCACATGAATGTCATTTTTTATACTTTTCTAAGGTTGCCTTATTCTTCTGTTCCGTGTTGTTCCATTGCTCTGTGCAACAAATGAACATGATGTACTTGACATGGTTAAACCAGGCTAAGCTACTGTGATACTCACATTGTCTTAGTTACTAAAGGACCTTTCTATATGTGGTAAGGGCTAGATGAGACTACACTCACACCCGGACCCAATTTGACAAGAATCTGGTGCATCAGTACTGATGCACCAGACTCCTTGCACCCCCCCTCCGCCACCTCTGTATTTACAATATGGCACACCATGGCACATGTTAGGCCAATAGCCTCAAAATATTTGACACTATTGTGACGCTAGTGCAGCAAAGTGCAAGGAGGCTCATTGATTTTAACGTCTGCTTTGTGCGGGCATTAAAAATGACACCAAATTGGGGTAATGAAATATTGTAGATTTCATTGCACCCTTTTTGTGGGCCTCTTAATACCGGAATGCCCCCTTACATAAATTATGCCTGGCACAGGCATAAAGTTGCACAAGGGGTCACAAAGTGGCTCAATACAGGCATTTGGTACTTTGCAAATATGGCGTGGCGATTTCTGCCTTGTTGAGCCCCATTTGCATGAAAAAATGACGCTACTGTGGTGCATAGAGGTGTTAGGGCCTTGTAAATCTGGCCCTCATCATCTTACAGGACAGAATGCTATGTGATCCTCCAGTGTGGTCAACCCCAGCTCTGCTCTTAGTGCTGTCACTGGGGTACCAAGACTTAGATTAAATATACATTGCAGAAAGGCATTTTCCAGTTTTTGTAGAGTCTGAACTTTCATTAAACCGCATATTTCAGTGCCGTTGGAGCCAGCAGCTGATGCTTTTGTCTGACAAGTAGTTAATGCTGGTTTGTTATGTACACCCTATTAGATAAACTTTTAATATAGATGCGTCTTACCCAACTACTTCCTTCAAAGAGTGCAAGCAGTGCTGTAATTAGAATACATTTACTCCCGTAACCTATGAAATTGGGGGTTCAAGGTGAGCAGAGAAAAGGGTGTGGAGTCATAAGGGGTTGAGCATGAAATGCAGAAACCTACACATTTATTTTTAAAGAATCTGCTGCAATGAAATTGGCAACAAAGATATGTGACAGCAAATCTGTTCAAGATTACTTAATTGGTCACAAAGAGGCTACATTTTAAAGTAGCTTACATGGTTCAGACACCCACTGCAGAGATCTTTGTGGGTCCAACAATTTTAGGTAATTATATTGGCTGTAAGATAGCCGTGGGGGTTAGTGCCGTTCTAGTTGAGTTCTGTGTTTTGTTCAATCACAGTTTTGACTCATAAAGTGGCTCAAAGGGTTAATGTGCCTGCTGCGAAGCACATTGTGTAACATGCAGATCACAGATTTGTATTTTATGTAGATAGGTAAGTGGGTTAGTGTTTTTGACACTGAGATCATTTTGTTACTTCCAGTTCATTAGTAGAAATCCTTCTAGTATAGCACAGTGATCTATTTAGCAGCATCGAGGAACTGCATGCAAGATAAATGTCACAGGTTTAGATCCTTATTGTTTTTTCAATTTGTTGTTATCCTAAGATTGAATAACACAGGCTCCTTGGGAATGAATAAAGTCTTGTTAGTAGAGACAATGCTAATCACTGTGTTACATTTTATAGCTCGACTTTGTGTTTTTACCGACCATCCCCTCTTAACATGTAATGTCTACAATTATTGATGATGTGTAATTTCTACACCTTGTAACCCTCAGTGTCTTAAGTAATAATTCCTGACATTGATCTACGCACTTCTATTATTTACTGTATCTCTGTGTGTGATATAAAGCACCATAAAACAACTACGTAAAAAAAAATTGTGTAGGTACCATTTAAATAATTATTAGTGAAATTACTCATATTCACAGATACATCATGCATAGCTACATTTCATGAACATCTCATTCATGGAGGCTAAACATAGTCAGAAATCTGCCTCTAAGTCATAGTGTCTCAAAAGTACTTGTGAAGTGATAAGCTACGTGCCTTTCTTTCCTTCCACTGTATTGGCATCTAGGTGTTACCCACTAGATGGCTCCCAGCCCGGAAGATAGGTCAACAAACAAAGGGCTGACACTCTTTTAAATCAGGTCTTTGTTTCTGGCTGGAAGTGAAAATAAGAAAGCCCACTCACTGCCTGCAGGTTGCTGCACCAAACAGGATGTAGACAATGTGTGGGCGCTAATGAATTATGTCTCAGAGTCAGACAATGATTGGGATCCGGTGCAAACCCTGTACTTTCCAGCATTGACTGCAGCTGTTAAAAATATCACACAGTACAATTAGTACTGAAAGGCCCTATGTTTAGCCATGTTCATTGTGAGAAAGTATTTACTTGCTGGGGTAGATTGGTGTCTACCATAGGTCGAAAAATCACTATTATGTTGGGTCAAATGAAAGGTTTCTGTAATTTATACCTGAACTCAACTCTAGGTAGCCTGGGCACAGAGAAGGCAGGTGTACCTTACTGAAAATACCTAAAGCATTTAGGGCCATATGTACAACCACATTTTCCCATTGACACAGAATGGGCAAAACTGCTTGCTACATCTGGCTTTTAGAGTATTAACACAATTACAAAGGTGAAAACACAATACAATGAAAAATCCCATTTCAGTTCAGAGAGTTGGAGTAGACTTTAATAAACAAAGTGACAAAATTCCACTAAGGGAAACTGGAGATAAGAATGTTTAAATATTTAAGTGAAAATAGGGCAAAATGTGCAAAGTCCCAACAGTAGTCAATGGTCGTGGTAGAGTGGAATCTTCAATTTGAGGTTGATCCTGATGGATTGTGGGTTGGATACACCACGTAGGGTGGTGCTGCTAGGGTCTAGAAGTAGGGAAGTTCTAAATAAGTTTCTAAGTCCCTGTCTGATAAAGGACGTTGTTGTTTTTCTGAAGAAATCTCTTCTATGCATAGGAAAAACATGACATTCAGTCTGATGATGTAGAACTGTTGGTCAGATACTTTCCACGGTCAGCTACCTCAAAGCTCTGGAGCAAAACGTCTTAAGGTTCCCAAACAACCACAGAAGTACACTTCCAAGGCTGCCAGGACCTTGTGGGAACACTTAAATACTTTCAGGACGTTAGGCAGAGGGTAAGAGCACAGTCCAGTCAGGGCTTTTTTCCACTGGATACTTCTCAGGAATGTCCTTTTGACCTCAGAGTGTTCCTAGAGCCACCAAGGGGAATCAGCCTTCTGATACTTAGAGATCTTTCTGTTCTTGGTTTTCAAATGGAAGGGGGGTCCCACCTTCCCAGGTTCTTTCCTCGGTTCACAGATGCCTAGAGCAAAATGTGCAGTCCACCTGCTATACTTTCACAAGCCCAGTGTTATTCTGAGGAAAGTTAGGAGAGGGTCCAGCTTTATATGAGTTTCACTTGACTGTGTTTGGGGAATACGATGAGATGCTTCTAGTTCCTCTTTGACCAATGGAGTAAAGATTATCAGGCCTTGATCTACCTACATTTTCAGTAGATCTTGTTTGCTTTACTGCATATAAGCTCAGCATGCAATCTGTCAAGGCATTTTCATGATGGCAAACGTCTTCTGCTTCACTAAACATGAGCTCAGAGGCTGCTCGTGTGAGTGAGAAGGGTGCTGTAGTAATTAATCTAACTCTGAAATTCAGTTTGAATCAGCACTGCTTCACAACGAACTCAGAGACAGAAGTTTGGCAGGACAAAAGCAGGGTCCTACAGCAACTAGACAGGCTATACACAAGAATTGTTTTGGCATCTTGTTTGCTCACTTGGAAGAGTGAAAAACCTTTATATATGCTTCAAAAGACTTGTCATGCAGGGGTTTATTCTACATATGCTATTGAGCTCAGAGAAGGCCTAGCTTCCTGCTCAGACCAGCCTATAGTGTGACCTTGAGAGAAATTACACACCTCATTCGCTCCTCATTTAAAGCTGAGCACTGACTTGGAGTAGCAGGAAAGCTAATGCAAATCAGCCACCTGAATACTCAGGCAAGTAAAGGATAACTTTCTAAAAATGACTTTTCCTTTATATTCATCAAACATCTGATTTCACCATTGAATTAGATTTTATTAACTATAGAAAAAACTGGTAGCATTATTTTTCAAGCTGGTTACTTTCTCAAGTTGGCAGTATTTGTATTTCAGTCATCCCTCTGTTTTTTGCATAGGAGAATTAAGCATGCTACAGTTAAAATAGCTTGTGGGGTCTTGCCACAGTAGGGACATGTTTCATACCATTGACCATCCCTTGTAGGCCACAAAGCTTACCTAGGTGTGACTTATTAATATTTGATAGTTAGGTTTTCACAAGTTAGAAAGGGTTATTTTAGCAGGTTGTACTGCCGGTTTGACACAACAGTAGCCATGCAACTATGGTAATCCTGGAGCCATGTTTCCCTTTTTCAAACTAGTAGATGGCACAATTATTGTTTCAGTCCCCCATTGGCAATTAACTTTTCAGGCCTTGGGTAAATTTAGCACCGTACAGTACGGCCTTGTAGAAAAGTTGAGATTGCCAATTATGTTCTATGTTTTCCCACCTTATTTTAGGGGTTAAAGCACACACTGAGCACGGGAAAGCAGTGCCTCAATTTTAATATTCTAATATACAACAATAAAATTCAGCAGAAAATGTGGCTGACCGTGCAAAATGGGACATTTTATCACACTCATTCTCTCCCCAAGTTCCTTCACTGGTTTCTGTCAGGGAACTTAATCAAAACAAGAGCACATAGAGTTTTATATGGACATTTTCACAGTTTCATACAAAAACAGACCCAGACCTACCAGACTTAGACTTCTCAGGTTCACAATTGCAAATATGTCGGTGAGCTCCAAGTGCACAAAAAATACAACTGGCATAGTTTCTCTGTCTGCAGTACTAGGTTATGAAACAGTTGGCAGGTTCTTCTAAAAATGGTTTCTTACCATATTTTTTTATGCACCAGCTATTCTTCTGATTTTTCTAACTCCCTTATTCTCCCTCTTTTATTAAGTGTTAGCTGGACATCATGGTTTCAGCTCAAAGAACTTTATAGTATGTGTACTTTATCTATCAATATAAAATTGTATTATATAACACTGTAAGCTAAGCCACTGGGATGCAATCTGTACAAAAATGTTCATGTGGTCACCCTGATGGATGGAAGCATATAATAGTTTCTAATACTCTACCTCACGGTCATGGCCTACTGGAACAAAGTTGCGGAACACCCACACAATTTGAAACACTTTAATACAACAAGCTGGAGTCTGTCAAAAAGTTGAGTGGGGCACAGTCTGTCACTTGAAGTTCAGTTTTCAAACTCTAGAATTATGTGGGTGCTTGGCTAAGGGCAGAACCCAATTACCTGTCCTTATGGAAACATCTTCAAACCTTTCCTAATGACATGGTTGTTAAACACCTATACAAATAAATACGCAACATGATTAAAAATATTTTCCAACAGGAAGTGATCCATTTAACATATCACAAACAATGAAGTGAAAAGGCGCAACCTCAAACAATTAAGACCTTAGGTTTATGAATCTGTCCAGTACTTGGTGATGTTTACCAGGTACACACCACTGAAATCCAAGTCCAAAACCTCACCAATGCATGATATGGCAACCTGTCAAGGATAGTCGTCACCAGGGAAAACATAATCAATGATATACCTGTAGGACCTTAGTGGGAGGGAGTTACAGCCCCATTCAGAGCCATCATACTTCTTAGAACAAAATATTTGCCTCAGGTGATGGTCCTGGCAAGCAACATGTTCTGTATCAAAATCTGTCTCTCTGTGTACTTGATTTATATCACACATGCACTGAGGCATTTGAGAGCAAAGAAATACATCTCTCGTTTTTCAGTGTCAGTTTTTGAGTTTCTAGATAGTAGATCACTTGGCTAAAAGGTGGTATTCCATTGCGTACAAGATCATGAAATTCCCCATTTCCATTAATTTGAGACTTGTGAGTGTGCACCCCTTTCCAGAAAAGGCACCCTCATTGCTTCAACAATAATGATCAAATTAGAATAGAAATGGAAGTATGTGGTTTGACAGCACAAAATTATCTCTTTCTCAAAGAAATTCATGTTGGTAGCTTCAGTGGGACTGCACATATATGGTCACACCAATGCCAAGATACTTCAAGGCTATGGGGTGTCACATAGATCTTTTCCAAAAAAATAAAGCATTGGCAGTAGCATGATAAATATGAATGTAATTCTCATACCACTCATTTATTCTATCAAATATCCTGTCCCAAAATGTTGTTTTCTCGAAAAACATGCTTGATAACCCTTCATTCTGACACTTTTAACTACATTTGTGTGAAATTTAGTTTGTTTTTCTTAATTGTGTATACTTTTTGTAAGAAATTCAGGTGTTAACTTAAGGAGGTCAGTACCCACCTCAAATAATAACCATATTCCTTGTCACTAAATTAACCTGAACGCAACCCCCTAGTAGCTGTGGCACAGAGCAGAGAGGCTTAACTTAGTGTCAAAATGTAAAATACTTGTGCCATGGTCAAACAGTAATAAAGTCAAACTACAGCCCATGAAAGATCCCACATAAATTTAGAAAAACAGGGTAATAAAATGACCAAAACAACAAATATTTTATAGGCAAAATGGGAGTTCTGCATTTATAATGTTCAAATTTAAAAATAGCACCAAAAAATCAATAAGCACCAACCGCAGAACTTTTCTGTAGTTTGGATTTCCTCTGCGGGGCAAGGCTTCAGGCTGTAGCCAAAGAGGACTCGATGTCATCAGATGACAGTTGGCAAACCTGATAAATTGGATTAGCTGCTTTGGAGAAGAATATAGCAGGAACTGTGTCAAACTCAAATCCAGCAGCTATGCACCCTTAGCAAATCAGCATAACTGGTTGGTCCTGGTACATGCTTGTTCTGAGGTCAAAGGTTGGCAACATTTTTATGAGTCCTAGTTTTCAAGAAACGTCAGGAGGAATACACTATGACAACAGCCAAGGATCTAGACCCCTGGGGACAGCACTTGGAGGTCAAGACTCAATCCAGCAGAGGTCTGCTGCAGGATCCAAGAAAGGTCCAGTTTGATACAGTCTGCTGGAACAGTGGAAAAAGGTCCCTTAAAGTCTGATGTGTCCCTTTAGCCCAAACAGAAGGTCAGCCTTATGGTCCTTGTATTCCACTTCTTTGTCCTGGATACAAGAGAGAGTGCAGGTCCAGTTCTCTTCTGTTCTTTCACTGGTCCAGAGGTAAACTAAACTGATGAAGGTACTGTGGGTGCCACATTCATGCCTGGCACCAGCCTATGGGTAGGAGAAAATCCTAGCCTCTCCCTTACCATTGGGGGGTGTTCCCAGGCATTACCCCACCCACTGTTGCAGCACTTCCTGTGTACCCTACTGCAAACAATCGCACAGTGCCTTTATCTGCCCAAACCCAAATGGCAGAACCATTCTTCTGATGTGCCCACCCTAGACGTGGGACCAGGGAAATGATCATTCCCTCCTCTGTTTTTACCCAAACTGGTCATGGTGAGTATATCCTCCTCCATTGCTCTGGGCGCTTGGCTGCCTAAGAGGACAAAGGAAGGGAGTAGACGCAGGAGTTAACAACATCTGCCTTTGATAGGATAGTCCTCTTTGAAGTTAATTTACTTCCTTGGAACAGCCCAAATGGTCAGCCTGCCAGAGAAGGCTGCACACCAAAGGCCATTGTCTCAGGTCTGGGAACCAGTTCACACTTCATCAAAGGGACTATTTAGCCCAGGGGTGATAGTTGGAAGCTCATTCAAATGGGTAATGTTTTAAAAGTACCTGTTCTAAAATATTATTACAAAACTGAGTTTTCTTAATGAATTGGGGTTACAATTCACATTTTTTAAAAAGACAAGAATGAATTCCGCAGCTGTTTCCTAAGTGAAAAGAGCAATATTACATTTAATATTGTACCCTAATACTTTCCTAAGAAACAGCTAACTCTCCTACAGTGAAAATAACTCTTAGGACCTTTCCACTGAAAGGATATGTTTAACATTAATCCTGTACATCCCCTACTTTTAAATTCCATGCACACCGCCTTACTGAGGTGTAAGGATTACTTAGGGATGACCTTTAAATATTTTAAAGTAGGGTTGTAGGCCTGCCAAGAAAGTATTTTCCACAGATCGGATTGGCAGTTGAATCCTGCACAGCCAGGCTATTAGTGGCAGACCTGAAGTCATATTTGCATTGCCTTTGGAGTAGGAGGCACAGTGAGTGCTGCATAACACTGCTGACATTTAATTTACAGGACCTGGGTACATTGTGGGTATCATATAGAAGGGATTTGCAGGTATTTTGAATATGCCAATCAGAGGTATGCCAATTTCATTATGATGAAATTGGGAGCAGAGGCTCTTTAGCACTGCTGAGTAGAGTTAAAGTTCAAAAAGTTCTATAGCCACCAAAAACACTCAAAGCTAAATTCTTGGAGTATAACATTTCCAACATTCCATATGTGTGCTGTTGAGTGCTGCATCCTCATCAGTTGCCAATTATTTTGTTTGTGCATGATATTCACTAGCTGTTTCCTACAGCGTGAACTAATCCTATATTTATCAATGCAAGGGATGACAAATGAAACTCAAAGCAACTATTCATTCTTCTACAGAACAGTAAATGGACCACTTTTGCCGACCTTTGGAGAGTAAAATAATATTCAAACTCATGAATTTGGTAATCATTTTAAATAGCTGAGTTAACAGAATGGTTCATTCAGAGTCATCATTAATACTCTAAACTCTTAATTTGGGGAACAGACTACAAAAACAATGCCACCAGTAGACTGTAGCATCTCATGAACAGATGTTTCCCAAACAAGAAATATGCTAATGAACAAAGCCAAATCACAGCAAATCAGCAAATGGAAATTTGTTGTAAAGATTCTTTACCAACTGAAATGACTTGCTGTAGGCATTCAAGACAATCCATTTTAACACAGTTTGTCTCTGTTTCACAAGCTTTTTGGACTAAAAAGTTTCTTTAAATTGTTCTTTAAACTTAATTCACAAATTGACCAATAACTCCATAATTTCAGTTCATCACATCTGCTAATCAACTAATTACAGGCAAAATATTGGGAAGGCAAATAGACAATCCAATATATTTTGTAAAAGTAATGGACCCAGCTATCTAAGTATTGTCACTCTGAAGCCCTACAGTATTTCATGATATCAATAGAAAAAAAATGCCTCACTTCTTATTATGGCAGCTGCTTCCACATCACATTTTTTCTCAAAGCCTTGATTATGGGTTTCTCATCCTCTTTGATCCAAATTACTAATATTATCTTCCAAAGTCAGTTGGGTTCTTCAAAATGTAAAATCTTCATCCAGAGAAGACATGCTCTCTTTAGTCCAGTTCTCACTGATTTAGGAATATTTAGGGAATTACAATGGCTGATGACCTACCTGGATGTTTGGAAAGTGCAGCTCGTTTTTGGATCTGTTCTGAACGTAATCAAAGATCTGGGCTAGGGAATCAATCAATGTGGAAATAATGATTGCTGTTGTTCATACAATTTTTTTCATTATTCGTACAAATTCATGTTACACCAGACTCATTCATCTCAGATAAGGGAGTTATTTCAAGAGAACAGTCAAGGTGCAGAACACCCCCAATGAGGTAACTTCTCTTTTGAACATAGGATGGTGATTCAGGCCTATTATATGCATGAAATGTACATACTGCATGGCAGGGGATTTTCTTCATGAAATGAGGTGCTTCTACAGCCCAAGTATGGACTCAAAACCATAGCCCGGTTCAGAAACAAAACTATGATGCTCAGAATAAAACAGACTTATCCTTATTCACAAAACCTGGGCATGTGAAATCTTCTACAGCTGAGTGCAGCAGGTTTGCTCTGAGCAGCCCACACGCCTATACCTGAACACTTTTTGTAACACATAATATACCCTTGGAGTTATAAGGGACAGTTTTAGTAAAATAGTGTCCCTAAGCTTCAATTCAGGACGACATTATTATATGTTGTATTATAACATTTCAAATAGAATTTGGCGAATGTGTACTATTTATTTCTTGAGGGAGTCTTTGTATTTTGTGTAGCATGTGCTAACCATTTATGATCAATGTTATGTTATGTTGTGTTATGTTATGTTACGTTACGTTATATTATGTTATGTTATGTTATGTTATGTTACGTGTGAGTTTTGGTAAAGTGTACAATTAACAAGGAATGGTGTCTTGGCACGTGATTATTAGGGATAATGTACTCCATAGAGCAGAGTAAATTACTTGGAGTCAGATTTTCAGGTGCTTACAAAAAAGGAGAAACTGAATCCAAGTGTAAAAATTAAGAGGAAGGGAGTTCCAAAGTTTGGCAATTGATATTTAGAAGGCCCTGCCTTTTGATACCTACAAAACCGCAAGCAAGCAAACCCACAGAATATGTAGCCTAAAGCACATAATTAAGTCATCCACTGCTACAGGATTTCATTGGCCCTGAATGTCCCTGGTACAACACCCTGAGCTACTTATGTTCTTTCTCACCAGAGCTCATTTCTAACTCAGCTTATTCTTTAATGTCATTAATTTCAGCAGTAATTTTATGTATATTAAACACAACTTGGCCTCATGAGGTTTTCCTAGCCGATGTTTCGTGCTCGAATGATCCATTGTTGTGATTACCGGGGTTGTTGTGCCATTTGCATCCTTTCCTTTCAGTGGTGATTTACCATAATTTAATTGGGATTTGTCAGTTTTTGACACGCTGAAGGCACGTTTACCATAGTGTTTGTGTTCCACTGGCTGCTTTGATCATTGTTTGCACCACACTTTTCAAAGACAATGGTAACACTCATAACAATTCAAATGATAGTTCTTCGATGCAAATTTTAGGGGATTTTTATGATAGTGAAGATAGCTTGTGTCGCCTTTTTAAAAGCAATCCTCACATTCTGGGCATCCATTCAATCTTGTGGTCATTCATTTAATTTTTTAAAATTCCACATTCTTGTAGTCCAAAATTCAATTGTTAATATTATGCATTTCTGGTCGTAAGTTATTAATTATGAGCACATCAAGGTTCACTTTATTTAGCACACGAAAAGATTTGCCTCAATTTTAAGAGTTACTTGGGTTTTCAATTCATAATTCACAGCTGAGTGGAGACACTAGTGAAGACAGTGTCTTATTCAGATGCTACTTGCATTCATTTGCATGTTGTCTCCTCCTTCCTTTATAGATTACATTTATATAGGAGTATCATAAATCATTTAATGTTCACGTGGTTGTTTGCATGTTATAATTTGTGATGATTATATTTACAATGGACCAGATCGACACAGGTTTTCCTATGAGTTGGCATGACTTACTCCTGTAGTGCTACTGGCCTACTCCTGAACTTTAAATTTTAGGAGGAAGCCAGAAGTACTCAGGGCCTTCTCTTGGCGTTGAGGATGACGCCAGTAGTACTAGAAGTGTAAGCCAAAGCAAACATTTGTGAATCGGGCCCATTATATTTTTCTCATCTGTCAATGTAATTTACCATTGACTGCATAAGGCACAAAAAACTGACGAAGTAATGTTCACTCTCAAGCACAACCACAGTTCATGAGCCCCGAATTGTTGGGGAGATCGGTGTACCGCAAGAAGCAAGGCAGGAGAGAAGTATGGAGATAGGATGTTGTACAGGAAACCAGACATTGTTGTGATCATGATGAAACAGAATCTAGGAACACAAATATGGTAGGAAGAAATGACTGATATTGTGAACAAGCATGATATGATCTGTCCCAAAATCCGACGAGAATGTACCCTTTGTGTAGCCAGACAAAATACTAGATGTTAGAACGTAGCTTGATTAGAACACAGTGACAAAGAACAAGAGGCAGATGACGAATCAGGTGGAATTAAAGAAATACTAGTGAGGCTTGAATCAAGAGTGGTCAGGACACGTCAAGCTGAGGAAAAAAACGCATCCTGAGCACAAATTAGGTGTTCAGGAATAGCCTATTGCAGAGCAATAAAGAATACAGGGGTAGTCATAGGTCAGAAGAAGTGTCAGTGTTGTGGACTGATTACAAAACAGAGTCAATAATCATGCTCCCTTAATGACTGGATGGAAGCGGAATCAAACATCATAAGAGTGATCAAAGAAGAGGGAATAGAAAGGAAAATGTGGAAATCAGGCAGAAAGAACAAAAAGCTATATTTACAATACAAATGCTCTATGTTGATTAAACTTTTGTGCCAAAGTGATGTGAAAGCAGTGCCAAAATTGCTTTACAACAAATAGTATGAACCTCCTAATTATCCATGACAAGGTGGCAAATAGGGTTAGGAACAGCACACATTCTCATGTATACTAAAATAGTTAAACCATGCTTTGCATGAAATCCTACTGTAAAATGAAACTAGGTGCAAACAAGCGGTAAACGGAACACAGTGTGGTATTACTACATATGATCTGAGAACTTACAATTTCGAAATGGCTTATCCCTGAACAGTTGTCCTTATGCGGAAATGTGTACTATGGGGTGCCCCTTCTGATACAATTGTCATGCAAGACGCTGCAGGATTGTCTTTGTGCCACAGTGCAACATGTGTATCAAGATATGTGCTGAATTTGTGAAACTTTTGTAATGCAAATCCGGTGCAGTGTGTTGGGTGGAATACACTATTCAACACAAAGCAGCTCATGCATTTTACAGTAGATGGCAGTGTTTTTAGTAAACCTGTTAAAAACCTTCCTCCACCTCCTTTATTGCCTGTGTGTGACTGAGACTTGTTGCTAACGTGAGAAAAGGGTAATGTCTATTCCACCACGACTCCCCTGAGAAGTCGCACTCTAGAGTCTATGCGTAAAGGCTGTCAGAAATCACCTTTTATTGTTTGGGTTTTTGGTGAGGTACTGCTTGTAAGCTGGGAGGTTTGGGCCGACAGTTGCGACTTGTTGTAGGATTGCCCTAGTCGCCTACAAACAAAAGTCCTGTCATCCCTAAACCAGCAGTCTCGGCTAGGAATAAGAGTCCAACTACGGCACAACTACCCTTAGGTTTTGACACAAATCCCTCTCTACTCACATTCATAGATAGGGATTTGCTCCAAATCTTACACCTTCTCAAGAAAGGCATAACAATGGGAAATGTTTTCATTTGTTCTAATGCACCACTCTGTACAGCAGACATCCAAAGTGGGAAAAGTATTAAAGGATAGTTTTGTACTGGAGGGAATCCTCTTCCAATGCAAAACCTATGCTTTATTGTAAACAATATGATGCAAGGGTATGTGCATTTGGGGTATGACAGGCAAAAGTACGCTAGCACAGAGGGAGAGAAAATAAATTACCATAGCTTAATAGATTTGGAGCATTTTTTCCATTTCTCTTTGATGTAAGGCAGCGCAGGAGCTTTGGTTTCTGCACTGCCTTGCGCCTAATATTAGTAGTTCTGGGCTTTGGTGTTATTTTAAAATTTATTTTTGGCCTGAGCTCAGCTGATGATATCACCAACCCTGCATGATTTATTCACATTCAAGCAGCTTGTTACTAAGGCTTTTTGATGTTGGGAGTGTCTTCTTTTTCTGGCTACATATTGTGTCAGTGCATGACTGCAGATTTTAAAATAGTGTGCTGAACTTTAGACTGTGCAATCTATCCAGTATGTTGCCACAGGAATGACCTTCACAGTGGTTTATTTGTAAAGATAAATGTGCCGGTGCCCAAAGCTCTCCTCTGAAAAAAACGGCAGCTGCATTTCAATGTGTGAGCACAGAATACTGAGGCAGTGTAATCTTAAAGTCATCTCGGGCTCTTTAATATATTTACAGCCACTTTCTGCCCCTTCAGCTCACTCTTGCAGCGTTCTGCTTTCTCCCATTGTGTGTTTTTCCATCTGTCTTTCCTCTGCATTTCCCATATGTGTCTTTTGCTCACCAATACTGAGTATTGGACCTGGTCCTTTTTGCAGGGTTATCCCGAAACTATTTGCCTTCTTCCTGCTTTCTTTCCAACCTGTTTTTGTTGGCTTTAGGCCTCCGGGCACTTTACTACTGCTAACCAGTGAAAAAGTGCATATGTTCTTTGTCTAAAATGTATTGATGATTGGTTTCTCCACAATTGGCATATTTGATATACTACTAAGTCCCTAATATTGTGCACGGTGTGCCTAAGGCCTGTAAATCAAATGCTACTAGTAGGCATGCAGTACTAATTATGCCACCCCCAAGAGTAGCCCTGTAAATATGTCTCAGGCCTGCCACTGCAGTGTCTTTGTGTGTAGTTTTAAACTGCCATTTCGACCTGGCAAGTGCACCCATTTGCCAAGCCCAAACCTTCCCTTGCGTTACCTGCATGCTACCCGTAATGTTGGTAAAGGTAGCCCCATGGGGAGAGTATAGGATATTTAAGAGGAAGGATATGTATAGGTGTATTTTACATGTCCTGATATTGAAATACCACAAATTTTGTTTTCACTATTGCAAAGCCTACCTCTCCCATAGGGTAACATGGGAATTACCTTAAAATATCATTAGTGTGTAGTTTCCCATTGGGAGCAGATAGTTATTTGCAGTTTGGGGTCTCTGAACTCAATTTAAAAATACATCTTTTAGTGAAGTTGGCTTTTGAATTGTGAGTTTGAAAATGCCACTTTTAAAAGTGGGCATTTTCTTGCTTAGCCATTCTGTGCCTCTCTCTGTCTACCGAATACACGTCTGGGGCAGGATGACTGTTGGGCTGTTTGTACATGCACTCTAGACAGTCACACAAAGGGAGCTGAGGTGTGCCCTACATATCCTGATGGCCCATCACCAGGCTGATGGGTCTTCCTGAGCCAGAGTGGTGAGAGGAGCTAACACTTGCACCTGAATAGGGCTGTGTCTGTCCTCACACAGAGCAGTGTCCAAGCCTCTGGAGTGTGTGTGGGAACAGGGCAGGGAAAGCTGGGTTTTGTGCACTACAAATACTTCTCTTTGAAGTTTGCCCACTTCAAAAACAGTACTGGACCTCTGACACCACAAAATTAGAACACTTATTGACTGAGGACATTCTGCCAGAATGAACACCTGGATGCTGTAAGAGGGACTGCCACTCTGCCTGTTGCTTTTTTTGTGCCGGCCTGCTGCTTGATGCTTCTGGCCTGGGAGTGAAGAGCCTGGAGATGACTTTCTACGTCATCCTTACAAAGGTTCTCCAAGGGCTTGGACTGAGCTTACCTCCTATTAAGATGTCTCAGGGACATCAAAGACTTCACCTGCCAGTGCCTGAGATCTCTTGCTGAGAGCCCTGGCTTGCAAGTGGTGCCAAATCCAGTTCATAGGTCTTTGGGAATGAGTTATGTTGCAACAAGGAAGAAACTACAACATCAAATTCCAGAACAACTTTGGAAATGGCACCGCTCTCTGACCCTGTGCCTCTCCCTGCCCCAGGGCAGTTGTCCCCACTGAGTGCAATGACACGCGACCTCCAAAGTCCTGCCACATAGTGAGTCCAGAGTGCCGTGTCACCAACGTCAATGGCACCTGACTCCACCGTAGAACCTGTGGCCCCGTGGTGTGATCTCAACACCACAAAGTCGACACCATTTGTCTTGACCTACTGGATTCATCAACTCCGCCTTGTCATAAGGAACCAATGCCTCGCAGCCAATGCCACATCATCTCTGCAACCGTAAGGAACTGACTCCACACCTCCCTTGCCTAGCAGTATGGAACCAACGCCTCACCTCCCCAGTGACGTTAAGGAAACAACGACTCACCGTCTCCAGTTGTGTCTCACATCAACGTCACTGTTCAACATCTTTTTATCCTCATCATTTTCCTAGGTACTGTAACTGGGTCTATATGACTCCATGGTCAGCTGCGTTCCCTCGCAGGAGGTGCCAAACTGTTGGAAGCGACTCTGTCAAGCCGTTGTGATAGCCACAGGTAAAGCTACTGTTTTTCTAAACGCTATACTACATTACATTTTGGGAAATTCGTATCTTTACATGTATATGTTGGATTTTTGGTGTTTTGGTCTTTTTTTCTCAGATAAATATTGGCTATTTTTCTAAACTGGTGTGGTGTTTTCACTATGTTACTGTGTGTGTGTGTACAAATACTTTACACATTGACTCTGAGATAAGCCTCATTGCTTGGGTCAAGCTACCAAGGAGGTGAGCAAGATAGGTGAACAGTAAATTAGGCCCCAAACTTAACATCATCGTTTCATGTTTAATGACCATAATTAAATGTCAATCTCCCTCCGGACCACAGGATGTTAGCAATATTTCATCCCTTGATCAGTCCATTTTATATGGAAGCAATCTCTTTAAACTACGTGGATTGGCAAAGCTGCAATACTTTAAGTGCAAAATGCATTCAATAAGCTTGTTCCAGCATGGCAGGGCTTTAAGTCCATATTAAAAGCAAGGCAGAGTTTGGAGCAGAAAGTAGGTCGGTGTGAAAATATTCCCCTAGCGACCAAGACATTGGCCCTCATTATGAACATGGCGGTCTGTTCCGCTCCGCCCGCGGTGGCGGTAGAAACCACCAACAGAGGAGCGGTCCGGACCGCCAAATAATGAACCAAATGAAACACACGCATCCCACGCACCACCCACCACCAGGAAAGGAGTCCCACTGATGACGGCAGAGTCTGCCCAAAGGCCGTCGGAAAGGCCCAACTCGCCCATCAAATTATGAACCACCATTCCGCCGCCAGTTCTGGGGCGGGAACTACCGCCACACAAAGACAGGCGGAAATGAAACAAATAGAAGGAAACACTCACCGGAGTTCCACAAAACATGCAGCGGCAGCCATGGACAGAGAGCTGCTGATCATGCCAGCCCTGCTCCTTGCCATATACCTACACAACTGAGACCGCCGACGAATATGACGGCGGTAAGCACCATAACCTACGACACAAGGAAGGAAAGGGCACAGTTACATACCCACCCACTCCACCCACTCTGCAACGCCCCCCCAACCCTTCCCAGCAGCACAACTCAGACACCCCACACCAAGAGGTTCGTACCTGACCGAAGGCAAAAGCAACTTGACCATAGTACATGCAATAGCCCCAAACCCATTAAAAATTAAAACAAACACCAGGGTGGAACTGCGTGCAGCCCAAACAAAGGCCACATAGAAAATTTAATTTGTAGCTCACTGAGCAAAACAGTGCCAACCGGGCCAATGGCCAGTGCATAAAATGAAAATTGTCCTTGGCCACTACTGGCCACACCGACTCCCACAAGTGCTGGGTACTCCACTGAACGGAGTACCATATGGGGATCCAGGCACCTCACGGAAGGGGGGTGGGGATTTCCGACGGGGGCAGGACTTTGACTTGCGTGAGGAGGTTGGGGGGTGGGCTTCTCCTTTGAAGGGGTGGGGGCTGTTTGGCCCGGGTGGAGCTGGATAGTCTAGGCTCAGACCGGGCCTTCTTTTTCACCGGGGAAGGGGCACGGGAATGGGAAGGCTGGACCGGGGTGGTCTGTGATGTGGAAGGAGCGGAAAGGGCAAGGAGGTGGGCACGTTTGAGGACAAGACGGGGTGGGCCAGTGGGTTGGAACAGATCTGCACGGGAGAGGAAAAGTTTCTTGGGAGCAATTGGGGTGGGCGTGGATGAGGGCGTGGGAGTGGAGGCAGAGGGAGTTGATGTATGGGGTGTAGGTGTGTGTGTAGTGGGTGCAGGTGACTGCTCAGTATGCTGTGGTGTGGTGGGAGAAGACAGACAGCTAGTGTGGATGTATGTTGGGTGGGTGTCTGCAAGTCAGGTGAGTGTGCTGCATGTGTCAACTACAGTAGAGGTGGTGAGTGCAGGTGTGGTGTATGGGGTGAATGTATGGCTGTCTGCTATCGTGGTGAGTTCAGGAAGAGGAGCAGTAAGAGTGAGTGAAGGTGCAGTGCATGAGAGTGTGCATGTAGAGGGGACAGACAGGGAGGCGGAAGAGGCAGGCACACTGGGGGAAGTGGACGTTGTTGTGTGTGCAGGTGTCTGTTGGCTGTGTGAATGCTTGTGGTGGGAGGTGTGGTGCTTGTGTTTGGAAGTGTGCTTCTTGTGTGTGGATGTGCCTGCAAGCGGGTCTGATTGTGTGCTTTGGACGCGTGAAGGGAGTGGGGTGCTGGAAGGGGTAGAGGAGGTTGGAGGGGGGACGGAATGGCCAGGGAAACTGGCTGCCGTCCAAGAGGAGGCCAGAGCCTGAAAAGATCTCTGTAGGGAAGACACAGCACCGTGAATGCCATCCAGATAGGCATTGGTCTGCTGCACCTCTGATGCCAGACCCTGGATGGCATTCACGATGGTTGTCTGCCCTACAGAGATGGTTCTTAGGAGGTCAATAGCCTCCTCTGTGAGGGCAGCAGGGCTGACTTGGGCAGGGGAGGAGGTGCCTGGGGCAGAGGAGACGCCCACCTTTCTGGGTGGGCGGGCACGGGCAACTCGGTGGGGAGCAGAAGGGAGGGCGATGATGGCATGGGTGGTGGCGGAAGATATTACGGTAGTGGTGTGTCCACTAGGGTCCGCCACCGCCAGAGGACCCCCATCGGAGGAGGTCTCAGAGTCACTACCTCCTGTGGTAGTAGCCTCCCCGTGGAAGTCCCCTAGCCCTCACACCCACTGGTCCCGTGGGCGTCCGTTATCTCAGCCTCAGAGGATCCATGGGCCGCTGCCTCCCCACTTACCGGTGCCTCAGCTCCCTCGCCTGATGCTGATGCTGTACCAAACCAACACAAGAGAACAGGGATTGGGAGACAAAACAGGAGAGACACTTGTAAATAGCTGAATGCTGATACACAATGGCCATACATACACCCACCCAGCAAACACACCCAACAGGCAGCACCGTACACTATGGCCATGGCCATGCCCCTGACTACTGACCAGAATACTGACCTATACCCATCCCCTGAAAGAGTATTGGAGCTGAGGTAGGTGAAACCTGACAGGGACACCCCCACACCCTTTTGGGAACATACAGTAGATGGACACCAGTCAAAATTCCTGCTCTAAGCACCATGAGCCCTATCGCACACACACTCATCCTTCCAGGCTGAAGTATGGTCTGTGAGTTCTCACCACCTTGTGAGTGCTGTGCAGCCTTCAAGCGCCCATCCAGGTCTGGGTACGCCATCGCCAGGATCCTTCGCATGAGGGGGTCAGTGCCCGACGGGCACCCCTTCCACGTTGGGAGGACTTCCCCAGCTGGGCCTCAGTGATCTTTTGCGCCCAGCGCCACAGATCCTCCCACCTCTTTCGACAGTGGGTACTCTGCCGGTTGTAGACCCCCAGGGTCCAGACCTCCTTGACGATGGCATGCCAATGTGCCATCTTCTGGTGGGTGCTGACCTAGTAGGGTGACACAGAAATGGAACACAGAGGTCAGGGACCTGCACGATGGGAACAGCTGGCAGATTGTCAAACATAGGACTGACAATACTCTCAGACATGCAGGACAGTGGCACGCAGCATTCCATGCATCATGGCCCATCCTGGCTCACAGGAGCACACATATGTGCAATTCACTCTATCCACTACTCACACAGTGCCCCCCAAACCCGGACTCACCTGTACCTCTGGCCGTCCGTAGACCCCTTCCAATAGCTTCTCCAGTTCTTCCTGGGTGAAGGCCGGGGCCCTTTCCCCTGCACCACATGGAACATCCATAGCCAGAGGCAGGCAACAGCAGTACACAGAGAGGAGTACCTGTCCGCATGAGATCACGGAGTCAAGTGATCAAACGATGACGAACGCACATACGTTCCGCGGCGGTATGCACTGTCACCGCCGGCGGCGATCATGATATGCCAGGATTCCCCATTGGCATCCATGTTAGCCAATGAGGGTGTGAACAGCGGTCAACACCGCCGTACGCTGTGATGTCAACCGCTAACAATATTAGGTCAGAATTACATTGGGCAGACATTTTGCCATCACCTACGCATCTTAAAATTCTTAGGCCCATACTTATACTTTTTGACGCAAAACTGCACCGACGCAGTTTTGCGTAAAAAATATTAGCGCCGGCTGACGCCATTTATTTGCGCTGTGCGGGCGTCAAATTTATACTTTGACGTACAGTGGCGCAGACCACAGGTGTGAGTCATTTTTTTTACTCAAACCACTGCGTCACGTCGTAAAGAAAAACTACGTTAATACGGCGAAAATTACTGTGAGCCGGTTTACGATGCCGCAAACCGGATACGCGCCGTTTTTTGATGCAATTGTGTCAAAAAGACCAGCAAACACTGCAAAATGTGCATAGGAGAGCCACAATGGATCCCAGATGCTTGCACAGACCCCAGGAAGATGCAACAGACCAGGAACCAGCCAGGAGGACCCACACAAGACCCAGAACAGGGAGAAAAAGAAAAGAAAGTGTTGCCTCAGTGCAGAGGAGCAGGAAATCCTGGTGAAAGAGGTGAAGGAACACCAGCACCAACTGTTTGTCACCTCAAACTTACCAATTAGTAGGAGAGAGGCAATATGGCAACAAATTGTTGACAAGATAAACAGTGTGGCAGAAGTACGGAGAGCAGTCATCGAGTGCAAGAAACGCTGGCATGACTGCAAGCGCAGGGCCAAGGAAAAATTGGCCAGGACCAGGAAGGCAGCACTGCAGAATGGAGGTGGGAGTCCAGCACTGCAGGATGCCCTGGACCACATGGAGGAGATGGTGGCAGCCGTCATCCCTGAGGAGATCGTAACAGGGATCCAAGGACAGGACAGCGCAGACTACCAGGAGACAACACACATGCAGGGTAAGTAGCATGGGGAACTAAAATGCCTAATTGTTAACTGCAACCTGGGGGATACATACCTACTACACAATGCATGTAAGTCATGATATTCAGGGAGTGGCATGGGTAAAAGGGCATGGCACGGGGGCAGGGCCCGTGCAGAGGAAACCTGGGTCACAGTAATACACTACACCAACAACCTTTGCATGGGGGTATGCTGCCATGCCAAGGATGATGGAAAGGTAAAGCCAGGCCAGGAGGGTAGGGTAAAACGTAAAACTGGCATGCTGTCACACGTCAGCCAGTATTCTCCCTACATGAACTAGGGCCCAGTTAACAATCTCAGGCCATATCTGCAAGTGGAATTTAACATTGACAACAGTTGCCACTATCACCTCTGCTGTGATTGCATGTCAAGAAGCTAATGGCAGTAACGTCCCCATGGATATAACACACCCAAATTAGAGGATTCAGGATGACAACATTATCAATCCCCTGAAATCAATACAAATGTTCCAATCCTGTCAAATGTGATTGTCCAAAGTTGCTACAAACATCAGCCTTTGTCATAAACATTGTGAGGTACACAGCACTAATGTCTGAGTTTGAAAGTTTGTAAAGCGCATAGCTACCCTAAGGCATCCCAGCACTGAGGTACGTGAAAAATCCAGGGAGGAACAGGGAACAAAGGATTAGATCAGAGAGTTGCCAGCAAAAAGAATAGTTTTTAGTTTGTTCCGAAATAGGAGCTCGGAAACCCTGTGTCGAAGCTGAAGAGGGAGGGAGTTCCATAGCCGAGCGGCTTTCACAGTAAAGGAACTCGCTCCCCAAGATTTCTTAGTTTGTGCTATAAATATTTGGCGGGAAATGTCATACCCATGCTGCATATGTCAGGGTCCACCCTATGCCTGGGTCACAATAGCTTCAATGACACCATGCAACATCCCAAATGTCATACTGCTCAGACCACAGCATTGAGGAGGAGGACATATGTAACTGTCTAGTGAAATACACCTGCACAGTGAAAGGAGGAAATGAAACACAGCTGGGACCATCAGTGTAATCCAATGTAGCACACATTTCCCAACATCAGCAGTACACACTACCAATGCTGACACCCGTATCGTGCCATGCCAATGCAATACATAGTATATGCTAGGTCTCAGCAACATATAGGTGGATGTGAAATATCTGAGACTGGGTCAGTTCCAGAGAGTTAAGTGTGGTGCAAGTGCCATCAGAACACCCACTGCCAGTGAAAGGCCTCACCATGAGAATGGAAGTAGACGGAGGGTTGAGTAGGACGAGAAGGTGGCAATTCACAATCTGGCCAGTACCAACACCTAGAGGATGTGATGCAGACAAGTCCATAAACTGAACACACTACATGTGACATGCAGGTGGGGCATAGGCCTGGGAGAATGCTAATATGAAAGACAGGAACAATGAACAGGAACCAAGAACACAATGTAAAAATATTTGGAGGGCAGGCATGTCACATTACAAAGCCCACAACACAGCCACACTAATTGTACTGTATCTCATTGCAGAGGACGGTGGCTCCCCTGCATATATGCCTGTCATGGACTTCCCTGTTGACATGGATGACGAGCTGAAAAACATGAGCCACCAGACCCTCCAAGATGTCCTGGAAACCCTCCAGAGCCCACCTTCAGTCAGAAGGAGGAGCACAGATACAGCAGCCATCACAGAGGACACACCCACCACCCCAATTGTACGACCTGCCAGCTCCAACCCAGCTGAGGACTCTGACGACCCTGGCACCAGCTTTGAGCGAACTGTAGTTGGAGTACAGCCAAGGAGGTGCAAACTATGGCAGCCAGCCTAGAGAGGGTGCGTTTGTGCATGATGTAAACTGAAGAACAGGCAGCAGCTATGCAAGGGTGAACAACAATCATGCAGGAAGTCGAAAAAAGGTTAAAGGAAATCAGCACAGCTGTAATAGAGTTGACCCAACACCTACAACAACAATCCTGTCAACGTGACCACGAATTCAATATTGAACCCCTCAGGGCCGACCTGGCTGCCTACCACCATGATGTGGCTGCTATTCTTAAGAACCAGCAGCTCCTCCTTGCTGCAGTACTGCCCTTAATAGCCCCACAGTTGGCAGCTACCGGGATGTCTGACTCCACGTCTTCAAACACTGAGGTGTGTGTTGCCCCTTCACGACCACCACCACCAAGGGCAGAGGAGACAACACACACATCAGAAGATGGAGACGTGGAGCAGATCACCTTCACCCGTAAGAGTACCCGGTAGCATGAGTCCCTGCCACATCGCCACCTATTACCAAGGTCCTGTGCTTTGTAACATGCCAGTCTTGCAACAACTGTACTCAAGCACTTTTCTTCAACCCACTGTTTATCTTGTCAGCCTGCCCTGTGAATGTCTCTCACTAACTGACTGGCAAATCCTGTCCCTCTGCACTGTCTGACACTTCACCCCAGCATGTCCAATGACATGTCCTTTTGCACTTATGCAGCATCACAATGGAAGATGTCACACTAATGGACTCACAATCATGGACAATGTACATATAGCACTACAGCACTTTTAAATAAATAGCACTTACACAACAAATTTGTCTCAGTGTAATGTGACACATCAACCGTGATGGCCATCAGTGATGTTAACCTGAGGTCAATGAGCATTGATTGTCTAGATAGCTGACCTGAATGATTCTTGGCTGATAACTATGCACAGTGGTCTGGATTGTACCATTATCTGCCCTCCCTGAGGGTTATTTCATAGCAAAATAGAAACTATGAATCAAAATGATGTGTTGTATAGAATAACGCCTCCTCAAGGGATGTCTAAGCCAGAAAAAAGTCCCTTCGATTGTTACTGAAAGTCAAAATTTACCCATGTGACATATTAGCCAAATTTTCCCTAACAACCCCCCAAACAGCATGAAGGGATATGTATGAGTTACCATACAAATAAGTAACCGTGCTGAACATTGTAACAAATGATAGGTGTGAGTTATGTATACCGTACTACATGAGAGCATACTACCACTCACCTTATAAGGATTTGCTGGGACATCAGGCTGCAGGCAGACTTTACACAGCACCCTCAATACTAAATGTGGTAGCAAAGTATGCAACCTTGAAAACATACAGCACTAAATAACCACACTTTGGGATCCATTATAACCGTGAGTGGTGGGTGCAATGGATGGCCGAATCTTAGCTAAGTAGCTTTGGTGTAGCTGCCAATGTAACAGCTCAGTTGGGATATGGTTGCAGGACGGGACACAAAAGCAAATACAAGGAGACACTGTTCACTCATGGCAAGGCCCTGATCTACAAGCATGTGACACATACTGTAAAGGGTTACCTAGATATTTATTAAACAGTAAAAACAGAAGCTAAAACTAGGGGAAACACCTAACCTAACCTAACCTATTCTACTCTAACTACAAATTACCTACAACTGTCCCTAATTAACCTAAGCTAAACTTACTTATCACAATTAATGAAACGATCTAAACATCAACCCCCCACCCCCCTTATCAGACGGTTCACATGAAGGACAACAGATACCAACCTAAACACGTACTATCTTATAATAAACAAAGATATATATATATATATATATATATATATATATATATTTCTTTTATATGTATTTTGTTTTACTTTTTCATTTTTTAAAACACCAAAACCCCAACATTGCCCAACATCCACCCACACACATAATAAAAAACATACAAAAAAAGTATGAAACCCCCACCCCCCACCCACTACCACTAACTAAACTAACAGCCTATACTACCCTAACACTAAGCCCCCTAAACCAACTAAGTTAAAGAACCAGGAAAGAGGAGAGGGGGAGGGAATTATGTCAGAGTCGAAGCCTACAAGTTGGCCCTCCTCTGGGTCTTTTTAATGGCACGCACCCTCCGGTTGACTTGTGCCACCTCCTGCTGCAGTCTGGTCATTTTCCGTAGGACACGGTCCAAGTTCCTTTGCATCTGAGAAAAAGCTGCAGGGTCTATGGCTGCAGCAGGGGTGGTCTGGGTGCCATTCGAAGACGTATGGGCCCTTGTCGGTGCAATGTCCGTAGGCTGAGGTGCAGGTGGTGCTGTGACTGGTCCTGGAGCTGTTGCTGTAGATTGTCCAGCAAAGGTCCCAGCTGCTGTTGGGGCCACCTGGGTGGTAGTGGTGGTGCTGGTGGCTGTGGTGGACACGGAAGTGCCCCAGTGTGCAAATGCCCTCCACACTCCGGAGGCTCTCTCATGGCGATATCATCTTGCCATGTTGCGGTACCCAGACTCCACATCCAGAATGTGTTGGTAACGCATTGCCCTGCGTTGAAACTCTCGAAGCTGGATGGTCATATTGGCTGTTGTTAAGACAAATAGAAAACCAAACATTAGGTACTGCATTGTGTGAAATGGCTCAAAAAGTAAATCTGACAATACATCTAATGTATCTGTAACAACCCATATCATCATACAGATCACTGATAGTCCCTGAGTAAGTACATGGCAAGCCAGCCTACAAATGTCCTATCATCAAATAGCAAATCCAAACCCTACAAGATGGGTAACAACTGGAATGACTTTGGCATCATAGTTCTTCCCGTTGTCAGCTACAAATCATGCTGCATATCCTCCACCACTGACAGGCCAACAAATTTCTATGTTCTGGATGGCAATCTAGGGCCACAAGATCTGCGAGTTTTAAAAGGACTTGCCAGTATAGAATGCATGGGCCAATCATGAGTGGGTATCCTAGGTTTGGACAAGTGAATTACTGATTTACATGTCTGTGTACCAAGCTTGGATCATCAGTCCTAGGTACACTATTCACAACCCTACGCCTGTGTCTGGGGGGGGTGGTGGACATGCAACTAATCATTTCTAACAAGGACACCGAGGAAGCTTTGGAAAGCTGTACATGGGTTTGGCCAACACACCACAGGTAAGGAGGAAGTCCAAATAGGATACACCCAAACCTTGGACAATCCCATCAACACTTATATTTGGAAATGCAGACCATTGTCTACATCATTCCCTACCAGTAAGCCATGACTTACAACAAACAGATAGATGCAAGCACACTTCTGGCCATGAGCTGCATGCACACCTAGGCCATTGTACTCAAGTGCCTCATACTCGTAGCACAACATGTGGAGCTACATGCTGCTAGGAAGTTAAACATACAGTCCAACATGTTCATTAGTGATTATGGAAGCTGAAGTCTGTGGGTAAGACTTTGGCATCTCTATTATGTGAAAATCAGGGTCTGACTTGCTGACTAATTAACTAATATGGTACACTGCTACATTTTCTGATTTCAAGTTTTATCCACATAACTCATCCCTTTTCACATTGCTGTGCCTCCAGTGCTGACCAAGGATCCCAAAATATGCCAATAGGATAAGGATTGCCCAACTCAAAGATGGTGATATAATGATACGCCACTCAAGGAACAAAACAGATGCGCATCACACCTTGCTATATGTCCAATACACAGGAGTCAATCACACATCATCAGCAAACACAACACAGAACAGAAATATCAACACTTACTGGTGATGTCTGGGTCCACAGATCGAGCCACCTCTCCAATAGTGTAGGGTGCAGGTCCACCTGTAAGACATGGAAGGGAGAAATGTGCTAAATGTCTGTGCACTGTACAACACTTCAAAATACAAATACTATGTGTAATATTAACTCAGAAAGTAAAGCCTCTCAGACATGATGATACTACATACCACTGCAAACAGGTACAGACCAGGGCACTCTAGTGAGTGATACACACATATCCGCACACATGCAGTGGCCCTAACTCCCATGTGTTGGCAAACATGCACCTTCATTGGTGAGCAGACAAAATCATGGAGTGTATTCCTCTCATCATGTTTATCCATGTGAGACATCCAAAGCCACTTTCCTTGAGGACCGCAATACCAGTCAACAAGACATTGTGACTAAGACCAATTTTAGACACACAGGTACAATGTACAGAGGGCCAGGGACAGTTGTCAGCCCTCAATTTGTATAATTTTCTTCATTTTATGTGCCACAGCTATGGTGAGTTGCACCAACCATAGAGATATGAACCCGTGTGCATACCTTTTGCCAGCCATCCCAATTGAAAAGTGCACTACAGACTCAAAATATCAGTCTAAGATGTTACCTGAGGTAAGCTATTACTTGTTATGTATGTGTCAGAATCCAGTTCAGACATGTATCCAAAAACAATTGAGGGACACAATACTTACAAAAAAAAATCTGGATTTCCAATATATGTTTCCTGATACACTCACCGACCACACCTGAAACATATGTTTGAGCACCATTGCCATCATCAATTGATGTGAAGCCAGCACTAATTTTCAGGCTCCTGTTGTGTTTAGAAAGTTAGTCTATCTGTTGCATCAACAAATGACAGTAATGTGTAGGAAAGTTGTGTACCTCACAGGCAACTGTGGCTCATATCTATACCTAAATTGAACCGCAATTGTGTTGCTGTTTGACACAAAGGTGGCGCAAACTTCCAAAATACAATTGTATTTTGTAAGTTTGCGCTGCTCTTGCTTCAAAACAGTTCACAATTGCGGTGCTAACAAGTAGAAATATGTCCCTGTATGTTTCACTAGCATTCCACATGTTCAAAAACATTGCCTGCAGAATATGAACAATTCAGCTTCTGTCACTACAGAGCATTTAAACGTGCACATTACTCTGATTTGTACTCTCCAACAGGGCCACCAATTACAATCCCCAGGTGGTCCAGCAGATTTTGCTCCCTGGCAACAAGGTCAGCCCAGCGGTGCTTCAGCTGCTGGTCATTTCGCGGTGTGTTGTATATTCTCTACAGATGGTACAACACATTTGCCCACCGGAGCCTCCTTGCCTCTGTGTGATAGCCTTGGATCACACGACCACCTGCCTCTATCATCAGGGGTAGGAAGTGGCACACCAGCCAAATAAACCCACTCAGCTCCTCCTCTCCCATCATGCCAAGACGAGGCCTACCCAACATTGTAGTACCAAAAATAAAGAGGGGTTAAATGGGAACAAAGGAGAATAGAGGGAAAGTAGGACAGGAAAATGCAAAAAAAATACAAACACAGCCCAACTATACCCAAACTACCACTACCCACAACAGACTCCCAACACAACAAAGACAAATGTTGACAACACAACTGACCACAGAAACACTCAGACAGGATACCACAGACAGTTATTATACACAAAAAGACAATTTAAAGACCACACTGGAGACAAAGCTACAAAATGCACAAAGAGACAGGTCTATACACAGCCACACAGTCAGGAAATATCACAGACTGCAAAATGAAAGTGATAGTACACCCACTATACCAATTCTGCAAACAGGATATCCTATTACATCACTTCCTGCCTCAAATGCGGTGCATTTTTATAGTTATGCATCAAAAAATAATGCAGTTAACAGTGTGTGCGTCATTTTTTTTTGACGCACATGATAAGAAATAACACTGCATCCATATTGTTAAATATGTGTTATACTTAACCAAGTTCCAGGGGGACAGTGTGGGAATTACCGCTCAGGGCCAATGGATGTTTCAGGGCATTGTGTGTCATATTTTGATGCATATGTGTCATTTTTAGACGCATCTGCGTCTTTTTTTGATGCATATGCGTCAACATTTCTGTCATTAACAGGGTTTGGGTCATTTCTCATTTTGAATGGGACATGACAGTTGTGAAAATACAGAGATAGGCTGATTGCACCCACATTGGCCATTTCGGTGTATGGGCACATGTGACAGATCATATTACTGCGGACCATGATCCTCTACTTGGTGTACGGGATTTTCACGCACCACGGATGCAATACATGGCCAATGGGATGGGATACAATTATTTAATACACTGTTTGGGCATGTATAGCAAGGCGACACAACTCACTACAATACCTCAAAGCCTATGGATCAATGCGTGTGAATTGGCTACTACTATTGTTGTTGACCCACTTTGTGAACATCACAAGATGCATTTTTGCTAATCTGCTGGTATGCATGAGGAGTCAATGTGTCCAACCCTCAGGTGCGAGTCAGTGTGGAAATGAGAGAGGAAATGTGTTTGTAATACAAATAGCTAGAACTCCTGCATGCACTTCCTAGCATTTTTGGAACATAAACACCACCAATGACAAAGCATGCACTGGATAGATAGCAGAGGGTTGTTCATGTCAATGTTCCAAAACTTAGCCATCACATGTCCTGGAATGTTGGATACTACTTCCTAGGTCCTTGTTTGTTAACCCACCATGAGTCAGGCATGGGATCATGCAATGTGGGTACAGTTTTTGTGACACGTAATCACTTATATAATACACAATTGTAATGTTACGCCACAGTTGGAATCATATAAATGAGCCATATCTCTCCTGTGACAGTGGAGGACCAGCAGACCAAGCAGAACGTGTTCACCTATTTCCAGTGGTAAAATGAACAGAGGTGTCTGGTTCTTGTGTGTGGGCCAATGTTTAGCCTGTATAATTATTGGGGTCTATGTTGTCACAGTTACATGCATGTCTAGTCATGAGTCTGTGGAGCTATTTCCTGTATTTACAAAGTATCCTTCCCAGATCAAAAGAAGGAAAGCCAATGGGGATTTGAGAACACACATGGGGATGGTCCAACCCTGTCACTGCAGACATGTTATGAGACTGTCAACAGGGCAACCTTGGTTTGCTGACAAAGTTAATGTCTTCGGAATCTTGTACCGGCAGGTTTCCTGACAACATTTGTACATAGGTTGGCCTTTAAAATTCCCACAGCATCTGGGAACATCAGTGCCTCTGAGACAAGTTCCCACCCATGGTGCAATAAATAAACTGATTCTGCTATACAATGTATTTGAGTATGCATTGTAGATCCACCTGACACAATACCCCAGGAGGATTATGAGGGTTGGGAAAGCAACTATGATACAAAAGTAGGCACAAAGAACCTTTAGGCTAACGCTAAGACAGGAGCCAGTCAGGCTCCCAGGATGCAGGGTCAATCAGGTTCCAAACATTTCACAAGGTAAATACAAGTGGTCAGACTGAGAGTGGTCAAAGGAGGAACAAGACAGTGGAAATGGAAAAGTGTGTTTGTCCTGTGTGTTAGAAAGTAACACATTAACCCAAGGGCTGTGTTACACAGCTGATTTATACTGGAAGGCAGAACAGTGTTATGGATAAAATGGCAGCTTCTATGCTGTTCCAAGCAGCTGCAAGGGCAGTGCATGTTCAAATGGCTGGTGTCCATGGAGGTGCTCACAGGTGTGTGCAGCATCAGTCTCTCACAAGTCCTGTAGGTGAGATTCAAGTTCAAATGGCCAACAGTACCTTTCACATGGGAAGCAATGTACAGGGTGATAACAGGGTTTAGAGACTACAAGCCAGTGCATTATTTAACCTGATGTACATGCAGACAGAATTACAATGACTATGGCATATTGTACTAAAGAGGGTAGCACACTGGATTTACATTGTGAGTATGGGAGTGTGTATAGGAGGGATTATCTGAGGACACATATTACCATTCCAGGGCCCCCTGAAGAAGGGTGGGGTGAGACCGGGAACATGTGTGTGTCAGGACTTAGGACATGGGCTGCCATGTGCAAGGGATGTCATGTGAGCAATGCTTGTCATACCTGGGTCACTTGTGCTATGACTTTGCTGCTTATATGGAAATCTAGTCACACAGTCCTTGCAAAGATAGGTGATGTAACAGTTACTGCTGTCAAGGGTCTGGTCATATATTCCTGTTACTAATGCAATAGCACATCCACTGCCTCATGTATGATGCATTTTTTTCCATTATTGACTGATGGTGTCTTAGTTGTGTGCCATATGCTGCAATGAACCATTTTGCCAACATGTATGTGTGAAATAGGTGTGGTCCTCTGCTATTGCCCTTCAAACGTGACATGTACAGGATATATGTCATTTACAGTGTGAGTGAATGTGGCTGTACATTCATACGCATCTAACTAGTTTAGCAATGTTCTGTGTCCTAATCGGTATTTCAGCAATGCTCCATGAGGCTACACTCTGAAGCTGAGAGTTAGAGATAATGTTATGCAAAAATGATTATCCAGACCATGATATGGTGATTAGTCTAGGTGTTTATTTACATATGGTAAGACAGTGGTGGTAGGTGAGTAGGGTTAAAAGACATTTTGGCCAATATGTTGTATCCGAAGCAATCCTGCAGCTGTGTTTGGATGGTCCCCCTCATGTTGATGGCCAGCATCCTCCTCTTCCTCCTCTTCAAGCATTTGTGGGTCGGTTTCATATAGGGGAATGTTCCTTCTTACACATATGTTGTGCAGGATGGCACAGGTCAACATTATTTTGCACACACTTTCTGGTGAGTATAGGAGGCTACCTCAGGTGATGTAGAGGCACCTGAATCTTGACTTCAGGATGCCAAAGGTCTTCTCGACTATGGTGCATGTCCTCCTATGTGCCTCATTATAGGCTCGCTCTGCTGCCCTTGCTTGGGTTTGGAAATGGGGTCATAATCCATGTCTGGATCCCATACCCCTGATCAGCTGAAAGAGAAAATGAGTGAGAACATGTTGATGTAGCTTGCCCCATAAATATCACCTTGGATGCCAGTAGTTCTCTTGTGTTGTCTGTGACTCATTGGTGTTTGTGTTATTGTGTGGATTCCTTGGCTTCTAGGATGTACCATCAACATTAGGTTGTTTCCTTATCTTTACCGGTGTTTGGCTGTTGACCGGATGTCAGCAGTATTTTTGGAGAATTGCAGTACAGTGTGTACTCCCTTGCATTGTGACTTATGAAACAGGTGTCCCTGTGTCTTAACCGGGGGTGAGATGATAGTTCCATACACAGAATCAATTCGACAGTGGTGGTAACACGATTGCATCTATGTACCCTGGACATCCCATACAATTTGACATATGCAATAGATTAATTTAAGCATCAGTGAGACCCTTAGATTTTGCAAGGTGACAATGTGCAAAACATCTCCATACGTTGTGAGCACTGACGTGTTAACAATTGAGCATGCAGTAATTTCACATGTGTGACAAGTTCACTGCAGACCTATTTCTCTGTCCTTGCCAAGTCGACTCAGGTTGTTACGTGTTCCTATACTACTGAACATGTTCAGGTTCCGATGGTTAACTTGGTTGTGAGGTTGTCATTTAGAGTTTCAGAAGGTCCGTATGGCAGTACATCTGTTGTGTGTGTGTTAATTTGTCGCAATGCGTATATGTAGGAATGTGCACTTTCAACATTGGCCCATCATGATGTGTTATTCGCACAGTCCACTTGCTTCTTGGTAGTGGGCAATGTGAGAGCAGGAGTGATGTGAGATATTGGTACAGCCTCAATTATTGCATGTGACCTTCATTGTAGTCATCATCATGCTATGTGTGTCATGTTATCTGGCCTTCAGCAAAAAACATTACTTACCCCTTACACAGTACGTATTGGTTTGAAGGGTGTTAGAATTAGTGTAATTGATGTGATATTGAAAGTTTAATATTCCCAGACGTACTGCCAGTTGGGGCCATGTGTTTGTCATTGTGTTGTTTTACATTTTTCCCTTGTGTCTGTGGAGTGGCATCAATTGTAATTTGGAACGGTCATTTGTCCCTAGGTGTGTCTCCCATTGGGTGAAGACATCAAACATGCCTAGCGGTGTCACAACCTCAGTTTGTTCCTGTCCACATGTCGATGTCGTGGTGTATGTGTTGTGTGTCCTAGAGGGTTGCTGTGCAGTGTGTACATAAGTAGGTTTCTGTACGTACCAACAAGCAGTCCATTTCCATATCGTCCATCCTGGAAGTGTTGATTGATGGTGCAGTGACGGAAGATGAATTAATCATGTACACTCCCAGGATACATTGCCACGATGTTGGTGATCAATCCCGGTGATCGACAGTGGCCTGCACATTGATGGGGTGTGTGTGCTTCCTGTTGCGGTATAGATGTTCGGTTGCAGCAGGTGGCACAATGCGTACACGTGTGCAGTCAATGTCACCAAGGATGTGTGGGAAGCCATTAATTTGGTAAAATCCCTGTCTCATGCTGCTTCTGCTGTGTGTTTGGGAAGCTGATGTGGTGGGGTCTGAGTGGGATGATGGCATCCAGTACCTTGGGTATGAAGGCAGAGAATGATGGCTGTGAGACCCCAGCAACCAGGGTGCCAGTGGTTTGAAAGGCGCCACTTGCCAACATGTGTAGTACAGCTAGCAGCTTGGTTTCTGGTGTAATGGTGCGGGTGTCTGCAAGCTGGGTGCCAACTGTGGCACAATGTTGCGCAGCAGCTTCTGAATGGCTTGCCAGTTCTGCCTGTACCTCTGAGTGATGTCTTGTTGGCGGAGTCCCATAAGGGTTGTCCTGGTGTGGAATATCCTCTCCTGCCTTCTGCATTGCCTTTGGGGTCCCTGCTGGTGTTGTGGAAGCTGCTGTTGTTGGTCCTGTACTCTGCGTCTGAGTGCATGCTGGATGAAAAGCACCTCCATGTCTTCCTTTTGGAGCTCTGCTTTTGCTTCAGTGTGTTTTCATTAAATACAGGTGTGTTTGCCCCATTTTAACGCCTGCCCTGACCCAGGCGTTATTTTTTACGCAAATCAGGTTGTGTGTCATTTCCTGACTCCGGCTCCCAACCGCACGTCATTTTTGCACGGTAGCATAAATAAGGCGCACGAGTGCTTAAGTAATTTTTGGGACGGGAACACCTACCTTGCATGTCATTAACGCAAGGCGGTTTCCCACATCCAGAAAATCACGCACACAGTGGGATTTTGTCATTTGCTGGCTCGGGCGTCAAAGTTTAAATATGGTGCAAGGTTTGCGCCGGTCGTGCGTCAAAAGTTTTGAAGCACATTTGGCGGAAACAGAGTATAAATATGCCCCTTAATACTCACAATGCAGGGCCTACTAGCCATATGAAGAACCTAGGCCTCTATCCGTTGTGTATATTAGCACACATGATTTACTCTGTTCCCTCCTAGTGATGTACATGTATATCTGTCAGGTTGCAGTAATTGTACAGACACTACTATGAACAATGCACTGCATGTATTTATAAAATAAGGCAAATTTTTTTTGCACATCGCTCCTTTTTTTACCCCTCATAGGTACCGACCCTTGTGGCGAGGAAGGGCACCATCGGTGTACAGACCACTTGTGGATATGGGGACCATGGTGGAGCATCAGATCATAATCACCTACAGACTCACATGTGCAACTATTCACGACCTATGTGCATTACTGGATCCTGCACTGACTCCCAGAAAACGTAATCAGCATGCCATTCCAACTGAGGTGCAGGTGCTCTCCGCGCTCCATTTCCTGGCCACAGGCTCATTTCAAGTGACAGTGGTTTCTCACAGCCAATGTTCAGCCTGGTACTGACAAGGTTTCTGAATGCATTTGTACATCATCTGCAATCCTATGTGCGATTCCCCCAAAGTGCTGACCTCCCCGCCATCAAGTCTGACTTCTATGCCTTTGCAAACATTCCCCATGTCATAGGTGCCATCAATGGCACCCACATAGCTATCATCCCCCCAAGAGTCAGTGAACAGGTGTACAGGAACAGGAAGAACTTTCACTCCATGAACATCCAATTGGTATGTACTGCAGACCAGTACATTTCCCATGTGAATGCCATGTTTCCGGGTCAGTCTATGATTCATTTGTTTTGAGGAACAGTAGTGTGCCACAGAAGATGGAACAACTACAAGAGGACAGAGGGTGGATCATAGGTAAGTTTGCCTGTCACTAACTGACACATTGTAGAGAACCTGCCTGTCTGACTAAGGGACATTACAATGATGACTCTGCACTGACCCTTTTTCTTGGTGATTCTGGCTATCCAAACTTGCGTTGGCTCCTGACACTTGTGAGGAAGCCCAGGATGGAAGCAGAGAGGAAATACAATGAGCCCCATGGACGTACTAGGAGGGTGATAGAGCGTACTATAGGTCTCCTGAAGGCTAGATTCCGGTCTCTACATATCTCTGGGGGGTCCTTGGTCTATGGGCCTGATAAGGTGTGTAGAATAGTGGTGGCCTGCTGCATGCTTCACAACGTGGCTGTGAGACATTCTATCCCCCTTTTGAAGGTGGAGAGTGCTATAGGTCCTGATCAGTTACCTCAGAGAGGTGAGGAGAGTGATGGTTAGGATGAGGAAGGGGAAGATGTCAATTCCAGGAACCAACTGATACAACTCTACTTCCAATAACTGCCTGGGACTTAAGCCTCTAATTGTGGTTAGTGACTGATACTGTCAGTGGGCTATGTCATATAGGGGGGATTGGTCATAATAGGCGAGACATGGACCTCTTCAGCATGGTACTGACAGGCAATATATGCAATCCCTCCTTGCCTAATTTGGAACACCCATTACCACCACCAAGCAGAAATTGACAATAAAGTTGTTGTCTGCCAGTTGCATCCATACTCCAATTTGTTCAACATTGGACAGGGGACAGTGTTACAGGTGAAAATTGTGTGTTATTGGTTGAATACAGCGAATTGTGCTATATACAGTGATGGAAGTTGTAAGGGTTGGGTGTCCTCAAAATCGACTTGGGGGCAGCCCTGTTGGATGTCATAGGTGGGTCCAATTTGTAGTATAGTACTTCATTTTGCTCTCAGCTGAGTGTAGTTGGTGAATGGATGGGATGGTTGCTTTGCATTAGTAGCAGTGTCAATTGCTGGAGTGGGGCTTGCTCTTAGCTGGGTTTCCAGTGCCATATCTTGGCCTGAGACTATGTTTGGGCGCCTGCTGTGGAGCTTCTTGGGGTGGAATGGTTGGCTCTTGTGATTCCTGGGAGGGTATTTCCTGTGCTGTTTCTGCTGCTTGGGTCATCTGTTGCTGGTTGTCCAGGGCTGGTGTGGGGACCTCTTGTCCAGTGTGGATGTCAGACTGTTTGTTGACCAACTGCAGCAGTGCTCCAGCAATGGTGGTCATTGTGGCATTGTGTTATTTCCACTGCTCCATGGCTTGTTGGTGTTGTTCCAGCTGCATCCTCTGACTTTGTTCCAGGGTGGACACAATCTGTGCCAACCTGTCTTGGGTATGTTGGTAGGCCCCCAATACCTCTGCAATGACTTCATGGGCTGCTGCATCCATCTGGTGCCCTACGCGCTGACCCACTGGGGCACTTGACCTTGCCATAGCCCCCTGTGCCTGTGTCCCCTGCGCAGGTCTTGACGTGCCACTTGTACTGGGGCCCTCGCCTTCCTGCATGTTGGGAGTGGGAGAATGTGGCCTCTGTTGCTGTGTTCCACCTGTCTGTGCCCTGGGTCCACTGGTGTGGGTACGCCTTCCCTGGCCTGCTGGTCTTGACTGGATGTTAGGGGTGACAGTGGTTTCCTGGGTGGGGCATCTGCATGGTGAGTGTCCATGGCTGTGTGAGGGGCCTGCTTGCTCATCAGTGTCCAGGGATCCTTCACCAGTGTCCTGTGAAGTGCCTCTGTCTCCCTGGAGTGCTGTGGCACTCCTTGTCCCCTCCATTAGGGTTGCATGGGTGGTGGTGCCTGTTGGGGGACATAGACATGTCTGTTACATATGCCTGAGGGTTTGAGGTGTACAGAACTGTGAAATGTTGTGCTGGTGTGACTTGCAGTGGCCTTCCAGGGTGCCTTTGTGAGGTGGACATTGCATTTAGTGGCAGTGGTGGGCTTACATTGTGGTGGGGGGTATAATTCCATTGTGGATACGTGCAGGGGTGGGTGGCTGTGCACAGCGGGAGTGATGTGGGCCTGGTAGTGAGTTGTGGGTAATGCAGGGTGGTAGAAGTGGTAGCTGATGCCTGGGTGGGGTGTTGGTCCTGGTGGGTGTGGGTGGGGTGGGGTGGGGTGGTGCATGCATTGCAGATGTGTTGTATATGGGGTAATTGTAGATGACTTACCTGACTCAATTCCTCCAGTGAGTCCCTCTGGGTGCAGGGTGGCGAGTACCTTCTCCTCCCAGTCGGTGTAGTCAGGTGGTGTTGGTGGCGGTCCTCCCCCAGTCTTCTGCACTGCGATGTGGTGTCTGGATGCCATGGCTCTGACCTTCCCCCGCAGGTCGTTCCTTTTCTTGCGGATGTCGTCCCTGGTGCGTGGATGGTGTCCCACTGCATTCACCCTCTTGACAATGGTCTGCCACCGCTCCAATTTCCGCGCAATGGGTGTGTGCTGCACCTCAGACCCGAAGATTTGTGGTTCCACCTTCAGGATCTCGCCCACCATGGTCCTTAGCTCCCTTTCGGTGAAGCGTGGATTTTTGAGGGGGACATGGTGAGGGTGGTGGATGGCTTCGGGACTGGGGACGGGTGCTCCTGTGTGGGTCGATATGCGTGTCCTGTATGCTGGCGTTCGCTGTCTGGCTCTGGTGCTCTCCGTCTTCTGGCCCTGGGTTCATTGCAAGGGATTGTGGGGTGTGTCTGGGGTTGTTTTATGGTGTTCAGGATGTGTGTCAGGTGTGTGGGTGATAGGCCCAGCCAATGTGTGCACTTCTTGCTGTTGGGCCCACTTGCCGCCCGTGGCGGTTGCAGCCGCCAATGGTCGTCCGGACACCACTGTGATTTGTGCATCATTATTTAAAGGGCGGGATGTGGGTGTGCTTGGCGGAGGGCTGGTGGTGTGGGCCGGGATACCCGCCAACAGTGTCCTGGCGGGGAGTGGTCTGGGATTTTTTAGCGGGGCTGGGTTTTTCATTCATTATATGGCGGGTTTTCATTCGCCGCCACCAGCGGGATTCTGTTCACCGCCGACACGGCAGTCGTGGTCTTTCCCGCCATGTTCATAAGGACCACCATTATTTCCTCTTATTTCTTTTTAATATGTTCATTTGTATCAATGCTTTAGATGTACACATCACTTCAATCTCTTTCACTGGAATTCTCACTCAACTCTCATTTCCTCCTTTGAAAAGATATTTCATTTTGCAGACCAATTTTGATAGGCCTCTATTACCAAAGGAAGACAGATATAATTAGTAAAATTTTAACCTGAACACCTCATTAATATTTAAAACAAATACCACAGAAATAGAGATTTCTTTACTGTCTCTCTTCCCTTCATCACCCAGTATCTTCACCATCTAAGCCACAGCAACCTATTTGATAATTATTACAGTCTTTGTTAGCGTTAGTTTTTTAGTATCATACCATCCAACGGAGGAACCTAACTAGTCATCAAGAAATCAATCCACTAATGTTAAAATCTCTAAATTTACCTATAATTCAACCACCCACAAAATGATTTTCCACTACTAATTATCTATGCTAGTGATTTTTTTACTCACCCATAAAACTGTTACGAAAGCTACGAATTGAACATAGAAACCCTCATGCAGAAACCATTGAAGCCAGAAATAGTCTTTAAAATTACCGTAAATTTACAAGATAAAACTATGCAATTTTGCCTCCCTTAATCTGCACTAGGAAGCTATCTTAGTTCCAAGTACTCTATTTTGGCAAAAATACCATCAGTGGCTTTGTCATTTAGTTGTGCATCTATACATTTTGCACAAATGCAAAGTAATACTGTGAAGTGGGATTTGGGGCCTTAAACTCCAGTGTGCAGATTATATAACTGCCCATTTGGGGTTTCAATCTTTTTTTAATGTTTACTCTTTGAACTTCTAGTCACATTTTCGGTATAACTTGCTGCCATTTTATTTTTGCACTCAGTGCACATGGTTCATAATAATGGTTTCGACCTTCCATGCATTAAAAAAAGTAGGCCCAGATTTAGGAGGTCATAGCGCCTCCTTGCACCACATTAACATCATTTTTTATGATGGTAATGTGGCCCAATGAGGCCAATTTTGCCATTCCATATTTACAAAGTGGTGAAATGCATTCATTGTGCCACTTTGTAACCCCTTGCTCCACATTATGCCTGCGCCAGACATAATGCATGCAAGGGGGGCGTTCCCCTGTTAGTGGGACCGCAAAAATGGTGCAGTGAAATCTATGAGATTCCACTGCACCATTTGTAGCAACTATTTTCAATGCCTCCACAGAGCAGGCGTTAAAAGGGAGCATTCCTTTGTATTCAATGCTCTAAAATGTTGCGCTAATCCAGCATAGTACATCAGTAGCATCAACAAGTTTGATGTTATTGCCCCTACCCTGGGCATTGTGCATAGTATATTAAATACGGTGCACATATGGTGGCAGTAGGGGGTTGCTAAGGGGTGCAAGAAAAGTGACGCTGCATTAACTGCAGTGCCACATTTCTTAAATTCGGGCTGCAGTCTCTGTTGACAGTGGGTAAATGATTGTGACATAAATCATATCTTTAGTTGCAAAAACCATTGCAAAGTTACACAGGTAATTCGCCATCAAACAAGGGACCATGCAAAGACCATATTGCCTTTTCATGTTCCCTGGTTTGATCTGCTCCTGTCACAGGCACTACGCTCTGCCACATTGTAGAGTGTTGTACCGTTAATATAAAGCGACACGTGCGAATGCTGTTTCATAGGAATTTGGTGGGCGTCCTAAGATTACATATGATGGCATGAATATAACCAACGTTTGAGGCTTGCAGTGCAATGTGGGTACGAAAGCTTAGTGGGATCCATCAAAGTCACACACTGGACTCCCTTTAATGCCTAGTTTTCAGAAATGCCTGCGTTTAGTAAATCTTCCTGGGGGTGCGACTGGGGTGTGGGGGAGAGGTAGGCCGAGTCTGGGGCCTAATACTGCAGCTGCCAACATCACCAAAGTAGGTTGATATTGATGATGAAAATTTTATGTCTACATGTTGCATTTTGGGTCTTTTCTTCTCGCAGGCACTAGAACTTGGAGGGTGTTAGGCAATTGTTTTTAATCCAGTTGCTGATGTCCATCGTGCACCTGTGGAAGTTGGCCTTCATGGTGGAGGGGTCTTTTGAAAATGAGAGGGTCATCAGCAAGGCATCGTAGGACCTCAAAGCTTTAGAATCCGCCATCAACTCTCACCACCACCTCTTCGGATCCACCAGGAAAACCGCCCTGCAGAACTGTATCAACACCACTGCACACAATACCAAAAAGCTCTTTGCTGTGATCAACGAGTTCGCCAAACCCCAATCAGAAGCTGCAAACATCCCTCCATCTCAGGACCTCTGCGAGAAACTAGCCACCTTCTTCCAAAACCCTCCAAACCCACCTACAACCATCCAGCCCAGATCCCCCGGACCTCTGCAGATTCTGCACTGCTGGGCCACCCTCACCATGGACGAGACTCGCTTCATCATGAGTAGCATCTACTCTGGAGCCCCTATGGATCCTTGTCCCCACCTCATTTTCAACAAAGCCAAAACCTCCACCGCACTCGAGCTCCGCCACACCCTCAACTGCTCCTTGGAGATGGATACCTTCTCAAAGACTGGAAGCATGCTGAAATCCGACCGCAACTGAAAAAATCCACGGCCAACCCTCTGGATCTCAAGAACTACCACCCCATCTTTCTACTGCCTTCCCCAGCTAAAGTCATTGAAAAGGCGATCAGTGCACAGCTCCGCAAACATTTTGATAATAATAACATCCTCGACATCTCCCAATTGGGCTTCAAGAGGAACCACAGCATGAAGACCGCCCTCCTCGCCACCACAGATGACATCTGCTCACTCCTCAACTGTGGCCAAACAGTAGTCTCATGCTACTGGACCTCTCAGCTGTTTTCGACACAGACTCCAACCACACTCTCCGCTCCAGATTCCAGTCAACTGGCATCCACGGCAAGGCCCTACAGTGGATATGCTCCTTTCTGTCCGGCACAACACAGAGAGTCAGACTCCAACCCTCCATGTCGGAACCTACAGAGATCAGCTGCATAGTGCCCCAGGGCTTCTTTATGAACCACACACTCTTCAACATCTACAAGGCTTCACTTGCTTCCATCGTCAGAAGCCACAGACTGAACATCATCTCCTATGCTGATTACACCCAGCTGATCTTCTCAGTGACTGAAAACCCTACACCTGCCAAGATGAATTGCTGCAATGGGATGGAAGCCATAGCAGCCTGGATGAAGGAGAGCTGCCTCAAGCTCAACTCAGACAAGACTGAGATCCTCATCCTGGGATCCTCCACATCCACCTGGGATGACTCATGGTGGCCTGTGACACTCAGCACCCCCCACCGCAACAAACCCCACACGTAGCCTCAGCTTCATCCGGGATTCATCTCTCACTATGACCCACCAATTCAGTTATGTCGCATCCTCCTGTTTACACACTCTGACTTCTCTGAAAAATCTTCAAATGGTTACCAAATGACTGCCGCAAGACCATAACCACACCCTGGCCTCCAGCAGGCTCGACTATGGCAATGCCGTCTACACCGGCACCACCCTGAAGAAACTACAGCACAGAATTACTCCGCCAGACTCATCTTGAGCAGCCCCGCCTCAAACACATCACAAAACACCTGAAAGACCTCCACTGCCTTGCCGTTGTGAAAATGATTAATTTCAAACTCCTCATCCACACATACAAGGCTCTCCAAGACATAGGACCCACCTACAGAAACCACTGCATCACTTTCTGCTACCCTGCCAGACCTCTCTGCGCTACTCAAAAGGCACCAGCCACTGTACCCAGCATATGAAAGATGTCAGTTGGAGGAAGATCCTTCGCCTATCTCACAGCAACGAGCTGGAACACCCTGCCTCATCACCTCAGGCAGTCACCATCATTACCTCCATTCAGGAAGGACCTTAAGAACTGGCTCTTCGACTGATTCACAGAGGTCCGAACCCCCAAAGCGCCTTGAGACCCTGATGTGAGTAGTTGCGCTTTTCAAAGATTAATTGAATTGAATGGATATGATGTTCATTGCTTGGGGTCTGACAATGTTGGCCAAGGGGTTCATATAGATGTTGAACAGTGTGGGGCTGAGGGATGAGCAGATGATGTCTTTGGGTCCTAAGGTGAAAGGAGGTAGAGAGATTCTCTGGGTTATTCTGGTAAGGAAGGTGGCAATCCACTTAAGGGTATTTCCTTGGACTCCAATGTGATGTAGCTTCTTGATAAGGGTGTGATGGCATACAGTATTGAATGCTGCTGAGAGATCGAGGAGTATCAGGCCTGCCATTTCTTCTTTCAGGAAGCTTCTGATGTCATCACTGTCAGTGATTAGGGTAGTTTCAGTGCTTTGGTTCATGTGGAATCTAGATTGGGAGGGGTCCAGGAGGTTGTTGATTTCCAGGTATTGCATGAGCTGGCAGTTAATGTCTTTTTTGAGTACTTCAGTGGGAAAGGGGAGCAGCAATATGGAGCCATAGTTCTGGAGATTGTTGAGGTAAGCGGAAGGTTACTTGGGGAAGGGTGTGAAGTCTTGGTGTTTCTATCTTTCAGGGAGGGGGGTTGTGGTTATGGATGAGTTGAAGATAGTGTTGAGCCTGGTGTTGATTATCTTGCTTCTGAGGTTGAAAATGTGGTGGGGACAGGGGTCAGTAGGTTCTCCTGTGTAGACAGAGTTCATGATGCTTTTGTGTTCTGTGTGGTGAGCTGGTCCCAGGCAGTGAACAGGTGGACAGATACTGCATTAGGGATGGTATCCATAGGAATGAGGAGGCTGAGGGTGTAGGCAACTGTGGGTTTTGGTTTGAGGTTTTTGTACATAATGGGGATCTTATCATGTAAGAAGTCCACCTTGAGAGTTGCAGAATTCCTAAGAAGGGGTGATGGTGTTTCAGTGGTTAGAGAACTGTTTCATGATGTTGAAGCTTTCCTTCCTGTGGTTAGAGCTGTTTTCGGTGCTGTTGACTAAGGTGTTCCTTTTTGTCTATCTCACTAGTTGGTGGTGTTGGTTGAGGGACAACTTGAAAGTGGCTCAGTCGGTGGGCTCCTTGCTAATGTGCCATGTCCTTTCTAGTCACTTGCAGTTGCATTTCATGATTGTCAGTTCTGTGGTACACCAACTGGCTTTTTGGTGGGTCTCTTGAGATTGGTGTTCTTGATGGGGTACTCTGTAGATACAGGTGGATTCTGGCGTGCTCGTGGAGGTTTTCTTCCCACCTTGAGTTTAGACTGGTAAGACAACATACCTCAACTTTACCACTAGAGGTCGACTAGATCTTTGGACTAGGCGAAGAGTGTAGCAGTCACATTCATTCAATGACAAATCCATGACATTATATCATAAACAATTATAAATACTATGAAAAGTTTAACAATAAATAAAACTCCAAATTGAATAAAGTATCAAGGCTTTATTTCAATCCCAAAATCAAAGTCACGTACATGGTGTGCAAAACTAAATTATAAACATTTATGAACATCACAGACTAACCAAAATGTCTAAAGAGATTCAGCCAAATAAACATCAATACTGTTAAACATTCCAAGAGAATAACACAGATTGGCAACAACACAATATGCCCTTGACTATCACATCTCAAAGCAGATGATGGTGACATCAATTAACTATCAAAATACACTTTTTATCAATCAATTCTCTGAGATGGGCCATCCTTGTTCTAACACGAAGTCAGACTGGCATGTGTGGGAATTGGCTAACACATGCAGGCAAAAGCAAAAGAAGAGACAAAAATAATTTGAAAAAAAAACATCTAGCTAGGGTTACTTTCTATAAACATATGCTGGTGTAATTCTCTGAGCTGAAAATGAAACAAGAAACCACATTTAGTTATACCTCTTCTCATGGGACAGCAGACAGAAATACTTTGTCAGCAAGAATGGTCACTTTCTCCCAATATCAGTTTACAGTAGCATTAGGACAGTACAGAACACGGGCTGCACATAGGACAAGTCTGCAGTTCAAAATTTGTTGGACATATTAGTACTGAACAGCATAAATGAACAGGGCAATTAAGACTAAGAGGAAACTCATCATGGGAATTGGAGAAGATAGAAAATGACAGCAGCAGATTTAAGACAGGAGTAGAAGGATTCTGCCAGAGTTCTGGACAGACTCAAGGCTGAAGTAGACTCAAACAAACTAACTCCCAGTTTCCAAAATTCCTCACTAATTAGAAAAATCCATGACCCATTCATTGGACCTTCAAGTGAGCTCATTTCTACGTAGAAGATTCAGCGTCCAGTGGTTGTAGATGGCACCATCAAGTTTGCAACTATTCTGGATTTTCTCAGCAAAAGTGCATTGTCATTTCAATGATTTCACACAGTTCCAACAAAATATTACTTTTCCTAGTTGTTTGCAACTTCAAGATCCTCTCTCACGCTACACAAAGTGAACTAAGCAATTTGTTACATAATTACTACAAATTTCCTGTCTTGTTCAACAGTTAGAAGAAATATTGTTACATAGTAAATACTGAAACATGTTATTTGCCTTCAATACAATAGGACATTCAACATAAAATCAACAACCTAGGGAAATGATTCAGGTCAGAGGAAACGCAATAAACAAATCACTTTTCTCTACCGCTGCAAGATTAATATTTCAGACCTAATAAAAAAAATCTTAATGCACATTAATACAATTAATTCATGAATAAACCTAATGCACACCTTACAATTCAATTCAAATATGCAAAACAAATTATTTAATTGCAAATATTATTCATGGCAAGGTTAGGACAAATCAAAATGTGTGTTTTTAATTCCGCACACATGTAACTCATGTTAATAAAATCCATTAAATCAATGTAAGTACGATTAATTCATGTTCATTTAATACTTCAATTTAGATATTTATCTTAATAAAAAACACCCTTAGCATTAACTCATTTAGTACTTCATTTAATATAAAGGCAAAATATCTTTCATGTTAAGTGTGATGTCAAATTCGAATGGCGGACCCAATGGTCCATCATAATTCAAACATACACAACTTACATTTCTACATTTCTTTCTCTTATGCCTTTTAAATGAAGGTTAATTAGTCACTATATGCTAACTCCTATGCCATTAATATATTAATAAATGTTGATCTCTCTCAGTCCCTCCTCTGATGGCAATCTATGCTATCACAAAATAACATTTTTATTTACAATTAAACAAATCAAAACCTTGTAGTTTGATAATGCATAGATCTAGGCTGTGATAATTGTGAATTATCTTAATTGACTGATAATACCTGTTTCTCATATTCTCTATTTCCATCTTTTCCCTGTCAATTATGTATTCTTTATCGTTTTCAAAAATTGTAAGCCTTGGAAAATCCAGTGCACGAATTGTGCACCCTGTCACAATCAATGAAGGTTCCAGGATCATTCTTACAAATCTATTTCGTAGATCCCCAAACCAAGATACTACCTTTGAGAATCCTTCACCTATTGTCTCCCAAACATTTGTCTGCTTCAGGTCATTTAAGTCGTTCTTCTGACTTGTGACATTAATTCGATATCTCTAACTGTTGTTGGGAGTGTAGTACAGCAGTGCAGTGCAAAGCAGTGCTTTGACTTTCAAAACTTGACAGACTCAGCCTTCCTTTGCGGAAAGGATGTCTAATGCAAGGCGATTGTGCAAAATTTTAGACCTTGTCACAACTATTTTTGTGTCCATTAGGAGCATTGCACATCAAAATTCAGTTGACATCTTACAATCATTGATACCTTCATTATTTTTATGTCATTCAAGAACACACCCATTGATGGAATAAAAGCTTCAAAAAGATCTCCTTTAATCTCTGAACCACTTGCTCCTCTTTTAAATCTCACTTTTAATCTTTCAATCCTTGCTGGATGGTTAATATTGTCTACATGGAAGATTTTCAGAAAAATCACTCCTAAACAACATGTGCCATACCAACCTTTCGGTAACTTGTAATAAGCGTTTTTACCACAGATGTAATATACATCAGGCGCAGCGGGGTCTTGTCCCATAGATTCTTAAACAAAAATGCATGTCTGCATTCACTTGTTTCCACAAACTTATTGTCAGTTTTTTATTGTGACCTGTTAGAAATGGGGTCTTTGGTTGGAAGTCAAGTTACCCCCGGTCCAAGCAAGAACCCTCACTCTAGCCAGGGTAAAAGAGAATCACCATCAGCTAACCCCTGCTTACCCCCTTGATAGCTTGGCACGAGCATTAGGCTTAACTTCAGAGTGCTAGGTGTAAACTATTTGTACCAACACACACAATAACTCAATGCAAAACACTACAAAATGACACAACACGGGTTTAGAAAAACTGAAAATATTTATCTAAACAAAACAAGATCAAAACGACAAAAATCCACAATACACAAGCCAAGTTATCACTAAAAATGCAAAAAAAGTCTTCATGTAATTTTAAACACAACACTAATGCTGTTAGCATGAAAATGTACCTTGGGTGCGTTAAAAACAACCCCACACGGGCGAGTTTGTGTCAATTACACTCACGACCAAGACCTTGTGTCATTTCTCCTTTAGTTGGGTGGGCGTGCGTTGTTTCTTCTCTCCGCAGGAGAGCGATCAGTCAATCTGGTCAACACTCTCGGGTCCGGGCAGGCCTTGGGTAATTTTTACACGCCCAGCGGTGTTTGCGTCAGAAATTCAGCCGCACGATGGTCCGCAAACCACCCAGTGAGGTTTGCGATCTCACCAGCCTTAGTCAGCGATGCTGCGTGTCGTTTCCCCAGCTCCGGGCGTCGATCTTCCGGTTGCGTTTCAGGCGAGCGTCGATTTTCAGCCGGCACGCCATTTTTTCAGCCGCAGAACGGAGTTGTGTTGATCTTTTCCCCGCACGGCAGTCGGTGCGTCGATTTCTCACTCTTAGGCTGCCAGCTTCTCCTTTCAGTGTCCCAGGAACTGGATGGGCACCATTTGGCAAAGTAGGAGTCTCCAGAGACTCCAGGTGCTGGCAGAAAGAAGTCTTTGCTGTCCATGAGACTTCAAACAACAGGAGGCAAGCTCTAATCAAGCCTTTGGAGAGTTCTTCACAAGAAGGAAGGCAACAGAAGGTCCAGACTTTGTCCTCTAGCACAGGCAGAAGCAGCAACTGCAGGATAGCTCCACAAAGCGCAGTCACAGGCAGGGCAGATCTTCTTCCTCAGCTCTTCAGCTCTTCTCCAGGCAGAGGTTCCTCTTGGTTTCCAGAAGTGATCTAAAGTCTGTGGTTTTGGGTGCTCTTCTTTTACCCATTTTGTCCTTTGAAGTAGGCCTACTTCAAAAGAAAGTCTCTCTTCATTGGAAATCTTGCCTTGCCCAGGCCCCAGACACACACCAGGGGGTTGGAGACAGCATTGTGTGAGGGCGGGCACAGACCTTTCAGGTGTGAGTGACCACTCCTCTCCTCCCTCCTAGCACAGATGGCTTATCAGGAAATTCAGACTACACCCCAGCTCCCTTTGTGTCACTGTCTAGAGAGAGGTGCAACTGTCAAACTGACCCAGACAGGGAATCCACAAACAGGCAGAGTCACAGAAATGGTTTAAGCAAGAAAATGCTCACTTTCTAAAAGTGGCATTTTCAAACACACAATCTTAAAATCAACTTTACTAAAAGATGTATAATTAAATTATGAGCTCAGAGACACCAAACTCCATATATCCATCAGCTCCCACAGGGAATCTACATTTTAAATCAGATTTAAAGGTAGCCCCCATGTTAACCTATGAGAGGGGCGGGCCTTGCAACAGTGAAAAAAATGAATTTAGCAATATTTCACTGTCAGGACATAAAAAACACATTATTATATGCCCTACCTTAACCATGCACTGCACCCTGCCCTTTGGGGCTACCTAGGGCCTACCTTAGGGGTGTTTTACATGTAAGAAAGGGGAAGGTTTAGACCTGGCAAGTGGATACAATTGCCAAGTCGAATTTACAGTTAAAACTGCACACACAGACACTGCAGTGGCAGGTCTGAGACATGATTACAGAACTACTTATGGGGGTGGCACAACCAGTGCTGCAGGCCCACTAGTAGCATTTGATTTACAGACCCTGTGCACCTCTATTGCACTTTACTAGGGACTTACTAGTAACTCAAATGAGCCAATCATGGATAAGTCAATTACGTACATATTTTATACAGGAGCACTTACACTTTAGAACTGGATAGCAGTGGTAAAGTTCCCAGAGTAAAAAAAAAAAAAACAGTCCAGCACACATCAACAACCTGGGAAACAGAGGCAAAAAGTTAGGGGAGACCACGCCAAGGATGAAAAGTCTAACAGTGGTGTTTGTGTCCAGTTCTCACAAGGAATTGATGCCACATTCCTGTTGACTGAGCCCTGATTATTTAACTGACATAATGTTGCACAATTTGATATTCTTGGTTGGTGTGTAGTGTGAGACAACTTCTGCAAATCACACAGGCCAGTTCTTTAGAATTTCTCAGATTTCCACAAGATTGAACGAGGGAATTGGTGTAGATGAGGCACATGGTCATCCACTTCTGTTTCACGTTGACACTTAGAAAACAAAGAGTAGGTACAGCACCATTTAATCAACAGCTGGAGACTCATTCGAAATTTTGTTCCTCATTACTAAAACCTTACAATTACAAAATTTAGACATAGGCCCTCATTAGAACATTGGTGGTAAATCCCGCCTACCGCCACGATGACGGCCTCCAAAAGACCGTCGCCGTGGCTACCTACAGTCCACATATTATGACCGTAGCCGGAATTCTGCCAGACCATGACACATGATACCGTCTGGCGGTGTTCTGCTGGCAGACACTGCTGCTGACAGCAGAGCCACGTCTTCTGCTGGAGGACCCCCTGCAAGCAGGTAAGTCAGGTTCTCCAACAGGGGAGAGGGGTGTTGCGTGTGTGTGGGGGGCATGTGTGATTGTTTTTGTATCCATGCATGCGGGTGTGTGGAATGCGTGTGTGCATGAATGGGTGTGAGTGTACGTGTCTGTTGTGTCGTGTGAATGCGTGTGTGCTTTTATGTATGTTAGTGTGTGTTGCGGTATGTGTGTATGAATGTATGCATGTGTGGGTGGATATGGGTATGTGTGTGTGTATGAGTGTGTATGTCTGCACGTGTAGGTATGTGTATGTCAGGGGTCTGAAGGGAGAGGGGGCGGGGGAGACCCCTATCAGTAACAATGATGGAATTCCCTGGAACTGATAGTGCCTACTGCCATGGTTTTCGTGGCAGTAAGATGCAACGAAAACCATGGCGGTAGGCGGGGTCATAATCCTGAGGGTGGGATTGTGGTAGCCTCTTGGCTGGAGACCAAAGTCTCTAGCCCGGCGGCTGTTACCGCCCTGGTGGACGGAATGGGACATTGGCGGTTTGGCTTGACCAATGCCATATTTTGGGGAAAGGTACCGCCAGCCCGTTGGCAGTACCTTTCTCCAAAATAACGCTGTGCGCCAGTGTTGTAATGAGAGCCATAGTGTTTTTATCTTCTTATGATGCATGAATTAAAGTGAAGGTTCCTGGTGGAATTTCTGTGATGTTTACTTTCCTGCACATTTCTTTGAGCCGGTGCATAGATTTTTTCCAATTGTTATTTAATCAAATGTAATGGCTTTAAGATAGAAAAAGGGTTGATTTCTTTTAATAGAGAATTCTATCCTTCTCTAGTTATATTTCTGCATTTGGCTTCTAAATGATGTTTTTTATCTGCTGTAAGTGCTTCAGCAAAGTCATGTACTATAGAAGAGAATTAGCATACATGCTGGACTGCTAAATGGAAATAGTTGTGTTGTTAATCTGAATTTCAGGACCCTCATAAACCTACACAGCCTTTGTTGAAGGTGATGTCTCTCACAACAGGCAGTTTCAATGTTGTATCCAAAATACAGCATCCAAAACATAAGCACTATGGAATGTGAAAACTGTGCAGCTGGCTGCCATCATCTTCTAGAGCACACACATGACACTATCACAGGCCTGCCAGCACAGGGTTTATACGTTACGTTGAAGCAAAGCTTTACTCAAGTGGCGCCTCTAGGCACCACATTCATATTAAAACAGAAAAAGGTCTGTTTACTATTATCAATAAGAAAAACGATATGTTGTCACCATTACTCAAAGTATATGTTCCAGATGTGGACAGTAGCCATGATTCAACTAAAGAGTGTGCTTGGTGTACCCCTCAACACACCACAACCAGACTCTGCATTTTGTCAGTCAGTCACAAGGCCGAAGCCTCAGTCCATATGAAGGAATTGATGTGCGTGCTGGCTAAAAATTCAGAATACTTGATAAACTGCAGCTGGCCTCAGGCCAGGGGACTTGTATGTATTGCAATGCAGGAGACATTCCTGTTATAACAGATGTTGACAATTAATTTCCAGCAGGAGGGTCAGGACATTAGATTTCCCAAGTGGAATCCTTTGAGCAGAATAATGCCCATTTTGAGTGCTTGAAGATGATAATAGGCGTTACTAAAATGACTTGCTTAGAGAGGTAACCAGATTATTAAAGTAGTGAGCTGTCTAGTGCTTGATCAAGCATGAGTGGGATTAGGCCATGAAGAACAACGCAGCATGGTGGACCCAAACGTTAGGGCTATTGTAAGAAATGGCCATTTTTTCAGGATTATCCCCAAACTTCTTGCATCTGACCTCCTGTTTTTGACTGTGTGCGGCATTTAGTTTTACTGGTTTTAGGATTGTGGGCACTTTACCACTGCTAACCAGTGCTAAAGTGCAAGTGCTCCCTGTGTAGATTGTAGTGCATATTGGTTTGTCCGTATATGGCATATCTGAGTTACTAGTATGTCCCTAGTAAACTAGACTATGTGTGCTCATGGCCTATAAATCAAATGCTACTGTTGGTCCTGCAGCACTGATTATTCTACCCACATGAGTATCTCTGCAAACAAGTCTCAGGCCTGCCATTGCAGTGTCTGTGTGTGCAGTTATAAACTTCCATTTGGAACTGGCAAATGCACCCACTTGCCAGGGCCAAACCTTCCCTTTTACTACATAGAAGTAACCCCTAAAGTAGGCCCAAGGTAGCCCCAGGGGCATGTGTAGTGTATTTAAAAGGTAGAACATGTGCTGGTGTATGTTACATGTCAAAATAGTGAAGTACTGCAAATTTTGCCTTTCAGTATGGCAAACTTATCTCTCCCATAGCATAATATGGGGATTGTCCTGAAATAATGTTTAAGTGTAGTTTCCCATTGGGAATAGATAGAGATGTGGAGTATGGGGTCTCTGAACTCCCAATTTAAAAATACATCTTTTGGTAAAAAAGGTTTTTGAACTGTGAGTTTGAAAATGCCACTATTAGACAGTAGTCATTTTCTTGGTTAACATTTAGTACCTCTGCCTGGTAGCTGAATAAATTTCTGGGTCAGGATGGCAGTTGGGCTGTTTGCGCATTTTATCTAGACAGTCACATAAAGGTAACTGAGGTTTGCCCTGCATGCCCTAATGGCCCGTCACCAGGCTGATTGGTGTTTCTGAGCTACAGTTGTGGGAGGAGCTGACACTTGCACCTGAATAGGGCTCTGCCTGTCCTCACACAAAGCATTCTCCAGTCCCCTGGAGTGTGTCTGGGGCTAGGACACCGAACATTGGGGTCTTGTACAATACAAAAAACTATCACTGAAGTCAGAAAGTAGTATAAGTAATGGTCCTCTGACACCACATAGTTAGAATCCTTCTGGACTGAGGACATTCTGCCAGGAATAAGAGCTGGATATTGTAGGAGAGACTATCACTCTGCCTGTTGCTTTGTTGTGCTGGCCTGCTGCTTGGCGCTTCTGTCCTGGAGTGAAAGGACTGGGCTTGGCCTTCTACATCCTACTTCCAAAGGTTCTCCAAGGGCTTGGACTGAGCTTGCCTGCTCTTAAGAAGTCTCAGGGACAATAAGGACTTCACCTGCCAGCACCTGGGCTCCCTTGCTGGGTGTGCTAAGTTGCCAAGTGGTGCTAAATCCAGTTCTTTGGCCCTTGGGAGTGAGTTCTGGTGCAAGACAAAAGAAATTAGGGGATCTACTTCCAGAACAACTTCAGAACTAGTGCCGCTCTCCAACTCCATGCTCTTAACTGCTCCGGAGCCATGGCCCCCACAGAGTGCAACAACTGCAACCTATAACCCAGGCCTGATGCGACTGCAGCACCTCAAAAGTCCCACCACAGCATAAGACCAAAGTGGCATGACACCGATGTTCATGTCACCCAACTCTGACTCTGCTGCAGCACCCATTGCCCCGTGGTGTGCTTGTGACACCACCAAGTTTACACTTCGTGTCTTGATCAGCTGGATTAATCAACCCCGCCCTGTCGTGGGGAACCGACTGTTCGCCGCCATTGCTGCATCCACCTCCTCTGCTACCATAAGCAACTGACACCTCACCTCCCCTACTTAACACTACGGAACTGATGCCTCACCTTCCTGGTGGCAGTAAGGAACCAACACCACATTGGTTCCAGCTACGCCTCACATCCCCAGCTCCGTGCAATGTCTTTGTTTCCTCATTGTTTTCCAGGGTACTGTAACTGGGTCTATACAGCCTACGGGTGTCACCAGAGTGTTGGAAGCGAAACCATCAAGCCATTTTGAGAGCTATTGTGTTTCTAAGAGCTATACTATATTAAGGCCCTCAATTCAACCTTGGCGGGTGGCAACTGCTGCCCGCTTGCTTGAAACCGCCGAGCGGCCGCACTCCTGCACTCCCGTGGGCCTATTTGGAGATCCCCGCTGGGCCGGTGGGCGGAAACCTGGTTTCCGCCCAGCAGGGATCTCGACCGCAACACGAGAGTTGGCTCCAAATGGAGCCGGCGGTGTTGCGGCTGTGCGACGGGTGCAGTTGCACCCATCGCGCTTTTCACTGTCTGCTATGCAGACAGTAAAAAGCTGCATGGGGCCGTGGCAGGGGCCCCCAGGGGCTCCGCGACTCCCCTTTCTGCCAGCCTTTTCATGGCGGTCCAAACCGCCATGAAAAGGCTGGCAGGAGGGAGACTCGTAATCCCCTGGGCAGCGCTGCATGCAGCGCTGCCCTGGGGGATTTCAACCGCCGGACTAAAGTGGCGGGAAACCGGCGGTGCGACCGCAGCGCTTCCACCGCAGTTGTAATTCCCCAGGAAACACCACCAGCCTGTTGGCGGTGCTTCCGTCAAAAGGGTTGTAATGACCCCCTTAATCTTTGAAAATGTGTAATGTGTATCTTTACTTGTATATTTTAGATTTTTGTTGTTTTGTCTTGTTTTACTCAGATAAATATTGGCTATTTTTCTAAACTGGTGTGGAGAACCTTTGTGGTGTTTTTACTATGTTACTGTACAAATACTTTTCACATTGCTTCTGAGATAAGCCTAACTGCCAAGCAACCAAAGGAGGTGAGCAGAGGTCATCTTAGCTTTGTGACTTCCTTACCATGACTAGAGTTAGGGTCCCTATTTGGACAGAGTGCAAACCACGGCCAACTAGGGTACCCCATTTCTTACAACAATCAATGCAAAGCCTTGAAGGACAAAGGTGCCTGAAATGACTGCAGAAAATGAAGAACTTGTTTGTGTGCACACGTTTATAATTGTCCCTGTCAGTGTGAGTTGATGTGCAGTGATATGACTTATCCTGCAAATGTGGGAGCTGCAGGTAGTTGGAGATCCAAGACTGTGGCACCTCCTAAGCAGCAACAAAAACTGTGTGCTGGCAGGCTAAATCTGAGAGACACCGGTCAACAGAATTCTATAATATAAATGCATGGTGTTCCAATTTAATGTTGATTAGTAAAACCTTACATTGGCACTTCATGAGCAGCTAACCAAGGACAGGAGAGCAGAGTTGGGCATGAGACTCAGACCTTAAATAGTCAACAACATTCACAATAAGACACTGTCAATCCCTGTGCTTGTTCTTAGTGAAAAAAAAGAAAAAAGAATGCAACATACATTAATTTTGGTTCAGCTACAGGTTTCTACTATCCCACCTATGAGCTTTGATCAAATGCTACACTATCTACAGTGAAATGGTAGGGAACCCTCATATCCTCAGTGACTTATCATTGATAATCCGTCATAGGCAATGATTTGACAAGGTGTGAGTTACGTATGTGATCACCATTTGGGGTAACCTGCTAGTTATTTCATTTATTTCCTGATTAAAAGAATTCAGGCCCTCATTACAACTCTGGCAGTTGGTATAAAAGTGGCAGTATAACCGCCAACAGGCTTGCAGTAATTATTGCCAAATGATGACCATGGCGGATAGATCTCCAATAGACAGCCACTTTACCACACCGACCGCCAGGGCGGAAACAACAGCCACCACGGCGGTAGCCGCCTACAGCCAGGCAGAAGTCAATGTTCCGCCCTCCGTATTATGACATGCCAATCTACCACCCTTTCCGGGGCTGTACCAACAACATCAAAAGCCTGGCAGAAACACAGCACAGAAGTGAAAGGACTCACCATTGGAGACACAGGGAACAACCACGCCACCATGGAGCCCAAGCTGCAAGTCTTCTACATGGTCATCTATGTGCTGCTCCACCACGAACACCAACAACGGCGAAGACGATGACGGTGAGTACAGCCGCCTAGCACACAAGGGAGGGAGGGAGGAAAACAACAGTGACACACACACTCACCACACATACCCGACATACACACCCCATACACACAACTAGATGCACAAGAAAACAAGTTATTCCCTGTAAATCGGCTGAATAATACAAGGACAAAACAAATTTACTTAAGTGAGTGTAATAAGATCAACACAGTATAAATAATAATTTAGCCAATGTAACAGATATTTACAAATGTATAGTTCAAGGGACACTGCCCAATTCTCAGTTTGTGTAGGTCACATGGTCACAGGCCAATGTCCAAGGCCCCTCTTGTCACCTGCATCAACACAGAGAGAACACTGCAGGGGAATCAGTTGGTAAATAGGCAGGCACCTCAGCTGGATGGGGGGAGCAACCTTAGCCGGGAGATGAAACAAGACCACTGGTTCAGGAGGGGGTAACATGTCCTGTGTATTGTCCTGGAGAGTGCAAGGCCACAAGTGGGTGATTTGCCCACATGCTCTGGAGGGGGCAACATGCCCTGTGCTTGGTCCTGGGGAGTGCAAAGCCACAGTCTGTCAAGTGGGTGATTTGCCTACATGCTCTGGAGGGGGCATCGTGCCCTGTGCTTGGTCCTGGGGAGTGCAAGGCCACAGTCTCTCAAGTGTGGCATTTGCCCACATGCTCTGGAGGGGGCAACATGCCCTGTGCTTGGTCCTGCAGAGTGCAAGGTCACAGTTTCTTAATTGGGTGATTTGCCCACATACTCTGAAGGGGGCAACATGCCCTGTGCTTGGTCCTGGTGAGTGCAAGACCACAGTCTCTCCAGTGGGTGATTTGCCCACATGCTCTGGAGGGGGCAACATGCCCTGTACTTGATCCTGGGGAGTGCAAGGCCACAGTCTCTCAATTGGGTGATTTGCCCACATGCTCTGGAGGGGGCATTGTGCCCTGTAATCTTGATCGTGGGGGTTCTGGGGTAGTGTGTGTCTTACCCACTGGTTCTGGAGGGGGCATTGTGCCCTGTGCTCTTGATCCTGGGGAGTACAAGGTCACTGTCTCTCAGGTGGGTGTCATAAACACTGGCTTTGCAGGGGGCAGCACGCACAGCAGCCCATGGAGGCAGGATTACATACCGTCCGCCGGCAGTGACAGCTGCACACTGGAGGTGGTGGTGCTTGTGCTGCTGTTGGGGAGATGCTCCTGCCCATCCCCTGCAGCCTTGGACGGCTGCCCACTAGGGGTGGTGGTGCTGTTGGTGGGGGGAGGCTCCTGCCCTTCCCCTGCAGTCTGGGACGGAAGCACAACCATGGAAGGTGGTGGGGGCCCTGTCACAGTTCCTGCCCCATGCCCCTTGCCCTTTCTGCCTGATGGTGCTGGCTCCTTGCTCTTTTTGGCAGCTGGGGAAGGCTCCTTAGTCTTCCTGGCAGCAGCTGGGGCAGGCTCCTTAGTCTTCCTGGCAGCAGCTGGGGCAGGCTCCTTTTCCTTGAGGCTGCCTGGTGCAGGCTCCTTAACCCTCAGGACATGTGCCTTGGATCCTTTCCCACCACGAGTGGGTATGGTAACAACTAGGCCCGTGGACTGGGTGGCTCAGGTGCTTGGCTGGGTTTTTGCCACCCTGGCCAGACATGCATGACGTGAGGGGTAGGGGTAGGAAAGATTCCAAGTTGGGCAAGGAAAAGCTTTTTAGGGACTTTGGGGTGGGAAGAGGGAGAAGTTATAGGAGTGGAGGAAGAGGGAGTGGTTGTAGGGGGTGTCTGTCTAGTGCTTTTGGGTGCAGGTCCATTGACTGTATGCTGTTGTGAGGTGTATGGCTGTTGGGTGTCTGAGTGCTTGTGTTTGTGTACCTTAGGATGCGGGGACAGACACAGTGGTACAGGACACCAGCCTGCCAGTGAGGTGTGGGTTCTGCTAGCTGTGGTAGCGGATTATGGTGTAGTGCATGCAGGTGTGATTGTAGACAGAACTGGGAGGGAGGAGGAGGAGGAGGAGGGGGACACAGTGGAAATTGTGGATGTTGGTATGTCTGCATCTGGATGGTGTTTGTGTGACTGCCTGTGGGATAAAGTGTGGTGCTTGTGTTTGCCTGAACCACTCTTGTGTGTTGTCTTGTGTGCACGCTCATCTGCCTGTGTGCTTGGGATAGGTTGGGGTTGAGGAGTATGGGATTGGGAAGAGTAGGTTGGAGGGGGAAGGGTGGAAACAGGGACAATGGTTGCCATCAGAGAGGAGGCCAGAGCCTGGATTGATCTCTGTTTGGCCGCCACTCCAGTATGAATGCCCTCCAGGAATGCATTAGCCTGTTGTATATGAGCTGTCAGCCCCTGGATGGCATTCACAATGGTTGACTGCCCTACAGAGATGGATCTCAGGAGGTCAATAGCGTCCTCACTCAGGGCAGCAGGGCTTACTGGGGCAGGGTCTGAGGTGCCTGGGGTGAAGGAGATGCCCAACCTCATGGGTGAGCGGGCACGGGCAACTCGATGAGGGGCTGCTGGAAGGGCGGTGCTAGTACGGGGTGGCGCGTTTACCTGTAGCTGGGGTGGTCACAGAGGTGTCTGCCACGACCAAGGAGCTTCCATGGGAGGTGGTATCTGTGTCTGAACTGTCCCCTCCAGTTTCCGCCGTGGTGCTCCCCTCCCCCTCAGTCCCACTGGCGCCTTTGGCATCGGTCAACTCTTGCTCCTGGGTCATGTGGGATGCAGCTCCCTCCATCGCCGGTGCCTCAGCTCCTCCGTCAGATGATGCTAATGCACATAAGTACAGGGTGACAAAAAAAGAAGGGGGTGGAAGAGACAAAGGATACAATTGGTCAATGGCTGCACCAACACCACCGTTGGCGTACACAGCACCCTCACACACAGGAAACAGCCCTAAGCACTATGCATTGCACTATCAGTGATATTGTTAGCCACCAAGGCATGGGGAGGGGCACACTCCGATAAAAGAGAGGGAGAGAGGGCCCCACTCAGCCTATCACCCCAAGGGGACAGGGCACAGTCTCACAGTGATAAAAAGTGAATAACCCCTGAGGGGAACACAGAACCTATCCTCCACTCAGCACACTACACAAACAAACACACCCACCAAAGATAAGTCTTGATAAAGGAAGTATCAAAAATATTATTTCATAATTAATCACATATAAAATACACAAATAGAATGCCTCATAAAACACAAATACTAAAAATAGTTCTAAAACCAATCAATTAACACCACATAAAATGGGAGATAAAACACAAGACAAATTCCCCAGTCTATCGTCTTATGCTGTCCAAAGTTTGGTATATACTGTCCAATTGATTTGTATATCCAATTTCCAAATCTATTTTAGGCAGTTCCAATTGGTCCAGCAATTCAACATGAGTTGATGCAGTTTGGTGGTCTCCCTAAATCTTTCCACCACCTTCTTCATAACAATGCAATATCCTCCCATCACATTTCTTGCATGACAGTGCATAACTAAAAGATAAACAGACAAATATACATGTAGATGACTACCCAAATTTCCTACAATCCCCATGGTTCTCAAACCCTCTTTTCACATGAAAATCCCTTAATCAAACCTCCCCATATTATATAAGCAAAAACATCAATTCACCCTTTTCCTGTGTCAAAACATCACATGGGAACATCCTGTTTTATTCAATCACTCATCTCATTAAAAACACATACTCATATCACCATCATAAAATCTCACCTGCACAAATTACATCATACAAACACGGCCTCACCAAATATCGTCAGATTTCTATTTTCATCCTGAAACGTCCTTTGTTTCGCTCTAGTCCGAGACACAGATCACTTCTATGTGGACAAAGCAATGGGATAAGCATTAGGATAAGCAATTGGATAAGCACTAGTCACAACCATGGAACTCAGTTATTCTGTAGTCCCACATTGTCTTTTTCTTTCTTAATCCAATATTCGTAAAATCACCTCTCCATGCAGTGCCCATTTTTAACACCCAATAGATAGTGTATATAAAAATAAAAAAACACAATAAAGTGATTAAAATGAACTATTTTGTCATGAACAATCACCCAATATAGCCCACACAGCGTACCGTGTATTCCCTTAATTCTTCAATTCATTTTAAAAGGGAACCGAGTATTAACACTCTGACTTTAAGTCTCCAGTCTATAGATAAAAAATGGGAATGAAAGTGCTTTCCTCACATAACAAACATAAATATACTATCACAGTTCCTCAATAGGGACGCTACCAAGTTCCTAAATGCAAACATTTTCTCCACCTTCAGTCCTAAACAGCCATCTTCTAGAATACTTTTTGGGGGATGCAACTTTCCAGCAATTCCAACTCTTAACTCTATGCTATTCCAGTCCCATTCTTACATAAGGCCATGTTACATACACATTTTAAATATAGGTCCAAGTTGTTTAATGCAGGGTGCTTAATCAATTATATCGCTCACACTCCACACTCCCCTGAATTGTAAAACAGCGGATGCACCTGGCATTCCAAATTGGAGGGGGTTCTATTTGTTATGTATCTCTCCTGCGTAATGCATAAACTGCCAAAGTCCCACATTAAAATGTACTCAACAGCAGATGGTTTCATTTCCCACCTGTCAAACGAGAACTTCACGTACACAAAAGCCCCCTTATTTAATCCAAACTCTCTCCTTTACAGCGGAACAATGTTTTTGTCCTCCTTTCAAAATAAAATCACAAACAGGCCCTGTGTTTCTACTTTATATTTAAAAATGGATGTGGTCTCAATCAATACCTCCGCAAATCGGGCTAGTTGTCCTTCTCCTTTTTTTCCCCCTCTCCCTATTTTTTCCCATGTCGCTTCCTGTATACTGTGTACTCATTTCCTCTTTTGGCAATAGAACTAGAACTGCCAACTATATTTTGTCGGTCCTTTTCCCCGCACCATATTGGATTCCCAAGACTCCTGTGTTCATTGTTAGCAGCTCTCATCCTCTATGTTCTCTCCTGTTGAAGGTCAGGTAGCAAGTGAGTAATCAGACAGAAGATGGCGGTCAAGTCAGTGGCGGTGCATACTGTCACTGCCAGCGTAGATCAACATTGGCCACTGTAACTCATAGGGCTCAATGTTGCCCAATGAGGAGTTGCACGGCGGTTCCCAACCGCCTCCTGCAACGTCACCCAACATCAGTGGAATTACCTCACTTCTACCTTTCCCTCCACACAGACCAGGAAGATGCCATTTCAGGGGTGGGGGGGGCAAGCCCTTGATAATTGCTGCATTCCTGTCTAAATTTGGACATACTGGACAATTCACACTGACCCATTACAAATTAACAGCATGCAATGTTCTGTTTTAGCCCGATTGTTCAGTTTGTGACCGGCTCCTCACTAGTTTGCCCCATAGACTGCTACCACTGTGTATGAATAGGAGATAGAGACATACCCCCGTGTACAGACCCCTGGTGAATTTGGCAACAGTGGAGGGCAGGCACATTATCCTCACCTATAGACTGGACAGGACCACAATCACAGAGCTGTGTGCCCAATTGGAGCCTGACCTAGCTGATATCCATTACCCCACTGTGATCCCCCCGCTTGTGCAAGTTCTATCTGTGCTCCATTTCCTGGCAATTGGTTATTTCCAAGTGACAGTGGACTTGGCAGCAGGAATGTCACAGTCAATGTTCTCAATTGTGCTGACAAGAGTGTTGGCTGCCCTGATTAAACACATGTGCAGCTACATTGTATTTCCCCAGGTAGAAGATTTGGCCACAGAGAAGGCCGAGTTCTATGCAATGGGACTTATCCCCCACATTATAGGGGTGATTGATGGTACACATATTGCATTTGTTCCCCCCATCAAAATGAACAGGTGTACAGAAATCGTAAGAGTTTCCACTTTATGAATGTACAGATGGTGTGCTTGGTGGACCAGTACACCTCCCACTCAATGCCATGTATTCTGGTTCTGTGCATGATGCCTTTGTCCTGTGGAATTGCAACATTCCAAATGTGATGGGTCAACTACAGAGGCACAGGGTGTGGCTAATAGGTGAGCCCTGGTCTCCATTCAGTATATGTTGGTGTATGGTGTGAGCAATATGGGATAGTTTTGGCTAAATGTTGCCCCTCAATATTTGCAGGTGACTCTGGTTACCCCAACCTATCTTGGCTGCTGACCCCTGTGAGGAATGTCAGGACAAGGGCAGAAGAATGTTACAATGAGGTACATGGGCAAAGCAGAAGGATTATAGAACATACCTTTGGCCTCCTGAAGGCCAGGTTCAGGTGCCTCCATCTACCAGGTGGATCCCTGTGCTACTCACCCAAGAAGGTCTGCCAAATAATAGTGGCATGCTGCATGCTGCACAACCTTACCCTGAAATGACATGTCCCTTTTCTGCAGAAGGAGGAGGCTGGAGATGGCTGTGTGGCTGCGGTGGACCCTGTGGACTGTGAGGATGAGGAGGCAGAGGATGAAGATGAGGACAACAAAACAGCAGTCATCGGACAGTACTTCCAATGAAACACAGGTAAGACAGTGTTACTTCACATTTCATTGTAATATTGCCCTCAATCAATGCAGTCTCCAACCTGCTGGTATGTGTCTGGGGCCTGGCCTGGTCAAGGCAGGATCTTGTGAAAAACAGAGACTTTCCTTTGAAGTTTGAATAATTCAAAGGCAGAAAGGGGTATAAGTAGTGGACCCAAAACCCCAGAGTTTTAGATTACTTCTGGAATAAAGAGCAACCTCTGCTAAGGAAAAGAGATGAAGAGTTGGAGGAGGAGTATTGCCCCTTTGCCTGTGACTGTGCTTGCTGGGTTGGCCTGTAGTTGCTGCTTCAGCTTGAGAGAGGACAAAGACTGGACTTTGTGGTATATTTCTGCTTGTGAAGAATCTCCAAGGGCTTGGATTGAGCACGCCTCCTGTTTTGAAGTCTCAGAGGCATCAAAGGCTTCCTCTGCCAGCACCTGGACTCTCTGCTGAGACTCCTACCCTGCCAAGTGGTGTCCCATCCAGTCCATGGGCCCTTGAAATGTGAAGCTGGTGGAAAAAGACAGAAATCCATGCACACACTGCCGTGCAGGGAAATTTGTGATACACCACCTGCAATGCGGCTGAAAAACAACGCGCCACCCACTTTGTGGCCAAAATCGATACTCCACCTGCATTACGACTGGGAGGTCGATGCATTGCGGCTGGAGAAACGACGCAACACCCGCTTGTGGCTGCTGATGTAAGCCCCACTCAGTGCAGTTTCCTGACACCGTGCGACCGGATTTCTCACGCATCATTGTTGGGCATCAAAAATCAACACAAGCCTGCGCTGATCCGAGGTGCCCATTTGGAAATCAATGCATCGCTCTCTAGCAGGAGAGAAAAACAACGCATCACTGACCCGACCGGAGTCGCAAATGAAGCACAGCCTCACTTACATGTAAGAAATTGACGCATTGCTGACTTTTCCAACACATGCTCACCCATGCGGCTTTTATTTATGAGGCAAACCAGGTACTTTGTGTAAAATCAACATTTCTGTTGTTTCCTATGGAGTAAGACACTTAGGCCCTCATTACAACCCTGGTGGTAAATCCCGCTTTCCGCCGTGCTGAAGACCGTCAACATACCATTACGGCGGCGGAATTCCGCTAAAGGTATTACAACCCACATCTCAGAATCCGCCACAATACAGACTCACACACAAGTCCACCACACCAAAGGTCAGTGATAAACTGGCGATACCAAAACCCACACCGCCATGCCAACAGGAATACGCCCACACTATCACGACCCACGAATCAACAAGGCGGACATTCAACCACGGTAATCCATTGGCGGTACACACCGCCGCACTCACAACACACACACACACTTACAAAACACAACTACATTGGACAATTTGAAATACACACACCTGATACACATACACACATCACACCCACACACTCATACCACTATAAAACACACACTCACATTACCTACAACCCCTTACAATGTAAAAATTGGAAGAAGGCCAGAGAGAGAGATTAGCAAACACAACACCATGCAGGGCTGTGAGTGTTGTCCATGCATTGGTTGAGCATGCAGGGCTTGACATTGGGATGAGTGAAATTTGATAGTGGGGTGTGTGGGAATTGGTGTTGCGATGGGAGTGAGGGTGAGGGTGGGGGTATGTGATGGCATGCAGGTAGGGGGGTACTAGTAGTAAAAAGTTGACTTACCAGAGTCCAGTCCTCTTCCTACTCCAGCAAGGCCCTCATGATGCATGATTGCCAAGACTTGTTCCTCCCATGTTGTTAGTTGTGGGAAAGGATGTGGGGGTCCACCGCCAGTCCTCTGTACAGTGAGTTGGTGTCTTGCTGCAATGGAACGTACCTTCCCCCGTAGGTCGTTCCACCTCTTCCTGATGTCATCCCTGGTTCTTGGTTGCTGTCCCGCGGCGTTGACCCTGTCCACAATTCTCCACCATAGTTCCATCTTCCTAGCTATTGATATCTGCTGCACCTGTGCTCCAAAAAGCTGTGGCTCTACCCTGATGATTTCCTCCACCATGACCCTTAGCTCCTCCTCTGAGAATCGGGGGTGTCTTTCTGGTGCCATGGGTGTTGTGTGAGTTGTGTAGGTGAGGGTGTGTAGGGTGATGTGTTGGGTGTGTAATGTGGGGTGCGTGGGTGGTGTATAGGTGTAAGTAGTGTGGCTCTCGTTTTGTCTGTGGTCGTGGTGTCTGTCTCGTGCCAATACTTTGTAGTCGTAAAGGGTTATGGGTAAGGTGGGTGTGTGTTTTATGGTGGTGTGTGGGTGTGGTGTGTGTATGGGTGTCAGGTGTGTGTTGTTTGAATTGTCCAATGTGGAGTTGTTTTGTTTGTGTGTGTATTTTGAGCGCAGCAGTATGTACGCCAATGGTTTACCACCATTGAATGTCTGCCGTGGTGATTCGTGGGTCATAATGTGATGGGCGTAGTTCTGTTGGCGTAACAGTGTGGGATTTGATACCGCCAGTTTATCACTGACCTTTGGGCTGGTGGAAACGTGTATGTGGTTGAATACAGACAGATTGGTGTATGTGTGTCATAATATGGTGAAGGGATATCTGCTGCGGCAGTGGTATGTTGGCGGCAGTCAGCATGGCGGTAAATGGGATTTACCACCAATGTCATAATGAGGGCCATAATCTTTCAACCTTTCAGTATCAGGTCCCATTTTACCTTGTCAGTCGATGTGTAGTTTAGAGTAGCACCATAATGTGCACTAGCTAGTTCAGGTTACAACACTGACTTTTTCATCAGCAGTGTGGGACCACATATGTGAACCTCGCTCCTCACTGGGGATGATGGAATTAAACAGCATGACAGGCATCACTGATCCTGGCAGTGGTTCACCACTCATCAAGGCAGCATCTGTACAAGTCCTTCCAGGCCATGGGGTAGGTTTTTCACTATGGTGTGCCATAATGATTGTAAGAATTTGGGTCACTGGTGGAGGGGGGTGGAAGCCCCCAGGCAACACCCACAATCCTTTTCAGGGTGAAACTTAAAAGTCACTAAACTAACATGTGCTCAACCCTCTGGCAGCTTGGCATAAAGCATTCTGGCTTAACTTACAGGCAGTGTGTAAAGTATTTTTTCATCACACAACCTATAATAAAGTGAAAACACAACACAAAAAAATCTAAAACTAGTTTAAAAAATAAAGTAAATGTTTATAAATACATTGATACCAGATTGACGAACATCCAACCAGTAGACCTGGAGATATTAAATTTTAAAGTTTTAGGTACATATAGCACATAAAAGCACAAAGTGCCACTCACGGTCATTTAGTCTTGCTAGGCCGGGGGAATGACACAAGTTCAGGCCAACTGTGATGGAGTGCAGGCCAGATACAGGGACCAAATTAGTCCACCTGAAAATGTTCCTGTTAGACCTGACATCCTTGGCGTGGTCTCCCCTGTCTTTTTTGCCTCTGCTTCCCATGTTTTGACTGTGTTCTGGACTCTGTTTTTGATGTTTTTGGTACTCTGCGCACTTTACCACTGCTAAAGTGCAAGTGCTCCTGTGTAAATTGTATGTGTAATTAGCTTTTCCATGATGGGCATATTTGATTTACTAGTAAGTCCCTATTAAAGTACACTAGAGGTGCCTAGGGCCTGTAAATCAAATGCTACTAGTGGGCCTCCAGCACTGGTTGGGCCACCCACATTAGTAGCCCTGTAAATATGGCTCAGACCTGCCACTGCAGTGTCTGTGGTTTTAACTGCCAACTCAACCCGGCAAGTGTACCCACTTGCCGAGCCCAAACCTTCCCTTTTTATACAGGTAAGATGCTCCTAAGATAAGCCCTCGGTAGCCCATGGGCAGGGTGCAGTATATGTTAAAGGTGGAACATGTACTGATGTGTTTTACATGTCCTGGCAGTGAAATACTATCGCATTCAGTTTTCACTGTTGCAAGTCCTATCTCTCTTATAGGTTAAAATGGAGGCTGCCTTTAAACAAACTTTAAGTGTAGATTCCCTTGAGTAGCAGAAGGAAATATGGAGTTTAATGTCTCTAAACTCACACTTTATAAATACATATTTTGGTAAAGTTGGTTTTTAAACTGTCAGTTTGAAAATGCAGCTTTTAGAAAGTGGGCATTTTCCTGCTTAATCCATTCTGTGACTCTGCTTTTTTGTGGATTCCCTGTCTGGGTCAGACTGACAGTTAGGCTGTTTGTGAAGCCCCTATAGACAGTGAGACAAAGGGTGCTGAGGAGTAGCCTGCATATCCTGATGGGTCATCTGAGCTAGAGTGGAGGGAGGAGTGGTCACTTACACCTGAATGGGTGTACCTGCCCTCAATCAATGCAGTCTCCAACCTGCTGGTATGTGCCTGGGGCCTGGCCTGGTCAAGGCAGGATCTTGTGAAAAACAGAGACTTTCCTTTGAAGTTTGAATAATTCAAAGGCAGAAAGGGGTATAAGTAGTGGACCCAAAACCCCAGAGTTTTAGATTACTTCTGGAATAAAGCGCAACCTCTGCTAAGGAAAAGAGATGAAGAGTTGGAGGAGGAGTATTGCCCCTTTGCCTGTGACTGTGCTTGCTGGGTTGGCCTGTAGTTGCTGCTTCAGCTTGAGAGAGGACAAAGACTGGACTTTGTGGTATATTTCTGCTTGTGAAGAATCTCCAAGGGCTTGGATTGAGCACGCCTCCTGTTTTGAAGTCTCAGAGCCATCAAAGACTTCCTCCGCCAGCACCTGGACTCTCTGCTGAGACTCCTGCCCTGCCAAGTGGTGTCCCATCCAGTCCATGGGCCCTTGAAATGTGAAGCTGGTGGAAAAAGACAGAAATCCATGCACACACTGCCGTGCAGGGAAATTTGTGATACACCACCTGCAATGCGGCTGAAAAACAACGCGCCACCCACTTTGTGGCCAAAATCGATACTCCACCTGCATTACGACTGGGAGGTCGATGCATTGCGGCTGGAGAAACGACGCAACACCCGCTTGTGGCTGCTGATGTAAGCCCCACTCAGTGCAGTTTCCTGACACCGTGCGACCGGATTTCTCACGCATCATTGTTGGGCATCAAAAATCAACACAAGCCTGCGCTGATCCGAGGTGCCCATTTGGAAATCAATTCATCGCTCTCTAGCAGGAGAGAAAAACAACGCATCACTGACCCGACCGGAGTCGCAAATGAAGCACAGCCTCACTTACATGTAAGAAATTGACGCATTGCTGACTTCTCCAACACATGCTCACCCATGCAGCTTTTATTTTTGAGGCAAACCAGGTACTTTGTGTAAAATCAACATTTCTATTGTTTCCTATGGAGTAAGACTCTCAGGCCCTCATTACAACCCTGGTGGTAAATCCCGCTTTCCGCCGTGCTGAAGACCGTCAACATACCATTACGGCGGCGGAATTCCGCTAAAGGTATTACAACCCACATCTCGGAATCCGCCACAATACAGACACACACACAAGTCCACCACACCAAAGGTCAGTGATAAACTGGCAATACCAAAACCCACACCGCCATGCCACCAGGAATACGCCCACACTATCACGACCCACGAATCAACACGGCGGTCATTCAACCACGGTAATCCATTGGCGGTACACACCGCCGCACTCACAAAACACACACACACTTACAAAACACAACTACATTGGACAATTCGAAATACACACACCTGATACACATACGCACATCACACCCACACACTCATACCACTATAAAACACACACTCACATTACCTACAACCCCTTACAATGTAAAAATTGGAAGAAGGCCAGAGAGAGAGATTAGCAAACACAACACCAGCATCCACAGACACACAACACCATCACTTATACAACATCCACGCACCTCAAACAACACACACCAATACATCCCCCCACACATCACAACAGACAGCACCTCACACATCACCCACACCACATCATGGCACCTCAAAGACACCCCAGGTTTTCAGAGGATGAGCTCCGGGTCATGGTGGAGGAAATCATCCGGGTAGAGCCACAGCTTTTCGGACCACAGGTGCAGCACACCTCCATTGCGAGGAAGATGGAGCTATGGTGGAGAATCTTCAGCAGGTTCAACGCAGTGGGACAGCATCCAAGAACACAGGATGACATCAGGAAGAGGTGGAATGACCTACGGGGGAAGGTGCGTTCTGTGGTTTCAAGACACCAGATTGCTGTACAGAGGACTGGCCGTGGACCCCCACCTCCTCCCCCACAACTAACAACATGGGAGGAGAAAGTCTTGGCAATACTGCATCCTGAGGGCCTCTCACGAGTAGCAGGAGGACTGGACTCTGGCAAGTCAAATCTTTACTACCATATCCCCCACATCTCACCTGCATGCCATCACAAACCCCTACCCATACCCTCACTCCCACCACTCCATCATCTCACATATGTCCCACTATCACAACCCACACATCTCAATACCAAGGCCCTGCATGCAACACCTATGCATGGACCACTGTCACCAAAGCATGTCCAGTAGAGATACCCACACAGACCCCGAACCAACTATCACAAAAGGGCAAACACAATGATGCAAGCACAGGTGTAGAGGGTACCTCACCCAATGCACAAGATGACACACACAGATACTAAAACTATACATTTACACCCCACAGGACCCATACCCAACGTCACCGGACAGGAGGTGCCAGACATATCCAGTCCCCCCATAGAAGAGGCCAACAGTGATGACAGCAGCTCTCCACACCTCGATCAAGATGACCAGCCCGCCCCATCAGAGACCTCAGGACAGTCGGTTCCCCTGACACAGTCCAAAACAACAACTGAACCTCCCGCTCAGGAAAGACCACCACAGCACCCACCCAGCGGGTCCATCCCTCTGTCCCCAGGACACGTCAATCAGCAGTGTGTCCACCACTACAGGGAACCCAGGCAAACCCACCAACCCAAGAAAATCAGCGACCTGGGCTCAGTGGCAGTGGGCACACGGTTCAGGGGACAAAGGCACAGGATAACAGGGAAACTGGGAGGTCTGCTGTGCAACCGGAGGAGGACAGGCCCAGGGAGCCGACACTCCATGAGGCACTCTCCAACATCATGGGAGCTCACCACCATTCCCAGGAGACCATGGGCACAGTACTGGCCAAGTTTCAGGAGACCCAGCGGCTGCAGGAGGAACACTACCTGGGGATCAGGGAGGACTTGAAGTTCATTAACACCACCCTGGTCACCATTGCATGGGTGCTGGCAGACCATGTCAACACCATGAGGGACACAGTAGCACACCAATGGGCCCCTGATACTAGCCTGGATGATGAACAGCCCTTCACCTCCGCAGGTGCCAGTGGACAGGAGGCACCACCACAGGACCAACAACCTACCAGCACCCCACCCCCTGCAGAAGGAGAACCACCCCGAGATCCAGGAACAAGACAGAGAACATTGCCAAGACCCCCGCCAGGAAATAAGACCCTCCTGAATGTCACCCTTCTATCCCACTCTGTTACCCTGTCCACCTTAAACTGACATTGCTCCACTTCCTATGCCCCATTGGACAATGCACCTGTGAGACCAAGAGACTGGACTCTGCCATGGACACTCCTCCACTATCAACCCAGCCCATTTCACAACCCCCTCCACTTATGAGCTCAAAAATAAACACCCTTGAATCACCAAAGATTCTGGAGTTAGTCTGTGCTTTCACAAATGTGTTATTGCTAAATCTCTGGAATATAGCAATGTCAATGTACTTGTTCACATACCAATGTTACACAGCTGTAGGCCAGGACTAAACATAGCAGAGGGCACACATTGGGACCCAGATCTGTGAAATGGAAAGCCAAAGTGACAAGTCAGGGTCCATCCACAGAGGTAAAAAGGCAGACTTAGGCTAGGTCCTACAATAGTATGAGATGTGGGAAGCAGTTCCATCTTCTTACCTGTGTCTCACTGGAAGTATTGCATGATGATGTTGTTTCGATTGTCTACATCTTCTTCTTCTGCCTACTCTTCTTCACTGTCCACAGGCTCCAAAGCTGCCACAAGACCACCATCAGGCCCATCCTCCTGCAGAAAAGGCACCTGCCGTCGCAAAGCCAGGTTGTGCAACATACAGCAGGCACGATGATCTGGCACACCTTCTTCGGTGAGTAGTATAAGGATCCACCTGTCAGATGGAGGCACCGGAATCTGGCCTTCAGGAGGCCGAAGGTGCACTCTATTATCCACCTAGTTTGCCCATGTGCCTCATTGTAGCGTTCCTTTGCCGTTGTCCTGGGATTCATCACAGGGGTCAGTAGCCATGACAGGTTGGGGTAACCTTATTCTCCTGCAAATATCGAGGGACAACTGTTAGACATACTCCAAACATTAGTGAATCTCCCATACTCAGCCAGCAAATTAAACTTTGTGGGTTCTTTAGGCTCACCTATTAGCCATACACCGTGCCTCTGGAGTTGCCCCATCAAATAAGGGATGCTGCTATTCCTCAAAATGTAAGCGTCATGCACTGAGCCAGGATACTTGGCATTCACATGGGAGATGTACTGGTCTGCCAAACACACCATCTGCACATTCATAGAATGGTAGCTTTTCCGGTTTCTGTACACCTGTTCATTCCTGCGGGGGAGGACAAATGCCACATGTGTACCATCAATGGCACCAATGATGTTGGGGATATGTCCCAGGGCATAGAAGTCACCTTTCACTGTGGGCAAATCCTCCACTTGAGAGAAAACGGTGTAGCTGTGCATGTGTTCCAGCAGGGCACACAACACTCTGGACAACACGTTAGAGAACATTGGCTGAGACATGCCTGATGCCATGGCTACTGTTGTTTGAAAAGACCCACTGGCCAGGAAATGGAGTACTGACAGGACCTGCACTAGAGGGGGTATTCCTATGGGATGTCGGATAGCTGACATCAGGTCAGGCTCCAACTGAGTGCACAGTTCCTGGATTGTTACACGATTAAGTCTGTAAATGACAATTATGTGTCTGTCCTCCATTGTCGACAGGTCCACCAGGGGTCTGTACACCGGAGGATGCTGCCATTTCATCAGCTGCCCCAGCGGACGTGCCCTATGGAGGAGAACGGTGAGAAGAGGGTCACACAACACTTAGGTATCACAAGGATGTTTAGCAAAAACTGTACATTTTCTCTGTGTGCTTTGTCTGTCCATATTCCTGGGCTAAATAGGTGTGACGCAGTTATTTGACCTGCCATGTGGCCCCCTGAAATGGCGGCTGCCTGACCTGTAAGGTGGGACAAGGGGAAATGAGGTAACTGCGCTGGCGTGGTATACCGTCGGGGTAGGCGGTCGAAGACCACAGAGCAATTCAGCATTGGTTATCATTGGGCCCTATGGGTTCCAGGAGCCAATGTCGATGTACACTGGTGGTCACGGTACGCACCGCCGCGGACGTGACCGCCATTTTCTATCAGTTCCCTCACTTGATACCTGACCTTCAACAGGAGAGGACCTACACTACAAGTGCTGCTGTGACCTGTGTCTGGAAGCGACAATGGCTACAGTATCTGGGGAAAGGGCCCCTGCCTTCACTTCGGAGGAGTTGGAGAAACTGGTGGATGGGGTCCTCCCCAGTACACGCAACTGTAAGGTCCTCCAGACAAACAGGTGAGTACACTGTGAGCATGGTGGATGGCACATAATTGTATGGAGTGTTGTGAATGGAGGAGGGAGGGGGGGACAGTCCAGCATGTGAGGATGGTGTGTGTATGTATGTCTGGGCCAGGGTGGGAGGTTTGTGGCCAATGTGTGAGAAGAACTGTACGGGAGAGTAACATCCATGATAACTTCACCTTTCCTCTAGGTTAGCGCCCACCAGAAGAAGGGTATATGGCGTGCCATCGACAAGGGAGTGCGGACCCTGGGGGTCTACCATAGATGGAGCACCCACTGCCGGAAAAGATGGGAGGACCTGCGCCGCTGGAGCTAGAAGACGGCAGAGGCCTTGCTGGGGATAGCCTCCCAACGTGTGAGAGGTGCCCGTTGCACCATGACCACCCTGATGTACCAGATCCCGGCGGTGGCATATCCGGAGTTTGATGGGCGCTTGAGGGCATCACAGAAGCCACAAGGGGGTGAGTACACTCTCATTCAGCTGACTCTGCGCGCTTGACGAGATGTCTGGGTGGGGGCAGTGGGCTGTGGGTTCCCCTAGGCCAGGGCAGGCGCGCAAAGTTAGATCCATTGATTTTCAGGCACATTCCCACTCCAACCCCAAAGGTGGTATTTGCCCTCTACACCTAGTCAGGCTCCCATAGGTTCTAGCTGTGATTAAATGGGTCTAGACAGAGTCCCCCTTGGGCATGTGCTTTTTCCCTGCACTGTTAGTGCATGGCTTAGTGCATAGGGATGCTCCCTGTGTGTTGCATGCTTTTACCATGTGTCTCTTCTGTATTCCCCCCCTTTTTGTTTTGTCACCCTGTTCTTGCGTGCATTAGCATCATCTGGCAGAGGAGCAGTGGCACCGGAGCAGGAGGGAGCTGCATCCCACATGGAAGGTGAAGTAACGGAGTCTGAAGGCTCCAGTGGGACAGAGGGCGAGGGGAGCTCCACGACGGGGACAGGAGCATACACCAGCAACAGCGACTCCTCGTCAGCGTTGGTGTACCACAAGGAGCATAACGTAGAAGATCATCGGGAAGATTTGCAGTTCGGGTTCCACAGCACCGTTGTTCTTCCCTGTGTCTCCGATGGTGACTCCTTTCTCTTCTGAGCTCTGTTTCTGCCAGGCTTTTGATGGCATTGGTCCCGCCCCAGAAAAGGTGGCAGACTCATGTGTCTTAGTATGGTGAGCAGCACTTTGTCTTCCACCTGGCTGTTGTCAGCTACCACCATGGTGAGTGTTGTTTCCGCCCTGGCAGTTGGTGTGGTACTTTGGCTGTAAATGGGAGTTATCACCGCCATGGTCATAATTTGGTGGCACTTACCGCCAGCCTGTTGTCAGTATTACCGCCACTTTATCACTCACTGACAGGGTCGTGATGAGGGCCCAAGTATGAGAGAAATGTATTCAAGTCATTGAGAGTCAGAAGGATGTTGTTAGCACATTGTAGAGGTTTGGATACTCCAATCAGGCATGGGGCAGTCATTATCTGCGGTGTTTCTCTAATATGTGGTGGCTAAGTGCTCCATTGCCAACAGAAATAGAAACAGTGGTAAAGTGGAACACTGTCAGGTGTCCCTGTTCACTAGAAAGGGTTCAGAAAGGAAGGGTCTGCAGTAGACCTGTGCAGTAACAGCAGTTTACAGCCAGCATACTTTGCCAAAAGCTGTCCCCTAAGTCAATACATTCTAGCATATGAACCATGTAACCCCACTCTAGCCAGTCAAATACCTTCTCAGCATAAAGCAACAGGGCTAATGTAGGCTTTGTGGAGTCTTAAGATACCCAAAATTGTTGTGCCAAGGTCTGAAGATGGTTTCAAGATGTTGGACGTGTCACAAATGCCACCTTAGACAAGTAGACCAAGTTGCGAATTACTTTCTTTAAGTGAATGCCAAAGCTACATGCAAATATTTTTATTTTTTTTGTTTAGAAGTGACATCAGGCAGTAGCTGCCATAGAAGAGTGGGCACTTTTCTGGGTTTGGTTGCATAGCTTTCATGGCTCTACTAGAGAGGGACGACAGAGTACATGTATGGGTTGCCTTTTGAAAGGCGTAAGAAAGAAGACTGACTGCATCTTGTTACATCCATACATAAAAATCACCCTGACGGCCATCCTCCCTGGATGCTTTATTGAATGGGAGTTTGGATATTGTTTGTGCTATCTCGCCTTTAATGATTTTCCCCTCAAACAGAGCCCTACCACCATCAGTAGTGCAGGGTAAGTTCAGATTAGAGAAAGAATATTCATGGTCAGCATCATTACCTGACCCTGTGCTGTACATGGTAGCATAATATCTGCTGAATGCATTGACAAAAGGTGTGTGTGTCCCTAAGTTGATGCTTTGATTCATCTTTGATTGCTGGTATGGCCACTGCTGCCTCTTTCTCTGGGCTTGCTGAGCCTTTGTGCTTTCTCATCCTGCTTTTAGTATTGGGCTTTGAGTCCATAGAGCATGTATTCTGCTTTGGAGGTGTACAAATTATTAAGGGCCATTTTAGCCTTTTCTAGACCCAACCTGTTTGTGGGCGAGGAATAAGTATGAAATGCCTGCGTACAGACCTGTGACCGGGGCCCGCGTGGAAGGAATACTCGAATGCGCTGTTCCGGTGGACCAGTGTTTTATTGGATTAAGGTGGTAATTGATGAGTTAAGGTACAGGTATGTTTAAGGTTTTCTTCTTGGGCGGTGGGTGCAATGGCTGTTTCTGTTGTGGTATCTTCTTCACTCATCTTGCTCTTTGTTTTCTTGGCGTACAGGTGTCCCCGTGAAGTACATGTGGAGAGAACAGAGGAAATTTGGTAAGTGGTCAGGTCGCCTTTGGTTTTTGGTCTTTTATTCTGTTTTCTTCCTGTCTTTCTCTTTCTTAACAGAGTTTTTTTTCTATCTGTTTCTCTTCTGCTTTCTGTCTTTTCTATGCGCTGTCCTGGAATGGTCTGCTTGGCCTTATTATAGTGCTCAGTGCCTCTTTTCCTTTTCTTTGGTGCCTGTGCCTTTTTGTGCACAGTGCCTTTAATGTGCAATTGTCTACTAAAAGTGCTTTATAGTGCTTAATTGGTGGTGTGTCTATTCCCCCCTCCTCCTTTCAGTGCCCGTTTTGTTCCTTTTTTTCTGTTATCCCCTTCTGTTTTTCTCCCGCCCCCACTCTTTTTACATACAGTTCTCTCACACTCTCTCTCTATCTCTCGTTTTCTCCCAGGTATGTGATCCCACGCACCTGGAGTTGCCACGCTTCTCCTGAAGCGTGGTGGGTGGTAGCATTCCGTCCTCCCGGTGGCCTGTCTCAGCTGAACCCGTCAGATGCCTCTGGTTGACTTCCCAAGTCTCGAGGCGCCACCACTCTCCTTCTCCTTCGTCCTTCTGATGAGCGTTTTCCTTCTCCTCTTGTGGTCGAGTTTCTTTCTCCTCCTCCCGTGGTCGTTCATGTGTGTCTACTGAACCGCCAACTTCCGCGAGTGCTGCCAGTGGCAGTGTTGACCTCTCAGCGGCCCGCCATTCATGACCATTCCACCAATCACGGGACAGGAGGCGGGTCAGACTACGAGCACCAGGGGCAGAGTCAGCACAAGTCAGGTATGTGTGCGGGCGATCGCAATCCAGCCCGTCACAAACACTCCCCCTAGAGCGTGGCCTGTCGAGACGCTAAGAGGCAGGATACCGGGACAGAAAATCCACAGTCACCATTTGGCTACCCGGGAGATGCTGGATCTGAAATGAAAAAGGTTGTAAGGAAAGGAACCGCGTAGAACACGGGAACTGGTGTCCTTATTGTGGGCTAGCCAGGTGAGAGGAGCATGATCGTAACCAGGGTAAATGTTCTGCCAGACAGATAGTACCTAAGTGATTCAATAGCCCACTTAATGGCCAAACACTCCTTCTCAATAGCCGGATAATGCTGTTCACGGGGAAGAAGCTTCCTGCTGATGTACAAAAGGGGGTGAAGGGAGCCATCATCCTGCGGTTGCAACAGCACAGCCCCAAGGCCCACCTCAGAGACGTCGGTCAGTAATACAAAGTGTTTATCAAAATCAGGACAACAGAGGACTGGTGCAGAAGTGAGAGCGGTCTTGAGTTTGTCAAAACTACGTAACTGGGAGACTGAAGGAGGACCAAGAGCAATGGGACACGTCTTCCACAACAAGTTAGACAGGGGTTCAGCTATCTTGGAAAAATGGGGTATATAGCGTCTACAATAGCCAACAAGCCCCAAGAACGCCCTGATATATATTTTTTTCTTTGGATATAACATCTGGGAAATAGCTTCTAGTTTTTCTACTTGGGGCCTAATCTTACCGCCCCCTACAATGTAGCCTAGATATTTAATACTGGTTTGTCCCAGCCGACATTTTTCTGGATTGGCAGTTAACTGAGCTTTCCTAAGGGCACCTAAAACGGCCTCTAGGTGTGACATATGTTCCGCCCACTTTTTGCTATAGATAACGATGTCATCAAGATAGGCCGCCGCATACTGCCTGTACGGTCGTAAGATTGTATCCATGAGTCTTTGGAAGGTGGCAGGGGCCCCGTGTAGCCCAAACAGCAGGACAGTGAAGTGGTACAAGCCCGAAGGGGTGGCAAAGGCTGTTTTTTCTTTATCTTCCCCCCTCAAGGGTATCTGCCAATAGCCCTTCGTGAGATCTAACGTGGTTAGATATCTGGCTTGATCCAATCTTTCAACCAGCTCGTCAATTCTAGGCATGGGATAGGCATCAAAATATGTTAAATTATTGACCCCCCTATAGTCAACACGAAATCGGGTGCTGCCGTCGGGCTTGGGAACCAGTACGACCGGCGAGCACCATGGGCTGGTTCAGGGCTCTATGATACCGGCTGCTAACATGGCTTGGACTTCTTTTTCTATAATTTTCTGTTTGGCTTCGGCAAAACGGTGAGTTCTCTGTCGGGATACCGTATTTTCTTTGAGGCGAATGGGATGCTGGACTAAGGTGGTTCTTCCTGGATATTTAGTAAACACATCTTGGTTTCGGTCACCAGGTGGTTTAACTGGCTCAGGTATGACCTTGTAAGGTTGGGATTGATCCAGGGTTTTCCGGGGTTGGATATATCTTGATGAGAAATTAACGGATAAGGGATGTCTTCATTTACATCAGAGGTGACATAATGGATGGCTTGTCCACCAGTGGGTTCTACCCATTTCTTAAAAAGGTTGATATGGTATATCTGTTCTCTTCCGCCACTTTGGGGCATGGCTAACCTATAAGTGGTGGGATTTATTTGGGCGATTACTTCAAAGGGACCCTGCCATCGAGCCAATAATTTGTTTTCAGTGCTAGGGAGTAAGACCAATGCTTTATCTCCTACAGCTAATGTCCGAACCATACTGTGGGTGTCATATATTTGCTTTTGTTTGTGCTGGGCTTCACGCAAAGCAGTGTGGGCTTCTTCCCATACTGTATGGAGGTTTTCTCGCAAATCTCGGGTATAGGTTAACAGATCTTTTATCTCTTCTTCGGTGTCCTCCCACTGTTCTGATAACATATCTAGCAACGTACGAGGCTGGCGGCCAAACAACATTTCAAAGGGGCTATGACCTAAAGAGGATTGCATGTGGGTACGGATAGCGTATAGAACCAGAGGAAGTTTCTTCTCCCAATCCTAAGCCTCAGATACACTTTTCCGTAAGAGAGACTTAATGGTCTTGTTGTATCTTTCCACTAGTCCGTCTGTTTGAGGGTGCTATACTGAAGTACGGATTTGTTTCACCCCTAGCAATCAACAAACTTCAGTCATCAGTCTGGACATTAAAGGAGTCCCTTGATCCGTCAATATTTGATTCAAGAATCCCACCCTCGAAAAAAACTCTATCATTGCCTGGGCAAAGGCTTTAGTATGCATACTATGGAGGGCAATGACTTCCGGATACCGCGTGGCATAATCCACTAACACTAAAACATATTGGGGGTTATTCCAACTTTGGAGGAGGTGTTAATCTGTCCCAAAAGTGACGGAAAAGTGACGGATTTACCACCAGCCGTATTACAAGTCCATTATATCCTATGGAACTCGTAATACGGCTGGTGGTATATCTGTCACTTTTCCGTCACTTTTGGGATGGATTAACACCTCCTCCAAAGTTGGAATAACCCCCATTGTCTCCCTCGGGTAGAAGGGGGTGAGAGGACCAATGATATCCATTCCAACTCTGGTAAAGGGAATATCGATAACTGGAAGTGGTTGTAAGGGAACGGGTCTTGTATTAGAGGGATTGTATAGCTGGCATTTGGTACACTCGGAGCAATGTCTGCGAATCTCTCCATAAACCCCAGGCCAATAGAACCGTCTAAGCACGGCTTCCTCCGTTTTCTCCCTTCCCAGGTGTCCTTCCCCGTTATCCCCATGTGCTAACTGTAACACCTGTTGGCGGTGGCTTCTGGGTACCACTAATCGTAGGTCATTCCCCTTTGTGTTGGTGGGTTTCCTACATAATAGATTATTATGTATCAGGAATCTGGGACCTACCCCTTGTGCTGCCCCGGATGCTGCCTGTTGCCATGCGTGTTTCAACGTAGGGTCATCATTTTGACTCCGTCGGAAGTCACCTGTAACCGTGCAAACTTTTCCGGCGGTTATAAGTATATCTGGGGAGGAGTTATTCTGCCCATAAGAACGCCTTTGCTCCCTTTTTTGTATCCTACTGAGAGTATTTTGTACGAGTTTGGGATCCTCTATAACCACCTCACTGGGCGCCTCTTTCCACTAGTCCCTAAACAGGTGCTCTTGTCCAGCTGTCTCTAATAAAAAAGGAAAACTCTCATAGTCGGTCCCTAGTATAATGTCTTCATCTAATTTAGAGAGTACCCCGACCTGTAGATTCTTGGTTTGGTCCCTCCACTTCAACCATATAGTGGCAAGGGGGTAGTATCGTCGATCACCGTGTACACAGGCGATGAGGACTCAAGTTTCCATATCTTCCTGGCCTGGTAGTACTAGATCCCCCCTTATCACACTCTGGCTACAACCTGAATCAATTAGAGCTATTCTTTCTTTACCATTGACAATGATGGGGAGGGTATATTTGGGTTTTTCTCCTCCAGTCCAGAACACTCTCCCTTTTGTCAGACCTATCTCCATGGGTTCTTCTACGTCTTTTCTTTGAGGACAATACCTGGCAATATGGCCCCATTTGGAGCAGTTATAACATTGTGGACTGGTGCCGGGGTATCCGGAAGCGACCAGGCCTGTAGGTTGAGCGCGGTCAGGGCCATGGATCGCCACTGGTCGATGTGTGACAGTTCTAGAGATACCCGGTCGGATAGGAGGGGGAGGAGCTCGTCTCCCGGTAGCACTGAAGTCCGGACCCCTATGATAAGCACAGGCTAGATCCACAGCCGTTTCATTAGTGAGACCGAGATGTTGTCGTACCCAGTTGCGAGTAGAAGATGGTAAGGCATCCAGGTATTGCTCTAAGACTATAACATCAAACATTTCTTCCCTGGATTTTTCTGAGGAATGTAACCATCTGCCAGCTGTGTGTTGGACTCTGTAGTATAAAGTGCGGGGGTTCTCCTGGTGCTGCCATTTCGTTTGTCGGAATCTGGTGCGGTAGCTTTCACCATCTAAGCCCACTCTTTCTAAAATTGTTTTCTTGATTTCTCTATAAGGAAGTGTCCCACTCGGATTAATTGCTTGGTAAGTAGACTGCAGGTGACCAGTGAGAAGAGGGGCGATATACTGGCCCCATTTATCCTCAGGCCAATTATCTGTACTGGCTACCCTCTCAAAGTTTGTGAAGAAAGAGTCGGGATCCCCCTGCTCCTGATAACGCTGCAACACACTGCTCGGTACGTTAGGGTGTACTTTGGTATGGGCGATGGTGTCGGTAAGTTTTCCCAATGCGGTTTCATGCACCAGCTGGTTGTTGGCCATAATCGTGGCCTGACTTTTAGGAGCAGTTTGTAATGCCTCACGTTCCTCTTTAGCTTCTTTCATTTGTTTTTCCCATATCAACTGTAGATGGCGTTGCCCTTCAGCTAATTGAGCAATTACGTCGGCCATGGTTGCTTTTCTTCCATGGTGGGGTTTCTTTAAAATCCCACTTCTGACACCACTTGTGACCGCGGCCCGCGTGGAAGGAATACTCAAACCCGCTGTTCCAGTGTACCAGTGTTTTATTGGATTAAGGTGGTAATTGGTGAGTTAAGGTACAGGTATGTTTAAGGTTTTCTTCTTGGGCGGTGGGTGGAATGGCTGTTTCTGTTGTGGTATCTTCTTCACTCGTCTTTCTCTTTGTTTTCTTGGTGTACAGGTGTCCCCGGGAAGTACATGTGGAGAGAACTGAGGAAATTTGGTAAGTGGTCAGGTCGCCTTTGGTTTTTGGTCTTTTATTCTGTTTTCTTCCTGTCTTTCTCTTTCTTAACAGGGTCTTTTTTCTATCTGTTTCTCTTCTGTTTTCTGTCTTTTCTATGTGCTGTCCTGGAATGGTCCGCTTGGCCTTATTATAGTGCTCAGTGCCTCTTTTCCTTTTCTTTGGTGCCTATGACGTTTTGTGCGCAGTGCCTTTAATGTGCAATTGTCTACTAAAAGTGCTTTATAGAGCTTAATTGGTGGTGTGTCCGTTTCAGTGCCCGTTTTGTTCCTTTTTTTCCGCTATCCCCGTCTGTTTTTCTCCCCCCCCCCTCTTTTTACATACCGTTCTCTCACACTCTCTCTCTCTCTCTCTTGTTTTCTCCCAGGTATGTGATCCCACGCACCTGGAGTTGCCACGCTTCTCCAGAAGCGTGGCGGGTGGTAGCGTTCCATCCTCCCGGTTGCCTGTCTCAGCTGAACCCGTCCGATGCCTCCGGTTGTCTTCCCGAGTCTCGAGGTGCCACCACTCTCCTTCTCCTTCGTCCTTCTGATGAGCGTTTTCCTTCTCCTCTCGTGGTCGAGTTTCTTCCTCCTCCTCCCGTGGTCGTTCGTGTGTGTCTACCGAACCGCCGACTTCCGTGAGTACTGCCAGTGGCAGTGTTGACCTCTCAGCGGCCCGCCATTCATGACCATTCCACCAATCACGGGGCGGGAGGCGGGTCAGACTACGAGCACCAGGGGCAGAGTCAGCACAAGTCAGGGATGTGTGCGGGCGATCGCAATCCAGCACGTCACAAGACCCTAATGTCCAATACCATTATGTATTTTTCTCATATTTTCAGTTTGTTTGCCTGTGCAGAGTCCCTCATCAACTGACCTCTGAAGGTGGCCTCAGCTGCTACCCACAGTATCTGTGCTGATAGCACTGAGCCCTCATTGTCTGTACATAGGTACATTTATAAGTTTTCAGTAGTTCCTTTCCCTGTGTTAATCAATAACATGCAATATTGAGACACCATGGCTTCCTCATTGGCTTACTGATGTTCCATTCCACTCTTGTGCTCACTGGAGCATGATCTATGAGAGATACTTCCAATATACTGCAGTCTAAAACAGTTGGGGTGGTCATCTGGGAAGTTAAGAAGTAGTCCGTTCATGACTGAGTTCCGTGTACAGCAGAGAAGTGTGGGAATTCCTTCTCTGGTGGGTGTAGCAGATGCCATATAGCCAAGAGACCATGTTTGTTTAGTACATCTCAGATGATAGCCTAGTCTCTGATGTTTTATATCTCAAGCGGGCCAGTGCAGTCTAGGATCGCATCCTGTGGTAGGTTCCAGTCCTCTCCTCTAATAATATATTTTGTATTAAGCTTGGTGAGAACCCTGTTAAGATGAAAGAAGAACTGTGCTTTGTTTCTGTTGGAAGCATAGCCAGACTCCACACATAGCACTTTGGTGGCAAGTGGCACTCATGAAAATAAAGAGCCCCTCATCATTTTGCCAGTATCAAAGCACTGTGCGTGGGAGGAATTTATGTATGTAATTATCGCCACATATTTTCTGGTATTGGGCACTGAAGCAATAGAGTAGGGGATTGTGGCTAATGGATTGAGTGGTACTTTCCTTACCCAGTCCTTCTTGTGTTGCCTTAATTAAAGCTTTGAGATGCAATAGGACAGGGTGTTCTTCCTCTGATATAGTTTGCCCCATTGAGTGTAACTACAGTACGTGGTTTAGCAGCCACACTGGACCTGGAAATGAGAAGGGGGTGGAGATGGAGTGTTGTGCAGACAGTTTTGAAATACAGCTTCTAAAATATAAGGGATCTCTATAAGTAATATATGTGAGTAAGGAGCTGGGGGATCTGGTAGTTGGGCGGTGGGAATGGCAGAAGGATGCCAAGGAAGATGTAGTGTAAGGTAAAACTAACCAAGATTGACTATGTGGGTGTTGGCAGTATGTGCATGGACAGGCATCTGGAGCAAGCATCAAGTATCAGTCTGTCACTGTGGTGTGGTCCAGGAAAGGTCAGAACAAAAGAGATTGCTATAAAGGCAATGGAAGAGCAGGAGCTGTCTATAATGCTGACAACTGTGGGACTAACTTCTTAAACTTCTCTAGACAGTCCAAGTCGACACACAGTGGGGTACGATGCAACAGATGTAGGCATCACAATTTAAGCTGTTGGCCATGGAGAAGATCAGCCGATGGCAAGAGTGGGATGGGTTTAAGTAGAAGACTAGAGTGTAGTGCTGCCTGTAAGTGGGGGTGAGGGACCAGAAATCCATTAGCAAAGTATAGTTGGCAAGCCATGGCGGGCGGCCAGTGTTGTGCGGAAGTTACCTGGCTAGAGGTGAAGTCAGGAGGATCGGCAGGAAGTTTTTAGACATGCACGAGCAAGATAGTTGTTATATATGCAGAAATAAAGTCAAGGGTCTTAGTGTTCCCTTTTTTCTCTCACTAAGGCAACACCATCCAATGTGCAGTCATCAGCCAAGCATAAGCTGAACCTGGCAGCATGTACATATAGAAGATCAGGCTTGTGGATAATACTAGTCTCCAAAAGGTCCCTAAACTGGTCAACAGCAGGAGTGGTGAAAACTTTGCACTTCAGGGACATGTGAAGGAAGTTCCCAGCAAAGGCCATGGGAAAATTTTCAAACAGGAGAGGATGCAGTCAGCAAGCCACTAGCACCCCAAGCCCATAAGAGAGAAGTCACACTTGTGCATGCCCAATTGTGTAGTAAACAAATATAGGACATTTACATGTATAAAAAATACTATTAAGAGAGTAACATGGGCAGATCCAGAAGGTTTACTATGTTTTCTAAAAATGTTTTGCAACAACCATGGTGTTTTAGGAAAAAAACATTTTCCCTAAAGGAGTGATAGAGCATTGAAAACAGAAACTGAACTGGTATCCACTACCCTTCATGCAGAGATTGTTCGGGTCAGATGAGGAATAGAATACCTGTTAGGGCTTAGACTTGGGTGGATGGTACCTCGCCATATTTGTTAGATACTAAAAATGGGAAAATCCCTGTTAATTTTGGGAGAATTAGACTTCTTGAGATTGGTAACTAGGCACAGGTTAAACCCCTTCTTGTAAGCTGCCAGGATCTTTAGCTTTTCATGGGTGATAGACCACCACTTATTTTCCCTCAGATTAAAGGTTCATCTATCTGGTGTATGGTGACTGGTGTACAGGTGGTACTAAAGGCAAGCTGCACTCGCTAGTGTTAAGCTTGGCAAACTGCCCTCATTACTATTAGGGAACACATGCTGCTAAAAGTATATTGCACATAGTAGCATTGGTACAGGTACTGTTACTTTATATCGGTATAGTGTAGTGCGGCTACAGGTATCGGCCAATAGTGCTTATGGACCATTTCAGTTATGAGCTTAAGGTTTTATGGGTAGTTGGAAAAATCGGTGGATAAAGTGTGGCGAGACCAAAGAAACAGCAGCATTCTGGGAGGTAATTTGTCAGGAAAGTTAGGACATTGAGGGTCAGATTTACTAAACTTTGCCCAGCTGCCCTGTGTTGCATCAAAGGAAAAGAGCAGAAATGTGTCAGATCTACTAAGATATGGCACAGTTCTGGTCTATTGTTGCGCTGGTGCATTTCTTTCATCCTAGTGTAAACTCAGGTACCTTTGTGTCACTAGGCAAGGGTACAAATTCTGTCAGCAGATTCGTATTTGTGCAGGAAGGCGTACCTTCCTGCACAAAAAACTAGTCTTAGAGGCTTATTCCTCTTTGTATGTGTTTCTGCAGAGCACAGCACGCATGGAAAGAGGGAAGCTTGTAACGCCAGTCTCAGGTAGGTTCACCATTTTGGCCTAGCCCATATTTACTGACTTTTAATAAAACTGGGTTTGAGTAAAAAGACTTGCTCCACCCATGTAACGCCTCCCTGATGGAAGGTTTCCTTGTATTCTTTTTACAAAGTTATACAAAGCCATGCTTTGCAGGCATTGTCTGGATTTGTAAATACCAAAAAAGATTTAAAAGTGACACAAGCCCGGTCCACAATCTTAGTAAATCTAGGCCAAAATGTTAAACATCTGAAGGCTAAATAAACTTTAAAGAAAAAATTAGATGGAAAGGAAATTTAAAATGGTAAAACCCTAAATTTTAGTTATAAATTTAGTCAGCTAAAAAGTAGCCTAATATTTTAACACCTAGGTGCTAAAGTGCACCAGAAAACAGTAACGGGTCAGCGCGGTAAGTTACTGACCACATAAATGTTATAAGAAAGTCTCCACAGAAAGACATATGACAGCACAACAGTTTCAGATCAGCAATAGATCACACAGATGAGACATTCTTGTTTATCTATGGGCAACCATGGACAGTCATGTGCTAGCCTTGTTGACGACCATGCATCTAATCTTGTAAAGATTTAGGTGCATACTTAAGAGCCACTAGCGCCACTGGAGCCTCACTTTTCATGACGCTCCAGTGGTGCAATGACCTGCACTGTATTTAGAAGGTGGCACTAAGCCACTTTTTCTGGCTTAACGCCACCTTGTAAATACAACCCCTTCACACGCAGTCCTTTGTGTGAAAGGGGCGTGCAATGGGTGTTGCTGTGGGAATGTAACAGCAACACCCATTGCATTTTGACGCTGCCTCAGATCTATGAGTTTTCGTAAACTTGAGGCAGCACAAAAATCGAATGCCACCCCAGGGATGATGTTACCAAGGCGAAACGAGGAGAAATGTTTGTATTCCTCCTCGTTGTTTGCGTTTTCTATGTATATTGCATTCTGCAGCATGCATAGAAAGAGTAAAATGCCAGAATTCATTGTTAATGTGCGGGAAGGTGTCCCTTCCTGCACATAAACAATCATTTCAAAATGACGCTTTGGAGCATTTGACACAGAAGTGCCAAAATCGGCATTAGTGATTGTTTATGTGCAGGAAGTGCCGAATTCCCGCACATAAACAATCAAACCCCTCAACGCAGACATCCATGGAGCAAGGATATCTGCGTTGGCGATAGGCAGCTCAATTTAGCGCCAGCACAGAGGGAAACACAGGGTGTGCCATATTCTAGTGAATATGGTGCATCCCTGCATTTGTAAAGTGGCGCGGCACTGCCAATTTTGGCGCAGCACCGCACTGCACCACTTATTAGTACATCTGGCCCATTGAGAGTGGCAGGTCTGTAAGAATCCCTTTGCAAAATTATTTGACTAACCTTAATGAAATGACTATATACTGAGTATAAATACAAAGAACCAAGCTTAAAGAAAAATATGACTAGCTGAATATACAGTGTAATTAATCCTGCATCTGCTCCTGGTAGGAGAGCATCTGTCACAAAGGGGGTTTCCCTTTGTTAGAATTGGGGTCTTTGAATTGGCAATCAGGTTACCCCAAGTCAAAGCAAGGACCCTGACTCTAGTCATGGCAATAGAGAACACACTTGGATAACCCCTGCTTACCCCCTTGGAAGCTTGGCACAAGCAGTCAGGCTTATCTCAGAAGCAATGTGTAAAGTACTTGTACTAACAGACACAGTAATAGTGGAAACACTACAAAATGGACACCACACCAGTTTAGAAAAATAGTTAATATTTATCTGAATGAAATAACACCAAAACAACAAAAATCCAACATACCCAAGTTAAATTGTGAATTTTCAATAGAATAAGAAAACTCAATAGAAAACAATGGAAACTGTGATTTTGCACAAAGTACCCGGTTAATGTCAAAAATATATCCGCACGGGCGAGTGTGCTTTGGAAAAGGCAGTAATTGGTTGATTCCTTCCTCACAAGGGAGGCCATGCATAATCTCTCCTCCGGTCGGCAAGGCATCATTTTTCTCCCTCGCAAGAGAGCAATTTGTCGATTTCCGGATGGAACACCTTGGATCCGCACAGAGTCGGGTTGACTTTGATGCCCAAGGACGATGCGTGGAAAATCCGGTCGTACTGTAATAGAAAACCGCACTGAGGGGGGTTTGCGTCAGCGGGTGTTGCGTGTCATTTTTCCAGCCATGATGTGTCGATCTCCCAGCTGCAATGCAGGTGGAGCATCAATTTTAGCCACAAAGCCGTTGGCACGTCATTTATCAGCTGTGTTGCGGATGGTGCTTCAAAACTTTCACTGCACAGCGTTCTGTGCCTGTATTTTCAGCTCTTGTGTGCCAACTTCATCTTTCAAGTGCCCAGGGACTGGATAGGACACCACTTGGCAGGGCAGGAGTCTAAGCAGAGTCCAGATGTTAGCAGAGGAAGTCTTTCATGGCCCTGACCCTTCAAAACAGGAGACAAGCTCAACTCTTGGAGATTCTTCACAAGCAGGAATGTACAAAGAAGTCCAGTCTTTGTTCCCTTTCATAGGAAGAAGCAGTAACTGCAGGATAGCCCAACAAAGCATAGTCACAGGCAGGGACAGCACTTCTCTTCAGCTCTTCTCCTTGGCAGAGGTTCCTCTTGGTTCCAGAAGTGATCTGATTTTCAGGGGTTTTGGGTCCAATACTTATACCCCTTTCTGCCTTTGAAGTAGGCCTACATCAAAGGAAAGTGTCTGTTGTTCACAAGACCCTGCCTTGCCCAGGGCAGGCCCCAGACACACACCAGTGGGTTGGAGACTGCATTGTGAGAGGGCAGGCACAGCCCATTCAGGTGTAAGTGACCACTCGTCCCTCCACTCTAGCTCAGTTGGCTCATCAGGATATGCAGGCTACACCCCCAGCTCCCTTTGTCTCACTGTTTAGAGAGGATTCACAAACAGCCCAACTGTCAAGCTGACCCAGACAGGCAATCCACAAACAGGCAGAGTAACAGAGTGGTTTAAGCAAGAAAATGCCTACTTTCTAAAAGTGGCATTTTCAAACTAACAATCTAAAAACCAACTTCACTAAAATATGTATTTTTTAAATTTTGAGTTCAGCGAGCCTACACTCCATATTTCTATTTGCTCTCAAGGGGAATCTGCACTTTAAAGTTATTTAAGGTGGCCCGCATGTTAACCTCTGAGAGAGATAGGCCTTGAAACAAAGAAGACTGAATACAACAGTACTTCACTGTTAGGACTTGTAACACACAGCAGTTCATGTCCCACCTCTAACATAAACTGCACCCTGCCCATGGTGCTTCTTAGGGCCTAACTTAAGGGTGCCTTAAATGTATAAAAAAGGAAGGGTTAGGCCCGGCAAGTGGGCACATTTGCCAAGTCAAATTGGCAGTTTAAAACTGCACACACAGACACTGAAGTGGCAGGTCTGAGCCATGTTTACAGGGCTACTAGTGTGGGAGGCACAACCAGTGCTGCAGGCCCACTAGCAGCATTTGATTTACAGGCCCTGAGCACCTCTGGAGCACTTTACTAGGGACTTACCAGTAAATCAAAAATACCAATCATGGTTAAGCCAATTTATACATACATTTTACACAGGAGCACTTTCACATTAGCACTGCTTAGCAGTGGTAAAGTGCCCAGAGTATCAAAAACAGCCAAAACAGAGCCCAGCGCACATCAACAACCTGGGAAGCATAGGCAAAAAGTTAGGGGAGAACAAATAAAGAATGACAAGTCTAACACGTGTTTCCCCCAGATGAAAGTGGTGTGAAACTACCCAACCTGATGGGAGTTCTCATCACTAAGGCGGAAGAACGATGTTCTGAGAGAGTTTTTAGATCAATTTGTAGTGGTCTACATTGATGATATTTTAATCTTCTGCCAGAATTTGCTAGACCATGTAGATCATTTACATTTAAGAGGGAACAAACAATTCCAGCCTAGATATTTAGGACCATTTTAAAATCAAGAAAATTGTAAATCCAGTAACAGTCAAACTCACCTTGCCTCCTCAGATTGAGGTTCATCCGGTATTCCATGTCTCGCTACTTGAAAAAAGCCCTCCCAACGTTAGGACACCCATCCCTCCAGAACATATAGTAGATTTACATTTAGATTATGAAGTGAATACAATTTTAGACTCAAAGTTTAAGAAAGGAACATTATATTACATCATTGATTGGAAACATTTTGGCCCAGAAGAAAGGTCCTGGGAAGCCTTCCAAAATATGCATGCTCCAAGGTTGATAAAGCAATTTCACAACATTTTCCCCAACAAACCTTCAGTGGGAGGGAGTTCTTTGGAGGTGGGTACTGTCAGGAAAACTTTTGACAGTGTTGTTAAGTTCTTCCCTCAGCAAAAACGATTCCCCTTTTCCTTCTACCCACTTTGTTTGCAGCGGTGTCCTCTTGCGGAGGCTGTTCTTACGACTAGCTTCTTCAGGCTTAACTGTCACTCAAGATGGTGCCCGCTGTGGAGACGGGGCCACTCACCTGAAAAGCAGGATGTCTGCAGTGGCGATGGTATGCCCCCGACCTCCTGGAACACCTCTAGGCACTTCCTGGTGGACACAGAAACCCCGGCAGGTGTCCCAAAAGGAAAGGAGGAGTGGAAGAGAAAGAGACAAAACACTGCCATGTCTTGCCGGTCCAGCCAGGCACCCTGTATCTTCAGCATTGCAAGTTGTTGTTGACAGAGTGATAGTGGAGTTAGTGCACTGCCGGCGCAGTTTTGCGTCAAAAAAATTACCGCCGGCTAACGCCATTTCGATGTACCGTGCGGGCATCAAATTTATACTTTGACGCACGGCGGCGCAACCAACAGGTGGGAGTCATTTTTTTTGGGACGCACACAGCGGCGTCAAGTCGGAAAGGAAAACAACGTTAACGCGACGTAAATGACTGTGGGTCGATTTACGACAGCGCAACCCGGAAATCGCCATTTTTTTTGACGCAATAGCATCAAATTTACCCGCGAACACTGCCCTTTCAGCAGAGGAGAGTCAAAATGGATCCCAGATGCCACAACAGACCCCAGGAAGATGACAGCAGATCAGGAACCAGCCAGGATGATCCATACAGGAACCAAGACATATGTAGAAAAAAAAGAAAGTGTCGCTTCAGTGCGGCGGAGCAGGAAATCCTGGTTAAAGAGGTGACGGAACACCAGCACCAACTGTTCATCACCTCTAAGTTGCCAATCAGCAGGTTGAGAGGCCATATGGCAACAAATTGTTGACAAGATCAACAGTGTGGCTGAAGTACGCAGGACAGTCACCGAGTGTAAGAAACGCTGGCATGACTGCAAACGTAGGACAAAAGAAAAAATGGCCAGGAACAGGAAGGCAGCACTCCAGACTGGAGGTGGGAGTCCAGCACACCAGGAGGCCCTGGACCACATGGAGGAGATGGTCGCAGCCGTCATCCCTGAGGAGATTGTCACAGGGATTCAAGGACAGGACAGCGCAGACTACCACGAGACAATGCACATGCAGGGTAAGTCGCAGGGGGAATTAAAATGCAATAATGTTAACAGCAACCTACTACACAATGCATGTAAGTCAGCATATATATGGAGTGGCATGGGTAAAGGGGCACGGCAGGGGTGCATGGCCAGCACAGACAGAAGCTGGGGCACGACATAACACAGCACCAACAACTGTCCCATGGGGGCATCCTGTCATGACAACAATGGAGCTAAGGGAAAGCCGCGACAGGTGGGAAGGCCACTACGTCAAACTTACATCCTGGCACTCGTCAGTCAAAATAGATCCTACATCAACTAGGTCCCTATCAGCAATCCAGTAGCCAAAACAACAACCGCAATGTAACTGCAACAACAGTTGCCACTAACACCTCTGATCTCTGTGCAGCTATAGTAGCCAATGGCAGTAACCTCCACATGGAACATACATACCTAAATTAGGGGGTGAGGATGACATCTGCAACAATCTCCAGAAATAAGACAAAGGCATCAGTACACTCAAATGTCAATGCCCATAGTTGACACATACATCAGCCAAAGTAAATAGCAATAGGAGCCACACAGCACTAAGGACACACACATGCTGCATACGTCAGGGTCCCTCACGTGCCTTGCTAACAAGGCAACATCACTAATGTCATACTGCTCAGACAACAACATTGAGGAGGGGACACATGCAACTGGTCACTGACACACACCAGCACAGTCAGAGGACCAAATAGGACATTGATACGATAAACAGGGCAATCCAATTAAACACACATTACCCAACATCAGCTGGAAACATCAACAATGTCTACATCCATATCACATCGTAACATTGCCATGCATAGGATATGCCACATAACAATTACAATTAGGTCAATGTGAACAAACAGATTTTGGGGCCGTTCCTGAGAGGCAAGTGTGCTGCCAGGGCAATCACAACACCCACAGCCAGTGAAAGGTCTCATCATAAGAATAGATATACACAGAGGGTCGAGTAGGACTAAAAGATGGCTATTCCCTAATTGGTACAAAGCAACACCTAGAGGCGATTAGGCAGACAAGTCTGATAACTCTATATCATACATGTGACACACAGGTGGGCCATAGGCCTATAACAATGCCCATATGAAGGACAGCAGATACCAATACCGAACAAGATCACAAAGTAAAGTAATCAAAAGGCTTGCATGTTACGTCAAAACTGTCACAACACAGACACACTAATTGTACCCTGTTTCATTGCAGAGGAACATGGATCTCCTGCCGAAATGCCTGTCCCTGATTTCCCTGATGACATGGATGACGAGCCCATAAACATTTCCCAGGAGACCATTCAAAAGGTCCTTGAAACCCTCCAGACCCCACCTTCAGTCACAAGGAGGAGCACAGAACAAGCAGCCATCACAGAAGAACCACCCACCACCCCAATTCTAAGACCTGCCAGCTCCAATACAGCTGAGGACTCTGACGACACTGGCACCAGCTTTGAAAGAACTGTAGTTGGTGTACAGCGGGAGCTGGCCAAGGAGGTGCGGGTGGGGATGCAAAATATGGCAGCCAGCCTTGAGGGGGTGCGCTCGTGCATGTTGTCATCTGCAGATCAGGCAGCAGCTATGCAAGCCCTAACATCCATACTGCAAGGACTACAAGAAACCATAAAGGAATTCACCACTGCAGTAAGGGAGTTGCCACAACACCTCGCACCCCAAACTTTCCACTGCATGCACAAATGCAATCATGACTCCCTCAGGGCTGACCTGGCTGCCTACCACCGTGATGTGGCTGCTGTTCTCAAAAACCAGCAGGCCCTCCTTGCAGCAGTACTGCCCTTAAGAACTTCACAGGGAGCAGCCACCGGGATGTCTGACTCCACGTCTTCTAACACTGAGGTGTGTGTTGCCCCTTCACAACCAACAACAACAAGGACAAAGCAGGCAACACACACATCAGAAGAAGAAGACATGGAACAGATCACATTCACAAGGAAGAGTACCCGGAAGCACTAGTCCCTGCACCATGGCCTACTTTGACCAAGGTCCTACGTTTTGTCAAATGCCAGTCTCACTACAACTACACTCAATGACTGTTCTGCTAACCACTGTATGACTTGTCAGCATTGCCAGTGAATGTCTCTCTCCTACTATTCGGCAAATCCTGTCCCTCTGCACTGTCTGTTACATCACCCCAGCATGTCAGGAGCATCATCCACACCCCTTCTGTAGGATCACCATGTAAGAATGCACCAGAACGGACTCAGCAAACATGGACAATGTACATTTGGCACTACAGCACCTCTCAATAAATAGCACTTGCACACCTAATATGTCTCTGTGTTATTTGACACATCAACTGTGCAGTAGATAACTCTAAAGTGCCTGTGTGACAACCATGTAGCTTGTCAATACAACTGTCCTGACATCATGTAGTCTGATACATCTGTGCAGTGGCCAGGATTGCATCATAGCCTGACCATCCTGAGGAGAATAACTGATGAAGGGACAAACCTCACACAATTATGCTGTGTGGGACAGAATAATGCTCCATCTATAGCAATTCAAGTCAACTAATGTTGGCTGATAAATGTAGGCACCATGCAACACTAAAACATGAAATTATGCAGCATAATCTAAGCAAACACAACTAAACACTGCATCAATCACCCTTTCTGAGTATACTTCCATGAAGGGAAGTCATGCAGAATTATTACACACATGATCTATGTCAGCAATGAAGGCAACAAGACAAGAGTGTTAACAACACCTCATCTACAAAGATCTCCCTGAACATCACACTGCAGTCCACCCTAATAAAGTTACCACAATACCAAGTCTGGAACCACACTTTGTGATGTAGAATACCTACTTATCAACACAAATCCTTGGTGATCGATGTAAAGTACTAATGGTGGGTCTACCTAATGGTGGATACTTACCAAGTTAGCACACGGGTAGCTGCCATGTTAAAGCTCCATGTTCTGTGGTGTGTAGCAGAGGACACAAATGTCATAGAAAAACATTCACCTACACTAATGGCAAGCCCATGATCAAGTAGCAGTTAACGCATAATGCAAAGGGTTAACTATATGTTTATTAAAATGTATTCACACCAGAGGCAACTAAGGGAAAAGTCATACCTACACTAATCTAACCTGACTACTCCTAACCCACAACTGTCCCTAACTAACCTAAGCTAAACTTACTCTACACATATAACGAAACGATCTAAACATCAACCCCCCACCCACCATTATGAGACAACACACATGCAGGACAACACATAATAACCTACACACATACTATACTATCCTAAACAATCATATATTTTTTTGTAATTTTTTCTTTTTATTTTTATATATATATTTTTTTTATAAACAAACAGGAATCCCAACATTGACCCCCACCCACCCACCCACACAAAAATGAAAAAAATAAAGAATAAGGACCCCTCACCCTCCTCCCTAACACTAACTAAGCTAACAACCTACACTAACCTAACACTAATCCCCAAAACCCAACTATCATTACAAAAAGGAAAGAGGAGAGAGGGGAGGGATAAATGTAAAACAAGCAATAACGTCCTACAGGTTGGCCCTCCGTAGGGTCCGCCTGATGGACCGAACCCTTTTCTTAATGTATGCCACATCCTGGCTTAGCTTGTCCACCCTGGAAATAAATTTGTCAATTTTCCAGTTTAGTGCCAGGAATGCCGCTGGGTCAATAGGAGGGGCTGTTGCAGTCTGTGTGCTGGCAGAGGTGCACGGTGTGGGAGTAGTTGTTTGCCCACTGGACTGTCCTGCCGCTCGGTAATTGCTGGGTCCAGGTTGTGCTGACGAGGCAGGGTCAACTGTCCACGCCGTTGCTGGGGCCACTTGGGGAGAACTGGTGGATGTGGTGGTGGTGGCTGTTGTGGGCAATGTAGGGCCACCCTGTGGTGAGGCCCACCAAGCTCCGGAGGCCCGATCCGCTTGGTATTTTCAGGCCATCCTTCTGAACCCCGACTGCACCTGCAGGATGTGCCGGTATCTCATTGCACGCCTTTCGAACTGATGTCTCTGTGCGGCACTCATGTTTGCAGCTGTGAAGAGATATGGCAACTATTTACCATAGGAAATGCATTGGGTGGAATAGCACAATGGGTCAATTGCACATTACTTGTACTGTATTTGTAACAGCAAATTTTCACAACATAGATCATTGAAAGTCTCAGAGGAAGTACATGGGAAGCCTGCATACAAAAGGGCATCTCACACCTAGCATATCCATGTCTCAACATGATGGGTGACATCAGCCTAAAATTATCATCCAAAAAATGGGTAATGCAGCTGACATTATGGCTGAACCTCTTCTAAATACTGACTTCAGTACATATGTCACTCTATGTGATAACAATCACAACCCTCGATCAATGCCATTTGTAAATGTTTTTTGCTAATATTGAACTCATGTGCCATAACTGAATGTGTACACTAGGTTCAAAACAAAGTTGCAAAAGGTCACAAGTATGTGTAACATACTGGTTGCTACAGTCCTAGGTACCCTATTCCCAATCACATGGCAGTCTTTGAGGGTGGGGTGGGAAGAACAACCAACAATCCCAGATTCAATGCACACCCAGGAGTGTATAGAAATCTCAACAAGTATTTGCCTCCACACACAACACCAATGAAGGGCTAGCAACAAATTGGAGTCAGCTAAACCTTGTCCTATCCAAGGTCCACACATGTCAAAATGTACTGACTTAGGCCAACATCACATACTACCAGTGAGGCATATTTTACCACACACACAGAGGAGCAAGAACACCCATGATCATGAGTAGAATTAACACCTAGGCCATTGCACTGTAGTCCCATACATTTCTAGTTCAACTTGTGGTAGTACATGCCCCCGGAAGATCCAACCTACAGTGTACTCAGTCCATCCTCAATTAGGGAAGCTGCATATTTAAGACAAGCCTTTTGCAGAAGCTATCTGGGAGAATGTCAGTCTGAAATGCAGACTCAGTCCAAGCCAAGTCCCAGAGCAACTCTTACATTAACCAGTGTATTCCACATGACTCATCCCATTCCCCATAGCGGGGCCGACTGGAATGACCTACAGCCCCTAAATCTGAGAGATGGATAAGCATTGGTCTACTGAAACTGAAGTGATATTTTCAATCCCACTAATGCAACAATACCAATGAATGGGCAGCGCATCAAACCTTGAATTCTGTTGAACACACAGTAGTCCATCATGCATCACTAGCAAACAATAAAAATAGCACTCATGCCACACTCACTGTAGGTGTCGGGGTCCTCAAAATGAGCCACCTCTCCCACGGTGTACGGTGCAGGTCCACCTGTAAAGCATGGAAGGAAGAATATACTCAGACTCCGTGCACTGACAAACAATTGCAGTTACAAAGACAATGTGAGAATATAACATGCGTAATTAAACACTTTCACACATGCTCATACTGCATGGAAGAATTCTTAATCAACTTTTACATTGGATGAGTCTCCTGCTACAGTTACACACCCTACTACACAAATGCAGTGGCCAGGACAGTCATGTGGTGTCAAAGATATACCTCCATTAGTATGCCCCAACAATATCGGGGTGCATTCATCTCATCATGTGCATCCCAGAGAGACATCCAAAAGCTGGTTACTTGAGGACTGCATGACCCCTCAAACTCAAACAGCCTATGTGGTCATTTTCAACACACACCAACCAGACACACATGTGACATATGTGTGGACAACATAGCTAACTTCAATTGACGTGAAGGCACCACTCATTTATAGCATCATATTGGGTTTACAAATGTCAGTATAGCTATGGCGTCTACATATGTAGGTATAATGTTTCAACATCCATTTTTCACTGGCTATTATGACCTGTAGAGTTCAAATAGAGCCATTAATGTGTTGATTGTCTAACACAAAGGCAACACTACATTACATACAGCTACAGGCAACCGGTATGTGTAGAAAACATGAGCTACCTGACTGCTAGCATTTGTCTTACTACACATTGTGCAACAATTACCCAGTAGGTTTCCCTAGCATTACACACAGTCAGCTACTTATCTAGCAGATTGGCTAACAATCATCACATGTCCCCACACAGCTTTCAATTGTTCACATGTAATTGATTTGTACTCACCAACATGTCCACCAATCCTGATTCCCAGGTGGTCCAGCAGATCCTGCTCCCTGGATATCAGATCAGCCCAGCGGTGCTTGAGTTGATGGTCATTCCTCAGGCTCCCATAGACACGGACCAAGTGATGGCGCACCTTCCAACACCGGACTTTACGTGCCTCCGTGTGATACCCTTGTATCACACGGCCCCCAGCCTCCAGCATGAGTGGGAGGAAATGGCAAACAAGCCATATAAATCCCCCCAATTCCTCCTCACCCATCCTGGCAAGCCGTGGCCTACCTGACATCTCTGCACTTCCAAAGGTGAAAAAGTTGGACAAAAAGGAAAAGGGGGAAATGGGGAAAGGTAGAGTAGTGAAAAAAAAAGAAAACTTAAGAAGAAGAGCCCAACTAACCCCAAAATTACACTACCCAGAACAGACTCCCAAAGACAATAAAAGAAACACTGGACTTGACAAAAGTATACAAAACAGACTCAGACAGTATTCAACAACAAGACAATGATGACAAAAGCACAATAGAGAAGGTACACTGGACACAAAAGCACTAAAACACAGGACAACACTTTCCACACAGCCACACAGTCTAGAATAATCTGAGACTGCAAAGTGAAAGTGAAAGTACACCCACAGTACAGAATCTGTAAACAGGATATGCTATTACATCACATCCTGCATAAAATGGCCGTCGTTTTTATTTTTCCGTTATGCGTCATATTTTCACGCATACAGATTGTGCGTCATATTTTTTGACGCATGAGAGTGCACATAATGCAGAGTCAAAAATGTTTTCGGCATTGTTCCCTTATATTTGTGTGAGGCTTATTTTACAGTTCTAGAGTTGAAATTTAAGCCGCTGGCAAATATGATGACCAGATATGAAAATTAATTTTGACTCAGCATTATGTGCACTCCTGTACGTCAAAAAATTATGACGCCCAAGCTGTATGCGTGGAAATATGACGCATTATAGAAAATATGGTAGCCATGTAATGCTGGTTATTAATATATTAATTTTAAAATGCTATTTTTTGACTCAACATTATGTGCACTCCTGTACGTCAAAAAATTATGACGCCCAAGCTGTATGCGTGGAAATATGACGCATCATAGAAAATATGGTGGCCATGTAATGCTGGTTATTAATATAATAATTTTAAAATTATATTTTTTGACTCAGCATTATGTGCACTCCTGTGCGTCAAAATTTATGACGCACAAGCTGTATGCGTGGAAATATGACGCATTTTGACAAATATGTCTTGATTTTGTCAAATTGTGAAAAGAATTTTGTCATGACCAAACGGTGCTAAGTGATACACATTTGGGGTTAGCTATGACACATGTCCCTTATAGGATGTATAGAAGGCATTCACAGTGTAATAGTAATGACTGCTCAAAATGGTTATTACCCATAATTGTACACATATTTTGGGTAATTGCTGATGGCTAATTTCAAATGAGGAATGGGATACCAGGATGTATTCCTTAGCAACAATGTGTCCACATTTATCACGGTAATCCAATTATCTATAGGCCAAACAGGTAGTGCAATTGTCACTTACACTTTTTATGGGGCTAACCATGTCCTATTTATGAATTTGTGTATCTTATATGTGTTTTACTTTTGACATGTAGGCCACACATGCGCCTTATGCATGTGTGTACTTCACATGTGTATGTTTCATGTATATTTGGGGGGCGGTAGAGGTGGACTTATGCCCCCAGCACCCTAGGGTTTGCCCTTCCAGATTTGCTAATTTATCCAAGGGTTTCATTTATTCAATAATGCTAAACCTGCAGCAGCAGGCTCATGGAAGCCCATAGGGTATGATTCACTGTTTGCCATTCAATAATCCCATTTGCCCATTTGACGTTTGCCCTATTGATTCTTTGGAGCAATCTGACATACCATTTTGCATTGATATTTTTTGCTAAATCTCGGCGTTCCTCATGTGCTGATGACAAATAGTTTGTTGATGTATGTGGCCCTTTATGCATTACCTGGTTTTGTGGCATGTTTCATTCTTCCTGCTAGGTTCCAACTGGGACACTACTGTGATCGGCTGCTTGCAAATATTTGGTTGATTGGATGGCACATGTTTATATGTGTGGTCCAATGTAGATCCACTATCAACTGTCTGGGTGTATGTTGTCACTGTAACTTCCAGGTCTCCTCATGAGTTAGTGGCAGCTAATCTTGTTCCAGTGGGCATTGTTTGTAGCAAAAATGGAGAGAAGCCATTGAGGACATGGTCACCTACACATGGATGGTCCCACCCTGTCACTGAACACGTGTAATGAGACTTACAAATGGGCTACATTTTTTGTGCTGAGTGAGAGAATGTCTCAGGTGTCTGGATCAGGCATGTGTCATTGCCACATTTGTACTCCTGTTGGCCTCTGTGGATGGTAATGTATCATGAAACATCATAGCCTCTGTGCAGACGTAAATGGCTGGTATTCAACACACAACTCATCTTTAGCATTTGAAAAAAAATGATACTTAGCGTTTTGAACAGTCAGGGTCCTCATATGTGTTGACTTTTCATGGACATTATCTGAGGTTGCTGGTTTTGATGGAGGCCATTTACACCATCACACACTATGGTCCTGGTCCACTGTCACACTTTTAAGTTTAGGCATTAATGAAGGTCAGACAACGGAAGGGCCAAGAGTTGCCTATTCATGGGTACTGTCACAAATCTGATGCAAATAACAGTCAGATGATGCACTACTATGTATTTGAGTATACATTGATGAGGCTAATGACAAATTATTGTCAGAGGTACAAAAGGTATTAGACAGCATGTGTGGTCCATAGGTGGACCCCAGGTATCTGTAGAGTGACCCACGGACAGGTGCCAGTCAGGCTGACAGGATGCTGGGTCAATCAGGTGCAAGCTCTTTCAGTAATCACATGATCACGTGTTCTGACTAGGACTGGTCAGAGGGAGCATTAGACAATTGAGATGTCACACTGTGTATGTCCTGTGTTGCTTTGAAGGTGACACATGAACCCTGATAAAGTGTTACACGGCAACATTAGTGTCAAAGCTTAATGATGTAATGGCTCACATTCAAACATGTATGCAGTAGGAGGCATCTGCAGGGACAGGGCATGTACATTTGGGTGGTGTGCATGGAGGGGATCACAGGTGTGGCCTCCATCTGTGTCTCACTAGTCCTGTCAGATGGGATTAGCTGATAAATAGCCTACAGTACCTTTCACAGAAGAATCAATCTACAGGTGATACCAGGCCTTATAAACTCCAAGGCAGTGTATTATATGAGCTGAGTTCCATGCAGTGAGATGGTAGTATGACAATGGTAGGCATAGTAAAGGGTGTGGCACACTGGATGACTCCTGTGAGTGTGTGTGTGTTGATGAGGGAATCTGAGTGTACACAAATCGGCATTCCAGGGACCTCTTCAGACAGGTGGGGTGTGAGCAGCTGCAAGTGTGTGTATTGTTTTTAGAAAAGGGCTGACATGTAGATGGGATGTGATGTGCTGGATGCTTGTCATAGGTGTAGCACTTGTGCTGTGTATGTTCTGCTTATGTGTAACTCTAGTGACAGATAGTCATTGCAATGATAGTAAGTAGTTGGAATTACTGTTGGCAAGAGTCTAGTACTACTTTCCTGTTCCTGAAGCATTAGCATGTGAACTGGCTGATGTATGAGGCCTGTTTTCACCTAGTTGAGTGATGGTGTTTTAGTTGTGTGCCATCTGCTGCGATGATCCATGTTTCCTACATGTATGTGAGTCATATGTGTGGTCCTCAGCTATTGCCCTTCAAAGGTGAACTGTACAGGATGTCTGTCATTTACATGGTGTGTGTATTTGACCATTGTATGGTGGCCATTACATTTGTGGTGTATAGTTTTTGTGTGATGATTGTTATGTCATTATTGCTCAATGAGACGACATTCTTCTTCAGCAATTTCAAACCAAATGTGGGCAGAAATTAATAGGCCAAACCATGATGTGGTGTTTGTTATCTGTGTTTATTTACAATTGTGCATTAAGTGGTGATAGCAAAAATTATGTAAAGAAATTATTTACAATCTGTTGGCGCCTACGCACTCCAGCAGCCGTGTTTGGTTGTTCCCCCTCCTGTTGCAGGCCAGTATCCTCCTCTTTGTCGTCTTCAGGCATGTATGGGTCTGGTTCCAGGAGGGGAATGTTCCTTTTTACACAAATGTTGTGCAATATGGCACAAGTGAGTATGATCCTACAGACCATCTCTGGGGAATATAGTAGGCTACCGCCAGTGATGTCAAGGCAGCGGAACCTTGACTTGAGGATCCCAAAGGTCCGCTCGACAATGCTGCGTGTCCTCTTATGGGCGTCATTGTATGCCCGCTCTGCAGCAGTAGTCGGGTTCCCAAATGGTGTCATTAGCCACGGCTGGATGCCATACCCCTGATCAGCTGAAAGAAAAACACAGAATAGGATCATGTAGATGTAGCTGGCACTCTTGTGAAGACCTTTAATGGCAGTTGTTGTCTTGTGTTGTCTGTGACTCTTTTGTGTACTAATGTGACAACCTATACTTGTAGGCTATACCATCTGCATTGTGTTGTTTCCTTGGCTGAGCAAGTGTTTGTCAGCTAACCGTTTGTCAGCAGTATGTTTTGGGAATTGCAATAGAGTGTGTCCTCCCTAGCATTGTGACTTGTGATACAGGTGTCCATGTGTCTTCACTGGGGGTGAGATGATAGTTCCATGCAGAGTTAAAATTGAAAGTGTTGTTAACACGTTCATATCTAAGTACCCTGGACATCTCATACCTTTAGACTTATGCAATGTATTAATGTAAAGGTTATTGTGACACTTACAATTTGCAAGGTGACATTTAGGCAACCCACTCCACACGTTGTGATCTTTGACGTCTTAACATTAGGCTGTACAGTAATTTCAGATGTGTGACAGGTTCAACGGTGAGTTAAGAAACATGGCTAGCGATGCCACGACCTCAGTATGTTCCTGTCTAGATGTTGCTGTTGTGGTGTATGTGTTGTGTGTCCTAGAGGGTTGCTGTGCAGTGTGTATATAAGTAGGTTTCTGTACTTACGAACAAGTAGTCCATTGCCATACCGTCCATCCTGGAAGTGTTGGTTGATGGTGCTGTGACGGAAGATGAATGAGTCATGGACACTCCCAGGATATTTAGCCACGATGTTGCTGATCAATCCCTGGTGATCGACTATGGCCTGCACGTTGATTGAATGTGTGTGCTTCCTGTTACGTTAGAGGTGTTCTGTTGCAGCAGGTGGCACAAGGCGTACGTGTGTGCAGTCGAATGCACCAAGGACGTGTGGGAAGCCACTGATGGCGTAGAATGCCTGTTTTGTTTCCTGCTGCTTCTGCAGTGTGTCAGGGAAGCAGAAGTGGAGGGGTGTCAGGCGAATGATGGCATCCAGTACTTTTAGCAAAAATGCAGAGAATGATGGTTGTGATATTCCGCCAACCAGGGCACCAGTTGTTTGAAACGAGCCACTTGCCAGCAGGTGAAGTACGGCAAGCAGCTTTGTTTCTGTTGGGATAGTGCGGGGTGTCACCAAATTGGGGGCCAACTGCTGTTCAATGTTTTGCAGCAGCTGCTGAATGGCCTGCCAGTTCAACTGGTACCTCTGGATGATGTTGTGTTCCCTGAGGCCATGCAGGGTTGTTCTAGGGCGGAATATCCTCTCCTGCATTCTGCGCTGCCTTTGGGGTCCCTGCTGCTGTTGTTGTAGCTGCTGTTGTTGCTGCAGGGCTCTGCGTCTATGTGCACGCTGGATTAAAATCACCTCCATGTCTCACTGTTGCTGCTCTGCTGCTCTGCTGCTCTGTTGTTTGTTCTGTGTGTTCTGATTAAATACAGGTGTGTTTGCCCCATTTTAACGCCTGCCCTGACCCAGGCATTAAATTTTGACGCACATCGGCCTTTGCGTCATTTTTTTGCTCCGCCTGCCGGCCGAGAGTCATTTTTGCCCGGAAGCATAAATACGACGCACGGCCGTGTGCATCGTTTTTTGGACGGGAACGCCTACCCTGCATATCATTAACGCAGGGTGGGTTGGCGCATCCAGAAAATGACGCACACAGCGGATTTTTGTCATCCGCGGGCTCAGGCGTCAGGGTTTAAATATGGGGCAACGTTTGCGCTGATTGTGCGTCACATTTTTTGACGCACAATCGTCGCAAACGGAGTATAAATATGCCCCTCAATATCTCTTTCTGATATGGGCACAGGAGTGGTAGAAGAACACCGGGATGCTATAGCAGTTTTCTTGGATACAAATAACTGTTGGCACAATTACTAACACTGCATTACCAAAAACTTGTTCTAAAAAAACTGTTGGAAAACAACCTATATGGGAAGTTGGAAAAGTGTGTCTTTCTGGTGAAGGAAGTAGAATCCTTGGGATTTGTCATATTGGAAAATTGAGGTTCCATGGATCCTGCTAAAATTCAAACAATCCTGGATTGGCCTTCTCCTAAAACGGTGAAGGAGCTGCAAAGTTTTTACCTCCTGTTTATAAAACAGTTTTCTAAAAAGGTAGTCCCAATTACAAAACTTTTGAGAGAAGGAGTACCCTTCCATTGGTCAACTGATGCTGAAGAATCTTTTGAGTTCCTCAAAAGAGCCTTTACGACAGCCCCGATCCTTCTCCATCCTAACTCTGAGGAGCCATTTTTTGTGGAAGCCGACGCCTCATAGCAAGCAATTGGTGATGTTTTGTCTCAGAGGCACAAGGAAACTGGTCAACTTCACCCAGTGGCATTTCGATCCTGGAAATTAACTCCTCCTGAAAGAAATTATCCAGTTGCTGACAAAGAGCTATTCACAGTGAAGGATGCCTTTCAGGAATGGCGACATTATTTATTAGGGGCTCATCATGTAGTCAATGTGTTCAGGATCATAAAAATCTTCAGTTTTTAAAGACTGCTCAGACATTAACTCCAAGGCAATTGAGATGGTCCTTGTACTTTGCAGATTTTAATTTTACCATTACCTATCGACCTGGTTCTGACAATGGTAGGACATATGCGTTATCGAGGATGAATAATATACCTGGAGCAGGAGAAGCTGAAAAGATTCCAATTATTCCAGCAGACAAGTTTGTTTGTAACTTACAATTTTCCAAAATAAAAAGAAAGGTTCGAGAATCCAGGTCTGACCAAGAAATTTCAGATTGGGCCAACAAAAAGGAAGGAAGAAAGGTTCTAGAAAATTTCCCTTTTGTTGAAAATGGTTTATATTTGCCAACTCATAAGTTGCAAGAACTAGCGCTACAAGCGTGTCATGATGATCCTTTAGCTGACCATAAAGGAATTTTGAAGACTACCTAATTAATTAAGAGGTATTTCTGGTGGCCTGCCTTGATCCCTCAAATAAAACAATACGTTCAAACCTGTGATAAATGCATTTGAGGAAAGACAACACGACTGACTCCTTAAGGTGAGCTTCAGCCTCTTCCCATTGCAGCATATCCGGGCACACCATTACTATGGATTTGATTGTAGATTTACCTTCAAGTCAAGGTTTTGACACAATCCTAGTTTTTGTGGACATGTTTTCTAAAATGAGTCATTTCATCCCTCTGAAGAAGGTACATAGAGCCTCTCAGTTAGCACAGTTATTTTCACAGCACATAGTGAGAGCTCATGGCATTCCGGTGGTTGTAACCTCAGATCGAGGTCCCCAATTTTTTCCCAATTCTGGAGGGCCTTTATGAAACAACTTGGAATAGACTCATGTTATTCTACTAGTTATCATGAAGAAACGGATGGACAGACAGACAGAAAGAATTAACCAGGAGATAGAGCAGTACATACGCTTATATCTTCTGGACCAAAATAATGATTGTCCAGATTTCATTTGGACAGCATAATTTGGGTACAACAATGCGATTCATGCCTGCACAGGTTATTCTCCTTTCTATTTGAACTCTGGTAGGCATCCAAACATTATCTTAGGAAGGTCGGGAGGCTCGGCCTCAGTTGAGAATGAGTTCAGTAAGAAAATTCAAAAGACCTACCCATCTGCTAGAGAACATTTGACCAAGGCGAGGGCCACTTACAAGAAGCATGCTGACAAAAAGAGGAAAGGCAATCCTGGTTATTGCAAAGGTGAGAAGGTCTGGCTATCCACTCGACATTTACATTTAAGAGGGAACAAACAAATCCAGCCTAGATATGTAGGACCCTTTAAAATAAAGAAAATTGTAAATCCAACTCACCTTGCCTCCTCAGATTGAGGTTCATCCAGTATTCCATGTCTCGCTACTTGAAAAAAGCCCTCCCAACGTTAGGACACCCATCCCTCCAGAACATATAGTAGATTTACATTTAGAATATGAAGTGAATATAATTTTAGACTCAAAGTTTAAAAAAGGAACATTATATTACGTCATTGATTGGAAACATTTTAGCCCAGAAGAAAGGTCCTGGGAAGTCTTCCAAAATATGCATGCTCCAAGGTTGATAAAGCAATTTCACAACATTTCCCCCAACAAACCTTCTGTGGGAGGGAGTTCTTTGGAGGTGGGTACTGTCAGGAAAACTTTTGACAGTGTTGTTATGTTCTTCCCTCAGCAAAAACGATTCCCCTTTTCCTTGTACCCACTTTGTTTGCAGCGGTGTCCTCTTGCGGAGGCTGTTCTTAGAACTAGCTTCTTCAGGTTTAACTGTCACTCAAAATGGTGGCCGCTGTGGAGACGGGCCACTCACCTGAAAAGCAGGATGTCTGCAGGGGCGATGGTATGCCCCCGACCTCCTGGAACACCTCTAGGCACTTCCTGGTGGACACAGAAACCTCTGCAGGTGTCCCAAAAGGAAAGGAGGAGCGGAAGAGAAAGAGACAAAACACTGCCACATCTTGCCGGTCCAGCCAGGCACCCTGTATCTTCAGCGGGGCAAGTCATTGTTGACAGAGTGATAGTAGAGTTAGTGCACTCAACTTCCTTGAAACTGAATCTCTCTTTCTGATATGGGCACAGGAGTGGTAGAAGAACACCGGGATGCTCTAGCACTTTTCTAGGATGCAAATAACTGTTGGCACAATTAGTAACACTGCATTACGAAAAACCCAAACTGAGTACCATAACAATAAGTACTGAGACACTAGGGCTGGCTTCACAGAGATTCACTGTTGCACACTACAATTAGAACTGTGGTTGCAGTTATCATGCACAAGAAAAACAAACAAGGGCATTCATTACATCACATATAACTTTCCTGCAAGCAGAGGTTAAACTAAAAGGAACAAAAACTATCCAAGAAATACAAATGTCCACTCTGGGTTCAAACAGTTAGGGTGGCACAGTTTGGTTTGGTTTCACTGTGTGTGTAAAAAACCCTTCAAAAAGCAAATTCCTCAAACCTGCAACACAGGCATGAATGACACAATTTAAATCCAAGAGTTACGCTATTAGAGAAAGAAAAGTCACGTAAATGCTTTTTTTAAATTGCACTGTCACTTTTTGTAGTACTTGAACTCAAGAAGATTTCCTGAAGCACATTTAGGCAAGTAACTACAATAATAATGTAAAATGTTCAGAAATGCATTTGTCTCTTGAAGATAAGCACTCTGCCAAAATACGAGGTCTGAAATACGCCAGCACACACTGATATGGGCATATACGCCAGGACTTGGACTTTGTATTACGGGATGTACATTTCTGTTGGGACTTCAGGGAAGCTATTTTAGCATTTATGGAATCGTGGCCCTATTCAGTTTCTGTTTAAGCCCTGATGAAGTCTTCGAGAATATTTTTGTCACATGACGAAACACGTTTTGGCTGTTGTTGCTGGTTATTGTTACTTTAATGGATACTTCATTTCAAGAATAAATTGAACCATTGCCAATTATCCTGGTCCGACTTATGCATGATGGCCATGAACAAGACACCGAAGCCATGAAACACACGTATGAGTGAACTTATATTCACGAGTGCCCTGACATCTGTTGCCGCTGAAATACACCAGCTGTTCTAGGAAAGCGCGGCGTTCAAAGAAGAAACTCTCTTGAGGATACTAGTGACTTAGCTGCAGTCTTTTCCGGAGTGCTGGAGGAATGCCTGGTGTCAGCTGGTACAGGAACAAAGAAAAGAATTGCCTCAAAAGACTTGAATACAGGGATGACAGCAGGGGCTTGACTGCCAAGTCAGATGCTGAGATCAGGAAGCAAAACAAAACCAAACAGGGAGGCATGCTTCACTCTGCTATTTATAGCCAATCAGGAAAGACATGTGGATGAGTCACCACACCCAATTAGAAGAACATGTCTACACCTGCTCACATTAGCAAACAAGCATTGGTAAAATAAGGATTGATAATACCAATTGTTTAACACAGCACATTATGTTTACTTAGAAACATGAAGGTTTAATCAAGAACAGAGATATGATGTAACCCTAATCCATGGGGATGCTGACAGATAACACATGAGGCACCTTGGGGATTCCTGACAGCCACAAATCTTTGTGAGGCCAGCGCTCAAGTGTTTTTACCTTAGTCTTGTGCTGAGGCTTCCCTCCAGCTGTTTCTCTCTGAGAGCTGTGCACTTCAACTGTCATCCTGAGGAGAATGAGCAGTGTTCCTGAGGTTCTTTGTTTCGTAGAGAATTCTTCCACTTTTGAGTAGTTCATTTTTGTTCTTGTTACGGTGTGCACACCGGCTACATTTCCCTTCTGTAAAAGCTGAATTTCTTCCTTCTTCCAACAACTGGCTATCAGCTTTCTGAGGAGAATTTGTTTTGGCTTAACTTCAGGCAACTGCACTAAGGAATCCGTTTGTAGGATTTCCAGACTTGCCAATGTGTATATGTACACATTTATTTAAAAAACTCTTCGCCTTGCAGACTTGCCAGTCGTAGAAACAAACCTCAGTGCTCAGACTAATTCCTAGAGGCTGTGTTTGAGAAAACTGAACATTGAGAAGGAGATTTTGTTTCCTGTAAAAGACATTAGTAAATGGCATATTTGTGAAAATGTGAACTGTTTTCCAGAGAACCTTGGATACCTCTGACTCCTGGAGAAAAGAAGATATTAAGATAACATTGTTCTGTTAGAGAGAGCCTAGTCTCTCAAATGATCCAGGTAAGGAGAACGATAGAATTGGGTGAATGTGAATGGCTGAACAGTTGAATGTGCTGTAGGAATGTACTTATCTATGCTCTTATCATCAGACTGCAGGTCCTTTCTTTAAAGAAATCCCAATAAGAAGAAAGGTACAAGGAACAGAAGCACACACTGAATATCCTATCTTCAAGTGGGAAACACATGCTGGAACTGGATCTGGAGGTAGTCTCTCTTTTTCTATTCCCATTCTCCTTTCCCCCAGGGGATGCAGGGTTCAAATAATTGTAAAGTCTGAGCACGCATCTGTTGGAGGGAGTTCAGTAAAAAGCATCTGCCCCTTTGGAAGTTTGATTTAATGGGTAATCTCCTGAAATGTTCTCTACCAGGGCGATGTTCCACTGTAAAGACCATCCCCTGAGGGGCCTGTGGTCCGTCTGAAACTCGGAATTGAGTCCCAAACAAGTAGTGTCTTAGCTTCTTCAGCACCCAGACCACAGGAAAAGCTTTATGCTCAATTGCACTCCATCTACCTTCCCTGGGTAGTAACCTCCTGCTAATGAAGGCTACAGGTTGATCTAGGCCCTTTTTATTTAGCTGCAATACCACTGCTCCTACACCATGCTCTGAAGCATCAGTTAGCACAACAAACTCTTTGGAGAAATCAGGTGCCTTCAGAATAGGTTCTGTGCAGATGTCTGCCTTCAGGGCATCAAAAGCTGTCTGGCAAGACTATGTCCAGATCACCTTCCTTGGTTGCTTCTTGGAAGTCAGCTCATTCAAGGGGGCAACAAAGGTGCCATACCCATTGACAAAACGTCTGTAGTTGCCAGTGAGGCCCAAAAAGGCCCTCACCTCAGTCTGGGTCTTAGGAGGCTCCCAAGCCAGAATATTGTCTATTTTAGGCTGTAGGGGTGCCACATGGACACTCCTTACCTGGTGTCCCAAGTACACCACTGAACCCTGCCCTGTTTGGCACTTACTGGCCTTAATAGTGAGGCCTGCCATTTGCAGGGCCTCCAACACTCTGCAGAGATGCTGCAAATGTTCCTCCCAGGTAGAAATGAACACTGCAATGGCATCCAGGTAGGATGCACTGAAATCCTCCAGCCCAGTCAACACTTGGTTGACAAACCTCTGAAAGGTGGCAGTGGCATTTTTCATCCTAAATGGCATTACTTTAAACTGGAAGTGCCCATCTTTGGTAGAAAATGCTGACCTCTCCTTGGCCCCCTCAGTCAAGGCAATCTGCCAATACCCAGGCGTCAAGTTAAAGGTGCTCAGGTATTTGGCAGCTCCTAACCGATCGAAGAGCTCATCAACTCTGGGGGATGGGGTGCGTGTCAGTCTTAGTGACCACATTGAGACCCCAGTAGTCCACACAGAACGGAGTTCTGGTATGGCACCAGGAGCAGCAGCCTTCAGGACCAAGACCACAGGGCTGTCCCAAAGACTCTAGAAAACACATTTATCCCTAGGGTTAACATCTTGGAAAAGTCCTCTTTGATGCTAGGCCTGAGCTTGCCAGTCACCCTTTAAACCTTCTGCTTAACAGCTGTAATGTCCCCAGTGCCCACATCATGTGTACATAAGTGTCTGACCCCTGGGGCCAGGGAGAAAAGGGAGGCAAACTGACCCAACACCTGGCAACAGTCCCTCTGTTGTTCTGAGGTCAGGGAGGGGGAGAGGTTCATTCCCTATGCAGACCCATCCTTCTTTCCAGCAGGCAGGAGGTCAAGAAGAGACTCACTCTCTTTCTTCACCTCATCATCTGTTGCTAGGAGCATAGAAATTCAGTCCGCTCAAAATGTCGCTTGAGGCGATTCACATGCAGGACCCTCAAGGGGTTCCTGGGAGTGCGCAAGTTTATCAGGTAGGTGACTTTGGTCTTGCACTCCACTACCTCAAATGGCCCAGTCGACTTGTCGTGGAGTGCCCTAGGCTCTGCTAGTGCCATCACCCATACTTTTTGTCCAGGTTGAAGCTCGACCTAAGTGGCATTCTGGTCATACCATCATTTTATGTCTTCCTGGCTTACTTCTAGGTTCTCTTGTGAGAGAGCTCTGAAGTGGGCAGTCTGGTTTCTAAAAGCCAGCATGTAACTGAATACATCCTGGGAGGGTTTATTGGGGACTTTCTCTAAGCCCTTCTTCACCAGACTCAAAGGTCCCCTCACAGGGTGGCCATAGATGAGCTCAAAGGACTACACCCAAGCCCTTTTTGAGGCACCTCCCCATAGGTGAACAGAGGGCATAGTAAGAGGACGTCCCACTTACACCTCAAGTGCTCTGATAGGCCCATAATCATGCCCTTCAAGGTGAGGTTGAACTTTTCAACCAGACCATTGCTTTGAAGGTGGTAAGGAGTGGTGAACTTATACATTACTCCACACTTCTGCCACAGAGACTTCATATAAGTGGATATGAAGTTGGTACCCCTATCAGATACCACTTCCTTAGGGAACCCCAAGTGGGTAAAACCCCCATCAATGCACGTCCCACTACAGGGGAAGTGGTCTGGGTTCCGGGTGGCATGGGCCATCAAGACCAGGATAAACTTGTTGCACATGGCTGTCTTGGGATCCAGAGACCCCACAATGTCAATACCAATCCTTTCAAAGGCGATACTAACCACTGGTAAAGGTTGGAGGGGAACGTTGTACTTCCCCCCACTTGCCACAAAAGTCTGGCAAGACATACAATGGACATCTGGGTGTCTGCACATCATGTGCCAGTGAAGGTGGATGACAAACCATTCAAAAGTCTTGTTCCACCCCAAATGTCCAGTTAAAGGCACATCATGAGCCAGACCCAGTAAGAAGGCTTTTACCACCAGCACATGGGCTGACCCAGGCTCAGCAGCCTTAGGCTCACTATATAGTAGGCCATCCTTCCAATATATTAGATCTGGTCTGCAGCCTGCTTCCACAGAGCCTCCAAAGTAGGGCATACTCTCTGTGCCTCACAGAATGCCTCCCTGGTGGGCCCCCTTTTCTGTTGTCACTGTGACACCTCAGGAACTTCCCCCAGCTCAGCCACCTGTTCCCCTGTAGGCTCCAGGGGTCACCCTCAGGTTCAGCCTCCTCCCTGACAATGGGAACGTCTGGGCCAGGTTTCCCAGACCAATTGCCCTTCCTCTTACTGGCTGACCCCGGGCAACTGTTTCAGGCTCCAGGGGCTTCTGACCACCACCACCAGCTGCCATTGACTGGGTAGATATGCATACCCACTGAGGCAGACCCAACATCTCCAAGTGTGACCTGTGTCTCCCCCTTGAAGGGAAATCCTCCAGGTCATTGCCAAGCAAACACTCCACAGGCATGGTTCAACTCACAGCTACTTTCAAGGAACCTGAGACCCTCCCCATTCATAGGGAACCTGCACCACTCTTCACAGGTGCTCTGAGTCGTCCACTGCAACTACTTGGTGAAATACACAGGGATCTAGCTACTCTTCAGACACCAGGTGACTCCTCACTGTAGTCACACTGGCTCCTGTGTCTCTCAGAGCCTCCACCCTCTGTCTATTGATGGTCACCTACTGCCTGTACTTCTTAGTGTTCTCAGGCACTAGGGTTCTATGGACCATCTCACTGTCCCCTAGCGAGACAAGGGTAATCTCATCTGGCTCACACTAACCTAGAACCAACTCCTTCCCGAGCACTACACTGGCCAAACCCTGTGACTGAGCACTAGTGGGTGCTGGCGTACCCTTGGAACATTTGGGGTCCCCCTCACTTGACCCACTTGGTCACATGAAAAGCACTTGCGGGGACCCCCCTCTGCAGGTTTCCCTTTGGAGAACCATTGTTTCTTTTCACTGGGGGGCTGGGAACCCTTGCCCTGGGACCTGGTTGGGGCTCTTTAGAGAACTCCCTGTGTTTAGCCTTACCCCCTTGTCTTCCGGGAGGAACCCTACCCACCCTTGGCGTGGTGTCCTCCATACCTCTTTTGGAACCTGGTGCTCTTCCTGTGCAAGGTTCCTGGGGTCAGTCAGCTGGCTGTCAATTAGTTGCTGGTGCAGCTCTGGAAAACAAAGACTCTACAAGTGCTCCTATGCAATTAAATTGTGAAGCCCCTCATATGTTGTTACCTTACTGCCCTTTATCCAACCATCCAGTGACCTACAAAAGGAATCTACACACTTAAGCCAAGTTTGGGACTCTTTATTTTTGTGGGACCTAAACTTGTCCTCATACTGCTCAGACGTCTGACCATATCTTGTGAGTAGGACATCATTCGTTACGGTGTAGGTGAGTCTCTGAGGCTCCCCTAAGGATTTCAGAGTGTCCCTCCTCTCTACCTCAAAGTGCTTCCACAGACCCACACCCTAATTTGCCTCAGGGACCAGGTTCATTTGGAGAGCAGACTCATTCCACTCAAACCACAAGTATATGTCAGACTCCCTTTTATATCCCTTCACTAAATTGGAATTTGTACCTTTCTCTCAGGCTGCACTGTGATATTGCTGCCACTATCCCTACTGGGCTGGCTCCTCTGATCCAGCTTCCTCAAGCTGAGCTCATGAGCCAGTAGAATCTTCTTCACTTCTATGGCCATCCTCATCTTCTCCAAATCCAACTGGTAAGCCCTTTCTGCCTATCTGTCCTGCTGCTCCTCAGGAGTCAGACCCTTGGATGACACTGCCACCTACCCTGGAGACCCTCCCCCTGGCATAACAGGTCCACCCACTACCCCATTGTGTACACTGTGCACCTCCTCATCCTCATCCTCTGTGTGCCCCCCAACCTCCTTGGCAATCACTCAGACCCTCAATGCCTTTTGCAGCTCCTCCTTCTTGGTGAAGCCCTTAATGGGACAGGCAATATTCTTACAGACCTGTTTCAATTGAACAACTGTGTAACTTTCCAGTTTCACTAATTCGAAAACAGCTCCAGCTGGTGAATCTCCAGATTGAGACATGATGGCAAATCAAAGGTGTAACAATCCAAGGCAGAAAAGACTTCCTAATGAGAAGTTTAAGAGTCAATAAACTGATCATCACAAATATGGAGGTAGAATAAAAAATGGTCTGCACTGAAAACAGAAGTGTACACTTGATCACTATATGTCAAGTACAAATACAATTCTTATCCTAACCGCTAATCACCAATGTTAGAAATGGGGTCTTTGGCTGGCAGTCAGGTCACCCCTCTCCAAGCAAGACCTGTCACTCTAGTCAGGGAAATGGAGAAACATACTTAGATAACCCCTGCTTACCCCTTTGGTAGCTTGGCACAGTCTGGCTTATCTCAGAAGCAATGTGTTAGGTATTTGTACCAACACACACAGTAACACACTGAAAACACTACAAAATGGACACCACACAAGTTTAGAAAAATAGGTAATATTTACCTAAATCAAACGACAAAAATCCAACTTACACTATGTCTTACTCCATAGAAAACAATGGAAACGATGATTTTGCACAAAGTACCTGGTTAGCATCAAAAATAAAGCCGCAGGAGCGAGCATGCGTAGGAAAAGCCAGCAATGCTTCGATTCCTTCCTTGAAAGGGAGGCCATTAGTCGTTTCTTCTCTGGTCGGGCCGGTGATGTGCCATTTTTCTCCCTTGCAAGAGAGCGATTTGTCGATTTCCGGATGTGGCACCTTAGATCTGCGTAGCGTCGGGTTGACCTTGATGCCCAAGGACAAACCTGGAAAATCCTGTTACACGGTATTAGAAAACCGCACTGTGTGGGATTTGCATCATTATCAGCATCCGCAAGTGGGTGTTGCACATCGTTTCTCCAGCCGCGATGCAGGTGGATCATCGATTTCAGCCATGTTGCAGATGGTGCGTCGAACATTTCTCCGCACAGCATTCTGTGCGTGGATTTTCAGCTCTTATCTGCCAACTTCACCTTTCAAATGCCCATGGACTAGATAGGACACTACTTGGCAGGGCAGGAGTCTCAGCAGAGAGTCCAGATGTTAGCAGAGGTCTTTGATGGCCCTGAGACTTCAAATCAGGAGCAAGCGCAACTCAAGCCCTTGGAGATTCAGCAGGAATGCACAACAAAGTCCAGTCTTTGTTCCCTTTCACAGGCAGAAGCAGCAACTGCAGAATAGCTCAACAAAGCACAGGCAGGGGCAGCACTTCGCCTCAGCTCTTCAGCTCTTCTCCTTGGCAGAGGCCCCTCTTGGTTCCAAAAGTGATCTGATTTTCAGGGGTTTTGGGTCCAATATTTATACCCTTTTCTGTCTATAAAGTAGTCCTACTTCAAAGGAAAGTCTCTGAATTTCACAAGATCTTGTCTTGCCAAGGCCAGGCCCCACACACACACCAGATGTTGGAAACTGCATTGTGAGAGGGCAGGCACAGCCCATTCAGTTGTAAGTGATCACTCCTGTCTCCACTCTAGCACAGATGTCTTATCAGGATATGAAGGCCACACCCCAGCTCCCTTTGTCTCACTGTCTAGAGGGGATTCCCAAACAACACAACTGTCAAACTGACCGAGACAGGCAATCCACTAACATGCAGAGTCACAGAATGGTTTAAGCAAGAAAATGCCTGTTTTCTAAAAGTGGCATTTTCAAACTAACAATCTAAAAACCAACTTCACTAAAAGATGTATTTCTAAACTGTGAGTTCAGAGACCCAAAACCCCATATTTCTATCAGCTCTCAAGAGGAATCTGCACTTTAAAGTTATTTGAAGGCGGCCCCCATGTTAACCTATGAGAGAGACAGGCCTTGCAACAATGAAGACTGAATTTAGCAGTGCTTCACTGTTAGGTCATGTAACACACAGCAGTACAAATCCCACTTTTAACATACACTGCACTCTGCCTGTGAAAAAGTAGACTTTTTCTAGCATGGTTATTTTTTGGCATGTTTGTCAGTGTGTTTGACTGTGTCACTGGGATCCTGCTAACTAGGACCTCAGTGCTTCTGCTCTCTCCCTTTAAATTTGGTTGTTGGATACTGCTAACACGGTATTCCACTCATAATTGACATACTGGTGCCCCCTTGTAAGTTCCCAGTATATGGCACCCAGGTACACAGGGCATTGGGGTTCCAGGGGATCCCTATGGGCTACAGCATTACTTTTGCTACTCATAAGGAACCCATGCAAAGGCTTCTACAGGATGGCCATTGCAGCCTTTGTGAAATGGTGCATGCACCCTTTCACTGCCATTTAAACTGCACCAGGTCACGTATAAGTCACCTATGTGTCAGGCCTTCCACCCTGAAGGCTAGGTGCACAGTACCTATGTGTGAGGGCACCCCTGCACTAGCAGAGGTGCCCCCATGTCGTCCATGACCATTTTAGCAGACTTTCTGAGTGCGGGGACTACATGTTATGCATGCACTGGACATAGGTCAAGACCTATGTCCAGCTTCACAATGGTAACTCCGAAGTGGGTCCTGTGCTCACAGTGCCACTGGATTCAAGCTAGCCTGGCTGATGATGGATGGTACCCTGAAACTGGTCCCAGGTTGCTTGTTTCCGGTCCAGGAAGGACCTGGCCTGGCAGTTCGGGTTGGACTGTTCCCATGAGGAACAGGGTCAAGACTGATTTGAATATGGTTGGGTCCAAACTAGGATGGCATGGTGAACAAAAGAACAATGGATTAAACTCAGATCTGTGATTTGGCATGAGTGTTTCCATTGTTCAGTACTCTGTCCATCATCTTTTTTGTTGTTGCTAAAGTTACCCTACGTGGGAAGGGTATTCCCAGATGTTGGTCCCGTGCTTACTGTGCTACTGGAGTCAAGCTATCCTGGCTGAGGAAGGGTGATATTCTGAAACCAGTCCCAGGATGCTTGTTTTGGTCCAGCGAGGACCTGGCCTTGCAGTTCAGGCTGGACTGTTCCCATGAAGAACAGGGTCAAGAATGAATTACATATGAGGGGGGGTCTAAACTGGGGTGGCATGGTGAGCAAAAGAACAATGGATTAAACCCAGATCTGTGACTGGGGGTGAGTGGTTGCATTTTTCAGCACTCCACCCATCATCTTTTTGTGTTGCAATAGCAGCACACACACACACAAGCAGGAATCAATTACAAAAGAGACCTTTTTTTAAGTCCCCACTTAATGTAGCTTAGATTTCTTTTACATGACTGTGTGTTAGGATGATACCCTAATGCCAAATAAGTTTTTAGTAAGTGCCTGGAAAGCCCCCGAGAAAAGAATTGAATTAACTTTGCTGGATTATTGAGTGTATGCGTTTACCACAATAAATACCTTTGTAAAGTATTGTATAGCATCTCCACATTTTAAACTAGTAATAGGGACAGCATCCAAATTATTACTTAATCAGTTGTATTATTATTGCATATATTTCCAGTTAAAAACTGTTTACTACCTTGTCTCTGGCACACTGAAACAAGAGGGCACTATAATCCTGCTCAATTCTGAATTGTTTCACTGTTAGTATGGGAATGGCACCTGCATGGAAAAGGGTGTGTTCACCTCCCCTGATTGACTAGACTGCATGTGAAACTCATACCCTTACATTTGTTGGCACACCCAGCATGCTAATCTAGTGCATGCACCAGGACAAATGTCTCTCCCTGGTGAATCGGTAGTCCAAAATCTGTTCTGTGACTTTTTTTTGTTTTGCAGGGGATAACATGGAATACCGGTCCTACAATGTTCTGCTAACACCCAATCCCTTGAGCTGACATACTGTGTGTGCATTGAGTACATCCATGTATGACTCCGTGTGATGGTGAGAGTCTGATTGGTGGTACCAGTGGATCCATTTTGAGTTGCTCCTTATTTAGCATAACACAAGATGGAAGATGGGATACAACTCTCCAGACAGTGGATGTATCTGCATTCCCGAAGCTGGAAGAAGGAGACTGAGGCACTGAACTGAGGCTGGGTTGAGACAGGGCTACCCTTAGAAATTCCCTGGGGACCTTTTTAGCAGGGGATTACTGGTTATTCTTTCCTGAGCACTGTCTTTTACTGACTGCTGCTTTGAGATGTCTGATGCCAGCTACGTGTAAGGTTTTCACATTTCATTGTGCCCATGTTTTGGGATACTCATGCTGGGAGCAAGCATCATCACTACCTAGGTTCTGAGCCATTACCTTGACAAAGGCTGTGGCTGCACTGTATCCAGAAAAAGACATTCGAAAATGAACCACTTCAAACTGATTCCAGGACCTTAGGTAGTGGATCAACATCTGCAGTCTGGAAATTGAATTTAACATTGAGACTTAAACCACCCCTTTCAACAACCAATGCACTCATATGCTAATGTGACTCAGATTTATTAGGTTTTTACACTATACTTTCATCAGGTAAGGAGACTCAATGACAATGCTAAGGCTTCAGTAAGATTTACAAAGACATGCCTCCTTGTGTGGCTTTGTAAAGAAATGCAGCACTTCTCAGCAGCTTGCACTGTACTATGCTACATTTTGAGCTGTGAGGCATTCCATGGATGGAGCATGGATGTTGCTATGCAACCACCTATATTTTAGGGGCAATTCAACTTTTTACAAAGGTTTGTAAACCTGGGATGGTGTCAAATCGGTATGGCTCCAAGAAGATGGCATAACAAGGAAAGAAGTTTTTTTTCCTCCTCATTATTTCCTCATTCTATGCATGATGTATCCTGCATCAAGTTAAGAAAGAGAAAAGTGCCTCTTTGGCTTGTTTTTGTGCCAATAGGTATTGATTCCTGCACTAAAACATTCCTACGCATAGCTGCATTGGTGCTAGGTAGCACACAGTGTGCCTGTGCAAGGAAAGAACAGAAAAGCTCCATATCTTTGTAAATATGGAGTGTTTCTACTCTCCCTTTCACGCAACATAACGCAGGTAGTTCCTTTGCTGCCGCGTATTGTGTGACATAAGAGTAAATATGCCCCTCTTTATTTAAGAAGCTTATAGTTTTAAAAGGCGTGCTGTTATAAGAATCCCATTAGTGCTCAGCGAGTTCAGGTCTAAGACTGCACCTGGTTGACTTGTAAAGGTTCACTAAAAATGTGCACATTAAATGCACTTAACTTGGTTGAAGTGTTTTTATTCTTATCTCGAAAGCTATGTGAGGTTTTTTAATCTTATCTGGTATGCTGTATCTCATTTGAGGAAAACACAAAGGAGATGGCTGGAATGCTTCCAAATATGTCAGCCACTGGAAATCACTTGGTGCTGCATTACAGCCCATCGTTTTCTTACCCAGTATGCAACTCCAAAGCAATGTCAGTTGTATGCATATGAGTCTTCATCCTGCTCCAGTACAAATAGTCCAGCCTGAAGTGCCAGGCATGTTGCCCTCTGGATAGTAACATCAACATCCCCAGACTCGTTTCAACCTACTTCTACCACATCAGTGAGGAATAGTTTGAGTCCTATGCATTTTACACCCTGGCCATGCAAATCTCAGACCTAATTGCTGTAATATAGAGAAACACCATATATGTATGTATGTATGTATGTATGTATGTATGTATGCATACATACTCTGTAATTCTAGAGCACAACCACTGGCCAGGCTAGTGGAAGCTGTACATCTTATATGAAGTGCACAGGGTAGCAATGTACACACATGTTGATTCTTCATTGTACAGTTCAAGGCTTTTTGATTTGATGCCAAAGTGTTAAACCCTTCGGGGGAATCTGTTCATCACAAATTTATTTTGTGAACCCGTTCATTTTATAGCGTTGTGAATGCTCACTTTGTATTACATATCAAATGAAAGGAAATCGAGTGAATGAAAAATAATCTTTGAAATGGAATAATCAGGTGATGTGATATGGTTAATTGGCTGTAATAATCCTATGATAACCACAGCATCAGTAAGAACAATTGCGTCACTGACAGAGGCTTTGATGATACTCTCGGGCCAGCTAACACTTGGTTGACACCTGGAACTGCTTTTAACCTGCATGACATTAATAATGAATTATATTATTACAATGTATGGAGGACGAGTGACTATCAAGTAAGGAAAAGTGAGCTTTCACGTGATGACTGGCATAGCTACCACCTCTGCGGGCTGTCTTCGTGCTTTATTTTTACATTATAGAGATCTGCAAAAGCAGTTTTGCTCAAAACTCAGTGACCTGCCCGAATGGACTTTTACTGGGGTGATTCCTGCAGCACTCAGTCTGTTTTGCCCTCACAACGCCACCGAATCTTTCCAATTATTTAAAATGATGCTTAGGATCATTTTGCGCTCCTCACACCTCTGAGATGATTCTGCACCTGAAGCAATATCATTCATTCCAACGTGTTTCTCAACTGTACATGTAGGGCCTGTAGGTTTTCTGAGTGAGCGCATGATATACAAGATGGGAAACCCGGCCTTTCATGAAAGCCTTATCTTACCCAGAAACAATGAAAACTGGTACTCGCCTTGGCTGTCCTGTGATTATGTTTTATTATGAAAATTAGAGGAGAAAAAGATGACCCCCCCCTTACATTTAGGTCAAAGCCTGTAATTATATTTTTTACAGAAGAAAGAAGTTGACACACACGGAGGATGGTGGTGGTACATGTCAGTAATACTAAGAGAATTACAATTGTCCTGTATGGGCGATAGGCAGAGGTTAAAGCACAAGAGATGCTTCACAAATAATGCCATTATATGCAAACTATTGGCCACTAAATGAACAGTGCTCAACAATTAGTTGTCATGAGGAGGGATATAAAGAAAATACTATTGTGCATAATGATGCTGATGCCTTTCACTTCAGGACTGATGTCACCCTCCAAACATAGGGGCTCCAAGCGGTCTGTCTTCCACATGAAGGTAGTGAAAACAATATGCAAACATCTGTATATTTGGTCTCCAAGGGGAGATATTTATATGGTGACTGAAGGCATTTATAAAGCACCTACTACCCAATCGTGAATGTTGGAGCTTAATATTTGAATTACTTTCTTGGTTCTAAAATAGCCAGGTGCCCAACTGGAGCTAATGCATTGACAACAGGTCCTAGTAAAGTCCTGCCCTCAAGTGACTATCACAAGACCCTGTGAGTAAATGTCTAAACGAATTGGTACTACACATGAAAAAGTAACATTTATGTTCATCAAGCAAAAAATATAAGAAACCCAAAAGGGGATAGGAAAATTGAGCCTAACGAATAGAAAGATTTCTGTTTTGTTACAAAAACAAAACAAGAACGATTTCTACTCTTTTGGGTCAAACTTCTATTAATAGGTCTCAGCTAGGCAGCACATGTGCTGTCTCAAAGAGACATGTTGTGTTGTATTTGTGGGCATAAAGTCCCCCAAAGGCTTACCATTTGCTTGTTCAATCATTCTTCTCATATCCTTTTTCCTCATTTGTCCACGGCATGCATGTGTGAATCCTCTTTTTATGTTTAGCCCTCCCCCAGATCATGGAAAAAGTATGAGTGTCCATCCACTGTTCCCCTTTTAGAAGCTACTTTTCTCTTTGAGCACTCTACACAAGAGGTCCTGTTTTAGCAAGCTTCTAGTTCTCCTCCCACGGAGGCTTCTTGTCAAACTATGTATTCATTGTTAAACTGCACTACCTGCAAATCAGTAGGCTTGCAAGCAGTTCTTACTTTTTTTGCTGCCCCAACTCACTCAACCCAAAGGTATCAGAGTGCTATACATGTGCAAAAATTGCATTACAGATGGACATATTCATTTTTAGGCACGCAGAGATTTGGGGCCAGATGTAGGTAAGTGGCAAATTGCGACTTGCAATTTGCGAGTCAGAGCGACTCGCAAATTGCAACTCGCAATTTGCGATGCAGAAAGGTGTCTCAGACACCTTCTGCGACTCACTATGGGGTCGCAAAGACCCACCTCATAAATATTTATGAGGTGGGTCGCAGTTTGCGACCCCATAGCGAGTCTAGGCACTCACGGGGATGGTGGCCTGCTGGAGACAGCAGACCACCATGTCCGTGACTGCTTTTCAATAAAGCAGTTTTTTTTTTCTCTTTGCAGCCCGTTTTACTTAAAGGAAAACGAGCTGCAAATAGAAAAAATACTGAAACCTTTTTGTTTCGGGTTTTTTCAGAGTAAACCACTGCCTGCTCTGAAAAAATAATTTTGTGAGCATTCACAAAGGGGAAGGGGTTCGCGGTCACAAATCAACTCTACATCGCGGTGCGACTCACAAATAGGAAGGGCACACCCCTTCCTATTTGCGAGTCAGAAACACATTTTGCGAGTCGGAACCGACTCGCAAAATGTGTTTCTGCATCGCGTAAGGGCTTTTGCGCTTCGCAAACGGCGTTTTTCGCCATTTGCGAGGCGCAAAAGCCTTTCTACATCTGGCCCTAAGTGATTTGCACAGAATCACAGGATGTTGAGTCTCCTCCTAAGACTCAAACCTGGTTCACCAGTGTTAACGTCAGCCGCTTTATCCATTAAGCCACATCCTCTCCCGAACCAATGTATACAGCATGATGACGAAGCATACCACAAAAAGGTATCATAAGGTAGCACTTCAGTGACTCCACGAATGGTGTTTCTCGCCATAAAGGAGTTCATCAAGAGACAGTGATTGTTTTGGGGGATGGCCACAAAGAACCTTTAATTCATCCATTTCCTTCAAGCCTTTTTGCAGCCACAAACCTACACAGCTTGAGCGTGCTCTTGAAAGCACATCACTCTTGGCAAGCGCCATCGCATATGCCATAAAGCTCTCACTGCAGAAGAGTTTGTAGTCAGGGACACCTAATTTCAAAAATACCTGTGACACTGCCCATTGTGCGAGAACAGACCCGCACCTCTGCCCGCCCCTTCCCGAACCAAATTATCTGCTCCTTATCTAGTTACACCAAGCACTGGAGATTACTCAAACTTTTCATCCAGAACAAAGGCAGAGGGTAGAAAGCTAACGGGAGAGGCTATTCAATCATGTGCATGTTGTTGGTTTGGGAGAGGCATCTTAACCCACTCTGCCGCTCTCTGTGGCATGTATATGCACTGAATAAAGCAGCTCTTCATCCAAGTTGCGCTTTTGTTAGTTTAGGGGGGCCCTTCCAAATGTTGGTGAGAGTGCCTCCGCCTGATGAATCCGCCTTCTCCTCGTCCTCTGTTGTATACTGGACACTTTCATTCGGAGGTTTTAGCAAAGAAGGCCCCTCTTCCAAATAAGACGTGTAGGCCCTGTGTCTGGAATTAGAGGGCCTCGAACACCATTTTCCAGTAGTTAAAACAGCCCTTGTGTGTACCACCTGCTGCAGAGAGGTTTGTGTGTCTAATCTGAGAACGGCATGATTCTATGGTAACAATGACTCCTATTCTCTAGCGCCTAGAATGATTGAGGCTTACGGCATGTGCTGTGTACTTTACATTTGACATGTTTGGAATTGCCCAAACTCATTGATATTGAAAACACCAACAGCTCTCGGATTGCTGAGAAGTATTGGCTTTCTCGGTGCTTGTTTGATTTTGGAACTAATGTCCACGGTAAGTCTAGGTAACTCAATTTAAGCCCCAAAAAACCATTGCAGACACATGACAGAATATACATGATGTAATGAAGGCCAGCAGGAAATTATGCACTCATGCAGAAGCAGAAACACTGCATGCGCCAATAAGTTAGTTTAAATTGTGGTACACAGCAAGTTTAAATGAGGGTGTTGGATTTAATATAATGCATACTTCTAAGTATGGAAAAGCAAATTGTAAAATATCTATAAGCACTGTTGATAAGACCATTTCTTCACAGATAGCATTTAGAAATATTTTCACCATTCTGAGAATATTCTTGTAATCTCCACAACTACTTAAACAAGGAAGGTGCAAATACCGCCAACATAAGTTTTTAAATAAGATTTCACAAGATAAATCTTCAGTTAAAAATCACCCGTTGATTAACTCAAATTCTTCACTTAGGAAGTGAGTGACACTTAAATACACCCTACACCAAGCTATTGTAGCTTCGGGCCAGATGTAGGAACACAGCAAATTGCGACTTGCAATTTGCGAGTCCGAGCGACTCGCATATTGCAACTCGCAATTTGCAATGCAGAAAGGTGTCTCAGACACCTTCTGCGACTCGCTATGGGGTCGCAAAGACCCACCTCATTAGTATTAATGAGGTGGGTCGCAATTTGCGACCCCATAGCGAGCCTGGGCACCCACGGGGATGGAGGCCTGCTGGAGATAGCAGACCACCATGTCCGTGACTGCTTTTAAATAAAGCAGTCTTTTTTTTTCAAAGTGTAGCCCGTTGTCCTTAAAGGAAAACGAGCTGCACTTTGAAAAAAAAAACGAAACCTTTTGTTTCTGATTTTTTCAGGGCAGGTAGTGGTCCCTTGGACCACTGCCTGCTCTGAAAAAATATTGTCATGTCCAGTCACAAAGGGGAAGGGGTCCGATGAGGACCCCTTCCCGTTTGCGACTGGGTTACCATCCACTTCAAGTGGATGGTAACTGCGAGTCCATTTGCGACCGCTTTTGTGGTCGCAAATGGAATTGCATAGCATTGCGAGTCGCAAATAGGAAGGGAACACCCCTTCCTATTTGCGAGTCGGAAATGCATTTTGCATTTCTGCATTCCGGGGAGGATTTTGCGACTCGCAAACGCTTTGCTACATCTGGCCCCTAGTCCCACTGCCTTAGAGCAGCATGTATGCAGGATTATCCACGAAGCAATCATCAAAATAGCACAAAACTAAATGAAATACTGAAGTACTCACCGGGAAACTGACTCTTGCCCCTCTTTTCCTGCTGATGGAAAACACAGTATCTGTACAGTCACTGAATATTGCAGCTCTGTTATACAGTCCCTGTAAGAAATCTGGTTATTACTTGATGGAAATACATAACCACCTCAGGTAATAATCAGAATTGTTGGCACAGTGAACCACTGCAGTCACCAAACTAACCTGCTTTCAACCACCTGGTGTGTATGGTATAGAGTAGACCGACTGTATTTAGAGGCAATCTACAAAGTATTTATGAAGTATTCAAACTGTAATGAAGTCATAACATAAGAAAAAAAAAATCCCAAGCCAATTTAGAAACATAGGGGGTCATTCCGCGGCCCCCATTCCGACATTCCCGCTGGGCCGGCGGAAATGAGGCCGCAACACAGGAGCCGGCTCAGAATGGAGCTGGCGGTGTTGCAGCCGTGCGACGGGTGCAGTTGCACCCGTCGCGCTTTTCACTGTCTGCTATGCAGACAGTGAAAAGCTGGCCGGGGCCCTGTTAGGGGGCCCCTGCACTGCCCATGCCCAGGGGCCCCAGGACACCCCTTATCGGCAGCCTCTTCCTAGCAGTGAAAACCGCCAGAAACAGGCTGGCGTTAAGGGGGTCATAATCCCCAGGGCAGCGCTGCTTGCAGCGCTGCCCTGGTGGATTATCACCGCCAGGGCAGAAACGGCGAAAAAGCACCGCCAGCCTGTTGGCGGTGCTTTGCTAATTTTTTCCCTGGCGGTCTCGGACCGCCAGGGTCAGAATGACCTCCATAGAGAATAGTTTAATAAATATAATGGCACTGAAAGAACAAAAACCTAAACAGCCGAACTGGAGTAAAGAATTTTTAAACTTTAAAGTAAAAAATAATGCCAACTGTGATCATGGAAGAGGGCGGTTGCCGGGACTGAAGATGGCCTCTACTTAGGCAAGCTCTTTCAATAGTAACTTTATCCATTATCATCCTGGTGCTATTGTTGGGAGACTGCCAAAACTACCTGCATGCAGCCCACAACAACCCATGTGCCTGACAAGCCAAAAAGAAGCCTCAACCAGCCACTACAGCATTGCTAAGCCAACCCTGTAAGGGGCACCACTTAGCGGAGTGAATGGCGTCTGGCTTGGCCTGTTGCTGGGGAAGGAGAAAGGCAGTTCTGGTAGCCCAGCGTCTAGTTGAAAGTACCTTAGGTGTGGCCGGAACCCTTTGTGGGGCGGAGTTAAGTGCAGTGATCGGGGACCACACTGTGACAGCGGGAAGGGATCTGTGAGTGGCCCAGTGTGGTGCACCTGGGTGAGTTGCCATTGAAGAAGAGGGAGGCCCAGCTTCGTTGCAATGGATGTGGAAGAGACGCACAGACCCACCAGGGGTGTCAGAGTTGCAGCAGGGGCCCCTGGAGTGCATTTCACCCCGCATTGATTCCAGCCAGCGTGGTAAAACTACAGAGTGGTCACGCTCCTCCTGCATCAGAAAGGAAGCGGCTGGACTTCAGGGCATAGAGTTGCAATACACAGGCTATTGGGAGGCCGATCAAGCTCTCAAGAAACACATTCAGAGTTACGGAGGCCGCGGGGGCATGCAATAGTTTAGCACTGGCCACGAGGGGATAACCCTCTACATTGGGCATAATAAAGATTACCCAATTCAGGAATATGGCCTGCAAACCACCCCAGAGGAGGTTTGATCAGGGCCCTATTTATGACAGCACTGGCACAAAGTGAGATACGCCTCTCACTACCATCTAAGCACTGACCATTCCAGCAGAACACAAACTTTCAGGAGTGAACTGTGAGGAATTTTGTGGGGGACTCATTCCTCCTAGGTCCAATTACCTACCATGCAAGTGGAACAGTCAAAAGTGAACTGAACCAGGCATCCCTTCAGGGCATAAGCACGTATGTGCCTAGGTAGCCTCTGAATGACTCTGTGCTGGTGGTGGCCTTGTGGACATCACTAAGAGGGGAAAATGATAGTACCCAATCCCCCTGGAGTCCATAGACCTGGGGGGTGATCTGGAGATGTTTTTGATTGTGGTGGGATGTGCATAGGACCCACGATAGACATTCACAGTAGGAAGCTACACAGGAGACCCCAGTGAAAAGCTGCATGCCTCACAAGACTGCTGTGTGACTGCAACCTTCCTTCATGGAGTGTTGAGTCTGCCCCCCTCCCACGACATCAGGATGCAGAGGGTAGCCTGCCCTTGAGCATGGTGCAATATTGCTTCTACAGGATTTTGCAACGGGAAACATCCTTTTTTACGACTTTTTTTTTCCGAAGGTCGTGGTTAACGAAAGCGCAACAACGCTTTTTTTAACCACGACTTCGGTTTTTTGTGCCTTAACTACGTATGTTCTGAACAACGAACATGCGTGGTTAAGGTACAAAGAAGGGACTTGGCAAAGGTAAGTGTGGGTTTAGGTTTTGGGGAGGGGGTGGGGGGTCAGGGGGTTTTAGGTTTTGGGGTGGGGTTGGGGGGGTGGGGCGTTTTTGGTTTTGGGGAGTGGGTGGGGGGTCAGGGGGTTTTAGGTTTTGGGGTGGGGTTGGGGGGGTGGGACGTTTTTGGTTTTGGGGAGTGGGTGGGGGGTCAGGGGGTTTTAGGGTGGTGTTGGGGGGGTGGGGCGTTTTTGGTTTTGGGGAGTGGGTGGGGGGTCAGGGGGTTTTAGGTTTTGGGGTGGGTTTGGGGGGTGGGGCGTTTTTGGTTTTGGGGAGTGGGTGGGGGGTCAGGGGGTTTTAGGTTTTGGGGTGGGGTTGGGAAGGTGGGGTGAGGGATGTAGGGTGAATGGTGCCTATTGCTAATGATTTTATCAGGAATGCCTTTACAACGAAATATCGTTGTTAAGGCATTCGTGGTAAAATCATTAGTAGTAGCAACGAGGTCGGTGTTCCGACCTCGTTGTTAAGGCAGTAGTTTTTTTTGCAGTCGTTGTTTCGTCGTACAGTCTTTTGCAACTGAATCAAAACCTCTTATACAGGGCAGACTGGCACTATACCACAAGTCGCTCCTCAAAGCCTGGCATAAGGCCTGCTGGAATAACTCTTCAAGATGGGCAAATCTGACAAATTCCAACGCAAGCTACAGTTTGATATGTGAAAGACACTAAAAACCCACAGGAATGCTAGAGCAATGGACTCTGGAAGGGAGGAAGTGGATAGTTAGATAAATGCCCTGACCTTTCGAATGGACTGTATGTCAGAGCACCATGGCAAACACAATGAGCGCCTACACATGGTTAAACAGCGAGTCTTGGTAGTGGGAGATGTCAGTTCACCATGTCAGCAATGCAGAAGAGAATGGAAAAGGTGGTACTTATTCTACAGTCAAAGGCAGAGAACCTCAACGCCAGATCCACCGTAACAAACTCCAGATTGTGGGGCTGGTAGAATTCATGAATATTGACAACATGCAGAGGTTTGTAGAGAGTCTTCTTACAGACCTATTGGGACAATATACTTTTGCTGACATATTTATGGTGGAATGGGCTCATCCATCATTGGTGCCTTGACCGGTGCCTGGAGCAGAGCCTCATCCCATTATAGGCTGCCTCATAAACTATAGAGATTAGGACCCAGCACTCCGCAAGGAGAGAGAACTCAAAGTGCTGCGCTTTGAAGGCATGGAACTGATGCTCTATCCCGACTTCACATAGCAAGTCCAGGAAGCTTAAAAGCATTCCATCCTAGCCAAACGCAAACTACAAGAACTACAGCTAGAATACAACAAGCATTATCCTGCTAACTTGAGGGTGATGATCTATGGAAAGGCTAATCATTGGAGACCCAAAGCAGCTGCATCAGTTACTCAAATATTGTACATCTGCAGAAACAACACAGCGCTTCCCCAGATCGGAGGACTCAGATGCAGCAGTTTCCTAAGACCTGGAGGAGTGACGTACTCTGCAACAAAACTGCCTGATAGGGGCCTCACTCCTTGAACTGTCCCATTGGACTCCTCAACTAACTAGTCACCACTTGCTGAACTGGCAAAAGCCAGGTAAATGCTGGGCTGACATTCCCGCTCCCATTGTCTTTCTGTTCATGATATCAGGATGTGGGGCTAGTACTGCTGACAGTTGCAATATGGGTGGCTGAAATGGTCTATGCAGCACAATTAATATAATGCAACTGTAGCACACACTATGTACTTAACACTGCCCCCTGCACTCTATCAGAGTGGGGGTTACTAGTGCAGCAACACCCATCCCCATGTATGCACCACGTTACTATGTTTTGATTTTTGTGGATTTGGTATTGGGAAAGTAAGGAGGTAAGTTGTGTGGCCATAGATTGTGGGACAGGGGAGGGTTTTGTTTAGTTAAGTTGTTTATTGTACAATGGCAATAGCTGCAGGCTAATAAAGTCACACATCTTGTTGAGAAGAGACAGGCTGAGATGTACGGCAATGGTGGATGACATGAGCGGGGCAACACGGGGCACACAAACCCCTTCATTGATTAGGTTTCTTACATGGAACACATGGGCCTAAATGATTGTTGAAAGGTGCACAAAGTCATAACATACTTGCAACGAGACAAAATAGATGTGGCTCTGTTTCAGGAGATGTACCTTGCACCGGGAAGCAACATGCTCTCACAGCACTGAATAGAGGGTGTTTACTTCACCACTGGTTTCACCTTGCATGTTAGGGGTGTGTTAATTTGGGTCTGACGAGGTTCGGTCATAAAGTTACAGGACTTATGTGGAGACCAGGGTGGCAGATATGTAGTGGTACCTTGCTCTAAAGAGGACCTGGCCGCAATAGTAATAGGGGAGTATGGCCCTTATCACGGTGACCTTCAATTCTATCATGTATTGAGTGCCACTTTAGCAAAATGAGGGGACCATACACAGATCTGGGGTGGAGACTTCAATTGTGTGTTGGATCCTGACCAACACCGTTCCAGGTGTCAACCCCAGCATCCCTCAGCAGCGGTCTGGGTCCTCCAGGAGATAGCTTAGCTAAAGGATTTACTGGACCATTAACATTTTATGTATCCCATGGGAGTAGGTTATACCCTCTACTCTACAGTGCACAATGTTCATACACAAATTTACTACTGGTTACTGTCCTGCAGCTTGATACAAGAGGTGCATGGCTGCGATCCCTGGGTGCACAGGCACTCAGATCACGCACCAGTCCTGCTCAAGCCCGAATTACACAACCCATGCTCAACTGCATTTGCATAGTGGTTACCACCATACTCCCTACTGGACATTGTATTTAAGCAGGAGCCAATGCAGGTGATAGAAAACGTTTCTCATATAACTGTTTGCTCGTTACTCAAATTTGCAATGATCTGGGTGACTTTCAAAGTCTATATTGGAGGGGGGGTTAATATTTCCAAACGTGCTGGTGTCCTCTGATCCCTGCATGGTAGGTTGGCCAAGTTGGAGGAAGAAACTGGAGAACTGGAGAGGAAGCATAAGGAATCGGCAGATCTGAGAGTACTGGGTGACATTCAAGTCAAGTTAGAAGAATATCACAACACAGTGCAGAGTGAACTCAATCATGAACTCAGTCACCTTTGGAAGTTCATGACAGAATGAGCGTATGGGGGAGAGACCGGAGCCACCCATGTGGCACTTCTACACCCCAGGCATGAAGAGGATGCAATTTTAACACTGTGAGGTGAACAGGGGACTTCATTATATGCAATTGATAAAAATTTCTGAATGCTTCCATTAGTACTATACATTCTTATATACCTTGAGACCTACGCAAGATGAGGGAGACACTGCAGACTACCTTTCGCATATTGCCATGAAATGTCTCTCAGTGGAGCATAGGGAGAGCCTTATGGCCCTGGTATGCCCAACTGAGGTAGTGGCGACTTTGAAAGACATGCCTTGTGGTAGGGCACCGAGAACTGATGGGTTTACTGTGGCCTCTTGTAAAGCCTATCAAGATATGATTGTTTCCCCCCAATAACTCGCTACGACGAGATAGTAAAAAAGTGTGAAGTACTTTTGGTCACTTTATTAAAACCTGGTAAGCCAGCGGACAGTTGTGCGTTCTACAGGCTACTGTCATTATTGAATGTTGACACAAGTGTAAAGATACTAGCCAACCGATTAGCACTCTTGCTCTCAGGAGTAGTGGGCCCTGAACAAGCTGAGGTTATTCCAGGTATACCACTTTCATATAAACTCCAGACCCTTTTTGGGGTGAATACAGGACTAGATCCAGAGGTGAAGGCCGCAGCTGTAATACTCAATGCTGAAAAAGCATTCATTTTGGTGGAATGGGGCTTCATGCATGCAGTACTGAGGCGTATTGGTGTGGGAGCAGTCTGTTTGTGCTTAATTCAAGTGCTTTATACCAGACCGATGGCGAGTATATAAATTAATGCTAAACTCACAGACCCTCTAGAAATTATCAGGGGGACCAAGCAGGGATGTCCCCTGACACCATAAGTGCACGTGCTGGTGGCTAAACCACTTGCCTGTGCTCTTAGAGAATAGCACGCTCACATAGGCTTATGATTCCTGAAATATAATCTAATTATCTCCGCTTACCTGGAGAACACTCTTTTATATGTACGAAACCTGGAGCATAACTTGTCACCTATTCTCAGAGAGGTAGTACTCTTCGGTGGTCACTCCGGTCTGTTCATAAACTGGGCCAAGTTCTGAATCCCGTTACAGAGGCAACAACATCAATGCAGCTGGCGAACCGGCTTCAGTGGACCATGGATTTGGTGTGCCACTTGGGAATACAGGTGCATACCTACCCAGCAGTGGTCATGCTGGAAACTATGGCAAAGTGGTGAAGAAACCTTTGGTAGTAGTAAACCACTGGATACGGCTCCCACTATCACTTATTGGGTATATAGCAATTTGTTTTACTGTGATGTTTGTTTCTATTTGCAAGCATTTCAGTATGGTTGCCACAGAGTGTACTCCACAACTTGCTAACAATACTGACCAGACTAGCCTGGGCTGGAAAGCAACCTCATGTGAACTGGTATACACTTATCTTAGCATATTACATGGAGGGACTGAATTTCCCAGACTTTGAGGCTCACTATGATGCCGTGCAATCTTGCATGCTCAATATTGGTTAAATGAACCAGAGGGTCTACCACCTCTCTGGCTTGAACATGATGCTGCTTCCCTGATGTTTCTTCCACAGATGCTATTTGTGAAGCCCAATCAATGTTATAATCTGCTTGACCCATTAAATATAATGGTCTACTCTTGGCATCAATTGCTGGTGAGGCAGGTTGGCTCTCTCCTTTACACACCATGTATCTCACTAGGGAGCTGCACTTAGTTTGCCCTCTTGCAGTAAAATGGCACAGCGAGTGCATTACTTGGAGTGGGGCTAACCAATATGGGAAACTTTTTTCTTGGAGGGTGTGACAGGAAACAGGTGAGTGGGCAGTGCGCTGGATCAACCATACTTGCTCAGTTTCACTACTTTAGAGCCCACCACATGATACATGACTTACTTGGGGAGAACCAACTTGAGGCCCTAGAATTGCCAGCATTAACATATTTGATACAAACAAACACACCACGGTGTCTTATGGCTAATATCTATGCATTTGCACTGGAGGCACGCAGGGTCTGGGTCACAAGGGTCAGATTGGAATAGCAAAGGGAGCAGGATGTCATTGTTAGTGACAGGCAGTGGACATATTGCAGTTCTGTGGTGTGGTCTGGCTCATTAAATAGTAGGCATTGGCTGATTCATTTTAAAAATATCAACAGAGTATATTACACATCACATTGTTTGTTTTACTATGGGTTGCAGGATAGTGTGCCCATTGTGGGGTGGACGGTGCAGAATTTGCACTTGTGGCATGGTTTTGACCTGGTATACAGGGGATTAGGCAGACGGTGAAAGCGGTCCTTGATGAAATATTTCGCAAAAGTATGGCGATGACTCCTGTGCTGGCTTTACTAGGTTATGATAAAGAGATACCATTTGCAATGTGGCACCTAGTAGCCATAGGCTTGCTATTCGCTAGGCACGGAATAGCACTAAAATGGGCCTGAGGTCCACTCCTGACATTAAAGGAATGGCATGCGGACATGACTTACTGCAATACACAGTATGATGTTTACATAGAAATTGATACCAATATGTATTAGTCCAAAAGACATTTGGGGCCCTTACCAGGCTTATCTGGCACACACTGGGGCAGACGTAGTATCCAGTGAAGAGGAGAGCAAACTAATGACTAGTTCACAGCAGAGTATGCAGACTGGAACCGACAAAGAGTGAAGCCCGACCTAAGAGATCAACTGCGGAGGCAGCCTCCCCAAACACATGAACAATTTCACCAAGTTCTTTTCCCATTGCTAAGTATTTGGAGTATTCTTTAGTGCAAAAGGGACGGAGCACTTACTAGGAAAGCACACCTGAACATTCTGTCGTTAAGCAATTATGAAAAAAACTTGGTGAAATTGTCGTTTACAGTGGATGTGTTGCCTACCACTTATATAAATACTCTTTGGGGCATATTTATACTCTGTCTGCGCCGAATGTGCTCCAAAAAGTTTGACACACATTCAGCGCAAACCTAGCACCGTATTTATACAATGACGCCCGCAAACGCCAAAAGTCTGCCGTGTGCGTCATTTTCTGGATGCAGGAAACCGCCTTGCGTTAATGACAAGGTAGGCGTTCCCTGTTCAAAAAATGAGTTAAACACCCACATCATCCAGAGGTACAGATTCAACTGGCAAGCCATTCAGCAGCTGCTTCGCAACATTGAGCCACAGTTGGCACCCAGCTTGCAGACACCCAACACCATTCCACCAGAAACCAAGCTGCTAGCTGTCCTCCACATGTTGGCAAGTGGCTCCTTTCAAACCACTGGTGCTCTGGTTGCTGGGATCTTACAGCCCTCATTCTCTGCCTTCCTACTCAAGGTATTGGATGCCATCATCTCCCTCACACCCGCCACATCAGCTTCCCCAACACACAGCAGAAGCAGCAGGAGACCAAACAGGGCTTCTATCAAATCAACAGCTTCCCACACGTGCTTAGTGCCATTGACTGCACACATGTACACATTGTGCCACCTGCTGCAACCGAACATCTATACTGCAACAGGAAGCACACACACTCCATCAATGTGCAAGCCATTGTCGATCACCGGGGATTGATCACCAACATTGTGGCAAAGTATCCTGGAAGTGTACATGATTCATACATCTTCCGTCACTGCACCATCAATCAACACTTCCAGGATGGACGATTTGGAAATGGTCTACTTGTTGGTAAGTACAGAAACCCAGTTATATACACACTGCAAAGCAACCCTGTAGGACACACAACACAAGCACCACTACATTGACACGTGGCCAGGAAGACAATGAGGTTGTGACACTGCTAGGCATGTTTGATATCCTCACCCAATGGGATACACACCTGTGGACAAATGACAGTTATGAATAACAACAGATTCCACTCCACAGACACAAGGGAACAATTTAAAACAACACAATGACAATGACATGGCCTTAACTGGCAGTACAACTTGGAAGATGAATCTTTCAATATCACATCAATAACACTCAATTAAACACCCTTCCAAGAACTAAGTACTGTGTAAGGGGTGTGCAATGTGTTTTGCTGCAGGTCATAGCATGATGATGATGACTACCATGAAGGTGACATGGAATCATTGAGGCTGTACCAATATCTCACATCACTCCTGCTCTGACATTGCCCACTACCAATAAGCATGTGGACTGTGCTAAGAATACATATTGATGTGACAATATTGAAAGTGCACATTCCTACACAAACGGATTGAGACAATTTGACACACACAAAACAGATGTACAGGCATATGGACCGTCTGACACTCAAAACGACAAACTCACAACCACGTTAGCCAGCTGAACTGGACCAGGTTCAGGAGTATAGGTACACGTTTGAACATGAGTCAACTCAGCAAGGGCAGAGAAATAGGTCTGCAGAGAACTTGTCACACATGGGATATTTGTGCATTGTCAAATGTCAACACGTCAGTGCTGACAATTTATGGAGATGTGTTGTACATTGTCAACTAGCCAAATCAAAGGGCCTCACTGATGTTTAACAAATTCTATTGCAAATGTTAAATTGGATGGGATGTCCAGGCCATATAGATGCAACTGTGTTACCACCACTGTGGAATTGATTCCGTGTATGGAAATATCATTTCACCCCCAGTTAAGACACATGGACACCTCTTTCACATGACATAATGCAAGGGAGTATACAATGTACTGGAATTCTACAAAAATACCGGTTACATCCGGTCAATCAGCCAAACAGCAGTTCAGATAATGAAACAACCCATTGCTGATGGCACATCCTAGAAGCCTAGGATTCCACACAATAACACAAACACATATGAGTCACAGACAACACAAGATAACAACTGCCATGCAAAGTGATAATCATGGTGCTAGCAACATCAACATTTTCTCACTCATTTTCTCTTTCAGCTAATCAAGGGTATGGGATCCAGTAATGGATCATGACCCCATTTGTAAACCCAAGCACAGCATCAGAGCGTGCCTTTAACGAGGCACATCGGAGGACATGCACCATAGTCAAGAGGATTTTTGGCATCCTGAAGTCAAGATTCAGGTACCTCGACATCACCGGAGGCAGCTTCCTATACTCACCAGAAATGGTCGGCACTATCATTTTGACTTGTGCCATCCTGCACAAAATTTGTGTAAGGAGGAACATTCCCCTCTATGAACCAGACCCACAAATGGCTGAAGAGGAGGAAGAGGAGGACGTTGTCCATCAACATGAGGGGGACCATCCAAACACAGCAGCAGGATTGCGTCGGAGACAACACATAGGGGGTCATTCCGACTCCCGCCGGCCGCGGTAACCGCGGTGCCGGCAGGAGCCGCCAGAATACCGCTGCGCGGTCAGAAGACCGCCGCGGTTATTCTGTGTTTCCCACTGGGCTGGCGGGCGACCGCCAGAAGGCTGCCCGCCAGCCCAGCGGGAAACCCCTTCCCACGAGGAAGCCGGCTCCGAATGGACCTGGCGGAGTGGGAAGTGTGCGACGGGTGCAGGCGCACCCGTCGCGAATTTCAATGTCTGCTATGCAGACACTGAAATTGTCAGTGGGGCCCTCTTACGGGGGCCCCTGCAGTGCCCATGCCATTGGCATGGGCACTGTAGGGGCCCCCAGGGGCCCCACGACACCCCTGACCGCCATCCTGTTCCTGGCGGTCAAAACCGCCAGGAACAGGATGGCGGTGAGGGGTTCGGAATCCCCCATGGCGGCGCAGCAAGCTGCGCCGCCATGGGGGATTCCTCAGGGCAGCGGAAAACCGGCGGGAGACCGCCGGTTTTCCGTGTCTGACCGCGGTCAAACCGCAGCGGTCAGAATGCCCTTAGGAGCACCGCCAGCCTGTTAGCGGTGCTCCCGCCGACCCCGGCCCTGGCGGTCAAGGACCGCCAGGGTCGGAATGAGGCCCATAGTCCACAACTTCTTTTAACTATAGTCACCATCACCACTGTCTTACCATATGTCATTAAACACCTATTCTAATCACTATATCATGGTGTGGGTAATCATTTTTGCATCACATTATCCCTGAGATTCATAATCAAAGTGTAGCCTCATGGAGCATTGCAGAAATACATATTAGGATCCTGAAAAATCCACATCACATTTGATGGGTATGAATGTACAGCCAACTTCACACACACTGTAAATGACATATATCCTGTCCATTTCACATTTGAAGGGCAATAGCAGAAGACCACAGCTATTTCACACAACCATGGTTCATTGCAGCATATGGCACACAACTAAGCCACCATCATTCACTAAGGAAAGAAATGCCTCCTACATGAGGCAGTGGATGTGCTATAGCATTGGTAACAGGAAGGCATGACCAGACCCTTGACAGCAGTAAGTGTGACATCAGCTATCTTTGGAAGGAGTATGTGTGACAAGAAATCCATGTAAGCAGCAAATGGATAGCACGAGTGCCCCAGGTATGACTAGTATTGCTCACAAGACATCCCCTGCACATGCCATCCCAGGCCATAAGTCCTGCCACTGCCATGTTCTCTGTCTCGCCCACCCTTCTCGAGGGGTCCCTGGAAATGGACTATTTGTACCAAGATAATCCCTCATCTACATCTCATCAGACTCACATTCTAACTCCAGTGTGCTTCCCTCTTTAGTATGGTATGCCATAGTCATTGTTCATCTGTCTGCATGGACTTCTGGTTGGATAATGCACTGCCTTGTAGTCTGTAGGACCTGATCTCACCTGTCCATTGCTTCCCATGTGAAAGGTACTGTTGGCCCTTAGAACTTGATTCTCACCTACAGGACTTGTGAGAGACTGAAGTTGCACACACCCGTGAGCACCTCCATGCAGACCAGCCATTTGAACATGCACTTCCCTTGCAGCTGCCTGGAATGGCATAGAAACTGCCCTTATATGTATATCACTGTTATGCATTGCCGTATAAATTACTTGTGTAACACAGGCCTTGGGTTATTGTGTAACGTTGCAGCACACAGGACAAAAACAGTTTACATTTTCCACAGTGTTGTTCCAGCTTTGACCAGTCTCAGTCTGCTCACTGTGCATTTGCCTTGTTAATTTTTGTTCCTGATTGACCCTGCATCCTGTTAGCCTTACTGGTTCCTGTCTTTGCGTTACCATAAAGGTTCCCTGTGGCTACATTTGTCTCATAGTTGCTTTCCATGCCCTCACTCTCCTCCTGGGGTATTGTGTCAGGTAGGTCTATAATGAATACTCAAATACATTGTATAGCGTAATCAGTTTACTTATCGTATCATGGGGTGATGGGTTTCATGTATGCATGAGTGGCAAATAGTGACAGTGTACCATGGCTGTAAGCATGGATTGGGAATGGTGCCTCCAGCACAACAAACGTTAGATAATGTGCATGAAATGTCAACACGTTTGTACCCTGACAGTCCACACACTGATTCACATCACCCCCAAAATATTGATGGGGCTTGCGTGGTGAATAGCTGTGAGATTAATCAGCACAGAGGCACTGATGTTCCCGGATGCAGTGGGAATTTTAGAGGCCACTCTGTGTGCAAATGTTGTAAGGAAACCTGCTGTTTAAAATTACTGATTCATTAACTTTTTCAGCACACCAAGGTTGCCCTGTTGTCAGTCTCATCAAACTTCTGCAGTGCCATAGCTGGACTTTCCCCATGTGATTTGTCAATTCCTCTTTGGCTTTCATTCAATTCAGCTGTGAAGGATACTTTGTTAATGCAGGGAATGGCTCCATAGACTCATGACTAGACCTGCACGTAACTGTTACAACATGGACCCCAATAATGATACAGGCTACACATTGGCCCACACACTTGAACTGGACACCTTTGTGCAATTAACCACTGGAAATATGTGAACATGTGCTGCTTGGTCTGCTGGTCCTCCACTGCCACAGGAGGAATTTAGGTCATTTATACGACTCAAACTGTGGAATGACATTACATTTGTGGATTGGTTTTGGGACTCGGTGTCACAAACACTGTACCCACATAGCATTTTCCAATGCCTGACCCATGGGTAGTATACAAACAAGTGGCTTAGTCTTGGAACATTGCTATGATCAACTGTCTTCTATCTATCCTGTGCATGGTTTGTCATTGGAGATGCTTATGTCCCAAACATCTGGGAAGTTCACACAGCAATTGTTGCTACGTGTATGACAAACACATTTCGTTTCTCATTCCCACACTGAATAGCATCTGATGGTTGGCCACATTGACAACACATGCATACAAGCACATTTGTGAAAACACGTCTTGTGATGTTCACACAGTGGGACAATTACATTTGTAAGACCCAATTCAGACACATTGACACACAGGCAATGCGTTACTGTATTGAGTTGCGTAGCCTTGCTATCCTCTATTGATGCACAAGCTGCTCAAACTGGGTAATACCAATTTGTATTCCACAGGTTTGGGGATCTATTGCATCAGTGAAGAGTGCAAATCCGGTACAACAACTAGAGGATCATGGTCCGCAGTAGTATGATCTGCCACATGTGCCCATATACTGGAATGCACCATGTAGGTGCAAACAGCCTATCTCTGTATAGTCACACCTGTCATGTACTATAAAATTTACCCAATCCCAGTAAAAGACAGACATTTTTACGCATACGCGTAAAGAAAGACGCACATGCGTCAAAAAATGTTGCATATGTGTCGAAAAATGACGCTCACTGCTATGATACATCCATTGGCCCTGAGCGGTAATTCCCACACTGTACCCCATGAAATTGGTTAATTGTGAAAAATATTTGAAAATATGGATGAGGGGTAATTTCTAAGTATGTGCATAAAAAAATGATGCACCTACTGTAAGCTTTATAATATTTTGACGCATAAGAATAAAAACGCACCGCATTTGAGGCAGGAAGTGATGTAATAGGATATCCTGTTTACAGAATTGGTACAGTGGGTGTATTTTCACTTTCAAGTTGCAGTCTGTGATTTTTCTTGACTGTGTGGCTGTGTTTGGACTTGTCTCTCTGTGAATATTGTGAATTTGTCTCCTGTGTGCTCTTTGTATTGTCTTTTGGGGTTTTCTAAGTGTCTGTGGTATCCTGTGTAAGTGTATTTATGTCGTTTCCGGTGTCTAATTTTGTCTTTGTAGTGTTGGGTGTCTGTTGTGGGTAGTGTTAGTTTGGGGATAGTTGGGCTGTTGTAGTGTTATTTACTTTTCATTTCCCTCTCCTCCTTTCCCTTCATTATCCTATGTACCCCTTAATTCCTTCTTTTTTTTCAAGCATGTTGGGTAGGCCATGTCTTGGTAGAATGGGAGAGGAGGAGCTGGGTTGATTCATTTGGCTAGTGTGCCACTTCCTCCCATTAATGATAGAAGCAGGTGGCCAGGTGGTACAGGGGTATCAGACAGAGGCAAGGAGGCTCCAGTGGGCAAAGGTCCTGTACCATCTGCAAAGAATATACAACACACCACGCAACGGCCACCAGTTAAAACACCATTGGGCTGACCTGGTTGCCAGGGAGCAAGACCTGCTGGACCACTTGGGGATTGTGATTGGTGGCCCTGTTGGTGAGTACAATTCAGAGTAATGTGCACATTGAAATGCTCTGTAGTGACAGTAGCAGATTTGTTCAGATGCTGCAGGCAATGTTTTTGGACATGTGGAATGCAAGTTAAACATACAGTGGGCGTGAGTTATACAATCATTTCTACACATTACCGTCATTTGTTAATGCAACAACTGTACTGAGTTACAAAACACAACTGGAGCCTGTAAATTAGTGCTGCCTTCACGTCAATGGATGATGCACATGTTGCTCTAACATATGTTTTAGGCATGGTCTGTGAGTGTACCAGGAAAGACATGTTTTTAATCCAGATATTTTCAAGAAGGAATGTGTCCCCCAATTATTTCTGATACATGTCTGAACTGGATTCTGACACATGTGTAACAAGTTATTTCTGACCTCAGGTAACATCTTAGGCTGATAGTTTGACTTGGTTGTGCCGCAATTAAATTAGGGATGGATGCCAAAAGTAATGCACACAGATTCATATCTAAATGTTTGGTGCTACTTTCCATAGCTGTGGCATGTAAAATGAAGCAAATGATACAAATTGAGGGGTGACAACTGTCCATAGCCCTCTGTTCATTGTACCTGTGTGTTTTACATTGGTCTTAGTCACAATAGCTGGAACAGAGCTAATGCATTTGCCATCTGTATTTCTGTATTGCCATGAACTTCTCATAAGTTATGGAATCATTATGGGATACCTGACGTTGGGGAATGCATGATCAAAATGCATTACGTGCATGATGCCGTGCAAGGGACCGTTGATCAATTCCATCATACATATAAAGTTCACTGATAATTTGCTAGTTTAGTTTGGCACACCCATGCTGATCTAGTGCAGCACATGTTTAATAACTGACCTCCCAGTATGGATGCTATCACTGACATGGGTGTATGCTAAGATCAGAAGACCAGCATTCCTGTGACTGCTGTCATTCCGAAGGTACATACAAATTGAAACCTACATCATCATGATTGACACAGTGGTATATTTGCTAAACCATGTGTTAATAATATCACAGTTTCAGTTTGCTATATATCCGCTGATCAACCAACTTGGAAAATGTAAGATGATGAATGTGGCTCATCTGTGGTTTCCTAAACCCATAATGGGTAAACAGGGCAATGAGTGACACATTTCAGGTGCAATGACTACACCTGTGCCCATGCAGTCTGTCATTGATGACTACAATATACACTGTCAACATATATCTCTTTGTTGTATCCAAATATTAAACATGGTCAATCCATGGCTATCCTCAAACTGTCACCAAATAATGCACAGGATCCCTGTCATTATGGTGTCATAGGGGGCATATGTGGCTCAGAGTACACTGTTAATGTAGCATATGTAACCTAGACACAACACAGGCCCTACATGTAAGGGACCATAGAATGCATGATAAATCACGACCTTAAATCAACCCACAGATGCATCACACAGTAAATGATTGTCCTTCGATGCACAAGCCACAATACCTGAGTGACTGGTATTGCAGTGCTCCAGGAAAGTGGCTTTGCATGTCTCTCATTACTAAAAATGATGAGAGGAGTACACTCCATAAACGGGTCTGCAAACAATTGATGGAGCATGTTTGCCACCACATGACAGTTAGGGCCACTGCATGTGTGCAGATATGTGTGATTCACTCACTGAAGTGACCGGGTCTGTTCATGTTTGCAGTGGTATGTCTTTGAAGTATCATCATGCCTGAGAGGCTGGACTTTCAGCTTTAATGTTACACACAGTAATCGTATTTGGAAGTGTTGTACAGTGCACAGACATTGAGCACATTTCTCCCTTCCATGCTTTACAGGTGGACCTGCCCCCTACACAATCGGAGAGGTGGCTTGATTTGCAGACCCAGACATCTCCAGTAAGTGTTGATATTTCAGTTCTGTGTTGTGTTTGCAGCTGTTGTGTGATTGACTCCTGTGTGTTGGACACATAGCAAGGTATGATGTGCTGGGAAATGATCGGATATGTTACTTGTGTGGAGTATCACTTTTTTTCCATCTTTGAGTTGGACAATCATTAGCGTATAGTCATATTTTGGGATTGTAGTGCAGCCCCGTAGGCATGGCCATGCGAATAGGTTGACATTTGTTGATAAAATATTTATTAAGAAAATGTAGCAGAGGGCCATATTTATGATTTAGTCAGCAAGTCAGACCCTGAATCTCACAGAATAGGGATGCCAAAGTCTTACCCACAGACTTGAGCCTCCCTGTTCAGTAAAGAACATGTTCGACTGTATGTTTGACTTCCTAGAAGCATGTAGCTCCACATGTTGTGCTACGTGTATGTGACACTTGAGTACAATGTCATAGGTGTGCATGCAGTTCATGGCCAGATGTGTGCTTGCATCTATCTGCTTGTTGTAAGACATGTATTAGTGGTATTAAATGATGTTGACAATTGTCTGCATTTCCAAACATAAATGTGGATGGGATTGTCCAAGGTTTGGGTGTATCTTAGTTGGACATCCTCCTTACCTGTGGTGGACTGCCCAAACCCATGTACAGCAGTCCAAAGCTTCCTGGGTGTCCTAGATGTTGAAAAATATTTGTTGCTTGTCCACCCCTTCCCCCCCGAGGCACAGGGTTAGAGTTCTGAAATGTGTACCTATGAGTGATGATCCAAGTTTAGTACACAGACATGTAAATCTGTAAATCACTTGTCCAAAACTAGGATACCCACTCATGATTAGCAACTGCATTCTATCATGGCAATTCCATTAACAAATCACAGATCTTGTGGCCCTTGATTGTCATCCAGAAGATAGTCATTAGTTGGCCTGTCACATGTGGAGGACTTGCAGCAATTTTAACGTGACAAATGGCTGAACAATGATGCATAGGTCATTTAAGTTGTTAAACATCTTTTAGAGCATTGCTCTGCTGCTTGTGCTGCATTGGCATGTGCTTCCTCAGGGACAATATGTGATATGTATGATGATATGGCCTGTTTCTGCTACATTAGATGTATTGTCTGATTTACTTCAGTAGCTACATCACACAATGAAGTACCTAATGTTTGGTTTTATCTTTTTTTAACAGCAGCCAATATGAATGGCATCCAGATTCGGGAGTTTCAGCGCCAGGCGATGCGTTACCGCCACATTCTGGATGTGGAGTCTGGGTTCCGACACATGGCACGGCGTTATCGCCATGAAAGAGCCTCCGGAGTGTGAAGGGCATTTGCACAAAGGGGCCCTTCGGTGTCCACCACAGCCGCCACCACCAGCACCACCACTACCACCCAGGTGGCACCAACCATATCAGGCACCACTACAGGACCATCAACCTCCACTGCTCCAGGACCTATGACAGCACCACCTGCAAGCATGGCACCGACAACCAGACAAACATCTTCAACTGGCACCCAGACCGCCCCTGCTGCAGTCATTGACCCTGCAGATTTCCAACGGATGTAACATATGTTGAGGAAAATTAACAGGCTGCAGCAGGAGTTGGAACAAGTTAATCAGAGGGTGCGTGCCATCAATAAGACCCTGTGGAGGGCACACTTGTGAACAATATACCCTCAGCCATGATTCCCTCTCCTCCCTCCTCTTTCCTGGTTCTTTAAATTAGTGGGTTTAGGGGGCTTAGTGTTAGGTTAGAATAGGCTGTTAGTAGTAGTGGGTTCAGGGGTGGGGGTATGATAATTTTAATATCTTTTTTTATTATGTGTGTGGGTGGGTGGGTGATGGATGATGTTGGGGTTTTAATAAAATAAAATAAAATATATAAAAAAATATATTTGTTTAGTATATGATAGTATGTGTTTAAGTTAGTATATGTTGCCCTCCATTTGTCCTGTCTTATAAGAGGGGTGGGGGGTTGATGTTTAGAGTGAATAGTTAAATGTGATAAGTAAGTTTAGCTTAGGTTAGTTAGGGCCTGTTGTGGGTAATGTGTAGTTAGGATAGGTTAGGTTAGGTAAGGTGTTTCCCCAGGTGGGCTGGAGAACATTGCTTGAGAGCAGCTGCTGCAAGACTGACATGTTACAAAGCACAGGACCTTGGTTATAAATGGCCAGGTGGCAGGGACTAGTGCTACCGGGTACTCTTATGGGTGAAGGTGATCTGTTCCACGTCTTCATCTTCTGATGTGTGTGTTGTCTCCTCTGCCCTTGGTGGTGGTGGTTGTGAAGGGGCAACACACACCTCAGTGTTTGAAGACGTGGAGTCAGACATCCCGGTAGCTGCCAACTGTGGGGCTATTAAGGGCAGTACTGCAGCAAGGAGGAGCTGCTGGTTCTTAAGAATAGCAGCCACATCACTGTGGTATGCAGCCAGGTCGGCCCTGAGGGGGTCAATATTACATGTGTGCACGCTTTGAAAAGTTTGTTGTTGGAGGTGTTGTGTCAACTCCCTTACAGCTGTGCTGATTTCCTTCACACTTTTTTCAAGTTCATGAAAGATTGATGTTCGCCCTTGCATGGCTGCTGCCTGTTCTACAGTTGACATCATGCACAAACGCACCCCCTCTAGGCTGGCTGACTTATTTTCTATCCCCACCCGCACCTCCTTGGCCAGCTCCCGCTGTACTCCAACTACAGTTCTCTCAAAGCTGGTGCCAGTGTCGTCAGAGTCCTCAGCTGGGTTGAAGCTAGCAGGTCGTACAATTGGGGTGGTGGGTGGGTCCTCTGTGATGGCTGCTGTATCTGTGCTCCTCCTTGCGACTGAAGGTGGGGTCTGGAGGGTCCCAAGGACATCTTGGAGGGTTTGCTGGCTGATGTTTGTCAGCTTGTCATCCATGCCATCAGGGTAGTCCAGGAAAGGTATATCCCCAGGAGAGCCATCATCCTCTGCAATGAGATATTGTACAATTAGTGTGTCTGTGTGGTGGTATTTGTAATGTGACGTGCCTGCCTTCCTATTTGTTGCACATTGTGATCTTGGTTCCTGTTTATTAATCCTGTCTTTAATATTAGAATTCTCCCAGGCCTATGCCCCACCTGCATGTCACATATAGTGTGGTCAGTTTGGGGACTTGTCAGCATCACATCCTCTAGGTGTTGGTTCTGGCCAAATTGTATATTGCCACCTTCTTGTCCTACTCAACCCTCCATCTACTTACATTGTCATGGTGAGGCCTTGCACTGGCTGTGGTTGTTCTGATGGCACTTGTACCACACTTAACAATCTGGAACTGAGCCAGTCTCAGATATTTCACATCCAGCTATATGTTGCTGAGACCTAACATATACTATGTATAGCATTGGCAAGGCACACTACAGATGTCAGCATTGGTAGTATGTAAAGTTGATGTTGAGGAATGTGTGCTACATTGGATTGCACTGATGGTCCTAGCAGTGTTCCATTTCCTCTTATGACTGTGAGGGTGAATTTCCCTAGCCAGTGTCAGATGTCCTCCCCCTCCATGCTGTTGTCTGAGCAGTACGACATTTGGGATGTAGCATGGTGTCATTGGAGCTATCGTGACCCAGGCACAGGGTGGACCCTGACATATGCAGCATGGGTATGACATTAGTGCTGTGCACCTCATAACGTTTATGACAATGGCTGATGTTTGTAGCAACTATGGACATTCACATTTGACAGGATTAGAACATTTTTATTGATTACAGCGGATTGATAACGTTGTCATCCTGAACCCTCTAATTTGGGTGTGTTTGATCCATGGGGACGTTACTGCCGTTAGCTACTTGACCTGCACACATAGCAGAGGTGGTAGTGGCAACTGTTGTCAATGTTAAATTCCACTTGCAGATATGGCCTGAGACTGTTAATTGAGCCCTAGTTCATGTAGGGAGAATACCAGATGTTGTGTGACAGCAGGCCAGTTTTACGTTGTTCCCTACCCTCCTGGACTGGCTTTACCTTTCCAACATCCTTGGCATGGCTGCATACCCCCATGCAAAAGTTGTTGGTGTAGTATAGTGCTGTGCCCCGGTTTCCTCTGAACGGACCAGGCCCCTGAGCCTTGCCCCTTTACCCATTCCACTCCCTGAATATCATGACTTACATGCATTGTGTAGTAGGTATGTCCCCCCCGCTTGCAGTTAACATTTGTGCATTTTAATTCCCAATGTGACTTACCCTGCATCTGTGTTGTCTCCTGGTAGTCTGCGCTGTCCTGTCCTTGAATCCCTCTGACGATCTGCTCAGGGATGACGGCTGCCACCATCTCCTCCATGTGGTCCAGGGCCTCCTGCGGTGCAGGACTCCCACCTCCAGTCTGCAGTGCTGCCTTCCTGTTCCTGGCCATCTTTTCCTTGGTCCTGCACTTGCAGTCATGCCAGCGTTTCTTGCACTCGATGACTGTTCTCCGTACTTCAGCCACACTGTTTATCTTGTCAACAATTTATTGCCGATCAACTTCATGCATATTTAACGCTCCCCGTGCGGCTTGCCTGGGCGCCTCATTTGTATCCTAGGCTGCGTTTGGCACCTTCTGGGTTACGGAGCTGCCCTCTTCCATGACCTTTGGTGCCTCTTGGGTTGCGAGGGTGCCCTATTTCCATGGGGGAGGGCAAGGCATCTTATGTTATTCTTCAAGCTGCCCTCCCTGGTGCTGGGACTTTTCCTATGCCTTACCTTACCTAGGTACCTGGGCTTGGTGTTGTGCCCCAGCTTTTGTGCTGGCCTGCTTGCGCGGCCAGCACTGTTTGATGCGCCTGGGTACCGGTTTGGCCTGCCTTCTGTGTTGGTTTCCTGTGTTGTGGGCTGGTTACAGCTTTCACCTACCTTTCCGCTTTTCTCCTCCCCACGGGTGTCTTTTTTGCACCCTAGGGTTCTTCTGTTTTCCCTTCTGGCTTCTGGTGGTCCTCCGTTGGGTCCTAGGTTGCTTTTTCTTCTGGCCACTCTGTGGTTTTATTTATTCTGCATAAAGCCACCATGGGGAAGCACACTGGGAAGAGTCGCCATCTTTCTCCTTTGCCTCCAACTGGGGTGCGTGATAGGGGTTCGACATCATCATCTTCCTGAGCATGACGTTAAAATCCAGAATGTGGTTCGTCAGATGTCTTTAATTCTCAACGTGGGCAGTCTTACCCTGTTTCTCAGGCATCTTCTTCTTCTGGTTCTTCCTGGTCTGTTTCTTTCCCTTCTTTGGTCTCCTTCTGGCTGTCTCCGGATTATGATGAGGATGATCTGGGGTTTCCGTCCGGCGCCTCCTCTAAAGGAAAATTTATTTTGAAGGAGGATTTGGAACCTGTGATCTCTCACTTATCCTCTAATCTCCAACTCCCTGTGGATTCTGCTCAACCTTCTACTAGTGGTGATTGTTTCCAGAAGTTTCAGAGTCCTTCCTTTCCTAAACTTCCCATTATCCCTGTTGTCCAGCCCTTACTGCAGCATGAATGGAAGGATTCTGATCGTTTTATGGGTCACTTGTATCCTTTCTCACAAGGGGAGACTTCTGCTCCTCAGGTTCTCGCTTTGGACCCTTTCTTTTCTAACCTTGTGGGCAAACCCTCTTTACTTTCTGAGGGTGTGACTTTGTCTGATCCTGTTGATAAGAAGGTTGAGGCTGCTCTCAAGAGATTTCCTGCTGGTCTTAGTTTCTCTTTGCATTCTGAGGTATATAGGGTCCATACATCTCAGTCCCTTGTTAAGGATTTTAAGATCTTCAGTCCCTTTCCTCTGCCATTCAGGAGGGTGAAGATTTCTCTGATTTGCTGTCCTGTATGGAAGTTCAAGCTAAGTTTCTTTTGAATATTGCTTTTGACTCTCTTGAGGCTTCTGCTATGGCCATTGCTGGTTCTGTTTCTGCTTGCTGTCATCTTCAGAGCTGGAGCGCTGATTCCTCCCTGAAGAATTGTTTATTGAGCATGTCCTTTGGTGGTTCTAAACTCTTTGGGGATGAACTGGAGAAGGGCATCAGGAAATCCTTCAAGTGTCTGAAACATGTTCAGCCTTTCCACCACATCCAAAAGTTTGGGATGGTGGTAGGAGGCAGGGGGATCAGTTTTGGAACACCAGCCTGATTCCCTGCCACTCCATTCCTGGTTCTAGCGTAGAGGTTCTCCTTCAGGGGATGCCTCTCGACAGCTTTGTGGTAGAAGTGGTCAGAAGCCGCCTCCTGACTGTGCCAGCCTCTCAGGTTCTCCCGTCGGGGGCACCTGGCTCAGTTCGTTCCATTTTGGGCTGCCTCCATCACGGATGCCTGGGTTCTTCAGGTAGTTTCCCAGGGTGTTTGTCTGGACGTTTCTCCAGAGATTCCGGATCCTCACTTCCTTCAGATGGCGTGGCCTCAGGATCTGGTGAATCAATCAACTCTCGCCAAGGGTATCTCCTCCCTGATCCTGAAAAGTGCCATTTGTCCGGTTCCTCCTCGGGAGAGGGGGTATGGATGCTATTCCTGTGTCTTTATGGTTAGGAAGGTCACAGGTGATTTTTGTCTGATCATCGACCTGAGGTTTCTGAACCGCTTTGTCCCAACATTGCATTTTCAGATGTCCACTTTGTGTCAGGTGATTCCCTTGGTCTTTCCAGGGGACTTCATTACCAAAATCGATCTTCAGGACATGTTCCGATGGCCACCGCCTCTCAGAAGTTTCTGAGGTTTGCAGTGGGCTCCATACATTGACAATTCTGGGTGCTCCCTTTTGGACTGAAGTCCTCCCCCCGGATTTTCACCAAGGTTCTAGCCCCGGTGGTGGGTCTCCTGCATTCCAGGGGTGTTCCGGTTCATCCGTATCTTCACAACCTTCTGATCCATGCACCCTCTCTGAACCAATCTCTGGCGGACACATCCTCTGCTGTCTCCCTGTTGGGGGATTTCAGTTTCCTAGTACATCCCTCCAAGTCTCATCTAACACCCTCTCTGCGTCTGGAGTATATTGGTGCATTTTTCGATACGGAAATTGGGAAGTGTCTCTTCCTGCCTCCAGGTGTGCTCTGTCAGTTTCTTCGGTGCCTCCTACAGGTTCAGTCCACTTCTGCGAGAGACTGGCTGCATCTTTGAAGTCTGATGGTTAGTTGGATTTGTTTCCTGAGTTTCTCCCCCTTCCTTACCATTGTCTTGCTTGTCCAAGTTGTTGGATGTTTAGGTGCTACCTCATTTTTCTTCTTTTCTTTCCAGGCGGCGACTTTGGATGTCATCCTATGGGCTCGCCTTCATTTGGGCTCGGTGGTTCACCATATCCAGTTTCATTGGACTCCGGCCGTCGGCAACTTGGAGGCTCTCATTCCTGTTTCAACTCCTATTTGTCAGGATCTCCTTGATGGAGGATGGTTGCATCCTCCATCCCTAGACCATAGTTTTCCTCACGACCGATGCCAGCAGCCTGGGCTGGGGGGCATTATTGGTGGTCCTCACTGCCCAGGGTCTATGGTCTGTGGCAGAGGCTTCAATGTCCTCCAATTGGAGGGGGCTTTAAGGGGTCTTGTATGCCCTCCAGTTCTTTGCTGCTCCCCTTCCGGGTCACTTGGTGGTGGTCAGGGTGGACAACCTAGTGGCTATGTCATACATTAATTGCCAGTTCGGCACCAGGTCCCCCTCCCTCAAACTCCTTGCTCGCCACATCGTTTACTGGGTGGAGTCCCATCTCCTTGAGTTACAGGCGGTTCATATTCGGGGTGTGCTGAATTGTCAGATGGATCTCCTGGTGCTGAATTGTCAGATGGATCTCTTGAGTCGGGTGTTCCCGTTCTACCTATAGTTCGTCCAGGCTCCTTCAGTGTCTTCCCAGATTTGTGGTCAGTAGGGTGTCCCTGAAGTGGGTCTCTTTGCTACCTCCTTGAATGCCAAGCTTCCCCTCTTCTTCACCAGGTTCCTCTCTCCAGGTGCATTTGAGACCGATGCCCTGTCTAGTCCGTGGCCTCTGGGTCTTCTCTAAGCATTTCACCTGGTTTCTCTCATCCAGCAGTTCCTGTCTCGCCTGCTCCAGGAGTTGGCAGATGTGGTTGAGGTTCTCCCCCTTTGGCTGCGGAGACCTTGGTTCCCCCTTCTCCATCTCCTGGCGGTGGGGCTGGAGTGGTGTTCCCTCTGACCCTTTCCCCTCAGTCCATCCCTCTCCTACCTCTGCGGACTCTGGCACCTTTGCGTCTCATACTCTTGAGGTTGAGAGGGAGGGCCTTATGAAGCGGGTGCTTTCTTTGCAGTTTCCCGGTTCACTCCAGTCTTCTTGATGGGGTTCCACTAATAAGGCTTATGCACATCATTGGGGTTCTTTTGATGCTTGGTGAAGGAGTTGCTGTTTGTCTACTGTTTCTGCCCCTTCCTCTTTGATTTTTCAGTTTCTTCAGGAGGGTTTTGATAAGGGTCTCTCTGTGGCTACTCGGAAGCTCTAGTGGTGCTCTATTAAAACATTTTGAGCCCCATGGGATGATTTGTCCTCTTTTTGTAGTGTAGCCTCTAGATTTTTCCAGTGTTTCAGCCTTCTTCGTCCTCCACTTCAGAACCCTTTCCCTCGTGGGACCTTCCTATGGTGCTTTCACATCTGAAGTCCCCTCTGTATGAGCCATTGGAATCTGTTTCCCTTAAGTTCCTGACTTTGAAGTGCTTTTTCTGGTGGCCATTACTACTGCCAGGTGTTTGGTGGAGCTTAATAACTTGGTTTGTCGCCGTTCGTTCCTACGAATTTTGGAGGTCTGGGTCATCCTTTCCTTGGATCCTAAGTTCCTCCCTAAGGTGAACTCTTCTTTTCATCAGACTAGGATATTGTTCTTCCTGTCCTCTCTCAGGCAGCTTTGGACTCTGACCCTTCCATGTCCCTTTTAGATGTTGTCCACGCATTGAAGATCTATCTCTCTAGGACTTTTGAGCTTCGTTTCTCCGACCACCTTTTTGTCAGTTATGGGTCTGTACGGAAGAGCAGCCACCCTTCTTCTTCAAACCTGTCGCTCACCAGGCCCTGGGCAGAGAGATTCCGGTTGGGGTCAAGGCTCATTCAAATCGTCAGATGGCCGCATTTTGGGCTGAATGGTCTGGTGTTTCACTCCGGGATATTTGCAATGCTGCCACCTGGTCTTCGCCTTCCACTTTCATTACCCATTACAGATAGCACATTGCTCAGGGTTCTGAATTGTCTTTGCTTGGGGATTCCACCATGCGTTCTGAAGGGGACGAAGAAGGGCGATGAGGAGGTAATGCTTGGATTACTTACCAGTAAGCTTCATTACTCTGGTTCTTCCTTCCTCATCCCCTTCCATACGTCCCTCCCTCCATCCCTTTTCTTTCGTCAGCCATTCTGGTGGTGCTTGGTGATATACAGGTATTTTCAGGGGAGAAGAGGGGGCTATATACACATGTCCTTTCATAGAAACGGAAGAAGTGGATTCTAAAAGCTGACATGAGGAGTGAAGAGGGCACTTCACTCCATGTGTTTGGAAGGGGATGAGGAAGGAAGAATTGGAGTAATGAAGATTACCAGTTCTTGTTTATGGCGATACAGCATGAGCACATCATGGTAGTGACACAGTTCTTTTAGACTTGATTTGTTCTGCATGGGGCATATTTTTAGAATGCTAATATTCACCAAGGTGTAAGTATTTACTTTGTTTGGTATTTCAATAGGTTGGAGCGGGATACATGTTTTGAGTCCCATCATGAGTTTGTTTACGTGATTACCACGTTGCACATAAGGTTTGGGGTGGCGGAGTAACTATTTGTGTAATTATTCATCAAATGCAAGTTTGGGCTGTTGCCGGTTCTGATGTGCCCTTTTCTACATTACAGTTACCCCTGATGAAGGGCTTAGTGCCCAAAATGCATTGAGTTTAACACTCTATGTTACTTTATGAATTGTGTATTTCGACATGCAGTAGAAAACACCTGGATGGGCACTTTACATGCATTTAACTATCGGAATCATGATGTCTGGATGAAAAATTGAAGAAACAAGAGTATAAATAACTGAATGAAATGGACTAAGATGGATGAAATGTGGTTAATAAAATGATGTGTGGTGATGATAGTCACACTTTGGTTTGGTTGTCTCATCCTGGGACTGGTGCATATATATGCACCAGCTTCACAATGGAGTATACTAGGTATATGCTATGCAAGTTTTCTTTCTGTCATTGTGCTATGTAATGCCATGAAAAAAATGTAAAATAAAGATTTAAAAACCTTCGGTAATCTGTTTGTGCTTGACCACTACTAAGATGAAAGTTAAGGCCAACTACAATGGAGAGTGTGATGGTTACAGGGACCAGAATCATCCTGGTCAGATGTTTTATCTTCTACCTTTTTTGATAGACAAAAGTCTGCAGCAAGACCTGGCTGTAGCCTTTAGCCAAAGAGGTGCTTGTTGATGACCTACCCACATTTGCAGCACTTCTGTGTGTTCTACTGTAAACAATTCCATGGTGTGCCTTTCTCCCTAAATCTAACATGGCAGAACCATGGGATCGACAGCACCTCCCCACACCCAAAGCCCTTTGTCCCTGTCCTGAGTGCAGTTCATGCCTCACAGTGAGGGTGCCATCAAGAGTCAGGTGACAGTTGAATACTGGCAGAAAGGTTTTAGGCAAGGAAAAAGTGACTAATTGAAAAGTACCTTTCCTTAATAGTTAGAACAACTCTGTTAAATTGGATTTTGAATTACTATAAAAAAGTCATTGAAATATTTTTCTAGCTGCTACCAACCCTAATCTAGCATTATTAAGTGCAATCATTTAATCTAGTGCTTTTGTATAGAGGCAGCCACCCATGCTATAGTGAATACAGCATTTAGGTGTTTCTACTGTAACGAAATAGGTAACATTAAACTTTTATATATCCTACTTTGAAATACTATGCACCCTGACATCATTAGTTTAAAGGAAGTTTTAAGTCTTTGAAAAGGAGATATTTTTATAGGTTGGAATGGCAATGTGACTATATCGAGTGGCATAATGTGCCCTGCAGCCCACTACTCATAATTAGCTTAGGGACCCTGAGTACACTTTGTACCATATACTAGGGTTGTATGGGTACGTTAATCATGGCAATAACTGTGTGCAAATTTCATCATGTTTAAATGGTGGCATAGAACCTTACCCCTGGCTAGCAGGGGTAAAGGGCACAGACTTCTAAAAAACAGTCAAGACAAAAAACATTGGGCAATACCACTCAAAAGATGGTCATTTGCAACAGTCCTATTTCTTTGTGCTACTCTAGCTTCCGTTTTGAAGCTAGTCTCCATCAGTCCTTGTAAGGAATTCATTATATGATGCCTCATGAGTGGTTTCTATAAATAACAGCACACAGAACCTGGCCGAGGCGTGCACTAGTTAATTGCAATTTTAGTGGATTGGTATTTTTTCTATGATAAACGCATGACCACAATTTCAAATGGACAGACTGCCCCAAGTGTGGGGGACAAAAGATGCAGTTGGTTAAACAAAACAGGAAGATTTTTCTACCCTAATGAATTATTGCTAGGCCATTGTTACCCTTTATAGGTAAATGACAGTAATGGCAACTATAAGAAAGTAGAGGAATCCTATAAGATTAATACAGATGAGGGTAGCAATTCCCAGCTGATAAATGGAGTTGGCTGCTAGGGACCCTGTAAAGAAAAACCCTGAGATAGAATTTGTAGCTTATCAAAGCTTATCAGAGCTAGAGATCCATATGACATTTTGGGATATTCATGTTTTTAAAAAATAAGTTTGAACCTATGATGCGTTGTACTATCTTAGATTTGACTGCTTAATTGTACTGCTGGACAGCTTGTGAATTTATATGACCAGTATTGCTGATTATGAGATATATTGCTTGGCAGTAGCACATGGTCCATTAGTTACACCAAGCAGGGATTATAATGTCAAACAAATAGCAAGTTAGTCTCTATTGTACCATAACAGGAATATTCTGGAAGTATATGTGCTCTCCCTATATTGAATGTAAAAGTGGACGCAAGAGATAATAATACTGAATAGATTCACTTCCTTCAGGGAAACGTTTAGCAATAAGATATTCAGGGAATTGCCTTGGATTATCTTGAATTTGTTACTATACATGATATAGGGGGTTATTCCAACTTTGGAGGAAGTGGTAATCCGTCCCAAAAGTGACGGTAAAGTGACGGATATACCACCAGCCGTATTACGAGTCCATTATATCCTATGGAACTCGTAATACGGCTGGTGGTAAATCCGTCACATTTGGGACAGATTACCACCTCCTCCAAAGTTGGAATAACCCCCATAGTCTGTAATGCTAAGATTGTCAGGGACCATGTTTGTAGCCAGTTGTAATAGTGTGTAGCAACTTCAACCTTCTCTAGGCTATAGTCAAGTTGTGTGGGAATGTTAAATCACTGCATACCTAGGGAAACCTGGACCACTTCAAGCAGACAAACACTCAGGTCCAGATTCTTAAAGATTCTTAAAGGTAAATTACAACTTTGAGTAGTTTACACTTTTGAGTAAGTTTACAATTTTTTCGCTATTCACAATATGCAAGAGTAAGTTTACTCCAAAAGCATAACTTATTTGTCTCCACCAAAATGAAAGGCCTGAGGGCTATTCGGGAACTGCAGGGGCTATTCACAAAGGTAATTTACATTTTTGTATGGTTTACATGTGTGATTTACTCTTAAACATTTGAGTAATTCTACACTCAGGTTTGGTGAATACCCAAAAGTAGTACACTTATGTAAAGGTGTGAGAGGAAATTACGTCCCTCGTTATGACATTGTCGGTAAATCCCACTTACCGCCATGCTGACGGCTGCCAACATACTGCTGTGGTGGCAGATATCCGTTCACCATATTATGATACACACACCAATCCGACAGAATACTGCCACATACACAAATCCGCCAGACCCAAGGTCAGTGATAAAGTGGCAATACCAACACGCATACCGTTATGCCAACAGAACAACACGCATCACATTATCACCCACGAATCACCACAGCAGACTTTCAACGGCGGTAAACCATAGGCGGTACATACCACCACACTCAGAATGGACACCCACATACAAAACAACACCACATTGACCAATACTAAAAACACACACCTGACACTCATACACACATCACACCCACATAGTACTATAAAACACACACCCACATTACCCACAGCCCCTTAATAACTGTAAGGAAATGCCTCCTTGGCATGGTTGCCCCCTGACTTTTTGCCTTTGCTGATGCTATGTTTACAATTGAAAGTGTGCTGAGGCCTGCTAACCAGGCCCCAGCACCAGTGTTCTTTCCCTAACCTGTACTTTTGTATCCACAATTGGCAGACCCTGGCATCCAGATAAGTCCCTTGTAACTGGTACTTCTAGTACCAAGGGCCCTGATGCCAAGGAAGGTCTCTAAGGGCTGCAGCATGTCTTATGCCACCCTGGAGACCTCTCACTCAGCACAGACACACTGCTTGCCAGCTTGTGTGTGCTAGTGAGGACAAAACGAGTAAGTCGACATGGCATTCCCCTCAGGGTGCCATGCCAGCCTCTCACTGCCTATGCAGTATAGGTAAGACACCCCTCTAGCAGGCCTTACAGCCCTAAGGCAGGGTGCACTATACCATAGGTGAGGGTACCAGTGCATGAGCATGGTACCCCTACAGTGTCTAAACAAAACCTTAGACATTATAAGTGCAGGGTAGCCACAAGAGTATATGGTCTGGGAGTTTGTCCAACACGAACTCCACAGCACCATAATGGCTACACTGAAAACTGGGAAGTTTGGTATCAAACTTCTCAGCACAATAAATGCACACTGATGCCAGTGTACATTTTATTGAAAAATACACCACAGAGGGCACCTTAGAGGTGCCCCCTGAAACTTAACCGACTATCTGTGTAGGCTGACTAGTTTTAGCAGCCTGCCACAAACCGAGACATGTTGCTGGCCCCATGGGGAGAGTGCCTTTGTCACTCTGAGGCCAGTAACAAAGCCTGCACTGGGTGGAGATGCTAACACCTCTCCCAGGCAGGAATTGTCACACCTGGCGGTGAGCCTCAAAGGCTCACCTCCTTTGTGCCAACCCAGCAGGACACTCCAGCTAGTGGAGTTGCCCGCCCCCTCCGGCCAGGCCCCACTTTTGGCGGCAAGGCCGGAGAAAATAATGAGAAAAACAAGGAGGAGTCACTGGCCAGTCAGGACAGCCCCTAAGGTGTCCTGAGCTGAAGTGACTCTAACTTTTAGAAATCCTCCATCTTGCAGATGGAGGATTCCCCCAATAGGGTTAGGATTGTGACCCCCTCCCCTTGGGAGGAGGCACAAAGAGGGTGTACCCACCCTCAGGGCTAGTAGCCATTGGCTACTAACCCCCCAGACCTAAACACGCCCTTAAATTTAGTATTTAAGGGCTACCCTGAACCCTAGAAAATTAGATTCCTGCAACTACAAGAAGAAGGACTGCCTAGCTGAAAACCCCTGCAGAGGAAGACCAGAAGACGACAACTGCCTTGGCTCCAGAAACTCACCGGCCTGTCTCCTGCCTTCCAAAGATCCTGCTCCAGCGACGCCTTCCAAAGGGACCAGCGACCTCGACATCCTCTGAGGACTGCCCCTGCTTCGAAAAGACAAGAAACTCCCGAGGACAGCGGACCTGCTCCAAGAAAAGCTGCAACTTTGTTTCCAGCAGCTTTAAAAGAACCCTGCAAGCTCCCCGCAAGAAGCGTGAGACTTGCAACACTGCACCCGGCGACCCCGACTCGGCTGGTGGCGATCCAACACCTCAGGAGGGACCCCAGGACTACTCTGATACTGTGAGTACCAAAACCTGTCCCCCCTGAGCCCCCACAGCGCCGCCTGCAGAGGGAATCCCGAGGCTTCCCCTGACCGCGACTCTTTGAACCTAAAGTCCCGACGCCTGGGAGAGACCCTGCACCCGCAGCCCCCAGGACCTGAAGGACCGGACTTTCACTGGAGAAGTGACCCCCAGGAGTCCCTCTCCCTTGCCCAAGTGGAGGTTTCCCCGAGGAATCCCCCCCTTGCCTGCCTGCAGCGCTGAAGAGATCCCGAGATCTCTCATAGACTAACATTGCGAACCCGACGCCTGTTTCTACACTGCACCCGGCCGCCCCCGCGCTGCTGAGGGTGAAATTTCTGTGTGGGCTTGTGTCCCCCCCGGTGCCCTACGAAACCCCCCTGGTCTGCCCTCCGAAGACGCGGGTACTTACCTGCAAACAGACCGGAACCGGGGCACCCCCTTCTCTCCATTCTAGCCTATGTGTTTTGGGCACCACTTTGAACTCTGCACCTGACCGGCCCTGAGCTGCTGGTGTGGTGACTTTGGGGTTGCTCTGAACCCCCAACGGTGGGCTACCTTGGACCAAGAACTGAACCCTGTAAGTGTCTTACTTACCTGGTAAAACTAACCAAAACTTACCTCCCCTAGGAACTGTGAAAATTGCACTAAGTGTCCACTTTTAAAACAGCTATTTGTCAATAACTTGAAAAGTATACATGCAATTTTGATGATTTGAAGTTCCTAAAGTACTTACCTGCAATACCTTTCGAATGAGATATTACATGTAGAATTTGAACCTGTGGTTCTTAAAATAAACTAAGAAAAGATATTTTTCTATATAAAAACCTATTGGCTGGATTTGTCTCTGAGTGTGTGTACCTCATTTATTGTCTATGTGTATGTACAACAAATGCTTAACACTACTCCTTGGATAAGCCTACTGCTCGACCACACTACCACAAAATAGAGCATTAGTATTATCTATTTTTACCACTATTTTGCCTCTAAGGGGAACCCTTGGACTCTGTGCATGCTATTCCTTACTTTGAAATAGCACATACAGAGCCAACTTCCTACAATAACACCAATTGCTACCAGGACACCGAGAAGAAGAGCACAGAGACAACTAGACACACACACCACTCACACCCATACACCCCTCACACACTCCACATCACACACCCTACCACATTACCCAACACACCCTCACCAACACACATCACACAACACCCATGGCACCACAAAGGCACCCCCGTTTCACTGAGGAGGAGTAAAGGGACATGGTGGAGGAAATTGTCAGGGTAGAGCCACAGCTCTTTGGAGCACAGACACAGCAGATTTCCATTGTGAGGAAGATGGAGCTATGGCGTTGATTCATGGACAGGGTGAACGCCATGGGACAGCACCCAAGAACAAGGGACGACATCAGGAAGAGGTGGAAGGATCTATGGGGGAAGGTACGTTCCATAGCAGCAAGGCACCAGCTCGCCATACAGAGGACTGGCAGTGGACCCCCACAGCTCACAGCATAGGAGGAGCAAGTCTTGGCACTACTGCATTCTGAGGGACTGACTGGAGTTGCCGGAAGACTGGACACTAGTGAGTCAACATTTATTACCTATCACCCACCCAAAACCTGCATGCCATCGCACACCCACACCCTCACTCCCATCACTCCACTCCTACCCACACACTGCATCTACACATCTCACTAACCCCAATGCCAAGCCCTGCATGCCAAACCAATGCATGGACACCCATCACAAGAGCATGCAGAGCATAGGGAAACTAACACACCCACAATACATCACCATACACAAGCAAAAGCTGGCAGGGCAACACCAATGAAAGAGGGGAAGCCAGGGATGTACTAATGTCATACACTTGAAGCAAAATATATCACCTACATACCCGCGGGTACCCCAGCCAATGTCAATGGAGAGGAGGTGCCACCACTATCCAGTCTCCCAACAGAAGAGGCCCCAGTGATGACAGTAACTCTGGACTTCTGGATCAGGAGGACCTACCTGGCCCATCAGGGACCACCGGACAGCTGGTCACCCAAGCACAATCACAGACCACCACAGAGCCTCCCCCATCAGGATCCAACACCACAGCACCCACCGAGCTTACCCACACCTCTGTCCCCAGGACACGTCAATCAGCAGTGTGCCCACCTGTACAGGGACCACAGGCCAACCCACATACCCGAGACAATCAGGGACCTGGGGTCAGTGGCAGTGGGCACACCGTTCAGGGGACAGAGGCACAGGCCAACAGGTAAACTGGGAGGACTGATGTGCCACAGTGAGAGGACAGGACCAGGGAACCAACTCTCCAGGAGGCACTCTCTGAGATCCGGGGAGCCTACCAACATTCCCAGGACATGATGGGCCAGATCCTTGACAACGTGCAGGAGAACAGGCAGCTGCAGGAGGGACAGTATCAGGGGATCAAGGAGGACTTGTTGGCCATTAACAACACCCTGATCTCCATAGCAGGGGTGCTGGCAGACATAGCCAACATCATGAGGAAGGCAACAGCAGACCAGCGTGCCCCGACCACTAGACAGTCAACTGAACAGCCCTCCACCTCTGCTGCCGCTAGTGGCCAGGAGGCCATGCTACAGGACCCACAGGCCACCAGCACCCCTCTCCCAGCAAAAGGTGAACCACCCCGTAAACATTCCCTGCGACCCAGACAGAAGCCAGAGACACTTGTCAAGACCACAGCCAGGAAATGAGAATCTCCTGATTGTCCCCGTTGTCCACCTAGAACAGCCATTGCTACCCTTCCTGTGTCCCCTTGGACACTGCACCTGTGCTACAAACAGACTCGAACAGTACCCTGGACTTACCCCTCAATTTCTTAGCACTACAATAAACACCCTTGGACAAAACTCAATTTCTAGTATTTCATGTATTGAAAATTTGTATTGATGGAAACAGCTACATCCATTGCAAATGAACCGTACAATGTGAGAGCATAGAAATGATGACCTGTAGCTGGCTGTAGTGATCACATCAGGACATTGTTGTCAAATCCCCAAGATCTGTAAAATGACAACCCATAGGTGACAGTAAGTAGAGGTAAAAAGTGGGTAGTGCCATCATGCCACAACCACTCAGAATACACTAATAGTTATAGAAATATGAAGTTGCACTGTCTTACCTGTGTGTCATTAGAAGTACTGACGGAGAGCTGATGTTTTGATGTCCTCATCCTCACTGTCCTCAAGGTCCACTGCAGCCATAGGGGCATTTCCTGTCTCCTCCTCCTGCAGAAAAGGTACATGGTGTCCGAGGACCAAGTTATGCAACATGCAGCATGCCACTACTCTCTGGAAGACCTTCTAGGGTGAGTAGCACAGGGATCCACCTGTCAGATGGAGGTACCTGAACCAGGACTTCAGGAGGCTGAAAGTCCTCTTAATGATCCTTCTGGTTTGCCCATGTGCCTCATCATAATGTTCCTCAGGCCTTGTCCTGGCATTCCTTGCAGGGGTCAGCAGCCAATAGGTTTGGGTAGCCAGAGTCACCTGCAAATAGTGAGGGACAACATTTAGCCCCACACTATCCTATGAGGTTAACATCAGAGGCACACACTAACATACACCATGTGGGAACCAAGGCTCACCTATAAGCCACACACTGTGCTTCTGTAGTTGGGCCATCACATTTGGGATGCTGCTATTCCTCAGGACAAAGGCATCATGCACCGACTCAGGATATTTAGCATTGACGTGGGAGATGTACTGGTCCACCAGGCACACCATCTGCGCATTCATGGAGTGGAAACTCTTACGATTCCTGTACACATATTCATTCTGCAGAGGGACAAACGCAATATGTGTCCCATCTATCGCCCCAGTAATATTGGGGATATGTCCCATTGCATAGATTCCGGCTTTCACAGTGGCCAAATCTTCCACCTGGGGGAAAGCTATGTAGCTGCATATGTGTTTTACCAGGGCACTCTTGCATGTACGATTGAGAACATTGGCTGTGACATTCCTGCTGCCAAGCCTACTGTCACTTGGAAAGAACCAGGGGCCAGATGTAGCAAACATTTGCAAGTCGCAAATGGCCCGATTCGCTGCAAATCCGAAATGGGATGCGAAAATCCCATTTCCGAAGTGCAAATAGTGATGCGAGCCATTATCGACTCGCAAAATTTGCGATCTGATTTTGTGACCCACAAATAGGAAGTCGCAAATTGCGAGTCGCAAACCATATGCAAAAGCCAGTCGCAAATTGCGACTAGTCACAAAAAGCCAATTTTGCACATCCAGATTACCAATGATTCAGAGCAGGTGGTAACCAGAACCAAAGTATAAAAGGAGACCCAGAAGGCATCTGGGTTACTCAAAATGGCTGAACTGTACGTGATAGCATGGAGGAGGAGAGTCCAGGCCGCCCAGCAGAGGAGGAGGAGGAGGAGGCAGAGACAGGAGAGGATATACCGAACCAGGCAGACCCTATTTCAACAAAGTGAGGATGAGATTTATGACAAATATAGACTGAGCAGTGCAGCAATTATAGAATTAATTGAAGTACTTAATCCTCAGCTTGAGACAGACAATGCGCGGCAGCGCCATCCCAACACATGTGCAAGTGCTATGCTCACTGCACCTCTTGCCCTCGGGTAGCTATCAGGGGGGTGATTGTTGTAGCAGGTGGGGTATCCCAAAGTTCACTCTCACGATTCTTCAGGTCATTCCTAGATGCCATAGTCACACACATGTCCAGATATATATACCTACCCAGGAATGAGGCAGAAATTACCAGCACCAAGTTGGATTTCTACAGAATTGCCAACTTCCCCCATGCAATAGGGTGTGTGGACGGGACACATATACACATCTGCCCTCCTGCAAATCTGCAATATGTGTTCCGCAATAGGAAATGTACTCACTCTCTCAACAACCAGGTGGTATGTGATGCACATAATGTCATTACTGACATTGTAGCTAAATTTCCAGGGAGTATACATGACTCATACATATTCAGGCACAGTGGGATACACCAACGCCTAGAATGTGTGGAGTTTGGAGACGGATATCTGTTAGGTATTGCTAAATACACCCTGAAGCCTTACATACAGGTGGTCACTGTGGAAACCATTCATGCCCTGTTAAAATTGCTTATTTTTGTCAAACAGGTGACAGTGCATATGCTCTGAGACCATGGATACTTACCCCATACTTAACACCTTGCAATGAGAACGAGAGGCGATATAACATGCTCATCAGCGGACCAGAACTGTCATTGAGAGGACATTTGGCTTGTTAAAGGCAAGATTCAGGTGCCTCCACAAAAGTGGAGGTGCACTCCAGTATGCCCCAGAAACAGCATGCAAGATTGTCGCCGCCTGTGCAATCCTACACAACATTGCAACCAGACGTGGCCTACATCACCCCTAAAGACACAGACACAGAGGATGAGGAGCAGGAGCTACCACACTGATAGTCTGGGGATAGAAGCATCGCAAATCAAGGCAGACAGAGACGGAACCACATTGAAACCCAATACTTTGGCAGGTATGTGGCAACTGTCACCACACTCACTGATGTCAGACACACATAGCCCAGTTGAGTAGTGAAACAAACAAACCCTTTTTATTACTAAACTATATGGGAAAAGAATAGTGCTGTCTGTCACAGTCTGTAATTGTCCAAATGTAATGAAGACACATTATGATTCATGTGCCTCATGTACAGTGCTGTCTGTTGGCTCACACCCTCCTCCTCGAGCGGCCAGCATGGCTCATCCCTGGTGGGTCCCCTAACCCCTGCCGTGCACTACCACTCCGTAAGCACACGGGACTCACTGGCAGACACGCTACTGATGGTTGAACCCTCCTCACTGTCCTGAGGGGTCTCCCCTGTGCCCCTTGCAGCCTGCCTACTTTCCATAAGGTTCACCGCATGGCTGATTCGGCCAAGGCCTCACGCCACATCGCCAGCAAAGTGCCCAAGTTCTACCTGTAGGCTGACTGTCCGTCTTGAGAGGCCTGCAGTATTGGTGGCAAGATGCCCAATTGATGCAGCCAGGCGGTCAAAACATGCTGCTGTGTGGCGCTCCCTGCGCCTTGCATGTCCTCGGTCTGCCACTAGTTCAGTCACCAGATTGCGGATGGCCTGTGACAAAAAAAAAACCAAATGTTCATTCATCCTGGTGAACTGTCTGTTCACATCCGCCAGCCCATTGGTCATGCTGCTCTGCATCCTGTTGAGGGTTCTTGTGATTGTCCTTAATTGTCTATTTTGCAGGCGCCGACCATGGATGAGGGATGCCTCCAAGCCCACGAAGACTGCTTCCCCTACCTCCTCCTGGGGCACCGACTGAGCTCTGCACCGGCGTCTGCGCATTCGTCCAGCTGCTGGCTCTGATTGCCTCTCTGTGGGGCTGGGCCCTGGGGTTGTGTCAGCTGCCCCCATGTCCTGTGGCTGTTCCTCTATGGACCATGGTGGTGTCCTGCCTGGCCCAGCAATTTCACCAGCAGCCTCCTGTAGTGTCTCTGGCCCATGCTCTCCTCCCTGCCTGGTGTCGCTGCTGGGGGTGTCTTGTGGGAGACCTGTGGGACATAGGGGATACACTGTCAGTCTCTCACATCTGTTTTATGCCTCATAATAAATATTTCCCTATATTCTGACTACTGTACCATAATGCACTATTCTAGAGGTTGCTAGACTGGAATGGAGCTACTCTGGTGGTGCCAGCTGCTGTGTACTGGGAGAGTGTGTATACTGCATTTGTGGGTGTCAAAGCATATCTCATGGTACTCACTTTTGGATGTCCCTGGCGCTGAACTTCTCCCATGCCAATGACGGCCTCTGGCTCCAGGGTCTGCTCAACAATGCTTTCTATGGCTGTGGGTGGTGGGACAGTGGATGGGCCTCCTCCGGTGCCCCTCATCTCCCTCATGTGCTCTGCAACCCTCTCCTTCGTCCTGGAGAGCAGGTCGTACCACCATTTCCTAATTTCCTCAAGGGTGCGGTGGCTCACCCCTATGCCATTTATCTTGTACTGGATCTGCTGCCATATCATTTTCTTTTGAGTGTCTGGAACACTCATTGCTGCCTTCCCAAAGAGTTCATCATGGTGCAGGCAGCATTCTTCAGTCAGCACCTCCAGCTCTTTGTCTAAAAACTTCCCTTTCCTTCTCCTGCCAGCACTTCCTGTCTTGTCCATTGTAGCAGCAGCTCCTCTCTCCTGGGTGTGGCACAGCAGTTTGGAAAGGGTGTGGTCCTCCCTCCTCCCAGGTGTATTTGATGACTTCCTGGTTCTGATGTCATCACCAAGAGCCAGGAAGTGGGTTTCCAAACTGTTGTGCAGCACCTGCAGGCAATTTACGAGTCAGTCGCAATTTGTGACACCCTTCTCGCAATTTGCGACCTCACTTTTAGCAAATTGGTGTCGCAAATATTTCTTGAATCTGATTTTGCGAGTCAGAAATAGCAATTCGCATGGAGTCGCTATTTCCGATTGCAATTTTTTACCTACCTACACCTGGCCCCAAGTGCCAGGAAATGGAGAACTGATAGCACTTGCACAAGAGGGGGGATCCCAGTCGTATGATGGATAGATGAGATCAGGTCTGGCTCCAACTGGGCACATATCTCTGTGATTGTGGCCCTGTCCAATCTATAGGTGAGGATAATGTGCCTGTCCTCCAGTGTAGCTACGTCCACCAGTGGGCTGTACATGGGGTATATCTCCATCTCCTATTCATCCGCAGCAGTAGGTATCTAAGGGACACAAGAGTGAGTAGGCTGTCACAATTTGAACAACTAAACCACAACAGGAGTCCACATTGTGCACTTATGTATTGGGACAGTGTAAATTTCAAAGTATGTGCCAATTTTTCCTGTGAAGCAGCATTTCTCGATAGGCCTGTTCACCTCCGCTGAAATGGCAACCGCCTGTCATTTGTGGAGGGACAGGTGGAAGTGAGGTAATTCTGCCAACGTTTGGCGTCGTGGCTGTAGGCGGTCGTACAATTTCTCATTGGATAATATTGGGCCCTATGGAGTACAGTGGCCAATGGGGATGTATGCTGGCGGTGACGGTGTACACCGCCGCGGACGTGACCTCCATTTTCTAACTGATTCCTCACTTGTTTCCTGACTTTCAACAGGAGAAGACCTACACTGCATGTGCTGCTGTGAACTGTGTCTGGAACCTACCATGGCCCATGTGACAGGGGAAAGGGCCACAGACTTCACTTCGGAGGAGTTGGAGCGACTAGTAGATAGGTTCCTACCCCAGTATGGACTGCTGTATGGGCCTCCAGACCAACAGGTGAGTAGACTGTGGGCACGATGCATGGGGCATGGATGCATAGAGATATGTGTGAAGGCATTGTGTAAGGGGGGATTATCTGTTGGTGGTGTACATCTTGTGAGCTGGGCTATTTATGTGCCAATGGTGATGGAAAGGGGTATGGTGGGCCATGTGTGTGACAGGCTGGACTGTTACTGTAATGGTGTTCTCCTATCTTTATTGCCTCTGCAGGTCAGCGCCCATCAAAAGAATGTATTATGGCGTGCCATCACCAAGGATGTGCAGACCCTGGGTGTCTCTGGCAGGCGGAGCACCCATTGTCGGAAACGGTGGGAGCACCTGAGAAGCTGGGCATGGAAGACCACAGAGGGCCAGCTGGGGATGGTCTCCCAATGAGGAAGGGGTGCCCGTCGGACCCTGACCCCACTGATGGCCTGCATACTGGCGGTGGCCTACACTGAGCTGGATGGACACTTGAGAGCATCACGGTAGCCACAAGGGGGTCAGTACAGTGGGTATCATTATATATTTGTGCTGGTGGTGTGGTATCTGGGTGGTGGTTTTGTATTAGTGGGTGCCCCTAAGGCCAGGCCAGACATTGCAGCATGGGTCATCTCTAGGGTACTACTAGCTTGTTAGTAGTCACTTTCAGGCAGGGCATCGTGGGTCCCAGGTGTGCTGCATTTGGTACTGTGTGCTACTCATCATGCCTTGGTGACTAGCCATATCACTGGTAGTGCAATGTATATTGCTAAGGCCTGTTCCTTGTGTGTGAGGGTGCTGTTTATGCCAACGGTGGTGTTGGTGCAGTAATTTACCCAGTGTTTCCTTTGTCTCTCTCCGCCCATTTTTTTGTTCTGTCATCCTGTCCTTGTGTGCATTAGCATCATCTGACAGAGGAGCAGGGGCACCGCTCACAGAGGTAGCTGCATCCCACAGGATCCTGGAGGCAGAGTCCACCGACGCCGAGGGAACTAGTGGGACGGAGGGCGAGAGGAGCACCCACCACGGCGGAGACAGGAGGAGATGACACAGACTCTGATACCTCCTCCGATGGGAGCTCCCTGGTGGTGGCGATACCTCTGTGACTACCCCAGCTACAGCCGCCACCCTATACCAGCACCGCACTCCCAGTGCCCCTCAGTGAGTTTCCCATGCCCGCTCACCCAGGATGGTGGGCATCTCCTTCGCCCCAGGCACCTCAGGCCCTGCCCCAGTGAGCCCTGCTGCCCTGAGTGAGGGGGCTATTGTCCTCCTGAGATCCATCTCTGAGGGCAGTCAACCACTGTGAATGCCATCTAGGGGCTAGCATCCCAGATGCAGCAATACAATGAATTCCTGGAGGGCATTCACAGTGGATTGGCAGCCCAACAGAGATCGATTCAGGCTCTGGCCTCCTCTTTGATGGCAGCCATTGTCCCTGTTTCTACCATCCCACCTCCAACTACCACTTCCTAGTCCCACTCCCCACAACCCCAACCCATCCCAGCACTCATACAGACGAGCACGCACACAAGGCAACACACAAGAGTGGCACAGTCAACCTCAAGCACCACACTTCATCACACAGGCACTCACACAAACACCATACAGTTGCAGACACAACAACATCTACTGCCCCCACTGTCTCCCCCTCCACCATCTCCCTCCCAGTCACGTCCACACTCACACCTGATAGCACTACATCAGCATCCACTACCAGCGTCACCACACCAAGCAGAACACATACCTCACTAGCAGACACCTCCACAACATCCATCAACGCGTCCCCTGTGTCCCCTACCACCGTGTCTGTCCCCCCTCCTAAAGGACACAAATGCAAGCATGCACACACCCAACAGCCACCCACCTCACATCAGCATACTGCCCATGCACCTGCACCCAAGTCCAGCAGACATACACCTTCAACAACCACTCCCTCATCCTCCACTCCCATTTCTCCTACCTCCTCCCGCCCCAATGTCCCTAAGAAGCATTTCCTTTCCCGAATTGACCTCTTCCCTACACCTCCCCCCCTCACCGTCGTGCACGTATGGGCAGGGTACCAAGGACACAGCCCCGCGCCTCAGCCAAACCATCCACAGGGACAGTGGTAGCACCACCTTCTCATCATGGTAAGAATACCAGACCTCCATCACAGAAGGGGAACGAGCCAGCACCACCAGGCAAGAGTGTAAAGGGGCCTGCAGCATCAGGGAAGAGTGTGAAAGGGCTTGCAGCACCAGGGAAGAGTGTGAAGGGACCTGCACCACCAGGGAACAGTGTGAAGGGGACTGCACCACCTGTGAAGAAGGGGAAGGGGCCTGCACCGCCTGTGAAGAAGGGGAAGGAGCCTGCACCACCAGGCAGAAAGGAGAAGAGCCTATCCACCCCTGCCAGGAAGGGTAAGGGGTCCATGACCCATGTACAGGAGGAGAAGGGGCACTCTTCGCCAGCGGAAGCTGTCAGGCTGACACCGCCACCACCACCAGCTGTCACGGGGCCCCCACCACCAGCTATGAAATTGCAGCCACCAGTGAGTGCAGAGGCTGCCCAGGAGGCTCTTCCAACCACCACTACAGTGCAGCCATTAGACAGTGCAGATTCTGCCCAGGAGGCTCCTCCAAACACCACCACAGTGCAACCATCACCGCCAGCAGATGCCATGTAGGCCACCCTCCAGGGGCTACTGTGCGGGCTGCCCCCTCCAGAACCAGTGGGCAACACACCCACTTAAGAGACTGTTGCCTTGCACTCCCCAGGACAGTTGAAAGGGCATGGAGCCCCCTCCAGGACCAGTGGGAAAGGCACCCACTTCAGAGACTGTGGCCTTGCACTCCCCAGGACAGTTGAAAGGGCATGGAGCCCCCTCCAGGTCCAGTGGGAAAGGCACCCACTTCAGAGACTGTGGCCTTGCACTCCCCAGGACAGAGAAATGGGCATGGAGCCCCCTCCGGAACCAGTGGGCAACTCACCCACTTCAGAGACTGTGGCCTTGCACTCCCCAGGACAGAGTAATGAGCATGGAGCCTCCTCCAGAACTAGTGGGCAACTCACCTACTTCAGAGACTGTGGCCTTTCACTCCCCAGGACAGAGTAATGGGCATGGACCCCCCTCCAGAACCAGTGGGCAACTCATCCACTTCAGAGACTGTGGCCTTGCACTTCCTAGGACAGAGAAATGGGCATGGAGCCCACTCCAGAACCAGTGGGCAACTCATTGACTTCAGAGACTGTGGCCTTGCACTCCCCAGGACAGAGTAATGGGCATGGAGTCCCCTCCAGAACCAATGGGGACGTTACCATATTTGGCTGAGGTACCCCCCCCCAATCCCCTTGAGGTGCCTTCCCACTTGCAAAATGAACCCCCTGCAGTGTTCTCTCCGGCTGTGTCAGGATACATGTTGGGCCTTGGACTGTGGCCTTGTGTGCCCTCATAACTTTGGACTGGGCATTGGCCCTTTTTGGACATTTGTATATATAGCTGGTTCATGTGGTGGATTTTGCTATGCTAATACATTGTTGTTACGCCAGCATTGTGGTCCGTGTTTTATAATGCCGTGTGTTGTGTGCCATTGGTTTACGTGTGCAGCTGGTTGTGTGTATGGTGTGTGTGTGTCGGGTGTGTGTTGTGCGTGTGTGTGTGTGTCACTCTCGTTTTCTCCCTCCTTCCCTTGTGTGCTAGGCGGCTGTACTCACCGTCGTTGTCTTCGTCGTCGTTGGTGTTCCAGGTGGAGCATGACATGGACGATCTTTGGGAAAACTTTCAGTTCAGGTTCCATGGCGGCGTGGTTCTTCCCTGTGTCTTCAATGGTGAGTCCTTTCACTTCTGAGCTCTGTTTCCACCAGGCTTATGTTGGCATTGGTACCGCCCCGGAAAAGGTGGCGGTTTTGTGTATCATTATATGATGGGTGGTACTTTTGTCTCCCGTCTGGCTGTTGTTGACTACCGCCATGGTGACTGTTGTTTCCCCCGTGGCAGTTGGTGTGGTACATTGGCTGTCTATGGGAGTTATCACTGCCATGGTCATAATTTGGCAGAATTTACTGCTAGGCTGTTGGCGGTATTACCGCCACTTTATAACTCACCGCCAGGGTCATAATGAGGGCGTAACTTTTGTAATGACCCAAAAGTGAACGTCACAAATATGGTTAATGCCTGCTGTTTGTAAATAGCCTCTAGGCCTTTCAATTTGCTAGAAATGTAATTTACACTTTTGGAGTAAATGTAAACTCGGATTTTGAGATTAGCCAAAAAGTAGCAAACTTACATTAAAGTGTAACTTACTCAAAACTTGTGTTGTAAGTTGCTACCTTCATTATTTTCTATAGGAGGTTTTTGCAGCACCAGTGGTTGGCCATAAGTAGTGCTGAACATACTACAAAAATATAAGTTACTACGAAAGTGCAATCTGTGAACAGCAAAAAGTAACAAACTCACTTAAAAGTGTAAATGTACTCAGCAGTGTAAATTACCTTGGTGAATCTGGCCCTTAGTCTGTAACCTTGGACTAAAACTTCATAAAAGAAGAACACTTCAAGGTGGTACATTACTGCGAAATTCATAAATTGCTAAAAGTGAATATTTTTCTCCCGCTCTGAGAATTGCATTTTATAGACAATGGTGCCAGCCACAGTATAGCTGATCAAATGGAAAAATGGACCAAGGGAAAGTGGTCTGTTATGGACAGATTATGAGATGTGAGGAAATGCACCTGAAGTTGAAATATGGTTGACTGTACACAGACTGGTTTGGAATAGTTATCTCTTAAAATCACTGAGTTTCCAATTGAAAGGACTTTTTGTAAAGCTAGGTGCTAATACAGAGAACAAAGTTAAAACTGTCAGGACAGGGAAAAAAACGACTCTGGTTTTGTAACGTGTCATTGAGATTATAAAGTCATGGAACTCTCTGTGATTTAAATGTAGGGCCACTGGAAATATGCAATTGTGCGGCTGCGGTGTTTTTATGCATAATTATAAATGTGCTGCATTTGCTATATAATCCATCACCTGTACAAAAATAATTAAAAACGAAGTGACACGATGCCGCATAGTAGAAGGTCCTATGAAAAGCTTAACTGGTCACCTGTCTGTTGATTTTTGCTATATTCGGGTGTACAACTGGTATAATGAGGTGCAACAAATGCCAGGTCAATGGTATCAAGTGTAAAATTGACAATACAATGAAGTAATACTATCATAAAATGTGCTGCATTAAGCTGCATAATTAGCCATTTCTTGCCACATAGTTTACTCAACCCTGCCACATAATGTGCCTCCCGCAGCATAATTCCAGTGGCCCTGGTCATGAGGTCTTTACTAGTGCCGCCTCCAAAAACGATCATTCACTCTACACACTCTTCTTGATTCAATTACCACCCATATAACTATTACTCCCCACTGCATTCTTCCCTTTGATAGTTCCTACCACACATTGTCAAGGTTGCTGTTTCCTCCACAAGTTAAGCATCCCAACCTTTGTGCAGCCAGCCTCTCATCAGAAATGTGTTTTTTGCCTTCGTAAATCTTTTGTTTTATTAATCTACCGCTCTTAGGGGTTTTACAATACTATTTTTTCCTTGGTATTCAGCTTGTTCCTTCTTTTTCCAAAGAGTTTATTTAACCTTCTTATCAAGGATACATCCATTATTAACTTTCTTTTTAATGCTTGGTTTCCCTATTAATGTTGAATCGCCTCAATGTCACACTGATATGATAAAACAATACCCCTTAAATGATATATTTGTTCTACTTTATTGATATTTTATTAATCATATCAAACTAAAAAGGAAAAATACTTTGCAAACATTTTTATCAGTCCTATCAGCTTTGTAGCGCAATTCGGTCATGAATATTACACAATTTAGCAATGTATTGTTTTAGTCTCAAAATCATTTCACTCCGTGTATTATTAGCCCATAAAAGATGTGAACATATGTCCCATTTCTCCCTTCGATTGTGCAACGTAATCATGTGCAAATACCACAACCTTGAAACATCATAAAAAGCACATCCTGGAAAGAACACATTTCTGTGCTATCTTTCCCTTATGTCTTGATTGTGTTTGCTGCATTCTGCAAAAGTTCTGTAACTTTTCATGCCTTTCGTAATATATGCTGACTGAACATTCCAACGCATGCAGAACAGATTTCTAGCACTGCATTAGTAAATGTCATCCTTGTTACAACCATTCAGTGATTTTGCTAATGAAAACGTCAGCAAAAAAAGCCCTGGCATTTCTGTCTCTCCATTTAATCTTCACTTTTCTTTCATCTGTTGGCTGACCTTTGGATGCACTTGGTAGTTTGCCTTAGGAGCTGTCACACCTCCAGTCTAGTTGTCTCATTATGAACTTTTTTTCTGCCAGATTAAAATAGAATCTCTTGGAAGTGTTTTGGTGTGGTGTTACTTTCCCTTTCATATTGGTAGGCCTCTATGAAGACACATCGTATTATTACTTTACACAGATTTTTTTTTTAAGCTGGGACACTGTGAGTCTCTTTTAGGAGGAAGTGGCGCAGCACAGCACTCTGCTAAAATTGGTGGCGCTGCTTTACTTCAGAAACGCAGCGATGCACCATATTTCTGAAAATTCTGCGCACCCTTGAGTTTCCTCTAGGGCTGGCACTAAAAGTAGCTGCCTAGTGCCAAGGCAGACACCCTTGTGCCATAGTGCAAGGCTGCCTGGGTTGCAGAGAACGAATGTTTATGTTCAGGAAGGTGTCCCTTCCTGCACATAAACAATCAATAATGGCAATTTACTAGTTCTATGTGTGCTCATTCTGCAGTACACAAGAAGTAGCAAATCATGATTATTTAATGATTGTTTATGTGCAGGAAGGGCCACCTTCCTGCACATAAAAAATCGTTAATAGCGTTTCGCTCTTTTTTTGTGTGATGCAGAATGCAGCACACATAGAAAATGCAAAAACTAGGAGAAATAAAAATATTTGGCACTGCCTCAGGTTTACGATTCCTCATAAATCTGGGGCAGCATCTAAATGCAATACCCACAGCAACACCCACTTCACGCCCCTTCCATGCTAAGTGATGCATGTGAAGGGGCATATTTACAAGGCAGCATTAAGCCACAAAAAGTGGCTTAATTCCTCCTTGTGAATATGGTGCAGGTCATTGCGCCACCAGAGTGTTGCTAAAAGTGATGCTCCGGTGGAGCAAGTACCTCATAAATGAGGCCCATAATTCCAGTTGGCAAGCTGTTTTTCCTAATCAAAATATGTTATAAAATGTGAGTGGGGGGCTGTGGATACTGTTGTCAGATTCAGAAATCAGAGAAGGTACAACGTTAGCACAAATGCCTTTACCATGCATGCCTTTACGACACATGAAATACTTTACAACATGTTACATTAAATTGTGGGTCTTTACTAGGTATTTTTGTGGGTATTAGAGATGTATATGTGTGTTTGTACACAAACATATATATATATGTATATGTATATTTCTGTTTTTAAATTAAATATAAAAATGTATCAGTATCTATATAGCTCCCAAATCCCCCTTTATATTTTGTTAGCTTTCCCTCCCTTCATATTTACTCTTTCCTGAGCACTACAAACTCCCAACCACGCCTTACCCCTACCTTCCTCAAAACTCTAAAAAACCTTTAATGCTATTTACTTCTGCCATTCCCTAAACCCTATAAACCTCTTACCCTTCTTTACCTCTACCACTATAAACCCCTTACCTGCCCCTACCTTCCCATAAACCCTAACAAACCCATTATATTTTTTCACTTTATGAATACTCTTATTGAACCTTCACAATGAGATGATACAAAAAGTGCATCACATTATATTAACACACTAACAGATAGGAGATGAGGTGAATCCAGCCGCACATGTACATTCAAATAGTTGGAACCATGTGCACGAATCTAGTAGGCCAACTCCTTAGCCTTCTATTATCAGAAATCCGATTCAACTTGCATACGAGATTCACCACATAATATTGTCCTTATTTGACGTATATAATTATTGGCATCCTATTGTCTTACGTTTTTGTTAGCCAGTTGGAGCATCGCAATATGATTGCGATAAGGAAATAGTAGCCTTTAAAGCCCTCACAAATTCCATGAGGACGAAACGCGTTGGCTAGTGGCTGTTTTTAAATGGACAAGAATGATCAAGATAAAGTAATAAAGATTTATAGATTTGGAATATGATTGGATTGCTGGAGTGCTTTGGATTTGGATATTGAAATAAGACAATAGGATGCCAATAATTATATGCATCAAATAAGGACAAAATTATGTGCTGAATCTCGTATGCACATATATTTATATGTATATATGTATAAATATACACAGAGACACTCATATCTATATCTATATCTATATATATATATATATATATACCTATACATATATGTAACTATATATACATATTCACACATATATAAATATATATAATGTATATAATCACTAAAAATAACTGTTAAATGGACATTATAGTTTGGTTTAGATTTTACATACACAAAACCATAGAAATCAAGCAGTTATAATATTGCTTATCTCAGGAAACCATAACTCATGCCCTGAGGTAACTAAAACGATCGCCTCCAGCATGTAAAATGTTCTTACGAGTAATTTTATTGCAAATCTTGCAGTGATAATATCAATGATGTCATAGAAGATGTCAGGACTGATATAATATGTGAAGTAATTAGCAGAGCATGGCAAGGGTGTGATAATGCGTCCCAATTTAGATAATTTACTCACTCTGGGACTCGCTTTAGGCCGATGAATCTTTTGATCCTGATTGAAGTCTCCTTAAGACGAGATATCTAGTCAACATATCAATCAATAATCAATAACCTCATCAATAATCACAGTAGCAAATCGATTAAAGCAATCAGTAACGTCAATAAGCTTTGAACCACATCATGACCTTTCGGCCACAAATACCCACATAGAGTTTAGTTAGTTTTATGATATTTATTCCCTATTGATTACACTCTATGAGCAAGTTTATTAGTCTCAAAACCAGGAAACACATCAACATTGTCATAATATGGCAACTCGAATAAGATTTCATCAAAGCAAAGATCATGAATATTAGAACATAGCACAACATCAACATGGATTAACTTTAGCAGAGTATCATGAGTGCATTATTCAACAAAGCATAGATTCGGTCATTTGTCTATTTGCGTCCGTTTAGTGCACCCCGTAACTAACCTCGAATTAGCATTAGCATGTTGGGCTTCATGCAAAACAATTTAGTGACATCAATTTAGAAAACATCTAGCTATGGTCTCTGTCAAAAGAAGCAGTTGGTACCTAGAAAGAAAAGGCAAATAGACAATCACAATTTCATCATCATATAGTTACCCTCCGCAATGGGTCAGCATACAAAGTCAGTCTTCGTCCTAGGACATCAGTTGGTTCGCCATCAGCCAGGAAACGCATCAAAGTTCAGCAAGACCTGGAAAAATAATAAAGAGGGAAAGTATATGATTGGGCAAGGCAAAGTAAGGATGGTTTGAGGAATCACAGCAAAGTCTTTAGGCAGAGTATCAAAGTGGCAGCATGCAATGGCAAATTAGCTTGTAATGGCTAGGGCAAAAAGGGCGGCATAGATTGGCTCGGAATGGCTTGTAGTAGCTAGCAAACCCTTGTGTCGTTAATTTTTTAATCAATCTTGTGGTACAGTCCCCTAATTTCCAACTGGGCAAGGTTTAGCGCACCATCATCTCCATCCAATAGTCCATCGGTCACTACCTTTCGATTATCACCCCATAACAGTTCTCACGTAGTTTATTGGCTCCTGTGATTGACGTCTCCAGCGGGTAAAATGTCCGGTATGATTTCATGTTCTCGTGGTCCTCTCACAGACCCAGTCATTAATTCCATTGTCTATACCAGTTTAGACGACCTTGTACCTGTTGCAAGTTTACACTGTTGCATTCAGCAAGAATGTCTCTTTGAGCAAGTCGAGTTTCATGAGAATGAATCTACTACGGTTACACTCATCTTCTAGCTTCTGGAAAAGTACAACTACATGTCCTTCAGCAAGTCAGCACACTGCACGTTAGAAAAGCACATTTAATATGAAACCAGGCAGCGAGGCCTCGACTCATGCTAACTAAGGCCTAGTGAATTAATTAGCAAAACCTTAACAAATAACTCTTAATACTAATACAAAATCATACATTAGTGCATTATTATTTCACTATTAGTCAATTTCATTAATCATCGTATATAATGGTGGCCACTCCCCGTGGGCACATTTCGGACTCACGTTTAGTAAAACACATAATACATTTGCTATATGACATTATTATGCATTAGTTCATAAACATTTCATGTTAATCTTGATTATAAAAACCACATTCTAACAGGTGTGAGTTATAGTTTCCTTAGAGCACGAGTCATAGGCCCTCCTTCTGACTTTGGCGGGCGGCTGTCGCCGCCCGCCAAAATCAGGCCGCCGAAAGACCGCTCCGCGGTCAAAAGACCGCGGCAGCCATTCTGGCTTTCCCGCTGGGACGGCGGGCGCCTGCCAAAGGAGCGCCCGCCGGCCCAGCGGGAAAGGCCCTGCAACAATGAAGCCGGCTCCGAATGGAGCCGGCGGAGTTGCAGTGGTGCGACGGGTGCAGTTGCACCCGTCGCGATTTTCACTGTCTGCAATGCAGACAGTGAAAATCTTTATGGGGCCCCCAGGGGCCCCACGACACCCGTTCCCGCCATCCTGTTCCTGGCGGTAAAAACCACCAGAAACAGGGTGGCGGGAAGGGGGTCGGAATCTCCATGGCAGCGCTGCTTGCAGCGCCGCCATGGAGATTCAGCCCATGCAGGGGAAATCCGGCGGGGAACCGCCGGATTCCCTTTTCTGACCGCGGCTTTACCGCCGCGGTCAGAATGGGCTGGGAAGCACCGCCAGCCTGTTGGCGGTGCTTCCGTGGTCCCCGGCCCAGCATCTGAAGTGAGTGGCAAACGTTATGAAAATTTTGTGAAGAATCGTCAATTGGCACCAAAACATAAAAAAACACTTTTACTATGGAAACTAGGCCCTAACTATACCAATATGTGTCACACAAGTCTCTAAGTCAGATTCCTGAAGCCACACAAAGCCACTGTGTGTGGATTTAAGTGGCCTCATAAATCAACACAATGCAGCACAAGGCACTGTGTTGCACTACTATGCATTATGTAGGCACTCCATGGGCATGCATCGCAGTGGGTGTATGACTATATATATATATATATATATATATATATATATATATATATGTATATGTATATGTATATAAATATATATATACATATAAATAAAAGAAACACACTCCACAGGCTTGCAATACGTGATAAGAAGTAAACGCACTCCACAGGCTTTAAATCTTCTTATCATGTATTGCAAGCCTGTGGAGTGCGTTTTTCCAGTTATCAGAGACGGTGGCACCTGGATTTCTTTAATTTATTTTGAGAGCGGTGGCCGGCCTCATGCCAATGCACCGACCCCGACAGTGTCGATATATATATATATACATAATATTAACAATCCATTCCAGAACATTAAATAAGTTAAAAACAAGTAATATAAAATTGAAATTAGAAACAAAGATCAATAATAAATATAGTTAACCAATTTTAGGAAATGTATTGGAGTCTGGGAATAATAGCTATACTATTCCCACTCCAGTGTATGCAATAGTAAAGAAAATGCAGGGCTTCAAAGGAGTTAAATATACTATTTCCACTCCAAACAGCGTAAAATGTTGGGTTTCAGAGGGATTAGATTTCCTTGAACCACCTCAGCTAGGGCAGCAATAGGGAAAGTTTGGAATTTGTAGTAGTAAATTTAAACTTAAGAGGGGTAAGATTTACTGTTCCCACGCCCGCAAGCCTGTGCAACAGTAGGGAAAACATTAGACTTCGGAGAGGTAAGATTTACTATTCCCACTCCAGAATCTGCAACAATAGGGAAAGCATTGGACTTCAAACTGGAGAAATTTACTATTTCCACTCCAAACTAAGCAACAGTATGTAAACTACTTCACTTACACATTTGAATAACCCTATTAATTCAGAAAAAATATAAATCTATAAATATAAGCCTAGCAATTAACACCTAAAATATAACTAAAATAAATAAGTTACACAATTTACATAATTGATAATCAGTGACATAATTCATTGAAAACTAATTGTTAATTAAGTTTTGCTTAATTAACTTTTACCCTATACACCACAAACCCAGCACCCCACACAAACATCATAACTAAAATATATAGTGATTACACAATTTGCATTTGCATTATTAATCAATTAAATATTTAGTTATATATTGATAATTATTATTTTTTAATTATTACCTACAGCAACTTCCAACTACAAACCTAGCAACCTGCAACTAAAATAAAATTAGACACCAGAATAGAAAATGGTATCTCAGAAATGTAATTTCCTGTTTGGTTATGAACAGAGAGCGATGTTTGCTGCCTAATTATTCTTGGTAATGCAAAACCACAGATTGCAAAAACAATTTATCTTTCACCTTAGTAGCTGCACAACATGTGACATGGAAGAAACTGTTAAAGTGCTAAAAGCCATGCATGGAAGAAGACAGACCTCCAAGGTCATGTGTACTTCAAGAGACTGCTGACAACTTCCTTCACCTTCAGGGACTCACCACTGTCATGTCCATACCTTGGAGTTCTTCAGTGGTTTGAGGGATGAGTGCAGCAAAAGTGAGGGCAACAATTTCGGTCACCCTTTGGGCTTTCCAGTAGCTCACTCAGATCCATTTTTGTTGACTCCCTCTAAGGATTCAGTTCAAGTGCATAGAGGGAAGGAATCATGTTGTTAATGTTCTATCTTTTGCACTAATCTCCACTACACACAGATCTCCTTTCCTGGCAACAGGTAGTAATGTTATTTGTTTCCCCTTTCACATATTTGTTTTACACAATACTGTACCCCACATCTTTTATTTTACCCTTGTGCTTACACTTTCATCCATACCGAGAACCCTTTTTGGCTTGTCCCTGTTTGTCTGTGCTATCTTTTGGTGGTGCACATTAATCTACTGCTATTTACTGTACTCAATATTTTAGGCATTTTGGGGATCAGCGTTGGTATCTTAGTCAATACCTATGTGACATCCACCCTGGATCCAGGTAAGCACACTGGCTCTGTTGTGGTTAATGTCTATTACAATTGATATAATTTAATACCAGCTTATTGACGTTTTTTCTTTTTCTTCTACTCATGTAGCACTCATTCCATATACTTCTGAACAGGTCATTAAACAGGTTCTCAATCAGATGCCATTCCATCATGGGTTTTACCAAAGCTAACCTGTGAAAGAAAGAGCTAACTCTCTTTCCCATTCCCCATTCTTTCTAATGGAGGTATTCTAGTGGGTGGTGCTTCCAGAGAGAATTTCTGACATCTAGAAATTTCAGCTCAAGCTTTACATTTGGTTACGCCTTAAACTTAAACATGGATCTTAATCTTAATAAGAATCCACTCAATGAAATGTCTCCAGCCATTTCTAAGAAGCAGATTGACCTTGTGACTGCTAGTCAGGAGAGGCCATTTTTATTCAATTGTATTTATTAAAACCTTTGCTCCCTAACGCCCTTAAGCTGCAGCCAGGTGACAGATTCCACTCCTGTTTACAGCAGAATGGCAGTAAGTAATCCAGGTATACGTTCAATAGTAACAATCATTCTAGGAACCTCCGCTTCTCTTCTAGACGCACCTGAAAAATATTTATTACATTCTTTGCATTTTCATTCAAGTAAACTCTGCCAAGGTCTTCTCAAAACATATTTCAAAGAGAGAGTGAGAATTTTTTTTTTTTTTTTGACAGGGTGTGAATCCTGGTCAAGCAAGAGCCACAATCCCTTGCAGGGTGAACCACAAAAAGTAATAAAGTTAACCTGTGCCTAACCATGGGTACCTTGGCACAAAAAAACAGTCAGGCAAACAGTAACTAAGTGAAAACACAACAACATAAAATTCCCACACCAGTTTAGAAAAATAGATTACATTTGAGTACATCATTTGACTCCACAATGACTAAATTCCAATCAGTAGAACCTGAGTTATGAGTTTCTAACTCTTTTAGTAAAAACTAATGCTTAAAAGATTAAAGCTCCAACTGTGGACAGCTAGTCGTGGGAAACCAGGTCAAAGTTGAAAAATATGGCTCACCATGGTGGAACGGGGTTTGGATACAAGAAGTAGATTGGGCCCAGTCAGCGCTTACCTTCAGCCTTAAAAGTCATTTTGAGAAAAAGGTTCTGAGACAGTAAAGTTCACTGGGTCAAGGCTGTTTGAGGAGGGAGCATCATCTTTAAGGAACCTTGGGTCTACGTTCAGACTTACTCTCTTTTTTGGAAGTCGAAAAATCTCCAGCAGGATGAAGTAGTGGGCTGTAGCTGAAAACAGTTCCACAAGAGCAGTTAACACTTTGGCAAAGGACTGCTGAACAGGATTTGCTGCTGCAGAGAAGAATGTAGCAGGAGAAGCTGCAAAGTCAATCCGACCACCAATTCACCTTGAGAGGATAGGCAAGCAGGTTAGTCCTTGGTCATCTATGATTCTCAGAAACAGATTTGAGTAAAAATTATTTAAAGTCCTCAGTTTTGGGAATGGGACAACTGGGTACCTTTAGCACCATAATCATGGGTCCAGGACTGGTAGGACACCACTTGGTGGTCCATAAATCACTCAGTCTGTGCCCAGGTGCTGGTTCAAGCTGGTGGGAGCATTTTATATCCCTGTGGCGCTGATCAGGAGGCCAGCAAGCTAGCCTTTGGAGTCACTCTTATAGTCCTGGGTTCAGGTTAAGATGCAGGGTTCAACAGCAGCGTTGGCCTCTGAGGGTTAAAGACAGGCTCCATGCAGCTAAGCAGTCCTTCCAGGTACAGTAGAGCAATCTTGCAGAGTGCACAACAGGTCACAGTAGCAGGCAGTCCTCTGAGAGACCTTCTTCAGACCCAGAAAGAGAGATGGAGAGTGTGTTTAAAAGTTCTATTTCAACACCATGGTGCCCTATCTCTGGAAGGTGGGAGAAGTATCTTTGAAGGCCATGGGATTTTCTGATGACATGGGTCCAAGATGGCTGCATTGACAATGTGGCTGTGATAGCTCCTTTATGTGAAGGCAGAGCACAATCTATTTAGTTACAAGTATGGGTCTGCTCAGTTATGGCCCCCACCCTCATCCTGCAAGCAGGTGGACCATTCAGGCACACCTAATCCCTTTATTGTATGACTGTCTGGGATGAATTTGCAAATTCTAGCTTCCAGTTGCACCCAATCATGTGAATCAAGACAGGCTGCATGCACAAAAGGGCAGGAAAATGTCAACTAAATTATAATTAAAAATCCAACTTTACTATTAAAGAGGATTTTTCATTACAACTTCATAGGTGGCAAACATGAGCTGGCCATCTGGCCTCAACCAAAAGTTAGCCATTATTAAACGTAATAAGGTAACGCAATGTTATTTTATCGGACAGGTTGGCCTCACAGTACTGACAATGAATTTAGGAGTTTTTCACTATAAGGGCAAACATAAGAGCAGAAATGGATTCAAGAGCAACGGGGTACTGACACCAATGGAGATGAAATACCTGGAGAATTGTGACACATCCCCTCAGAAAATTACCTATCTTTAAATAGTAAGTCCTGCATTGAACTTTATTGAAGTACCAGATCAAAAATCGATCATCTTGTATTGGAAGAATTGCTTCACTATTCCCATAATAGCAAGGTCCAGTAATAAATGTGTCCATCTGGTGTTGTTTACCATATGGGCCATCATTTCTAATCCACATTTGCTTCCAGGTCATGCAGGATCTATTTGGAGCAAAGAGAGAGTGACCCAGGAAATGGTAAAGAACTGATGCTGCCAGTTGAGTACAAGTTCCAACAGGCCCATTACATGGCACCTTCCAACTGCACAGGACTGTGCCGGTCACTCACACTTTTTGTTTTGACATCCTAAATCCTTCTTTCATTGCCCTTTGCACAACAAACCCTCACACTATGTTCCATTTGCGATGTTAACAACATATCATATCTGCCATAACTGCAAGAACATCTATTTTTAGATCTATTTTTTAAAAACTCTTGACATTTCTATGGAGAAAAACAGATTTCCCATCAATAAAAGAGGCACTGACTATCCTAGAAAATTATACCCTTTCACGGTCAAAAAATAATGCTCCCTTTTCTCTGTTTTGTTTTCACCACCTAGCATCATAGTCACACTGCTAAGTGAAAACTTAACAAAACCTTTTTAAATCAGTATTCAGATGTTTAAAAGCTTGTATGGATTTAATAATTTCAAAAAATCATAAAACATTTCTAAGTTATTCATAGGAACCTATACCAGTCTTTCCTTCCTAAGCATTGTTACACAGCTCCTACTAAAGTAATAGTACTGAGTATGAGAATGATGGAACACCACAACGTGGGAGACTATGGGCCTTATTACTACATTGGCAGTCCCACCACGGGACCGCCAATGCTATGTAGAGTGTGCCATGTCAGTGGTGTCCCCCCCAGTCGTATTGCAATGTTCACTCCAGGCTGACCAGCAGGAACATTGTATTACAATGTTCCCGCACGGCTGACCGGTGGGATCAGTGCTACACTATGGGCCTCAAGAACCAAGACCAATACTGTAGTACACCAGCACCCTCTTTTGCAGACAATTTGCATTCGGAGGGTGTTGGGTAGGGGGGCCCCTCCCTGTGGCCCCGGGCACTGGCTTTCTGCCAGCCTTCCCATGTCGGAGTGACCGTCATAGGCTGGTGGAAAGTTGAGTTGTAATCAGCACAGCATCACTGAGTTCAGCACTGCTGTAGTTAACCACAACTTGGACCGTTGTCTAACTGTCAAGAACCACATTCCTGGCAGTGATGGTGGTCCTTAGGCGGTCCCTCACACCAGGGTTCTAATGTGGCAGTGGGACAATGAGGAGTGCGGTGGCCGAATCGCGAGTGCGGCGGTCCCACCGCAAATGAGCCGGTCTGAAGACTGACACACTCGTAATGAGACCCTAAGTCTGTCTACACCATCAGAAACCACTGGCCCAACTCCTGGCTAGATCACAGTGCCTCACCCACACCCAGAACGCTGCTAAGATGGAAGGTGATTGTGGCAACCTGAACATGACACTCTGACTCCTCAGGGGAAGTCATGGAAACAGATCTCACCCTTTCGTCAGATTACTCATGATGCCTAGGCAAAACACAAGTGACATATGAGATATGCCTTCAATACATTTATTGAAACAGTTGTAATCTTGCATAGAATGAGCTCTGATGATTAAGCGGATGAAAAAGGTAAAGTAACCAGCCTTCTCCACATGGTAAAGAAGAGGAATAAACTAAACATGATAAATGATTTCTAGAGATTCAAGAGGTTCCTAACTAAACCTAAGACTATTTTGAAAGCATTGCAGGTGTGCCCTTCTTCCTGGCCCGATCTGAGGGATTAGCCTTAGCCATATACTTGGAAATGGTGTCAGGAGTCAGCCTGCAATGTACATGTCAATCCTCTCTGGAAGCTGAGAGACAACTGCTATCAGAGGTCCATGTCGAACACATTGTTCATCCCAGGATGGTCATGGCTGGAATACCTGTCTGCCCCTTCTGGGTAAGTGCACCACTTGTAAAATAAAAGCCATTTCATCAGAAGCGCAGCTCTCATGTAATGCTAGGTCTAGATGTTAGAAGCTGTTTCTTGAAAGGGCAATGCAAGCACTAGGATATTGTGTACTGTGTTCCTAGTCTTGAACAGAATGTACTGATTAGATTGAGAGAAAAGGTTAGCGAACACAAGCAAGTTGTATTATATATTTCAAGTAAAATGTCATCAAAGAAAAGGGCGTGAAATGCAACAGCTAAACAAATGCAGTTAAAGCATGTAAAACATGAAATCTAAAACAAAGCTAAGAAACAGGGGAACCAACTCGGGTCCAATAGGTCCTCACATCAGCATAGAACTTTTTTTATTTTTTTCTCCATGGACAAACCCTGTATGTAACACGTCTTTCAATTTTTGGGGGTATTTACATCTCTTTCCCAGCATGGCAATTGATTTACTCAATCCCTCCGTGAGAACATATTTTTACCATTTGCGCTGAGGTGGGGGTTTAAAAATGGATTTCCGAATATCCACTAAACTGTAAATTAGTGGGTAAGCTCACATTACTAGGGAATTCACTTGCCGCTTCCTAGAATGCATATTGGCCACCAGTATGAAGTGATTTACTCACAGAGAAAACTCTGTGTGAGTAAATCCATTTATAGGTCCAAAACCATCTTTTCTCGCCAGTTAGAGTAGTTAAATTCGTAAAGTGGGGTATTATATATGAATGTAAGTCTGAATTGCATGCACAAATCACTTAAAGAAAGAGGTCACAGGACTCAGGTTTAGAAGAACATGAAATCATAATAAATATTTTGGCATGACATGGATACCACTGTTATGTGGTAAAAAGTGAAATGTTGCACAATGTATGTTTTACAATTGTTTAGTTCCTTCCCTGTTTATCATGGGAAGAACAGAGCCTCTTAAACCCATTGTGAAAGACTGAATAATTTCAAGGTTACTAAGAGTGTAAAAGTAATGCTTTGGTATGGAATCATGAAGAGACTTTAAAAGAAAGCTAGAAAAGGTCTGTCTCATTTATTCCTTAACTTTTGTATTCACTTATCACCTGGGTGCCTTTGGCCAGTGACAAAATACAACAGACCCACATAAACTAACGTAGGCCTGCAGACTCTCAGTTCTAAGAGAAGGGGGTGCAATGAGGAGCTGATGCCTTAAGAATCGACCATGTCTTACATAGGAGAGGTCAATTAACAAAGACCTTTAGTGGTGGTGCAAACCTATAGAAAGATTCAACAAGGGTATGGCCGGTTTGGCCCAATGTGGGCATCAGGGCCTCTCCTAGTTGTTAAACAAGCTTGATATTGCTGGTGTCTTACTCGTTTGTATTGTACAATCCACATAATTCACCAAAAGCACCAGCCCCACATGTCAAAAATGTTCACACATATTTTGTAATTTATTCATGATTTGGGTGAAATTACCTTCGCATTATGCTATATACTATTATCAATAAATTGACATAAATGTAAGTTAAAGTGAAGGTCATTTTCACATTATTCAGTATGTTACTCTGATAAGCAATGGCGATTTGCCTGACATTTAAGTGTGAATCTACATATAATTGAAACTGCTGCTTTAACGCTGTATCTTTATGAACGGGAAAAAAGAAAGCAATTTGAGAACTTCTATGCAGAATATTATATTTCGAAAAGTGCATAGCAATGGTAATGTCTTGAAACAGGACTAATTACAACGTAGTAATACTTTGAAATGTTAAAAATAATTGTTTTGTAAAAATAAAGACACGGTAGTCTGCTTGGCAGCAAAGAGGATTTTCTCAGACCCAATAATTTGCAGAACTCTATGGAAACTATTTTTTCAATCTACTGTTTTGAAAAATTGCCACTGTTTAAAAGGATATTTTATCTAAATTAACAATGAACTGTGCCCGTTTTGCTTCAACTCTTTTCCAGGAGTTTATAAAGGTTGCACCACTCACATTAATGGAACCCTTTATGCAAAGTGCCTCATTATTCTGAATGTACAAGTGCATTTTCACTGACCCACTAACTCATAGGTCAAGGGTTTAGACATCATTCTTTTTCGCTTTTCTTCAAATGCACGTCTGAAGTGCCTTGCATCCCCAGCGCAAACTGGCATCCTTTTGTTGTTCGTGCCTATTATCATTAAAATAGGCTCTAATTCAATGCGAGATACCATAATGTGGTCACAAGTCACCGACTATCGCCAGAATGTAGGGCTTGCTGTATGACCTACAAAGGATACAGAAGCAACTGCAATCTCAGAACATACAACCAAAGTGGAAGCCCTTTTAGAGTCATCTCGCAACCCTCTCATTATATTCCAGCCCCAAGACGTCTGGAAAAGGCAATGTTGAAAGTGTATTATTTAACAAATACTGTGAGTGTTTTAAGCATGTCTGGTATGATGCACATTTTTTTAAAATCTCAACAGATCATCTTGTATCCTTTCTATGTATCCTATCATCTACGGCGATGAATCTCATTATTTTAAGTTATTATTGAAATAAGCACTATCCCTTCATGCTGATTTAAGATTTCAACTTTGTATTGTACTGGCATATGTTTAGCACTGTATGCCTCTAATGAGACTTCTAAATACATTAACGGACATGTGGCACTATACATTGCGAAGAAGTGCATGGTTAGATGAATCCTTTGTGGTCTGTGTGGGTGGTGCTCATATACAATTTTAGGGCGCTTTTTCTAGGCATGTGGTGGCAGGAAGAGGTGTGAGAGGTAGAGCACATGCACTTTACATTTATTGTTTAGCTCAATTGAGTGGGTCTCTAGAGAATCCACCTTGGAACCAAGTCATACAGTGGACAAAGTCATGGAAGAAGGGCAGACTGCATACAGTCGACCATGGTAGAGTTCATCCTAGAGTCACAAGGAATAACTCTAAACCTTAATAATTAGTCTGTTGTGATCCAACATATTTAAATTCACCATGATTACATCTTATAGAATTCTTGAAACCGATGCCCAGAAGTCTTGAACCAAAAGTATAAGGCCCTCATTATGAGTTTCTTGACATAGGATGGAGTATTTTCCATATGTGGTAAACACCAATATCCCAGGGTGAGGTATTTACCATATGTTGTAAATACTTCCTATTCCACATTTTTCAAAGGAAAATGGCACCTAACACTTTGAATTAGTATATAAAACACCCAAGGGGGTTATTCTGACCCTGGCGGCCGGTGACCGCCAGGGTCACCGACCACGGGAGCACCGCCAACAGGCTGGCGGTGCTCCCTCGAGCATTCTGACCGCGGCGGTTCAGACGCGGTCAGAAACGGAAAGTCGGCGGTCTCCCGCCGACTTTCCGCTGCTCGGGTGAATCCTCCATGGCTGCGGAGCGCGCTCCGCAGCCATGGGGATTTTGACACCCCCTACCGCCATCCTGTTCCTGGCGGGTCTCCCGCCAGGAACAGGATGGCGGTAGGGGGTGCCAGCGGCCCCTGGGGGCCCCTGCAGTGCCCATGCCCATGGCATGGGCACTGCAGGGGCCCCCGTAAGAGGGCCCCGCAAAGTATTTCAGTGTCTGCAAAGCAGACACTGAAATACGCGACGGGTGCAACTGCACCCGTCGCACCTTCCCACTACGCCGGCTCCATTCGGAGCCGGCGTCCTCGTGGGAAGGTCGATTTGCCCTGGGCTGGCGGGCGGCCTTTTGGCGGCCGCCCGCCAGTCCAGGGCAAATCCCAAAATACCCTCAGCGGTCTTTTGACCGCGGAGCGGTATTTTGGAGGGGGAACATTGGCGGGCGGCCTCCGCCGCCCGCCAATGTTAGAATCACCCCCCCAAATTCTGTATGTTTTGCCTTATTCCGAGATCTTTTACCCTTATAAACTTCAACAGAATTTATCAAGGGAAAACTGAGAGCGTGTGATAATTATCACACAACTCATATTTCCAATCAAGGATGCGGATTTATCAATATTTCATGAAATGCAACACAGCAAGAGAACTTGCTACACTGAGTGAAAGGGAGAAGAGATGTGCTGTTTTTACCAATATATGATACATTCAAGCCCTCTGCCTGTGCTGTTGCACAATCTACTTTCTAGTGCCAATTCAGGCAACTTGCGCCATGGTGCAAGGGTGTCTGCATTGCAAGCAGGAATGTTTTTGTGCAGGAACACAAAAACAATCATTAGAAGTTTATAATGCAGCACAGTTAGAAAGAGGAAACAGCAAGGAGAAATACAAATACTTCTTCTTGTTACGCCTTCCATGGGATGGTGCAGCATTTTGGCACATTCCTAGGTTTACAAGCTTTGGTTAATCTTGGAATGCACCAAAATCCATGGGTGGATGAATGGGAGCACCCATGCTCACCCGTGGAATGCCTTCACAGGCCAGAGTAATGCAAGGCAGTGACTTGTGTTGCAATGTGTTACTCCAGAGTTACCAAGCAATGTAGCCCACACAAAGTGCTCTTGCTTTGCTTTGTAAACCTGATTTAAGTATTGTGCTGTCCTTGTGACACCACACATGATGCAAGGGTAACACAATAAAATGATAAATCTGGGCTTAAGTGTTTTGACACAGGTTAGCTTAGCCGTTTCTCATTATTCCTATCTCACTCTTGTACATTGGGAAGGCAGGGCTGGTGTTAGCAGGTCTGACCTTATTTGGTTTCTTATCTTTATTCTATAAGGGGATGCATTAGAGATTTGATAGACCTTTTGACTGCACTTAGAGTAATTTCCACCATAAATCACAAATACAATACAAATCATCGACAATATCAATAAGCAGTATTAATAACCTTTGGAGTCAGCATACTCACACAACATGACCCCTTTGGCCATGAATAGCCACACCTTTATGTAAGAGTTAGAAACTTTATTTCCCTATAATAACAATGCGAATGTCACTTAAATTAGTTTCAAAACCAAATGGTACACATACAAATACAACACTGGTTGACCAAATCTTCTAAAGAATCTCACTTTAACTAGTGCATGGATTACGACGCATTCAAGAGTTATAGTACAAGACCAACTGCCCAATATAAATAGCATACATCTAGGTTTAGCAACTGAGTAATGTCAATTTTTATTATGAGCAACCTTTCAACATTTCAGGATTTCCCTTACTAACCTTCTGATTAGAATAGCATGTTTGGGCTTCATGCAAAACTATTTTAGTCAACATAAATTTGGAAAAACATCTAGCTAGGGCTCTATCAAAATAGCAGTTGGTACTTAGAAACAAAAGACAAAATCACAACAAAATCAATAGCATATTGCTATATATCTCTCCTCTGTCTGGGTCAGCATGCCGCAATTATCTCCGTCTGTTGGACATCAGTTCGATCAGCAACGGACAATGAAATGGAATGGTTCAGAAGTGGGGACTGTAAGCTATACAAAACATTATGAAAGAAATGCCTAAGGGATCAGCATTCAGCATCAGAGGTTTAAGCAATAAATTAAAGATAGAAATAAAGTCATCAGGAACTGTTCAGCTCCTCAGACAGAATAGAATGAGCACAGAAATGAGAATGAAATGAAAAATGCTCCCTTCTCCTCTGTGCAGTCGGGCTAAGTTAAAATGGTCTAAAGAACTTCCCACATTGCCACTGGTCAAAGAATGGTATGTTTACATTTAGTTCAATAGAAATAAAGGTGCAAATCTAAGATATAACTAAACTGTCTTTCACATGCCGATGATTAGCTCCTCTTCTTCTGTTCCTACCATCAGGCCCGTCAGGTAACATTTTTGTTTCCATCCATACTCCAGTCAGTGCATCCATTGTTCGCTCCTGGGAACATTGCTGTCTCACACACTAAACTATGCAATGTTTCTCCTACAAGTAAAAGACATTCTAGCAGTTCTCATGAGAAAGTTAAAGACATCTGCTAACGTTTGGTCAACTCAGTTTAAAACAATACAGATATTTTCTTCAGGAGTACATTTCTCATGATTTATTAGAACAGTGCAGCTTAATATGAGGCTGTGCAAACTAGACCCGAAACCTCACTAACTTAAGGCCTATAATTAATAAAGCAAATACATAACGCAAGTTCATTAGACTAACACACTACTACAATAATAACATAGGAACTTCATTAATTATTAATATGCATTTAATAAGGACATTTTGTGAATTATGACAGCCACTCAAGTGGGTACATTTTCCAAACTGCACATTACTTTCTTTAGTAGTCAAATTCTATGCAGATTCATAATTCAAAATACATGAATATTTATTAGTAAAAATTCAGCATTCACACTGGCAGTAAACTTTGTATTTTTTAGCAACATTTCGGATTAGAATTTATTTATTTAGTTTTTTGACAGGTGCATCCAATACAGATTGTAGTCAAGGATACCTAATCAGCAATTTGTGAGTCATGTAACATTTTTGCCAGGATAAGGTAAATTGAAAGACATAGCAATATTTATGTACAAATTGCTAACCCCTTGATCGCCATGGACGTAATGGTTACCATTTACCATTTACCAGCCCTCAGGGGAATCGCTACCGCTCCCCCAGGGGCGAAGGTCAGGGTTGGAAGGGGAATCGCTTCCCCTTCCAACCCCTAACCCTCCAGTGACGTCAGAGGTCACCTCCCATCGCGCTAGAAGCATGTTTCCAGCGCGATTGCAGAAGAGAAATGCTCAGGAGGGGGCCAGCAGAGGCATGAAAGGAAAAGCCTTTCCTTTCCTTTCATGTCTCTGCAAGCATTTCTGCTACCCGATCGCATGCCCACTAGACACCAGGGATTTTTGTTTTGTTTGGAAATGGATATAAGGGGAGCGGCCCCTTGGGCAAGAGCTGCTCCCCAGGGGGGCAAATAATTTTAGGCCATTTCTGCCCCCCCGGGGGCAGATTGGCCTAATATAATTAGGCTGATCTGCCCTGGGGTGGGGGCAGTAAACTCCTAGAGAACAGGGATCATTTTTTTATTTTTTTTATTTTATGTGTAGGGAGCAACTCCTTTGGCAAGTGTCGCTCCCTGGGGGGCCAAATTGTTTTAAGGCCATTTCTGCCCCCAGATGGGGCAGAAACCACTAGACACCAGGGATTTTTTTTTACTTTGAAATAGACATGAGGGGAGCGGCCCCTTGGGCAAGGGCCACTCCTAAATGGGGCAAATAATTTTTAGGCCATTTCTGCCCCCCCGGGGGCAGATCAGCCTAATATAGTTAGGCTGATCTGCTCAGGGGGAGGGGCAGAAAACCCCAGACACCAGGGATCATTTTTTTTCTCTTTTTTTCCATTATGTGTAGGAAGCGACCATTTCGGCAAGGGTCGCTCCCTTGGGGTATAAATTGTTTTTAGCCCATTTCTGCCACCAGGGGGCAGATCAGCCTAGTATAATTAGTGGGGGGGCAGAAATCACGAGACACCAGGGACCTTTTGTTTTCTTTGAAATGGACATGAGGGAAGTGGCTTGGGCAAGGGCTGCTCCCTAGGGGGGCAAATAATTTTTAGGCCATTTCTGCCCCCCTAACATAATTAGGCTGATCTGCCCCCACGGGTGGGGGGGGGGCAGAAAACCCCTAGACACCAGGGATCTTTTTTTTCTTTTTTTCTTTTATGAGTAGGGAGTGACCGCTTTGGCAATGTTCACTCCCTGGGAGGGGTGGGGGGGTTCAAAATATTTTTATGCCTTTTTTCGGCCTAACATAATTAGGCCGATCTGCCTCCAGGTGGGGCAGAAGCCTCTAGACACCAGGGATATATATATATATATATGTTTATTTACTTTATGTTTTTATGGCAAGGGTCACTCCCCTGGGGGACAAATTGTATTTAGGCCATTTCTGCCCCCCTGGGGGGGCAGAAACCACTAGACCCCTGGGATTGGTGTGTGTATATGTGTTTTGTTTGAGGGGGCTGCCCCTTGGGCAAGGGTCTCTCCCCATGGGGGCACATTACTGTTGGCCTTATCTGCCCCCCTTGGTGGCAGATCGGCCTATTTTTGGAAGGTCCATCTATCCCCAAGGGGGGCAGAAAGCCCTCCAGAGACCAGGGAAGATTTATTTTTTTTAAATAAGAGGGTGGGGCTATGGCCATCCCCCCGCCCCAAATAAATGGGGCCAAAGTTTTTCTGCCCACCAGTGGGCAGATGGGGCAATTACCCTCGATCCACACCCCAAAGGGGCAGAAAGACTACTAGATGGCATGGAATAAAAAAAAAATTGTGGGGTGGTGGCTACCAACCAGTATTTGCCTGGTTATGGCCCCAACCCAACTGAAGGGGGTAACAGTCTTTCAGCTCTCTCCCCACACACTAAAACATCTCATCCCACAGCAAGCAGGAAGATGTTTGATTATTTTGGGTTTTGGTTTTACATTTGGGGCATGATAGCTTGGTAACTCTCAAAATCTTACCACTTGGAATGGTGAGGACTGCACTTTTTTGACTTTGAGACACCGCCATGTAGAAAAATCCACAAGACCCAGACACATCTGAACACTAAACATCTGGTTGATTCCAGATTGGTGTGCTTCACACGCACCCCACACCATTTTCTTACTCATAATGCCCTGCAAACCTCAATCTTTAATGAAAATCCCACATTTTTCCCACATTTTTGTGATGGAACCTTCCGGAATCTGCGGGAATCCACAAAATTCCTACCACTCAACATTGTCTCATCTATACCGATAAAAATTTTGCTGCACTTGTCAGCCTAAAAATTTATTTTTTCAAACTGCCCTTTTGGACCCGCTTTGGTTCCCCCTCATTTTTGGCTCTTACCTGTCACAGGCACTTGGCCCACCTACACAAGTAAGGCATAATTTTTACCGGGAGACTGAGGGGAGTGTTGAGTGGTAGGAAATTTGTCCCGGTGTGGTGATCTCACACAGAAATGTGGGGAAAATAATATTTTTTAGCTAAATTTGAAGTTTGCTGAGAATTCACACCTCCCTGGACTCCCTCTGGTGTCTAGTTTTCAGAAATTTCTGGGTTTGGTCGGTTTCCATAGATGGCTGCTGAGCCCAAGACCAAAAACGCAGGTGCCCCCCACCAAAAAAAACAGGTAGTTTTGTATTTGATAATTTTGATGTGCCCAGATAGTGTTTTGGGGCATTTCCTGTTGCGGGCGCTAGGCCTACCCACACTAGTGAGGTACCATTTTTATTGAGAGACTTGGGGGGAATGCTGGGTGGAAGGAAATTTGTGGCTCCTCTCAGATTCCAGAACTTTCTGTCACCGAAGTGAGAGGAAAAACTGTTTTTTTGGCCAAATTTTGAGGTTTGCAAAGGATTCTGTGTAACAGAACCTGGTCAGAGCCCCACAAGTCACCCCATCTTGGAATCCCCTAGGTGTCTAGTTTTAAAAAATGCACAGGTTTGCTAGGTTTCCTTAGGTGCCGGCTGAGCTAGAGGCCAAAATCCACAGCTAGGCACTTTGCAAAAAACAGCTCTGGCTTTTTTATGAAAATGTGATGTATCCATGTTATGTTTTGGGGCATTTCCTATCACAGTTGCTAGGCCCACCCACACAAGTGAGATACCATTTTTATCGGGTGACTTTGGGAAATGCTGGGTGGAAGGAAATTTGTGGCTCCTCTCAGATTCCAGAACTTTCTTTCACCGAAATGAGAGGAAAAAGTGTTTTTGGGGCAAATTTTGAGGTTTGCAAAGGACTCTGTGTAACAGAACCTGTCAGAGCCCCACAAGTCACCCCATCTTGGATTCCCCTAGGTGTCTTGTTTTCAAAAATGTGCATGTTTGCTAGGTTTTCCTAGGTGCCGGCTGAGCTAGAGGCCGAAATCCACAGCTAGGCACTTTGTAAAAAACTGCTCTGTTTTCTTTGTGAAAATGTGATGTGTCCAAGTTGCGTTTTGGGGCATTTGCTTTCGTGGACGCTAGGCCTACCCACACAAGTGAGGTATGATTTTTATCGGGAGACTTGGGGGAACGCTTGGTGGAAGGAAAATTGTGGCTCCTCTCAGATTCCAGAACTTTCTCTCACCGAAATGAGAGGAAAACGTGTTTTTTGGCCAAATGTTGAGGTTTGCAAAGGATTCTGGGTAACAGAACTTGGTCAGAGCCCCACAAGTCACCCCATCTTGGATTCCCCTGGGTGTCTTGGTTTAAAAAAATTGCAGATTTGGTAGGTTTCCTTAGGTGCCGGCTGAGCTAGAGGCAAAAATCTACAACTAGGCACTTTGCAAAGAACATGTCAGATTTCAATGTAAAAATGTGATGTGTCCATTTTGTGTTTCCTGTCACAAGCAGGAGGCCTAACCACAAAATGAGGTACCATTTTTATTGGGACACTCGGGGGAACACAGAATAGCAAAACAAGTGTTATTGGCCCTTGTCTTTCTCTTCATTTTTTCCTTCCAAATGTAAGACAGTGTGTAAAAAAAAAATTCTATTTGAGAAATGCCCTGTAATTCACATGGTAGCATGGGCACCCCGCAATTCAGAGGTGTGCAAATAACCACTGCTTCTCAACACCTTATCTTGTGCCCATTTTGGAAATACAAGGGTTTTCTTGATACCTATTTGTCACTTTTTATATTTCAGCAAATTAATTGTTGTATACCCGGTATAGAATGAAAACCCATTGCAAGGTGCAGCTCATTTATTGGCTCTGTGTACCTAGGGTTCTTAATGAACCTACAAGCCCTATACATCCCCGCAACCAGAAGAGTCCAGCAGACATAACGGTATATTCCTTTAAAAATTCTGACATTGCAGGAAAAAGTTACAGAGTAAAATGTGGAGAGAAATGGCAGTTTTTTTTCACCTCAATTTAAATATTCTTTTTTTTCAGCTGTTATTTTCTGTAGGAAACACTTGTAAGATCTACACACATGACCTCTTGCTGAATTCAGAATTTTTTCTACTGTACAGAAAGGCTTAGCTATCTGGGATCCAGCATTGGTTTCTCACCCATTTCTGTCACTAACTGGAAGTAAGCTGAAAGCTCAAAAAATTGTAAAAATAGGGTAAGTCCTAGTAAAATGTCAAAAATGTGTTGAAAAATTGGGTTTTCTAATTCAACTCTGCCTATTCCTGAAGGCTGGGAAGATGGTGATTTTACCACCACAAACCCTTTGTTGATGCCATTTTCAGGGAAAAAACCACAAACCTTCTTCTGCAGCCCTTTTTTCCAATGTTTTTGGAGAAAAAACAAATTTCACGGTATTTTGGCTAATTTCTTGGTCTCCTGCAGGGCAACCCACAAAGTCTGGGTACCTGTAGAATCATTAGGATGTTGGAAAAAAGGACGCAAATGTGGCATGGGTAGCTTATGTGGAGAAAATGTTATCAGGGCCTAAGCGCGAACTGCCCCAAATAGCCAAAAAAAGGCTTGCCACCTGAGGGTGAAAAGGCCTGGCAGCGAAGGGGTTAAACTTCCAACTAGCATTTGGGGGTCTGGACACTGAAAGCAGCTCTGTTTTAGTGCTTCCCACTTTGAGTGACCATCTCCTACCTTATAAAAGGTTTACTGCTGCCTTGGTGTGACCCCTTCTTTTCAAATAACATCAAAACACTACTTATCACCCACCACCATGCTAACGTATTAGGATGAACTGTTGTCTCCTGTAACAAAACATACAGTTTTAGAACTACTGTTTGCAATGAAAAGGGATTGGGGTTAATTTGAGGGATACACATTCCTCTTTCAGGCATTTCTACACTATACAGACCCTCCATATATGGACTATGTAGAGGGGTATTCTGAAATTCACCTGTCAATGATGCAAAAAATATTCCAGAATGGTAGATTACAACTATGCCCTGTTTGAGCAATGGTTGGCAAGGACGCAAATTGTGCTGTGTTCAAGGGCACTGCTATCAGTGAATAAAGAAAGGAGTGATGGGATACACACACTCCGTTTACCAGTGAAGGGCAGTTAAGTGGTCAAGGTACAGCACTTGAGTGTGCATCAAGGCAAGAAGGATGAATGCTGAGGCATACAGTTATTATGAAATGATGACAGAGTAAGGCTGAGGATCTACATGGTGCACTATGTCCTTTGCATTTTGTTTGCAAGATGGCAGCCACATAGTTTAATTTGATCTGAGTTGAATTTATGCAGTAAAGTAATGTTTCTAGAGTGGGGATGCTCTTATCTTAGGATAGTTCTATGCAAATGAATATAATAAACCACATTAGCCTGAATGTGATCCTTAAAAGGGGAAAGGCTCACAGTTTTATTGTCTAGCAATCCAGAAATGTTTTTCCCTTCAGCTGGATCTGCTCATCTGAATTAGTCATGATCACAAAAATGTTTGACCAAACAACACAAGGATCTAGCAAGCTCTAAATATTTTTCCAAACTATGGTTAGGTTTTAATTTTATTACAACAGAAAAAAATAGCCCGTGGGTCCCAAAGGCAGATACACAGATAAAATACATACAACTAATTAACCAATGGATTAAGAAGATGAAAAATATTTGGGTGTCAATCAGCATAAAGATTCCCATGAAAGCTAAAATGGGCTTCAAAAAGAAGGGTGGAGTAGTTTTTAATTAGAAGAAGGTGGAGAGCAGAAGCTAAAGAAGTAAGGGAGAAAATAGATGCTTTCATTATGGGCCAGAATAAAGAACATAGCCCTAAATACTGTCTGATTGAAAATATTACAGAAATACAAAAATATCTAGAGGACAATTATGATGATTTTTGCGAGGAAGAAGCGTGCATCTAACACAAACCGAAATTGCAGTTTAATTTTTAATTTGAAGAATACCCTTCTACAGGACATTAGTAGAATCACATTTGTGAATGCAGATGCCAAAGCCAAGGCAACATTCTGCATCATACAAAGCAAGCATTGAGCATGTTTCTACAGTCAGGAGCTGTAAAAGGCAAATACAAATACTGCTAGTAAATAACCTGGTCTCCCTAAATTAATTCTGCAGTGGTCACAAGCAACTCCTCGCAAAGTCTGAATCTGCTACATGAATATCGCTAAAGAAGGCTGCAACAGGTAAAGGTATTCACTAAGGCAATCAAACAGTGCATGAGACCCACATATAAACATACATGTTTTTATGCCATGGAGGCATGCATGGTCATTAACAAACTCATCAAGAGCACAAACACACTCCTGATACAAAACTCGCAACAAACAATACATCCAAATGTTCTAAATAAGACACTTTTTCCAAAGGAGACATGACAAGCCAATACCACAAGACCACATCAAGTAAGGATACCATCAGTCATTCTAAATCATGAAGGAATTGTTCATAAAACTTGTGACACCACTACAGAACAATATTGATTAATGAGCCCATTTGATAAGTCAGTCCCTCCTTAAAAAGCCAAACCTGTCCACTGCAACAAAATTACGCACCTTCCATTCCGAAAGAAAGAGTCACGAAGGCCAACACAAACAAGCTCATTGACAAGATCATGTGCCATGCCTTCCTTCAGGATTGCTAATTTGGCTTCATGCCACATTGCAGCACAGAAACAGTGACTATCCAAGTTGCAGACAAAACACTCCAGTTTTCAGATAATGGTGACCAGGGACTCTCCATCCCATCCTACTTGACCTCTTTGCTCTTTCCTGTGATTTGCAATGTGCCCCATGACTTCTTAATTTTACCAGTGATCATCCACCAGTACAAAAAGTTCCTGTGAGTGACATTAGGATTAATATTGGCAGGTAAAATCATCATCATTTACAAATGTGTGATTGATATCCTATCATTTAATGGTCATATATGGCATTACCTGGCTGCTGAGCAATCACTCAAGACTGGATGTCCAAAATCTATCCAAATCTGATCCTGACCAAGACAGAGATTGTTCTAATCACCAAGCCAGAGTACAACATCTGGTTCAGGGATTGTTCACTGAAAAGAACCCAGAGAGCTTTGAACCCCAAGTCATCAACAGTACCAAATCATTGGGGTTTTGCCTTCAGTGCAAGCTCAGCTTTTGAACTAGTCAAAGCTCAGAAAAGACTAATGGCCAGATAAATGAATGTCCACATTTGTGATTCCTAAATAGCTATTGTTACAGAATCGCTATTTGGGATTCGCAAAATGCATTGTAACAAGGCAATCGCAGACATTTCTGCGATTACCAAAAAACCTCTATCGCAAATAGCGAGTACCAAATAGTGATTCAGTAAATTAGCGAATCGGTATTTGGAAATTCCAAATTGCAATTTATGTATTCTGGAGCAGCATGATGACATCACAACCAGGAGGTGAGTCAGTGCATGTTGTTTCCAGAAGCCTGAGCCACAGGAGCAGGCAGAGAGACCCAGGTCAGCACCAGGGAGGCTCAAGAGAGACACCCAGTACCAGGTGAATACAATGGCCACTGATGGAAATGGTAAGGACACAGGAGGGAGAAAAAGAAAACTGAAATTCAGTGAGCAGGAATTGGAGGTGATCACAGAAGACGTGGTCAGGGACCATGGCCAGTTATTTGGGAAGAAGTCACTGCATGTCCCAGAAACTGAGAAAAGGAAATTGTGGACTGACATCCAGATCAAAATCATCATGATTGGTGTTGTGCAGCGTACAATCGAAGAGATATGCAAGCTCTGGTACGACTTATGATCATGTGCCAAGGAGAAGGTAGCAAGCAGGCTGAAGGAGGCAAGGAGCATTGGTGGAGGACTATCCACTCAGACATCCTCGACCCCCTTGGAAGACATGGTGGAATCATCACTGCTGCCTGAAGCAGTAGGTGGTGTGACTGACATAGACACCTCAGGCAACGTGGCACCAGCAAAGGTAAGGTCAGTAATGATTAGAATCACCATATGTGTCTGTACAAAGGTCCCTTAGAAATTTTCAATGTCACCATGCAGTGTGAGAAACAGCCGCATTGTCTATTCAACACAACAATGACTGATGGGAGTGGTAGTCCAGTGCGCAAAAGTGCACCAACTGCCAAAATAGCAGTATTTGTGTGAACCAAACAGAAAGACAATACAAAACTACAACAGACGTATAGAGATACAATGCCTGGGAAAATTTTAATACAAAAGTAACTGTTTCATTTCACATGCAAAAAAAAACCCAGATAGAATGACATGCTGCACATTGATGTTGCAGATGTTACTGCATCTGATTCACTGGAGAATGAAACAGGGGGGTATGAGGAAAGTCACCCACAATCTGATACCAACAACACTGAGTCAATCAATCTATAAATCAATCAATAATTTTTATAGAGCGCGCAACTCACCCGTGAGGGTCTCAAGGCGCTTGTGGGGGGAGTGAGGGGGGGTTACTGTTCGGACAACCATGTCTTGAGGTTTTTTTCTGAAGAGTAGGAGGTCTTTGGTTTTGTGGAGGTTGGTGGGGAGGGAGTTCCAGGTTGTGGGGGTGAGGTAAGAGAAGGCCCTGCCTCCTGTGGTGGTTTGTTGGATGCGGGGGACTGTAGCTAGTGCGAGGTCGGCTGATCGGAGGTTGTGGTTGGGAGTGTGGAAGTTCACTCTTTCGTTGAGGTAGGTCGGGCCGGTGTTGTGGAGGGATTTGTGTGCATGGATGAGGATCTTGAAAGTGATTCTCTTGTCTTTGGGGAGCCAGTGAAGGGATTTGAGGTGTGGTGAGATTCGTTTGTGGCGGGGGAGTGCAAGGACGAGGCTTGCGGCTGTGTTCTGGATTCTCTGGAGTTTGCATTTGAGTTTGAGTGTGGTGTCGGCATAGAGGGCGTTGCCGTAGTCTAGTCTGCTGCTGGTGAGTGCATGGGTGACTGTCTTCCTGGTGTGGAGTGTGTGGAAGCAGGAGGAGGTTAGTGCATTGATTTTCTGTGTCATGGAGAGGGAGGGGTCCAGGATGATGCCTTGGTTGCATGCGTGGTTTGCGGGGTGGGTGAGGGGCCCAGGGCGGTGGGCCACCAGGAGTCGTCCCATATGGTTTTGTTGGGGCCGAAGATGATGATCTCGGTTTTGTTGGAGTTAAGCTTGAGGTGGTTAGTTGTCATCCAGTTGGCGGTGTCGAGGAGAGCAACGTGTAGGATGGTTTTGGTGGTGGTGGGGTTACGGGTGAGGGAGATGATGAGTTGGGTTCATCTGCATAAGAGAGGATTGTGATTCTGTGTGGTCAGAGGATGTTGGCTAGGGGGATCATGTAAATGTTGAAGAGTGTGGGGCTGAGGGAGGACCCTTGGGGAACTCCGCATATGATCTTGGTAGCGGTGAAGTGGAAAGGTGAAGGCGGACTCTTTTGGTCCGGTCGGTGAGGAAGGAGGTGAGCCAGTCTAAGGCTTTGTGGTGAATTTTTTCTTGTGGAGGCGTGTGCGGAGTGTGTGGTGGCAGAGGCTGCAGAGAGGTCTAGGAGGATGAGTGCAACGGTCTCGCCTTTGTCGACTTTGGTCTTGATGTCGTCAGTGCATGCGATGAGCGTGGTTTCCGTGCTGTGGTTCCTGCGGAACCTGGATTCTGAGGGGTCAAGAGTGTTGTTTTCTTCGAGAAAGTGGGATAGGCAGGCGTTGACTAGTTTCTTGGCAACCTTGGCGGAGAAAGGGAGAAGGGAGATGGGGCAATAGTTGTAGAGGACCTCCGGGTCGGCTTTGTTTTTTTTTTAGGAGAGCAGTGATTTCTGCGTGCTTCCAGGGGTCTGGGTAGGTGGTGGAGTCGAAAGAGGAGTTGATTATGTCACGGAGTATCGGGGCGATGGCTGGGCTGGCTTTGTTGTAGATGCGATGAGGGCAGGGGTCGGAGGGGGATCTGGAGTGGATGGAGTTCATGTTTTTTTCGGTTTCTTCGCGTGTGGTGGGGGCCCAGGTGGTGAGTGTGGTGGGGGGGTCATGAGTGGGGGTTGAGTTGGGTGAGTGAGTGAGGGGTGTGTGTGGTGGGTGTGTGTGGTGAGAAGCTATTGTGGATGTCCAGGATTTTGTGGTGGAAGTGGTTGGAGAGGGCGTCACATAGGGGCTGTGTGTGTATGGGGTCTATGTTGCTGGCTTTGGGTTTGGGTTTGGGTTTGGATAGCTCTTTAATGATGGTGAAGAGTTCTTTGCTGTTTTGGGAGTTGTTGTCAAGGCGTGTCTTGTAGTGATCTCTTTTGGTGGTGCTTATGAGTTGGTGATGGGTGCGAATGGTAGTTTTGAGGGTGGAGAAGTTGGTTGTAGAGGGTTATTGTTGCCACATTTGCTCCGCTTGGTGGCATTTGCGCTTGGAGTCTTGGAGTTCGGGGGTGAACCATGGGGCATTCTTGATGTTGCGGGTGGCGATGTGTTTTCTGAGGGGGGCTAGTGTGTCTGTGCAGGTAGTGATTCATTTAGAGAGGTTGTGTGCTCCTGCATTGGTGTCGTTGGTGTGGGGGGGATGTTGTGAACCAGTTGGGAGTTCAGGCGTTCTGTTGGGATCTTGTCCCACATGCAGTAGGGTGTGGTGTGTTGATGGTGGTGTGTGGGGGGTTTGGTGAAGGAGAAGTGGACGCAGTGGTGGTCAATCCAATGGAGTTCAGTGGTGTGGGTGTAGGCTATGTGTTGGCTTGAGGTGAAAATTGCATTGAGCGTGTGTCCTGATGAGTGGGTGGGTGCGGTGACCAGTTGTTTGAGTCTGAGGTTGGTGAGGTTGTCTATGAGGGAGGTTGAGTTGTGGTCTTGAAGGTTCTCCAAGTGAAAGTTGAAATCACAGAGGAGGATGTAGTCTGTGGAGGTGAGGGCGTGCGAGCTGATGGTGTCAGTGATGGTGTCGCAGAAGGCGGGGCATGGTCCTGGTGGTCTGTAGATTTGCGTACCTCTGAGGGTGGAGTTGTTGTTAATGTGGATTAGGAAGTGCATGTGTTCTGTGTTGTCCATAGTGTCTTGGGAGCTGGTGGTGACTTTGATGGTGTCCCTGTGTAGGATGGCGATGCCACCACCTGGCCTGTTGAGGCGGTCTTTGTGCTGGAGTTTGTATCCCTTGGGGGTGGCGATGGCTATGTCGGGTTCCGAGGAGGGGTTGGTCCAGGTTTCCGTGAGGAAGGTGATGTCAGGTGAGTGTGGTGTGATGAGGTCCCAAAGTTCTATGGCATGTTTGTGAAGGGAGCAGGTGTTGAGGAGCAAGCAGTTGAGGTGGTTGTGGTGTTGGTGTGGTGCATGAGGGTGTTGTTGCGGGGTGTGTTCTGGTTGTGGGGTGTTGTGCGGTGGGGCTGGTTGGTGGGGGCAGAGCAGGTGAGTATTGCATTGGGGGTGCTGTGTTTGTTTTTGGGGGGTCGCTATGGTTGGTGTGAGGGATGAGGAGCAGGAGAAATGACAGGTGTAGCAGGTGAAGGGGCCATGAGTGTGTGTGGGGCTGGAAAGTGTGCAGGTGGGGCGAGGGCCTGGGTTGAGTTAGTGGAGGGTGAGGGGGGAGTAGATTTGTCTGAGGGGGTCAGGGGGACTGGCGCTGGGCGCGGTCTTGGCGTGGACGGGCGCAGACGGGCTTGCCTTTGGTGCGCCTTTGGCTTGGCTTGTGCCATAACTGGGGAGGAGGGAGGGAGTGGCAGCTGGGAGTAGGGGGGGCTGGGCAAATGGGAAGGCTGGGGGGGTGGGACGGAGAGAAGGTGGAGGGAGCGGGTAGGGGCCGCGGGGACGCAGCGGCAGGGGTTTTAAAAAAAAAAACGGATGGAGAGGAGGTGGGGGAGAGGGGGCCATGGGGACGCAGCGGCAGGGGTTTTAAAAAAGAAAATGGACGGAGAGGAGGTGGGGTAGGGAGGAGGGGCCACGGGGAGGCAGCAGCAGGGGTTTTAAAAAAAGAAAACGAACGGAGAGGAGGTGGGGAGGGGGAGGGGCCGCAGGGACGCAGCGACAGGGGTTTTAAAAAAGAAAACGTACGGAGAGGAGGTGGGGGAGGGGCCGCGGGGACGCAGGGGTTTTAAAAAAGAAAAAGATGCAACCGGCAAAGTGGAGGCAGCGCGGGGCGGCGGCGCGAGGAGCGACCTGCCTGCTTGAAGCAGGGTCAAGGGTTGCTCCTGTTACCGCGCCACGGCTGCCATAAATGGGGAGGAGGGAGGGAGTGGCAGCTGAGCGAATGGGAAGGCTGGGGGGGTGGGGCCGCTGGGATTAGCAGCAGCGGGAAAACCGGACGGAGAGAAGGTGGGAGGATGGGGGAGGGGACGAGGGGACGCAGCGGCAGGGCATTTAAAAAGGAAAAAACAGACAGAGAGGAGGAGGGGGGAGGGGCCGCAGGGACGCCGCAGCATGGTATTTAAAAAGGAAAAAACGGACGGAGAGGAGGTGGAGGAAAGGGGGTGGGGCCGCGGAGACGCAGCAGCAGGGTATTTAAAAAGGAAAAACTGGATGGAGAGGAGGTGGGCGTAATGGGGAGGGGCCGTGGGGACGCAGCAGCAGGGGATCTAAAAAGGAAAAAACAGACAGAGAGGAGGGGGGGAGGGGCCGCGAGGATGCAGCGGCAGGGGATTTAAAAAGGAAAAAAACAGATGGAGAGGAGGTGGGAGGAGGGGGGAGGGGCCGCAGGGACGCAGCAGCAGGGGATTTAAAAAGGAAAACCGGATGGAGAGGCGGTGGAGGGAGGGGGGAGGGGCCATGGGGACGCAGCAGCAGGGGATTTAGAAAAAGAAAAAAGAAAAGATGCAACCGGCAAAATGGAAGTCCATCATACCAGCACCATCTAGAGGCAGGGCAGGATTTGAACACCTCCCAGATTTCACTCAGGGCTCTGAAGAGTTACAAAAAGATGTGCAGACACCACCATCAGCTGGTAGATGCACCCACAAACAGCAGTTCCTGTTTCAACTCCAGTATACTCCCCTTAGGAGGTGTTGTGAAGAAGGCAGACAAAGCACAGAGGAAGGTGAGTGCCCACCTCTGTTTGATGGTCTTGAGGCATCCATGTTGAAGGTGCAGCATGTACAATGTAAGCACATGGGATCAAACCACAGGCAGTTGGTGTCTCGCAATTAAAATATGTACAAGCTGCATGAGGGATATCAAGCTGCAGTAGAACACCTAAAGTAGATAACAACTGCAATTAATAGACTCTGAACTGTACTGCAACAGGAGCATGTCACCCACCGTAGACTCCATCACCAATTGATGGGAGGGTTGGATGGGTTCAGCAGATCTGTAAATCAGCTCACTAATACAACTGCTTTGCTGTCACAACGTGCTGTGGGCATGCAAGTGGAAATAGCACATTGCAGTTGGGACGGTGCACAATTATTGGTGCATGTTACTAATGCATTGGAGACAATGCTGACAGCTCAAAGTGCTACAATCAGCGATCTGGGTGGTGTGGACAGTGAGGAGCTCTCTAGCTTCAGTAGTGTCACAGCCCCTGTAATGGATCCTAGGTGTTCCAGTTCCAGACACAGTACTGTCTCAGTACCTTCAAGAACATGTGCTGCTGAGCCCACTGAGCGTTATAGCAGAGTGTGTGGACATAAAAAGTGATTTGGACATGTTTTGGGCCTTGCATATTTTGTCACAATGCATTGGTACTATGGTGTTAATAGTATGACATTGTTATTGAGTACTGATTGTGCTATTTTGAAATACCCATGCCCTATGCCCACATAACTGACCTGGAAGTAAGGCAATAAGGGCCAGATGTAGGAAACTGTTTGCGACTCGCAAACGGCAAAAATTGCCGTTTGCGAGTCGCAAACCTGAGTTTCCTATGCAGAAATGCATTTTGCGAGTCGAGACCGACTCGCAAAATGCATTTCCGAATCGCAATTAGGAAGGGGTGTTCCCTTCCTATTTGTGATTCGCAGTGGAATGCAATTCCATTTGCGACCGCGTATGCAGTTACCATGGGACCCCTTCCCCTTTGTGAATGGACCGCAAAATATTTTTTCAGGGCAGGTAGTGGTCCAAGGGACCACTACATGCCCTGAAAAAATTCCGAAACTAAAGGTTTCGGATTTTTTTTTAAGTACAGCTCGTTTTCCTTTAAGGAAAACGGGCTACACTTAAAAAAAAAAAAGTCGCTATGGGGCCGCAATTTGTGCCCCACCTCATTAATATTAATGAGGTGGGTCTTTGCAACCCCATAGCGACTCGCAGACGGTGTCTGAGACACCGTTCTGCATTGCAAATTGCGAGTTGCAATTTGCGAGTCGCTCGGACTCGCAAATTGCACCTCGCAATTTGCAATATTGCTACATCAGGCCCCTAAATGTGATACCTGTAGCAAAAGAGAAACAAGATGTGGGGTTGTCATTACTTACATTAGAAATAGTTGTGCATAATCTCAGCATGCCTTTGTCTGCTGCTCTGAGTCTGTCTGCTGGGCGAAGGGGTGGCAAGGGGTCATCATCCTCATCGGAGTTCGTCTCTGTTGGTTCCACTGACATAACTAGTACCTCATTACGACTTTGCTGAAGCCACTGCAGCCAGCATACCGCCAGTGCTGGCGGCTTGCTGGCCACCCTATTAGGAGTTTTCTGCTGGGCCAGCAGGCTAAACAGTGTTTCCACTCCCTGGCCCAGTGGAAAACTCACCACAACATTGATGTCGTCTAGTAATTGAGCTGGCTGCAGTGTTGTGGTGCATCGGGTGCGACATCACCTGTCGTGCATTTCATTGCCCGTAATTCGGGCAGTGAAATGCACGATGGGGCCCCCATGGTGCCCCCGATGTTCCCTTTCTGCCATCCTTTGCATGGCGGTGAGACTGCTATGCAAAGGGTGGCGGAAAGGGGACTCAGCGCTGCCCTAGGGGATTGCGACCTCTGAGACCACCAGGCTGTCAACAGGCGGTAACCTGGTGGTACCGGCAGTCGGATCATGGCCCATTTGTCATGGTCATAATAGGGCTGTCGAACCGCTGCAGACAGAGCCATACTTGTAATGAGGGCCATAGTGTTGTAGCAATGGTATGCAACATTGCACTTGTGGCCACAATCTTGCAGGTGGTATCTGGACTGTATTGGAGTGGACCCCCACTTTTGTGCAGGCACTGAAAGTGACTCTTCAACATTCCAAAGGTCCTTTCTATCACACCTCATGTCCTCCTATGTACCGCACTGTATCACCGCTCACTTGGCGTGGCCGGATTGAGATGCAGTGTAAGGATAAAGGACCCCACTGCATATGCACTGTCCCCTACAATGACATGAGTGTCATATTAGTTATTATTATCTGTGACATCACTTATACAATATGCAGTATTGTTCTGTTACATTACAAATTAGGTATCCTTCACCAAACTCCCCAGCAAGATGTCTTGTGTGCATTCCACTGTGCCTAAAGATGTAAGAATCATGTGTGCTACCAGGGTATCTGGCCACTAGATCAGCTATGATGTGGGAAGAATTGCAAATGAACTGGATGGTCATTGAATGGGTATTTTTACGATTCCTGTAGGTATACCCTGTTGCAGATGGTGGACAGATTGCCACATGTGTCTCATCAATGCAGCCAATACCATGTGGAAATTGGGCTACCTGGTAGAAATGTAATTTAATTAGCTATAAATCCTGTGAGCTGTTGGGGAATTTTATGTGCAGATTCAATTTTATTAACATGGCATTTAGGAATGCATTCAGAAAGCGTGAAAGTGTACTTTGAGATGCACCTGCAGCTGCTGCTAATACCACCTGATAGCTTCCTGAAGCTAAGAGGTGCAGGGAGCATAATACCTGCACGTGAGTGGGGATGGAATTGGTTTTCTGTGTGTGTTGCTTCATTTGGGGTTGTAAATCTGCTATTAAATCCAGTATCATGGCAGAGTTCAACCTTTACTTGTCATATATGTCCTCCTCTGTTTGATCAAATAGAGTAATGCACACTCTGAAAATGTCCTCCTGTCTGCTCCTCCCTCTCCTCAAACCTTCCAGGATCCTCATCCTCCTCTCCATGACTTAGAGTGCAGCCATTGTGGAAAAGGGCTCATGTATTCTGGGCCTCTTTTTATAGGTTGCACCTGGTTACCACCTGATTTCATTTAGTGGTAAATTATACATGCAAAATCCCCTTTTTGCGGCTAGTTGCTATTTGCGACTGCTTCATACATTGGATTTGTGATTCTTTATTTGCGATTTGCAATTTGCGATTCACTAAACCTAGTCACATATTTAGGGAATTGCTATTTCAGTGATTCCTTAAAAATGCACTGTGAATGTCTTTCATACATCATAGGAGGCTTTTTTTGCATTTGCAAACAGTGGAATTTTGCAAAAATAGTTTGATACATCTGCCCCCAAGACCACATTACATCAGCTGGCTTTTATCAATAGGGTTAAGTTATTTCTACTTGAAGATGACCGTACAATAAGGATTAGGAGCGTTTCCTCCATCTCAGCAATCTCAATGGCTGAAACACCCTATTGGTAGCCCAGTTGCAAAGTCATCAGAAGAGAATTCCCCTATGGAACTTTGCCCCACCCTACCACAAGTGTGGCAGTGTTCCTGACACTAATTTTGCAAACTGGTAATTCAGACCAGTAAAATTGCATGAGGCTTTAGCTGCAACTACAGCAAACCACAGAGAAGTCTTCACACTCATATACTACCTATACAAAGCCGGTAGTAAATGTGTGGTAATCCCATCAAAATAGGGGGTACCAAGTAGAATTCTGCACAGTAATTATTTATCTGCAGCGGTTTTCCCGATAGTGAGGGGTATAACTCATAGTATGCAAAGATCCCATGCAGAGACACCAGCTGATAATAGCAATTTTAACTGCCCAGAATTTCTTTATTGATTTCCACCTAACTGTTAAAGTCAATAATCGCATCTTAAACCCCTGACCAGTGTTATCCAAGTAGTTGACTGTCTCTAAAATGTTTGGAAACTCATTTGTAAAGCTATATCTATAATACAATATCAACTGTCTTCACTGGCAATCAACATTAAAACCTCTTACATCACCTTCAGGATAGTCAGTTCTACCTGACAATCAACAACGAGCTGATAGGAGGTCATAACAAGACACGCATAATTATCACCATCAACACTGTTATTCAGGAATTTCTTCTTTTAAATTGTGAAAGTGTGGGACTCCATCCCTACTGAAAACTAAAAGACACCGTCAGTCCTTCATTCAAAAAAAAAGTTCAAAACATGACTCTCCAAGACAAATCGTGTCCCAGTTCAACTACCTAGTTGCAGGCTAAAGCGGAGTTTCATATTGGACACTGCTGCAACATTTCCCTGATCCCAAACAATCATTTTTTTATTACTGTATTCATAATTTGTGATGAAAGGAAAAATACAAGTACAATACCCCCTTAGCAAGTCATTTTTTCATAATTGAGGGAAGAACTACAGAGTAACACAGTATATCAAGTAATAAAAAATCCCTCTAATTCACTTTGTATTCCTATAGATTGATGAATTACATATATTAGCAGACAAATATCTCAAACTCCACCTATCAATTATCATTTGTAGGTGTTACAGATAACAGTGAATGTGAAAGAAACAGAAAAGAGAAAGAGAGTAATCTGAATTATGGTCACAACAATTATCTTTTTAAATCATATATCATCTCAGAATGGAGAGTGGCTTTGAAAGATTCAGTGTAGTTATCTAATTTCCCATCACAGCACTTGAAAGTATTCTTTTTAATCCATGTAGAATGTGCAAGTATAACAGACCTGTTAATCATTAATGAAACATTCCCATCACCAATAGAGCCATCCAATATGTAAACCTAAAGTGATATAGATGCCAACCCTCAAAGGGAATGTGAAAGTGTAGGGGATAAAGGGATCACACAACTTGGGATAAAGTGAAAATTTACTGTTCCCCAGGGACAGAACCAATAGGCATTTGCATAGCAGAAATAGCAACAATGAGGAGTGTGACTCTAAGAGAGGTTCTGGAAACAAAACAACTTCCCATGAAGACAGAGTCCATCAGGGAAGATCTTCATAAATTTTATGAAGAATCCACTTGCAGTCTGTGATTCTGGGTAACGCAGAAAACAAGCTTTAGCTACATTATACATAATTTTGCAGCCATTAATGATGTGTACAACCGTTATTTTCTGTGTTTTGTGGGCACTACACAATTCAACATATCATTTAGTAGTGTCAGTCTCATGAAAGGGGAGACAGTCACATTGTCAGCATCTGACAAAGCTGACCATATATCAGCCCAGTGCCATGACAGTTTAGAGTACTGACATTGACTGTGGACTATGTCACAATTCCCTTCCCCATATCTCCAAAGGTTTGTGTATGTTAATAAGTAAGCTTTGTACACCTGGCAGGTAACCAGTGGCAATTATATGAGAATTGAAAGTGGAAATATTTCACTTTGGATTCCCTAAGGAGCACATCATGGGACTCCATCAGAGCAGACCAATGTTCTACCAAATAACCATGCCATATGAGCATGTGCCAGGGATGTCCAGTGTTGTAAAGTCACATTAAATGAAGGCTGTCAGTGAATGGATTGGATAAGTCGATAAATACCTGACACCACCCATTTGTGGCTATCCCATTTTTCCACTCATGCACATATTGGGAAGAGATCTATAAGTATCAGTGCCTTGCCTAGTCTGTCTTTGATAAAAAGGGATACGTTGTAAAAGCTGCCAGTGTAGTAACTGTTATAGCTCATATTCCAATCAGAGGTTCTGGAAGAATTTGAGAATGTCATAGATTATTAACTGATCTTTGAGGGGCCCAAGTCAAAACTGTCCCACACACCCCCATACATGTGTCATTCCATTAATGGGCAGCGTCATTTATCCAAGGACTAACTTTCATCAGGACATGACTCCACTTTCCCATTTCTAACAGTTTAAGTCTCAATTACTGGATTATGTATTTGTGGTTTGGGCAAATTAAAGTGTATTGATACTATGGGTGAGAACATGATGTCCTTCTCGATCGCAATCCAGATGGGTGGGTCTTCCTTGTTTCACCAGTTTGGATATATAATGAGCTAAGTAATGGAATATATATGAGGTAGCCAAAGGACACCTGCTTCAGTATGCACATATAGTTTGCTAATCTGAGAAAGTCTGCACTGGCTTCATATGAAAGATGTAATGTTCAAATCTATGCACATTATCAGTACCCTGGTACAGTAATAGACAGCATGCTACTAACATAATTATAGTATGATCCTGTCACCACCTTCACTGCCTTTGTTTTGCTCAACAGGGATAAATGAAAGTGAGATCATTTTGAAAAACTTAATATAGTCTTGGCTCTCAGTGGTATGAAATTCTCTTCCACCAGTTTGACTATGCTCATATTAATTTTAATGCCTAGAAAATGCATTCCTCTCTGACCCTATTTCAGGTTATGTCTCTTGATGCTGGCTGTCATTGTGAATTACAAGATAGGCATCAATTCACAGTTTCCCCAGTTTACTCTATAATATGAGGAGCCTGAAAAAGAGTTGGGAAACTAAATGAGCATCAGCATAGAAGCCAACAGAATACAATAAGGAGTACATTTGCCTGGTTCTCGTGGGGTTACCCTGAATCTGAAGAAAGGAACAAATACAATAGATATAGGCTCCAATGAAAGATGAAAAACAGTGAGATAAGTGGCACCCTGCCTAGTGTTCTGCTTCATTTGTATCCTGCATCTACTTGTGCTGAAGTCCCTGATTCAGCAGTTAAACTTTAGAGATAACATTTCAACCTAGGCCAAACTTGTTCATCACATTGAACAAATAATGCTCCTCAACGTGGTCAGGACCGTTTTCGGTATCCATGGTTATCGCCTTGGCCTTGTCCCACATGTGCCCAGAGTCAGAGAGGTGTGTCAGTGTTGGCATTGTAGGTCTTGAAGAACAGCTTGGTACAAAGCCAGTCTGTGATGGATGGCTTAAAGGTGTGATGTCTTTGCTGAGTCTAGCAGTCGGCACCTCCGATAAACTTTTAATATCACCATTTATAAGGCATATCAGTCTATAGTTCCCACACTCCAGTAGATATTTTCCCTCCTTAGTGAAAGGAGAAATAACCACTTCATTAGAGATTGCTCTGAAGCAGCCCAAGGATTCTACCACTTTAGAGGCTGATAGATCATTGAGCCATGTGATTTTTAGATCTTGAAGCACTCCACAGGGAAGCTATTCTCACTAGTCCAGAGATCAGTGATTGTCATCGTATTCTCCTCTAGAGAGATTTCCACAGTTAGTACCTGTCTTTGTTCATGTGTGAGGGAGGGCATATGGATAGATTCAAAAAAGCCGTCCTCATTCTCCAAGGAGCTGGGCCTATTTGAATCATCAAATGATTCCTAGAAAATTGGAAATGCTTTATAGGTATTCTTTGGACATGTGAGGGATTCCTCAGCAGAAGATCTCATTGCTGGGAAAGCTAGTTATACCTTTCTTTGTTTAACCTGGAAGGCAAGCATTCATTCTTCCTGCTTTTCTCTTTCGTAATACCTCTGTTTACATTTCAGGAGAGATATTTCTGCAGTACATGTGTATAATTTGCTATAGACAAATTTCTCTGCCTCTTGGGGGCAGCATTTTGTATGTGTCAGACGTGAAATAAAGGCTGCAATCAGATGGTGTTTTCATCCCAATAGGGCTTTGCGTTTGATGACGGCATAGTCTCTCATACTGAGGCTTCTCCATGTTGTTTTAGCAGCTGCCCAAATAATTTTCAGAGAACTGGCAGATTGGTCATGATTGGCTCTGAAAATTCTTACCATGCTATGTGCTAGAAAGAAGTTGATACGTGAGGAGTTGTTGTTGATGGGGACAAAACTGTTAATTTTCTTTGTCTGTGGGGCATTCAATTTGTCATATATTGACCAGAGCATGATCACTCATAAGGTTGCAGAGCAGCACCCTGTCCCTAATTTGTAAATGGCCTCGGTTCTGTGTACTATAGAGTCTGGCATGAGCTTCCCTTCTACAATAAGCTTGGTTTTCCCAAATTCAGAAAACAGTACAGAAAGTTAGGTTATGAATGTGGTCTGGTAATTTTAGGTGGCATAGATTAGGCTAAGGGTGAATGTTTGCTCAGCAGATTTCTTTTGCATATGCATATTTATTCCGATGTCCATACATGTTTTGAGAATCTTATGGGAAAACAACTTTTCAATTAGGATTGCAATCCTGCATTTTTCAGAGGGGTGAATTTAAAGCTGTGGCTCCCAGATGTATCTGTTGTTGAATTGGTGTGGCAGCTACCCACCATTCTACCCACTAAGCTTGTTCACCTCAGACGGTGGGTGGCATGTGTGTCTCCTACAGTAAGGTTATATACAAACACCCCATTATGATGTAGATATTTCAAAAGCTTTTTTTTCAAATGTAACATTTAAGGCCATTTACATTTGTAGCCAATTTCCAAATGGATGCATCCAGGGCATTATTCTGTGTAATAGTGTGTAGTTCTCAAGTGTGGTGTGACAAAGAGAATGAGGGATTAGAGATAAGCATTGGTTCTCTTGCTTAAAGAAAATAGAATGAGGAACAAATTAAAATGGTGCACTCAGTAGTGATAGTATAGCACTGTATCCCACACAGTGATGGCTGTTAGTGGTCTGGATAGTTAGGTATCTGCTCTTTATCAACGATATCTATGCAGTCCAGTAACTGGAATATCCTGTAATCTAGAAAGAGACTTCCCTGTTCTGAACAGAATGATAAGTCGCAAACTAAACCAACTCCCTTCCCTTAGAGGGGTGACTACTCACTAGTGTTAATCCACAGGCCATGCCCCAGATCAAGGCTATGGGAGAGAACAGCTGTGTGCAATGTAAGCATAACAGCATAGTCATAGGGGACTAAACAGACTACTAATACAGTTGGATGAGAGATGTTGAATATTTCAAAAAAGGGGTGAGAGGGAATTCCTGTCCGACCTCCCTAAACCAATAATATTCTCACAAAGAGGACAAGGAATGATGTCTGATATCCGAACCAGACCAGTTTAAACATCAATATTTTGGAAAAAACGGCCCTCACCCACAATTTGTGGCATGCTTCATCATGGGGCCCTGCTAACAGACTCCGAGATATAAATTCCCTTTGGAGTGGAGCAGTAAGGGTGGGGGAACATTAAAGCACATAGGACAAGACCAACAATCATGGCACAGGGACCAAAGACGAACAACAAAAAGAGACATAAAACTGACTCAGGCTGACCACTTATCCTATTTTATTCTGGTACAGCCTGGACAGGACTAAAAATGTTATTGGTGGTGTTTTCAGGAATTAGTTACCTGTACACCTTAATGTTAAATATTAGCATATCCTGCAGCTCAGAGAAGAGGAAAAAATTTAACTATTGATATTAGGGTCATAATCATTACCATGCAGCCAGACGAGGGGCAGGAAAATGGTCATGGAGGGAGCTGGAAGACAGTGTACAGGGAACATCCGAGAAACAAATGTATTCAGCAAGAAAACCATAACAAGAAGAGGATCATGAAGAAAGAGCACATGGTATTTTTATACATTAGTGTTCCAAAGGTTTGGATGAATGTTCTCTCAAGGGAGAGCTGCATATGTCTGTCCCTCTCTGTTTTGGTAAATTTCATCCAAGACTTTATTACGGCCATCTTTGTTGAAGCTCTGATAGAATTGTTTCACAATTGTGAGGGGTGTGTGGGTTTGTCCATGTGACAAATGTTCCTAGGAGCAGTGTCAGTGTTTATAAGATCCTTGCATCCACTAAAGAGAATAAATTGTGTCTTGATAGTTTGCAAGAATGTGTGGATCAACAAATTCAGATATGTATCTATCAGCAGTCACAATCATAACTGTGGACTCCAGTAGACCATACTTCATGTTATATGTGTTCATTCTGGGATGTAATGCAAGAACTTTCTTCCTCTAAATGGCTGTTCTGTTTGAGTAACCAGCTGTTATGTGGATGCCAACACTGTCTTGCTTAAATGTGCTCCCTTTCTGCTTGGCCATTTGGATAATGAGTCTGGCATGTTGATTGTGTAAAATACAGGCAATATTGTCTCTCAGCCTTGTGGTAGGGCTCTGGTGTCGGGCTCTCAGATTGTGAGGTCACTTGTATTATATCTTCGCCCCAAACCCCACCTGCAGGAGCCTTGGTTAAAAAGGTGTGAGGAATGTGATCATATCTCCACTCTCCATTTCTGGTGCTCCATAAATCCACATGTTGCCCAGTGTGAGGGTCTTCCATATCAGTGATTTTTCATTTTAATAGTTTCAGCTCACTGCCCAAGTCAGGTTGCAAGTTAATCTGGTTGTCCCGGTCATCAAGGAATTTGTCAGAAGAATCCGGCAGTAAGTATATAGCAGTGAGGTAATTATAGAGAGATTTATTGTCCAGGGATAATGCAGAGACCTTCACATCAATAGAGTTTATTTTGTGGCCATTGATGTGATCACTTTCGGGATGAGGTCTTAGGTTGTGCAGGGCAAAGCAGCAGATTTCTGGGATGTTGTCTCTCATTTCCGGGCAAAACTTCAGTGAAAGTCAGTTGTATCAAGGATTTTGAGATGGGCATGAGACTAGGATGTTGACGCTAGCCTGCTCCCTGGGCTAATTAGATGGATTCTGAGAGTTGCTATTGGTAACATGGAACAGTCTATAAGATTTGTACTTGGGGCTGATACATCCGAAAAACAACATTAAATTACTTTGTGCCAGAATAAGCACTATTAGCTGAACAGAGGATTGTGAGGAAGAGCCCCCCAAACCCTGTCACTTACCTGCATATGTTCCAGAAATCTGTTGTCCTATTGTCCATTCCCTGATGCGCCTAAAACGAGAGAGAAAGAGACGCAGAGTTACAAGAGAACGAACACTCAAAAATCTACCATCAGTAACAAAGGACTCTATCCTAACCCAGGTGGGAGGGGCCTCCGATCTCAGTGGGCTTATTAGGAAGAAAAGAAGGAGGGGGAAAAGATGTCAAGGAGGAGAGGAAGGAAGAGAAGACCTATGATGGCGAGGAGCAGAACGAAGGAAAGGATTCTGGCATCAAAGAGACAGAAAAGGAGGAGGAAGCCCAAACCGAAGAAGATGATGCCAGCAGCCATGACGAGTCCCAAGATGTGTGGACTGAAGACTGGTGGACACAACCGGCGGAGGTTGTATGCCCCGCCACATTTAGGAGATTTGAGGCATTTGGGTGAGTGATGCAGGGAAGGAAACAGGAGACAGTACAGGGTGGAGAAGCTCTGGCAGCATGGTTACCGGTCCTCCTGAAAATACTTGTTTGAATGTTTGCTTGCTCTAAATAAGAAAAAGTTAGTTGTTTTTGGTAAACACACATGCTGTAAAGAGCACTTATTCTTGTTTATGTTTATGACCACTCTTAAGGAATGAGCACATTGTAGACCGGATGTATGCTCTCATGTGACGCACTACTACATATAGGGACCATGGCAAGTGGAGAAAGATAATCAGATGCAGTTGTTTATAGTATTCATCCTCATCTGAGGCTAACCCAATCCTGGTCGCTGTCAGAGGTGAGATGAAGGTTTAAAGCCACTAGAACGGAGAAGAAAAGAAACAAAAGTCAACCATCAGTCGCCCCTAGACGAAGACGACTGGCCTCCCAACACATCACCCAAAACACTCAGAAAGACATTCACCTTTTTCTGATCACCGAAAATAAAATTTACAAAATCCAAAAACACACACAGCCTCTGCATCCCTATATCCGCCCTTCCCTCCTAGAAGGATAAATTAACATCCATAGTCGGTAACCAGATTTTCAGATGAAAGATTGCCTGACTAGAATATAACTGCAGTAAGAGTTCTGAGCACTCAAAAGTTCAAGTGGAAGTCACGCATGTGATTAGCCCTCATAGATCTGCTCCGATCTCTTATTGTGTTTATCAATAATTAACCTGTAAGTGAGGGGGTTATATTTGTTTTTTTTTGGTAGCCAACCTTGATCTAGAGCATCACTTTAGTGCTACTAATTGCCTTTCACAAAATCCCGGATAGTATCGGTGAGCGCCTTGTGTTAGGCCTGGCTACCTTGTCTCATTGAGTAGAATGTAACTGTGTTACTCATATCTATGTATTAAAATGTGTATTATGGAGATAGAGACTGAAATCCAATTCTCTATTCTGGTATACATTTTACCACTAGTCACTAACATAATTTTGGATCAGTTCCTTTGAAGCCTCGAGATTCACCCTTTCCTTCCTTTTACTCTCAATATTTGAATGGCTGTTTAATTATTTCCGATTGTCCTTATCAGCATAATAGTATACATTTCTGATGTTTTCTATTACCAGTTAAGGAGAAATAGCCCGGCAAAGAGACGTTGTATATCGCAGGTAGTGTTTCGATAGCTGCAACTATTTTTTACTTGGCAGCTAATCATAGTTGAAATGAAACCAGCGTAGTTATCAAGCGTAAAGAAATATTACAGCTCAAATATTGCACTAATATGTGTAAATGCTCAAACCCACACATAGGATCCATGTAACAAAAGGATGTTTTGCTCCCTTGCGGATTTGTTTAAAAAATGGCAATTTATACAAGCCCCAAATGGGTGCTTTTGAGAAATATGACCATTGGTGATTTGCAGATGTGCACACTGACTATGTGCAAAATGAAATTAAGGAAGCACCCAAGAAGAAGCACAATGACACACAATCATGTCTGTTTCAGAAAAAAGGAGACAAGGGAATAGAGGCTTTGTTCCAATATCTTAAACGGATTTTGAAATGACTGCCGTATTTGTTATCATACCACTTTGTTTCTCTCTGTTCCATGCAACTACATCTCTGTCATCCATCTACTTAGTATTAATATTGGTGGTTCACAGATGGTTAGGGATGCTGGTCAAATCTAATATGCGTTCCTGAGGACCAACAATTTGCTAACTGATAGGATGCCGAATAGACACATTACTAGTGGAAAATATGCATACTGGCATATACTGAATTAGCAACATTATCAATCCCATGTGACCATCAGCAGGTTGGGTGAGTGACATAACACTAAGCTTTGAAATATGCAGTGATCTGCCGATATGTAGTTTAAAACTAGTTTATAGTTTAAAAAAACAATATAATAATATGTGTATTAAGTACATAATGTAACTGCATATTTTTCACATTAACTTCTGATAAAGACATTCTGTACATTTTGCCTTGCAAATAAAAACAAGCATTTTCCATGCAATGGGTTTCGTACTTGCTTGATTTAGAGCTATTAGCGTTGTAAAGTCCTAGCCAGACTTTTCTTGCCACGTAAATTGAAAATGAAAAGTAATGCAGTTGTACATAAGTGAGCCGATTTAAAGCACCACGCCATGAGCGTGAGCGTGAAAGAACACACGAAAGGAAACAGAAGTTCGCTTGCAGTCAAACGTATCGGCAGTTATGCAGTTATCCATATAACAGGATCGATCTCATGCACTGCATATGAAACAAAAAGAAAAAGTAGTCCAGAAGCCATGTGGAAAACATGGACCCACGTTTGTTTTTAGTAGCTGGCCAGTGCGATCGATGAGGGCTACACACCGGAAAAGGCATGATGTATGCATGCCTTCCACAAATGAAATCAAGCAAATTTTAAAAGGCAGGCCCACGATCCAACAAAACTGATGGGCATGCAGTGGGCATGGTTAAGAGCCCACAGGGAGATTACAGAAGGCTGGAACGCTTGTGTGCTTGACCCTAAAAAACTACTCACACAATTAATGATAGAAACCTTTGAGCTACCATATTTGAAATGGCCCTTTCTGCAGGGTTATCCACAAATATTTTGCCTTTCTTCTTCTCTTTTTCTGATCCTCTTGTTGCTGGCTTTAGGACTTTGGGCACTTTTACCACTGCTAACCAGTTCTAAAGTGCATGTGCTCTCTCCTCTACAACTTGGTATAGTTGGTTTACACCTGGTTGGCTTATACAATTTACATGTAAGTCCCTTGTAAAGTGGTGTACCATATACTTAGGGCCTGTAAATTAAATGCTACCAGTGGCCCTGCAGAATAGATTGTGCCACCCACAGGAGTAGCCTTTCAAACTTGTACCAGGCCTGCCACTGCAGGGCCTGCATGTGCAGCTTACTGCCACATTGACTTGGCCAGTTAAACTGCATGCCAAGGCCTAAACTCCATTTTTACTACACCTACGTCACCCCTAAGGTAGGACCTAGATAGCACTAACGGCAAAGTGCTGAATATGTAAGAGGTAGGACATATGTCTGTGGGTGTGTGGCCTACTAATATTAGGCTCAGGTGACACATAATAGGGCAGTGACATCTACTACTCTCAGAGGTCGACTCAAATCTTTCGACTGAGACAGGAGTAATGAGATCATCAAATCAAACAATGAGACCCAATAGCCATCAATAATAATAATATACAATAATGAATCAGTAATTTATACACCCCATGCCCTATGTGGTCATGGATCACCACACCAATTCAGTGAAGTTTAAACATTTATTGCCCTTAAACTGACAATGCTGTGGTCAAGCAAATGATGTGCAAAACCAAATGATAGCAATACAGAAACAACACAGGGTGTCCAAAGCGTCTGAAGAATTTTAATCTTGCAAGTGCAATTACCATTAACACTCCAAAAACATTATACAGAATAACAACAGAATTGTTTTAAAAATAGCAACAGAATTCATCAGTTGTGCAATTGAATCAACCACAATCAGTTAATAAACATTTAAATTAATTGTTGGATCAGACATCCTAACTACCAAATTCTAATTTGAAAAACATGTGTGGGCTGGGATTTGTCTCGTGCAAAAAATTAAAATAAGACTAAAATTAATTTGGAAAAACATCTAACTATGGTGCTAACAAAAAATATGTAGTTGGATTTCTAAAGGGAAAAACCTGCAAAGGAAAAACAAATGCACATTGGTTATACTTCTCCTAAATGAGACAGCAACTTGCAGAGTCTTCATCAGCTGAGCACAGGCATAGCAGGTCTTCGGAGATCAGCATCAGGAACATGGAAAGGGAAAACAATTCTGTAATGTTGGGCCTATTGTAACTGAACTGTTAAAATCTTATGTAGCTGGACAGTAGAACAGAATAGCAGAACTGAACTAAGCAGAAACTGAACAGAATCTAACTCTGAATAGAACTGAACTGAATGAAAACTGACTCTAAACAGACTGACCAGAGCTGAATGAAAAAATAAACTGACTTACATCACCTAATGCTTTGCTAAATTAAAGTCTCAAAAGTTACTAGCTATACTTCTAGTGAACAAGAGTATGAGGTGTGTTGGATAAATGAACAATTACATTTCATTTGAGCTTCAGTTGTATCTGTCTTTGTTTCTTTCCCAAGATAGGTTCCTTTCAGAAACTAAGGATCATTGTTAAAACTATAAAGCAATATTAATCACATGAAAGTATAGAATGAGCAGGACAGAGAAAGCAGTATCTTTCCACTGTGAGCTTTAATAAACAATGTTTGCAAACGCTTTTCAGTAAAGTCACCATAGCATTTCAAAACTGCTTCTAGAAAAATGCTAAAACAGGCCTTTTTACTAATGCTAATACATGAAGAATTAACATTTCTAATATTTCTAATATTTTCAAATCATTAGTTTTGTAGCCCAATAATAATATTCATGTTTTGTCAATACATGTAGTTGTCATTAAGTCATTATAATTAATCAACTTACATTTTCACAGACATTTATTAATTCACATAGAAATGAATGTGGGGGACACCATGCCAACCACATTTAAACATACACGTTTTATTTCTCTGACACACATTTCTCTATTTAGGCCTTTTAATACATGTTCATAATTTCATTTCATTTACACATATTTTATTATTAATTTTTGCTCTTTAACATGTCTTTATGTGTTCCATAAGAGTGACAAAGAGATTTTTTTAGTTTCTCACTACTGTGAGCGCTGCTCCTCTCATAGGATTGCATTGGAAATGCCCTGACATGTGTCTATGTGGTGTCTTCTGATCTATGAGGAGTAGCGTGGGCATGATTAGTATGTGTGGAATGATAGTGAGAAATCCTGCTTACTTGAGTGGGTGGATTTTGCATTACCATTGTATGAATGCCAGTTTTAGAAAATTGTAATTTCTCTGTGGTTATAACTCCAGTGCTTTGCAGCCTGACTCCAATCCACATCTGGAACAGAGTGACATCTCCACTTGGTGCATACTTTCTAGACAGCCGCCATACAGGAGGGGCTTGGTGTGATAGAAGAGGCATCTGCATATTGATAGTCTTCCTGGGCTGGGGAGATGGTGGGTCGTTCACACCTTGCATGTGAATAGGCTGTGTCCTGCCCTCACACAATGTACTAATTATCCCCTACTGATATCTGGAGACAAAGCTGGGTTGAAAGGGTGTTGTGCTTAATTTGAAAGGGCTCTTTTGAAGTTACAGCTTGAACAAAGGCATTTCTGAGTATAAGAAGAAGGGCTATAGCCCCATGACAGAGAGCGCACTTTTGGAATTGGAACTGAGCCTTTGTCAGAAGAACTGCTGGACTGCACACAACAATTCTTCTGGACTGCTCTTCTGTTTATGGCTGTGCTGCCTGGTATCTGTTGGTTGGCACAAAGAACTAATCTAGATTACTTTTCTGCTTGTTTCCCTGCTGTCAGCTGCTCCCTGACATTGGTTCGCCTAGACACTGCATGGACTGGGAACCAGATGCTGCTGGAGGGAGACTGTTATGCGGCAAAGAACCAACACTGCACTGTCTTGTGTTGTGCTGACCTGTGGTCTGCTAAGAAACAAAAGGGAAAGCCACTTCCTCTGCTCGGACCTGGTGTGCTGACCTGTTCCTTGCCCTCTGCTCTGTGTCCCCCCAGTGATCTCCAGGGGCTGGGTGGTGTCCCCTCTTCCCCCTGTTTCTTCTTTGAAGCACAAGGTGAGCGCTATATTTTAGTGACTCATAACGCCCCTTTTGGAAAACAGAGCGCATGGAGGGTGTGTCTTGCTTCACTGTTTCAGCGCAATAAGAGAACTGCTTTGCTTCACCTTCTGCCTTGCATGAGCCTGCTTGTGCTGGAGGAGCAGTGTCCCCACTGTGGCTGAGTAAAGAGTGCTCAATTAGCTGTCCAAGGTCCACACTCGCCACTTGATAGTGGCCATGCAGCGAGCTAGTGGAGGTCCTAGAAAGGCTTCCCCTGTGGAACCTGAAGGAGTCACGTGGGGGTGTTGTGAGGACCACGGCTGCAGTCCTGACCCAAAGGTGATGGGAAGCTTGATTTCATAGTGGGGGTGTCCTAGGGCCAGGAAGCTCGCTCCCCCAGGCAGTAGTATTGTTGCTGAAGGAGATGCATAGTCTCCACGGATGTCCTCTTCACTACCTTGCATTCCTCCGGCTTCCACATTCCTTGAAAGAACGGCTGTGCCATGAGCCGTGGACAGCCACAGGAACAAACCTGTGAGCTAACCAGGGACCTCGTGGACAGTGATCCCCATCTTTAGTGGACTTTGGTGTGCAGGTCCCCCAGGAGGGTGGCCCCTCAATGGCTTTCTTTGTTAGAGGACCCGAATGGCCCCCATGTTTTTGCCTCCCCAAGGATTTACCATATGACCTGTAATAGGAGCAGAGGTGCTCCTGGCCCTGATAAGGTGGACAGTGATCCACTTTTCAGTGCTTCTGGTAGTAGCACAGGTGTGCAATGGTCTCTGTGCAGTGGGCCATGGGGCAGTTGCCTCATAATCTTCAATTTACCACTGTGTCTTTTGCCCTTAGTGTTTCTTTGTAATTTTCAGGTCTGATGTAATGGGATATATCGTACGATGAATATTGTAAGGATCTGCCTAGGATGCACTGGGAGGGTAATGTTCATGACACATGTACAATTACTCTTATTTACACTCATGGTGATGATGATGATAGTTTGACAACTACTTTCTTAAAAGAAATGTACTGATTCATGTCATTTTGGTCTGTGATGTTTATACAATACAGTTCATTTTATATAACCTGTTGTGAAGTTTCTTATGTGGCATATTTATGGTGTCACTGGTTTGTATGTGTTGTGCAAAAGCTTTCTACATTGTCTCTGAGATAAGTTTGACTGCTTGGGCCAAGCTACAAGGGAGTGAGCAGGGGTTATCTTAGGTGTGTAGCTCCCTTGCTCCGACTAGAGTGGTGGTTACTGCCTGGCTTAGGTGCCTATCCTAGCCAACCAGAAACCCAATTTCAAGCATACTATGTAAAATCATTCTGTACATTTTGCCTTGAAAACAAAATAACTACTCACACAATTTCAATTTGGTGAAAGAAATCTTTGAGCCACCATGCTTGTGTGTAACTAAACGGATTGCAGAGCTTATTCCAGTTGAGCAGCTAAGGTGTTATTTATCATTTTAATGAGCAAGGACTTCATCTGTGCAGTAACTGATAGTACATGATTCACAGATTTGATTTATGTTGATTTTTCTGTATGCAGATGCTGCTTGGTAGTGTGAAAAATATGAAATGCATCCAGATTTTCTGATTTTTCACAGCTGAAAGTATTGGTGAGAGGAAAGATGAGCAATCAAAAAGCCAAAATGTCTCAACTCTAACAGGCCAAACTCTTGTCTCTATAGCATATTTCATTTTTAATGTTACATCATAATGTCAAATTAAAATGTAAAATATTTGAAAAGAAGAACACATGAAGCACAAAAAAGTAGTGTGTCATATCTGCCAGGCTCTAGTAAAGTAAAAAAAAAATAACCCAACCTGTGGGATAAAGTAAAAAAAAAAAAAACAACCTGTGGGATAAAGGTTGGAATGGGTCACGGGGCAAGTAATATCAGTGGGGTAAAAACAGAGGACCTGATTCATAAACCGCACCTTGTAGTACATTTTGTAGTACTACAAAATGTACTACAAATTGCAAGTTACAAACTACCTGTGCAGTTTTACACCTCTGCATTACCTGAGCTTATGTGTGTGGAGTTCTCACCACATATAATAATACGTTTTAGTTGTAAATATGGAAGAGACACAGAAGAGTTGTTTAAGGAAGTGGCAGACTGATTCCGAAAGGTGGTCAGATTAGTGCGAAGCCAGAGGAGTTTAGAAAGGTTAAAGGAGGAGTTTAGGAAGAGGCAGGGAGGAGTCACTCACCCACACAAGTGTTTGCCAATTGCAATATACAGAGGCTAGAAATATGTATTTTACCCTTTTTTAGTAAGATTCTACTTAGAATTTGTGAATACTAGATGTAGTAAACATACTCCAAAGTGTAAACTTTCTCAAAAGTTCAAGCTAACTTTGTGAATCAAGCCCATAGGGTGCAAGTGGGCATTTTCATGGAGTGCTCAATCACTAAGAAACAAATTTTCCTTCCGGTATGCAGTGGAAGGATACAAAATTTTCATTCAGAACCCTGTGATATGAAAGTGCTTCTGGGCAGGACAAACACAAGAATAGGGAGGGATGTAGGGCATGGCCGAGCCTGCAATGGAGTCAGATGTGTAGTCTGGACCTTCCGGCCAGTGTAACTATAGGCCATAATCCTGATTCTGGGCTGAGCTGCACTTTCATCGGTGAAGCCCTCCCTGCCAGAGCACTCACTGACACAGGGGAGGCCAGCCGGAAGACCCGACGCTAGCTGTCTCAGCGGGTTGGTCGGCCTGTGGAGGGACGAGTGCTGGCATCTCAAAATGGCAGTTATTCTTGATAGCTAGAGCGGCCGTTGAGGGAAGCTCCATCCCGGACAGCTGTGAGGCACCGGCTGTGTGCCTCACAATCTGGGGCCTTGGGCATTTTATGAGGCAATGGCATCCAGATGACCCCTGGAAGTGTGGGTCCTGGAGAAGGAGTGGCAGCGGAAGCAATTTCAGATGCTTGAGCTCTCTTTCCCTGAGACTTCTCCTTCATAAATCGTTGCGGGAGCTACAGGGGCACAGTAGTCTCCCCCCTCCTTGTGTTGAATAACAGCTCACGGAGGGTGGATCGCCCAGTGGAGAGTACAAGACACTCTACAAAAATGACACAAAGACAAGACGGTGGCCGCCTGGAGCCTTTGATGCATCTGCCAAATGTTACACTATACAGGAGACTGTGGGTGGCTCCTTCTTGCCCAGTGGGGGCACCAACACCAAATTAAGGTACTGTTTGGATTGGAGGTGAGAGCAGGGGACCCCTGTTGTGGCATTGGGGTCTGCCGTGACCTACCCCTACTCTAGACATTCTGCCTACAACTTGTGGAGTGAGTGAAGCAGCGTTGGTTCCTGATGTGCTTGGAATTCCTAAGCAACTGAGAGCACCCTTCCTGTGCCTCTGATTCCCCTGGTGGGGGCTCGATAAACGGAGATCATAATGACAGGTGCAATCATGGAAGCTGAGCTTTGTTTAGGGGAAGGCTATGATGGGAACTACTGAAGGTAGGAGCCAAGCTGGGTGGTGTCCCAGGCACATAATTACAGGACATTGGAGCTCTCTGGAGGAACTAAATGCTATGGGACTCTGTGTCAACAGCCTGTTGGCTCCTGTTGTATGATATTTCTCTCCCCACTCATGTCATATGGAGCCAATAAAGGGATTGGTAGGGAACACGACCATGGTCAAACCACAAGGAACCAAGGAAAGAACCTCACAAACGGTGCCTCAAGGGGTTCCCCAGGAGAAAGTGGATGGCTCGGAGACTTTGGCAGTGCACACGGCTCGGATTCTGGAGGTGATAAGACACCAAAACAACTCTGGAAACTCAGATTGCGGCGGTTGCGGGGAAGTGGGGCTCCTCATAGTGAACCAATGGATGCTTGTTGGTCGCATCAAGGAGACTGAAGGTGCATTAGAGACTATGGTGCCACAAGTGAAAGAATTCAACCAGAGGCTCTCAGTCATGGAAAGAATTGGGAACTCTGGCTAGTAAATTTGAAGATGTAGAGGGTAGATTTCATCATCATAATGTGCACCTGGTAAGGGTCCCCAAATAGGCGGAGGGGACATCAATGGAACTCTACATAAAAGACTGACTGATTGGCACAGTTTTGGGGAAGCCCCCTCTAAATTCTTTTCTGTGGAGGGTGCTTGCAGAATCTCGGTGAGCTCTCCAATACACGGGGCAAGTGCTGATCCAATTAACCCCTCTGGTGCAGGTCACGACCAGTCACCGACACTAGGGCGGGGTTAAAAAATCCTCTGGTGCAATGCACCAAAGGATTTATTTTTCTGTACAAAAACCCCTGGAGATACGTGTCCCAACTGCACCTTTGTGACATCCGCGCACCGAGAGGTGTGCTGACATCACTCATGTTTTCCTCACCGAAGGAGAAAGCAGCAGGTAAGGCCGCTTCCTGCTCCAGTGGGGAAAACAGGCCCAAATGGGCCTCCCCACCGTTCGGGAAAGCCTCCTTTGAAAGGGGTTAAAAAAATGTAATTGACAGGGGGTCGCCCGTGGGTGGGGTGACCACCTGTGAGGGCAATTTATTTTTTTAATAGTTGTATGGTTTCCCTGATGGACATAAACCATACAGATATAAAAAAATATATATCTATATACATATATCCATATATATATATATCATCCAAAATACTTCTTAAAAAGAAGATAGTGTCACAGCCACTTACTTGCTACAGTCCCAGTATTCTTTATTCAGGCAGATAAGCACCATGGGAGATAAAACTAAACAAAATTACTCCAACGCGTTTCGGGAGACTCTGCTCCCTTGATCACAGAGGTATTCTGAAACCCTTTTCGCTTTCCATTATAACTAACAATTAATTAATTGTTTTCCCCTTTTCTTCTTTCCAGATGATGTAAATTTAATAAGAAGCAAAAGAGCTATTATATCTTCAGGGTATTGTGGAATCACCCACAAATACATGGCTAAAGATAAGCTGAGTATTTTTATTGAAGTATGAGTATGAGTATAAGTAATAATTGGTTTATAATACTGTGAAATGATTAAGATATAATTTAAATATGTGTGTGTGTATATATATTTAGGTTGAGTATATTAATTTGGAGTATAAGGAAGAGTGAGTAATATGTAGTAATTGTTAGTAAGATTTACTAATTATCAATCTAAATTTTAGTTTAATCTTAGTTACATTGACCATTTAAAGATTTAGGGGGTCATTCCAACCCTGGCGGTCGGTGTTAAAGCTGCGGCCAAACCGCAAACAGGCTGGCGGGAAAAAAAATGGAATTCCGACCCTGGCGGAAACCGCCAACAGCGACCGCCACAACAACACACCGCCCGCCACGGCGGCACAAACAAACAGCGCGGCGGTCACCGCCAACAGACAGGCGGGAGACGGTAGCCCCGCCGATAAAAACACGGCGGAAACAGCCATTTCGAAGGGAAAACGCTCACCTCCATACAGCCCACGAGGAATCAGGACAGCATGGAACCCGAACTCCACATACTCCCAGCGATAGTGTTCCTACTCCTCTACCAGGAGCACGAACGCCGGCGCAGAAGACAACGGTGAGTACTGCACCTACGACACAGGGGAGGGGGAAGGGGAAATTATTACGGGTACACACATACGCGACACCCCCACCCTCACCCTCACCCACTACAACACACACATCAATGCATAGCAACACATCAGAGTGACACCCCACAAACCACCCGGAAGAATGCAAATACAAAAGGAAATGATTCTAAACATTGGAATATATTGTATTACTGCCAAAAAAATATATATACACATCAAAAACTCTTATATACATAAATGTACAAGTCCGAGCATTGTAGCAGGCATTGTTCGTGGACCACTGGGCCCAAATCACATGGGCAAAGCCCACACAGGATACCTGACTCCAACGGAGAGAACACTGCAAGGGCATCAGATAGCAAAACTACAGGCACCTCAGGGGGAAGGGAAGAGGGGGCACCTCAGCCAGATGAGTGCACGACGCCAGATCCACGAGGGGCCTCCATGGTCACTGTTCAATCCTGGGGAGTGCAAAGCCACAATCTCACAAGTCCAGACAGTGGGTGGGCTTCCCACTGTTACATTCTGGGGAGTGCAAAGCCACAGTCTCACAAGTCCAGACAGTGGGTGGGCTGCCCCCTGTTACATCCTGGGGAGTGCAAAGCCACAGTCTCACAAGTCCAGACAGTGGGTGGGCTTCCCACTGTTACATCCCGGGGAGTGCAAAGCCACAGTCTCACAAGTCCAGACAGTGGGTGGGCTGCCCACTGTTCCATCCTGGGGAGTGCAAAGCCACAGTCTCACAAGTGGATAACAGTCTCCACTGGTTCTGGAGGGGGCCTGTTGCCCAGAGTGCTTCGTGCAGCCCTGTCCGACACAGATGTGGGCCAGCCCCTGCCGCTCATGGGCCAGCGGTACTTGAGCTGAAGGGCCCAGTTCAGCGGTGCTTGAGACGGCGGTGCCCAGCGCAGCGGTACTTGAGACGGCGGTGCCCAGTGCAGTGGTACTTGAGATGAAGGGCCCAGTTCAGCGATGCTTGAGATCAAGGGCCCAGTTCAGCGGTGCTTGAGACGGCGGTGCCCAGTTCAGCGGTACTTGAGACGGCGGTGCCCAGTGCAGCGGTATTTGAGATGAAGGGCCCAGTTCAGTGGGACTTGAGATGAAGGGCCCAGTTCAGCGGTGCTTGAGACGGCGGTGCCCAGTGCAGCGATACTTGAGATGAAGGGCCCAGTTCAGCGGTGCTTGAGACGGCGGTGCCCAGTGCAGCGGGACTTGAGATGAAGGGCCCAGTTCAGCGGTACTTGAGACGGCGGTGCCCAGTGCAGCGGTACTTGAGATGAAGGGCCCAGTTCAGCGGTGCTTGAGACGGCGGTGCCCAGTTCAGCGGGACTTGAGATGAAGAGCCCAGTTCAGCGGTGCTTGAGACGGCGGTGCCCAGTTCAGCGGTGCTTGAGATGAAGGGCCCAGTTCAGCGGTGCTTGAGATGAAGGGACCAGTTTAGCGGTGCTTGAGATGAAAGGCCCAGTTCAGCGGTGCTTGAGACGGCGGTGCCCAGTTCAGCGGTACTTGAGATAAAGGGCACAGTTCAGCGGTGCTTGAGACGGCGGTGCCCAGTTCAGCGGTACTTGAGATGAAGGGCCCAGTTCAGCGGTGCTTGAGACGGCGGTGCCCAGTTCAGCGGTACTTGAGATGAAGGGTCCAGTTCAGCGGATCCGGCCATGGCGGGGAGGTCATTTGCCACCTGTCCTGTGGCTGGCGGGGCCCTCCTGCCCATCTGTCCTGTGGCTGGCGGGGCCCTCCTGGGCTGCAGTGCCGGGCCTATTGGTGGCCTCCTGCCCACCTGGGATGGGGCTGGCGGGGCCCTCCTGGCCAGCTGGGCTGATGGCGGTGTTGTCGGGCGTGCTGCCCTTCCCAGCCTTCCCTGATCGCCTGTGGCCCTGCCCCACCTTGGGCGGTGTGCCAGCTGTCTCCACACTTCCTGCCGGAGCCATGGTATGGGTTTTAGTCCCTGGTGTTTTCACCCTCTCGCGCCGGCCACTACCTATCTTGGGATGTTTCTCCGGGGGTGGGCTGCCCGTGCCTTGGCTTCGTACCGCACTGGCTGCCCTGGAGGGTGGGGCACTCCACAGTCCATGGCAGACTGTGATGACAGGGGCCGGTTTTGTCGTGGCTGAGGTGCTGACTGTAGTCCTATGACATGGACGGGGTGGGGGAGTTGGTGGAAAGAGGTTAAGTTTGGACAGGAAAAGCTTTTTAGGAGCAGTGGGACAGGTAGGTGTAGTGGGTATGGGAGTGGAGGAAGAGGTTGTGGTTGTAGGAGTTTTAAGTCTGGTGTCTTTGGGTGCAGGTGCTTGGGCTGGAGGCTGTTGTGAGGTGGATGGCTGTTGGGTGGGTGGGTAGAACTTCGACTAAACTCAGTATTCACTACATCGAAGTACAGCATAGCCCGGATGATATGTGGTGGGTTGTACTACAGACATGCCCACAGAGAGGAGCAGAGTCTCTTTTTGAATTAGAACAATGCTGGGTATTTAAACTTGGGACCCACCGTAAGGGCTTAAACGATGATATCCCCTGGATTAATTTCTCCCTTTGACATAGTACCAGTATTGCTATACTAACATGGTGGTCTTCCAGACATAAGAGTGGTGATGTCACGACTTGATCTGACACTCACCGAAGAATACATTGGATATTTATTAATCAGTTTCCAGCAAAAAGTGTTATAACTAGCCCTGAGATAACCTGACCCCACATTTACCCTAAAACATAATGACCGTACACAAATCATATCGCATTGATGACCAGTACCACATGACTTACATGTAGGAACATCCAGGACTGGATCTGTCAGTTCTGCCTTACCACACCACGGAAATAGACTACTTTTTGCAATCCTGCATTTTGCATCAAATTACTTAAATGGCCTTTTTCTGCCATCTATAGGATGACTTGTACCAGTAGTAACTGAAATGTATAAATTCCATCATGGCCGCCGTGTTGTGAGCCGGCATAACAATATGAGTCCATCGTTTATTTTTACTAATTATTAGCGCATTGCTTGGGATTCGTGGCCGTTGCTTAGCAACGCGCGATTGAGTCGGCACCAACGACTTCCGGATTCGGCATTATTTTTTCTCCCGCGTTCGCGTTTCCCTTGTCATTTCGGGAGCGCGACCAAGGGTAGGTGGAAGTGCCGTCTGCCAGTCCCCACCAAGTAAGTGTTCCGTGTGTCAGTTGACACATGTGTATAACGGTCAGTGAGATCTCTGAATGTCGGCTTTACCGAGGTGTTGTTTATCACACTCGGCAGGACATGCAATATTAAGAATTTTGTGTACTAACTTTCACCTTCGCTAGTAACAAGACAACTTATAATGGTAATTTTGATTGTTAGAGATAATGAATTCACTGGATAGGCTTCTCCCCGAAGTAGGTAAATTTTTTATTCTACTATTAGGGACACTACTACCATTAATATGCCCGCAAAATTAATTTTCATGATAATTGTCCCGCAGTCTATCATTGTTGGTTTCAGTTGAGACTCTTATAAAATAATGATGAGAGAGCATGTAACAAAGGGAAACGACTCTCTTATATTGTGTTTCTTTAAATGTTGGCAAATTACTTTTGACTTGTCTTTGCTTTCCTGAAAGGTGATGAAGTGCGATTTTGTGACACTCATATCTGTTCTTTGATTATATATTTTCTCATATGATTAGTAGTGTGTTATGTGGACCTGGCCTATGGTCCGCGTGATCCCATGAAGCCCGGTCTCAATTTGGGAGGGTAAGCACAATTGTTTTGTTTTATTGGCATGGGTGTGTTACCACTATCACCGTGTGCCACACAGCTTGATGTACATTTAACTAAATCTAACTAAATCTACATTTACCTGAGCATTAATTTACGTCGTGATATTTCTCATACATTTCCAGGGTTACGAATAGGAACGACATACTGGGTCATAATGGACTCATGTAAGTGACTGACGATACTAAACCTTTCTTGTGACTGTCAGTTGTTACAGGCAAGAGCCAATTGAGTTTGTAGTTGGAGAAGCGTTATTTTTTCACTAGGTCCTGAAGAAGCGTCATTGGATCCTTATGGACCACACAGACGCGAAACATGTCGAACCGATCTTGAGGTGGGTCTTGTAGTTTCTTGACCACCCTGTTATGTGCGATACAGTTAGAGAGTGGTCGAACATTACTTCGATCTCACTCTCCTGGTATTTGTTTTAACCTTGGCCTGTACCCCGCATAAATAAAGATAGTTCTTAGTGAGGGTCACTGAGCCAATTTTATCCCTTCTTTTCTTTTTGCACTCTCCTCCTTCCCTCTCTCCCTACTCACTTGCGGGATAGTGTGGCATCATCGAAAAGAACTCCGGCAAAGAGCCCCCCGAAGGGTGGTGCCCGTCAGACATTGCAGCGACGGTCTGACGAGGAGCGTGTTCGATGATGAAGCATGACACCCACTCGGGTGTGTGAGGACTCTTGCTCCTACTAAATAGGACCCCCTAGTACTCACCCTGTTCTCTTCTTGCTCTTTAGGAACAGTGTATTACATTATTAGTAACTGTCATTGGAGGGTATACACTGGACCTTTAATCCTCCGAATCCCCTTATTATTTTTTGATTACTTTCTACTGCGTCACACATACCTAGGCCTTGCATCAACACTCATACAAACCATTCAATGGATTGAGAATCGTGTTATGTGCAAGCTGTGGTTACGTACCTGTGGGTTGATTGACTCTGTGCTTGCTGTTGTCGGTCATAGGCACCGTCCGCTGGGACATGCAAGGAGATGGCGGAATCTTCCTGTGTACAGACCGCTGGTGGACCTGTCGACAATGGAGGAAAGACATGTCATACTGAAATACAGGCTTGACCGAGCCACTATTCATGAACTGTGTGCCCAGCTGGAGCCAGACCTGATGTCACCAATCCGCCAACCCACTGGGATCCCCCCTCAAGTGCAGGTGCTGTCAGTGCTCCATTTCTTTGCAAGTGGGTCATTTCAAACAACAGTGGCCATAGCATCAGGGATGTCCCAGCCTATGTTTTCCAAGGTGTTGTCCAGAGTGTTGTCTGCCCTGCTGAAACACATGCACAGCTACATCGTTTTCCCTGAGGTGGGGGATTTGTCTACAGTGAAGGGTGATTCTATGCCCTTGGACATATCCTCAACATCATAGGTGCCATTGATGGGACCCATGTGGCTTTGGTTCCCCCACAGAGGAGTGAACAGGTGTACAGAAACAGGAAGAGTTATCATTCGATGAATGTACAGATGGTGTGTTTGGCAGACCAGTACATCTCCCATGTTAATGCCAAGTTCCCTGGCTCAGTGCATGACGCGTACATCATGCAGAATAGCAGCATCCCTTACGTGATGGGACAACTCCAGAGGCAACGTGTGTGGCTAATTGGTGACTCTGGTTACCCCAACCTGTCATGGCTATTGACTCCAGTGAGGAATCCCAGGACAAGGGCAGAGGAACGCTACAATGAGGCCCATGGGCGAACTAGGAGGGTGATCTAGAGGACCTTCGGCCTCCTGAAGGCCAGGTTCTGCTGCCTCCATATGACAGGTGGATCCCTATTCTACTCACCAAAGGTGTGCCAGATCACCGTGGCCTGCTGTATGCTTCACAACCTGGCTTTGCGACGACAGGTGCCTTTTCTGCAGGAGGATGGTCCAGATGGTGGTGTTGTAGCAGATGTGGAGCCTGTGGAGAGTGAAGACGAGGAAGCCGAAGAAGACGACATAGACAACAGGAACACAGTAATACAGCAGTATTTTCAATGACACACAGGTAAGAATCCACACCGGCATATTAGATATACTTAAACACTACTACCTCTCCACTGTCTGGCCTTTTCCCCCAGTGTATGGTAACTGAGTTGTGACTTTCCCTTCCGATTTCAGAGATGTGGGCCCCACTGCGTGACATCTGCTTTGTTTCCCCATGGACTACAGCTGTATGACAGTGGTATGTTGGCATCACAATGTAAATAAGCATTTTGGCACGGTAATGTCTAATACATTTGTACAAAATCACAGCCAGACTCCTGATTGTTTTGTGCAATAACTGTGTTTATTACAGTGCTCTATATTGGTGGGTTGTTGCAAATCGGTGAGGGGTGATGGTGGAGGATTGTCCATGGCAGAGTCCAGACTATTTGTATCACAGGTGCATTGTCCAAATGGCTGTGGAAAGTGGAGCAGGGGCAGTTTAAGGATGGACAGGGTGACAATGTGGGACAGTGGGATGACAATCAGGGAGGTATCCTTTCCTGGCGGGGTCTTGGCATCTTACTCTGTCTTCTTCCTGGATCTCAGGGCCCGCTTGCGGGGTGGTTCTCCTTCTGCAGGGGGTGGGGTGCTGGTGGCCTGTTGGTCCTGTGGCGGGGCCTCCTGTCCAATAGCGCCGGCAGAGGTGGTAGGCAGTTCTTGGTCCATGCTAGTGTCAGGGGCCCTTTGTGGTGCCACAGTGTCCTGCAATGTGGTGACTACCTGATTCAGAGCCCCTACAATGGTGCCCAGGGCGGAACTGATGGTTCGTAGTTCCTCCCTGAACCCCAAATACTGTTCCTCCTGCAGGAGCTGGATCTCCTGAAACCTGGCCAGGACCGTCGCCATCGTCTCCTGGGAATGATGGTAGGCTCCCATGATGCAGGAGAGGGCCTCGTGGAGAGTGGGTTCCCTGGGCCTGTCCCCCCCCTGTCGCACAGCAGCCCTACCAGTTCCCCTATTTCCCTGGGCCTCTGTCCCCTGGACCGTGTGCCCACTACCACTGCCCCCAGGTCCCTGTTGTTGTTGGGGTGGTGGGTTAACCTGGCTGCCCTGTAGTGGTGGACACACCGCTGATTGACGTTTCCTGGGAACAGAGGGATGGGCCCGCTGGGTGGGTGCTGTGCTGGTGTTCCCAGAGGGGGGAAGGTCTGCTGTGGCCTGTGGCTGTCTGAGGGGAACCGACTGTCCCGAGGTCCCCGATGGGCCGGGCTAGATCTAGATCCAGGTCGACAGAGGTGCTGTCATCACTGTGGGCCTCTTCTGGGGGTGGAGTGGACATTTGTGGACCCTCCTGCGCGGTGACGTGGTGTTCGGGTCCTGCAGGGGTATAAATGGATGGTTATTGCATCTGTGTGTGCCATAGCGTGCAATGGGTGGGTGCCCGTGTACCCCAGTGCTGGCATTCCTGTGTGGGGGCTTTTGTGACGGTGGTTTGGGGGGGGATGGGGATGGGAATGCTTTGGTGATGGGTGTCCATGATTTGTGGTCGCATGCAGGGCTTGGGGTTGGGATGGGTGGGTTGTGATGGTGAGACATTTGCAAGGAGTAAGTGTGATGGGGGTGAGGGTGAGGGTGGGGGTATGGGTTGGCATGCTGGTGGGGTGTGGGGGATGAAGTAGTGAAGATGAGACTTACCAGAGTCCATTCCTCCAGATACTCCTGCGAGGCCCTCAGGATGCAGGATCGCCAAGACCTTCTCCTCCCATGTTGTAAATTCTGGGGGAGGAGGTGGGGGTCCGCCGCCAGTCCGCTGCACCGCAATGTTGTGCCTGGATACCATTGAACGCACCTTCCCCCGTAGGTCGTTCCACCGCTACCCGATGTCGTCCCTATTTCTTGGGTGCTGTCCCGCAGCGTTGACCCTGTCGACTATTTTGCTCCATAGCTCCTTCTTTCTGGCAATGGTAGTGTGCTGCACCTGTGTCCCGAAGAGCTGTGGCTCTACCCGTACAATTTCCTCCACCATGACCCTGAGTTCATCCTCAGAAAACCTGGGGTGTCTTTGCGGTGCCATGGAGTGGTGTGGGTGATGTGTGGGGTGGATTGTGTGGTGCTAAGTGTGGTGATGTGTAGGGGGAGGAGCCAAGATGGCGACCGGGAAGGACGCTTGATTAAGCGCTCCTCTCGGGCTCGCCACGTAAATATTTGCGGGGCGCTTCTGGGGCGCCGCTGTCACATCCCTGTGGCGGGATCCGCTGCTGGGACCGCTCTCCCCTCGCTGACGGCTCCAAGCGTGATCGAGCGGCCGGGCGGCCGGGCGGAGGGGCTGCCGCGGATCGGAGCGGGAGCTGTGGCCGCCATTTTGCCGGCTGTATCGGGCTGGACGCGGCCTTGAGGACTGGAAGAGAGGTGGGTGCGCGGAAGTGGGAGCGGCCCACCTCGCGAGGGCGATAAGCCCATATTTTGCTTCAGTTCCGCCCTGGGTGCCCCCCCCCTCCTTGTCCGCCTATCGGCCGCCGGAGTTTCCCCTCCCCCCCAACCAGGCGTGGGGAGCTCCGAGGAGCAGCGGTGAATTAACGGCGAGGACTGCAGGGGCCCCAGGTGGATGCCCCCGCCGAGGCTGGAGACGAGTGGAGAGACGCGCCTCCCCCTCTGCAAAAGGCCCTGTGGGACCACAACAACAGGCCAGGGGTGAATTTGTTTCATGAGCGGGTCGGGACCCGCTCCCTGGACCCCCCAGCTGCTACGCCTGGTCGTGGGCCCTTCGGGCGGCTGTGAGCTCGGCCACAGCAGACGCGCCCTCTCCTGGAGGCCGCTGGCGCCGTCTCCCCTTGGGGTTGGTGACGAATCCTGTCGTGGGCCACTGGGGGTGCCTCCCTATCTCATGACTGAAGGCGTGGAGCGCCCATCCCGGAAATCGTCTCTGGACCTGCAGCTGGATATCGAAGCCACCACAGACGTGGTTCGCGCAGGGTCGATCAGGATCAAGCTAAGCCATATCCTCTGTTAAATGGCGCCGACCTGCACCGCAGGGTGGAACAGTGCTTAAAGAACTGTGCGAGCCCGTAACACACTAAGCGAACACACTTGGGAATACCACTCCTCTACTTCACACCGAAAGAGGACCTAGAGCCTGGTGCTGGCTGCCGACCAGGGGCTCGAGACACGCGTGTGGACCCAGCGACGGGGGGTACTACACCGCCTGAATAAGATCGCATTTAGAGGACCACCAGCAGGGCCGAAACCTCAAAAACTGAAATCTGCACTGGCGTGGCCCCGTGGGGACATATATGCCCTCCTCGCTTGCAGGGCCCAGAGAAAGTAGGTGAGCGCGTGATTCTAGGAGGAATCAGGCCGCAACAGATAAGTCAAAATGGCCGGAAGGCCCAAATTAGCTAAAAACCAGGATCGGAACACGCTAGGCCAGGCACCCGGAGATCAGCAGCATACGCCCTCTCTGCAGTCGTTGGAGTCCACACTCATGTCACATTCCTCGCAATTCGAGAAAGTACTACAAGCAATCATGGACACTAAAACCTCACTGGAGACCAGGATAGACACGGTATCGCAAGACCTGAACATTCTCAGAGTAGACCATGGCAAACTATCTGATAAAGTGAAGACAACGGAGGCGGTGCTAAGTGAACTGGCCCCCACGGTAGCGGATAACCAAAAACAAATTCTCCGTCTAGATGCAGAAGTAAAGTCACTGCTGAGAAGAGCAGAGGAGGCGGAGGGCAGATCCTGTCGCAACAACATACAGTTTCTTGGTTTTCCTGAAAAATCACTGGATCAAAGCTCAGAGCTCCTGCTGGAACACTGGCTAATTAAAGAGGTCCTGAATGGAACCCCATCCAAATTCTTCTCAGTGGAAAGAGCATATATAATCCCTGGATGCCCCCCGGCACCGGGCCAACCTCCGAGACCGCTGATAGCTAGGTTTCTAAACTTCAGGGACCGGGATACGATACTCCAACAGTTCCGCAGCAAAGGCCCATACAGGACTCGACTGTTTACGCTTATCCAGACTTCACTCAGGAAGTGCAAAGGCAACGCGACTCCTTCACCCAAGTTAAACAACGCCTCCGGGAATATGACATAAAATACGCATTAATGTTCCACGCTAAATTACGTGTAACAACAGATGAGCGCATCCATGTGTTCACCTCACCGGACGATGCCTGGACGTGGATGCATGCCAAAGGCATCGCCCAACCCCGCGAGGCAGTCGGTACCGACGAGAACTGGTCAACGACGAAACCTAGGAAACGATCCAAGAGGCACGCCAGGTGTCAACCTACGGTGGAACAGGCTGCAGAGGAGAGAGCCAGGGCCCTTAAAGAAACCCCCCTACTAACTCAGAATTCCTTTGAGACGCTCAGGACCCAGCCAGTGGAGGGCTCGGAATCTGACTCGGTCAGCTCGGACTCTACATTAACGGAGGCATTGAGGGGCCCGGAGTTCATCCCCAGGTCTGCAGACACACTCTGAACAAACACTACTGAACTATCCCCCCAAGGGGGACCAACCGCCACAGCCGGAGTACAGAACTGAACTTTGCGACTTCCTCCTGAAGTGGGTGGTCACATCACCTGAACTTATGTATCCTTGCACGTTTGATCCTGAAGATAACTCCTTTATTCATATTGTGCGCGGCTGGCGGCGTGGGGCGGGGGAGGGGGCGGATGGCTGTGCCCTGGGAGTGCCCCAAGCCAATTGCGGACCGTGTCTGCAGAAGGATGCGAGCCCTTAAAATGAGCCGCATCCAGATAGTATTATTGCTCCCGCAGATATCCATACGGATACACCTTAGCACGCACCTAAAATGGGTGTGTAGCCTGTTGCAAGTTCACAGTTCGGGTTGGGATCCAGTTGGGGAGGGAAAGAGGGTAACTATTAGTTTGTGCACTACCGGTCTGCTCACAACACTGGATAAGTGCCCGGAGGTGAGGGGCCCGCCCATGGGGGCGTCGGGGGCGGAGGAGACCCAATGGGCCTTCCCGGGATCCGGGGAGCAAGACATGCACTCACAAATTGAATATGGCCCAATCCACAACCCATAGCACATACAAATATGACATAGTCACTTGGAACGTCAGGGGACTGGGGACTCCGGGCAAAAGGTCCAGGGTACACGCACGACTCAAACGCCATGGCACACATATTGCAATACTACAAGAGACTCACCTGCGGGACTCAGACCTGCAGGATCTACGTAGTAAATGGGGAGGTCAGATTGTGGGCACATCCTATTCAACCTTCGCGAGGGGGGTACTCATATGGATAGCAGGGAATGTCCCTTTTATCCAAACATCACACAAGATAGATCACGAGGGCAGGTATGTGGTAGTGGAGGGTAAGCTGGACGGCAAACAATTGTCAATTATAGGGGTATACGCTCCCAATAGCGCACTGCCTGAGTTCCTGAGCACACTCACTCCAGCGTTATTAACGAACCCCGAAACACCCGCCATATGGGAGGTGACTTCAATTGCACGCCAGATCCAGCATTGGACAGGTCAAATCCCCCCACATATTCAACAGTCATCAGACACCTCAGCCGCCCATTATCGACATGGGCTAGTAACATGAGCCTTCATGACATATGGCGCATGAAACACCCACGACATAGGGAATATTCATTTTATTCAGCACCACATAAGGTACACACCAGGATAGACTTGATGTGGGGCACCCAGGAGATCTGCACATGGACCAGTAGAATAGAATACCTAGCCAAGACACTATCAGATCACTCACCGCTTAAAATAGTTTTGGACTGGGGCAGGAAGCGCCAGGCTATCCCAACGTGGAGGCTACAAGCGGAAGCCTTACACGACCCTGCATTCACAGACTCACTGAGAACAGCGCTGAAACAGTATTGGGAATTAAACACCGGCACCACAAAACTAAGAGCAATGGAGTGGGACGCACACAAAGTGGTGATCCGTGGACATAGTATTTCCACTACATGGGGGGTGAGGCGCACACTCCATGCAGAGGTTAGCAAGCTGGAGAAGAAACTAAGAGCACTAGAAAACGCAGTTGCCCGCAATGAAACGCCATACACGGCCCTGAAGGAAACGCGCACGGAACATGCAAAAGCTGATGCTCCATTACGCCTTCATGATCACAAACACCACGTGGCTAGGCTACAGTGGGAAGGCTACAGATCTGGTAGGCTGCTCGCATGGCTGCTGCGGGAGGACCAGCGGTGCCCTCCAATCGGGGCGATAGGAACAGGCGCAGGCGCAATAGCTACCACGCAGGTAAAAATAAATGATGCGTTTAGGGAATATTATACACAATTATACACCAAAAGCACATCATGTACCATCCAACAACTTGAGTCCTTTTTTAGCAGATTCTCCCCTGCCCCAACTAATGCACGTCGACAGAGAGACACTAGAAGCCCCCATCACATTAGGGGAACTTAATAAGGCTCTCGAACAACTACCTAGGAATAAAGCCCCAGGGACAGATGGCCTGCCATCAGAATACTACTCCACTTTCGCGACACACCTTAACACACATCTCCTAAAAACGTTAGAAGAAGAAGGGACCAATGGTATCCTGCCCCCCTCAATGAGAGAGGCAATGATAGTGGTCCTTCCAAAGCAGGGGCGTGACCCCACTGACGTCAGGTCTTACAGACCTCTCTCACTGTTGAACCTAGACTGTAAGATACTTGGCAAAATCCTGGCTAACAGACTAGCTCCCTACATGCATATCCTGGTACACGATAACCAGAATGGATTCATCCCGAAACGTAACACCTTCCTAAATATTCAGAGGCTGCTCAATGTGATGGGTGACACCCCCCGACTGCACTCGAGGAGGTGGTGATATCGCTCGACATAGAAAAGGCGTTTGATACATTAGAATGGGACTTCCTGTTTGCAACTATGCATGGGTACGCATTCTGTACACTGCCCCACAGGCTTGGGTGAAGACGGGAGGAGTAATATCAGAAAGCTTTCCGATTAGCAGGGGAACAAGACAGGGCTGCCCCTCTCCCCCCTCCTATTTGCCTTAGCGATGGAACCACTAGCTGCACGCGTCCGTGCCAAAAAAGAAGAATGGGGGGTGTCAAGCAACGGCACTCTCCACTCCATATCATTATACGCAGATGATGCCCTGATATACATACGCAGAGTGGAGGAGTCGCTGCCCCCAGTGATGTCGCTGCTGTCTGAGTTCGGAAGGGTATCTGTTCTAATAGTTACTTGGGGGAAATCCTGCATATTCCCACTAACCAGCTGGCCTCCTGCGAGGCAAGAAAGTGCCCCACCAGGCCACCTAAAATGGTGCTTCGACACATTTAAATACCTAGGGGCATATTTATACTCCGTTTGCGCCGAATTTGCGTCGTTTTTTTCGACGCAAATTCGACGCAAAACTAACTCCATATTTATACTTTGGCGTTAGACGCATCTAGCGCCAAAGTTCATAGAGTTAGCGTCATTTTTTTGCGTGAACACCTTCCTTGCGTTAATGAGATGCAAGGTAGGCGTTCCCGTCTTAAAAAATGACTCCCAGGCATGTGCGTGGTATTTATACTCCCGGGCAAAAATCACGCCCGGGAGTGGGCGGGGCAAAAACCCCGCATTTGCGCCTCTTTTTAACGCCTGGGTCAGGGCAGGCGTTAAGGGACCTGTGGGCTCAGAATGAGCCCAGAGGTGCCCTCCCCTGCCCCCAGGGACACCCCCTGCCACCCTTGCCCACCCCAGGAGGACACCCAAGGATGGAGGGACGCATCCCAGGGAAGAAAAGGTAAGTTGTGGTAAGTATTTTTTTTTATTTTTTTTTGTGGCATAGGGGTGCCTGATTTGTGCCCCCCTACATGCCACTATGCCCAATGACCATGCCCAGGGGACAGAAGTCACCTGGGCATGGCCATTGGGCAAGGGGGCATGACTCCTGTCTTTGCTAAGACAGGAGTCATGTTAATGGCGTCTGGGCGCCCAAAAAAAATGGCGCAAATCGGGTTAAGACGTTTTTTTTGCCTCAGCCTGACTTGCCCCGTTTTGGGACGCCCAAACGCCATTTTTCCCTACGCCGACGCTGCCTGGTGTACGTCGTTTTTTTTCACGCACACCAGGCAGCGCCGGTCGGCTAACGCCGGCTACCGCCATTCAATAAATACGGCGCCCGCATGGCGCTTCAGAATGGCGTTAGCCGGCGCTAATTTATTTGGCGCAAAACTGCGTTAGCGCAGTTTTGCGTCAAAAAGTATAAATATGGGCCCTAGGGATCAACGTATACCACAGGGCGGAAGATCTAAGGGATGGAAATCTGGGGAAAGTGGTGTCCTCTGTTAAGAGTTCAATACGCTTCTGGAATAAATTACCACTCTCACCACTGGGTAAAGTAGATATAGCAAACATGCTGATATTACCTAGACTGTTGTATTATTTTGCGGCCCTACCAATCATTATCCCCAAAAGCTTTTTCGTCGGCTTGAACTCCATTCTGCTACAACTGGTGTGGGGCGAGGGCAGAAGGCGGGTTGCACTTACCACGCTGCATCATCCGGTAGCAATGGGTGGACTGGGCGCCCCAAACTTTGAGCTCTATTCTGCGGCCACACAGCTGCAGTGGATCTTAAATTGGCTCCATAGACCTAGCTCGGCAGAAACTATATGGTTGCAGTCCCGACTCCAAGGCGCTCCCATACTAGTTTGGTTGTTGGATAAGCAGACTAAAATCACATGCACAAACCCGTTGATGATAGTGGCACACACATATTGGAAGAAGTATATCCAAAAGGGATTAAAAAAACTACCCTACTCACCACTCCTCCCGCTGGATCGGCTCCCCGGGTGGGTGGAAGCCGGCTCATATTCACCTACAACTTGGTTAGACGCGGGTATAAGTGCAGTAGGAGACTGTTTCGAGGAAGGGAAATTAATGACCTTCGAAGCTATACAGGCCCTTACAGAGATCAATCCGGGGCAATTCTTGGCATATCACGCGATATGCCATGCAATCAGGAAAACGTGGGCATCTGGCGACGTAGAGCCTGATATCTCAGTCACCCTGCACCACATGCTGAACTGGGTCCCCCAAGGAAAAGCAGTCTCAAACCTTTATAAACTTCTGAACAGACCCCCGGAAGATAACCTGCAGAAAGCTAGGGAGAGGTGGAACATCGTATTGCCCATTCCGATCTCAGGGACAGATTGGCCAAAAGCTCTGTGCCACACACGTGAGGTTTCAAGAAACCCCAGATTCCGATATACACAGTTCAATTATCTACATCAGACATACCTGGCGCCGGCCAGGATTAAACGCATGTTCCCCGGGTCCGACCCAGCCTGTCCCAGATGTAAAACACCAGCAGCACAGTTCTATCACATGGTCTGGGAGTGCCCGCGGTAACGGGGGGAATGGGAAGGGGTGGTCACAGCCTTAGCGGAAATCACGGGGCTCAACCTGGACACGAATCCCAAATCCTGTCTACTCGGATTAACGACAAGGACGAAAAGAAATAAACACTTGCACAGGTTTGTAGATCTAGCGTATGTAATGTACAAAAGATTGATAGCAATGAACTGGAAGGCTCGCAACGCGCCTGACTTAAAAGTCTGGCTTTCTCTCACGCTATGTTGGGCTCGAGCTGAGCATCAGGTATTAACAAATTTAGCTCGTAGGGGACTGCGACAGGCGGGCTGCGAGGCCTGGGGCGTCTTAGTGTCTAGGCTAGAAGCCAAAAATGATGAAAGACCCCCTGAATCCCAGACAGCTGCATCCACCTGGAAGGCCGCGGGCCCCGCCCCCGGCAGAAAGGCAATACTACACTTGGGGACGCATACATATCCATCATCAATGCCTCGCCAACACTGATAGCTTAGCAGCCCCCCCCATGCATGCATGCCACAGCACCAAAAGGCCTGCATACTCAACCAATAGCCATATCCCTCCAACTTGCCCCCCCCCTGCTTCCTCTACCCCCCGTCCTCACCCGTGTGGTCACGAGGGCCCCTGTCACCAGTGGCAATAGAACCACATTGCAACTGAACGCTTCGCCCTACGTGGCGCCAGCCTCAGCAGTGATGGGTAGAGTTAGCGGACCGGGAAGTGCACACAAGTTCTTAGAAGTTTGTTATATATATTGACCTTAATATGGGAGAGCCAGACGACAGACTGTAACCAATGACAAATTGCTATCAATGACTTTGTGTGCCAGAAAATGTATGGCTTTCGTTTTGAAAAATCAATAAAAACATGTAAAAAAAAAAAAAAAAGTGTGGTGATGTGTATTGGTGTGTTGTGTGAAGTGCGTGGTAATATTGCTGGGTGAATGTAATATGCGCGTCTGGGTGCTCGGTTCTCTATTTCTCTGTGAGTGGTCCCGATTCTCTAGGAGTGGAGGTTTGTGGGTGATGTGGGTGTGTGTTTTATATTTAATTGGGTGTGTGGGAGTGGTGTGTGTATGTGTATCAGGTGTGTGTGTTTCGAATTGTCCAATGTGGCTGTGGTTTGTAAGTGTGCGTGGATTCGTGTGTCGTGATAGTGTGGGCGTATTTCTGTTGGCGTGACGGTGGAGGTTTGGTCATCGCCAGTTTCTCGCTGGCCTTTGGTGTGGTGGACTTTTGTGGATGTCTGTATTTTGGCGGTTTGCCTGTTGTGGGTCAGAATGACCGTGGCGGTTTACCGCGGCCGCGGCGGTATGTTGGCGGTCTTCTGACAGCGGTAATCGGCTTTTACTGCCAGGGTTGGAATGACCCCCTTAGTGTTAAAATGGCTGCCACTGGTTTCAGATAGTAATAGTAGTCCACTCTTTATGTCTATTTTTGTTAGTTATAATGGAAAGTGAAAAGGGTTTCAGAATACCTCTGTGATCAAGGGAGCAGAGTCTCTCGAAACGCGTTGGAGTAATTTTGTTAAGTTTTGTCTCCCATGGTGCTTATCTGCCCGAATAAAGAATACTGGGACTGTAGCAAGTAAGTGGCTGCGACACTATCTTCTTTTTAAGAAGTATTTTGGATGATATATAGGGGTTCGTGAGCCTGTCACAGCCTGCCGTGCTGGATGCCGACCTACACAAAAATTTAAATTATTAACATATATATATATATATACATATATATATATATATATATATATATATATATATATAAATATATATAGATGCATATATATATATATATAGAGAGAGAGAGAGAAATAGATATGTAGATATGTTTATAAATATGTATAGCTATGTGTGTATTGATCACTTTTGTCAATGCATGTGTGGTTTCCCTGTGGGCTGCGATTGGCCCTCAGGAAAACCACACCCACATATAAAAGTGATCTCTTACATGTAGATATATATATATATATATGTATATATATATATACTTACCACCAGTTCTCTTGAGGTAGCAGCTTGCGTCTTCAGAGCAATGCACATACTTCAAGTGACGCGTTTCAAATGTAGCTTTTAGGCAGCAATAAAAAAGTCAAGTAACTCTTGTGATTAGGTTTCTGCTACAAAAGGATCTGACTTTTGTCTTGTGTCAGTTGTGATGCCATAAAGTAGCACAGAAGGTTTATATGCTGACCTCAAAGATCAAGTATGTATTTTATGTAAATAACTAAGTGGATTAGTAAAGTCATCCATCACCTGCGCTATAATACAAATGAAATGATTGTGTGAGGGGGCTATGGAGAGATGAAGGGCACTTTTGCTGGGTGGTAGTGAGGGACTCTGAGGAGGAGGTCATGGGAGTGGGCGCACCAATAATAATTGTTGGACTGGGCGCTAGAGGTGCTAAAGACTGTGACGATTGATATGTGACAAGGTGAAGTAACAGTGTGTCTTTTTTGTTTTTTTGAGTGTCTTGAGAGAATGTGCTGATTGTGGGAAGAAGCAAAGGCAAGGTGACTGACCTTTACTGTTGAACGCATCTCACACACACCCACCGGCAATTTTGTGACTATCTACGTAGGCTAGTGTTTTAGAGCAACAGTTTAGCCAGTAGCAGAGATGGCCTCTTGTTGGATGACTGCTGCTCAAGCCCTAACTCAGGTTATAGAGGACAGCTCTGACATAGGATCAGAGACTGAGAGAGCAGATACTGAGACAGCATCTGAGGGATAGGACAATGGCGCAAACTCTGAGAGTGATTTTTCCGACAACTCCTCTTCCAGTGATTCTGAGGGAGGTGATGAGGACAGTCCTGCCGTCCCTTCGGAAGCACAGTCTGTGCAGCGGAACAATAGTGGGTTAGCCCAACCCAGAGAGCAGGTGCATGTGGCTGCAGTCACAGAGAGAGTGCTCTCTTGGGAGCTCCCCAATTTAGTTCAGCCCCAAATTCTACCGCCAAAGTTGTATCCTGGAGACATCAAAATGATCTATCACAAAACAACCTGGTTTTGTAAGGCAGGCACCTGCGTCTTTGGTCCTGGGCTCGGCGGCCATACAGGGAAACCTACCAAACCCAGACATTTCTGGAAACTAGACACCCAGGGGAGTCCACAGAAGTGTGACTTGTGTGGATTCTCCAAACATTTTGTACTCCCTGCAAAGGTGAAATGTTGAATAAACTATTTTCTCTTGTATTTCAGTCACACAAACTACAGGAATATGCTGGGATCCACAAAATTCCTACAACCCCCATTGTTTCCCCACCTGTCCTAATAAAAATGCCACCCCACTTGAGTGCCTGCGTCAGGAATGGATCACCCCAGTATCAACAGTTTCCCTCATGTAAGGACTAACATTGTGTGATCCATTCCTGATATGGGCACTAGGCCTACCTACACAAGTGAGGTACCATTTTTATCGGGAGACTTGGGGGAATGCTGGGTGGAAGGAAATTTGTGGCTCCTCTCAAATTCCAGAACTTTCTGTCACCGAAATTGGAGGAATTGTTTTTTGCAACATTTTGAGGTTTGCAAAGGATTCTGGGTAACAGAACCTGGCGAGAGTCCCACTAGTCACTCCATTCTGAATTCCCCTAGGTGTCTAGTTTTCAGAAATGTCCAGGTTTGCTAGGTTTTCCTAGGTGCCTGCTGAGCTAGAGGCCAAAATCCACAGCTAGGCACTTTGCAAAAAACAGGTCAGTTTTCTTTGGGAGAATGTGATGTGTCCAGGTTGTGTTTTGGGGTATTTCCTGTCGTGGGCACTAGGCCTACCCACACAAGTGAGGTACCATTTTTATTGGGAGACTTGGAGGAATGCTGGGTGGAAAGAAGTTTGTGGCTCCTCTCAGATTCCAGAACTTTGCATCACCAAAATCTGAGGGGAAAGTGTTTATTTGCCAAATTTTGAGGTTTGTCAAAGATTCTGAGTAACAGAACCTGGTGAGAGCCCCACAAGTCACCCCATCCTGGATTCTCCTAGGTGTCTAGTGTTGAAAAAATGCACAGGTTACATTTATAACACAGAATAGAAGAACCAGTGTTGTTGCACCTTCTTTTTCTCTACATATTTTCCTTCCAAATGGAAGAAAGTGTGTAAAAAAGACGTCCATTTGAGACATGCTCTGTAATTCACATGCTAGTATGGGGACCCCGGGATTCCGAGGTGTGCAAATAATCACTGCTTCTCAACACCCTATCTTGTGTCCATTTTAGAAATACAAAGGTTTTCTTGATACCTATTATTGACTCTTTATATTTCAGCAAATTAATTGCCATATACCGGGTATACAATAAAAATCCATTGCGAGATGCAGCTCATTTATTGGCTCTGGGTAGCTAGGGTTTTTGATGAACCAGCAAGCCTATAAATCCCTCAACCAGAAGAGACCAGCAGACCTAACGATCTATTGCTTTCAAAAATCTGCCGTAGCTGGAAAAAGTTATAGAAAAAAACATGGACAGAAATGGCTGTTTTGTGCACCTCAATTTCAAAATTTCTTTTTTATTTCAGGTGTTATTTTCTGTAGGAAAACCGTGTAACATCTACACAAATGACCCCCTGCTGAATTCAGAATTTTGTCATCTTTTCCGAAATGTTTAGCTGTCTGGGATCCGGCATTGGTTTCATACCCATTGATGTCACTAACTGTAAGGAGGCTTAAAGGACAAAAAATAGTAAAAATGGGGTATGTCCCAGTAACATGCCAAAACTGTGTTGAAAAATGTAGTTTGCTGATTCAAGTCTACCTGTTCCTGAAAGCTGGGAAGTTAGTGATTTTAGCACAGCAAAGCCTTTGTTGATGCCATTTTCAGGTTAAAAAACATATGCTTCCTTCTGCAGCCCTTTTTTCACATTTGTGTGAAACAACGAAGGGCCTGATTACAACTTTGGAGGAGGTGTTAATCCGTCCCAAATGTGACGGATATACCACCAGCCGTATTACGAGTTCCATAGGATATAATGGACTCGTACTACGGCTGGTGGTGTATCCGTCACTTTTCCGTCACTTTTGGGACGGATTAACACCTCCTCCAAAGTTGTAATCAGGCCCTAAATGTTACCTGTATTTTGGCTAATTTCTTGGTCTCCTCAAGGGGAACCCACAAACTCTGGGTACCTTTAGAATTCCTAGGATGTTGAAAATAAAGGATGCAAATTTGGCATGGATAGCTTCTGTGGACAAAACGTTATGAAGGTCTAATTTGAACTTCCCCAAATGGCCACAAAAAGGACTCAGCATGTGGGGGGAATGCCCAGCAGTTAAGGGGTTAAAGCACTTTTGATGAACTTATGGGATGTGATCCTCCAGGCTGTGAGGAAACATGGGCCCTGGATGTTAGACGGCCAAGAGGTCAACCGGTATCCTGACTATTCCACCTTAGTCCAACAACAGAGAGGGGCTTATTTCCCGGTGAAAAGGGTCATGCATCAGCTAAACTTGAAATATGTGCTCCTCTATCCAGCAAAATTGAGTGTAGAACACATGAGAAAGTGCACTTCATGACTACACCCCCCTAGGAAGCCTGGGAATGGCTTGAAACACAGGGACTGTACTATGAGCAATCGCTGGATGCAGCGCTGTGGGGCGGCTGGAGAAAACAGCTGGGTAGGCACAGAAATAACAAGTGATGCAACAAGGTGTCTCTGACTCAGGAACAGATGAAAGCTGCACAGGTCAAGGTTATTAGAAATTAAGCACAACAGGGATACCTTGAGTAAAAAGTACCAAGCTTTGGCACCAGAGGGAAGTGGTAGTGGATCGGACCATTCAGCAACGGATCGAGGTTCTGATGATGAACAGCTATCGGTTGTCACACCAATGACGTTAGACTATTTGGGTTAGGCCCGGGTGGCTGTGAATGGGCCTGCCAAGGGTGACCTGGAAGTAGAGGTGGCTTCCGGTGGGGTGGGAATCTGATGCTCACTACGACCTGGGGGACTTGACTCTCTCTGGAAATACCCAGACAATGATGGTGACTGGCTGCACCCTGTTGATGGACTCATACATTGTTGGTTTATTTTTCAGGCTTGGGGACTATCTATACCATGTGTTTGGGGTGGTTTGTTCTATAATCACGACACATTAAGGTGGGGTGGAGGATTTTTTTATGGGTTGCTGTTCTTTTTCTTATTTTTCTGCCTGTCTTTACATAAGAAAGTGTGTGGTTCATTCGTTCACTCCATTCCACTTAATGGAATGGAGGGGTTGGAGAGCAGAGATATGCAATGGTACAACCTAAGCAGGTGTTGATATTGATATGGAATGTTAATGGGTTGAGTAACAAGGTAAAAGTAGAGTTAGTCCATAAAACATTGTCTCTATACCAACCTGATATTGTCTATTTGCAGGAGACCCACCTTGTAGATGCACAACACAGGGGTATGGAAAGGGGAAAGTACAAGTAAATGGGTCATGGGCAGTAGACATGTAGCTGTAGGGGTGTCTTGGTATTTATTCTTAGATCTCTCCTGTTCCTCATGCTCTACATATGGGCAGACACACAAGGATGCTATATAGCAATCTTGGTGGAATAAGATTGTGTATCTGTGATACTATTTAACATTTATGCACCTCCTGGGTTACTAAGAATTACACTTTAGCAGGTGAGGGCTGTCCTAAATGAGGCACCACATGCATATACAGTATTTGGGGGGACTCCAACTTGGTACTGGACCCACACCTGGATAGAACTAGGATGAAAACGGAAGAGGGGGATGCCGAAAGGCAGACTGGAGGACTTTGTACGGTCATTGCGATTGTGTGACATGTGGAAAGCCCTGCACAGACAGGGGATACTCCTTTTACTCTTGCTCCCATGGTGTTTACTCACAGTGGGTTTATTTTTTCACAACACCAGATCTATTGCATAGTTTTGGGGAGGCAGAGTATTTAGCTTGAGGTATCAAGATTGACCCTTGGGGTTCATGCATCCTGGGGTGGCTGGAGGATGGAGATGTGGGAGGCATATAAGGTCTCTATCAGAGGGGTCCTTATCGAAGGCTAGGTTGAGGATTGAAGGAAACAGCAACTGAGACTGTCCACGCTGGAACAGAATTGTTGATACTTGAGAGCGCATATGCAGCTTCCTCAACCCCCAAGGGAAAGAGGACGGTGGATCAAAAAAAGGAGGAATACTGTATGGTAGCTACTGATGAGGTCAAGACAATGTACCTGGTGAAACAGAAGTGCTTATATGAAGCTGGGAATAAGGCTGGTAAGCTGATTGCATAGATAGGGAGCAGTTAAAATGATAGTATATTTATAAGAGAACTGTGAAAGTCCACCAGAGAGGTGGTGTGGGATAGTCTGTGGATAGCGAAGAACTGGCATTGCAACTTGCTAGCTTCTATAATACAAGGCTGATAGTTCCTTAGGGGGAAATTTTAAGCTTCGTAGCAGACTGTCACATGAAAAGACTAGACCAATACCAAAGGACTTAGTTGGAGGCGGAAATGTTGGAGGCAGACATATTGGAGGGGGGGGGGGTTGACTATGAGTCAGCTGAAAGCAAGGAAGGCCCCAGGCCCAAAAAGGGTTTCTGGTGGAATTTGTCTGTAAACATAAAAAATGGGTGGCCCCCTCCAGTGGGCGAACTTTGAGGAAGCATTTAAGACAGGGGAGCTTCTAGTAGACATGCATTCCATATTGATTATATTAGTTCCCACGCCTGGTAAGACTAGACATAGGTATGAATCTTACCAACTAATTTCACTGTTAAACGTGGATCTCAAGGTCCTGGCCAAACTTCTAGCTAACAGATTGAGGAAGATTGTGAGGACACTGGTGCACGTAGATCAGAATGGGTTCATACCTACTCACTCGACTTTGCTGAATCTCCGCAGACTCCACAATAACCTGGCTATGGTGGAGTCCTCCACAACCTCCAATAGTTGTGTGATTGTTTCACTGGATACCAATAGGGTATTTGATTCCATAGAATGGCTGTTTCTGTTCAGAGTCCTAGAGAAGATGAGAATTGGCCCCAAATACAGGAGGTGGGTCCGATTGTTCTATGATAGACCCAGTGCAAGAGTGAGAGTTCATGTCTGCACCTCCCGGGACTTCCAGTTGTACAGGGGTGTGAGAGCGGGCTGCCCTTTGTCACCAATGTTGTTTGCAGTAGTGATAGAGGAGCTGACAAAATGGATAAGGCTGGATGCGCAGATCTCGGGGTTTCTTGGTGGCTCAGTTAGAGAGGAATGAATCTTCTTGTGTGCGGACGACATTTTGTTATATTAGGCCCACATGCTTACAACAATCCAGAGGCTGAAAGGCATCTTTCAGGTCTTTGTGGAGGTCTCAGTGTTTGCATCAACTGGGACAAACCTTTAGGCCCATATTTATACTTTTTTTGCACCACATTTGAGTCATTTTTTGACACACGTTTGCGCTGCTTGTGCATTTAAAAGTGACGCAAATGCGGCACAAAAAAAGTATAAATATGGACCTTAATGTTTCCACTCGATAACTGGGATCAGAGTCAACCATTAGCCCTTCCACACAGAGTAGAGATGAATACATTTAAATATATGGGGATTTGGATTACTAGGAGCCCGGATTTGTATTTTGACGTTGACCTGGCCCTTTGCTGGCATGTTTTGATCAGGATGCAAGACATTGGCAGTCCTTGCTGATTTCCCTGTTGTTTAAGATGCTGGCTTTCCCCATTTTCCTTTATATTCTTCAAAACTCACCACACAGAATCACAGACACATTTTTTATATGAGTTGAGGCACTAGTGTTCACCCTGATATGGGCAGGCGAGCAGCCGAGGATGGCACTGCATACCCTCCAGAGGTCTAAACATGAAGGGGGGATAGCATTGCCAAATATTTGCAAATATTATGAGGCAGCGCAGTTCTGTGTGGTGAATCATTGGTCATTGGCCCAATGGGCAGACCCAGTTTTTTGGGTTGATCACCAGGCTCTAGGTAATAGAATCTACTTACACTGGCTGTATGGGGTATACTGGATTTGAATCTGTGTCTGGCTGCGGAACTGGTGGTTAGGACTTAAAGGAAATTACATAAGGAAATAGGATGGGGCACTCGAATGACCCCAAAAACACCACTGTGGGAGGGTCTAGGCTTCCATGAGTGGCAGCTTTGAAGGGCTTAGAAGGTTGGTCATTATAGACATTTCAGCCCTGGTGGAGGTGTGGAACGCTAATGCGGTGGTCCCCTTTACTCATCTAGAAACAGAATACCAGGTGCCTGCCATATAGTTGTTGAAATATGCCAGTTGATGGCCACCCTTCTGCTCAGCATCCCCATAGATGTGGAGGCACAGGAGGACTGTTTGTTGGAGATGAGATTGCTGGATGGGTCAGTAGAGGAAAAACTGATTTCCCTAACATACAGGACATTGATGAGAAACACACAGGCACCCTTGTCTGATATGTGGGATAGATGGTTGTGAGAATGTGGGGACCTTGATTAGCATGTCTTGCATGACGTACTTATGTTCCAAACGGAGGTGGCCATTCCAACGTCTCTCCACCTTATTTAACTTAAAATCCTACATCAAGTTTACTACACCCGTATGTTACTTTACAGACTGGATATGGTGGCAAATGCTGATTGTCTTTGGGGCTGGGTTAGGAGGGCACTTTCTATCACATGCTTTGGAGCTGCCCTAAGATTGAGGCTTTCTGGGAGACGGTAGGGGAAACACAGGAGGGTGCTACAGGGTGCCCTTGGCGCTTCAGCATGGACTAGCACTGCTGGGTGTATGTGGGCAGATAGATCACATGTGAGATCACAAACTACTGGTCAATCTAGGCTGCATGGTGGCACAGTGAGATATTGCTAGGAAATGGGGCTCAGAGACTGTTCCTATTCACCAAGAATTGGCGGTTGGTATGGACCACTATCAAATACTGGAAAAGGAAGTCTAATGAGGTAGGGGCTGTAAACAGAAATATGAGAAGATATGGGGTGACTGGGTTTCAGGGTTTGGTTGTGCTGGGTATCCACAGCAGTGACACCTGGTTCCTGAGGTGGAGTTCATAAAGTCAAAGAAGAGACACCCTGGGCTGGACCCCTGGAGTGCCAGAAGTTTGTAAAAGGATGTAACATTGTGATGAATTGAACTTGATATACTTTGCAATCAATGGATAAATGTACCGTAGTGGGGAGGGGGAGAACATGTTTTGATATGATTATTGTTTGTCTTGCATAAAACTAAGAAAGCAAAAGAATGGGGAGGGCTGCAAGCCACTGAATCAAGAACAGATAAGTGATATATAATTAATTATGAGCTAAGGGGTAACACACATACCACTGTAAGTAGATACTATGTAGTGGAAACAATTGGCCTGTCTTTTGGCAGCTACATCTGTATTTATCTGAGACTTAAAAAAATATATTCTCATTGGACTGTTGTGGGTTTTCATTAGTGCCTGGGTTGGATATGTCTAATTTAGCCTTAGGCCTGTAGTCTGTGCCTTTAACACATAGACACATTTTATTAATTTCATATTTTTTAGCACAGCCGGCTTTCAGCTTCTTGTTTTATTATTTTAATTAGATGCTTTTTTCTGAGAAGACATAGGGCCTGCTTTAGAACTCAGCGGACAGGTTGCTAGGTCACAAAAGAGACAGCTATCCAATCTGCTGAAATCTAAATCCAATTATATTCTATGGGATTTAGATTTCAACGGAAGGGATATCCGTCACCATTGTGATGGAGTAACCCATCCATGAGTTCTAAATCAGGCCTATAGTTGTGAGCACTGTGCATTTTATTAGCCCTTTGCACGCATTTCACTTTGTGCCCTGTTCAAGGCTGTCATGTTCGATACCTGATATTCTAACTCATGTTGACACTCCAGGAGCTATGGAGCCAGTCCCCATTTTTTAGACATATTATCATGTCAGACCTGTTCTTAGAACACTGCAAGATTTGTAATATAAACACTACATAGGACTATAGGGGGCCGAGGGCATTCCAGCCATGGCTGTCCTACAATGTACACCATTCAATTGACACCTTTGTTGATCCTGGCACTGACTCTTCAGCCAACTGAGAGGACTGCCATCTGGACAACAGGCAGACCCTTGCCAGCCTTTTCAGGCATAGGGTCTGGTTCCTCATCCTCTTAGACCAGGATAGGCAGAAAGGTTACCATTGCTCTGATGTCAGATTTTAGACATAGGGGGTCATTCCGACCCTGGCGGTCCATGACCGTCAGGGTGGAGGGCAGCGGAAGCACCGCCAACAGGCTGGCGGTGCTTCCTGGGCTATTCCGACCACGGCGGTAAAGCTGCGGTCAGAAAAGGGGAACCGGCGGTTCCCGCCGGTTTTCCCCTGGCCCAGGGAATCCTCCATGGCGGCGCTGGGATTCCGACCCCCTTCCCGCCAGCCTGTACCAGGATGGCGGGAACGGGTGTCGTGGGGCCCCTGGGGGCCCCTGCACTGCCCATGCCACTGGCATGGGCAGTGCAGGGGCCCCCTCACAGGGCCCCATACAGATTTTCACTGTCTGCTTTGCAGACAGTGAAAATCGCGACGGGTGCCACTGCACCCGTCACACCCCTGCAACTCCGCCGGCTCCATTCGGAGCCGGCTTCCTCGTTGCAGGGGCTTTCCCGCTGGGTCGGCGGGCGGCCTTTTGGCGGCCATAGCCTGTATGCAGGAATTATTTAGTTTTTTAGGATCACATGAAGATGGTGGGGTTGTTTATCCTCTTTACCCTAATCGTAATGATGATCACTGTTCTATGTTTCATCTGCCTTGTTATCATAGCTCATGCTTTTTATAATCAGATGCAACTGCTTCAATAAATGTATTCAAATCCACCTTGCATCTCTTATTCTGCCTTGGCATGTGTGAGTCTTTGTAACTGAACTAAAGGGGAACAATCTTCTCAATACGACCTCCCTGAGGAGTCAGAGATTCATGTTTAGGTTGCTACAAATCACCCTTACTTCCTAGGTTGTGGTGCTGCCACCCTTAAAATATGCATTTTTGTTGCTACAATAGAAACCAGACGTCGGATCGCAAAATAGTTTTAACCTTGGAGTTGCACCAAAAAACTAGTGCAACCCAGACACTAAGGTCGTTAGTACGACCCTGGCAGTTATGAGACCAAAATGTGGAGGCCAATGAGGCGGTCAGGCCTCCACATTTTGACCGTGGCGAAAACGCCACGGTCTAACTGCCGGCACCTCCAGGTTGCTGCCGGTCGACAGCCTGGTGGTGCTGGGTGTGCCAGCGGTATTAATCCTCCAGGGCAGAGCTGCAAGCAGCGCTGCCCTGGGGATTATGACACCCGTGTCTGCCAGCATTTGCATGCCGGTTCCACAGCCATAGAAAGGCTGGCGATGATTGGGTGCCAGGGGCCCCCATCCACCTCCCCATCATTAGAACACTGCCCACCGAATCACGTCCCATGATTCGGTGTGGCGGTGTTCTGGTGACGGGGAGCTGGCGGCGGAGCAGCCCCCATGGATCCCGTCCCCTCCTGGTGGATCAACAGACAAGGTAAGTTGATCGTCCGTTAGGGGAGGGGGGGTTTGTGTGTTGTGTGCGTGCATGGGGGTATGTGTGCGGGTCGGTCTGTGTGCATGTCTGTATGTGTGTGGGTATGTGTTGTTGTAGTGTATGTGTCCGTGTAGGGGTGTGTGTACTGTGTGTGCATATTGGGGGTGCATATTGGGGTGGGGAGGGGTGTGTGTATGTGCATGTTGGGGGTGAGGGTGGGGAGGGGGGGTCCTGCCACCATTGGGGGGTGGCAGGGGTGTGGGGGGTGTGAGGGAGGACTCAGGGTTGGAGGAGGGTGCTGGGGGAGACCCCTTTCAGTGCCAGGGAAGGAATTTCCTGGCACTGACAGTGCCTACCGCCATGGATTTTGTGGTGGTTCCAAACCACCCGAAATCCATGGCAGTATGCAGGGTCCTGATACCACCGGCTGTTTGCTGACGGCCGCCGGGCTGAAGACCGAAGTCTCCAGCTCAGCGGTCGTCACCGCCCTGGCGGTCGGAGTGGAGAAGTGACCGCCATGGTCATAATTCAAATGTGTTTTCCGCCGGCCTGTTGGCGGTTTTACTGCCACTTCTCCCCCGTCCGCCAGGGTCGTAATGAGTGCCTTATTGTTCTGAAGGGCAGAATTGCAGTGAAAACTTGCATCCCAAAGCTATGCAAAACAATACCTCTGCACAACTTTAGGCATTTGTTCTTTCTCTTTTCATTTTATGCAGCCCCAAGGAAGACATGTTTAATACTCATTTTACTGACTTTTGGCTATTGTCTATTCAATTATTGATAGTTAATACTCCCTTAAATAGTATACTGGTCTCTAGGGGACATATTTAATGAACTTTCATGAAACGCAGACCAGCAAGCAAAGTTGATGCACTGCATTGCATGAAAGGAAGAGGCCAGATACGCTTCAAATTTACAAAGCTATGAAGCATTTCTTCTTTCTCCTTGCACTGGCACACTTCAGGTACCCTAGCACCTTCCTGCACAAAACAGTCCCTCAATACATTTTCCTTTTTCAATGTGTGCTGCAGTTTGAGGAAATAGCAAGGAGAAAAAAAGATTTTTATCCTTGTTACACCATCCTCTAGGAGGTGTAGCGATTACACGCAATCCCAGATATAGAGACCTTTGTAAATTTGGGATTGCATGAAATCCATGGGTGGATGCATGGGAACACCCATGTTCCACCCATGGAACAACTCCCAGAATTAAATGTAACCCAATGCAGTGCACACTGCTGCATTGAGTTATATTTTCTTTACAATGCCAGGCAAGGTGGTGAAAATTGCCCCTTGCAAAGCTTTTTAAATATCTACTAGCATTTTGAGCCATGGATGTGCCACAAAATACTAGAAGATGGATCAAATTTTCCATTGCAAGGTAGGCGCTGCGTCGAATTTCCAGTCGGGAAGTCGGTGCTGCATTGTTTCGGTTGTCTGTGCAGCGATTTCTCAGCAGCTATGCAGGCTTTATATCGATTTCTGTAGGTGTTGCATTGATTTTTGATGCACAAGGATTTTCTTGAAGAGGTGAAGTCTTTGTTGGCCCTGAGACTTCAGAAACAGGAGGCACGCTCAATCCAAGCCCTTGAAGAGCACTTTTGGGGAAGCCAGAGTCCTTCCAGAAACTGCAGAGGCCAGCAGGGCTGCAGGGCAACAGCAGGGCAGCAGTACTTCTCAGCAAAGCAGTCCAGATGAGTCCTTTGGGCTGCCATGCAGCTCCTCTGACAGAGTTCAGGTGTAGATCCAGAAGAGTTGGTGGGGTGAGAGACCCAGTTTATATACCCAAAAATGCCTTTGAAGTGGGGGAGACTTCAAAGAGTGGTTATGAAGTGCACAAGTTCCCCTTTCAGCCAAGTCCTGTCTGCTGGGTCCCTGTTGGGGGTGGTATCAATCCTTTGTGTGAGGGCAGGCCACTGGCCTTTGAAATGTAAGTGTGAGGTCCTCCACCCTTCCAGCCCAGGAAGACCCATTCAGTATGCCAATGAATGCAGAAGTGACTGAGGCCCTCATTCTGACCTTGGCGGGCGGCGGAGGCCGACCGCCAAAGTCCCGCCGTCAAGTTACCGTTCCGCGGTCGAAAGACCGCGGCGGTAATTCTGACTTTCCCGCTGGGCTGGCTGGCGGTCGCCTTCAGACCGCCAGCCAGCCCAGCGGGAAAGAGGCTTCCACGATGAAGCCGGCTCGGAATCGAGCCGGCGGAGTGGAAGCTGTGCGACGGGTGCAGTTGCACCCGTCGCGTATTTCACTGTCTGCGCAGCAGACAGTGAAATACATTTAGGGGCCCTCTTACGGGGGCCCCTGCAATGCCCATGCCAGTGGCATGGGCACTGCAGGGGCCCCCAGGGGCCCCGCGACCCCCCCTACCGCCATCCGGATCTCGGCGGTCCGACCGCCGGGATCTGGATGGCGGTAGGGGGGGTCAGAATCCCCGCGGCGGTGCAGCAAGCTGCGCCGCCGCGGAGGATTCAATGGGGCCGCGGTACACTGGCGGGACCCCGCCAGTGGTGCCGGTCCGACCGCGGCTTTACCGCCGCGGTCGGAATCCCCATTGAAGCACCGCCGGCTTGTCGGCGGTGCTCCCGCGGTCCTCCGCCCTGGCGGTCAAAGACCGCCAGGGTCAGAATGAGGGCCTGAGTGTTCTGTGTTTGTAGTTGTCTGGGTGAAATGCACAAGGGAACAGTCAACTAGCACAAACCAGATGTGGATTGTAAGGCACAGATAGTATTAAGTGCAGGGAAATGTCCACTTTCTAAAAGTAAAAAAGCACAAATGATGGATGGAGTGTGGGACCAATCAAACATTCCCCCTAGTCACATATCTGGGTTTAATCCATCAATTGTTTTGCTCACCATGCCGCCCTTGTTTGGACCCAGCTATATGCAAATCATTCTTGACCATGCTCCCCATAGGAACAGTCCAGCCCGAACTGCCAGGCCAGGTCCTCTCTGCACTGGAAACAAGCATCCTGGGACCTGTTTCAGGGAATCACCCTTCATCAGCCAGACTGGCTTGAATCCAGTGGCACAGTGAGCCCAGAACCCACTGTGATTCCAGTGGTCCATAATTACGCACCAAAAGGCTATTTCTATTAAAACTTCACAAATTCGTAACTTAAAAAGTACTTACCCAATTTTAATGATCTTGCTCTTAAAAGTTTAATAAAATTCCAAAATATTTTGTAAATTGGTCTCAAGTTACTGTTTTGAGTGTGAGGTCTCACTGATTGATAATATGAGCACAACAAATGCTTTGCACTTCTCCAAGATGAGCCTAACTGCTCAACAAAGCTACCATAAAAAATAGAACATTAGGTGGACTAGTTTTTACCTATGTAAACCAACGTGTGGTTGCCTGGACTCTGCACACAGAGACAGACTCCTACACTTGATTAAAAAAATATATATTTTTTTTAACTTTTAAAGCATTTCATAGTAAAAAAACTAAACAGACACTTTGTGTGCAAAAAGAAATATAAATTACTCATTAATGATAAGACATTGTGCACTATGCAGTACAAGTATTCTTGTGGTAAGTTAATGGAGATTTGCTAGTGCGTCAGGTACTTTGTTACTCACAGCATCAGCAGCTAGGGCAGCTGTAATGGACAATTATCTTACTTTAATTTCAATGGCCCTGCTGTTCTCCAAATGCCTTTCAATTCTACCCTGACTCCAAAGAGTCAGATGAATACAAATGACTCTACGTCAGACACTTCACATATAAAATGCAGATAACATGATTGCTGAAAGTAGACGGTGAGATAAATGATGCACTGCATGACAGGGAAAGCAACATGATATAAATTATATTTGGCATGTTGAGTATCCCATTTGTAAAACTTGAAATCAGGCACTAAGACCCACTTTACTCCCTGGCCTTGCCCTCCACCACAACATGTTTAAAAATAAAAAAAATTGCTATGCAGTAAGGATAGAAAACTTAACTTACTATACTGCAGGGTAATGTAGAGGGGTTAGGCCAGCTAGGTAGCGGTTTTGGTATAGAATAGCAGGATGTTACTGATCACCATGTGCTAAGCTTTGGCTTAGTCAGTCACTGTAGTTGACGAATTTTGAAACTCAACAGGTGTAAGTCCATTATTGGAAGTCATGAAATATATGTACATAAATGGCTTTGCATGAAAAATGTGACAAATGCCAAGAATCGATTTTTCAATGTTTTTGGAAGGCTAGGACAGAACTTAGTAAATAAATAAAAGAATGAAGAAGTGAGGTGACTGATTGGGCACTTGGTGGGAAACACACCTTGTTTTTGGCTTGCAATGCCTTGAAAACTTTGTAAATGCTGTGTTAACTGAAGCAGACACAGATTGCGCAACCAATACTGCAGTGCCGAATTGAACCATGCTTCCGTTGGGTCATGGGTGGTGAAAAACTATGGGAAGGGAGGTGATCAATGATGGTGGATGGGATACATATCTGACTCGCTTAACAACTACAGCGAGTAAATACTAATAATTTTTGTCTGTAACCAAGCAATGTGGCCTACATCTGCTGGTCCCTGCCACATCTGGTACTCCCCCTTCAACTGCTGCTGCATCTGGTGTACTTGCGCTGCGACTGGCCCTGGCACTGGTGGTCTGAGCAACTAAAAAGAAATACACATTTTAGATGCCAAATACACCTCCTTTTAACAAAATACAACTGCGCTACTACATCATTACAGTTTGGTTAGCAATATCTTCTATCGAAAATATCACTTTGGCATTGTGTTTGTTGAAAATGTTAGAAAAGCCAGGTAGTCAAGGCAACCAGGAACTTTTCATAATGGAGGGGCAGAGCTGATGACTCTGAGTTATCGAAGCGCTATGAAGGGGTGGAATAGATAGATCAATGAAGGACAAATGGTGTTGGTTGGCAAATGCAGTGGGACCTCATACTACTTTCCTGCCATGATGCACTGTCATGGAAACTGCTGGTATAAAATGAATGACAATAGTACACAACACAACATTGGGGGGGCATTATCACTATAGCCACTCTCTTGTTTTATTGTTTGAGCATGACCAACAACAAGAAAGCCTTCTGAACAAACATGCATAGAGAAAAATGCCTACATGTGCCAGCAATCTTCACAATAAAGTACCTAAAGCCTGTTCTCTTAGTCTTACTGTGGCAGTCCACAAGAGGTAGAAGGGCAGAGGGAAAGCTTTGTAACAAAGCAGAAGAAAGCTACAAACTAGTTTGTTCCCAAAAAATGTCTCAAATTTTAAGCATGTATCCCCAGGTAATGCTGAATGTGTGGTAGCTTGACTGCCAAAATCTTCGGCATTGTGCAACCAATCTGAGAGCAGGTGCCACCATTGTGCAAACCAGAATGAGTGGCACTGCTGCTGGCATGGGACGAGAAACTGGCTGTGTACGTGCTCCTTGACCACCATAACAGAGAGCGACCCGTGTGGTAGCCGTTAGAGTTGCCTGTGCAGCCCAGATGTATTAGCTCCCAGCGGCAGAGATTTGGCTGCAAACAGCATGTTGAAGGAGAGCGGTAACATTCAGAAAAGGCATCTTACACAGACTTCTAAGCAGAGACAAAGAAACCTTGATGCATTCTTATGAAACAGGCTGTGAAGGGGAGAGAAGCAGAGCGTGCACTCACAGCAGAATCAGCCTGCTAGCATTGCCCCTCCAAAATCAGCAAAGTCCTGCTCCAGATTGGCAAAGTCGGGCTTCACGCAGTCACAATTGGCAGCTCCTGGCAGACTCAGGCTCTCTCCTCCGTACCATTTTACTGGATGGTTCTTGTGACCGTGGTTGTTCCTGCTTTGATGATCGCACAGTAAGTCATACTTCCTTTCGCACTGAGGGAAGTTTGATCTCCTTGATCCTTGGTCCTTTTTCAGTGCAGTTGATTGAATGGGGTCTTGTTCCGCCTTGGTCACAACAGCAATTTCGTGGTCCTGGGTGACGGTCCAAACCCTTGCTAACAGCGTCTCTGTCAGACCCTTCCAGCATATGAGGTTGCTGCTATAGCTCTTACCAGTCCAATCACATAGACTTGATGTTGATGTTCACAGAAGCCCCCTCTCTGGTACATGGGACATCCATCACAAGGTCGTGCAGGCCTGGCACCCTCCACACAACCCCTGCTCCTCGGCTCATCTACAGTGACTCCTCCTAGAAAACAGACGTCACTGTTACAATCCAGCATACAGGCTACAGCAAGATCAGTGCAAGGGTGGATTCCTCACACCTTGCAAAGGGAGTCCTCATGACAGGGCTCCCCCTAACCTTGCTCCTTCCAGTGCTCTTCTCTTCCTCACAGGGTCACTGTGTTGGGGTTCTGCTTCTTTGAAACGTACATCTTTCTCCTTTATTCTTCCTTCTGAAGGATGTCTGGCAAAGCAGGAAGGACTACAAAGTTGATTAATCCACAACAAGAGTCCTGGGACTGACTAAAGGTCACACTTGGATGTCAGCCACAATGATATGTGCATCAAAAGGTTAATCCAAGGCTCCGACCTCAACTTTTTATAGTTCCCTTATCAGCCCCAGCTCTCTCTTCCTGAGATGTGTGCAGGCCTCTTCCTTCTGATTTATCATTGAATCAAAGAGCCCTTTGAAAGGTACAGAGAGCACATCACTCTCCCAGAATCCAATGTATACCCCTTCCAATTGACAGGAATGAAGCAATGTACCAATTTGTCTGGGGGGATTTCTCTACTCCTCATGTTTTCATCAGGCAGACCTAGGCTTCCCTAAATGGAACCCAAGGTCCTTAGGGCCAGATGCAGGAAAATTGCAAATTGCGACTTGCAATTTCCGAGTCCTTCCGACTCGCAAAGTGCAAGTCGCAATTTGCAATGCAGAACGGTGTCTCAGACACCGTCTGCGACTCGCTATGGGGTCGCAATGACACACCTCATTAATATTCATGAGGTGGGTCGCCAAATTGCGGCCCCATAGCGAGTCTAGGCACTCGCAAACATGGAGGCCTGCTGTAGTCAGCAGACCTCCATGTTCGTGACTGCTTGTAATTAAAGCAGTTTTTTTTTTTTTAAGTGTAGCCCCTTTTCCTTAAAGGAAAACGAGCTGCACTTAAAAAAAAAAAAAAAAACTTTAGTTTCGATATTTTTTGAGGGCAGGCAGTGGTCCCTTGGACCACTACCTGCCCTGAAAAAATTGTTTTGGGTCCATTCACAAACTGGAAGGGGTCCCATGGGGACCCCTTCCAATTTGCGAGTGGGTTACCATCCACTTGAAGTGGATGGTAACTGCGACACCATTTGCGACCGCATATGCGGTCGCAAATGGTATTGCATACCACTCCGAATCACAAATAGGAAGGGAACACCCCTTCCTATTTGCGATTCTTAAATGCATATTGCGAGTCGGTCCCGACTCGCAATATGCATTTCTGCATGCCAAAGAGGCATTTGCGCCTTGCAAACGGCGATTTTCGCAGTTTGCGACGCGCAAATCCTTTGCTACATCTGGCCCTTAATGTAATGCACCAGTGAAAGCACACTTGCACTCCGTGTATATCCACAACACACTTACTGCACAAAACTGCTATCCTCATGTATTATGTATGGGTGGGCAGAACTCATGGAATTTGACTCCGTAGAATTCCACTGAGTCACAAAAAAACTCCACAAGATTCTGCAGAGTTCCACCAATGGATCGAAAAAGTCATGTTGCACTATTTGTGCTGTGATTTTGCACTGGCAGTGTGTTTAGTGCTTGAAAAAATCAGTGTGAATGGCACCACATGGCTCGCCAGAGGGAGCAACTACTGAAGTTGATTTTGCTGCCGCTCAAGTAGATTTTCTACTTGAGTGAGAACCTTCTATCCAAGAATGGTCATGACCTCCCGCATTGAAAAAATCTTACCAGATGTCTTCCTAGCTTCCTAGTGACAAAAATCGTGCCAGGTGACACCAAATCTTGCTTGCACTTGCCAAATTACTCTTTTGGCACATGCACCAGAAACAATTCTAACTTGTGACTATTTGCAGAATTCGGCCAGAACTCCATGTTACAAGACACCAAAATATAGCCAATTCCACCAGTGGAACGGAATATTTCTCCCAACCCTAGTATTATGCTTCCACAAGCATAACTACATACAGCACATACATTCAGTCTGTGCATACTGTTCAGAACTGCAGCCTTTCTGTATAGTACCAGACTGACTTACATACTGCCAGCATACACACATTTACCATGTGTGCACTGTATCACACTACACCATGAGTGTATTGTACTTCTTGCGAGCACACATACACTACACACATGCTTCCATCACACACACTTCCACATCCACCTAATGTAAGCCAGGAATGAATTATGCACACAGCAGCAGAAACATTTAAAAGGTGAGTGAGCCCTTAGATCTCATTCCAGTGACACAGGGTAAAAATATCCTCCTCACTACTACTGATCACTACACGGTGTGCTGTCACCATCATGCTTGTGCTGCTTAACTCCTGGTGGAGTGGATAGCCTTCCACCACTATGAGGGCAGAGCTTTGGGCACCCCTCCCAGTTCAAGAAGACTGAAATCAGTGAAACAGGCCTATTTCATGGCTCACATGCATGATTAGTGTTCACCAATGTTAAAATATATTAGCATTATGGATCCAGACAAAATGTCTCACCATGCAGAGGATGTTTCTGTCCCAACATCTTAATTCATAAACTACCACAGAGAGATAACCCGCCCTGTATGCTACCTCCAATTTTACCCCACCCACATACTCCCCAGGAAAGGATCAGCCCATATTTTGTATGTCAGACAAAAGGACACCCTCCTTGCCCCCCCCCCCAACTTCCCACTGTCACCTGTCTATACATAGAAAGCAGCAGATGCACAGACCATAGCAATGGAACAAAAATCCATAGTGCAACAATTACAACCAAAAAGCTCAACAACTATCCTAGAATGAGAATCAGACCACCCCCCCTAATGTTTGTGCCATTGTTAAAGAATGTTTTCAGTTTCTTTATCAGTAAAATAAAACCTTGTCCTGCCCCAACAGCTTTATCTTGCTCTTGTAAATAAACAAGAGTACCAGTTGCCTCACAGGTACTATCAGTGTCCTCAGCCTCTCTCTAAAGTCCACAGTTGATTTACAAACATCTGGTAACACCATAGAAGACACAGAATCAATGGAAATTAGGGAGGTTGGGAAAGCCTTTAGATAAACTGCCTACCACAGAAAATGTTTCCCACAAAAATCAGTATGGGGTGAGTTCTAATACCAGATCTGGAGACAGGGGGCAATCATAGTCCCAGTCCGTCAGGTCAAGAAAGCCCAGTTGAAATAAGCCTACTATGCATGAGTATTTGTCATTACCCTCTTTGCCTTCCGGTATCCTTAAAACCCTTAGATTATTCCAGCATTGATGGCTTGCAAGATCCTCTAGTTTGGTTTGAGTAGACAGAATTAATGTGTTGTGTTCTGAGACTGTTTATGCACCAGATGTTGCAGTCTCCTCTACTACAGTAACTCTTTGCTGAGGATCCTGAATCTGGGAGGAGAAAGTAGTCAATATGCTATCCATCTCTATCATAGTTTTCTCTCTCACCAAGATGTGCTTCTTGATAGCCTCAGAGTGATGTGTTTGAATCAGTTGGAAAAAAAAATAAAGATATGGTTCAGAGGCCTCTGTTGTGAATCCTGCCACACTAGTGTTGATCTCCTCCACAGGGTGAACCTGTACCAGTTCAGCAGAAATAACTGAGGCAGATTAATCAGAAACTATAATGTCTTCCAAAGCCCCCCTAAAATGAGGGTGGGTGGCGGGTGATAGGTCATCTCAATACCCACCTTTGTGCCATTAGCCATAACACCCTCTGTCTTTCATATGTCCTGAGCTATCGGGGGCATGTCTATCTCTTGCCCCAAGACTGCCTGCCTTTTCTTTTTAGGGGTCAGCGTTAACCATAGCTTAAGCATTCCTTCCTTTCTCCTAGGTTTTACCTTGGCAATAGTTTTCGATATTGGGTGGTTTGGGGCATTAAAGTCATAGTCCAGTCCACTTGCCTGGCTCACCTGGCTTTCACAGCTTGCCCTGCTTGCTTACTAGCAAAGCTTCCACTTGAGGCAATGGAACCATCCCTCGGGGTGCTTACCATACTTTTATCAGTGGAAGGATCATGTTGAGGTATAGTTATCTGTGTTTGACCTCCTTATGTCATTCTAGTGGCTGTATCAATGCCCGATTGACCAGTTTCAATCAGGGATAATGACGGCAAAGGCTGTCCTAAGCCATTGCATGCAACCTCCAGCTCACCCTCAACCAAAACAAGTTTATCATGCAGAGCCCCTTCTATTACGGCTACAAAATTACCTTGTGTATCAAGAGGTTGCAACTGTAGTGAGACATCTTCAGACAGGAAATTTCCCAGGACTGTAGAAGCAGCTTTCCACTGATAGAAGTCAAGGAAGAGCTGCTGGCCCTCAATTACACCCATCACCTGTGTAGCGATGGGTGAAAGTGCAACAGAGACTTCATTCCCAAGAAACGGCTCAAATTTTAGGCTTGTATTCCCAGGTAATGCTGAATGTGTGGCAGCTTGTCTGCTAAAAACTTCTGCACTGGGAAATCAATCTGGAAGCAGGGGCCGCAATTGTGCAATCCGAAACCTGAGGCACTGCTGCTGGCACTGAGATGAGAAACAGGCAGTGTACATGCTCCTTGACCACCACGACCCAGAGCGGCCCGTGTGGTAGTCATTAGAGTTGTGCAGTCCAGATGTATATGGTTCCCAGCAGCAGAGATTTGGCTGCAAACAGCATGTTGAAGGAGAGCGGCAACATTCAGGAAAGGTATCTGCAGCAAATTTTCAAGCGGAGACAAAGAAACCTTGATGCATTCTTATGAAACAGGCCGTGAATGGGGAGAGAAGCAGAGAGTGCACTCACAGCAGATTCAGCCTTTTAGTATCTTGCACCTCCGAAAAATCTGCTGTAAATATAACAATTAAACATAAACTTAAAAACAAATTTGAATCATTTTCAAACATAACATTCAAAAATAGTTTGAAAATTTTCCAACAAGCATTTAAACCCTTTCCTACTATTTCCCCCTACATTCCCTACTACCTGCTCCAAAATTATTAAATAATGTTTAATAAAATGTCTATCAAAAAAGAGAACCCTAACATATATAATACAATTGAATAAGTATGCAATAAACTATTTGAAGACTTTTAGGAACAATATATCAAACATAGCAAACAACTAAATAAACAACTGTGAGGAAATCTGTCTTTTTAGCCTGTTCATCCCCATTGTTTGCTGCCTGGCATTGTTGGTTTTTCAACTATGCACATTTGTGGCACTGCTGTCCAGGGCTCAATGTATGTGCTCTACCCCCTGAAGCATGACCAAATTAGCAAGGTGGAATATTTAACTTTTCAATAAGGCCATAGTATATGGTGCAGGAAATACAATAATAGAATGGAAAGGTAAATATCACCAGCGGGCTGTAGCGCATGCGTCATCCACTAGACTGATAAAGAAAGCATGGTGTTTTTCCAGCTTGAGTAGCCTGACTGTTACAGCTTTAAAGCTTGCAAGAGCAGTCAATTGCGCTAAGGAATGGTTAGTGTAAAACAAATGACGCTAACCACTGCGACATGCCGTAAGAAAAAATTATGCCAAGGCTTCAAAAGTGATGTTAGATAATTTTGTGGCACTTTTTTTATGAAAAATGGGTTACCACCATATTAAACCTCATTAGTGTAAAAAAAAAGCACAAGCAAGAAAAAAATACTAGGGAAGACAAGATGGAGATTGACGGCCAAGAGAGACCCCAGGGAGATCACAATCAGCCAAGTACTAGCCAGGTGGGTCCAGAAAAGTCCTAGGAGAAGGAGAAGAGGAAGCATAAGTGTTTCTTTACTGAGGAGGAGCATGACATCTTGGTCAGAGAGGTGGTGGAGCACCAACGCCAGCTCTTTGTCACCGCCAAATTACCAGTAGGTAGGAGAGAGGCCACATGGCAGGCAATAGTAGACAAAGTCAATAGCATGGTAGAGGTGAAGAAGACTGTCACCGATTGGAAGAAGCGCTGGCACGATTGCAAGCACAGAACTAATAAGAACTGGCCTGGAACCCAAAAGACAGCACTGCAGACTGGAGGTAGAAGTACCGCACCCCAGGAGGACCAGGATGAGCTGGAGGAGATTGTGGCAGCCGTCATCCCAGAGGATCTGGTCGCTGGAATCGCAGGACAGCGCAGACTACCAAGAACTACCACAAATGCACGGCAAGTTGTCGGGGGCTATCTGGAATCTCACAAATGGCAGAAGGAGGAGGCACGTAGGACACACTCAATGCATGCTAAAGGGTCGCATCGAAGACATAGGCCCAGAATCAAAACACCCCTTCGCCACCCAAACCACACTTGTAGTGACACTTTGGTGACACAATGGACACTGACATATACACAACGTTGTCTTAAGCGACTTACTGTGGCTTTAAACCACCTTGTAAATATGCAGCACATAGCCTGGAAGGGACGTACATGTAGTTGTTGCCCCAGATCCAACATATGTTCATCTGAGACTGTGACTGAAGTCAACACCACCCCAGGGGTGGTGTCAGGATGGCGCAACAAGGGAAAATGCTTTCCTTCCTCATTGTGTTATTGCCCTTCGCATGTGTGCTCCATCCTGAGGCATGCATAGAAATGCCACCTTGTCATAATACAGTAGCTTCTGTATGTGCAGGAAGGGACACCTTCCTGCATATAAACAATCTATACCCTCAACTCAGGCACCCCTTCACTATGGTGCAAGGATGCCTGCATTGGTACAGGGCGAACAAATCTGTGCAGGGGCTGGGGAAAACACAGGGGTGTGCCATATTCCAGTAAACATGGTGCATCCCTGTGTTTCAAGTGTGGCACAGCGCCATGCAACTTATATTGCTGCTGCACTGAGCTGTGGCACTTGAGAAAAAATCAAGGCCTAAGTGAGCAACCTGTGGAAAGCAAACTTCACAGGGTTGACCAACAACAACTCTCACACACCTCCATTTGCCATTTGGGAATGGACACAAAAGTGAACTCACCTAACATATGGGGTATGTCTGTGACCATCATCTGTGCTGCTGTACAAGTAGCTACAATCTCACCATGTAATAAGGTTGTGTAAATGGTTTATGTTCTGCATAATGGGACGCCTACAGGCACAAGAACTGGTACAAGTGTAATCAAAGTTGCACTACCGGCACAATGTCACTAGCCCGTAAATCAGCCATACCATCATACAAATAGTTGCCCATGTGGATCCAAGCTGCAAATTACCCTTTGTGCCACATCAACAAGGTCTCAAAATACACGTATTGATCCACATTCTGTATCCTTACACCAACATATGCCTCTGGAAGATATGCTGTATGCAAGAAATGTACCAAATATAGGGAGGGCCAAACTAATAGGGCAGACAATCCATAATGGTTGCACTCTGCCATCCAATTAGCACATGTGTGGGGCCTATGTAACACAAGCATTGTAAGCAATGGACCTACATGTGCTTTGCTGCACTAGTGCTGTCATTCATTGTGCCAATGCATTATAGCATCAAAAGAGTGACAGCACACATTACACTACTGTAGGAATGTCCACCATGGTGAATAGGAAGCCAAATGACATGCCAACATGGTGTCAGTGGCAGGGACAAGGAGCCTGCAAGTTAGTTGGTGGTTTGGGATCAATGCACTAAATACCTTGAAAGGTTGCCCCATGTGTGATGCACAATGCAACACATCATTTACAACTACAACCTGGGGTCTGTAACATGTCACTGATTCTCCAGTACCAAGTAAATGATGAGTCATGTCAACAGCCACCACAGTCAAAGATTGACATTTCACTATCTCATTGCAGAGGATTATGTCTTACCTCCTGCCGACCTGCCTGTCCTGGATTTTACAGATGACATGGATGACCAGCTGCCGACTATCAATTAAGAGACTCTCCAGGATGTCCTAGGTTCCCTCCAGACACCATCTCCAGTCACAGGGAGGACACACAGCATTGCACGGTCTCCATATGAACCACCCAGCTACCAATACAGAGTACCAACCAGGCCTGCCACAGCCCTGGACTCTGAGGACCCAATCATCACCTTTCAGAGAACAGTGATCTGATTCTAGCGGGAGCTGGCCAAGCAGGTGCATGTGGGGATGTGGACCATGGAAGGCAGCCTAGAGGGAGTGCAGAGGTGCCTCAGTCCAAATAAGGATAACTCAGCTTTCATCAGAGGCACCCACTCCCCGCTACATAGACACCAGCAGTCCCTGGCCAACATAGCAGCTGTCATGAGGCAAGGCTTCAACAATTGCCCTCCCGAAGTGGCAGCAGCATAATAGATAACAGGCTGGGGAATATACAGAATACCCTGGAGTCCATATAGCAGGAAGTGGCCTCCCTCAGGGAAACTATGAGTACCTACCACCGTGATATTGCTGCAGTGTTGAGAAATCATCAGTTCCTCCTGGCTGAAGTGATGCCTTGTTTGTTCCCAAAAATGGCAGCTGCTGGGACCTTTGACTCCACATATCTATCCACTGATGTGTGTGTGACCCCCTCAACCTCAACAACAGTACCAGCCATTGCACAGGCGGCACCACACACATATCAGAGGTTGAAGATGTGGAAGGAACAACATTTACACGGAAAACCACCCAGTAGCACCAGTCTGTGCCACATGGACAGTATCTCCTTAGTTCTGTGCTTAAGATCATGCCAGTGTCGTGACAGCTGACAATGTGCCCTCTTCACTCAACCACTGTTGACTTTTCTGCTATGGACTGTCATTGTCTCAATTTCTACCTATTGCCAATTTGGACACCTCCTCACTAATGCACACTTCTCCTACTCATGTCTCATGACATGGCCCTGACCCTTGGACTCTAAATGTAGAACAAATGGCTCAGGATCTCTCATAGGGTCTGCGAACTGGACATTGTATTGCATACAAATATACAATTGCGCATGTAAATAAATCACCATAATCACATGTATCATGCCACCTTTTACTGTGATCCATTAACTCATCTAAATGTATGCATTGTTTGAAGCTATGTCAATGAGAACTGAACCTAATTACATGTGTGGCTTAAAGTCATACAGAAAGCCACACTGTAACATAAAATGGTGACTAATGGTGTTCTGGGCTACAACAAATTTACAGAGCCTTCAAAACATGTATTGAACAGATATCTGTGCAAGTTGACATATGGCATGTATCGGTCAGAACCAAGTGTCAGGAATTTCCCCACATGAGAGCACCAGTACAACTAATAATTGTGGAAAAGAAATATTTTATCAGTGATGGGCAGCTGTCAGTGTGCCAGGATACATACCCTAAATTAGTTGATGTAGTATGTGCCACACTTTTCAACATTATTTCTGACAGACTTCTGCAATGACAGTTGAAGTTCCAAACTTACCTGTTAAAGATTCATATACATACACAATGTGAATGAATGGAACTGGGGATGACAAATGTTTTGAGTAGCTGATGTCATATTGCAGCCAATCTGACAGCTCCTTGGTCATAGAGGATACACATTGTCATACATGTAAATCAATACAGAAAGCATAGCCTATGGCATTCCTCTAACTTGGCCAGTGCACACATGAGAGCACCCAGATACTCAATCAACATGGAGACATAATTGCCTAAAACTAACTGGATTTATTCATACATTAAAAGAACACCTTATTAAAATCTAACCTATACACTACCCTACACTACACTAACCTATACTAACTAATCTTAAATTATACCTAAGGCTATGTATCCTAATCTAAACGTATTTTAAACATTTATTGCCACACATTTAACATTGCCCACCCCACACTCCTTAAGAGACAAGATAAGAGTAGAACAACATAAACTAAGGATACACACACTCTAACCTAAGCTAAATCCTAAAAAAATATATTATGTTGTGTTTTTTAAAGTTTTATTTTTTTATTTTTACAAACATAGAAATCCATACATAACTCCCTACCCAACACCTAAAACAATACTAAAAGCTACCCCCCAACTATACTTACACTAACCTATCACTACCCACCTAAAATACACTAAAACAGATAACACTAGAAAATGGGAGAAGGGAGTAACAGGCAGGGTCTGCAACAACAAGATGTCTATACCTTCTTTAGCTTTTTCTTGCAGTAGTTTAATAACTTGTAGTTCCTGCCTTTGCCCTTCTCCAAACAGTCCAGCCTTGCCATTGTGGATGCCATGTCCTTTCTCATGTCCACCTCAAAGGTAGAGGATGTAGCTGCTGCTGGTGGTTTTTGGGGTGAGTGATGAGGCGAGAGGTGCAGATGATGTGGAGGATGTAGGACCAGCAGGGGCCCCCCTGACCATAGATGTAGTGCCTGATCTCGCTTGCACAGTTGTGGCCTGTACCGGATGTCCCCCTTGTGGAAATGCAAGCCATGCCCCAGTAGATTTTTCTCACTGATACTTCTTGGCCATCCTTTGGAACCCTGTCTGTACCTCAATGATGTGGCGGTAACGGTCTGCCCTCTTTTCAAATGCATGTTTCAGTGCTGTGGTCATAGTGGCAGCTAAAACATGAGTAGAACATGACGTCAAATACAGCATTGGGTAGAGGTTGAACAAATATGCAATGTACAGAGCATCCTCAGATGCGTCCTTGCGCAACATTTGTATCATCATACTAGTGAGGATCAAGTGGCCCAACAATTCCCAAATCTCTCTGTCATAGTTAATAAGCAGCGCAATGGATGGAGTCCACCACTTTGCCACCCCTACTGCTACATCCAGCCTTGGCCAGGCATGATGGATGCAAGGTGAAGGTCATCTGGTAGGTGGACAGGCAAATTGGCACTGGCAGTTCAAAGGTTTGCCAATGCATCATTCATGTGTCCTTGGGTTAACACCTGCTCAGAGCACACGCTAAAAGGGAGCACACCATTGATTACAATGGGCCCCTATGTACAATTCAGGGTTAGTACTCATATAGTTGGTCCAAAGCCTGAATTGTACATCTATATAGTCTACAGATTTTGTACATATTGCCCCCTACCCTGTGGTATGGTGTGCAAACATTTTAATGAGGCACACACATTATGGCTGTCTGGGTGCCCTAATGGGCACAGGAAGATTTGCACTGCACTGGGTACAGCTACAGTATTCCTACTTATTGAACTATCTGTGCACTTGCATGACAAACATCTTCTAAGTACTAGGTATACACTCAACATTCATATTCTATGCACATGTGATGTGACCAAGATCACTCACAAATATCATGATGAGATATCATGAGGGGTAGACCATTTTGGTAAATCTGTACACATCTAGTTTGCTACTATCCATAGACACGTCCCACATCCATCTGGAGAAGAGTTGTATTCTCATTGTGTACTCAACTGATTGTTGGCCACCACGATACGGCCCTTGCACGGCTGCTGCCACACTTAAAATCTGAAGAGTAGTGAGGCACTGGTGGTGCAAGTGTCTCCTACATAAGCCCCCTAGACACCTCAACACATGTACATCATTTATACCATTTCCTGAGTAACTGGAAGCTTCTTGTGGCACAGTGCTGTAAAAAGTGTTGTGACAAATATGTTGGCAACAGGTGTACTATTCAGATAAACAGCACCTCTGACACACATCCTGACTGACATCACTGTATATGTGGGCATGCTTTCCTTTTCCTATCCCCCACAGTTCCATAGCAGAACATGTTGGCACATGTTGCAAAAAGTCAACTCATTCTCCATCATCAACATAGCATCAGACTTGATGTCCAAATCCTAACTGAGATGACGTCATCTCATTGGTCACACATAACGTTTCATAAGGCATTGCAGACATCAATGATGCACAAGGTAAAACTTACTGGCTGCATTTGTGTTTTCAAATAGGGACACTTCTCCAATGGTGTAGGGTGGAGGCCCACCTGGAAGACATGACAGGAACACATAGCTTAGTGAATTTTTGAACATTTCTGTGCATGGACAACTGTTACACATTCAACTTGTTAAGGTGAGTATGCAATTCAACTTAGTGGTGGGACACAAGACCGGCCAAACATTAAAATTCTGTCTGTAAGACAAAGGGCCAGATTATGGAGGCCCTGGCACCACCAAAGCGTCACTTTCCCTGGCTCTTCTGTGGTGCATTTCACTGCCCCATATGCACATGGATTTGTTATGCAGCTTTTTGTAGCGTAACACCTCCATGTACATATGGGGCAGCATGACACAGTATTCTACATCAGAGGGGCGTGCAATGGTTGTTGAAGTGCCCGTCCCATTGTAGCACCCATTGCTTTTTACGCTGCCCCACATGTTGAAGATCTCCTACTCATTACCAGCTCCAAAAGACTAACAACTGCCCAGGGGTGGTATGAGCTTAGCAAAGTGTTGAAGAATGCATTGATACATCCTGTTTCTTGCTTTTTAAATGTGTGCGCCATTTGAAGGCACACACAGAAGAGCTAAAAGGCCATGGATGTTTCCTTATGTGCACGTAGTTTTCTCTTCCTGCACAATAACAGAATAACATTATGGATGTCTTGCCACTAGTATGTGGGCAGCGAATGTCATCATTGTAGACAGTTTATGTCCAGGTTGGGATACCAACATAGACACTTCCCTCAACACAGACACACTTACACTGTGGTCCAAGTATGCCTGCTTTGGTGCAGACTGCTGAGTAATGTGGCAGTGCTGGCACAGATGCAGGACTGCTCTGTACTCCTGATAATACGGGACAGGCCTGTGGTACAAAATCAGCATGTGTGTCTGCTATTTGACACTTTATGGGGTGAACGTGATACACAATGTACACAAAGAGGAATGTGCAAGTAGTCTGGCCCTAGTGCATAGCTAAGCTCCCTTAAATACCATTGCCTAAAGACACAAAGGGGCAGATTTAAGAAAAGTGGTGCTGCACGAAGTGCAGCGTCACTTTCCTTGCGCCCCTTATCGTCCCAAATATTGATGCAACTCCTGCAGAGCAAAAAGGGGCCCATTATATTTAATGGTAAGCCCCCTTTTAACGCCTGTTCTGAGCAGGTGTTAAAAGTGCCCCAAAAATTGCAATCTTTAAGATTTCCCTGCCCCATTTTTGTGGCCGCCTCTAATGGGGGAACGCCCCCCTTGCATATATTATGTCTGGTACAGGCATAATTTTGCACAAGGATTAACAAAGTGGCACTATCCATGCATTGCGCCACTTTCTAAATATAGCGTGGGTTAATTGCCACTTTAGCGCTGCCTTAGCATCATAACTTATTTTGCTATGGCGGTGCTAAGGTGACATTAGGGGCTCTTAAATCAGACCCAAAACTTCCTGTTCTGACCCTTGACGAAACATGCTGCAGTCATCCTTGTGTCTGCCTGTTATGCACATGCAAATGAGGATGTTGCAATGCAATTAGGGTACTTACCAACTGCTCCACCAATCTGAATACTCAGGTGAGCAAGTCGATCTTACTCCTGTGCAATGAAGTCTGCCCAAAGGTGTTTAATCTGGTGGATGGTGTGCACAACTCCATAAATCCTGCATAGGTGGTGGAGTACCTTCCCCTACAGCAGCTTCCTTGCCTCTGTTGGGTAGCCCTGTATAACCCGGCCACCCAGAATTAACATCATGGGAAGGTAATTTCTCACTTGCAAGATGATCCCTCCCAGTTCATCCCCACTCATCCTAGTTGCTCTCCCTTTCCCAGACATTTTGCAGTTTTACTTAACTGCAAACGAAAGAGCCCCAAACATTATAATTAACTACCCCACCTAACCCCAAATACCCCAACAGACTACTCAACCCCAAGATAAACAACCCACAATACACTAACAATAACAGGACAAAATCACTACACAAGACTAAGGAAAAAGACAAAAAGCACAGAACAGCAACAGGACACAGCACAAAACTCTCCAAAACCACCACTCCTCGACCAGCACCAGCTCCACACACCCTCTCACTATCACAGACAAAAAGACTGTAAAGGAAAAGTGAAAGTGAAATCGCTGTACCATGTATGCAGCAAGGAAGTCCTATTTCATCACTTCCTGGGCGTATGCATCACTTTTTCTGATATGCGTAGGTTTTTTTACGCATAACGGACATCCTTTTAATGTTTCCCATTGAGGCTGACAAGGCCTGTGGACTTGCGATAGACACACAGGAGCCAGGCATAATTGTTTTGTCTAGCTAAGTATGAAGTATTGGTGTTTGCGTCAAAAAAATTGATGCATGATGGTCATGCGTGGTAGTCCTTCCCATGAAGGCTGACAAAGCCTGTGGACTTGCGATTGACACTCAGGGGCCAGGCGTAATTTTTGGGAATAGCTTTGTATGGAATATAGCAGTTTGCATCAACATTTTAGATGCATAACAGAAATGCGTGGATTTTGTTGGAAAGGCTGACAGTGCACCCAGATTCACATACTATGTCACAGGGGCTATGCATGTATGTAGTCAGTATGGTATGGCTACCTATGTGTGTTCTTATTGTAACTGTGACACCGAAATGTGGTACCATATGTTTGTATGTGTGTGTGATGCATGCGATGACTGATACTGTTTACATATGTGCATGTGGTGGTAGACTTTGTCCACATACGTGTTACCACATGTGTACTAGGAGTGTACATATGGGAGGTTACACAATTGTGGGTCTACCACATTGTCATGTCTGATTTCCAAATGTATGTTTGACAAAAACACAATAGATAAGGTGGGCTATGTCCACTACATGGTCATGCATGTGATACCATTGACAATTTACACTAAGAGGATGCAGTGGACAACGGCTGGTTCGATTTCACGTAACCCATGGCAATGTGAGTGCATGTGTGCCCACATTGTGGTGTGTTTCATGGTTCAGGGTTCATGATGCTATGCTACATGTGTAACATATTGTCCCTCATGCATCTAGATGCAGTAGATGGTGTACTCACATGAGTCGATGAAGGTTGGTATGTGATGTGTCTGTGGAAAGACATGTTTAGTGTTACATGTGTAACGTATGCCACAGTAGTGTGTTCATGGGATATGAAACCCTCACAAATCGATCTTCCTGCATAGAAATATGTTGGACATTGTTAAATGGCTGTGTAGTCATGTCAGTGCCACAAATGTTTCCGTGTGTGGGAACACATCTGAAGGCCATTTAAGTCTATCAATGATCATTTGATCCAAATGCATTATCATTAATGGTAAGTTGGCTTTTGTGCAGACTCCAATACACAATACCGAAGCCTGTACCATTGAAGTGGAACATGTGTGCTGAGAAATCAGACATATGTGTGCAAGGGACAAAGTAGGTACCTACAATCGACCACAACATGTTTTTTCTGACTGTCACATACAATGGCATATAACTGTGTAGCAGGGTTGCAGGCAGGCAATGATGGCACCCTAGTCTACTGTGGGTCTTTTTGTGCCCACACAGACCCATGGTTGGCTGTTCTGACTCAAGTTTATAGTGTTCCACTCAGCAGCTCAGTCCACTGTGTACATACATCAAGAGTCAATGTAGCCTCTGCATGGGAGTTAGGGTGTGTTGGGTGGGGATCTACCCTTATCATAATAGCTCTTCAGCAGAGCAATGTGAGGTCCGCTGGCAACACCTACATGAATGTGATCACATGGCCTGGGATTTTCTATTTCCTTTGGGGTACTTTATGTCATTTTTGCCCTATCATGTACAGGGGACTGGCTGCTTGTACGTGTAGGACATGTATCATAATTTGGCATGGTCTGACAGAAATGGTTATACATTGTTAGTATTTTCCATATGCAGCTTGGTTAGGACATATATCTCTAGTGTTCTTGTTTATGTTTTATGACCCAGGGGACAAATGATGTAATATGTCACTGCCTTCTTTGTTGGAATAGTATGAGATGGGCAACCTCAACTTTGTTGCTGTAACAAATATGAATGGGTTATGTACTGACCTAGATATCCTCTGTGAGCATATGTCCTGTGATCACATGGCAACATTGTTGTGTTGTACTGTCAGTATTGGTTTATGTGTGCACTTTCTCCAACATTAACAGCATATCTTGTTTGGAATAGATTTGGTCCTACATTGCTGGCATTACTTAGGCTGTTACACTTTGTACACATCTTTTACTGCAACATTGTCCGGTCATACATGGACAGGATGCTATGTGTGACTTGTGCATTTTGAAGATGCACACATCTTCTACAAGTGTTAGTTTCTCTTCCATTTCCAGGCTTTGTGAGATTTCATGACTGCCACACACACATGACAGTATGCCAGTCACAGCACTTGCTCAGTCTCCAAGTGACCTCCCCATGTTGTATCTCCAAGTGTCTGTCGGAGTCTCTCAGCTGTTCATCCACATCCTTTGGTGTACATTAGGATGCACTCACATCTGCATTCCACAACCTATGTCACTGTCACCATGAGTATATCTTGTTAGTATGTAAAATCATCTCAACTCTGGATTTTTGATTTGCCACATGCAACATACCTGTCTCCTTCTTCACCCATACAGTCTGTGACATGTTTGGAAATTGCTAGACTTACATGCACATCCCAAACCTGATTGGCATGTTGGAGGCCTAACAATTTTTTTGTTTTAGGATTTAGTCCCAGTAGGTGACTCTCTCTTGGTCAGGCATGTGAGTGTCAATGGGAGGTGTGTTTTCATGTGTGGTGTGTGATAGTACCATACAGACTACACTGGGTTACCTTGCTGACACATATCAACCATTGTAGGTAATTGCAAACCCTTTTCTACCTAGGCCATACACCGGTATATCAGTCTTCACATGTATATCCGGATTAGCTGCAGGCTTGTGTCAAGACAGCAGAATTGTTGGACATGTGTGTTAGAATGTACTTCGGAAGTGCTACAGACTCTGCCTACATTCCACCTACACATTCATGTAGTGGTGCATTCTCCCATTTTATTGTTCATTCCTGGCTAAGGAGCATCTGTGTGGAGAGTGGATCAGCACCCATTGCTGGTTCACTTATCTAGCAACCCTTAGAGCTATCCACACCCAACATGTATGTGCTGTATTTGAGGCTCAGCATACCATGTGGCAGGGTTGGGGTTGAAAGCGGTGATGGTGTGTACTACTATTGATATATGGTGCAGGGTTAGGCTCTAACCTTTGTTCCTAACCCTGAACAGTCCATGAAGGTTCATGGATACCAATGGTGTTACCCCTTGTCATACGTGCTCATTGCTGGCATTAAAGCTACCTACCTGAGATGTGACACAGTTCAGTTCCTTATTTTCATTTACACCATTTGGAAACAGGTCCTACCGTATGTACGCCCCCTTGCATACATCTTTCCTTGCAGGGGCATGATGTGGGGAAAGGGGTGGGAATTTATACTATGCCTACTTAACTCCACTTAGTTTTTCTGGTGCGTGGATCTAGGCCTTCAACAGCCACATGAGTGTGAGTTATGTGACGCGGGTGTGTGGCATGGAGGCACTAGACCCTCTTACATCACAACCTATGTTCCAAACATCTTTGTAACTGTTGTGTTTCTTTCCTGCTCCCTGAGGTATGAGCAACATTCCAATAGTATATGTAGTGGAGAATGAGTACACCATGGACATTCTGGTGCAAAGTGATTTATTGGTGATCTTTACAAGGTGATCCTAGTTGTACAGGGTCTAGGTGTCGAATTTCTGTACAATTTGTTGTATCCTGTGATCTCCAGCTACACTGTTTCATTGTTCGCCTTCCACCTGTGCTGCGCCATTGTCATCCTCCTCCTCATTGGGGTCATCCATCAGTTCATCCCAGGGGACATTATTCTGAATACATATGTTATGGAAGATTGCACATACAAGGATCATCTTCCATACTAGGGGTAGTGCACACAACAAGCTCCCTCCTGTCAAGGCCAGGCACCTGAACCTTGACTTCATGAGCCCAAATGACCTCCTCACCACATTTTGTTTCCTTATGTGCCCTACATTGTAAGCCCACTCTCCCACCGTTGTCAGGTTGCCAAAAGGAGTCATCACCCATGGCTGGATGCCAGAAACTTGGTCAGCTGCAAAGGAATAAGAGAACATATGTTGGTCATGCATATTTGTGGTTTTGTATGTGCCATGGCAGATGTTAGTTTTAGGTGGAGTGGTGACTCAGACTGGCTTCAGGCATTTTGTGTGTGTTCCTGTTTTGTGGAATGGTTGCATTGGTGTGTGGTGATGGACATTACTATCATGGGATGTGGCTCAGGGACTAAGTGATTGTCAAATTAAATCTGGCCTGACAGTTCAACCATGCCAAATATGTGTTGTGTTGTCCATATTTGAGGGTGTGTCCTAATGTAAGTGGAACCTACCACCTCCTTGCACCACAATGGTGTCATGTTATCATGTAGCACTACGAATGGAGTGCGACACTTAATGACTTTTTTTGGTAGATTATGCCTGTGCCAGCCATTATGTGTACAAGGGTGAGAACCACACAACTGGAGGAGTTACAAAATTGGTGCAGAGGAATCGTCAAGGTTTCTAGCTATGATCTAGCTATGCACAGAGCTGGCGTTAGGACGGAGCACACCATAGTTTTGAATGGGTCCCTATGTACGGTGCATAAAAGGTCAGATATGTCCTCAATACTCCTACAGAGTCCTACTATGGCATCCATTATCTTGACAGTATTGCACTGACTTCACCATGGGGAGCCGTTTCTTGTATCCGGTGAACACATGTTGGCGTTATGGGACACCAAGGGGTGCAAATAAAATGGTGCTGGACTCGGTGCAGCGCCTCTTTTCATTAATCTACCCCATGGTCTTTCATGGCTTATGATGTTGTACTCATATGTGTGCAGCACAATGCACCAGACAGGTAAAGGTGCACACAACAGGTACGTCTGGTATTTTTAGGGAATATGTAGTTGGTAATGGCAACACTTGGATGGCATTTGATATTGGTGCCATCAGAGGCTTCGACACCATGACAAATGTGGGGCTGTGCCTATTTGTGAATTTCTTTACATTGTCAAGCCAATGCCATTCACATAGCTGAGCTATTCAGTGTTAGTTGTTGTGTGTGTGGAGTTCTGTATGCTTCACCTGTCCTTCATGTGGTGTGCCAGTCAGATTGTGACTATATTGTATACATATGGGTATATATGTGTGATGTGCAATGAATGTGGTGTAGTGTGGCATGTGGCATATGTGTTGTTGTCTGTACATCTATGTTCCCCTGTCCATGTGTGTTTAGGGTGGTGTATGTATTGTCTGTCCTACAAGGTGGAGTGTTGTTTGTGTACTGATTGGTATGGTGGCTTACCTACGAGTAGCCCATTGCCATATTGCCCATCCTGGAACTGCCCGTTGATGGTGGAATATGTAGGCATCATGGAAGCTGCTGGGATATTTAACTAGAATGTTTGTGAATAGCCCTCGGTGGTCCACAATGGCCTGCACATTTATCAAATGGGTGTGTTTGCGGTTCCATTGCATCCAGCTCATGCAGGAACCCAGCAATTTGGTAGAAATATTGGTTGGTCTCCTGCTGTAGTTCCTGTGTGTTGGGGAAGCAGATGTGGTGGGGTGTGAGGTAGATGATTGTGTCCAGAGCCTTTGGTAGGAAGGCCGAGAAGGATGGCTGGGAGATACAAGCCACTTGTGCGCCCATTGTCTGGAATGATCCTGACGCCAGCATATGGAGGACAGTCAGGAATTTGGTCAAGGGCAGAATAGTTGTTGGAGTTCCGACCCTTACAGTGATGTCCGGTACAATGTGGTGCAGCTTGTGTACAATGGAGTCCTGCTTCAGAGAGTAGGTTCTGATGGCATCTTGTTCCCTGAGTGCAAAGATGGTCGTGTGCTGTCGAAATATCATCTCCCAACTTCTGTGCTGCCTTTGTGTCTGCTGTGGTGGTGTTTGGGGTTGCTGGGGTGGTGCTGGAGGGACCTGCTGTTGTCGCTGTTGACAGTGCTTTGTGTCAAGCTGGAGTATTAACAGTTCCATGCTGTCCAGGAGGTTGCCAATGTACCTTCTATGTGTTTTCCTTAAGGCGTAGTGTGTGAGACTCATTTGAAAGCCTGGTCTGACCAGGCGTTAAAATTTGATGTTAATCTCACTTTGAGTCATTTTTTGGGAACTGTTCTTAATGTGTGTTTTTTTAACGTCTGGTTGTAACTATGGCGCTGGAGGGCTAGCATCATTTTTTTTAAGGGAACGCCTAACTTGCATATCAGTGTCGCAATACGGTGCAAGGTGGGCTGGTGCTCCCAAAAATGACACTAACTCTGTAATTTTGTCACAAAATGGTCTAGTGTCAAAATATAAATATGGTGCTAGGTTAGTGCAGCTTTTGTGTAAATAAAATGGGGCACAAACCTTTCTTAAATATGGGACCTAGTATTTTAGAGACGTACATGCAAGAATTTATTGTTGGCATGTACCCATAGAGTTTAGCTCTAAAATGCTTGTTTCACTGTACAGGGCTCTAGCCGCTCCTCTGAGAAAAACTAACATTCAGATAAAATAATAATTCAGCAATCTTTCATTTTAGATAACCTACGGATATGATTCAACCAATATTTTTTAATGTTGATTAAAAAAAGATTTGCTGAACCAAACAATCAAGAAAAATACCTTTTAAAAATTAAGACTTTGTTTGCCCGAACTTCTAGTGAGCTAATTATCCATAACCTTCCGACAGCTGGGCCCTGGAAAAAAGCTCCCAGAGCAGAAAAAATGGCTTAGATCTTTTGGCAGGATCATCTGGGTGAGGTACATGAATCCTCTCATCTCAGGAAGTGCATCTGGAGTGGTTTCAGGAACTCAATTAACTTGAAAGGTACGATGGTGAGGCCTGCCCATTCATATTTAAGCATAAAATGAGACCTAGAGAAGAGGAGCAATTGTTCCCTGGGCTACCTTTAGCCAGCTTCACACCTGGGGGGGGGGCAAGCTGGTCCCGGAACCAGTTTGGTGGCATTTTGGAAGGGGGCCTGCTCATTTCCCTAAATACACCCTTGGCTGGCACACTAGAAACCTCCAAGGTCAGAAGGATGTTATCATATTGAGTCTGCACTGTGGGACATTTTCAGTAAGGCAAACAGAATGTTCTTCAAAAAGGCAAAGGGTCATCCTTAAAACAGTTTACTCATTGGTTAGGGAGTATTTAGGAGTCACCATCGCCCATTGGTTAAAACATGGCACCTTGCTCATAGCACATCAAAATACCTTCTGGACCTGTTGAAGAACTGAAGAGGACTGAACGTGCTGTCTTTAACATGTGTGGAGGTCTGAGGGTATGGAACCAATCACTTTTGTACCCAGTAATGAGAAGCAGACAACAAAGGGTTGATTGGCTGATGTTCTGTGCGACTACAGGGACAGAACAATCTGCAAGATTCCTTTTTCCTGGAGATGTCAGCTAACCAGTAGCAAATGGACCTGGAATGGACTCTGCTAGTGGCCCTATGCTGGACTGAGTCCTGGCCCCTAAGTGCTGTCCCTGAGGTCTTGAGAGCCGTATAGGAGACCAAGAGGAACAGCTCCAGAAAGTCAGAAAAGTTGGGACTTTCACATCTTTGGACTTCTCAGAACTCCAGACATCTAAAGGTAGAAAGCATGACTGGGTAAAAAACATAATAAGTATATAGCCACAAGTGGACCTTCTCAAGTGTGAAATTTGAATTTTCCTGCTTGTAGCTTTTCTCACAAAAAACAACATCTTTAACAGGAGTGCCTCCAATGGTTATCCAACTTTAAAAAACATATTTTTTAGAAAAAAGCCAAGAGATACACAACATTCAGGAATGGTTGGGTGGCAGTCAATGATGCTGACTGAGAAAATACACGCTTGACCAGGAGTGGCAAAGTACAAAAGGAAACTAAGCAAAACTTTAAGTGATGATAAGCCGTCCAGATCTTAATTCTATTCAAGCTTTCTACTAGGTATGGCTGCATATTATTAATGTAATAGTTGCATGATATACCTATTAGTAACAAAATACTAATGTGATTTGGCATACAGATTAAAGAGTGAGGAAAAAAGCAACCTATGTTCATCTACAGTAAATAGGTTTTGTGGTATGAGAAAAACTAGCCCAGGGCTTCCTTTTTGAGACGTGCAATCTCTCAGGATTTACAGCACAATTTTGAGATTGATGATTTCAAATATCTCCAATTGGTCCAGATGAATGAGTCGGCAGGAATTGCCACTATCACGAATCTGCAGAATTGAATACCTAACTTGAATCATAGATGTTATAGTACTGCAACGTACTACAACTCCAAACTGGAGATCATTGCAACAGTGAAATGTTTTGATATTTCTTAGCCAGCTCTGAAGGACTTTAGCAAGGGAAACAATGCAGAGGATAAATCAAAATTAGAAAGGTTTTCTGGGTATGCTGGAGGTTCTTTTAGGAAGGAGGAAACCTGACTCTCTTTGACACTGAGAGCAGTTAATTAGGATGGTTTACTTAGCAGCAAAATTAAAGAAATGATTGACCTTATTTAGATTAACATTAGTCTAAGCCTAAAATGTTTTTTTTTTTTTTTATCAGACTAATTGTTCAGGAATTTCTTACAAAAAATAATAAATGTATCTCATTTAGTGTCCTGATTTTTACCAATGAAGGAAGGGTGAGTGAGGATCCATCACAGCCTTTAGTAAGGAGTTCCTTAAATGATTTGTGTGCAAGTTGAGCATGGATGAAAGTAGACTTTGCATGAAAGATATTTGAACTATAAAGGAACATATTTCCAAATTCAAATTATCTATTGAAGGACACTGTAGAGGAGCTCACTCTATGGTAAAGTATACAGAAATGTTTAAGAATTTAAAAAATAAATCAGCAAAAACAAGTAATTGTTACATAATAACGAAAATTGATTTTCAAATATTTATTTGTTTCAAGCATACAACAAAATAGTAAAGATACACCGTTGTTAATGTATTTTAATTAAATATGTCATTTATAATATTAAATTAAATCAAATTATTTTTCTTATGGTTTTAACAAAATAAATTGCCAGAAATTTATATTGATTAAGAGTAAAATTATTTTATGTTTTAAATAGAATTAATTTAAATCAATTGAATTACTTTTTTTAAAAGTTGCTACTTGAATGTTTACATTTGAAAAGGTTATTGACTTATTGAGTTAAAAAAACTAAAATATGTCTATACATTTTTGCAGTGCTAAATGAAACATATTTATATTTTTAAAAAGTTACAATACAGTAATTGAATTTTAATATTAGTTCCTTGAGGCTTTTATTTTAAGGACCTGCCTCCATTATTTTCTTTCAAATTATTTTGCAGTACCCTTGGTTGACCATGTGTGGTACTCGACTTTCTGCACATCTGAGCTGGAGTATTTACAACTGTTTTGGGCCTTTTTTTACTGTAGTAATTTAACTACATAAGTTTGCAAATACCACTGGGCTTACTCTTTTGTGGGTGGGTGCAAGCCTTTCCCTATAACGCTTCTTAACCTTCTATCGTTCTATCCTTACTCTCCCTGAACCCCTCCCATTTATTCATAAATATTCCCATTTTTCCAGCCACTCCTCCATGCCCTTACTGCATTTACTGCTAAAACCTAATCCTATATATGCAGAGATCTCTGCAGTTGGGGTAGAGATTTATGCACTGTTTGCAGAGATCTCCGTGCATAAAAGATAGGAGAGCTGGCGTGTCCCTATACATATGGGTTAGTGGATCGCATTTTGTAGTATGCTAGCAGTATTGTTGTAAAACTACTAAAAGTACTATAAAATGCAGTTTGTGAATAGGCCTCTAAATATCTAACCATTCATATGCATGTCGTTGAATCCTATTGGAAAACACTTACATGTAAAGTAGGTGTCTTTTTCGTTATGTCAAGTAAAGCACTTTCACATTCTAAGTTCTGCATTAATAGATACCATAAGCATGCAAGCAAATTAAAATACAATTCTGTTTGCACCTCCCACCAACCTCAGATATGTTACATATATTCCTTTTATGTCTTGTCAAACGAGTAGCGAGTACAAATAATAATTGCACTGAAATAAGAGAAAATTGCACGCACTTAGGGAAAAGCATGTACTGGTCTATTTTTAGATTCAAGTGATACATCGTACAAACTAACACAATGACTTTATTGCTGATTGAGTGTATCGCTTCAAAGTTATTTGGCTTCCATTCGTGTCTTTCGAGGTTGGTTAAAGAACAGAAGTTTTCAATAGGTGAGTGGTGAAGTAGCCATCTTTATGAAAGATGTCTTCTACATTAAGTACAAGAGATTGCAGGGAAGGAAAATATGTATTTTGCCTGTATTTAATTGTGAAATACCACAAAAGCATTTAACGCGTTTCTTCTTGTAATTTATGATTGATTAATCTGTCTTACTCTCTCTCACACGTCAAACTGCATCTGCTGAACGGATGCATGAAAGAACATGTCTGACATAGAAAGGTCCAGAGCATTTTTTGCATTTTCTTTTCATGCTAAACCTTTCTGGAATATGATTAATTGTACATGCATAATTTAAAAAAACGTAACCTACAGTTCACAATTTAAGGGATAAGCTAAAACGGCCTCCTTTATATTTATGTCAATTTCTTATTTGAGCTCAAATTAGTTTCCTCATTTATCTCATTCGGTCTCTTTCTCTCGAAAAAGAGAAAGAGACAGAGAAAAAAAGAGACCCAGACATTGAGAAAGAGATGCAGAAAGATAGCTAAAATACAGATATAAAGAGCGATAGAGGGATAAAGTGAGATGGAGTTCAAGCATGAACGACACAGATAACATCACTGTCTTCAAATAAAAGACAGGTAGGATCTAATCACCAAACCTTAAGAAGAGTCAGACCAATACACCACCTTGGCTCAGTTGGGCTTAGATCTAACAAAGGAAAAAGCCAATAGGTCCCGTTTTATTAAAATGTGGTCGTTCAGACATGAACAGGTTTTTCCAACATAATGCCGCTTTACTAATTTTAGGCCATTTTACTGACATTTCAACGAACTTTAACTTGACCTTAGGGGGGAAATGCATTTTACAAGGAAAATCGATACCTGTATGGTACAAGGACATTTAATAGAAACAGCCGCAGCAGCACACAATCTGTTAAAAACCGATCCAAATCATCAGGCACCATACTATTTGGAGCAACAAGCTCTAGAACACACAGGGGAATGAGCCTGTGTAGTTTAATATTCAACCACATTGCTATTTATAATTGTATTACTTACGAGAAAACACTGTTGATGCTGTAAACATAATTGGGTGTCAATGTGAATTATCAGATACACATTAACACACACCCACACACAGACATACACCCCCCCCACACACACACACACACACACTTGTTTCACAATAATGAACAGCTATTCTGAAAAATCAATATTCTCCTAAATCTAGAAGTAGGTCTTTTTTCAGAGATAGCATGTACTTGTGGGTCTTTCCATAATGTGAGGTCAACAAAAAAGGTCACTACTCGGCTTTCCTAAATCCCACCTGTCACAGTTAATCACACGGAGGTCTGGGCAGCATGTTCTTGATGTTTAATTCCCTATTAACATGTCACATCATTAATTTGTATTAGAACATTGGAACGTTGGCAGCTCCATTGAAAACAATGGAGTGCTCCAGGCTTTTACTGGCCTGTAAAAGCCGCAGTGCCCACATTCTAATGTTCTCTTTGTTCACAGCAAGAACTGTAAACAAAGCCTCACAGAGCCCGAGGGGATTATAATCCCCTTGGGCTTCGAGAGGAATTTGCTTTATTTAATAGAACATTCTGCCCTGAGTGGCAGTATGTTCTAATAGCCTTAGAATCCGCCGTAGCGGGCTCTACCAGCTATTAAAGGCCCTCTCCCTTGTTAAAGGCCTTTGCCTTCGGCTCGGGCCTTTAACGCGGGAGCGGGCCTTTAATAGCCTGTAGACTGTACGGCAGGTTCTAAGGCTATAATAGCTCATACCCAAGCCATTATTCACACCTCTGGGCAGGCATGGTACATTGCCTTCAGACGAAGTGTGCCTTCAAAAATGACAATAATCATCTAACACAAAATACAATGGATCATGCCTGTTGCCTTCTCTGATAAAACAAATCAACCACTTATAGACAATCACCACCGCAAGCAAATTATAATACAGGTTGTTAATCCTGTACACATGCTCACATTAAAATTATTTCATGAAAGCGCGAAAACAATAAGTGGGCAGGTGTGATAAGCGATATAAGTAGAGGAAGCCATGGCGGGTAGTGTGTTAGGTGATTGGGGCATAAGACAGGAGTGAAGAAAGTATAGTAGTAGCAACAATAACAAGTCCTATAGGTCTAGTTTTTTGTTCGTGGAAGATTTTGTTACTGAAAAAGTGACTGTGTATCTGGCTAACAACTGTTAAATATAAAACATCTCATATTGAGACAACAATATGGACTACAATAATTTGGATCCTAGTCACAGGGACATTTCTCTGAACAAACTGTATAGAGTTATCTTGTACCTTGAAAGAAGAGTGTTTATCTAGAGATGAAGTTTGCATTGTGGTAAACTTAAAAGACATAGGGGGTCATTACAACCCTGGCGGACGGTGTTTAAGCGGCGGTAAGACCGCCAACAGGCTGGCGGTATTTTTTTTAGTATCATGCCAATGGCGGTTACCGCCGTGGTCATCCACCGCTTCACCGTTCCGCCCGCCAGGGCGGAGACGACCGCTGGGCTGGAGACCTGGGTCTCCAGCCCGGCGGCCGTCACAATACAGCCACCGGTATTTTGACCCGGCTTACCGCCGTGGATTTCCAGCGGTAGGAACCGCCGCGGTAAGCCCTATCAGTGCCAGGGAATTCCTTCCCTGGCACTGATAGGGGTCTCACCTACCCCCCACCCCCACCTCGACTCCCTCCCCTACACCCCCCACCACCCCTGCCACCCCCCAAAGGTGGCAGGGCCCCCCTCCCCACCCGACCCCCAACATCACATAACTCACACACACACGACATGCACGCAGGCACCACCAACACACATACATGCACACACACCAACATACATGTCTACATCCACATACTCAGTCAGACACACACACCCATATACAGACATACACGCACACATCCATACAGACATACATACAGACATAAACGCACTCATTCCCAGCACACGCAACACACCTGCAAGCATACACGCACTCACCCCCCCTCTACATACACAGACACACACCCCCATGCACCCACACAACACACAACCCCCTGACCCCCCTCCCCTAACGGACGATAGACTTACCTTGTCTGTCGATCCTCCGGGAGGGGACGGGAGCCATGGGGGCTGCTCCGCCGACACCACACCGCCAACAGAACACCGCCGCGCTGAATCACAGGACGTGATTCGGTGGGCGGTGTTCTGTTGGCGTGGCGGTGGAGGTGGAGCAACCTCCACTTCCCCGCCGCCCGCCAGTATGGCTGTTGGCGGCTCTCCGTCGTAAAAAGGATGGAGAGCAGCCAACAGTCATAATACGCCGAGTTGCAAACCGCCACTACTGGCGGTCTTCCGCACAGCGGTCCCTCGGCGGTCTTGTTAAAAGACCGCCGAGGTTGTAATGACCACCATATACAACAAAGTAGTGCATAATTAATACTATTGAAAAGGGGCAGAATATGTGTTGCATTTCTAAGAAAGCTTATGTGTGTGCAAGTTGATTCATAAATTGGAAATCAGAAGGGCGATGAATGAACAGTATTCCATAGGCTCAGGTATCCAAACAGCAAGCAATTCCCACACAAAAAAAGCCATAAACCAGCATTAAAAAATGTAGATGTGCCAGGAAAGTTAACACATCAGACGGCACATACTTGTTGGAATCTTACAAAATAACTACTTGATCCTCATCAATAACACCTAATGGGAACACAAATAGGGAAATGTAACCACCAATAAAATGCAATGACCTTGATAGACAGGCCTCTCAAGCAATGGCAATCCATGAACACATATTAAAAACAATAGCTAAAGTGAGCTGACCCAAACTTCACTCTATTTCTGTCATTCCTATAGTACCTTTTTGAAAAAAGATGGCATGAGGTCTTCTAGGAGCAGAAAGGCTAGGGATACATGGGGGCATGTAAAGGTAACAATACGTTTCAAATCTCATATTACAAGCAACTGAGGGCCCTCACTCTCAGAGAGAAGAGAAATCAAACAGTGCCCACAGGCCAAGCAGTGACTCAGCCCCATTATTTCAGTAAAACAAAATAGTATGATATTCAAAATAAAAAAACAAGAGGCAACAACTACGTATTAAATTGACTCAGTATTCTCAGGCTTCTCAAGCTGCTGGCAGGCATTCCAGGGCTAGCAGGCATAAGGTCAGGAGACATAGCCTCCATTATATTTATAGCACCATGTGGAATGCAGCAAACTGAGGGCATATTTACGAGCCCCTTATGCTGCGGTTGCGTCACTTTTTGTGTGCTGTGTTGCCTTAATCTGCACAAAGGAAATTTAATGTTTCATGGGGGTTGCAGTGGGTGTTCCCACTGCAACAGCCATGGATTCTGATGCATCCCCAAATTTACAAGACCTTGTTAACCTGGGGATGAACCAAAACCTTACGCCTCTCCAGTTGGGGAGCAGTGAGAAGAAATATCTTTCTTTCTCCTCTTTTTTTCCTTTTTCTATGTGTGCTGCATTTTGCAGCACAAATCAAAAGCAGAAAAACCTCACAGGTTTATTTTTGTGAAGGAATTTGTCCTTTCCTGCACAAAAATAATCCTGCCTACAACGCAGACACCCCGGCACCATTGTTGTATAGCTATTTTAGCCATGTTTTAGACATGCTATTTTAGTAAACTAGGCCTGCCGTTGTGCAATTTAGCTCAGTTATATTTTATTCAGCATTGCTTTGTTTTTCAAGCAGTAGCCGCATTTGCAGTGTTGTCTTATTTTCTCTATCTGGTTTTTCTTTCACGTAGAAAAGCATTACATTCTTAGCACAACATTCATTTCACTTTGTGCATCCCTCACGGCTGGTACGCTGTGTCTCTGACATTCAAAGAAACATACATGTCCTAACGTGTGGACCTTTTCTTAGAACATAAACTGTTTTTATTATGAAAACACTTATCTGTTCCATACACGTTAGAGGGAGATTCCAGCCAGATGACCACGACTGTGTGCTGACCGCTGAATGTCTGTGCTACAGTAGTTTGCTTAGAGTGCCAAATCCCTGGCCTATATGGCGACGATGTCTTTTTAGACAACAGGCTTCCTTGCACAGGAATGGGGGATGATGTCTTACCAGGAGAGAAACCTGAGGGGCAGATTAGGGCTCATCACGCTGTGCTATAACATAGCTTAGGTAGGAGATAGATTTATCTTATTCCTAGTGACAATTTGGTGGGACTATTTTTGTGTTTCACTCTTCTTGTTACAATTTTGCTTCTAGCATGTTTTATCATCCTAGTTATTGCAATGGATGCCATTTTATCTAAAATGCAGTTACTTCAATAAACCTTGTTGAACTATACTCTGCTTCTGTTTCTTCTTTGCCTGTGTGAGACTATTGTAACTGAGAGAAAGGGATGAGATCTGATCGACCACGATTCCCCTGAGGGGTACTCTCTGTAAATACTCTATACAGAGACATTCATGGTATTGAGGATTTCCTCCTCAGCTAAGTAGGTAGTACCAATCTAATGCTGTAGGTTGCTGAAGCTTGAACCATAAAAGGATCAATCCCTGTTTGGTGTCCTGATCTCTGAACAATACCTTTACCATTACCAAGGCGAACCTGAAATCAGTAGTAATTGCAGCAAACATGTGACAACCTCTCACTGCACATTTATTGACAAATGGCCTCACAGTCCAGGAGGGTCCAGTCACATTTGTTGTTGAGGCTCATCTGGCCTACAGAACAGAAACATTTTATTCTTGGGTCACCTTTCAAGCAGTTGATGGGAACACTAACACTTTCCTTTACTACACACCTGCTAACATACCTGCATAATTCAGAGCTTATGCATATTTAGAGATATCTCTATCTTATCAAGAACATAATAATTGGCTTGATAACTCCCTACCACATACAATATTACACGTTTCATTAGGTTCTCTAGACAATGATGGTCCTACCTGACCATTACTGGTCACATACACACCACACCCGGATGCAGCAACCTTGGTGGGAGCTGAGGTTCGCTGCTTATATACAGAGCTCACAGCAATAAACAGAGTGTTAGTACAGTTTGTGATGCAAACATTAAATACTAACCCAGCTCATGCTGCTCCAGTGCAACCACATGCCATTACTCCACACATTAATCCTGTGACTGTATACACGATCATGGGTAAAGTACCTGCAAAGCGTGAGGAAATTCAGTTTTGGTTAGCTCAAAAAATGTATGTGCTGGAAGCAGTTTTTCCCTATAAGGGTCCTCAGGATAAACACTATGGCCCATATTTATACTTTTTGATGCAAAACTGCGCTAACGCAGTTTTGCGTCAAAAAAATTAGCGCCGGCTAACGCCATTCTGAAGCACCATGCGGGTGCCGTATTCAATCAATGACGTGAGCCGGCGTTAGCCGGCGGCGCTGCCTGGTGTGCGTGGAAAAAAACGACGTACACCAGGCAGCGCCGGCGTAGGGGGATATGGAGCTTGGGCGCCAAAAAATGGGGCAAGTCAGGCTGAGGCAAATGTTTCGCCTCAACCCGATTTGCGTCATTTTTTTTCACTCCCAACCCCCATTGAAATGACTCCTGTCTTAGCAAAGACAGGAGACATGCCCCCTTGCCCAATGGCCATGCCCAGGGGACTTCTGTCCCCTGGGCATGGTCATTGGGCATAGTGGCATGTAGGTGGGCACAAATCAGGCCCCCCTATGCCACCCAAAACAAAACAAAAAATACCTACCTGAACTTACCTTAAGTTTCCAGGGGTGGGTCCCTCCATCCTTGGGTGTCCTCCTGGGGTGGGCAAGGGTGACAGGGGGTGTCCCTGGGGGCATGGGAGGGCACCTCTGGGCTCCTTCAGAGCCCACAGGTCCCTTAACGCCTGCCTTTTCCAGGCGTTAAAAAACAGCGCAAAAGCGGCCGTACGTCATTTTTTTTGACCGCCCACTCCCGGGCGTGAATTTTGCCCGGGAGTGTAAATACGGCGCACATGCCTCGGAGTCAATTTTTTAGACGGGAACGCCTAGCTTGCATCTCATTAACGCAAAGTAGGTGTCCACGCTAAAAAATGACGCAAACTCCATGGACTTTGGCGCTAGATGCGTCTAACGCCAAAGTATAAATATGGAGTTAGTTTTGCGTCAGAATTGCGTCAAAAAAAACGACGCAATTCCGGCGCAAACAGAGTATAAATATGCCCCTATGTGCTTGCCAGTTGGGGTAGTTCCCACAGTAGATAACTGTAATACTTGGGGCACTGTATTTGCCACGCATTGTACTACAGTTCACTGTACACCAACACTTGCCAATCTTCCAGACGAGTTAAAATAAATTCAAGATGAATACAGGGCTGCCCCGGCCCTTGATTTTAGGATGCAATTGATGGACAATTTAGCCACAGTGTCTTCAATAATATTGAGTAATCTCAAAGGGAGGCAGTTGGACTAGCATTGCGTATGCAGCTCTGGGATGTTCCTGCACAGGAGCAAGGACGTGAGCCGCCAAAGATTATCCCTGAGACCTACTCTAGTATTGGTCGAGATATTCTGGGGGCTAGACCCATCAAACCACAATTACAGGGTAGATCTGATAAAGATTCTACCAAGCAAGCACCTGCAAGTTCTAAAAAATGCTGGGATAAAAATACAACAAACACCTAAAAAAGAAAGGGGAGAATCTCTGTTTTCAGAGACCCCTCAAAACTGCTATGATCTTAGAAATAGAGATAGTATAAAAACTCCTGACAAATATCAATACTCTGGTACATGCCAATCTCGTTAATTTCAGGACTCACCGCAGAGAGAGAGGTGGGCAGTCAGAGCAGTGAACAGAGTATGCGAAACCAAGAAAGGACTCACAGCACTCGTCTGAAGTTTCTGTTAAGAAAGAAAAGAAACTTCCCAAACAAAAACCCCAATTCAAACAGAAAAAAGTGGTGGCAGTATTAATACGACATGCCATTCAGGGGAGAGGGTTTTACTGAAGAACAGGAAGTGGGCACTAGCACTGCTAGACAGTGCAGCAGAGATCAAAATAGTTTGCCGGGACTTTCAAGAGCCTCTAGAGGTGAAAGCAAGTGATGACTTCTTACAAGTTGAGACTGCGGACATGTGTGTCTCCGTGCCCGATAGGGTGTATAAAGTAACAATAAAGTTAGAAGGAGACATTGAACGCACAATCAACACAATCTTATGGGATCGTGTCTTTACCATTTATGATATTTTGTTGGACGAGAAGGATTGGCCACCAGAATTTGTCCATAATCTCCCCTATGGGGAAGAGATTTTTTAACACTCTTTCTCGCCCCTTGTTCCCAGAAAGCTCATAGAAATTCACGCCATTGATTGGGCAGTGGCGCAGGCACCCGAGTTATATCACAACCACTTAGGATAGGATAAAGATTCCTCCTATCGTGTAATTCCCATTAAATACCAACCCCAACCTCAACCTCAATATCCAATAAAGCATGAAACTAAAGCATCTGTGATGGAAATCCTTACAAAGTTAGAGTACCAGGGCGTAATTGATCCCTGTGTCTCACCAGAGAACAATCTTAGTTCCCTGTAGCCAAACTAGACCATTCATACAGGATAGTTGTAGATTACAGACATTTAAACAGTCATACACTCACATTTGCCATACAAAATGTACACAGCACAGCACTATGCACAATATAGTGCACAAGAAATATAAAACAATGTTGGATATTTCCAACGTATTTTTGCTGCCACAATATAGCTCCTTAAAGAAGGAACTTAACACGTTTCAGCGCTTTAGGCTCCAAGAATACATTTTGCCAACTCCCACAAGGGTACAAGAACAGTCCAGAACAGTTTTTAGCTTGTGTCACATCTATTTTACACAACATTGACCCTGAGGTGTTTTCCTACATAGATGACATCTACCTCATGGACGATGACCTCATGCAACATACAAGATAGCCTGCATTGTTGTGGGATTTGCCACATTAGGCTACAAATTCAGGCCCATATTTTTAGGAAAATTACAGAGTGCAATGCTGCACTAGAATTGGCAGGACCATGCTCTGTCATTTTTACAAAGCAGGAATGTGCCATACTTAATTGAATATGGTGCTCCCCTGTGTTGTCCCCTGCTCCGGTGCTAAATTTAGCTGCAGCACCAAAGCAGGCATCCTTGCACCATCATGCAAGGATGTCTGCATTGAGGGGTGTGATTATTTCTGTGCGGAAGGGTGTCTGTTCCTGCGCATAAACAATCACTAATGGTGATTTGGCACTTCAGTGTGTGCTGCAGACTGCAGCACACACAGAAGTCCCAAAGCATCATTTTCAAATGATTGGTGATATTCAGGAAGGTACACCTTCCCGAACATGAACAATCATGTCTGGCATTTACCACACATAGAAAAAAGCAAAAACCAAGGAGGAATAAAAGTATTCCTACTTGTTCCGCCTTGCTAATGCCACCCCTGTGGCAAAATCTAGTAAATCTGAGGCAGAGTCAAAATGCAATGGGTTTTTCTGTGGCACTCCACAGCAACACCCATCACACACCCCTTCCACGGAAAGGGCTGCATGTGAAAAGTTCGTATTTACAAGGTGGCGTTAAGCCACATAAAGTGGCTTAACGCCACCTTGTAAATACGGCGCAGGGCAAAGCGCCACCAGAGTATCACAAAAAGTGATGCTCCAGTGGTGCTTTGGGCTGATAAATATGCCCCTCAATTTAAAAAAAAAAAATAGCCTTCCTTAGTGTCCTGTTTTTGGGATACGAATTATAAAATAAAGGCAAAAGCCTAGCCCCCCAATTTTTAGAAACATGCACACAACTACAACCTCCAAACACCATGAAGAAGCTTCAGTCTCTGTTGGACTTTTTAAATTTTGGCAGAACATACATTCCAGATTATGCACAACGCATTAAACCTTTATATGACTTGATACGAGAATTTTTGCAGTCCGAACTTGAATACCCAGTTCCAGCAAATACATTGCCTATTGAACAATATCAAATGATTATGTACACTGATGGCTTAGCCCAACCCGCTATAGGCACAAAACATTAATACTCTGCCGCTTGTGCTGTCGTGTGTGACGACATGAAGGATGGTGAATTTCATCCACAGCATACTTAAATGCAGACCTTAGGGGACTGCACTGCACAATTGGCAGAGCTTACAGCTCTAGTGATGGCACTGGAACATACGGATCCAGAACAGCTGAAGTTGATTGTTGGTGATTCATACTATTGTGTCCAGTCCTTCAATTAATATCTGCATTACAGGTGCCAGAATGGGTTCAGAGATTCAAAAGGTAACATCATTAAACACAGACTTCTGTGGGGGAAAGTAGCAGATCTGAAGGAAATGCTACCTAATGTCCATGTTGAACATACACTAGGACACTGGCGGGTTGGAATACATGTTGCTGGCAACACCTTGGCTGATGAAGAAACCAAATCAGCAGTAGCTACGACTTCTGTTGCTGCAGTAACTCATTCTAGAATTAAATTGGATGATGAAACACTGGCTGCTGTGAAAGCTTTGGCTAACGGCACGCCCATGCCAAAGGCATATCCTGCCAAATATTCCTACCACATATCATGCCTCAATACTGCTCTAGTAGTAATACCATGGGTGGGTAATCGTGTGATTCCCAGCAAAGATCAAAGACCAGAATTGATCAAAGCAGCGCATGAGGGAGTTGCTTCTGCCCATGGTGGTATGGCAGCTACAATATCATTGTTACAAACACGTTACTGGTGGCCAGGTCTATATAAATGGGTCAAGCAGTATGTCCTTTGTTGTGACATCTGTCAGCAAATAAAGGGGTCCACTGTCAAATTGCCCACCGCAAATACCCCTCCTAATTTCTAAGAAACCATTACAATGTGTGTACTTGGACCATTGTGGTCCCCTGACACCTGACACTGCATACAAATACATTTTATTCACTGCTGGCTCATGGACAGATTTCTATGGGTTTAGCTACAATGCTTGGCTGACGCTCAAACTGTTATTAAAGATTTGCAAGTCTTTATTGGCACATATGCTGGTGTGGCTTTCCATTCAGACCAGGGCCCTGCCTTCGGCTCAAAGGCTTTCAGGGGTGCCATGGCTTCGCTAATACATTATTTGTCCCCATTTCACAGCGGTCTTTTTACGAGACCGCTGAGGTATCGCTGTGCTGAAGACCGCCAGTGCAGGCGGTTTTCCGCACAGCGTATTATGACTGCTGGCTGCCCTTTGCCCTTTTCCGGATGGAGAGCCGCCAGCAGCCATACTGGCCGTCGGCGGTGAAGTGGAGGCTGCTCCACCTCCACAGCCACGTCTTTAGAACACAGCCCACCGAATACCAACCAAGGATACGGTGTGGCGGTGTTCTGGTGACGGGGAGCGGGCGGTGGAGCAGCCCCCATGGATCCCGTTCCCTCCCGGAGGATCACCGGACCAGGTAAGGTGATCATACGTGTAGAGGTGGTGTGTGAGTGTGTGTATGCATGCCGGGGGTGTGGTGTGTGTCTGGAAAATGTGTGCGCATATGTCTGTGTGTATGTCTGTGTGTATGTGTGCATGTATGTCTGCGTGTTTGTGTAGTAGGTGTGTGAGTGTGCATGTAGGGGGGTGGGGGGGTGTATGTCAATGTGGGGGGTTGAGGGGGTCCTGCCACCTTTGGGGAGTGGTAGGGGGGTTGTGGGTGTGGGGGGAGGACTCTGGGGGGGAGGGATTTGGGGGAGACCCCTATCAGTGCCAAGGAAGGAATTCCCTGGCACTGATAGTGCCTACCGCCTTGGATTTTGTGGTGGTACAGAAACCCACGAAATCCATGGCGGTATGCGGAGTCATGATACCACCGGCAGTGTAATGATGGCTGCCAGACTGGAGACCGAAGTCTCCAGCCCAGCGGTCATTACCACCCTGGCGGTCGGAGTGGAGAAGTGGCGATTTGGCATGGCAGTCACCGCCATGCTTGTAATTTCATTTTTTTACCGCCGGCCTGTTGGTGGTATTACCGCCACTTCTCCACAGACCGCCAGGGTTGTAATGAGGGTCATAGTGTCATGGAGAAAAGAAACTGGGATTTAAAGCAATCCTTAACAGCCAGAGTATTAGGCACGGGTCATAGTTGGCATACTCGCCAGTATGGACCCAGAGAGCACTTAATAATCTTCCCAGAAGGTCCCTGGTGGGTGTACCTCATATGAATGCCTGTTCAGAACACAATTGTATGTTCCAGATCTTGATGGTCATGGCGCGGATGAGGCAGATACACCTTGTGACATAAATGAATGTGTCCCTATCTTGCAGGACTTTCAACGGTTCGGTGATGACAACGCATCTGCCAGTGCCGCTTCCTTGGGAATGAGGGATGTACCAATAATATCTACCGCCTGGATTCAAAAAGTTGGGGATCTAGTGCATGAAAAGATTGCTGTGAAAAAGGTGTTCGGTCCTTCCTATTGTGCACTGGTTCCAGTCCTGGGAATACACGGTCCCAGAACTGTCATACTACCACCGCTGCCTGGTTCTAAAGAAAATCGCTTTGTCTCCACCATATGGCTGATCCTGCACAGCACACAGAGAACTCCTGGGTAGTACCCGAATCCCTCTCACTACAGACCAGAATGTTCCTCTACAAGTTTTAAGCAGCACTGTAGACACCTCTCCAAGCTTTGGGAGGATGGAAAATAATCTTTCATTAGTTCCATTAGCTTCTTCTGTGACAAGTAACGTCAACAGTATTGAGCGATTTTACTCAAATTCTACACAAACGGATGGTATACTTTACTACGAACCACCAAATGAGTTTTTTTGCCAGCTCTCCTCTTCCAAACATGGCTCCAAACACAAACTGCTTCTGGATATATTGCTGACAGTAATGACACTTCCACTGACTCATCTGCCTCTCCTGCAACGGAACTGTCAACAGCAAGTAAGATGATAATTTGGCTCAAAATTAACTATTTTATTCTTCCATGGAACTATCTGTGGCTCCTATTAACTGTACTTACCTTCCTCCTTTGGATTGGGTTTATCATTGTTTTCTTTTTACTGATACATAGTCATTACCTTCCTGTATGCTCTACAGTTGAACTGGTGGATGAGGTCCTAAAACCACATTTTTCCTCTCAAAAAGTCTGGAGGGACTTGTCCCTAGTGAGCATTTCCCCTATACCAATTCCTGATGGGATTGTTTGGGATAAAGTATCATTTGATATATATACCCACGACGGAGGTCATCCAAATTTCATATGTATTCTAACTTTCCATGAACAACGTTATAACACCCATAGTAGTTTCTGATGATTGGGATGTGAAAACATTTGATTCTATGATGTCTGATTTGCAATACTTCACTGTATTTGAAGGTGAGGATGTTTATCAATCCAAAGAAAATTATGGAGATATGTTCTGTTATAATTATTATGACATCATTTAATTCACAGAGCAAGTACCCCAAAGACTATTTTTAACTATACGCAGTGGGAACACTGTCCGACTCCTCCAGTGGGGAGTTCCAAAACGTATACTGAAAAGTTTGCATATTTCTCTGGGCACAATGTTAAAAATGCTGAGTCATATTATTTGAAATTGCCAGTAATGGAAAGTCAACACATTTTATTGACTGATACAAAATTGATGTAGTCTGATTTATTCTGATTCGTTTGTTTCCCGGTTAGCCATAAAAGGCTATGAATATTAGTTGAAGTCGATAGACTTAAAAAATGTGTGGGGAACTAAAAATTGGCAAATAAGGGGAAAGGAAGCTTTATTTAGATCATGCCTGATACCTGTGCAAATTATATTTTTAAATGAAACTGTACAACAGACAAGTTGTTTAGGCTTGGCAAAAAGTAAGGATTTGAATGTGTCCAGTATTCCTGTTCCTGTAAAATTTTACAAATGTCAAAAGTACATTAATGCAACTGAAGCAAGAAGAGTGAGTTCAGAATGAACATTTAGCACATCACTTTCACATCCTGGTGGGTGGTTACTGCGGCCAGTAGACACCAATGGGTGCCAAATACATTTTATAAACTCCACAGGGGGTTTTAGAATAAATAGGCCAGACCCTCGCTATGCGTTAATGTAAAACTTGGGTATTGTGGCAACATGTTTATGACATGATTATGAGTCTGGCATTCCTAGGACCGCTAGACTCGTGGTGGCAGTCGGACCGCCTCTAAAGCAGCAGTCCGACACCCCATTATGACCATGGTGAAAACCCCACGGTCTGACCACTGGCACCACCAATTTGTGCCGGCCAACAGCCTGGCGGTGCCAGCGGTCTTAATCTGTCAGGACAGCGCTGCAAGCAGAGCTGCCCTGGGGATTACGACTCCCGTGTCTGCCAGATTTTGTATGACTGTTCCACCGACATGCAAAGGCTGGCGGACCCGGGTGCTGGAGGCCCCATAAGGGCCCCTGCACCGCCCATGCATATGGCATGGGCAGTGCAGGGGCCCCCATGGACAGCCCCGTCACACTTTTCAGTACCTGAATTACAGGCAGTGAAAATTACAACGGGTGCTGTTGCACCCGACACACTGCAACATTGACACCGGCTAGATTATGAGCCGGCATCAATGTTGTGAGTAGTTTTCCACTGGGCCAGAGGGTAGAAATGCTGTTTCCGCCTGCTGGCCCTTCTGGAAACTCATATTAGGGCCAGCGGGCGGAAGACTGGATTGATGGTCTTCCGACCTAACGAGTTTGGCGGGAGGCCTCCACCACCCGCCAAACGCGTAATGAGGCCAATGGTGTAGAGAAATTATGCCAGCAATGGTAGAAATGTTCCTCACTTGATGCTGTTAAAGAACACCTCAGTGTCTAACAATACAGATTTGCAGGATTTCCTGTTACGCCCTAAAAGACAACACAGAAAGCGCTTTTTACATGCAGTATATAATGAAATTCTGAAACTTTCCCAACAAGAAGCTGGTGCCCTTTTAAGGCAAATAGATCAGGAAAATGTACAGGAAGCATTAGCCATTGTAGATAAAGGGATTAACACTTTGTCCAACCGAAAATTCACTTTAAACAACATTGGGCCTGATTACAACTTTGGGGGAGGTGTTAATCCGTCCCAAATGTGACGGATTTACCACCAGCCGTATTACGAGTTCCATAGGATATAATGGACCTGTAATACGGCTGGTGGTATATCCGTCACATTTGGGACGGATTAACACCTTCCTCCAAAATTGTAATCAGGCCCATTGGTTCTTCTGCAATAGACATAGTACAGAGTGACATGTCATCTTTACACCATGGACAAAGTCAACTAAGGTCCATTATGCAGTTAGGTTGGACACTACAAACATTGAAAGCAGATTGCATTCCCTGGCAACACGTTAGTGCAAGGGACATATTTTCAACAATTAATTTAACACAGCAACAACAAATCATGACAAAAAAGTTCATGACTTATGTCATACTAAACATTGAGAAATTAGAAAAGTTGCCTTTTACTGTGGCTGAAATACCATCTGCTGCTGATGAATGGTTAATACACAGGGTTATAAACCTGGCTATTTCAACACTTCAATTTGCATCATGCTTGACACACATTCCAGTAGGCAGGTATAAAAGGCTAGGAGATAGTTACATACATGAGGTGTGGGAGCTTGCCTTTTCGTACAGATGTTTAAATGGCATGAAAGAGGTCATTCTTAGCGGCAGTGAATGCAAGACTTCTGTGATCCATTCGATGATTTGTATGCAGTTGTCATTCCATCGGGCATGTAATGCCTATGCAGCAAACTTGGCTTGCTATCTGAAGGGAGTTCCAGTCTCCTTGATTAGACTTGCATTTCAGGTGCTCTCAAATGGAAGCTTTGTGCTCCTTAATAATGAGAGTTGTTGTGGAATGCGAGTCAGAATAGCTTATGTCATTTCAGTCTCCCAAATTGTCACTTGTTGCGGGGATGTCTCTCCCCCCACTCAACACAGGGAAGTAGCAGAAATTTGGCCTCATATTGCTACTTCAGATTAGAATTTTGAAAGTTGAGCATACTCAAAGCTTTATTGTTTCAGAAACATGTGGCACTTACATCTGCGCATGAGACCTGTGCGCTTCAAGTTACACAGACATCTGCGGAGACACCGTCCCTTTTAGGTACAAACTTTCCGAGACACTTTGGTCAACTCGTGGGATGAATATTTAACGCGTCCAGTAGTACTGGAGTTGCGCATATCTTTAAGGCTGTTGGTTCTGGTTTCATTCACACCTTTTCCTCTATATTTTGCTTGATACCTTCAGCCATACACTTGATATTTTTGAGTGTTTTCGGGGGAATTCTGATTACTTTGGCTATTATGAGTGGCATTCTGCTGTTGCTATTTTTTTCTGCGCAATGGATGTCCCTTCACAACAAGGAGGACTGAAAGCGCTTCCACCAGCGCAACTGTGTCGTGAAGGCATGATGCAGTACTTCAGTATTTTGTAATCTGTTCCATTCTGATTTTAGGAGCATTTTCCATTCTTCCATCAGGGCAGGACAGCTACAAACAATGTGTTAGAATGATTCCTCAGAATCGTCACAAATCCTAAACGTTATTGATTCTGATGCTTTACGCTACCTGGCTCGTTTTTTTTTTAAAACAGCCACTCCCATAGCCTAACGGCAAAAAACTTGAGTTTTTTATATGTTGAAAATGTACAGGCCAGGAAGGATTGTGAAAACCTCTACTGGTAAGAGCTGATAACTGCCCAGTAGTGCCTACGCTTTGCCAAAACATCCATATCAATCTGGTGCGATTGGAATCGTACTCGCCTTTTGATGCTTTGCTTGAGAGTATTTTGGGAGACATGTGAGTTTAAAACTCTGTAGTATTCAGCTGATTGCAACATTCATCAAGGTACATCGAGTGAGGCCATCTGACTCCACCTAACTGGATGTCATGCCACAATAGAGCCTCCAAGCTTCCTCCCCTGGTGAGTCAAAGTTTGCAGCAAATATTTAAGAATATACCAGCCCGGCCACCCTCTCATCAAAGAGGCTGAGTTACAGTTGGATCTGCATGTGTGATGAGCATCTCAGCAGGCAAAGAGTGGCCTTATAGATTGTGGTACCCATGTTGTTTAGGAGATTCCTATCTCTCCCCAATAGGATCTCACTGCCATAAACCAAAGTTGGAATGACCTTGACTCTCATTACTTTCAGAAGTAGATCAAGGCTCATCCCCCACAGTGAGCCAGACAGTCTGAAAAAGAGGACAAGGGGGACAGGGGGACCCCATCATATGGGGGATCATAACCCCATATGATGGATAAAGGAACACCTTGCATCAATTGTAACACCAAGATATGTATATGACTGTTCCTTGCAGATTTTGTTGCCATTTAATTACCAGCCTCCCACCTTATTAATTTTTCTGCCAAAAATTAGAACCTTTGTTTTCTTTAGAGTGACTTCCAGGCGGTTTGCATCGATCTAGGAGTGCAAGCCATCTAATAACCACTACAAACCAACTCTTATGTGGCTGAACAAACTATATTGTCTACATAAAGCAGATTGTTGATGCATTCACCCCTGATCTTGTGGGGTGACTGTTGGTGTTATTGAGGGTGCTAGGCAGGTCAGAAAGTTATAAGTTGTAGAGCAACGGGGCAATTATGCACCCCTGCTTGACACCCAGCAAGGTGGAAATGTTTCTAGACAAACGGTCCCGTTGCCCAAATTGACACAAATCCACGTCAGTGTGCAGTTGTACAATGGCCTAAAGGAGGCTCTTCAAGATTCCCCAGTTCATTAGTTTCTTCTACAAGACCCTCCTGGAGACACGATTGAATGCTGCCCTAAAGTCCACAAAACAGCAATACATCATAGCACGGGATGTTACCACCCTCTCTGACAGTAAAGAGATTGCAAGCAGGTCCATCAAAGTATCAGAATTCTCTGTAAACCCAGTTTGATTCTTAGGTATGAGGATACTGGACTTTGTTCATTGCCACACCTCCTCCAGTAACAGGCTGGCAAAGAAGTTGACTTTGTTGTCCATTAGCTCTATCAGTCTGTGTCAGAATTAGGGTCACCTTTATGAATTGGCTCAATGATTGCACCGGGCCATGATTCCAGGCTGGAGGAGCTTTGAGACAATAGTCAAGTAGTGGCATAACGTGGTCAGCCCAAAACGATGTATCCTGTTTGAATAGGGCCTGTGGTAGGCCATTTGGCCTTGTAGCTCTATCTGGTCTGCCTTTCGTTCAGCTATTGCATAGAAAAATCCAAATGCTAAGTAAGGAAAGATAGTCCCTCTGCAATATGAGAACTAACAGGGCTAAAGGCCTCCACAGAGCTTGTGAGGCAGGGCTGCATTCTTGGCTGTACTTCATAATGGTCTGAACCCTATAAAAGGTTGTTGGGCTGAAATGTCTTGTCAAGGACATTGACCACTCAAGTTTCAGTGTAGCATTGCAGGCTCTGCCTGTTCCATTCACCTGCCAATTAACCATAGACCAAAACCTCCTTGAGTTACTCTTATTGCTCTTGAAAATGAGCTAGGCACAAAACTGACTAATGCTTCTAGTCTTCTCAGTCCATATTGCTTGCTTAAGGCGCTTATGTGCCAGCTTTGACTCAGTCACTAGATTTTTGTAGCCAGGATTTCTATGCACTGGTTTCAGGGAGATATTCAAGGACTTCTTCAGTCTTACAATTTTAATGTTAGGAGGAAACACTCTTTAGTGAGATGGATGCCACACATTAGCTGTGGTATTGCAGGAAAATATCACTATTAGCTGAGTGTTTAGACTGTTCTTGTCAGCAACTGGAGAGATGCCCTATTTGCAATTCTAACACATTCTGCCATGAGTTTTCTTTGTGAATCCTCTCTTCATTTAAGCCTCCTAAGGTTGTCAATAAATACTCCTTTATTTGTGGTACAAGAGAGGGTCTGTTGTTCCATACTGGTGTTCAATCTAAGATCTTGGGGGTGATAGTCATTCTCTCAATGAGACGCTATGCTGTAGCTTTCCACAAGGTTCAACATTTTCACATTGCACATTGTGTAATCAAGATAAGACCTTGATTTGTCATCTGATCTTGTCCATTTAGGTAGAACATCCTACAGAATCCTTCCATATAAACCCTTAGTGCCCAAGCTGTTCCACTACAAAACTCCAGTTCCCACAGTGGATTATGTTAATTTCCCCTGTGTTTAATCTGCTCAGGCTTGCTCCTTGAACATTCTTGGGGCTGCTCTTTAGCCTCATTATTGCTATCTTGGAATAGATTCACACTGAAATCCATGGCTATGACATAGTCAGTTGTGGGGTGACCCCTACCTAGATAACATAGTACTGAGTTGAGACGAGTCAATTTTGATCTTTTCCCTTGAACATAGGTTGATGTAAGTGTCATTTGCAGAACAGAAAACTGTGGTCTGCAGGTTGTCAGTTTAATTATTTGAAGTCAATTCTCTTGCATGTCTGTGGCTTCTTTTAGAACCTTGAGATTTGTAGAGATGTACAGAGAAAGGCCACCTTTAGGCATCCCACTCCTATGCTCTTAAATAGCATACGTGTTAAGCTCAAGGAAACCAATTAAGGAAGAGTCCTCAGTGGTCCAAGTTTCTTGAAGGTCGATGATTCCAAACCCCCCCATTACTTCAGGAGGTCTATATTATGTTGTTTTTGGGCAAGGCCACACATATTGCAGGAGGATAGTGAAAGGAGCAAGTGCTCTTGAATTCATGTCTGGGCACTTTCCTCAGGTAATTCGATGCACTTACGGTCAAGGGTTGGCAGCAGCCAGCTCCATTCATCAGGGAGTTTTCCCTTATCTCCATGTCCTGATGTTGAGAGGCCAGTGCAATGAAGCCTTCTTCACTTTTCCGAATGGAGTATGTCTCTTACTTAGATGCTGACAGTATTGTCATCTGTTTAAAGAGAATTGATGGGTAGTCCTTTTCTTCATAGATGCTAAGGTCCATACTTATACTTTTTTTGTGCTGCTTTTGCCTCATTTTTTGATGCAAAAGCAGTGAAAAACTTACAAAATACAATTATATTTTGTAAGTTTGCGTGGCTTTTGCACCAACAAATGACTCAAATGCGGTGCAAAAAAAGTATAAATATGAACCTAAATTTAATGCCCAATGTGTTAAACACCTCCTCTTTTAACAAAATTGATTTTGCTTGGATAAGGGAGGCAAATATCACCAACATTTTGTGAGAAGTCTGTGTGCCCCTACGAGTCAGGAACTTAATTGCGACAATGTCTTTTGACTCCAAATAACTAAACTGAGGAATGGCATTCATTAGACTTAAAATGTTTACCTGGTTCAAAATATCATGGGGGCCCAGAGAATAGTGTTCAGGGATGAATAGCAATTTGATGCTGGACTGGTGGAAGTCGGTAGGCCTTGCAACACTTCTGCTTGATTGTTAGAAATGGGGTCTCTGGCTTGTAGTAAGTTTGCACTCTGTCCAAGATGGGACCCTCACTCTAGTCAGGGTAAAGGAGAAACACACCTGGTTAACCCAGCTCACCTCCTTGGTAGCTTGATACGAGCAGAAAGGCTTAACCCCAGAAGCTATGTGTAAAGTGTTTGTACCAATACACAGTAATACAGTGAAAACACTACAAACGAGACACTATGGGCCTGATTCTGACTTTGGCGGGCGGCAGAGGCCGCCCGCCAAAGTCCCGCCGACAAATGACCGCACCGCGGTCAAAAGACCGCGGCGGCCATTCTTACATTTCCGCTGGGCCGGCGGGCGCTCTCCAAAAGAGCGCCCGCCGGCCCAGCGGAAATGCCCCTGCAACGAGGATGCCGGCTCCGAATGGAGCCGGCGGAGTTGCAGGGGTGCGACGGGTGCAGTGGCACTCGTCGCGTATTTCAGGGTCTGCACTGCAGACACTGAAATACTTTGTGGGGCCCTCTTACGGGGGCCCCTGCAGTGCCCATGCCATTGGCATGGGCACTGCAGGGGCCCCCAGGGGCCCCGCGGCACCCCCTACCGCCATCCTGTTCCTGGCGGGAGACCCGCCAGGAACAGGATGGCGGTAGGGGGTGTCAGAATCCCCTTGGCGGCGGAGCGCGCTCCGCCGCCATGGAGCATTCTCCCGAGCAGCGGAAAGTCGGCGGGAGACCGCCGACTTTCCGTTTCTGACCGCGGCTGAACCGCCGCGGTCAGAATGCTCGACGGAGCACCGCCAGCCTGTTGGCGGTGCTCTCGTGGTCGGTGACCCTGGCGGTCACCGACCGCCAGGGTCAGAATGACCCCCTATACCAGTTTAGAAAAATAGGTAATATTTATCTAAATCGTACAAAACCGAAATGACAAAAATACAACATACACAAGTCAAGATATGAATTTTAAAAGAATAAGAGCCATAATCCATAGAAAACAGTGAGAACACTGTTGCTACACAAAAGTACCTGGTTTGTGTCAAAAATAAAACTGCACAGGCGAGCGTGAGTCAGAAGAGTCAGCGATGCATTGATTCCTTACTCAAGTGAGGCGGTGCATCATTTCTTCTCTGGTCCGGTCAACGATGCATCGTTTTTCTCCCTCGCAAGAGATCGATGCGTTGATGTCCGGACGGGCACCTCGGGTCTGGACAGGCTTTGCGTAGATTTTTTCTCACCCAGCTATGTTGAGTTCGAAATCCGGTCGCACAGTGTCGGGAAACTGTGCTGCTTGGTGTTTGCGCCGTTATCAGCAGCTGCAAGCGGGTGTTGAGCGTCGTTTCTCCAGCACGATGCGTCGATCTTCCAGCCGCAATGCAGGTGGAGCGTCGACTTCAGCCGCGAGGCCGGTGTCGCGTCATTTATCAGCCGCATTGTGCATGGTGCATCAAAACTTTCCCCGCACGGCGGTCTGTGCGTGGATTTCTGTCATTTTGCACCAGCTTTACCTTTCAAGAGCCCAGAGACTGGATGGGGCACCACTTGGCAGGGTAGGACTCTCACCAGAGAGTCCAAGTGCTGGCAGAGGAAGTCTTTGATAGCCCTGAGACTTCAAAACAGGAGGCAAACTCAACACAAGCCTTTGGAGATTCTTCTCAAGCAGGAATGCACAACAAAGTCCAGTCTTTGTCCCCTCTCACATGCAGAAGCACCAACTGCAGGATAGCCCAACAAAGCACAGTCACAGGAAGGGTCAGCACTTCTCCTCAGCTATTGAGAACAGGTTCCTCTTGAATCCTTTAAGAAATCTGATTTTCAGGGATTTTGGGTCCAATACTTATACCCTTTTCAGCCTCTGAAGTAGGCAAACCTCAAAGGAAAGTCTCTGTTGTTCACACGATCCTGCCTTGCCCAGGCCAGGCTCCAGGCTCATACCAGGGGATTGAAGACTGCATTGTGAGAGGACAGGCACAGCACATTCAGGTGTAAATGACCACTCCTCCCTCCACTTTAGCTCAGATGGCCCATCAGGATATGCAGGCTACTCCCCAGCTCCCTTTGTTTCACTGTCTAGAGGGAATTCACAACAACCCAACTGTCAGTCTGACCCAGACAGGGAATCCACAAACTGGCATAGTCACAGAACCGTTTAAGCAAAAAAATGCCCACTTTCTAAAAGTGGCATTTTCAAACTGACAATTTATAAACCTACTTTAGCAAAAGATGTATTTTTAAATTTTGAGTTCAGAGACACCATACTCCATAGTTCTCTGCAAAGGGAATCTGCACTTAAATATTATTTAAAGGCAGCCCCCATGTTAACCTATGGGAGAGATAGGCCTTGCAACAGTGAAAGCTGAGTTTAGCAGTCATTCACGGTTAGGACATGTAAAACACACCAGTACATGTCCCACCTTTAACATACACTGCACCCTGCCCATAGGGCTACCCTGGGTCTACCTTAGGGGTGCCTTACATGTAGAAAAAGGGAAGGTTTAGGCCTGGCAAGCGGGTACACTTGCCAGGTCGAATTGGCAGCTTAAAACTGCAAACAAAGACACTGCAGTGGCACATCTGAGCCACGTTTACAGGGCTACTCAGTTGGGTGGCACAACCAGTGCTGCAGGTCCTCTAGTAGCATTTGATTTGCAGGCCCTAGGCACCTATAGTGCACTTTACAGGGACTTACTAGTAAATTAAATATGCCAATCAGGGATAAGCCAATTGCACATAGAATTTACACAGGAGCACTTGCAGTGTAGCACTGGTTAGCAGCAAAGTGTTCGGAGTACCAAAAACTGCAAAAACAAAGTCCAGCAAACAGTCAAAACCTGGGAAGCAGAGGCAAAAAAGACAGGGGGAGCCTAGGCCAAGGAAGCCAGGTCTAACAATGAGGACTGGGCAGAAGGGGCAGTTAGGACATTACAGTTATCTGTAGTCCTGTTTACCAGATGGTCACTTAGTTGGTGGCCCTTCTTAGGCCTGTTGTCCACAGTTAGCATGCCTATTAAATCATCTAAGGGCACCACGGAGAAAAGGAGATTTACTTGTTGCATTGGAACTTGAATAATTGCTGGGGTTTGTGCCTACAGGAGCCCATGAGGTTCCTCCCTTACCACTCACGTTTTGATAACCCTGATTATGAGGGAGACCAGCTCCTCCCTCCTTTTGTGGTAACTTGCCCAGAGGTCAATATCAGTATTGGAATGTTTTTGACATGACATACTTCCTTCTAAACTTGATTTCCTGCCTAAGAATTCTGGATTAAGGTTTCAATCAACAGTGCCTATCACAAGATTATGTTCCACTCGAGACACCTCCAGACATAAATGGGCACCACTCCCTTTACCTATGGGAACTGCACTCGAAGCACTCTTTTAAAAAAAAAACATCAGGTACATTAGTTGTTGGTGTACTACAGTTGAGCACTTGCGATCTTTAGTACATTGCTTCCAATGGCATTTTCTTTCCTATTTACTTACGGAAGATGCAGACAGAATTGAAGAAAAAGCTTTTATAGAACTGGCCTGAGGTGGCCTTATAGTTGGCCATACCATAGAAGCCACTCCATGAGGATGCACAGCAATTTCCTTCAAAGGAGACAATATTTTAGCTTGACTGTCCCTGTTGCCGTTGGCTAAAAGTTGGGCTTCTTACTGTGGGGCTTGGGAAACTTGGACACTGGGTGCTGCGGCCATGATCATACTTTGCCCTACCCCTGCTCTAATGTCTTTTATCTCAGATAGTACAGTGTTTAGAAGGCTAGAAGAGAAGACAAATTATCAATAATTTGGGAACTGCAACAGATTGCATTTACCAAGTTGTTTATCAGTTCATTCATATTATCAAGCTTGTTATCTATCCTTGCAATTAAGACAACTACGGTATCCAAAGGATCAACCTAAAGGTCCAACTTGTCCGAATGATAGTTAAGGGCAGTAACCATGGACTGTAAAGTCTACAGAAATTGTAACCAGATGGAGTCCGGCACTGGAACTAGTGGTAGGAGATGTGGACAGAAATTAGGGGCCTCATCGGAAAAAGGAAGTGAAAGCTTCAGTAGTGATTGGTCATTTAATTCCAGGCCAGCAGTGTTAGACTGACTGCTGCCAATGGCTCCCAGCTAAGAGGGTTTAGTTGGGGATAGCAGAGCAATGTTCCCCACTGTGGCCTAGTCCTTCCAAGCAGATGATGGACTGAAGGGGCATTTTGTGTTGAACTTCAAGAGATGCTGCCCCATTTTTTGTGAGGGATCATATTCTGAGGGGGACTGCATGTGTTAGACTTGCGGCTTGAGACATTATGTCACATTCACATTCAATACTATGGTGGACTAATGCTGACCCAAGTTTGGGGCATCCAGGAATGCTAGAGGCAGGGCGAAGTTTGGTGGCCTCCAAAGAATCTTGTGGAAACGTGTCTGGAGGGAAGTCACTGATGGGACCCTCAACTCAAGGGGCAGTAGGACAACTCTGCCTAACACTGACTTGTTTTCATATAACTGTCTTCCCTTGGAGACAACACTGCTGAATGAACAATTGCCCTTGTGGTCCCCACCATGTTAAAAGGCTCAGTAAAATCACATGGAAAAAACTTTCCACCCTGTGTCGGGAACTTTGGTTTGGTTTTAGTCATTTTCTGGTGAAAAAAGTCACTCATCATCGGAGTGCACAGCCCAACGTGTCCAGCTCCGTTACCAGGTCTTGCCTCATCTGGCTTGGTTGCTGAGTTTGTCGGAGAACAATTAAGCAAGGAAGATTGAGCCTGCTGCACTGTAGCTGAGATAGCTGCCTCAATCAGCTTCCTGGATTTGAGATTAATTGGTAGCACCTGCCTCATCCAGCCAGACATCATTGCAGCTTATAACTCAGGAAACTTTGAAATTGCCTCTTGTCACAAAGATGTTGACCCAAGTGGAATGATGTTTGCACCTGCAGCTCCTTGTGCTGCATTGGGGTGGGTGGACCAGAAGGAGGGATCTCACTGGAGTCACAAGCCACACCTGGGCCTAGCCAGGCTACTTCCGTGGCAACCAAGTACAACCTTCTATGTAACAGTAACGACACCTTCATACTCCTCACCCGATCACCCTTTTGCCAATCACTGAGGCTGAGCAGCACAAAAAAGGGAACCAGATGCTTATTACTCCTGGCACCAATAATGAGCTAGTGGCCAAGCAGGTTGACTAACTGGGAGATTGCTGCGTTGTCAGGGATGCAGAAGCAGGGGTCTTTTCTCTCCTCCTGGTGCACTGGCTGATACACTAGCTCACTGGATCAAGCCAAATAGCCCCAAAAGACATGACCTAAGGGCTCACCTTGCTCCAATGACTCAATGCAAGGAGTCACGTTATCACTAGTCTGATTCACCTCCCTTCTGCACTTCTCTACTGCTGCTTGTAATGCGTGGTCACAGTTCTCAGTTACAGTTGGTGCTCCCGGAGCAGCTCCTGCTCCACAACTCCTACTCCGCTCTGTCCACTCATAGGCTCAGCCACAGCCTCCTGCCCCTGTGGCTCCAAATTTGTGGCTCTCAGCAATTGAATTGTGGTTAGAGCTGAGTTGTGTCAGAAATTGGGGCTTAGAGCAGTTTGGGTCTCTTGAGAGCGGATGAAGCAGCTGAAGTATGCTGTTTGTCTAATCATTGGCTCACTAGTCACAGCTTGTCACTTCCGGCAATCTCCACACCATGATGCAAGGCTGTGCTTGATGCAAAGCCTATGGGCATTCGCAGTGATCCATCCCTAGAAATTCACCCTTGGTGCAAAGAGTTGCCAAGTGGATTTGGTGCTACGAATTGGACACCTTTACACTGAAAAATAAATCCCTGATACTGCTCTGTTTTTTTGCTAGAGCTGTCCCTACTCATTAGTAAACCTGGCCCTGTGTGTTCTTCATAAATGGCATTCTCTACACTCTTCATGCCACCCTTGCTACTTATGGAGTGGGCTACATGACGTCAAGGTACTAAAATGAAAGACAGGTAAGTGTAAACTAGTCAATATCTCTAAAAAGAGTAAATAAGTAAAGGACACACACAAAAATCCAACACCAATATATAAAAATTAGAAATATTTGTATCTTTAAAATGAAACCAGATGACAAAACTCCAATACAGTGAACCAGAGATATGAATTTTTAAAGGATAAACGGTAGTATAGCACCAAAAATCATAAAGCTCCAACTGTGACAAACTGGTCACGCTGGACCAGGTCAGATACAGTCCCAGGTAAGTCCTGCTGAAATTTTACCTTCTCAAGAATTGTGCCAATACTCTGGTTTGTTGCCAGGAGCAAGGAGAGTGTTGTCAGGGTTGGGCTGCGGGGAAAGAATAGCAGCCAGCCGTAACCGACAGATGGGCTGGAGACTGGTGGTTGTGAGCGGGGATAATTGCTGTGTGAAGAGATGGTCTTGCACTGATCCTTTGTGCGAGTGGCGTGCTTCTGGAGCAAAAGGGCTTTAAGAGGTCCGAAATCACTCCAAGGGCCCACAGCCATATCTACTAGGATACAGCACTGCTGCTCAATTGTCCAGCACTGGCACACAAATAGGATCCCTAGCGCATAGTTGTGTGTGTGATGTCTAGTATGTACTTTGTTTCTGGGTGGGTATCCACTCATTATTATAAAATATTATGCTTGAGTTCAATGTAAAAATGTTCACATTTTGGATGTGTGCCATACAGTGCACCACACATGTAAATTGTTAAAAGTTACGACAATGAAAATATTTATCTTTGTTAAGGTCCCCCTTTAACAGCTGCTATTTTGTTGGTGTAAAGCCCTGCCTACACATTTTCATTAAATAAAGCTTTCCATCAAAAACTAAGGGGCATATTTACAATGCACCAGTTTCCTTGGGTCACCCTGCGCCCCCTAATGACATTGTGGTAGCGCTGTATTTACAATACAGTGCACCATGGTGCATGTTAGCACAATAGCGTCAACATTTTTTACACTGTTCAGACACTTTGTTGGACTTGCACTAAAAATGTTGTCTCTAGTCCAACAAAGCTCAGGGAGGCCCATAGAATATAGTACTAGCATCAGCTTAACTCCTGCCCTGGGCAGGCATTAACAAATGACACTAGAATGGTGCAGTGAAATCTTGTACATTTCACTGCGCCATTTTTTGGGCCTCCCTGCGGAGGAACGACTCCCTTGCATACATGTGGCACAATGGTTTACAAAGTGGTGCAATGGTACTATTGTGCCACTTTATGAGTATAGCGCAGGGTGAGGGCCTGTTTTCCACTGCTGTAGCATCAAAAAAGATGACGCTATGGCACTGTTAAGGTGCGCAAGGGGCTCCTAAAAATGCCTCTAAGGGTGGAAGAGTGACACTTACCATGGACCACCAATGGGATGCCTCCTTGATGCAAGTAACATACAGCAGTGCAGCACACTATTTATTTTACATTTAGTGCAACTTTGCTGTACAAAAAGGTTGCACTGGGAAATACTTAATCAAGAGTGTGTGCTGGTATGCGTCACTTTGTCTGACTCCCAGCAATCCCACGAGAAAGTAAGATCCAGTTCATACTTACTGTAGAACGTTCTCCCTTGCAGACATGTCTGATGCAGGTACCAATCATACTTGGTAATGACACCACTACTGTGGAATTTTAATCTGTCTGAAATGTACAGCGTATCGAGCTTTCCTATTTAGAAGCAGGCTCTAAAAACTTTACTGTTTTGCTAAATGATTTCTGTCCATCTTTCTGCTCTTATGTGCTATTTTGCTTTGTTGTTGCTGGATTCCTAAATCAAAGATGCATTTAGTGTATGTATACTTCACAACTAAATAAATCAATAAATACGTCTGCATCTTCCTCGAATGGTTAAACGTTTACAGAGGAGATGCACAGACGGAAGCCCTGTTAAGTAATGTATATGTTACTTATTACAAATGTATTCTCAGTATAAGAAACCCCACAAACTGTGTCTTCCAAGGTCCCTTAGAGCTGTCCAGAAACGCTTCTGAAATATTTGATTTTGTACAGTAAACCTTGTTCTGAGGGAATTATAATTGTTTTGCCGAACAGAGGTTCCCTATATTGGGGTTCAAGAGTTCAGGGCGGAGAAACCTAACATTCAAATGTATTTCCTCATTTTATGACTATACAACACATCGTTACTCAACATCGTTCTCCTCTGATCTTTTTGATCTCTGAAAAACGATGTTAACAAAAGCATTCAGCTCATTCACTATTTCCTCATGGAATCTTGCCAGATAGTGCCTTTTACTTTGTCCCACTGAGGCATGTTCAGCTCCCTAAATGTTTCAGTGTTTAAGGATAGATATTTTACTTGGCCAATTCTAATCATACTGCTTGCTCTAGCAAATCGTTTTTTTTCCTTCCAGTTGTTACGCTCTGAACCTTCGCACACAGTATTTGCAATGGTGTACCTCAACAAATATCCAGTTTCTTTGATTAATGTTCGGATACTACCTCTAATTGAAACAAACTTTACTTTTTTCTACCTTATTTTTTCTGATCTATGTTCGCATGGTAGGTAGTACAAAAGTCAAAGATAATATCCTTGAGAAAGATCAACAACCTTTCTTCAATACTATGCCCTTGTATACCTTTGACAATATGTTTCTAAGCAAACAAACTTATTTTGCACTCCTTCGCTACTTTTTATTGATATATAATTGTTATATTACAATTTTGTTGCAAACGATTTTCAGTAGTACCATGTAAAATAATCTGTGGGCTCAACGCTTGTCATGAATGGCTTCTGTGACTTACAGGTCACAATTTTGAATTAAAGAAAGGCCGACTTCCATACTCATGAGGTTGGTAAATTGAGCACCATTAGTAATAGTGATGTATTTTAATGAGAGCACCCAGAGATGCAGAAACTGCAGTATATACCACTATATATTATAGAGTTAAATTATTATTTTTGTAATGTTTCATTTACCCTCAAAGTGTGAACCCATTTATCTATTTATCTTCATTTCTGTGGCCTTTTCTTAAAAGCACTGCATCGTTTTGCATTGATTAGTTGTTGAGATTTAGGCTCATAACGTTCTTGTTTATAATGTTTTTAAGCTGTTTTTTAGTCTTAAGCCCTCTGGCATTTTCCAGGTGGTATTGGACTGCCGATCTGATTTTGCTGCCAAAGGTTGGCCAATATTACTCTTAATGGAAACCTATTTACTTATAGGGGACTTCTATACATATTTGGGTACTGTGGGAGCTCTGTCACAGCTGATGTCAAGACAGTAACTTCTCATATCAATAGTCTTACTGTCTAATTCCATACAGTCATTAAGCTTGTGTCATTACATTAAGGGATGTTCCCTGTTGCCTATATTGAATAAAAAAACACAGGTGCTATCAAAAATAAATCAAGCAAAACTGGGGAACGACTGATTGCCAATGAGCAAGAAATCACAGGGCAGGTGTCTGGGTGGTTGGTGGAAGGAGATGTGACTGTTCAGGTAGGTGGGGCCTATCTCGTGTAGTGCCTTGAATGTGTGTATGAGGAGTTTCAAAATGAGTGCATTTGTGTATTGGGAGCCAGTGGAGCTCCCAGAGACATGGTATGATGAGAGTTCTGTGTGGGAGGTTGAGGATGAATCGGGCTGCCGATTTCTGGTTGGTTTGTTGTCTTCTAGTGAGTTGCTTGGTAATCCCAGCATAACGGGTGTTCCCATATTTGAGCTTGCTGGTGAATAGGGCTTGAGTGACAGTTTTTCTTGGGTTGCTTGGTGTTGGACCTGGCTTTTTGACAGGGTCATCCCCAAACTTTTTGCCTTCCTCCTTTTCTTTTTCTGACCTCATTTTTGCTGATTTTTAGACTCTGCGCACTTTACCACTGCTAACCAGTGCTAAAGTGCATATGCTCTCTCCCTTAAAACATGGTAACCTTGAATCATACCTGATTGGACTATTAATTTACTTATAAGTCCCTAGTAAGGTGCACTTTATGTGCATATGGCTGGTAAATTAAATGCTACTAGTGGGCCAGCAGCACTGGTTGTGCCACCCACTTAAGTAGCCCCTTTTCATTGTCTCAGGCCTGCCATTGCAAGGCCTGTGTGTGCAGTTTCACTGCCACCTCGACTTGGCATTTAACAGTACTTGCCAAGCCTAGAACTCCCCTTTTTCTACACATAAGTCACCCTTAATGTGTGCCCTAGGTAACCCCTAGAGCAGGGTGCTGTGTAGGTAAAAGGCAGGACATGTACCTGTGTAGTTATATGTCCTGGTAGTGTAAAACTCCTAAATTCGTTTTTACACTACTGTGAGGCCTGCTCCCTTCATAGGCTAACATTGGGGCTGCCCTCATACACTGTTGAAGTGGCAGCTGTTGATCTGAAAGGAGCAGGGAGGTCATATTTAGTATGGCCAGAATGGTAATACAAAATCCTGCTGACTGGTGAATTCGGATTTAATATTACTATTCTAGAAATGCCACTTTTAGAAAGTGAGCATTTCTTTGCACTTAAATCTTGCTGTGCCTTGCAATCCACGTCTGGCTGGGCTTGGTTGACAGCTCCTTGTGCATTCACTCAGACACACCCCAAACACAGGGTACTCAGCCTCACTTGCATACATCTGCATTTTGAATGGGTCTTCCTGGGCTGGGAGGGTGGAGGGCCTGCTCTCACACAAAGGACTGCCACACCCCCTACTGGGACCCTGGCAGACAGGATTGAACTGAAAGGGGACCTGGTGCACTTCTTAGCCACTCTTTGAAGTCTCCCCCACTTCAAAGGCACATTTGGGTATAAAACAGGGCCTCTGCCCTACCTCATCAGACACTTGCTGGAGAAGAAACCTTAACCAGAAACTACATCCTGCCAAGAAGAACTGCCTGGCTGCTCAAAGGACTCACCTGTCTGCTTTTCTACAAAGGACTGCTGCCTTGCTGTTGGCCTGCTGCCTTGCTGAACTCTTGTCTGGCTGTAAAAGTGCTCTCCAAGGGCTTGGATAGAGCTTGCCTCCTGTTCCCTGAAGTCTCAGGACCAAAAAGACTTCTCTCTTCCTCTTGGACGCTCCGTGCGCTGAAATTTTTGACGCACAGCTTGTTCCGTGGCAAGAAAAACGCCGCACACCGACGCTGATCGACGCGACGCCTTCGGGATGACCGAAACTTCGACGCGCAGCCCTGCAGAACGACGCGCAGCCGGAAAACAAGCAGGAAAATCCACGCACAGACCCGGGACATCTGGTACTCCCCGCGAACCACAGAAAGAGACTGTCCGCGCACCGGAAAACGACGCACGACTCCCCACGTGGAAAATAACGACACAAGTCCGTGTGTGCTGAGGAGAAATCGACGCACACACCAGTTTTCCACGTACCTCTTCTCCTGTGGCCCTCTGAGGAGATTTTCCACCAGAAACCAGGTACTTTGTGTTTGAAAGAGACTTTGTTTACTTTCTAAAGACTTAAGACACTTTATATCACTTTTCAGTGATATCTTTACAAATTCATATTGCAACTTTGATCGTTTTGACCTGAAAATACCCAGAAAAATATTATATATTTTTCTAAACACTGTGTGGTGTATTTTTGTGGTGTTATGCTATGGTGTTGTATGATTTATTGCACAAATACTTTACACATTGCCTTCTAAGTTAAGCCTGACTGCTCGTGCCAAGCTACCAGAGGGTGGGCACAGGATAATCTTGGATTGTGTGTGACTTACCCTGACTAGAGTGAGGGCTTTTGCTTGGACAGGGGGTAACCTGACTGCCAACCAAAAACCCCATTTCTAACATTGGTGATCAGCGGTGAGGATAGGACTTGTATCTGTGCAGTGACATACAGTAGCTAAGTATTTCACTACCTACCCACAGTTGAAGGTCAACTTGGTTTTTATCTCTTTTTGCAAATCAGTTTTTTTTTTCCTGACAATTTACAAAAACTAAATCCTCACTCAACATGTCTCTGACTGGGTCGCAGGCAGGGGACTTTGACCTAGTCCAGTTGGATACATATACGGTCAAACAACTAAGAGGATTCTGCAGGGCATTGAGGGTACCCACCCAAGGGGCATCCAGAAAGGAGGACTTTCAAGTGGTGCTGAGGGCCTGGGCAGAAGCCCATTTAGAGGATGATGAGGAAGAGGAGCCAGAAAATGGCCCCTCAGAGGAATTTTCACTATCTGTGGATGGTGTTACCCCTGCAATTGTGCACCCTTCCAGACCAGGGAGCAGTGTCTCTGTGCAAAGCCTGATCGCAGAGGAAAGGAGAGAAGAAAGGGAGTTCCAATTGCAAATGGCAAAACTGAAAATTGAGGCTCAACAGGAGGAAAGAAGGGCAGAAAGAGAAGACAAACAGATTCAAGCAGAAGCTGAAAGGGCAGCCAAACAAGCGGAAGCTGAAAGAGCAGCCAACCAGGTGGAAGCTGAGAGAGCTTTGGCTGAAAAGAAACTATTGTTGGCTCATGAACTGAGTCTCAAGGAGCTGGAGATCAAGGCAAGACAGTCTGAATCCAGCAATAATGGTGGCAGCATACTGACAGGACCTGCTGGAGAAAAGAAGGTTCGTATACCCAAAAATGTGGTGCCCAGTTTTGTGGTGGGAGATGACATAGATAAATGGTTAGCTGCTTATGAAGTTGCACTAAGGGCTCATGAGGTTCTTGAAGGGCAATGGGGGGTAGCTTTGTGGGGTTATGTACCGCCATTGGGGAGGGATACACTCCTCACATTGGATCAACCTGATCAAAACACATACCCACTTCAGAAAGCCACTTTACTTGCCAAGTTTGGGCTGACCCCTGAGGGATACCGTCAGAGGTTCAGGGACAGCACCAAACAAACCACACAAACATGGGTAGATTTCTTTGACTTCTCCAGTAAGGCACTGAATGGATGGGTGCGGGGCAACAAAGTAGCTGATTATAAAGGTTTATATGACTTGATTCTGAGAGAGCATATGCTTAATCCTACTTTTACAGAGTTGTGCCAGCACTTAGTGGATAGTAAGCTGACTGATCCCAGGAAGCTTGCTGAGGAGGCGGACCTCTGGGCAAGCACCAGAGTGTCCAAAAAGGTATCTGGGAGTGACCCCGAGAAGGGTAGTTCCGGTTCCCCCCAACAAAGTGAGGGGGAGGTTAGAAATGACCCAGACGAGTCCCAGAGTAAGGGGGGAAGAAAGGGTTCCCATACCTCATCTGAGAAACAGGGTGGGGGTTCTGGTGGGCAGTGGCCCAAAGCATCCCATTCCCAATCCTGCTGCTTTGAGTGTTCCCAGATAGGACACAGGAAGGGGGACTCTGTCTGTCCAAAGAACTCACCCAATATTGGGACCTCTACAGGGGTGGCCCATGTGGCCTTAGGGGAATGTAGTCCCCAGGGGCAGGTCGTAGACCATGCCTTCATCTCCTTTAGTTGGGAGGTGGACTCAGAGGGTAAAATGGTGATCCCTGAGGGTGGGAGTCGTCACTTCCACCAGGTGGGAGTGAATGGGATCCCAGTCACCGCTCTGAGAGACACAGGGGCTAGTCTTACCATGATTATGGAGAGACTAGTATCACCAGAGCAGCACACCGGACAGGTGTGTAGAGTGACTCCAGCCATTGGGGAAGATTTCTTCCGCCCCATGGCCAGGGTGTTCCTAGAGTGGGGTGGGGAGGTGACCCAGAGGTGGGTCATAGTTAGTCCCCAGCTGCCCATTGACTGCATTCTGGGGAATGAGTTTCCCTTAGTGTCAGGAGAGCTGAGAGGGCCAACCCCCAAGGGTGCCCTAACAGTTCAGATGTCTGGCAGTACCACTCCCCAGAGGAGGGTATGTAGGCCCCGATGGGGAGGCACGGGGAGGAAGGACTCACCCCTGTCCTCTGTTCAGCCTCAGAGTACAGACCCTGGGCTGAGGTTCCAGTATCAGGGACCCACCCCTGGCCTGGTGAGAGTGGAGAAGGGGTGCAAGACCCCTGGGGTTACCACCCCCCATTCTGGGATGCTACAGGAATCCCTTGGGAGCTCCCTACCAGCCCCCCGGTTGGAGGAGAAGCTCAGCCAACGGCCCCCCTCAGGGTCTCCACCTAGCAGTGGGTGGTCAGGGGCCTGGCTCATAACACTGACAGCTGTCAGTGGCATCTGTTGGTTTCTGTCCTTGTGGGTAGAGTTTTCCCTGGGTTGGGGACAGAAGTCAGACCCAAGGAATGGAATGGGCCACATCACTTTGTTGGCCATGGTGATACTGTCTGCATACTGGGATGCATCTGTAAGCAAATTAAAGTTAGGAGCTGTACAGATGGGGTCCTCAGGTGATGAGAAGGGTTCCCCATGGGCCAGATCAGTGGCCCCAGAGAGTATAGACAAAGAAGCCTCACTGAGTTCAGAAAGGCGTAGAACTGGCGAGTGCCCCTGCAGTAGTGGGCCATTGTCCATGTTCTATCGCCTTAAGCAGGGAAGTCCATCAGAGTGTTGATTAGTCTACCCTGGCTTTAGGCTGGGAGGGGGTCATGTTGGACCTGGCTTTTTGACAGGGTCATCCCCAAACTTTTTGCCTTCCTCCTTTTCTTTTTCTGACTTCATTTTTGCTGGTTTTTAGACTCTGCGCACTTTACCACTGCTAACCAGTGCTAAAGTGCATATGCTCTCTCCCTTAAAACATGGTAACCTTGAATCATACCTGATTGGACTATTAATTTACTTATAAGTCTCTAGTAAGCTGCACTTTATGTGCATAGGGCTGGTAAATTAAATGCTACTAGTGGGCCAGCAGCACTGGTTGTGCCACCCACTTAAGTAGCCCCTTTTCATTGTCTCAGGAGCAAGGCCTGTGTGTGCAGTTTCACTGCCACCTCGACTTGGCATTTAACAGTACTTGCCAAGCCTAGAACTCCCCTTTTTCTACATATAAGTCACCCTTAATGTGTGCCCTAGGTAACCCCTAGAGCAGGGTGCTGTGTAGGTAAAAGGCAGGACATGTACCTGTGTAGTTATATGTCCTGGTAGTGTAAAACTCATAACTTTGTTTTTACACTACTGTGAGGCCTGCTCCCTTCATAGGCTAACATTGGGGCTGCCCTCATACACTGTTGAAGTGGCAGCTGCTGATCTGAAAGGAGCAGGGAGGTCATATTTAGTATGGCCAGAATGGTAATACAAAATCCTGCTGACTGGTGAAGTCGGATTTAATATTACTATTCTAGAAATGCCACTTTTAGAAAGTGAGCATTTCTTTGCACTTAAATCTTTCTGTGCCTTACAATCCACGTCTGGCTGGGCTTGGTTGACAGCTCCTAGTGCATTCACTCAGACACACCCCAAACACAGGGTACTCAGCCTCACTTGCATACATCTGCATTTTGAATGGGTCTTCCTGGGCTGGGAGGGTGGAGGGCCTGCTCTCACACAAAGGACTGCCACACCCCCTACTGGGACCCTGGCAGACAGGATTGAACTGAAAGGGGACCTGGTGCACTTCTTAGCCACTCTTTGAAGTCTCCCCCACTTCAAAGGCACATTTGGGTATAAAACAGGGCCTCTGCCCTACCTCATCAGACACTTGCTGGAGAAGAAACCTGAACCAGAAACTACATCCTGCCAAGAAGAACTGCCTGGCTGCTCAAATGACTCACCTGTCTGCTTTTCTACAAAGGACTGCTGCCTTGCTGTTGGCCTGCTGCCTTGCTGAACTCTTGTCTGGCTGTAAAAGTGCTCTCCAAGGGCTTGGATAGAGCTTGCCTCCTGTTCCCTGAAGTCTCAGGACCAAAAAGACTTCTCTCTTCCTCTTGGACGCTCCGTGCGCCGGAATTTTCGACGCACAGCTTGTTCCGCGGCAAGAAAAACACCGCACACCGACGCTGATCGACGCGACGCCTTCGGGGCGACCGAAACTTCGACGCGCAGCCCCGCAGAACGACGCGCAGCCGGAAAACAAGCAGGAAAATCCACGCACAGACCCGGGACATCTGGTACTCCCCGCGAACCACAGAAAGAGACTGTCTGCGCGCCGGAAAACGACGCACGACTCCCCGCGTGGAAAATAACGACGCAAGTCTGTGTGTGCTGAGGAGAAATCAACGCACACACCAGTTTTCCACGTACCTCTTCTCCTGTGGCCCTCTGAGGAGATTTTCCACCAGAAACCAGGTACTTTGTGTTTGAAAGAGACTTTGTTTACTTTCTAAAGACTTAAGACACTTTATATCACTTTTCAGTGATATCTTTACAAATTCATATTGCAACTTTGATCATTTTGACCTGAAGATACCCAGATAAATATTATATATTTTTCTAAACACTGTGTGGTGTATTTTTGTGGTGTTATGCTATGGTGTTGTATGATTTATTGCACAAATACTTTACACATTGCCTTCTAAGTTAAGCCTGACTGCTCGTGCCAAGCTACCAGAGGGTGGGCACAGGATAATCTTGGATTGTGTGTGACTTACCCTGACTAGAGTGAGGGCTTTTGCTTGGACAGGGGGTAACCTGACTGCCAACCAAAAACCCCATTTCTAACACTTGGGAATCAATTGAAGACCTTCCTCAGCATATTTAGGGTTTGTAAGGATGATGCAGTGACAGGGTTGACTTGTGCGGTCATTTCCAGTTTGCTCTTGATGATTATTCCAAGATTCCTGTCATGGGTGCTGAGTATGGGTGTGGGTCTGAGTTCGGTCAGCTATCAGCTGGAGTCCCATGGTGAAGCGTTCTTTCCAAAGACTACTAGTTCTGTCTTGTAAGTATTGAGCTTGGGACAGTTAACTTTCATCCAGTTAGAGACTTCTGTCATGCATCCAGTGAACTTCTTTCTTGTATTGGCGATCTTGTCTGAGAGGGAGAGTATGAGTTGCCTGTCATCTACATAGGACAGGATGTTAATGTTGTGTGCATGGATGACATTGGCCAGACGGATCTTGTATACATTTAATAGGGTGGGGCTCAGCAATGAACCTTGAGAGCGGGTTCTTAGATGGAAGTCTTTTTGAGGCAGCTAATGAGGATTGGGTGTGAGACTGTTGAATACCACAGAAAGGTCCAGTAGAATGAGGGCTTCCACGTCTCCTCTGTCAAATGTCATCAGATAGCATCTGTGGCAGCGATGCATGCTGTTTCTCTACTGTAGTTGGGCCTAAATACAGACTGTGTGGTGTCGGGGAGATGGTGGTTGCTGAGGCGGTCATGAAGGTGTCACTTGATTCGTTTCTCTAACACCTATGCAGGGTATGGTAGGAGGGAGATGGGTCTGTAGTTGGAAGGTGTGGCTGGGTCAATGAAGGGTTTCTGAGCAGGGGCATGGTGGTTTAAACATGTCTGAGGACTTTAGAGGCTAGCATAGAGCTATTTGTGCAGTGGCTATATTGTTCAATTTGCCATAATTTTTACTATAGCACAAAAAGTAGTATTTGTTATCTCTAGGCATTATATGGAATGTTACATATGACTAATCTACTCTGAATTCATTTTCTATAATTAAAAAATATTGCATTTGGCGGTGTTATTTCGGAATGTGTGGCTATGCAAAGGGAAGGGAAACCTGTTTTACCAGCATCACCCTTATTTATCATTTTGCTTGGTAAACCAAGCATTCAAGTGGATGCTGGCCAGATCATCTATTATTTTAGTCTGACTTTGTAAAGAATCACTCCTATTGCAAATGGTGGATATTGGTGTCTTAATCTACTTCTGTAATTCTATAGTATTTCTATATTATCTGCTTCTAAGGGCTAATGCAGATGGTATGCAGATAAAGTTGTCTTTGAGGATCCCGAGGTCCCTCCATATTTTTTCTTGACCTTTGAGCATAGGGTTATCCCCAAATTAATCAGTTAGATATACTTTGGTAAGAAACATTATGAGAATTCCAGTAGGACTCCCTTGCCTCCAATTCCTGTAATCCTTGCAGACGTATGTTGTATTCAATATTGCTAAAGACAACAGACATGTTCAGGTGTTCTAACTTGGTGGCACAATAAATCATACAAGTATGTGAATCAATGTACAGGAAATGTTACATAAGACAATGAGGGTTATCGTCCATACTTGTAGATGTTATATGTTAAGAGTGAATGGTCAGAAGAAACACAAATTCGAGATATAAAAAGCAACACATTAATTGTGATTCTGTGTATTAATAACAGATGGAAAAAAGGATCTAAACCCATGACATACAGTTTCAATGCAGTTCCTTGATGCCGGCAAATAGACCAGTGTGCTATATCAGAATGCTTGCCACTTATAAACTGGAAGTAACAAAAAGTTATCTCACTATTCAAAGGCAGACAGACACTTACCAACCTAAATGAAATACAAATCCATGATCTGCATGTTACCCGATGTGCTTTGCAGCAGGCACATTAAAACTCAATGCTACTTTATCAGTCAAAAATGTGACTGGACAAAGCACAGAACTCCCTCTTCTAATTTCCTCAAAATTGCTGGACACAGAAATTATCTCTGCAGCAGGTTTCTTAACACAGTAACATAACTTAAAATGTAGCTACTTTGTGATCAGTTAAGTAATCTAGAATAGATTTACAGTCACATATTCTTGTTGAGAATTTCTTTACAGCAGATATTAAAAATGTATGTTGATTGTTAGGCTCTGCTTTTCAAGCTCCACCCCACGTGACTCCATCCTCTTTCCTCTGCCACACTTTGGCCACCAATTCACAGGTTCCATGAGTACCTTTTTTCAAATTCCAGCACTCATATCATGTGTCATGTGCAGGGACATTTGAATTATTCAATTGTGCAGCTGCGGGGATTTTGGTGTAATTATAGATTTATCACATTTGCTGAATAATCAGTCATCTGCTGCATAATCTGCAGATGCTCACAAAAAAAACTTTGGGGCAGATTTATGAAAAATGGTGCTGCACTTCTTGCGCCCATTAGCTCCCTCTTAATGCCACCAAGTGTGTGCCATATTTAAAATGCTATGCCACCAGATTCAAACTAGCCTGGCTGATGAAGGGTGATACCTTGAAACCAGTCCCAGGATGCTTGTTTCTGGTCCAGACAGGACCTTGCCTGGCAGTTTGGGCTGGACTGTTCCCCTGGGGAACAGGGTCAAGACTGATTTGCATATGGCTGGGTCCAAACTGGAATGGCATGGCAAGCAAAAAAACTGATGGATTAAACCCAGATCTGTGACTGAGGGTGAATGTTTGATTTGTTCGGCATTCCGTCCATCATCTGTTGTTTTTGTATTTAAAATACAGCTCACCATGGCGGTAGTCAGGTGTACTAGTGTCATAGTTTTTTAGGCTCGTCCAGGACTTTGCAGGATTAGCGTAAAAAATGTTGACGCTAATCTGGCAAAGCACGCAGAGGCCCATTGAAAACAATGAGAGCCTCCCTGAGACCAGGCGTTAAAGATGCTGGTAAAAATGATGCAAAGAAATCTAAGAGATTTATTTGTGCCATTTTTTCGTCCTCCCTCATGCTGGAACACCCCCCTTGCATACATTTTGCCTAGCGCAGGCATATTGTGGTGCAGGGGGCTACAAAGTGCTGCATTGCAAGCATTGCACCACTTTGTGAATATGGGCTGGCGTTTTTGCTCTTTCAGCGCCACATTAGCATAAAAATAATTAGGCTAATGTGGTGTTGGACTGGCGCTAGGCCCTCTTAAATCTGGGCCTTTGTTTCTAGCTCAAACGGTTCATAAATTACTAAAAATGCAGTGGCATGTGTTGCTGTGTGCTAACAGGCCCTTTGCAAAACAGGACTGGTCACCTTTTTGTTGCTTGTTCCAATATTTGGGTGTTAATATGGTACTAATAAAGTGCACATAATGCCCAGACAGTGTTAACAAGTTTAAAAATTATAAAATAATAATGAAGAAATATTACTAAAAAATGTGGCACATTATGACGCACAATTCAAGAGTGGCCTTTGTGGGAAGTGTTTTTTCTTGTGCATGATGAGCAGTGGATCTTCTTATGTAACTGAAATTGTGCATGGAGAAAGCAAACATGCATGCAACATTTTAAACCTATAAAGTGGGAGATTATGAAAACAAAGTCGGGGATCTGCATCAATTTGCTATCGCCTATTTGGAGCAGCTTGCAAAAAGCCCTTGCTCGTTGTACTCGCACTTTTTGCGGGGGTAAATGTAAGCGCGAAGCAGGTAAAATGTAGAAATGAAGGGCACAAACCATGTTAGAAACAGATTCTCTGTTTTCTGATGGTATATTTAAGGGGCAGGCTTGTAAAGGCACAAATGTAATTTGCAGTGGCAAGTTTTTGTGCCTAGTGGTCGCATAATGAGCACTTTAATGTGCACATAAGGCTCAACAGACGCCTTTATGTTACTTTCCCTTTAGCGTAAAAAGGTGTATAACAATTTTGCGAAATTTAATGCAACATCAAGTTTCAAGTATTTAGCTGTGCCGAAGCAAAATTATTTTCCTAAAATTTGCAGAAACGAGTGTATTCTGGCTTCTCTGTTTTTTTCAGTGATCTCGCCGCTAGGGTAACACGGCACTGAGTACAAAGTATACTTGCAAAGCGACATATGTGTCTTTTAAAACGCCACCCAGCAACGTGTCCCTGTTGACATGGAAGCCGAAATCTTTTGTTTTTTGTTGTTGAGGTTTTATATAGCGCGAACTCGATCCGAATGTATTGGAACGCTTTACATGAGCACCAGTTGCGTAAAACAAGGATACATTCATTTTGGTAGGCGGGTGAAAATGCAATGATTTGCGCTGGATCACAGAATGTCGTGCTGACGGAAAGACTCGAACCTTGTTTTTCACTCACCACTAAAGTCAGCAGCTCTCTCCGTTATGCCACATTTTTCCGACCCTAAGGTCGACATAGCTGAATTATGTAGAGCTCTGTAGAAGTCAACAGTGCCACGGGCCTGAAGCTGCGCGATAATTATGCAAATGTAAAATGCAAAGCTTAATAGACTCTGGCCATTAAAAATAATTATCCTTCTTCTGAGAGGCTGACCTTGCCTAGAAGTTGGATGACAAAATATTACATTGCACGAGAGTCTATAATTGAAAGACAAATAATAATACGCCACCGTCAATTTGGATGTTATGTAAGTTTCAGGAACATTTTCATTTTAGGATGTGATATAAAATATTTGGAATAACTACATAAAATAAGTCATTGTAGTTCTACACCTTCCCCCCAAACAAAGTGATTGGAACGCAATTTGTAACGTTACTGTCACGTGACCCATTCACCTGTGCTTTGACCTATGTGAAACTATCTGAAGATCATTTCAGGACACGAGCACGTGGCCCTTTCAAACAAACATAGGGTCGATTTTGCATTTAGAGAGTGTTTTCGGCAGCAGATGTGTGTGACATACACTTTCCACCCCCTGAGCTTTAAACACACCTGTTCTCACTGTGGCCGTTGACTTCAATGATTTGTATATTTACTATTCTAAGTTATCCACTTCTAAGCGAAACCTTTCAAAAATACTCACTGTAGTATACTTAAAAAAATTACGGGGAATATGCATGTCAAACTGCCACGCGACCAGTTACACACACACTGCACACCACGCATACCACACACGGATAGCGAAAACACAGAAAACACCATACACACCACACACTATAGAGAGCCACACGCACACGATTCACATCACAGACACCACAAGCACAACGCCAGACAATCCACACGCGAGCACAAACATTTCACGATGCATAGAATTCCCACTTTTGCCACTTAGCCTCAGAAGACAGCTGACTGGTGTATTATTGCATCTAATATAACATCGTTAGCGTTTGAGAAAGGCGTGAGGCCATTCTGACATTGTTACTTTGATCCACAGAAGGAACCTTCAAACCTGCAGGTAGTTTTATTGTACACATTTGCATGTATCTGTGTGCTAGATAGTGCATGTACATGTTATCCTCGCAACCCACTGAACAGTGAATAGTTTGCTCATAGCGCCACAAGAATACATTAATAGAAGAATCTTTGATACATAAATGACAGTAACTTAACAAAACACATTGTAAGTAAATCAGTGGTTGTACATTTGCAAATACGAGTTCATAAGCGTGTGCTTTGTGTCTCCGTTAACTAGCACAGACCTCTCAACAGAAATCGTCTTTGGCGCATTAATTGTCAGTTTTAAAAATACAATTTTCTTTACAGCAAAAACTAATTATATTCTCTTCCAAGTGTCTCGCGAAGCTGAAGGGGAGAAAGAAGAACACACACAGACTCTAATGCTAGTATTCGACCTCTAACAAATCCCAGCAGTCTATGACCTGGAGAGTGCTTTGCTAGTTTTGTAGACCACCCCCTTTGGTCCGTGGACCTGGGGGTACTGTAAGAGGCATGCACTGTGTCCCGGGCGTGCCCTCTCACGCTGACCCCGTTGCCCTGGCCTCTGGGAAGATATCTCCCAAGTTTGAAAGACACTTCACTTCAGCACAGATTAGTCATTGTCAATTGTAATCATGGCTAGTGAAATCTGCTTTCTCACGAACATGCTCTCTCAGTGGTACAAAACACTTAGGACTGGGAATCATCAGCCCCTGGGGATCGCTTAAAAGATAATAAAAAAACGTGGTTTCCTTACAATGAATACATTCTTTGAAGATCTGACTTGAAGCAGTCTAGCCTTTCAAAGCAATTCAAGGGTCAAGGTTTTATTTAAATGCGTAGTTAATAAAGAACAATGCATCATGCATACATTTTTAGATACATACATTTTAAGAAACTTCTCATTCCAGTCTAAAAATTACTTTTTGGTATTTAGGTGCAGTCCAGCATCTCTAACTGTGACTTTCCTAGTGTATATTATGTGGGAAAGATAATGTTGTTTAATGTTTGTTGCTGGTAATGACCAGTGGGTATGTTATTGTCAGACAAATTTGTTGTAAGATACATCATTTTACAGTGCCCTCATCTTTATACATGTGATCCGAGTATATTAAAAAAGTAAATTTTAGGTCCAATTAATTTGTCTAAAAAAATAGGTGCTAAAAAATATTTTCGTACTCACTATACAAGCCTATGAGCCAGCATGTACCTATGTTATATTTTTCCTAATTTTGAACTTGTAGTAAATTTTTTGATATCAAACGTAAAAACGTTGTAAATTTTGCATTCAAAACATAGTCAGAAGGTTTAAAGCAGGTAATCACCACTTATCTACAGGACCGTATTCCCCTGTGGTTGAATGCTGCCTTTAATAGAATTTTACGATCATTTTGTAGGTTGTTACAGATACAAATCCAGTGAGTTATATCTTCCAGTCCACATCTGCACAGCCTACAGTGAGGAATTGTTACAGTGAGTTTCCATGGAGGTCGATTAGCATCCACCAGGAATAATGCCAAAACGATGTCCAATGAAAAAATCCTTGTCTGCTTCTGACCACCCAGCCTCCAGATATGGCTGATATTTCAGGAGTTTGTACTCATTTATTACCATCCAAGAGTGCGGTCTGGTAGCTGATAGGCTCTTATCCATAATTACCGAACTTTTCTACACTGGTCGGTTTAAGATCTTTTTGAACACATAGTAGGGGAGATTTCAGCCCTATAATTCCCATACTTCCAAGTCTTCTAAAGCCTGATCTAAGTACTGTCTTGACTTGGCTTTAGGATGTGAGCTGATTTCCTTCCAGAGTGCCTGGCAGAGCTGATTTCCTTTTGTTGACTGAATGTTTCCAGGTTTTGATGTAACTGGACTGCCTAGCTATGCACTGGTTTAAGTTTCCAAATTCCAGCCTAATGTGTGCTAGGGAGGTATACCCTGGTAAATGGACGAGAGACCTTAGTACTTTTCCTGTGAGTCTGTTTAGGATGGTGGCATCTTGTCCATGCAGTGCTTCGCTGCCGTATCCTAAAGTCGAGTTTAGTTTGGCTGCAATGACTTGCAGTAAGGGCCAGTAGCTAGGGCCGTTAAGCAGCTTCCTCAAGGTGCGGAAGGCAAGCAATAGAACATTTCCTTTTCTATATAGTTCCTGCTTCTGAGGGAGAAAAGACCCCCATTCATCAAAATAGTACGCTCAGGTATCTGTATTGATTTACCTGTTCCAATACTCCCATTTGCGTGTGCCATTGTTTGGCTATGGAGATTTCTTTGCTAATTTCCATCACATAGGGCCAGATGTAGCAAACTTTTGTGAGTCACAAATGGCCCGAATCGCAATTTGCGACCCCGCAAAATCAGAAATGGGATGCAAAAACCCCATTTCTGAATCGCAAATTGCACCGCAAGCCATTACCGACTCGCAAAAATTGCGACCCCATTGTGCGACCCGCAAATAGCAAGTCACAATTTGCGAGTCGCAAACCATATGAAAAAGCCACTCGCAAATTGCGACTATTCGCAAAAAGCCCATTTTGCACTTCCAATTTACCACTAACTCAGAGCAGGTGGTAACCAGAACCAAAGTATAAAAGGAGATCCAGAAGGCACCTGGGTTATTCAAGATGGCGGAGATGTAGGAGGTTGGACTGGCTTGTAGTGAGTACCTAGGGGTACTTACACCTTGCACCAGGCCCAGTTATCCCTTATTAGTGTATAGGGTGTCTAGCAGCATAGGCTGATAAATAATGGTAGCTTAGCAGAGCAGCTTAGGCTGAACTAGGAGACAAGTGAAGCACCCACAGTACCACAAGTGTCATATGCACATTATCATAAGAAAACACAATACACAGTTATACTAAAAATAAAGGTACTTTATTTTTATGACAATATGCCAAAAGTATCTCAGTGAGTACCCTCAGTATGAGGATAGCAAATATACACAAGATATATGTACACAATACCAAAATATGCAGTAATAGTATTAGAAAACAGTGCAAACAATGTATAGTTACAATAGGATGCAATGGGGACACATAGGGATAGGGGCAACACAAACCATATACTCCAAAAGTGGAATGCGAACCACGAATGGACCCCAAACCTATGTGACCTTGTAGAGGGTCGCTGGAACTATTAGAAAATAGTAAGGGTTAGAAAAATAGCCCACCCCAAGACCCTGAAAAGTGAGTGCAAAGTGCAATAAAGTTCCCCAAAGGACATAGAAGTCGTGATAGGGGAATTCTGCAGGAAAGACACAAACCAGCAATGCAACAATGATGGATTTCCAGTCGAGGGTACCTGTGGAACAAGGGGACCAAGTCCAAAAGTCACAAGCAAGTCGGAGATGGGCAGATGCCCAGGAAATGCCAGCTGTGGGTGCAAAGAAGCTGCTACTGGACAGTAGAAGCTTAGGTTTCTGCAAGAATGACAAAGGCTAGAGACTTCCCCTTTGGAGGACGAATCCACCACGCCGTGGAGAGTTGTGCAGAAGTGTTTTCCTGCCAAAAAACCACCAACAAGCCTTGCTAGCTGCAAATCGTGTGGTTTGTGTTTTTGGATGCTGCTGTGGCCCAGGAGGGACCAGGATGTCGGCAATTGCGTCAGGGGACAGAGGGGGCGTCGAGCAAGAAAAGGAGCCCTCTCAGCAGCAGGCAGCACCCGCAGAAGTGCCAGAAACAGGCACTACGAGGATGCGTGAAATGGTGCTCACCTGAAGTCGCACAAAGGAGTCCCACGTCGCCGGAGAACAACTTAAGAGGTGGTGCAATGCAGGTTAGAGTGCCGTAGACCCAGGCTGGACTGTGCACAAAGGATTTCCACCGGAAGTGCACGGAGGCCGGAGTAGCTGCAAAAGTCACAGTTCCCAGCAATGCAGTCTGGCGTGAGGAGGCAAGGACTTACCTCCACCAAACTTGGACTGAAGAGTCACTGGACTGTGGGAGTCACTTGGACAGAGTTGCTGGATTCAAGGGACCTCGCTCGTCGTGCTGAGAGGAGACCCAGGGGACCGGTGATGCAGTTCTTTGGTGCCTGCGGTTGCAGGGGGACGATTCCGTCGACCCACGGGAGATTTCTTCAGAGCTTCTAGTGCAGAGAGGAGGCAGACTACCCCCACAGCATGCACCACCAGGAAAGCAGTCGAGAAGGCGGCAGGATCAGAGACCCTAAATAGCCAGAAAAGAGGGTTTGGCTACCTAGGAGAGAGGATAGGCTAGCAACACCTGAAGGAACCTATCAGAAGGAGTCTCTGACGTCACCTGGTGGCACTGGCCACTCAGAGCAGTCCAGTGTGCCAGCAGCACCTCTGTTTCCAAGATGGCAGAGGTCTGGAGCACACTGGAGGAGCTCTGGACACCTCCCAGGGGAGGTGCAGGTCAGGGGAGTGGTCACTCCCCTTTCCTTTGTCCAGTTTCGCGCCAGAGCAGGGCTAAGGGGTCCCTGAACCGGTGTAGACTCGCTTATGCAGAAATGGGCACCAAATGTGCCCATGAAAGCATTTCCAGAGGCTGGGGGAGGCTACTCCTCCCCTGCCTTCACACCATTTTCCAAAGGGAGAGGGTGTAACACCCTCTCTCAGAGGAAGTCCTTTGTTCTGCCATCCTGGGACAAGCCTGGCTGGACCCCAGGAGGGCAGAAACCTGTCTGAGGGGTTGGCAGCAGCAGCAGCTTCAGTGAAACCCCTGAAAAGGCAGGTTGGCAGTACCAGGGTCTGTGCTGCAGACCACTGGGATCATGGGATTGTGCCAACTATGCCAGGATGGCATAGAGGGGGCAATTCCATGATCATAGATATGTTACATGGCCATATTCGGAGTTACCATTGTGAAGCTACATGTAGGTAGTGACCTATATGTAGTGCACACGTGTAATGGTGTCCCCGCACTCACAAAGTCCGGGGAATTGTCCCTGAACAATGTGGGGGCACCTTGGCTAGTGCAAGGGTGCCCTCACACTAAGTAACTTTGCACCTAACCTTTACCAGGTAAAGGTTAGACATATAGGTGACTTATAAGTTACTTAAGTGTAGTGTAAAATGGCTGTGAAATAACGTGGACGTTATTTCACTCAGGCTGCAGTGGCAGGCCTGTGTAAGAATTGTCAGAGCTCCCTATGGGTGGCAAAAGAAATGCTGCAGCCCATAGGGATCTCCTGGAACCCCAATACCCTGGGTACCTCAGTACCATATACTAGGGAATTATAAGGGTGTTCCAGTAAGCCAATGTAAATTGGTAAAATTGGTCACTAGCCTGTTAGTGACAATTTGAAAGAAATGAGAGAGCATAACCACTGAGGTTCTGATTAGCAGAGCCTCAGTGAGACAGTTAGTCACTACACAGGTAACACATTCAGGCACACTTATGAGCACTGGGGCCCTGGCTGACAGGGTCCCAGTGACACATACAACTAAAACAACATATATACAGTGAAAAATTGGGGGTAACATGCCAGGCAAGATGGTACTTTCCTACACAACCCCCCCCCCCAAACGAAGGACAATAAGACTAGCCATGACCTGATGAGTCTTCATTGTCTAAGTGGAAATATCTGGAGAGTCCATCTGCATTGGAGTGGCTACTCCCAGGTCTATGTTCCACTGTATAGTCCATTCCCTGTAGGGATATGGACCACCTCAACAATTTAGGATTTTCACCTTTCATTTGTTTTAGCCAAAGTAGAGGTTTGTGGTCTGTCTGAACAATGAAGTGAGTGCCAAACAGGTATGGCCTCAACTTTTTCAGTGCCCAGACCACAGCAAAGGCCTCCCTCTCAATGGCAGACCAACGCTTTTCTCTAGGGGTCAACCTTCTACTAATAAAAGCAACAGGTTGATCCTGGCCCTCAGAATTAAGTTGTGATAGGACTGCCCCTACTCCTAATTCAGATGCATCAGTTTGGACATAGATTTTTTTAGAGTAACAAGGGCTTTTCAAGACAGGTGCAGAGCACATGGCCTGCTTCAGCTCCTCAAAAGCTTTCTGACAGTTTGCTGTCCATAATACCTTTTTAGGCATTTTCTTGGATGTGATGTCATTAAGAGGGGCTGCAATGGAGCCATAGTTCTTAATGAACCTCCTGTAATACCCAGTGAGGCATAGGAAGGCCCTCACCTGAGTCTGAGTAGTAGGGGGAACCCAATCTATAATAGTTTGGATTTTCCCCTGTAGTGGTGCAATCTGTTCCCCACCAACAAGGTGTCCCAGATAAACCACCTTTCCCTGCCCTATCTGGCACTTGGAAGCCTTGATAGTGAGGCCTGCCTTTTGCAGGGCCTCCAAAACTTTCCATAGGTGGACCAGGTGATCATCCCAGCTGGAGCCAAAGACAGCTATATCGTCCAAATATGCTGCACTAAAAGCTTCCAGCCCTTGCAGGACTGTGTTCACCAACCTCTGAAAAGTGGCAGGTGCATTTTTCAATCCAAAAGGCATTACTGTAAATTGGTAATGGCCTCCAATGGTTAAAAATGCAGTTTTAGGTTTAGCATCTTCTGATAATTTGATCTGCCAATACCCTGCAGTCAAATCAAAAGTGCTTAGATACTTGGCAGATGCCAGTGTATCTATGAGCTCATCTGCCCTGGGTATAGGGTGAGCATCAGTTTTGGTTACCTGGTTGAGACCTCTGTAGTCTACACAAAACCGCATTTCTTTATTTCCATCCTTGGAATGAGGTTTTGGTACAAGTACCACAGGAGAAGCCCATGGACTTTCAGAGTGCTCAACCACTCCCAATTCTAACATTTTCTGCACCTCTTGCTTTATGCAGTCCCTGACATGGTCAGGCTGCCTATAGATCTTACTTTTGACAGCAAGCTGTCTCCAGTATCTATAGTGTGCTCACACCAAGAAGTGGTACCTGGCACAGTAGAGAAGAGTTCAGAAAACTGACCCAGGAGATTTATGCAATGGTCTTTCTGCTCAGCAGTAAGAACATCAGCCAAAACTACACCTTCCACTAGAGCATCTTGTTCTGTGGAAGAGAAGAGATCAGGTAGAGGATCACTGTCTTCTTCCTGTCCCTCATCAGTTGCCATGAGCAGGGTGAGATCAGCCCTGTCATAGTAGGGTTTCAGGCGATTGACATGGAGCACCCTAAGGGGACTCCTGGCAGTGCCTAAGTCAACTAAATAGGTGACTTCACCCTTTTTCTCAACAATTGTGTGGGGTCCACTCCATTTATCTTTGAGTGCTCTTGGGGCCACAGGCTCCAAGACCCACACTTTCTGCCCTGGTTTGTACTGAACCAAAACAGCCTTCTGGTCATGCCATTGCTTTTGGAGCTCTTGGCTGGCCTGAAGGTTTTTACTGGCCTTTTTCATATACTCAGCCATCCTTGATCTGAGGCCAAGTACATAATCCACAATATCTTGTTTTGGAGCTTTTAAAGGTTGTTCCCAACCCTCCTTGACAAGTGATAGTGGACCCCTAACAGGGTGACCAAAGAGGAGTTCAAAGGGGCTGAAGCCCACTCCTTTCTGGGGTACCTCCCTGTAGGCAAAAAGGAGGCATGGTAACAGGATATCCCATCTCCTGCGGAGTTTGTCAGGGTGACCCATAATCATGCCTTTGAGAGTTTTGTTAAATCTCTCCACCAGTCCATTTGTTTGTGGATGATAGGGTGTAGTGAACTTGTAAGTCACACCACACTCCTTCCACATGGCCTTTAAGTAAGCAGACATGAAATTGCTTCCTCTATCTGATACTACTTCCTTTGGGAAGCCCACCCTGGAAAATATTCCCAGGAGGGCCTTTGCCACTGCAGGTGCTGTAGTGGTCCTTAAAGGAATTGCTTCATGATATCTTGTGGCATGGTCCACTACCACTAAGATAAACCTATTGCCTGAAGCAGTAGGAGGGCCAAGGGGGCCAACTATGTCAACCCCTACCCTTTCAAAGGGAACCCCAACCACAGGCAGTGGAATAAGGGGTGCCTTTGGAGTGCCACCTGTCTTGCCACAGGCTTGACAGGTTTCACAGGACTTACAAAATTCCTTTGTGTCCTCAGACATCCTAGGCCAATGAAACAAGGGAACAAGTCTGTCCCAAGTTTTCATTTGTCCCAGATGTCCAGCTAGGGGAATGTCGTGGGCTAGAGTTAGGAGGAACTTTCTGTACTCCTGAGGAATCACTAACCTCCTGGCAGTTCCAGGTTTAGGATCCCTTGCTTCAGTGTAGAAGAGGTTGTCCTCCCAGTAAACTCTGTGAGAGTCACTGACATCCCCATTAGCCTGTTTGACAGCTTGCTGTCTTAGACCCTCTAGTGTGGGACAGGTTTGCTGTGCCACACTCAGCTCCTCCCTGGCAGGCCCCCCTTCACCCAAAAGCTCAGCAGTGTCTGCTTCCAGCTCCTCTGGTGTAGGTTCTGCACAGGGTGGAAATTCTTCTTCCTCAGAAGTAGAATCCACTGTAGAGGGAGGGATAGTAGGAAGTGCTTTACTTCTACTAGCCCTAGCTTTAGGGAGCACTTGGTCCATTGTTCCAGGATCCAAGTCACCCTGTCCTTTTTGCTTTTTGGCCTGAGCCCTTGTTAAAGCAAAAATATGCCCTGGGATGCCCAGCATTGCTGCATGGGCCTCCAACTCCACATCTGACCAAGCTGATGTCTCCAAATCATTTCCTAGTAGACAGTCTACAGGTAAATCTGAGGCTACCACAACTTTCTTTGGACCAGTACCCCCCCCCCAGTTGAGATTTACAACAGCCATGGGGTGGCTAAGTGTGTTGTTGTGAGCATCGGTTACTTGGTACTGGTGACCAAGTAGGTGTTGTTCAGGGTGGACCAGTTTCTCTATCACCATTGTGACACTGGCACCTGTGTCCCTGTAGGCCTAAACTTCAACACCATTTATTAGGGGTAGTTGCTTGTACTTATCCATGTTAAGGAACCAACCCACCTTCTCCACCGACCCCATCGACGCAGCCCTCAACCTCAGGCATTGGATCACCAACTGCGTAGACAACCTCGCTCCCCTCAGACGCCTCCCAAGACAGACCAACACCAAACAACCTCTCTGGTTCACAGACACCCTCAAGGAATCTAAAAAAAACTGCTGCACCCTCGAGAAAGCCTGGCGCAAGGACCACACCGCAGATAACATGGCTGCCCTCAAGAACGCTACCCGTGAACACCACCAACTGATCCGCGCCACCAAAAGAAATTCCTTCACAGACAGACTGGACAAGAACACTCACAACAGCAAAGATCTCTTCAACATTGTCAAAGAGCTCTCCAACCCTATGCCAACGCCAACGCCATCACGCCCTCACAAGACCTCTGCAACTCCCTCGCCACCTTCTTCCATCGTAAGATCACCGACCTACATGACAGCTTCGGACACCAGACCCAGCCAACCACCACAGAACCTACAACCCCAGCCATCAACCTCAACGCCTGGACTCACATCAACACGGAAGAGACCAAAGCCACCATGAACTCCATCCACTCCGGTGCCCCCTCGGACTCCTGCCCTCACTTCATCTTCAACAAAGCCGACGACATCATCGCCCGGCATCTCCAGACCTTCATCAACAGCTCGTTTGCTTCTGCCACTTTCCCCGAGAGCTAGAAACACGCAGAAGTCAACGCCCTACTGAAGAAACCTACGGCGGACCCCAGCGACCTGAAGAACTTCCGCCCCATCTCGCTCCTCCCCTTCCCTGCCAAAGTCATAGAGAAGACCGTCAACAAGCTACTTACCAACTTCCTTGAAGACAACAACCTACTGGACCCCTCTCAGTCCGGATTCCGAGCCAATCACAGCACAGAAACCGCCCTCATCTCAGTCACAGACGACATCAGAACTCTGATGGACAACGGAGAAACAGTCGCCCTCATCCTCCTCGACCTCTCGGCTGCCTTCGACACCGTCTGCCACCGAACCCTAATATCCCGCCTCTGCTCCACCGGGATCCAAGGACAGGCCCTGGACTGGATCACCTCCTTCCTCTCCAACCGCTCCCAAAGAGCCTACCTCCCACCTTTCTGCTCAGACCCCACCGAGATCATCTGCGGTGTCCCACAAGGCTCCTCGCTCAGCCCGACTCTCTTCAATGTCTACATGAGCCCCCTCGCCAACATCGTACGCAAACACAACATCAACATCACCTCCTACGCTGGCGACACTCAGCTGATACTTTCCCTCACCTAGGACCCCACCAGTGCCAAGACCAACCTGCAAGATGGAATGAAAGACGTCGCAGAATGGATGAAACTCAGCCGTCTGAAACTGAACTTAGACAAAACGGAAGTCCTCATCCTCGGAAACACCCCGTCCACCTGGGACGACTCCTGGTGGCCCACGGCCCATGGCACCGCACCAACCCCCTCAGACCACGCACGCAACCTCGGATTCATCCTGGACCCACTTCTCACCATGACCAAACAAGTCAACGCCGTATAATCCTCCTGCTTACTCACCCTCCGCATGCTCCGTAAGATCTTCCATTGGATCCCCGCCGACACCAGAAAGACTGTGACCCACGCCCTCGTCACGAGCCGCCTGGACTACGGCAACACCCTATACGCAGGAACCACCGCTAAACTCCAGAAACGTCTGCAGCAAATTCAAAACGCCTCTGCCCGCCTCGTCCTCGACATACCCCGCAACAGCCACATCTCCGCCCACCTGAGACACCTGCACTGGCTTCCCGTCAACAAAAAGATCACCTTCCGTCTCCTCACCCATGCACACAAAGCCCTCCACAACAAGGGACCCGAATACCTCAACCGCCGCCTCAGTTTCTACACACCCACCCGTCAACTTCGCTCCGCCAACCTCGCTCTCGCCGCCGTCCCTCGCATCCGCCGCACCACGGCAGGTGGTAAATCCTTCTCCTACCTGGTGGCCAAGACCTGGAATTCCCTCCCCACCAACCTCAGGACCACCCAGGACCACCTTGCATTCCGGAGGCAACTCAAGACCTGGCTCTTCGAGCAGCAGTAACCCCATCCCCCTAGTGCCTTGACACCCTCACGGGTGAGTAGCGCGCTTTATAAGTGTTTATGATTTGATTTGATTTGATACTAGTCCTTGAAAACTGTTAGCCCCTCCTACCCGTTGACTGTGAATTCCATATGACCTTATATGTATATATAAGTCTTGCTTCTATAATTGTATCACCTTCTTTTTTAGCCCCTGTGTGGGTATAAAAGGACCATGCTCTCTTAGTTCAGTGCGCTACTTCAAACATTGCCGAAGGGTGCTGTTTGAACAGTAGTACCACCTCTTGAGGTTTAATAAACTTTGGGGGTCATTACAACCCTGGCGGACGGTGTTAAAGCGGCGATAATACCTCAAACAGGCCGCCGGAAAAAAAAAGGGAATTATGACCGTGGCGGAAACCGCCAACATAGACAGCCACTTTAACACTCCGACCGCCACAGCGGTACAGACAAACAGCGCGGCGGTCACCGCCAACAGACAGGCGGAAGACAGTATTACAACAGGCCAATCCGCCACCTTTTCTGGGGCGGATTCACCGTGGGTAAAAACACGGCGGAAACAGCCATTCCAATGGGAAAACACTCACCTTAACACACTCCACGAGGAAGGAGGGCACCATGGAGCCGGAAGTCCAAATACTCCCTGCAATTGTGTTCCTGCTCCTCTACGAACATCAGCAACGGTGGCGCCGAAGACAACGGTGGGTACTGCACCTACGACATAGGGGAGGGGGGAGGCAAAAGTCAGGGACACACACACGCAACACCCCCACCCGACCCTAACCCACTACAACACACACACCAATGCATTTCAAAACATCACAGTAACAACCCCCAACCCCCCCCGGAAGAATGCAAAGACAAAAGGAAATGATTACAACAATTGTAATGTAGCACAATAGAGTAAGCCAATATATACAGAAATATATACAAATGCCAAAAATCTACATCACAATCAGTAGTGCAGTTATGCACCATCCAATGTCCGCGGACCACTGGGCCCAAAATACCTGTCCTGAAACGGAGAGAACACTGCAGGGGCATCAGATAGAAATACAACAGGCACCTCAGGGGGAAGGGAAGGGGGGGCACCTCAGCCGGATGACAGCACCACGCCAGATCCACGACGGGGCTCCATGCCCATTGATGTATCCTGGGGAGTGCAAAGCCACAGTCTCTCAAGTCTCTACAGTGGGTGGGTTGCCCACTGTACCATCCTGGGGAGTGCAAAGCCACAGTCTCTCAAGTCTCTACAGTGGGTGATTTGCCCACTGTACCATCCTGGGGAGTGCAAAGACACAGGGGCATATTTATACTCTGTTTGCGCCAAATGTGCGTCAAAATTTTTGACGCACAATCGGCGCAAACCCTGCCCCATATTTATACTTTGACGTGCAACCCCGCGGGCGTCAAAGTTCCACCATGTGCGTAATTTTTTGGAAGGGGGAACCAGCCTTGCGTTCATTATATGCAAGGTAGGCGTTCCCCTCCAAAAAATGACTTTAAGGCCTGTGCCCCATATTTATACTGTAACGTCATTTTGACACACAGGAGGGGGCAGGCCTTAAAAAACGGCGCCCAGCCTGATGGGCGCCGTTTTTTAACGCCTGGGTCAGGGCAGGCGTTAAGGGACCTGTGGGCTCAGAAGGAGCCCAGAGGTGCCCTCCCATGCCCCCAGGGACACCCCCTGCCACCCTTGCCCACCCCAGGAGGACACCCAAGGATGGAGGGACCCATCCCAGGGAAGTAAAGGTAAGTTGGGGTAAGTTTTTTTTTCGTTTTTTTTTGTGGCATAGGGGGGCCTGATTTGGGCCCCCCTACATGCCACTGTGCCCAATGACCATGCCCAGGGGACATAAGTCCCCTGGGCATGGCCATTGGGCAAGGGGGCATGACTCCTGTCTTTGCTAAGACAGGAGTCATGTCAATGGAGGTTGGGCGTAAAAAAAAATGGCGCAAATCGGGTTGAGGCCTGAATTTTGCCTCAGAACTGACTTGCCCCATTTTTTGACGCCCAACCTCCATTTTCCCCTACGCCGGCGCTGCCTGGTGTGAGTCATTTCTTTTGACGCACACCATTCCGCAGCGCCGGCTAACGTCATTCAATAAATAAGGCACCTGCATGGCGCTTTGGAATGGCGTTAGCCGGCGGTAGAACTTTTGACGCACAACTGTGTTGGCGCAGTTGTGTGTCAAAAATTATAAATATGGGCCACAGTCTCTCAAGTCTCTACAGTGGGTGGGTTGCCCACTGTACCATCCTGGGGAGTGCAAAGCCACAGTCTCACAAATCTCTACAGTGGGTGGTTTGACCACTGTACCATCCTGGGGAGTGTAAAGCCACAATCTCTCAAGTCTCCACAGTGGGTGGGTGTAGGAAAGTACCATCTTGCCTGGCATTTTACCCCCATATTTTCACTGTACATATGTTGTTTTAGTGTATGTGTCACTGGGACCCTGCCAGCCAGGGCCCCAGTGCTCATAAGTGTGCCCTGTATGTGTTCCCTGTGTGATGACTACCTGTCTCACTGAGGCTCTGCTAACCAGAACCTCAGTGGTTATGCTCTCTCTGCTTTCTAAACTGTCACTAACAGGCTAGTGACCAATTTCACCAATTCACATTGGCATACTGGAACACCCTTATAATTCCCTAGTATATGGTACTGAGGTACCCAGGGTATTGGGGTTCCAGGAGATCCCTATGGGCTGCAGCATTTCTTTTGCCACCCATAGGGAGCTCTGACAATTCTTACACAGGCCTGCCACTGCAGCTTGAGTGAAATAACGTCCACATTATTTCACAGCCATTTACCTCTGCACTGAAGTAACTTATAAGTCACCTATAGGTCTAACCTTCACCTGGTGAAGGTTGGGTGCTAAGTTACTTAGTGTGTGGGCACCCTGGCACTAGCCAAGGTGCCCCCACATCGTTCAGGGCAAATTCCCCAGACTTTGTGAGTGCGGGGACACCATTTCACGCGTGCACTATACATAGGTCACTACCTATGTATAGCGTCACAATGGTAACTTCGAACATGGCCATGTAACATGTCTAACATCATGGAATTGTCACCCCAATGCCATTCTGGCATTGGGGGGACAATTCCATGATCTCCCGAGTCTCTAGCACAGACCCAGGTACTGCCAAATTACCTTTCCCGGGGTTTCACTGCAGCTGCTGCTGCTGCCAACCCCTCAGACAGGATTCTGCCCTTCTGGGGTCCACCCAGGCTTGGCCCAGGAAGGCAGAACTAAGGACTTCCTCAGAGAGAGGGTGTTACACCATCTCCCTTTGGAAAAAGGTGTCAGGGCTGGGGAGGAGTAGCCTCCCCCAGCCTCTGGAAATGCTTTGATGGGCACAGGTGGTGCCCATCTCTGCATAAGCCAGTCTACACCGGTTCAGGAATCCCCCAGCCCTGCCCTGGCGCAAAAATGGACAAAGGAAAGGGGAGTGACCACTCCCCTGACCTGCACCTCCCGGGGGAGTTGCCCAGAGCTCCTCCAGCGTGCCCCAGACCTCTGCCATCTTGGATTCAGAGGTGTGCTGGGACACTGGACTGCTCTGAGTGGCCAGGGCCAGCAGGTGACATCAGAGACTCCTTCTGATAGGCTCTTACCTGTGTTACTAGCCTATCCTCCATCCTAGGTAGCCAAACCTCCATTTCTAGCTATTTAGGGTCTCTGCTTTGGGGAATTCTTCAGATACCGAATGCAAGAGCTCACCAGAGTTCCTCTGCATCTCTCTCTTCACCTTCTGCCAAAGGATCGACCGCTGACTGCTCAGGACGCCTGCAAAACCGCAACAAAGCAGCAAAGATGAATACTGCAACCTTGTATCGCTTATCCTGCCGCCTTCTCGACTGTTTCCTGGTGGTGCATGGTCTGGGGGTAGCCTGCCTCCTTTCTGCACCAGGAGCTCTGAAGAAATCTCTGTGGGACGACGGAATCTTTCCCCTGCAACCGCAGGCAACAAAAGACTGCATCACCGGTCCGTCCTCCAAAGGGGAAGTTTCTAGCCCTTGTTGTTCTTGCAGAAACCTCAGCTTCTACTGTCCAGTAGCAGCTTCTTTGCACCCACAGCTGGCATTTCCTGGGCATCTGCCCACTCTCGACTTGATCGTGACTGTTGGACTTGGTCCCCTTGTTCCACAGGTACCCTCGCCTTGAAATCCATTGTTGTTGCATTTCTGGTTTTGGTCTTTCCTGCAGAATTCCCCTATCACGACTTCTGTGCTCTTTGGGGAACTTTAGTGCACTTTGCACTCACTTTCCAGGGTCTTGGGGTGGGCTATTTTTCTAACCCTCACTGTTTTCTTACAGTCCCAGCGACCCTCTACAAGGTCACATAGGTTTGGGGTCCTTTCGTGGTTCGCATTCCACTTTTGGAGTATATGGTTTGTGTTGCCCCTGTCCCTATGTGTCCCCATTGCATCCTATTGTAACTATACATTGTCTGCACTGTTTTCTATTGCTATACTGCATATTTGTGGTATTGTGTACATATATCTTGTGAATATTTGCTATCGTCATACTGAGGGTACTCACTGAGATACTTTGGCATATTGTCATAAAAATAAAGTACCTTTATTTTTAGTATATCTGTGTATTGTGTTTTCTTATGATATTGTGCATATGACACTAGTGGTACTGTAGGAGATTCACTCGTCTCCTAGTTCAGCCTAAGCTGCTCTGCTAAGCTACCTTTTCTATCAGCCTAAGCTGCTAGACACCCCTATACACTAATAATGGATACATGGTCCTGGTGCAAGGTGTAAGTACCCCTTGGTACTCACTACAAGCCAGTCCAGCCTCCTACATTGGTTGTGCAGCAGTGGGATAAGTACTTTGCAACTACTTACCACTTTTGTCATTGTACTTTTCATAAGAGAAAAATATACAAAACAAGTTCAGTGTATGTACACCTAACCAAAACGTTTTGCTTTTCTCCTTTCACTTCTTTTCTAAGTGCTGAAAAGTACCTCTAAACTTTCTAAAAAGTTCTTAAAAAGTTAAAAAAGTTTTGTTCTGTCTTTCAAAAAGTTCTGAAAAACTTTTTTCTCACTTTTTCTATCCCCTAAACACTTTCTAAAATGTCTGGCACAGGCCAAACTGTTGATCTGTCCAAACTTGCTTATGATCACCTTAGCTGGAAAGGAGCAAGGAGTCTCTGCATTGAAATAGGTTTAGGGGTAGGGAAGAATCCCTGTAGAGAACTGTTGGTTAATATGCTCATTGAACAAGATAAGACCAGAGTTGGCACTTCTGTTGAGAAATTAGCTGATGGTTCCCAATCTGACCCTGGGGCACCCCTAGCAAAAGATTTAGAAGGGAAACTTCCTAGCCTGCCCATTAGCAGACCACCTAGCATAGCTGGTACTGATGTAGAGTCACATCACAGTAATAGTGTTGCCTCACTTCACAGTAAGAGTATTCCTTCTCATCATAGTAGAAGTGCTGTTTCTGTTAGCCAGGCTGTTAGAGTGCCATCTGTTAGGGACAGGTCTCCTTCTGTTCATTCTCACCATACTTCTGTTTCAAGGCATGTCCCACCCACCCACCCTGATGACAGAGTGTTAGAAAGGGAGCTCAATAGATTGAGAGTGGAACAATCCAGACTGAAGCTCAAGAAGCAACAGCTGGATTTAGATAGGCAGTCCTTAGAAATAGAAAGAGAAAGACAGAAAATTGGGTTAGAAGCCCATGGTGGCAGCAGCAGTATTCCCAATAGTCATCCTGCAAGAGAGCATGATTCTAGAAATCTACATAAGATAGTTCCCCCTTATAAGGAGGGGGATGACATTAACAAGTGGTTTGCTGCACTTGAGAGGGCCTGTGTTGTACAGGGTGTCCCTCAAAGGCAGTGGGCTGCTATCCTATGGCTATCATTTAGTGGAAAGGGTAGGGATAGGCTCTTTACTGTAAAAGAAAGTGATGCCAATGATTTCAAAGTTCTTAAGAATGCACTCCTAGATGGTTATGGCTTAACCACTGAACAGTACAGGATGATATTCAGAGAAACCAAAAAGGAGTCTTCACAAGACTGGGTAGACTTTGTTGACCATTCAGTGAAGGCCTTGGAGGGGTGCTTACATGGCAGTAAAGTTACTGATTATGAAAGCCTGTATAACTTAATCCTGAGAGAGCATATTCTTAATAATTGTGTGTCTGATTTGTTACACCAGTACCTGGTAGACTCTGATCTGACCTCTCCCCAAGAATTGGGAAAGAAGGCAGACAAATGGGTCAGAACAAGGGTGAACAGAAAAGTTCATACAGGGGGTGACAAGGATGGCAAGAAGAAAGATGGTGAGAAATCTCAAGATAAGCATGGGGATAAGGGTAAAACCAAAGATCCTTCTTCTAATCTTAAACACTCTTCAGGGGGTGGGGATAAAACAAATTCTTCCTCTTCTTCTCAACCTACACAAATTAAAAAGCCCTGGTGCTTTGTGTGTAAAAACAGAGTTCATAGGCCAGGGGATAAGTCCTGTCCAGGTAAACCCCCTGAGCCTACCACCACTAATACATCAAGCTCTAGTGCCCCTAGCAGCAGTGGTACTAGTGGTGGGACTACTGGCAACAGTCAAGCTAAAGGTGTAATTGGGTTCACTTATGGGTCCATCATAGAAACTGGGGTAGTCAGTCCCAAGACAGTTTCTGTCACACCTAGTGGCAATGGCCTTGCCATACTGGCTGCTTGTCCCCTTACAATGGATAAGTACAGGCAGACAGTTTCAATAAATGGTGTTGAGGCCTTGGCCTACAGGGACACAGGTGCCAGTATCACTTTGGTGACTGAAAACCTAGTGGCTCCTGAACAACACATCATTGGACAACAGTATAAAATTATTGATGTCCATAACTCCACTAAGTTTCTTCCCTTAGCTATAATTCAGTTTTGTTGGGGTGGAGTTACTGGCCCTAAGCAGGTGGTGGTATCACCTAGCTTACCTGTAGACTGTCTCTTAGGTAATGACCTGGAGGCCTCAGGTTGGGCTGATGTAGAGTTTTATGCCCATGCAGCCATGCTGGGCATCCCAGAGAAATTGTTCCCTCTCATTTCTACTGAAATGAAAAAGCAAAGGAGAGAAGGGCTGAAAACTCAGGATCCCTCTACAACAACAGGTAAAAAGGTTATCACAGTATCCCCTAACCACCCTGCCAATCAGGATATCATTCTTGTGGTGGGAGAAGCCTCTCCTGGGGTGGCACCTGTTCCAAGGGAATCATCAGCTGACAAAGCTGTACTCCCTGAGGTAGAAGTACCTCTCTGTGGGATAACTAACATTGGTGAGAAAAAGAGCACCATTTTAGTTAACATGGAGCATCCCTCCAACCCTCCCACAGAAACTTTAGTGCAGAAACTCTGCACTGCCTCACAACACTTAGGACAGCATCCCTGCCCTAGTGTGGAGCTCATAGGACAGCATCCCTGCCCTGTTCCAACTCAAGAGAAGCAGCATCCCTGTTCTCTCTTCCAGCCATATGGACAAAGTTTTTGCCCAGCTATGGCTTTACTGAGACAGCATCCCTGTCTGGCATTTTCATCACTACAAATAGGTTCAGTGGACAATTCCCACTGCTCTAAAGTAAAACTTACTGATAGAAACTGTGAAAATACATCTTCACATTGTTGCTTAGCTAAAAAACTTCAAACAGGGTGGTTTACATCCCCACAGGGAAGTAACCATATAGTGGATGATAAAGGGAGTAACCAGTCTATTGCAGAGCTACTCTCTACTTATCACCACTTAGACAATAAAGTCTCAACTGGCCAAGGTTAGCCTTATTGTCCTTCGTTTGGGGGGGGGGATTGTGTGAGAAAGTAGCCTCTTTCTAGCCTTGTTACCCCCACTTTTGGCCTGTTTGTGAGTGTATGTCAGGGTGTTTTCACTGTCTCACTGGGATCCTGCTAGCCAGGGCCCAGTGCTCATAGTGAAAACCCTATGTTTTCAGTATGTTTGTTATGTGTCACTGGGACCCTGCTAGCCAGGACCCCAGTGCTCATAAGTTTGTGACCTATATGAATGTGTTACCTGTGTTATGACTAACTGTCTCACTGAGGCTCTGCTATTCAGAACCTCAGTGGTTATGCTCTCTCATTTCTTTCCAAATTGTCACTAACAGGCTAGTGACCAATTTCACCAATTTACATTGGCATACTGGAACACCCTTATAATTCCCTAGTATATGGTACTGAGGTACCCAGGGTATTGGGGTTCCAGGAGATCCCTATGGGCTGCAGCATTTCTTTTGCCACCCATAGGGAGCTCTGACAATTCTTACACAGGCCTGCCACTGCAGCCTGAGTGAAATAACGTCCACGTTATTTCACAGCCATTTTACACTGCACTTTAGTAACTTATAAGTCACCTATATGTCTAACCTTTACCTGGTAAAGGTTGGGTGCTAAGTTACTTAGTGTGTGGGCACCCTGGCACTAGCCAAGGTGCCCCCACATTGTTCAGGGCCAATTCCCCGGACTTTGTGAGTGCGGGGACACCATTACACGCGTGCACTACATATAGGTCAATACCTATGTGTAGCTTCACAATGGTAACTCCGAATATGGCCATGTAACATGTCTATGATCATGCAATTGCCCCCTCAATGCCATCCAGGCATTGTTGGCACAATCCCATGATCCCACGGGTCTCTAGCACAGACCCGGGTACTGCCAAACTGCTTTTCAGGGGTTTCACTGCAGCTGCTGCTGCTGCAAACCCCTCAGACAGGTTTCTGCCCTCCTGGGGTCCAGCCGGGCTTGGCCCAGGAAGGCAGAACAAAGGACTTCCTCAGAGAGAGGGTGTTACACCCTCTCCCTTTGGAAAAAGGTGTCAGGGCTGGGGAGGAGTAGCCTCCCCCAGCCTCTGGAAATGCTTTCATGGGCACAGATGGTGCCCATTTCTGCATAAGCCAGTCTACACCGGTTCAGGGACCCCTCAGCCATGCTCTGGCGGGCGAAACTGGACAAAGGAAAGGGGAGTGACCACTCCCCTGACCTGCACCTCCCCTGGGAGGTGCCCAGAGCTCCTCCAGTGTGCTCCAGACCTCTGCCATGTTGTAAACAGAGGTGCTGCTGGCACACTGGACTGCTCTGAGTGGCCAGGGCCAGCAGGTGACTTCAGAGACTCCTTCTGATAGGCTCCTTCAGGTGTTGCTAGCCTATCCTCTCTCCTAGGTAGCCAAACCCTCTTTTCTGGCTATTTAGGGTCTCTGCTTTTGGGAATTCCTTAGATAACGAATGCAAGAGCTCATCCGAGCTCCTCTGCATCTCTCTCTTCACCTTCTGCCAAGGAATCGACTGCTGACCGCGCTGGAAGCCTGCAAAACTGCAACAAAGTAGCAACGACGACTACTGCGACACTGTAACGCTGATCCAGCCGCCTTCTCAACTGTTTTCCTGGTGGTGCATGCTGTTGGGGTAGTCTGCCTCCTCTCTGCACTAGAAGCTCCGAAGAAATCTCCTGTGGTTCGACGGAATCGTCCCCCTGCAACCGCAGGCACCAAAGAACTGCATCACCGGTCCTCTGGGTCTCCTCTCAGCACGACGAGCGAGGTCCCTTGAACTCAGCAACTCTGTCCAAGTGACTCCCACAGTCCAGTGACTCTTCAGTCCAAGTTTGGTGGACGTAAGTCCTTGCCTCCCCACGCCAGACTGCATTGCTGGGAACCGCGTGTTTTGCAGCTACTCCGGCTCCTGTGCACTCCACGAATATTTCCAGCCAAGCCTGGGTCCACGGCACTCTAACCTGCATTGCACGACCTCCTGAGTTGTCCTCCGGCGGTGTGGGACTCTCTTGTGCAACTTCGGGTGAGCACCATTTCACTCCATTTCACTCCAATTTGAAGTGCCTGTTCTGGCACTTCTGCGGGTGCTGCCTGCTTTTTAGAGGGCTCCTTTTCTTGCTGGACGCCCTCTCTGTCCCCACATGCAATTGGCGACATCCTGGTCCCTCCTGGGCCACAGCAGCGTCTAAAAACCCTTACCGCAAGCTTTGCAGCTAGCAAGGCTTGTTTATGGTCTTTCCGCAGGAAAACACTTCTGCACAACTCTTCACAACGTGGGACATCCGTTCTTCAAAGGGGAAGTTTCTAGCCATTGTCGTTCTTGCAGAAACCTCAGCTTCTACTGTCCAGTAGCAGCTTCTTTGCACCCACAGCTGGCATTTCCTGGGCATCTGCCCACTCTCGACTTGATCGTGACTGTTGGACTTGGTCCCCTTGTTCCACAGGTACCCTCGTCTGGAAATCCATCGTTGTTGCATTGCTGGTTTTGGTCTTTCCTGCAGAATTCTCCTATCACGACTTCTGTGCTCTTTGGGGAACTTTAGTGCACTTTGCATTCACTTTTCAGGGTCTGGGGTGGGCTATTTTTCTAACCCTCACTGTTTTCTTACAGTCCCAGCGACCCTCTACAAGGTCACATAGGTTTGGGGTCCATTCGTGGTTCGCATTCCACTTTTGGAGTATATGGTGTGTGTTGCCCCTATCCCTATGTGTCCCCATTGCATCCTATTGTAACTATACATTGTCTGCACTGTTTTCTATTGCTATACTGCATATTTTTGGTATTGTGTACATATATCTTGTGTATATTTGCTATCCTCATACTGAGGGTACTCAATTAGATACTTTGGCATATTGTCATAAAAATAAAGTACCTTTATTTTTTGTATATCTGTGTATTGTGTTTTCTTATGATATTGTGCATATGACACTAGTGGTACTGTAGGAGCTTCACTCGTCTCCTAGTTCAGCCTAAGCTGCTCTGCTAAGCTACCTTTTCTATCAGCCTAAGCTGCTAGATACCCCTATACACTAATAAGGGATACATGGTCCTGGTGCAGGGTGTAAGTACCCCTTGGTACTCACTACAAGCCAGTCCAGCCTCCTACAATGTTAAACATGGTCTTTCTTCTATAATGTACAGCACATTATGGAATAAATCCACTCGTGTGGATCCTGAGTTACGTTGTCCTATGCATGGGTCATTTGATTTGCCAATAATTGAGGATGTGTAACAATGTATGTGTAAGCTAAGGTCTAGGCAAGATATGTTTGACTGAGTACGAATGTGGGAGAAGGAAGTGCGTGGACGAATGAAGTGTGAGCAAGCCTTGCTTAAGAAAGAGCAGCGGAAGAATGTAAATGTGAAAGCATTGGAAATGAGAAAGAAAGAAATAAATGATTTAAAGGAGACAGAAGAGAAATAACGTAAATTACAGGTAACTGGCCAATACACTGTTCGGCAACCTCTCTATCCTATCCTTAATAAACCGCACAATGATTTTTTGTTACTAGATCGCCCTCCACCTCCGTATGTCGTTCCTTCTGCCCCTCATGAGTTAACTGAGGTCTCCGGTTCGGAGCAACAGAAGATACGAGACAGTCGCTCTATGTTGCCTGCTGACCGTGCATCTGAGCTTAGATCTATTGCTCGTAAAACAATTCGTAGCGTTGTCTCTGCTTCTGAACTTTTAGACAACATGAAAGGGTGGGTGGAAAAGGAGCAGCTAAATTTTACTGAGGCATTTGGCACAGAAGTAATTGAACTATTTCGGAAATATTCTGATGAGTTAGAGCCCGATGATGTAAGAGCTGATCGTAAGCAAATGTGTGATGGTCTTTTTGTTTTCTCCCAGGTGGCTGATGCAATCAGGTTTTTGGTGAAATTATGTGTTGCGGCAGTCCGTTTGCGAGAGGAGAAAAGGGCCATGGAAATAGTTTCACGGACATCTCAGACTGACTGGCTGCAAGCTTCCATCTTCAGAACAGATAAGACTATGATAGTTCACGCAAAACCAATGCGGGAGGCCGCGCCTTTTGTATGTTCCTCCTAAAGGATCGGGTACAAGTGATGATAAAACTTCTGTTGATGCTAAGGGTTATTTTATTTATAATTGGGTGTATACTCCATGGAATAGGGCCGATGTAATGGCACTTAAAACACATTACCTGACCCGCGGCAAAAATGAGGAAGTTGAGGGAGCAATTAGTTCTTGTACTATGACTTTAGCTGACATTGATTTATTTTTCGGATTGATATTACCGCCAGATATGTGGAGAACTGTTCGTAAAATTGATGATCGTGTCCTTTTTGGGCCGTCATGGAAAGATTTAGAACAGATGGACAGGGATAGGGAACCTGCGAAAAAGCCGTATCAGTTAATTATATATCTTCCCGCAGTCATATTAGTTAAGTTAAAAAATAATTAGTCTCCATAAAAAGATAGATTGGACTGTTTTAGCGTCTTGTAAGCAAAAGGCAGATGAATCGGTCTCTGATTTCTTTACACACTTTGAAGAAGCATTTCATGATTTTAGCGGCCAGTTATTGTCAGATGATACGGGCAGACATTTGTTTGTCGATAAATAAGTTGCAAATCTTTTACCAGGAATAGCAAGTCATCTAAAAGCTAGTGAAAGTTCATGGACTACCTCTACTCCAGTTTCTCTTTTGACTATGGCTCAGTATTATGAACGTCAGGAATTAGAAGCAAAAGATAGCGAGGATAAAAAGATTAAAGAATTAAAGATGAAGGTTATGTTGGCTCAAGCTTATGGTCCGCCTTTTAGAGGTAGTAATAAAGGTGGACGTGGATCTTATGATTCTTCTAACACTCGTTCGAATTTGTCTGTTGATCAGTGTGTGTATTGTAAGAAATTTGTGCATTGGGCTGCCGATTGTCCAGCACTACGTGTTCAGCATTGTTCACGTGGTCGGGGACAAATGAGAAATCGCTCAGGATATTCAGGGCCTAGAAGAAGCACCAATGATCATGCTAGGTTTGATGCTAATGTACGAAGGCAGCATGGGTTTAATATTTTTGATAGATGGAACCAATACCAGATGTCTAACTATGTGCAGCCGGATTTCCAAGATTCTGCTTATGCATAGGATTGCCTAGGATGGGGTGAGGAATCAGTTGAAGTTTCAGTAGATCAGAGGGGTCCCTATGTTACAGCACATGTTTTGGGTTCTACTGATCACTTTCTGGTTGATACAGGAGCTACTCGTAGCGCCTTGTCTAAACAATTGATTCCAAGGGCTCCCCTGTCTGGCTTAACCATTACATCGAAAGGTTTCGATGGAACACCTTCCCCTAGCCCATTGTTACAACCACTTGCATTCCATGTTGATAAATTTACTGTTCCATGTCCATTTTTGCTTTCTCCGAATACACCAGACAATATTGTGGGTCTTGATATGCTCAAGTATTTCAGGGCTACAATACGATGCTCTCCTGAAGGGGTGCGTATTATTTTGAATGATAATCATCCTGTGATGGAAAGAGTTTGTCTTGTTAAAGAGGATATTGCATTAGCTTCACTCCCTAGTACTTTGTGGGCTACTTCAGATACTGATGTGGGACAAATGATTATTCCACCGGTACATATTAGTGTCAAGGAGGGAGCTGTATTGCCACGTTTGCCTCAATACAAAATTTCACAGGAGGGCGAAGAAGCACTCATACGAATTGTGCATGATCTTATTGCAGTTGGAGTTGTTGAGGAAGTTCTGTATAATGTTTGTAACAGTCCGATTCTTCCTATTCTGAAAAAGGATACTGATACTAGGATTTGCCGATTCATTATTGATTTACGAGAAATGAATAAGATTGTGGTACCACAATATCCTGTGGTATCTGACATCACAACACTTCTTACTTTGGTTTCCCTTACAGCAACTACGTTCTCTGTGATAGACTTGAAGAATGCTTTCTTTTCGATCCCTATTCATCCTGACAGCCCATATTTGTTTGGTTTTACTTTGAATAAACAATCATATAGATTTTGCAGAGTTCCTCAAGGCTATACTGAGAGTCCTAGTATTTAAAGTCAAGCGTTAAAATGACAACTTGATTCTTTTGTTTTGCCTGAAGGTGTGGCTCTCTTACAATATGTCGATGATATTTTGTTGGCAGCTGATACCCCTGAGCAATGTGAAAAGTGCACTTTGTCTTACTTTCTTTTCTTGCTTCACACCATCATAAAGTGTCATGAAAGAAATTGCAATATTGTAGACCAAAGGTAACCTATTTAGGTCACCTTTTGTCTAAGGAGGGTCGTGCACTTACATCAGATCGTATTCAAGCAATTTTAGACACACTAGTACCCTCTACTCAGAAAGATGTTTGTGCATTCCTTGGTCTTACTTCTTTTTGTGGGCAATGGATATTAGGGTTTTCACACATTTTCAAACCTTTGCTAGCACTTTTGACTATAGATACTCCAATGACCCTCCCATGGACAGATGAATGTGAGACTGCTTTCCGGCAGCTACGACAAGCCCTTTGTTCAGCACCAGTGCTAGGTACTCCAGATTACACGAAGTCTTTTGCACTTTACGTACATGAGAAAGATGGATGTGCATTGTCAGTTTTAGTACAGACACATGGCGATAAGCAGCGTCCCTGTGCATATTTTTCGTCAGTAATTGATCCTGTCGCTCGAGCTTTGCCTGGGTGTTTTCGTTCAGTTGCGGCAACAGCTGTGTCAATACGTCAGAGTGAAGGGATAGTTTTGTCACATAAGCTGTTGGTGTTAGTACCCCATGCGGTTGATGCTCTTTTATATCAAACAAAGACGTAACATTTAACTAGCGCTCGCCTGACAGGATATGAATTGACATTTGCTGGCTCCTCACATTACACTGAAGAGATGTGCAACACTAAATCCAGCTACTTTGTTGCCATATCCTGTGACTCAGCTTCAGTCACAAGAAACACATTTACCGAAGAACAGACAAAGGGTCGTATTGATTTGCAAGATACGCCCCTTCCAGATGTAGACGGGGAATTGTGGGTTGATGGGTCTTGTTTGAAGTTGCCAGATGGTACGACCACAGCTGCATATGCAATCACCACAATACACACGGTAGTGGAGACAACTCGTATACCACAGAAGTCAGCTCAAGCAGCTGAACTAATAGCTTTGACACGAGCATGTGAGCTTAGCACTGACTTATGTGTGAACATTTATACAGACAGCCGCTATGCTTTTGAAGCGGCTCATGATTTTGGTTTGCTTTGGAAGGAGAGAGGCTTTCTCACATCCCAAGGGATGCAGATAATGCACGGAGAATTAGTGCATAACCTCTTGACTGCATTGACATATCCAAAGAAAATAGCTATTGTGAAATGTAGTGCACACAAGAAAGTGACCGATAAGATAGGGCAAGGTAATGCCCTTGCGGACCGCGTAGCACGTGAGACTGCGATGCAGCGAAGTACTACTTCTATGTATGTAGTGAAGTCACAAGCTGAACGTTGGCATAATGCTAGACAAGACGTATTAGATATACAGAAATCCGCTTCTGTGAAAGAACGTGAGCAATGGTCTGAAGAAGGAGAATTGGATGATGAGGGCTTTTGGCGAAATAAGTAGATGGATAAATGGAAATTGCCTATAGCTTTTGTACGACCTATGGTTCAGATGGCACATGGACTGGCACATGTTGGAGCTTCAACAATAACGAAGTTGCTTATGCAAGTTTGGGAGCATCCAGAAATTTCCAGTACAGGTAAGAGAGTAGTACAGTCTTGTTTGATCTGTTTACAATACAATCCTGGAAAAAGGACATAAACTCCTGCGGGAGGGTTTGCTACACTAACTGCACCTTTCGAAGTTCTACAAATGGATTATATTCAGCTTGAACGCTACAACAACTTAAAGTATGTCTTGGTGGTGGTATGTGCCTTCAGTAAATGGATAGAGGCATACCCCACAAAGGAAAATACTGCCATTACCACAGCGAAGGTGCTTTTGAAAGAATTTTTCCCTAGGTTTGGTGTTTGCAGACTTTTATGGAATGATAACGGACCTCATTTTGTTGGGGAAGTTATTAAGTATGTCCTGAAAGGATTAGGGATCAAACAAACAAACAGAAGTTCCATGCGGTTTTCCACCCATAATCAGCAGGGTTGGTGGAAAGGTATAATGGTACTTTGAAGCTGAAGTTAGCGAAGATACAGGCTTCCACATCTTTAACTTGGCCGGATGCATTACCATTGGCATTATTGTCTATTAGGTCAGTGCCACACTCTCGAACAGGCCTTACCCCCTATGAAATAGTATTTGGAAGGCCAATTAATATTTGGGGAGTTCCTAAACCAAATTCTGTATATGATGTACCTTGTGTCCTGATGAATTATTATTTGGCACAGTTAACCGACAATTTGGTTTCTATTCATCAACAGGTTTGAGAAGCGCTTCCTGACAGATCTACAGGTGAAGGTCATGAACTCTGACCTGTTGACCAGGTGATGATTAAATCCTTTGAAAGATCAAGCAGCTTGGAACCAAGGTGGTGAGGCCCAGAGCAGGTGCTCCTTTGGACAAGGACAACAGTTCGAGTGACGAACCGAAAGAATTGGGTCCATAGTACTCACTGCAAGAGAGTGCTACCTACCTTGGTGGAACCTGCTGTGCTGACCGATCATCGAGAGATTTTGACTACGGAGAAAGGCCGTGCTATATCACCTGAGGAATCTGCGGAGTTCTTCCTGGCCCATACGATTTCTGGAGTGTCGCGATATAATTTGAGACCGAGGAAAGAATCTGTAGTGCTGGAAAAAAACTGGTTGAGCTACCGCCCTGGGTTAGTGAAATGGAAAGCCAATGTGGCAAGGGTGCATTAGAGTAGTGACACCCGTCTTGGCCCGTGGTGAAGAAATCAGCGGCTGCCCAAGGATAAGAGCTCCAACGATTGTTTTTAATTAATTTCTGGAAAGGTCGATTATCACTGTTGCTAAGATGAATAACAAAGTGGTCATTAGTACTATGGGGTTTGTTGTTGTTTTGGTGGTTATAGCAATAATCACCTGCTTTGTTGAAAAGATGGCTCCTGCTCATGAGGTTTTTGTTGCCACTACTCCAGTACCAGAGGATCACTATTACTTTACACTTCCCTATCATGAGCAGAAGCACCGTCAATCGTACATCAATAATACTTTCATTCAGATGTTGCATCATATTCATAATGCTACAAATACTACTAACTGTTGGGTATGTGGATTGATACCTGCGCATCAAAAGAAAGGAGGAACACCTTTCATTCGTCTTCCTTTTTTACACAATGGTTCTTGTCAAGCTTGGTATATGCTTTTGTTTGCATCTGGAAAACATACAGAGGGCGGACTTCTTTTTCACCTTAATAATGTATGCTACCAAGACAAAGATGGGTATCCCCAAGCCAAAGGAACTAAATGGGAATGGGAAGAATATCAACCGGACAATGTTTCAATACCATGGGGGTTATTCTAACTTTGGAGGAGTGTTAATCCGTCCCAAAAGTGACGGTAAAGTGACGGATATACCACCAGCCGTATTACGAGTTCCATAGGATATAATGGACTTGTAATACGGCTGGTGGTAAATCCGTCACTTTTCCGTCACTTTTGGGATGGATTAACACCTCCTCCAAAGTTAGAATAACCCCCCATATGTCTTCACAAATATAAGAGACTCTGGGGCTGATTCTAACCCCGGCGGTCTTTGACCGCCGGGGCGAGGGTCGGCGGGAGCACCGCCGACAGGCCGGCGGTGCCCCGCAGGGCATTCTGACCGCGGCGCTTTGGCCGCGGTCGGAAAGGGTAAACCGGCGGTCTCCCGCCGGTTTACCGCTGCCCTCAGAATCCCCAAGCTGCGCCGCCATGGGGGATTCTGACCCCCCCTACCGCCATCCTGTTCATGGCGGGAAAGCCGCCATGAACAGGATGGCGGTAGGGGGGGTCGCGGGGCCCCTGGGGGCCCCTGCCGTGCCCATGCCAATGGCATGGGCACGGCAGGGGCCCCCGTAAGAGGGCCCCGCAAGGTATTTCAGTGTCTGTCTTGCAGACACTGAAATATGCGACGGGTGCTACTGCACCCGTCGCACCTTCCCACTCCGCCGGCTCGATTACGAGCCGGCATCCTCGTGGGAAGGGAGTTTTTCCCTGGGCTGGCGGGCGGTCTTTTGGAGACCGCCCGCCAGCCCAGGGAAAAACTCATAATACCCTCCGCGGTCTTCTGACCGCGGAGCGGTATTATGGGGGCGGAATTCTGGCGGGCGGCCTCCGCCGCCCGCCAGAATTAGAATCACCCCCTCTGACAAGAAAGAACAATTTGTGATTTCTGTTACAAAAACTAAAGCAGATTTATGTATACGTAGGATTGGGCGAATTCCAGTGGGGATAAGCGATTGTACCTTGATTTTAACTATTGAGGGGGTAATTGATAGTAGTTTTACAGCTTCACATAATACATATTTTGTTTGTGGTAACTATGGATATTACCAACTACCTGTTGGGTGGTGAGGTGTGTGTTATGTATCTTTTCTATTACCCCCTGTGTTTTTGGCACCTGCATCATATCACCGAGATTTTAAACTGTTCAATGACATCATTAAAAATAGATGTAAAAGGAAAATAAGTACAAATGAGGTAGACCAAACGGACACTAGCCTGCAACAATATGTTGATTTTAATTTAAGGTTGTTCTCCTTTGTGGGGGCTGCGTTAAATAGTAGGAAAGTGAGACGATTGACTAGGGTTGTGGAAGTTGTTACCATCAGGCAGCTCTGGCACTTAGGAATATTACTGAAGAGCTCCAAATTGCGAGGATTGAAGCACTACAAAATTGCATGGTACTAGATGCGATATTAGCTGATCGAGGTGGTGCATGTCACATCATCGGTAGTAGTTGCTGCATTTTCATTCTAGATCACTCACCTTCAGTATATGATGCAATATCTAAATTGTATAAAGTTGCTGCAGAAATTCACACAGAGACTGGTACTTGGACTTTTTCTGGATGGTTTCGGGCTCTTGTTTCCGCCTGGGGCTGGAAACTAATGACTATCCTGTGTGTAATGATTGCAATATTTTTCACATGCTGTATCTGTATTCAGTGTGGTCCAATGTTCTGCTTCATGTGTATTACTGCTTGTATGCCTACCAAAAGAAATATTACAGAAATGAAAGCACAACACATGTTAGATAAGGAAATAGCTGAAATGATGAGCATAAATATACAAGATGAATATTTAGATTATCCCAGAAAGACAAATGTCTTCAGCTAATGCTGAAAGGGTTGTCTGTTGTAATTTATTAGCGATTAGATTAAGCATTAGCAGAAGACATCTTGTATTTAGCAACTATTGTGAACATTTTGCGGAATCCATTTGTATTCATGGAAAGCCATTATCTCTGCCACATGCTGCCATGTGCTAGCCATGTACTCTGTCCTACCTTCCTGTTAACTACTCTTGAAAATCTGTCTAGTGACAAGTTATATTTATCATCTTCCACTTTCGCACATGCCCAGTAAGATCTTCAGCTGTTCATAATTAGTAACAGACAGTAATGTGTCTACTAGTCCTTGAAAACTGTTAGCCCCTCCTACCTGTTGACTGTGAATTTCCATATGACCTTATATGTCTATAAGTCTTGCTTCTATAATTGTATCACCTTCTTTTTTAGCCCCTGCGTGGGTATAAAAGGACTATGCTCTCTTAGTTCAGTGTGCTACTTCAAACATTGCCGAAGGGTGCTGTTTGAACTGTAGTACCACCTCTTGAGGTTTAATAAACTTTGCCTCTTATTTCAGTTTCTGTGCCAATTTCTTCCTATATGGTCTAAGGACTTTGTGCAGAGAAGGGCGAACCCCTTGCACTAGTAGGCCTTGCTGAGGCTTACTTTGACATCAGGACACCCCAGGGCACCAATCTGCGACGCAGAAAATGCTTGTGAGGCAGGGAAACAGGTGTGCAGACTAGGCGTGGCCCAGCATGGACCTTGGAGGCCCTGCAGAGGCAGGGGCCATTAGCGAGCCTGAGGCCTCCGGGACTCGCTGGGTCATGTGGCTGTGCTGCCCCCAGTTCCCTGCTGTTTATGATGGCAGTGAGACGGACCCCTCACAGCTGGAAGTCGGAGATGCCTGAGCGCAAGGACTAATTGGCTGCAGGTGGCTGGTGCAAGGGTGGGCCATTTTGTGCCAGCGTCTACCCACTGCAGCTGGGTCCTGGGTTTTCTCTGGGCCTGCTGGTGCTGCCATTATATATCTGCTTAGGAGCCAAGCAGGGAGTTCCTGATGTGGCCCACTCAATCGTAAGCTGGACAAGGTGTGGTCTATGAATTCCTTCTTCCCCCTTCAGAACACACCTGGAGCCTGGGGAACAGCTTATGTCCGTGAATTGGAAATCTGCTAGATGGCAGCCTAGGGGCCCCCAATATCCAGGTCACAGTTTGTGACTAAGACTGGGTCCTGACCCGATACTGTGAGTAGACCTGCATGGAACACTGGGGGAGTGCCTGTGTGGGGAGCTACACATTATGGGCCTTCTGCGATGGACCCCCTTTATTTGGGATCTTGCCTGACAGTGAAGTACCTTCAACCATGCCATCTCTCTGCAATGTTACACAGCGCTGCCCTCTCCTGCCATGCAGTGATCTGTGGGAGTGGCCTACTCATTTATACAGCACAGCTGAGGTGAGGCCCCTTGCCCTGCCTCAGTGGTGATGCTTGGGGTGATCACAGCTGTGGTTGAGATCGGGCAAGTGGACCCTAAACAGCAGAAGTTCCAGTTCGACCAGAACACATTTTCCAGACCACTGGCTCCCCTTTCAGATTCAGTGGAAGAACTGGCATTGAGGGGGGACTAGAAAGGAGTGTTGGATGGCATCGCTGCAATCATGGCAGACCTATGTGCCAGATTCAAGTCCATAGATGCCCGCTTTAATACATACCCTCACACATCAACAAAATTGCATGTGTAAACACCTGGATCGTCACACCCTGTGGCTAGATGGGGCCGAAAAATGAATATTCGATGTTGAAGACTTCACCTCACTGACCCCCAAGAGATTGATGAATGTCAAATGATTGCTGAAGACAGCGGTCACCATTAATGAGGAACTGGAGGCCTGCTCATGCTGCAACAATCTCCAGATCCTAGGTGTGGCTGAATCCATGGATGTGGTCTGTCCTGATCTTTTTGTTGAATGTCTACTGTAGGAGCTCTTTGGCAAGCAAAACTTCACAGACACATTTATAGAGAAGTGTGCTCGCAGGTCATTTGACCAGAAGCCACCACAAGGTGCGCCTCATGCCTTTTTATAGCACTCCACTAAATTTCTGTGGCCTTGACACTGCCCCATGCCTTTCCAGGCAAAAAGTCCCTCTGGCATACCAGGGAGCTGTCATTACTCTATCCCCTGACTTCGCGCTGGCAGTGCGGTGTCCGCAAGCGGGGTCTCAAGTACAGCATGTAATTTGCGGCCCCTCTGAAGATCGAGGTCAGCAGAAAGGTCAAGATCTTTGCCACACCTGCTGAGGCAATGGACCTTTGCAAAACGCATTGCAAAGCCAGGAGCATGCAACAATCTACTTCTGATGGCTCCTCCCCAGTCAACGTCTGGAAGGATGACTCTCCGCCCTCAGTTTAAACTCAAACTTGCCGTCAGGGCCATAGTTGCCTCTGACTTGTTTTCTGTATGCTTTTGAGACTGCTGATGTAACTATTGTAAGGTTCTATGCTCGATGGCCATCAACAACAACATTGTTGTTGTCATTTCCTTAATCCAACACTACTCATCTCTCACTTGATTATCCACAGATGGGGTACTGCCAACCAAGGCATTGCCACCCCTCAAGGTGTATACCGAAATGTTTGGGATAGGGCTTTTGTTTATGTTCAATGGGGATTCGCTGGATTTATTGCACTCCAGAATGCAAGGAGGGGTTGGATGCTATAATTCAGTTTGACTGTTTTGAGTTTGTTTACAGGTTGTTGGATCATTGCACTGACATGCAGGACTATCGCTTATCGATCAGTTTTTTCACAATGCTGTGTAATGGGGCAGCTGATGGGGAGGCTTGGGAGGCTAAAGTGATGTGCATAACTTGGAACATCTGAGGTCTCATCAACCCTTACAAAGGGAAACAGGTCCTCTCCTACTTTGCGTGACATGGCATTAAGACAGCATTTTTCAGGAGACTCACCTCTCACCCTGAGACAGCTGCCCCTTTGCATCGTCATGGGGAGACCATTGCTATTTCTCTTATTACATCTCATATCCCCATGGGGTATACACAGATTCCTAAAAATGTCCAGGTAGCATACAGGGCTAATTCTCATGATGATAATGGGTGATATGTGATATAGGCCTGTGTGGTAGCTGGTCTGAATGTGATGTTGGTAAATGTCTATGCCCGCAGTGTAGATGCCCACAATTTTTATAATAGAATTTCCGCTCTAATGAGCCTAATGGAAGCAGAGCTGATACCCTGGGGTCAGGCCCTGAATATGATGCTCAACCCATTAGTAGACACAACAAGGTCCCAGGTGAATTGTAAACACTGTGCCCTGCGGGTCTTCCAGGGGCAGATATGTTATGATATTGGAGCTTATAGAGCACACTATACCCTTAGGTGTCAAAGCACTAGCGGAAAGCACCCAATACCAAACAGAAAACAGATACGCCCCAATACTAAGTGGAGAGAAAAAAGTCATGTTTTCAGCACTTTTTTTAATGCAGCTGAGAGGCGGCTTCTGAGATATGGAAAGGAAGGGTATTTCACAATTTGGCATCAGTCACAAAGATGGACCAACCTCCTCATCTGGCCTTGCTTAATCTGGGAACCAACACCTGCTTGCAAAAGGAGGATCTGAGAAGACTACTTTGGGAGAACCAATGAAAAAGGGAGTTGAATTGGATAGAAACTTTCTGATGCAAAGCTAAAAAAAACATACAGAGAACCTTAAAAATAATCTTTTTTTAGCTGGAAGCCAATGAAGGGAGCGAATCTCTTCTCTGACTGAAAAATGGCTTGGGATGTTAAGGTAAGTAGGGCAGCCGCTTTCTGGACAATGTGAAAATTGTTAAACAGGAAGCATTGCTATTAAGGCAAACAGAGTTGCAGTGATCCAGCCACAACGTGATAGGTGCGATAATGACTGAACAGGGTCTTTATGGCCCCCCTACTGCTCTGGATCAGATGTTGGTCAAACCCTACGGCAAGTTTGGTCCAAGACTGTATCTCTGATTGTCTACAATTGGAAAATTCAAATAGGATTCCCTGGCTTATGTTTCTGCAAAACTCTTTTGAGAACCTAGGGCTTAGATACATGTTTGATGATCCTCATTTGTTAACCACAAAATCTAGGTCTGTCTTGAAGTCTACTTACTCAAAGCACATAGCAGAGCAGAGATTTTATAGTTCCCTTAAATTGAAATATTTTGATTCCTACTCTCGGATTGTGACTGTTCCATGCCTTGAACCCTATTTGACTTGGTTTTCAAGTTTTAGAATAATTTCCTTTTTAACACTTTTTAGACTTAGGGGGTGATTCTAACCCTGGCGGTCGGTGTTAAAGCGGCGGCCAACCCGCCAACAGGCTGGCGGTAAAAAATATGGGATTCTGACCCTGGCGGGAACCGCCAACACAGACAGCCACTTTAACACTCCGACCGCCACGGCGGTACAAACAAACAGCGCGGCGGTCACCGCCAACAGCCAGGCGGCAGCCAATGTACCGCCCACACTATCACAACTCACCAATCCGCCACCTTTTCCGGGGCGGGAGCACCGCCGATAAAAACACGGCGGAAACAGACTACGGACGGGAAAACGCTCACCACTACGCACTCCAGGAGGAAGGAGGACAGCATGGAACCCGAATTAAACATCCTACCTGCTCTCGTCTACCTTCTCATCTACCACGAGTACGAAGTCCGGCGCAGACGACAACGGTGAGTACTGCACCTACGACACATGGGAGGAGGGAGGACGAAAGGTTACAGGCACACACATATGCGACCCCCCCACCCCCCCAACTATGTACACACCAATGCAAAGCAACAAGTCACAGTGACACCACCCAAACACCCCTGAAAAATGCTGGGACATAATCAAATTTGGAATAAATATTTATGTACCAAAAAGCTCCTGAAAATTATCGTACAACCATGAAAGATATTCACAACAAAACTAATGACATACACATCAGTGTATAACTGAAGTAACAAGTCCTGCACATCCTACGAATTCATCATGTCTGTGGGCCAAAGTTTTGAGAAACAAGGGCAAAGCCCACACAGGAGACCTGAGTCCTTTGGAGAGAACACTGCAGGGGCATCAGATGTAAAAACTACAGGCACCTCAGGGGGAAGGGAAGGGGGGGCACCACAGCCACATGAGTCCACAACGCCAGATCCACGAGGAGCCACCATGCCCACTGTACCATCCTGGGGAGTGCAAAGCCACAGTCTCTCAATGTCTCTACAGTGGGTGGGCTGCCCACTGTACCATCCTGGGGAGTGCAAAGCCACAGTCTCTCAATGTCTCTACAGTGGGTGGGCTGCCCACTGGACCATCCTGGGGAGTGCAAAGCCACAGTCTCTCAATGTCTCTACAGTGGGTGGGCTGCCCACTGGACCATCCTGGGGAGTGCAAAGCCACAGTCCATCAGGTGGATGACAGTCTCCACTGGTCAAGGAGGAGGCATGGTGGGCACAGTGAACCATAAACAGTGATTGAGACAGCGGTGCCCAGCGGAGCGGTGCTTGAGATGAAGGGCCCAGCGGAGCGGTGCTTGAGATGAAGGGCCCAGCGGAGCGGTGCTTGAGACGGCGGTGCCCAGCGGAGCGGTGCATGACAGGAAGGGCCCAGCGGAGCGGTGCTTGAGATGAAGGGCCAGCGGAGAGGTGGAGAGACAGCGGTGCCCAGCGGAGCGGTGCTTGAGATGAAGGGCCCAGCGGAGCGGTGCTTCAGGTGAAGGGCCCAGCGGAGCGGTGCTTGAGACGGCGGTGCCCAGCGGAGCGGTGCATGACAGGAAGGGCCCAGCGGAGTGGTGCTTGAGATGAAGGGCCCAGCGGAGCGGTGCTTGAGATGAAGGGCCCAGCGGAGCGGTGCTTGACAGGAAGGGCCCAGCGGAGCGGTGCTTGAGATGAAGGGCCCAGCGGAGCGGTGCTTGAGACGGCGTTGCCCAGCGGAGCGGTGCTTGAGAAGAAGGGCCCAGCGGAGAGGTGGAGAAACAGCGGTGCCCAGCGGAGCAGTGCTTGAGATGAAGGGCCCAGCGGAGCGGTGCTTGAGATGAAGGGCCCAGCGGAGCGGTGCTTGAGACAGCGGTGCCCAGCGGAGCGGTGCATGACAGGAAGGGCCCAGCGGAGCGGTGCTTGAGATGAAGGGCCCAGCGGAGCGGTGCTTGACAGGAAGGGCCCAGCGGAGCGGTGTTTGAGATGAAGGGCCCAGCGGAGCGGTGCTTGAGACGGCGTTGCCCAGCGGAGCGGTGCTTCAGAAGAAGGGCCCAGCGGAGAGGTGGAGAGACAGCGGTGCCCAGCGGAGCGGTGCTTGAGATGAAGGGCCCAGCGGAGCGGTGCTTGAGATGAAGGGCCCAGCGGAGCGGTGCTTGAGACGGCGTTGCCCAGCGGAGCGGTGCTTGAGAAGAAGGGCCCAGCGGAGAGGTGGAGAGACAGCGGTGCCCAGCGGAGCGGTGCTTGAGATGAAGGGCCCAGCGGAGCGGTGCTTGAGACGGCGTTGCCCAGCGGAGCGGTGCTTGAGAAGAAGGGCCCAGCGGAGAGGTGGAGAGACAGCGGTGCCCAGCGGAGCGGTGCTTGAGATGAAGGGCCCAGCGGAGCGGTGCTTCAGATGAAGGGCCCAGCGGAGCGGTGCTTGAGAAGAAGGGCCCAGCGGAGAGGTGGAGAGACAGCGGTGCCCAGCGGAGCGGTGCTTGAGATGAAGGGCCCAGCGGAGCGGTGCTTGAGATGAAGGGCCCAGCGGAGCGGTGGTTGAGACGGCGTTGCCCAGCGGAGCGGTGCTTGAGAAGAAGGGCCCAGCGGAGAGGTGGAGAGACAGCGGTGCCCAGCAGAGCGGTGCTTGAGATGAAGGGCCAAGCGGAGCGGTGCTTCAGATGAAGGGCCCAGCGGAGCGGTGCTTGACAGGAAGGGCCCAGTGGAGCGGTGCTTGAGAAGAAGGGCCCAGCGGAGAGGTGGAGAGACAGCGGTGCCCAGCGGAGCGGTGCATGACAGGAAGGGCCCAGCGGAGCGGTGCTTGAGATGAAGGGCCCAGCGGAGCGGTTCTTGAGATGAAGGGCCCAGCGGAGCGGTGCTTGACAGGAAGGGCACAGCGGAGCGGTGCTTGAGACGGCGTTGCCCAGCGGAGCGGTGCTTGAGAAGAAGGGCCCAGCGGAGAGGTGGAGAGACAGCGGTGCTCAGCGGAGCGGTGCTTGAGATGAAGGGCCCAGCGGAGCGGTGCTTCAGATGAAGGGCCCAGCGGAGCGGTGCTTGAGAAGAAGGGCCCAGCGGAGAGGTGGAGAGACAGCGGTGCCCAGCGGAGCGGTGCTTGAGATGAAGGGCCCAGCGGAGCGGTGCTTGAGATGAAGGGCCCAGTGGAGCAGTGCTTGAGACGGCGTTGCCCAGCGGAGCGGTGCTTGAGAAGAAGGGCCCAGCGGAGAGGTGGAGAGACAGCGGTGCCCAGCGGAGCGGTGCTTGAGATGAAGGGCCCAGCGGAGCGGTGCTTCAGATGAAGGGCCCAGCGGAGCGGTGCTTGACAGGAAGGGCCCAGTGGAGCGGTGCTTGAGAAGAAGGGCCCAGCGGAGAGGTGGAGAGACAGCGGTGCCCAGCGGAGCGGTGTATGACAGGAAGGGCCCAGCGGAGCGGTGCTTGAGATGAAGGGCCCAGCGGAGCGGTGCTTGAGATGAAGGGCCCAGCGGAGCGGTGCTTGACAGGAAGGGCCCAGCGGAGCGGTGCTTGAGACGGCGGGCCCTGTTCAGCGGTGCTCTTCTGCACCGCGGGCCCTGTTCAGCGGTGCTCTTCTGCCCCGCGGGCACTGTTCAGCGGTGCTCTTCTCCACGGCGGGCCCTGTTCAGCGGTGCCTATCTCCACGGCGGGGCCCTGTTCAGTGGTGCTCTTCTGCACCGCGGGCCCTGTTCAGCGGTGCTCTTCTGCCCCGCGGGCCCTGTTCAGCGGTGCTCTTCTCCACGGCGGGCCCTGTTCAGCGGTGCCTATCTCCACGGCGGGGCCCTGTTCAGCGGTGCTCTTCTGCACCGCGGGCCCTGTTCAGCGGTGCTCTTCTCCACCGCGGGCCCTGGTCAGCGGTGCCTATCTCCACGGCGGGGCCCTGTTCAGCGGTGCTCTTCTGCACCGCGGGCCCTGTTCAGCGGTGCTCTTCTGCCCCGCGGGCCCTGTTCAGCGGTGCTCTTCTCCACGGTGGGCCCTGTTCAGCGGTGCCTATCTCCACGGCGGGGCCCTGTTCAGCGGTGCTCTTCTGCACCGCGGGCCCTGTTCAGCGGTGCCTATCTCCACGGCGGGGCCCTGTTCAGCGGTGCTCTTCTGCCCCGCGGGCCCTGTTCAGCGGTGATCATCCAGCAGGTCAAGGGAGCCAGACCTGGCCTGGACTCCCGGCTCAGTCGCCCTCGGACCGTGACGTTTCTGGACCCTTTGGGGACGGACTCCTGGCCTCCTTAGTGTCCTCCTTCCCAGCTGGGTTGTGGCATGTGGGGTCCACCTTCTCCGCGCTCCGGCTGCCCTTCCGCTCCTTTGATGGGGCTCTCGGGCCCTTGCCTCCCCTAGATGGTGTGGGTGGTGAAGTGGCCGCACATTGCTCCTTGGGGGCAGCCCTGTCGGTCCTCGCACGGCGGCCCTTGTTTTTGCGGGTCCTCTTGCCGGGGGCGGGGCTGGACGTGTCCTTGCTGCTGATCGATGTTTCACTGCTGGCAAAGGGTGGGCTCCAGAACCCATGCACAACAGTGACACCCGAAGCTGGGCTGGTGGTGGCTGCGGTGCTCTTGGGACTCTTTGAAGATGGATGGGGGAGCTCATCGGGGGGAAAGAGGTCAAGGTTAGCCAGGAAAAGTTTTTTAGGGCCAAGGTAAAGGGTAGGAGAAGTGGAGATGGAAGTGGAGGTAGAGGAGGTGGTTGTAGGAGAGTCAGGTGTGCTGTCATTGGGTGAAGGTGCTGGTGCTGTAGGCTGTCGTGAGGTGGATGGCTGTTGGGTGGGTGGCTGCCTGCGTTTGTGTGTCTTGGAAGAGGGGGTGACAGACACAGTGGGAGAGGACACAGGGGACATGTAAATGGCAGTGGGGGTGGTGACTGCACGAGTGTGGACTGTACTGGAGGGTGAGGTGGTGATGGAAGCACTGGCTGATGTTGGGTGCATGCAGGTGTGAGTGTATACGTCACAGGGAGGGAGGAGGGAGACGAGGAGGAGGGGGACACAGGGGTGGCAGTGGCTGTTGGCATGTCTGCATCTGGGTGTTGCTTGGGTGAGTGTTTGTGGGATCTGTGGTGCTTGTGTTTGGATGAGCTGCTCTTGGGTGTTGAGGTGTGTGCAGGCTGGTCTGATGGTGTGGATGGGATAGGCTGATGAACAGGAGACAGAGAAAGGCTGGAGGCAGTAAGAAGAGGGAGGCTGGAAACAGGGACAATGGCTGCCGTCAGTGCTGAGGCCAGAGCAGTGAACGCTCGTTGATGGGCAGCCTGACCCGAATGAATGCCCTCCAGGTACGCATTGCTCTGTTGCACCTACCTTTGCACACCCTGGATGGCATTCAAAAGCGTCGTCTGCCCAACAATGAGCGTCCTTACCAGGTCAATGAGCTCCGCACTGAGGGCAGCAGGGGCAACAGGGGCAGGGGCTGAGGTGCCTGGGGGCGAAGGAGACGCGCGCCTTCCTGGGCGACCCGGCACGGAGCGAAGACTGAGGGGCTGCTGGGAGGGTGGGGCTGGTGCGCTGGGTGGCGGCTGTACCTGTAGAGGCGGGGGGCACGGATGTTGCCGCCACCGCTAGGGAGCTCCCATCCGAGGACGTGTCGCTTTCGCTGCTCTCACCAGCGGTCCCCGTCATGGTGCTCCCCTCGCCCTCCGGATCACTGGTGCCCTCGGTGTCTGTTCCTGGGCCCACCGGGGCCTTGTGTCCTGCAGCTCCCTCGTGCTCCGATGCCAAATCTCCTCCGCCTGATGATGCTAATGCACACATGCACAAGAAGATGAAGAGAAAGGGTGGGGGGAGAAAAAAGAAGACCAGGTTGAGTGCATGCAATGTCAACACCGTTGGCGGAGAGGACAGACACAGGAGCCTAATGCACTAAGCCGCGCATTCGGGGGTACACTACTCAGTACTACTGACTAGGACAACAGGCCAAGAGACCCTCCTCCCCCACCCAGACGCCTCCACTGCGCAGAAAGATAGGAGAATGTGCTGATACTCACCCCCTTGTGTCTGCTGTGATGTCTTAAAGCGCCCATCCAATTCTGGGTAAGCCACCGCCAGGATCCGGGACATCAGGGGGGTCATGGTGCGACTGGCACCACTCCTAGGTTGGGAGGCCATCCCCAGCAGTGTTTCTGCGGTCTTCCTTGTTCCGCGGCGGATGTGCTCCCACCCCTTGCGGCAGTGGGTGCCCCGTCTGTTGTGGACCCCCAAGTTCCGGACTTCCTTGGCGATGGCACGCCAAATCTCGATCTTCTGATGGGCGCTGACCTATTTGACATGTACAGGGTGGAAAGGAGGAAATCATCAATGACCTGCATGTTAGATGTGATTGGCCCCCCCCACCAACTTTGCCATATGGCACATGCTCTCATCTGTCGGGCGTTGCACTCCTCATTCGCCCCCCACCCCACCAACTTACATCCACCCCAATCCACACAGGCATAGCCCATTCCATGTGCACCCGGTGTACTCATCCACGAGCTTCTCCAACTCTTCAGACGTGAAGGCAGGGGCCCTTTCCCCAGTCGCAGCAGCCATTGTATCTTCCAGACCGAGGTCACAGCAGCACTTGCAGTATAGGTCCTCTCCTGTGGATGATCAGGTCTCGAGTGATTAAGCAGATAGAAAATGGCGGTCACGCCCGCGGCAGTGCGTACCGCGGCGGTGCGTACCGCGACCGCCGGCGCACTTCGTCATTGGCTCCTGAAACCCATAGGCTTCAATGTTAACCAATGCGGCTTTGCGCCGCGGTCTTCGACCGCCTACCACCACGGTGTGCCCCGCCAGCGCATTGACCTCACATCCCATTGTCCCACTTCACAGGTCAGGCAGCCGCCATTTCAAGGGCCTACATGGCTTAATTTTGACTGCGACACACAGGCCTAGGCCTTGCATTGCCACACATACACGCCTTTCAACCCATTGCCATTCTTTAACTGTGCAAGCTGTCTGTACGTACCTGTGGTTTGGCTGACTCTGTGCTCCATGTTGTCCTTCCTAGGCACCGTCCGCTGGGACTTGCGATGAGAAGGAGGAATCCTCGCGTGTACCGACCGCTGGTGGACCTGTCGACAATGGAAGAACGCCATATAATACTTCGATACAGACTTGACCGTGCCACTATCCATGAACTGTGTGCCCAGCTGGAGCCAGCCCTGATGTCCCCCATCCGCCAACCCACAGGGATTCCCCCTCTGGTGCAGGTTTTGTCAGTCCTCCATTTTTTGGCAAGTGGGTCATTCCAGACCACAGTGGCCATGTCATCTGGAATGTCTCAGCCTATGTTTTCAAAGATTTTGTGTAGAGTGTTGTCTGCCCTGATGAAACTCATGCGGAGCTACATCATTTTCCCAGAGGAGGGTGACTTGCCTACAGTGAAGGGTGATTTCTATGCCCTTGGACATATCCCCAACATCATTGGTGCCATTGATGGGACCCATGTGGCTTTGGTACCCCCAAAAGACGATGAGCAGGTGTACCGAAACAGAAAAAGTTATCATTCGATGAATGTCCAGGTGGTCTGTTTGGCTGACCAGTACATCTCCCATGTAAATGCCAAGTTCCCAGGGTCAGTGCATGACGCGTATGTGATGCGAAATAGCAGCATCCCCTATGTGATGGAGCAGCTACAGAGACAACGTGTGTGGCTAATAGGTGACTCTGGTTACCCCAACCTGCCTTGGCTACTGACCCCAGTAAGGAATCCCCGGACCAGGGCAGAGGAACGGTACAATGAGGCCCATGGGCGAACTAGGAGGATCATCGAAAGGACCTTTGGCCTCCTGAAGGCCAGGTTTAGGTGCCTGCATATGACTGGGGGATCCCTGATGTACTCACCAAAGAAGGTGTGCCACATCATCGTGGCCTGCTGTATACTTCACAATCTGGCATTGCGACGTCAGGTCCCTTTCCTGCAGGAGGATGGTGCAGATGGTGGTGTTGAAGTAGCTGTGGAGCCTGCGGTGAGTGAAGAGGAGGAAGACTCAGAGGACGACACAGACAACAGAGACAGAGTAATAGCACAGTATTTCCAGTAGCACACAGGTAATGATCACCCATGCCATTTTACATTTCCTGAAAGCCTCCTGCATCTCAACTTTGTCGGTTTCCCCCCAGACCTATGGACATGATGTTTGAATTTCCCTTCCCTTTTCTGTGCTGTATGAGCCACTGCGTGACCTCGGCTTGGTTGGCCCATGGACTAATGCTAAGTTACCTCGGTATGTGTAATTCACAATGTTCACAATACGTAATTGATATGTAATGTGTCATACATTTGTAAATAAGACAGCCTGAGTCCTGATTGATTTCAGTGCAATGTGTGATTTATTATTAGTGCATAGATATTGGTACATGATAGTGAAACAGTGATGGGTGGGGGTGGAGTAATGTCCATGGCGGAGTCCAGTTCTCAGTCTCACAGGTGCATTGTCCATACGCCTGTGGCAGGATGGAGCAGGGGCAGTTCAAGGTTTGACAGGGTGGCAATGTGGGACAGTGGGAGGACTTCAGGGGGTATGTGATGCTGGCGGGGGACTTGACATCCTACTCTGTCGGTTTTTTTGATCTCAGGCTCCTTTTGTGGGGCGGTTGTTGTTCAGCAGGAGGTGGGGTTCTGGGGGGCTGTCGTTGTGGTGGGGCCTCCTGTCCACTAGCACCGGCGGAGGTGGTAGGCTGTTCCTGTTCCTGGTTAGTGACAGGGGCCCTGTGTGATGCCACATGGTCCCGAAACGTGTCCTCTATGCGGTTCATTGCCTGGACTATGCTCCCCATAGAGGTTGAGATGTTGCTGAGTTGGTCGCTGAACCCCATGTAGCGTTGCTCCTGCTGTGCCTGGATCTCCTGGAACCTGGCCAGTACCGTCGCCATCGTCTCTTGTGAGTGGTGGTAGGCAGCCATGATGGTGGTGAGGGCCTCTTGGAGAGTGGGTTCCCTGGGCCTCTCCCCCCCCCCGTCGCACAGCAGCCCTCCGAGTTGCCCTGTTTCCCTGGGCCTCTGTCCCCTGGATGGTGTGCCCACTCCCACTGCCCCCAGGTCCCTGTTGTTGTTGGGTTGGTGGGTTACCCTGGGGGCCCTGTAGTGGTAGACACACCGCTGCTTGACCTGTCCTAGAGACAGAGGCATGGGCCTGCTGGGTGGGAGCTGTGCGGTTGTTCCCAGAGGGGGTTGGGTCTGCAGTGGCCTGTGTCTGGGTGAGGGGAACCGACTGCCCAGAGGTCCCCGATGGTCCGGGCTGGTCGTCAGGTTCCAGGTCGACAGAGCTGCTGTCATCACTAGTGACCTGTTCCGGGGGTGGGATGGACATTTCTGGTCCCTCCTGACCGGTGTGTTGTCGTTCGGGTCCTGCATGGGGTAAGAGGGTATGGTTATTGTTTCTGTGTGTGCATTAGCTTGCGTTTTATAGGTGCCCTTGTCCCCCAGTGCTGGCATTCCCTTGGGGGAGGTGTTGTGAGGGTGTTTTGTGGGGGGGGGGGTGATGGGTATGTGCAGTGGTCATGCTTAGGTGATGGGTGTCCATAGTTTAGGGGTGGCATGCAGGGGTTGGTGTTGGGTGGGTTGTGCTGGGGAGACATTCTCAGGGAGGATGTGTGCTGGGGGGTTGGGGGTGAGGGTGGGGGTTAGCATGCTGGGTGTGGGGTGAAGTGGTTGGCCTTGTACTTACCAGAGTCCATTCCTCCGTGTACTCCAGCGAGGCCATCAGGATGCAGGATGTTGAGTACCTCCTGCTCCCATGTTGTGAATTCGGGTGGAGTGGGTGGGGGTCCCCCGCCAGTCTTCTGCACTGCAATGTTGTGTCGCGAGACCATCGAGCGCACCTTCCCCCGTAGGTCGTTGCATCGTTTGCGGATGTCCTCTCTATTTCTGGGATGCTGTCCCACCGCGTTGACCCTGTCCACGATCCGCTGCCAGAGCTCCGCCTTCCTCGCTATGGTGGTGTGCTGGACCTGTGAGCCTAAGAGCTGGAGTTCCACTCTTATGATCTCCTCCACCATGACCCGGAGTTCTTGGTCCGAAAAGCGTGGGTGCCTTTGTGGTGCCATGGGGTGGAGTGTATGAGGTGTGGGGTGGTGTATGTGATGATGTGTGTGTTGGTGTGTGGTGCTTTGTGCTTCTATGTGGTGTGTGTGATGTTGCGGTGTGCCTCTGTGTGTCTGGCTATCTATTCTCTGATGTGTCTCTCTCTCTCCTTCGTCTCTGGTTTTTGTTGGTAGGGGTTTGTGGGTGATGTGGGTGTGTGTTTTATATGGTATTGGATGTGTGGGAGTGGTGTGTGTATGGGTTTTAGGTGTGTGCCTTTCAAATTGTCCAATGTGGTAGGGGTTTGTAAAGGTGTGTGTATTTTGACCGCGGCGGGGTCTACCGCCATTGGAATACCGCGGTTGAATGACCGCTGCGTCGATTTGCGGGTCATAATGGGATGGGCGTATTTCTGTTGGCGTGGCGGTGGAGGTTTGGTCTTCTCCAGTTTACCGCTGGCCGCTGATGTGGCGGACTGCAGTGGAGGGCGGATTTTCGGAGGTTTTGCAGTTGTGGGTCAGAATGTCCGTGGCGGCTGACCGCGGCCGCGGCGGTATTGTGGCGGCCTTCTGACCGGCGGTAAGCGGCTTTTACCGCCGAGGTCAGAATGACCCCCTTAATCTAATTCATTTTAAGGTAGCTTTCCCCAAACCATGTTTCTGGAAAAAGGACTTACCACTTTGTCCCTGTGACTCCAAATCAACTCAGAGCAATTTGCACTTTTTTCTTTTTTGCCCTTTATACGCTGCTCCTAGAGGGGCCTTTATTTTACCCACGTTACGCCTTCTTAGACCCATTCATTATAAGGAAGCCCTACTATATCTTCAGAGATTGCCTGATATTCAAATTTGTCATCATGTATTAGACTTCATCACAGCTTCTTTAAGTATTAGGAAAAGGCCTACTCCTTTTTCAAAATTTTATGTACGTATAGTATATCATTTTAAAGCTAATATTTGTACTTTTCTGACTTTGTGATTTTTAATCATGTCTTGAATATTTATCTATGTATGTCAAGGGGTTTCAGATTGGATGCTCATGTGGTGTTTTCAGTAATGGTTTTAAGTTTTATTTTTTACTATTTATAGATCGGTAAATGTGTCTTGGTTTGTACTTTTATGGCAATTGCCGAATAAAGTTATTTGACTGGCTGACTGACTGACTGACTGAATAGCGGAAATCCTCATGAATATGAGGAAAAATCTTCTCAATGTCCTGATAATGAAAAAACATGTGCTGGTAGTATGGCTAACCTGAGTATCAAAACTCAAGGTATTGTGCATAAAACACCCAGGTTTTGTCTGATTTGATTGGGGTGAGAAGAGATACACAATCCTCCAGCCACCAGATGTTAGACCAAGCAGACTCCTGTGTGCCAAAGACCCATAGCTATGTTTTGTCAGCATTTAGTTTAAGGGCATTTTCTTTCATCCACCTACTAATGCTAGACATGCAGTGATTTCCCTTCTCAGCTAGTCAGATTTTTGGAAATAGACACAATTATCTGAGTGGCATCAGTGTACAACAGTACTTTGAACCCCAAAGAACTCACCAATTCAGCCAGCGGCCCAACATACACATTAGAAAGAGTCAAACTCAGGGATGGACTCCACAAGGAAGGCTAAAAGTTCCCACCATGAAACCTCCACAGCTAAACATTTGTACTCTGCTGCTGAGAAAAGAGCAAAGCAGGTTAAGAGCAGACCCACAGCCCGATTTGCTGCAGGAGTTAAATCATCCGTACTGGCAAGACATTGTTGAATGTTGCAGACAAGTCAAGCATCACCAGAATGCCCCTCCCCTGATCCAGCAGGCAGCAAATGTTGTCAGTTGCTCAATATGCATACTGCCAAGACGACTTAGCACCCAGATACTAAAGGACTATGAGTTGGGCATGGAAACAACCCCTTACCATGGTCAAACTCTGATCGAACTCAGAACTGACAGCGTCCTTTGCTCTTGACACTATCCAGGCGTGGACAGGTGCAGATGGCCTTGAGTTTGGCGTGCTTTTAGTGCACAAGCGGCATGCGAACACTCGCATCCATGCTGCCATGCACCTTAAGTAGGTACAGAATGAGGAAACTGAGTGCTCTGTAAAAACTAGACTGCTAACCACCACAATGGGAGTGCGGTGCTTAACAAGCAGGAAGTGAGTGAACAAGACTTCCTGTACAGCGCCTGGACCCTCTCTGTACTAACAGCCAGAGAAGCTGCCGTGGATCTGAGGGTAACAGCCAAAAGCAAAGCCACCCACCCAACACAGACCCCACTGATGAAATTAAAATAAGTTTTGCAGCAATTAAAAACAACTTCTTGGTGTGGGGATCTGGGGTCCACAACATTTGTACTCTTGAACCTGTGGCACCTGTTCTGGGTAAATATGCAAAGGCATAATGGTATGGTGAGGGGGTGTGGCCAGGCCACATGCTAGCTAGGCTATTACGTCCCAACAGACAGAATGGGTATGTCGCCAAAATTCTGGATGCAGGGGGCCATTCGATCCTCAACAACGATAAAATACGGTGTGAACCAGTCAATTACTAGAAACAACTATATACAGCATGACTGACTGACACTACTGTACAGATTACCTGGCTGAAGTATCAATGGTATGGATAACTGATGGGCAGCTGCAGTTCCTTAGTGATCCATAAGGGCATTTGATATTTCTTGCAGGAGTTTTGTATTTCCTGAATGTTTATATCTGTTTAAAATATGATATGACTGTCCTTTAACACCACTCATTTACTCTGTAGTACATTAGTGTTGGACTTTTTTCCTTATGCAGGGTCATCCCCAATCTTTTTGCCTCCTATTTGTTCTGACCTGTTGTTGTTGGGTTTTGAACTCAGAGCACTTTACAACTGCTAACCTGTGCTAAAGTGCATATGTTATCTGAGTAAATTGAATTGTTGATTGGTTTATCCATGATTGGCATATTTGATTTACTGGTAAGTCCCTAGTACAGTGCACTAGAGGTGCCCAGGGCCTGTAAATCAAGTGCTACTAGTGGGCCTACAGCACTGGTTGTGCCACCCACATTAGTGGCCCTGTAAACATGGCTCAGACCTGCCACTGCAGTGTCTGTGTGTCCAATTTCAAACTGCCAATTCAACTTGGCAAGTGTACCCACTTGCCAGGCATAAACCTTCCCTTTTCTTACATGTAAGGCACCCCTAATGTATGCCCTAGGTAGTGTATGTTTAAGGTAGGACATATACTAATGTGTTTTATATGTCCTAACAGTGAAATGCAGTTTTCACTGTTGCAAGTATATCCCTCTCTTATGTTAACATTGGGGTTGCCTTTAAATATGATTAAAGCATAGATTCCCTTTGGGAGCGGATTGACATGTGTAGTTTGGGGTCTTTGAATTCACAATTTGAAAAAACATATTTTAGTAAAGTTGGTTTTGAGATTGTGTGTTTGAAAATGCCACTTTTAGAAAAAGGGTATTTTTTTGCTTAAACCATTCTGTGACTCTGCCTGTTTGTGGATCACCTGTCAGGGTCAAATTTACAGTTGGGCTGTTTGCACCCCTCTCTAGACAGTGATAGAAATGCAGCTGGGGTGTAGCCTGCATATCCCGATGAGCCATCTGTGCTAGGAGGGAGAGGAGGAGTGGTCACTCACACCTGAAAGGGCTTTGCCTGCCCTCACACAATTCAGTCTCCAACCCCCTGGTCTGTGTCTGGGGCCTGGCCTGGGCAAGGCAGGATTTCACAAACAAGAGAGACTTTCCTTTGAAGTAAACCTACTTCAAAGGCAAAATGGTTATAAGAAGAGTACCCAAAACCACAGACTTTAGATCACTTCTGGACACTAAGAGGAACCTCTGCCTGGAGAAAAACTGAAGAACTGAGGAGAAGTGCTACCCTGCCTGTGACTGTGCTTTGCGGAGCTATCCTGCAGTTGCTGCTTCTGCCTGGTGAAAGGGGACAAAGAATGGACTCTGTTGTGCATTCCTGCTTGTGAAGAAATATCCAAGTGCTTGTCCTGAGCTTGCCTCCTTTTGTTGAAGTCTCAGGGCCATCAAAGACTTCCCCTGCCAGCACCTGGACTCGCTGCTGAGAATTCTGCCCTGCCAAGTGGTGCCCTATCCAGTTCCTGGGGCCTTGGAAGGTGAAGCTGGCAGACCGAGACTGAAAATCCAAGCACAGACCAACGTTCGGGGAAAATAACGACGTACCTTCCAAGATGTGGCTGAAAAATGACGCGTCGCCGACGTTGCTGCAGGAATTGATGCTCCACCGGCATCATGGCTGGGAGATCGACGCACGCAGTTGGAGAAATGATGCGCAGCACCTGCTGATGGTGGCTGATAACGTCGCAACCCACATAGCACGGTTTTGCTGATACCGTGCAGCAGGATTTTTTATGCGAACCTTGCTGGGCATGGAAAAACAACGCAACGCCTGCCCAGACCCGAGTGCTTGCCCGGATCGACACATCACTCTCCTGCGGAGAGGAAAAACGATGCACGCTGACCTGGCCGGAGGAGGAGAAATGAGGAACGGTCTCACTTGCGGATGAGAAATCAACGCATCGTTAACCCTTTTACGCACACTTGCCCGGGCGTGTTATTTTGACGCTACCCAAGTACCTTTCACTGCTGACAGTATTTTTACTGTTTACAAAAGGATTCAAGACTCTTTTGTTTTTAAACTTAATAACTTGACTTGTGTATGTTGGATTTTTGCTGTTTTGGTCTTGGTTTGTTTAGATAAATGTTTCCTATTTTTCTAAACCTGTGTTGTGTTGTGTCATTTTGTAGCATTTTCACTAAGTAACTGTGTGTGTTGGTATAAATACTTTACACCTAGACTCTGAAGTTAAGCCTGCCTGCTCGTGCCAAGCTACCAAGGGGGGAAACCGGGGGTTAGCTGAGGGTGATTCTCCTTTACCCTGACTAGAGTGAGGGTCCTTGCTTGGACAGGTGTTAATCTGACAACCAAAGACCCTATTTCTAACAGTTAGCTACTTGTGTTCTATCTGTCTTATATGATTGAGAGAGCTGTGCGATGTTCTTTCTGCTGTTTCCACCCATACTCAACTTATTTGTCTGAGAGAAAGATGCACTGCAGCTGTCCATGTTGCACTTTTTGGTTAAGCTCAATATGAAACTTATTTCTCCACATAAGAAAAAAAGATCCACATTGTCAATGCATGTATTAATACATGACATGTGTTAGACCGGACAGCTTCAGGGTGGTTTTCACCCAACTTTTTGCCTACCTCTTCCTTCTTTCTGGTCTAATTTTTGCTGGCTTTAGAACTCTGAGCACTTTACCTCTCCTAACCAGTACAAAAGTGAATGTGCTCTCTCCCTAAAACATGGTAACATTGGCTCATACTCTTTTGGCATATTTAATTTACTTATATGTCTGCAGTAAAGTGAACTACTTGTGCTCAGGCCCTGTAAATCAAATGATATTATTGGGCCTGCAGCACTGATTGTGTCATTCACATAAGTAGGCCCGTGTCTCAGGCCTGCCATTGCAGAGCATGTGTGTGTGCATTTCACACTGCCATTTCGACCTGGCAAGGTAAACCTCTTGCCAGGCCAAAATCTCCCCTTTTATATATATCAGGCACCCCCAAGGTAGGCTCTACACAACCCAGAGGCAGGGTGCAATGCACTTAAAAGGTAGGGCATGTACTTTTAATCTTAACATGTTCTGGTAGCGAAATTTATTGTTCACTATTACAAGGTCTATCTCTCCCATAGGTTTGCTTTGGGATTACCCTATTACATGTTTTAAGTGTAATTTCCAAATGGGACAAGAAAGATATTTCGTGATTTGTGTCCCTGGGCTCACAATTTAAAATCACAACTTATGGTAAAGTTGGATTTTAAATCGCAAGTCTAAAAATGCCACATTTAGAAGTGGGCATTTCCTTACCTAAACCATTCTGTGCCTTCTTCCTGTTTAAAATATACATCTGGGGTGGGTGACAGCTGGGATTTGTGAAGTTCCCCCAGATTGCCACACACAAAGTGAACTTAGGTGTGCCTCATGGGCCACTCACTTCCTGATGCCTTATAACTAACCTGAGGGGATGAGAGGAGCTGACACTTGCACCTGAAAGAGATTTGCATGTCCACACACAAATTTCTGCATACAACCCTGTAGAGAGTCTGAAGGCAGGGCAGGAAGGTAAGGGACCTTGTGCACTTCAAAGCTTCTCTTTGATGCTCCCCCCATTTCAAAGACACAACTGGGTATAAGTACTAGACCCCTGACACTCCCTAGGCAGTACACTTCGGGACCTGTGACTACTTTGCCAGGAAGAAAAACTGCTGTGCTGAATGGACTGCTACTCTATTGGACTGCTCCTTTGCTGAACTCTGCCTTGCAGTGCTCTTGCTTTGCTGGGATGCCCTGCTGCCTGCTATTTCCCTGCCTGGGTGAGAAGGACATTAGCAGCATAACCTGACCCTCAGAATGCTTCCAAGGGATTATTGACTTGCCTTCTATTATCTAAGTCTCAGGGACACAAACAACTTTTAACCCTTTTGTTCTAATCCTTGGGCTCATCTGGCTGTGAGTCTGTCCTGCCACCCCAATCCAGGACCCTTGGAGGTGAACATAGCGGTTGGCTCCAGTGAAACCAACACTTCCTCTGCTAATGTGATAGTATAATCAATGCATCACTGCTGTTGCGGGCACATTGTGCTCTGAACGACCACTCCCTAACCAATGCTTTGCTGCCTCTGCAAGAAGATTGATGAATCACCTCTACATGTGGAGAAACCCATTATATCGCATTCGGAATCACCAAATTTTAGAGCCGGCGTGTCGCTCACAGACTTGAGTCATCGCTGCAGTTACGTGGAGAAATTCAGCGCAACATCTCAACTGCAGGAGGATCACCGACACATCTCATGATGCAAAAAGAATAAAGGTACTTTTGGTCAACGGGCCCTGTGTGGTTCCTGTATCTGGCCTGTTCTCCATCATAGGTAGCCTGAACTCTTGACTTTGTCCCGGGCCAGTGGGACCAGTTAACTCTTTGAGTGCTATTTGCTTCTAAGCGCTATACTTTAATTTTTAAAAATGTATATATCGACTTCTACCAGATGGATGTTTGTCGTTTTGCTCTTGTTTTATGTATAAAATCATTAACAACAGTTCTAACCTGGTGTGGAATCTCTTTGTACTGTTTCACTGTGTTGTTGTTTAAGTATTTCACAAATACTTTACACATTAAGTTAAGCCTGACTGCTCTGTGCCAAGCTACCAGAGGGAGAGCACAGGATATTTTAGGATATGTTGTAACTTAACATGACTAGGATTGTGGTCCCTACTTGGACAAGGTGCATACCTCTGCCAACTAGAGACAGGATACAACACAGATGGGGCTGCAGAGAATTATGGGACTAGGTGGACACCACCTGACTACCACTGCCCTATTGGTGCTAACAGCGAACTAGGAGATACTTGGGTGTTAGGCGTATATTTCACAGTCCCAATGCCTATGCACCCCAGCTGCCCACTCCCAGTTAGATGTGAGGGTGGCTTGGCAGTATATGCACAGACTGTTTCATAGTGCAGGCTGCAATTACAATGACTTGTCATAGGAAACCTGCTACATACTGAAACATTGCCAGTAGCCTGATCTGAGGCCTACTCCATCAACCTTCCCTCTTCTGAGGCTGGTGACCATGTCCCATGATGCAAGGGTTGTTTAATAATATTTGATGTGCGATACTTATGATCTTGAGAAGCACACTTGACTTTACTTGGGCAATATTCAAACACTAAAACAAGTTGATGGAAAAGAGAAGTGTCCGTTGGTTAGCCCCCTTTTGTTAAGCTTGTGGTACGGAGACACCAGTAAAAATATTTTGAGATCAAATATTTAAGAGCCCCTAGTGCCTCCTTGCACCACATTAGCAGCATTTATTTTGACTCTAATATGCCAAAATGTCCATGCTTTATTTACAAAGTGACGCAATGCATGCATTGCACCACTTTGTAACCCTTGGAGCTACATTATGCCTGCGGCAAGCATAAGATATGCAAAGGTGGTGTTCCCCTGTTAGGGGGGCCGTAAAAATGGCACAAAGAAATCTAACAGATTTCTTTGTGTCATTTTTTTTAAGCACTTTTAACGTCTGCTCAGAGCAAGGACTAAAAGGAGGCACACCATTAATTACAATGGGCCTCAATGAGCTTTGCAGGATTAGCTTCAACATTTTTTATGCTAATCCTGCAAAGCTCCGGACTAGCATAAAAAATTGTGATGCCAGTCCCCAAACTACCGCCATAATGCACTGTATTTTATATACGGTGCACACATGGTGGTGTTAGGGGAGGTGCTAAGGGTTGCAAGAAAAGTGGCGAAGCACCACTTTTCTTAAACTTGCTCCCTAGCTTTTTAATATAGGTCTAACGTTTTAAACATTTAAAAAAATGGTTAAAGAGGGGTGTTGCTAAGATGGCAGATGGGTGAGACATTTTTCCCTGTCTCTCCGTTCCTACCACTCTAAAGCTCCCCACACCCCTCTGCCCACCAGGCAAAACACCCCTGACTGTACATGGGGGACAACAGTGGAACCTCCGTACCTAATGGAGAGATCTGGGACTTGGTTCACGTGGTCTCGGTACACTCCAGCTCAGGCCAGAGCCAACAGCACTCAAAATGGTGGCGGGTGCTCGCTAGCCTAGGGGAGCACCCAAACGGCACAGGACAGACATGCCTCCTACCCACACACTGACTCTGGGGATACCTGAGGCCTGGCAGCTGCAGCAGCGGTGCTTGCAGAGAACAACGTGAGCCTCATCATGGGACCCCCTACATTGTGGCTTGCAGATAGGTCCTGCAGAGCTGATGCTGAATGACTGAATGACTGCAGTACTCGGGCCGGTGTACTGGGCCCCACTGGGGGAAGGCGAACTGGGGCTTGGTGGGCCTCTGCTGTGGGGTGTCGCATGCCCCCGTGATTGGAGAGGGGCTGGGCACCAGCGTGCTCAGGCAATTGTAGTGAGGCGGCCCAGCCACACAGAATCTGCACTGAGCGATGTGGAGGCGCACCCTAGACGTTGCCTGTGCACCTGGGCCACCCACAGACATCTCGAAATGGCATCTGATGCCTCCATGAACTGCATTGCTTTTCACCTCCACGGAGGCCAGTGTGGGCCCCTTCCCAATGTTGTGCCAGTGACCAAATGCAATAGGCTTCAACCTCACTAGCATGGAGGAGCAGAAGGGAGTGAGTTAGGCCTGGGCCACCCTGTCTGCAGGGCAATGCTGGTGCTGCCCTGTGTGTGAGTCAGGTGAGATGGTGGCTCACTGCCCTCATCACTGAGGAGTTGTTCCCACGCATTCAATTTGCTTCATGTTCTCCTTGTCGGCTGTTCGAGAGTGCTGGAAGAAGGACACTGAGGTCACAACCCCATGGGTTAGCTGCAGTTCCTGAGCCTCTACTATCACCACACTGCCCCTGCAAATTCAGGATACAACTGCTGTGGGCCTGGGCTCCCCTCTGACAAGTCTACTGTTGTTGGCAACCATGCAGCACACCTCCACTCCATCCTCTTGCGTGACACGGCTGCTGTGAGGCACATATTGGGCACTTGACAGAGAAAGTAGTGGCAATGTAAGCAGCTAGAAATAAGAAGGATTGTTCACTTTGTGACATGCTGATAAAGCCCACAGGAAGTCCCAAGGGTGAGAGGTCCCCTTGACTGACGCTAAATACCTCCAGGATGCTGATAAACCCAAGAACCCAGTGACACCCTCCTTTCTGTAGGTTCTGTTCATCTCACTATGAGACGATCTGCAAGCTGTTAAAAGGGGCCTTTCCTCTGACCTCCGGGAGGTTTGGAGAGACCTAGAGGAGATGAGCAAGAGGGTTGCAGCTTTGGAACACAAGGATGATGGCTGTAGCAAGGACATAGAATGGCTTCAACAAGAAGTACTACGACTCCAGGAACAACAAATCCACTCCAGTCACATGCCAGGGACCTCACAAATCACTTGAGGCAGAACAATGTCCGCATAAGAGGGGTCCTTACCAACACAGAAGGGACTTACCTGGAGGGTTATGTGAGAGCCCTGTTAAGCTTCATCCTAGGAGGCGCAGCACCCCCAGAGGTAAAACTGGACCTGTTCCACAGAGAAGGGCCACTGAGACAGATTGGTATGTGTACATGATTTCCAAGTGAAAGAAACTATTTTGCACAAGGCCCGGGAGCTCCACCCACTTCAGTTCAAGAGCAACACACCCTTATTGTACAAGGACCTCACTGTCATCACCCTTCAGAAAAGAAATTACTTTCACCTGTCACAGCTCATTTGAAGAATGCCGGGATATCCTTCTTGTGGGGGCATCCGTTTCGCATCATATTCTGAATGGAAGGCAAACTCCATCAACTAAAGTCCCTCAAATGCAGTGTGCTTGGCATTGTTGACCCTTCTACTAGGGAACCCTTGAATGACTCCCACTCTCAGGCCTCTCAAAGACATAAATGCGGAAAGCAACTGTGCAGAACCTCGGCTATGCTTCAGCCAGATCAGACGATTATGGCCCTGGAAAGGAAATTGGTGCTTGTCACGTTGATTGGGGATATGTCCCAATCTGATGTGCCATAAGTTGGGTCCAAGATGCTACTCTATTTTGTGTGGGTGGGCAGGGCGGATTATGGCAGGGACGGGGTGAGGGGTCTCCAGGACTTGTTCCAGCCCTTCTACTTCCTCCAGGATAAACTATCCGCCACCTAAAATAGGAAAGACTGTTAGCCCCAGCCCATATTGGCCTCGACCTGTACATTTCCCATATTGCATGACCTGTTAGGTTCGTAAGAAGTAGTTATGTTTGTTTTCTTTGTTTGCAGAACTTATGGGGTTGTTTGTCTCTTTCATACCCTAGGTCACTCCTAGACTACCAAAGCAACATAGTAGTGGTTCAGCGTTGTTTGGCTGCCCACTGGCGGTGCCCACCCCTGCCTACTTGCTGCCATGCCCTTCTCTTATATCTCATGGATCTAAAGATAGTTAGCCTTAATGTAAAGGGACTTAACAACCCTACCAGAACGTTGGCTGTCCTTTCCCTACTCAAGTGCTCTGGAGCTGATATATGTCTCTTTTACGAGATATTCTTGATACCAAAAGACATCCATAGAATGCAGTTCTACCGGTTTCCCCGACAGCTCTCGTTCTCCTGTCCTACAAAGAAAGGGGAGGTGGCCATTCTTTTCTGTCAGAGATTTAGGGGGGAGATCTTGTCGACCCTGAGGGAGCTCAATGACCGTCTCTTGTTGGTTCATCTTCTGGAGGGCTCTCTCTTCTTTACATTGGCGAATGTCTATGCCCCGAATGAATGCCAGGAGGCCCTCTTGACAACCTTTCTAGGCACTTGTGCTTCAGACCCCTGATGCGGCTATCCTACTTTGGGGAGATTTGAATTTAGTCATGAACATGGTCATAGATCGATCCGGTCAATGCTTTGATCAGTTCAGGGCCTTCTCCAACGCCGGCCTCAGCTGGCTCTCCGACTGTGGATTAAGTGATGTGTGGTGCAGACTGTTTCCATCTGTTGGAGACTACACCGACTATTTGGCTGCATATAAAACTTACATGCATATTGACTATTTCCTCACTACTTTGCTCCTGCTGAAAGTTGTTACTGATGCTTCCAGAGCCTCATGCTCAATCTAAGACCACGCACCATTACATCCATTCAGACATTAATTGCATCATATTGCAAATTAATGACTCAGGAGCGACTTCTCTGCTGGCCATGTAGGAAATTCATTTTCCGTGGGGAGCTTATAGCGATATTGGCAGGAGAGAGCGTGTGCCACAGAGTCAAGCGTGAGACTCTGGAGATGTCGGTTGTGGAGCTGGAGGCCATCCATAAGCGCACCAAACGTCACAAGGTATGGTAAGGGCTAGAAAAGAGCTGGCTCCTTCTTAAATGCCTTGATCACGGCAGGGTTGAATATGCGATGATGCACCTGAGCTGCAATCGGTGCGGGCGGATGCTACCACACCGCCTGTACACCAAAATCCATTCAGGTTCAGTCAAAGCATTGTGCACAGGTCCCTCCACCGTGACAAGTTCTGATGCATCTGCAGCTTTTTTAGCCTTCTACGGCACCCTATGTGCCTCTGTGGATGGCAGAGGTAGTGAACGTCTGGAATATCTCAGAGACGTCGCCTAACCTGTTTACCAGAATCGGATGCATTGGCCCTGGAAAACCCTATTTGGGTAGAAGTAGTTGTCTCCGCTATAGCTCACTTAAAACCTATGAAAGCCCTGGGCCAGATGGTTTCCCCTCCTAATTCTATACGTGTTTTTGCCACAAATTAGCTTATCTACTCACCTGGTTGTATAACTCCTTCTCCGACTCAGGCTCCATCATGGAATCCATGTTGGAGGCTGCCATCTTGGTGATCCCGAAGCTGGGTAAAAACCCTAACATTGCAGGTCATATCAGCCTATTTCCCTCTTGGATATTGACATGAAGCACTTTGCTAGTATACTGGCACACCCACCTTAATCCCCTAATGTCTGGACTGATAGACTCGGAGAAGGCAGGTTTCATACCCACACGCCAATGCAACAATAACATCAAGGATATACTACGCCTGATAGATAAGGTCCAAAGATCACAAAAGGAGGCTCTATTATTGTCCATAGACACAGAGAAAACATTTGATCGTGTTCACTGGCCTTATCTCTTTGATACTCTCCACATGTTTGGCTTTGGGGCATGCTTCCGCAAGTGGATGGATAGTATCTATAGCGCTCTGGATGCATCTAGTAAAATCCACCGCACTTTATCATCATCGTTCCCAATTGAGAGAGGCACATGGAAGGGTTGCCCCTTGTCCCCTGTCTTTTTTGTGCTGTACATGGAGCCTCTAGCACAAAGGTTGAGGGACAATCCCGCCAACCACAGCATACCATTCAGAAGAGCCCGAAACATAATAAGCCTTTATGCCGATGATGTCATCTTCTCCCTTGTGGATCCCATGAGTTCCTTCTTGACACTATCTGAAGAGCTCTTTGCTTTTGGGGATGTGACGGTCTTTAAGGCCAATATGTAGAAATCATACATACTAAACCTTACGGCGAGTCCTGCATATGAAGTTGCCCCACATTCCATGATCCTGGAGCCCCCTTCATCTACCATGGATGGGCAGGATTGCGGTGGTCAAGATGACCAACCTCCCATGCATTTTGTATATCTTCCAGACCTTGGGATGGCAAGAAACCATGCCTGCCTAGACACTTGATCTATTGCCCGAAAGAGAGTGGGGGACTGATGGTCCCTCATCTCTTCCAGTACTATCATGGAGCCCAACTTTGATATGTGGTGGAGTGGAACCGTCCACTCTTGGAGAAACACTGGACATTCGTGGACCAATCAGTTGCTAGCTCACACATTTGAAAGGAGGTCTGGCTTCTTCACTGACACAGGGCCTGGGGCCTCTACTCTTCCCCAGTGATGAGCCCAACATTGTACATCTAGGACTTTGTTGTGACAAAGGCAAGCCTTATGACTTTTCCCTCTCCTATTACCCCGGCCTACACTATCCTAGGGCTGCAAAACCCACTGACCTACCTCTTGCACTCCTGCAGAGGCAGACAAATGGTCCTAACCCTAAATGCTGCCCAGCAGGTCCTACTTTCGAATTGGGGCTCCGATAAACCCCCTGACCATAACTCCTGGTTGCATAGGCTGTGGTTTATCTTAGGTATGGAGAAACTGTCCTTGGCCACAAAACCAGACCACTCCTGATATGCAGATTTGTGGGCCCCCTTCATACGCTTCCTTTCGATTAAGTTCCAGGAGCTGACATATCTGTCCTACCTGCGACTCCTTCGATTGATCCCGGATGCAACACCCAGTGCATCTCAATGCAGTGCTGCCGAGGATTCTAAGCCCTCTACGTCCATAGCTTGATTCAATTCACTGTTACACATGACAGGCGACTTGGAGGTGGGTATGGAGTTACTTAATTTACTTCTTGTTTTCTGTGTTTTTGGTCAACCTGCCTGCTACACGCTGCTGGCACTAGGGTTGTATGTGAACAACTGTGTATGTCACCTTACCTGACTTTGCTCTTGTATACAGCCGGCCCATGGGGGTTGTAGGCACTATGCTGTGTTCTGCTGTCAATGGCGGTAACAATAATAGTAAAAAGAATTGTTCCATAAAAAATTGAGAAAGTAAATCTCAACATTAGTGAAATTACCTTACCCAAAATAGGGAACCCAATATTAGGAGATGGTAAATCCAATCAACAGTTGTACTCTTAATGAGTAATGACATGGGACCCCCAAATTCAGTACACTACACAGGGTATATGAGGGCTCACTCTATATGAGTACATGATTGTATGGTAAATCCATAAGGGGTTTTGATATTTCTTGCAGGTGTTCTGTACTACCTGAATGTTTATGTATATTTAAAAAACTAATACAACTGTCCTTTAACCCCACTCACTCTTTAGTGTGCTAGCTACTTGTGTTCTAGCCATCCTGTATGAATTAGAGAACAGTGTAATATTCTTTCCGCTGTTGCCACCTGCAGCTGTCCATGTTGCACCTTCAGTATGAAACTTAGTTCAGTATGAAACTTAACTCTACACATAAGAAAAAAGATCCACATTGTCAATGCATGTTTTAATAAATGACATTATTAAAAGAGTGAACACTTACAAGATATATGAGTACAGTTTGCTTTTGATTTTACCCATGACATAAGCATTTTTTTTTATTTGGAGTAGGCGACTTTGTTAAATTTTAAAAGATTGCTGACAAGTGGCTCTATGTCATTTATAACACATCCAGCCAATTTAGACAGTTTAGCCACCAGCACTTTGAATGCTAGGGTTTTGATCCTATAGTTAAACTTTTAAAAACACAGCTACAAGCCCTACTATGCAAAATGCTGTTGGCTGAATAAAATTAGATGATTTTATCCTATGGTGGACTGCCAAAGCACAGAGTTGTGAAATGTATAGTACCTGACTTTCTCCCTTTTTATGTTGAGTGTAAGCGTATGGCCTGTTGTATACTTTTACGTATACTTCTTATATGGGCTTAAGCCATTTAATTTGCTCCTTTAAGTGTCTTTTCAAAATCCTTTCCTCCTAATGGCCAGCCATGCCTCTTTTTCCCACATTTTTCTCTTTGGAGGCTAGGTCCAACTACTGTATAATTATGCTTTTTCCTGCATAGCTCTTCTTTAGAGGACTTTTTTTTCCTTCCTTTCCTGCTCGTGTTTGGCAAAGCTTCTCAGCTTAGCTGCGCTGTAAACTAGGTTGTTATCTGGGAGGGAGGGTGGAAGCCTGCTTGTTTATTTAATTAATTGCTAATTTAATTTTTTACAAATGAATTGCTTAATATGACAAATTGTTTTTTTGTAGGCCTAGGGAGATTAAGTGATATTGAGCCATCACCGTAACTCAAACTCTGGTCCTACAGTTCCAAAGTCAGCAGCTTTAGTCCTTGTGCCACACCTTCTCCCTGGTTGACCACAAATGCATGAGGCATTCCAGTTCCTTTAATTGGTGCAGCATTGCAAGCCGCATTGTATGTTTACATATGGCAGCCGCCCAATTTCATTTGTTATTGAATTAATTCCTCTTGTTACGTCATTTCCCCCTGCTACACTGGGCGTTCTTGTTGCCTAACCGGCTGTCACTCATCAAAGATCAACTTACCTTTAGAACACACAAGCCTTTATCATTTCATTGGCAGGTAACAGCTAGCCAGAGGAAATAATGAGTAATGACGTTCAGCTGCTCCTTGGACTTCTGTGGTTTACTTCATTTGATATGTGTGTTTATTCTGCCGAATGTTTTGTATGCATGCCATAGTGCGTAGGGAAATCCACACTTATAAAATAGAGCTAAGGAAACATGGCGGTCTGTGAGGAATGGAGTTTGCACTTTTTTGTAGCTTGATACAGAGGGAGCTTAACCCAAATGTATAAATGGAGTGCGGAAGCAACATCAGGGTACATTTTGCATGGGACATGCCATTTGTGCTGCATGTGGCAGAGTGTTAAAACAAAGAAATGACCGTGGAACCTACTGATAGGAATTCTGGCTACTTCTGTTCTGCTTGTTTGAGGCGACTTCACTCCTGCACCTCCATGTCACACACTAATGACTTTTTACTGACTGTAAATAGATGTTTTGCCTTTTTCTCTGTCTGCAATAATCTTCTGGTAGGCTCCTCTGCATCCCCGATGTTGCAGGAGGAGGTACTGTGTGATCTGTGTGAGCAGTAGAGCTTCATCAGTTCTGATAGCCCTATGGGTAAACAGCAGGAAGACCCTGGACCCTTGTCGAATTGCAGGACTCCCCCAAGCTGCAGAAACGCGGCGTTGTTTTTGCTGTTAGTTCAGAGGTCATCATCCTGTTCATCAGGCTATCATTGTCTCTCCTTCCTCAAACCAAAAAGACTAGAACTTGTTTGCATGCTCATTTTCTTGATAAATAAACCCACTGTTTGCAACTGAAACAGGCTTCACACTTGATTCACAGTAGCAGTAACCACACACTGCATGGAAAATGTTTGCCTCACTGCTCTCAAGTACTGAAATATCACTTTGGACATAGGAGTACAGTATGCCTTGTTGTCTAGTACAGCATAATCATAGTTGTTATAGTATTTTTAAAACAAATATTCACATAATTGCAAGTTGCTGGTGAAGGCTGCATGGGATTCGACAATCCAGACTGTAAACATACAGTAAACCTTTGTTAGAAAAACACAAATCTTTCATGACTGCTGTGCCTTTTTTGGGGGGAATTGTGTTAGCCAGTCAGCAACTCTGATAGCGGGGTGGTGAAAGTGGTATTCTATTGGAATTAGCATGACAGATTTAAATTAGGAATGGACGCATTTTCATTTTTTGCTGCGATACAGGAAGAAGGTAAAAAGAAGTGCTTTAGGTATGTGCAGGGCCACTGGGATTACGTGGCAGGAAAAGACCAAATTATGAGGCAGGGGTGACCAATTTGTGTGGCAAGAAAAGTCCAGTTATCAATTTACAACACTAAGGGGGTCATTACGACCCTGGCGGCCGGCGGAGCACTGGACTGGCGGTGTTCCGCCAGTATATTTTCACCATAGTGCATTAGCCAAGGCCATACCGCCGGCCCCTCCACTATACTGCCAGGCTTCCGCCGAGCGGTCATAATCCCCAACCGCCAGCCTGTCCATGGTGGTAAACACCGCCATGGAAAGGCTGGCGGTATGGTGGACTCGGGGTGACCCTGGGGGCCCCTGCACTGCCCATGCTCTTGACATGGGCAGTGCAGGGGCCACCCAGACACAGCCCAATCGCGCATTTAATGCACGATGGGTGCTGCTGCACCCGCTGCACATTAACATTGCCCCCGGCTCTATTATGAGCAGCCTTCAATGTTGATGTTACTTTTCCGCTTGGCCAAGTGGGCGGAAAACACTGTACCCATCTGCTGGCCCAGCTGAAAAGTCATAATAGGGGGCCAGCCATACTGCCAGCACTGGCGGTATGTTGGCTCCTGCGGCTTCGGCGGTCTTTTTCAAAGACCTCCAAAGTCGTAATGAGGGCCTAATAGCTCTAACTCAAGCAAATGCGAGACCTATTGCATTGCAAATGATTGTTTTTCTTGTAGTTAATCACGTATTAGAGAGCCCAGTGGGAGAGTGGTCGCCTGTCAGATGCAAATGGCAGCATCGCCTTTTAATGGGATAACATTAAACCTCCTTAGAATACCAGGTTGCTAAAATGATCTATTTACCAGAACAATGTCAGCATCAGCATTTTTGAATGCCTTGAGACACAGAAAACAGTAAAGAAAAATATTGACCCTGCACCAACCCTCTTCTCCAAACCATCCTCAAAGTTTTGTGTGATTTAGGTGAATCACTCACAACACCGCTGTGAATATGATGCATCCTGCCTCAAACAAGTGCAGCACAGGCTACAAGTGCTGTCCCTCGAGGGCCACTAGTGCAGGAGGTTGTTATAGGCCTCAAGAAAAAGAAAGAATGCCCACTCTGGTCAACACATGGCTTAGGAGGGAAACGTGCAGAAGTGTACATTGTGCGAGACAAGTACAGGCCTAAAACTAAGTATAATGTTAGAATGGAGTGCAAAGACAGAGAGGAGAACGGAGGGAGAGGTCAGGTGCAGGGCAAAGCAGTTACAACCAATCCTCAGATACCACAGATAAATTAGAAGGTCACACACACAAGAGCCTGGGCCACTTTCTGATACACATGTTGAGGAAAGGCATACATCAGTTCAAAAAGAGAGACATGGGATTCTTGTGTGCATCAAGGTTGGTAGAGGGAAGAGGACAGGCCGTAAAACTTCAAAGCATGGAAGTAGTTCAAGGAGGGTACATTGATAGAGTTCAGAGGGTGACATCAAAAGACACTGTGCTTGATAGAGAATATATTATAAATGCTACAGCTGCATATTAGTGACAAGTGGTCAGATGCTTTTTAGAGAATTATTGCTTGTGACCAAGGATGAATAAGATAACAGAGTATCAAGCTACTGTGCTAATTGGGAATATGATAAGAGATGAGAAGTTTCCTTTGTGGACCAAGACTATAAAACATGCTGTTTGTAAGAGCTGAGTTGAATGCGGTTTCAGTTACAGAACTGAGCTGTACTTCCGGGCGTATTTTTATTTGACATAAACATATACTATATTGCAATCTGAATTGTGTCACTTCTTTATTTCTTGAAATTTCGACTAGAAGGTACATGGGAATCAAAAAGTCTTTGAGATCTGTATGAAAACGGACCTAGTATTCCTGGGATCCATAGTTATTTTTCCCTTTCCATGGTGCTGAAATCATAATTGTATGGCAAAGGGATGTAATTACAGGTCGGAATCAGTGATTCGGAAACCTGCATTGTGCAAATTGTAACTGTGCCCTCTATCTACATCAAGTAGGGTGTAGTAAGGATACAGTATATAGGAAGCAAGATGTAGTGACTCATTTAGGGATTGGTGAGAAAGGTAAAAAAATAGGTGCAAATGGTAGATTTTAATATTTCAGTATGGTGTGGGGAAAGCGGTTAGTTCATATGGAAAAATATATTCACTTTGGAGAAAAGGTTAATTATGGAAAAGCACATTTTTGCCTGAATTAGTTATTCAGATTTCCATCTAGCTAGAATGATAGGAGTAAATATTATTGAGTAACAAATGTAAATCCCAGGCATTTTCACTACAAGTTGGAAATCAGCCTATGGAGTAGGTGGCTACCTATGGGATTTTGGCCTTTCCTTTAGTCCTGATTTGTAAATTAGGCCTTTTATCAAGTTCTAAAGTGTTGTACCAGCGTAGGTGCAAACAGTAATTGTGCAATATATTTTCATCACTCCTTTTAACGTAAAATGAAAAAGACAGCTTTGTAATTTCTTTTGTTTCAACTTGTGAAGCTGAGGGTATTCCAGAATGGTGTGTCTCATGGCGGTACTATTGCTCTCTTTTCTATCATTTCAGGGTGCAGTCTATTGGCACAAATACTAACTACAGACTGACTGTGATTGCTTAGGCTGTCAAACCTTTCACCAGGGAGGAAGGCTTTAAATAGGAAGTAAATATGTTTGTGATCTCATGATTTAATTATGGAAATTTATACTCACTGGGTTTCCAACAATCCAGCGAGCTCCCTGTACTACTAGATGGATGTCTGGGTGCATAGAATATAATGCCTAGAAATCTTTTACTGATGCTCATCTATTCTCTATCTCCCCTCCACCTGCTGTCCTTACCTTACCTACTTATTTTGATACATTACACTCTAACACTGAGGATTGTGCTCCTGAAACTATTATCTCCTCCAACCCTTTGTATTGTGTTATTCCCTCTGTGTTTTTCATATTAAACACAGCCTTCAAATTATAGTTGTTATTGCCTAGAAAAGTGCTAAAAGCTCATATCTTCCTTAATTGTATAGGCACATATTGTGGAGTAAAGAATACAAATTGTACATTGCATGCACCTTTGTAGACACTTTAGTACTCAACTGGGATATAAACTAATTGAGGCTCCAGGGCCAAGCTCCTGCTGTAGATAACCTCCCAACATATACTAGGGGCATTACAGTTTATTTTTGTGATCTATCAGCCTGAAATTTATGTCCAGAGGAAATACATTTAGAATAATTTATTTAATGCACTTATTACATGCTAAAGACCCCTGGTGCCTCTTTAACACAGAACAATACACAGAACACACAATAGAATAAAAAAATAGATTAAACAAAATAGTTTGTCATTTAAAATATTGTTATGATTGGTCTTTTAAGGGGGTGAGATCACTAGAAATATTTGTCTGTATAATAGTTCTGCTACTTTCAGACATTTAGGAATAAAGTGAGAACAATAATGTCATTTTTTAAATTGATTTTATGATCCATTAAATAAAACAGCCATGCATGTCATAACACCAGAATAAGAACAAACAGTGTTTTCCAGTGATTACAATGCAGTTGGACACGTATGCACATTTATTGCAGGTACAATGGTCTGCTTATAAACATAATAGTTGTAAATGCAACATAGTATATGAGGCCCATTTCAAATGGAGATATCAATTATAGTGTAACATGACTCACCAGGGGTCTCCTGTGGCAGATCTTTACTCCTAATTCAATTGGTTTAGGTACATCTTAGTCCATTGTGAGTTGACTTCTGATGTCATGCTGGGCCTGATTTGGTGCTGGGAGCAGAGATGTAGTAAGGCATGGACAAAGTGGACAGTTGCCCTGGGCGGGCCATCTTCTAGAGAGCCTACTGGGAAAGTGAACGATCTCTCTCTTCCTATCTCGGGGCCTCTAACAAGGCATAGTTCAACTGCTTTTGATTTACCTCCCTTTATGAAAGCTTATTTGGCAGAATTCATGCTTGAATCAGCTGAAAGTGGTTACTATAACTCAAAGTTGTTCTGAGCAGGGCCCCACAAATCTTTAGGGCAACCCTGCCTATGGGATCCATGTGGTTTAATAAGATCTGAGTGGCCACAAATATTTTTGGACCGAGAGGAGAGAGGTTGGAGTAATGAGTATGTTTCAAATCTTTTATTACAGACAAATAGAATATTTTAGGCAATCATCTTTTTTGGGTGCTTTATGTCTTTACCAATGTATGACTACACTACGGTGGGTGAGCAGTAAATAGACTGCTACATAGCATCTAGTGTCATGCAGTAGCATCTGGACGTAACCCAACATGGCCGTTTATGGTCTGTTTCTAATCTGCTGCCAATCAGATCAACAAGAACTGAAAACATATTGTGGTGTCTAGGAAGGAATGTGTGAGATAGAATGTGATGTGATGTGAGAAAGAGGTAGTTGTTCAGAGTTGGGGGTTGGGGTCTACTCCTCTTGCTCATTCTTGGAATAAACACCCTATGGACAAATACTCACTTTCTCTGAGTTTTTGTACAACATATTAAACGTGGCGACAATCGCGCAACAGACGCAGGAACGGATTGAGTGTCGGAAAAGGTCTGTTTCAGAAGAAAAGACCATAGCACCAGTTATCTGCGCATTGGAACCATAGCGCTTCCCCTATGGTGCCTTCATGGAAGTGAGTGACTTTATTTTATTTTTTATAAAAAGAAAAAAAGTAGAGAGGAAACGAAGTAAACATCAGAGCCTTACTGTTATTGTTTGAATACTGGCTCGCACGGTCGCCCGAGCCACGTTCTGTCAGCCTGGTTGCTCCTCAGCAGCTCGAGGGAAGCTCGCGCTCCAGGGACAGTTGCCTTGGTTACGGCAGCTTGTGGGGAAGAGTGATCAGCTGATTTTTGCCCAGCGTTGCACGTTGCTGTGTGTGCGGCGTGTTTACTTCTCCAAAACCCTACACAGATTTCACGGCTTGTGAATATAGATGATGGACTTCGTGTATGGACAGTGAAACTGCAAGTACACCTTTTGTGTGCTTGTTTAGTCATATTTGGCGGCCATATTGGAAACCTCTTGTGGTTTACAAGCTCTGAAACTCTGCACAGCTTTCACAGTTCGTGAAAATAGACGATGGACTTCTTTTATGGACAATGAAGCGGCAAGTAAACCTTGTGTGTGCTTGTTTAGTCATATTTGGTGGCCTTATTGGAAGTGTGAAACTTCTCTTTGTTTGCAAAGAGGCGTTTGGAAAAGTACACATTATTTATATGTATATATATATATATATATATATATATATATATATATATTATTGTTTTTTTTTTCTCTTTTGGCAAATTTTGTTGATTTATTTCATTCAAGATGCAGAATGTACCAGCACCGGCATTTTTTTTTTTTTCTCCTGGGGATCCACCTATTCCCTGGATGAAGTGGAAGAAGGTTTTCTCCCATTATGCTAGGGATTGTGGTACATCCTTAAGTGCAGAGAGGAAAACCTCTCTCTTAATGCATTGTTTGGGATCAGAAGGACAAGAAGTATTTGAACATCTACCGGATCTTCCAGATCAAGAAGCTACAGACTTGAATGAAAATGAAATTTGTATAAAGAAGTTGGACACAAACTATCTTTCAAAAGTTATTACGGTGCTTGAAAGGTATCATTTTGGACGAAGAACACAACGTTCAGGGGAGTCGGTTAAACAGCATATTACAGAGTTGCGCAAATTGGCCTCCACATGTAATTTTGGGGCATCTCCAGAAGAAAGGTTAAGAGATCAATTGATGCTGGGAGGTGCCACTGAGAAAGCCTGGGAGAGCATGTGGCACAAGGATAATCCGTCATTGCAAGACGTTTTAGTTGCTGCAAAGAACTTTGAACATTCTAAAGCTTGTACCAAGGTTTTACAGAAAGAAACATCAGTAGGTACTAGTTCTGAAAGTAGGAAAGTGTGCGAGTTGTACAAAAATCTAAGACCAATAACAAAGGGGTTGATGCTATTAAATCTAACATGAGGCATATACAAGGAAAGTGTTTTAGATGTGGCAATGAGGGCCACTCTGCGAATAATAAAGGATGTCCTGGATGGAAAGCTATGTGTAAGTCCTGTGGAAGAAAGGGACATTTCATGAAGTGTTGCAGATCAGTGAAAGATTTAAAGAAGGTGCAAGAGATAGATATTTGTGAAAATGAGGAGAACTCGTAAGAGAAGAATTATACTTTTCAAGTAAAAGGTTTTTCTTCTAATGTACCTTTTGAACTAGTCAAAGTGAATGGATGTGTGGTCAAGATGCTTTTTGACTCTGGAGCCAAAATAACACTTATTCCGAAAGTATTTTATGAGCAAAAGTTGGCTGGGTGTGTTCAACTATTTAAACCAGACATCAAACCAAGAGGTTATGGGGGTGTATACGGCTTTTGGGATATTTTTGGGGCACCAATGAGTAGAAGGACATGATTGTGCTAGGAAAAATATATGTCTCCATGAAGGGTGATTCTTTGATAAGCTGGTTACATCAATGTGATCTCAATATATATTTAGATCCGGATGCTGATCCTCCAGTATGCAGTAGAAGTGATTCTGTTAGAAATGTGTTTGATGTTCCTTTCACCAAGCAAATAGAAGAGGAGTCAGCTACCAGTTTAGAAAGGAATATGGGCGTGAAATGGACAAAAGAGATTCACAAAGTGTATGCTGGAAAGATTGGTTGTTTTAAGAATTATTCTCACCTCATAAGATTGAAATCTAATGCACTTCCTAAGGTAGCTAAAGTAAGGGGGTACTGTTATCAGTACGGAATGACATTAATGTGGAATTGGACAGATTGGTTCGTGAGGGAATTATACGGGAGGTGGAGGCTACAGAATGGTTGTCTCCAGTAGTTACGGCACGTAAAGCTAATGGAGGGGTGAGATTGTGTGTAGACTTGAGAGAGCTCAACAAAATGGTAATTGTGGATCATTATCCCATTCCTACTATTTATGAAGTATTATGTTCACTTAATGATGCTAAACATTTCTCGTCCTTAGATCTAGCATCGGCGTATCATCAAATAATGCTACATCCAGACTGTCAAGACTTAACTGTATTTGTAACACCTTTTTGTACATTTAAGTATGTGAGAATGCCATTTGGTTTGATCTCTGTTGCCACGGTCTTTCAAAGGGTCATGGAACACATTCTTGAAGGATTAGAAGGTGTTAAAGTGTATCAGGACGATGTATTAATTGTGGGTTCTGATAGTAGAGAACATGACGATCACCTGCGTGATGTGTTGTCAAGGTTGAGAGACGTGGGTTTGACATTGAAGGCAGAGAAATGTAAATTTAATGTAGAAGAGATTGAGTATTTGGGCCATATTGAAAATGAAAAAGGAATTCAACCTAAAGTTGAACTGGTGAATACAACTAGTAGGATGAAGAAAGTAAGGAGGAAGTGTTGAAAATTTTAGGCATGGCAGACTTTTATAGTAAGTTCATACCTAATATGGCTCAGAAATCTTCAGCTATGAGGGAACTATTACAAAAAGGTAAAGAGTTTCAGTGGTCAGAAAAATGTGAGGAAGAGTTTTGCTTTGTGAAACAATATTTTAACGCTGTGTCCAATTTTGGTAATTTTGATTCAATGGATGAGTCCTGAATTTTAATGGATGCGAGTTCCAAAGGATTGGGAGCAGTACTTATGCAGAAAAAGAATAGTGTTGAGCAGACGGTATTGTTTGTGTCTCATGCATTGAGGAGTGCAGAGTGTAATTACTCTGTGGTGGAGAAAGAAGCACTTGCAGTGTATTGGTCAGTACGTAAATTGAGAAAGATTTTTGTGGGGAAGGAAATTTCTAGCTAAAACTGATCACAAACCACTTAAAGAGGTTTTCTGCAAGAAGGGAATTGACTTGGTCTCACACAGGATACGGAAATGGGTTGTGGCACTGTAAGAATTTGATTTTGGGGTGATTTATATAACAGGTGTTGATAATGTATTAGCGCATTGTCTTTCAAGGAAGATGGATGATGATGGTCCTACTGGTGAGGGAGTTGAGGATTCAGAAGAGGAGCTCAAAGTTTGTGAGATTTCTGAAGGTATTGTGTCTGAAGAAAGATGGAGAGATGAATTGAAGAAGGATGGGGTTTTGATGAAAGTTACCTCTATGGTATATAACAGATGGTGTGAGAAGAGTAGGTGTGAGGAAGAGATGTAAAGGGTTTTCGCAAGTCAGAAGTGAATTATCAGTAATGGATGGGTTACTCATGGGGGTATAAAATTGATTCATCCTGTAAGTGTAAGACATGCTAATAAGACATGTCCATGTTAGTCATATGGGCATAGTCAATACAAAGGAAAGAGTGAGAGAAGGGTATTGGTGGCCTGCTATGGATGTAGAGATTGAAAGAATGGTTAGAAATTGTATTGAATTTTCTGTGTGCGATAAAGGTTTGAAGTGTAGGACGCAAATTGTGGTGTTGAGGGGGCAGGCAAGTGGTCCGTGGTCAGACATAACAATTTATATTTTGGGACCTATAAAAGTCAATTCTTTTGATCAGTATGAATTGGTTTGCCTTGATGTGTATTCATGGTGGCCAGAGGTAACAATTGTGGGTTCTGTGGAGTCAAGGGTGGTCATTGAATTTTTGAAAGGTTTGGTTGAGAGGGAAGGATTTCCTACTTCTGTTCTTTCAGATAATGGTGTACAGTTCACTTCAAAAGAAGTGGAGAAGTTTATGCAGGAGAGAGGCGTGAGACATAAGAAGGCTGCACTTTACCATCCGGAGAGCAATGGTGTTGTGGAGAGATTTATTAAAGTCTTGAAGGAAAGTGTGCAGTTGGCTCTATCTTCAGGTAGTAATTGGGAGGTTGCTGTTAATGAAAAAGTGAGGGAATATCGTTTTACCCCACATTCCTGTACTCGGAGTTCTCATTTTCAGTTATTCAGAGGAAGGAAGCCTAACAGTCAAATTCTGCCTTTGTGGGTTTCAGAGAAAATATTGATGGTGGACAACCAAGTTGATGGAATTGGTGATTGGAAAGAAAGACAAAGGGGAAAAATGGTGTGTAGGAAGATGGTGTATGAAGGCAGTGAAAGAGATGGTGGTGAATGTGGGAGATTGGGTGAAGATAAAATCACCTAGAAAAATGGGCATTTCTAAATTCAGTAAACCTTTTAAGGTGATTAAAGTGTTTAAAAACATGGTGAAGTTGGATGATCACAGAGTGTGGAATCTTAATAGAGTTGCAAAATTTGTTCCGTTAGGTGAAAGCGGTCCAAGTAAGAAGGTATCAAGGGCCAGATGTAGCAAGGGTTTTGCGAGTCGCAAACGGCGAAAAACGCCGTTTGCGACTCGCAAAAGCCACTTTGCAATGTTGAAATGCATTTTGCGAGTCGGATCAGACTCGCAAAATGCATTTCCGAATCGCAAATAGGAAGGGGTGTTCCCTTCCTATTTGCGATTCGCAATGGTATGCAATTCCATTTGTGACCGCGTATGCGGTCGCAAATGGAGTCGCAGTTACCATCCACTTGAAGTGGATGGTAACCCATTCGCAAACGGGAAGGGGTCCCCATGGGACCCCTTCCCCTTTGTGAATGGACCCCAAAACATTTTTTCAAGGGACCACTCCCTGCCCTGAAAAAACCGAAACAAAAGGTTTCGGATTTTTTGAAATGCAGCTCGTTTTCCCTTAGGGAAAACGGGCTACATTTAAAAAAAAAAAAAAACTGCTTTATTTAAAAGCAGGTCGCTAACATGGAGGCCTGCTGACTACAGCAGGCCTCCATGTTAGTGAGTGCCCATAGTCGGTATGGGGCCGCAATTTGCGACCCACCTCATTAATATTAATGAGGTGGGTCTTTGCGACCCCATACCGACTCGCAGAAGGTGTCTGAGACACCTTTCTGCATGACATTTTGCGACTTGCAAATTGCGAGTCTCTAGTACTCGCAATTTGCAATTCGCAAAATGTCATTTTGCTACATCTGGCCCCAAGTTATGACTCTGTAAAAGGAAGTAGGCCTCAATGAATAAGGAAACATCCTGCTTTTATGAAGGATTATGTTGCATGAAGTTATGATAGCATGATGATGTTCAACACCCCTTCCTATTTGCGAGTCGCATTCCCATTTTGCGAGTCGGTACCGTCTCGCAAAATGGGAATGTGCATCGCGATGGCCATTTTGCATGGTGCAAACTGAGAATTTCGCAGTTTGCACCATGCAAAACGGTTTGTACATCTGGCCCCAGATGTCTTCTCTGCCTCCAAGAAGACATCAACGCTTCTATGTCAGAGTTCAGCTAATGGGACACACCAAACAGCGTTCTCAAAACTATCTTGGTGGACCTGTGTTGAACAAACCTGCTTTTACTGGTGAAAATAGATTTTAAATTAAAAAGGAAATTCACTGTGCTACTATTGCAGCTACTATTTTATTGTCAATATTTAAGAGGTACGATAGGCATTAAGAAAAAAAACATCCCTGCCTGGCTTAAGGAGGACTTTTATAATGACTTTTCTTGTAATGACTCGTTATACACCTGTAACAAGACTGATACCAGTGCAACTTTGAAAGCTTTGTAAAACTTCTCTGTGAGACCCTCTGTAACTGAGGCCTTCCCACCTGCAAGTCTCTCAATGGTATCCTTGATTTCAGCTAATGCAATACCTTTTTTGAGAAATTCTGTATGATAGTTCTCAAGCTACACTTGTGCAACCTTGTTCAAATAAGCATTTAAGGACTCTAGATACTCCTGCGAGCGCAAGGCATACAATTTCCCATAAAAGACATAGAATTCTGTGAGTATGTCTTAACTGGCAAATACTGCTTCTCTCTGTTAAATAGCCAGGCCAGCGTCCTCTTGGGTCTCTCCTCCTCGCCGAATTCTTTGGATCAAGCAAAGTGACTGAGAAAGTGTACTTCTCTCTCAACTTGTTCACTGAAAATATATAACAGTGCATTTATTTCAGTCAGATGTGCACTGGAAGGTATTATGTAAGCCTCTGCCTCATGACTTTTGATGTTGTTCTGCATACTCTAGCTGCGTTTGGATAGCCGTAAGAATGTCTGCCTGTTTAGCTATCACTTTGGTGCGGACATAGGTAGTCATTACCACCGCTGTGGTGACGTTGAACAGAAGACCGCCATTGGCGGTGAATAGCACACCGCCATATAATGATGCCAAAACCAGAAACCTCCAAATATTCTGCAACCTCCAGCCACCACCAGGGCCCTTGATGGTGGAAAGGCTGCACACCCCACCCTGCCACCGCCAAGCAGACAAATCCTCCTCCCTCCAAATAATGATGAACAAATCTCCACGGCGGTTAGTGGATGTTGAACGACCATTGGTGGTACGGACTGCCACAGCCAGCAATGGGACCCAACAGCAAGAAATGCACACATTGGCAAGTTTGAAACCAACACACCTGACACACATCCACAACACTATAAAACACTCACATACACACCCCACAATCCTTTGCAATGCCAATAGGAAAACAGAGATTGACAACACAACACACAGACAATGAACACAACATCACACAAGTCACACACCCAACCACACAATAGCACCCTCACCAATAATCCCACAACACACACCATGGCACCCCATAAGCACCACTGCTTAACAGATAGGGGGCTAAGAACAATGGTGGATGAAATACTGAAGGTCGAGCCACAAATCATCAAGGCACAGGTCCACTACACACCCATCGCCAGTAAGATGGAGTTTTGGCAGACTATAGTAAACAAGGTCAACGCAGTGGGAAATCATCCACGCACAAGGGACGACATCTGCAAGCGATAGAACTACCTGCACGGGAAGGTGAGGTCTATGGTATCCAGGCACAACATTGCAGTCCAGAAGACTGGGGAAGTACCCCCACCCACACCCCGACTACACTGACTGGGAGGAGGAGGTACTGGCTATCCTGTACCCTGAAGGCCTCACTGGACCCACTGGAGGACTTGACTTGGGTAAGTCATCTACAGTTACTTCATATCCACCACACCTGTAATCCATGTACCACCCCACCCCTCCAACTACCACCAGGACCACTACCCCACCCTGGCCACAATCACTACATCCAGTCATCCTGCCTGCCCACAAACCCACTAACAGGGCCACATCCCTCCCCCTGTGCACATCCACCTACCCTGCAAGGAATCACAATGGCACTACTGCTCCCACAATGCACCTCCACATCCCATGCAAAATTTAAAGGCAACCTCTCAATAGGTCCTTGCATGGCCCGACAGGAGAATAAACAGCAAAAAATAGGGCAGAGCTGTGCATCCTCATTCTAATTAGTAGATGTATCATACATGTCCATTCCCCCCCACAGGCACCACCACCCATGCCACCCTGATGGAAAGGCCAAGGAGCGCCAGCGCCCCACATAGAGAAAGTGGCCCCACTCAGGAGACTGGAGAGGCGTGTATGGACAGTGAGGATTACCCTGGCCATCGCACAGTCCTGGACTGTCACCATCTGGCAGCCCCACCCAGGATACCACTGACAGGCAGGATAATGATGGCCCCAGTGCAAGTGGGACTGCCAGACCTGTGCAGTGGACACAGGCACAGGGGTCTAGGCCCAGTGGGAGGGCATCAGTGGCCTGGGGGGAGGCCAAAGGATGGATGCAGAGAACACACAAGAGCCCTGCATCCCTACCCATACAGCCCAGCACCAGACACTCAAACGGGCCCTCAGACCCAGATATGGCACAGGAACACCAGCCAAGACCAAGGCCGCCACTAAGAAGTGACGTTGACATTAACTATCTCCCAAGTGTGCCACTGTTCTGCCATCCACACCCGCCAGTAGCAACTTAACAACTTGCAAGAGACATGTGGACCAATACCCACTGCCACCAATCGCTGAGCCCATGTACCTAGTATGGACATCCACCATGAGCCTACTCCCTATCACTATGCAGCGCACCAATCCAATTGTGACAGCAAATAAATATATATTTACACCAATTTGTATGTCCCCTGTCATTATGAAAATTCAATTGTAAGTGTGAATGCATTTGACAGTCAATTCCATAATCATACCTTTATTGCAGGAATGGTACCACATGCACAACATCGTCTGGAGTAATTCAAAATGTACACTATGTTTGTTTCCATGACACATGCCACCTTATTCTTCAGGTAACAGTGTCAATGACCGCAGACACCACATCCCCAAACAAATGAGTCAGACAAACACTATGCAGTGCAGACAACATCATCAGTGAACAGTACCTCATAGTCACTGGAAGTATAGTTGGATCAGCTGGTTCCTGGAGTTTCTTCCGCTTCTTCATCCCCACCATCACTCTCATTCCCTCTCAGAGGTAGCAGGTCTGGATGTACAGCACCCTCCTCCTCTAGTAGGGGATAGCTCTCCTCACAGCCAAGTTGTGCAGCATGCAGCAGGCCACCACTATTCTACACACCTTGTCAGGGCCATAGCACAGGGATCCCCCAGAGAGATGGAGGCAATGAAATCTAGCCTTCAGGAGACCTATAGTGCGCTCAGTCACCCTCCTAGTATGTCCATGGGCCTCATTATAATTCCTCTCTGCATCTGTCCTGGGATTTCTCACAGGTGTCATGAGCCATTGCAAGTTGAGGTAGCCAGAATCACCTGCAAAATTGGTTAAAACAGGACTGTAACAAACTGCCAATACTTGCAGACAGCCTGGCTGTCAGCTAGGTACTGATCCAGTGTCATACACACTCACCTCTGTCCCCTTGTAGTTGTTCCATCATGTGTGTTACACTGCTGTTCCCCAGGACAAAGGAATCATGAACTGATACTGGTAACATGGCATTTACATGTGAAATGTACTGGTAAGCAGTACACAACAATTGTATATTCATTGAGTGGAAGTTCTTCCTGTTTCTGTACACCTGTGCATTCACTCTTGGGGGGATGAGTGCTGTGTGGGTGCAATTGATGGCACCTATCACATGGGAAATGTTAGCAAAGGCATAGAATTCAGACTTGATGGCAGGAAGTTCAGCCCTTTGGGGAAACTTGACATATGTCTGCAGGTGTTGTACAAATGCATCCAGGAATTTGCACAGGACGAGGCTAAAGATTGGCTGTGAGAACATGCAGCCATGCCCACTGTCACCTGAAATGAGCCTGGAGCCAAGAAATGGAGTACAGAGAGCACTTGCACTTCAGTAGGGATGGCATGCAGATTCCAATTAGCTAGTCTCAGCACAGGATCCAGTAAAGCACATAGGTCATGGATTGTTGTACGACTGAGTCTGTAGGTGACAATGATGTGACATTCCACCATGGTTTCCAAATTAACAAGAGGTCTGTACACAGATGGGGCCCTCCCTCGACACATGGGTCTGTACATATGGGGAGGAAAGAACACATATGAGGGACACACACAATTTCACTTGACTCCCTGATCCCATCCATGAAAGTACTCCACTGAGTGTGCTGTTGCGTCCTGACTCGGGTTACTCCTATGGCACGAGTCACAGGGGAAAGGGCCCGGCCTTCACCAAAGAGGAGCTGGAGAATCTGGTGGTCAGGGTCCTACCTCTGTATGCCAAGTTGAATGGGCGACCAGAGGAGCAGGTGAGTTGGCGGTTGCTTTGCATGGATGTGTGTGATGGTGGCGGATGCCTGTATGCATATGTGGTAGATTTGTAACTGCACAGGTGTAGAGTGTGTGGCAAGTACTGTGAGTGAGGTGGTAAAATGATCCTGTAAAGTGTCCGTCCCATAGGGGACGATATGTCAGCTGTATCAAATGGGCGTATCTTGACGTCTGTTTTTCTTCTCTGTGTGTTCCATACAGGTCAGCACCCATCAGAAGAGGGGACTATGGCAGGCCATTGCCAGGGAGGTGCTCACCCTTTGGGTCTACAACCGGGAGAGCACCCACTGCAGGAAGCGGTGGGAGGACCTGCAGTGCTGGGCCAGGAAGCCCTGCGAGGCCCAGCTGGGGAAGGCCTCCCAATGAGGAAGGGGTGCCCGTTGGACCCTAATCCCCCTAATGTGCCGCATTCTGGCAGTGGCATATCTGGATTTGGATAGGCGTTTGAAGGCAGCACAGCAGCCACAAGGGTGTGAGTACCAACACTGTTTTATACCACTTTGATGGAAGTGTTTGGGTGCTGTGGTATGTAGGCTGTCTAGTGCCAGGCACTTTGACTGGTGTCTTCCAGCAGTCCTGCCCCCCATGGGCACGGAAATGGTTAGGGTCAGGTCTAACAGTTCATCAGGTCCGTGTGTCATGTGGGAAATTAGTTTTATGCTGTGGTAGTAGGCACTAGTCAGGGGCATAGTCATGACTATAGTTGTAGGTGCTGCAAGTAGGTGTGTAAGCTGGATGGGAGTGCGTGTGCACCAAGTATGTACATCCATTCAGGTATTTACAGATTTCTCTCATGTTTTGTCTCCCCAACCCTGTGCTCTTGTGTTCTTTGTGTACATCAGCATCATCTGGCGAGGGAGCAGTGGCACCGGTGAGTGGGGATGCTGCGGCCCATGGTTTGAAGGAGGCAGAGTCGACCGACGCCAAGGGGACCAGTGGGTTGGATTGCGAGGGCAGAACCACGAGGGAGGCAACTACCACTGGAGGTAGTGGCTCTGATACCTCCTCCGATGGGCGCTCCCTGGTGGTGGTGGACCCTAGTAGGCCCAACCATTCTGTGTCATCTTCCGCCACCCCCATACCATCACCGCCCTCCCAGTTGCTCCCCACCCAGTTGCCTGTGCCCGCTCACCCAGAAGGGTGGGTGTCTACTTCGCCCCAGACACCTCAACCCCTGCCCCAATAAGCCCTGCAGCCCTCATGGAGAAGGCTATTGACCTCCAGAGGACCATCTCTGTAGGGCAGACAACCATTGTGAATGCCATCCAGGGGCTAGCATCCCAGATGCAGCAATGCAATGCATACCTAGAAGGCATTCACAGTGCTTTGTCTGGCCTACAGAGATTTCTGCAGGCTCTGGCCTCCTCTTTGATGGCAGCCAGTGTCCCTGGTCTTTCCGTCCCCCCTCCAGACACCTCTACCCCTTTCAGCACCTTACTCTCTTCACCCATCCCAAGCACACGTTCAGACAGCCATGCACACAAATCAACACACAAGAAGCACACAGAGAAACACAAGCACCGCACTTCCCATCACAAGCTTTCATACAACCAACACACAAATGCACACATGACAACATCCACTTCCCCCAGTGTGTCCACCTCTCCTGCCTCCCTGTCTGTCACCTCAACATACACACCCACTAGTACTGCACACTCAGTCACTGCTCCTGGCCCCATTCTTGCAGTCACCACTACATCAGACATCCAGTCATCCACCCCAGACACCACACCTGCACACACCACAACGACATTGACTGACACATGCAGCACACTCACCAGACCTGCTGACACCCAGACAACATCCATTTACACTGGCAGCCTGTCTTGTCCCACTGTGTCCACCCCCCTCCTCCCAAGACACTCAAACATTCCCAAACATCCGCTCAACACACATCCACCACACCTCAGCATACTGTACCGGCACCTGCATCCACGTCCAGCACACTTACTCCAGTTGCAAGCACTCCCTCTACCTCCACTCCCACACCTTCCTCCATGTCCACCCCAACTGCCCCTAAAAAAAATTTCCTGTCCCGTGTCGACCTGTTTGAACCAACTGACCCACCCCGTCTCATGCCTAAATGTGCCCATCTACTTGCCCTGTGCACTCCTTCTTTGTCTAAGTCCACCCCAGTCCACCCTTCCCATTCTTGTGCCACTTCCCCAGAGAGGAAGAAGCCCTGTGCTGCCCTAGGATCATCTGCCACCCCCTGGTCCAAGCCCAGTCCCCCACGTCCAAGAGCAAACCCAAACCCCCTCCACCTCCCAAACGTAAGACCAAGCCCCCCTCCCATACTTAAGTCCCCACCTGCCGCCCCCTACCCCTGTTCCCTGAGGTGTCTGGCTGCCCAATTGATGTTCCTTTATGGTGGAGTACCTTGTGCACATGTGGTGGTCAAGTTCAGGCCATTTGGGCCCTTCAGGCTGTTTCTCTTGGACTGTCCAATGACCTTATTTGGATATTCCTTTATTTATTTTTGCAATAAAGTTTGTGTGCCCAGTGGTGCTGTTGGCACTCTATGGAGACATGGTTTCATTGTGGGGGTGTGGTGTGCACATGTGTTCACTTTGGGCAAGTTTTATTTGCCTTGTGTCGGGTACGTACCTCTCTTTCTGGTGTTTATGGCTTGTGATGGTGTGAGGGGTTGGGAGTGCGTTGCATGGGTGTGTAACTGTGCCCTTTCTTCCCTTGTTTACTAGGTTGCAGTACTTACCGTTGTCATCTTCGTCGGTGGTCACGGTCATGGAGGTATATTGCAAGGAGCAGGACTGGCATTATTTGCAACTCTCTCTCCATGTCTGCTTCGGTGTGTTGTGTGTGACTATGGTGAGTGTTTCGTTTTATTTGGTTTGTTTATGCCACACTTTGCATGGGGGTGGTTCCAACCCCGGGACTGACGGTGGTCTTGTGCTTCATTATTTGTTGGGCGGGTGGGGCCTTTCCGTCGGCCTGTGGGTGGCCTCTTCCGTCATTGTCCGCACTCCAATGCCAGCGGTGTGTGGATGGCCCGCTGGCTGTTTTTCATGTGCTTCATTTTTTGGCGGTCAGGACCGCCAGCCTGTTGGTGGTAGTTACAGCCACCGCCGGATGAGTGGTGATTGCCGCTGTGTTCATAATGAGGGCCATAATCTTTAAAGGCTTCCCAGACTGCAAGGTATTTGGGGACTGATCCTCCATTGAAAGTGAACTATTCAATATTTGCGGTTCTCATTTCATCCTTCGACAGTGTGTCCAGTACGAATTCCGAGAGGAACTTCCATCTGGGCAGGGCTTATCTAGAACATAGAAATGACATGACCAGCTGTATTGGGGATTGATAAAACAACGTATGGGGAGGTAGGCCACATCTGTCACCCATGTTGCAGTCACTTGTGAAATTAGCCAAAAATGTATCCATGTATACAGCATGGCCTCTAGATCTGTCCAGTGCTGCATTAAAAGTGAGATTAAGCACTCTCCCCACATGTTGGAGTCAAAACACCGTATGACATTCTCTATGTCAATGAAATAGTACAAGAGAGTCAGTATTTGATGAGTATGTATTAAGTGGTGTAATTTTCCTATTTTTATATGGATCCATAAAAGCAGTATAAAGCTGCTTTCAGGATCTTCAATCTTTTCTGTCAATTGATAATTGAATGAAATGTGGACACCCTGGGACTATTCACTGTATGATGAAAATAATGTGTGGGCCCCATTTTTTGGCAAAGTTGGAAAGGTGGTGCAGGTGTAGGCATGTCTCTTGTAGCACTGTTACTCATACCCCATGTCTGTCTAGATATGCCAAGACTCTTCTTGCCTTCTGCAGATTACTTAGACCTCTCATGTTCCATGTCATGAACTTCACAGGTTTTTCTAGCCAAGGTTAGAGACTGAGCAGCATAAATTAATTAGGGGAGAATTGCCGACTGTGTGATGATATATATTCTCAAGCATATCAGATACAAACTCACACTGAATGTCATAAATAAATATAATTGTTTTCTAGACCCCTACCACATGAATACCCTCCAACTTTCAGTGACATCATGCCAATACTCCAAATTAACTACGCATTGTTTCCAGTGCGATGGTGTTAAACCATCTGGAGACATGGTCTGCCTAACTTTCATTCTGGACTGTGTAAAAACATTTCTGATGGCTCTACATCTAGAGGCCTGCGAATTAGTGTTCTCACATAGTACAATGGGACCTATTTTATAAATATAGGCATGCAAGTTACACAAAGCAAAGAAACATGGAGGAGAAAATGACTTATTTGAAACCAGGAAACAGGATCACTCATGTGATCAGGATTCTTATGTGTAGTTTGTTTACTCCATTTGGTGAGTCTGCGCAGGATATCCTGGATGGAGATTTGCAGGACCACAATATTTTTTCATGAATTCGTACACCATAGTTGCATCAGTGAATACTTGTGCCAACCCTTCGAAGTCAGCCCTTAGTCGCACTGGGTATAACATTGCATAGTTTTTGACTTCATTGCATAAGGAATCATTAACTTCAGTGTACTTGTGTCATCCCTTTTGGATATTCATGGAGAAATCTGAGGAGATCTGCAAAGTCATGCCCTGATGATTCACAAGGCATTTATCATGTGGTATGTGAAGAATAGTAGCTCAGTGCCGAAAATGTAAATGTTTTGCTGTTATCAGTCTGTGGGATGTGCTAGGCAGAGTTCCAGGTCCAAGCGAGCAATGGGTGCTCTCAGCCAAGAAGTCCCTAAAGACACTGAGCTGGCTAAATAGGTTTTCAGTGTAGGCATCTGGGAAACCAAAGTTCACTCACTCTATCACTCCAGTAATGCAAATATTATTTCTTCTGGGGTGAGCCACCATGTCTTCATTTTCAACTGCAATTTTACCCAACTGTTTCTCCACCTGGGATACCTTCATGGTCAAAGCAGCAAGGTAATCCTCCAAATCTGAAAACCGATGCTCTGTGCCATCAATTTGTACAATTTGGCAGTCTTTATGCTCTGTAAGATGATTACATCTAGCAGTGACAGAGTTTATTTTAGTGTCCATAGTTTAAGGCCAGATTTGAATTCATGGAGGGTTGTTGGGGTAATATTAGTGGCAGTTGGTTGGTTGGTCTAATTCTTCTTCATACCTTGCTTGGATGGTGCCAATGTGTTGTGGATGACATTATTTCTCAATGTTCATAAATAAGGGTAGTCTGCCTTCTATGTCCTTTCCCCATATTGGCATCAATGTTGGTGACATCACAACTTGTCAGTCTGGGTCCCAGACCCCTCATGCATCTAAGCCACATATACTTTATTTGCAAAAGTCACAATGCAGTGCTGCAATATTTCTCTTTGAACCTCCGCCTCCACACATGTGTATAGAAAGGCCCACCACGCTCTACACCGTCATACACATATAATGACATCACATCATTCTTCCAATGCAGAGTGTAGTTAATACCATGGGGACACTCAGTCCATGCAGGTGTCTCCTTGCAATCACAGTGTAGGCAGTTTGAATTAGGAAGTACTGGCTACTTTCAGTGTTGTCAGTGGGCCCATCTCATTCATTAGGGGTGGAAGGCTGAGAGGATGGGCCAAGCCGTGGGGGGAGGTGAGGGGACAATACTTCAGGCAGTATGAGTGGCCCAGAGGTGCTCAGAGCAGTATCACAGATGGTCTTGACTATATAAGCTGCCCCAATACCTTTACAATCTTTCTGCACTTTTTTTCCCACTACCCTGCACTTTTCTATGCTGGGGGAAATAAACCTATTTACGAGGTGGGCAGATAATGGCTGAAAATACCACCCTACAGTTCACTTTCTCTGGCTCATACACACTTTATTTGGATGGCAGGCAGCTATTGCACATCTCACCTCTCCCCACCTGATTACTTGCATAATTTTGCCTAAGGTCCCCGCTGACAAACTGGTGTTGGTAATTACTGAATATACATCCCGGTTTTCACCCCTTTGGCTTATCAAGCACTTTATCTGTCACTCAGTTAGATCAGCTTTGAGACTTTGCTCAAACACACCCTCCCCAAAAGCCCTTGTTATTTTAGATGTCACGGAGCAAAAATTCATTTCTGCAGGGGGTATGTAATCATGGAAGATCAGTCTTAGTATACACTTTACCCGGTTTCTTGTAGCTGCCTACTAACCCTTTCTGCACATCTCATTCCTAAGTTTTCTTGCTCTCTTTGTACATCCATTTTAAAACTTCCAGCCTGGTAAGGAGCAGTCCTCAATTAATAACAGTTTGACATATGGACTGCTTGCTTTTCATGGTTGAATGCCAATGCAATGTTAACTATTGACACCAGGAACCCATTTATAAACTTGTGTTGTAATGTCCATCGGTGCAGGGACACTATATAACAATCATGATTTATAATCACAGCAAATATGGCAAATTGTGGGAAGGGATTGTTTGGTATTGCATTGGTATCGATGTTATTTTGTGTTTTAATTGTTTGCAATGGTTTTAATTAACCAATCAATAATAAATAAAGTTGACATAGACGTCATTGTTGGAATCTCATTCCCCCAGCCAGCCCGGGTCTACACAAGTGACCCAGAGTAAGGTGACCAGAGAAGAAAACCGGGACAGGTCAGATATAAAAGTGGGACTAAAGCCCTGAGGTCCATATTTATATTTTTACACGCAAAACTGCATTAGCACATTTTTGTGTGTAAAAGTATGGCGCCGGCTAGCGCCATTCCTGGACGTCGGCCGGGCACCATATTTATGGAATGGCGCTAGCCGGTGGTAATGCCTGGTTAGCGTCATTGTAAATTACGCTATTCGGGTGGGGGAGGTGTAGGGGGAATGGGAGGTTGTGCTTCGAATTATGGCACTACACTGTTTAGAGGCAAAAAATATTCTCTCAGCAGAGTAACGCCATTTCCTTGTGCACCCCCCCATGGACATGGCTCCTGTCTTAGTAAAGACAGCAGTCATGCCCACCACCCTAATGGCCATGCCCAGGGGACATTGGGGCCAGTGCCATGCAGGGGGTCCCAGGTTAGGGCCACCGAGAGGGGAAAGAAAATCACACACATATATATATACAGTATATATATACCCATACCCAGGCGTTAAATAATGGCGCTTAGCGCCATTATTTAACGCCCTTATCCCCCCATACTTGATTTTAGCACAGGGGGATAAATATGGCGCTAATGCCATATCATCATTTTTTGGCCGGGAACACCTACCCTGCATCTCATTGATGCAAGGTAGGTTTCCTTGTCCAAAAAATTACTTTAACTCCATTACTTTGGCGCTAGACATGTCTAGCGCCAAAGTATTAATATGGAGATAGGTTTGCGCTGAATTAGATTAAAAGAAATGATGCAAACCAAGTATAAACATGCCCCTAAGTCTCACTTATATATCTGACCTGTCCTGTAAATGTGTGTGTGTATATGTGTACACACAAACTCACAGAGGAGCAGCAAGCATCAGACAGGCTGAAACTAATAAACTACTTCCTCAATTATTTAAGACTCTAGATTTGCACATGCAAGGAGAGTCACTTCTGCCTCGCAGGTTGACCTGACCTTTGTCCCAAAAACCGGGACATTTATTTAAAATTAATATCGCAGTCACAGGTTGACCTGACCTTTGCCCCAAAAACAGAGACATTTACTTAAAATTAGCAAAATCGTCGGGACACCATGACAGTTCTCTGAAAACCGGGACTGTCTGGGGAAATCCGGGACGTCTGGTCACCCTACCCTAGAGCCTACACCTGCAAGCGGCTGCAGTGGGCTGCCCCAGTACTACAGCACTCCCCAGGTGGCCTGACTGTCCCCTGATGCACCTGATGTCACATCAAGAGCACAGCGGGCTGGATCACCATCCAACTTGGTGGAGGCATTGCAGAAGGCAGGGTCACTGGGTGCTCCTGTCACAGCTAGTCCTCTGAGGCATGCCCTTGTGTTTAGACTGTTGCCTGAGAACAGTGATTTTCTTAGATAAAGGGAAGTAGAGGATCTTACGAAGGTTACAGACACACACATTCAGATATTTATGAGCTTTTGCAGATGGTCCAAACACATTTTCATACTCCCTGTCCACAAAAAAGGCTGGAGCATAGTTGCAAAGTAGACTTGAAAATCTTCACCATATTTTATGGAGAATAAGATGTGTTTTTTTCAATAGGGAAATGAATTTCACTGTGAAGAAAAAAGAAATTAGCACTAATTGTTATGTATTTTCATCGCCATATTACAGTATTAAGGCAGATTGTACACAGGTGTAGATGTGTCAGTTTAAGAACAGATTGGGAGTGTACAAATCTCTGAGGTGACACCAGTGAAGAGAGTTTGTATCCACTTAAAATGAGTTGGGGAAGTTGATATCACATATTCTTTTGAAAGCCACTGTAGTAATAGTTCACGTGTGAAAACTGACAGATTCACTTTTAATAGCCCTATCATGGTCAAGCTGTGGACTATATATGCAATCAAGCATTGAATGTATATATACAGTGGTTATTTTGCTTCTCCCGTGTGCTGACGTCTCTTTTTTACTGCTTTGGTGCCTCTGGTTATATGCACTCTATAATTACATAAATACAAATAGTAATAGAATAGTTAGACTTCCATGCAGAGTTCCATGGGATTTTTGTCACTATCATGAAAAGCGTGAAATTACTACTTTTTTGGTTAGTGAATAGCTTATGATGAGAAAATCTCAAGAAAATTGATGTTTGACTATTCCAGAGGTGTTTCTTCTTTTTGTCAATCAGGTCTTTTGAGTCTTATCATCAAGACCAGTTTCTATGGGGTCGTAGTCCGTGAAAATCTTTCAAAAACTTTATATTTATAACATATTTTTAGCAGTCAACCTGAGTGCATTTTGAGGAAGTGCTTTATAACAAATTGGGTTATAGGACATTGTTAGTGTTCAAAACTAAAAACATGCATGGGGCTTAGTATTTAGGTGGTTGATCATTGCTTCTATTTGTCATGGGAAGGAAACAGATTCCCACAACGTCACTTTTGTGTTTCAGTGCAATACATTAGGGCCCAGATTTATGCTTTTTGACACAAAATTGCGCAAATTCAGTTTTGTGTCAAAAAGTATAGCACCGGCTTGCGCCATTCCAGGACGCCTGCTGGGCACCAAATTTATGGAATTGGGCAATCCGGTGCAAAGAGTAGAATAACATCATGGAAAATGACGTTAGCTGGGTGGTGGTGGCGATATGGGAGAAGGGGGATTTGCACCAAAAAATGACATTAGGCTGGTTAGAGTAAAAAAAAAGATGACTCTAACCAGCCTAGCGTCATTCCTGGATGCAAAGCCAGCCATACCACATGACTCCTGTCTTATAAAAGACAGGTGTCATGCCCACCACCACAGTGGCTAGCACAGAGGACCAGGGTCCCCTGGGCATATCCATTGCACCCAGGGCCATGTAGGGGGGCCCATTCTAGGGCCCCAAATAGCACTTAAAAAAAAATACTTACCTCTACCTACCTTTACTTACCAGGGATGTGGTCCCCCATCCTCCAGTGTCCCTCTGATGTTGGTGGGTGTGTTCCTGGGGCCTGGGGAGGGCACCTGTGGACTTATTCCATGGTGTTCCACTATGGAAATGGGGCCACAGGTCCCCTAATGCCTGCCCTGACCCAGGTATTAAATAAGGCTGCTAAGCAGGCTTAGCGCCATTATTTAGGCCCGCCTCCCTCCCGTGCACCATTTTTGCATGGGAGGATAAATAAGGTGCTAGGGCCTTGGAGTCATTTTTTGGGTGGAAACGCCCACCCTGCATCTCATTGACGTAAGGTGGTTTCACGCATCCGAAAAATGACTTTAACTCCAATATTTTCATGTTAAACTAGTCTAGCGTCAAAATATAATTATGGAGTTACGTTTGCACTGAATTAGCATACAAAAAATAACACTAATTCAGCGCAAAGCAAGTATAAATCTGGGCCTAAATTTGCTGGTTATGCCAGAAGTAGGGTCTGTTCTGGCTGTGCCACAGGCCTCACACAACACTTTACCAACGAGGCCCAACAAGACTAAAACCACCCTGAGGTTGATTGAGTTCTTCCTCTAGAGGATGTAACCTGTCATTTCTCTCTGGACGGTTCTTATTTTAGCCTAACTAAGTCTTATTTGCACCCGGCTGGTCCTGTTTTGGTGTTATTCAGAGGGCAAAATAAATACAGCTCAAGCAAATGGTAATAGTTAAAGCTCTCGCCAGCGCTCTACCCATCACCTTCAAGTTTTAATTAAACAGATCTTGACATTGATATCACAGTCAAATATACCTGATGGGGATCCAAATATCAATATGACCTGATAGTTGAAACATGCTTACATTCTCATATGGAATAAAATAATGGAAATCATCATTATGATGAATTCAGTATATTTGTAATGTTTCAGATTTTACCTTTGAGTTCATTAAGCTGATTCTCGTCACATACAATATTTGCAATCATATGCACTTGGTCTACAATGTATTGTAATTGCTATTTCTAAAATGGTCAGTAAAACATTGAATTGTTAACAGTGTTTGAGTAAACCTGAATAAATCTCAAAGCCTTATAATCAATTAGCTTATGTGTCAAATTGAGAACTATAATAGTTGAGAGCTTTAGCTGATATAATGCTTCTTATATTAGTCACGGTGTCTAAAGATCGTCTTAATTTCCACTTCCAATTCACCAAACAGCACTTCCACTCCATCACCTCCAAGCGATAATAACTGCATCTCATTATCCTGTATTAGCATAGAAATTCATTGCTTAATCAAAATTGATTACTGTTAGGCTTCTAGTAGGTTTTTTTTTTTTTATAGTTAAAATGGTGGTATCGTGATCTTCCAGGAAGTTCGTTCTGTTAGTGCATGAGGCAAATGCCATGCCACCCACTCATATACTCACTCACTCATTCACCGACTGACTGACTCACATACGTAATTTCAAAAATATAGGCCCTCATTACAACCCTGGCGGTCGGTGATAAAGCTGCGGTAACACCGCCAAGAGGCCGGTGGTAAACAAAATGGAATCATGACCACGGCGGAAACCGCCAACACAGACATCCACTCTGCCACGGCGGAAGCAACAAACACTGCTGCGTAACCGCCAACAGCCAGGTGGAAGACAATGTACCACCCACTGCATTACAACCTGCCCATCTGCCAGCTTTTCCGGGGCGGTACCAATGTCATCAAAATCACGGCGGAAACAGAACACAGAAGGGAAACCACTCACCTCTCGGCACTCAAGGAAGCACCAGGACGCCATGGAACCCAAGCTGCAGGTGTTACCCATGCTGGTGTATCTTCTTGTGTACCAGGAACATGAACGCCGGGGACGACCACAACGGTAAGTACTGCACCTACCACACAAGGGAGGGGGAGGCAAAAGAGAGTGACACACACACGCAACACCCCTACCCCCACCCCCACCCCGACACCATACACACAAACACATGCAACAACATTACATATACACCGCGTAAACCTCTGGAATAACGCAAGGACAAAAGGAATGGAGTAAAATGAGTGTAATATTAGCAGTACGTAGAAATATGTCCAAAGATAAAACAGAATGTAAAATATATACAATATATACAAAAGGAGGGACAATGTCCACTCAAAAATTGTGTTTGGCCCACATAGTCCAAGGCCACACTTGACTCCTGCCTCAACACGGAGAGAACACTGCAGGGGCATCAGGTCCTCCCACCGTTTGCAGCAGTGGGTGCTCCACCTGTCAAAGACCCCCGGGGTCCGAACCTCTTTGGCAATGGCACCCCAGATACCCTTTTTCTGATGGGCGCTAACCTGCAGGAAAATATGCATAAAAAAAGCTATGAGTCATACTGTCTGGCCTGTTACACTCATGGCCCACCATATACCTCCCATCCCCTTATGCACAGACATTGACCACCAGACATGCAGCACTCTGCCCAGGACCCCTCAGCCACCCCCCTACACTAGGCTCACAAACATAGCAATTCCTACATTCATGGCCCATGCATCATGCTCACAGTGTACTCACCTGTTTGTCTGGAGGACCATAGAGTAAAGTGTACTGGGGTAGAACCCCATCCACCAGTCTCTCCAACTCAGCTGCCATTTCAGGGGGACACAGGCCATGGCACCTAACTGTGTCACATCAGACATTGGCAAATCAACTGACTCTCAAATTCACATTCTGTTTCTGTAAAGGAAGAAATGCATATATATTTTAAAATATGTGTGAATATGACCTTCTGCTCACTGTTTTTCACCCTAGAGTTCAACCGCTGAGGATGAATAGGAGATGGAGACATCCCCCGTGTACAGACCCCAGGTGGACCTGGCGACAATGGAGGACAGGCACATTATCCTGACCTGCAGACTTGATAGGTCAACAATCCAAGAGCTGTGAGCCCAATTGGGGACAGACCAGAATTCAGCTATCCGCAACCCCACGGGTATCCCCTCTCTAGTACAGGTCCTGTCAGTGCTCCATTTTCTGGCAAGTGGTTCCTTCAAAGCGAAATTGGCCATGGCATTAGGGATGTCTCAGCCAATGTTCTCAGACGTGCTGACCAGAGTGTTGTCTGCCCTGCTGAAACACATGCGCAGCTCCATCGTATTCCCCAGGTGGAGGATTTAGCCACAGTGAAGGCTGACTTTTATGCCCTGGGACATACCCCAACATCATTGTTGCCATTGATGGTACACATATTGCATTTGTTCCCCCCCCCCAGAGAAATGAACAAGTGTTCAAGAATAGAAAAAGCTTTCACTCTCTGAATGTGCAGATGGTGTGTTTGGCGGACCAGTACATCTCACATGTGAATGCCAAGTATCCTGGCTCTGTGTATGATGCCTTTATCTTGAGGAATAGCAGCATTCCATATGTGATGTCTCAACTCCAGAGGCACCAGGTGTGGCTAATAGGTGAGGCCATGGTCCCCACCCAGTTGATGTAGGTATATGGGTGTGGCCCTAAGGGTGAGTGTGTGGCTATCTATTATCCCTAGATATTTACAGATGACTCTGGTTACCCCAACCTCTCATGGCTTCTGACCCCAGTGAATGCCAGGACAAGGGCACAGGAACGTTACAATGAGGCAAATGGGCGAACAAGGAGGATCATTGAGAGAACCTTTGGCCTCCTGAAGGCCAGATTCCGGTGCCTCCATCTGACAGGTGGATCCCTGTACTACTCACCCAAGAAGGTGTGCCAGATCATTGTTGCACAACCTGGCCTTGAGACGCCAGGTGCCTTTTCTGCAGGAGGATGAGCCTGGAGATGGAGCCTGTGGAGCCTGTGGACAGTGACGAATAGGAGGCAGAGGAAGAAGATGTGGACAACAGAAGTACACTCATTCAACAGTGCTTCCAGTGACACACAGGTAAGACACTGTAACTTCACCTTCCATTGCAGTATTGTGTTTGACATTGAACATGGCAGCCTGATTTCCCTATGTCTATGGCCACTTACTGTACCCTTTGACATCTCTATTTTCAGATCTATGTGCCCCACTCTGGCTCCTGGTGTGTTTGCTGCTACCCACTACAGGTCAAACCAATGTAAATATTACAGTACATTTGAATTGCACTGTTTTTTGGAATAATACATATTTCAAATAATTGACAGACTCTATACTTGTAATAGTTCCAAGGGTGTTTATTTCAGTGTTGGAAAGTAAATGGTGATGTGCAATGGGTCGGATTGATGATGGAGGAAAGTCCAGGATAGGGTTCAGTCTATTTGTATCACAGGTGTATTGTCCAAGGGGCCATAGGAAGTGGAACAATGGCAGTTCAAGATGGACAGGGTGACAGAGTGGGACACAAGGGTGACAATCAGGAGAGTCTTATTTCCTAGCGGGTGTCTTGACAATGTTCTCTGGCTTCTGCCTGTATCGCAGGGACCGTTTGCGGGGTGGTTCTCCTTCTGCAGGAGGTGGGGTGTTGGTGGCCTGTTGGTCCTGTGGCGGGGCCTCCTGTCCACTAGCGCCGGTGGAGGTGGAGGGCTGTTCATCAGTGTGGCTAGTGTCAGGGGCCGTTGGTGTGCCACTGCCTCACTCATGGTGTTGGCTATGTCTGCCAACACCCCCGCAATCGTGACCAGGGTGTTGTGGATGTCTTTCAGGTCCTCCCTGATCCACAGTTACTGTCCCTCCTGCAGCAGCTGGGTCTCCTGCAACCTGTGCAGTATCTGGCCCATGGTCTCCTGGGAATGGTGGTATTCTCCCATGATCCCTGCAAATGCCTCGTGAAGAGTGGGTTCCCTTAGACTGTCCTCCCCCTGTCGCACAGCAGTCCTTCCAGCTTCCCTGTTGTTCTGTGCCTCTGTCCCCTGAACCGTGTGCCCACTGCCACTGACCCCCAGGTCCCTGATCGTCCTGTGTTTGTGGGGTTTCCTGGGGTTCCTGTAGTGGTGGACACACTGCTGATTGACGTGTCCTAGGGACAGAGGTATGGGCCCGCTGGGTGGGTGCTGTGGTGGTGTTTCCTTTGGGGGGAGGCTCTGTGCTGGGTTGGGACTGTGCCTGGGTAATCGACTGTCCAGAAGTCCCTGATGGGCCAGGTTGGTCATCGTGATCAAGGTGTGCAGAGCTGCTGTCATCACTGTGGGCCTCTTCTGGGGGGACTGGATGTTGCTGGCACCTCCTCACCGGTGATGTGGAGTGGGGGTCCTGTGGGGATGTAACTGCAGTGTAATTGTATCTGCGTGTGCCATCTTGTGCATGGATATGTTTCCCTCTTTGGTTGTTATTGGCAAGGCAGCTTTGGCTTGTGTGAGTTGTGCTTGGTTTGGCTAAATGATTGTCACTAGTGTGCATGCTGTGGTGATGGGTGTCCATGCAGGTCTGTTTTGGGTGTCCATGCATTGGTGTTGCATGCAGGGCTTGGTATTGGGCTGGGTGGGTTGTGATGGTGGGGTATATGTGAGATGATGGAGTGATGGCATGAGGGTAGGTGTAGGAGTTTGTGATGGCATGCAGGTTGGGGGGAGTAGTAAAGATTTGACTTACCAGAGTCCAGTCCTCCTGCTACTCCTGTGAGGCCCTCAGGATGCACGATCGCTAAGGCTTGCTCCTCCCATGTTGTTAGTTGTGGGGGAGGAGGTGGGGGTCCACTGCCAGTCCTCTGTACAGCTACCTGCTGTCTTGCAACCACAGAATGCACCTTCCCTCGTAGGTCGTTCCACCTCTTCCTGATGTCATCCCTTGTTCTTGGGTGCAGTCCCACGGCATTGACCCTGTCCACGACTCTCTGCCATAGCTCCATCTTCCTAGCAATGGACATCTGCTGCACCTGTGATCCGAATAGCTGTGGCTCTACCCAGATGTTTTTCTCCACCATGACCCTCTGCTCCTCCTCTGAGAACCTGGGGTGTCTTTGTGGTGCCATGGGTGTAGTGTGAGTTGTATGTGTGAGGGTGTGTGGGGTGATGTGCTGTGAGGTGCATGGATGGTATTATGTGGCTCAGATTCAGTGGGTGCTCCTAGCTTGTCTCTCTTTGAGTTGGCAATATTTGTTCCCATTGTAAGGGGTTGTGGGAATTGTGGGTGCGTGTTTTATATTGGATTGGGTGTGTGGGAGTGGTGTGTGTATTTGTGTGTCAGGTGTGTGTAGTTTGAATTGTCCAATGTGGTATAGTTTTGTCAGTGTGTGTGTATTTTGAGCACGGTGGTCTGTACTGCCAATGGTTTACCACAGTTGAATGACCACAGCGGTGATTACTGAGTCATGATGCTGTGGGAATATTTCTGTTGGCATAACGGTCTGGGTTTTGGTACTGGCAGTTTATCATTGACCTTTGGGCTGGCGGACTTGTGTGGGTGTCTGTATAGTGGCGGATTTCTCTGTGTGGGTCATAATACCCGTAGCGGTATACCACCACGGTCACGGTATGTTGGCGGCCGTCAGCACGGCGATAAGCTGCATTTACCACCAATGTTGTAATGAGGGCCATATTGATTGATACAGATAATATACCCCGTACACTTAAGCTAATGAACGTCAATGGGTCTTAATAGACTAAGATGCCATGATCCAGTTCAAAATTCTGTTTTCATTATTGATTAAACACCATCCTTAATCATCTTTCTTTAACTTCTTTAGAAGTTAAGTTTAACATTAAAGCAATCAGAATGAAAAGGTCCATCAAAATGACACCTGGTACATAATACAACATAGCTATGAATATAATTACGGCTTACATTGTATTTATCGAAAATTTACATTTATATTACATTTGAGTGACAGATAAACACGAGCATAGACCGCCTTTCAACAGAGCATTTCCATTTTTCTTAGCATAGCTGTAAAAATGGAGCCAACATCTTCTCATGTTTAGACATTTCCTCCTCAACTATTGCTATCAATTTCTTCATTCCGTATATTTTCAATAGCTCTGACCATCATAGAGCTATTAGCAGGAGAATCTGTTAGTTCCATATGTGAGGTATAACTAGAATGGCCACCAAATGCTTATGTGATATTAAATTCCCACCAATGTTTTGAGAGGCTACATACTCTCTTCCCTTGTGTCGTCTAAAAGAAATATCACCATATCCAATTCCAATTCAATATTTGTTATTCCTTTAGTGTGAATTGCAATGTCTTTCCAAAATTACATTATCATTGGGTAGGACCTAACATCCTGCCCACCACACCACAGACCCTCCAGCACACACCAGGACAGCCAAAAATGGCCTACAGCATATCAGTGGCATAACAGTGAGAGAGCCTGGGGCCTTTACACAAATTCTGGGGTCCGATTAATCTTTTCTTCTTAGTTCCGAGGGGGGAAGACTAACAGTTATCAAATTAATTAAACAATTTCTGCATAACCTAAATGTCACATAATAACATTCATAGTCATTTCATAGGTTTGAAAGTTTTTATTACAGACTCAGAATCAACATTTGTAAACGAGTCTCAGAACCACAGTGCTAATATACAGAATCACCAAAGAGGAATTAAAGTGTCATACAATGTTAAACCTGGTTAGCATATACAAAACTAAAACTTCTATTGCAATAATGGAAAGATCAGAAAAACCACATGATTCTTGGTCACTGAAAACAAGTTCTACTGCTTACCATTTAACCTAAAACCTGACTATCCTACTATAAAGGGAACAATTGAGAAAGGTTTGCAAACAGAAATTCAGTAGAATATTCTGTTAAGAGAGTTGTGATGGCATAAAGCCACATTTGGGTCTATTCAGATATAAAGATAGGAAGGATCTGAATCTTTCACTAGCAAAAACTTCCTTAAATCGTGGTTTCCCAGTTGACATCACAGTCAAGCTTCTTAATTGAAACCCTAGTTAAAATTAATTGGAAGTTACAATTTCCAAACCCTCAAGCATCCTATCTTGATCCTCTTCGATCTTAGCAAACTCAAAAGAGTTATGGCTGCAAAACTTCCAGAGCACTCCTATCCTTGTCCTTGCATAGTTTGTCTCAGACTTTCTTCTCTTTCATGCACAATGAGCTTCTTGATAGCTATGTCTCTGCTTCTAACACCTGTATCTCAAAAGAACCATTTAAGAAAAACAACTACACAGTGAATGTTAACTGAAAAAAGGAAAGTATATGTGTATGCCTTCACTCCAACCAGGTTAATAAAACACAAATATGCTTTCAAGTGAAATAAATTGTAAATTGACGTCAAAATATACAAGATGAGTATGCAAAATTATACTTTTAAAACGTTATTCTTGGATAGATATTCATAAAACATTGATTATACATCATACACAAAGATGCACTCCACTCATATGCTTTGCAGTGCAGAAATTATATGAATCATATAAAATGGTATACACAGTTTGACCACCGAATTGTGACCACCTCAAAATGATTACCCTTTCACATCCTTTCCCAGAGACGTGGTTCCACAGGCAAGCTATGCTCTTTCACAGTATGTTGTAAGTATCTTATAATCCTTTCTTCATTATTGAGAGGAGATGTATGACTTAGTCCCCTCATCCATTTCCTTTTACAAATTCCCCTGAATATTTCCTGATTAATGTACTTCTCCCAATCATCCACTAAATATGCTCTGTAAATAGCACATACATATATACATGCAAACATAAGTACATAAATAAACTTGTTTAAACACAGCGGCCTTCTTAACAACACACATAAACTGAATATATCTTTAATTATCTGATTTTTGGGAACTTTGGGAAAATAAAGTTAAAATGTTTGTTTTATTGCTGGCTTCTCCTTCCTCAAAATGTTATTTGCCCACCTAATTTTATTTATTCATTTATTTTGCACTCTGCCAAGTGGTATCAGTGTGCATAATATTACAACAAAAGAGTGGAGACAGAGTGTCTCGTTATATTAACATTATCATGTTATACAAGGCAGTGGTAATGAAATGTCTCAGGTTGCATTCAAATAGTAGAGACCAGTTTCTTTAGTGTCATAATATACATATAGATAGCCTTAGAGATGGGCATCTGTTTTCACTTTGAAGTGACAAAGAATTAAGGTTTAGGTAGTAGGCATTTATACCCACCTGAGAAGTTAGCAAAGAGTTTGGTGAAGAGAGCAAGATTAAGGAGGAGAGTGGTATGTGCAAAGAGGGAGTTTGGAAGCTTCATATGGCTGTATTTTAGCAGGGTTCTGCAAGAAGGAAAGCAAGAGGCAAGAAATAAGGAGGAGACCATACAAACATAATTTAACTGAGCAACAGAAAGGAAAGAGAAAGCAGTGACATGGAAAATAGATGTAGAGGAGCAAGATTGAGGTAATAAAGCTTTGGGTAGTCAAATGAAGGTGACGACTGGTAAGAGGAAGACAAGGCAGAACAGTGGAGTGGGGACTTCTGACAGGGAGGACAGTGGAAGAGAGTTGAGACACATTTGATGCAGATGGATGGGTTGTGTTTAGGGGTGCTTGGAAACAGAGAATCCAATAGATTTGAGGTGGAGGAAGGGCAGAGGAGGAGAAAAATGGAAGAAACCAGTGAGCCTAGACCCCTATAAGCTCATATTTCAGGTACTGTTCCAAAATAAATGTTTTCAGTTCTTCTGCTGAATGTCTGTGGGCATTACTTGTAATTCATTTTAGCTGGGAGTGATTTCAGCTGAAATAGGATGCTCTACTGATTGAACTGATTGGATGTGTTAAACTACTACAGCCAAGATGAAGACTGTCTTTGTTTTCAAGTGATTTCCTCCAGAGATTGTTATGGTGGCACGTAGGAAATTTGGCTGGGTGTAGTGAATGGATCTGAAAGTGATTCTGTCATTTAGTAGAAGACAAGGTAAATATCACCATCTATCATCCATCCATCCTTGTATAACACATTCCACAAAGAGGATTATGTACCATCCAAAATATGGGAACAGTGTGTAGTGTTTCAGGAGGAATATCTGGGCTGCAAACTATATGCAAGAGTTGGAATTAGTATGAGGTAATCATTACTGACCTGGTTCTATTAGTCCAAACAATAGCATGTATGACAAAACTATCTAATTAGTACATTTACAGTTTCTGCCTCAAAGCATAAGAAATATTCTAAGACCATTATAGAGAACTCCTATTCCACCCTCAGTATCCCGCATGTTGGACCACTCCGGTGCTGAGTGCTATTGGGCTACCTGAATGTATCCTCGCACAGTGGGAAAACCTAGTGAACGTCATAACACAATATAAAAAGTTGTTTTGGAAACATTTTTTTTAAATGTCTGTGGAGGAAATGTGTGGGGCTACATTTGAATCATTTAAAGTATTATAGGAAGAAAGTCAATTTTTAAACATGCAATGCTTACAAAACCTGTGACCTCAAGGCCCTATCTATATTGATCTTTGAACTGATAATCTAGCAAGGGGGGAATAGTTACGGTATATAATCAACACGTCATGCTCAGGATATTTAATTATTTAATCATGCTATCGGCCCACCTTGCAACATTATTCTTCAACACTGATTCCAGGCTCTCTGAAAAGCTGCACCTACATTCTGACTGACATACTAAAATGTATTTTGAAGCTCAGGACCTTGAAAACGTCATGAACTCCAACATGAACGGCCAGAAGTGAGCACTCAAGGCTGGGTAGAACGCACACATTGGCATCTGCAAATAGAACTAGCTTTCAATGATGGCGCCCCGCTCTAATGCTTATGATGTGAAGATTAGAATTTATTTGGAATATTATGGGTTCTAACATGGGCATAAAGACCATGGGGGCAGAAAACATCCCTGCCTTGCTACCCTGAACAAAGAGATAGAGTCAGTAAGTTGGCCATTCATTTTAATCGTAGTAGATGAGGGCAAAACAAATCAAACTATAGCTCCTGATTGCAGGGTCCACACTGGTTCTATTTAGAAAACAAATGCTTGAAATATTGCCTTGCGACCTTGTGGAATGATTTTCAGTATTTATGGCAGTGTTTATGCCCTTGTATGAACACTAAACAAATATTATCCAAGACATGCTTTTCATTATAAAACCTCCTGACAAATTAGCCGAGGCCAAACATCAGCCAGCCTAGTGATATTTTAACATCATAATGTAACAATGCCATAGACTTCTATGAGCCACAAATTGTAGGATCTTTCCCAGACTTCAGTGCAGCGTTACAATGAGCTCTAATATGAACATGATCACCTCCCTGGATAGGAGGAAATGATTGAAAACATTTGACATTTGACAAATGTTCAACTAGGTGTTCCCATTATGCTTTATAAAATAAGGGTGGGAAGCTATTTGGATCTCATGCATTTTTGTTAATTTAACATTTTATGGCCTCCTTAAATTCTGCTATTGAGACTGTCCTATCCATAGATTTACTCTGGATCGATAGGAGGGAAAGGAAATTCAGCTGTGTACTGAAGGATGTCTGTTTTGGAACACACCTGCCAATTTGAAAGTATATTTTCAAGCTGATTTCTAGTCGCCCACATCCAAAACACTGCCTCTCGCATTTCTAGTTTTGCATAAAAATTAACCCAAACCATCCACTCAGGTAAAAATAAAATCTACATGAACTGCAGCTCATGTTCGAAAAACTGCAGCTTGCATTCAGATTTGAAGTTTCGTGCTCAAAAATTCCCTGAACAGTCCACTCAAGTAAACAAATCTACCTGAAATGCTGCTCGCATTGAAAAATTACATCACAAGTTTAGATGTCTTCCAGCAATTACGCTATGTGGAATGGTTTGATTTCAGTAATTTTGCATAAATTATGCTACGTGGAAATACCCAAATTATGCCACTTATGCTGCCATAGTTAAAATATCACCCAGGCCTTCTAGCTATACAGAGTAGTATAATGAGTGTAAAAAAGCCAAATATTTGAATTAGTCTTAACATATGAGACATTAGCTAAATTAGCTAAATTTATCATGCTTGCAACTTTATTTAATACTTATCTAATAGGCCAAGAGAAGATCTGCTTTTTCTCCCTTCTCATTGAATAAATGGCTTGTATACACTATTTTATGTGCAGATTCTCTTACTATCTTACTAGCACATACTATAAGTTTTAGTTCTTCTCTAATTTCCCACATTTCACTGTATGTCTTTCTGCAGGGTAAATTGAAGGCCTAGTGTTTGGACTCTGCTTCCTTCAGGCCCATCAGCCATTTTGACTGTGAATCAAAATGCTTTGATGACGAATAGGCTACAATGTCTACGTTCTGTCTCACTACTTGCTGGGTCCTGAATTACCAACTTAGGAGGGCAATGTACTGTATGTACTCCTACAAACATAGGCATTCAGGGGCATATTTAGGAATTTGTCACACAGTTCAGTGCAGCAAGTCATCTTGCTGCGCTGCTATGCATGAGAGGTAAAGGGCAGGAATGTGCTGTATTTACAAGAATACGATGCATGCCTGCCTTTTGCCCTGCAATGGTACCATTTTGGCTGACTGGCACCAATGTAGGCATCCTTGCACGGTGGTGCAAGGGTGCCTCTGTTGCATGGAGGATTGTTTTTGTGCATGAAGGACCACCTTCCTGCACAAAAAACAATCCCCTGAGGCTTTTTTCTCTTACCAGGTGTGCTACAGAATGTAGCACACACAGAAAGATGATAAAACGAGGAGAAATATAAATATTTCGCCTTGTTACACCTCTCCTGGGTTGGTGTATCTTTTTGGCACATTCCCAGGTTTAATAGTTATGGAAATCTTGGAATGAGTCAAAAAAACATGGGATCGGGATGGGAACTGCCACGCAATGCCCATGGAACACCTCCCTAGCACAAGGTAAGTCAATGCAGTGATTTACCCTGCATTGATTTAGCCCAGATTTAAAGAGCATCCCAAAGCCACACAAAGTGGCTTTTCGTGGCTTCATAAATCTCTTTTAAGGTTTAGATTGCACATGTACCACATTGTGTGGTGCAAATGCAACGCTAACCGGTTCATAAATATGGCCCTCAGTGTACACAGTTTTAGTGAGAAATCATATGCATTCACAACAACTATAGGTTATTGTTGAAATGTGACTAAAAGTCATTACTGCAGGCACCTCTAGCACAAAAATGCAAAGAATTTATCAATAAACTGTTCTGTCTCCAACAGGCTGGAAGCGCAGGGACAGTGGCAGTGGCAGATACTGCGCAACATGTCAGTCAAATGCTTTAAAAGTTTCTGGTGCTGCCTTGGTGGGGGGGGGGCTCAAGGAAAAGATCCACAGGCGGGACATGCCACAGCCAAAGTCCAGTTGCCCTGGCAAACTGAGTCCTTCTTCAAACAAGGGGGGGTCAGATTACTCTCTATACTCCTTTTTTAAGGTACAGCCAAGAGGCAAGAGTCCAGCCCCACTTGGATAGCTAATTCATTCTACAAATAGTTTGAGACTTATCATTTTTGTTGATATTCTGTTTGCTAATATTTTTTACTCAATATTTTCGTAAATTACATTCAAGTATGTGAATTTTTTATTTTTCTACACAACATTTTTGACATGATGTTCTGGCATTGTTAAGTTGCTGTTCTTGCTATTCTGTCATGCAACCCATGGTCAGTTGAAATAATATTCCACCACACAATATCTATACTATCATAGCACCATACTCACCTCTAGCTCCTACATCATTATAATGCTATGGGGCATATTTAAGAGCCGCTAGTGTCATTCTAACACCACATTAGCGTCATTTTTTATGCAAATGTGGCAATAGAGGGCTAAAAACGCAGCGCAATGTTTACAAAGTGTAACCCTTTGCACTACATTATGCCTACGCCAGGTATAATGTATGCAAAGGGGGCATTATGGTAAGCGGGTTATTGGCCATATGCTAGCATCTTGCAGCAGTACTGCTACATGATCAGGAACAGGAATTGCCTAAAATTATTTTGGAAATGTATGCGTCCGGATACCTTATGATCATGTCCATCAAAACCACAACTTAAGACTAAGGCTGAGGTAGAGAAAATGCAGAGAGATAAAGCATAACATAACTTTAAAAACGAACATAAAAATGAAACAGAAGGCAAATCCGAAAACCCAGTCTGGATCTTCACAACAGAAATAATTCAGCAGGGCACCTGGTTGTGATTTGAGGGTCTAAGATGAAATTAACAAACCCAACCTGTATTTGTATACCTCTAGCCATTCTTCATCTTCATCACAGGACAACGCGGCCAGCTAAAAAATGGCAGTCTTTCGATACCCATTGTACAGGGAACAAGCAATCATGTGTGTAGTATGTATGATTGAGAACATTATACATGCAAGAATAATTTCATAATAATATTGATAGTGCTTTCACTCAGAAAATATGCTCCACTTACTGAACATTCTGCTGTTAGCTATGGGACCCCAGAACACTGGGTGATTCCCCACAAAGACAGCACAGGGACAGAATAATCAATCAGCAGTATAAAAGCTGCCACATATCCTGATAAAATAGAAAATCCAGAGCACGGTGCTATGGAGAATGGACAGTAAATAAACAGTTACTTTAAACATTCCAATACACATACTAATGGCAACTCAAAAGTGAAGGTGTCCATTGGGATTCAAATATCAATTAAATATAGCACTGTGGCTGATTTAAATGGCACTGTAGTAATAGCATATTTCCAAGTCCGGGGATTTGTATCAAAGGTCAATGACGTGATGGGTGTTAGAGATGCTGCTGTCCACTCCCTCTCGTCTCTGGGAATTAGAAATATTAGATACAGAGAGATGAAGAGGAACAATGGATAATTTGGATAGGTGTAGTACTCTAGCTCTGATATGGACAAGATGCACCTGTTTGTATAAATACATGGTTAACCATGCTCACATCACAAGTGTAGTGTAATAGTACCTGAACTGTAAATACATCGTTTTTTATGTTTCATGGAGATAAGTGGGACTATATTTTGATACCTTATGCCATATAAACTCCAACTATACAATAATACATTGCAGCGTCTCTTCACAGCTGTACCCAGAGTACCCAAGCCATAATACTCACTATATCATGTGTTCAAACCTCCATACTTTCTTCTGAAAGTAGCCACTATTGCGCTGACCGCATCATCATCTAGCCCTATCCCCTATTTAACTTTGACAGTACACCCTGTTCTATCCCCAGCCCGCACAAGCTATCCCAACCCAAATAACTGAAGTGAGAGCCACCACCCATATTGTGCTCAGCAATATTTTAATATTTTAATTTACGAATATTAATCAGTAAAATCTACAGTCAATGATTAAACTTCTGAATAAAGTTGGTGCAACCATTCATCAATCTATTCATGAAACTCAAAATCAAAATGTTGGACACAATTAACATTTCCCAACGAAAAGGCATTGTAGAGCACTTCACAACCAAATGTTCACCACCTCTAAAAATTCAACTAAAAATGAATACTTAGTCTTCACCTCCCTCCCCCATACCCTCTATTTCAACCAGACGTTTAGTCTTCTAACAATCGCAGCTCACACTTCCTCCCATTGTCAAATCTATAGTTATTAATTATTATTTTTCCCTCAATCTTACAGGCTACATAGAAAAAATATACATGCTCAAATCTTGTATCTCGATCTGTGAGTTCTATTCTGTATTCCAACCCATGATCATCTACAGACCTGACTGGCATCCCTGATACCGTTGATGTAACTTGAAGCTAGCCTTCATTGCTCTGCCTGTCTAACAATAGGTTTTAAGGAATCGGACTATTTTTAAGTCACTTTTTAAATTATTGGTACATTTTATGATTAAAATAAACTAAATGGATTTTAGTCTCCTAGGTGCACTTCATAATATGTGGTCTGTACATCAACTAGACCCTGAGAGGTATATAGAAAGATAGGACTAAAAACCAAACATGAATTAACATAAAAACACAGACCATTAGAATTCAGCATGATGAAATGGGCACTTTGATCAGACATTCTTCTCTGACAGGCCAGGAGAGAATATTTTCCTCAGATGCTCTTCTGATAACATCAATATTAGGGTGTTTCCTGGTTCGGAGGTACTATGGCGCAGCTATGATTTGCGGGCATCCACAGCTCAGGGTCTAGTAAGCCTAGTGTGAAATCAAGTGCAAGAATGCTAACTGCATGTTCCTCTTGAGGGCATGATGTGAGGCCAGCTGCTGTTGATATGCATTGCCTTGGTTCCTGTATGTCTTATAAATACTACAAAATGTCTTGAACTTCATCCTGGACTCCACTTGGCTCCATGCTTGTTCAACTTGTTCATACCTTCGCGAATTCAGACTCATCCTAACATCCTGATTTTGAAGCCATTGAAGCATGTCTGTAAGATTCCTTAGGTGGTTTGTATGAGTAACTACAGTAGCCTCGAAGACAAGACATCTTGTCAGTCCAAAACAATTGTGGGCATATTTAAGAAAAGTAGCTCTGCACCAAGTGCAGCGCCACTTTCCTTGCGTCCCTTAGCGCCCCCTAACTCCTCCATGTGTACATTGTATTTAACTTACGGCGCACCATGGCGATAGTTAGGGAACTAGTTTCAACATTTCGGAAGCTAGTTTGACGCTTTGCCGGATTAGCATACTAAATGTTGATGCTAATCCTGCAAAGCACCCTAGAAGCCGATCAAAAACAATGGGAGCCTCATTTTAACACCTGCTCTGTGCAGGTGTTAAAAATGCTGAAACAAATGGCACAAAGAATTCTTTTAGATTAGATTAGAACGCCCCCCTTCCATCATTATGTCTGGCACAGGCATAATGTGTCGCAAGGGGTTACAAAGTGGCACTATGCATGCATTGCACCACTTTTGTAAATGTGGCATGTGGAAAAAGCCACTTTAGCACCACTTTAGCATAAGAAAATGACAATATGGCGGTGCTAAATTGGCGCTAGGGGCTCTTAAATAAGCTCCTTAGTGTGGTCTGCAGGACAGGCAGAATGTTGGAGAGCATTGAGAGTTTTGTCTTGACATCTTTGATAATAAAAGTATTGATTTGAGGTGCAAATGAGAAACTTCAATTTAAGATGCTTCCAAAATGTATACCTTCCTGAAATGACACAAGTTCTAGAGCAAATGGTCATTTGAAAGGGAGGGAGTGAGCATGTGGCACTTCTAGCTTTAGCATTTCAGTTTTAAGCAACTTAGACTCAGCGGTCTTTAGCACTTCTAATGTTACATGTGACTCAAGCAATCTGTGATACTAGATTGAATCGCAAAATACTTTTCTAGACAAAATATGTTTCCAGCATCTAGAAGAAGTCTTTATATTGATCTTTTAAAAACCTAAATAGGCTTCCTGAAAGTACAATGAACAAAGAGTCAAAAATAGAGAAACTACATGAGACACTGGAAGAAGCATAAACTGTCAAGAATCACTTCCTCTTAAAAGAATGGCCGCTGGCTACTGACCAAATGATGAGAAAAAAAGGGTGCATCAGTACCTGTTTTCAACCACATGGGCATATTACGTTGATCTTCTTATCAGCTGTGAAGACGCCAAGCACTTTTGAGTCCAAATTAACACTGAAAATTATAAGCAGTTGAAATTGTTTGGGCAAAACAGCTTCTGTGAAAAAGTTAATAAAATCTTGCAGAAGAGAAACGTATATGTCAAGGTAACAAATATAGGCCCAATGAAAAGATTAAGGGAGTCATTTAGAGTTTAACTGAACTGTGCATCCGTCATGAATCAGGGGATGCACTTTGCTGTCATACTCATTGTTAGAAATGGGATCTCTGGTTGGCAGGCAGTTTGCTCTCTGTCCAAGCAGGGACCCTCACTCTAATCGGGGTAAGGGAGTTACACTCCTAAGACAACCCCTGTTATCACCCTTGGTAGCTTAGAACAAGCAGTCAGGCTTATCTCAAAGGCAATGTGTAAAGTATTTGTACCAACACACACAGTATCACAGTGAAAACACCACAAAAGTGTTGCAACACCACTTTAGAAAAATAGCCAATGTTTATCTAAATCAAACAAGATGAAAACAACAACAATCCAACATATGCAAGCAAAGTTATGGCTTTTTAAATTAAAAAGCGTCTCAATTCATAGAAATCATTGAAATTCATAGAAATCAATGGATGCATTGTTTTTACACAAAGTACCTGGCTTGCGTAAAGAATAAAGCTGAATGGGTGAGCGTGCATCAGAAAAATCAACAATGCTTCAATTACGTATCAGAAGTGAGGCCATGCATCATTTCTTTTCCGGTCAGGTAGGCGATGCGTTGTTTTTCTCTCAAGCAGAAGAGTGACGCATCGATTTCCAGACGAGCAACCTCGGTCCGTGCACGATCACTGTGGTTTTGACACTCAGTGATGATGCGTGCAAATTTCTGGCACACAGTGAAGAGACATGCTGCTGGGGTGCTGCATTGTTTTTCCAGCCACTGTCCAGGTGGTGCGTCGCTTTTTCAGCCACGAAGCAGGTGCTACATTGATTTTTCTCCAGCACGGCTCCTGTCGGTGGATTTCAGTCTTGGTTCCACCAGCTTCTCATTTCAGGTGCTCAGGGACTATACTGGGCACCACTTGGCAGGGTAGGAGTCTCAGTAAGTCTTTGATGGCCCTGAGAATTCAGAACAGGAGGCAAGCTGAGGCCAAGCCATTGGAGACACTTCACAAGCAGCTGACACAGTAAAGTTCAGTCTTTGTCCTCTCAAAGGCAGAAACAGCAACTTCAGGCCAACCCAGCAAGGCACACTTACAGGCAAAGGAGCAGTATTCCCCCTCCAGCTCTTCAGATCTTCTCCTTGGCAGAGGTTCCCTCTTGATCCAGAAGTAATCTAAAAGTCTGGGGTTTTGGCTCCACTACTTATACTCCTTTCTGCCTTTCAAGTAGGCAAACTTCAAAGGGAAAGAATCTGTTGGTCACAAGATCCTGCCTTGCCCAGGCCTGGTCCCAGACTCGCACCAGGGGGTTAGAGACTGCGTTGTGTGAGGACAGGCAGCGCCCTTTGAGGTGTAAGTGTCAGCTCCTCCCTCACCACTCTAGTTTAGAAGACTCATCAGGATATACAGGCTACACCCCAACCCCCTTTGTGTCACTGCCTAGAAGGAATTCACAAAGAGCCCAACTGTTAGTCTGACCCAGACGTGGATTCCACAAGCAGGCAGAGGCACAGAATTGTTAAGCAAGAAAATGCCCACTTTCTACAAGTGCCATTTTCAAACTGACAATCTAAACACCAACTTTACCAAAAGGTGTATTTTTAAATTGTGATTTCAGAAACCCCGATTTCCATATCTCTAACTGCTCCTAATAGGAAACATCACTTAAAATATATTTAAAGGCAGTGCTTATGGTAAACTATGAGAGAGATAGGCCTTGCAACAGGGAAAAATGAATTTGTCAGTGGTTCACTGTCAGGACATGTAAAATACATCAGTACCTGCCCTACCTTTAACATACACTGCACCCTGTTCCTGTGCAGTGAACATGAACAGGGCCTACCAATGGGCATACCTCAGGGGTGCCTTTCATGTACAAAAAGGGATAGTCAAATTGGCAATTTAAAAACTGCTGTGGCAGGTCTGACAATATTTACAGGGCTACTCATGTGGGTGGCGCAATCAGTGCTGCAGGCCCACTAGTAGCATTTGATTTACAGGCCCTAGGCACCTCTAGTGCACTTTACTAGGGACTTAATAGTAAATCATATATGACAACCATGGAAAAACCAACCACCAATGCGATGTACACAGACAGCATATGCACTTTAGCCCGGGTTAGCAGTTATAAAGTGCCCAGAGCCCTAATGCCAACAAAAACTGGTCAGAACAAATTGGAGGAGGGAGGCAAAAGGTTTGGGGATGGTGCTGCAAAAAGAGCCAGGTCCAACATTCATGGATTATGCAGCATAGGCTCCATTGAAGGCACAGATATTCCCATAAGGCAAGGTGTGGATCTCTAAATAAAGAGGTTGATAATCCTGTGTGGGGCGGGATGCAACCACCTCTGCTGATCTAGCAGGATAGCGGGATGATCCTCTACATCAGTAAAAAGAGGTGTGAAAAGGCAGCCTAATATTTATACACTTGCATAGACCAATTGCCCAAATCATCAAACAACTATAATTTCCACTGTTAATAGCATGTGCTCAAACTAGGCAAATCATGCTCAAAATAAATGGTCTAAAATTAGATATCAATTTGTTTCTTATATCACCTGAAGTCAACCTTAATATCCTTGTCTTTTAATGTTCTCAGGCTGGATCCATTTGGTCAATTCATGTGGTTCTGGCAGTTTGACAATACACTGGATGAAAACGAATACATTACTTTAGAAAGCTAGGTTTTTGGTAAAAATAGGCTTCTATCTTTTGGAAGTCCTCACAATTGTACTTATTAGGAAGTAAGTTGACTTACTTATTATTCTTGTTAGGCATAGACTTTGCTAAGTGCCTTCAATTCATGCATTCAGCATAAACCCTATGCCATCTGCAGAAACTAGGAAGTTAAGTTGACTTACTATTTAATCTTGTTAGGTATAGACTTTGCTAAGCGCCTTCAGTTCATGTATTCAGCACACACCCTGTGCCATCCTCAGAAACTGCAATATGTATTTGTTCACATCAAAATATTAGACATGTTGAACAAGCTACACTAGTAACACAATCAATAGATTGGACTCTTGAAACACACACTGATAAAGCATTGTAAATCAAGCCTTTAACAGCAAGAAATACACCACAATGTTTAGCATTGGCTGTCACATGCATGCAAAATGCCCTCATAACATTATCCAACTTACAATTAAGATGTGTTAAAAAGAAGCCAGGTAGAACCCTATTTTTCATAAGTCAATGATTAGCATTGGCTGTCACAAGCATGCAAAATGTCCTCATAACATTATCCAACTTACAATCAAGATGTGTTATAAAGAAGCAGAATTCATGGAATCTGAGAACACTGGGCTATCTCTAAAACAATATGAGATGTGTGTGTCATGAAATTACACCTCTTGGGGACATGCTTATGACGAGATTTACAACATGGTAGAGAGAGTGGAGAAAATATATTTAGGCTTACAGTACAGCCTTTCCTCTATAACTAATATCTCACAATAAGATACTTTGTGCTATTTGTTAATGTGAAAAAGGAGTCACCAGAGGTGACTCAAAGGTAATCCATTGATTTTTCCAGCATTGGTAAAAAAAGGGCAATAAACACTCACCCACACAAGGTGACATCTGTGCTACTCCTTCACCAAAGCAGAACTCTGTGATCCTGTGTAGGCTTGCAAGGAGCTTCTTAGATAGATAAATGAACCTATGATGATCACCATAACCCCTATCTTCCCTTCTTCATGAAGCAACCTATATTCTCCGATGATCATTTTCACCTAAGCTCAAGAACTAAAGTTATATATAGGTTCGTCACCATAGTCTTTATTAGCACTTCTGTGGCACAAGCCAAAACACAGGAGGTGTTTTAGGAACCTGTAGGTCTTTGCAATCTGTTGGCATGGTACTGACACTTTTATCTTCTACAGTGGTCATGAGCAATCATCTAGACCAGTGGCTCTTACCCTTTTGAATTCTGTGGACATTGTCTTATTTGGACTGTCTCTGGCATCTAAATAAGACTGCTGGTTTGGGGGAGACTGCACTTTTGTTTGTAGGTGACTGAGTCACTCCTACAGCAAGTCGCAATTGTTGGCCCAACCCTCCAGGATCGCAAGCAGTACCTCACCAACACTCAGAAAGCAAAGGTGATTTCTGGCCATTTTACACATGGACTCTAGATTAGACTTCTCAGGGAAGTCGTGGTGGAATGGAAGTTACCCTTTTCTCTCATTACCAACAAGTCTCATACACACAAAGGCAATGAAGGACATGCAGGAGAGCTTTCAATATATTTATTGGAAAGACTGCAATCTAAAATAAAATGCATGTGCTTCAATGATTAGGATAATGAGCAGTGCTAGAAGCAGGATTGTGAAGATGAGAGTTGTGAATATAAAACACCCCACGATTTTACAATAAATATGAGATATAAAATTCCTAATCATAAAGCCCAATTCTCTACTCTAGTGAGAGCTAGGTATGATAAGCTTAATCTGCCAGTACCGTGTCCATGAGAAGTGCCCTTCAACCCTTGTTACCTTGAAATGAGGTCTCTAGGTCAGACTCTGTGGTGACACACAGGCTCAGTTCTGCAGCAAGGTGACGTGTACAGTAGATAGCATCTGGAATGTACCCCTCTAATGACCCTGTCTGTGTGAGGTGTATTTATTTAGATCATGTAAGATCCCTGATTCAGGTTCCTAAACAACTGATAATGTGGCAGACTTGTGTAGGCAATTGCATAAACGATTCCTAACAAGTGTGCATGATGTTTCTATCACACATAAGTGAAAAAGAAGCATGATGACAATACCTATGTGTATCCCTGATAGTGACGCCTTCTCAAAATGACACTGATAATAAAAATCAAAACATTTATTATAAAATGTAAGCACATGGCGAAAGCTAAAAGAAATAATAAAATAAAACAGAGCAAGCTAAATAGGTAAAAGGTCACTAGGTGACAGTGGCACAGGGCTGCAAGCCAAAGGCTAAGCTGAGTGCCATGCTTCAAGGGAAAACTAAAATGGATTCACCACAACACCACTTAATCATTACTCCAACCAGGGAACCACCACTGAATAATTACTGGAATGTGGGCAGCCATACCGAGGGCCTCATTGCGAGATTGGCTGTCTGACTGCCGGACCGCCATAGTGGTGGTGTTCTGAACGGCGCCAGGCCAATGGTCCGAAGACCGCTGGATTATGAGTTCTACACGGGGCAGGGGAGGCAGGGGGCAGTATAATGGAGCTACTGTAAGCCATGCTTCCCTACATGTCAGCATGATGGGCGGACTGTACCCATGACCCCAAACCCCATATTGTTTAGGGGGCCCACATGGGCACCTGTCTCACTCTCCATGAGGCCATATCCCCTTGGGGCTCCCCATTTGGGCACCTTACCTGCCTGACCACCAAGCTTTCCATGGAGGTGGGATCGCCTTTGAAAGCTCAGTGGTCCTGCAGGATGTAATGGCCATGGCAGTCCCAATGCTGGGATCTCCAACATCGGCCACCGCAGTGGTGACCACCGAGGGCCCCGGTGCACTGACTATTGCAGTGCTGGCGGTCTTTCGGCAGTCTGACTGCCAAGTTTGCGGCAGTCAAACCACCACCCCTACCATGGACCGCCAAACTCGTAATGAGGCCCTGAGTCATTATTGGAAGCCAAGGACCCTAACCTAAGTATTTTCTATGATTTGAACTGCAAACAGTGTACACAAAAATACAGAAACGGGAATTCATAAAAAAAATACACAAATGCTGGAACATTTTATTTAATTCACAAACAAATATATATATATATATATATATATATATATATATATATATAAAAACATTTTGAATGGGAATGTTGGAGCTTTTCTAAATTAAATTGAGGCCACACGTTGTCCATACTATTTTCTGTTTTATACACTTCCAATGCTGCTACAAATCAATCTGAGGATAGTAATTTAACTTTAACTTCAAGTTCCCCCACACTTACAGAACATTTTAAAAGGTTCACATTTGTACATTCTGCTTATTTATATACATTTTATAGACACTTTTTTAATCGATTAATAATATTTAATTTTCGAAGCAGTCCCGGACCCATGCGTGGCTTCATGGACCTGCAGTGGACTGTGGACCACAGGTGAGAACAAGTGATCAAGACTTTGACCCTCTTACTTTGATCCTAGTCTGATCTCTATAGTTTGGTGTGGTGTGCAAAGAGAGAAAAATTAAATATCTCATTCCCACAAATTCCAGATGTTGGACAAACTATCCTCCTTGAACAGCTTGATGACTCATAACAAATCAAAACGTTTAAATAGTCGAAAAACAGGATCAGCTGATTGCACCTTGATGTTTTTTTTTTTTATTTGGCATCATGTGCTCATTCGATTTTTCAATTCCAGTTGAAATGTTCCCGAAATTCATGTATTTTCTACTGAATTAAAGCTATTAGAATACATGCATGGAAATCTTAAATGAGAGTGAGCTCATACATCTACCTCATATGTCACAGCACAGCATGCAATATAATTTTGTTTAATCATTGTCAGCCGGTAAATCACACACTCCAAAAACCCACAGTTCACATGTGTAACGTGTGTTAATTTATTCAACAAAATGTAGTTGTGTTGGGTCATCCCCAGAAAATAACTCAGGTTTTTGGAGAAAGGGAAACGTGAAAGATGTCTCTCACTTCATCCCTACTGAGTTATGCTCCAGAAGGTGGCAGTGTTAGAAGTCAGACAAACCTCCAAGAAAACATGTTGTTTGCAGGTAGTATATGCAGAGCTCCACTTCGTACCCCGAGTTAGTATGCATACACAATAGTTCACAATGTATGATTATTTATAAACTATGCACCTGCAAGGCATATGCACTAGAATGATTGTCAGTATTTTAAAAAGCTCTCCAATAACTAGGCAAATTAGGGCAAAGGTTACATGAGCCCAAACCATATTTCATTAAACACCTTTATCCAATCAGTCACTTTATTGTTCCTTCAGATGTGAAGTCAGAACTCCGTATTTCAACCTCCTTCCCCAACTGATTTCTGTGTTCTGTGTTTTACAATGTTGGTCCACTGGAATCTTACACACCTTTCTTAGCCATGGTGTTATATGGAGTGTGGAACGGTCATCTCATGCTCAGCCCCTGTATCATTACATAGGGTTAAAAACAGTGCTTTCATTCAAAACAAAGCTATACAAAGAAGCCTGTTGTTTGTTTCTTTCTTCATCTTAGAAGATTGAACACACACATTTATTTTTCCTTCTAGCCATATTTCGGCAGTGGCAACAGGGCTTCGGATGACCATTGCATTCATTAGAGAATGAAAGTTCCCCTTCTTTCTGTTAATTTGTGAGTTTATGAAGAACAAGCACAAATTTATTAGCTGCACCATTTAAGATGTTAGCCTGTTTGGAATCCCTCGGCCACCAGATGCTCTCATGATAGTGGTGCATTATAATCTCACATGTTTATTATTCTCCACTGTGAGGCATTTCAGTGGGGCACTTCAAAGTAATGTAATTGTGTCATCCAGTGTTGGATTGGATTTAAAAAAGGATGTCGTGCACCAGCTGCCTATGGAATAGCCTCACAAGTAAGACTATCACTAAATATGCTACAGGTAGTTTCATGGCTGCCCACATTGTGGTTGTCTGTGGTAGCAATATAAAATTATAAAGTGATTACAACTTTATCATCAAAAGTGCAAGGTAGGTCTCATCTGGTTCCATTCCACAAAATAATTTAATTCTGCCCAATGTGACAGCAGTTTAAACTCCCAGAATTGTTTTTTTACATGTAAGGCACACACAGTACTGCATGTTCATATAGCATCTTATGTTTCTGACATACTCAATTTTATTTCTTCTACAGATTATCCTTTCTCTTGGTAGTGAGTGTCAGACCCATTGGGGGAAGGGCATAAGGTAAACAGGGGCTACAGGCCCCCAACTGTTGTGGTCATTTGCCACTGGTATGTGGGGTCAGTAGTGCTATGGATTTGCAAAATGGGAGATCTACAACCCTTTCAGCACTTGAAGCTGAAGGTAGTGAGGAGGAATAGTCACAGGCTTCTCAGCGAGGTAAATTAGGAGGCACAAGCTCAATAAGACTGCAAACACAATGCCTTTAATGTCTAGCCCTGTGCTTGTCGTTTGGAAAAAGAGAGTCGTTTTGATTACATAGCAGTAATCAATACTACAAAATGAAATTACAAATACAGAGTTCTACCACTGATAACATATCCCTTGGGAGTACTGCACCCCTTCCTCCTTTTTGTGCTTTTTACTACAAATCAAATGCGCAATTAGTTCACTGTTCACTATCATGCTTACCCCTGTTGATGTAATGGGCATAAAACAATCTTCAGCCCTCATAGTTAACTCGGCACATTGTCAGTAGTCCAGTCTGACTTCTGGCAGGGGCTGGTAGTAACCATATGCAACTTCAGCAGTTGAAACTGAAGTTGTCAGATGCAGCGTGCATCTTTAATGAGTGTGGCTACCTGGACTGTCAAGTCTGCTCAGTGGGCTCTGGTTCTACTGGGCAGGCATACTCAGCAGCCATAGCTTGTTTTCTTCTCTGCTGCAGAAGCACTAATCCCAAAAAAGAAAAAAAGAATCGGGCTCATGTTTATGCTTTTTTAGCGCCGCATTTGTGTCATTTTTTTTTACGCAAAATCGGGGCAAACTTAAAAAATACAATTGTATTTTGAAAGTTTTCGCCGATTTTGCATAAAAAAAACGAGGCAAATGCGGCGCTAAACAAGTATAAATATGGGCCTCCGTTTGCCTACTCGACACACCTCACCTGGGTAGAAATACTAAAAACAAAAAAGGCAGTATACCATAGGGATAACTTAATAGAAAAACACTCATGCCACAAATGAAATTATTATCGCTGGGATTTATATTCTATTAATTGTCAATTCTTCCATCAATTAATTACCTGAGTCTATCTGCATATCCGTTAACTTTCCATTACCACAACAGCTTATATGTGCATTAGAGAAACCCATTAGGCTGAATATTAGACCTTTTGGGTACTTCTAGTACCAGTTATGCTTTGCATAGGAGTGTAAAAAGGCACGTTAGCATGGAAACGGGTAAGAGTTCCCATCATGTGTTACACCAGTTTTCCAGGTATTTGATATATATTCATGAAGTTCTAGTTCGAAGTGGTTATGACACTTTTAATCTCTGGTGTAAAATGTGTTAAGTGAATTTTTATGTCCTTGATGTACACATATATTCATTTGAAATGTTTAACGTTTCATTTTAGGTTCAGGTTTCCCAGTTTTCCTAGCCCTGAGGAGACCTTCAGTAAGTATGGCTGAAATGTGTCTACCTTATAATTGTAAGAGTATAATAAAATAGAATGTTCTTAGAATAGCATGGTCACAACGAGAATTAAAGCGGCTGTTGCCCCAGGACTCACTTGACTGGGCGACTACCTCTAAGCGGAATGCAAGTTTGACTGAATATGCTAAGTGTGTAAAGTGATACCCCTCACAGCAGGTAGCCCTGTGGCTGTCTTCAAACTGTAGCACCCAAACTGTAGGCACAAAGCAGTGTGAGGTTTCTACACCTGGCTGTTTCAGCTTCCCTGAACTAGTAAACAGGGACAGCTAAAGGGCTTTTTCAAATTGAACAACCATCTGACCCTTTACTCCACCATCATTTAAATGGCAGTTCTCAGAAAGAACTTATCAGCAGTCCCTTGCTAACAAAATATTCATGGAATTTCCAAAAGTAGACCTCCATCCTCCTGACTCAAGTATCTGAATCTCCACTCTCAGCTACAAGACGGCAGTCAATATGCTTCCAATATGTGGGGAAGCTCTCCTCATCCTCCAGCTTGAGCCCTGATTACCAAGTGTCATCCAACAGGGATCCCATGCATTCAGACGCAGACTGCTACAACTAAACATGTGCTACGTGCACACGACACATGAAAAACACTCAATATACACACAGGATATCATTGTAAGGTTCATTGTTTCACATAAGCGTGGGTCTTTACACAAAAGGGCCCTGTCAGAAACACTCTCACTGATACAGATAAGAAGGTGTTCCCACTATATGATATCACAAAAAATGATACTTTGCCACCACCGCTTTACATACTAAACCATGGGACGGCTAAGTAACCCACAGTCTTTTATCAGGGCATGTTTGGTGTGCTTATCCAGGTAGCAGGGTATGCCCTGGGCGTTGCATATCAGTGTGACACCAGGAAAAAAATAAAAGTCAAGATACCAGATACAGATATAGTTGGGCAGTCAGTGCAGGAATTCACACCTATCTTAAAATGAACATTCTCTTGTGAAATATTAGCTTTCTAGTTTTGTCATTCGTTTTCCACATTGGATGCTGCTCTTATGTACTGTGATGCAGGTCTGCAAGTGATAATACTTATACTTCTATCTGAGTCCTTAGGGGCACATAATTGTGTAGATTATCTTGTCACTATTCCAATTTGTGAGTGTTCGCTTCTCCCAAGGGGTTTTCATTGGTTGTATGATGAATTATTGAGTACAAATATATTTGTGTACAAACATATTGTGTTAAAACATAGATAACCATAATATCGACTTGCTTTAACCCCAATAGTATTGACTACAGAAATGTCAAGAAAAACATCGTAAAACCAATATTAAAAACAAAAATATAACCTATTAAAAAAATTGATAGCACTCCTAAACAAATGTATAACAACAAAAAATTGGATTACATACATATCGACTGCTACAATACCATAACAGAAATCCAATTATGAATAGAAACACAAAATTAGAAACAACAGAACAAAATTAAAAGTAAATTCACTAAAGTAATATTGTTCATAAAACATATTTTCCCTACATGGTAAACTTAAAAAAAAAAACATGCCTGGAATTTAAACCAATGGTAATCCAAATCAAAATGGTTAACACATGGGAGTCTAGAACTAATTTTAAATATAGAACATGAGAAACATTACAAATGCTACAAAGTTAGCCCATTGCATAGGAAACAGTGATGCTGCCTGATCTGAAGCCTTCCAGCAACTATACCATCAGTCTACAAGAGTAAAATACCTGCATCCTGTCAAAGATTGCAAGCTAAACACAATTCCACAAAGCACTGTTTATTTACAATATCATAAAATGTGTATATATATATGTGTGTGTTTTTCTATATCCCTAATACAGATCTGAATATTTGAAATGTAAAAAACAAGTTGAAACCTGTACACAAACCAACTTACTTTCTTACTGCCAGGTATGTGCGCTGGCATCTAGGCAGCAAAAAAGGACCTCTACTTCTGTGTGTCTTGGCATGTTCCTGTATGGTACCCCAGCAGTGGTTCAGGGTCCTATTTTGTGTTTTAACAATTTGCCTCCAGGTGTTCTTTGGCCTGCTTTTCTTCTGTTTGCCTTTAGTGGTCCAGAGGAAAACCTTTCCTGTGGTGGAGTGAGTCAGGGTCTCTTCTTATGATGTGGCCTATCCATCACGATCTTTTTCTCAAAATGAAGGTGTTCATGCTCTCTTGCTTGCATTTGGTGAGCAGTACCTAGTGGAGATGATATGCGGCCAGAAAATGTGCAAGATTGCTCTCAGGCTACTAATGTGGAAGCCTGACAATTTGGTGATGTCCTTTTTCTTCATTCACCTGCATCCTGATCCAAAGAGTGTGGACAGAACGCAGCTCTGGTGATGCCTCAGCTTGGTGTTGAGTGCTCTATTAAGATGACCTCCTAACATTGTTCAGTATCCTGAAGGCATTCCTGGAATTGTTCAGTCTGCTCTTGATGTCACTGCATGCCCCTCCATTGTGTTTTATAGTATTAATTAGGAAGGTGAGCTCTTCAGTCATGGCTAGGTCCCCTTCATCCATCTTGATTCGTGAAGGGTTCGGGAAGTTGAAAGGCATGACGTCTGATTTCTCATGTTTTTCCTCAGGCTCACTTGCTGTGCATAGATGTAGAGGCAAGATGTATTTTCCTGAATACATGCTGGGTGCGTGAGAGAGCAAGCCTATGTCATTATCTTTCGCTGTGGATATTGCAAAATATGTCAAAATCAATGAAGTTGATGTATATCAGTTGTCTCTGCCATTCTGTGCACTGCTCTATGATAGTTTGTAGAGTAAGGATCTGATCAACACATCCTCTACCCTTGCAGAACCCATCCTATTTGTGTCTTAGCTGCCTGTCCACTGATTCAGAAATGTGCTACATAAAGATTTTCTACAGGATTTTACTCATCATTGATAGAAAGGTGATTCCCCACCAGTTGTTAAAGTTGGCTAATGCTCCCTTCTTTGGAATCTTAGTGCTGATGCCTTTTCTTTCCCTCCTAAATTGATGTAAACAGTTGTTGAAGGATCCTGGCTGATGTTTCAGGTTCTACCTTACAAATTTCTGCACAAACCAAGAACACATCAAAAACAAACAAAAACTGTAAATATGACATGTGAAATGTTAAAATGTAGCCTTAAATTAAACCATGAATATAATTAATATCTACTATTACCAAAAGTACAGTTTATTTCAAATTATTGAATAACTCTTTTCTATATTACCAACATAGAACTGAATGTATAAAATGAACAAACATACTTAGAAATGACTAAGCCAAGAGCAAGTAAAAAATAAAAGAGAGTGTAAGCATAACATGTAAAATGTTTAAAGTAATTTAATGATACCCTCAGATCCCATATAATTAAAAAGAAGCACACATGCAACCTAATAAAACCTATATATAGTTATGGATTTTGAACTGACAATTATTTAAACAGCTCCTATACCATACCCTCACACAGCAATACAAATTAATTAATACGAGTTTAGTCAAGCCTTTTTGAAACAGCACTGGAAAACCACATTTAGCATAGACTGCTCTACCAATATGCAGTTTGCCTTTGAAATTTAAAAGCTAATATAAGTATAATCAACAGAATTTACCAAAGATTATCACTTCTTACTGGAATTATCATTGTACCAAGCAAGAAGGAAAAAATTACTATTTTCTTTTACAATTTTGAAGATATTTTTATTGGATGCATGTATCGTCAGGGCATGGTACCAACCCAAGTTCCACATAACTTCATTGAGTGTGTATAACAGTAAACAATCTCAAACCTATTAACACATTAGAAATATTGTACAATTATTTCCAAGGCACTTTTGGATTGAGCCACCCCATCAAAAGCAATTATTGGAAATCTTAATCAAGATCAATGCATTCAGGACCTACAAACTCACAATTTCTAGCACAAGAACTATGACCTAAATGTCCAAAGTTGCCAAAAGCATGATATGCTAACCTTCAGTGTCCTTCTGAATCAACCACAGACTGCTTTATCTATAAGCAACTACACACAAACACTACAATACACCCCTAAACTCTCCATAACAAACAATCTCATTTGGTGGTGAATGCTGCCCCATGAAAGCAGGTACTCTGCCTCTTGGATTAATGATCATCTTAATCCTTCTTCTTCATCACTTTTGAGTGTGGAATGTTTCTTCCCAGCCTTGTTAACATTTGGGTAGATCTCCTTAGCCCTGTCCCAGACAAGGACATGTGTAAACAGTTTCTTAATGTACAATTACATTTTGAAATTGTTAAACAAATTAGAATTCAGAAATATGATTTAATGTAACTTCTTGATAAAAGTATATATGAAAACACAAATACTTTTCAAATAAAGTGTAAGCAACTAATGGCAGACTGACATTTTAAGATATGCCTTAAATTTATTTTATTAGTTAAATGACTTTCTGAACCTGTAGATTCAGCAAGACAGGGTCTTGCAACTTAATTACAAGGTAGTCTGGTAACAACGAGAGAAAATATAATTCTTCCTTTGGTCTGCTTTCAAAAGTAGAATATTGTTCTGCATATGCTTATATCCATAGGCTCAAGGGAGACTTTGTAATGTGTGATTTTAAGAAAACATATATCCCATCTACACCTAGTGGTCTGTTTTGTATTATGCCACACTTTCAGTAGCAATGGGTTAGTACTGGGGTGAGAGAATGTGGTATGAAAATAAAAGCATATAAGAGCTCAGCCTAAAATTAAAGTCTTAAGGCATCATTTTCCAGAGCTTAGGCTAAATTTAAGGTCTTAGGGAATCATACAAAGTATGATGGAGTTGGAGTCCTGATTTAAATGGCCAAGGCTCCTACCACAAACACACAAAATGTGATGGGAGGAATGTTTGCAAATAGACTAGACCACAGGCCATTGCTTTGGATAGCATTCCAACACACTGATTTTCTCCCATGGTACCATTCTATACAGACACCCACTTTATGCAAACCAGTACTGACCCTGCTTCTCATGGGAAGAGTCCATAGAGAATTCCCACATATTTATGTGTTTTGCACCCAGGTGTTTCTGTGTTTTGCAAAAATTAGCTTGAGTGATACTTTACATTGGTGTGCAAAGGTACAAACTTACAAATTCTATTATTAGCCACCTTGCGTCAATGAGATGCAAGGTAGGCGTTCCCATCCAAAAAATGACTCTAAGCCCAGAGCACTTTATTTATCCTCTCATGCAAAAATGGTGCACGGGTGGGAGGCGGGACTAAGTAATTGCACTAAGCCTGCTTAGCTCCATTATTTTTTAACGCCTGGGTCAGAGCAGGTGTAGGGGACCTGTGGACCCATTTCCATGGTCAAACACAGTGGAATGGGCCCACTGGTGCCCACCACAAGCCCCAGGAACACCCACACCAGAGGGACACCAGAGGATGGGGGACCCCATCCCAGGTAACTAGGGTATAGGTAAGTATTATTTAAAATAATTAAGTGCCATTGGGGGACCTGAACTGGGGCCCATGTATGGCACTGGGTACAATGGCCATGCACATGCATTCATGTATTATGGATGGTTGTGCATCAGGAAATTACACTAGGCTGGTTAGTGGCATTTTTTTGCCTCTAACCAGCCTAGAGTCATTTTTGAAGGCATAATCTCCTTTCACCCGTACCGCCACCCGACCAGGCTAACGTAATTTTTTCTGCCGCTAGCCCCAGCTTAGCACTGGCTTGCAGCATTCTGTAAATTTTGCGACTGGCTGGCGCTTTGGATGGATGCAAGCCGGCAGTAAACTTTTTGACGCAAAACTGCATTAGCGGAGTTTTGCACCAAAACGTATAAATATGGGCCTTTTTTCCTGGGAAATACAGGTGTCAAAGTGCTGGCACTAGCTAAATGATGACCTATGAGGAAGTTCAGTAGGATGGACCTTAGTCTCTTTGCACATCTGTTAAGGGAGTGGTGAGAGATTTTCTTGATCGGGGACCACTAGGTTCAATCCAGGATTATTTTACCATCAGCTGTCTATTCAGAAGACCCTCCTCACATAAATGCCTCTTACCTACTCTCCACATGTCATTGTTATTGCTCGACATACAACTCAAAAATTGCATCTTGGCACTTACCAGAATGGAAATTTAATTTTAAGGCCAAATGATGTAATGTGCCTTTAATGGATTATACAAGTAGATTCCACAGCCCGGCATAGAGAAAGGAGAATGAGTCAACACCTCTTCTTTATCTTGTGGGAGTGGGGTCTTTCAGTAAAAGTTAATCTGAGAAAAGGGGGATGCAATGTGTAAGATAATGCTGGAAGAATAGTGACAACAAGTTGATGATTGGGTCTTGATCTGATGTTTGGCAGATGAAGACAGTCCATCCGGGGAATGGAGGATATTACATCTGAGACCGTGATGCACTACCATTCACCAAATTTAGAGATCACTGGCCCAGCAGTGAGCGCTGTACCTTAATAGGAGCTGCTATCAAGGGGGTTCCTAACAAGCTACAAAAGGTTTGGTGGATGGCAGTTGTTGGTTTTGAAGGCTGTTTATCACATTTTGCCATAGTTCTTGTTTTTTTTAAAGCAAACTCTGGAAGTGGAAGTGTGTTACTGAAAAACAAACAACCAATGACCCCCATACATGAGGAGGGGGTTCCCAGGGTGTGAGCGTCATTATTTGTTTTTCTCTATCCATCACTGCCAGATTTTATCTGGCTGTGGGGGCAAAAAAGACTACATTTCCTTCTCTAAAAAGCTTTTGCTATGTAATACCCTTCCTTAGACAGCCCCTACTCTGCCAGGCCACTGGAGGAATCTTTCCCTCAATGGAGCCATCAATGGCTCTGTTGACAGAAAGTTGGCAGTCCTCCCAGCCCTTAATTGAGCAGAAGGACCACTGATTAAGCCAAACTCTAAATGTACCCAAAGTGAGCAAAGAGAAGGTGTTCACAGTTACGTTGGAGTGAATGTGATGTCAAAAGCTCTGAATCAAGACTGTGATTAAACGCTGGAATAAGATATCTCTATCTTACATAGCACCCACATTTTTTATTGTGGTGACAGAGGTCATCAAGTGAGTGGTGCCTACAAAACACACTGAGTTGACCACTACCACCTCTGTTTTTCACATATTAAAATCTCATCCATACACAATGGTATTGAAGGTAGTTATTGTGGAGAGTACTGGTAGGCTTTTGGGGTCTTAGAATGATGTGGTTGATATCTGCATAGTTATAGAAGATCAGATGTGAAGCTGAGGTGAATAGGAAACATTGGGAAGAACAAATGAATGAGAACATGATACAAATGACATACACCAGTTCTAAGGCAGTATTCCTAATGCTCACTTAATGCTCACTTTATCTAGCCGAGTGAGGAGAATGCCATGACAGAGGTATTGAAGGCTGCAGAAAGGTGGTTGTATGTCTGAATATAACTGACAAAAATATCATGTGACTTAAGTAGCACATCCTAAATATTGTTAACAACCTTATCACCTGATTGGGTGTAGATGTTCTGGGATTACCTTCAGTGGTGTGATATTGCTGAAAATTAGATTCTGGATATGTTTTTATCATACAATCTTTAGTCCACTGTATTCTTAAACAATAACCAGAAAGTTTGGGCAAACTGAAAACTTCCTCAGTGTGTCTTCTGACTTACCACATGTTACTGTTGGTGTAACCTGTTGTTTGAACAGGATAAGTGGGCAATTTCATCAGCTGTTTCTATCCCTTTATGACAGAGATCTAAGCCCTGTCCCCTTACTCTTCTTGAGCACTCTGAAATGAGTTAGGAGACTGTATTGCAGAAAGCACTTGCAGGGGCCAGTAGCTAGGAGGCCTTGCTAGAGAAGTGACTTGGAAAATTGAGTGCTAGGACTAGACCTCTGTCAGACAGTCATGCCACATTATAAAGTAAAAGTATCAGCATCAAGGCTTCAGAACCATTGAGAGGACTCCTTACATTACCCTAGACCTTTCTTTCCTTCAATGCGACAGAGAGAAGAAGAATATGGGAGGGCTTGTATCCGGTCACTACTGTAATACAGGGATTTATAAAAACACCTGTTGTATCTTCTCTCATTGGCTATAGTCTGACTCTCAGCCCATTTTCTCTCAAACTATTAGGCTTTGTTTTTTTTCTCACTACCAAATCATGCTTTTTCATTCATCCCTCTCCTCTGTACTTGTAGTCACCTTGTGAATCCAGAAACTAGAAAGAATGCAGTTTCATCAAATCTGAGTGGAGATCAAAGCTCCTGACACACAGTGTAGTTGTGCCATCAAGGACATGATTTCATTTCTCCATGATGTTCTTGCTGTGTTTCTTTTTATTTGGAAGTAGGGTAGCTTCCCAGACTCACCATGCAATTTACACTTGGATGCTGTGAGGTGATGGAGGCGATGGAGGCTCTTCCATGTTTATTTACTTGTTTTTTTATGGATTGGTGCAATATCTGTGTTCCTTTTCCATAGTTATTACTGGTGTACCTTCACAAACATGAAAATTAGCGAGTTAGCAGAAACAACTCCAGACACACTCCCAGTGCTACTCTCATTAATTTTACCCATACCTATGTGTGAACACTTAACGTAGTGTAAGACTGCGGTATTCAAGATGGAGGAGAAGTACTGACCACAGAGGACCCCTCAATTCCTCAGTTCTTGTTCCAGCAATTTCCTTGCTTTCATGGCCTGTTTGGAAGTACTTTACATAGTTTCCTACCAGGTTAGCCCTGGGGGTGAGGGTCTTCCATAATCCTCAATGAGGAAGGAAAGTCTGACCTAGTTAGTTAACTGAGCCTTTGAACTGAAAGGATGTATTGGACATTTATGGGCAATGAGCATTTGCCTAACTGCCTGGCTTTGGGAATGTAAGCAGAGGTCACCAAACAGCTCTACAATCATCCCTTTGACTTGTTGCTGTAGTGTATCCTAAAAGTGGAGCTATTTGTTAACCTCTTCCTTCATTTTAGGACTAAACCTTAGGGCCCTGAAGACACTCTGCAGGCCTTTTCAGCTGCCGATCATGTGGAAGCCCACAGCCAGCACAAAGAGACTTAAGATGCCAAAGAGAGCTTGACATCATCTCTACTACTCACCATGAGATCAGAGGTGGCAAATGAAGAATCCAGGTCACAACAATTGTTCATGAATATTCTCTGAGACCCTATAGCACCCACCAGAGACAGAGGTGAGCTGTCTGAAATATTAAGTGCTAAATTTATGGATTCGATTATGGTGCTTTGTGAAAACACTTCTGCCTCCATTGACTTGAAAAGCTTTTGCCCTTATAATGTAGCTATGTTGTACTGCACTTAATCTTGCTCAACATACTTTTCTTGAGTTAAGACATAGCAGATTGCTTATGTCTACCAAGAGTCAAGGAGCTATATTGAAGGCCTCTATCAACTCTTGACTTGTGATCACATTTAGGTCCTGGAGGTAAGCCCATCAGCCTACCTAGTCAGCAGAGCACAGTCAATCAAACTTACAAACCCCTATCACGTTTACAGGGATCTCTGTGCCTTCAGTGTGGCCATTGATGCCACAGCTCAATTGATGACAATGAAGTAGTACTGGAAGGCACCACGTTTGTGGCATCAGATCAACAAAGGTACTTTGTTTTCAAGAAACAAACTCCAAAACCATAAGTGAATTGTTTCCCTGTGCATCAGGGTCACTGTTGGATTTCCCTGCCTGGGATTGCCTATCTTGGATAAAGGTTCTAGACGTTAAAATCTATTCATGCTTTCACTACACCCAATGGGGTGGAGAAGAGATCACTATGAACTAATGGCTCTGTGGCAGGAATAGCTTTTACAATGATGCCTTTACCATGCAATGTCTTTACAACAAAGCCTTTACCACAAATGCAGTTACCAGACAGATGTATTTACCACACATACCGTCACTCATGCAAGGTGTTTGTATGTATTTACAAAGGAACACATTATTGAATAAACTCTGTCGCTGCTATTTGGACTTTAGTGTGAGATTTCATGCAAGCATGGCAGCGAGAAATATAAGTATTTGTATGGGGATGGAGTAGTCCTGTTTCAATCGCCACGTTTCGATTCACCTGCACGTTTTGATTCACCAATAAAAGTGATTCACATTTTTTTTAAGTTCAGGTGATTATTAGCAGGTGCCAGAGAACTGAGCATTGAGAAAGGCATTGTTGCTGAGACATATCTGCTGAGGCGAATGATATTGATTTGGACACCCCATGAGTGCTCCATGCGCGCTTGTTGAATTACACATGAGTCCACCCTCATGATAAAGGAGGCACCCATCTTAAGGAGTTCGACAGGACTGGTGTAATGTTTTGGAGCGATGTTCAATTTCAACTGCCTGAATTCTGCTTATCAATTATCACGCTGAAGGAAGATGGCTATTTATGAGATTACTGTGAAGGATTCAATACATCTTGTCTGCAGCAAAGGAGGGTACAAACTGTTTCACAGCACCTTAAAAATATGTTGACAACACAAGTAGGGTTTTTTGACTGTGGAAACAGGACATCTTGCAAGTTAAACGTTATTCAATCATCAGCATTTGTTTGCCTATTTTAGGGGATACGTGTTACTTAACAATTTGAGACTACATTTCAAATTATTGAATGAACACTGTCACTGTCATTTGGAATGTAATGTGAGATTTCATGCAAGAACTGGCTTTAATACACTTACCATGCGTGACAAACTCATCTGCGCTGTAAAGGCATGCCTGTACAGGCCTCATGTAAAGGCATGCTTGATAAAGTCATAAACCCTCTATGGTAGACGAGTCTGCAGGATTGGTGGGGTGGTACCACCATCAGTTTTTGGCAACACTCATGCTCGGCCAATCTCTAAATGATCCCGTGTATCTATTAAATAGTGGCCACAAGAGGCTCATCACTTTTTTCCTTCAGAAGACCTCTTTGGCCCTTGTTCTACATGCTGTGGAGAAGCCTGTCTGATAATATGTTACTAGTATCCAGCTCAATGTAAATGATCAAATATCCCAGAGTAAATTATGAAGAGTTTTTATGTGATAAACAGACATCTGTTGAGTACGAGTGTGACCTGTCGATGGTCAAAGCTTGACCTGTCCTGTGAGCCCTCCACTTCACAACAGCTGTAAGCATCTTGTTTTCACACCGTCAAAGTAATGTCCTTGTGCTGACGAGTTCATGTAATGTTACAGCAGGCAACAGAAACAACTGGATTTGGCTGTAATCTGATTCACTTCACAGTGACCCTTCTGGTACTAGTGTAGCACTAATTAGGAAATCTCATAAACTCCTACACTTCACATACGTGGTAGAACACAATCAGAGATATAACAATGCGATTGATGACACTAATAGTAATAACCAAACATAACAATAAAAATACTAATAACAGTAATGATAACAACAATGACGATGATGGTGATACTAATAGTAATAGTAATAATAATAATGATAATGATAATAATAATAATAATAATAATAATAATAATAATAACAATATAGGTCACAGTTGCAATCATGATAAGGGTCATAACAATGCCGAGTCCCCTTCCATCCGCAGTTACACTGCGGTGAGTCCACAAAGGATATCTACTGAGGCGCTGAGAGAGGAAGCTCCTTTCCCTTCTATTGTTTGCTTTCCTTTGGAGACTGTTTCTCATCTTTTATTCATAGAATCACTTACACTTGCTATTTTACACAGTGTCAGTACCTTTAGACTTTAAGTGCTTTGCTAGCGGACTTTGTGGTTTACCCTTCTCCTGTTTATGATTCTGTGACTGACACTTCTTGACCAAATGAGGTAATTATAGTACTTCACTAATCATATACTTGTGATGCTACAGTAAAGCTGCTGTGTTGGCTGTATTGTTTTCAACTACAAGAGCAGAGATATCATTACTGACTTGAAAAAGTGCCTTTTTTGGTGATATTGAAATGCTTCTAAAACAGGAGAGCAGACTTAGGCCCATATTTATACTTTTTGACGCAAAACTGCGCCAACGCAGTTTTGCGTCAAAAAAATTAGCTCCGGCTAACGCCATTCTGAAGCGCCATGCGGGCGTCGTATTTATTGAATGATGTTAGCCGGCGTTATCCGCCGGCGCTGTCTGGTGTGCGTAAAAAAAAACGACGTACACCAGGCAGCGCCGGCGTAGGGGGAAAATGGCGTATGGGCGTCCACAAATGGTGCAAGTCAGGCTGAGGCAAAAAAATCGCCACAACCCGATTTGCGCCATTTTTTTACGACGCCCATCCCCCATTGAAATGACTCCTGTCTTAGCAAAGACAGGAGTCATGCCCCCTTGCCCAATGGCCATGCCCAGGGGACTTCTGTCCCCTGGGCATGGTCATTGGGCATAGTGGCATGTAGGGGGGCACAAATCAGGCCCCCCTATGCCACAAAAAAAAATTTAAAAAAATACTTACCTGGACTTACCTAAATGTCCCTGGGGTGGGTCCCTCCATCCTTGGGTGTCCTCCTGGGGTGGGCAAGGGTGGCAGGGGGTGTCCCTGGGGGCAGGGGAGGGCACCTCTGGGCTCATTCTGAGCCCACAGGTCCCTTAACGCCTGCCCTGACCCAGGCGCTAAAATCCGGCGCTAATGCGGATTTTTTAGACACGACCACTCCCGGGCGTCATTTTTGCCCGGGAGTATAAATCCGACGCATATGCATCGGAGTCATTTTTTAAGACGGGAACGCCTACCTTGCATATCATTAACGCAAGGAAGGTGTTCACGCAAAAAAATGACGCTAACTCCATGAACTTTGGCGCTAGACGCGTCTAACGCCAAAGTATAAATATGGAGTTAGTTTTGCGTCGAATTTGCGTCGAAAAAAACGACGCAAATTCGGCGCAAACGGAGTATAAATATGCCCCTTAATATCTTATGCACAGAACAAGAGAAAAGCGTTTGAATGTATGTGTCATACTTGGAACCTTCGCATTCACAAGCCCGCACCTCACACTAAGGAGCGCCCGTGTTCCAAGTTATGTAAAGAAATGTTGTGGTTTGAATTCCTGAGGTCAGTTGGAGTGAGACTGGCAAGAGGAAGGTCATTGTAGCAGGTCGATTAAAGGATCTTGCCCAGCATTGTGAACGAATATCTTTTATTTTTTCCACAGTATTCAGAACATGTACTTCTTGTACAAGACGGTGGTATAAGCTAGACCCAACAATTGTTTTTCGTTGTCCTCCCTGAGTCTTGGGAGTAACCAGGGCCGGATTTACAGAGGTGCGACTGCTGCAGCTGCACCTGGCACTGCCTCTGGTGGTTGTGCTGGGTTTCAAAATAAGCACAGTGAACTTCCTTGTGTGTCCAGCAGTTTTAGCCAACACAAAACATCAAGATAACTCTGGTGATTAATGTTACTGCTGGCGAGAGATTGGAATTTTGTCTAGTAGCAGTTTTTACTCATTATAAAGTAGTGCAGAGGGATAAGGTGCCTGGTGGAAAGAACGCATACCGTGCCGATCACAAAACTGAGTGCGAGGGAACTATGTGTAGCGCTTTTAACACCTTCGCTGCCAGGCCTTTTTCCCCTCCTGTGCCAAGCCTTTTATCGGCTATTTGGGGTAGTTCGCGCTTAGGTCTTCATAACTTTTTGTCTACATAAGCTATCCCTGCCAAATGTGCATCCTTTTTTCCAGCATCCAAGGGATTCTAAAGGTACCCAGAGTTTGTGGGTTCCCCTGGAGAAGACCAAGGAATTAGTCAAATTACAGCTAAAATTTCAGTTGTTTTTTTTTATGGGAAAAAAGTGCTGCAGAAGTAAGCATGTGTTTTGTCCCTGAAAATGGCATCAACAAAGGGTTTGTGGTGCTAAAATAGCCATCTTCACAGCTTTAACGAACAGGCAGACATGAATCAGAAAACCAAATTTTTCAACACAATCTTGGCATTTTACTGGGACATACCCCATTTTTACTATATGTTGTGCTTTCAGTCTCCTTCCAGTTAGTGATAGAAATGGGTATAAAACCAATGGTGGATCCCAGACAGCTAAACATTTCCGAAAAGTAGACAACATTCTGAATTCAGCAAGGGGTTGTTTGTGTAGATCAATCAAGATGTTTCTATACGTAGAAAGTAACAGCTAAAATTTTAAAATATTGAAATTGAGTTGAAAAACAGCAACTTTGTCTTCTGTAACTTTTTCCTGCTATGGCAGATTTTTGAAAGCGATATACCTTTACGTCTGCTGGACTCTTTTGGTTGCGGGGATTTATAGGGATTGTAGGTTCATCAAGAACCCTAGGTACCCAGAGTCAATAAATGAGCTACACCTTGCAATGGGTTTTCATTGTATGCCGGGTAAACAGGTAATTCATTTGGTGAAATATAAAGAGTGAAAAAAAGGTATCAAGGAAACCTTTGTATTTTCAAAATGGGCACAAGATAAGGAGTTGAGAACCAGTGCTTATTTGCACATCTCTGAATTCTGGGGTCCCCATAATAGCATGTGAATTACACTGCATTTCTCAAATACACTTCTTTCTTACAGACTGCCTTATATATGGAAGGGCAAAAATGCAGAGAAAGACAAGGGGCAATAACGTGTTCTTCTATTCTCTGTTCCCACAAGCCTTCCAATAAAAATGGTTCAACACTTATGTGGGTGGGCTAAGTGCCCCCGACAGGAAACACCTCCCCAAAAAACATGGACACATCACATTTTTACATTGAATTCTGTTGTGTTTTTTGGAAAGTGCCTAGCTGTGTATGTTGGCCTTTAGCTCAGCCGGCACCTAGGGAAACCTAGCAAACCTGAGCATTTCTGAAAACTAGACACTTAGGCAAACCCAGGATGGGGTAACTTGTGGCGCTCGCACCAGGTTCTGTTACCCAGAATCCTTTACAAACCTCAAAATTTGGCAAAAAAACACTTTCTCCTCACATTTCGGTGCTGCAAAGTTCTGGAAGCTGAGAGGAGACACAAACTTCCTTCTTCCCAACATTTCCCCAAGCCTCCCCACAAAAATGGTACCTCACTTCTGTGGGTAGGCCTAGTGCCCGGGACAGGACACACCTCAAAACACAACGTGGACACATCACATTTTCCAAAAGAAAACGGACCTGTTTTTTGCAAAGTGCCGAACTGTGGATTTTGGACTCTTGCTCAACCTGCACCTACAGAAACTTAGCAAACCTACATTTTTGTAAACTAGGCACCTAGGGGAATTCAGAATGGGGTGACTGGTGGGGCTCTCACCAGGTTCTGGCACCCAGAATCCTTTGCAAACCTTAACATTTGTCAAAAAAATACTTTTCCCTCCCATTTCGGGGCTGCAATGTTCTGGAATCTGAGAGGAGCCAAAAACGTCCTTCCACCCACCATTACCCAGAGTCTCCCAAAAAAAATGGTGCCTCACTTGTGTTGGTAGGTCTAGTGCCTGTGAATGGAAACAACCCAAAACGCAACATGGACACATCAAATTTTTACATTGAAAACTGATGTGTTTTTGGAAAGTGTCTAGCTGTGGATTTTGGACCCTAGCTCAGCATTAACCTAGGAAAACCTACCAAACCTGTGCATTTTTTAAAACTAGCCACCTAGGGGAACCCAGGATGGGGTAAATTGTGGTGCTCTCACCAGAGCATGTTACCCAGAATCCTTTGCAAACCTCAAAATTTAGCAAAACAAATAACTTTTTCCTCACATTTTGTGATGGAAAGCTCTGGAATCTAGAAGAAGCCACACATTTCTTTCTACCCAGCATTCCCCCAAGTCTCTTGATAAAAATGGTACCTCACTTGTGTGGGGAGGTTTACTTCCTGCAACAGGAAATGCCCCAAAACACTACGTGGACACATCAAAATGATCAATTGCAAAACTTCCTGGGACTCCAGCGTTTTTGGACCTGGATTCAGCAGTCCTCTAGGGAAACCAACCAAATCAAGACATTTATGAAAACTAGACACCTGAAGGAGTCAAGGGAGGTGTGACGCGTGGAACCACCAGTGTTTTCCTAACCAGAATCCACAGCAAGCCTCAAATCTTGCAAAAAAAACACATTTTCCCCACATTTATGTGTGGGATCACCACACCAGCACAAATTTCCTACCACCCAATGTTCCACTCAGTCTCTCGATAAAAATTACACTTTACTTGTGTCGGTGGGCCAAGTGCCTGTGACAGTGAAGAGCCAAAAACATGTCAAAATTGAGGGCAAACCAAAGCAGGTCCAAAAGGGCAGTTTGGGGAAAAAAAAATTGGGCTGACAAGTGCGGAAGAATTTTCATCTGTATAGATGCAACAACGCTGGGGGGTAGGAAGTTTTGGGATTCCTGCAGATTCTGGAATGTTCCATCACAAAAATATGGGCAAATGTGTTATTTCAAGCAAAGTTTGAGTTTTGCAGGCCATATTGGGTTAGAAAATGGTTAAAAAAAACTGTAAACTTCGCACTTGTATAGCGCACTACTCACCCGTTAGGGTCTCAAGACGCTGTACGCATACCACTGTGGAACCCCTCCTGACTTTTCTCTGTGAGGCACCCACTCCTGGGCAGCCCCAGGGTGAAGTCAGGCATCCAAGCACTGTGAGGGCCGTTGTGGAGATTAAGCAAGCTATGGCCCAGAGTTACAGAGTGGGACCCATAAATTAGATTAGGCACCGAGGCAAGAATTATCTGGTCCAAAGGAATTGAGCCCAAGATCCGCCAAGGGGGTAATTGAACCCTGGTCCCAGGCCAGATCTCTGCATGAGGGTTTGCCGCTCTGACCATTGTGCCACACTTTTCAGTGAGGGGTGCATGTGAAGCACATACCCTGGACTCTCCTAGATGTTTAGTTTTTAGATGTCTCTAGGTCTTGCAGATTTTTCTAGATGGCAGCGTACCAAAGTCCAAAAAGTGCAGCCCTCAACATTCCAAGTGGGACGATTTTGAGAGTTAGCCAAGCTCTCATCGCCCAAATTTAAAATCATTCTAGTAGGTCAGACTTCCATTTATCACTATTGGTGGATTGTCATGCGTCGCCTGGCAAGTAACAATGTCAAGTGGGCTAACACATCTTGCTATCCTCTTTGGGTGGAGTCAGCAGTCTCAACAGGCAGTGTCTCATTGTTAGATTCACATGTGTACCCATCCCTATCTGTAGCTCCCATACTATCATCTCCCAGAAGGGCACTATACGTAGGCATGGCCATAAGATGAGGGTAAATCCAGAGGGAGGTCACTTTGCACCGTGTGCACGCAGTTGTACATGTAGGGTGTACCCTATGTAGTTGTTATTGTGTCAAACAGACTTTGTGTAAGTAATAAAATTGAATCAACTTAAACTGGGTGATACTGGCCACCTCTTGTACCAGTGCTCGGGTGTGGCTCCACTCCCAGTCCGTGAGAGAGGTCTCCAAATCATTATCCCACCCAGCATGAGTGGATGTTAAATCTATCTGCTTATCATTTGTTAAGGCTGCGTAGAGACTGCATATGATGGCTTTAGGGGAACCGAGGTCTAACATTATCTTCAGGGTATGTGATTCCTTTGGTTCATCAGAGAAGGTCGGCCATAATTCCTAGTTGTGAGGGACATACCAGCATAGTGTAAAACCTACCCATGCCATGTAGCATTTCTGCCTCCTCCATACTCATGTAGATCCCATTCAGATATAGGTCTTCTGCCATGTTGCATCCACCCTCTAGCCAGCAAGTGACATTCTTGAGTTTTATATGTGCTCAAATGGTTGTAGCCACCAAATGGGGGGCATTCATATGTAGGGTACTTTCCTTATAACTTGTGTAACTGCTTGTTTCCATGCCTGCACCACCTGTCTAACTATGAAAGGGGGGGGTTAGAAGGTGATCTAATAGGTGATCTACAGCACCGGGAAGATCATCCATAGCGGCAGCTCCATCCAGCAGTGCCTTCTCCAACCTGGTTCCGTCACTCGCACCATCATGCTGCATATTGTAGTGAACCAGCTAAATAGCAGAGCTTGAGATCTTAGAGGCCCAATCCTCCTTCTTTTAGGATCTTCAGTCTGACTCTACAATGCCTTCCAGTCCACATCAGAGACACCAGTAATTTATCCCGCTCTTTAAATAAGGAGGCAGGTAGAACACAGGCAGAATTCTGCATTGCATAGAGACAGTGAAGCAGGAACACCATTTTATGTAATGCTATTCTACCCATTACCAACAGAGGTAGTGTATTCCAGAAATTGATGAAAGCAGCGAGATCTGCAAGTACCATCCCCATGTTCAGTTCATATTGTAGGTGTGCGTCATGCGTTATTTGTATCCCCAAGTAGCAAAATTGTTCCATCTCCCAGTGCATGCCTATCTCAGAGAGTTCTTCCTCTTCCCGTACCGCTAGTGATGTTGCAAGATAAATCACCATCCTATGGCGGTTAATGTGGAGTCCCGATACCTGCCTTAAATACTCAATCAGTCGGAGGAGTCTTAACACTGAGTTCTTTGGGCCCTTCACATATATTGAAGTATCTGTAGGAGGCTGGCCTGGTTTGTAGTGGGTACCAAGGGGTACTTACACTCTGCAAAAGGTCCAGTTATCCCTTATTAGTGTAGAAGAGGTGTTTCTAGCAGCTTAGGCTGATAGAAGGTAGCTATAGCAGAGCAGCTTAGGCTGAACTAGGAGACATGCAAAGCTCCTACTATACCACTGGTGTCATATGCACAATATCATAAGAAAACACAATACACAGATATACTAAAAATAAAGGTACTTTATTTTTATGACAATATGCCAAAAGTATCTCAGTGAGTACCCTCAGTATGAGGATGCCAAATATACACAAGATATATGTACACAATACCAAAAATATGCAGTAATAGCAAAAGGAAGCAATGCAAGCAATGTACAGTCACAATAGATTGCAATGAGAGCACATAGGTATGGGGCAACACAAACCATATACTCCAAAAGTGGAATGCGAATAATGTATGGACCCCAAACCTATGTGAGCTTGTAGAGGGTCGCTGGGACTGTAAGAAAACAGTGAGGGTTAGAAAAATAGCCCACCCCAAGACCCTGAAAAGTAGGTGTAAAGTGCACCTATGTTCCCCAGAGAGCACAGAAGTCATGATAGGGGAATTCTGCAAGGAAGACCAACACCAACAATGCAAAGAAAAGTGGATTTCCGGATGAGAGTACCTGTGGAACAAGGGGACCAAGTCCAAGAGTTGCGACAAAGTTGAGATTGGGCAGATGCCCAGGAAATGCCAGCTGAGGGTGCAAAGAAGCTGCCACCGGATGGTAGAAGCTGTGGATTCTGCAAGAACGAAGAGGACTATGAACTTCCCCTTTGGAGGATGGATGTCCCACGTCGTGAAGGAGCTTGCAGAGGTGTTCCCATGCAGAAAGACTGCAAACAAGCCTTGCTAGCTGCAAGGGTTGCGGTTAGGGTTTTTGGATGCTGCTGTGGCCCAGGAGGGACCAGGATGTGGGCAATTGCGTGAGGAGACAGAGGGGGCACCCAGCAAGATAGGGAGCCCTCACAGAAGCAGGCAGCACCCACAGAAGTGCCAGAACAGGCACTACAAAGAGGAGTGAACCGGAGCTCACCCGAAGTCACAAACGAAGATCCCACGACGCCAGAGGACAACTCAGGAGGTTGTGCACTGCAGGTTAGATTGTCGGGGACCCAGGCTTGGCTGTGCACAAAGGAAATCCTGGAAGAGTGCACAGGAGCCGGAGCAGCTGCAAATCATGCGGTACCCAGCAATGCAGTCTAGTGTGGGGAGGCAAGGACTTACCTCCACCAAACTTGGACTGAAGAGTCACTGGACTGTGGGAGTCACTTGGACAGAGTTGCTGAGTTCCAGGGACCACGCTTGTTGGGCTGAGAGGGGACCCAGAGGACCGGTGATGCAATCTTTTGTTGCCTGCAGTTGCAGGGGGAAGATTCCGTCGACCCACTGGAGATTTCTTCGGAGCTTCTAGTGCAGAGAGGAGGCACACTACCCCCACAGCATGCACCACCAGGAAAACAGTCAAGAAGGCGGCAGGATCAGCGATACAAGGTTGCAGTAGTCGTCTTTGCTACTTTGTTGCGGTTTTGCAGGCGTCCAGAGCAGTCAGCGGTCGATTCCTTGGCAGAAGGTGAAGAGAGAGATGCAGAGGAACTCTGATGAGCTCTTGCATTCGTTATCTAAAGAATTCCCCAAAGCAGAGACCCTAAATAGCCAGAAAAGGAGGTTTGGCTACCTAGGAAGGAGGATAGGCTAGCAACGCAGGTAAGAGCCTATCAGAAGGGGTCTCTGACATCACCTGCTGGCACTGGCCACTCAGAGCAGTCCAGTGTGCCAGCAGCACCTCTGTTTCCAAGATGGCAGAGGTCTGGAGCACACTGGAGGAGCTCTGGGCACCTCCCCTGGGAGGTGCAGGTCAGGGGGGTGGTCACTCCCCTTTCCTTTGTCCAGTTTCGCGCCAGAGCAGGGCAAGGGGATCCCTGAACCGGTGTAGACTGGCTTATGCAGAGATGGGCACCATTTGTGCCCATCAAAGCATTTCCAGAGGCTGGGGGAGGCTACTCCTCCCCAGCCCTGACACCTTTTTCCAAAGGGAGAGGGTGTAACACCCTCTCTCTGAGGAAGTCCTTTGTTCTGCCTTCCTGGGCCAGGCCTGGCTGGACCCCAGGGGGGCAGAAACCTGTCTGAGGGGTTGGCAGCAGCAGCAGCTGCAGTGAAACCCCGGGAAAGGCAGTTTGGCAGTACCCGGGTCTGTGCTAGAGACTCGGGGGATCATGGAATTGTCTCCCCAATGCCAGAATGGCATTGGGGTGACAATTCCATGTTCTTAGACATGTTACATGGCCATGTTCGGAGTTACCGTTGTGACGCTATACATAGGTAGTGACCCATGTATAGTGCACGCGTGTAATGGTGTCCCCGCACTCACAAAGTCCGGGGAATTTGCCCTGAACGATGTGGGGGCACCTTGGCTAGTGCCAGGGTGCCCACACACTAAGTAACTTAGCACCCAACCTTTACCAGGTAAAGGTTAGACATATAGGTGACTTATAAGTTACTTAAGTGCAGTGGTAAATGGCTGTGAAATAACGTGAACGTTATTTCACTCAGGCTGCAGTGTCAGGCCTGTTTAAGAATTGTCAGAGCTCCCTCTGGGTGGCAAAAGAAATGCTGCAGCCCATAGGGATCTCCTGGAACCCCAATACCCTGGGTACCTTAGTACCATATACTAGGGAATTATAAGGGTGTTCCAGTATGCCAATGTGAATTGGTGAAATTGGTCACTAGCCTGTTAGTGACAATTTGTAAAGAGAGAGCATAACCACTGAGGTTCTGGTTAGCAGAGCCTCAGTGAGACAGTTAGGCATCACACAGGGAACACATACATATAGGCCACAAACTTATGAGCACTGGGGTCTTGGCCAGCAGGGTCCCAGTGACACATAACAAACATAATGAAAACATAGGGTTTTCACTATGAGCACTGGGCCCTGGCTAGCAGGATCCCAGTGAGACAGTGAAAACACACTGACATATACTCACAAACAGGCCAAAAGTAGGGGTAACAAGGCTAGAAAGAGGCTACTTTCTCACAGTGTCGCCCACATGCATCAACACTATGGCGGTCATTACAACATTGGCGGTAAAAGCCGCTTAACGCCGTGCAGAAGACCGTCAACACACCGCCGCGGCTGCGGAATTCTGCCACAGCTATTATGACCCACATCTCGGAACCCGCCAAAATTCAGACACCCACACAAGTCTGTCACACCAAAGGTCAGTGATAAACTGGCGAAAACAAAACCTCCACCGTCACGCCAACAGAAATACGCCCACACTATCACAACACACGAATCCATGCGGCGGTCTTTCAACCTCGGTATTCCATTGGCGGTACACACCGCCGCGCTCAAAATACACACACTCTTACAAAACACAGCCACATTGGACAATTCGAAATACACACACCTGATACACATACACACACCACTCCCACACACCCAATACAATATAAAACACACACCCACATCACCCAAAAACCCCTACTACCAAAAATTGAGAACGAAGCACAGGGAGAGACACCACCAGCAAGTACAACAGCATCCACAGGCACACAACACCATCACCCACACAACTTCCACGCACCTCACGCAACACACCACTACATATCACCACACTTATCACCACACACACCACCCCACACCTCACCTACACCACCCCATGGCACGGCAAAGACAGCCCAGGTTCTCGGAGGAGGAGCTCTGGGTCATGGTGGAGGAAATCGTCTGGGTAGAGCCACAGCTATTTGGATCACAGGTGCAGCACACCTAAATTGCAAGGAAGATGGAGCTATGGAGAAGAATATTGGACAGGGTCAACGCAGTGGGACAACACCCAAGAAATCGGGAGGACATCAGGAAAAGGTGGAATGACCTACCGGGGAAGGTGCGTTCCGTGGTCTCAAGACACCACCTGGCGGTTCAACAGACTGGTGGCGGACCCCCACCTCCTCACCCACAACTAACAACATGGGAGGAGCAGGTCTTAGCGTTTCTGCATCCTGAGGGCCTTGCAGGAGTTGGTAGAGGAATGGACTCTGGTAAGTCAAATCTTAACTATTACATCCCCCACCCTACCTGCATGCTATCACATACCCCCACCCTCGCCCTCACCCCTATCACTCCAACTCCTCACAAATGTACCAATATCGCAAACCACACATCCCAGCACCAAGCCCTGCATGCAACAACAAAGCATGGACACCCATCACTAAAGCATGCCCACTGCACATACCCATACACCACCCTAAACTATCATCACACAAGCTCCCACACAGGAATGCCAGCACTCGGGTACACGGTCACCCACCCATTGCACACCATGCCACACACAGATACAATAATCATGCCTTTCCACCCTTGCAGGACCCCTACCCAATGTCACCAGACAGGAGGGTCCAGACATGTCCACTCCACCCACTGAAGAGGCCCACAGTGAGGACAGAACCTCTGTCCAACTGGATCTAGATGACCAGCCCGGACCATCGGAGGCCTCGGGACAGTCGGTTCCCCTCACACAGGCACAGGCCACCACAGACCTTCCACCCTCTGGAAACACCAGCACAGCACCCACCCAGCGGGCCCATACCTCCGTCCCCAGGACACGTCAATCAGCTGTGTGTCCACCACTACAGGGAACCCAGGATAACCCACCACCCCAACAACAACAGGGACCTTGGGGCAGTGGCAGTGGGCACACGGTCCAGGGGATGGAGGCCCAGGAACACAGGGGAACTGGGAGGGCTGCCATGCGACAGGGGGCGGACAGGCCAAGGGAACCCACTCTCCACGAGGCCCTCTGTTCCATCATGGGAGCATACCACCACTCCCAGGAGACAATGGCAACGGTACTGGCCAAGTTTCAGGAGTCCCAGCGCATGCAGGAGGAACAGTATATGGGCTTCAGTGAGGAACTCAGAACCATCAGCTCCACCCTGGGCACCATCGTAGGGGTGCTGAAGGAACTACTTAACATCAGGAGGGACACTGTGGCACTCCAAGGGGCCCCTGACACTAGCATGGACGATGAACTGCCCACCACCTCCGCCGGTGCTAGTGGACAGGACGCCCCGCCACAGGACCACCACACCAGCACCACACCCCCTGCAGAGGGAGAACCACCCCGCAAACGGTCCCTGAGATCCAGGAACAAGACAGAGCACGATGCCTAGACCCCCGCCAAGAAATGAGACCACCCTGATTGTCATCCCACTGTCCCACTTTGTCACCCTGTCCATAATTTAACTGCCCCAGCTCCACTTCCTATGCCCATATGGGCAATGCACTTGTGAGACTAATAGACTGGACTCTGCCATGGACACTCCTCCGCCATCACCCCTCACCATTTAACTTCCCCCTCCAATATTTTGCATTTAAGTAAACACACCTAAAGCAGAAAATGATCTGGAGTCTGTCTGTGATTTCGAAATAGTGTATTTGCAATTACAGTGACAAAATGTTCTTGAAATAGTAATGTCAACATACCTATGTCACACAGCTCTAGTCCTTGAGGAATCTAAGCAGATGACACACGTTGGGACCCACATCTGTGAAACCGTAAGGGAAAGTGACAACTCAGTGACCATACACTGCGTGAAAACGGCAGACAGTAGAGAGGTAGTAGTGTAAAAGTACATGTAGTAGGCAGGAATGTATTCTCAACTGTCTTTCACTGGAAATATTGCTAGATCACTGAGTCCCTGTTCTGCATGTCTTCTTCCTCTGCTTCATCCTCATCACTGTCCACAGGCTCCACAGCTGCCACAACACTGCCATCTGGACCATTCTCCTGCAGAAAAGGCACCTGTCGTCGCAAAGCCAAGTTGTGAAGCATACCGCAGGCCACGATGATCTGGCACACTTCTTTGGTGAGTAGAATAGGGATACACCTGTCATGTGGAGGCACCTGAACCTGGCCTTCAGGAGGCCGAAGGTCCACTCAATCACCCTCCTAGTTCGCCCATGGTCCTCATTGTAGCATCCCTCTGCCCATGTCCTGGGATTCCTCACTGGGTTCAGTAGCCATGACAGGTTGAGCTAACCAGAGTAACCTGCAGATGGCGAGGGACAACTGTTAGACACACACTAACCTGTAGGGATAACCCCAGACAACCATTCCCACTGTCTTGTTCCAGGGGCTCACCTAATAGCCACACACGGTGCCTCTGGAGTTGACCCATCACTTAAGGGATGCTGCTATTCTGCAGGATGTAGGCGTCATGCACTGAGCCAGGGAACATGGCATTCACATGGGAGATGTACTGGTCTGCCAAACACACCATCTGTACATTCATGGAATGATAACTCTTCCGGTTTCTGTACACCTGTTCACTCCTGTGGGGGGGGGACCAAAGCCACATGGGTCCCATCAATGAAACCTATGATGTTGGGGATATGTCCAAGGGCATAGAAGTCACCTTTCACTATAGTCAAATCCTCCACCTGAGGGAAAACGATGTAGCTCCTCATGTGTTTCAGCAGGGCAGACAACATTCTGGACAATACGATGGAAAACATAGACTGGGACATCCCTGATGCCATGGCCACAGTTGTTTGAAAAGACCCACTTGCAAGGAAATGGAGCACTGATAGCACCTGCACTTGAGGGGGGATTCCTGTGGGATGGCGGATTGCTGACATCAGGTCTGGCTCCAACTGGGTACACAGTTCCTGGATTGTGGCACGGTCAAACCTGTAGGTGATTATCAAATGTCTTTCCTCCATTGTCGACAGGTCCACCAGCGGTCGGTACACCGGAGGATTCTGCCATCTCCTCACATGTCCCAGCGGACGGTGCCTATGAAGGACAACAGCGACCACAGAGTCAAACAACTCAGAGGTACGTACCCACAGTTTACCCAGAACACCAATCATACACAAAAGGTGGCCTGTATGTGTGTTGAGACTAGGCCGAGGTATGTGTGACGCAGTTGGAAATTAGGCCATGTGGGCCCCTGAAATGGCGGCTGCCTTACCTCTAAAGTGGGACAATGGGATGTGAGGTAACTGCGCTGGCGTTGTACACCGTCGCGGTAAGCGGTCGGAGACCGCGGCGCAATGCTGCATTGGTTAACATTGGACCCTATGGGTCCCAGGAGCCAATGACGATGTACACCGGCGGAGATGGTACGCACTGCCGCGGACATGACCGCCGCGGACGTGACCGCCATTTTCTATCTGTTCAATCACGCGATACCTGATCTTCGACAGGAGAGGACCTACACTGCAAGTGCTGCTGTGACCTCAGTCTGGAAGATACAATGGCTCGTGCGTCTGGGGAAAGGGCCCCTGCCTTCACATCGGAGGAGTTGGAGAAGCTCGTTGATGGGGTCATCCCACAGTACACGCTACTCTACGGTCCTCCAGACAAACAGGTAAGTACACAGGGAGCATGTTGTATGGGCTATGCCTGTGTGAGGAGGGCTGGATGTAAGAAGGAAGGGGGCAGAGTTCTGCATGCATGAAAGACGGTGGGTGCATGTGCCACATGGCAAGGGTAGGGATGGGGGCCACTCACTTTGACGGTGCAGTTGGTAATGACTTCTCTTATTCCCCTGTACATTTCATGTTGATCAGCGCCCACCAGAAGAAAGATATTTGGCGTGTCATCTCCAAGGACGTCCAGACCCTGGGGGTCTACCACAGACGGAGCACCCACTGCCGGAAAAGTTGGGAGGACATTCGCAGCTGGAGCAAGAAGACGGCAGAGGCTCAGCTGGGGAAGGCATCCCAACGTGGGAGGGGTGCACGTCGAACCATGACCCCCCTGATGTTCAGGATCCTGGAGGGGGCCTACCCGGAGTTGGATGGGCGCTTGAGGGCATCACAGCAGACACAAGGGGGTGAGTACACTCTCATTCAGCTGACTTTGCACGCAGTGGAGTTGTCTGAGTGGGGGAGGAGGGCTGTGGTATTCCCTAGGCCAGGGCGAGTTCCGTTAGGCATGGCCATGTGGCCCCCCCACCCCACCTCTGTAGAGTGCCAAGTACAGCTATTCATGCCCCTGTGTCATCTATGTGTGCAGATGTCGTCCATAGCCTTGTAGGCCATTTCCCAGGAATTGCACTGTAGAGCCCAAGAGCGCGGCGTAGTGCAGGGGGCTTCTGTGTCTGTCTTGTCCGCCAACGGTAACGTTAATCCATGCACTCAACATGTCTTTATTCTGTTCCCCCCCTCCCTTTTTGTGGTTTCCCTGTTCTTGTGTGCATTAGCATCATCAGGCGGAGGAGCAGTGGCACCGGAGCACAAGGGAGCTGCATCCCACATGGCCATGGAGGGCCACACTACGGACTCTGAATTCACCAGTGGGACGGAGGATGAGGGGAGCTCCACGGCGGGGACAGGAGCTGACACCAGCGACACAGACTCGTCCTCTGATGGGAGCTCCCTTGTGGTGGTGGCAACATCTGTGCCCCCCGCATCTACAGGTACAGCCGCCACCCCCCTACCAGCACCGCCCTCCCAGCAGCCCCTCAGCCTTCGCCCCGTGCCCGCTCACCCAGGAGGGTGGGCATCACCTTCGCCTCAGGCACCTCAGGCCCTGCCCCAGTCACCCCTGCTGCCCTCAGTGAGGAGGCCATTGACCTCCTCAGGTCACTCACTGTTGGGCAGTCTACCATTTTGAATGCCATCCAGGGTGTAGAAAGGCAGTTGCAACAAACTAATGCATTCCTGGAGGGCATTCATTCTGGCCAGGCGGCCCTTCACCGAGCCTTTCAAACTCTGGCCTCAGCACTGATGGCAGCCATTGTCCCTGTGTCTAGCCTCCCCCCTCCAACTTCCTCCACCCAGATCCAATCCCCTGTACCTCTGCCTATCCCAAGCACACCATCAGACCAGCCTGCACACACCTCACCACACAAGGGAAGCTCAGGCAAACATAAGCACCACACATCCCACAGGCACTCACGCAAGCATCAGACACATGCAGACACACCAACATCCACTGCCTCCACTGTGTCCCCCTCCTTGTCTCCCTCCTCCCTCCCAGTCTCGTCTACACACACACCTGCATGCACTACCTCTACAGCCACTACGTCCCTCACCAGCGCACCCACCAGCACACCCCGCTCACGTGCAGTCACCACCCCCACTACCATTCACAAGTCCCCTGTGTCCTCTCCCAGTGTGTCTGTGACACCCCCTCCCAAGATACACAAACGCAGGCACACACCCACCCAACAGCCATCCACCTCACGACAGCCTCCAGCGCATGCACCTGCACCCAAAGTCACCAAATGTACACCTCCTACTACCACCACCTCTTCATCCACTCCCAATCCCCCTCCAGCTACCCGTCCCAGTGTGTCCAAAAAACTTTTACTGTCCAGCCTTGACCTTTTTCCCACACCTCCCCACCCCATCCATCTCATAGGTCCCGAACTAGCACCTCAGCCACAACATCTCCGGGACCAGTGGTGCCTGTAGTCACAGGTATGTGGAGTGCACCGGCCACCAGGACAGCCAGTGTGGCACGGAGCCACAGCACAGCCAGTCCCCCCCCGTGAAGCATCAGAAGTTGGCCAGTGCCCGGCGGGAGAGGGGGAAGACTCCAGCCACCAAAGCTGCTCCCAGGGATCCCGGTGGGAGTGTGGACTCAGCTGTGACACCTCCCAAGGTGGGGAAGGGCCACAAGAAACCCAGCAAGTCTGGGAAGAGCAACACGGCAGAGAAGACCGCCATCATCCCCGCTGCCCAGGAGGCCACCGCCAGCCCCAGGCCAGCTGGCCAGGAGGGCCCCGCCAGCCCCAGCCCAGCTGCCCAGGAGGGCCCCGCCAGCCCCAGCCCAGGAGGCCACCGCCAGCCCCATCCCCACTGCCCAGGAGGCCACCGCCAGCCCCATCCCAGCTGCCCAGGAGGCCACCGCCAGCCCCATCCCAGCTGCCCAGGAGGGCCCCACCAGCCCCGTCCCAGCTGCCCAGGAGGGCCCCGCCAGCCCCATCCCAGCTGCCCAGGAGGGCCCGCCAGCCCCAGCCCAGCTGGGCCATGAAGGACCGCCAGCAAAAGACCCGCTGGGCCATGAAGGACCGCCAACTCAAGCACCGCTGAACAGGGCACCGCCAAATCAAGCACCGCTGAGCAGGGCAAGCACCGCTGAACAGGGCACCGCCAACTCAAGCACCGCTGAACAGGGCACCACCAAATCAAGCACCGCTGAACAGGGCACCACCAAATCAAGCACCGCTGAACAGGGCCCCGCCACATCAAGCCCCGCTGAACAGGGAAAGCACCGCTGAACAGGGCACCGCCAACTCGAGCACTGCTGAATAGGGCACCGCCAACACAAGCACCGCTGAACAGGGCAAGCACCGCTGAACAGGGCACCGCCAACTCAAGCACCGCTGAACAGCGCACTGCCAAATCAAGCACCGCTGAACAGGGCCCCGCCAAATCAAGCACCGCTGAACAGGGCACCACCAACTCAAGCACAGCTGAACAGGGCCCCGCCAAATCAAGCACCACTGAACAGGGCACCGCCAAATCAAGCACCGCTGAACAGGGCAAGCACCGCTGAACAGGGCACCGCCAACTCAAGCACCGCTGAACAGGGCACCGCCAAATCAAGCACCGCTGAACAGGGCACCACCAAATCAAGCACCGCTAGCCCATGAGCGGCAGGGGCACTGACGCAACTGGGACCGTCATGGGGTGAGTGATGCACTCTGGGCACCAGTCCCCCTCCAGAACCAGTGGAGACATGCATCCACTACCTCTGTCCTTCACAGGATGAAGCACTCTGGGCACCAGTCCCCATCCAGAACCAGTGGAAACATGCATCCATTACCTCTGTCCTTCACAGGATGAAGCACTCTGGGCACCAGTCCCCCTCCAGAACCAGTGGAGACTGTTATCCACTTGAGAGACTGTGGCTTTGCACTCCCCAGGATAATGCAGTGGGCAAACCACCCACTGGAGAGACTTGAGAGACTCTGGCTTTGCACTCCCCAGGATAATGCAGTGGGCAAACCACCCACTGGAGAGACTTGAGAGACTCTGGCTTTGCACTCCCCAGGATTGAACAGTGGGCATTGAGCCCCCTCGTGGATCTGGTGTTGTGCACTCATCCGGCTGAGGTGCCCCCTTCCCTTCCCCCTGAGGTGCCTGTTGTATTTCTATCTGATGCCCCTACAGTGTTCTCTCTGTTTTGATCTGGTATCGAGTGTGGGCCTCGCCCATGCATTTTGGGCCCAGTGGTTCACGGACTATAAAAGGTGCAATACTTGGACTACTATTCTTGGTGTATATTTTGTGAATAGTGTATATATGTATATTTTTGCGTACTGCATTTTAATAGATTACAATGGTTACACTCATTTCCTTTTGTCTTTGCATTCTTCTGGGGGGGAGGGGGGTTGTAACTATAAAGTATAGATATGTATTAGTGTGTGTGTTGTAGTGGGTGAGGGTGAGGGTGGGGGTGTGGGTATTGCGTGTGTGTGTCCCTGTATTTTGCCTCCCCTCCCCTGTGTCATAGGTGCAGTACTCACCGTGGTCTTCGCCGCCGGCATTCGTGCTCCTGGTAGAGGAGCAGGAAGACTATCGCAGGTAGAATTTGGAGTTCCGGGTCAATGGTGTCCTCGTTCCTCGTGGAGTGTGTAGAGGTGAGCGTTTTCCCTTCGAAATTCCTGTTTCCGCCGTGTTTTTATCCACAGTGAATCTGCCCCGGAAAAGGTGTTGGATTGGCCTGTCATAATAGTGTGGGCGATACATTGTCTTCCGCCTGTCTGTTGGCAGTGACCGCCACGCTGTTTATTTGTACAGCCGTGGCGGTCGGAGTGTTAAAGTGGCTGTCTTTGTTGGCGGTTTCTGCCACGGTCGTAATTGCAATTTTTTTTCCGCCGGCCTTTTGGCGGTCTTACCGCTGCTTTAACACCATCCGCCAGGGTTGTAATGAGGGCCTATGTGTGTCCATTACTTACGTGGATTCCACAGTCCATCAGTCTCATTCTCAAAAAAATGGCCAGAGGCTCCATAGCCATGCAAGCAGGAGTAGGGGCAGTGGGTGCCCCTGTCTGATTTCCCTCACGATGCAGAAGTCAGTGGATACAATCTAGCCTGTGCATACCTTCACCCTTGGTTCCCCATGCAAGAGTTGGACCGTTTAGGACGCTGGGCCCACACGCATCTGCTCCATTATCTCCCACAGATAATCCCAGGAAAGGGTGTCAAATGCCTTCTCTATGTTCTCTATGTCTAAGGCAACTAGGGCAGCCTCAAATGTTTCTTTCTGGGTTTCATGCATTATGTGAGAGAGCTTACTAAGGTTCATGTGGGCTCTCCTACCTGCACTGGTCTTTGTGCACTAGGTGTGTAATCACTCAACCCAGTATCTGTATGAGAACCTTTGCTAGGAGCTTGACATCTACATTGAGCATAGACAGTGGTCTATATGATCAGGGCTGCACTGCTACAGGCCTCTTCCAAAGTTTCTAGGAGGGCTCGGACAAGAGAGGCAGAGTATGCTTGGTAATACTCCATGGAAATTTAGTCTGTTCCAGGACAGTGACCCCGGGCCATGGCACATAGGGACTCTTTTAGGTCTTCTAATTCTATTGCACCATCCAACCACTCTGACTGAGCCCCTGCAGCCCAGGTAGTTCAACCTGGTCCTTGAAGTCAGCTATCTTCTGTTCCTCACTGCCCATTTGTCTAGTGTACACCTGCTAAGTTGTCCGATAGAAGAGAATTAATGGCAGTCTGTCCCACAGCCTCCTCTCCCCAAGGCAGTTAAGTTTGAGTATCATTGGCGGGGGTCTTTTTCACTTCAGTAGTTATGCCAGCATGCGGCCACCCAGTCCCCCTCTCTGTGCAGTTGTTGCCTAAAGTCTCATCTTGCATGGCAGTCAAGCATGGCCCATGCAGAATCCACTGATCTCTGAGCTTCAGTCAGTGTCCTGTCTTCTGCCTCACTGTCCACCATTTGGTGTTGCAGTCTGTTGCTCCCCCTTCCGTGGTTCTCACTCTAGTCTTTCCAGGCTTCATAAGTCTTGCTAAGGCTTTCGCCTCTGATGACCACCTTGAGCGCATCCCACTCCGCCCCATGGGATCCTGTGCAGTTCCAGTTAGTATCATAATAACCCTGCAGAGCCAACTGCATGTCCACTTTATATTCCGGATTGCACAGTGACTCTGGTCTCAGGCAGCACAGTGTGATGGCTGACTTGCACATGAGCAGTCCACATTCTACTAATAGAGGAGTGTGGTCTGACAGAAAGCTCACTTGATAACATGCTCTTTGAACATCTAACATAACATTGTTAATCAAGAGGAAATGGGGTAGGCGAATATACTCTCCATGGGTTGGTGTAAAGAATGAAAACTTCCTGGTTGTGGGGTTTGAGGCCTTCCTAATGTCAACAAATTGTAACCTTGTCATTGTTTCACAGAGGCTCAGTGCCATACACAGCTTTGTACCCATCTTGGTGAAGACTTCTCCAGTTGCCCATCTGCTACACAGTTAAAATCTCTTGCCCACACAATGGGCATCTCTGTGTCAAACAGGAGTTCAGTCTCCAGGGCCTCGTAAAGGTCCTCAGGGGCATACATGTTGAGCGGACTCAATTAATTGCCATCAAGTATGCCATGTAGGAGCACATATAGCTCTCCACATCTGCCACATAGCCACCGAGCTGGAATGGGACCCTTGGGGCACTCCAAATGGATAACCCTCTAGCATAGGAGGAATATGTTGAGGTGTAGAGCTGCCCACACCACTTCTTCTGGAGTTTCTGGGTCTCTCCTTCTAATAAGTGCATTTCTTGCAATAGTGAGATATGCACTCCCACCGCTTCAGATATGAATGGGTTATTTATCTTTGGATGAAGGAATACAGGCCTGCACCTTCCACATAAGGAACCGGGTACCATCACCCATCAAGATTTGTGGCTGAACCAATCAGTGCCCTCATCATCTGGCCCTCCCCACACCCTGGCGCCCACCCCGCCACAGTTCCCATCAGCTGCACTCTAGTAAAACTAATAAGTTGCTACAAATTCCCTCCTTAGGTAAACAGGAGTAAACTAAACTCATGTCTCCCCTTTCCTATGATCGTCCACCTTCCCTGATAAACAACAAATGACTCCATGACTGTGCGGAGGTGTAATCTGTTCTGTGTATCTATCTGTTAGTGTAATCAACCCAGGAGGATGAAGAGTAATATGGGACTTTCAAGCACATGCGGCACATTACCACGACCCCAATGGGTACGTACAGCCTAAATTTCACCTCCCACTAAAGTCTCTTTCTACTAGCAAGAGTATGATTTGTGGTTAAATGTGAGGAAAAAGATGAAATATGGGGGGGGAGAGGAAAGGATACAGGGTGGAGAGAGAAAAAAGTAGAAAGGGGGGTAAGTGGAATATAGATGTCCACCCCGGGACACAAGCCACTCTTCAAGGATCAGAGTCTTCGTGTGTGGGTCCAAATTCTCCCCCACATGCTCTCCTAAAAGTATTGTGTATGTACTTTATGTATATGATGTCCATGTCTGCCAATCGGCCAGTGGGGGATGGGACGAGAGGGTGACCTCACACGAGAGGGTGACCTCACACCAGGCTGGCTATCACTACTGCAATTCTTGAACTTGGGGTGCCTCCATGTGGGGTGGTCTGTCTGTCTCAAAACATTCCTGCGTACGGCATTCATGCTTCCAATAGTCCACTTAAATTTCTCTTGATTAGTGACGCTGTTGTCACAGTTTCCACTAGTGGTCTGGCTTCCTCCCTCTCCTGACAACTTTGCTCCAGGTCCAAAGTACCATCACGGCGCACCACAACTCTGGATCCAGAGCGCGACTGTTGGCTTCTCATCCGCCTAGCACACGAACCACCCTGAAGTCTCTGCTGGTCACTCCCTCTGGTGTCAACTCGGCCTGGTGCTAGGATGCGGCCATCCTCCCTGGCTTCCAGTCAGTCCCAGACCTCCACCGGTGTTGTGAAAAAATACAATTGGCCCCCATGTAGTACTTTAAGTTTAGCCAGGTATCATAGTGTATATTGGAGGTCATGGATTTCAGTTTTTGCTTTACCCCACCACCAAAGGATTGCCTCAGCTGATGAACAGTTTGTGTATAATCAGGGAAGATATGAATATCCTGATTCTCGCAGGTGAGGTCCCCTTTCCGTCTCACTATGTGTAGAATAGTGTCTCGATCCCTGTAGGTAAGCAACTTAGCTATGATGACTGTCTGGGGTCTTCCGGAGGAGATTGTGGGGCCAACGATCTGTGTGCCCACTCAATCAAAAAGAATTGTGACAGTTCAGCATCTGGGAGCAGCATTTTAATCCATGTCTCCAGGAAAAATTCCAGGGTGGTGCCTTCTACTCTTTCTGGAAATCCTACAAAATGCAGATTAGATCTGCGAGAGTGGCATTCGATGTCTTCAGTGCGGGCCTCTAACTTCTGAGATCACTTCTCAAGATTCTTCACTGTGGTTTGTAAGTTGAGTATTTCCTCCTGTAATTAGGACTCATGTTGCTCTGTAGAGACAGACTTCTCTGACACTTTACGAATATCCACCCTTGGCAAGTTTATATGCAGGACAATGGCCTTGATCTTTGCCTGTCCTGTGGCCCCCGAAGCTTCAATGCCCACCAGGATCTGGATTCCTCCTGTTGAGCCATGCGGCTCCTGCAATCCTCCTGTTCCCTCCACTGGTTGGTTTCCCCAAGATCCAGATCCCATATACTGGTCAATTTTTGTCTGCTGTGAGCTCTGGCGCACTTTGTCCTTGCCCATGACGGTCGGTTAATCAAATGTGTTACAGGCATTCACCCACAATAGAGGGCAATGATGTGGGGGGTTTCCCGAAAGCAATCACAGAACACTATATCCGAGTAACGCCTGGAATTGTGTTCTTTCGCTGCACTGTCTCTGGCAGGACTCCTTCATGGTCAAGGCTCCTGTTCCTTCAGATCACAGACTCACTGGATGTTCCCCTTGGGGAGGGGGCTCACTATACTTTTCAGGGCTGAGTGACTCACCTTACACAAACCCCAAGGCTACTGCAGTGTACCACTCTGAAGGGGGGTCTTTGGGTTGATCCTGCAGTGGACAATCACTGAGTGCGGGCCAAGGAGTGCATTTACATTCTGCCATTCATTCTCTGTACCATATTATCTTTGCTGTGCCCCTCCATGCCAGCATTTCTCAGGGACCACCAGGACTCAATGCAGCAGGACCAATGTCACTGATCAGTGTTTCCCAGCCTGGTATTCAATGATCTGCACTGCCACCCATTATCTTACGACAACATCGCCTCAAATCTGGGGCTAGGAGGCTGTAACAATCAAATGGTTACCTTGAATTTGATGTTTTGTTCTCCCTTGTCTGACTCCTGTGATTTGTTTTCCTGGGTGTCTGGTCTGCCAGCATCAGGTGAGGGTGTGGGGGGCCCCCAAGAGGAGGAGGGTTCCGGCCCTCAGGTTGGTCGCATGCCTCAGCTCCCCAGTGTTAGACAGCCTCTAGTGTACTCACCACTGTGCTTCATGAGTGCCATGAATATAGTCCACAGTAGAGTATCCTCCCAGCAGGTATGTGGCAGCTCTTTCCGTGGGTCCCTTCCCCATATGGTTCAAAGCCTATAGCTCGGCTGCAGGAAGAGCCAGGAAAAGCCCTCTCATCCCAGTGGGACGCTCACTCCCCTCAGAGTCTGATTGGTTCCCATGATGGGGCATCAGGGGGCAAAAGCACATACTGTTGTGCAAGCCACGCTGAACCTGGGCTAGGGCCTCCTTACCACAGTGTGCCGGGCCGTCCACCAGAAGGCTATCATGGGTTCAGCTGTCACTGTGGGCTATCACGTCCAAGAAGGGGAATCCCTGACTTCAGCCTCAGTTATGGGTCTTGCTTCAGCCCTGTTTTTTGCCAGGCAGTCTAGGGTTTCTCAGGCTTCCCAGGGCAGCAGGATGTTACAGGATACCTATGACAGGCTGAGAGGTCCAGCTTCGCACTGCTGATCCAACATCTTGCTGGCCACGGCCCCCTGCGCTAACTTGAATATTAGCTTTTTTTTACCAGACATGGTGCAGATAGTGGTGTACATCTCTAGACATGTGTTTCTAGATGTTATCCTTCATCAGTAGAGATCAAAAATCTAATTTCATCACAGGTTGCTGAGAAAGCTGCCACAGTTCTCTCAGGTCTCAGTACCTCTCACTGGCTCAGAGCTGCATCTCCAAAAGTTCATTAGCTTATTGGCTCAAGTGAGCCTTTTAAAGAAAAAGGTGATGGGAGCACACTGCCTCACATCACAGCACAGCTCACCCCTTTGCATTGTGGTAAATGCAGTACAAAGCTTGTGCTTACTTGAATATTCACAGTCAATTTTCACCAGAGTTGGCTCATATAGGCGGTCATTCTGACCGCGGCGGTCGGTGGTCGCCGCCCGCCAAGCGGTTCCCGCCGAAAGACCGCTCCGCGGTCAAAAGACTGCAGCGGCCATTCCGGCTTTCCCGCTGGGCCGGCGGGCGACCGCCAGAAGACCGCCGGCCGGCCCAGCGGGACAGCCCCTTCAACAATGAAGCCGGCTCGGAATGGAGCCGGCGGAGTTGAAGGGGTGCGACGGGTGCAGTGGCACCCGTCGCGATTTTCACTGTCTGCACAGCAGACAGTGAAAATCTTTGTGGGGCCCTGTTAGGGGGCCCCTGCACTGCCCATGCCAGTGGCATGGGCAGTGCAGGGGCCCCCAGGGGCCCCACGGCACCCGTTCCCGCCATCCTGGTGCTGGCGGTGGACACCGCCAGAAACAGGCTGGCGGGAAGGCGTCGGAATCCCCATGGCGGTGCTGCAAGCAGTGCCGCCATGGCGGGTTCCCTGGGCCAGCGGGAAACCGGCGGAAAACCGCTGGCTCCCCTTTTCTGACCGCGGCTTTACCGCCGCGGTCAGAATCGCCCAGGAAGCACCGCCAGCCTGTTGGCGGTGCTTCCGCCGCACTCCGCCATGGCGGTCATGGACCGCCAAGGTCAGAATGACCCCCATAGTGTTGTACATCTCTAGACGTGCGTTTCCAGGTGTTATCCTTCATCAGTAGAGATCAAAATACAAATTTAATCAGGGGTTGCTGAGAATGCTGCCACAGTGATGTAGGGCAAAGGCATATAATATTGGAGGTGTACATAATGTAAAAGTATAGATTGGTAAAAAATGGATCACACTTATGATTTTTTTTTTTTTTACCTTGGGTTTCTCAGTGATAACGTAGACAAATCCAGCTTGTCTCATGTAGTGTATTTGATTTTACTCAGAACTCTTTTGCAAAAACCATCCCTGTAATCCACAGTCACTCATCTGTAATTCTGAATGTTCAATATTGACATTGAAACATTGACATTCAAATCTTTGGCTCGTGTCTCCATCTTGAAATATATTTCAGGAAGACTTCTCCCCTTATCTCACCTCTTCTAAAACTCAATTAAAAGATGTGCTTTCCTACATGTTGTGCAGCACTAAGGGTCAGAGTTATGAACGTTTTGTCACCTGATATCGCAAATTGTTTCCGATAACAAAATTTCCTAGATGAGATGCAAAAAGCATGACACCCACCATCTTGATGTGATAGTCAATACTCCTTGATTTCCATAATCTCTCTGATGATAACCATCTTTCTGCAAGAGTGTTAAAGGGCACATGAATTGTTATCTATTGTATATTACCACTTTCTAGTTGTTCTGGTACTGGTACCTCTCATACCTTTCTGGGTGGGCAGCTGTATGTCAGAATACCATACACAAGTGGTTCCCAACCTGTGGTCTGGGGACCCCTGGGGGTCCGTGATGCCTTCTTAGGGGTCTGTGACTGCCTAGAAATTTCAATAATATTAACAGATTAATAAAGTGTATATAAATAAAGTTGCTAAATGTACATTTTAAAAAGTACTGTAAATGTCAAGGATTTTGGAATTGGAGGCTAAAAATGTAATTAGCATCCTCAAATTAATTCATACCTCCAACCTTCCTATTAATTTTATTTTATTGGTTTGCAAATTAAATTGCATGTGCTATCATTTGTGTATGAGTTTAATGAATGCTTGATTCTGTATTTTCTGTGTATTGTTTTGCATTCAAATCAGTGACTATGTTTAGGCTGGGGTCCCTAGATTCCACAAATGGTTCAATGGGAGTCCCCAGGTTCCAGTAATGATAAAGTGAGGGTCCACAGAAGTCGAAAGGTTGAGAACCACTGTTGTACACAGAAATCTTGTCTGACATAATTATTGTGTCCTAAATATCATATTGTCTCATTGGATGATTTTCTTTTACTAATTTTAATTGGGTATACGTTTGTCACAATATTAATTGCAGACCACAACAATATTTTGTACCATACCCATATGGGTACCCCAAATGCTGAGTCCTCTCAACCTCTGCCACTTAAGGATTTACAAAAAAAAATGGGTACTTATCCACAAATACTATTGTTTCTAATCTGTTTCCCTAACATAGTTGATTTCAGTTGTCTGGGCATATGGAGAAATGTGATGTTTGTTATGAACCTATTTCTCCTGCTTGATGTTGGACAAGGAAGCTGAGAGTAGATATCACTCCCCACTTGTATGGAAGTCTGTAAAACCTAGATAATATATGGATGTTATGCAGGCATTGGGGCCAACCAGAAGGTCAGAGGTAGTGTACTACTTGGGCGACTTAACTGGCAATGAAGACCAGATTAAGAACCCAAATCAGTGAGGAGGATCTCATTTGCTGTTAGGTCACTCCTGGGAGGTGGATGCTCATTGTTTGACCATCAAATGGAATGTCTCAAAGGGCAGAGTTTAGGATGTAGTAGGTTCTGAGGCCTTGAACACCTTTATATGCCAAAGCTCAGATCTCTGTCACAGGAGTGCCCCTTCCACAGGACAGAATAAGACTGGAGGGAGCATGCTCAATAGAGGACTAAACACGCCTTTGGTAAAGGGATATGCTGTAGTTCAACAGATCGAATCTCAGATGCCCATGAAAACAGCTATACTAAAATGTTGGTGATGAGGTGTGTCATAGAATATTTATTAATGCGCCTCTTTTAAAAACATATAGAAAGAGCGGATATCCAATATAGAACCATCGTTGTAGTCAAAGCGTCCTGAAGCAGATGTTACGTTGTGACTGTAGGGATACAGAACAATAGAGAACATGAACGCGCCTATTCGCATCATACCGTTGGTATTGAACATAGCACTTTGATGTGTCTCCGCTTCCGTACGAAAGAAAAGTCAAGAATAATGTGATAGCCAAGACCAAGATGAGGACAGAGAGGAGAATGGAATGACCCGACTTTCCATGCTTGCAATTCTTGGGCTGCTCTTTACCTTCTCCACGAGGCAATTTCTTAACCTGTTCCTTATATTGTGTCTTCCACTATGCAGTCGCAATAGCTTTTTTTACCCCATTATCTCCTTCTAATCTTCTCACGCGGGTGATTCACTCAATACAGCCCTTTTTACCTGCGTATTACAACAGAGTTATTATTAAACTGCAGCATCTTCGGGTACTTACATGAATTTTACTTGTCGTAAAGCAGAAGAGGCTGAAAGCTTAAAATCCCATATTTTTTTTTCAAATGAATTGGAATGCAACACGTTCTAAGTGATGCGACATTCAAGGCTCTGTACTAACTTATTTTGTCTCGTATACAGACGCAGATAAATGGAAAGCTATCCTTAATACGCGTTTGCTATTTTTTTGGGTTTATCCGAGTGAAGAGCATCAGTGTATAACAAGTAACAAAGGCGGAGATGGATTGGAATTTCAGTAAAAGCCTGAAAGTGCACTTCTGAATAATTTTCAGAATCTTTGCGGTCTTGCTTAGGTAGCGCTAAAAATTTATGTACAGAACTAAGTAGCAATAGCAAAGGCACTGTGGAAAAGAGACTGTGCCCTTGATTTCACCTTTCTCCCAAATTCCAACAAGCACTGGCAAGAATACTAGGGCCCAATTTAAGAGGGCCTAGCGCCATCTAACGACACATTAGCGTCATTTTTTTAGGCTAATGTGGCGTTACATGGCCAAAAATGCCGCACCAGATTTAGAAAGTTGCGCAATGCTTGCATTGCGCCACTCTGTAACCCCTTGTGCCACATTATGCCTGTCTAAGGCATAATGTATGCAAGAGGGGCGTTCCCCTGTTAGGGGGGGGGATGAAAAAGTGACGCAATGACATCTCAGAGATTTCTTTGTGTCATTTTTTCTGGCATTTTTAATGCCTGCTCAGAGCAGGCGTTAAAAGGAGGCTCCGATTGGTTTTAATGGGTCTCTGGGTGCTTTGCAGGATTAGTGTCAACATTTATTTATGCTAATTCTGCAAAGCGCCAAACTAGCGTCAAAAATTCTGATGCTAGTTCCCTAACTACTGCCATGGTGCAATATTAAATCTGTCCCTAGGTCTGACATTAGCTAAGAATTTTGACTTTGACGCAATTAAATAAAAAAAGGCAAGAGGGGAAAACAGCACTGCTAGTCAAGCAGAAATTCTTGGTTACAAAGGGCAACCAAATATGCATTTATTTAATTGAATATGAAAAGAAGCCATAGGCAAACTCTGTTATTCTTATATCTGTAACATTTTAAAATGTGTTTCCTTTCTTACACGTGCCTGCATGCACACAACCATATGGAGATAGTTTTGTGCAAAATGAAACAGCCTAATTAAAATGACACAGTGGAACTGAATATGACTGACCTTTTCCATTTGATTTAATTGTGTTTTTTGCTAGGAAACTTAAAGGGAAAAACAGGGAGGCTTGACCTTTCAGCAGTGTTTTATTCTGCTACTGATTGCCAGACTGTCTGGTTCACAAGAGTTATTGCTCACAATAAGTTATCCTCCGCAGGACACATGTCAGTCAACCCTTGAATACAATGTAACATGCTAGTAAAAAAGATAAAGTTGCCAGAAAATGTCATACTTGGCAAGGGGCAACTTGGCAGCTATAAATATTCATACAATATCAGCACAACTTCCAAGATGGCAAGGGCAGAGTCCAGAAAAGCTGCTGTAGGCATATCTCTTTTTACAGGCTTCAGAGGGAATCATTTTGTGGGTTTTGGGTACACATAAATATGCAGTAGGCACCAGGGGAGTGAACTCTAATTGTGCATAGGTGTACGTTTCTTTATATTTGATCATAAAACATTTTGAGATTGTGATAGACTTCCAAATCGGTCATTCTTGAGAGGGGTAATCACAAAGGTACATGTGAATTAATATAAATGTGTGAGTTTACTCTTATACATTAGAGTCATTTTACTACTTTTGAAAATTCACCATTTATAAGTGCAATGGTACTCAGAAGTTTAGACTTACATGTCCTCACTATTAGAATTCAGGAGCAAAGTTTAGAAGTGTAAAGTTACTATCTGTAACTTTTCACACACAGGTGGAAGTCTCCACCACTGGGTACAGCTCTCCACATGATAGATGTAGGTAAAAGTTTAAAAGTTTATTAATTTTAAAGATAAATTAGTAAATATATCTTAAAGTTAAATATTATTGTAACTTAATTTAAAATATTCACTTTAAATGTGGAACAGTGAAACAAAATGAACCAATGATAAAGTGTTATTAACGGAATCTATAATTAAACATTAATTATCTTTATTTAAACAAACTGATTTACTGTATTTCTACCCACTACGTGAAGATATGACACCTTTTAGTTCATTCTGAGAAATGTCATTCAAATTAATGTTTTTGTCATGGCTATTTTATGAACATGCATGCAATTATAAAGATGAACAAGGTGCTATAGCTCCCACATCAACCTTTGTATGTAACTGAGTAACTGATTTCAGTTGCTTCACTCCTTAAGAAAAAAGTTAATGTGTAGTAAGACAGCCAGGAAGCACATGATGCCTGCAACAACATCAGAAAGACTTTTAATGGGGAGTGCGTGAATGACTGCTAAGCCAAAATTAGCTGGCAATCCAATCACTTTAGGGAACATCTGTTGGAGGTGGGATGGTAAGGTCATTCCAGATATCTGAGCTTTTAACAGTAGAAAAATCACTGCACCATTAGTAAGTTGTCTACGTTTGTTCACAAAAGGGTCTAGTACTGGTAGTTATATAGTCCTGTAAGTATTGGGAGGGAAATTTTGGAATACAAGGTGATCTGAGCTACAAAGACTAGGTATGAGTGTGAGGCTCCCACATAATAATACAACTGACTTACTTGGTATAGGAATTACTTGTGGTGAGAAATCGGGCTGCTGGTTGACTGGGGTATAGGCCCTGGTCAAGCAACAGGCACAGTCCCTTGCAGGGTGAACCACAAAAATTTACTAGTTTAACCTGTGCTTAACTCAAGGTAGCTTGGCACAAACAGTAGCCAGGCTAAATTTAGAAGCAATGTGTTAAGTATTTATGCAGCACTCAAACATGAAAACAGTGAAAACACAACACATTAAACATCCCAAACAAATTTAGAAAAATAGAGGACTTTTTAATAAACCATTTGACACCAAAACCATCAAAATTTATTTAGTAGAACCAGAGTTATGAATCTTTAAATTTTAAGGTTCAACATAGCAAGGTTTCAGTTTTGTAAAAAGGGCATCTGGGCATGTTAGCACCACATCCAAGGGTCCAAGAGTGGATGGAGACCACTTGGGGATTTGATACTCACTCAGGCTTGGTCCAGGAGTGGGTTCAAGATGGTGGGAGCCTGTTATGCCCCTGTGGCTCTGAACAGAAGGTTAGCTAAACTAGCCTTTGAAATCACTTCCAGAAGCCCTGGGTGTAGATGAAGATGCAGGGCTCCACTGCAGGGCTGGCTTCTGAAGGTTGAAAGCAGGCTCCAGACAGCAAAGCAGTCCTTTCCGTTACAGCAGCAGTCCGGCAGAGAACACAGCAGGTCACAGCAGCAGGTAGTATTCTTAGAGTCCTTCCGCAGATACAGTAGTGAACTGAGAAATAGGTCTGAGAGCCCTATTTTTATACCCTGCTGCCTTGTTCCTAGATGTTGGTTGAAATCTACAGAAGGGTTCTCTTCTGCTACAGGAATTTCCTGCCTCCCCTGCCCTGGCTCGTAGCTGCATGCACTGACAATACAACATGGTTAAGCCTACTATGAGGTGGAAGAGCTTAGCCTATTCATTTGCAAGTTGGGCTGTGCTTAGCCCCACCCCTATCAAGTCAGTTAATGGCCCATTCAGGATCTGCTAATCCCACTATTCTGTGACTGTCTGGGGTGAATTTGCAAAGCCTCAACTGTTACACCTAGTCAAGTGACCTAAGGCAGGCTGGGCTGCAGGCACAGAGGGCTAAGGACAGGAAAATGCCAATTTTCTAAAAGGGACCATTTTCAGACTTGTAATGATAAATCCGATTTTACCCTTAAAAAGGGTGTTTCATTACAAGTTCATAGATACCAAACACACCATATCTACCACTTCTGGTTTATGAATTGCAGCTTATTAATAAGGAATCTCCAGTCCTATTGTAGGGGAGGGCTAGGCAGGACAGTACTGAAAAAATAAATTGGGGGAGTTTTTCATTACTAGGACATGTAAAACTAGAAAGTAGCTGTCCTACCTTTTAAGTTCAGAGCACCCTTCCCTGTTGGCTACCTATAGCCTACCTTAGGGGTGACTTATAACTGATAAAAGGGGAGTTTACGGCCTGGCAAGGAGTTTTAAATGCCAAGTCGACATGGCAGTGGGACACTGCCTTCAAGCTGCAATGGAGTGCCTGGGACAAGTTTTAAGGTGCAACTTAAATGGGTGGTACAATAAGTGCCTCAGGCCCACTGGCAGCATTTCATTTCAAGGCCCTGGATATATGGTATACCACTCTACAAGGGACTTACATGTTCATTAAATATGCCAATCAGGTATATGCCAATCAAACCATGTTTTTAGGGAGAGAGCACATGCACTTTAGCACTGATTAGCAGTGGTAAAGTGCACAGAATCCTACGGTCAACAGAGCAAAAATCCAGACAATGTTGAGGCAAGCAGGTGGGAAGACCACCCTAAGGCCGACAAGTCTAACACTTGTGTAAATCAGTGTAGCGTAATCACATGGAATTACCTAAGAATTCTGCAAGATTGGCATAATTATGTGTGAAGAGTAACTCTGTGTTTAACTCTACTTCTTAGTGCAAAAATGTCCCTTCTGTCTAAAATGGGTGAGAGATTGCATTTTGTGTTAAGAAATAGCATTAAATGCAACAGAAGATGAACAGCATGGGATTATAGCTGCTCGTGCTCAGTAAATGTGCTCCTGGGATAGGATTTCCTCCAACTTACTCCCGCCATTTAGAGCTAATATCTTAGCACAGAATGCACCATTGCTTCCAAAATGGGTGCAAAATACATGTTTTCCTAGAAATTAGGGCTAAATGCAACAAAACGTGAATAGCTAATGTGAGGTGGTGCTCATGCTTGCTGAATGTGTTCTTGGGGTAGGATTTTCACCCAACATATTCCCATCATTTAGCATTATATTCTTAGCGGAAAATGCACCAGGCGTTCAAACGGAAGCGAGGATGTAATTTGCAGTAATAGCACTAAATGCAGCTAAAAAGGAATAGCACTCTTGTTGTGGGATTTTTTCATCCAAATTACTTAAAATTATGCAAGCATGAGTAATCACATTATCGGTAATTCCAAGTCAAAGAGTAACACAGAATTACCAGCATTACTGCGATGGCTCTGGTGTGATTGAAATTTGCCCCGGCCTAATAACTACCATACCCACAAATATCCTGCTCTCTCTCCTCCATCCCCAAAATGAGGAAAATGTTAGCATTAATCAATAGTTTTTGGGGATTGTTTTATAATCACATTATTAACACATGGGGGCATATTTATACTCCGTTTGCGCCGAATTTGCGTCGTTTTTTTTTACGCAAATTCAACGCAAAACCAACTCCATATTTATACTTTGGCGTTAGACGCGTCTAGCGCCAAAGTTCATGGAGTTAGCGTCATTTTTTTGCGTGAACACCTTCCTTGCGTTAATGATATGCAAGGTAGGCGTTCCCGTCTTAAAAAATGACTGCGATGCATACGCGTCGTATTTATACTCCCGGGCAAAAATGACGCCCGGGTGTGGGCGGGTCTAAAAAACCCGCATTTGCGCCGGATTTTAGCGCCTGGGTCAGGGCAGGCGTTAAGGGACCTGTGGGCTCAGAATGAGCCCAGAGGTGCCCTCCCCTGCCCCCAGGGACACCCCCTGCCACCCTTGCCCACCCCAGGAGGACACCCAAGGATGGAGGGACCCACCACAGGGACATTAAGGTAAGTCCAGGTAAGTATTTTTTTTAATTATTTTTTGTGGCATAGGGGGGCCTGATTTGTGCCCCCCTACATGCCACTATGCCCAATGACCATGCCCAGGGGACAGAAGTCCTCTGGGCATGGCCATTGGGCAAGGGGGCATGACTCCTGTCTTTGTTAAGACAGGAGTCATTTCAATGGGGGATGGGCGTCATAAAAAAATGGCGCAAATCGGGTTGTGGCGATTTTTTTGCCTCAGCCTGACTTGCACCATTTGTGGACGCCCATACGCCATTTTCCCCCTACGCCGGCGCTTCCTGGTGTACGTCGTTCTTTTTTAACGCACACCAGACAGCGCCGGCGGCTAACGCCGGCTAACGTCATTGAATAAATACTGCGCCCGCATGGTGCTTCAGAATAGCGTTAGCCGGCGCTAATTTTTTTGGCGCAAAACTGCGTTAGCGCAGTTTTGCGTCAAAAAGTATAAATATGGGCCATAATGTGTACAGCCCTAACACAGGTCATTAAAAATAACATTTGTTTTGGGAACTTATTTTTATGATGTGAACATGATTGGCAGTTTAAGGGCACATTCCGTACATTTTAAAAAAAACTGAAGACAACTACAAATATAAATTAGGGGAGCTAAATGTGGCTGACTTCATTCCATAACATTTTACGAAATATTGTTTTCGTGCTGTTGTCCTGACATCTCGTAATGGCTTAAATCTAAATGATTTTACCTGTCTCGCCTGCAATCTTCACCGTACCTGCATTACTCTCATACAGTTGTTTTTTATTTGTAGAATTTAGACTACAATGAATAAATAGTGACGTTTATATGCGCAACATGTACATAACTCATCACCCCAAATTAGGGTTTTTCATTACAGCCCACTTTAAATGAAGCCTTAGAAGTGATTTGTTCGTGTCATTATGATCAGGCTCAAACTAGATATACAAAGGGACCTGGTTATTGTTTGTGGTTAATTGGGCTCCTAGCAGAAAGTTACGCCCTGAGTTTGAAACCCTTCTGGTGCACTGCTGAATCAACTGAGAATAAGGCACGGGAGGTATACAATGCAGTCTTGATGCCCTTCCACCAGCTAAATGTAAGCTTGAGGACACTTTGTGAGTGATTCACAAACTTACACGTTTGAGTAATTTACACTTTTTGATATCAAATGTTATTGTTTTCCGAAAACATGATAAAAATGCACTCTGTACTGGCATAACATGACAAGCCATGCTTGTACATTCTATACATCATAGAAAGTGCAAACAATCTCACCCCAGTCCATAATAGTCCCCGTTTCCCACATATTTTCACATGATTTTGAGGGCATTCCCTTGCCACATATGCAGGTTCCTCTTGTTTTTGGTCACTAATTCCTACCAGTTTGCCATTCAAAGAGGAAGGGTTTACAGAGTTCCAGTGCTTAGCAATGTCGCTTTTAGCAATCACTGTTCCGATCCCTGCCAAGGTGTGTTCACTTTAGTCACCTCCCATATCTTCAAGAACACACAACAGAGTGATACACAGTGAGGGGCTAACCGCTCCTTTCATAACATTGGAGAGCGTGGTAAAGACATTTTGCCAATATCTTGCTATGACGGGGCATTTGTAGACTATATGATAAAATGAGGCCCAGTGATAGAGGGGCGGGGGAGAAACAGGAGAGTGTCATCCGCATGTGGAGCGATAAGGTCTTCCACAGCCAACCACAGGTCAAAGCCCCGCAATGGACCCATACTGCGATAGGGTCTATGGCCAAAGTCAATAAGAGGAGTGAAAGGGAGAACACCTATCTGGTGGCCCTACATATTAGAAATGGGTGTGAGAGGGCTTCATTCACCTGGGCATGGGCCTGTGGATGAATGTATAACACCCAAAAATATGAGTGAAATTTGTGATCAAACACTAATTTGAGCAGTACTCCATCAACGAAGGTCCAGTCCAGGGAGTCAAATGTTTTTTCAAAGTTTATAAGCATTACATCATTCGGGCAGCCTAGCTGCTGAATGCATGAAAGGGCTCTGTGGGCCTGACATATGCAATGGTGAATACTGTGGTGTAGAACAAACCCAGATTGATCTTGGGGAACTAGGTGTGTCAGCACCCGAATGGGCCTCTTAAGCAAAGCTTGAACATACATTTTGATAAGAGAGATCGAGCAATAGAAGACAAACAGGTCTGGAAGTTGTCCTGGTTTATGGTGAACCACTATAGTTGCCAGGTCCAGCTCTGGAGGGAAGTGGCCTTTGTCCATTGCTTCATGATACATTGCAAGGAGGAGCAGCAGCAGCACCACTTCATATTTCCTGTAGTACTCAACTGGTTAGACACCCAGAACCGGTGTCTTACCAGGATTCATATTTTTGAGGGCTTCTTTTATCTCTGCCAGTGAGAAAGGTTGATTAAGGTCCTCTATCTCAATAAGCATCAGGCAGGGCATCGGGAGATCTGCAATGAATGGGGCTTCACTTTCACAAATGGATTGTGGCATCACCAAATTTAGTGAACTGTTGTAGGCTACAAAGGAGGAAGCTATCTCTGAGGCCACAGAAACCTGCCTCTGACCTTTAAGTGTGAGATGGTGCACAATACAGGTCGCAAAATCTCTCGTCAGCAGCCAGTATAGGTGTTTGTCAGACCTATCTTCCCATTCATACACTTCTGGTGGATGCCATCCAACACGGGCGTGCCTTCTCCAATTAGAGCTGCACAGGGAGGCCCTGTCCTCCTCCTTCAGGCAATGCTGTATCTGTCTGATTGGTGCCTGTGGTTTTCCTGTTCCACTCCTGAGATTTACATTTCCAAATCAGTAATCTGAGCTTATTTCACACTCTCTCTGCCTCTCCAGTATGACAGGGCCAGGCACCAGAGGGCAGTTTTCCCTGCTGCCCATGGTATCCCGGGGAACCTACTGATCCCTTATTAACTTTAAAAAAGACCTAAGGCTTCTGTAGTCAGAAGTGTGTAAACTGCGCACCCACCAAGCCTCATGCATGAAGGCCACAATGGTTGACAGCCTGACTTATCCCCAGGTGAACCTCCTAGGAATTATCCGGCAGCCCTTAGCATGGAAGATATCAGTGACAGCGAGCAACAGGAAATCTATGCAGGCATCAATATGTGGGCCACCAAAAAATAAGCATATCCCCGGGTCTGTGATTCCAAACACGAAATGTTTTGTACAGTCCCAAGTTGTCCCCCCAGTCTACCAGGCCCATCTCTGCTTTGCCCCATTCTAGAGGGTCTTGATGAATCTAGCAGCCTAATATTGTCTTTAAAATCCATCCCAACCACTATGATATCCTGTGGCAGTCCTAACAACAACCCGTCAACAGTCTGAAGAGTGGACCTGGCAAGAGATGCCAGGACATACACACTCAAGAAATTTTAATGACTGCCCACCATGTAGTCCTTAATAGTCACTTATCTCCCCAGGACAGTCAATCAACAATCATAACACCGCTAGTGAAAAAGATCTGAGAAAGACATTTGCCACCCCACTACAGCCTCCTCTATACTCAGTGTGATACTCTCTATCACATCCATACCAGGCTAGGAATAGCCATGCTGTTCCAAGAACCTGGAGTAACAGTACCACTGGAGCCTGTCACTTTACTAACTAAAGACCAGCCCCCTGTTTAATTCTATCAAAGAGTCCATTCACATTCCAAGTCATAAAGAAAAAGCATATATAAGGCTGACTGGGGGAAACTTATATGGTACACTCATGGGAACTATGGAAATATTCCTTGGTCCTCCCTTGGAGTGCATAGCTAAGAGGCATGGCATGCCTGAAGGGCCATTGTCAAAATGAAGATGGGCAGTGTGAGCAAACCTAAGCGAACTGAAACTAAAACTATCTAGCCAACAAGGAAACCCCTTCGCCCCAACACCCTGCTCCCATACTTCCTCCTTTGAAGCATCTGTCACCCCTACGAACTACAATAGTAAAACCAGGTGCAAATCTTCATCACAAATACCTCCCCTGCACAAGGATACAGTATTGCTGGAACACTAAACAAATATGAGCGACCTTACACATTACATTACAACACAGCACATCCCTAGTCTTGGAGGCCTTAGGGGAGGGTGTGTCCCTTGCCGGTCCTGGGTACAACACCTGCATCACTTCCATCCACCCTCATAGCTGGAGGACTTCTGTGACTCCAGAGTCTCCCACCTTTCCCACAAGACATCCTACACCCACAAGATTTACTGGATTTCACTGTTTGAAGACCTAATGAGTTGAGCCATTGTGAGCCCCATTCTGGAACAGAGTTACGTCGGAGGGGGGTTGTTCCATTAACGGATCCTACACCAGCTACATCAGGTAAGTCAAAGAAGTGAGTTTTAGAGTCATTAGTCATTTGGAGATTTCCAGAGAAGAGGAGCGTGGACTGGAGCTGAATAGATCGGAGTTCCTACTTGACCGGATCATAGGATTTCCATTACTCCTGTATTACACACAAAAAATCCAAAAAGATCAGAGCCATCCTGAATTGCAAGATGCCTTGAGGTCCACACCCCCTACTCTTTGTCCCTGTAGTTGAGCAATTTAGAAAGGGCACTCGTTTGGCTACTCTGGGCACATGATCTGTTTGCTCTTTCAATAATGAAGCATGGTGAGAGTTGTTTCACAGTCACCCAGGACTGAATCCATTTCTCAAGAAACCTCTTAAGATCCAAACCTTCTGCACCCTTTGGGAAGCTGACAAAACATAGACTACATTTATAGGCTTTATTTTTTGTGTTTTCAGCACACTCTAGCAAGGTCTTGGACGTCATCAAGAAGTAGGAGACCCCAGCTTTAAATTCTCATCCTATGTCTTGAACTATAGAGATGCAGCCCTCTGCCTCCGATACCGTTCCCACTGCATTCAGTAAATCCTTTTGCAACAGGGCAACTTTGATCCACACCTCCATATTCTTGGATTCCAGCACTGTCTTGAAATCCTGAATGGCCTGTAGGATTACACTAGTGTATCTGTAGGGTGAACATACTGGGCACACCTCCACCCCGCAGCTCTCTGTGGGCCCATCAATGGGGCTGTGAAGTGCTCCATCTTGGTTTGCATCTAGGAGGAGTGGGGTCTATCATGATCCATGGCCCCAGGGGAAACCTGGGGGTATCAGGCTGCCAAGAACCAGAATATAAAAAGTAAACCTGTTGGCCCAGGGCTCAAGTGGAGGGCTCTCCCCTTATGGCATTAGGCTGAAGCACCGACATGAGCAGGCAGGTGGCACACCATAGATTGGCTTCAGTCCCAGCCCCTTCCCAACATGCTTGATTAGTGGATACGAGCAGTCAGGCCTACACCAGTGGGTAGCTCAGGCAATATGAGGCTCCCCTGCCACTGCTGGACCAGCCAGTCCAGTCGGAAGGGGGAAACAGCAGGAAATGTCCAGCTGCTGGTGTTGGGAGATAGTCATTCAAGAAACAGACAAATGATGATCGGAGGAATGCTTTCAATTTGCCTAACCACTGGCAGTCATGTGGAGTAGCATCCCAATCCATTGTTATTTTGCTCACCATGCCACCTCAGTTTAGACCCAGCCCTATGCAAATCAATCTGCAATTGGCATGGGAACAGTTCAGCTCAAAATGCCAAGCCAGGACCCCCCTGAACTGAAACACTGACAACCCAGGACACCAATGTGACTAAGCCCCATCCAGGCTCCAAAGAGCAATTACCACTGGGGAAGGCTGCCAGAAAAGCCTGGAGTTTTAACTGGCACCCCTCCTCTGATATCCCAAGGTTGCTCCTCACTCACCAGTCTCCCAGGCCTCTCAGGATCACCTACTACTGTCTCCATGTCCTTCAGGCAGGATTGAGTTTTTTGGCAGGAAGGTGAAACTTTTCTGCTAAAAAAGGACTATATAGTAAGCGCCCGAGTTACTGCGCTGTTATTTTAAGTGTTTTTTAACTTTTCTCATTTGCTTGTGCGGAAATTTTAAATTTCATTTATTGATATTTATTGATATCTACTTACTGATATTTTATAGGGGGTGGCCGTCAATATCGCCATGCAATTGGTTTTAGGGATACCGTTCTCAGCTGGATCTCATTCTTTCTTCTCACGTTTCTTTTTGGCAGGGAGTGTGGGCCTGTTAGAGCCCTCCCCCCTACCTTTCAGGAAAAGCCATTTTGGAGGGGCTCTGTTTCTAAGGTTAGCAGTCTAGTTGCTGCTTCTTAGGCCTCAGGTGACATCCTCCAACCAGTATTTAGGCGGAGGGATGAGGATGTGCAGCAGGACTATAGAGTAAGCGCCCCAGTTACTGTGCTGTTATTTTAAGTGTTTTTTAACTTTTCTCATTTGCTTGTGTAAAAATTTTAATTTAATTTGTTGATATTTATTGAGATCTACTTACTGATATTTTATAGGGGGTGGCCATCATTATTGGAACGCAACTGGTTTTAGGGATACCATTTTCAGCTGGATCTCATTCTCTCTTCTCACGTTTCTCTACGGCAGGGAGTGTCAGCCTGTTAAAGCCCTCCCCCCTACCTTTCAGGAAACGCCATTTTGGAGGGGCTCTGTTTCTAAGGTTAGCAGTCTAGTTGCTGCTTCTTAGGCCTCAGGTGACATCCTCTGACCAGTATTAAGGCAGAGAGATGCGGACGCGCAGCAGGACTATAGAGTAAGCGCCCCAGTTACTGTGCTGTTATTTTAAGTGTTTTTTAACTTTTCTCATTTGCTTGTGCGGCAATTTTGAATTTCATTTATTGATATTTATTGATATCTACTTACTGATATGTTATAGGGGGTGGCCGTCATTATCGCAATGCAATTGGTTTTAGGGACACTGTTTTCAGCTGGATCTCATTCTTCTTCTCACGTTTCTCTTCGGCAGGGAGTGTGGGCCTGTTAGAGCCCTCCCCCCAGCTTTCAGGATACACCATTTTGGAGGGGGGTCTGTTTCTAAGGTTAGCAGTCTAGTTGCTGCTTCGTAGGCCTCAGGTGACATCCTCCCACCAGTATTTAGGCGGAGAGATGCGGACGCGCAGCGGACGTGCGCAGCAGGAGTGCTGATGGCACACCGAAGGCGCGCCAAAGGCAAGCCCGTCTGCGCCCGTCCATCTGGATCTGGGGGCCGTAGATTATGCTCCCCCCGCCTCAGCCCCGGAAAGATTTTATTGCCTACTCGCCCCTCAAACTTTGGGCACTAAAAGATGAGCATAGGTGCAAACATGGGGCAAATATCTCTCTCAGTAAGTTAGAAAAGTGGGAATGCACTTTTCGTCATTGGACAGCGAGGTCCTCTTCTAAATTTCTGGCTTCTCCTTCCCCCAGGGTTTCTCCTAGTGGGACTCAAGTAAATCCCAACTTAATTAATCACCCTAACACTATAAAGATGACCTATGCTTTAATTAACACACGCTCTATGATAAAGCATAAGCTGGAAATTTTCGATCTAATTTATCAGGACAACATAGATTGCCTGTTCATGACTGAAACCTGGGCAAAGGCTGATTCGGGCCCAGATTTTATAGCAGCCACCGCCCGGGTTATTCCTACTTAAGACTGCACAGAACTACAGGATAGGGTGGGGGTTTGGCACTGCTTCTTAGGTCCTCTTTCAGTTGCTGTTGGGAACTGCTGAGTGTGGCGCCAGTCATATGTGAGGTTGCCCGCTTCCGAATTTCCCAGAATTCTGTGTTGATATCTGAAGGCTTGCTAATTTATAGACCTCCCGGGCCTGCTCTACTTTTTCCCTTAATTGGCCATCTATCATTGACCCAATAACTTTGAACCCCAGAGCGAATATTCTTGGGGATTTTAACATCCACTTTGATGATAGTCAGGACCCTCATGTTAAGGAGTTTCTGGATTTTATGCTAGATTTAGATTGGCATTTGATAGTTACGTCCCCCACTCATAGGGCGGGTCACACTTTGGATGGCACATTTGCCCGCTATAATGATTTTATGGTCACAGATAATAGGCCTTCAGACTGGAAGGACCACCACCTCCTTAATTTTAGGCCTATCCATTTGGCGGTCTCTCTGATAACTGAACCTCCTCACCAGAAATCAGTTAGACACTGAAACAGCATTAAAGATTTTCACTTAAAGCTGGCTTTGTTGGCCGGCTGGGCAGTGGTAGAGGATCTGCCTATCTCAAAGGTAGATAAATTCAATCAAGGTATCAAAATAGCCATGGATCAGCTAGCTCCTTGTAAACCACCCTGACCCCTAAGGAAGAAAAAAGTGAATTGTCCGTGGTTTACAAATGATCTCAAAGACTGGCAAAGGAAATATCGTCAGCAGGAACGGAAACAGAGGCTATACCCCACCCCCATGGAAAGGGATAAACTTAGAGCTGCCCTCAAGCTATATAAAAACGCTATTAATATGGCTAAATCCGAATATTATTCCTGTAGAATTGAGGAAGCAATTAACACCCCTAGAGAACTCTTTAGGGCAGTACACTCTCTCTCCACTGCTGACAAGCCTGGAGATTTTGAGAACTCTCAATAATTTTGTAATAAAGTAGCTACCTACTTTGAAAGTAAAATGTTACATATTCAGGCTGAGTTCCCATCACCCTTTCTCACCGGTGAACTATTTGATTCTGGCAATCTATCTACTAGAGAGACATTATTTAATTTTCAACCTCTCTGTATAGAAAAGATAAGTAAGCTCATGACATCTATTAAAACTGGTTCCCCTAATGATCCATGCCCGCCTCATGTTCTACAGCTTGTTCTGGATCCAGTGTCAACCACCCTTGCTTCCATATTTCAGGAGATCCTGACGTCGGATGTGTTTCCATCTTCTTGGAAGGAAGCAGTGGTGATTCCTTTGAAAAAGAAGACAGATGGCAAGTTAAACGATCTTAAGAATTTAAGACCAATTGCACTACTGCCTTTTTTTATTAAAGATTCTGGAAAAACATATTAATAAAGAACTAGTTACGTTTTTTCAAGACTCAGGTTCCTAGATCCTTCTCAACATGGTTTTAGGAACCATCACAACTTCAGACACAATTCGTAAACTAGTTGATAAGGGAGTGGGTACTATTCTGGTGCTCCATGATTTATCTTCAGCATTTGATACAATTTCCCCCCAAATTATTCTACACTGCCTGCATCAAGCAGGCATTAGGGGTGTTGCTCTTGACATTTTGAGATCCTTCCTGGAAGATAGATCCATTACAGTAATTAGTGAAGACTTTAAAGCCCCTGCTTATTATCTACCATGTGGTGTTCCACATGGCTCCTCTCTTAGTCCTACTTTGTTTAACCTTTATATGGCCTCTTTAGCCAAATTGATTCGTTGATTTGGCTTTCAAACCACTTCATATGCAGATGACACCCAATTAATCATTCCTTTCGACGGGGACTGGGAAGATGTTTCTGACCGTTTTCATCATTGCATGGGGGAGATCAATGAATGGATGACCAGGAATTGGCTTAAGATGAACGGAAATAAAACCGAAATCCTTTTATTTGGCTCCAGTAAAAATGTATGGAGCACCCGGTGTGGTCATCGGTGTGTGGAGAATTACCCATGCCAACTGATGCCACTAAGAATTTGGGAGTTATCTTTGATACGGCCTTATCCTTCAAGCCCCATATTAACTTAATTACCAAATCTTGTTTTTGGATTTTGAAAATGTTGAGGAAAATTCTTCCCTTTTTACAGGTAAGACTTAGAACCATGGTGCTGCTTGTCCTGGCGATATCAAAAATTGACTATTGTAATGCATTACTACTTAATATTGATAGGTTGTCACTTGGCAAGCTGCAACTAATCCAAACTACTGCTGCTTGCCTGATATTTAATCTTCCCGGTTCCTCTTCGGCCAGTGCTATGTTGAAGTAGTTAGACTGGTTACCGGTGACGAAACGTGTTGTTTTTAAGACTATGGCCCTCATTACAACCCTGGCGGTAAAGTCAGCTGACTGCTGTGCCGACGGCCGCCAATATACTGTGTCCGCGGCGGAAATCCGCTACGGGTATTATGACCCAAAATGAGAAATCATCCACAATACAGACACAAGTCTGCCAGACCAAAGGTCAGTGATAAATTGGCAGTACAAAAACCCACACCATTACGCCAACAGGAATACTCCCACACTATCACGACCCACGAATCAATGCGGCGGTCATTCAACTGCGGAAAACCATTGTCGGTACACACTGCTGTGCTCAAAATACACACACACTTACAAAACTACACCACATTGGACAATTCAAACTACACACACCTGACACACATAGACCCATCATAGCCACACACCCAATCCAATATTAAACACACACCCACATTACCCACAACCTCTTCAAACTAAACGTTTTGAAGAAGCACAGAGACAGAAAAGCAAAGACCACACCAGCATCCAGAGGCACACAACACCATCCACGCACAACACACCACACACCACAAAACATCAACCCACACATCACATCACACATCACTCACACCACATCATGGCATCTCAAAGACACCCCAGGTTTTCTGAGGAGGAGCTCAGGGTCATGGTGGAGAAAATCATCTGTGTAGAGCCACAGCTATTCGGATCACAGGTGCAGCAAACATCCATTGCTAGGAAGATGGAGCTATGGCGGAGAATTGTCGACAGGGTCAATGCAGTGGGACAGCATCCAAGAACACGGGATGACATCAGGAAGAGGTGGAACGACCTATGGGGAAGGTACGTTCCGTGGTATCCAGACACCAGGTAGCCGTACAGAGGACTGGCGGTGGACCCCTGCCTCCTCCCCCACAACTAACAACATGGGAGGAACAAGTCTTGGCAATAATGCATCCTGAGGGCCTCGCAGGAGTAGTAGGAGGACTGGACTCTGGTAAGTCAAATCTTTACTACTATATCTCCCACCCTACCTGCATGCCACCACAAACTCCTACCCCTACCCTCACACCCATCACTCCACCACCTCACATATACCCCACTATCACATCCCACCCATCCCAATACCAAGCCCTGCATGTTACACCAATGAATGGACACCCATCATAGACCTGCATGGACACCCATCACCACAGCATGTCCAAGGGAGAGACTCACCCAGGGCACACAATCACCACTCACACAAGGGCCAAGGCGATATTTCAAGCACAGTAAAAGAGGGAAACACACCCATTGCACAAGATGGCACACACAGATACAATAACAATGCAATTACACCCCATCAGGACCCCTACCCAACGTCACCGGACAGGAGATGCCAGCAAGATCCAGTCCCCCCACAGAAGAGGCCCACAGTGATGACAGCAGCTCTGTACGCCTGGATCAAGATGACCAGCTCGGCACATCAGGGACCTCTGGACAGTCGGTTCCCCTGCCACAGTCCCAACCCACCACGGAACCTCCCCCCTCAGGAAACACCACCACAGCACCCACCCAGCGGGCCCATGCCACTGTCCCCAGGACACGTCAATCAGCAATGTGTCCACCACTACAGGGACCCCAGGCAAACCCACTAACCCAAGCAAATCAGGGACCAGGGGTCAGTGGCAGTGGTCACACGGTTCAGGGGACAGAGGCACAGGATAACAAGGAAGCTGGGAGGGCTGCTGTGCGACAGGGGGAGGACAGGCCCAGGGAACGGACCCTCCATGAGGCACTATCAAACATCATGGGAGCATACCACCATTCCCAGGAGACCATGGGCACGGTACTGGTTTCAGGAGACCCAGCGGCTGCAGGAGGGTCAGTACCTGGGGATCAGGGAGGAATTAATGTCCATTAACACCCTGGTCACCATTGCAGGGGTGCTGTCAGACATAGCCAACCCCATGAGGAAGACAGTGGCATACCACCGGGCCCCTGACACTAGCCCAAATGATGAACAGCCTTCCACGTCCGCCGGCGCTAGTGGACAGGAGGTCCCGCCACAGGACCAACAGGCCACCAGCACCCCACCCCCTGCAGAAGGAGAACCACCCCGCAAACGGTCCCTGCGATCCAGGCACAAGACAGAGAATATTTCCAAGACCCCCACCAGGAAATAAGACTCTCCTGATTGTCACTCTTGTGTTCCACTCTGTCACCCTATCCACCTTGAACTGACATTGTTCCTCTTCCTATGCCCCATTGCACAATGCACCTGTGATATTGAGAGACTGGACTCTACTATGGACCTTCCACCACCATCACCCCAGCCCTTTCCACATACCCCTATACACATTAGCCCATAAATAAACACCCTTGGACCACAAACCAATCTAGAGCCAGTCTGTCCATTCACAAATGTATAATTATAACTTCATCCACAAATATAAATGTAAATGTTCCTTTGCACATACCAATGTATGACAGTTGTTGGGCAGCAGTAAATATAGCAGAAGGCAGAATGAGGTACCAGGATCTCAGATATGAGATGAGCAGTGCCAGTTTCTTACCTGTGTGTCACTGGAAGTACTGCATGATGATGTTGGTTCGGTTGTCAATATCTTCTTCCTCTGCCTCCTCTTCCTCACTGTCCACAGGCTCCACAGCTGCCACATACCATCATCAGGCCCGTCCTCCTGCAGAAAAGGCACCTGCCGTCACAAAGCCAGGTTGTGCAACATGCAGCATGCCACGATTATCTGGCACACCTTCTTCGCTGAGTAGTATAGGGAGCCACCAGTTAGTTGAAGGCACCGGAATCTGGCCTTCAGGAGGCCGAAAGTCCTCTATAATACGCCTAGTTCACCCATGTGCCTCATTGTAGGGTTCCTCTGCCCTTGTCCTGGCATTCCTCACTTGGGTCAGTAGCCACGAGAGACTGGGAGAACCAGAGTCACCTGCAAATGTCGAGGAAAATCTGTTAGACACACACTAACCCTTAGTGACTACCCCATACCCAGACAACTATTCATACTGTGTGGGGACCTTGGGCTCACCTATTAGCCACACCCAGTGCCTCTGGAGTTGGCCCATCACATAAGGGATACTGCTATTCCTCAAAATGTAAGCATCATGCCAAGTGCCAGGATACTTGGCATTCACATGAGAGATGTACTGGTCTGCCAAACATACCATCTGCACATTCATAGAATGGTAGCTTTTTTGAATTCTTGACTCCTGTTCATTTCTGCGGGGGGGACAAATACCACATGTGTACCATCAATGGCACCAATTATGTTGGAGATATGTCCCAGGGCATCTAAGTCAGCTTTCACTGTGGGCAAATCCTCCACCTGGGGGAAAATGATGTAGCTGTGCAGATGTTTCAGCAGGGCTGACAACACTCTGGTCAGCACGTGAGAAAACATTGGCTGAGACATCCCTGATGACATAGCCACTGTTGTTTGAAAGGAGCCACTTGCCAGGAAATGGAGCACTGACAGGACCTGCACTAGAGGGGGGATTCCTGTGGGATGGCGGATAGCTGACATCAGGTCTGGCTCCAATTGGGCACATAGTTCTTGGATTGTGGAACGATCAAGTCTGTAGGTGATAATGATGTGTCTGTCTTCCATTGTCAACAGGTCCACCAGGAGTCTGTACACAGGAGGATGACACCATCTCATCATCTGCCCCAGGGATTGTGCCCTATGGAGGAGAATGGTGAGCAGATGGGCATGTACCACATAGGTTGCACACGTGTTTTTGCAGTAATGTGATTAAATTTGTGTGTGGCGTAGTTTGTCCGTATTTCTGCCAAAATGTGCTGTGACGCAGTTAAATGCCATGCCATGTGCCCCCCTGAAATGGCAGCTGTCTGACCTGTAAGGAGGGACAAGGGGAAATGAGGTAACTGTGCTGGCGTTGTGCAGCATCGCGGGTAAGCACTGATTATCATTGGGCCCTATGGGTTCCAGGAGCCAATGACGATGTACGCTGGTGGTGACGGTTCGCACCGGCGCGGACGTGACCGCCATTTTCTATCTGTTCACTCACTTGATACCTGACCTTCAACAGGAGAGGACCTACACTGCAAGTGCTGGTGTGACCTGAGTCTGGAAGCGACAATGGCTCGAGTGTCTGGGGAAAGGGCCCTTGCCTTCACCACGGAGGAGTTGGACAAACTGGTGGATGGGGTTCTCCCCCAGTACACGCTACTCTAGGGTCCTCCAGACAAACAGGTGAGTACATTGTGAGCATGATGCATGGGCCATGAATGTATGGAGTGGTGTGGATGGAAGATACATGTGAGGGGGCTGAGGCCGGCATGTGAGGATGGTGAGTGCATGTGCGTCAGGGCATGGGTGGGAACTGGTGGGCAATGAGTATGACGGCCCGGATGGGAGAGTAATTTCCTTTCATCCTGTACCATTCCTCTAGGTCAGCGCCCACCAGAAGAAGGGTATTTGGTGTGCCATCGCCAAGGAAGTGCGAACCCTGGGGGTCTATCATAGACAGATAACCCAATGCCGCAAGAGATGGGAGGATGTGCGCCTCTGGAGCAAGGCCCAGCTGGTGATGGCCTCCCAATGTGGAAGGTGTGCCCGTCGCACCATGACCCCTATGATGTTCCGTATCCTGGCGGTGGCATATCCGGAGTTGGATGGGTCATTGAGGGCATCACAGCAGCCACAAGGGGGTGAGTGCAGTCTCATTCAGCTAACTCTGCGCACTTTACGAGGTGTCTGGGTGGGGGATGTGGGCTCCCCTAGGCCAGGGCAAACTTGGTAGGGTAGGTAGGGTAGGTCCCTTCTTAGGCAGGCTCTGAGGAACTCCAGCCCCAATAGTGTCAGTGGGCATCTACAACTAGTCAGGCTCCTGTGGGTTCCAGGTGTGCAGCAAATGGTGTTAGGAATAGTCCCCCATGGGCTGGTGATTTTCCTACTAACTGCTAGTGCATGGCCTAGTGCATTGGGCTGCTTCCTGTGTGTTGTGTCCGCCAATGGTAGTGGTGTTGCTGGCATTGACCATGGGGGTTATTCTAACTTTGGAGGAGGTGTTAATCCGTCCCAAAAGTGACGGAAAAGTGACAGATTTACCACCAGCCGTATTACGAGTCCATTATATCCTATGGAACTCGTAATACGGCTGGTGGTATATCCGTCACTTTACCGTCACTTTTGGGACGATTTAACACTCCTCCAAAGTTAGAATAACCCCCAATGTGTCTCCTCTGTTTTTCTCCCTCTTCTTGTTTTGTCACCCTGTTCTTGTGTGCATTGGCATCATCTGGCAGAGGAGCAGAGGCACCGGAGACGGAGGGAGCTGCATCCCACATGGCCCAGGAGGGTGAATCCATGGAGGGTGAAGGCACCAGTGGGACGGAGGGCGAGGGGAGCTCCATGACGGGGACAGGAGGAGACACCAGCGACAGCGACTCCTCCTTTGCGGTGGCGGGCACCAGTGTGCCCACCGCAACAACAGTTACAGCCGCCACCTCCCCTACCAGCACTGCCCTCCCAGCATCCCCTCAGCATGTTTCCTTTGTCCTCTCACCCCAGAGGGTGGGCATCTCCTTCACCCCAGGTACCTCAGGCCCTGCCCCAGTCAGCCCTGCTGCCCTCATTGTGGAGGCTATTGACCTCCTGAGATCACTCACTGTTCGGCAGTCAACCATTCTGAATGCCATCCAGGGTGTCGAGAGGCATTTGCAGCAAACAAATGCATACCTGGAGGGCATTCATTCTGGCATGGTGGCCCAACAGAGAGCACCACCCCGCAAACGGTCCCTGCGATCCAGGCACAAGACAGAGAATATTTCCAAGATCCCCACCAGGAAATAAGACTCTCCTGATTGTCACTCTTGTGTTCCACTCTGTCACCCTGTCCACCTTGAACTGACATTGTTCCTCTTCCTATGCCCCATTGCACAATGCACCTGTGATATCGAGAGACTGGACTCTACTATGGACCTTCCACCACCATCACCCCAGCCCTTTCCACATACCCCTATACACATTAGCCCATAAATAAACACCCTTGGACCACAAACCAATCTAGAGCCAGTCTGTCCATTCACAAATGTATAATTATAACTTCATCCACAAATATAAATGTAAATGTTCCTTTGCACATACCAATGTATGACAGTTGTTGGGCAGCAGTAAATATAGCAGAAGGCAGAATGAGGTACCAGGATCTCAGATATGAGATGAGCAGTGCCAGTTTCTTACCTGTGTGTCACTGGAAGTACTGCATGATGATGTTGGTTCGGTTGTCAATATCTTCTTCCTCTGCACTGATGGCAGCCATTGTCATGTGTCCAGCCTCCCCCTCCAACTTCCACTACCCAGACCCAATCCCCTCTACCTCAGCCTATCCCAAGCACACCATCAGACCAGCATGCACACACATCAACACACAAAAGTGACTCAGGAAAACATAAGCACCACACATCCCACAGGCACTCACACAAGCACCATCCCCTTGCAGACAAACCAACATCCACTGCCTCTACTGTGCCCCCCCCACGTCCTCCACCTCACTCCCAGTCTTGTCTCCTCTCACACCTGCATGCTCTACGTCCTCAGCCACTGCCTCCATCACCAGCACGCCCATCACTACACACCGCTCACATGAAATCACCACGCCCACTACCATTCACACTTTCCCTGTGTTCTCTCCCAGTGTGTCTGTGAGCCCTCCTCCCAAAGTACACAAACGCGGCCACACACCCGCTCAACACCCATCCACCTCACAACAGCCTCCAACCCATGCACCTTCACCCAAACTCAGCAGATGTACACCTCCTACAACCACTCCCAAACCCCCTCCATCTTCCAGTATGGTCAAAGGGGGCACCAGTCAGAGCTGCCAGTGTGCCACCGACAGAAAAGAAGAACCACCCTATTCCACCACCTGCAAAGCTCAAAAAGGGACCGGCTTCCAGCAGGGGACAGTCACACCATCCACCCAGCAAGGCCTCTCACAAACACAGAGTGGACAGTGCAAAGGTCCCTGCGGTGACTTTCAAGATGGGGAAGGGTCACAAGCCAAAGGGCATATCACCTCTGGGCACGATGTCACCTGGTGAGGGGCTGGTGACCACCAAATCATCAGGGATGGCAGCCACATGCACCAAAGTCACCACTGCTGCTCCGACCGTCACCTGCACCGCCACCTGTACTGCCGCTGCCACAACGTCAATCTGCAGCATCCTCCCCAAGGATCAGCCATCCACCCCAACAGTCACTTGCACCACGGCCAGCACTGCCAGCATCTCCAACGCAGCCACCGCTGCCTGCACCACCATCAGCACCGCCACGTGCACAGCCAATGCCACTCTGTCGGACATCAGCCCCATCCCGAGTGTGCAGCCCTCAGAGTCTGCAGGTGTCGTCCTGGGCCCTGGACATGCCACTTGAGACACCACCTCCAGCACTGACACGAACCAGCAATTGGCAGCCTAAGTTGCTACAGGATGGAGTGTGGGTCTGCCTCCATGGAGTATCATGCTACCTGTTCTGGGTACATCGCATGGCTGTGACACCCAGGTGAGACCAAGTCAACATGCCACACCCCAGGTGCAGCATCACTGGGCACAAAGCCCCTTCCAGAACCAGTGGAGAAATGCATCCACTAACGCAGTCCTTGGCAGGATGAAGCACTCTGGGCACAAAGCCCCCTCCAGAACCAGTGGAGAAATGCATACACTAACATAGTCCTTGGCAGGATGAAACACTCCCCAGGACCAAGCATTGGGTAAACCACCCACTTGAGAGACTGTGGCTTTGCATTCCCCAGGACCAAGCAGTGGGCATGGAGCCCCCTCGAGGAGCAGTGGCGTCGTACCATCATCCAGCTGAGGTGGCCCTCTCATTCCCCCTGAGGTGTCTGTTTTTTTATCGACCTGATGCCCCTGCAGTGTTCTCTCCGTTTTGAGGCAGGTGTCATGTGCTTCGCCCATGCTTTTTGGGACCACTGGTCCACGGACATTTTATGGGACAGTGTACGGACTTGTGTACTTGCTGTACACATTTGTGTATACTGCTTGTTTGCTGTTCTCTTGGGCTATCAGATTTTTCGAATATTACACTAGTTACACTCATTTTGTTTGGTCCCTGCATTCTTCCAGGGGGTGACGGGGTGTATCTGTGATGTTATTTGATATGTGTGTGTGTTGTTGTGGGTGGGGTTGTTGCGTTTTGCGTGTATGTGTCACTCTCTTTTCCCTCCTCCCCTCCTCTGTGTGCTAGATGCAGTACTCACCGTCGTCGTCACCGCTGCCACCTTCTTTCCACTTCGTGGTGTATTAATAGATACAACAACATGGGCAGGACCTGTAACTCGGGCTCCATGGCGCCCTGGTTCTTCGTTGAGTGTCGAGAGGTGAGTGGTTTCCCTTCCAAAGACTGTTTCTGCCGTGCTTTTGATGGCATTGGTACCACCACGGAAAAGCTGGCGGATTGGTGCCTTGTAATAGTATGGGAGGTACATCGTGTTCCACCTGTCTGTTGGCGGTGTCCACCGCGGTGTTTGTTGCTACCACCGTGGTAGTCCGAGTGTTAAAGTGGCTGTCTGTGTTGGTGGTTTCCGCCATGGTCGTGATTCCATTTTTTTGACCGCCGGCCTGTAAGCGGTATTACCGCAACTTTATCACCGACCTCCAGGGTTGTAATGAGGGCCTATGTGCCTAACACATAAGGCATTACATTCCGGTGGGATAGATTATCTGCCCTTAGGGCTCCATTGGTATACTCCTAATCGCCTGCTCAGATCTGCAAACCTAAATCTGGTCCATATATCCAGGACCAAGAAGACCAGATGGGGCGATAACGCCTTCTCGGTGGCGGCAGCTACATTTTGAAACACGTTTCCCCTTAAGCTGAGGAGTGAATATGATCTCCTGGCTTTTAGAAAGAAGCTAAAAACTTGGTTGTTTCCACAGTAGATATGATCTTGCTTTCTTCTTCTCTGCTTTATCTTCGGCCCTCTTACTCTGTATTCCTAGCGCTTCAATGCTTCGGCCAGAATGCGCTCTAAAAATAGGAAATACAAATACAAAAAAGAATCCTTAAACACATGTTCCTTTTTCTGTGTGTGGTGCAGAATGTAGCATTCATGGAAAGAGGAAGTAACAAGAAATAAAGATATTTCTCATTGTTATGTCTGGTTTAGGAAGGCTTAGTACTTTCATGCATTCCCAGGTTTAATCACTTTAGTAAATCTGGGAATGCACCAAAACCAGGGGCGGATGAATTGGAATGCCATAGTTCCACTCATGGAACACCTTCCTGATGCGAATTGACGTAAGGCAGCACTCTTTATTGCCGCGCATAACATTGTAGTTACTAGTCCAAGCAAAGTCATGCAAAGTGGCTTTGCATGGCTCAGTAAATCTATGAAAAGATTTTGCATCAGATCAGTGCCACAAAGATGAAGCAACCACAATGTAAAATCCTAGTAAATCTGCCCACTATTTTTATTTCGAACATAGGAGTAAACCAAAACTTAAAAGTAACTTTTATGTATGACTGTTAGAAATGGGGTCTCTAGTTGGCAGTGGTTTGCACCCTCTCCAAGTAGGGACCCTCACTCTAGTCAGTGTAAGGGAGTTACACAACAAAGATAACCCTTGCTCATCCCCGTGGTAGTTTGGCTCAAACACTTAGGCTTATCTCAGAGGCAATGTGTAAAGTATTTGAATACACACATAGTTACACAGTAAAAACACCACAAAAGTACTCCACACCAGTTTAGATGAATAGCCAATATTTATTTGAGTAAAACAAGACCACAACAACACAAATCCAACATACACAAGCAAAGATATGAATTTTCAAAGATTAAACCTCAATATAGCGCTTTAAAACACAATAACTACAAATTGGGCTATTGCGACGTAGTTGACAGAGTAGTTCCAACAATTCAATGGCACTCATATGTAGGGAGGCACCAGTCACACAGTCGCATAGACTCCCAGGTACATCATCTTTGGTAAATGAGAAAACAAGCCTGTGCACGTAGTCAGGGAGGTGAGGTGTCGCTGGATCCAGTGTGGCATTGGTTCCTTACTGTAGAGCAGGAGAGGTGATACGGCATCAGTGTGAGGGGTCAGTTCCTGACGATCTGGCAGGATCAATGAATCTGGGCAGGGTCAAGACGCATTGGGTGACCTCATGGGGTCGCGGGCACACCACTGGGCTACAGGTGCAACGGTGGAGTCAGGTGTCACGGACATAGATTACAAGGTTCTAAGGGCACACAGAGTCCCGAGGCATCATTGGGGCTGTGTCGGCATCGGGCCTGTGGTGTCAGTCGTGGTCATTGCACTCCAGCAGGGACCATAGCTTCAGTTGCAGACAGCGCCAGGGGGTCCGGCAGCGGCATCGGTCTTAGAGTCGTCCACAGTTGGCGAACACAGAGAATGGTAGGTGAAGTTTTTGATGTCCCTGAGACTTTTTAACAGCAGGTGAGCCCAGTTCAAGCCCTTGGAGAAACTTTACAAGCAGGACACACAGCAAAGTCCAGTCTTTGTTCTCTTTAAGCCAGAAGCAGCAACTGCAGACCAACCCAGCAAAGCACACATAGCAAAGGGGCAGTACTCCTCCTCCAGCTCTTCTCCTTGGCAGAGTTTCCTCTTGCCTCAGAAGAGTTCTAAAAGTCTGAGGTTTTGGGTCCACTACTTATACTCATTTCTGTGTTTGAAGTAGGCAAATTTTGAAGGAAAGTCTCTGTTGTTCACAAGATCCTGCCTTGCCCCAGACTGACCCCAGACACACACTGCATTGTGTGAGGACTTGCACAGCCCTTTCAGGTGTAGGTGTCAGCTCCTCCCTCACTCTAGCCCAGGAGACTCATCCGGATATGCAGGACACCTCTCAGCTCTCTTTGTGTCCCTGTCTAGAGGGAATTCACAAATAGCCCAATTGTCAGTCTGACCCAGACATGCAGTCCACAGGCAGGTAGAGGCACAGAATGATTGAGCAAGAAAATGCCCACTTTCTAAAAGTGCCATTTTGAAACGGACTATCTAAAAACAACTCTACCCAAAACTTTATTTTCAAATTGTGAATTCAGAGACCCCAGACTCCATACCTCTATCTACTCCCAATGGGAAACTGCCCTTTAACAATATTAAAAGGCAGTTCCCATGTTACCCTATGGGAGAGAAAGACTTTGCAATAGTGAAAAATAAATTTGCCAGCATTTCACCATCAGTACAATTAAAACACACCAGTACGTGTCTTACCTTTTAAATACACTGTACCGTGTCCATGGAGCTACCTAGGGCCTACCTTAGGGGTGAATTACATGTAGTAAAATAGAAGGTTTGGGCCTGGCAAGTTGGTGCACTTGCCAAGTCGAAATGGTAGTTTAAAACTGCACACGCAGACACTGCAGTGGCAGATATGAGACATGTTAACACAACTACTCATGTAGGTGTCACAATCAGGGCTGAAGGCCCACTAGTAGCATTTGATTTACAGGCCCTGGGCACACATAGTGCATTGTACTAGGGACTTACTAGTAAATCAAATATGCCACTCAAAAGTTAAATCAGTCACAAATACAATTTACATAGGAAGCACTTGCACTTTAGCACTGGTCAGCAGTGGTAAATAGCCCAGAGTCCTTAAGCCAGTAAAAGGAAAATTCAGCACAGGATCAAAAACAAGAGGCCAGAAGCAAAAAGACAGGGGAAACCATGACAAGAGCTGACAGGTCTAACATATGCCGCCCCCACTGAAAGTGGGGAGAACTACCCACTCTCGTGGGAGTTCTCGTCACTAATGCAGAAGAACCTGGACAAACCATCTGCGTTGGCGTGTCCTGTTCCTGGGCGGTGTTCCACTCTAATGTCCAATCTCTGTAGAGGGATGGACCACCTCAAACATTTAGAGTTCTCACCCCTCATCTGCATTAGCCATCTGAGGAGCCTGTTGTCTGTCTGAACCAGGAAGTGAGTCCCAAACGAGTATGGCCTTAGCTTCTTCAGCACCCAGACCACAGCAAAAGCTTCCCTTTCTATGGTGCTCCACCTCTGTTCCCTGGGAAGTAACCTCATACTAATGAAGGCTAAAGGTTGATCTAGACCCCCTTTGTTCAGCTGTGAAAGCTCAGCCCCCACACAATGCTCTGGGACATCTTTCTGCACCACATATTGTTTGGAAAAGTCAGGAGCCTTGATCACAGGTACAGTGCACTTGGCCTCATTCAGGCATCAAAAGCAGTCTGGCTTGCCTCTGTCCAGCTCACCTGACGTGGCTGCTTCTAAGAAGTCACATTTGTCTAGGGGGCAACAGTGGTGCATAACCCTCAATCAATCTCCTGTACCACCCAGTGAGACCTAATAAGGCTCTCATCTCTTTTGGGTGCTGCCCAAGCCAGAATGGTGTCAATCTTGGCTTCTAGGGGTGCCACCTGGCTACTCCGTACCTGGGGTCCCAAGTACACCTCCGACTCCTGCCGTATCTGCTACATATTGGCCTTGATATTGAGGTCTGCATTCCGCGGGGCCCTCAACCCTTCCTGGATGTGATGCAAGTAGTCCTCCCAGCTAGAGCTGAAGATAGCAATGTTGTCTAGGTAGGCAACACTGAAGTTCTCCAACCCACTCAGGACCTGGTTGATCAGCCTTTGGAATATGGCAGAGGTGTTGTTCAACACAAAGGGCATAACATGGAACTGATAATGCCTCTCTGGTGTTGGGAATCCAGACCTCTCTTTTGTCCCCGAGATCAAGGCAATCTGCCAGTACCCAGACTTTAGATCAAATGTGGTGAAGAACTTAACAGCTTCCAACCAGTCAATGAGCACATCCGCTCAGGGGACGGAGTGTGCGCCAGTCTTGGTGATGGCATTGAGTCCACAGTAGTCAACACAGAACCTCAGTTCAGGTGTGACAATGGGTGGAGCAGCCTTAAGTACCAGAACCACTGGGCAGGACAAAGGACTGTTGGAGTGCTCAATCTCCTCTAACTCCATCATCTTAGAGACCTCCTCTTTGATGCTGTTCCTCACTCTATCAGTCAACCTGTAAGACTTGTGCTTAACAGGCAGGCTGTCCCCAATGTCATAGTCATGGGTACACCATTGGGGGACTCCAGGGATGAGTGAGAACATGAAGGCAAATATCCCAGTAACTGGTAACAGCCCCTTTGTTGCTCAGGGTCAGAGTAGGGAGACGTTCACACCCTCCACTGACCCATCCTGCTCTTTGGAAGACAGGAGGTCTGGGAGAGGTTCACTCTCCTCTTCCACCTCATCACCCCTGACCAAGAGCATGATCAAGAGCATGGTCAATGCAAACGTTTCAAAGTGTGACTTGATGTAGTTCACCTGTAGGACCCTCAAAGGATTCCTAGGGGTCTGAATGTCCATCAAGTAGGTGACATTACTCTTGCGCTCCACCTCAAATGGCTCAGACCAATGACCTTGGAGAACACAGGGCTCTACATGGACCATCACCCACACTTTGTGGCCAAGCTGAAACTCAGCCAGAGTGATATTCTGGTCATACAAGCATTTCACGTCCTTCTGGCTAACTTCCAGATTCTGCTTGGTGAATTTATGTAAGCGGGCTGCTGTTAGGTACCCGCGAATTGTGCCCTGTATTATTTGCCAGCACTCCACAGGATCTCAGATTAACAATGTCCTTGTTGCCCATACCAATGCTTGTTGGGTTCATGAGTCAAATACCTAGTGGGCACTCTGCTGTTGTCTAAATCAATGCTTGTTGGCTACATCATCTGTTCACTTGTTGACATAGTACCGTTACATTTTTGTTACAAATTTGTTACCAGTACTTGTTTGTTGACATTTGTAACCCATGCTTATGACTCATGCGCCAATGCTTGTTTGTTGACGTTGTGCCCCAGTTAATTTTGTTGCTACTAACTGACATTAACACTTATTTGAACTAAACGTAGTGCCTATCACTGCGCCAATCTTTTATTAGATTCCCTGTTACTGTGAAACTTGAGACAAGAGCATTTGGAGGGGCTTTTTCATGCTGCAACCCTTGTGTCGTTGGAAACCTTTTGTGCTTGAAACCTTCACCAATAGTCCTTATTGTGTTACTTTTAAGGCACATTGTGCTTGTATTTCAAGTAACATTGTATTCTTTGTGTGTGATGAATGTATTAGTAATATCAACTGGTCAATGTGACACAGCTGAGAAACCTGTTATTCCCCATTGTGTGTATAACTGATCTAAATCACTTTTGAATGACATATTATAGAGTATAGGATGGAGTGACTTCTCACCTCTTGTCCTTCATGTGTATTTTCTATTGATATTGACCCAGAGTCCTGTGTGTCAGTCATCCTTGATTACGAACGTACCTGAGAATTGACACAAGAGGATTAGATTCTGTAGTGTGCTGTTAGAGAGTCAAGGGGGTTTACTTCCTAGGATACCTACTTGTGTTTTAGTCTTCTCTTAGCCCTAGGGCTTCCCAGTATGAGCAATCCTTATTGTATGTCTCTGCTCTATTCTCCAAGACACCACCCCTGATGAAACATTGACTACGCCCCTACACTCCCAAGAAAGGGTGCATGGCTGGACTACACATTGGAGATGTACCAGTGTTGGTTTTTTCTCCTCTCTTCCCAATTCCCCCTCCCCTTTCAGGGTAGTATTGAGAGGTGTCCTGGGACATCAGGGGAGCATTCATCAATCCTGCAGACGTCCTGCCCTTCAGGTGAGTGGCCCAGACAGCTGTCTGGTTCCTGAAGGGCAGCATGTAACTGAATACATCCTGTGGTGGATTCGTAGGAGCTTGCTTCCATCCCTCCTTCACTAAACTGACAGGCCCTCTCACAAGGTGCCCATACAAAAACTCAAAAGGGTTGAACCCAACCCCTTCTGTGGTAGCTCTCTGCAGGGGATCAACAAGCATAGTAACAGGACGTCCAACTTACGTCTCATGGGTTATGAGAGACCCATAACCATGCCCTTCAGGGTACAGTTAATCCTTTCAGCCAGCCCATTGCTTTGGGGGTGGTACGGCGTGATGAACTTGGGGTAACACCACACACCTTCCACATAGCTCTTGTGTACAACAACATGAAACTGATACCCCAGTCAGATACCACTTCCTTGGGGGAACCCCCCTGGGTGAAGATCCTCATAACTGTTCTGGCCATGGTGGGTGCTGTCACTGTCCTCAGAAGAAGAGTTTCCGGGTACCGGGTAGCATGGTCCACCAAGACCAGGATAAACCTGTTGCCTTGGCTGTCTTGAGATACAGAGGCCAACCATGTCGATGCCCACCTACTCAAAAGAGATCCTCACCACAGGAAATGGTTGGAGAGGAGCCTTAAACCTCTTCCCATATTGGCACTTGCTTGGCAGGTTTGACAGATCATGCAAAAAGCATCTTAGATTTTCCTCGTTTGGGGGCCAATAGAAGTGGGTAAGAAGTCTGTTAAAGGTCTTGTCCTGCCCCAAATGACCTGCCAGTGGCACATTATGTGCCAGACCTAGTAGGAAGGGTCTGAAACACTGGAGTACCACCAGCACATGGGCTGCCCCAAGCTCAGAAACCTTAGGCTTGCTGTACAGGAGATCATTCTTCCAGTAAATTATGTGAGATCCGGAGGTGTCATCAGCTGCCTGGGACTCAGCCTGTTTCAGAAGACCATGAAGACTGGGGCACTCAGTCTACACTGTGCAGAACTCCTCCCTTGTGGGGCCTCCTTCCTACTGCCAATGGGTCGTATCAGTATGTCCCCCAGTTGGACCACATCTTCCTCTGTAGGTTCTGGGGTGTCTCCCTCAGGTTCTGCCTCTTTCTGGGCTGTGGGAATCTCAGAGGCAGGTTTCCTGTGTCCCTTGCCCCTCTGCCTTCTGGCAAGCCCTTGGGCCACTGTTTCAGGCTCTGAGTCCTTCTGATCACCCTCTCTGGTGGCCATGGACCATGTGGTCATGCATGCCCACTCTGGCAATCCTAACATTTCCAAGTACAAACTTATCTCTACCTCCTTCCAGGTGGTATGCTCAAGGTTGTCAGTCAACGGGCAAGAATGGACTCACAGCTACCCTCAAGGAACCTGAGACCCCCTCCATTCAAGGGGGACCTGAACTATCAAACATTGGTGCTCACTGTTGTCTTCTACTACTACAGCCTTGTGGATCACATTAGGGATTACCTGCTCCTCAGACAGCAAATGACAGTGGACAGTAGTCATGCTGGCTCCTTTGTTTCTCAGAGCACCCACCAGCCTCCCATTGATGCTCACCCACTGCATGTACTTCTTAGTGTTGTCAGGCATGATGGTTCTCTGGACCCCCTCACCCTCACCAGGGAGTCTAGGGTTAACTCAGCTGGCTCCCCACCACTAACAGTGACTGCCAACTGGTGCGGGGCTGTACCCACTTGGGACTCCCCCTGAAATGCCCTTCATGATAACCCGTAAAACACTTTAGGGGCCCCTTCCCTGCAGGCTTTCCTGAAGGGAACCAACTCTTCTTTTCAGCAGGGGTTTGGGAATCCTTTCCATATTAACTAATTTGGGGTCCTTTAGAGAACTCCTTTGTCATCCGCTTCTTTTGTTGGGGACCCTGCCCACCCTTGGCTGAGTCTCCCACATAAAACTTCTTTCGAACTCTGATGTTCAGCCAGCAGTCTGCCTCCGTGGCAAGCTTCCAGGGGTCAGTAAGCTTGCTGTCAGTCAAGTGCTGGCACAGCTCTGGATAACAACTAGACAGGTGCTCCATGCAATCAATATGTACAGCCACTAATAGTCTGTTACCTAGCTGCCCTTCACCCAACCATCCAGTGTTCTGCAAAATGAATCAACATACTCCACCCACGTTTGAGAACCAAGTTTAGTACTCTCCCTAAATGCTACTTTATAACTTTCTGCAGGGAGACCATACCTCCTGGTTAGGGCTTCTTTCATGGTGGGGTACCTCATCCAGTCTTCTTGCATTAAAGTAGACAAGGTGTCCCTCCCCTCTTCTGAGACATACTTCCACAGGCCTGCCCCCCAGTCTCTATCAGGGACCCTGTTCATTCTCAAGGACACTTCTTAACCCCTAGACCACTGTTCTATGTCACCCCCACAACAAAATCCTTCACCACATCCTTAAGTATATGTAACTTTCCTTCAAAGGGCACTGTAGAATTGCTGCCACCATCTGTGCTGACCCTGCTACTTAAGTCCAATTCCTTCAACCTCAGCTTGTGAGCTAAACTCAATTTCTCTTCCTCCATGGCAATTGTTTCTTTCCCTGCCTCTCTTTTGAGCCTGGCTAGCTCCAACTGGAGCTCCCTTGCTTCCCTCTTCTCCTCCAGTTACTCTGGGGACACACCTCTCAAAGAAATACTGCTGCTTGCCCTGGAAGGTGCATTGCTCCCACGTAGATTCTGATTTAAAAATCCTCATGCAAACTCGGCTGCTCTCTATGCACAAAAGCATTCTCCTCCTCTGCATGCTCACCAGCCTCCTTTGCTGCCAACCAGGCCCTCAGCACCTTTTGCAGCTCCTCCTTCCTAGAGAGGCCTTTAATAGGGCATAGGCGCTCCTTGCAGAACATTTTTTAGCTGAGGTACCAAATGGGTCTCCAAGCCCTCCTGCACAAACCCTAAGTCTACAGTTCCAACTGATGAATCTCCAGAATGTGACATGATTGTGGATAAAACTCAAAAGTTGCAAAGAGAGAAAAATCAAACTAGTATGTTGGGGTGTAATGGTCTGCGATATAGAAGTTTTGTACACTAATTACTGTATGTAAAGTAAAAATACAAGTCCAGTCCTCACTGCTGATCACCAATGTTAGAAATGGGGTCTCTAGTTAGCAGTGGTTTGCACCCTGTCCAAGTAGGAACCCTCACTCTAGTCAGGGTAAGGGAGTCACACAATTAAGATATCCCCTGCTCACCCCCTTGGCTCAAGCAGTTAGATTTATCTCAGAAAAGTACTCCACAACCGTTTAGAAAAAAAGCCAATATTTATCTGAGTAAAACAAAACCAAAATGACAAACAATTCAACATACGAGAGTAAAGATATGAATTTTCAAGGATTAAATGTAGTATAGCACTCAGAAACACAATAGCTCCATCTAGGGCTATCAAAACGGCTTGATGAAGTCAATTTCAACAGTCCGGCGACACCCATGAGGGAGCACGACTGGCTACGAGTAGTGTAGACCCCAGTTACAGTGCCTTGGAAAACGACGAAGAAACAAAGATGTTGCACGGACTTGGGGAGGTGAGATGTCGCTGGAGCCTTTGTGGCATCAGTTCCTCACCCTCCCCACTCCTATGGCCATATTTATAAGGGACTTGCGTCACTCTTGCACCATGCAATGTGGTGCATGCACATTGCAACTCAAGAATGTGTTTTATCAAGCCACGCAAGGCCACAATGCATGGCCCTGAGTGGCTTGAGAAATCCAGAGTAATGCAATACAGAGTAATTTGCTGTATTGCATTTTTCTGCTCCAGAAAGGAGTTCCCTGGTGGTGTATGAATGTTCCCACAACACCAACATATTTTGACGCATTTCCATATTTACCAAAAGTGGTAGACCTGGGAATGCACTAAAACCGCTAATCAGTAACAAGGAGAAATATCTTTATTGCTCCTCCTTTTTTACTCTTTCTATGTGTGTTGCATTCTGAAAATAATATAGAAAGAGTAATGAGTAAAAGTGTCTTCCTCTTACGGATATGCATTCTGCAGCACACATAGAAAGAGAGAAATGCCTCAGTGGATTGTTTTTGTGCAGGAAGGTGTTCTTTCCTTCACAAAAACAATCCACATTACAATGCAGGCACCCTTTTACCATAGTTCAAGGGTGCCTTTGTTAGTGCTACGCTGCTAAAATGGTGCCAGTGCAGGGAGATGGCAGGAATACAGTGCATTTCTTCCCTTTCCCTGTCAAACAGCAAAGCGCAACAAAGTGATTTACTGCGCTGCATGGCTTTCTCATAAATATGTCCCCCGTTTGTTTTACTGTATAGTTGAAACCACTTTCAAAATCAAATGGGATCATACATTTTCCTAAATCAAAGCATTCACCGAAATAACACCTAAAAGATATGCATACAGTGTTTTAAGTAATAACAGCAGTTAAGTTTCATTGTACTGCTAGTGCCCAACTACAGACCAGAATATGTTATTCATCAATATAATTGTGCTTTTATCAGGACATGTGTTCTAAAAACAATATAGAAAGAGCAATGAGCAAGAGGGTCTTCCGCTTAAGTGTCTACCTCCGAACAGATTCCTTTATACCTAATGAAGGGCGGCAGCAGAGGATTACAGTTTTTTGTTTCTTTATCAAACCAGGGGGCATATTTAAGAAAAATGTCACTGCACACAGTGCAGCACCACTTTTCTTGTACCCTAATGCCACCATGTGTGTACTGAATTTAAAATACGGCACAACATGGCGGTAGTAAGGGGACTAGCATCTGAATTTTTAACACTAGTCCAGAGCTTTGGAGGATTAGCATAAAAATTCAGACACTAATCCTGCAAAGCACCAAGAGGCCCATTGTAATCAATAGAAGCCTCCTTTTTAAGCCTGCTCAGGTGTTAAAAGTGCAAAATAAAATGGTGCAAGGAAACGTCTTAGATTACTGTGCGCCATTCCCCCCCCCCTCCCCGGAAACGCTCCCTTTGCATACATGATTCCTGGTGCAAGCATAATGAAGCACAAAGGGTTACATGCATTGCTCCACTTTGTAAATATGGCGCATTCCTTTTGGCCTTCTAACGCCACATTAGCGAACAAAAACTATGCTAATGTGGCGTTGGAATGGTGCTTGGGGCTCTTAAATATGCCCCCAAGTTTTCTACCCATGTATATATATTAAAAAGTAGCCTCTAGCAGGTGCTAACACCACTGCTATTGTTGTTAGTGTTAGCACTTTGATATATTAGCCGCATTGATTTTCTCCAGTTGGAAGGTATTTTTGTCAGGCTTCAAGAGACGCAATGTTTTTATATGACCCCCCCTGTTTCCCATGAAAGTATTAAACACAAAACACCTGCTGCTACTTATAGACTGTCACATTTTCAATATCACAACACTGAAACAATCCTGGTGACAAAACCATTGTAACTTTCCTCGAGGTGCCTGGACTGCGCTGAGAGAGGTAAAGGACATTCTGCTTTGACATCTAAATCTCAGAACAGACGCTCTTTCTTTTCAAGTCATCAAGAAGCAAGTTCCATGCCGCTCAGGATCAACATATTATTAGATAAGCAAATGCCAACCAAACAAGAGATGCAAATCTCCTCTGCAGATCCTCACACTTGAACTTTCTCCTTATCTTAAGAGCGCCCAAAGGGCTTAGCTGGAACTACAGTGGAATTGCTCACAATAGGCCTGACTCGAAAACTAATTGTTCATGCTGTTTTCGAAGAGCAAACGCTGCCTGCACAGCTGTGATAAGTCTAACGGAAGAAAAAAGCTACACTAAAAGAGAAGAATGCAAACCAAATGTTAACCTACATATGCTCCTGTTAAAGTGCTTCATTGGGGCATGCATTTCACGCACATAAATTAATTCGGTTTTTCTGTTCATTAGAATGTTTTTGTTTTTTAGATGTTTTGATCGGGACTAATGCTCCTAATTCACAAATAACTTTTATGCACTCATGTCCCTGCAAATGCGTTTCCACCAGAAGACCGAGGCCCCGATTTATACTTTTTGGTGCAAAACTGCACTAACGCAGTTTTGCACCAAAAAGTTTAGCACCGGCTTGCACCATTTCTGTGCACCAGTCGGGCACCATGTTTATGGAATTGTGCAAGCCAGTGCAAAGGTTAGGCTAGCATAAACAAATGAGGTTAGTCAGGTGGGGCTGGCCGTATGGAATAAGGGGGTTTTGCACCAAATAATGACGTTAGGCAGGTTAGAGTATAAAAAGATGACTCTAACCTGCTTAGAGTCATTTTATGACACAAAACCATCCATACCACATTACTCCTGTCTTAGAAAAGACAGGAGTTATGCCCACCACCCCGACCAGCACAGGGGACCCGGGTCCCCTGGTCATGGCCATTGCACCCAGTGCCATGTAGGCGGGCCCATTTCAGGGCCCCCAATGACATTTAAAAAAATTAATTAAATACTTACCTATACTCACCTGGGATAGGGTACCCATCCTCCGCTGTCCCTCTGGTGTGGGTGAGAGTGTCCCTGGGGCCTGGGGAGGGCACCTGTGGGCTTATTCAATGGTATTCCACCTTGGAAATAGGCCCACAGGTCCCGTAACACCTCCCCTTCCCAGATGAAAAAAAATTGTGCAAAGCAAGGTTTGCACCATTTTTTGACCCCCTCCTCCCCCACTGCATGATTTTTGTACAGGAGGATAAATAAGGTGCTAGGACCTTTGAGTCATTTTTTGCCCGGGAATGCCTCACTTGCATCTAATTGACGCAAGGTAGTTTTCCCCAGGTAAAAATGACTTTAGCTCCAATATTTTGCACCAAAATTTAAATCCGGAGTTAAGTTTGCGCCAGATTTGCATAAAAAAATTACGCAAATCCGGCGCAAACAGAGTATAAAAATGCCCTCAAGTCCACAGAAATTAAAAATTGTTGCTGCTAATTCCAGTTGTGTCATCATTATCGCATGAACATAAATACCAGCGTAATATTGTAACGACTGGAAAGAAATCAAAACTACAGACAACAAGATGCACTGTGACATTGAGTCTGCATTACATGTGGGCGGTATGTTATGTCATACAGGAAAGGTTTTATCTTACTTAATACCAGATCTGATCATGAGAGTTAATGAGACGATGCACCATCTCCTGGCTGTGGGCAAGGGCTGTCAACAGAGCAGTAGACTATGTTCAGTTTTTTTTTTTTTTTTTAACATACTACAACAGCAATTTTTACACGTGTATTCACACTCACTATTGGCCTTTACCACAACTTCCATAGCATTTCCATTGATCACTTAAGGAAGGTAAACTCTTGTGTTTTATTGCAAATGGAGAACTAACTGATTTGCAAAGTAGTCATCTGTCCTAAGTATTTCACAGCAAGTTCTGCTGTGAACGACATTACATTGTGACTGGACCTTATTTACAAGATTGGAAGGAACCCCTCAAAACTAGTAATATGGAAGGTTATTTAAGTTTTTGCTCTGCAATTTCGATATTAAAAAAAGGAAAAAGCTGCTATTGTGAACCTTGTGAAAACAAATTCAGGAGAAGTAGAGGAGAACTATCTTGCACATAGATTTTGCAGTAAAAGTCTCCTGCAATAATATTTTTTCACTTCTCATAAAAAACACGATGTACAGTGATGACCATGCATAATACACCCGAACTATCTGATCATAAATGTGCATATCTTTCAAGCCTAACACATAAAAGCATACTCTTTTGCATGTTTCAGAAATGTAGAAAGAGAAGGTAAGTACAGACTGGTAATGTGATCAGAAAATATCTTCCTGTGACAGAATAAAATATGGAGACAGAATTGTGATTTGGCAACAATGTCTAATTTTTCAGGATTCACACAAACTCAAGGAGAACATCTTATTCAGAAATATTTGTAGATTCCCATCTATAGTACTGATGTTTGGACAATATGTTGATTTAAGAAGATTGGATAACAAAAATATCGGAAATGAAATATTATGACTCACAAATATCATGATGCACAGATATTGTTCGCAAGAGTATTGTGTTTCTAGGTAAGTTATGTCGCAAGTAATATGGATGTTTTGAACATCGTTTTCACTAATATAGTCGGTAAAAATATATTGTTTGAATTATTTTAATGTGTTCTAGATAATTTACTATTTTGATGTGCTTTTGTTGTTTATATAAATGTTATTGTTTTTAAGAGATAGTTTGTAATTATAAGTGATTTAGAATGTTTTTTTAAAGTTTAAATAGTAACTTATAATGTCGTAGCAGGTTGTTTGGTTTGTAGGGAGATAGGGTGGGAATTTAATGAGCTAATAATAATTTAAGAATTATTTAATACATTTTATTTAATTATATGATTAATATTTATTACACAATTTATATAATACTGATTTATTTTCGTAACATGTTATTTGTGGGCTGTTAAGTTTGTAGCATTTTAGGGTGGGAGGCTAATTTGGAAATAATTAGCAATGAATTATTAATTATTAATTACATATTTGATTTTTAATTTACGCAATTTATGGAATACTTATTTATGTTACTTATATTTTAGTAATGGGCTGCTAGGTTTGTATGGGTGTAGAGTGCAAAGGTAATTATGGTTATTATTATTTACTTGATTTTTAATTACATAAAATATGGAATACACATTTATTTTATTTATATTTTAGTGGTAGGATGCTAGACCTGAAGGGGTATAGGGTGTGAAGTTAATTAAGTAATAATTAGATACTTATTAATTATTATTTGTTAATTAATTAATTAATTAATTTATCTTTTAATATGTAAACTGTGCAATACTTAACCAATTTAATTGTATTGTAGTTGCAGGATGCTAGGTTTGGGTGGGAAGATAGTTAAGTAATAATTAACTATTATTATTTGGAAATTAATTATTTAATTGAGTTTCAAATGTGTAAATTATAAAATAAATATTTTACTTCATTTAATTTTATTAGAAGGATGCCAGGTATGTGGGGGTCTAAGGTTCGAAGTTTGTTGAGTAACAGATAATTAACAATTAATTATTAATTGTTAATTCATTATTTAATTTGTTGTCAATATGTAGGTTAAGGAAATTATTTGTTTTTTAACTTTAGGTGTGAGCTTCTAAGTTTGTAGGTGTAATAGTGGAAAGTTAATAATCGAATAATAATGTCTTCTTATTTGATATGTTTTTTTATTGAATAGCAATTATGTAAAGTGTTTGTTTTTAGTTTAATACACATATATATTTAGTTCTGTTAATTACGTTTTTGTGTTTGGAGTTTACTGTTTTCCCTATTGTTAAACTGTTTGGCGTAAGAAAAGTAAATCTTACCACTCTAAAAGACCAATGATTTCCTTACTATTGTAGAGACTGGAATGGGAATAGTAAATCATACACCTCCAAAGTCCAACACTTTCCCTACTGTTGTGCTGCTTGAAGTGGGAATAGCAAATTTTCCCTCTCTAAAATCCAATGCTTTTCCTACTTTCATCCTGTTTGGAGTGAAATTAGTAAAATTCACTCATCCGAATCCAACGCTTTCCCTGCGGTTGCACAGACTGGAGTGGAAATAGTAAATTTGACCTCTCCAAAGTCCAACACTTTCCCTACTTTTGCACTGACTGGAGTGGTAATAGTAAATTTCAACCCTCCAAAATCCAATGCTTTCCCTGTTGCCACCCTGTTTTGACTGAGAATAGTAAATGTAACCCCTTTGAAGTTCAACACTTTCCCTACTGTTGTGCTGTTTGGAGTAGAAACAGTAAATTGTACCCCTCTGAATTCCAGAGTGTTCCATACTATTGCATTGTTTGGAGGGAGAACAGTAAATTGTACCCCTCTGAAATCCAGAGCTTTCCATACTGTTGAATTGTTTGGAGGGGTAATAGTAAATTTAACCCCTCTAAAGTCCAAGACGTGCCCTACTGCTGTGTAGACTGTAGTGAGAATAGTAAATATCACTCTTCCAAAGTCCAAATCTTCGCCTACTGATGCTGAGTCTGAATTGAGAATAGTAAATTTCACCTCTCCACAGTTCAATGCTTTCCCTGCTGTTGCCCTGTTGTGAGTGAGAACAGAACATTTAACCCCTCCAAAATCCAATACTTTCCATATTATTGCAGTAAATGGAGTAGGAATAGAAAATCTAACTCATCAAAAGTCTAATACTTTTCATACTGTTCGGTAGACTAGAGTGGGAATAGTAAGTTTTACCTCTCCAAAGTCAAACACTTTCCCTTCTCTTGCATAATTTGGATTGGGAATAATATATTTAATACTCTTAACATTTAGGCCCTCATTATGAACTTGGCAGTCATCACCGCCGACTGCCGTGGCGCAGTGAAAAGAAGACCACCAGTCGCGATAGACTGCACAACGCAGAATAATGATGCCAAAAAGTCAAACCTCCACAAATCCTGCAAACTCCATCCACTGCCAGGGCCTACAATGGCGGAAAGGCAGTACACCCCACCCTGCCACCGCCATGCAGACAAATCCTCTGCCCACCAAATATTGAAGCACAAATCAGCGTGGCAGATAGTGGATGCTGAACGACCATTGGCAGTACGGACCGCCACGGCCAGCAATGGGACCCACCAACATCAAATGCAAACATTGGCAAGTTTGAAACCCACACACGACACACATCCACAACACTCTAAAACACCCACACACATACCCCACAATCCTTTGCATCTCCAATAACATGACTGAGATTGACAACACAACACACATACACTGAACACAACATCAGACAAGTCACACACACACATACACCACCAAAACACATACAAACCCCAAACATCTTTCTAAGCCATACACACAACCACACAACAGCACCCTTACCAATACACCCACAACACATCACCCACAACACACACCATGGCACCCCCTAAGCACCCCCACTTCACAGATAGGGAGCTAAGGACCGTGAAGGATGAAATACTTATGGTTGAGCCACAACTATTCGGAGCACAGGTGCAGCAGACACCCGTGGCCAGGAAGATGGAGCTATGGCAGGACAATAATCAACAAGGTCAACGCAGTGGGAAACCATCCACGCACAAGGGATGACATTTGGAAGAGATGGAACGACCTGCGCAAGAAGGTTTGGTCAATGGCATCCAGGCACAACATAGCCATACAAAAGACTAGTGGTGGTCCCCCACCTACACCCCCAGAATACACCAACTGGGAGGAGAAGGTCCTGGCTATCCTGCAGCCAGAGGGCTTCACTTGACTCACTGGAGGACTGGACTGTGGTAAGTCAACTACTATACCTTGACATTCACCCCACCTATAATGCATGTATCACCCCACCTCTCTCACTCCCACCAGGACCCCATCCCCACCCAGTCCACAACACCCACATCCAACTACCCTGCATGCCCACTATCCCACAAACAGACCTCCATCTTGCCCCCTGTGCACAGTCACCTACTCCTGCATGGACTCCCAGTGGCACTACAGCACCCACAATGCAACTCCAACCCCCCACATTAAATGCAAAGAAATGTACACAAAGGCACCTTGCATGCCATGACAGGGGAATATAGGCACAAAATAGGGCAGAGCAGTGCATCAATTGCCAAAAAAGTACCTGACACCCACATGTCCATTCCCCCCAACAGGCACCGCCACCCATGCTACCCAGACGGAAACGCCAATGAGTGCCATCGCCACATATGAAGACAGAGGCCCCACTCAGGAGAGTGCAGAGGGATGTCTGGAAATTGAGGAATACCCTGGCCCATCACACAGTCCTGGACTGTCACCCTCCAGCAGCCCCACCCACGATACCACTGACAGCCCTGACACCCAGCCACCGTCATCAGCTCTTGCCAAATGACCCCACACCAGTGTCTCCTCCCCATGCACTGGCAGCCCACATGTACAGAGCCCAGAGTCTCCACCCACCAACAGGCAGGATGATGAAGGGCCCAGTGCAAGTGGGACTGTCAGACCTGTGCTAGAGCCAGTGGGAGGGCATCAGTGGCCCAGGGGGTGGACAAAGGATGGATGCTGCAGCCCTGGAGGTGATATCTGAGGTCCTGGGAGCATACCACCATACCCAGGACAGGATGGGCCAGATCATGACTACCCTTGGATCAGAATCAGAGGCTGCAGGTAGCATACCACGAGGAAGCCATGGAGCAATGGAAACAACTCAATGCCACCATGGCCTCCATTGCAGGGGTGCTGCAGCACCAGTACCACAACCAGCCTGAGTCCTCCACCCACCTGCAAGCCCCCACCACTAGCCAGGGCACTGTCCTGCCCTATACATCTGCAGCAGCTACAGGAGACACAGGAAACCAGCACCCCTATCCCTGAAGCCCAGCTCCAGCCACGCAAACATGCCCTCAGACCCAGACATGCCACTGAAACACCAGCCAAGACCAAGCCCACCGCTAGGAAGTGACTCTGCCCTAAACTGTCTCCCTTGTGTGCCACTGTGATCCCTTGTTGACATGCCACTGCCATCACACCATCTACCAATGGCCACATGGACCAAAACCCAGTGCTACCAACAGCTGAGCATATGTACCTGAGTATAGGTATGTACCATGTGCCCCCTCCCTATCACTGTCCTCCAAAATATGTGTATTTTGGCATTTAATAAATACACCTGTGCACTCAAATTGCATGTCCCTCTTCAATATGAGATATCAATTGTGAGTGTGTATACATTAACCAGTCAATAACATAATCATCCCTTTATTGCAGGAGGGGATCCAACGCACTTTACTGTCGGAAGTATGTCACACTGCCCATAATACTGGGTCACCTGGCACATGCCACTTCAGTGATCAGTTAACAGTGTCACTGACTATAGACACTGCATTACCAATTACATGAGTCATACTGAAACTATGCAGTGAAGACATCAGCATCATTGAACAGTACATGTTCATTGAACAGTACCTTATAGTCGCTGGAAGTATAGGTAAATTAGCTGGTTTCTGGAGTTGATATCTTCTTACTCACCATCACTTTTATCCCCTATCTGAGGTTGCTGGGCTTGTTGGACAACACCCTCCTCTTCCAGAAGGGGGATAGCTTTCCTCACAGCCAAGTTGTGCAGCATGCCGCAGGCCACCACTGTCTTACACACCTTGTCAGGGACATAGCACAAGGATACCCCAGAGAGATGGAGGCAACGAAATCTAGCCTTCAGGAGACCTATAGTGCGCTCAATCACCCTCCCAGTACATCCATGGGCCTCATTATAATTCCTCTCTGCATCAGTTCTGGGATTCCTCACAGGTGTCAGGAGCCATTGTAAGTTAGGGTAGCCAGAATCACCTGCAAAAGTGGGCAAAACAGGACCTTAATAAACTGACTTTACATGCACATAGCCTGGCTGTCAGCTATGCACAGACCCTGTGTAATACACACTCACCTATGAGCCATCCTATGTCCCATTGTAGTTGTTCCTTCAAGTGTGGTACACTGCAGGACAAAGGAATCATGGACTGAGCCTGGGAACCTGCCATTGGCATGTGAGACGTACTGGTCAGCAGTACACACCAAATGTATATTCATAGAGTGATAGTTCTACCAATTCCTGTACACCTGTTCATTCACTGTTTGGGATATGAGAGCTGTGTGGGGTCCATCAATGGCACCTATCACATGAGGGGTGTTAGCAAAGGCATAACATCCAGATTTGATGGCAGGGAGTTCAGCCCTTTGGGGAAACTGAACATATGTTTGCAGGTGTTGGACAAATGCATCCAGGAATTTTGACAGGATAAGGCTGAAAATTGGCTGTGAGACCCCTGCACCAATGCCCGTTGTCACCTAGTATGAGCCTGTAGCCAAAAAATGGAGTACAGATAGCACTTGCACAGTTATAGGTATTGCATGCTGATTCTGATTAGCCAGTTTCAGGACAGGATCCATTAATGCACAGAGGTCATGGACAGTAGCTCTATTGAGTCTGTAAGTGACAATGATGTGACATTCCTCCATAATTTCCAAATCAACCAGGGGTCTGTAAACAGATGGGGCCCTCCCTCACCACATGGGTCTGTACCTATGGGGGAGGAAAGAACACATATTGAGTGTAAATATACACTTGCATCACATGATGTCACTGCATCTTTGTAAGTGTGTCATGCAGGTAACACACAGAGACGCAAAGTATGAAGTACACCGTCAGGCATAAGTGTTCTGATTTAACTCTGCCATAATGGCATCCCAGTGTGGACACAATTCCAAAGATGGGTACATGTGAGGATCCTAGACGCATGTCAAAATGTGACTAAGGTCGGAGATTGAGAGTCCCTGGATGAGGCCCCTGGCCTTGCTATGGTGACGTGGTGGTAGCAAAATGGCAGCCTCCTCCCATCCAGGTATGAGAGTGGAAGTGACTTCATTCTGCTGGAGTTAGTTGTTATGGGGGAAGGCGGTGTTCACCGCCGTACACCCGATCATTGGACATGGTTGTCAATGGGGAAATTGGGCCAATCATGATCGCCGGTAGCATTGACGGAACACACTGCCTCGGTACCTACGCAATTTCGGCAGACCCTTGACACTTGACTCCTGATTCCCGTGCAGACTAGTACTCCACTGAGTGTGCTGCTGTGTCCTGACTCTGGTCCCTGAGATGGCGCGGGTCACAGGGGAATGGGCCCCAGCCTTCACTTCGGAGGAGCTTCAGAAGCTGGGAGACGGGGTCCTAACCCTGTATGCCAAGTTGTATGGGCGACCAGAGGAGCAGGGGAGTTGGCATCTGTCATCCTTAGATGTGTGTGATTATGGCGGATGCCTGTATGCATGTGGGTTTGATGTGTGACTGCCCAGCCATAGACTATCTGGCATGTACTGTATGTGAGTTGATAACTTGCCTTTCATCAATGGCCATTCCATAGGGAACAATATGTTATCTGTATTTAGTGCACACATACTGACGTCTTTTTTTTTTTTGCTCTGTGTGTCCCATGCAGGTCAGTGCCCATCAAAAGAAAGGCCTGTGGCAAGCCATCACCAAGGAGGTGCAGACCCTGGGGGTCTACAACCGGCAGAGCACCCACTGCAGGAAGTGATGGGAGGACCTGAGGCGCTGGGACGGGAAGACCGGAGAGGCCCTGCTGGGGGAAGGCCTCCCAGCGAGGAAGGGGTGCCCGTCGGACCCTGACCCCCCAATGGCCCGCATTGTGGCGGTGGCCTATCCAGATTTGGATGGGTTCTTGAAGGAAGCACAGCAGCCACATGGGGGTGGGAACCTACACTGTTGTGATACTGCTGAGATGGATGGATGTTGGTGGTATGGTATGTATGCTTTCTAGTGCCAGGCACTTGGACAGGTGTGTTCCTGCAGTCCTGTCCCCTCAAAGTCCCTGCAAAGGTGTGAGGCCTAGTTTGAGCAGTCTCCATGGGCCCATGGGGGTCCCCTTTCTGTCATCTGGTATGCTTTGTGACCTCATGGACTTGTAAGTGCATTGGCTGGGTATGGTCTCTCATGAGTGTACACCACACAGTGTATCAGGTCCGTGTTTCATGTGGGTTATGTGGTGTATTCTGGGGTAATGGCCACTAGTCAGGGGCACAGTCATGACATATGTTGTAGGTGCTGCGTGTAGGTGTGTGACCTGGAAGGGAGTATGTGTGGGCCAGAGATGTACATATATTCCGTTTTTGACAAACTTCTCCCTTGTTTTGTCTCTCCATCCCTGTGCTCTTGTGTCCTTTGTGTACATCAGCATCATCTGGCGAGGGAGCAGTGGCACCAGCGAGTCAGTATGCAGAAGCCATGGTTCCAAGGACGCAGAGTCGAGCGACACCAAGGGGACCAGTGGGTTGGAGGGAGAGGGGAGTACCACGGAGGCAACTACCACTGGAGGTAGTGACTCTGAAACCTCCTCCTATGGGAGCTCCCTGGTGGTAGCAGACCCCCCATTCTATGCCATCTTCCGCCACGCCCATTCCATCGTCGCCCTCCCAGTTGCTCCCCACCCAGTTGCCCGTGCCCACTCACCCAGGAGGGTGGGTGTCTCCTGCACCTCAGACACCTCATCCCCTGCCCCAGTGAGCACTGCTGCCCTCAATGAGGAGGCTATTGACCTCCTGAAAACTATCTCTGTAGAGCAGACAAGCATCATGAATGCCATACAGGGGCTAGCATCCCAGATGGAGCGATGCATACCTGGAAGGCATTCAGGGTGCCATGTCTGGCCTACACAGATCTTTTCAGGGTCTGACCTCATCTTTGTTGGCAGCCAGTGTCCCTGGTCTTTCCTTCCCCCCTCCCACCACCTCTTCCCCTTCCAGCACCCCACTCCCTTCACCCATCCCAAGCACACATACAGACAGCCATGCACACAGATCAACACACAAGAAGCAAAAAGACAAGCACAAGCACCACACTTCCCACCACAGGCAGGCCCACACCCAACATACAAAAGCACACACAACAACATCCACTTCCCCCAGTGTGTCAACCTCCCCGCCACCCTGTCTGTCACCTCAGCCTGCACACTCACACGCACTGCACCCTCAGTCACTGCTGCTTCCCCCATTCATGCAGTCACCACAGCATCTGACATCTAGACATGCACCCCTGACACCACGCCTGCACTCACCACAACTACATTGACAGACACTTGCAGCGCACTCACCAGCCCTGCAGACACCCAGACAACAGCCATGTACACTGGCAGCCTGCCTTGTCCCAAAGTGTCCACCCCCCTCCTCCCAAAACAGTCAAACATGCAGAGACATCCACACCTCACTCATCCACCACACATCATCATACTTTACAGTTACCTGCATCCATGTCCGGCAGATTTACACATGATTCAAGCACTCCCTCAACCTCCACTCCCAGACCTGCCTCCAAATCCCCTCCAAATGCCCCTAAGAAGCTTTTCCTCTGCCCAGTCCACTCCTTCCACGTCCAAGTCCGCCCCAGTCTGCCTTTCTCATTCCTGTGCCCCTTCTCCAGGGAGGAAGAAGCCCTGTGTTGCCCCAGGTCCCTCTGCCACCCTCACGGTCCAAGCCCACTCCCCCTCCTTCCAAGGACAAGCCCAAACCCCCTCCACCTACCAAACCTAAGCCCAAGCACCCCCTTCCAGACATAAGTCCCCACCCCACCACCCCCTGCCCCTGTTCCCTGAGGTGCCTGCCTGCCCCATTGATGCCCCTTTCCAGTGAAGTACCCTTTGCACACATGGGAGTCAAGTTCGGGCTATAGTGGCCCTACAGGGACTTACAGATGGACTGGCCAATGGCCTTATTTGGACATTAGTTTTGATTTGTCAAAAAAATATTAGTGCCAGTAGTGCTGTTGGCACAATATAGTGACATATTTCGCATTTCATTATAGGGGTGTGGTGTGCACATGTGTGTTCTTTGGTGGAGGTCTTTGTTGGCTTGTGCCTGGTAAGTACTTTTTGTTATGTTTGGCTTGGGATGTGGGAGGGCTTTGGAGTGCATTGCAGGGTGGGTGGGGTGTGTATGTAACTCTGCCCTTTCTTCCCATGTGTTCTAGGTTGCAGTACTTACCATTGTCGTCTTCGTCGGTAGTCACGGTCATGGAGGTATATGGCAAGGAGCAGCACTGGCATTATTTCTAACTCTCTCTCCATGTCGGCATCGGCGTGATCTGTGTGCCTCCGGTGAGTGTGTCTTTTTATATTGTTTGTTTCCGCCATGCTTTGCCTGGCGGTGGTTCCCGCCCCAGAACTGATGGCAGTCTTGTGTTTCATTATTTGGTGGGTGGGTAGGACCATTCTGCCAGCCTGTGGGTGGCCTCCTTCGTTCTCGTTGGGACTACAAAGATGGCGGTGTGTGGATGGACCGCAACTTGCTTCTCATTGGCTTAATTATTTGGTGATCCATGCTGGCGGTAGTTACTGCCACCGCCGGCGGGGCGCTGTTTACCGGCATGTTCATAATGACCACCTAAATTTTATAATGGCCCTCATTACAACCCTGGCAGTCGGTGATAAAGCGGCGGTAATACTGCCATCAGGCCGGCGGTAAAAAAAATGGAATTATGACCACAGCAGAAACCGACAGCACAGACAGTCACTATGACAGACCGACCACAACGGCGGTTGCAACAAACACCGCGGTGGTAACCGGCAACAGCCCGGCGGAATACAATGTACCGTCTACCCTATTACAACAAGCCAATCCGTCACATTTTCTGGGGCAGTACCAACGTCATCAAAAGCACGGCGGAAACAGTACACAGAAGGGAAACGACTCACCTCTGGACACTCAAGGAAGAACCACAATGCCTTGGAGCCCGAACTACAGGTGTTACCCTTGCTGGTTTACCTCTTCCTAGACAAGGAATACCAACAGCGGCGAAGAAGACCACGGTGAGTACCGCACCTAGCAAACAATGGAGGGGGGAGGAAAAAAAGAGTGACACACACATGCAACATGCAACACCCCACCCCCAACACCATACACACAAACAGATGCAACATTACATATCCACCCCGTACCCTCAGGAATAACGCAAGGACAAAAGGAAGTGAGTAAAGTCAGTGTAAGTTCTAAAGTTTTAGAAATACGTCTTCAAAGCACAAAAAAGTAGCTACAATATGTACAAATGGAGGGACACTTGCCAGTCCATAATGTCTGTGGGCCACAGGGCCACATCACATCGGCCAAGGCCCCACTTGACTCCTGCCTCAATACGGAGAGAACACTGCTGGGGCATCAGGTCGAAAGTACACAGGCACCTCAGGAGGAAGGGGATGGGGGCACCTCAGCCAGAAGATGGTACACACCACTGCTGCTGAAGGGGCCACATGCCCATCACTCTGTCCTGGGGAGTGCAAAGCCACAGTCTCTCTAGTGGGTAGTCTGCCCACTGCTTGGTCCTGAGTGCAAAGCCACAGTCTCTCTAGTGGGTAGTCTGCCCACTGCTTGGTCCTGTGGAGTGCAAAGCCACAGTCTCTCAAGTGAATGCCTTCTCTACTGGTTCTGGAGGGGGCTTTGTGCCCAGTGTGCTTCATCCTGGCAAGGAGGGGTGAGTGGATGCCTTCTTCCACTGGTTCTGGAGGGGGATTTGTGCCCAGTGTGCTTCATCCTAGCAAGGAGGGGGAGAGTGGATGCCTTCTTCCACTGCTTCTGGAGGGGGCTTTGTGCCCAGTGTGCTTCATCCTGGAAAGAAGGGGGTGAGTGGATACCTTCTTCACTGGTTCTGGAGGGAGCTTTGTGCCCTGTGAAGCAGCACATGGGGAGTGCAAGGTCACAGTCTCTCACCTGGGTGTCACACCTACAGTTTTTGCAGGGGCCCGGATGCACTAAGGCCCATGGAGGCACGACTACACACTGCCCACCAGCGGTGACGGCTGCTCAGTGGTGGCAGTGGTGGTGCTGGTGGTGATGCTGCCAGTGGTGGGTGGGAGGCTCCAGCCCTTCCCTTGCAGCCTCAGATGGCTGCCCATCGGGCTGCTGCTGCTGGCAGTGGTGTTGGTGGCAGTGCAGGTGGTGGTGCTGGCGACGGTGCAGGTGCCGGTGCTGGCGGCGGTGCTGCCAGTGGTGGGGGAGGCTCCAGCCCTTCCCCTGCAGCCTCGGATGGCTGCCCACTGGGGCTGCTGCTGCTGGCAGTGGTGCTGGTGGCGGTGCAGGTGGCGGTGCTGGTGGCAGTGTGGGTGGCGGTGCAGGTGGCAGAGCTAGTGGCGGTGCTGCCGCTGGTGGGGGGAGGCTCCAGCCCATCCCCTGCAGCCTCGAATGGCTGAAGTGCCATGGCTGGTGTTGTTTGCTCGGTTGCTGCTACAGCACCTGGCTCCATATCCATCCTGCCTGCAGCATCTGTGCCTTTCTGACTGCCCTTGGCAGCTGGTGGCCCCTTATTTCCTTTGGCAGCTGGTGGCCCCTTCTTGCCTTTCCCAGCTGGTGGTGCCTCCTCGCTTTTGGCAGCAGGTGGTGCCTCCTTGCTTTTGCCAGCTGTTGGTGCCTCCTTGCTTTTGGCAGTAGGTGGTGCCTCCTTGCCTTTGCCAGCTGGTGCTCCCTTTTTGGATTTGCCAGCTGGTGCTCCCTTTTTGCCCTTGGCATCTGGTGCAGGCACACTGGCTGTGTGGACGGGTGTCTTCTTGGAGCCTCTCACAACTGCAGTGGCTGCAGACACGACAGTGGCCATGGACTGGGTGGCTGAGGTGCTAGCCTGGGTCCTGACCACCCTGGCCCGAAGTGAAGGAAGGGGGAGGGGCAGGGAATAGGTCAAGGGTGGAGAGGAAAAGCTTTTTAGGGACACTGGGGCTGGAAGAGGGTGAAGGTTTCGGAGTGGAGGAAGAGGGCAGGAGGTGTCTGTCTGCTGTGTATTGGTACAGGTGCCTGAGTGCTTGCGTTTGTGTACTTTGGGAGGAGGGGGCACAGACACAGTGGGAGAGGACACAGGGGACGTGTGCTTGGATGTGGGGGTGGTGACTGCCAGTGAGGGGCGTGTAGTGATATGCGTGATGGTGATGGGTGTAGTGCATGCAGGTGAGAGTGGAGATGCCACTTTGAGGGAGGTAGACGACGAGGAGGAGGGGGACACAGTGGAGACAGTGGATGGTGTGTCTGCATCTGGATGGTGCTTGTGTGAGTGCCTGTGGGATGAAGTGTGGTACTTGTGTTTGCCTGAGCCACATCTGTGTGTTGATTTGGGTGCATGCTGTTCTGATGGTGTGCTTGAGATAGGCTGGGGTTGAGGGGAATGGGACTGGGTAGAGGAAGCTGGAGGGGGAGGCTAGGAACAGGGACAGTGGCTGCCATCAGGGAGTTGGCCAGAGCCTGGAATGATCTTTGTTAGGCCAGAGTGAATGCCCTCCACGAATACATTTGTTTGTTGCAAATGCCATGCCAGCCCCTGGATGGGACTCACAATGGTTGACTGCCCAACAGAGATGGATCGCAGGAGGTCAATAGACTCCTCACTGAGGGCAGCAGGGCTGACTGGGGCAGGGCCTGAGGTGCCTGGGTGAAGGAAATGCCCACCCTCCTGGGTGAGCAGGCATGGGAAACACGCTGAGGGGCTGTTGGGAGGGCAGTGCTAGTACAGGGGTGGCGGCTGTACCTGCAGGTGGGGTGGCCACAGAGGTGAAAGCCACCACCAGGGAACTTCCATCGGAGGAGGTGTTGCTGTCCGAACTGTCTCCGCCGTGGTGCTTCCCTCGCCCTCCGTCCCACTGGTGCCCTCACCGTCGGTGGATTCGGCCTCATGGGCCATGTGGGATGCAGCTCCCTCCGTCGCCAGTGCCTCTGCTCCTCCACCAGATGATGCTAATGAACACAAGGAAAGGGTGACAAAATAAAAAGTGGGGGAGACAGAGGATACACTTGGTCAATGCCAGCAACAACACTACCATTGGTGTACACAACACACAGGGAACAGCCCTAGGCACTAGGCCATGCACTACCAGTTACAATGCTACTCACAAGGCCATGGAGTATAATGCCTAACGCCAATAGCAGTACACCTGAAACCCACAGGACCCTGCCCAGTAGTAGATGCCAACTAGCATATTTGGGGCTGGAGTGCATCAGACCCTGCCCAACTTGGAACCTACCCTGCCATGTTCGTCCTGGCCTAGGGGCACCCACAGGCCCACATCCCCCACCCAGATAACACCTCACCATGCACACTTTTATGAATCTGAAACTGCACTCACCCTCTTGTGGCTGCTGTGATGCCTTCAAGCACCCATCCACCTCCGGATAGGCCACCGCCAGGATGCGGACCATGGGGGGTGGTCAGGGTTCGACAGGCACCCCTTCCTTGTTGGCAGGCCATCCCCAGATGGGCCTCTGCCATCTTCCTTGCCCAGTGGCGCAGGTCCTCCCACTGTTTGTGACAGTGGGTGCTCTGCATGTCAAAGACCCCCAGAGTCCGCACCTCCTTGGCGATGGCACGCCAAATACCCTTTTTCTGATGGGCACTGACCTGCAGACAATGATACATAGGAAATGGGTTCAGCCATACCGTCTGGCCTGTCACACCATATCCCTCCCATCCTCTTACGCACAGACAATGACCACCTTACATGCAGAACTCTGCCCATGACCCCTCATCCACCCCCTCCTTACACAAGGCTTACACACACAGCACTCCATGCAGTCATGCTCCATGCATCGTGCTCACAGTGTAATCACCTGTTGGTCTGGAGGACCGTACAGTAAATGGTACTGGGGTAGGACCCCATCCACAAGTCTCTCCAACTCCTCCGAAGTGAAGGCAGGGAACCATTCCCCAGACACTCGAGCCATGGTTACTTCCAAACACAGGTCACAGCAGCACTTGAAGTGTAGGTCCGCTCCTGTTGAAGATCAGGTAGCAAGTGAGTGAACAGATAAAAAATGGCGGTCACGTCTGCGGCGGTGCCTACCGTCATCACTGTGGTACATCACCATTGGCTACTGAAACCCATAGGGCCCAATAATAACCAATGAGATGTTGCACAGCGGTCCTCGACTGCCTCCCGCAACGGGGCACAACTTCAGCGGAATTACCTCATTTCCACTTGTCCCTCCACACAGGTCAGACGGCTGACATTTCAGGGGGGAACAGGCCATGGCACCTAACTGCATCACAGCAGACATAGGCACATTTATGGGACTACACGTTAACATACTGTTTCTGTCACAACATGCAAGGCATTTTACTCTGAGGATATGTTTGAATATGACCATTTGATTACTGTTTTTCACCCTAGAGTTCAACCGCTGAGGATGAATAGGAGATGGAGACATACCCCGTGTACAGACCCCTGGTGGACCTGGCAACAATGGAGGACAGGCACATTATCCTCACCTACAGACTTGATGGGGCTGCAACCCAAGAGCTGTGTGCCCAATAGGAGCCTGACCTGATCTCAGCTATCCGTCACCCCAATGGGATCCTCCCTCTTGTGCAAGTCCAATAATTGCTCCATTTCTTGGCACGTGGATCCTTCCAAGCGACAGTGGCCATGGCAGCAGGGATGTCACAGCCTATGTTCTCAAACGTGCTCAGTGTTGTGTGCCCTGATTAAACACATGCACAGCTACATCGTTTTCCCCCAGGTGGAGGATTTGGCCACAGTGAAGGCTGACTTCTATGCAATGGGACATATCCCCAACATTATTGGTGCTATTGACGGTACGCATATTGCCTTTGTCCCCCCCACCCGGAGAAATGAACAGGTGTACAGAAATCGAAAGAGCTTTCACTCTATGAACGTGCAGATAGTGTGCCTGGCGGACTAGTACGTCTCCCATGTGAATGCAAAGTATCCTGGATCTGTGCATGATGCCTATATCCTGAGGAATAGCAGCATCCCATATGTGATGCTCAACTCCAGAGGCACCGGGTGTGGCTAATAGGTGAGCCCATGGTCCCCACACAGTGTCTGTTAGTATACAGGTGTGGGGTTGGCCCCCTAAGGGTGAGTGTCTGGCTAACAGGTATCCCTCGATATTTGCAGGTGACTCTGGTTAGCCCAACCTCTCATGGCTACTGACCCCAGTGAGGAATGCCAGGACAAGGGCAGAGGAATGTTACAATGAGGCACAAGGAGGATCATTGAGCGCACCTTTGGCCTCCTGAAGGCCAGGTTAAGGTGCCTCCATCTGACTGGTAGATCCCTGTGCTACTCACCCAATAAGGTCTGCCAGATCATCGTTGCATGTTGCATGTTGCACAACCTAGCCTTGAGCGCCAGATGCCTTGTCTACAGGAGGATGAGGCTGGAGATGCTCATGTGGCAGTGGTGGAGCCTGTGGACAGTGACGAGGAAGGAGGCAGAGGAAGAGGATGTGGACAACGGAACAACTATAATACAACAGTACTTCCAGTGACACACAGGTAAGACACTGTAACCTCACCTTCCATTGCTGTTTTGTGAAGTGAATTTTCTATTGCTGGCTGCTGTTCCCACTACAAAGGCCATTTATTGTACCTTTTAATATGTCTATTTTCAGATATTTGTGCCCTCCTGTGGCTCCTGGTCTATTGACTGCAGCACATTACAGGTCATAACTATGTATACATCACTGTACAGTCTATTTGGAATGTCTACAGATTGTTAAACAACTACATCCTTAAATCATTTGACATACTCCATACTTGTTTTTTCCAAGGGTGTTTATTTCAGTGCTGAGAAGTAAATGGGGATGTGCAATGGGCTTGGGTGATGGGGGAGGAAAGTCCAGGATAGAGTACAGTCTATTGGTATCACAGTTGCATTGTCCAAGGGTGCAAAGGAAGGGGGGCATTGTCAGTTCAAGGTGGACAGGGTGACAGAGTGGGACACAAGGGCGACAATCAGGAGAGTCTTATTTCCTGGCAGGGGTCTTGGCAATGTTCTCTGGCTTCTGCCTGAATCACAGGGAATGTTTGCGGGGTGGTTCTCCTTCTGCAGGGGGTGGGGTGCTGGTGGCCTGTTGTTCCTGTGGTGGGCTCTCCTGTCCTCTGGCGTCAGCAGAGGTGGAAGGCTGTTCATCGGTGTGGCTAGTGTCAGGGGCCCGTTGGTGTGCCACTGCCTCCCTCATGGTGTTAGCCATGTCTGTCAGCACCCCTGCAATGGTGACTAGGGTGGTGTGGATGTCCCTCAGGTCCTCCCTGATCCCCAGGTACTGTCCCTCCTGCAGCTGCTGGGTCTACTGCAACTTGGCCAGTATCTGGCCCATGGTCTCCTGGGAATGGTGGTATGCTCCCAGGTTGTTGGTGAGTGCCTCGTGGAGAGTCGGTTCCATTAGCCTGTCCTCCCCCTGTCACACAGCAGTCCTCCCAGCTTCCCTGTTGTCCTGTGCCTCTGTCCCCTGAACCATGTGCCCACTGCCATTGACCCCAGGTCCCTGATCGTCCTGTGTTTGTGGGGTCTCCTGGGGTCCCTGTAGTGGTGGAAACACTGCTGATTGACATGTCCTGGGGACAGTGGTACGGGCCTGCTGGGTGGGTGCTGTGCTGGGGTTTCCTGAGTGGGGAGGCTCTGTGGTGGGATGGGACTGTGCCTGGGTAACCAACTGTCCAGAGGTCCCTGAAGAGCCAGGTTGGTCATCCTGATCCAGGCGTGCAGAGCTGCTGTCATCCCTGTGGGCCTCTTCTGTGGGGGGACTGGATGTTGCTGGCTCCTCTTCTCTGGTAACGTTGTGTGGGTGTCCTGTGGGGATGTAAATGCAGTGTTATTGTTTTTGCGTGTGACATCTTGTGCATGGGTATGTTTCCCTCTTTGATTGTTATTACCAAGGCAGCTTTGGCTTGTGTGAGTTGTTATTTGGTTGGCTAAGTGATTGTCACTACTGTGCATGCTGTGGTGATGGGTGTCCATGCAGGGCTGTGAGTGGTGTCCATGCATTGTTGTTGCATGCAGTGCTGGGTACTTGGATGGGTTGGTTGTGGGGTGTATGTGAGGTGGTGGGGTGATGGGGTTGAGGGTAGGGGTGGGGGTATATGATGGCATGCAGGTAGGGGCCATGAAAGTAGTAAAGATTTGAATTACCAGAGTCCAGCTGTCCTGCTACTCCTTCCAGGCCCTCGGGATGCATGATTGCCAAGACTTGCTCCTCCCATGTTGTTAATTGTGGGGGTGGAGGTAGGGGTCCACCGCCAGTCTTCTGTACAGCTATCTGGTGTCTTGCAACCGCAGAACGCACCTTCCCCCGTAGGTCGTTCCACCTCTTCCTGATGTCATCCCTTGTTCTGGGGTGCTGTCCCACGGCGTTGACCCGGTCCACGATCCTCTGCCATAGCTCCATCTTCCATTCAATGGATGTCTGCTGCACCTGTGATCCGAATAGCTGTAGCTCTACCCGGATGATTTCCTCCACCATGACCCATAGCTCCTCCTCTGAGAACCTGGGGTTTCTTTGTGGTGTCATGCGTGTGGTGTGTGTGGTGTGTGTGAGTGTGTGTGTGGTGATGTGTTGGGGTGTGATCTGTGAGGTGCATGGATGGTATATGGGTGATGGTGTTCTGTGACTCTGGTTCTTTGGGTGCTCCTGGTGTCTCTCTCTCTCTCTCTGTTGTAAATTGTTTGTAGTGGTAAAGGGTTGTGGGTAATGTGGGTGTGTGTTTTATAGTAATTTGTGGGTGTGGTGGGTGTATGTGTGTCAGGTGTGTGTATTTTGAATTGTCCAATGTGGTGTTGTTTTGTTACTGTGTGTGTATTTTGAGCGCTGCAGTATGTACCGCCAATGGTTTACCGCAGTTGAATGTCCACCGATTTGATTCTTGGGTCATGATGCTGTGGGTGTAGTTCTGTTGGCGTAACGGTGTGGGTTCTGATACCGCCAGTTTATCACTGACCTTTGGTCTTGCGAACTTGTGTGTGTATGTATAGTGGCAGATTTCTATGAGTGGATCATAATACTGGTAGCAGTATGCCGCTGCGGTCGCAGTATGTTTGCGGCAGTCAGCATGGCGGTAAGCGGCACTTACCGGTAATGTCATAATGAGTGCCAATATTTGTTTGAATGAGTATATTATTTTTTGTAAATGCTTTTTTAAGTATTTTAAATAATTTTTAATATTTGATTTATTTTCTACATTATTTAATATATTTTCTCTTATTCATTTGTTTATGGTTTTATTGTGTATGCATGTTTATATATACAGTATATATATATATATATATATGCTTGTGTGTGTGTCTTAGAACTTTGGTTGACAGTCAGGTTACCCCCTGTTCAAGCAAGGACCCTCACTCTAGTCCGGGTAAAAGATAATCCCCCTCAGCTAACCCCTGCTTACCCCCTTGGTAGCTTGGCAGAGCAGAAGGCTTAAATTCAGGGTGCTAGGTGTAAAGTATTTGTACCAACACACACAGTAACTTATTGAAAGCACTACAAAATGACACAGCACAAGTTTAGAAAAATAGGAAATGTTCATCTAAATAAAACAAGACCGAAATGAAAAAAATCCATAATACACAAGTCAAGTTATAAAAAATGCAAAAAAAAAGTCTTTAAGTAGTTTTAAACACACACTAACACTGTTAGCGTGAAAAAGTACCTCGGGTGCGTCAAAAATAACCCCGCATGGGCGAGTGTGCGTCAAAAAGGGCTTGGGATGCGTCAATTCCACTCACAAGTTGGACCTTGTGTCATTTCTCCTTTCATCAGGTCGGGCTCGTCGTTTCTTCTCTCTGCAGGAGAGCGATGTGTCGATCCGGTCAGCACTCTCAGGTCCGGGCAGGCCCTGCATTGTTTTTACACACCCAGCGGTAATTGCATCAGAAATCCAGCCGCACGATGATCTGAAAACCCCGCAGCGCGGGTTGCGATCTCTCAGCCTCCGTCAGCGATGCTGTGCATCATTTCTCCTGCTCCTTGCATCGATTCTTCAGTCGCATTTTTGGTTAGCGTTGATTTTCAGCCACAGAGCCAGCGGTGCGTCGTTTCTTTAGCCGCAGATCAGAGTTGCGTCAATCTTTTACCCACACGGTGCTCTATGCATGGATTTCCTTTTCTTTAGGCTGCCAGCTTCTCCTTTCAGGGTCCCAGGAACTGGATGGGTACCACAGGGAAGAGTAGGAGTCTCTCCAGAGACTCCAGGTGCTGGCAGAGAGAAGTCTTTGCTGTCCCTGAGTCTTCAAACAACAGGAGGCAAGCTCTAAATCAAGCCCTTTGAAAGTTCTTCTCAAGATGGAAGGCACACTAAGTCCAGTCTTTGCCCTCTCACTCTGGCAAAAGCATTAACTGCAGGATAGCTCCACAAAGCACAGTCACAGACAGGGCAGCTCTTCTTCCCCAGCTCTTCTCCAGGCAGAGGTTCCTCTTGTTTTCAGAAGCGTTTCTAAAGTCTGTGGTTTTGGGTGCCCTTCTTATACTAAATTTCTCCTTTGAAGTAGGTCTGCTTCAAAGTGAAGTCTCTTGTGAATGTGAAATTCTGCCTTGCCCAGGCCTGGCCCCAGACACTCACCAGGGGGTTGGAGACTGCATTGTATGAGTGCAGGCACAGCCATTTCAGGTGTGAGTGACCACTCCTCCCCTCCCTCCTTGCACAGATGGCTCATCAGGATATGCCGGCTACTTCCCAGCTCCCTTTGTGTCACTGTCTAGTGTGAGGTGCAACCAGCCCAACTGTCAAACTGACCCAGACAGGGAATCCACACACAGGCAGAGTCACAGAAATGGTATAAGCAAGAAAATGCCCACTTTCTAAAAGTGACATTTTCAAACACACAATCAACTTTACTATTTTTAAATTGTGAGCTCACAGATCCCAAACTCCACATGTCCATCCGCTCCCAAAGGGAATCTATACTTTAATCAGATTTAAAGGTAGCCCCTATGTTAACCCATGAGAGGGGCAGGCCTTACAACAGTGAAAACGAATTTAGCAATATTTCACTGTCAGGACATACAGAATACATTACTCTATGTCCTACCTTAACCATACACTGCACCCTGCCTTGGGGCTACCTAGGTCCTACCTTAGGGGTGATGGACATGTAAGAAAAGGGAAGGTTTAGGCCTGGCAAGTGGGTACACTTGCCGAGTCGAATTTACAGGTAAAACTGCACAAACAGACACTGCAATGGCAGGCCTGAGACATGATTACAGAGCTACTTATGTGGGTGTCACTACCAGGGCTGCAGGCCCACTAGTAGCATTTGATTTACAGGCCCTGGCACCTCCAATGCACTTTACTGGAGACTTACTAGTAAATCAAATATGCCAATCATGGATAAGTCAATTACAGACACATTTTGTAAAGGAAACCTCGCACTTTAGCACTGGTTAGCAGTGGTAAAGTGCCCAGAGTAACAAAAACAGTAAAATCAGAGTCCAGCACACATCAACAAATAGATAGATTAAATGTATTATTATGAATTTTCATACCAAAAGATGATGATCACTCAATTCATTCCATGCAGTACTAACTGAGATTCATTCCATGCAGTACTACCTATGTGGTGTACATATGGGAGAGCCCATGTGGTCTACGTTGTATAGGCAGTACCTTGCATCCTGTATGGAAGAGGATTGTAGAACATGTGAAAGCCATCTCCAACAAGTACAAACACTTTCCTGTTGCTAGACACTTTGAGACATTTCATTTTAGCAACTGAAAGCACCCTAAGTTCTTTGGCTTAGAACATGTCAACCTAGATATTAGAGGGGGGGACAGGCTTAATAGGATGAGAATCCTTGAATCTAGACTGATAATTGATCTTAATACTAAGGACCTCATTACGAGTTTGGCGGTCTGACCGCCAGACCGCCATGATGGCGGCCCCCAAAAGACCGTCAGGTTGACCGTCATACAGACCGCTGTATTACGAATCACACAGGCAGGACCGCCAAAAACCCAGCCAAAAAAATTACACTGCCAGGACTCTGGAAGGTTGGAGAGAAGGCAGTCCCACCACCAGCACCACCAACTTGTCAAACAAACAGGAAACCTATTATGACTCACAAATCACAATATCGGTTCTTCCATGGCGGACAACCAATGGCGGTGTGAACCTCAGTGGTCGGCTGTCACCGCAGTATAACACAAGTCCACATTGGATAGTTCAAATTCCACACAGATGACATACATCCACACACCCAACACACCTACAAACTGCACTATAAAACATACCCTTCACACACCACAATCCTTTGCAACAAGAATGCCACACATAGAAGTAAGAGCCGAAAAGGAACACAGCATCAGCTTAGGCCATCTCCACACTTCACATAGCACTCATCCCACAACTGCACAACACACCCACCACACATAATAGTACCTCTACACATCACACACCAACCATCATCCCCTCACAACACTGCACCCACACCTCATCACCCGTTATTGTCCTTTTCCATGTCTTCGACTACCACCATGTCACCACAGAAACATCCCTGTTTCACTGACGACGAGTTAAGGGTTATGGTGGACAAAATTATCAGAGTAGAGCCATACCTATTTGGAGCCCAAGTCCAGCAAACTGTTATTGTTCGGAAACTGGAAATGTGGCAAAGAATAGTCAATAGGGTGAATTCTGTAGGCAGCTATCCACGCACAAGGGAAGATATCATGGAGAGGTGGAATAACCTAAAGGGGAAGGTGAATTCCATTGCCACCACGCACCAGCTGGTGGTCATCAAGACTAGCAGTGGCCCCACACCTCCACCCCCAATGTTCACATCATGGGAGTAGAAGGTCTTGGACATCCTGAGGGCTAGACATACCTCGAGGAGTCAAGTTGGGTAAGTCACAACACACAAGATTGCCACCAAAATGTACTGGCATGCATGCTCACTGATCACCTTTTGCCACCTTAGCAGCCAACCCACTCACCACCGCTGTGTCCAACTGTATGAATACCCTTGTATGGCATCTCACATGAGAACCTAACTCACCTGGGGGCACAGTACTAATGTATGATGTGGTAATACAGGGACTGACAGCAATACAACTTCCAGCAGGCACTGTTCCACCATAAGGAAACCAGAACAGTGTACCACAATGACAATTGCCTTGCATGACAACTAAACAATGGAGTAAACCCACCTGAATGCTTCATAATTGTACAGTCTGTGGTAATGACAGCAATGCGATGGACGCCTGCCAGTACAATACTACTAACACACAGCTACAGCTGTGTCATCCACAAAACTGTCCCTTCTACCTCCCAATAACTATTGAACTGTACTCACCTGGGGGGATCTCACATATATGCAGTGTTCTGTATTTGGTGTAACTTGAAACATATGGGCAGGTAAAATGGTTACTCCTAATATATTGGCCAGGTCAGTGTCCGCATGACATTGTGCAGCTGCCTGTTGACTCAATAATGAAGTACTTCTAACTGGGAGGTACCATTAAACTTATAAAGCTACACAAATGCCAAGTTATGAGTCAATGAACAGTCATCCAACTGGCAAGATACTCTGATATCCTGTATGAAGGTGACTGAAATAGGAATTGTTTGTACCCCATATATTAGGTCTACATTATTGAAAGAAGGTGTCACTGTCACATGATGGAATCAAACAAAGCCAATCTGTACATGGCTCAAAACATATCTACCTGTCAAATCTTTTATCACATGTTACATGACAATCTATGTCTGTCTGTTCTACATCTTCAACAGGCCTATCTGCCCATGGGACCATGAAGAGCACACCTGAGAAAGCAACTTCCCCCGATGAATCCCTCAGCGAGTAGAGCACTCCTGGATGTGTGGACAATGAGGTCGGCTCTGTCCCATCTGGGCTACTTTGTCAGACCACAGCTGTCAGCCCCACCCTGCCTACATCTACTCCCCCAGCCCTGTTCCATCTATATCCCAGGCAACCAGTCACCCCAGGTCCTGTGTCCCAAGAACAGTTACAACCATTATGTGCCCCACGGTACAGGTACCAGAGTCACAATTTGAAAACCCTGATAATGAAGGACCTGGCACAAGTGGCAGTGGGCAAACTTTGCCAAGTGTGCAGGCATGTGGGGGTAGGGTGTGTGGGAGGGATGGTGTGCGCCAGTGATTTGAGGCTGCTAGGGACAGTTCTGGTCAGGACACCATCTCCCAAGTCTTGGGAGCCTACCAACAAACCCAAGGCGTGATGGGCTAGGTACTTATCATGATGGGGGAGATCAAGCAGCTGCAGAGGGACAACCACTAGGAAGTCATACAACACTGGGAGGCACTCAGTGCCAACATGGTATAGCTAACAGGGCTGCTGAGAGACATCAACACCACCCTGAGCAGGGTATGTCCACAACACTAGATCCCTTCTATTGTCCAAGTAACACCAGTCCCTTCAACATCAGTGGCAGCCATTGGATTGGAGGCTCTGCCAAGGGAGGACATGCCTCACACACCCCGGCCTCTGTAGGAGAAGAACTCCCCCAGAAGGGTGTACGTCCACCCAAACAACCAGGAGGTGCAGATGCCAAGACAACAACCACTGCCAGGAATTGATCCTCAAATGACTTGGGGCCTGATTACAACTTTGGAGGAGGTATTAATCTGTCCCAAAAGTGACGGTAGAGTGACGGATATACCACCAGCCGTATTACGAGTCCATTATATTCTATGGAGCTCGCAATACGGCTGGTTGTATATCTGTCACATCTGGGACGGATTAACACCTCCTCCAAAGTTGTAATCAGGCCCTTGGTCTTTTTTTTGTCACAGGTGCACCTCACTGACTCATTTACAACCACTGTCCATTTTACAGAGATAGTAGGGCACTGGCAATCCTGCAAACCCAGATATGCCCCAGGTAAAAACTTCTGAGTTGATCATTTGCCTTTGCAGGGAACAATGCTTGTTTACAGAGACCAATCCCTGTTTGCAGAGACCAATGCTTGTTCGAAATAACGCTTGTTAGAGACCAATCCTTGTTTGGGAACATGTGTTGCACAAGCCTCCAGCATCCCTATGACCCAGACTGGGTGTGGTTTCCTATGACTCAAACTGGGTGTGGCTGAATGCATCAGGTATTTAAACTACACCCGGCCCGAGTGAGTTGCTTGCTGTAAAGGTCACTGGCTGCAGAGAAGGAATCTCTGCTCCTCCAGTTTTGGTCTTCACATTCTGTTCTGTCCAGCTTCTTGAAGGCCGTTTCTGGAAGAAGAACAGACAGAGTGAATTAACCCTTAAAAAATGCAGGAACGTGATGCTTGTGATTTATGAACATTTATTGCTAAAACTTGATACTTGCTGACTTGAAACTTAATAATCAAATGTTCCAGGATGTGATGTGCCTAAAAGGGGACATCTTTGGGTTTTAGGTCATTGGGGTGTTTGCCACTTTTCATACTATAACGCTTATTGTAGTTACTTGCATTATACCACAGAAAGGAGTTTCTATTGAACAATTATTATGAAAACGATATACTGTGAATACGTTTATTATCACTACGTTTAATGTGACATTACTATTGTTGTTAGCGATACGATGTACTGTGAGTACAGTTATTATCGCTGTGTTCGAAGTGCATTTACATTTTTCAAATTATTGCTAGTGATGCTGAACAATCTGTGTTTTGTGTTTAAACAAAGTTAAAGGTTATCTTTGCCATGCTCAAAATTACATTGTGATGTAACAGTGATAAGCCAATTGTCAATTAAGTTGAAAGCTATTGATTAACCATATGTTTTCATAGTAATACAACATGAAACATAATCCTTGATATTAATCCTATGTTTTCAGTGTGATTTAAACACTGATTTGCGTTTCTCACCATACTAGCACAGTACAATGATTAATCCATGAGTAACTGGTGAATCTAATTCCTTGAGAGTTTGTTCCTATTATTTTTGCCTTTGTAAATGTCTGTGAGTCAAGTGAGTCAGCATCTTGGGAAATCTCATCAAGGTGAAGCATCCAGGACATCCAGCGAAAGTCAAGGAACATCAAGGTAGGCTTAATTGAGGTGACGAGGGACTAATCTGGGATCACAGGTTGAGTAGTTCTAGAGAGTATGGGAGGTTCAAGGCTCCTATTTAATTACAGGTAACACACATCGTTTCTGAAAATTCCTAGAGAGAAGGAGAGCCATCAAAAGCAGGAAAGGGGACTCCAACAGGTACATCTAGCTTGCACATCATAGTTTAACAGTAGAGTATGCATGGGTTATGAAATATTAGTTATTTGACTGATGTGTAACTTATCATAGAAATGACCGACTCTTCAAGAACCATCACTAGGCATCCGGATCCAGCCCTGTGACTCCAAAGTCTCTCTCCTCTCATTCATTCCCTTTTCCCTGGGATGTTTCAGTGCTGATCATGTGTATTTAAGTGGGAGGCATGCAACTTTTAGGTGGAATTGGGAACAAGCATCTTGGTCAACATTGTGTCTCTGTGGGACGTACAGGTTAGTTCTTGACAGACACTGGACTTGGACTTCAAATGGTGTGGCGGATACCCTAATAAGAGCATTCACCATGACTGAAACCTTCACTTCTTTAACCTTATTTCTTTGCTCACATTAATCCTAATGTCCTGTGCACATGTAAATAAATGCAACTAAAACACAAACTATGTTTGAGAATCACGTCATCTATGTTGAACAGTTAACTCCTAATTATTTTGCATGCACATGAAAGACTCATATGAAGGAAATGTGAGAAGGGACATGTCCCAGGTACTGCCATGCCTGGGTTCAATACAAACACAATGACACAAGTGGAGAATCATTAACCCCCATTTATTGCACTGTGCTGCACATAGGCTGACCACATATCAAGGATCTCAAAGTAGAGTGAGTCTTTATACCTTTTTGCATCTGCATAGGTGTCAGTAACTAACATCCCATAAACCACTGAAGTAAGGCACATGCCAGACTTTGTCCATCTGAATAGGCAAACAGATTGGTAGAAATTGTCATCATCTAAACCCTAATTAAGTACCTATACCATGCATACCAAATGAACATACCTCATAATACAGATAGAGGTCAGTACAACTGTCCCTAGTCAGGGAACCTTCCACTTACCATGGTCAGGTATTGATAGGTATGCTACTCACCCACAGTGGCCTGCAATGAGGAAGCACAGTGACAGTTGCATAGAAGTCAAATTGTATAATTACCAAAACAATGAGAAGGTTAAGTGAATGGATTTCACAGGAAGACATGTTTCAAAGACACATAGGGGGTTATTCTAACTTTGGAGGAGTGTTAATCCGTCCCAAAAGTGACGGTAAAGTGACGGATATACCACCAGCCGTATTACGAGTTCCATAGGATATAATGGACTCGTAATACGGCTGGTGGTAAATCCGTCACTTTTCCGTCACTTTTGGGACGGATTAACACCTCCTCCAAAGTTAGAATAACCCCCATAATCACACACATGACGCCACTGGACCCAGATAACATGACAAACAGGTATATTGTGTAGAACACAACACTGCCATCCCACTGTCCTGAAAGTCTGGGCATAGGACTCTTACACCACCAAAATTATGTCGCACAGTACCTGGACCAATCCATGTGCACTTCAAATTTCAGACCTGCTAAACCCACCTTCCAGTGACACAAATCAGAAATATCCACATCAGCATGGCATAAGCAAGAGATCTGGAGGGAAATAGTGGTGAATGAGGGGTTTAGGTAGGTAAAAGCAAACATGACCTAAAAATACATGTTCCAAATACAATGGTTTCTCAGTACGTGCATTTTGTCTCCCCCTAACAAAAAAGGAGATTATCACAAGACTCATAACTCCATGTTCTAATTTAGCTGAAAATCTGAGCTGTATACTGCTAAGCAACAAATAACCACTCTGATGGTCACACAAAGACCCTTCTCAAAAATTCCTGGCCCCCACAGTGCCCCAATGAGTCAATCACATTACAGCCCATCACATACTTACACTCAGGTGAAGTACTGGTTTATGTGATCTGCCCGCATGTCTCCACCTTCATACTCATCATTGTCATCCTCACTTGGAATTTCTGCATTCTCATCTGGTGGAACTGTTGGTTCCCCCTCATCTGGGATGTATGGGATCTGATGACTCAGGGCGAGGTTGTGGAGCATGCAGCAGGCCACAATGATCTGACATACTTTGGTGGATGAGTAGAGGATGGCTCCACCAGTCTTATCAATGCTACGGAATCTTGCCTTCAAGATCCCAAAAGTCCGCTCCACAACATGTTGTATTCTACCATGGGCCTAGTTGAAGCTGACTTCCACTGGCGTGGTTCGGTACCTCTCTGGTGTCAACAACCCTGTTTGGGTAGCCAGAGCCCTGTAAGTAATCGTTATGTATGTGCAAACATTAGTCTATGGCATCATTACAATTGGTAGCAGACATAGCATATTAACACAAATGACATATGTGATGTACCAACTAGCCAGGCCTTCTCTGGGTACAGTTGTGTCAGCTGTGGGCTATCTCTGTTCTGCATGATGAAAGCAACATGGACTGAACCTGGGTACCATGCCCATATTTGGAAACTGTAGAGGTCTGCCAAACAGACTACTTAGACATTTATGGAGTGGAAGTTCTTCCTGTTCCGATAGACCTGTTCCTTGCCATGTGCGGGAACCAAGACTTCATGGGTACCATCAATGGCTCCTACTACATGTGGGATGTGTGCCAAACCATAAAAATCAGCCTGCACATGGGCCAAATCCTCATGTTGAGGAAACAGGATGTAGCAGTCTAGGTGTTTTAATAATGAGGGTAGTACAGCCTTCAAGACCAGACTGAACATAGGCTGGGACATCCCTGGAGTTAGGACCACTGTATTTTGGAAGGAGCCTTTGGCCAGGAAGTGCAACACTGACATGACTTGTACAATGGGTGGTATGCCTGATGAATCTCTCACTTGAGTCCTGCCACTGCTACCACAAAGACCTCCACAACTTGAGCTGCTGTGCACTGCCTCTGAGACCAATCATGCCACATCCTGCAGGTTATAGGGCCCCTGCCTTCTCACCAGAAGAGCTGGAGAAGCTTGTGGAGGCGGTCTGACTCCTGTATGGACAGCTCTATGGTGCACCAGTGGAGCAGGTAAGAGTACCATGTACACTTATGTTTCGGTAGCTCGACTAAGCCTTGATTTGTTTAGGCTAGGCTTATGGGCAATATGTGAGAACGTGTCCTTAAAGCCCTGTAGGTGCTATCAGTGTGCTTAAATGATTGAGTTCCTAGGTATGTCCCGATATGAAGTGAATGGTGTAGAGTTCTGAAACATTGTAGAAAGTGTGCCATGAGTATCCCCTGACCCACCTTGTGCCTGTTGCACATGGGTAGCTGAGGTGTCATGACAGCCATCACCAGGTATATCCCATCATCAGATGTGTTGATATGTTGACATATGTGCTAAAATTACAGCAGGAGGAGTCAATGCATGTTGGTGGCTGGTTTTGCACCACAGTTTTCCCCTCACTCTATCTGTACTCACTGTAGCCACACCCTGTATCCATACAGCCTGTGATTGTTAAAATTCATGCTCCATGACTGAGATTCCTCAACTTCAGCCTATGCCCAGTGTCTGTGTTTGACTGGTTGAACTAACTTGTAAACAGCTTGCCTGTTTTTGTGTGGTACTTGTGGAAATGATTTTCTTTCTTGTCTATGTCACCCATGCAGGTCAATGCCCATCAAAAGAAGGGGATTTGGTGTGCCATCGCCAAGAAGGTGCAGATCCTGGGCGTCCACTGCAGACGGAGTGCCCACTGTTGGAAGAGGTGGGAAGGCCTGAGTCGCTGGGACCAAAAGACTGCAGAGGCCAGCTGGGGATGTCCCCCCAACGAGAACAGGGTGCCACCGAGACCATCACCCTCCTAATGGCCCCCATTTTGGAGGTGGCCTACTCTGAGTTGGATCGGCATTTGAGGGCCGCACAGCAGCCACAAAGGGTAAGAACATACCAAATACATGTTTGCCCCTTTAACAGGTGATTGAGTGAGGGGCAGGATGTGAGCTCTGAAAATGTGGTAAGTGTAATGTGTCACAGATCATCTGTGATCACATTGACGTACACAAGTCATGTATTGGCAATAGGTGTGCACATTCATTTTGTTTTGAGACATGGTACTCAGCTATGGGGGGCCCTCAGTTCCATAGCACAGAATGGAGCACATATGACAGTATTTTTTTAAGTTCCAGTGATCTGCTTTTACTACCTTGGTGTGCGTTAGTTTCCATCAACAGATCACTCCTCCCTAATGTCATGGTAGAAAGGTGGGTTTGGGATTGCTCTCTGTCCTCTGCTATATATCAGAGGGTATGTCTATGTGTGAATTGAAGTCAGGTATGGACAAGTCATCTCCAGTGTTTAATGGTTTCTGATGTGTCACAGCATTATGTGATGTAGTGGTGTCCACCAGACATGTCAAATGACATACATAGCTAACATCTTCACACCTGTTGCAAGGTACTTCCCCTTAGTAAGTGAGGAATGTACTATGACATGTGTGATGACCCATCAGAGTTGACACTATGCATGTTATTTACCAATGTGCATATGCTAAATTTCCACAGGGACACATATGTTGGTATGAGATGTAAGAATGTGATTGCCAGGGTGATGTCCTGATAGCAGACATTTGGCACATAGCTTGTTCATGGTATAATTGTGTAGGTATGATACATTGGCAATGGTTGTCCACTCAAAGCAATGGCCCAGATAGTACTGTGTCAACATCATGTGTAATTTTGAAGACAAATTCATGCCTCACTGTTGGATATTATCATGTGTACTTACTGTAGCTGCTTAGCTATGGCAAATGAGACCAGGGTGTTTGAAAACTTCCTGTTTGACAAGAAACACATGTGGTGCAGTTGTGGTCGTTCTTAAACCCCTTCTCTAGGTTGTAAGTGTGACCTGTCTGTTGACTTGCATCATGGTTGTTGCATCAGTTATGTTTGCATCAATTATGCTTTTCCTCTGGGAATCTACCACAGACAGATGCCAGGCTTGCCATATCTGATATGTGGATAGTGATGTTGCTTCTCATCCTGTGACAAAATGGTTTACTCATGTTGGTGTTAACAAGGTCTGTTTCCCTCAATCCTGCACAGCACAGTAGTCTATTTGATACATACACAATATAGTAAACTGCTAATTGTATGTGTGACATTGGCGAAAGCTTACTTTGTCCTAACATCACCATTATTGTTTGTCTTCTAGAGACATTTTTGATACATTGCTTTGACCTGAGTCCATTGTCACTCCTTGCTACATCACAGTTAGTGTATGTGTGTCTGTGGCATGTGTTCTACCTCCTTGACCAACATTTGGCAGGTGTGACATGTTGATATGTCATATGATGGTACAGGTCCATTGTGATGTGGTTGAATCTATGTCACTTGATGTAGGTATGGTTTATTTGAACCAGGCTTGCCTTCCTTTACTTGCCAACATATGTTAGTGCCTTGTACATGACATCTGGGTGATGTATTTGTATATTAAGAATAGGGTTTGTGCAACTGTTAAGCTATTTAACAATGGGAATCCATCAATTGTCTACTGGTTGACTATGTTGTTGTTTTTAGGATACCTGTATTAAGTGGAATAGCCACTTAGTCATGGATCTAAGATGGCCGCCGCGACAGACGCTCCTCGAGGAGCTCCTGAGGGATGGGATCACTTTTTTGTGTAAATCCCGATCTTCCCCTTGACCGTCCTCCGTCTCAGCCTCAGCGCTCCCGACGGAGAGCCCGTTTTCCTGCGACGAGGGGAGCAGCGCTCCCGACGGAGAGCCTGGTCTTCCACGGCGAGGGGAGCAGCGCTCCCGACGGAGAGCCCGGTCTCCTGCGACGAGGAGAGCAGCACTCCCGACGGAGAGCCCCGGTCTCCTGCGGCGAAGGGAGCAGCGCTCCCGACGGAGAGCCTGGTCTCCTTCAACGAGGGGAACAGCGCTCCCGACAGAGAACCCGGTCTCCTGCGACGGGGGAGCAGCGCTCCCGACGGAGAGCCCGGTCTCCTGCAACGAGGGGAGCAGCGATCCCGACGGAGTGCCCCGGTCTCCTGCGGCGAGGGGAGCAGCGCTCCCGTCGGAGAGCCCGGTCTCCTGCGATGAGGGGAGCAGCGCTCCCGACGGAGAGCCCAGTCTCCTGTGGCGTCCGCAGCTTCAAATTGCTTCTGAGGAAGCGTGCAGAAGCGTCCTCACCTGGAGCAGTCGGACATCCGGGATTCTACCGGGATCCGACATTCTCACGCAGCCTCCGTCCATCTGTCCGGGGAAGGCACCAGACGCAGTTGAGCACTGAGGAGCGATCAGGTACAGTCCTTGGTCCCTGTACTGCCATTTGATAAGTTTTGTTTTGACCAATGACTTTGTGTTTCACCACTGCGCATATTAGTTGCTCAATGTTCACCAGTAGCACATGGTATGTTTTTTTTCAGTTTAGCCGCCTATGGGCTTTGACATTGCATTAGTCATTACATTCTGTATTCTGCCTATTGGCTTTGACATGGCATTAGCCATTACTTTCTGTATTCAGTTTAGCCGCCTATGGGCTTTGACATCGCATTAGCCATTACATTCTGTATTCTGCCTATTGGCTTTGACATGCTGTATCCAGTCTAGCCGCCTATTGGCTTTGACATTGCATGCCTATTGACTTTGACATGATGTATTCAATTTAGCTGCCTATTGACTTTGACATGCTATTAGATATTTTGCCTATTGGCTTTGACATGATATTGTATATTGCATTTTGTATTCAGCTCCGCTGCCTATTGGCTTTGACATGATATCATATATTACATTTTATATTCAGCTCAGCTGCCTATTGGCTTTGACATGATATTAGACATTGCATTTTGTATTCAGCTCAGCTGCCTATGGGCTTTGACATGATATTATACATTGCATTTTGTATTCAGCTTAGATGCCTATTGGCTTTGACATGACACTAGACATTGCATTTGATATTTAGGTTAGCTGCCTATTGCCTTTAACATGACATTGCATTTGATATTTAGGTTAGCTGCCCATTGCCTTTAACGTGGAGTTAGACATTGCAGTTGAGAATCCAAGCTGTATTTTTCCAAGCTGTGTTTTTGCACCAGATGAACCAAGATGTTTTGCTCTCACAGTAGACTAGACATGATAAGAGAGAGTACATGGGTGTTGTTTTTTCTTCGCTTGAGCTTGGGAACAGGAGTAGTCTTGGAGACCTGGCCAGTCTCCAAAAGGCTTGCTCAGTTTCCCAGGTCTGAGAGGAGGGGGCACACCTTTGTAACGAATGTAACAGGCTGCAGAGAGTCAGATTCGAATCTGCCGGACCTCGTGCTGGAGCTTGGCGCCAGCTGCCAGCATCCCGTGTGGGTAGATGAAACTCTTTCTCGCGGCTGACAGGGGTCATCAGCTTGCAGACCTTAGAAAGATGTAGCTGTAAATAGTTCCCACACGGTGAAGTATTTGTTTTGCTTTGCATTATAACCTGCTGTGTATATTGCAAACTGATATATTTTGTTTGATTAACGCGGACTTGAAAGCTACTAATTCGTCATACATAAAATATTGTGGTTGGGGAAGAATTAACAACAATAAAAGTCTTCTTTGACCTCAGAAGTGCATTTCTGTTGTGTTATGTTAGTGCTTAGAAACTAGATAAGAGGAAAGCACTACAATTGGTACCAGAGGTCGTGGGGTGTCGGTCATTAAGAGGTGATTAAGGGGGTGTTGACGAGTTAGTAGATTTCTAAGTGCACACTTTAAAAGTGTAATTTTTTTTTTGTTGTTTGGAGAATTACAGAAATTGTTTTCTGTTTGGGGAATCACAGTAGCACGGCAGACCATGTCTGAGAATTCATGTGTTGATAAACTGCCTGATGGTGCTAAGAAAAACTGTGAATTGTTTTCTGTTTGGGGAATTACAGAAGAAAATGCATGTGTAGCTAAAATGCCTGATAATGTTTTGAGAAATAATTGCTGTTGTACATATGTAAAAAACGTGTCTTTTGGAAGTAATGATGACAGAAAGGTCTGGATACCTTTATCTGCTTACAGAGAAATGCAGGAGAAATGTAGGAAGTTGGAACATGAAAATAGGAATTTACGTGAGCAAATTAGCCCGACTGAAAGTTATAAAACTGCTGTTTTTGAAGAATCTTTCTTGTCCCATTCTAGTAATGAGGGGGTTAAGACAGCTCCGAGCTGCACTGAGTTTTCGTGTGAGCCAGGGTTAACACAGACGAGAGAGCTCAGAATGTGATTTACGAGTTACCGTTGCAAAATGCACAAGTAAAAGGAAGGATTTTAGAGCAAGACACCCCGAGTTTCATTAGCTTGTTTGATTTTTGGAAAAAGAATAGCCCTCATTTGAGTGAAATCCTAACACTTTTGTATATGGTCACTGTGAAAAATTATATGCAGTTGCGCGCTTGTGATTTGGCAAATGAAATAATGCAGACTTTAGGTTTCTGCGCAGTGCAAGAAGGAAATACTTATGTACATTTAATTCAAGAACAAGGGAAGAAAATAGTGCCCCTAGCTAGAATCATACAATGGATCTGGTATTTGCAAGACAGGGCTAGAGTACCACAGATAAAAGAGTTACCAATGAAGTTGAATGCACCATTTGAATTCGTGTCCACTGAAGATAAAAAGCATGTTTGTTTTACTAATGATTCATTGACTTAAATGTTGTTTTCTGGCACAGTAGAAGGAACAGCGTTGTATAATGTGTGTCAGATTTTAAAGCAAGAGCTACGTGAGATGTGTCATTTTTATGCTGATTTTTGGTTCATTGCTAATGTTTTAGCACCTAACTGGTTCAATTACCTTGCAGATGTTAATGAGAAAAATTCAGAGAGAGAAGTGTACACCCAGAATTCTGCCTTAGTGGGGATGGCTAAGTGGGTGCCCCAGAAATGTGAACAGCTGAGAGAAAAAGCCACTTACAGGTGGGCAGAGATGAGAGAGATGCACATTCCCCTAGATTTGATTAAAACTGTGCAGCACGCACAAAAGCAATCTGTCATGCAAGCAGTCACAGAGCAGTTGGGGAGAGGAAAGTTACCAGGACAGGAATGGGAAAGTGATCAGGTTTTAGGGATAGTGATTGCTGCAAATTACCAAGGAAAAATCGTAATTATGCTGATACCTAGAAAATAATCTGATTCATTCAAACAAATTGGAGACAGAATGGCCAAAATTGTCAAAAATGCAGTGAATGGAGGTTTGTTAAAGAAGGAGTCTGCCCCAGCCCTTCTGACAGTGCAAGAAAAGGGAAGCTGTGGTGCAGCAGATAAAAACCTCAGTGCTGATGTGTGGGCTGAAGCCCCAAGTGATCCTCCAAAACCTGCAGAGAATATAACAAAGGGCCCCAAAAACGTCCTGCTGATTATAAAACAGGGAAAGAAAGAGGAAGGGTGCAGTTTAAATGAAAAATGCTATTTGCAAGAAAAGTCATACTTGTTTCTTTTGCAGATCCTACCACGTTTCGCCACTGTCCCTGAGTGTGCTGTGTGGTCCCCCTTCCAGTGTGTGCGTGTGGGGTCGGGGAAGGGACCGAACCACCAACCTGAACCTGGCTGAGTAAAGTGCCAGCACCATGGATCCATTTTGCGCAAACTGCGCCTTCAGTTCAAGTTCAACTTGTTTGATTGCATTCTTCCAATGGAACTAAGCTGTGCTTTTATTTTTCCCTCTCGTATGGAACTCTGACTTTTGCTTATCTTCCAGCAAACCTTTCAGGTGGACCGTGCACCTTTACATGAGCAGAACTCATGCCACATCAAATTGCTAACACTGTTGAATTAGAGACTCATTCAGAGTATAAAAATTGCCCAGTCTTTTCTATGTAGATGTATCTGATGTGAAAGGTTATGAAATCAATGTGTTAATCCACTTCTATTGCTTTACAGGGATTGTTTTGATCATTCAAATGTGCTGATGTTTTTTTTGTTTTTGTTTGAAACAGGAGATATGTGAAACAAAAATTCATTGGTCAAAGGGAGGAATGTACTGCCATTTGATAAGTTTTGTTTTGACCAATGACTTTGTGTTTCACCACTGCGCATATTAGTTGCTCAATGTTCCCCAGTAGCACATGGTATGTTTTTTTCAGTTTAGCCGCCTATGGGCTTTGACATTGCATTAGTCATTACATTCTGTATTCTGCCTATTGGCTTTGACATGGCATTAACCATTACTTTCTGTATTCAGTTTAGCCGCCTATGGGCTTTGACATCGCATTAGCCATTACATTCTGTATTCTGCCTATTGGCTTTGACATGCTGTATCCAGTCTAGCCGCCTATTGGCTTTGACATTGCATGCCTATTGACTTTGACATGATGTATTCAATTTAGCTGCCTATTGACTTTGACATGCTATTAGATATTCTGCCTATTGGCTTTGACATGATATTGTATATTGCATTTTGTATTCAGCTCCGCTGCCTATTGGCTTTGACATGATATCATATATTACATTTTATATTCAGCTCAGCTGCCTATTGGCTTTGACATGATATTAGACATTGCATTTTGTATTCAGCTCAGCTGCCTATGGGCTTTGACATGATATTATACATTGCATTTTGTATTCAGCTTAGATGCCTATTGGCTTTGACATGACACTAGACATTGCATTTGATATTTAGGTTAGCTGCCTATTGCCTTTAACATGACATTGCATTTGATATTTAGGTTAGCTGCCCATTGCCTTTAACGTGGAGTTAGACATTGCAGTTGAGAATCCAAGCTGTATTTTTCCAAGCTGTGTTTTTGCACCAGATGAACCAAGATGTTTTGCTCTCACAGTAGACTAGACATGATAAGAGAGAGTACATGGGTGTTGTTTTTTCTTCGCTTGAGCTTGGGAACAGGAGTAGTCTTGGAGACCTGGCCAGTCTCCAAAAGGCTTGCTCAGTTTCCCAGGTCTGAGAGGAGGGGGCACACCTTTGTAACGAATGTAACAGGCTGCAGAGAGTCAGATTCGAATCTGCCGGACCTCGTGCTGGAGCTTGGCGCCAGCTGCCAGCATCCCGTGTGGGTAGATGAAACTCTTTCTCGCGGCTGACAGGGGTCATCAGCTTGCAAACCTTAGAAAGATGTAGCTGTAAATAGTTCCCACACGGTGAAGTATTTGTTTTGCTTTGCATTATAACCTGCTGTGTATATTGCAAACTGATATATTTTGTTTGATTAACGCGGACTTGAAAGCTACTAATTCGTCATACATAAAATATTGTGGTTGGGGAAGAATTAACAACAATAAAAGTCTTCTTTGACCTCAGAAGTGCATTTCTGTTGTGTTATGTTAGTGCTTAGAAACTAGATAAGAGGAAAGCACTGCAGTCCCAGATACGGCCAGAGAGAGGGCTGGGTTTCAGGGAAAGCATCTCCGGAGCTCCAGTCCTTTCAGTCCTGGGGTGGCAGCAAGGGCTGCCTGGGATTTCAACCCCCTGCTTGGGGCCGTAGGTCCAGCAGGGCACTAGAACTGTTGCTGGCCCCGAGTCCTGGTGGTGTGGAGGACCCGCCGTGGGTCTCCGTGAGCCGCCGATCAGGGGAAGTCTGAGGACTGCTCTACATCTTCTCCTGGCAGCCATAGAGGAAGGCTGCTCCTTCGGGTTTGAGATCACGATACCGCCCTGGCGCTGCTTCCCTTCAGTTACAAGCCGCCTCTCCATCCGGCCCTCTGTCAGCCCCTTGCCCACTGGGGTGCCCCCACTGGATGTATGGTTTTCACCGCTGATCCTGGCAGCTTTAACAAGATGGCCGCCGCGACGGACGCACCTCGAGGAGCTCCTGAGGGTTGGGATCACTTTTTTATGTAAGTCCTGATTCTCCTCCTCCTCTCTGGTGCCCCCCCCTCTACTACTGACCGCCCTTGAACCTCCTGACTCGGACAGGGTCTTTTGGGGGTTAGTTGATGCCTTTGAGCCCTGCATGTGAGGACTGAGAATCGATTGGCGTCCAGGTCCCCCTGGGCCACGCACGTCCTTTGCACTGATGCAGCCGTGAGCATTTTTCAGCATCTTTGGTCCCACCGAATGAGACTGACGCCGGACCCGGTCTCCGCCCTCCCGGAGCCTTGCCTGCCCCCGCCGTCGGGTTGTCTCTGCACTGAGGCAGATGAGGGCATCTTTTTCAGTGTCTTTGGTCCCGCCGGGTGTGTCAGACACTGATCTAAGTCTTCGCTCTTGCCCCGACTTCTGAGGAGCTGTTTTCGCCAGCTCCTGCTCGTGGGAACCTACCCGCCCGCCTTCTGTACTGAGACGGCAATTGGGCATTCTTCTGCGTCCCTGATCCCCCTGCCGGGCCGCGGGCGTTCTGCCCTCCCTGAACAGTTTTGGGTCTAAGACAGGTCCGGACTCCCCCCCTCCCGGAATCTCATCTCTGGCTCCAACGGTTAAGGAATCTCCTCCCCCAACTCTGACCCGCGAGGAGCCGCCTGACTACACCGTCCCTAGAGGCCCCCAACCTGGGTTGGTCTACTGGAACCCCTTCTCTGGCCCCTGCCTTGGAGGGGCCCCCATCTCCGGTTTTCACCTGTGAGGAGCTGCCCGTCAACCATCTTTGCCGATGCTGAAGACTCCTAACCTGGGGTAGTCCCCCTGTTGTCCTCGCCCTCCTGATGTCGCCCCCCACAGGATACACCTCCTCCCCCATTTCCCCCTTCCTCAAACCCCACGGGCCCAACTCCTTCTCCATTTCTCCCCCTAATCACCTTTCCCCCTCTGCGCTGAAAAACTTCAAACGCAATCTTTCCAGGCAACATCTGGAGCTTCTTCTTGTGGACACCTACTTCACTGCTCATAAAGGCCCGAAAAAGACTGATCTCATCTTCTTCACTAGATGCCCGGCTAAATGGAACACCCTCCTCACTACTCACCTCCACCCCTTTAAGACTACTAATATCCCTTACGGTTGCAAACTCTCTATCTCAAGCTCCCCGGCTTTCCAGGGAAATGTCATCATCTCCATCTTCAGAAATGGAACCATCATGATTCAAGCTAATGACTCCAACCTCCGTGCCTTTGAATCCTTATTCCCCTCCCTTAAGTCTACACTCCCTCCCCCCCAATCCAGCCCCAACCCATTGACACCCCTCCCTACCCCCATTATTCCCCCTACCACCACCCTCTGCCCCCCCCCGGCTCCCAGTGCCGACAACCCTATCCTGTCTGACCCATTCATCCCCATTTTCCCCTCTCAACTCAGTCATGCCTCTTACTCCCTTAACCTCAATACCCCCAGTCACTACGCCCTCTATGTCTCCTCCTCCCTTACTCCCTTGATCCTCCCCCACATCACCTCTCCTTTTTCCAAACCCCCCTTCAACTCCCCCCCCATTCCCCCTCTCTCCCCCGGATCTCCTCTAGACCCAACTTGTTGACCTATAGTGACTTTCATACCAAGCCTGCCCCCCCTTTCTCCCCTAACCCTTACTCTGACTCTGACCCCTCCCACCCCTCGACAGCCTCCTTTAACCTTCTGCCCCATGATCCTACATCCACTGGCCCTCTATACCCCTTCCTCCTAACACCCCAAGACCTAGAAGAACCAGCCCTCCTTTATCCCACAAGGAAGCCACTATTCTCGCTCTCTCCTATAACCCGTCCCTCCCCACCCCGACCCCCCCCTCTAACATACCAGTCATCACCGGTTTCAGGAGACAACGTTTACAACCTCCCTCTCCCAGACCCCCTGCCCACCTTGTTAATATCCCCCCTCTCCCTTCCAATCCTGAGCCTAAGATCCATCCTCGCACCAACTGCATGCTCATAAACTGTAGATCAGCAGTCAAACACGCTACGGATCTTGTTGACGCTATCCTCTGCCATAACATTGACATTGCCTTCATCACAGAGACCTGACTAACCGATCTCTCTCAACCAATCTTGGACACCCTTGTCCCTCCCGGCTACTCTATCTACAACAAAGAGAGAAAGAACCGACGGGGGAGTGTAGGAGGCTGGACTGGCTTGTAGTGAGTACCAAGGGCTACTTGCACCTTGCACCAGGCCCAGTTATCCCTTATTAGTGTATAGGGTGTCTAGCAGCATAGGCTGATAGATAATGGTAGCTTAGCAGAGCAGCTTAGGCTGAACTAGGAGACGAGTGAAGCTCCTACAGTACCACTAGTGTCATATGCACAATATCATAAGAAAACTATACACAGATATACTAAAAATAAAGGTACTTTATTTTTATGACAATATGCCAAAGTATCTCAGAGTGTACCCTCAGTATGAGGATAGCCAATATACACAAGATATATGTACACAATACCAAAATATGCAGTAATAGTATTAGAAAACATTGCAAATAATGTATAGTTACAATAGGATGCAATGGGGGCACATAGGGATAGGGGCAACACAAACCATATACTCCAAAAGTGGAATGTGAACCACGAATGGACCCCAAACCTATGTGACCTTGTAGAGGGTCGCTGGGACTATTAGAAAATAGTAAGGGTTAGAAAAATAGCCCACCCCAAGACCCTGAAAAGTGAGTGCAAAGTGCACTAAAGTTCCCCAAAGGACATAGAAGTCGTGATAGGGGAATTCTGCAGGAAAGACACAAACCAGCAATGCAACAACAATGGATTTCCAGTCGAGGGTACCTGTGGAACAAGGGGACCAAGTCCAAAAGTCACAAGCAAGTCAGAGATGGGCAGATGCCCAGGAAATGCCAGCTGTGGGTGCAAAGAAGCTGCTACTGGACAGTAGAAGCTGAAGGTTCTGCAGGAACGACAAGGGCTAGAGACTTCCCCTTTGGAGGATGGATCCCATACGCCGTGGAGAGTTGTGCAAAAGTGTTTTCCTGAAGAAAGATCGCCAACAAGCCTTGCTAGCTGCAAATCGTGCGGTAAGGATTTTTGGATGCTGCTGTGGCCCAGGAGGGACCAGGATGTCGCCAATTTCGTCTGGGGACAGAGGGGGCGTAGAGCAAGACAGAGAACCCTCTCAGCAGCAGGTAGCACCCACAGAAGTGCCAGAAACAGGCAATACAAGGATGCATGAAACAGTGCTCACCCGAAGTCGCACAAAGGAGTCCCACGTCGCTGGAGGACAACTTAGGAGGTCGTGCAAAGCAGGTTATAGTGCCGTGGACCCAGGCTGGATTGTGCACAAAGGATTTCTGCCGGAAGTGCACAAAGGCCGGAGTAGCTGCAAAAGTCGCGGTTCCAAGCAATGCAGTCTGGCGTGGGGAGGCAAGGACTTACCTCCACCAAACTTGGACTGAAGAGTCACTGGACTGTGGGAGTCACTTGGACAGAGTTGCTGGATTCAAGGGACCTCGCTCGTCGTGCTGAGAGGAGACCCAGGGGACCGGTGATGCAGTTCTTTGGTGCCTGCGGTTGCAGGGGGATGATTCCGTCGACCCACGGGAGATTTCTTCAGAGCTTCTAGTGCAGAGAGGAGGCAGACTACCCCCACAGCATGCACCACCAGGAAAACAGTCGAGAAGGCGGCAGGATCAGCGTTACAGAGTTGCAGTAGTCGTCTTCGCTACTTTGTTGCAGTTTTGCAGGCTTCCAGCGCGGTCAGCAGTCGATTCCTTGGCAGAAGGTGAAGAGAGAGATGCAGAGGAACTCGGATGAGCTCTTGCATTCGTTATCTAAGGAATCCTAAGAGACAGAGACCCTAAATAGCCAGAAAAGAGGGTTTGGCTACCTAGGAGAGAGGATAGGCTAGCAACACCTGAAGGAGCCTATCAGAAGGAGTCTCTGACGTCACCTGATGACACTGGCCACTCAGAGCAGTCCAGTGTGCCAGCAGCACCTCTGTTTCCAAGATGGCAGAGGTCTAGAGCACACTGGAGGATCTCTGGGCACCTCCCAGGGGAGGTGCAGGTCAGGGGAGTGGTCACTCCCCTTTCCTTTGTCCAGTTTCGTGCCAGAGCAGGGCTAAGGGGTCCCTGAACCGGTGTAGACTGGCTTATGCAGAAATGGGCACCATGTGTGCCCATGAAAGCATTTCCAGAGGCTGGGGGAGGCTACTCCTCCCCTGCCTTCACACCATTTTCCAAAGGGAGAGGGTATAACACCCTCTCTCAGAGGAAGTCCTTTGTTCTGCCATCCTGGGCCAGGCCTGGCTGGACCCCAGGAGGGCAGAAGCCTGTCTGAGGGGTTGGCAGCAGCAGCAGCTGCAGTGAAACCCCAGGAAAGGCAGTTTGGCAGTACCAGGGTCTGTGCTACAGACCACTGGGATCATGGGATTGTGCCAACTATGCCAGGATGGTATAGAGGGGGCAATTCCATGATCATAGACATGTTACATGGCCATATTCGGAGTTACCATTGTGAAGCTACATATAGGTAGTGACCTGTATGTAGTGCACGCGTGTAATGGTGTCCCCGCACTCACAAAGTCCGGGGAATTGGCCCTGAACAAAGTGGGGGCACCTTGGCTAGTGTCAGGGTGCCCACACAATAAGTAACTTAGCACCCAACCTTTACCAGGTAAAGGTTAGACATATAGGTGACTTATAAGTTACTTAAGTGCAGTGTAAAATGGCTGTGAAATAACGTGGACGTTATTTCACTCAGGCTGCAGTGGCAGGCCTGTGTAAGAATTGTCAGAGCTCCCTATGGGTGGCAAAAGAAATACTGCAGCCCATAGGGATCTCCTGGAACCCCAATACCCTGGGTACCTCAGTACCATATACTAGGGAATTATAAGGGTGTTCCAGTAAGCCAATGTAAATTGGTAAAATTGGTCACTAGCCTGTTAGTGACAATTTGAAAGAAATGAGAGAGCATAACCACTGAAGTTCTGATTAGCAGAGCCTCAGTGAGACAGTTAGTCATAACACAGGTAACACATTCAGGCACACTTATGAGCACTGGGGCCCTGGCTGGCAGGGTCCCAGTGACACATACAACTAAAACAACATATATACAGTGAAAAAATGGGGGTAACATTCCAGGCAAGATGGTACTTTCCTACACAACCCCCTCCAAACGAAGGACAATAAGACTAGCCATGACCTGATGAATCTTCATTGTCTAAGTGGAAATATCTGGAGAGTCCATCTGCATTGGAGTGGGTACTCCCAGGTCTATGTTCCACTGTATAGTCCATTCCCTGTAGGGATATGGACCACCTCAACAATTTAGGATTTTCACCTTTCATTTTTTTTAGCCAAAGTAGAGGTTTGTGGTCTGTCTGAACAATGAAGTGAGTGCCGAACAGGTATGGCCTCAACTTCTTCAGTGCCCAGACCACAGCAAAGGCCTCCCTCTCAATGGCAGACCAACACTTTTCTCTAGGGGTCAACCTCCTACTAATAAAAGCAACAGGTTGATCCTGGTCCTCAGAATTAAGTTGTGATAGGACTGCCCCTACTCCTAATTCAGATGCATCAGTTTGGACATAGAATTTTTTAGAGTAACAAGGGCTTTTCAGCACATGGCCTGCTTCAGCTCCTCAAAAGCTTTCTGACAGTTTGCTGTCCATAATACCTTTTTATGCATTTTCTTGGATGTGAGGTCATTAAGAGGGGCTGCAATGGAGCCATAGTTCTTAATGAACCTCCTGTAATACCCAGTGAGGCCTAGGAAGGCTCTCACCTGAGTCTGAGTAGTAGGGGGAACCCAATCTATAATAGTTTGGATTTTCCCCTGAAGTGGTGCAATCTGTTCCCCACCAACAAGGTGTCCCAGATAAACCACCTTCCCCTGCCCTATCTGGCACTTTGAAGCCTTGACAGTGAGGCCTGCCTTTTGCAGGGCCTCTAAAACTTTCAATAGGTGGACCAGGTGATCATCCCAACTGGAGCTAAAGACAGCTATATCGTCCAGATATGCTGCACTAAAAGCTTCCAGCCCTTGCAGGACTGTGTTCACCAACCTCTGAAAAGTGGCAGGTGCATTTTTCAATCCAAAAGGCATTACTGTGAATTGGTAATGGCCTCCAATGGTTGAAAATGCAGTTTTAGGTTTAGCATTTTCTGATAATTTGATCTGCCAATACCCTGCAGTCAAATCAAAAGTGCTTAGATACTTGGCAGATGCCAGTGTATCTATGAGCTCATCTGCCCTGGGTATAGGGTGAGCATCAGTTTTGGTTACCTGGTTGAGACCTCTGTAGTCAACACAAAACCGCATTTCTTTCTTTCCATCCTTGGAATGAGGTTTTGGTGCAAGTACCACAGGAGAAGCCCATGGACTTTCAGAGTGCTCAACCACTCCCAGTTCTAACATTTTCTGCACCTCTTGCTTTATGCAGTCCCTGACATGGTCAGGCTGCCTATAGATTTTACTTTTGACAGGCAAGCTGTCTCCAGTATCTATAGTGTGCTCACACCAAGAAGTGGTACCTGGCACAGTAGAGAAGAGTTCAGAAAACTGACCCAGGAGATTTATGCAATGGTCTTTCTGCTCAGCAGTAAGACAATCAGCCAAAACTACACCTTCCACTAGAGCATCTTGTTCTGTGGAAGAGAAGAGATCAGGTAGAGGATCACTGTCTTCTTCCTGTCCCTCATCAGTTGCCATGAGCAGGGTGAGATCAGCCCTGTCATAGTAGGGTTTAAGGCGATTGACATGGAGCACCCTAAGGGGACTCCTGGCAGTGCCTAAGTCAACTAAGTAGGTGACTTCACCCTTTTTCTCAACAATTGTGTGGGGTCCACTCCATTTATCTTGGAGTGCTCTTGGGGCCACAGGCTCCAAGACCCACACTTTCTGCCCTGGTTTGTACTGAACCAAAACAGCCTTCTGGTCATGCCATTGCTTTTGGAGCTCTTGGCTGGCCTGAAGGTTTTTACTGGCCTTTTTCATGTACTCAGCCATCCTTGATCTGAGGCCAAGTACATAATCGACAATATCTTGCTTTGAAACTTTTAAAGGTTGTTCCTAACCCTCCTTGACAAGTGTTAGTGGACCCCTAACAGGGTGTCCAAAGAGGAGTTCAAAGGGGCTGAAGCCCACTCCTTTCTGGGGTACCTCCCTGTAGGCAAAAAGGAGGCATGGTAACAGGATATCCCATCTCCTGTGGAGTTTTTCAGGGAGACCCATAATCATGCCTTTGAGAGTTTTGTTAAATCTCTCCACCAGTCCATTTGTTTGTGGATGATAGGGTGTAGTGAACTTGTAAGTCACACCACACTCCTTCCACATGGCCTTTAAGTAAGCAGACATGAAATTGCTTCCTCTGTCTGATACTACTTCCTTTGGGAAGCCCACCCTAGAAAATATTCCCAGGAGGGCCTTTGCCACTTCAGGTGCTGTTATGGTCCTTAAAGGAATTGCTTCAGGATATCTTGTGGCATGGTCCACTACCACTAAGATAAACCTATTGCCTGAAGCAGTAGGAGGGTCAAGGGGGCCAACTATGTCAACCCCTACCCTTTCAAATGGAACCCCAACCACAGGAAGTGGAATAAGAGGTGCCTTTGGAGTGCCACTTGTCTTGCCACTGGCTTGACAGGTTTCACAGGACTTACAAAACTCTTTTGTGTCCTCAGACATTCTAGGCCAATGAAACAAGGGAACAAGCCTGTCCCAAGTTTTCATTTGTCCCAGATGTCCAGCTAGGGGAATGTCGTGGGCAAGAGTTAGGAGGAACTTTCTGTACTCCTGAGGAATCACTAACCTCCTGGCAGTTCCAGGTTTAGGATCCCTTGCTTCAGTGTACAAGAGGTTGTCCTCCCAGTAAACTCTGTGAGAGTCACTGACATCCCCATTAGCTTGTTTGACAGCTTGCTTTCTTAGACCCTCTAGTGTGGGACAGGTTTGCTGTGCCACACTCAGCTCTTCCCTGGCAGGCCCCCCTTCACCCAAAAGCTCAGCAGTGTCTGCTTCCAGCTCCTCTGGTGTAGGTTCTGCACAGGGTGGAAATTCTTCTTCCCTAGAAGTAGAATCCACTGTAGAGGGAGGGATAGTAGGAAGTGATTTACTTCTACTAGCCCTAGCTTTCGGGAGCACTTGGTCCATTGTTCCAGGATCCAAGTTTCCCTGTCCTTTTTGCTTTTTGGCCTGAGCCCTGGTTAAAGCAAAAATATGCCCTGGGATGCCCAGCATTGCTGCATGGGCCTCCAACTCCACATCTGACCAAGCTGATGTCTCCAAATCAGTTCCTAGTAGACGGTCTACAGGTAAATCTGAGGCTACCACGATTTTCTTTGGACCAGTAACCCCCCCCCCCCCAGTTGAGATTTACAACAGCCATGGGGTGGCTAAGTGTGTTGTTGTGAGCATCGTTTACTTGGTACTGGTGACCAAGTAGGTGTTGTTCAGGGTGGACCAGTTTCTCTATGACCATAGTCACACTGGCACCAGTGTCCCTGTAGGCCTGAACCTCAACACCATTTATTAGGGGTAGCTGCTTGTACTTATCCATGTTAAGGGGACAAGCAACTAAGGTGGCTAAATCAATAGCCCCCTCAGAGACTAACACAGCCTCTGTGGTCTCCCTAACAAGACCAACCGCAACTAAGTTACCAAAAGTGAGCCCAGCTACTCCCTTGGATTGGCTATTAGTAGGTTTGCTCCCACCACCACTGCTATTAGTAGGGACACCAGGTGTAGCAGTAGGGGTTGTAGTGGTAGGAGGCTTGGTGCTTTTCTTTGGACAACTGGGATCTGTTGTCCAATGGCCTTTTATTTTACATAAATAGCACCATGGTTTCTTTTCTCTGTTTTGATTAGAAGAGGATTTGGGCCCACCACCCCCACCAGAGTGTTTTTGTGGGCCTGATGAGGACTCATTTTTAGATTTGTCCCCACCCTTGTCAGAAGACTTACCATCCTTCTTCTTGTTGCCATCTTTGTCACCCCCTGTATGAACTTTTCTGTTCACCCTTGTTCTGACCCATTTGTCTGCCTTCTTTCCCAATTTTTGGGGAGAGGTCAGATCAGAGTCCACCAAGTACTGGTGCAACAAATCAGACACACAATTATTAAGAATATGCTCTCTCAGGATCAAGTTATACAGGCTGTCATAATCAGTAACTTTACTGCCATGTAACCACCCCTCCAAGGCCTTCACTGAATGGTCAATGAAATCAACCCAGTCTTGTGAAGACTCCTTTTTGGTCTCTCTGAACTTTATCCTGTATTGTTCAGTGGTTAAGCCATAACCATCCAGGAGTGCATTCTTAAGAACTTTGTAATCATTGGCTTCACTTTCTTTCACAGTAAGGAGCCTATCCCTACCTTTACCACTAAATGATAGCCATAGGATAGCAGCCCACTGCCTTTGAGGGACATCCTGTACAGCACAGGCTCTCTCAAGTGCAGCAAACCACTTGTTAATGTCATCCCCCTCCTTATAAGGGGGAACTATCTTATGCAGATTCCTGGAATCATGCTCTTTTGCAGGATGACTATGGGGAATACTGCTGCTGCCACCATGGGTTCCTAAACCAAATTTCTGTCTCTCCTTCTCTACTTCTAAGGTCTGTCTATCCAAATCCGGCTGTTGCTTCTTGAGCTTCAGTCTGGTTTGTTCCACTCTCAATCTATTGAGCTCCCTTTCTAACAATCTGTCATCAGGGTGGGTGGGAGGGACATGCCTTGAAACAGAAGTATGGTGAGAATGGAGAGAAGGAGACCTATCCCTTACAGAAGGCACCCTAACAGCTTGGTTAACAGAAACATCACTTCTACTGTGGTGAGAATGAATGCTTTTGCTATGATGTGAGACAACACTATCTGTATGGTGTGACTCAACCTCAGTACCAACTATGCTAGACTGTCTAGTAATGGGCAGGCTATGAAGTTTCTTTCCTGAATCTTTTCCTAGGGGGGTCCCTGGATCAGATTGGGAACCATTAGCTACTTTTTCAACAGATGGGGCCCTTTTGGCCTTATCTTGTTCTCTAAGCATGTTAAGCAATAATTCCAAGGAAGGATTCTTCCCTACACTCAAACCTCTTTCTACACAGAGACTCCTTGCTCCTTTCCAGCTAAGGTGGTCATATGCAAGTTTGGACAGATCAACAGTTTGGCCTGTGCCAGACATTTTTAGAAAGAGTTTAAGTGATAGAAAAAGAGAAAAAAGTTTTCAGAACTTTTAGAAAGACAGAGAAAAACTTTTAAAACTTTTTAAGAACTTTTTGAAAGTTTAGAAGTACTTTTCAGCACTTTAGAAAAGAAATGAGAAAAGAAATGCAAAACTTTTTGGTTAGGTGTACATACACTGAACTTGTTTTGTATATTTTTCTCTTATGAAAAGAACAATGACAAGAGTGGTAAGTAGTCTCAAAGCACTTATCCCACCGCTGCACAACCAATGTAGGAGGCTGGACTGGCTTGTAGTGAGTACCAAGGGGTACTTGCACCTTGCACCAGGCCCAGTTATCCCTTATTAGTGTATAGGGTGTCTAGCAGCATAGGCTGATAGATAATGATAGCTTAGCAGAGCAGCTTAGGCTGAACTAGGAGACGAGTGAAGCTCCTACAGTACCACTAGTGTCATATGCACAATATCATAAGAAAACACAATACACAGATATACTAAAAATAAAGGTACTTTATTTTTATGACAATATGCCAAAGTATCTCAGAGTGTACCCTCAGTATGAGGATAGCCAATATACACAAGATATATGTACACAATACCAAAATATGCAGTAATAGTATTAGAAAACAGTGCAAACAATGTATAGTTACAATATGATGCAATGGGGGCACATAGGGATAGGGGCAACACAAACCATATACTCCAAAAGTGGAATGCGAACCACGAATGGACCCCAAACCTATGTGACCTTGTAGAGGGTCGCTGGGACTATTAGAAAATAGTAAGGGTTAGAAAAATAGCCCACCCCAAGACCCTGAAAAGTGAGTGCAAAGTGCACTAAAGTTCCCCAAAGGACATAGAAGTCGTGATAGGGGAATTCTGCAGGAAAGACACCAACCAGCAATGCAACAACAATGGATTTCCAGTCGAGGGTACCTGTGGAACAAGGGGACCAAGTCCAAAAGTCACAAGCAAGTCGGAGATGGGCAGATGCCCAGGAAATGCCAGCTGTGGGTGCAAAGAAGCTGCTACTGGACAGTAGAAGCTGAAGGTTCTGGAGGAACGACAAGGGCTAGAGACTTCCCCTTTGGAGGATGGATCCCCCACGCCGTGGAGAGTCGTGCAAAAGTGTTTTCCTGAAGAAAGACTGCCAACAAGCCTTGCTAGCTGCAAATCATGCGGTAAAGATTTTTGGATGCTGCTGTGGCCCAGGAGGGACCAGGATGTCGCCAATTGGGTCTGGGGACAGAGGGGGCGTCGAGCAAAACAATGAGCCCTCTCAGCAGCAGGTAGCACCTGCAGAAGTGCCAGAAACAGGCACTACGAGGATGCGTGAAACAGTGCTCACCCGAAGTCGCACAAAGGAGTCCCACGTCGCCGGAGGACAACTTAGGAGATCGTTCAATGCAGGTTAGAGTGCTGTGGACCCAGGCTGGACTGTGCACAAAGGATTTCCACCGGAAGTGCACGGAGGCCGGAGTAGCTGCAAAAGTCGCGGTTCCCAGCAATGCAGTCTGGCGTGGGGAGGCAAGGACTTACCTCCACCAAACTTGGACTGAAGAGTCACTGGACTGTGGGAGTCACTTGGACAGAGTTGCTGGATTCAAGGGACCTCGCTCGTCGTGCTGAGAGGAGACCCAGGGGACCGGTGATGCAGTTCTTTGGTGCCTGCGGTTGCAGGGGGACGATTCCGTCAACCCACGGGAGATTTCTTCGGAGCTTCTAGTGCAGAGAGGAGGCAGACTACCCCCACAGCATGCACCACCAGGAAAACAGTCGAGAAGGTTGCAGGATCAGCGTTACAGAGTTGAAGTAGTCGTCTTCGCTACTTTGTTGCAGTTTTGCAGGCTTCCAGCGCGGTCAGCAGTCGATTCCTTGGCAGAAGGTGAAGAGAGAGATGCAGAGGAACTCGGATGAGCTCTTGCATTCGTTATCTAAGGAATCCCAAGAGACAGAGACCCTAAATAGCCAGAAAAGAGGGTTTGGCTACCTAGGAGAGAGGATAGGCTAGCAACACCTGAAGGAGCCTATCAGAAGGAGTCTCTGATGTCACCTGATGGCACTGGCCACTCAGAGCAGTCCAGTGTGCCAGCAGCACCTCTGTTTCCAAGATGGCAGAGGTCTGGAGCACACTGGAGGAGCTCTGGGCACCTCCCAGGGGAGGTGCAGGTCAGGGGAGTGGTCACTCCCCTTTCCTTTGTCCAGTTTCACGCCAGAGCAGGGCTAAGGGGTCCCTGAACCGGTGTAGACTGGCTTATGCAGAAATGGGCACCATGTGTGCCCATCTAAGCATTTCCAGAGGCTGGGGGAGGCTACTCCTCCCCTGCCTTCACACCATTTTCCAAAGGGAGAGGGTGTAACACCCTCTCTCAGAGGAAGTCCTTTGTTCTGCCATCCTGGGCCAGGCCTGGCTGGACCCCAGGAGGGCAGAAGCCTGTCTGAGGGGTTGGCAGCAGCAGCAGCTGCAGTGAAACCCCGGGAAAGGCAGTTTGGCAGTACCAGGGTCTGTGCTACAGACCACTGGGATCATGGGATTGTGCCAACTATGCCAGGATGGTATAGAGGGGGCAATTCCATGATCATAGACATGTTACATGGCCATATTCAGAGTTACCATTGTGAAGCTACATATAGGTAGTGACCTATATGTAGTGCACGCGTGTAATGGTGTCCCCGCACTCACAAAGTCCGGGGAATTGGCCCTGAACAATGTGGGGGCACCGTGGCTAGTGTCAGGGTGCCCACATACTAAGTAACTTAGCACCCAACCTTTACCAGGTAAAGGTTAGACATATAGGTGACTTATAAGTTACTTAAGTGCAGTGTAAAATGGCTGTGAAATAACGTGGACGTTATTTCACTCAGGCTGCAGTGGCAGGCCTGTGTAAGAATTGTCAGAGCTCCCTATGGGTGGCAAAAGAAATGCTGCAGCCCATAGGGATCTCCTGGAACCCCAATACCCTGGGTACCTCAGTACCATATACTAGGGAATTATAAGGGTGTTCCAGTAAGCCAATGTAAATTGGCAAAATTGGTCACTAGCCTGTTAGTGACAATTTGAAAGATATGAGAGAGCATAACCACTGAGGTTCTGATTAGCAGAGCCTCAGTGAGACAGTTAGTCATAACACAGGTAACACATTCAGGCACACTTATGAGCACTGGGGCCCTGGCTGGCAGGGTCCCAGTGACACATACAACTAAAACAACATATATACAGTGAAAAAATGGGGGTAACATGCCAGGCAAGATGGTACTTTCCTACAGGGAGGTATTGCCATCATCCACAAAAATACAGCAGAAATTGATTTCAAAGAAGCTCTCATTTTTAATTCCTGTGAACACTTGAACGCCTCCTTGAAGACCAGCGCCAACTCTAAGGTGACCTTCCACCTTCTCTACCACCCCCCTGGTAATACCAAACCTTTTGCGGATCACCTAGCTGACCTAATAACTCACTGCTCCCTCTCTGACCCCAACTTTATCATCTTGGGCGATCTCAACCTTCGCTGGAATGATGAGAACAATGCACTCATTCAATCCCTACATGACCTCCTTCACAGCAACAACCTTTCTCAACACTGCAAGGGCCAAACCCACAGCAAAGGTGCTATACTAGATGCGATCATAGCACATAAAGATTCCCTCAAGGTCGTTGATATCCTTCCTGTCGACTGGTCAGATCATCATATCATCCTTTTCCATCTCAACTATATCCCCCAACTCACTCCCCATCCCCAAAAATCCTTTAGTTGGAAAAGAAATGTCAGCCAAATCCCCCTATCTACCTTTGAAGAAAAAGTCACCTCTCTTCTTCCCCCCCTTCGACCATCCTCTCCACGACGGACTTAACCACCCACTACAACTCAACTATAACTACCATATTGGATCAGCTTGCCCCTCTAAAACTGAAAAGACTGCGAAACATCCCATCCAGAGCTTGGTTCAATAATGACCTCAACTCAGAGAGAAGACAACTCAGAGCCATGGAAAGACTTTGGAGATCTGACCCCTCCTCTACCCACTTAGATCAGCTCAGAAGTGCACGGAGAAGTTACAAAAAACACATATATAATGAAAAAAGATCCTTCTTCCAGAATACCCTTGACAGAGCCATAAACCACCCGAAAGAGCTCTTTAACATCATTAAACAACAAACGACCAAACCTACTCCCAACCCCTTACCCACCACTGAGGCCACCTGTGTTAACTTTGCCAATTTCTTCAACGATAAAATCACTGAGATTGAACGTTCTTTAGCAAGGGACTCTCCCCCCAACATTGTGCCCCTCCTCCCATCCACTGTCAATCTTACCCCCACTCTATACCTCTCCGACAACTCTTCCCTCCTAACCGAAATCACTCTCCCCACCCGGACGCATCGGCCGGCCTCTGCCATCTGGAGTTCTTTCCAACCCCTCCTGGTATCGGACATCTCCAAACTCATGTCCTCCTCCAAAACCTCCTCCCACCTAGCTGACCCCCTCCCTTCCTCCATGCCAAAAAAACTCCACCAGTCCCTCTCCCCTACTTGGACAATGATCATCAATAGCTCCCTTCAGACTGTCGTGTTCCCGGACTGCCTAAAACTAGGCCAAATCACGCCAATTTTGAAGAAACCAGGAGCAGATCCGAGCAACCTCCACAACTACAGACCTGTCTCCAGTCTTCCCTTCATGGCCAAAATTCTCCAAAAATGTGCGCTCCAACAATTAACCCAACACATTGATTCCAACAGCCTTCTAAACCCTCTTCAATCTGGTTTCCGGAAAGGCTGCAGCACTGAATCCGCCATCCTCAACATTGTAGATGACCTCCTCATCTCTCTTGACTCTGACAGACCCTGCCTACTCATTCTCCTTGATCTTACAGCAGCCTTTGACACTGTCGACCACAAACTCCTTCTCGACTCCCTCCAAAAGAGAGTAGGCATTGAAGGCACTGTCCTCCGCTGGTTTTCCTCCTTCCTACAAAACCGTACACAAGTAGTAAAACTTCTAAACTCGACCTCACCCACCTCCCCCATCACCAGAGGGGTCCCCCAGGGTTCTGTCCTCTCTCCAACCCTCTTCAACATCTACATGGACCCTGTTACCACTATCCTCACTCGAGCTAATATCCCCTTCCACCTCTATGCTGATGACACGCAACTCTATATTGAACTATCTTCCTTAGATGACATCCACCGTCTGAACAATACCCTTAAAGAAGCCCTTTGCTGGCTCTCACATAACCACCTCAAACTCCATCATGACAAGACGGAAATACTCCTCCTTTCAAAATCTAACCAGCTTCCTCAACTGCAGGAATGGCTAAAATCTATTGACGCCCTCAAATGTACTCTCTCCCCATCTACCACGGTCAAATCCCTGGGAATCTCTCTGGACTCCAACCTGACCTTGCAGGACCATATTAAGTCAAACGCTAATAATGCCTTCCGCAGCCTTAAACTTCTTCACAAAATCAAATCCTTCATACCCCAAGATGACCTCAAACAGGCCACTCAAGCACTGGCACTCTCAAGACTAGACTATGGGTTCTCTATCCTCACTGTCACGGCCAAATCCCGACTCGCCCCTATGACGTCCACTCTTCATGCAGCAGCTAGACTATTGACAGGAACAAAAAAATTTGACCACATCTCCCCAGCCCTGAAGAACCTGAACTGGCTCCCGATTGAGGCCCGCTGCCTGTTCCGCACTGCCTGCCTGACACACAAAGCCCTTCACACTGGGAAACCTGAATACCTCGCTAACAAGCTAGTGAAAGCTGGTCAAACCAGATCTTTGAGAAGCACAAACTCTCTCCTCCTTCTCCTTCCGAAACCCAACAAGCAAAAAACTTGATTATGCTCCTTCTCCAACAACGCTCCGAGAATATGGAACTCCTTACCCATCCACATCAGATCTAACACCTCCCACATGACCTTCAAGAAACTACTCAAAGAATTCCTCCTAAACCACCCCTCTCATTAATAAGGGTCTCTCCCTCTCCACCCCCCCTTCCTCGAATTGCCACCCTTCTATTCTTGAGAACCCATATGTACCCTCATTGTACAAAATGACTCTTGATTTGTGTGTCTCTTATGTTTATTCTTATGTTTATTTCCTGTTCGGCTGTAAAGCGCTCTGTTACCCTCTCGGTCTTGCTAGCGCTATAGAAAACTCTTATAAATAAAAAATAAATTAAACAAAAGTCATGGTATGATGAGTGTGATTTGTCAACTTCATTCATGGTATTGTAGGTTCCAGTTACCTTGCTTTGCTGGTGTGTGACAGTTGAGAAATTGAGGGACATGCATAGTATTGTTACATGATGTTGGCACTTTACTGGAACTACAGACACTGAGGGACCCAGTGGCCCGGAGGGCGAGGGGAGTGCCACGGGGAGACTGGATCTGCAACATCTTCATCTGAGTCCACCTCCAGTGGCCACTCCCTAGTGGTGGCTGACCCATCGAGAACCACTCCTGTACCATCTCTGTCCACCACTCCCAGTTTATCACTGCTCTCACTGAAGCTCCCCACCAGTTGGCTATGCCTGCTCAACAAAGAGGATGTGCACCTCTCTCCCAGCCCCTGTTGCCCGAGCTGCCCTTAGTGAGGAGGTTATTGACCTCCTGAAGTCTATCTCTGCGGGTCAGATGGCCATTGTGAATGCCATTCATGGACTGGCAAGCTAAATCCAACAGAGCAATGCATTCCTGGAGGGTATTCATGGTGCAATCTCTGGCCTACAGACATCATTTCAGGCTCCGGCCTCCACACTGATGGCAGTCAGCTACACCTTGTCTACCGTCCCTCCTCCACCTTTCCCTTCCCAGTCCAAATCCCCCTTCCTCAACCCAGCCAAAGCACACAACAAGACAGGCATGCATCCTCCTCAACATGCAAGGGTAACACAGACAAACATAAGCACCACAAGACACACCACTAGCACACACAGAGGCAACATCCACCTGCAGAAACATCAACAGTCACAACCAGCCCTGACACCCCACCACCTCCAGCATCACAAACACAACACCTGCCACACCTACAGACACCACATCAACTTTCACTGATCCAGCCACCACACCTATCCTATCTGCAGACACCACCCCAGCAGACCCTCAGACATCTACCCCAGTCACCACAGACACAGACACCACAACCACTGACATGCCTACATGCAGAACATCCGCCATATCTGCAGTCACCACCCAAACAGACAGCCACCCACCAACCATGGCATCCCCCAGCACCTCCACCCCCCTCAGGCCAAGAAACATAAATGCCCTCACTCACCCATACAACAGACACCCACCACACACAAGCATACCTCCCACAAACATGCACCCAAGACATACACTCCTAAATGTCATACAACCACTCCCTCACCCTCCACACCCAAACCCTCTTCTGATAACCATCCCCATGTGTCAAAAAAAAGTGTTCCTTTCTCATCTTGACCTTTTCCCTACTCTCCCTCCCTGTGAAACCCTCAAAAGGACTGTTTTCCTCCCGAAGGCAATCCCTTCCACCTCCAAGGCCTCCCGTCCCCACCAGCCAGCATCCATGCCCCTCCCCTGCCAAGAAGAGGTCCATCCCTCCCAAGAAGGATCCCCCCTTCCCAAACCAAAGCCAAACCCATCTCCCAAGCCCAAACCCCCCTCTCCCATCCCCGCCCCGAATACTCCCTGAGCTGCCTGCCTGCCCCCTTGATGCCCCTACCTGTGGAGGTTACATGGCAGTCATAAGCTAAGTTGGGGCACCATTCTGTGCCTTTGGTGCAAATGACTTTTATATAAATGGATTGGCCAATTGCATTGGACTTTTATATTAAAAAAAAAAATAATATGTCACAACCAACCAGTTGTTGGTTTTCTGCTTACATCTTTGTCCTACATTTCCTTTCCTAGGTTTGAGTTGTTCCTGGCTGACATTGTTTGTGTGCCAGTATTTTGTTGTGTGTGCTGCTTCATGTTTCATTTTAGAAGTATGTGAAGTTGTGTGCAGTGGTGTTGTACCCCAGCGGTTGGAAGTGTGATAGGTATGTGTATGTAGCTGAAATGTTGGTGTCATAGTAGTGTGTAGTGGTTGTCATGATATGTGTTTGTTGTTGTGCAGTGTCGCTTTGTGTGTTTTGACTGTTTGAGTCTGCATGTATTGTGTATGGCATTATAGGTTTGATGTACTGTCTGTACAATGTGTGCGTCAGGTCCCTGGCCAGTGTTGGTTGTGAGTGTGTGACATGTGTATGAATTCGTGCTGTTGTGTTGTTGTTACAAGTTTGTATTTTGAATGAGGATCTTTGAGGCTAGGTCTGTGCTAAGTTGGCGTGCATGAATCTGTGGTATTGACATGTGGTGTGTGTGGGTGCTGCAGTGTGCATGATGTGTACCTGTGGGTGTCCTTGATGCAATATATGAGTGTGTGTGTCACTATTTTGTCACATGTGAGTGCAGCCCTTCACCCCCCTCCTTATGGTATGTAATGTGACTGTACAAATTTATACATTTCACAAAAGTGACAGGTGAGTGTGTGCATTTACAGTTGTTGTTGTCCTCGTCAGCAATGTCTATTTTATCTTTCAGCGAGCAGGAGCAGCAGGATGACGTCTAGTTGCAATTCCTTGTATGGCTTCCTGGAGGTGAGTGCCTCCTTTTATACTGCTCATTTCCGCCTGGTGGTCTGTGGTAGTTCAAACGCGACGTTCACATTGGTGGTGTGCAACCTCCTAGTAGGTCTTGTGGAAACATTGTCTCTGCTGGACAATTTGTGAATCCATTCCACAGTGGCAGTCTGTCCTGCCTGCCGGTACCACTGGTGCTTTGGAGGTCTTCTGTGTGCACCACCGCCAAACTCATAATGTGCCGCTCTTCCCCACCAACGTGTTGGCTGTTAGACCACCACCGCCAACAAGTCTCCGATGGGTTTGAATTCCGATGATGAGACATATATACATTTAGGCCCTCATTCCGAGCTTGGTGGGTGCCCACCAAACTCAAACCATCACCTGACTGCTGGTGGTGTAAGGACACCGCCGGCCATATTCCGACTCCACCGCGCTGTTGCCGTCCACCGGCCCTGTGGTGAAGAAGGCCTTAACATTGACGCCGGCTCGTAATCAACCCAGTGCCAATGTGGCAGTGCAGTGGGTGCAGCAGCACCCGTCGTGCTTTTCACTGCCCCTAATTCCGGCAGTGAAATGCATGACAGGGCTGTGCATGGGGGCCCCTGCACTGCCCAGGCCAAGTGCATGGACAGTGCAGGGGGCACCAGGGGGGCCCCGGCACTCCCATTATGCCAGCTTTTCCACGGTGGTGTGAACCGCCATGGAAAGAATGGCGGAATGGAACTTGTAATCCTGCAGGCAGTGCTACTAGCAGCACCGCCCTAGCAGATTACAACCGCCAGGACCACCAGGCTGGAGTCCTTCTCCAGGGTGGCGGTGGCAGCGATATCGATATTCCTACGGCGTTTCTGTCGGAATGTGGCGGATTGTACCATCACTACCACGGCCGACCAATGGCCACCCCAGGTCTGGTGGTCTCAAGACAGCCAGAAACGGAATGAGCACCTTAGTGTATTTTACATGTATTTTCCCTTGTAGTTAATTACAAAATTATGTTTACAGTACTTGGCTGATGACAAAATGCCTTTAGATTCTTTGATGATTATTTCTATGTGTTGGGAGAACTGCAATTTATTGTTGATGATTTTTCACATTGTCCATATTAATATTTTGTGGGATCTAAATGGCTGCAGGCATTGCATTTCTTTTGGTATGTGAATATTGTTATGGTTTTGTTTCCATCATGTCTTGCCTTATGATCAGCAATGAGCTGTTTATAGAGTTGCAGTCATTCACTTACACTTTTTTCTCCCCTTCAAGATGGCAGATGCTTGTCTTGTATCATTTATGCATTTACGAGTCCCTCTTTTATGTTTATCACAATTGCTTTCCAGGTGTTACATATATTTGGTATGTTGTCAGTTTCCCCCTCTGAGCGAGCAAGACCCTCTGGTTGGAACAGGCTGCAGGCTCTTTTATTTGTTCATTAAAAAAACACTTTCTGAGTGTTTTCTTTTTTTGCTGGAATTTCTGCTGTCGGGAGCAGAGCCTGATGGACTGCTGCAGACGGTCTATTTTCTGATCTATCTATATCTATCTATCTATCTTTCTATCAATCTATCTATCTCTCTATCTATCTATATATTCACTTGAAAAACAAATTTTACAGGGACATCATAGTTAGATTCAAAATTTACTCTCACAAAAAACATAGAAATTCAGCAGTTATAGTTATAGTTAGTTCAAGTAACTATAACTTGCACCCTAAAGTCACTATAACTCGCGTCCCCGCCATGCACGGCTTTCCCTTCAATAATTATACTGCTAATGTTTCATTTATATTTTTAATGATGTTATAGAAGTTGTCATGAGTGCTGCAATATCTGTGGTAATCAGCAGTGCATGGTGAGGGCGTGAGTTATAGTGACCTTAGGGCGCGAGTCCTGTAATGTCCCTGTAATCTTTAATTTTTTAGGTGAATTTCTGTGTTTTATTACATTATGGCCCTCATTACAACCCTGGTGGTCGGTGTTAAAGTGGCGGTAATACCGCCAACAGGCCGGCGGTAAAAAAAAAATAGGATCAGGACCATGGTGGAAACCGCCAACACAGACAGCCACTTTAACACTGCAACGGAAACCGCCAACAGTCAGCGGGAAGACAATGTACCTCTCACACTATTTCAAGGCACCAATCCACCAGCTTTTCTGGTGCGGTACCAACTCCATCAAAAGCACAGCGGAAACAGTACACAGAAGGGAAACCACTCTCCTTTCGACACCCAAGGAAGAACTAGGATGTCATGGAGCCCGAATTGTAGATCCTACCCATGTTGCTGTATCTATTAATACACCACGAAGTGGAAAGAAGGCGGCTATGACGAAGGTGAGTACTGCACCTAGCACACAGGGGAGGGGAGGAGGGAAAAGAAAGTGACACACACATGCGGCACACACCACCCCTACCCCCCACCCACAACAACATACACACACACATATCCAATAACATTACAGATACACCCCGTCATCCCCTGGAAGAACACCAGGACCAAATGAAATGAGCTTAACTAGTGTAATATTGGAATAATCAGATAGATCAAGAGAACAGCAAATAATCAGTATACACAAATATTTACAGCAAGTACACAAGTCCGTACACTGTCCCATGAAATGTCTGTGGACCAGTGGTCTCAAAAAGCACGGGCGAAGCCCACACGACACCTGCCTCAAAACGGAGAGAGCACTGCAGGGGCATGAGGTAAAAAAAAAACACAGGCACCTCAGGGGGAAGGGGAGGGGGCACCTCAGCCGGATAATGGTACGACACCACTGCTCCTCGAGGGGAGTCCATGCCCATTGCTTGATCCTGGGGAGTGCAAAGCCACAGTCTCTCAATTCTCTCAAGTGGGTTCACTGCCCACTGCTTGGTCCTAGGGAGTGGAAAGCCACAGTCTCTCAAGTCTCTCAAGTGGGTTTGCCCACTGCTTGGTCCTGGGGAGTGCAAAACCACAGTCTCTTAAGTGGGTGGATTGCCCACATGCTCTGGAGGGGGCTTTGTGCCCAGAGTGCTTCATCCTGCCAAGGACTGAGTTAGTGGATGCATTTCTCTACTGGTTCTGGAGGGGACTTTGTGCCCAGAGTGCTTCATCCTGCCAAGGACTGGGTGAGTGGATGCATTTCTCCACTGGTTGTGGAGCGGGCTTTGTGCCCAGTGATGCTGCACCTGGGGTGTGGCATTTGACATCTTCTCAACTGGGTGTCTTTGCCACACAATGTACCTGGAACAGGTAGCATGATACTCCATGGAGGCAGAGCCACACGCCATCCTGCGGCGACTTAGGCTACCAATTGCTGGTACGTGACAGTGCTGGAGGTGGTGTCTCAAGTGGTGTGTCCAGGGTCCAGGATGTCACCTGCAGACTCTGAGGGCTGCATACAGGGGATGGAGCTGACGTCCGACAGAGTGGCATTGGCTGTGCATGTGGCGGTGCTGATGGTGGTGCAGGTGGCGGTGTCTGTGGCGGAGATGCTGCCAGTGCTGGCCGTGGTGTAAGTGACTGTTGTGGTGGATGGAGACACCATTCCGTCTCCGGCAGCCTGATGCTGCAGACTGAAGTTGTGGCAGCCGCGATGCAGGTGGTGGTCGGAACGGCGGTGGTGGTGACTGTGGTGCATGTGGCTGCCATCCCTGATGATATGGTGGTCAACAGCCCCTCACCAAGAGACATCGTGCCCTGAGGTGACGTGGCTTTTGGCTTGTGGACCTTCCCCATCTTGACAGTCGCTGCAGGGACCTTAGCACTGTCCACTCGGTGTTGGGGTGAGGCCTTGCTGGGTGGTGTAACTGTCCCTTGCTGGAAGCCGGCCCCTTTTTGCCCTTTGCAGGTGGTGGAATTGGGTGGTCTTTCTTTTCTGTCGGTGGCACACTGGCAGCTCTGACGGATGCCCCCTTAGATCATACTGGAGCAGCAGGGACCATAGCGGATGCACATTTGGTGGCTGAGGTGCTGGGCTGGGATCTAGACATCCTGGCCCTAGGGGTAGGACAGGGGGGAGGTGTAGGGAAGAGGTCAAAGTTAGCTAGGAAAAGTTTTTTAGACACACTGGGATGGGAAGATGGAGGGGGTGTGGGAGTGAGGAAGAGATAGTGGTTGTTGGTGGTGTACGTGTGCTGAGTTTGGGTGAAGGTGCATGGGCTGGAGGCTGTTGTGAGGTGGATGGCTGTTGTGTGGGTGAGTGCCTGCGTTTGTGTACTTTGGCAGGAGGGCTCACAGACACACTGGGAGAGGACACAGGGGACGTGTGAACGGTAGTGGGGGTGGTGATTGCACATGAGCGGTGTGTAGTGTTGGGCATCCTGTGATGGAGGCAGTGGCTGATGATGTAGTGCATGCATGTGTGAGTGGAGACGAGACTGGGAGGGAGGTGGAGGACATGGAGGAGGGGGACACAGTGGAGGAAGTGGATGTTGGTATGTGTGCATGGGTATGGTGCTAGTGGGAAGTCTGGTGCTTAAATTTTCCTGAGCCACTTTTGTGTGTTGATGTGTGTGCATGCTTGTCTGATGGTGTGCTTGGAATAGGCTTAGGTAGAGGGTATTGGATCGGGGTAGTGGAAGTTGAAGGGGGGAGGCTTGACACAGGGACAATGGCTGCCATCAGTGCTGAGGTCAGAGCCTGAAATGCTCTCAGTTGGGCCACCCTGCCAGCATGAATGCCCTCCAGGTATGCATTTGTTTGCTGCACATGCCTCTCGAGACCCTGGATGGCATTCAGAATGGTTGACTGCCCAACAGTGAGGGATCTCAGGAGGTCAATAGCCTCCTCACTGAAGGCAGCAGGGCTGACTGGGGCAGGGCCTGAGGTGCCTGGGGCGAAGGAGATGCCCACCCTCCTGGGTGAGCGGGCACGGGAAACACGCTGAGGGGCTGCTGGGAGGGCGGTGCTGGCAGGGGGGGGGTGGCTGTATCTGTTGTTGGGGTGGGCACAGAGGTCTCCGCCAGCGCCAGGGAGCTTCCATTGGAGGAGGAGTCGCTGTTCCTGGTATCCCCTCCTGACCCCGTCGTGGAGCTCGCCTCACCCTCCATCCCACTTGTGCCTGCACCCTCCATGGATTCACCCTCCAGGGCCATGTGGGATGCAGCTCCCTCCGTCGCCGGTACCTCTGCTCCTCCGTCAGATGATGCTAATGCACACAAACACAGGGTGACAAAACAAGTTCAATACCAGCATCACCACTACCGCTGGCGGACACAACACCCAGGGAGCAGCCCTATGCACTAGGCCATGCACCAGCAGTTAGTAGGAAATTCACCAGGCCATGGGGTGCAATGCCTAACACCATTTGCTGCACACCTGGAACCCACAGGAGCCTGGCCAGTTATAGATGCGTACTAAAAATATTGGGGTTCGGAGTGCCTCAGAGCCTGCCCAACAAGGGACCTACCTTGCCATGTTCACGCTGGCCTAGGGGAGCCCACAGCCAACATCCCCCACCCAGACACTTTGTAAAGCGCGCAGAGTCAGCCTTATGACACTCTACTCACCCCCTTGTGGCTGCTGTGATGGCCTCAAGCGCCCATCCAACTCCGGATATGCCACCGCCAGGATCCGGAACATTGGGGGGGTAATGGTGTGACGGGCACCCCTTCCACGTTGGGAGGCCATCCCCAGCTGGGCCTCCGCCGTCTTCTTGCTCTAGTGGCGCAGGTCCGCCCATCTCTTGCGGCAGTGGGTGCTCCGTCTATGATAGACCCCTTGGCCCTTGTGTGAGTGGTGATTGTGAGCCCTGGGTGAGTCTCTCTATTGGACATGCTTTGGTGATGGGTGTCCATGCATGTCTGTGATGGGTGTCCATGCATTGTTGTTGCATGCAGGGCTTGGTTGTGGGAGTGGTGGGTCGTGATGGTGGGGTGTGTGGGAGATTTTAGAGTCATGAGAGTGAGGGTGAGGGTGGGAGTATGTGATGGCATGCAGGTAGGGTGGGGGATATAATAGTAAATATATGACTTACCAGAGTCCAGTCCTCCTGCTACTCCTGCGAGGCCCTCAGGATGCATGATTGCCAAGACTTCCTCCTCCCATATTGTTAGTTGTGTGGGGAGGAAGTGGGGGTCCACCGCCAGTCCTCTGTACAGCTACCTGGTGTCTGGATACCACAGAACACACCTTCCCCCCGTAGGTCGTTCCATCTCTTCCTGATGTCATCCCTTGTTCTTAGATGCTGCCCCACTGCATTGACCCTGTCGACAATTCTCCCCCATAGCTCCATCTTCCTTGCAATGGAGGTCTGCTGCACCTGTGATCCGTAAAGCTGTGGCTCTACCCGGATGATTTCCTCCACCATGACCCTGAGCTCTTCCTCTGAAAACCTGTGGTGTCTTTGAGGTGCCATGATGTGGTGTGAGTGATGTGTGAGGTGATGGTTGATGTAATTAATGTGTGGGGTGATGTGTTGGGGTGTGTGGTGTGATGTGTATGGATGGTGTATGAGTGATGGTGTTGTGTGATTCTGGATGCTGGTGTGGTCTTTGCTTTTCTCTCTCCCTGCATCTTCCAAATGTTTCTGTGTAAGGGGTTGTGGGTAGTGTGGGTGTGCATTTTATATTGGATTGGGTGTGTGGGTGTGGTATGTGTATGTGTGTCAGGTGTGTGTAGTTTGAATTATCTAATGTGGTATAGTTTTGTCAATTTGTGTGTATTTTGAGCGCGGGGTGTTTACCGCCAATGGTTTACCGCGGTTGTAAGACCGCCACGTTGATTCGTGGGTTGTGATACTGTGGGCGTATTCCTGTTGGAGTAACGGTGTGGGTTTTGCTATCTCCACTTTATCACTGACCTTTGGTCTGGCGGACTTGTGTGGGTAACTGCATAGTGGCGGAATTCTCAGTGTGGGTCATAATACTCGTACTGGATTTTGGCAGCGGACACAGTGTTTTGGCAGCCATCGGCACAGCGGTAAGCAGGATTTACTGCCAGGGTTGTAATGAGGGCCAATATCATCTAACTTTAACGCCCCTGTACCCTTTGTTTTTTTCAGTGAATTGCTGTTTTTTTTAACATAAAGTAATTTTTATTACTTTACATAAATCTGACCACCACTGTGTGTGGCTGGGGTTTGCCGCAGGCCCCGTGGTCAAGCCCCTATAACCACCAGACTCTGGGACATGCAAGGCTTATGGCCATGCTCAGCGGGGGTTGGCCACAGGGCCTGGCCTGCGAACAGGCCTTGCGACCAAGCCCTATGACCAATCAGAGAGTTTTTCTCGACTTTGATGAATGATATACTTGGAATTAGATATTTTAGGGCAAATTGAAAAGAAAAAAATTATTTGTCAGGTAAAAAGAATGTGATTACATTCCAGCATATATCTTAAATATTTGAATTTGAAAAGTAATTAAAGCAGGAATGTGACTACTGACACACCTAGAATCCTCAACCTTCAGGGTGAGGGGCTGAGATCTTAGCCTCTAGGCCACGGGTGACTTTTTTTCTATACAGCTTCCAGTTACACGTATGACATTCAACCCAAAGATTGTGATGACAAAAAGACGTAAATGTTTCATCACTAGGAATGTCAAAACACTAGTAAATAAATAGACACACTGCATGAGATGCCAGGATTTTAACCTTCACCCTGCTGACTGGCAATCCAATAGCTTTATCAGTAGGCCAGAAGTGACTCTGCTGGTGTGACAATTTGGAGGTATTGTGAGGAGAGACTATTGCAATAACAACATCTCTCTTTCTCTCTTCCATCCAATTATGGGATGATAGAGAGAGAGAGAGAAAGTGAAAGGATGCGGGGGCAGCATGAAAGCCCCCTTGGTCCTAGCCTGCCCCCCATTTCCTGCAGGAGCTGGCATTGCTCTTGCTATCAGGGAGTTGCTTTAAATAGCAGCTCCCTGCTTGCAGGAACAATGCTTTCATCTGTTTCCCTACACACATATTTGCATGCAGGGAACAAATGAAAACTCGTTTGACAGCTCATGCTTGCAGAAAGCTGAGTTATGTTTGCTTTTGCTTTTTGGGAGCTGTCAACTCCCACCAAGCAAAAGCAAAAAGCTTCCTCCAGAGGGTGGGCACGTCAGGAGGAAGCTGGAGCTGGCCCTTGGGGTTGGTGGGCCCCAGGGTCAGGAATGGCTCTATGAGGGAGACCGTGCACCCCCTTCATTGTACTACTTAGCCCTGTGGAGGTGGTGGTCCCCAGAGCAGAGGGTCCTCAACAGACCCCCTACATTAATTTATTTCAACCCAGAGGAGGTGAGAGTCCCAGGGCTGCAGGTTGACCCCCCCCCCTTAAATTTGAATGAAATGCCAAGGGGCAGTGACTGTCCCTGGGGTGTGGGAAAGCCATGTAACAAACCCATTGCCCCGGAATATGGTGGTCCCCAGGGCTTCGATGGGCAGCATGGTCCCCGGATTGATTTATGTTTCGCCCCTGGTAGGGGCAATCCCTGGGTCCGCGGAGGTGTATGGGCCCCCTGCACTATTAGAACATGTTTTGCTGTTAGAAAGTGATGGTGCCTGGGGATATTGGGGGGCCGGATGCCCCCCACATTAATTTAAGATCATTTTCTCAAGGGAGATGGCGGCCTCAAGGGAGTAGGCAGGATCAGCGGGCCCACCTGCATACATATTTTAAGTGCCCCAGGGAGGTGGCGGTCCCTGACATTGTGGGGGGGGCAATATGGGCCCACCGCATTAATTAATAAAGATCTGCCCCAAGTAGGTGTGGTCCCCAGAGTATGGGGGGGCTGTGTGGGCCACCCCACATACATTAAAAGCAGTGACATTGGGAGGTGGTGGTCCCCAGGGCTTTTGTAAGCCCCAGGCGGGGGTCCAATGCATTCCCCTCCTATTTTTATATTATGGCCCCGGGACCTGACCTGCCGGGGGAGGGGGGGAAATAAACCAAGTGCAGGAGACCACGCTTGAATTTTTGTTTTTAAAATCACAGCAAAATTTGCAGATTAGCCATGGTTTTCACAGTGATTAAAAAAATAATTTTAAGCCTTTGGGGGGGGGCCCTGGGGAACCCTTGCACCAAGGATAGAGGAAAAGGGCATCAGTACCCTGCCCCCCTACAGCTGAAGCAAAGTTTCAAAATTACTGCCAAAGTGGTTGAAGTGCTGGCAGCCAATCAGATCTCTGCACGAGATAGGGAACATTTGCAAATATATATATATATATATATATATATATATATATATATATATATATATATATATATATATGTGTATATATATATATATATATATATATATATATATAATATATATATGTGTGTACATATATATGTATATGTGTATATATATATATATATAAATATATATATATATTCTCTGAAAAAAACAAAGGCTAAAGAGATGTTATAGTTAGGAAATAAAATTTAAACAACATAGAAATTCACTTACAAAGCCAAAGGTTACAGGGAGATTACAGTTAGGGTCACATTTGAAACATACTAAACCATAGAAATTCAGCTGTTATATAACTATAACTCATGCACTAGTGTAACTATAACTCATGCTCCCACCATGCACAGTTATCTCATCAATAATTGTAATGTTACAGTGACATTATCAATGGTGTTATAAAGGATGGTATAAGTGCTGTAATATCTTGGGTAAATAACAGCGCATGGCGAGGGTGTGAGTTGTAGTTACCTTAATGCATGAGTTATAGTTAACCGCTGCATACTTTATGTACATTATCACAGGGAGATGGTGGTCCCTGGGGCCCAATGGGGTCTGCAGGACCCCCCTTATCTTTCTTTAGTATGCTGCCCCATGGAGGTAGTAGTCCCCAGGGCATGGGGGGCTGGGTAGTCACCCAATATACTATATATACTTAGCCCCAGGGAGGTGTCGGTACCCAGGGCCCAGGTGCATCCACAAGACCCCACTTACATTTGTTTAGTATATTGCCCCAGGGATGTGATGGTGCCAAGCAGCCCCCCACATACTTTATACCCTTAGTCCCGATGGGTTGGGAGTTTACATGGCCTGGAGAGTCTGCTGGAATGCCACATTACTTTATTAAACACATGTCCCCAGGAAGGTGGTGGTGCCCCAGGTACAGGGGACCATGCACCCCCACATTTTCATTATTCATAGCCCCGGAGGTGGCGGTCCCTGGGGCTACTGAAAACCCTAGGAGAGGGGCCCTGTTTGCCCCCTCCTATTATTTACCCAGCAAAGCCCCTGGGACCTGGCCCACCTGGGGGCCAGAGCCATTAAAATGCAGGAGACCCTTTTTAAAATAAGAAAATTACAGAGAGATCTATGGCTCTAGATGTGGATTTCTTTGTGATTTAAAGCAATATTTCTAAGCTTTGGGAGGATCCCAGGGAGACCCCTGAAAAAAGCCTGGGGGCTTAGAGTAAAGGTACCCTGCCTCTTTCTCTTTTCTCTTTTCCTTTTTTTTGGGACTCAGCTTGAGTCAAATTTCTACCAACACTTCTTGTATGAACTGTTGGCAGCCAATCAATCTCAGCAGGAGATCTCCCGGGATACCTAGCCCTAGATATGCAATTTTTTTTCTCCCTTTAATATCTCAAAAACTACTGAATAGATTTACACCAAATTTTAAAAAAGGTGATCTGCGGACCAAAAGCTACCCTTTTCCGTAATTTGGTGTTATTCCATCCAGCGGTTTAGCTGCAGGTTTGTTTAAAGAGTCCATTGGAATTAACATGGGACACACACTTTTTTTACCCTCTTTTTCGCAGCCCCCCCTTGATGGAACATTGTGAAAGTTTCCTTGCGCAAAGTCCTAATTGAGACTTTTTTTTTTTACAAAAATTGTGAAGATTCGTCAAACTGGTGACTGCCAGTAGGTAATATTTACATATATATATATATATATATATATATATATATATATATATATATATATGTGGCAAGGATTTCCTCCCAATCCACAATCCTGAAGGAGAACGCCGGCACTCCATACTGCTGCACAATGATAAATTTATTTCGAACCGATAACACGAAACTGAAATCCATCCTAAGACTCGGGCAACGCGTTTCAACCTAAACGGTCTTCTTCATAGCCCATCTCATTTCAAAAAGACACATATACAAGTTGCACCACCCTCCCCCTCCTCATTTTATGTCCTGTTTTGCAATAGACATAGAAGAAATCCTGCCATTTAACAGTCCTGAACATCAAAAAACCAACAATTCATCAAATATACTAATCAAAGGGGAATTTGATTATGTTAGAGCACAAATAGATATTTTTCAATTTGTAAGGAAATTAAAATTGTTAAAAATATTCACGCAACAAAAGGGCAGGTGTCACAGAAAGAGGATGGGGGGGAGGTTTTAACATCAGAGGAATTGTGTATAGGAGAACTTGAGGGTTTAGCGGCCTTAAGGGAATTGGAAGTAGGAGAAAGAATGTGGGAGACTGAAAAAGATTTGTTAGATGAATTAGGATTGGATTGTCAGAGCTCAAGTGGAAGTGGTTTTAAACCCAAGTCAAGATGTAATCCGATTACTCCACATGATAATATTGATGCCTTTCATGAGGCAGTAGGTTTTGATCTATTACAATTATGGAAAAATAGTGTGAAATGTTGGGCAAATAACTAGTCAATGGGGCAAAAACGAGCGCTTGAAACTTTGAGAAATGCGACATCTTTTATCATAAAGCCTGCTGACAAAGGAGGTAATTTGGTATTGTGGGATGTGAACAAGTTTAAGCAGGAAGAAAGGAAACAGTTGGAGTTTTCTAGTTGTTATGAGGGATCAACGGTAATGGCGTATACGGCCTCAATTAAGACCTATCATTCTATGCTTTTGGAATGGTATGATCGAGGCTTAGTGAGTAAAGATGAATTTGAATTTTTGATGGTAAAAAAAACAATAGCACCATGTTTTTATATGCTGCCTAAGATTCCTAAAGATAAAGATAATCCGCCAGGAAGACCAATAGTATCAGCAAAAGGCAGTCTCTTAGAAAATACATCTATTTACCTGGATCATTTTTTATGTCCATATGTTTTGAATTTGTCTTCGTATTGTAGAGATAGTATGGATTTTATTACAAAAATTAAAGACATTCCGTGGAAGCAGAGTTACATTATGGCAACTATAGATGTGGTGTCCCTTTATACCATTATCAATCATGATTTGGTGATTAAGGCTTGCGAATACTTTTTTAGGGACAAACCCTTGAAGATGTATGCTCATACAAAAATGTTATCAGAAATGTTGAAATTTTGTTTGGAAAATAATTTCTTTTTATATGATGACAAGTGGTTCAGGCAGACTACAGGGACTGCGATGGGGAGCTGTTTTGCTCCGAGTTTTGCATGTCTTTTTATGGGCTGGTGGGAAACCCAACATGTGATGACAGAAGATAATGATAGGTGGATGCAATATTTGATTTTTTGGACAAGATTTATAGATGACATCTTCATAATATGGGATGGCCAGGAAGATGTCTTATTGGAATTTGTGGAGGGTTTACAAAGGAATGAGTTGAACCTAAGATTCACATATAAAATGGACAGACGGGTGATGGAGTTTTTGGATGTTTTAGTGACAATAGAGGGTGACAAGGTACAGACAGATTTATATAGGAAGAGTACAGCAGGTAATAGCATTTTGCATGCTAGGAGTGCCCATCCCACCAGACTTAAATGGAGCATACCCTATGGGGAACTGTTAAGGGCAAGAAGAAATTGCAGTACGAATTGTGGGTTTGAGAAAGAACGAAGGAATATGATTGCCAGGTTCAGAGCCAGAGATTATCCTGACAGTGTTGTTAGGGATGCTTGTAGGAAGGTAGAAAATATTAATCGGGAGAGCATCCTGTTTCCGAGTAAAACGAGAAAGTGATGAGAAAGTGATAAGATGTATTACTACCTCTAATGCAAGCTCTAAAGCAATGGTGAATAATTTAAAGCAATATTGGCAATTAATCACAATGGATAAAGTCATAGGCTCATTGATAGGCCCTTATCCGAGGATAACATATAGGAAGAGCAGATCCCTGCTGGATATTCTAGTACATAGCTACATGGATAGAAGTAGAAAAGAAAATGTGGGATTTATGAAGCAGACAGGCTTTTACAAATGTATGAAATGTAAGGCATGTAAGTATAGTAAGAACTGTAAAGCATACACGCTGCCCAAAGGGGAGGAGAAAAAGATTAACAAGTTTATTAATTGTAACTCGGATTATACTGTATATGTCATTAAGTGTCCGTGTAACCTCTGGTATGTGGGCAGTACAATCTTCCCTGTCAAGAAACGGATATTGGAACATTGGAGGGCGATTAAGAACAATTATGTCAATTATCTCATAGCTCGACACTGTAAACAAACCCATGAGGGGAGAATTGATGATATGTTATTTTTTGGAATTGACAGGGCCATACTATCCCCTTGAGGAGGAGACAGGGAACGGATTTTAAGAAAAATGGAATTGGAATATATTATCAGACTCAATAGCTGAATACCGTGGGGGTTGAACCAGGATGAAGAACTGTATGTACATGTAGATCAATGATGATAACTAGGCGCTGTTTGATCTAATCAGTTGACACCATCACCTCGAATAGTGAAATTTATTGGATTAATTATATTTTATAAGAGTATTTTTGTGTTACTAGTAATTATTTTTCTGAGTATCAATTAATTTAGTTGTAGTAGTGAGTAGGAAGTGTTGTAAGTATTATGAATAGTGATGAAATTATGTAATAAATTCCCTGCTGGGGATGGTAGCACGATGTATTAAAGGGTGACATTTGGGTTATTTATTTGGCAAAAATGGTAAATGATGAAAAGTCTTTATTAGGAAATTTATTTGGGGTGAAGTAATGTAACAATGTATTAACAGTGAAGATAATACTTTGATTAGTATATTTGATGAATTGTTGTTTTTTTGATATTCAGGACTGTTAAATGGCAGGATTTCTTCTATGTCTATTGTAAAACAGGACATAAAATGAGGAGGGGGAGGGTGGTGCAACTTGTATATGTGTCTTTTTGAAATGAGATGGGCTATGAAGAAGACTGTTTAGGTTGAAAAGCGTTGCCCGAGTCTTAGGATGGATTTCAGTTTCGTGTTATCGGTTTGAAATAAATTTATCATTGTGCAGCAGTACGGAGTGCTGGCGTTCTCCTTCAGGATTGTGGATTGGGAGGAAATCCTTGCCATTTATTCCAGAGCCTGCATCCGGAGCCGTGCAAAGGCCCCGTTGGTGGTCGCAGTCAGCTGCTGCAGGACATTCTTTCAATATATATATATATATATATATATATATATAGAGAGAGAGAGAGAGAGAGAGAATGAGGATGAATAAGACAAACCATTGTTCATAACCATCTCAAAAACCCAATTAACCCCAATCAAGAGTAGATATTGAATTTGGGATTCAAGTTTTGCCCCTCAGCACCACCTGACTTTACTGTGTTACAACAGAGTTCTATGACTACATCAGAAAGCTCAAACCGTACAAATATTTCCTATTGAGATTAATAAAGGGCATGAATGAGATCGGATCAGGACAAGAAACACCAGGATTCACTATAGGGGATGCTGTGGAACTAAAGGAAATACAGGAATTAGATCAAAACGATGTACGAAGATCATCTCCTAAAGACAATGCACCCAGGGGGGTTGGCAATGGCCGTTTCAGTATGAACCTCAGTAATACGATTGATAATCAGGAAAATACATTATCATGAACCACCCGGTAGGTGGATCTGGGGGAAAATGGACAGTATCAATACCAATGAGAACTTCAATGGTGCGATGAATAATGAGATGAGCACAGACATTTCTACCTTGAATGTGATGGGAATAATGACAGATGCAACCATATAAAGTGGTTGTCGATTAAAATCCAAGTTCTGCCTACAGTTACCACCAACTAATAAAATGTATCTATTCCATGAGTAGTAGTGGATGACCACTTGAGAAAGAGTTGGTGTACCAATGAGAATAAAGGATATTTCACAGCAAGGGATTGGCATGATATCATTCACTGAAGAACAACAAGTCCTTAAACATCAGACCCTTAGATAAAGGGTGGAACATTATACTGATGGATCACGAAGCATACCTTATGAAAGCACATTGCCAATTGAATAATACCATGCACTATAAATGTCTCCCTCATAATCCCAATAAAAATACTGAAAAGGAGTCCCATCAGAAATTACAGGACTGGGACCAAATAGGTACACTGGAATGGGATGATATCAGTATCTGAAAACACAAAATGCTATCACTGCAATGATCTACTTCCTTTCCCAAAATATATAAGGACCTGAAGACACCTGCGGGAAGGCCAATTGCAAGCAATAAAGATATTTGGATTTGTTCCTTCAAGCATATGTCACCAATTTATCTAACGGTCTCAATCGATTTTTTGAAGAAACAAGATGACATCACGTGGAAGGCTGAATATGTGATGCTAATATTGGATGTATTATCTTTGTATACTTCAGTAAATAAAGGTGGTAGCATCCCGGCTTTTAATATTTCTTAAGAATTTGACCCATTGAACATCTTGAGCATACCTACATGGTAATTGAAATGCTGAAGTTCTGTCTCATGAACAACGTGTTCATATTCAATGAGAGGTATTATTTACAGTAACAAGGTACAGCCAGGGGCATCTCCTTTGTCCCCCACCTATGCAAATTTGTTCATGGGAGGGAGGGAGAAGAAGGGGGCTTGGGCTTAAGATAATGAGGAACACATGAGAAATGTGGTGAGGCGGACCAGGTTCATTGACAACCTGTTTATTCTTTGTGTGGGAAAGCTGGGCTGATTGCAGAAACCTCCTCACTTTTTGCCCTCATTTCTCACTCATACTGGTGTTTCCTGATTCTGATGGTGCCCTGGGCACTGCTAAACTGTCCCAGGGCCTGTGCTCTGAGTAGAATGGTATATGAAAATAGGGCTAATTATAATTGGCCGTACCACCTCCCTATAAGTACCTAGTATATGGTAGGGCATGTAGGTTTTGGGGTCCCAGCTTAGGTAGTACACCTATAGGTGCACTGCTGTGGATCCCAGTGTTATCTTAACAGCAGGCCTACCTTGCTGACTGCTTTTAATTCAAAGGTAACCCGAAATTCGACTTTGGAATTAAAAGTCCTTCCAAAGTCCTAACCTACCTTATTTTTACATATAAGTCAACCTTAAGGTATGCCGTAAGTGCGCCCTGGGTTGGTGCAGTGTACCTATAAGCAGGGACTTTATAACAGATAAGCCCTAGTGAGGGAAAAAATAGCCAAATTTGTTTTCCCCATTGTAGTAAATGGGCCCCATAGGCTATTTTCCACAGGAAGGAGCTCAATATAGCAAGTTTGGTATCAAATTAAACGGTATAATAAATCCAACAACTTGCCACTTTTGAATTTAATATACCTTGAACAGGGAAAGAGTTTTAGAACTTTTGTTAAAAGTTACCAACTTTAGCCCTATAGAGCCCTTCTCTGATTGGTCCACCCCTGGCAGCCTAAGTCAGACTGTCTTGATGAGGTGTGAAGTAGTCTGGGCTGAAAGTTATCTGGTAGGAGGACATCTGCCTCTGCAGATGGTAGAACATGATTGGGGGAGAGCAGCCAAACTGGACCTCAGATGATGGAAGGGCATTTGAGACTGCAACTGGACCTCCCCCATTTCCTGAAACCAGGTGCCCCCTGGTTAGTTTAGGAGAGGGCTAGAAAGAGGTGTGTTAAAGGAAACTTAGGCACACCAGTGGGTGGACTCAGCCAAATCTAGGGGCATATTTATACTCCGTTTGCGCCAACGAAAATTCGGCGCAAAACTAACGCCATATTTATACTTTGGCGCTAGACGCGTCTAGCGCCAAAGTATGAGTAAAGAGCGTCATTTTTTAGCGTGAACGCCTTCCTTGCGTAAATGAGATGCAAGGTAGGCGTTCCCGTCCAAAAAAATGACTGCAACACAAATGCGTCGTATTTATACTCCCGGGCAAAAATCACGCCCGGGAGTTGGCGGGGCAGAAAACCCCGCATTTGCGCCACTTTTTAACGCCTGGGTCAGGGCAGGCGTTTAGGGACCTGTGGGCTCAAAATGAGCCCACAGCTGCTCTCCCATGCCCCCAGGGACCCCCCCTGCCACCCTTGCCCACCCCAGGAGGACACCCAAGGATGGAGGGACCCACCCCAGGGACATTCAGGTAAGTTCAGGTAAGTATAAATATTTTTTTTTATATTTTTTTGTGGCATAGGGGGGCCTGATTTGTGCCCCCCTACATGCCTCAATGCCCAATGACCATGCCCAGGGGACATAAGTCCCCTGGGCATGGCCATTGGGCAAGGGGGCATGACTCCTGTCTTTACTAAGACAGGAGTCATGTAAATGGCGTCTAGGCGTCGTTAAAAATGGCGCAAATCGGGTGGAGGCGATTTTTTGCGTCAACCTGACTTGCACCATTTTTAAGACGCCCTAGCGCCATTTTTCCCTACGCCGGCGCTGCCTGGTGTACGTGTTTTTTTTCCACGCACACCAGGCAGCGCCGGTCTGCTTGCGCCGGCTAACGCCATTCAATAAATACGGCGCCCGCATGGCGCTTCAGAATGGCGTTAGCCGGCGCAAAATTTTTTGACGCTAAACTGCGTTAGCGCAGTTTAGCGTCAAAAAGTATAAATACGGGCCCTAATCTCTTAGATTGATTTTTTGCAATCTTGGATTTTTTGAAGGAATGTTGCTCCATGGGATTTATTTTTGTCACACTTCCCAAGAAGTGGACACTCATGAGGCTGGTGGCCTGCACATGATTGGACAGGAACACCCTCTGTGCTTTCCATCTCAGGGGCAAGGATAAATATGGCAGAGCTACCTCACACTTCAGATCCCTACTGGAAAAAGAAAAAAAGAACAAGGACCGCCCTGCTGGATCCCTGGCCTGCACCTGGACCCTGCACTCACGACTGCACCAGCTGCACAATTAGGGCTTCACCAAGAGAACGACTTTGCCTTCTTTCTACAACCTCAGGAAGGGACTTCCTGTAAGCTACAGGTAAAAAGGAGCTGACCAGAGTCCTCTCCATCAAGTCCTGCAAAAATAGCCCAGCTAACCAGTAACCAGTGGCCATTTAAGGCTTTTGACCAGGTGCATTCAGGGAGTCCTAACTCCCAAGGAGCAACTCAGAGCTTCCAGAACCTTGGGGTGAGCTGTGGACACTTGAATGACCTTAAAAGTACTTATGGAAGAAGATCCAGAAGTTTGGAGCAACTTTGGAAAAAAGCTCCATAAGTAGACTGACCCGAAGTCGAGAATCAAGCTGGCCAATGTTGACCGCGACCTGGCCTGACTTGCAGGTTCATCCCTCTGAAAACTTCTGGAGCCCCAGACTTCCAGGATTTAACCGGGGGCTTGCGGAAAGGCAATCTGATGATGTTGCATTGAAATCGGCTTGTCGAGGAGGACCGCCCGATATCGTGGAAGAAAAGCTCAAAATAAGTTTCTAAGACTGAATGTAAAACTTTGACTGAGGCCACCAGAGCAGTGTATCAGAGGAGGGTTCCATCGGGTCTGCCTCAACTTTTGACTTGGTTCCGGTTGGAGGAAATCTTCCCAAAAAAGTTTCTAAGTCCGAAGTTAGAAGCTTTGAACAAGGCCTCCCAAGCAGTGTATCTGACGATGGCTCCAGCGAGATCAGCCTAAATTTGTGACTTTGTCCCAGTCGGAGAGAAATCTTCAAGAAATGTTCTAAGTTTGAAGGTAAAACTTTAACTAAAGCCTCCCGCTCAAAGTAGCCGAGCAGGGCTCCAACGCCGTCAGCCTCAACTTTTGACCTTGCCCTGGTCGAGAGCTACCAGATGTCCAGAATGTCGCTTTTTGCTTTTATGCTAGAAAACATGTACTCTTTGAAAATGTATATCTCTGGTTTCCTACATTGGATTTTTGTCGCTTTGGTATCATTTTAAAGATAAAAATATTTTCTATTTATCTAAATTGGTTTTGGATTTTTATTGTGTTTTGTGTTTTACTTATTTACTGTATTGTTGATATTAAATGCCTTACATACCTGTCTCTTAAGTTAATCCTAACTGCTCTTGGCCAAGCAACCAAGGGTTGATGAAGGATTAATTTACTGTGAACTTGACTGGACCTAGTGGGGGTTTGTGGCCTATTGCCAAGTGTAGGTACTTACCTGCCGTTACCAGTAATTCACTTTCCAACACTCTGAAAAGAAGAGATGTCACAATCTGAAACTTTCATTGCTAAACTGAATTCCAACCACAATAATATCCAGTTAACAAATCCCATTAGCAGACAACGCTGTGACTTTCTGGATATGGAACTGACTGTTGAAAACATGCAGTTAATAGCAAAAATACACAGAAAAGAAACAGCTACAAACTCAATCTTTTATTCAAACAGTGGCCATCCTGCAGTAAGTAAGTAGAGCATTCCATATGGTCAGGTATTAATAGGTATTAATAGCAAAAATAATTTGTTCTACCACTGAGGAATATGAGAAAGAGACAAATGTGATGATTAGGAGGTTCACACAGAGGGGTTATCCCCTTAACATACTAAAGGATGCAATAGTAAGAGTTGATGAAGAAAACAAGAGAATACGTTTTATATCAACAAGGAACTGACCACAAGAAAATGAGTAACCAAATGAAATAGTTATTCTTGAAATGTGACCCTGCACAATTGAATATACAGTAAAGAACATCTGAAAAATGGGAGCATTCTTCAAAGGGATGAGCTCATCAGGGATTTCATTGATAAGGGTCCGCAAATGACTTCAAAAATTGAAATTTGTAAGGGACATCCTTCTTCACGGCTTTTATGAGCCAAAATTAGGAAAGGACTGGTTGTCGGGAGAATGACTGGATTCATTAAATGTAGTGCCTGTAAAGCATACCAGTCAAAGAACTTATCAAACTGAGGAGGGGAGCATGATGAAGATCCAGGACCACATCACGTGTGACACTGACCATGTGGTGTATGTTCTAAAATGTAGCTGTAATAAACTATACGTTGGCAGTACGACCAATAGACTAAGGTTAAGAATATTACTGCACGTTCAGGCCATTAAAAAGGGCAATTGAAGCTACCCAATGGCATTCCACTTTGAGCAATTCCATAATAGATCATTGACAAGTTTCATGTTTTATGGAATCACATAAGGAAGTGGAATCATGGGGGTGACTGGGAAAAAGAACTCTGGCGGGAGGAGTCCCATTTGATGATAAGATTGGGCACAGAAGCCCCATGGGGCCACAACAATGATGCAGAACACCATTTGTGTTAGAAATGGGGTCTCTACTTGGCAGTCAGTTTGCACCCTGTCCAAATAGGGACCCTTTTTCTAGTCAGTATAAGGGAGATACCCACTCAAATAACCCCTGCTCACCCCATTGCCAGCTTGGCACGAGCAGTCAGGCTTATCTCAGAAGCAATGTGTAAAGCATTTGCACATAGCACACAGTAATAAATGAAAACACTACAAAAGGACACCACACCAGTTTTAGAAAAAAGCCAATATTTATCTATAAAAGACGAGACCATATACAATAAAAATCCACCATACACTAATAGATATATGAATTCTGCAAGATTTACTCACAAATACAGTTCCTTAAATTCAACAGCTCCACCTGGGGCTATCACGGCGTTGTGATAAACAAAACCAACAGTTCAGGCTGGCCGCGACGTTGCAGGCAAGCTACGGTGTCGGGAAGACCTGCAAACAGCACCTTAGATTTGCAGGGCATCGTGATTCTCAAATTGAGCTCCGGAGAGCTGCGTCGCTGGCATTGTGGTGTGGGTTGCAGAGTCGGTGCATGGGTTTTTGAGCCCTTGAAGTCACACGCATTGCGGATCGAACTCCGTGCTGATGAAGTCAGGAGCGCCCTGCTTGGATGGCGTCAGGGCTGCGGTGCGAAGTGGGAGAATATTATGTGCGGTGCCCACAGGTCACAGTGAAGGCATCGGCTCAGTGATGGCGTCCAGAGGCATTGGTGAGACCAGGGCTGCAGGGTGAAGTGGGGCAGTGCGACATGTGGTGTCACCAGGTCACGGTGCAGGCAGCGGTGTTGTCATTGTTGAATCGCTGTCATCGGTATGCCCAAGTCAATGGTGTGGGACGGGACAGTGCTTCGTGACCCTCATGAGCAGTGTCCACAGGCCACGGTGTGGGCAGGATTCCTGGTGACTACACTGGAGTTGATGATGCTGGCAGCGGCGGACCGGGCCTGCAGTGCGGGATGGGATGGTGCTTCGTGTACCTCACGAGTGGAGTCCACAGGCCACGGTGCAGGCAGCGGTGCCGGTGTCAGCAGGAGCGGCATCGTTGGGGATTCCCAGGCTGCTGTGTGAGCAGGCAATGCTGAAGAGTGGGGCCCACAGGTAGCGGTGCGAGCAGCGGCTCAGTGAAGTCATCCAATGACGGCGTCGGTGAGACAAGGGTCGCGGTGCGAAGCGGGCCAGTGCGGCTCTGTGCCGCATCGGCAGGTCACGGTGCAGGCCAGCGGCATTGTTGGTGGCATCGCAGTGGTTTCTCCTCTTGAACAGCACAAAACATACAGTTCCCAGTGCTGCAGGTCGAGGAAACTGAAGTCTTTGGTGTCCCTGAGACTTCCAGCAAGAGGCAAGCTCTCATCCAAGCCCTTGGAGAACTTTCTCAAGCAGGACACACAGCAAAATTCACCCATGACACTCTTTTCAGGCAGAAGAGGCAACTGCAGGCCAGTCCAGCAAAACAGCAAAGGGACAGTACTACTTCTCCAACTCTTCAGCTGTTCTCCTTGGAAGAGGTTCCTCTTGATTCTAGACAGATTCTAAAAGTCTGGGGTTTTGGGTCTTCTTCTGCCTGCAAAGTCTCAAGTCTTTGTAAGATCCTTCCTTGTCGAGGCCCCAGACACACACCACAGGGTTGGAGACTGCATTGTTTGAGGGCAGGCACAGCACTTTTAGGTGTAAGTGACCACTCCTCCCTCCACTCTAACTCAGATGGCTCCTCAAGATATGCAGGTTACACCCCAGCTCCCTTTGTGTCACTGTCTAGAGGAGAGGTGTCAACAGCCCAACTGTCAAACTGACCCAGATGGGGAATCCACAAACAGGCAGGATCACAGAATGGTTTAAGCAAGAAAATGCCTAATTTCTAAAAGTGGCATTTTCAAACTCTCAATCTAAAAACCAACTTCACTAAAAGACGTATTTTAAATTGTGAGTTCAGACTCCAAACTCCACATTTTGATCTGCTCTCAAAGGGAATCTGTGTTTTAAAGTTATTTAAATGCAGCACCCATGTTAACCTATGAGGGAGACAGACCTTGCAACAGTGTAACAAGAATTTGGCAGTATTTCACTGCTAGGACATTTAAAACACACCAGTGCATGTCCTACCTTTTGAATATACTGCATCCTGCCTGTGGGGCTACCTAGGGCCTACTTTAGGGGTGTCTTACATGTACCAAAAGGAAACGTTTGGGCCTGGCAAGTGGGTACACTTTCCATTTTGAATTGGCAGTTTAAAACTGCACACACAGGCTGGTCTGAGCCATGTTTACAGGGCTACCTATGTGGGTGGCACAATCAGTGCTGCAGGGCCACTAGTACCATTTGATTTACAGGCCCATGTCACCTCTGCACTTTACTAGCAACTTACCAGTAAATCAAATATGCCAATTATGGATAAACCAATCAACATTATAATTTATCTAGGGAGCACTTGCACTTTAGCACTGATCAGCAGTGCTAAAGTGCGCAGAGACAATAAATCAGCAAAAACTGAGTCCAGTAACCCATAAAAACAGGAGGTCAGCAAGCAAAAAGACAGGGGAGACACGCCAAATATCTGCCAGGTCTAACAATGTGCATTTATGATTTTGCCCAGTTGCATAAATATGACATTATGACTTTGATTCATGATAAAAAATATATATCTATAGCCAATTTGTACTACATTTTAGCACAAAATGCATTTACACATTCTTTTTATGTGTAAGCACGCACCTAGAAAAAACACAAATGACAGCGAATGAGAGCTGCTCTTTTTTTACTGTTTGCATGCATTATAAGTGAATTTTCAACAGGTACTTTAGCAGGCTTTACATCATGGCTTTTTTTATGTAAATCTTTACAGTGTAATCGCGCAGTGGTATGATTGGATAACTTCAAGATTTTTTGCATAACAAGCATAAGGTGAAAGTACACAATTTATGTCAGTGCAGTTTAACTTCCTCCAAGGCCTGTTATTTCACTCTCCTATAAAGCCTTAGTATATGATGTGGAAACTACTCTTGTGGTATGGAAAGTTAAATGTCACCTATGAACTGCAGCACTTATTGTGTCATCCACTAGTGTAACAGGGAAACCATGGTTTCAGGCCTACCAGTAGGCCTGACTCCTGCAGTTTAAATCTGCAGCCTGACCTGTCAAAATAAGCCTTTTCACAGAGGAATATCCTCCTTTTAAATATTATTAAGCCACCCTTATGTAGGCCTTGAAGCTCACAAGGGAGGGTGCATAGTATTTAAAACTTGAACTCAATTATCCTATTTAATCCAACTGATGAACTTACATGTCCACAGCTCAAGTTAACTCCTATTTCCCTATACTAATCCACCACTAATACTTTGTGGTTTCCAGAGTAGCGTGCGACTCCCCGAAAAGCACGTTGATGCCTTGACAGGGGTAGTAAGCGCTATATGAATATAATTACATTTACAACTTTAGTATCAACAAGGCTAGTGACAAGGCTAAAAAAGGCTATTTTCACTGTTGAAGACCCTGGCTGTCCTATGAGAAAATTGATTAAATAACAATGTATCTCAAGTATAGGACCAGCTAGAAAACTAAATCTACCACTTTTTTAACATTTAATAAAAGCCCAATTCAATGTGAAGTTGGGTTTGTAAGACATATTGAAGAAAAGTAACTTTTAAAGTTACCTTTTCTCTGCCTGAAGCTCCTGAAGGTTTGTATACATTAGCTCTCCAACTGCTGCTAATCAAGAGTTTGACTTTAAAGAGGTGAACGAACTGCTCACAGTGTTGGGGCAATCATCTGGCTGTAGGGAGGTGCATTTATTTACCTGCAGACCAGTAAAGGTGAGCCCAGGAACTTAATAAATATCAAAGTGGCCTGCCCTTTTAAAAGTAAATATCGGGTGACACCTGGAAAGGGTCAACACTTTGAACCCTGGTTAGGCTGATGCAAAATCTAGTGGGAGAAATCATCCCGTAGAACAATTGTTTGAGTGACCACAGATCAGTGAACTGCTCATTTCCTTGTTCACAACTCTGGGTGGGCACAGGGGGAGAAAGGTTTCCCCATCTTAGATTTTGGGAATAAGGTGACCTGAGGGATTGTTTGGAGTAGGGGAGCCAGGAACTGCTATAGAAGTGGGTAGGGTTGCCCCTGGGAACCCTTATCCCATTGGTCAGCGACGGGCTAGGAACCACCCCCATTCACTAGCTGGAGCCAAGCAAAAATCTAACATTCCAAGGCACCATCATCAGCACACTTTTCAGACCTGTGGAAGAATAGAAGAAGGACTGCATCTGTTGTTGGAGGCCTGTGAGGAGACCTTGAGGGTTCAACCTGCTCCCATGTGTACCCTGTACAAAGAAGTGGACACCAAGGGTCAGTTGGAGGATTACCTGTGTGGGTATAGTGACAGAGGAGGCTGTAAGTGTCCAGCCACCTCTGCTTGACACCCTGAAAGTATTAAAGTGCTCCCTGATGTCCTGCAGGTTCTTAGAAGTGGTGCTAAGAAGTGTGACTGTTTGAACACTAAAAGTAAGTTAGGAAACTTTTGAAAACTTTTCATCCAGAGTTCCAGATCTTCAGAGTAACCTGCTGGAAAAGATGTGTCTGACCAGGAGTTGCACAGTGTCAGATCTGAACCTTCAAAAAATGTCTGAATCCCATTCTGACATTCTATTTCAAATGTTTTCAGTGATAAATCTCCAAAGCTCCAGTACTCCAGCAGGCTCAACATGCTTCAGGTATATGTCCTTCGGTTCTACGGCAGCAGCTACTGTGTCAGCAACAACCCTTGTGGGGAGGATTTAACTTCTAAAAAATGAGGTGATAAAGTCCCATTCTGAAGAGGGACTTAAAAGAAATCAACTATCATTGACACTGCACTTTCTTCCACCTAAATCTTTACAAATTCATATTTTTGGTTACCCTTATTGGATTTTTGTTGTTTTGGTGTCAATTTCCTTTTTACAATGTTCTATATTGTACTAATGGGAGTAGTAAATATTTATTGTGTTGCTTCTTTTATATTTGTACTGTTTTGATACTTCTAAATGCTTTGCACACTTTTGTTAAGTTAAGCCTGTCAGCTCTGTGTCATAGTTACCAGGGGTTGCATTCAGGGATAACTTACTTAAAAGGTTGACCAGACCTAACAGGTTGATGACAAAATTGTTTGAACTAGACTTACATTTACCTCAATTAGAAATTCACTTTCTTACAGGGCAGCATTGGGGCTGTCCTGATGGATAATGGAATGATGTACCAGATCCTGGCTACATAAATGGGAAAGGTCTGCTGTCTTGTTTTTTTCTTTTTTACACTTCTCAGTCCGCAGACAGATGATGTCTTGGATGAAGGTGTGTCAAGAACCACCAGAGATAATGAACTTGTCAGCAAGAAAAGCAGTGGTGCTAGTCATAATGGCTTTGTAAATGATGCAGCTGGTTTTGAACATGATGCAGGTGAGCAATGGGAGCCAATTGAGTTCCATCAGGATGGGGGTGATGTGATCATATTTTTTCAGTCCTAGATAAGACATGCTTCAGAATGTAGGATCCTCCTCAGGGGTGTCAGTGTGAAGTCTGAGAGAACATGGAGAAGGGCATTACCATGCTCTAGATGTGAGAGGATAAGAATTTAAACAGAAGTTCTGAAGTCGCTTTCTGCAAGAAACTGTGAGGTTTTTTTTTATAACAGAGAGGTGGTACCTGGATGTCTGTGTCAATGTTTTCCCAGAGTGTGAGCTTGTTGTCCAAGTTGAATCCAAGTGACTTGGGGTTGGGTTTCAAAGCTGTTTAAGTTAATGTCGTTGAGACAGTTTTGTGTTGCATCTTGTGTGTTTTCTTGGTAAATAACAGGAATTCCGTTTTGGTTGGGCTGCGCTTCAGGTAGGCGCAGATCATGTAGGTCGGGATGATGTGCAAGCAGTGTTTGAGGTATTGGATGTCTGAAGCAAATGAGACTTTCAAGTAAAGTTGTATGTTATCAGCATATTGGTGAATCTTGATGCTGTTATACAATATGGAACCCTGATGGACTCCACAGGTGACAATAATTTTTTTGTGACCTGGAGGTAGCCATGTTACCAAACTGGTATTGTTTGAATTGTGGGAGGAGAACCAGTGAAGGGCATTGCTGATGAATCCCATTTGAGACTCAAGGGTGCGTATGAGAATGGGATGGTTGGATGTGTTAAAGTAGCTGAGGGGGGCAGAAATATCAGTTCCAGTTGCCGTTCCTCTATAATTAAGGTATTGAGTGCTAAACAGAACACTCACAGGGCTGCTGTGCAATCAGAGCTTCTGGTACCTTGTTGGAAGATTAGAAAAATAATTTCCTTTGTATAGAGGAACGCTCATGTTTTGTCCCTCAACTTTTGACTGATACTGGTGTTTTCTGACTCTGATTGTGCCCTAGGGTATGCTAACAATTCCCAGACCAGTGCTCTGATTAAAAAGGTACATGGCAATAAGGTATAATTACAATTGGTACTGACAACCTACCTGAAAATGCCTATTATAGGGTAGGGCATCTGGTTTTAGAGCCCACAATGATGATAGGGCACCCCTTGGTGCACTACTGTGTGCCTGATGTCATTTTAAAGGTAGACCTGCCTTGCTGGCTGCTTAGTTTAACATTACTCCAAATTCGAGTTTGGAATTAAAAGTACTTCCAAAGTCTTAAACTATCATTTGTTACATATGAGTGACTCCTAAGGCCCACCCTAGGTGCCCCAATGTTAGGGTGAAGTGTAACTATAAACTATAAACAGGAACATTATAAAAATAAGCACTGGTGAGGGAAAAACTGCCAATTTTGTTTCTCCCCGTTATAGTGTATTAGCTCCACAGACTATCATGGGAAGAATTTATTTTAAATTAATAAAGTGTTACTTTTGATAGTAGCAAGGTAAAGATGTCATTCAAGATATCAAATTAATAGTTAGAACAAATCCAACAACTTGCCAATGTTAGATTTAACAAACCTATTACAGGGAAAGAGTTTTAGAACTGTTTCTAAAAGTTATCCAAAATCAATGCTGTAGTAGCTTTACTAATTGGGGGAGTGTTAGGAAAAGTTAGCCACACCAGTGGGTGGACTTAGTCAGACCTGCAACTCCAGCAGAGGTATTTTTCATCTTACATTTTTAAGAAAAAGTGTTTTCCGCGATTTCAATATGCCACACTTTAAAAGAAGTGGTCATTACAGAAGGTGGCACTTTTCACCCCATTCATCAGGAGTGCACCGCTGTTTGCCAACCCAGAAACCTTCATAAATATTGAAGAGCTGCCCAGCAACTCCAATCTCTGCCTGGAACCAAGAAGAAGATGAACTGTACTGCTGAACCTGTGGACTGCGCCAAGAAGTACCTCACTCACAAGGACTGCACCTGCTGCACACTTTGAGCTTCCCAAAGAAATGACTTTGACTTGCTTCAAAGGATTCAGAAGTAGACTCCCTGTAAGCAACAGGTACAAAGTAGCTGGCAAGAATTCCCTGCATCAATTCCTGCAGGAAGAGCCCAGCTGACCAGCGTCCAGAGGTCTTTTAAGAATGTTGACCAGGTGTATTCTGTGAATTGTAGTCTCAACTCTGAAGGAGCAATTCAGAGCTTCTGGAACCTTGAATCAAGTTTGTGATCACTGCAAGACCCCAAAAAGGACTTCTGAAAGAAGTTTGGGGGAGTTTTGAAAGATAGCTCTGTAAGGTGACCAACTTGTCGGCGAGAGTCAAGCTGGTGAAATCGAACCGCGACCCGGCCTGAATTTCAGGTTTGTCCTGCTGAAGCTCTGGAGCTTTTCCCTGCTGACAAGACTTCCAGGAGTCGACTGGGGCCTTGCATTGATCCAGGCTACTGTTGTTGCATCACAACCTGGCCTGGAGAGGAGCCCCACTAGAAAGCAAGAGAAGCAGCTCAAAAAAAAAGATTAAGGGCCTCATTACGAGTTTGGCGGTGGGACCGCCAGACTGCCATGTTGGCGGACCTGAAAAGACCGCCATGCTGGCAGTTTTCAGACCATCCTATTATGAGTTACATGAGACCACCAAGCAAAAATGGCAGACCATCAGCGGCGTTCTGGAAATAGGCAGTCCGACCACCAGCGCCATCAGCACTGCGACCAACCACTGAGCACATTGCAGGCACACAGTCGCCGTAGCAGCTCATTCATGGCAGACAGCCATTAGCGGTCCAAACCACAATGGTTAGCTGTCAGAAAAGTAACAGACAGCTGCACTTTAGAGGAATTAAAAAAAGAACACAGCTGACACACATTGCTTCAGTGGACACACCTGCAAAGGACACTTCACAGACCACAATTGTTTGCAATTCCACTACACGACGAAGAAGACTAACCACCATTTTCTCACTTTTCCATATTATAGACATCCCTATTTTTTCACCATCCTATAGAACACCCTGCACACATTTTGTCCATTAACACCCTTTTGCACTTCCCCTGTTCGGTAAGTCAGTCACCCGTACTTTTTTCCCACCTTGTCAGGTTCTAAAAATCCAAGTTTTTCAGAAGATGAGTTAAGAGTCATGGTGGATGAAATCATGAGTAGAGCCACCATTTTTTGGAGCACAAGTCCAACATACTCCTCTCAGTAGGAAAATGGAAATGTGGGATAGGATTGTTGACAAACTGAATGCTGTAGGCACTACCCTGCACACAAGGGAGGACATCAGGAAGAGGGGGAATGACCTTAGGGCCAAGGTGCATTTTCTGGTCTCCAGGCACCAGCTGCAGGCCACGAAGACTGGCGGTGGGCCTTCCAGTGCCTAATTACATATCTTTCCCTGGGAGGAGAAGGTCTTGGCAATCCTGCATCCTGAGGGCTTGACAGGAATACCTGGGGGAGTGGAGTTTGGTATATCACAACACAAAAAAGTCAGCAAAATGCCATGTCATGCATGCTCATAGTTCACCTATAGCCACCAACATTCAATACCCACGGTATCTGGGGGTTGACACTGTCAGTCTGTATTGTTGGACCCAACATCACAGCTACTAAGGACCATCACATGCCATTGGTTCACATTGGGCTTGTAAGAATTTCAATATACAATAATAATCCCAGGACGCATGGTTTGTCTCAACAGGTAAATGTATGCCCAAACCTAAATGCAGTCTGCATACAGATATGTAATACCCAACATTTGTTGAGTTTTTGTAGTAGAGAGAGTTACCTGACTGCAACTCCCAGGAGGCACTGTTTTTCTAACTCAAAACACCAGACGAGTATTCACTTGACCAAATACCTCTGTGTCTTAATGCTCATTTGACATGTACTCACCTGGGACGATACCATGTGTATAGTAGAGAGAGTGACATGAGCACAACTCACAGGAGGCACTGTTTCTGTAACTCCAAACACCAGCACAGTGCTCACTTGTCTAAAGATCCTTTTTGTAATCTCTCAATTGAACTGTTCTCACCTGGGAGGATAACATTTATATAGTGTGTGTAGTACATGGCTGCTAAGTCCAGGAGGCTCTGTGTCTATAATTCAACCACTAGCCCAGTGTTCAATTGTCCAAATACCCCTGTTCCTCAACTCTCAATTGAACTGTACACATCCGGGAGGATACCATGTGTACAGTGTGTGTAGTAGTGAGAATTACCTGACTGCAAATCCCAGGAGGCACCGGACAAATATTCACTTGTCCAAATACCACTGTGTCTTAATGCTCAATTGACATGTACTCACATGGGAGGATACCATGTGTATAATGTGTGTAGTAGAGAGAGTGACATGAGTGTAACTCCCAGGAGGCACTGTTTCTGTAACTCCAAACACCAGCACGGTGTTCACTTGTCTTAAGATCCTTTTTGTCATCTCTCATTTGAACTGTTCTCATCTGGGAGGATAACATTTGTATAGTGTGTGAACAAAGGGAATGCCATGATTGCTAAGGCCAGGAGGCTCTGTTCCTGTAATTCCAACCACCAGCCCAGTGTTCAGTTCACCAAATACCCCTGTTCCTCAACTCTCAATTGAAGTGTACTCACCTGGGAAAATACCATGTGTAAAGTGTTTGGAGTAGAGAGACTGACATGACTGCAACTCCTAGGAGGTACTGTTTCTGTAACTAGAAACAGACCATGGTACAATTGTCCAAATACTCCTGTTTGGCAAATCCCAACTTTCGTTTACCTACTTGTGAGGACACTATTAGTCGAGTGTGTGAAGTACAGGGCCTGACCTGACTGCAACTCTCAGCAGGCCCTGTGTGTTACTACAGACACCAGCCCAATGTTCACTTGCCCAAATACAACTGTTTGGCACCTCCCAATTGAAGTTTACTCACCTGGGACTGCAAATCAACTTTGCACAAGATCTCTGCCTACTGTAACTCTAAACCTTTGGAGGAAGATGTCACAATACAACCAGTAACATTGTTTGTTTTACATCAACAGGTGGAGCTGCTGCTGGGTACACAGAGGTCACAGAACAGACTGTCACTACCGCCCGGATGAAGACCTCAGTGAAAAAGACACCCGTGGACATCTGGACATGGAGGACGGTTCTGGTCCATCTCGGAAACCTGGTCAGACAGCAAAGTTCAGTCTCACTGTGCCCATAGCTTCACCTCCCAGCCCAGTCGCCTCAACAGTGCAGGCAACCATTTGCCCCCCAACCTGTGTACCTAGCACAGTGTCTACCATCTTGTGCCCCCCAGGCCTGGATCCTGAGTTGCAGTGCAATGCTTCTGACAATGGGGATCCAGGAACAAGTTGGAAAGGGCACCCTGTGGCAATGGCACAGGCCTGTGGGGGGAGGTGCATTGGAGGGATGCTGTGGGCCAGTGGAGTAAGTCCACTGGGGCTGCTATTGGCCAGAACACCAACAGCTACTTCTTGGTGGTCTATCAAGAGTCCCAAGACAGGATGGGCCAGGTGTTGACCAAAATCTGAGAAATCAAGCAGCTACAGAAGGGCATGTACAGAGGCATGCAGGAACAGATTAAGGCCCACAGCAACAACATGGCCTTATACCAGGGGTGTTGAGGGATATACAACAGTCTACTCCTTTCTTTGGCTCAACAAAACTAGACACATCAACATTGGTGCCAGCCACTGGAAGGAAGACCCTGCCAGAAGAAGAACCATCCCCAGACACCCTGCCTCTGTAGCAGCAGATCCATCCCTCTCAAAAGTGGGGATGTTCAGCAAAGAATCCAGGAGGTGCAGATGATAAGACAATTGGAAATCAAGAATGAGTGATTCATACTGGGTAAATGAACATATTAACATGTACAGACCTCAGACCACAGAAGGATGGATTTGCCAGACATTGTCCAGTAGAATAGGCAAATATTAAAGTGGTTGATGTAAGCAGCTTCAGCATTATCACATACCTCACCAAAGTAATACAACATCACATAATCCAAGATACAGACAGATGGCAGTACAACAGTACCTGATCTCAGGGACATTATAATCCAGTTCCCATGCATCTGGTGGTATGACACAAACATATGTCAGCGTTGTGGCACAAGCACTACAATGACAAAATACATCTATAGTTAAATACAGGTCATACAAAAAGAGTGTTTATCCAATGTGAAGGAACAATTACTTGGTCAAAAGCTAGGCCTACATATCTTCTGACCACATCATGCATCAGGCCCACCACAACACACCAAACAAGTGAAATGGGCCCTTATGTACACCAACATAAACATTTTGCAAGCTGTTTTGGTACAGGTCTCATGCTTCCAAACTAAGTGACCTACATTACCTGGAACAATCCATGTCCACTTTGTATGTCAGAACAGCACCAGATACCTGTCAATATCACAACTCTGAAATGCCCATATGAAGATGTTACGGTGGAGGTACCTATACAAAGAACAAAACAAGGAGTATAGGCTTGAAACCATATCTATGACACAACTCACATAGCAAGCAACTAGAAAACAAAGTACAAGAGAACTGACAAAAGCAAAGCAGCATCAACAAGGTGGGGATGTGTCAAAGCTATCTCAATAAGCAGCCTTTGACTGAATATTGCAAAGTATCAGCTCCCTAGCTGTTTCCAAAATGCTCATCTCCACACATTCCGACAACTACTGTTTATTGTACAGTTACCGTCATTACATCACATGACACAATCAAGAAAAGTAGCTGTTTATGAAATCTTCCCACAAGTCAGCTCCATCCTCTTAACCACTGTCTTCCTCACTTAGCATTTTAGGAGTCACACCCAGAGGCACTGCAGGCCCCCCTCTCCTGGGATGTTTGGGATATGCAGGGCGATGTTGTGGAGCATGCAGCATGCCACAGTGATCTGACACACTTTCCAGGGTGAGTAGAGGAGGGCTCCACCAGTCCTGTCCAGACAGCAAAATCTGGCCTTCAGGAGCCCAAAAGACTTCTCCACTGGCCGCTGTGTTCTTCCATGGGCCTCACTAAAGCGGAATTCCCCTTATGCATTTGGATTCCTCACTGACATCAACAACTGAGGACGGTTTGGAAATGCAGAGTCTCCTCTTAAGGAATGGGTCATAAGTGCAACAATGAGTCACTCACTTCATGATTGTAGCCCCTGACATTGCACACAAACAATCAGGACAGACATGACATACTAATCAGCTAGGCCCTCTCTGGGTGTAGTTGTGACTTCAGCTGGGGTATGGTGATGTTCCGCATTATCAAGGAATCATGGGCTGATCCTGGATAATGGAACAGCTAACTGTAGAGATCTACCAAACAGACAACTCGCACATTGATGGAATGGAATTTCTTTCTGTTGCAAAAGACTTGTTCAGTGGCCTGCGGTGGCACCAAGCCCACATGTGTACCATCAATGGCCCCCACCATATGAGGGAGGTGGCTCAAACCATAAAATTCAGCCTTCATATTGGCCAAATCCTCACAACGGTGGAACCTGATATCGCCTTCCAAGTATTTCAACACTGCTGAGAGGAAATCCTTTAACACCAGACTGAACATATTTTGGGACATACCAGCAGATAGGGCCACTGTATGTTGGAAGGACCCTGTGGCCAGGAAGTGCAAAACTGACAGACTTGTACAACGAACGGGTGGTATGCAGATTGGATTACTAATAGCTGACATCAGATCAGGCTCCAACTGATGAAATAAGTGCACTATTGTTTGTCTATCCAGGGGGTATAACATAGTTATATGCCATTGCTCCATGGCCTGAATGTCTGGCAGTAGACAGTAGACAGGAGATTGTCACATCCAAGTGTGGCAGGACATAATTTGTGACATTAGTCATTGTGTCCACAGCAACATACATGATGCATGCCAATAATAGCATATGCCAAAGATTTCCTTCTAAATAGACATGACACCCAGTACACATCACAGCTGGCAACTACACAAGGGTCACATGTGACTCCCATGGTTTTCAACACATGTTTACAACATGGATTTGGATGAAACTCATAGATGTGCTACACAATTGGCCCTCAAAATGTGACTATATATTCCGTCTGCCAAAATAACCATCAACAGTGGTGGACCGTGCACTGCCGTCAAATGCCATCTGTGCCCTGCAACACTCTACACTTGTGGTTGTGTAGAAGCGCCTGCATGACTAGACAGAAAAGGATGTTTGTAATGCTGCAACACATATATTACAGGTGTGACACTGTTTACAAAGCCAACCAGAGTATTTCAGGCTCCAAAAATGGGGGATGTCTGACCTACTACACTGGACATTAGGAACCTCCCGTGACCGCTGGCAGAAGTCATCAGGGTGGTGGGTGGTTCCAACCGTGACAGACACAGCCATAGGCTAACATTGTTGCCTGTGGCGGTCCTGTCCCAATGGCTGAGTCCGCTGGCCGTGATGACGCATACATGGTGGACATGAACGCCATGTTGTGCACTTTCACTCACTTGACTACTGACACTGCTGCCAGCAACACCTCCACTTCCTGAGTTGCTGTATTGCACCTCTGCAATCATGCAGTTCCAGTTGTATGTACTTTCTTGGCTTGCAGTTCTACATTCCGCTGCTAGGCATGTTACTTGGCTATAGTATTATTTGTCTATGAGATACATATAGGGCCAGATCCTGTGCAAACACGTTTTAGGGCTGTGTACAAAGTGATATGCATCCCAGTGCAGCATCCTTCCCTGAGTGTTCCTGCTGCTCGTCCCTATCATGCAGATATTGTTTGCATAGTGAGCTTTGAATATTTGTCTCTCTGACTATTGTGCATCCCATTGCTCTTCCATTGTGTTGCAATGTGGGAGATGTGTAGGTCCATTACAGGGATGTTTAATGGGAGTGGTGTTTGTATTCTATGACACATCCATTCTTATGTATGTTAAATCTGATGACAGTCCATGGCATGTGTGCAATGTGAGGATGTCAGTTGGTAGATGTGATGCTGCTGTGTTGTTGGTGTTGTGTGACACAGCTTTTTGTACATTTCACTGTTCCTGTGCCTCAGATATGCAGACCTGTGTTTTTGTGTATAGTAGCAGTGCAGTGTGAGTGACCTGCCCAAAGGAAGCGTTTCAGGGCTGTTAATGTGTCCTTCTTTGTGAATGACTCCGACTGTGGACATAGACACGTGTTCTTGGTGCCCTTAGCGTGATCCATATATCATGTGGATGACAGTGCAACAATCTATTGTTGAGCGTAATTACACAGGTAGGTGTGTGTTCTTACAGTCAGTTGTGTCCACATCCACATGGATTTGGGCTCCATCAATGAGCAGCAGCAGTGGTACGACATGTGTGATGGGCTCCATGGTATCATAGGATGTGTAATGCTGCCTGCAGGTGAGTTGCTCTCTTTATACTCTTTGTTTCCTCCTGCTGGGACCTGGTGGTTGGACCACCACAGTCACATTGGGGGTGTGAAATCTCATAATGTGTCTGGAGGAAACATAGGCTCTGCTGGCATTTTTGTCCTGCCTCATGACAGCCGCAGTGCCAGCAAAAAACGCAGTGGTCTTTGCTTCATAGGCCCGCATGTCTCGTATTACAGTGGTCCGACTGCCAAGCCCATGGCAGTCGAACCACTACCGCCGTCATGGCAACGCATGGACCATCAAACCTGAAATGAGGCACAAAGTCAGATGGTCAAATTTTGACCAAAGCCTCCTCCTCAGAATATAAAACTTAGGTTCCATCGCGGTCAGCCTCAAACTTTGACTTTGTCCTGGTCAAGGGCAACCAGATGTCCTCGATTAGTGCTGTTTGCTTTTAGGCACTAGAAAGTACATTTATAGATGTAACCTTAAAAATTCAAATCTCCAGCTCCCTACATTGGATGTTTGTCACTTGGGTGTCATTTTAAAGATACTATTATTTGCTATTTTTCTTAAATGGTGTTCGATTTTTATTGTGTGTTATGTCTTACTTATTTACTGTTTTGTTGCTATTAAATGCTTTACACACCTGTCTTCTAAGTTAAGCCTAACTGCTCATTGGCCAAACTACCAAGGGTTGGCCCATGTGTCATTGTGACCTCATTACTAAGTGCAGATACCTACCTGATTACTAATCAACCACTTTCCAACAAAAGAGCTATATAACTGTTTTGACAAATTAGTTTTATCTGTGTCACTTCATACAGTACATTTCATATACACAATTTGTTCAGTGATCAGTGTCAACTCAAAGTACTTCTACCATTTACCCCAGATCTTCCCATGTTTTTGTGGCAGACTCAGACAGCATAAATAGTATTTTCTTGTTGAGCACACTAGTCCACCCCTACCAACCATCCAGCCACTGTGGGGGGTTTGTGGGTACCAGTTTTTGCATGCTTCATTTAGCAACCAATGTCCCAACCCCTATGAATGAGCGTTCCAAGCTCATGCCTCCCAGTTCCTCCAGTAACCTAGTAGAGCAATCCTGGGAGAAGGTGGCTGATCCAGGATTGACAAGAGCTCTCTCTCTATTTTCCACCTGTGCAGGACCATCACTGAACAGGACCAGACCATGTGTTAAAAATCTGCAACTGACAAAACACAGCAAAAACTGTTAGCTTGGGGAATCTTACCAGCTTGGTGGAACCGAAGGAGGGCCACATAGGTTAGGTGTAGGTAGTTAATCTGAATCAGCCAGAGGCATGTGAAAATATCTAATTCTTGGGGGCATTCTGGCCTACTCCATTCTGTGTCACCCAGCTCACCAACCCATAACTCTGTTAGCGGGTCAGACCTTAATAAGTAAACTTACAAGGGGACGCAAAAAGGTCGATGAACCTTTTGACTCGTAGTTCTTACCATAGCTCCAGTACATAATCAATAATCAATACACATTAATCAATAATCATTAGTAATCAATAAAATCAATAATCAATGGCATCAGTAATTGTCACACACCATGACCTCTCAGCCATGAATAACCACACCTTTAGAAAAGTGTAGTAAGTTTATTTCCCTTATGTTAACAATACCAAGGTCATGTAGAGTAATCTCAAAATCAAATGGAACACATCTAATAGCAATACTGGTTGTTCACACAGGCTAAAATAATGCAATCTAGTCAAAGCTTGAATCAAGACACATTCTAGAGCTACAGTGCAAATCAATAGCAGAGTCAGATGCGACAAAGTTATAACGTACATTGAATTCAGCAAGATAACTCATCAATCATTAGTCCCTGAAATTTGTCAGTCAGTTGTGAGTGCCCTTAACTAACGTCAGATTAGCACAAGCATGATGGGCTTCATGCAAAACAATTTAGAACACAATTTTAGAAAACATCTAGCTATGGATCTATCAAAACAGCGCAGTTGGTACCTAGAAAGACTCAGGTAATCAATCGATCAGCAAAGCATCAGTCTCTCAGTCAGAGAGTATGAGCCCAATGACAGAATGAATCTCGAACCTCTTCAAAGTATCTTCTTCCCTAAAAATCACAGTAATTCTCCTGGCAAAAATCTGAATAATTCTCCTCTGTTGCATTGTTATATCAAAGTCACCTAAACTATCCCCTAATTCTCTATTGGTCAGTTAATCGTACATTTATATATTTCTATACCAAGTCTGTGAATTCTAATATTTCACTCTTCACATAAAGTTGATTGGTTCACTTTACGATGTTCTCATCATCGGACTCATCAGGTAACAATATTGTTGCATCTTCAGCTCCAGTTAGTGTCTTTATTGTTCTCGTCCTGGGAAAGTACAGCTCACACACATTACACATAAATTGTTACACTCGCAGGAACATCATCTTCTTGTAGTCAGTTCTCACGGAAATCTTCTGTTAAACACATTTTAGCAAGACAATGGACATTTCACAGTTTAATTCACTCGGTCAGCAGTTTTATTAAACTCTAAGAAACACAGCTTCTACATGAGGCCTGGCAAGAGTAGGCTAAGACACTCGCTTAGTTAAGGACTACAATTTATAAAGCTAAGGCACACTTCATAACCCTTAATATGACATATTACTGCATTAATCTAGTACATTTTCAATATTTCATAAGTGTTATTCATTAATTAATACATGTCATAAACACTAGTCGCCATTCTTCGAGGTCACATTTCCAAATGCGTGCATTATTTTTCTACGTTATTCATTTTCTACATAATTCAGTTATCCAATATACGTAAACACTCATTAATAATTTCTAGTTAAAACTCCTGCTCTATCAGTCCCTCCTCTGATGACTAAGTGTGTCATCACACTGATTACCACCCCCAACTTTTATAATTCGATTTCTTCAAAATATTGTCTTCTCCTTGAATTTTCCCTGTGAATTCTTTCCCTTTTCTTTTCTTCCCTCCTCTGATTATTCTTAGACCTTTTCAATTTAATTCTTTTGCATAATTTACATAATCCCCATACCCCAATTAGACAAACCACAATTAATAGTCCCTGTAATATTTTCAATAGAACCCCATTCCAAATGTTGCTGAGTCAATTTCCCACTGAAGCAAAACCTTTGCCAACTTTTTCCCAAACACCTGGTTCTTTCAATTCTTTCAAATCAGTACTTGCATTAGTCGGTTCTAAGCCTTTCTCTAATTTCTCCTTTAATGCCTTTCTCCTGTCATCAGTATGATCTAAGAAGCTCTTCTCTAAGGGTGCAAGCAAGCATGTCAGGTTATTCTTATGCGTATAAGCTGTGCCAAACGTCAATGTTATTTCAAGGAATATACTCCTGGTTATAAAACCTTGTTAGTAACAAACTACAACCTATCCCGTATGTTAAAGGCATGCCATGATAGGTGACTCCTTCCCAGACTGATGAAGGAATCTGCGTACACACAAAACAATTCTTCGCATCCATAGTCTCAACATACTCACGCAATAAGCGATAGAAAACATTAGAGGAAAGATTTCCCTGTGCATTAGTGTAATCATGCAAATATTTCTCATCTAACTTAAACTTCTCTAGTGCTGTTAGTTCAGTAGTCGTCTCAAAAGCAGAAGTATGGTTGGCTCCTTTCACATCAAGAACAGACATACCCACAATCAACACCATAAACAATATCCCACATATAATTGCCAAACCAATGCTCTTATATTTACAGCGCCTAGCATCTTTAACCTGCTAATGAAAGTCAGCCATGGTCTGTAAAGAATGAGAAAGCAGAAGTATATTAGAAATCTTGCAGCAAAAAGCAAAAATAGACAACTCTTCTTTCAGCAGTTCAGTTTCACTTTCGGGATCCCTTCTTCCTTATCAAAATGGGTAAGCAGCTTTATCAAAATCAAAAAGGTTTTCAAAAAGTCAAATCAGGTTATCAATGTCTTTTCCGGTTACTTTCAACAGTCTCTTTCTCAAAAATATTTTTCTCTCAGATTGTTTCAACAGTTCAGTTCATTAATCTTCTTCTCGTCACCTCAAAATATTGACCTGAACCTCTCTATCAAAACAAAAATACATAAAGTCTTGCTGCCATTTATTTGTAGTTGCAAACGCACATTCAGGACCTGCATATCTTTGATTTGTTATTCTCTTCAACTTTCGATCTCCTCTCGAGTTCTTCTTTTCTCGTAGTATCAACTTCTTCCTCTATTATTGGTTCCACAACCACCTCTTTCCTTTTCTCCACTGGCAATTGTTCTGCTTGTCTCTCAGATTCGTCTGCTTCTGGCAAAGCCCTCCTCTGACTAGGCTCTTCTGCTGCTTCAGTTGAGATAGGTTCTCTGTAACTCTCCTGGAGGTCTCCACCCTCGTCTCTCGCAGGAGTGACTGAACCGTCCTAAACGAGCTCAGATCTGGTCTCAGTTCCTCTTTGTTCTCCTTCCAGCTCTGAGACTTGTTGCACTGTTGTTGGTGTTCTCAACAACGTTTCTTCATGATCCAGCGGACATGCCACTTTTTTCATGTGACTTGCATGAATCCAGTTCAGGATCCCAGCACACTTCACAGCTGTCGTAGTTTTCAGGACCACTTGATACGGTCCCTTCCAACGAGGTTCCAAACACATCTCTCTTACATGCTTTCGGATGACAATCCATTCTCCAGCTCTCAGGTTGTGCTCTGGGTCATGGATCGGTGGCAGTGTGGTGGACTACATAAGCCAGCCCCTGAGGTACTGGGTTTTTCAGAACCGGTACTGATCCGGTAACCCAGCGGTGCCAGGGTACACCCAAAGACCTCGGGTACTTTCCTGATTCAGACCACAGAAACTCAGAGTCTTCTAGGTGAAGTCAAAGATCGAATTTATTGGCTGCAACCAAGTAACAAGCGTCCTAGAAGTACAACAGCACGGTTTGTATGTTCTCAGGAGACTGTTCTCCAATGCAAAGTCAGGTTTCCTTATATACAGTTTTTTAAGCTTCAGGCAAACATTCTTGACATTTTGGTTGGTCATTCACATGTTTTCACTACAAAGGAAAAAACAGTGTCATGATGAAACCTCATATTTCATGTCATCCAACCCATAATAAATTACCCGGCAAGGCCTAGTATTTTACATCAGATAAGTGTGGACCCCCAATAAAAACGGGCACCTCCCCCTCGTAAAGTAAGAAGAAGAAAAGAGCAGGTGCAGGTGTGAGCAAGATTAGGCAGGGTGTGTGAGCGATAATAAGGGTTTTATGGCATGGTTTGCCTTGATGCTATCTGATTCGGCCACTGGGAGAGGGACTGACCAAACAGGTTTGGCCTGAGGCAATGGTTCCAGTTTGCCCAGGTCAGAAAAAAGTCAATCAAGGTGTACGTGTCCTTGGAATCAAATCTGACTGTAATATAAGCCTATGTGAGGGCAACTTTTAAAAATGGCTGCCGTGTATAAAATGGGAGCCACGAGTGAAGGACGAAAATGGCGATTTCGAGGTGAAAACGCTGCTGGAATTGAGTGAAAATGCTCATGCTTAGTGTACTAGTCATTATCGGTCTTTTGATACTAAAATCGTACTGCTGTGGCAAAGTAAATTACATGGGTCCAGAATTTTTAGAACCACAAACCCTCCTTTTGCCCTTACATAGGCAATAAACCTATTCTCATTCTAATCTGAGTCCAGGTCTATGTTTATAAGGCCATGGAGATGTTGCTGGAGCAAAATTCTAGTACTTGGTAACTCTCTCTGGACAGGTCTCCTTGAACATGAAGTAGCACAAAAGGCCACATATGGCAGGACAAAATAAGGAATACCTCTATCTGCAGTAGGTGGCATAAGATCACACACCCAACAATTAGTGATGTTCACTACTAACTAGTGTTGATGCAGAAGCTGTACAAAAGAATTGCTTACAAATTCTGATCTTCTAACCTGCTCATGTTCAGGAAAAGGGTGAAAAGAGTGCAAAGAAACAATAGTAGGAAAAGACATAGGTTGGGAAGTGGGTGCAGAAGTCAATTGAGTAGAGAAAAACAATCCCACCCATAAATGACAACGTCATGTTTAAAAGACACTAGAAAACACGTGATTAAGAACATATAGACAACGGGAGAAAGTAGTGACCACTAGTACAAATGAAATAATAATTTTTCACAATCCTAACCAAAAAGCAAATCCTAAAATTATCTAGTAACATTTTTAGGGCTCCTCTGCATTTCAGTAATTTTTGTATGTTCAGGTGGAACAGTGGTGACTCTCATCAATGCTCTAAGGTGAAAAGGGGGTACTCTTTCCACAGAAAATTGACTTGATTCTGCTTTTACTAAACAGAATAGTACTTTAAAACAATGCCAGCAAAACAATCAGTCTCCTAACACCTAGTCTATACAATCACACGGAAACCTCTTGTGAAACCAACTATGCCCAGAATCCGTTCAAAAATCCTCTCTGGCAGGCTTCTATTGTCCATCAAATTTTCTTTTGTTGTTTTCTTTCGCATGGGCATCTCAATTCAAGCCTCTTCGTGAGAAAAGTACTGCTTAGTTGGAGTGCCCTCCTGGCAAACACCCACAGCTCACTCGAAAGTCTCAATGTCTTAAAGCAATGCACCAGTGTCTCTCCTCTGTGGCAGACACTACAAACAATGTGCTCTTCATTGATCAAGGGCACAAGTCATCTCGTGCAGACCCAAGCACCATTAATTGGGAAATAGCTCAAGCTCAGCAGCACTTTCAGAATCCAACACTCATTATTTAGTGTCAGAAGACGCTCAAGCTGCTCTTTCATGGGCACCACAATATAGTGCCTTTTTCCAAACTTGAAATCTCCGGTGCACTGCCCTTCTTCCGTTGGAGCAAAAAAAAAGGGGGGTGTGGCCAAAACTCAGGCCAAGGGGCTCAAGGGATTGCACACTGTCAGAGGTTACCAGCACATGACAGGTAGAGAAATGAAACCTCAAAACAGCTCTGCTATCAACAACAGGAATCCTTCTCTTTATCTCTTTTACACTGAAACTTTGGTTTTGTGATGTCCAACGCCGTCTGATGGAGCAAGTACGATACCATGCGCTGGCGATCGCTGTCCAGCTTTGCTACTTTCTGGGTGCTGAGACTGTAGGGCCAAGACGTCTGTCTTTCATCTGTAGCTGTCACTGATGGGAATTAGGCTTAAATCAATGTCCTGCAGGTTATTATGACTTGATACCCGCAGAATCTAGTGACGTAGGAAATGTGCCACAGTTGTTAGTTTCCTTCAATTTAGTAAAAAAAACAGTTCATGGTTTTTAGCAAGGGGACTGCAAGCAGGTGGTCTGCAATCTTCAAAGGAGTAGCCATACACCATGGGCATAAAATACAAAGACAAAGGCAGAAGGGCAAAACAGGGTCTCTAGCATCTTTAATTGGGTTCTCTCCATTATTCTCTGCCATCTATATCTACATGAGAATTCTATCTGAATGGATTTCCTCACACAGTGGCATTGTCTAATGGGGTAAACACATATTTTCCTCAATGATTAAGTCTAGGTGTTCCTCCTTACCTTAGAACATCTCAATAGAGAAATCACAAGATACCGATTATCAGGGACATATAGAAACCTTCCTTTAAAAACTGTGCATCAGGTGCACTATGCAATACACAGGCTAATAGTCAAATGTGCAAACAAAAAGACAAGAACTAGAGGGTCCTGTTATTTGCATGATTAGGACACATCTGATCCCACCAAAAATTAAAGTAGCAGGAACAGAAGGGAACCGAAAACCAAATTAAAATAGACATTGAAAATTCGTCATGTTCAAAAAGGTAAACATAAGATATCTCCTATTGAAATGGAAAACTTGTCTTACTATAATATTGAGTCAGTTAACCAGTCTATCGCTAACCTGACAGTCAGGCTGGAAAACATTGAAGCAGGCCTAAGGCAAATTCTTGAAAACCAGTCTGGTCATACCAAAGGGAATTATACATAACATGGGGGTCCCTGGTACATCACTGCAGTCTGGAAATGTGAACCTGAACAATACATCAATAATAATAAAAGGGCTGACTGGTAAAAGGAATTCGAAAAAGAGAAATGGGACTAGGACATAGCTAAAATCTCAATAACTAAGCATGATGCGACATTGGTCAGGGGAAGTAACAAAAGAAAAAATCTATAGGAAGAACAAAAAAAATTATTTGGGTGATAGTCAGGCATGTGACACAACACCGAGAGTATGGGTGATACACAAAGGCCAAAGTTACACAAATTTTAACTCTACCGTTGGCGACTACACCATATACGGTACTCCTAGCTAATGTTTCAGTTCCTTCTTCAGGAAAAAATGAAAACCTGGTTTTCTTTTAAGGAACGAAAGCCATATGCTACTTAGGAAACAGAACATCATTAACTAATGTAATATAGAAATTAGGCCACCTTGAGTCACAGATCTATAATTTCATCCTTAGGTCCAATCAAGGCTACATAAATGTAGGGCTGCCTGTTCCTTTAAGGGAAGGGGCAGTAACGTGACTAACTGCAGGTGACACACTTTGATCCTGTATATCTCTTTTTATTTTCCTTCAATACCATTATAGCCAAATAGACATGCACTGGTGAAGTGTTGTCTTTTATGTTCACAGCATGAAATATCATTATCTATGGAATTTAGTAACCAGAACAAGTTCAACCAACTGTTGCGTAGCGATGGGCATCGTCATGACCATCCCCTCACAACACAGGGGAGCTTGTAATAGTATCAAAAGCAGCAACAAACATGCAAAAAACAAATAAAAAATAATAAAAACGCACAAAACGTCAAGCCATCAGATATACTTGCTGTGTATCAAGCACAAAAAGCATAGACAAAACAATAGCATGTGTGAATAAGCGGTGACACACAACACCATGTCATGTACTTTATGCACTGTAAACCTGCAGCCCAAAACCCAATATTTGGGCCTGTTTAATTTGTCAGGTTTAAAATCCTTACCCTCCTTTTGACAGTAGATCACCAGGCAATGGAAATCAGCTGTCAAATATAACTTTACTGTTTCTCTTCTAACATACAGGACCAGCAAGAACAATTCATGATAGGACCAAATACATGAAAATAAATTTCCATTACTTAACTGTTACCCTCCTGTCAGTTACTTCGCAACATCAAGCCACCTTAGTTTTACCTTTCTAAAAGTAAAAATTGTTACACTGACACTCCATATTAATTTGGCACCTACAATTTCCACTGTGAAAAATAAGTCTTAATTGGCAAATTGTTCTCATTAAGGCATGTAGCCTTCAAAATTTTAGAAAAGGGCTGCATCTTATTTTCTGTCTAAGACTTAATGCAACACTTTGTTTTCTGTCAAATAAAAGCAACTAGCAGGCATCATTTTATTTTTTTAGAGCGGAGACACAAATGTATCAGTTCTGCAGAGCATTTAACATGATGTTGGGACTTTCGAAGAAACCCCTTTTTTTTATATTTTCCCTTTGGAATTAAGTTCTTTAATTGTATTGATGTTCTTCTGGAGAAACCAGAAATCCCACTTTTAGAGGCCCGTAGGGTCATTCTGCATTTCACAGAGACAAGGCCCTAATTTAAAAGGTCACAAGTGTCAACATGTCAGCCTCCTCCATTGTTTATGGGAAAACTAAAGATAGCATCTCAGCAGCATGACTTGAGCCAGCCTCTGTAGCTCTCCTAGCTTCTGCCACTCTGAATCTGTCAAAGACAGTAGGCCTTCCTATTTTCCTTCTAACCTGCAATAATTCACTCTATTTAAAAAAAAATGTTTTTCCTTTTTAGGCGCTAAAAAAATTATCTCTATTTCCAGATTATTAAACTACATTTACTGTGAATAATTCACAAACCTTAATAACACACATACCAGTTGTTAGAATAAATGCTTGTTGCAATCCCATGCAATGGTACATATTTCATCAACCTCGAATGAATGAACGTCTCAGTAGGCCCAGCTGAAGTTAGAACCTTCAACCTTGATATTAAAACAAGCCTTTGTACTGGCACATTGACTCATTGAATCATAAGAAGGCACAACCTGCAAATATATATCAAACCTGAATGTATGCATTTACTGAAGCCTGAGACACTTTAAAAAGTACTCTGAATGAAAGAAAATGCAGTTTAAACAGTGCTTTTGCCCAAAATCGACTTTGATATTTTAGGCATTAAAAAATCAATATCCTACAATTTTCTTGCATAATATGCATTACCAGAATGTCTATTACACAATACATGATTCAGCCATTGAAAATATTAACTTATACTTTATAGAAATGAGCTTGTTTGCTCCTGCGCCAAGGGAAAATTGCACATACAAATGTCATTTTAGCGGTGCAACATAACTTAAATTAAATTTTAATGTTAGGAGGTCATAGTATAGGTATTAAGCTTTATAAATATTAAAAAACGATTTTGAAAGGCACTTATTTTTTAAATAATTTTTCCATAATTAATAATTTTCTTTAAAAAAAAAAAAAAAAAACCCAATTATTCTTTTTTTTGTGATAATTCCACATATAAAAGCAAGCTGCATCCCTTGCCTATTATTTGGGATACATTAACTCACAAGCCTGAGCGCATAAGCCTAACTTGAAATGCGTCACATTTTTGCGCCACTTTCATTTAAAAGGAAGGTTATGCAAAATTCCACCCATGTTTAACTGGGAAAGTGCTGGCTGAATTGAACATTCCTATCAAATATACTGCAGCTGAAAAGTTTGCCTGTGAACATCTAATACAATGCATCTAAGAAAAATGCTGTAAATGTATTTTTTTTTTTTTTTTTTGCAAAAATAGATAATTTCGGTTTTTTTTTTGGGGCCCTATTTATATCTATTGAATGTGTTTTCTAATTTATTAAGCATTTAACGGCAGTTTTGTATATGTGCACAATTGCTCATTCTATAAATTAAAGAGCAACATATAGCTATGTTAGCACATCACATGGTTCATTTCTGGATTTTTTCTAAGTTTCTACTTAATATTAATTAACCAACATTTTACTTAACAAACTGTAAACATCAAGAAGACCCACAAACACACATTGAGCTCATTTCAGATATAAACAGAAAACACTCAGTACACACAATACAGCGCGCTTTAGCCATTTTTCATAAATAGCGCCGTCGCAATTTACTTACAGAACCGTTTGCAGATCCTAGTTGTAAGTCATATTTACAAGAAAAAAAGAAAACTTTTCTCAATTATTTCCAAGAATAGCGGACCCATACTTTATTAAACGTGATGGGGCCTACTCCGTGCTTCACATATAGTTCATAGGTTGGAGTTCCAATCGGAGGAACCGGACATGAGTCCTCCAACCGGGAGTCCCTTTTACAACCAAGACAAAACAAATTTCCAAGTCTGCTAAGACCAGGCATCTTCGCTCACTAGTCTAGCTTCAAACTTCAAAGGATTATCATTTACGATAGTCTCGTGAATACACGAGTCCTTCGGCTTTGGTACTTGCAAGTTCCAAATCAAAGTGATCCCGAAGGGATACCAAACCAAATGTCCAACTAAGGACCAAACCAAGTGTCCAACTAAGGACTGGGAGACGCTCCACTTATACTTAACTGAAAATATCGATGATGTCACCAGAAGACTCGTCTTATCGTTTCGCTCTACCAAACATCAAGGGTCCAAATCAGGGCGATAGCCAGGGCAGCAGTCCTTTGTAGCCGTCGGGAAGCGGGGAACCTCGCAGCAAAGACTTTCGGACCACGTCGACATGCAGGGGTCGATGAAGTGGCGGCCTTCCTCCAGAATTTTCACACAAAGCTCCCCACGGACCTCAGGCTTGGACCGGTACCGCTGGTATCGCTCCACGTTGGGCGCCAACTGAGGTACTGGGTTTTTCAGAACCGGTACTGATCCGGTAACCCAGCGGTGCCAGGGTACACCCAAAGACCTCGGATACTTTCCTGATTCAGACCACAGAAACTCAGAGTCTTCTAGGTGAAGTCAAAGATCGAATTTATTGGCTGCAACCAAGTAACAAGCGTCCTAGAAGTACAACAGCACGGTTTGTATGTTCTCAGGAGACGGTTCTCCAATGCAAAGTCAGGTTTCCTTATATACAGTTTTTTAAGCTTCAGGCAAACATTCTTGACATTTTGGTTGGTCATTCACATGTTTTCACTACAAAGGAAAAAACAGTGTCATGATGAAACCTCATATTTCATGTCATCCAACCCATAATAAATTACCCGGCAAGGCCTAGTATTTTACATCAGATAAGTGTGGACCCCCAATAAAAACGGGCACCTCCCCCTCGTAAAGTAAGAAGAAGAAAAGAGCAGGTGCAGGTGTGAGCAAGATTAGGCAGGGTGTGTGAGCGATAATAAGGGTTTTATGGCATGGTGTGCCTTGATGCTATCTGATTCGGCCACTGGGAGAGGGACTGACCAAACAGGTTTGGCCTGAGGCAATGGTTCCAGTTTGCCCAGGTCAGAGAAAAGTCAATCAAGGTGTACGTGTCCTTGGAATCAAATCTGACTGTATTATAAGCCTATGTGAGGGCAACTTTTAAAAATGGCTGCCGTGTATAAAATGGGAGCCACGAGTGCAGGACAAAAATGGCGATTTCGAGGTGAAAACGCTGTTGGAATTGAGCGAAAATGCTCTTGCTTAGTGTACTAGTCATTATCGGTCGTTTGATACTAAAATCGTACTGCTGTGGCAAAGTAAATTACATGGGTCCAGAATTTTTAGAACCACACCCCTTGCAGTAATCCAGCACCATATCATCTGTAATGTTGTCAAGTGCATTTGCTGGTACTGCTGGCAATCTCATTGTTCTGCCCATGAGGATCTCATGAGGCGACAGTCCTGTCTTCCTGTCAGGTGTGTTTCTCATTGGCATCAACACTAAAGGCAATGCATCAGGCCATTTCAAATTTGTAGCTGCACATATTTTTGCACTTCTTGACTTCAAGGTACCATTCATCTGTTCCACTAGTCCTGATGCTTCAGGTCAGTAACTACAGTGCAACTTCTGTTCAATGTTTAATGCTGCACACAATAATTTAATCACTTCGTTATTGAAGTGAGTTCCCCTATCTGATTCTAAAGAGATCGGAAATCCGAAATGTGGTATCAGTTCCCTAAGCAGCAGTTTTGCTACTATGAGACTATTATTTCTTTGTGTAGGATATGCTTCAATCCAGTGACTAAAGATGCAAACAATCACCAACACAAATCTCAAACCTCCACAAATAGCCATCTCAATAAAATCCATTTGCATTCTGCTGAATGGACCTCCATCTCTTCCAATGTGGCTCAAATTAACCACTGTCCCTTTCCCTGCATTTAACTGCTGGCAAATGACACAACGATGGAAAACTGCTTCAGCAACTTGTCTAAACTTTGGGTTGAACCAATCAGTTTTGAACCGACAAACCATGGCATCCCTCCCAATATCTGCCTGACCATGATAGTCCCTTGCCATTTGTGACAACAGGCTATATGGCAAAAACCAATTGACCTTCCTTAGAAACCCATAACTCATCTTGTCTTTGAACACATTTCAATTTACTCCATGAAAGTTTCTCCTCTTTGTCAACATTATTCTGTAAAGATTTTAATTCTTCCAAAGTACCAATTACTTTCAAAGCATAACTCGTACATGTTGCGTCCTCTTCAGGTAACAGCTTGCGACTTAATCCCCATATCCATTTTCTAATGACACGCTGTCCTGCGACTTCAGATGTGCACTGCATTTCACCACAGCAATCTTTTCAGGCAATTAAATTGCATATAACAGCTCCTTTATTTTCTCACCATTTCTCACTGGTGAAACAGAAGAGGTCAGGAAACCCCTCTGTGACCACAATTGACCAAAATCATAATCTAGTCCGAATCCATATTGGCTATCTGTATCGATAGTAACTCTCAATTGAGCAGAAACATGGCATGCTCTAGTAAGGGTAACCAGTTCCGTTACCTGGGCAGAATACACTCCTCGAAGCCAGGAGGCTTCCTAGATACCTGTAATTGTGCACACAGCATATCCTGCTTTCAGTGTCCCTGTGCTGTCTCTCAGACAAGAACCATCAACAAAAATAATTTGGTCATTTTCTTCCCATCGGGTAACTCTAATGTCAGGTCTCAGTTTTGTGCACAACTCATTTACTTCAAGACAATCATTGTAAGGAAATGCCTCCTTGGCATGGTTACCCCCTGACTTTTTGCCTTTGCTGATGCTATGTTTTGAATTGAAAGTGTGCTGAGGCCTGCTAACCAGGCCCCAGCACCAGTGTTCTTTCCCTAACCTGTACTTTTGTTTTACACAATTGGCACACCATGGCATCCAGGTAAGTCCCTTGTGACTGGTACCCCTGGTACCAAGGGCCCTGATGGCAGGGAAGGTCTCTAAGGGCTGCAGCATAGCTTATGCCACCCTGGGGACCCCTCACTCAGCACAGACACACTGCTTGCCAGCTTGTGTGTGCTGGTGAGAACAAAACGAGTAAGTCGACATGGCACTCCCCTCAGGGTGCCATGCCAACCTCACACTGCCTATGCAGTATAGATAAGTCACCCCTCTAGCAGGCCTTACAGCCCTAAGGCAGGGTGCACTATACCATAGGTGAGGGCACCAGTGCATGAGCACTGTGCCCCTACAGTGTCTAAGCAAAACCTTAGACATTGTAAGTGCAGGGTAGCCATAAGAGTATATGGTCTGGGAGTCTGTCAAACACAAACTCCACAGCACCATAATGGCTAGACTGAAAACTGGGAAGTTTGGTATCAAACTTCTCAGCACAATAAATGCACACTGATGCCAGTGTACATTTTATTGTAAACTATACCCCAGAGGGCACCTTAGAGGTGCCCCCTGAAACCTTAACCAACTACCTGTGTAGGCTGACTGGTTCTAGCAGCCTGCCACACTCGAGACATGTTGCTGGCCCCATGGGGAGAGTGCCTTTGTCACTCTGAGGCCAGTAACAGAGCCTGCACTGGGTGGAGATGCTAACACCTCCCCCAGGCAGGAGCTGTAACACCTGGCAGTGAGCCTCAAAGGCTCACCCCCTTTGTTCCAGCACCGCAGGGCACTCCAGCTAGTGGAGTTGCCCGCCCCCTCCGGCCACGGCCCCACTTTTGGCGGCAAGGCCGGAGGAAATAATGAGAATAACAAGGAGGAGTCACTGGCCAGTCAGGACAGCCCCTAAGGTGTCCTGAGCTGAAGTGACTCTAACTTTTAGAAATCCTCCATCTTGCAGATGGAGGATTCCCCCAATAGGGATAGGATTGTGACCCCCTCCCCTTGGGAGGAGGCACAAAGAGGGTGTACCCACCCTCAGGGCTAGTAGCCATTGGCTACTAACCCCCCAGACCTAAACACGCCCTTAAATTTAGTATTTAAGGGCTCCCCTGAACCTAAGAATTTAGATTCCTGGAACTTACCGAAGAAGAAGACTGCTGAGCTGAAAACCCCTGCAGAAGAAGAAAGAAGACACCAACTGCTTTGGCCCCATTCCTACCGGCCTGTCTCCTGCCTTCTAAAGAAACCTGCTCCAGCGAGGCTTTCTCAAGGACCAGCGACCTCTGAATCCTCAGAGGACTGCCCTGCTTCAAGAGGAACAAGAAACTCCTGAGGACAGCGGCCCTGTTCCAAAAAGACTGCAACTTTGTTTCAGAGGAGCAGATTTAAAGACCCCTGCAAACCCCGCAAGAAGCGTTAGACTTGCAACACTGCACCCGGCGACCCCGACTCGGCTGGTGGAGAACCAACACCTCAGGGAGGACCCTCCGGCGACTCCGAGACTGTGAGTAACCAAAGTTGTCCCCCCTGAGCCCCCACAGCGACGCCCGCAGAGGGAATCCCCAGGCTCCCCCTGACTGCCACTGCCTGACTCTAAAATCCCGACGGCTGGAAAAGACGCTGCACCCGCAGCCCCCAGCACCTGAAGGATCGGAACTTCAGTGCAGGAGTGACCCCCAGGAGGCCCTCTCCCTTGCCCAGGTGGTGGCTACCCCGAGGAGCCCCCCCCCCTTGCCTGCCTGCATCGCTGAAGAGACCCCTTGGTCTCCCATTGAAATCCATTGGAAACCCGACGCTTGTTTCTACACTGCACCCGGCCGCCCCAGTGCCGCTGAGGGTGTACTTTTTGTGTGAACTTGTGTCCCCCCCGGTGCCCTACAAAACCCCCCTTGTCTGCCCTCCGAAGACGCGGGTACTTACCTGCTATCAGACTGGAACCGGGGCACCCCCTTCTCTCCATTGAAGCCTATGCGTTTTGGGCACCACTTTGAACTCTGCACCTGACCGGCCCTGAGCTGCTGGTGTGGTGACTTTGGGGTTGCTCTGAACCCCCAACGGTGGGCTACCTTGGACCCCAATTTGAACCCCGTAGGTGGTTTACTTACCTGCAAAACCTAACAATACTTTACCTCCCCCAAGAACTGTGAAAATTGCACTGTGTCCACTTTTAAAACAGCTAAATGTGTTTTATGTAAAAAGTATATATGCTACTGTAATTATTCAAAGTTCCTAAAGTACTTACCTGCAATACCTTTCATGCAAAGTATTACATGTAGAATTTGAACCTGTGGTTCTTAAAATAAACTAAGAAAATATATTTTTCTATAACAAAACCTATTGGCTGGATTTGTCTCTGAGTGTGTGTTCCTCATTTATTGCCTGTGTGTATGTACAACAAATGCTTAACACTACTCCTTTGATAAGCCTACTGCTCGACCACACTAACACAAAATAGAGCATTAGTATTATCTCTTTTTGCCACTATCTTACCTCTAAGGGGAACCCTTGGACTCTGTTCATACTATTCCTTACTTTGAAATAGTGCATACAGAGCCAACTTCCTACAATCATGTTCAACATTTTCCTCTTTTTCGATTTCAACATTTTTACTCAGAAGTAAAGTTCCAGTGTTCAGCACTGTACATCTTTTCAGTGTCACATTTGGTGATCTCAAACTGCTTGTTTTGTACCTAGTCAACTTAGCACCAGTCAAGTATTGGGTTTTCGTCCTTGTCAATTAAACCTCAATCGAGTGAGGGTCCATTACAGTCAGGGGATATCCCATCACCAAGCCTTCACACTGTGAAAGACTTTGACGAACTGCGGCAACTGCAAGCAAACAACCTGGTAAGGCTGCTGCAACTGGGCCCAAAGCCACTAAAAAATATGCTACTGGGCGATGAGCACCTCCATGGACCTGTGTCAAGACAGACAATGAACATGCATCACGCTCATGACAAAACAATGTGAAAGACTATGTGTAATCAGGCATACCCTACGTTGGAGCTCTGCATAAACTCTCTCTCAACTCAGTGAATGCTCTCATCTCATCCTGGTCTAGCACTATGGGAACAGTGAATTCCTCAGGAGTTAGCTTTTGCAATGGTTTTGAGATGACTGAAAAATTTGGGATCCATTGGCAACAACAGCCCACCATTCCCAGAAACATCCTGACATCTCTCTGTGTGGTTGGTGGACGTATCTGCAGTATCATTGTAATTCTTTCTCTGAATATTTTTCTCAACCCTTTCTCAATCTGGTGACCCAAATACTTCAGTACCTTCTGACACTACTGCAATTTCAGTGGTGACACTTTATTACCATATTTTCCCAAATGGTTCAACAGGGCAATCGAGTCATGCTTACACTTGTCCCTTGTCTTTGACGCAATCAATAAGTCATCAATGTATTGCACCAGAGTCGATTGGAAAGGCAATTCTAATGACTCTAAATTATTTTTCAAGATCTGTTTGAACAGGGAAGGTGACTCAGTATACCCTTGAGGAAGTCTACACCAGCAATAGACTTGATCCAGGAATTTGAAACAAAATAGAAATTGGCTATCCTCATGAAGAGACACAGACAAGAACGCTTGTGACAAATCAATGACCATAAACCATTCTGCATCACATGGAATCTGGAATAGTACCACAGCTGGATTAGGCACCATGGGACAACACTGACCACATTCTCATTTATTTTCCTCGAATCCTGAACAATCCGAACCTTTCCACTGGGTTTTTCAAACCCATTGTTGATGAATTACATGGGCTGTTCAATACTTCTTTCAGAACTCCCTGTATCACAGAATCTGAAATTATCTGAGCCACTTTCATCAGAACATCTTGTGGCATGTTGTACTGTGGAAGTTGAGGAAAAACTGCATTCGGCTTTAAGGTAACCTTGACTAGCTCCATTCCTTTGATGGAAGGAACCTACTTCCTTTCCTGTCAAATCCCACACATTCTCTTGCACTGTTCCCTGCAAATCAGAATGGAGCTCTTTCACTGTGAACATCGGGAAAAACTCAGTCAAGAGGTACTCTTCATTTGTAGTTTCACACTCTGTTTCTGGGGCTTGGTCTTCCTCATCATCGTTATTTGTCTGAATCTTAGTTCCATCATTTGAGCAAGTAATCATTTTGTTTTACACAGCAATTCCCTACCCAGTAGGGATACTGGACTCGAATCGCAAACTACAAATTTATGCAGTGCCTGGAAATTGCCAATCTCAACTTGCACTGGATCTGTGATCAGGTTTGTCAAGTACTGATTTGCTACCCCCACAACCTGAACTGTTCTTCCTGAAAGGGGTAAATTCAGAACTTCTACACTTCTCACTTTAGAGTGTATAGCTCTTGTGTCCACCAAGAATGAAACTCTATGACCCATAACCTTTCCCCTCACATAGGGTCCTCTCTGATCTACTTCTAAGGAACTTGCAAGCACACAGGGATCCTCATCTGAATTGTCACTTGTCCATTCACCATGTATTTCATTTTCACTCTGTAACAGGAATTGGTGCACTGTGTTACTACTTATGTCTTGTCTCTGACCTGTGACATGTTGAGAAAGCATCATCTGTTGCTGCTCCTTCGGGGCTTTAGGTATCTGCATTTGCTGTCTAGGTACCATGGGAACCTGCTGCTGCATCGGCTGAAATTGTGACACTTGTGCACGGGGCAATTGCACCTGTTGCATGGGCTAAAAATTCTGCATTTTGTTCACATTAATCTGAAAATTTAAAATAAGGACCCCTTAGTCTCGGTCATTACTTTTATGAACAACACCTTCCTGCACCATCATCGGACACTCCTGCTTCCATATGGCCCATGGCTCCGCAAATGTGACAAAGCAATAGCTTCTTCATTCCCTGCACATCATTCTGAACCACTACAGTATTTAAGTCTGTACTGCGATTCATATTACCTCCACAACCTCTACCTCTCATCTGGGGATAAAACATAATATTTCCCTGCTGTTGCGGCATCTGCTGCACACAATTTCCTTGCACTCCTGTTTGAGCTGCTTTAATTTGCATTGTCATCGCTTTCTCTTTCAACTTCTACTGCTTCAACTGAATCTCATCACTACAGTATTTCTCATACTGCAACACTTCATCAACCGGCTTTGCTTGCCAGCAAATCAAATGACTCTTAATCATCTGACCAATTTCAGGCCTCAATCCATCCACAAATCTGAACACAAAATGCAGCATGTATTTCGGCTCAATTGCCTCCTTACCACTATATTCCTTGAATGCCTTCAACAATCTCTCATGTATCGACCTCTTTGCCTCCTTCACTGACTTGTCAATCCTCTGCCAATCAATATTCTTGGTCGAAATTATTGTTTTCAGAAACTCAATCACCTTGTAGTAATATTTCATTACCTCAGGAGATGGTGCACCTGTATTCTTATCTCTCTCTGGTTGACTTGTTGGCCAATCTACACTCCTCTTACACTCGACCCATAACTCAGCTGGAACCACTATCTTCAGTAATGTGTTCAAGTCCTCCCACAAACACTTCGCAAGTTTCACAAACCTATCTGTCTGTGGATACCCCTCTACTGGCTTCTCCCACAATTTTGGATAATTATTCGTAATTGATAAAATGTCACTCCTACTCCAAGGGACATGAACAAACTTTCCCCCTGGAATTTCCCTCAATGGTAGAATCTTCACTGGATCTTTGTCATGTTGTACAGTCTCAGTCAGCTCCAAAGAGTCTCTTTTCTTCTTGTCTCTTTTCTTTACCCACCTGCCTTCCCATTTAGCCAATGCTCCTCAGACTTGAGTACTCTCCAGTAATTCTTTAAGGTGTGCCTTCATTCCAGATGACCTCATATGTTCAAAATCCTTTGCTTCAAAATCAAACCTGTAACTTCTCTTCAAATGCTTTGTTTTCTCAATTTCTATGCCATGTTTCTCTGCCAAATCTGCTAATCTCTGATGTACCTTGACCACTTCTCTTGTAATCCTTGGGAACAAGTATGTTAACTCTGTTTCTGTGTAGGACTCTAACCTATTCACCCCCATTGTTCCCTCAACACGTTCACCTGCCTCCATGCTTAATCTGACACAATTCAATTGTTCTTCTCCCTTAGAGGCATTCTATGGGGTATTCAGCTTATCTAACCATACAGTTAACTGCTGTGCTGTCAGTCCCTGTAACAAAATGTTACTCGCTTGGACTGGGGGCACCTGCTGTGCCACTGCATTTGGAGTCTGCGGTGTCAATAATTTCAGACTCTGACCTGCATTTGGTCCTGTCACGGCATCTGGAAGTGCAACAAATGGACTAAGATCTAACAATGATCTTGATCCGTCAAACGTCTGACCCACGGAAGAGACTACCTGAACTTGTTCATTATGTCCTCGCCTCATTAAACACTGGAACATTGCTCCCTGTTCACTCACAATTGGTTTCTTTTGTGCAAATAATGGTACTGCTGGACTAACAGTAATCGGCAGCGATATTACATCCAGGCTGCTCTGGCACCTAAACTCTGTGGGAGAGTTACTCCCATACTCTGATTCATCATTGGAGTCAGGTCTGACTATGTCCTTGTCACGGGCGTAAATCTTGGCATTACCTGCAGCTGCACTTGGGGCAACAAAATCAGAGTCGGCTCAGTCTGGACCAACGTTGGTCTCAGAACCACCTGCTCTGTAGGCACCACTAAGTTCAAAGTCATCTCTAGAATAGGCACATCAGGATAAATTCTCTGTATCTGTGGCAGCTGCATCTGTGTCTGCACTACAGGAGTGGTTGACACATTATGACTATTTTGCACCGCACTCTGTGCCAGGTTAGTGTTAACCTGCACTGGACTCATTGTCCCCGTTACCTGTGCTAGGGCAGTCGGATCAGCACTAGTACTCGGATCACTCTAGTGTACTGAATATGGTGGTGGTCGATCTCTCAATATCTGTGTAACAAGATCTTCAGCATCTGATTCCTCCTCTACTGTTGAAGACCTTCTAGCATCCTTACTATCAGACGGCCTTCTATTAATCTTCCTAGTCACTTTCTTTACTTCCTTCTCATCCTCCTGCATAATAGCTGGAAAGAACTTAGCTCCCTGCAAAGTCTCTGGTCTGCATTTCTTCTGCACCCAATCCCATTTTGCTTCTGCTAAAGTCTTTTCTACTCTTCTCATTCTTTTTTCGAATTTCAATTGCTGTTGCTGTCTAGCTACCAGCTCCCAAACTGCTAATGCCTCAAACTGTGCTGGTCCGGGAAGGGGCTTCAATTCATATAGCGCCATCCGCAGTTGCTCCAATATTCTCAAATTGAACGTCCCATTCTCAGGAAACGCTAAGCTCCCAGTTTTCTCTGTCCACTTGCACCATTGTTTTAACCAAAGACATAGGCCCTCATTCTGACCCTGGCGGTTCTCTACCGCCAGGGCCAACGGGGGCGGGAGCACCGCCGACAGGCCGGCGGTGCTCCCTTGGTCATTCTGACCGCGGCGCTTTGGCCGCGGTCAGAACGGGAAAACCGGCGGTCTCCCGTCGGTTTTCCACTGCCCCTTAGAATCCTCCAAGGCGGCGCAGCTCGCTGTGCCGCCGAGGGGATTCTGACCCCCCCTACCGCCATCCTGTTCATGGCGGGAAAGCCGCCATGAACAGGATGGCGGTAGGGGGGGTCGCGGGCCCCCTAACAGGGCCCAACTAGGCTTTTCAGTGTCTGCGATGCAGACACTGAAAAGCGCGACGGGTGCTGCTGCACCCGTCGCACGCCTTCCACTCCGCCGGCTCGATTCCGAGCCGGCTTCCTTGTGGAAGGCGCTTTCCCGCTGGGCCGGCGGGCGATCTGAATCAGCTCGCCCGCCGGCCCAGCGGGAAAGTCAGAATACCCCTCGCGGTCTATTGACCGCGGGGCGGTATTCAGGCGGCTTCCGACGGGCGGGCGGCAACCGCCGCCCGCCTAGGTCGGAATGACCACCATAGTGTGGCACCTCTCTCTTCTATTAAATTGTAAGTTGGTATATTCTCTCACAATGTAGGCTCCCCTACACCCGCTGTAATGTATGTACCTCCCCTTAGGGCGCTTCTCAATGCTTCGAAAAACTTAATCTTTTCTACCTTTGCTTGTTTATTCAAATCAAATCAGGAAATGACTTTTAATCCCAAGATTCCTTTCACCCACGTTCTCAACCAATTGCCTCTCGCGGACGACTGCCAATCCGTGCGTAACCCTTCTCACTAACCAACCTGTGGACGATGCGTTGAAAATCCTTGATGCGTTGGTAGGAGGAGCAGGCACTGCATCGATCCAGTAGACGCGCTGAATTTTCCATCGCAAGGCAGGCACTGCATCAAATTCTCTGTCCGGGAGTGGTGCCACATCGTTCCGGTTAGCAGTGCAGTGATTTCCCAGCCAGGATACCGAATTTGTGTTGATCTCTGAAGGTGTTGAGTTGATTTTCAACACACAAGGATTTTCTTGAAGAGATGAAGCATTTGTTGGCCCTGAGAGTTCCGAAACAAGAGGCAAGGTCAACCCAAGCCCTTGGAGAGCACTTCAGGGGGAAGACAGAGTCCTTCCAGCAGAGTCAAAGGCCAGCAGGGCAGCAGGGCAGCAGGGCAGCAGGGCAGCAGGGCAGCAGGGCAAAAAGCAGGGCAGCAGTCATTCTCAGGAAAGCAGCCCAGATGAGTCATTTTGGCAGCCAGGACATATAAAACACATAAGTACATGTCCTGCCCTTTACCTACATAGCACCCTGCCCTATGGGTTACATCGGGCCTATCTTAGGGGTAACCTACATATAGAAAAGGGGGATTTAAGGCTTGGCAAGTATTTCTAAATGTCAAGTCGATGTGCCAGTGAAACTGCACACACAGGCCTTGGAATGGCAGACCACAGACATGGTTAAGGGGCTACTTATGTGGGTGGCACAATCAGTGCGGCAGGCCCACTAGTAGCATTTAATTTACAGGCCCTGGGCAAATGTAGTGCACTTTATTAGGGAATTAAATAAGCCAACTGGGTAGGAACCAATGTTACAATTTTTAGGGAAGAGAGCATATGCACTTTAGCACTGGCCAGCAGTGGTAAAGTATGCAGAGTCCTAAAACCAGCAGAAACAGTTTCAGACAAATGGAGGGAGGCAGGGAAAAAGTTGAGGGGTGCCCACCCTAAGGCTATCAGGTCTAACACGTGCTGTGTGAAGTAGATATCTCCCTTGACAGAGGGGGATCATCTGTGCTAGCCTGGGGTCCCAGCCTGTATGGTGGAGTGCCAATCTCCAGTTCATGAAGATCACCCAGGTGACCTCTGGGAAGGATTGAGGGATTGGGTCTCCCTAGAAAATTGCCATCATCCTGTAAAGTCCCAATAAGGCCAGCTCTGCTTGGTAGGATGGGTCGTCCCATCCCCCATTAAGCCAATCATTAATGAATGGCACCGGTGAGACATTTTAGGTCTGCCATGCCCAGTATTCCATTGTACTGGGATTGCCTGCAATTAACAAATGGAATCCGGGAGCAGCCACCTGCTCATAAGAGGGTCAGGACGATGGAGTCCAGATTTTGAAACCACCTTTTGAAGAATAGGAAAGGAAAGTTTTGGAAGACATAAAGGAAGAGAGGAAGTACAATCATCTTGAAAAGGGCCACTCACACCAGGAAGTGGAGAGGACGATACACCCAACTTTGGAGGTCATTTTTCATGTTGATAACTATGGGAGTCAAATTAAGGCTCCATGTCAGCTCTGAGAGCAATTAAATGTGGATACCCAAGTATGAGAATGTTAAGTACATATTGGGATTGTGGGATGCTAGACTCAGACACTAAAATCAACTCCTATCGGGACCAGAAAGTATTTTTCTTCATTCCCTCAGAGACCAAAGGCCACCTCATATATACATCAGGATGCTCCGGAGAATATGGGCCCAAGATCTGAGGGGTCCATTGACCCACAACCATTCCTTTACTTGGGACTCGCAATGAATTAGCCTTGCCAGGGGTTTGCTTGTCAAGGCCAAAAGGAGAAGGGAAAGACGGCAGCCCTGTCGGGTGCTCCTGCAAATCAGAAAGGCAAGGGAAAGGGATCCATTCATTTGAACCTGCGCAACTAAGTTGGAGTATAAAAGCCCATTGAGCGTGCAGAAGTTTGCCCCAATCCAGCTCTTTCTAGAACAGTGCTGGAAAAGGACCAGTCCACTGTGTTGAAGGCCTTCTCAAAATCTAGCACAAGAATGGCTAACGAGCATCGAAGACGATGCGCTTGGGCGAGGCCTACCTGGACTCTGTGAATGTAAGGTCTGGTGCTGCAAGCCGGCAAAAAGCCATACTGGTCAGGTTAGATCAAGTAGGGCTGGGTAGGCTGCAGTCGGTTGGCGAGGATCTTGACAAGTAGCTTAACTTGAGAGTTGATAAGGGAGTTTGCCCTATATGAGTTGCATCTATTTTGTGACTGTCTTGGCTTAGGACTCAACCATGATTGTGGCCATATCAAGCTCTGGGGGAAAGGCGTCTGTCTCCACTGCTTCGGTGTGCATAGCCTGTAACTGGGAGACTAGGATCCTGCAAAATTTCTGGTAGTACCTAACAGGAAACCTGTCCTGGCCCTGCTTTTTTCCTTGGGACATGTCTGAGTGTACCTGATCCATTTTTCTGACTGTGATCAGGTGGTCCAGGTTGAGCCAGCGATTGGGGGATTGAAGGACAGTGGGTTTTCTATCAGTAATGGTTGCTCTGCCTCTTGTGGAGGCCTTTGTCTATGCTCATATAATGCATAGCAATAGTCTCCAAATGCCAGCACGATATCTGATGTGTGAGTGTAGAATCACCCCTCAAGATCTGTGATTTGGGGAACCGTTCTGTGTGTGATCTCTCTGGTGGCCGGGCAGTAAAAGAGCTTCCTGGATTTGTTTCTGTGTTCATAGACCCACCTGACTGATGCTGCTGAGTTTCACCGATGTTCTCTTCACCTCCAGTTGATGGTCCAGCTCAATGGATGCCTTATCAGTACTTGACACTCCAGGGCTAGGATGTGGGCCTCTAGGACTGCGATTTGTGCAAGTTTCCTTTTTTCTTGCCCCTCATATACCAGTGTTGAAGGCTTCTAATGGTGGGTCATCATACCTTGGCTGATCTCAAAGTAGGAAAGAAGGTCATACTTCATATAGTTGGAGCAATTCTAGTCTGTCAAATACCATGCATTAAGATGCCACATAGGTAGCTAGGAACATTCTGGGAACCCAATACACATCATGAGCAGCAGATGATTGGAGATCCACAGTGGCAGGATGTTGACCAAAGGCTAACTGAAGGCCATTCATGGAATCACTCCAGGTGGAATCGGTATTGACACCCCATCCCCGGGGTGCTTGTTGAGTCAAACTCTGGATTTTGAACTGCATTGAAGTCCCCTCCCATATTGGTAGTTCCCTACCGGAATGCCAGTCAGAGTGATGTCAGTGTGTTCAGAGTAGAGGAGAGCAACCAGTTTGGTACATAGATCGACACAACGTTGTATTGTTTGCTATCAAGCAGGCACCCCCGACGTACCTCCCCTCATAATCTACATGCATTTAGGTCAGTGCCACAGGAAAACATTTGTTTATTAGGAATCCACCCAACATAAAAAGTATGTATGATACAATTTATTTACCCTTAGATGTGGTGGTGTCCTAAATGTCTGGGGTGTTGGTGCCTCAGTTCCTCCACCCAACTCAGGACCAGTGACTGCTGTCAAATGCTCCTCCTTGTGCATCACCTTGCTTATAGTCATGCCACCTTTATTTGCTCACCGCATGACTTTTGATAAAACTAGCTTCCTCTACTTTGAGATGTTACACATGTGTAATACCATATACCTAACACCAATAACATCAAGGAAACATAGGAATCCCCCTTAGGTTATGTGTGATGGAGGAATGTGTAAGTGGAAGATATGACGGATTCAACCCCAGAAAGACTGCCAAACAAAACAGGAGAGTGGAAAGAATTATAAACCAAGTTTAGGATTTTGAAAAATCTAAACAATAAAAATGACAGTGTATGAAGGATGCATGTATATATTGCAACAATGTGGCTAGTAGGTTAACAGTGTGGATATCAACAGTCATACAAAATATGTGAGTGTGGAAGAATGTTGTTTAGCCTTTCTTAAACATTCTACATTTAAATGAGGATTTTGAAGAGTTGCATCTGTTCCCTCTTGGCAGTATATCCACAAAAGATATACTTGCTTCCAGTAGCTCTAACTGTCTCACTTATATAGTCCATTTTTATCCTGCAAATCTTGCATGGAAACAATTCAACCGAAGTCCTGTATGACTGAACAAGGTAAGTATGGAGAAAACAACCAGCTTTTTTAAAATGAGTAATCTGTAATGAATTTTTGAGAAAATGTGTGCTACGTTCCTGTTAGTCATTAACTATATTTAAAAGGATTAATTTACAATAAGCAGACATCTGTGAATGCTAAACAAACATGACAGAAGTGCAATATCTTATTAGTTCACCTTAATTAACATTGCATAATAGCTCATGTTTCATGTGTAGCTTACATGTCATAGCAAATACAGAACAATTAATCATTCAGTAAATGCATTTAGCATCTCATAAACATGAAGGTTTATTTTTGGATCAACCCGATCATAGTTTATCTGCAAGTGAATGATGGTAGGTTCACTTTGGTGACTAATAAGCAAGTCACTTTTTATTATATCATTTCAAGAGGCTTACAGGTCCACTCTCGCAGACAACAAAAACAAACGTTTTTTTAGAAGATTGGTGCAAGAAATGGCTTCACTCGTAACAGAAAATATCTTGACACGTGTAGGACATGTGTAATATTCACACTTTATGATAACCTAGCTAGGTTTGGGATAAAATCATAGCCTTAAGTTTTAAAAGGAGATGCTGTAAGGAAAGTTACATGAAATAAAGAATTGAGTGTCAAAAACTCATTGCAACAAAATCCACAGTCATAGAATATTAATATAATGTTCAATAAATGCATTTGTTTTTGTATTATTGAAACTAATAAAAACACATGATGCCAAGTGGCACTTAACTACACCTGACAAATTACAGTAACTGGAATTGCAAAGAAATGTAGTGACCAAAGACAAACACTAACATTTGTATCTGTAAAAAAAATTTTCAATGTTGATTTAAAGGAAATAATTACTGAAACTTTAAAGGTTGCAGTCAGGCGTATCTGCATGTGTGTTACACATGGAAATTAGGTGAGACCTAACATACAAAGTGGTTTAAATTGGGAAGTAATCACATATTCTGAAGGGACAAGCAAGAAAATGGCTAGATGTGGTAATAAATTAAAATTAAATATTAATTTATTGAGAGGATCACAGCACTTATTAAAGTATGATTACCTGATGTATGTGGTGCCTCAGAGAAAAACACTCAATCAGCTAAGATTATTAGCTGGGTTGGTTTAGGAGAGAGGGATGTGATGTGTAAGCCAGTATATGCAGTTTTGTAGCAGATTTATCAAATGAATTTTACATATTTTTGTTTATTTCATAACTTGCTTTAATTAATTACAAAATGCAGGCATGTTTTGTATCAACAAAAGTAAGGAGTCATATGTGTGGATCATTTAAAATATTATTCCTTCTTCAAATGTTGGCAATAAAAGGCATGTGTGTAGAACAAAATTTAAATATTACCCAGCAGTAATAACCAAATGTATTTAATTCATAAGGCAAGTTGTCCATATGAAAATAAAAAAATGATTGTATATGTTGTATTAATATTTCTGTGGGTGTACTTATTTTTATTTCAACTGTTACTTTCTACGTGAAAACCTTAAAGGACCTACACAAATGACCCCTTACTGAATTACGAATGTTGTCTATTTTCAGAAATGTATAGCTTTCTGGGATCCACCACTGGTTTTACACTCATTTCTACCAGTAACTGGAAGGCGGTTGAAAGCACAAAATGACTAAAAACGGGATGTGTCCCAGTAAAATGTCAGTGTAGAAAAATGTGTTTTTCTAATTCAAGTCTGTGTGTTCCTGAAAGCTGGGAAGGTGGTGATTTTAGCACCACAAACCCTTTGTTGATGCCATTTGTGGAAAAAAACAGACGTTTTCTTCTGCAATACATTTTCCCATTTTTCCCCCCAAAGCACAAATGTAGTTGTATTTTGGCTAATTTTGCAGTCCTATCAATAGAAATCCACAAACCCTAGGTACCTTTAGAATCCTCACAATATTGGAAACAGTATGAAAATTTGGTGTGTATAGCTTATGTGGACAAAACGTTATGTGGGCCTAAGCGCAAACTATGGCAAATAGCTAAAAAAAAGGCTTACCAAGGGGGGGGGGAGGCTAAGAAGTGAAGGGGTTAAGAAGAATCCACCTCAAAATTAGAGTTCAAAGATAGTACATTCAGGCAACTAATTTACACAGGCATGCATGAAGTGTTCACTTTCGCCCACTCGCAGCCAGGGGTGCAAATGCATTTCTTCCTGCCCCCAGCAGATGGCTACACCTCAATTATTGAACAGCTCTCTGACAGCAAGCCATACCTGATCCTGAACCTATAATAAAGGCTGCTGATTGACCCTTTACAATAAACCAAAAAAGAGAACTAAGCACTACTAGCACAAGTAGGTACTGAAAATCCACTGCAGCCACAGTGGAACTAACACAGCCTGCTGCTGTACCTACCACATTCACAACATCAGCATAGGTGCACAAGTACAATCGCAGGCCACACAAGACCAACACACATTTATCCTGCAATAAAGAGGACACCTGGAAAGAAAGAGTGCGAATCACAGTCTATAGGAAATCCCAACTTAAACAACTCCCCATATTGTAGCTAACAGGTATGCAGTGATAGAAAGTGCTAAACTGCAGCAGAAGTAACAACACCACCAAACAGCAAAAAGAAAAAAAATCAACATCTCAGAATTACACCAAAACTGGGACCTACAACAGCTACAACAAATTAGAGCAGTCCCCTTACCAGTTCACCTTCCAGCCGGGACATTTATAGGTCTCAATTAGCACAACCCTGGCTGCAGCAATAAATGCCTGGACCTGGCAGCCCCAGATGCTAGAATGGCAGCTGAATTCTATTCAGGTCGTGGCCACATCAATCACCAAAATAGAGAGCAAGCTTGATTCTCTGGATTACAGGGTGCAAGGTGATTGTACAGTAGAGAAGGGAAAAACAACATGTGTATGAATAGTCAAAAAGTTGTGCACTCTACTGGAGGTTCTAACTTCATTGAACATGGATTGGATGCTTGCCCTTGAATGCCAGTGAAAGCAAGCAGCCAATCATTGGATCAAAAACTGCCACTTCACAAACATATGCCACTAGTTATGGTGTTTAACCTACCAACAATAACACAGGGAGAACCTGTGCATAAAGTGCGCACCAACCTGCACAGCCAAGAGGTGTCACCAGCAGGCCCAACTGCCAATACCTCTGTAAACGCCTGGGAGGGCATACCCAGGGTAGACCAAAATTAAATAAAACCAACTAATGAAAACATCCCACACTGCACTACAACATCTAAGCAGAACAATAAAATGAAGAAATATGTGAGATAACAGAACAGAATACTATCTAAAAGAACATAAATGAGATTATAAAAGGTTAAAAACAAAGCAGTAAAGCAACAATGGTAAACCATGAGTAATAATGAGCATCAGATTTCTGCAAATCTAACAGACCACAACCCAGTCAGCATGTATCCAATATTTATGGGAAAGGAGGCATCAAAGAAAGCAAGTGATCCCTCAAAAATACTTAAACAGCCTGAACTTGCACCTTCAACCCAGTCTGTGCCAGAGCTTTTTGGAAACTTAATTATTACACTAGAAGAATCAGAATCCCATAGCCTGCTGTGAGCCAGAGGGTATATAATCAACAACCTTTCACTCCAAATATGGTCCCAGAAGTCAGCCCACCCCCACAATGGTGCTGCAAACAATCTTCAAAATCAGACATCATGGCAACCTTAAATAGTAGCCACAATCAGGTGATACACAGCAAATACCCAAACAATCAAATTAGAGGCAATTCCAATACTTAAAAAGCTAACCACTACCACATGCTGGCAAAACTGATCCACACCCTGCAATATAATTTTGAGGGTCAGCATGACATACTAAATAGATCAAATGTGCTGCATCTTTTGAAAAAAATCCCAAAATTAGCAAACACAACTACAGATGACATTCTCAGTGTACAATTCAAACATTCGCCAAACCGTAAACATGATATAGAATCACCTATACTAATGCTAAGAACATCCTCATTACTAGCAGAAATTCTAACTAGAAAATCAATTTTTGAGGAATAGGGCATTGAGATCATGAAACCAAAATAACCCAGGAATCCACACCTACTTTAGGAACCAGGAGACCACTACAGACCCAATTTTGCCTCGCTAGTATCTTGAAAGGAGATGGCTATTCATAACTAAATTTGCCTTACCACAAGCTATGGCTGCTGAAGGGTGATACCCAGAAACCAGTTCCAGGATGCTTGTTTCCGTCCAGGGAGGACAAGGCTTGGCAGTTTGGGCTGGACTGTTCCCTTGAGGAACAGGGTCAAGACTGATTTGCATATAGCTGGGTCCGAACTGGGGTGGCATGGTGAGCAAAAGAACGATGGATTAAACCCACATCTGTGACTGGAGGTGAGTGTTTGCATTGTTCAGCACTCCATCCATCATCCTTTTGTGTTGCTTCTGTAGGCACTACCCTGCACACAAAGGAGGACACCAGGAAGAAGTGAAATGAACTCAGTGTCAAGGTCCCATCCCTAGTATCCAAGCACCAGCTGCAGGCTAAGACTGGCAGTGCCCCCTGTGCTCCATTACATCTCTTTCCCTAGGATGAGATGGTCTTGCCCATTTTGCTTCCTGAGGGGTTGACAGGAGTACCTGGGATGAGGGAGACTGGTAAGTTACCACACAAAAATATGTCACCGAATTGCCATGTCATTCATGCTTACTGCTCACCTTTTGCCACCATTACTGGTACTCCACTCACCAGCCCAGTGTCCACCAGTCCAACGACTCCTGTTTGACATGTCACAATTGAAGTGTACTCACTTGGGGGGGATAACATTTGTGTATAGTGTGTGTTTTACAGGATGTTCCTTCACTACAACTCACATCATGTACTGTTCTATGACCCCAAACACCAGACCAGTGTTTCCTTCTCCAAATACCCCTGTTTTAAACTCTCAAGTGAAGTGCACCCTCCTGGGAGGATAACATTTGTCAAGTGTGTGTAGTACGGTGACTGACCTGACTACAACTCACAGCAAGTACTGTTAGTGTTACTCAAACCACCAGCACAGTGTTTCCTTCTCCAAATACCCTTGTTTGTGAACTCTCAATAGTAGTGTACTCACCTGGAAGAATAACATTTGAATAGCGTGTGTAGCACATGGACTGACATGGCTGGTAAGACCAGAAGGAGGCACTATTGCTATCACTCCACTAAGCCAGCCCAGTGTCATCTTCTCTAAAGACCCATGTTTCTGAACTCCCAATTAAGTATACTCACCTGGGAGGATAACATTTGTTTCATGTGTGTAGTACAGGGAATTATATGACTGCAACTGCCAGGATGGCCTGCTTGTAACTCCATCCACCAGCCCAGTGTGCACTTGCCACAATGCATCTGTTAGTGAACTCTCAAAAGAGGTTTACTCACCTGGGAGGATACCAGTTATCAAGTGTTGGGAAGCAGAGGGATTGACCTGACTGCAAAGCCCAGTAGGCCCAGTTTCTCTAACTCCAATCACCAGCCCAGTGTGCACTTGCCACAAAGCATCTATTAGTTCATTCTCAAATGATGTTTACTCACCTGGAAGGATACCAATTGTATTGGGAAGCAGTGAGAGTGACCTGACTGCAACTCCCGGGAGGACCTGTTCCTGTAACTCCAACTACCAGCCCTGTGTACACTTAACCTAGTGCATCTGTTTGTGAACTCTCAAATGAGGTTTTTCTCACCTGGGAGGATACCAATTGTCAAGTGTTGGGAAGTAGAGGGAGTGACCTGACTGCAAAGCCCAAAAAGTCCTGATTCTCTTATTTAAATCACCAGCCCATTTTACACTTGCCACAATGCATCTGTTAGTGAACTTTCAACCAGAGTTAACTCATCTGGGAGGGACCAAGATACAGATCATGTTCAACTCAGAGATGTGTCTTGCTACCTAGCTCCATCTTGACATGCTGACCCAAGATGAAACTATTGAGGAAAAGAAGGACACCTTTACCGTGTGAACAAAATAAGGATCCTAAAGGCCTCAAGTTACATTACCAGAATGGTATTGGCAGAAGACCACATGATGATTCCAATCAGATATACAACAAAGCCCTGGATCTGACTGCATGACAATCAACTAGGCCTCAATATGGCCAAAGCCACATCTTGCCTAGCTAATGTTTTGCCTGAACTGGTGTCAGCCCATCCTACCAAGTCCTAATGACCTGTACATTTCAGCTGCTGTGTGATGTAAATAGAATTGCCATGTTACACAAATAGCAGGTCAGTAGAACCAATAACATGGGTACCGGACACACTAGGATAACTTGCAAATCAACTATGTACTAGGGGTTTGCAAAATATCACTGTAAACTGTTGGAGGAAGAAGTCACAATATAATCTGCAACATTGTATGTTTCACATCAACAAGTCAACCTGAAAATGGGCACATGTAGGCCACAGAAGAGACTGCCATCACCCCAATGGAGGAAGGCCTGAGTGAAGACGACACTCCTGGATGTCTAGTTGTGGATGGCAGTTCTGGCCCATCTGGACATCTTGGTTAGACCCCTGCAGTGAGTTTCACTGTGCCCACATCAACACCTCCTAGCCCAGTTGCCTTGAAATTACAGGCAGCCATTCACCCCCCAACCCGTGTCCCAAGGACAGTATCTACCATCTTGTTAGCCCGCAGTCCGGGATCCTGAGTCACAACACAACACCTCGGACAATGATGGTCCTGAAACCAGTGGGAGGGGGTGCCCTGTAGCAAGGGCACATGCCCAGTGGGGCAAGGTGCATTGGAGGGATGCTTTGGGCCATGGGGTGTGGCCGCTGGTGATACTCCTGGCCAGAACACCATCAGCCACGTCTTGGGGATCTATTAGGAGTCATAAGGCGTGATGGGCCAGGTAGTTGCTGAACTCTGGGAGATCTAGAAGCTGCAGAGGGACATCCATAGAGATATTACTGAGCAGTAGGAGGTCCAAATACCAACATGGCTTTCCTAACAGGGGTGTTGAGGGACATTAACCGTATCCTGATCAAGGATCGTCAACAACATTCTACCCCTTCCTTTGGTACAGCAACACCAGGCCTTTTATTGGTGCCAGCCACTAGAAGGGGACCTCCTTTGTGTGCCACATAATCACTCTACTGACTGTTCTTCCTCCACCTTTCATTTAGAATGGTAGGAGTACACAGGACTTTGGACTTCCCATGGTGTGGCATCTACTCCAGTGATTTCATCCACCATGACTGAACCCTTCACTGTTCTTTTCAACCATGCCCCAATATTATTTTATGCACACATTTTCAATAATGCCACCTATCACAAAATCAGCAGTTGCCTGCTTCTGTTCCTCATCTTGCAATGTAGGGATGTAAGACCATGTGAAACAAATGAGTAAGACACAAGATACTAAAGCAGTAAGGGATATGTTACAGATACAGGCCCTCATTACAACACTGGCGGTCGGTGATAAAGCGGTGGTAATACCGCCAATAGGCTGGCGGTAAAAAAAATGAATTTTGACCACGGTGGAAACCGCCAACAGAGACAGCCACTTTAACACACCGACCGGCACGGCAAGAGCAACAAGCACCGCAGCGGTAATCGCCAACAGCCAGGCGGAACACAATGTACCGCCCACCCTATTACAACAAGCCAATCTGCCAGCTTTTCCAGGGCGGTACCAATGCCATCAAAAGCAAGGTGGAAAAAGAACACAGAAGGGAAAGGACTCACCTCTGGACACTCAAGGAAGAACCACAACATCATGGAGCCCGAACTACAGGAGTTTCCCATGCTGGTATACCTCCTCCTACACCAGGAACATGAAAGCGTGGTGAAGAAGACCACGGTGAGTACCACACCTAGCACACAAGGGAGGGGGGAGGAAAAATAGAGTGCACGCACATGCAACACCCCCACCTCCACCCCCACCCCCAGCAACAGACACACAAACAGATGCAACAATAATACATATCCACCCCGTACCCCTTAGGAATAATGCAAGGGCAACAGGAAGTGACTAAAGTCAGTGTAATAATAAAAAGTTCAATAAATACGTCCTCAAAGCACAAAAAAGTATCAACAATATATTCAAATGGAGGGACAATGCCCAGTCCAAAATGTCCGTGGCCCACAGGGCCATATCACATAGGCAAAGGCCACACTTGACTCCTGCCTCAATACGGATAGAACACTGCTGGGGCATCAAGTCGAAAATACACAGGCACCTCAGGGGGAAGGGGAAAGGGGGGTACCTCAGCTGGAAGATGGTACAATGCCACTGCTCATAGAGGGGGCTACATGCCCTCTGCGATGTCCTGGGAAGTGCAAAGCCACAGTCTCCCTAGTGGGTGGTTTTCCCACTGCTTGGTCTTGGGGAGTGCAAAGCCACAGTCTCTCAAGTGGGTGGTTTGCCCACTGCTTGGTTCTGGGGAGTGCAAGGTCACAGTCTCTCAAGTGGGTGGTTTGCCCACTGCTTGGTCCTGGGGAGTGCAAGGCCACAGTCTCTCTAGTGGGTGGTTTGCAAACTGCTTGGTCCTGGGAGTGCAAGGCCACAGTCTCTCTAGTGGGTGATTTGCCCACTGCTTGGTCCTGGGGAGTGCAAGGCCACAGTCTCTCAAGTAGGTGGTTTGCCCACTGCTTGGTCCTGGGGAGTGCAAGGCCACAGCCTCTCAAGTGGGTGGCTTCTCCACTGGTTTTGGAGGAGGCCTTGTGCCCAGTGTGCTTCATACTGTCAAGGAGGGGGTGAGTGGATGCCTCCTTCCACTGGTTCTGGAGGGGGCCGTGTGCCCTGTGTGCTTCATCCTTCCAAGAAGGGGGTAAGTGGATGCCTTCTTCCACTGGTTCTAGAGGGGGCCTTGTGCTCAGTGATGCAGATCTTGGATGGTGCAAGGACACAGTCTCTCACCTGGGTGCCACAACTACAGTTGTTGCAAGGGCCAGGACGCACTACAGTCCATGGAGGCAAGACTACACACTGCCTGCCGGCGATGACGGCTGCTCAGTGGTGGCAGTGGCGGGGCTGGCGGCGGTGCTGCCAGTGGTGGGTGGAGACTCTAGCCCTTCCCTCGCATCCTCGGGCGGCTGCCCACTGGGGCTGCTGGCAGTGGTGCTGGTGGTGGTGCAGGTGGCGGTGCTGGCGGTGGTGCTGGAGGAGGTGCTGCCAGTGGTGGGGGGGCTCTAGCCCTTCCCCAGCAGCCTCAGATGGCTGAAGTGCCATGGCTGGTGTTGTTTGCCCAGATGCTGCTCCAGCAGCAGGCACCAGATCCATCTGTGCCTTTTTCATTGCCCTTGGCAGCTGGCGTTCACTTCCTGCCCTTGGCAGCTGGTGGTGCCTCATTGCTTCTGCCAGCTGGTGGTGCCTCCTTGCTTCTGCCAGCTGGTGTTGCCTCTTTGCGTTTTCCAGCTGATGCTCCCTTTTTGCCCTTGGAAGCTGGTGCAGCCAAAGTAGTTGTGTGGATGGGTCTCTTCACGGTGCCTCTCACAACTGCAGTGGCTGCAGAAACGACAGTGGGCGTGGACTGGGTGGCTGAGGTGCTAGCCTGGGTCCTGACCACCCTGGCCCGAAGTGAATGAAGGGGGCAGGGAATAGGTCAAGGGTGGAGAGGAAACACCTTTTAGGGACACTGGGGCTGGAAGAGGGTGAAGGTTTGGGAGTGGAGGAAGAGGGAGTGGTAGGAGGTGTCTGTCTGCAGTGTTTGAGTGCAGGTGCCTGGGCTGGATGCTGTTGTGTGGTGGATGGCTGTTGGGTGTCTGAGTGCTTGCTTTTGTGTACTTTGGGAGGGGAGGGCACAGACACAGTGGGAAAGGACACAGGGGACATGTGCATGGATGTGGGGGTGGCGACTGCCAGTGAGGAGCGTGGAGTGATAGGCCTGATGGTGATGGAGGTAGTTGATAAGGATGTAGTGCATGCAGGTGTGAGTGGAGACGCTACTGGGAGGGAGATGGACAACAAGGAGGGTGGGACACAGTGGAGGTAGTGGATGTTGGTGTGTCTGCATATGGATGATGCTTGTGTGAGTGCCTGTGGGATGAAGTGTGGTGCTTGTGTTTGCTTGAGCCACTTCAGTGTGTTGATTTGGATACATGCTGGTCTGAAGGTGTGCTTGGGATAGGCTGGGGTTGAGGGGAATGGGACTGGGTAGAGGAAGTGGGAGGGAGAAGCTAGAGACAGGGACAATGGCTGCCATTAGGGAGTTGGCCAGAGCCTGAAATGATCTCTGTTGGGCCGCCATGCCAAAGTGAATGCCCTCCAGAAATGCATTTGTTTGTTGCAAATGCCCTGCCAGACCCTGGATGGTATTCACAATGGTTGACTGCCCAACAGAGATGGATCACAGGAGGTCAATAGACTCCTCACTGAGGACAGCAGGGCTGACTGGGGTAGGGCCTGAGGTGCCTGTGGCGAAGGAGATGCCCACTCTCCTGGGTGAGCGGGCACGGGAAACACACTGAGGGGCTGCTGTGATGGCAGTGCTGGTACGGGGGTGGCGGCTGTACCTGTAGTTGGGGTGGCCACAGAGGTGTCCGCCACCACCAGGGAGCTTCCATTGGAGGAGGTGTCACTGTCAGAACTGTCCCCTCCAGTATCCACTGTGGTGCTCCCCTCACCCTCTGTCCCACTGGTGCCCTCACCGTCGGTGGATTCGGCATCATGGGCCATGTGGCATGCAGTTCCCTTCGTCGCCGGTGCCTCTGCTCCTCTGCCAGATGATGCTAATGCACACAAGGAAATGGTGTCAAAACAAAAAGGGGGGGAAGAGACAGAGGATACACTTGGTCAATGCCAGCAACAACATAACCATTGGCATACACAACACACAGGGAACAGCCCTATGCACTAGGCCATGCACTACCAGTTACAATGCTAGTCATTAGGCCATGGGGTACAATGCCTAATGCCAATAGCATCACACCTGAAACCCACAGGACCCTGTCCAGTAGTAGAAGCCCACTAGCATATTTGGGTTTGGAGTGCATCTGAGCCTGCCCATCATGGAACCTACCCTGCCATGTTCGTCCTGGCCTAGGGGCACCCACAGACCCACATCCCCCACCCAGATAACACCTCAACAGGTGCAATTTTTTTGATTCTGAAACTGTACTCACCCCCTTGTGGCTGCTATGATGCCTTCAAGCGCCCATCCAACTCCAGATAGGCCACCGCCAGGATGCAGAACATCAGGGGGTTCAGGGTACGACAGGCACCCCTTTTTTGTTGGGAAGCCATCCCCAGCTGGGCCTCCGCAGTCTTCCTTGCCCAGCGTCGCAGGTCCTTCCACCGTTTGCGCCAGTGGGTGCTCTGCCTGTCAAAGGCCCCCAGAGTCCACACGTCCTTGGCGATTGCACTCCAAATACCCTTTTTCTGATGGGCGCTGACCTGCAGAAAAAAGATACATAGAAAAAGGTATTAGTCATATTTTCTGGCCTGCTACACTCATGGTCCACCATATCCCTCCCATCCCCTTACGCACAGACATTGCCCACCATACATGCAGCACTCTGCCCAGGACCCCTCAGGCACCCCCCCCACACAAACCTTACACAAACAGCACTCCATGCACTCATGACCCATATATCGTGCTCACAGTGTACTCACCTGTTGGTCTGGAGGCCCATAAAGTAAACGGTACTGGGGTAGGACCCCATCCATTAGTATCTCCAACTCCTCCGAAGAGCCCTTTCCCCAAACAGTCGAGCCATGGTCGCTTCCAGACACAGGTCACAGCAGCACTTGCAGTGTAAATCCTCTCCTGTTGAAGGTCAGGTAGCAAGTGCATGAACAGATAGAAAATTACGGTCGCATCCGCTGCGATGCGTATCATCACCGCCGGCATACATCACCATTGGCTACTGGAACCCATAGGCCCCAATGCGATGTTGCACGGTGTTGCACGGTGGTCGTCAACTGCCTCCCGCAACGGCATGCAACGGCACTCAACATCAGCGGAATTACCTCATTTCCACTTGTCCCTCCTCACAGGTCAGGCAGCCGCCATTTCATGGGGGAGCAGGCTATGGCACCTAACTGCATCACAGAAGACATAGGCACATTGATGGACCTACACATTCACATATTGTCTCTGTCACAGAATGCAAGGCATTTCACTCTGAGGATATCTTTAAATATGACCATCTGCTCACCGTTTTTCACCCTAGAGGTCAACCGCTGAGGATGAATAGGAGCTGGAGACATAGCCCGTGTACAGACCCCTGGTGGACCTGGCAACAATGAAAGACAGGCACATTATCCTAACCTACAGACTTGATAGGGTTCCAATCCAAGAGCTGTGTGCCCGATTGGAACCAGACCTGACCTCAGCTGTCTGTCACCCAGCTGGTATCCCCCTCTTGTGCAAGTCCTATCAGTGCTCCATTTCTCGGCAAGTGGCTCCTTCCAAGTAACAGTGGCCATGGCAGCAAACGTGCTGACCAGAGTGTTGTCTGCCCCGATGAAACACATGCGCAGCTACATCGTATTCCCTCAGATGGAGGATTTGGCCACAGTGAAGGCTGACTTCTACGCAATTGGACATATCCCTAACATCATTGGTGCTATTGATGGTACACATATTGCCTTTGTCCCCTCCACAGAAATTATCAGGTGTTCAAAAATCGAAAGAGCTTTCACTCTATGAATGTGCAGATAGTGTGCCTGGCAGACCAGTACATCTCCCATGTGAATGCAAAGTATGCTGGGTCTGTGCATGATGCCTTTATCCTGAGGAATAGCACCATTACACATGTGATGGCTCAACTCCAGAGGCACAGGGTGTGGCTAATAGTTGATCCCATGGTCTCCCTCCAGTGTCTGTTGGTATATGGGTGTGGGTTTGGCCCTAATGGTGAGTCTCTGTCTAACAGGTATCCCTCATTATTTACAGGTAACTCTGGTTACCCCAACCTCTCATGGCTACTGACCCTAGTGAGGAATGCCAGAACAAGGGCAGAGGAACATTACAATGAGGCACATCAGCGAACAAGGAGGATCATTGAGAGCACCTTTGGTCTCCTGAATGCCAGGTTCAGGTGCCTCCATCTGACAGGTGGATCCCTGTGCTACTCCCCCGAGAAGGTCTGCCAGATTATCGTTGCATGTTGCATGTTGCACAACCTGGCCTTGAGATGCCAGGTGCCTTTTCTGCAAGAGGATGAGGCTGGAGATGGTCATGTGACAGCGGTGGAGCCTGTGGACAGTGACGAGGAGGAAGCAGAGGAAGAGGATGTGGACAACAGAACAACTATAATTCAACAGTACTTCTAGTGCCACACAGGTAAGACACTGTAACTTCACCTTCCACTGCAGTTCTGTGTTGTGTGTTGGCTGTCTGCTGTTTCCACTACTATGGCCACTTATTGTACCCTTTAACATGTCTATTTACAGATATTTGTGCCCTCCTGTGGCTTCTGGTGTACTGACTGCAGCACATTACAGGTCATAACTATGCATACATCACTGTATAATCTACTTGCAATGTCTACTAAACAACTACATCCTTACATCATTTGACATACTCCATACTTGCTTTTTTCCCAAGGGTGTTTATTTCAGTGCTGAGAAGTAAATGGGGATGTGCAATGGGCTTGGGGGATGATGGAGGAAAGTCCAAGGTAGGGTCCAGTCTATTTGTATCACAGGTGCATTGTCCAAGGGGGCATAGGAAGGGGAGATATGACAGTTCAAGGTGGACAGGGTGACAGAGTGGGACACAAGGATGACAATCAGGAAAGTCTTATTTCCTAGGCGGGGTCTTGGTAATGTTCTCTGGCTTCTGCCTGGATCGCAGGGACCTTTTGCAAGGTGGTTCTCCTTCTGCAGGTGGTAGGGTGCTGGTGGCCTGTTGTTCCTGTGGCAGGGCCTCCTGTCCACTAGTGTCAGCGGAGGTGGAAGGCTGTTCATCGGTATGGCCATTGTCAGGGGCCCGTTGGTGTGCCACTGCCTCCCTCATGGTGTTGGCCATGTCTGCCACCACCCCTGCAATGGTGACCAGGGTTGTGTGGTTGTCCCTCAGGTCCTCCCTGATCTCCAGGTACTCTCCCTCCTGCAGCCGCTGGGTCTCCTGCAACCTGGCCAGTATCTGGCCCATAGTCTCCTGAAAATGGTGGTATGCTCCCAGGATGTTGGCGAGTGCCTTGTGGAGAGTCGGTTCCCTGGGTCTGTCTTCCCCCTGTCACACAGCAGTCCTCCCAGCTTCCCTGTTGTCCTGTGCCTCTGTCCCCTGAATCGTGTGCCCACTGCCACTGACCCCAGGTCCCTGATCGTCCTGTGTTTTTGGATTTGCCTAGGGACCCTGTAGTGGTGGACACACTGCTGATTGACATATCCAGGGGACAATGTTATGTGCCCGCTGAGTGGGTGCTGTGCTGGTGTTTCCTGAGAGGGAGGCTCTGTGGTGGTATGGGACTGTGCGTGGGAAACCGACTGTCCAGAGGTCCCTGATGGGCCAGGTTGGTCATCCATATCCAGGCGTGCAGAGCTGCTGTCATCACTGTGGGCCTCTTCGGTGAGGGGTACTGGATGTTGCTGTCACCTCCTCTCCGGTGACGTTGTGTAGGGGTCCTGTGGGTATGTAAAAGCAGTGTTATTGTTACTGCGTGTGAAATCTTGTGCATGGGTATGTTTACCCCTATCGTTGTTATTACCAAGGTAGCTTGTGTGAGTTGTAATTTGGTTGGCTAAGTGATTGCCACTAATATGCATGCTGTGGTGATGGGTGTCCATGCAGGACTGTGAGTGGTGTTCATGCATTGGTGGTGCATGCAGTGCTGGTTACTGGGACAGTTGGGTTGTGATCGTGGGGTATATGTGAGGGGGTGAGGTGATGGGGTGAGGGTAGGGGTGGGGGTATGTGGTGGCATGCAGGTGGGGGGGTGAAAGCAGTAAAGAGTTGACTTACCAGAGTCCAGTCCTCCTGCTACTCCTGCAAGGCAATGGGGATGAATTATTGCCAAGACTTGCTCCTCCCATGTTGTTAGTTGTGGGGGAGGAGGTGGGAGTCCACCGCCAGTCCTCTATACAGCTATCTGGTGTCTTGCAAACACGGAACATACCTTCCCCCATAGGTCGTTCCACTGTTTCCTGATGTCATCCCTTGTTCTGGAGTGCTGTCCCATAGCGTTGACCGTGTCCACGACTCTCCGCCATAGCTCCATCTTCGTAACAGGGATGTCTGCTGCACCTGTGATCCGAATAGCTGTGGCTCTACCCAGATGATTTCCTCCACCATGACCCTTAGCTCCTCCTCAGAGAATCTGGGGTGTCTTTGTACTGCCATGGGTGTAGTGTGAGTGATGTGTGTGAGGGTGTGTGGGGTGATGTGTTGTGGTGTGCTGTGAGGTACGTGGGTGGTGTATGGGTGATGGTGTTCTGTGGCTCTGGTTCTGTAGGTGCTCCTGGCATGTCTCTCTCTCTGTTGTAAATTGTTTGTAGTGGTAAAGGGTTGTGGGTAATGTGGGTGAGTGTTTTATAGTGGTTTGTGGGTGTGAGTGTGGTGTGTGTCTGTGTGTCAGGTGTGTGTAGTTTGAATTGTCCAATGTGGTGTTGTTTTGTTAGTGTCTGTATTTTGAGCGCTGTGGTATGTACCGCCAATGGTTTACTGCGGTTGAATGTCCTCGTGGTGATTCGTGGGTCATAATGCTGTGGGCGTAGTTCTGTTGGCGTAACGGTGTGGGTTTTGCTACCACCAGTTTATCACTGACCTTTGGGCTGGTGGACTTGGGTGTGTGTCTGTATAGTGGTGGATTTCTACGTGTGAGTCTTAATATGCATAGCGGTATACCACTGCGGTCGTGGTAGGTTGGCGGCAGACAGCATGGCGGTAAGCGGCACTTACCGCCTATTTCATAATGAGGGCCACAATGTCCTGCCAAGGATCACTACCAACACACACAAACACATTGCTACAAGTGTGTGGTCACACCAACTATTTTATTCCCATGTACAGCACATAGGCTGTCCATTTGTCTGGACTGTAATCGCCAAGAATGGCTGACTCCTATAGTGCCCAGGTACACATATCAAGGTATAGCCCCCCAGACCACAGAAGGAAGGGCTTGTCATACATTGCCCTGTAGAATAGGCAAACAGAAAAGTGAATGGTGTCAGCAGCTTGAGGCTTATCACAAAACAAACCAGAGCAATCCCATATCACATAAACCAAGGTACAGACATAGGAAAGTACAACAGTCTCTGATCACAGGCCCATCATTAACCAATGACCATGCATCTGGTGGTATAACACAAACATGTCCGTGTTGTGGCACAGGCACATGGGCTTGCAATGACGAAACACATCTACAGCTACATAAGGCCTTGCAAGAATAGTGATTAGCATATGTTAAGGGCGCATGCCTTGCTTGAAGTTGATGACAACATATTTCATGGCCACATGATCACACAGATGATGCCCTCCTCCCCCTACCCAGAGTCCTCCCCCACCCTTCCCCTCTTCTCCCGACCCCCCGACTTCAACACACCCACATGCGCACACATCCACTCATACACACACACATACCCACATCCACTCACGCATGCACACTTACATACTCACGGCAAAACACACTAACATACATTGTCAAACACATGCATTCACAACACACAACAGACACGTACACTCACATTCAGTCATACATGCACTCATTCCATGTGACTCACACCTGCATGCATGCATACAAAAAGAAACACACCCTGCCACACAGTCACACACACACCCACACACGCACACAACACCCCCCACCCCTCTGTCCCGTTGGAGAACCTGACTTACCTGCTTGAGACAGGACGCGGCGCTGCTGCAAGCAGAAACATGTGCCAACAAAACACTGCCAGGCCGTATCATAGAACATGATACAGTCGGTGGTGTTTTGCTGGCATGGCGCTGCTGCAGTCAGCATCGCCACCATACCATCATCCGCCGCCATGAACGTTGACGGAATTCCGCCATCCTTCTGGCAGAATTATGCTTACGGTCATATTGCGGTTGGCAGCTGGTAGCCATAGCAAAGGTATGTTGGAGGCCATGGCGGTAGGCAGTATTTGCCACCAATGACATAATGAGGACCTTAGTGTATTTGCACTTTTTTGCACAACAATGATTCCATAATTGGGTGCTTGGGGGCAATTTGTTCAAATTGGTTTATAATTTGTTATGCCACAAGGTGAAATTTTGTTGTTGGTACAACTGATGTTTGTTGAATGCTTTACAAATAAAAATTATTTTGCATTGCTTTCAGCCCTGATGGAGTCATAGAGTTAATCATACTGATGAAACACGGGTTGGCTGAAAATTGGCTAAAAGTTCACTACAACTTATGATTAACTGGAAAGGCTGAAAATTGACCACAACTTATGATTCACTGGATTTACTGTGAGAAGATGTGGAAGTACCTGATGGTCCTGCAAAGGAATGGAATTACCTTGAAATATAATTTCCTTATGAAGATACAAACTATTCAACGACTTTCTGTGGAAGTTGGATGTGCTATATATCAGTCTTCAGACTGTAGTAAGGAAATGGGGGTATACCTTTCCATTGAGGTGCACCGATTTGAAATTCTCATTATATGTACGATTGGTGTACTACCTGTGAGCTATGTTTACCTGTAAAAATACTCAGAACCTGTGTTTGTGAGATACAGATTGCATTGCTGTAGGATTTTGAGCCCATAAAGCTCTAAGACTAAGGGTCATATTTATGGCATGGTGTGTGTTGCTTTTGCATCACACAACATGGTGCAAGAGTGACACAAACCATAAGTGAGATTTATGAAGCCATGCAAGGACTCTACATAGCCTTGTGTGGCTTCATTCAACTCTAGTAATGTAATGAAGCACAAATCGCTGTGTTACATTACTATGTGTCAGGGAGGTGTTTTCATGGGTGTTGCGTGGCTATTGCCACACTAAATCTGTGGATTTTGATACATTCCCAAAATTACAAGAATTTGTATACCTGTGAATGCACCAAAAAGATATGCATCCCCCAGAGAGGCGTAACAGAGAGAAATGAATTGATTTATCCTTGTTTTTTTTCCTCTTTCTATGTGTGCTGCATTCTGAAGCACACATAGAAAGAGGAAAATGCGTCTCAGGATTGTTTTTGTGCAGAAAGGTGTCCCTTTCACACAAAACAATCCTGTATGCAAAGCAGGTACCCTTGCACCATGGTGCAAAGTTGCCTGCATTGGTGCTAGGCTGCCAAAAGAGCACCAGTACAGGGGGAAAGGACAAGAATGTGCCATAATGGATGAATACAGAGCATTTGTGCCCTTTCCCTGTGATGCAGTACAGCACAGCAAGGTGACTTACTGTGCTGCCATGCACCACAAAGCTCATAAATATGGGCCTAAGCCTGATGGTAGAAACCTTAACAGAGTAAAGGGGTAAAATGTGTCTGGCCAACATGAGAATTTTACCAGTCACAAAATTTGAGTTTCTCCAACTCATATATTTTCCCACTAAAACCAAAGGTTTGTGAGGGACTTCCTTGTGCAGCTATCTCGCTTCGGAGGACTTTGTTGAATGAAGCCTTTGCCCCAGAGGACGATTCTTACTTCCATAAAAAAATACTACAATAGATTGCAAAAACTTTAACTGGGATGACACGCTTGGAGGCATATTTATACTCTGTTTGCGCCGATTTTGCAAAACAAATTTTGATGCAAATTCGGCGCAAACCTAACACCATATTTATACCATGACGCCCGACCCCCTGAACTTCAAAATTCCTCTGTTTGCGTCATTTTCTGGATGCGGGAATCCGCCTTGCGTTAATGACATGCAAGGTAGGTGTTCCCACCCAAAAAATGACTTTAAGGCCTGTGCGCCTTATTTATACTCCTGCGTCATTTTGACGCACAGGAGAGGGCAGGCCTTAAAAAATGGCACACAGCCTGATGTGCGCCGTTTTTTAACGCCTGGGTGAGGGCAGGCGTTAAGGGGCCTGTGGGCTCACTTCCATGGTCTCTGACCATGGAAGCAGTCCACAGGTGCCCTTCCCTGCCCGCAGGAACACCCTCTGCCACCCTCCCCCACCCCTGGAGGGCACCCATGGACGGGGGGACCCATCCCAGGTACGTACAGGTAAGTAGAGGTAAGTATATTTTTTTTATTTTTTAAAGTGGCATAGGGGGGCCTAACTTGGGCCCCCTTACATGCCACTGTGCCCAATGGCCATGCCCAGCCCCCCCCCCGGGTCGGGGGCTGGGCCAGAAGTCCCCTGGGCATGGCCACTGGGCAAGGGGGCATGACTCCTGTCTTTGCTAAGACAGGAGTCCTTTCAATGGGGATTGTGTGCAAAAAATGGCGCAAGTCCGGTTAGCGCCATGATTTTTGACTTGCACCATTTTTTGACGCACAACCCCCATTTTCCCCTATGCTGGCGCTGCCTGGTTAGATTCATTTTTTTTTTACTCTGACCAGCCGGCAGCGTCGGCTAACGTCAATCCATAAATAAGGTGCCCGCCTGCCACTTTGGAATGGCGTTAGCCAGCGGTAAATTTTTTGGCGCAAACCAGCACCGGCTCTGGTTTGCATCAAAATGTATAAATATGGGCCTTGGTGTATTGAATCACAGTAGACCTGGAATTGTGCCTATGTCCTGCAAACAGAATTTTCCCATTGTCACTTTACATTATATTGGCGCTTTTTGGCTTAAAACTTTAAAAATTCATATTGATGTTTCCTCAATTAGATTTCTATCATTTTGGTGTCATTTTTCTTATCACATTTTTCTTATTGCTTAGAAATTGGTGGAATATATTTATTAAATTATGTTTTGACGTTTTGACTGTTTTAGTGTCCCTAAATACTTTACATATCTTCCTATGTCTGGCCTGTGTCATAGCGTCTCAAGGTTGAGCCGAGGTTTAAATCATTGAAACTGTCTGTTTGACCTGACAGGATTGGGGGGCTTACTTCTTGAGTAGGACTGACAAGTTTCCCAACTAATAACCAATTTTCATACAAATATCTACAAATAAAATTAAACTTTTTTATTAAGGGCCAGGAAATCTCCAGAACAAACTAAGGTGTTAATGTGGCAAGGTGCTTAGGCCCATATTTATACTTTTTTTTAACCGCAAAAGCACCACAAACTTACAAATTTTAATTCTATTTTGTTAGTTTGCGTGCTTTTGCATAAAAAAATGACACAAATGTGGGGCAAAAAAAGTATAAATATGGGCCTTAGTGTGCCATCTAGCCTCCCAACATAGTTCCTGACATGTCATCCCTAGCCTGTTTCATTCTATCTTATTTACTGTGGTTATGTCTTGGAATTGCCACTGCTCACCTATCCCTTCTAAGTTGGATGTGGCAGCACAGGGCACAAAAGATGTGTTAATTTCTTTTAAAAATTAACAAGATAAGTAAAGAGTTGGTGCTTTTGATCTCTAAATGTCCACCTGTCCATGGCCCAAGTTTTATTTCCTAGAAACTCGCCCTTTCCTTTGTGCTGTTAGTAGATGTACAATCAAGGTTTGGTTTACAATATTTTTTAATGTGTATTGATGAAGCATCACTTGATAATGGAGACTAATTAATCCGAATTTGGGATGAATAAAAGCTGTGTGTTTTTTAATTGTCCCAAGGAACTGAGTTTAGAGATAGGACATCTTTTGAACAAACCTACATTCTAAATTACCCCGTGGAGCATGCTGAACATAGGTTTGTCAGATTTTTAGCAATTTCTTTTCTCAAACATGGGCCCATATTTATACTTTCTTAGCTCCGCATTTGCGCTGCTTTTTTTATGCAAAAGCGGTGGAAACCTACAAAAAACAATTGTATTTTTTAACTTTGCGCCACTTTTGCGTCAAAACATGCCGCAAATGCGGCGCTAAAAAGTATAAATATGGGCCCTTAGACTGTCTCGTGCGGAAACATATACTTACCAAGATTTGACCCCTAGATGTGTTCTTCTGGGTCTTTTGAGTGTGTGGGGGAACCAGACATGTATGGGTTTTTATGTGTTCAGGGAGCAGCACATTTTAGAGCACATATTAGAAATGTGGAAACGAAACGAAAAGAAAATATCAGTTTAAACTACTTATGTTTCGGTTGTCGACATTGCCCATAGGTAGAATGGATAAATACCGCAAACATATTTTTCAGCAAACACAAATCAAAACATTTCTATCACTTGAAACTTTAACTCCCATGCTGTAGTTGGTTGGTTGAACATTTTGAATAGGATACTGGACGTTTTTCAGCTACTTTTTACCAGAATGGGTAGTTCTTTTCATTTGCAAGCAGAAAACTGTACCAATATCTGTGTTCCCCTTCTTTCGTGAGTTTGAGTGTATCAGACATGCGTAGCTTTTCAATGGAACTGAACATGGATCAACACTGTAGAGTATACGGAATGCTTTTGATTGGAAAGCTCCCATCGGAAATGTCTGCAATATTTGGACCTGGAGTCAACCAGCACCCTGGCAAATCTGCCAGTGCCATACATGTTTAAAATGTAGCGACCCACAGGGAAAGATGCGACGAGGCTTTTACGAATCTCAGGGCCATATTTATACTTTTTGACGCAAAACTGCGCTAACGCAGTTTTGCGTCAAAAAAATTAGCGCCGGCTAACGCCATTCTGAAGCGCCATGCGGGCGCCGTATTTAATTGATGACGTTAGCCGGCGTTAGCCGCCGGCGCTGCCTGGTGTGCGTGGAAAAAAACGACGTACACCAGGCAGCGCCGGCGTAGGGGGATATGGGGCTTGGGCGTCAAAAAATGGGGCAAGTCAGGTTGAGGCAAATTTTTCGCCTCAACACGATTTGCGCCATTTTTTTCGACTCCCAACACCCATAGAAATTACTCCTGTCTTAGCAAAGACAGGAGTCATGCCCCCTTGCCCAATGGCCATGCCCAGGGGACTTCTGTCCCCTGGGCATGGTCATTGGGCATAGTGGCATGTAGGGGGGCACAAATCAGGCCCCCCTATGCCACCCAAAAAAAATAATAATAATACATACCTGAACTTACCTTAAGTTCCCTGGGATGGGTCCCTCCATCCTTGGGTGTCCTCCTGGGGTGGGCAAGGGTGGCAGGGGGTGTCCCTGGGGGCATGGGAGGGCACCTCTGGGCTCCTTCCGAGCCCACAGGTCCCTTAACGCCTGCCCTGAGCAGGCGTTAAAAAATGACGCTAACGAGGGTAGACGTCATTTTTTTTGACCCGCCCACTCCCGGGCATGAATTTTGCCCGGGAGTATAAATACGACGCACATGCCTCGGAGTCAATTTTTTAGACGTGAACGCCTACCTTGCATCTCATTAACGCAAAGTAGGTGTCCACGCTAAAAAAGGACGCAAACTCCATGGACTTTGGCGCTAGACGCGTCTAACGCCAAAGTATAAATATGGAGTTAGTTTTGCGTCGGAATTGCGTTAAAAAAAACGACGCAATTCCGGCGCAAACGGAGTATAAATATGCCCCTCAGTTTGTTATTCACAATGTCCTGCAAATGTCAAAGTAGCGGTAAAAAAAACATATTTTTTTCAATTTTCTGTCATAGAAAAGTCCAGAATTTTGGGAAAATGGCAATTGTTCCACTATCCTACACTCTGACACTTTCATTATTTAAACCGTCTGCTTGACCTGACATGATTTTAGGACTTATTATTTCATAACCAAATGTCTTTAAAAAATCTACAAATATAAATCAACTTTACTTTTAGGGGTCAGGAATTCTCCACAAGTAACAGTGTGCTAATATAGTAAGGTGCATAGTGTACTATCTACCTGCCCAACATCATTCCTGACATTTCACCTCTAGCCAGTTTTTACTCCATCTTATTGACTCTTCTATAAGGCTGCCTTGGGATGGCTGTTGCTCAGGTATTCCTGCAAAGTGGGGTGTGGAAGCACATGGCCTACAAGATGTGCGTTTTTTGTTTCACAATAAACAAGTGAGGAGCTGGTGTTTCTTAATAATCTCTATGTGCCCCTCTGCCCTGGGCCCAGGTTTTATTTCCTGGAAGCTGGCCCTTTCCTTTTCGCTGATAGTAGGTGTTCTGCCTTTTCATAGAACAGGCCATAGTTATGTATGGGACTTCAATTCTTTTACGGTTGTTTGTGCAGATTAATGATGTGTGGATGAATTCTGGGGCAGATTTATGAAAAGTGGTGCTGCATCGAGTGCAGCGCCACTTTCCCTGTGCCCCTTGGCACCCCCCTACCGCCACCATGTGTGCACTGTATTTAAAATACTGTGCACCATGGGGCAGGGTAGGGGGCAATAGTGTCATTCTTAATGACGCTATTGATGTACTCTGCAGGAGTAGAGTCAAAATATTTGTGCTACTCCTGCAGAGTACATAGGGGCCCATTCTAAAGAGTGGAAGCCCCCTTTTAACGTCTGCTTTTGAGCAGACGTTAAAAGTGCCGTGATAAATAGCGCAAGGAAATCCCATAGACTTTCTTGCACCATTTTACCGGCTCCCCTAATGGGGGAACGCCCCCTTTGCATACATTATTCCTGGCGCAGGCATATTGTAGCACAAAGGGTTACAGGGATGCAAGCATTTCGCCACCCTGTAAATACGGTGCAGGGATTTTGGGCTTGTTGAGCCACATTAACGTAAGAATGAATGACGTTAATATGGCGCAAGGTTGCGCTAGGGACCTATAAATGCACCCCTCTGTAAAATAATATCCTGAATTAAGACAAATAGGTAAATTTAAAGTAGGTCTTCAAATGAGTCAGGCAAAATAGTAAATAGAATCTCTTGCGTACAAAAAACAAGAGCATGAAGACTTAAGCATATTTTGAACTGCCAAAACATCTTATCCAGCAAAACAGAAAAAGTACTGTGCGTCAATATTTTATTGGAGTACTTTAATAGAGAAGTCATATACATCAAGTTCCAAGGATGGATTGCAGACTATATTTGTATCTGGAGACAACAATTTATTGGGGATGAGATGACACTTGACTCAATGGGTCTCCGTTTTATGAATCAAAATTCACTTACTTACAGTAAGTTAGAAAAAATGTGGTCAAAAGATCAATAGTTAATGTTCTGTAGATGAGCTCTGGGAAATATACATAAACCAAGGTCCAAAGTGATGAAGTTTGGCTGAATAAACATTCACAAAAAGATGAGATAATAAATAACAGGCTTCAATAACACACTGATCAAACGAGAGCACTAGAAATTATTATCAGAGGGCCTCAATGATGCATGGCTTGAAATGTTCAGAAATGTGAAAATTAGCATTTTACGTTCCTCACGCTCATCAATTTTTGTATTATTATTTTTATCCCTGACCTTGCAGGATTTTTTCCAATATGAAGAATATATGCACAGTATCTTATGAGATATTCTCATCATTGAGTCAAAGAGAAATCACCCCATTAGCGCCAAAAAGCAATTTGTTGACCAAAATACGTCATAACCAATTTACTTTAAAAGAAAAATAACAAAATGAGTGTAAGAAAAGGGCCCTTTTCATGGACAAAACTAGTTAGCCGGTCACAAGCGAGGAAATGCATTATTATAAGTGTAAAACAACTTTGTAATTTCCAAAAGTCGGTTATAAAACTCTAAAACAGATATGGATGAAAGAATAGGAACACCTACTAATTGGAAGAAATGGGGGAGAATCAAAGACAGGAAAAGAACAAATGAAAGAATGAAGAAAGGGCATGATTGAGGACTAAATGAAATATGGAAAGGTAGAAGGATGGTAGATCATACAGAAAAAGTTTAATGCAATATAACGTGAAAGGAAACACAGAAGAAGTTAAGTGTGCGATTGGGGGAAGTGATACGTATGGAAATATGTAAACTAATGTGAAATATAGAGGGCTACATTCAATTGTGAGAAGTGGTACTTATGGGAGAGACAATAAGGATAATGAAAATCGTGGCTAGAAGCAAGAAGGAGTGCACAAGGAAGTAAAATAATATCCTGAAATAATTTTCTCAAGCGAAGACGCAGATTTAAGAAAAGTGGCGGTTCATGTTCTTGTGACCCATTGTGCCCCCCAAATGCCACCATGTGTGCGCCGTTTGTTAAATACCATAGCACAGGTTAGGTACAATAGCGCCATCATTTGTTACGCTATTGTTGTACTTTGCAGAATTAGCCCCAAAATTGTTGGCGCTAATCCTGCAAAGTACAGAGGCCCATTATAAATAATGGTGTGCCTACTTTTAATGCCTGCTCTGTGCAGGCATTAAAAATGCATCTACAAATGACACAGTGGAATCTCATAGATTCCAGTATGCCATTTTTGCGAGCCCTTTAGCAGAAGAAAGCCCCTCTTGCATACATTATGCCTGGCAAGGGTTAACAAAGTGGTGCAATGCATGTATTGTGCCACTTTGTAAATATGGTGTGAAGTGTTTGCCACACTATCATCACATTAGGGTAAAAAAAATGACACTAATGTGGCAATGGTTGGCGCTACGCCATTCATAAATCTGGGCCATAGTTTGAGGCTATTAATAATGAGTTGAGGTATGCTTTGCATTGTTATTCTACTCATTCATAATGAAAATTTATGTTGTCACATTTTCCTGTAATTCCATTAAGATTTTAGAGCCTCAGATTACAACTTGTTGTTTGATCTCTATTAAGCTTATCCATAGCATTGACTATTTGTTTTGTATTGTGTTGCTTGAGCAGCCACATGATGTATATATACAACATTTTAAGTTGCATGGGCAGGCAGTCATTTTTTTAATTATTTCATCCCCCCAGAAAGGGGGAAAATCCTGCTGGCATCAGGATGTTTTCCCGGTGCACTTCCATGCTGTTTAGCTAATATCCTTGTGACATCACAAATTACGTCACACACATATCAGACAGATCTGAGAGATATTTTGTAACCTCTTCCAGGTCTATCCTTTCTGGTACACAGGTTCACTAGCATCTGTCCAACAAAGAACCATTTGTTATTTTGAATTTTATTTAGCCAAAGAAAAAAATCTACAAATCATTTGTCTTTTTTTCTGAGGCACAGAATTGTTTTGACAAGGATGTTTATTGTTTGTAGTTTTACAAAAGCACACAATATCACAAGCGAACAATCAAGGTGTGGTTTTCTGTATTTTTTTAATGTGTACTAAGGATGCATGCTAGTGCGAACACCAATGAATGCAAATTCAGAATCGATAAAAGCTAAGGGCCACATTTACAAGAAAGTGGCGCATCAGCTTTGATGCTCCACTTTTCTTGCGCCCCCCTAACAACACAGTGGGTGCACCATATTTACAACACGGTGCACCATGGCACATGTTAGAACAATTGCGTCATAACTTGTGATGCTACTGTGGTACTTTGCAGGATTAGCGCCATAAATTGCGAATTGCGGCAGAAAGAAATACGCTAATGTGGATCTATGAGGCACTAGAACCTTGTAAATCTGGCCCGATGTGTTTTTAATTTGTCTCCAAGAACCTGGATTTAGGTATAAGGTATAATTTGAACAAACCTGAATTCTAAATTACCCATAATGTCTAGTCATTCTGAAGAATTTTTGAAAAAGGTTTTTGACACTGTCCTACACTAGAAAACCAAAATGTAGAGACGTTCAATACATACTAATAAATTTCATGCAATCTTTATGTTCATATTTTCCTAAATATAATGATATTTCACAACTGTGGGTGAAACTAACGTCCGGGCGTGAAAAGCTCAGGAACATGACCATGGAAAATACAAGAAAGAAGTATAGAATAAGGTTAATTTTTAGCATGTGGATCATTGCAGTATTTGGTAAAGTGCACAGGGAAATCTGCCAAATGTAAGCTTTTCCAAAAACAGCACACCAGATGGAGTACTCCGTGGGTTGTCTTGGGTGACTTCAACAACTTTTTCTTATGCAGTATGGCAGTTAAAATAGCAGAGTTCAAACCATCTAGTGTTCCCACACATGTATTGCTAAAAACAGTGCCTCTGCCTATTATGATGGAAAGGAAAGGGCCAAACCTTTGACAGTGTGAAAATATTTTACTCTCAATGAGGTCTTCACAAGGTAAAAGTTTCTGTCTATTTATGTTCCAAGTACCAGATCAACCTACACGTTCAGGGTACCATTTTAGCAATACTGTGGAGATATTGGATGGTGAGACTATTGTCATTTTTGTCTGTGACAGACAAATTAAAAAAAATGTTTTTTGTACCTCAACTTTGACATTTGCAGGACATTGCAACAAATGGCTCAGGATCTCTCATGGGGTCTGTGAAATGGACATTGTATTGCATTGAAAAATAAACTTACACATGTGAATAAATCTCCATATTCACACATATCATGCCAACTTTTTCTGTGATCCACTAACTCATCTAATTGTGTGAAGCTACACCAATGAGAACAGAACCTAATTACATGTGCGGCTTACTGTTAGACACAAAGCCACACACTAGGACTGTAACATGAAAAATGTGACTGATGGTGTTGTGGGCTACAACCAACTTACTGAGCCTTAAAAACATGTTTTGAACAGGTATCCATGTAAGGTGACATATGGCATGTATGGTTCAGAACCAAGTATCAGGAATTGTCCCAGAAGAATGCACCACTACAACTAATATGTGTGGAACAAAAGAGGTAAATTTCAACAGTGGTGGGCAGCTGTCAGCATGCCAGGATACATACCCAAAATGAGTTTCCCCACACTTTCCAACATTATTTCTGACAGACCTCTGTGATGACAGTTGAAGTTCCATACTTACCTGTCAAAAATTCTGTATACATACACACACAATGTGAATGTCTGGAGCTGGGGAGTACATGTTTTGAGTAGCTGATGTCATGTCACAGCCAATCTGGACAGCTCCTTCGTCGTGGGGGATACACATTGTTATACATACACATAAATAAATACAGAAGCATACCCTAAGGCATTTCTCTAACTTGGCCAGTTCACACATGAGAACACCCAGACACTCAATCAACATGGAGCCATAATTGTCTAAAACAAACTGGACTTATTTAAACATTAAAAGAACACCTTATTAAAACCTAACCTAGACACTACCCTACACTAAACTAACCTATTCTAACTTATCTTAACTTACCCCTACAGTTCTCTATCCTAATCTAAACTTATCTTAAACATTTAACACCACACACTAAACATTATCCCCCACCTTAAGAGACAATGTACAAGTGTGATAACATAAACTAAGGCTACACATATACTAACTTAACCTATATTCTAAACATATATCTACTTTTTAATGGGACTTTTGTTTTTAAATTTATAAACATAGAAACCCATACATAACCCCCATCCAACCCCCCAAAAAACAATTACTAAAACCCATACCACACCTATACTTACTCTATGCCACAACTAACTTAATCTATTTTATTAATCTATCACTACCCACCTAAAACCCACTAAAATTCTAACAATATATAATCAGAGAAGGGAAGGAACTAGGAGGCTGTGCAACAGCATGTTTACATCTTAAGTTTTTTCTTGCAAAACTCCAGCAACTGGTAGTTTCTGGCATTGTCCTTCTCAAGTTGGTCCAACCTAGACATTATGGCTGCCATGTCCCTGCTCATGCCCTCCTCAAAGGTTGATGATGTGGCTGCTGCAGGTGGCAGTTATGATGCTTGAGTACCAATAGGTGCGGGTGAAATGGTGGGGGTTGGACCAGGGGAGGCCCCATTGAGCCCAGATGTTGTGCCGCATATGGGCTATACAGTTGCGGCCTGTAGATTAGGTCCCACATGATGGAAGGCAAGCCATGCCCCTGAAGATTTCTCCTGGCAATATTTCCTGCCCATGTTATGGTACCCGGCCTGTACCTCTGTTATGTGGTGGAAACGTTCTGCCCTTTTTTCAAAATCACGTTTCTGTACTTTGGTCATAGTGGCAGCTAAAACATGAGGAGAACATGACATCAAACACAGCATTGGTAGAGGCAGAACAAACATGCAGTTTACACAGCATCCTAAGATAACACATGCTGTCCACCAGGCATTCCACAACAATGTCAATCTCCAAATCAAGACTAAGGCCCTCATTATGACCTTGGCGGGCGGCTACAGCCGCCTGACAAGATCTGACCGCAGCGCTGCCCTGGCGGATTACTACCGGCGGGGCCATTGTGGTAGGAAACCGCCAGCCCCGGCGGTGCGACTGCGGAGCTTCCGCCGCGGTCATAATGGGCCAGGAAGCACCGCCAGCCTGTTGGCAGTGCTTCCGTCATTTTAGCCCTGGCGGTCATGTACCGCCAGGGTCAAAATGACCCCCTAAACTTCCTACCAGCCATCTATAAGTGTCATGTCCTTGTCACTGGGTCAACGGCTATCCATTGTTGACCATTAGGGCCTAGAGGTAAGTGGACTACTGCGTCCTTGTGCAACATTATACCAGGGAGTATCAAGTGGCCTAACAAGTCCCACATCCCTGTGTAGTAGTCAAAGAGCAGCACAATGTATGCAAGCCATCACATTGACACCTGTATTGCTACATCAAGTCTTGGCCAGGCATCATGGATGCAAGGTGGGGTTCATCTGGTATGGGGACAGGAAAATTGGCACTGGGAATTTTATGGAATGCCAAGGCATCATTTATGTGTCCTTGGGTTAACACATGCTCGGAGCTTGCATTACAGAGGGGCACACTACTGCTAGCAATGGGCCCCTCAGTTCAGTTCAGGGTAAGTCCCGATATAGTTTGCACTAAGCCTGAACAGTACATCTATATTGTCTACAGATTTTGCACCTATTGGCCCCTACCTTGTGGTATGGTGTGCAACATGTCTAATGTGATGTACACATGGTGGCTGTATGAGAGTCCTAAGGGGCACATGAAGCGTGGCACTGGACTGGGTACAGCTACGATATCCCTTTTTATTGTCCTGCCTGTGCACATGCATGTTTAACATGTCCTAAGTACCAGGTATACACTCAGCATTTACATTCTATGCACCCGTGATGTAACCAAGCTCAATCACAACTATCATGATAGGTAGGTCTTGTTGGTAAATCTGCACACATCTAGTTAGCTACAATCCATAGGCATGTCCCACATCCATATGGGGCAGAGTTGTATTCTCATAATGTACTCAACTGACTGTTGCCCAGAGCAATACGGCTCCTTGGATGGCTGCTGCATCACTGAAATTCTGAAGAGTAGTGAAGCACCTGTGGTGCAGATGTCTCCTACATAAGCCCCCTAGGGACTTCAACACAAGTACATTATCTGTACCGTTTCCTAACTAACTGACAACAACATGTGGCACACAGTGCTATAAAAAGTGCTGTGACAAATATGTTGGCAACAGGCATGCTATTCAGATAAACAGCACCTCCTACACATATCTTGTCTGACATCACTGTGTATGTGGCCATGCTTTCCTTTTTGTAAAACCCACAATGCCATAGTAGTACACATTGGCACTTGTGCAAAAATCAACTTATTTTCCAACCTCAACATTGCATCAGACATGATATCCACATCCTAACTCAGATGATGTCATCTCATTAGTCACACATTACATTTCAACATTGAATTGCACACATCAAAACCCTCTCACACCAAACACTGGAATTACACATGTGACGCACAAGGTGACACTTACCTACTGCATCGGGGTCTTCAAATCGGGACACTTCTCCAACGGCGTAGGGTGGAAGATCACCTGCAAGACATGACAGAAATACTTAGCTTAGTGATTTTGGAACATTTACCTGCATGGACAGCTGTTACACATTCAACTTGTTAAGCTGAGTAAGCAAGTCAACTTTGTGGAAGGACTAAACAAATGCCAAACAATACAAATCTGTCAGTGAGACAAAGGGCCAGATAATAGAGGCCCTGGCACCACCAAAACATCACTTTCCCTGATGCTCCTGTGGTGCTTTTCACTGCAGCATATGTATAAGGATATGTCATGCACTGAAAATGTCTTTCTTCTGTCTCCCCCCCCCCTTTTTGTGGTCTCCTTTTACTTGTGTGCATTGGCATCATCAGGCGGAGGAGCTGTGCAACAGGAGCAGGAGGGAGCTGCATCCCACATGGCCTTGGAGGGCGACACAACAGAGTCTGAAGCCACCAGTGGGAGGGAGGGCGAGGGGAGCTTCACGGCAGGGATGTGAGCTGAGACCAGCAACACGGACTCCTCCTCTGATGGGAGCTCCCTTGCCGTGGCGGGCACCTCTGTGCCCCCCGCATCTACAGGTACAGCCACCCCCCCCTACCAGCACCGCCCTCCCAGCAGCCCCTCAGTGTGTGCCCCGTGGCCGCTCACCCAGGAGGGTCGGCAACTCCTTCGCCCCAGGCACCTCAGCCCCTGCCCCTGTCAGCCCTGCTGCCCTCAGTGAGGTGGCCATTGACCTCCTCAGATCCCTCACTATTGGGCAGTCTACCATTTTGAATGCCATCCAGGTTGTAGAGAGGCAGATGCAATGGACCACTGCATACCTGGAGGGCATTCATTCTGGCCAGGCAGCCCAACAGCGAGCTTTTCAGACTCTGGCCTCAGCACTGATGGCAGCTATTGTCCCTGTGTCCAGCCTCCCCCCTCCAACCTCCTCCACCCAGCCTCAATCCCCTGTACCTCAGCCTATCCCAAGCACACCACCAGACCAGCATACACACCTCAACACACAAGGGAAGCTCTGGCAATCATAAGCACCACACATCCCACAGGCACTCACACAAGCATCATACCCATGCAGGCATACCAACATCAACTGCCTCCACTGTGTCCCCCTCCTCCTCGTCTCCCTCCTCCCTCCCTGTCTCATCTCCACTCACACCTGCATGCACTACATCTTCAGCCACTACGTCCATCACCAGCACACCCATTACCACACACCGCTCACTTGCAGTCACCACCCCCACTACCATTCACACATCCCTTGTGTCCTCTCCCAGTGTGTCTGTGAGCCCACCTCCCAAGGTACACAAACGCAGGCACACACCCACCCAACAGCCATCCACCTCACGACAGCCTCCAGCCCATGCACCTTCACCCAAAGTCAGCAAACGTGCACCTCCTACAACCACTACCTCTTCCTCCATTCCCAAACCCCCTCTATCTACCCGTCCCAGTGTGTCCCAAAAACTTTTCCTGTCCAACCTTGACCTCTTCCCCTCACCTCCCCCACCCCTTCAGTCCCCTAGGGCCCGCCTTTCCAGGTCCCAACCCAGCACCTCCGCCACCACATCAGCGGGAGCAGTGGTGCCAGCAGTAACCGGCTTCTGGAGTGCGCCAAGCAGCAGGGCAGCCAGTGTGCCAAGGAGCCAGACCACGGAAAGTCCCCCACCTCAGAAGCATAAAAAGTGGGCCACTGCTTGGCGGAAGAAAGGCAACACATCTGGCACCAAAGGCTCTCCCAGGAGTACAGTTGGGAGTGGGAAGACAGCTACGCCACCATCCAAGGTGGGGAAGGGGCACAGAAAGAAAGGCAAGTCGCCACAAACCTGCACAGCGGAGAAGACCGCCACCAGCACCGCTGCCAAGGACACTGCTGCTACCAGCACCGCTGCCACCAGCACCACTTCACAGGACACCGCCTCCACCAGCACCACTGCCAAGGACACCGCCGCCAACAGCACTGCTGCCAAGGACACCACAGCCACCAGTACCGCTTCACAGGACACTGCTGCCACCAGCACCGCTGCCAAGGACACCGCCGCCACCAGCACCGCTTCACAGGACACCGCCGCCACCATCACCGCAGGCCAATGAGCGCAGAAAGCTCCAACGCTACTGAGTCTGCCACAGGCAGGTTGTAGCACTCTGGGCACAAAGCCCCCTCCAGAACCAGTGGAGAATGACATCCACTACCTCTGTCCTTGGCAGGATGAAGCACTCTGGGCACAAAGCCCCCTCCAGAACCAGTGGAGAATGACATCTACTACCTCTGTCCTTGGCAGGATGAATCTCTCTGGGCACAAAGCCCCCTCCAGAACCAGTGGAGACTGTTATCCACTTGTGAGACTGTGGCTTTGCACTCCCCAGGATAAAGCAGTGGGCAACCCACCCACTGGAGAGACTTGAGAGACTGTGGCTTTGCACTCCCCAGGATAAAGCAGTGGGCAACCCATCCACTGAAAAGACTTGTGAGACTGTTGCTTTGCACTCCCCAGGATAAAACAGATGGCAACCGACCCACTGAAAAGACTTGTGAGACTGTGGCTTTGCGCACCCCAGGATAAAGCAGTGGGCAACCCACCCACCCACTGATAACCCTGCAGTGTTCTCTCTGTTTTGATCTGGTATTGAGTGTGGGCCCAGTGGTCCACGGACTTTAATGGTGCAATACCTGGACTTGTATTTTTGGTGTATATATTTGTTTGTAGTGTATATATATTTTTGAGTACTGGATTTTACTAGTTTACAAACGTTCAAATCATTTCCTTTTGTCTTTGCATTCTTCCGGGGGATTGGGGTGTAACTGTAATGTATCAATATGTATTAGTGTGTGTGTTGTAGTGGGTGAGGGTGGGGGAGTGGGTGGGGGTGTTGCGTGTGCATGTCACTCTTTTTTCTCTCCCCCCCTGTGTCATAGGTGCAGTACTCACCGTGGTCGTCGCCGCCGGCATTCGTGCTCCTGGTAGAGGAGCAGGAAGACAAAGGCAGGGAGAATCTGTAGTTCGGGTTCCATGGTGTCCTGGTTCCTTGTGGGGTGTGTAGAGGTGAGCGTTTTCCCTTCCAAGTCCTGTTTTCGCCGGGTTTTTGTTCGCAGTGAATCCACCCCGGAAAAGGTGGTGGATTGGCCTGTTGTAATACTGTGGGCGGTACATTGTCTTCCGCCTGTCTGTTGGCGGTTACCGCCGCGGTGTTTGTTTGTACCGCCGTGGCGTGGCGTGGCCGTGGCGGTCAGAGTGTTAAAGTGGCTGTCTATGTTGGTGGTTTCCGCCCCGGTCGTGATTCCATTTTTTTGGGGTTGTAATGACCACCTTAATCTTGTTATGCTTGTGGAGTGCTGTCTTCCCGTTAACTGAGAGGAAAGTGTTGAATTTGAGACGCAGTGGCACGCGTCAAGAGACCGCACCTTTGACGGTTAGGTGCAGAAAGGGAACGCCGAACTTTAGTGGTCATATATATATATATATATATATATATATATATATATATAATAATATATATATGTATATATATATATGTATGTATACATATATACGTATGTAGATAGATGGAGAGAGAGAGAGAGACAGTGAGAAAGAAAGAGAGAGGGATAGAGGGGTTCTTAAACAGCATTCACCACTGGTGTATTAAATGTGACTCAAATGATGCTCCCTCCACCAGAACACAAAGTATAGGTCAATGGATCACTCAAGGTCAGCCATTGGATGCCTTCACTTTGAGTGACTGCCGTTTGCCCTTGAACATGTGTGCGTAGACCTACAAAATAGTTCCCTATTGATAGACCATTTCCAATACTTCTACTAACCCAGTCACAAATAGTTCCTGGGTATAGTCAGGTGTCGTCAACTGTTTCCATAATACTCATGACATTTATTGAAAGTTGCAATGTTGACTCATCAGTATCAACCAGCATTGGTATTATTTTTTGATGTCTACCTCAAACAGTGAAACAAAAACAACATGTAAATAGTAGCCCAGACCAGTACAGTAGGGCATGACCTATGCTATAATTTCTTGATGAGAGCTGAAAACAAAACACAATATCTGGATCGCAGTTGTTAACATTGTATGCCAATAATGCTTCAGAACTGCCTACACTGTTGCAAGTGAATTAATTAGTGGACTTGCAATTGGGCCCATCATAAATAAGCAGATTTTAATTTTAAAAAAAAGAGCAATGATAAACCACAGTGATTTTAACTCTGCAGACACAAACTAAAAGAAAAGTGCGGTAGTTTGTTGTTCACCCTTCTGCAAAACTGTTTTACCATCAGATCCCAGCACTAAGAAGCTAACTGATTATAAATTGTAGCATTTGTAGAGTCTAAAAAAAAGCACAAAATTGTTTCTCACCCCAGTGTCTATTAAGACACATCTCTTATACTTCTTTTTTTTTCACCTTTTCTAGGATGCAGTCACAAGCGTAATTACATTTTACGCTGCCATACTTTTGCTGCAAACTTGCCCAAACATAACAAGTTAATAAGCAGTGTTTTTTAAATCCTCCCAGACTTTGTTCAATTACTTTGGCCTATATCTGCATTTGTACACACTGCTAAAGCTGTGGAGCCTTTCTTTCCATTATATATTTTTTTATTTCTGCCATGGGGTGGGTGGTGAGCTCTGCTCCGCAGGTGGAGTTAACAGAGTTTTTGGCACTCACGCTCTGCTTGGTGCACGAAGTTCCACCAAAAACTCCTTTAGCCCGCCAGTGGGAGCGGAGCTCACCACGTGCACACTGCAGCCCAGTTATGGGTGACACAACGCAAGCACAGACAGTCTGCTCTTGTGCTATGAGGCCCATAACTGGGCTGCAGTGCGCACTCTTGGCCGGCATGGTGCTGCTACTTGTGACCCCATGTCTCCTTCTACCAGCAGCCCAGGACCAGGGGGCAGAGGGATGCACAGAGCCAGGCCACTGAGAACATCTAGGACCCCCTGGGGTACCAAGGTAAATCCTCATTTTTTTGTTTTCTTTTGTGCTCACTGGTGCACAACAGGCCTGAAATGGCAGCTTTCGCTGTCTATGGCCCTGGCCTGAATTCAGGACTGGCCCATAGGCAGCCTAAAGCTGCAGTTTCAGGCCTCTTGTGCACTGAAACTGCAGCTTTAGGCTGCCTACAGCCCTCTCCTGAATGCATGTGATCTCAGAAGTGTTCAGCGCTGCAGAGATTGGGCGCATTCAGGAATAGGCCTGGGCAGGCTGTAGTGTCACTCATGGAACTCCGCCTCAGTAGAATTCCACAGAGTTGTAAGTCCACTCCAGAGAATTCCACGGAGTGGAACTCTGTGAGCTTTGCCCAGGCCTAGTGAGGCAGTCCATGCCTCACTCCTGATACCAGTGCCTCTAACATATGCAGATGTGCAAGTGGAATGATGCTGAATTATAAACTTACTTTGGAGCTAACAAAATGTGCATTTACCCTAGAGAATCAATTTATTCTTATATAATGTTGCACTATCAAAATGTAATATTATGTGGGACCAAATCTGTTTTACCAGTATGTAGTCCTTGTCAATCACCTCACTCTCTGGGATACATAAAAACCTCTTTCCTTCTCTTGCAGGTATTCATTAAAGACTATGGGCTTTATTAGGAGTTTATATCCTATGGAATTTGTAATACAGCGGACAGGATATCCATCACGAGTAACCTCCTTCGCCAAACTCGTAATGAGGCCCTATGTTATATCCTTTTCCACTAGAAACTGTTTCGAACCAAAATGCAAACTATAAAGAATCCAGAAATACCACGTTCCTAGCAACCATCCTCGAGATATTTCACAAGGTGAAATCCGATGATACCTCCAGATGAAACTGTTCAAAAAAAGAAACTCACTATATGAATAAGGTGTGGTATTCTAGATTCCTCTCAGAATTCCCCATATTTTGGGGGATAACTAGGGTACCACTCAGAATTGACTTGTAATTCAGATTCCCGAAAATACTAATAAACATACTATGGGTAATTTGGGATACAGAACTATTCATGCAGGATCACTGCGCTCTTTACGAGTGAGAGCTGCACCTCCTGAAGATTTCATTTGTTCTGCCCCCTCTCTGTAGCCCACACTCCATATCTGACCCACAGGGCAGACCAGTTTCCCTGTATTGTATGTGATGAGTCACGAGGGCAAAGTAAATATACTGCCTGTGCATACTTGAAAACGGGCGAAAATGCGTTTATTTTTGTATCTACGGTTATTCAGCCCCTGCGTCCGTTTATGTAGCTGCATGGACTCAATATGCAAATGACTTTTGCCTTTTGGCAAATATTCTACAAACCTAGGAAAGACCGAAGCAACACACAATTATTCAGAAAAAAAAGACACGTCTTCAGCTGCGAAGAGCTTAGATGATTAATGAGCAGAGCCGGTAATTCTTGTTTAAAATGTGATCTTTATCTTGACAATAGATTCAGTAGCGGCAAAATGCCTATTACGCGACTCGAAGCTGAATTTGCCAAGTTGACCTTGAGGAGAGAGAAAAATAATAACATTAAGTCAGCAAATTCAGTTAGCAATCTGAGAATGATCTATATGTAATTTCAAAAAGTAAGGCGTAAAACAACGTGTATAACATCGTACGAATGGGTTATTTTATTTTTTAAAGTTATATATATATATATATATATATATATATATATATATATATATGTATATATATATATATATATATATATATATGAAACATTTTTACCCCTTTAAGTTCATGTTACTTAGTGGCTGCCCTCTGTCTGCATTTCTTTCTTTTTTTTATTTGCCTAGTAGTTTTTAATTGCTCTAATTTTGTCACGCACGCAGTTAAACGTTCTGGAATAATACTGCTTCAATGTCTTGGTATTTTATAATTGATAATTATAAGGCAAAATCCAAAATGAAAAATGCTTTATCATTTTTAGTTCACTTTGCTGAATATGTATCTAAAAACATAAATATTGAGATTAAAATAGAGTCATACACTGCTTTCAGCGAAACATTGTTTTCACTGGTAACCCTTCATGCCAAAATTGTGTGATGTGCTAATTATATTGAATTGTATTTGGTTTTGCTCTGAGTGTAAAAATGACTTCTTTTTCATAATGAAAAGCATTGCTTGAAAATCCTGTCCTGTCTGTTGTTTGCTGTTTATTTTATCAGCTCATGCGCCGTCCCCTCCTCACACAACATCCAAAAGAACTCTGTGGCTAACAGTCCCCCCTATCTTGAGAGCTAAAATGTATTTAGCCCAGTTTGCAGAGCCATACTAGGACAGGTCACAGACACAAGTGGCAACCACCTCAACCACAATGGTTGGGCCCAGAAGTTCCTGTCTGTCTTTTGGCCCCTAAAAAGGATTTGACAAAAGTAGAATATGCACCCCTGCCCCCATAATTGTTGGAGTTGTAAGGGAAGGGCTTTCTCCAAGGGAAAAATATGTTCCCCACACGAAAAATGTGGTTTTGGACAGGGGGCTTAATTACCTCTACATGGACTTCTCTTCTATGAAGACCTATGCAAAGGGACAATCGGAGCCTTTGAAAACTGGCATATGACATCTCTAAAGGTACACTGGAAAACGTGCACCAGGTACAACTTGCTAGATGTCATTCTGAGTGCGTTTGTGAATAGGAGGGAGGCATACATTTCCACCCTTAAATTTCTTTTTTTTGTGATTGTGGCCCATTATCTTTGCTCCGTCGTTGTGCTTTTGGATGTTTTACACAACTATTATATGTGTGCTTCTGTCACGGTACATGAAAATAAATGCGTCTTTATTGTGTAGTGGTACAGGAACATGTCTTTATGAAAATGCAAAGGGGCATATTTATACTCCGTTTGCGCCGGAATTGCGTTGTTTTTTAGCGTGGACACCTACTTTGCGTTAATTATATGCAAGGTAGGCGTTCCCGTCTAAAAAATCGACTCCGAGGCATGTGCGTCGGATTTATACTCCCGGGCAAAATTCACGCCCGGGAGTGGGCGGGTCAAAAAAAATGACGTACGGCCGCTTTTGCGCCGTTTTTTAGCGCCTGCAAAAGGCAGGCGTTAAGGGACCTGTGGGCTCTGAAGGAGCCCAGAGGTGCCCTCCCATGCCCCCAGGGATCCCCCCTGTCACCCTTGCCCACCCCAGGAGGACACCCAAGGCTGGAGGGACCCATCCCAGGGACATTAAGATAAGTTCAGGTAAGTGTTTTTTTAAAGTTTTTTTTGTGGCATAGGGGGGCCTGATTTGTGCCCCCCTACATGCCACTATGCCCAATGACCAGAAGTCCCCTGGGCATGGCCATTGGGCAAGGGGGCATGACTCCTGTCTTTGCTAAGACAGGAGTCATTTCTATGGGGGTTGGGAGTGAAAAAAAATGGCGCAAATCGGGTTGAGGCGAAAAAATTGCCTCAACCTGCTTTGCCCCATTTCTTGACGCCCAAGCCCCATATCCCCCTACACCGGCGCTGCCTGGTGTACGTCTTTTTTTTAACGCACACCAGACGGCGCCGGCGGCTAACGCCGGCTAACGTCATTCAATAAATACGGCGCCCGCATGGCGCTTCAGAATGGCGTTAGCCGGCGCTAATTTTTTTGACGCAAAACTGCGTTAGCGCAGTTTTGCGTCAAAAAGTATAAATATGGGCCAAAGTATTCTACTTATTCAAGTATAATGAGACATTTGTTCGCACCACTTTTTTCCTGAATTAAAACAGCTCACAGGACTGGCTAAAATAACTGCAGAGAATATGTTAGCTTGTGAGAAGCTCAAACATGTACGCTGTAAACAATGTTTGAGTAGACCTTTTCTCTCTAGTTAAGGTTTATGGTTTATACACGAGAGCCATAAAATGTACAAACGTATTTACAAATGCCTGCATGCAACATTACTACTGATTTGCTTGGAGGCATTGTTGGATATGTAAGGTTGAGTGAGGTATCTGTAGCTAAATTCATTATTTTGAACCTCCATCTGTTATGTTTGTTATAGTCTGGTTTTGGTTTGTATATTTTGGTTAAATGGTTTTCAGGGGTAAATTCCTTCAATGTTGATTAGGTACCTAACAGAGCTGCTAATGCATTCATTGTCCGCATGTGAAATTCACTGTGTGAACTAAATATATCAATATGCGGAAAATATTGTGAGCAATATTCACATAGCGTGGGAACTGTTTCTACTAATAAATGCTATAACTATATACTATATTTCTTGGATTTAACTCACATACAGCTTTTACCTGTCTGTTTTTGCAGACATATTGGGCACAATGCCAATGCCTAGAGGGGGCTTTGGGTCAGCCAATTGCATATCTTTGGTTGGCTATCTTGTCAATTTCATTTGACAACTTCTTTTTCAATGCTTTCCTTCATCTTCTCGTTTTAGTCACTCCTCTGGAGCCTACTTTCGGATAACTCATATCCTTTCACTGCTTACATTCAGAGAACCAATTTTGAATTTTCTTTTAGTACTCTACTCAAGTGCATGTGTTTTCTTTCTTGTCTGTTCATTGCCCACTAAAGTACCCCCACTCCTACCCCCCTCTCTGCCCCATGCACCCCTGTGCTCCACATGTTAATTCTCATTTACCCCTCTTTTCTCTTGGGATTCTAGATTTTTTTTTACATTTCAAATAGCTCTTTCCCTGTAAAGGGCATCTGTTGCTGCTGTGCACTCCACCTCCACCCGTTCAAAACTTGCTACAACCTACCTGTTTTTTTTACATTTATAAGCAAAAGAAACATCTTTTTGATGGTCAATAGCTGCAATATGCTCCTGGGACACCCCTTTCTAAAAAATAATTCAGCTTTAACACACTTTTTCATGTTTTATGTTTACTTTTCCAAGGTATGCATTTTCTGTTTTGGTATAGTAAAGAATTAACAAATAAAACATCCACCTCAATATTGTACAAGAGCACATGCTTCGTGACAATGGGACCAAAGTAGTGTGATGACAATTAAACATTCATGTGTGATGACACATGGATGCGCTTCATTGAACTTTTTACTTTTATTTTTACCAATGCTCTTCAGTATTGGTTATAACCATTATTTTTGCTGATTGTTATTAGCAAAAAGAGCATCATCAATTTTGGTAATTGTTTATTCAGGGAGCTGTACTGCCAGGGGACTCACTGTCACAGAAGACTGCTTTTGTCAAGAAAAGGGGCCCGTGTCAGATTTCCCTTTGCCACGCTCTTGAAGCACCTACCAACCTTTTGTGTCGTGGGAGATCAGGGAGCGATAGAGCCAGGGCACTCACTGTCCCAGAAGACTGTTATTGTCAGGAGGAGAGGTCCACATCTATTTTCCATATACCCCATGCTTAAAGTGCCCATCCACCTCCCATGGCACGGGACATTCAGGGAGCTGTACTGTTGGGGGACTCACTGTCCCAGAAAATGTTGTTGTCAAGAGGAGGGGCCAGCATCTGGTTCCCCTGCACCTCGCACTTAAAGCACCATCCACCTCCTGTGGCATATGGCTGCATCTAGGAGAATCCCAGGCAAAAGGCGGGCCCATCCATGCCCATCGGAGCCCAAGGGAAGCTGGGATGGGCGACGTCTCTTTCAGCTAAATTCTTGGAGCCCTCGGACTCTGTGACTAGGAGCCTGTCAGCTCACTTGCAACCATCCAGGTACTGTGGTTGTGCCTAGATGCAAATATTGATTGAGTGCCCTCCATTTCCATGTTGGCTGCCTGAAAAGCAATAGGGGAAGAGGGGTGGGGGGGGTTCTTGCTCTCGCCTACTATGTTCATTCATTCGCCAGAGTGCTGACCCTTGCACTGATAAAGGGAGGAAACCGAACTGCCATTATGGAAAGCTTGACAGCACGAAATACAAGATCACACACCAGGCCCTAGTTAGGGAAGGAGGAAGGAAGTCCACTCCAAAGAAGGTTAACCGGAATACAGCTGGAAATAAATTGGGACACATCGTAGTGGCCATAGAGAGTCTTGGCAGGTATACCTTTTTTTAATGGTGTCATTGTATACTTCTAGATTTTGCTCGTTTCCCCCCTCTTGTTGTCACTTTTGGCTTTAGGGCTTGCATTGTCGGGGCAGCATCAAAACCTCCTCTAGAGCCTACTACTGACATACATGAGAGTCTAGCAGTATTTATACCTTGACATGTATTCTGTCACCCTGGCCCTTTGTGGTAGTACTTTGGGAACAATGTAGTGCGATCCACTTCATCCGATATCCTGCACTTCCTACCTCAAGGGGTGACCAGCGTGGAAGTGATTTGAGCAAAAGAATGGGGGACTTTAAAGCAAATAAGGCAACACGGGTAAGGGAAATACCCCAAAAATAATGAGGAACGCAGGGGAGAATTACACAAAAGCAGAAATCGATGACCTAGTAGAAGATGTTGAGTCAAAATTAGTGAAGAGGCTAAGTCGGCCGAGACATTGAGCTCGGAAATTACTGTGTTGTTACACAAAGAAGGGTGGGGGCTAACCACAGAAATAGACGAGTAGGGGAACGGGGTGTTGACCAAGGGTATTACTTGCTCAAATAGATATACTTCTTTGGCAACTAGAGAGTTAAACAATGCCGTTGAGGCAAACGTAAAAGGTACCACCTCCATATCTCAAAACCCTTTAACAAGAGAAGAGCCTCAGGAGGGAAGGGAGCTAACCCAGTCTTAAAAAATGTCAGACTGCAGCCACACCCATAAATAAGTGAGGAAACTAACTGCAAAAATTGATACCAAACAAGTGAGATTGCTGACTTGTTAAAACTTTAATGGTGCAACTAAAGGGTCAAGATGGACTGCCCCAGAGAAGATAGGCACATGAAAGTGATATTTCATTTAAACCATGATACTGTTGCTCTCATGGTTAGTGACAAAACAATAGTAGATGGCTTGATAGCCACGGACCTTAGCTCTAGCCTACTTATAAAACCCACAGTGTGGTTTGAGCTGCATAACCCACTGATCGAGGAAGGCATTTCATCTAGAATCAATATGCTTTGGTAAGCCAATCAAGGCATAACCAAATTATGACAAATCTTGAGGTAGTGGACTGACTGAGCTATATTGCGCCAATTGCATGGGGCAATAAGAAATTATCACATGAGCAGGCCCAAATACTGGAGGAAATTCAAGATATAAGCCTAGATAGGACCATAGTTCAGGAGTCACAGAGATAAGGAAGAGAGAAGCCTGTAAATAGCTATTGCATGGAGATAAGATATGAGGCTGAACCAACTACCCTAATAACATCTGATCCAAAATCTGTTTCTCTAGTCTCTTGGAACATAGCAGGATTAAGAAAAATATATAATACACTGTTCCAATTAGAAAGAAGGGAACACATGTGGGGGTCCTAAAATTTAGGAGCAAATAACCTCACACATCCAAGAGGATGTCATGCTTCATCATCGGTAAAGCTCTCGTCAGACCGGCACTGCAATGCCTGACGGGCACCACCCCAGATGGGGGGGCTTTTTGCCGGAGATTTTTTACAATGATGGTGCTGTGACCCCAGGATTGAGTAGGCAAAAAAAGGAGATCAAAACAGAAAATGATTAAAATTGCCTCTCAAAACCTCCAATGGGTAAATGATTTATTAGACCAGATGGAAGGTAGGGACCAAGATTAAAAAAGATGTAGTCAAGAGAGTGAAACAGAGATAATGATCAATCACTCTATAGTAGAATGAATGGGAGGGAGGTCGGACAGTTTTCAAACCAACCCTTTCATGGGTCAACATGTTTCGCATCCTAGTGGCCCAACGGGTCCATTGATGCTTCGTCAGGACCTAGTTGACTATATATATCTCCTAATCATAAAGGACAGGTGTGCCTTCTTAATCGAAGTACAGGGGTTACTGATAACCAAAGAGTTGTGGTCCTATGGAGTGCACTCTATAGGACCACGTAGACCAATGGTCAGGTGCAGTTTAAGTTTGGAATGCTGCCGAGACCGTCAAGGAACCTACCGGGGCGGTGAATCCTGTATTATTCCAAAATACAGGATTCACGGACCCGGGTAGGTTCCTTGACTGTTGTAAGTGATTGGATATATTTTTCTCACAACTCTTTGGTTATCAGTATCACCTGTACTTCGATTAAGAAGGCACACCTATCCTTTATGATTAGGAGATATATATAGTCAACTAGGTCCTGACGAAGCATCAATGGACCCGTATGGGCCACTAGGATGCGAAACATGTTGACCCATGAAAGGGTTGGTTTGAAAACTGTCCGACCTCTCTCCCATTCATTCTACTATAGAGTGATTGATCATTATCTCTGTTTCACTCTCTTGACTACATCTTTTTTAATCTTGGTCCCTACCTTCCATCTGGTCAAATAAATCATTTACCCGTTGGAGGTTTTGAGAGCCAATTTTAATCATTTTCTGTTTTGATCTCCTGTTTTTGCCTACTCAATCCTGGGGTCACAGCACCATCATTGTAAAAGATCTCCGGCAAAGAGCCCCCCCATCTGGGGTGGTGCCCGTCAGACATTGCAGTGCCGGTCTGACGAGGAGCTTTACCGATGATGAAGCATGACATCCTCTTGGATGTGTGAGGTTATTTGCTCCTAAATTTTAGGACCCCCACATGTGTTCCCTTCTTTCTAATTGGAACAGTGTATTATATATTTTTCATAGCCTTATTGGGAGGATATACACTGGACCATAACCCCTCCCTATCCCTCTTTTTTGAGCATAGCAGGATTAAGACACAAGTTAATGGACTCTGATTGGCACAAGTAAGTTGACAGGTTTCTTCTCTGACTTTTTCAAGAGACCTGGCTAGTGAACGCACCATATAACCCGACATATAAAACATACTATATTAATGGAATTCCCTCTTCAAGTGGAAGACCCTCAGAAGGGTTAGTCCACTGTTTAAAAATCTCACTAAATGTTACAGTTACTGTGAACCACATAGATTCGCCCGATATCCTGGGAGTAAAGTTAATTACACATGTTCAATGTGTATATGAGGCTGCGAAGGAGCAACCAGGAGTCAAGTATTGTGAAAATGCTAGACAACACTCTCAAAACCATAGTGCATAAATACACAATTATTATTGGGGATGATTTTAACTGTATGTATGAACCAATATCTGGTTTAGGATCTATTATGGAGGGCGAGGACATGTCAAATTAAGAACGGGTCCATTGGTGTGTTGTACAGTTGCAGCTATGCAACAGGTACATTTTATACTAAAACACAGCCTGAGAGTATGCAATGGTAGGATGAGTCCTGATAATGACAATTTATATACATTCAAAAGGGGTAGTGTTCAATCTAGGTTAGTTTACATCTTACATAGTCCAATCTCATGGGATAGCATAACTGCCTTTAAAATAGACAGCAGAGAAGACAGTGGCCATTTCCCATAATGCTTAGCGATGGCAAGGAGGTTCCCAGAAATACGATTACCCGGCAGGAGCATAGCATCCATATGGCTGTTCATTGGCAATATTTGTAGGAAAGTAAAATTGCCCACCATACTGAACAACCCAGAAACCTTGACCAACATCTTTAACATATTTTTGGATGTAATGAGCTTTTATGTTAATCAGACCTCATTTGATATACCAATATTGTAAGTCCATCACTCCTTTGTCATTGCCCTCAGGCTGCACTTGACTAAGCCCCTAAATCTTTAAAGAAAGGTAAGTGGCAGATAGAGATTCTTTATGCATTCCCTGGTACTTGAAGGAATTCACAGTGGCTGAGAAGTCACTACTCAAAGCCTTAAAGAGCAGAAATGTAACAGCTGTGCGAGAGGCCAGTGCTAACTATAAAAGAATTCTACAAAGAGCAGAAAGCGACTGGAAAGAGAGGAACTGGGATGACTTGCTTTAAGCAGCAAAACGTAAGGATGCTTTCATATTTTGGTAGATAATTGCCCATGGAAGCAAAGACATATCATTTCTCGATGTGCATTACTTGAATCCCAGTACTTGGAGCTGACACTTTACAGATCTGTACTCTGAACCCATCGAACATAACCAAGATCTTCAAGGGGTATTAAACAATTATGCAGATGAAGTCATGACACTTAAAAATTATTTAAGTATAGATGAAACGTTAGAGGCCATAGATGCCATTAAACCAGGCAAAGCCCCTGGTCTGGACAAAATTCTGGGTGACCTATTTAAACATGCTAAAGAAGTATGGGCCTCATATATTAAGTTCATTAGTAATGCAATGGCCGCTGGAGCACTGGTTCCCCCCACATAGAAAGGGACCAAATTGGTCCCAATACACAAAAAAGGGAGTATGAGGAACCAGATAATTATAGGCCAATTAGCTCTATAAATGTATTACAAAAAATATATGCTAGGCAGGTACTAAGGAAACAGAGTTATTGGATGGATAGAAATAACAACTTATTAGTATAACAGGCAGGGTTTAGGACCTGTGTAAGTACAATTGACTAAGTCTTCAGGCTCCTATGTATCCTGTTGATATACACCAAATTTAGTGGTGGCATGCGTATATGGCATTTATAGATCTTAGGGTGGTCTTTGACCTCATCCCAAGAGGCCCCCTCTGGGCTATGCTCAAGAGACAGGGTGTACCCGATGACCTTCAAACTCAAATAATAAGATTGCACCAAGGTAAATAACCCCAAGTGAGATGGGGTACGCTTGGTGAACTCACTGAACCAATTCCCATCAAAAGGGGAGTGAGGAAGAGGTGCGTGCTTGCACCTACCCTGTTCTCACTCTACGTGAATGATGAAGTTGACCATCTTAAAAAATGCAGCCATGACCCCTGAAAGCTTTGTGGGGCCCATGTACTGCTGATACATTTGGTAACACCATTTTGGTGTCGCAGATGACCAGGAGCCCCCAACAGCTACTTGACAAGTTTAACACATACTGTGCTGCAAGGGGATTAGAAATAAATACAAGCAAAGCAAAATACATGGCTATTAAACCTCAATGGACCTTTAAGATAAACCTCAAACTCCAAGAGGAAAAATTTGAGAATGTATCAAATTTTTGTTATGTTGTTGTAACATTAGATTCTAGGCTATCATAGCTCCCCCATAAGAGCAAAACAAAAGAAGTGCTTGTTCACAACTCAAGGTCTATTATTAGTAAACACAAAGGGGCATATTTATACTCTGTTTGCGCCGGAATTGCGTTGTTTTTTTTGACGCAATTCCGACGCTAAACTAACTCCATATTTATACTTTGGCGTTAGACGCATCTAGCGCCAAAGTCCATGGAGTTTGCGTCATTTTTTAGCGTGGACACCTACTTTGCGTTAATGATATGCAAGGTAGGCGTTCCCGTCTAAAAAAATTGACTCCGAGGCATGTGCGCCGTATTTACACTCCCGGGCAAAATTCACGCCCGGGAGTGGGCGGGTCAAAAAAAATTACGTACGGCCACATTTGTGCCGTTTTTTAGCGCCTGGAAAAGGCAGGCGTTAAGGGACCTGTGGGCTCGGAAGGAGCCCAGAGGTGCCTCCCATGCCCCCAGGGACACCCCCTGTCACCCTTGCCCACCCCAGGAGGACACCCAAGGCTGGAGGGACCCATCCCAGGGACATTAAGGTAAGTTCCGGTAAGTATTTTTTTTTTTTTTTTTTTGTGGCATAGGGGGGCCTGATTTGTGCCCCCCTACATGCCACTATGCCCAATGACCATGCCCAGGAGACAGAAGTCCCCTGGGCATGGCCATTGGGCAAGGGGGCATGACTCCTGTCTTTGCTAAGACAGGAGTCATTTCTATGGGGTTTGGGAGTCGAAAAAAATGGCGCAAATCGGGTTGAGGCGAAAAATTTGCCTCAGCCTGACTTGCCCCATTTTTTGACGCCCAAGCTCCATATCCCCCTACGCCGGCGCTGCCTGGTGTACGTCGTTTTTTTCCACACACACCAGGCAGCGCCGGCGGCTAACGCCGGCTAACGTCATTGATTAAATACGGCGCCCGCATAGCGCTTCAGAATGGCGTTAGCCGGCGCTAATTTTTTTGACGCAAAACTGCGTTAGCGCAGTTTTGCGTCAAAAAGTATAAATATGGCCCAAAATATCTAATTCTAAAATTATCACTCCAGTCCTAGAGGCACAAAGTTCAAGCTGCAGCCTTATATGGGGCTGAGCTATGGGTCATAGGTGACCCAAAATAGCTCATACTAATTAAAAATACATTTTTGAGAAGGTTACTGAGGTTACCTATGTCAACACCATTAATACCTATGCACCAGGATTTAAACATTAGACAAATAGTGCATTTAGTAGCCCTGAAACCATTGCTCTATTGGATAAGATTGTAGAAAACTCAAGAATTGATCCACTATACAGAAGGTCTTGAGGAATTAATGGAGCATGATAGCTCCTTAACTTTCCCCTGGCCTCGATATGTTCAGACTTGGTTTGGCAAGCTTGGCCTACTTTCTTACTGCAGTGAACCCCACACATTGACACCAAATTCAAAGGTCCAATTGAAGCAAATATATTGGGCCCGTGTCTTAAAAGCCTTACTCCAAAGCTCTAGATTAGGCACGCTTTCAACACAATTCCTCACTGTCAAGCCGAACCCAAGTTTTTAAAAGTTCCTTGGTACAATCCAACCCCAGCTGGCGAAAACTTTATGGCCCTCATTACAACCTTGGGGGTCGTTGATAAAGCGGCAGCAATACCGCCAACAGGCCGGCAGTAACAAAAATGAAATTATGACCATGGCGGAAAACGCTCAGACAGACAGCCACTTTAACACACCGACTGCCATGGCGGAATCAGCAAACACCAAGGAGGTAACAGCCTACAGCCAGGCGGAAGACAATGTACCGCCGACACTATTACGACCAGCCTATCCGGCACCTTTTCCGGGGCGGTGCCAACGACATCAAAAGCATGGGGGAAACACTGCACAGAAGTCAAAGGACTCACCTATGGAGATTCAGGGAACAACCACAACGCCATGGAGCCCGAACTGCACATATTTAGGATGCTCGTCTACCTTTTGCTGCATTATGAACATCAACGCCGGCGAAGACGACCACAGTGAGTACGGCTGCCTAGCACACAAGGGAGGGGGGAGGGAAAAAAGAGTTACACACACACACGCAACACGCAACACGCAACACCCCCACCCCAACACCATAAACACAACCAGATGCAGTAACATTACATATTCCCCCATACCCTTCAGGAATAATGCAGGGACAAAATTATTTTAAGAAAGTGAGTGTAATTCGATTAAATAACATGAAAAAGTGCATCAGAATACAAATGTATATACATATTTACACATGTAGGGACACTGCCCAGTCCTCAATTTCCATGGGCCACAGGGCCATAACACATAGGCCAAGGCCCCACCTCACTCCTGTAACAACACAAAGAGAACACTGCAGGGGCATCAGGTTGACAATACACAGGCACCTCAGGGAGATGGGGGGCACCTCAGCCGGAAGATGGTACAACACCAATGGTCCTGGAGGGGGCAACATGCCCTGTGCGCTGTCCTGGGGAGTGCATGCCACAGTCTCTCAAGTGGATGATTTGTCCCCTTTGCTCTGGAGGGGGCAACGTGCCCTGTGCGCTGTCCTGTGGCTGTCCTGGGCCACAGTCTCTCAAGTGGGTGGTTTGCCCACTGTTTGGTCATGGGGAGTGCAAAGCCACAGTCTCTCAAGTGAGTGATTTGTCCACTGCTTGGTCCTGAGGAGTGCAAGGCCACAGTCTCTCTAGTGGATGGCTTCTCCACTGGTTCTGGAGGGGGAATTGTGCCCAGTGTGCCTCATCCTGTGAAGGATAGGGTGAGTGGATGGCTTTTTCTAATGGTTATGGTGGGGGCATTGTGCCCAGTGTGCTTTATCCTAGGAAGGATGGGGTGAGTGGATGGCTTCTCCACTGGTTCTGGATGGGGCATTGTTCCTAGTGTGCCTTATCCTAGGAAGGATGAGGTCAGTGGATGGCTTCTTCCACTGGTTCTGGATGGGGCATTGTGCCCAGTGTGCTTCATCCTGGGAGGAATGAGGTGAGTGGATGGATTCTCACTGGTTCTGGAGGGGGCATTGTGCCCAGTCTGCTTCATCCTGGGAAGGATGGGGTGAGTGGATGGCTTCTTCCACTGGTTTTGTAGGGGGCATTATGCCCTGTGATGCAGATCTTGGGGAGTGCAAGGTCACAGTCTCTCACCTGGGTGTCAGACCCACAGAATTTGCAGGGGCCAGGATGCACAACAGCCCATGGAGGCAGGACTACACACTGTCTGCCGGTGGTGACGGCTGTTCAGTGGTGGCAGTGACGGTTCTGGTGTCGTGGCTGGCAGTGGTGGGGGGAGGCTCCAGCCCATCCCCGGCAGCCTTGGATGGCTGCCCACTGGGGGTGCTGCTGCTGGCAGTGGTGCTGGTGGTGTTGCTGCCAGTGGTGGGGGAAGGCTCCAGCCCATCCCCTGAAGCCTCGGACGGCTGCCCGCTGGGGTTGCTGCTGCTGGCAGTGGTGCTTGTGGGGGCGCTGGTGGCGGTGCTGGCGGTAGTGCTGGTGGTGGTGCTGACAGTGGTGGGGGGAGGCCCCAGCCCTTCCCTTGCAGCCCCAGATGGCTGAACCACCATGGTTGGTGGTGAGGGCTTCGAATGAGTTCTAGCACCAGGCCTCCTGCCCTTCCTGCCTGTTGGTGCAGGCCCCTTGCCCTTCATGTCAGCAGCCGAGGATTGCTCCTTGCCCTTACCTGTCGCAGCTGGTGGTGCCTCCTTGCCCTTCCCTGTCACAGGTGGTGCTGCCTCCTTGCCCTTCCTTGAAGCATTTGCTGTAGGTACACTTTCAGTGTTGCTGCCTGGGACCTGGGATCCTCTACCACCTGCAGTAGCTGTCAACACTACTGTGGGCGTGGACTGGGTGGCTGAGGTGCTCTCCTGGGTTCAGACCACTCTGGCCTGACGTGAAGGACGGGGGATTGGTAGGGAAGAGGTCAACGGTGGAGAGGAAAAGCTTTTTAGGGACACTGGGGATGGAAGAGGGTGAAGGTTTGGGAGTGGAGGAAGAGGGTAGGAGGTGTCTGTCTGCTGTGTTTGGGTACAGGTGCTTGAGTGCTTGCGTTTGTGTACTTTGGGAGGAGGGGGCACAGACACAATGGGAGAGGACACAGGGGACATGTGTATGGATGTGGGGGTGGTGACTGCCAGTGAGGGGCATGTAGAGATAGGCGTGATGGTGATGGAGGTAGTGGATGAGGATGTAGTGCATGCAGGTGTGAGTGTAAATGCAACTGGGAGGGAGGTGGACAAGGAGGAGGTGGGGGACACAGTGGAGGCAGTGGATTTTGGTATGTCTGCATCTGGATAGTGTTTGCGTGAGTGCCTCCGGGATGATGTGTGGTGCTTGTGTTTAGCTGAACCACTCCTGTGTGTTGTCTTGTGTGCATGCTGATCTGCCTGTGTGCTTGGGATAGGATGGGGTTGAGGGGAATGGGATTGGGTAGAGGATGTTGGAAGGGGGAGGATAGAAACAGGGACCTTGGCTGCCATCAGGGAGGAGGCCAGAGCCTGGATTGATCTCTGTTGGTCCGCCATGCCAGAGTGAATGCCTCCAGGAATGCATTAGTATGTTGCAAATGGGCTTCCAGCCCCTGGATGGCATTCACAATGTTTGGCTGCCCAACAGAGGTGGATCACAGGAGGTCAATAGCCTCCTCACTCCTGGGTGAGCGGGCACGGGAAACATGCTGAGCGTCTGCAGGGAGGGCAGTGCTGGTATGGGGGTGGTGGCTGTACCTGTAGTTGGGGTTGGCATAGAGGTGTCCGCCACCACCAGGGAGCTTCCATCGGAGGAGTTATCACTGTCAGAACTGTCCCCTCCAGTCTCTGTTGTGGTGCTACCCTCGCCCTCTGTCCCACTGGTGCCCTCGCCATCAGTGGATTCGGCCTCCTGGTCCCTGTGGGATGCAGCTCTCCCCATCGCTCGTGCCTCTGCTCCTCTGCCAAATGGTGCTAATGCACATAAGGACAGGGTGACGAAACAAAAAGGGGGGTGGGAGACAAAGGATACCCTTGCTCAGTGGTGGCAACAACACCACCGTTGGCGTATACGACACACACACAAGGAACTGCCCTACACACTAGGCAATGCAGTAACAGTCACAATGCTAGTCACCAGCCCATGGACAGGGATACCTAATGCCCATTGCAGCATACCTGAGACCCACAGACCCCTGCCCAGTAGTGGATGCCTACTACCGTGGTTGGAGGAGGTTTACATCAGACCCTGCCCAACATGGGACCTACCCTGCAATGTACGGACTGGCCTAGGGGCACCCATAGGCCACATCCCCCACCTGGATGTAACCCCACTACACAAGTAGCATATTGGGGTACTGTACTCACCCCCTTGTGGCTGCTGTGATGCTCCCAAGGGCCCATCCAGCTCCGGATAGGCCACCACCAGTATGTGGGCCATCAGGGGGGTCAGGGTTCGACGGGCACCCCTTCCTCATTGGGAGGCCATCCTCAGCTGGGCCTTCGCCGTCTTCCATGCCCAGCGTCTCAGGTCCTCCCACCGTTTCCGACAGTGGGTGCTCTGCTTGCCGTAGACTCCTAGGGTCCACATGTGCTTGGCGATGGCACGCCATATACCCTTTCTTTGATGGGCACTGACCTGCAGAGAAATACACATAGGAAAAGGTATCAGTCAGACCATCCTGCCTGTTACACTCATGGCCCACCTTCACCCTCACATCCCCTCATGCACAGACATTACCCACCATACATGCAGCATGCTGCCCAGGGTCCTTCCACCACCCCCTCACACGAGGCCCTCACACACAGCACTCCATGCATTCATGCCCCATGCATCGTGCTCACAGTGTACTCACCTGTTGGTCTGGAGGTCCATACAGCATTCGATACTGGGGTAGGACCCCATCCACCAGTGTCTCCAACTCCACAGCGGTGAAGGCAGGGGCCCTTTCCCCCGTGACACGAGCCATGTTCAGTTCCAGACACAGGTCACAGCAGCACTTGCAGTGTTGGTCCTCTCCTATTGAAGGTCAGGTAGCAAGTGAGTGAACAGATAGAAAATGGCAATCACGTTTGCGGTGGTGCGTACTGTCACCGCCGGCGTACATCGCCATTGGCCACTGTAACCCATAGGGCCCATTGGTACCCAATGAGGAGTTGCACAGTGGTTCTTGACCGCCTCCCACAACGGGGCACAACGTCAGCTGAATTTTCTCATTTCCACATGTCCCTCCATACAGGAGAGGCAGACGCCATTTCGGGGGGGCGGGAGCAGGCCATGGCACCTAACTGCGTCACAGTACACAAAGGCACCATTTGGGCCTATCCAACAATATACTGTTACAGTCACAACATGCAATGCAGTGTAGTGTTTGTAAATATGGAATACTGACCAGCTGCTCACCGTTTTGCCCCCTAGATTGCAACCACTTCAGATGAATACGAGAAGGATACATCCCCCTGTGTATAGACCCCTGGTGGACTTGGCAACAATGGAGGACAGGCACATTATCCTCACCTATAGACTGGACAGCGCCACAATCACAGAGCTGTGTGCCCAATTGGAGCCTGACCTGATATCTGCTATCCGTCAACCCACCGGGATCCACCCTCTTGTGTAAGTCCTATCTGTGCTCCATTTCCTGGCAACTGGCTTCTTCCAAGTGACAGTGGGCTTGGCAACAGTAATGTCTCAGCCAGTGTTCTCAGTAGTGCCGACCAGAGTGTTGTCTGCCCTGATTAAACACATGCGCAGCTACAGCATTTTCCCCCAGGTGGAGGATTTGGCAACAGTGAAAGCTGATTTCTCTGCAATGGGACATAGCCTCAACATTAATGGGATTACTGATGGTACACATATTGTATTTGCTCACCCACAGAAATGAACAGGTGTTTAGAAATCAAAAGAGCTTTCTCTCTATGAATGTGCAGATAGTGTGTCTGGCGGACAAGTATATCTCCCATGCCAATGCAAAGTATCCTGGGTCTGTGCCTGATGCCTTTATCCTGAGGAATAGCACCATACCATTTGTGATGGCTCAACTCCAGAGGCACCGGGTGTGACTAATAGGTGAGCCCTGGTTCCCACCCAGTAGTTGTTGGTGTATGGGTATGGTGTGGGCCCTAAGGCTTAGTGTGTGTCTAACATTTTTCCCTCAATATTTGCAGGTGACTCTGGTTCCCCCAACCTCTCATGGCTACTGACCCCTGTGAGGAATGACAGGACAAGGGCAGAGGAACGTTTCAATGAGGCACATGGGTGAACAAGACAGGACATTTGGCCTCCTGAAGGCCAGATTTTGCTGCCTCCATCTAACAGCTGGATCCCTGTACTACTCACCCAAGAATGTCTGCTAGATCATCGTGGCATGCTGTATGTTGCACAGCCTTGCCTTACGTCGCCAGGTCCCTTTTCTTCAGGAGGATGAGGCTGGTGATGGGCGTGTGGCAGTAGTGGACCCTGTGGACAGTGAAGATGAGGAGGCAGAGGATGATGATGAGAACAACAGAAGTGCAATAATACGACAGTACTTCGAAAGACACACAGGTAAGATACTGTAACTTCACTTTAAATTGACAGTTTGTGTTTGACATTGTCACAGGCAGGCTGATTTTCCCACTTCTATGGCCACTTACTGTACCCTTTGGCATATCTATTTTGAGATATTTGTGCCCCGCTATCGCTCCTGGTGTGTTGACTGCAGCCAACTACAGGTCATTCCTCTGTATACATTATTGCAGTGTTTAAAGCTTGTTAAACAAATACATAGTTCAATCAGTTGACAGACTCCATACTTGTATTTATTCAAATGGTGTTTATTTAAGTGCCAATAAGTAGAGGGGGATGTGCAATGGGCTGGGTGATGGTGGAGGAATGCCCATGATAGAGTCCAGTCTATGTGGATCACGGATGCATTGTCCAAGGGGGCATTGGAAGAGAAGCAATGGCAGTTCAAGATGGACAAGGTGACAAGGTGGGACACAAGGGTGACAATCAGGAGAGGCTTATTTCCTGGCGGGGGTCTTGGCAATAGTCTCTTCCTTCTGCCTGGATCTCAGGGACCGTTTGCAGGGTGGTTCCCCTGCAAGGGGAGGGGTGTTGTTCCTGTGGCGGGGCCTCCTGTCCACTAGTTGCAGCAGAGGTGGAAGGCTGTTCATCGGTTTGGCTAGTGTCAGGGGCCCACTGGTGTGCCACTGCCTCCCTCATGGTGTTGGCCATGTCTGCCAGCACCCCTGCAATGGTGACCAGGGTGGTGTTGATATCCTTCAAGACCTCCCTGATCCCCAGCTATTGTCCCTCCTGCAGCCGCTGGGTCTCCTGCAAAGTGTCCAGAATATGGCCCATCGTCTCCTGGGAATGGTCGTATGCCCCCAGTATCGGTGAGTGACTCCTGGAGAGTCGGGTCCCGGGGCCTGTCTCCCCCCTGTCGCACAGCAGTCCTCCCAGCTTGCCTGTTGTCCTGTGTCTCTGTCCCCAGAACTGTGTGCCCACTGCCACTGACCCCATTTCCCTGATCGTCCTGTGTTTTTGGGGTGGCCTGGGATCCCTGTAGTGGTAGACACACTGCTAAGTGATGTGTCCTGGGGATAGAGGTATGGGCCCGCTGGTTGGGTACTGTGCTCGTCTTTCCTGAGGTGGGAGGCTCTGTGGTTGTATGGGACTGTGCCTGGGTAACCAACTGTCTGGAGGTGCCTGATGGGCCAGGTTGGTCATCCTGATCCAGGCGTGCAGAGCTGCTGTCATCACTGTGGGCCTCTTCTGGGGGGACTGGATGTTGCTGGCACCTCCACTCCGGTGACGTTGGGTGTGGGACCTGTGGGGATGTAAATGCAGTGCTATTGCTTCTGCATGTGACATCTTGTGCATGGGTGTGTTGCCCTCTATGGTTGATATTGCCCTGGCAGCATTGCCTTGTGTGAGTAGTTATTTGGTGGGCTGGGTGATTCTCTCCAGTGTGCATGCTTTAGTGATGGGTGTCCATGCAGGTCTGTGATGGGGTTCCGTGCATTGATGTTACATGCAGGGCTTGGTATTGGGAGGGGTGGGTTGTGATGGTGGGGTGTGTATGAGGTGGTGGAGTGAAGGAAGGGAGGGTAAGGGTGGGAGTTTGTGATGGCATGCAAGTAGGGGGTGATAGTAATAGAGATTTGACTTACCAGAGTCCAGTCTTACTCCTACTCCTGCTAGGCCCTCAGGATGCATGATTGCCAAGACTTGCTCCTCCCAGGTTGTTAGTTGTGGGGAAGGAGGTAGGGTCCACCACCAGTCCTCTGTGCAGCCAGTTGGTGTCTTGCTGCTGTGGAACGCACTTTCCCCCGCAGGTCGTTCCACCTCTTCCTGATGTCATCCCTTGTTCTGGGGTGCTGTCCCACGGCGTTGACCCTGTCCACGATGCTCTGCCTAGCTCCATCTTTCTTCCAATGGATATCTACTGCACCTGTGATCCAAATAGCTGTGGCTCTACCCGGATGATTTCCTCCAACATGACCCTTAGCTCCTCATCTGAGAACCTGGGGTGTTGTGGTGTCATGGGTGTACTGTGAGTGGTGTGGGTGAGGGTGTGTGGGGTGATGTGTTGGGGTGTGTGTGATGTAAGGTACATGGATGGTGTATAGGTGATGGTGGTGTGTGGCTGTGGTCTTCTCTGTAGTCTGGCTATCTCTCTTGTGGCAATTGTTTTTAGTCGTAAAGGGTTGTGGGTAATGTGTGTGTGTGTTTTATAGTGGTGTGGGTGTGGTGTGTGTATGGGTGTCAGGTGTGTGTTATTCTAATTGTCCAAAGTAGTGTTGTATTGTATGTGTGTGTGTATTTTGAGCGCAGCAATATGTGCTGCCAATGGTTTAGTGCCATTGAATGTCCGCCGCGGTGATTCGTGGGTCATAATGCTGTGGGCGTAGTTCTGTTGGCGTAAAAGTGTGTTTTTTGCTACCACCAGTTTATCACTGACCTTTGGGCTGGTGGACTTGTGTGTGTGGCTGTATAGTGACAGATTGCTATGTGTGTATTATAATATGGGTAGCGGTAATCCGCTGCGGCAGTATGTTGGTGGCAGTCAGCATGGCGGTAAGCTGTACTTACCGCCAATGTCATAATGAGGGCCTATATCTGAAATTTCATTATGATACTCTTCAGGTAAGAGCTTTCAATGCGAAATGTAAGTCACATGAAAACATTGAAGAAGACGCTAGTTGCACTTTATATACTTTAGGTAGCTCTGAAAATATTTCACATATGGATGTTTTTTGCATGGTCTATGGCTGTGACGCCTACAGCTGTAAGAGACGTTCAGATCGTGACAACAGCAAGCACAGGAGAAAATGGATATGACCAATTTGCAGAAATGTGAGGCTTAGGAAACATCTCGAAACCCTAAGAATTTTAAAATATAAAACAACTCCCTGTGTAGTATATGGATTGAGTAAATTCCTGCTTGCAGTTAGTTTCATATGTGGGAAGATGGGTCTGAAATTTTAAATGATATCATAGTACTATTCATTTGCTGGGTTAACCAATTATTGTTGTATTCAAATGGATTAATTTTAGCGTAATAAAATTTGTGCAAACACATAATGCACTGATTTTAGCATAGGTGATATTGAATTGTGTATTTAATTTACTGAAATAAAGCTGATGATGATGATGGCAATTCTGCATTGGCAAAGACAAAATGAAAGATCTCTTGGCTTTGCCAAAGCTTGTTGTGCTTATAAGTGAGGGGACCTGTCTTGACATGCAGTGATTACAAAGGCTGGCTGCATTGATATAACAATATGACTCATAATTGGGGGCAATCTGTACATAAATTTGAGGAAATCAAAAGTTTCTATAATGGTGCCACCCCAGACAACATTTGCAACTATTATTTTCTATCATTTTATTTTTCTTTCTTTTTTTCATTTTCTTTATTTATGTGCTGACTTCTCCAAAAAGAACATTTTCTTTCATACTTTTAAATCATTGCTGGACCTGGCCCTCTATGAAGAACAACACCCAAACTTTTTTTCTTTGAGGACTCTGTGTATTTTACCACTGCTAATAAATGCTAAAGTGCTTGTGCTCTCTCTTTTAAACATGGTAAAATCGGCTTACACACAGCTGTCACATTTAATTTGCTTACAGGTCCCTAGTAGAGTGATATTACAAGTAGCCAGGGCCTGTGAATTAAATGATGTTGGTGGACCTGCAGCACTGATTGTTCTACCCACTTAGGTGACATTTTAAACATGATCCAGCATGTTAGTGCAGCCTATGTGCACTTTTAAACTACCATTTTGGCCTCACAAAATAAACCATTTGCCAGGCCTAAATCTTCCTTGTCAGTTCACATATGTCATCCCTAGGGTAGGCCACATAGGGCAGAAAGTTTTGTATTCAAGAGCTGGACATGCACTTTTAAGTTTTGCAGGTCCTGGTGTCTGTGGGATTATTTTAGCATTTACACGGGCAATTTTTTTTTAGCTCTAGGCCTGTGGCATGTGCACCTTTACCTCATTTTATTTCTTTTATTGTTTTAGCACAAGCTTCATTTTAGTGGAGATGTTTTATTATTTTTATCAGTTGCTCTTTCACAGATAGTATGTTATTCATTCCTTTGCACAACATTTCATCCTGTGCTCAATCCAAGGTTGCACATGATCGTATACTGGAATTTGCCGGTAAAAAGAGCACAATGGCTCCCCTACACAGGCAAAATATATGTTGTCACTTCTGGGTAGTTATTAGAAAACACCACTCTGCCCCCACCATCCTGGAGGGGGCATTCCAGTCAGCTTGCCATCTCATGCTGCACGTTGTCATCACAGTTTCTGTTGAAATTCTGTGCCTTCTCTTTATATATGTAGGAAGACTCCCAGCAAGCCAACAGACCTCTTCTCTACCTATAGTATAAGTCAGTGGTTCCCAACCTGTGGTCCGGGGACCGCTGGGGGTCCATGAAGCCTCCTCAGGGGGTCCGCGACTGCTTAGAAAATTAAATAATATTAACATAGTAGGTCCCCAGCTTTCAGTAGTGACTCAATAAGGGTGTCCCCGTATTCCAATAATGATTCAGTGGGGGTCCCCGAGTACCAGTAATGATAAATTGGGGGTCTAAAGAAGTCAAAAGGTTGGGAACCACTGGTATAGGTATTGAGATTCAGCGTCTTTCTGGGGACTAGATGGGACTTATTGTGACAGTAGCGTGAGACTTTTCCTTTGTTTCACTGTCCTAGTCACTGCTCGAATGGTAATGTTTTCATTGTTCGAATAATAGCAATTCATGTCTTTCTACATAGAACACAGTTGTTTCAATGAATGTAGTGAACCAAACCCTACTTCTGTTTTGTCTTTGCATGTATGAGACATGTATTGCTTAGAGAAAAGGGTGTGACTTGTTCCACCACAACTTCCCTGGAGTCTTGGAGTGGCTGCTACAAATCACATTTACCCTTGGGTTCTGGTGTTGTTCTGCTAGCTGTTCGAAAGGGTTAGGCCGACAGCTGTCACACTGTGTAGGATAAGACTCCATCCCCCATCCTCTGTGGCACTGCTGCCCAAATCCAGCAGTCTTGTTGGTACAATGAGAGTCCTACGACACTGGTAGTGAAAAACTCCCTAATTAATTTTTCACTATTGCGAGGCCTACCTTGACCATAGGATAACATTGGGTTATCCTATTAAATTTATTAGTGATAACAACATTGGATATGGGGCAGCAGGAAAGCAATGTTTGGTGTATGAAGAACTGTAATTGTTAATCATCTTTAAGGGCAAAGCTGTATTTTAAGTCAATATCTTGAACATTGCATGTTTAGAAAGTTGGAATTTTTTGACCTAACCATTTGTTGCCCGCAGCCTGCTTCCTGTGTCATATGACTAGGTGTAGTTGTCCTTTGTTTATTCCTTCCCAACATCATCACAATAGAGGGTCTGGGTGATGGCAGGATGGGCCATCTATGGCAGGATGGGTGGGGCAGAGCTGCCACCTACCACACTTGCACTTCAAAGACACTGCCCAGCTCACACACACTAGCCTGTTTTGCCCCTAGACAGACTGGGGCAGGGAGGCTGGCAATTCAAGACATTTCAGTAGAGGGAAAACTCCGAAACTTCTTCCCTTTCAAAGTTGGAAATACTAATACAAATTGCATCATCAAACCCACTCTTCAGCACACTCCTGGACCTGTGGACATGACGGAAGAAAGATGCCCTACTGCCCTGTTACTTGAGGCCTGCCCTAATGTCTCCAAAGGAAGACTGGACCTGCAACCTTCAGCCCCGGCTGCAGTGACTCTAATGATCAAATGACTGACCTCCGGTTTCTGAGCCACAGGGAGACAACAAGCTCCAGCGGCCTCTCTGCAACTCACCCACCGGCCTGCTGCAACTGGAGCTGCCTGAATCCTGCAGGCCTCTGGTGCAGTGAGTTCCCGATCCCCAAGAAGTACCTTCCTAGTCCTGAACATCAGTTGAGCTCCTCCTTGAAGAAAAGGAAAAATTCTGAAGTTTGTGGCTCCTTGCAACCACAAATGGGTCAGTTTGTGGCAAGATCTTGCTGCCCGTATCAACTGCGAACGACTGCGAACGCAAAGCTCTGGTGAACCCGTCTCTTCATGCTACAGCGACCACCAGTGACAGCCGGAAATGTGAGACCTGCACTTCTCTCTGCAGCATTGCTCTTTAGCTAGGGCCGATTGTGACACCCAGCAGGGTCTTCGTGCTATAGCGATGACTGTCCACGCTGCCTAATCTGCTCTTTGGGCTACAGCCACAACCATCCTCCATGCTTTACCAGCTCCTCGTGGCCTCCTCCACTGCAAACAGAACCCTTCCCACTGAACTTTGGAAGGTAACCTGGTCCCTGTATCCAGTCTGTGCTCCATCTCAGTCGGCCTGAACTTCTGACTTTTAACTGGTCTTGCACGATCAGATAACCGTGAATGGTGTTTTGTGCTTTTAGGTGTTGTACCTACATTAAATCTTCAAATTTGCATTTCTCCTGTTGTACTGATTGGATTTTTGTCATTTTGTTTCAAATTATTTGTTACATTTCACTCTATTTTTTCAAAACTGGTGTGGGATTATTCTTGTGTTGTGTTGTCACTTTATGAATGTTTGTGTACTGCATAAATACTTCACACATTCACTTTAAATTAAGCCTGACTTTTTTGTGCCAAGCTATCGGGAGGTTAAGCACAGGTTAGATTAGTGACTTTGTTTTTCAACCTGACAAGCAGTGTGTCTGGTGCTTCATAAGTGCTAACAATTCACCAACCAACAATCCAATTTCTCATGTAGTAAGAGAGCTTCTTGTCTCTGAATAAAAATGTTGCTTTCTCAAAATACTTCATTTTTCCAAACATATCTTAATTGAGATGGTTCTAAAACCTTTTTCTGGCATTCCTATCACGCCAGTTTATACAATTTTATCATTTGAAAATATCACTGTTAATAGAAATCTCAAAAGCTAAAGTGTACATGGTTGTGGTCTCTGAAGCGTGTTGATATTAAGGGTAAATGACCCTTAAACCTATTCACAAAATAATTCCTAGAAGTAACGGTGAGATGGTTGGTAAATTAAAAAAACAAAAAAAAGCTCTACAGCTTTCCTTTTTCATCATTTCAGGTAACTCATTCAGCTGTAAGCTAGTTAATATTGAAATGTCAGGTTTCCATAAGATGATGACAATTATGATAATCATAATAATGATAGGAATCTACAAAGTGTAATAGTAACTTCTGCGAGGTTGCAGTATTTACCTGAAGGAGTGGAATTTGACCAAACTGTCAATTGATTAAAATGTTTCAGAAAATGCAGTTTGTTTAGCTCACATCTAAGAAATTGTGAAAAAGGTTGGTTGGCACAATCTTCTTCTCATTCATGGCATGTGCCTCGAATTTTTGAAGGTGCATACAGGAGAGGACCAAAGACCACTGACATGAGTATGTTGCTAGAAGCAAGATTGATGGAAAAGATATTATTATTACAGTTTATAAATACCTCTATGACAGTCACTGAAACATGGTTTAAATGTTGAGGGCACCGGAAGCAAACTATATCGAGGACAAAGGACTAAACAGCTGCAGGCTAATCCTGGGTTGAGTATGACCACAACATTCTTGGTTGTCTGAAGTCTGGACACAGAAATTGTGGAGGCCTACATAGACTACATAGGGAGAGTTGCTAAAGTAAAGGCAGGGAGCAATCAGTACTTGTTTAACATGTTTGAGGCAGTTAGTGGGAGCAAACATTTTCCTCTGTGTTTTTTGATAACGAAAGCAACATACCGTCAGCGTATTAATTTGGAGTTTAAAGTGAAAGTTTTTTAACACAGATGGGGCCCAAAATATATATTGTCTTTACTGACTTAGACCAGGACTGAATGTGGATGGCCATCAGAAGCAGACCACATAGGAGTGGCTTTATGATTTGCCCATTTTTAGCTTTAATGGTTTATTTTGTAGAAGCTATTTTGAATTAATGAATAATGTTTATTTAGTGTTATGGTTATTTTCCACCACAGCTGAGTAGCCTACACTTTACGAACCATGGGCCAGATGTGTCAAAGGATTTTACCCATTCTATGTCTATGGGAAAATGTCTTCGTACATATGGCCCCATGTTTTTGACTACGTTTGGATAGGCAAGGTCTAAACTAGGTTTGACACCATCTTGAAATTCAATCATTACTGTGGTCAGTCATTACTGTGTGTTTATTATTACTGTGCACAACTGAAATGCTTTGTGATGATGCGTTGTTCTTTGTAAACCCTAGAGGAAGCTTCTCTCAAAATGTAGCCATTCAAGGTCCTTCCTCCCTGTAACTCAGTGGGCCTGTTAATTTTATAAGCTTGTCACACATTTGCCTGACTAGATTTGTAGTGTCACATCCAATTACATTAGGTCAAAAAGGTACTAATTATTATTATTCATTTAGGGGATGGTGATAAGTGACACTGCATTATATTCTGTGTTAGGATTCCTTGAGCCTATGTAAAATGTTGCTTCTCTTATGCTAACTGTATGACTGATAATATGTATTATGTTTTAAAAGAGGACTCCTTTTGCAGGTGAACTTAAGACCTTGTATACTTTTGATATTGTCTCTGAAGCTTAGTTTTATGTTAGACCTCCTGCTCTATTTGACTAATATTAATGCTTATTTCTTTAATACTACTGAATGATTAACCATGTTGTACGTACTGTAATGAATTCTAATTACATAATAAGCCTTCATGGTTTCAAACCTATACATTACTGAAGAAGGCATGTTACCTTAGCTATGTTACCTGTTTGTTCAGAAACCTATTTCTGGTGGGGCATATTACCTCATCTGTTCCTGAAGATAACACCACCCTATATCCTGTGAACTTGCTTTGTCTAGCTATCTTATCAGATTATCAAAGACAGTGTCAAAAATATCTTCCCAGAAAGAAGGCAATCAACCTTTATTCTGGCAGAGATGGGACCTAAGTGCAGGATAACATATCTCTTCACCTCTTAACCAGACAACTTGGCCAAGTTCATAATTACTCAAGCAAGTCTAGCTATGCCTTCTACAAAACAATTTTTTTTATACCTCAGCAAAGGTTTCTACTTTCAACAAGATTTAAGGCCTAATTACGAGTCTGGAGGTCACTAGACTGTCAGACTTGCGGTGGCGGTCTGGACCACAGAGCAGAGCAGACAGTGCGCATTACAAGGGTGCAGGTGCTCCTTGCAGGCAGCAGCATTGCAGGCCGGTGTGTTTACAAGCCGGTGACAATGCTGACATCATTTTCCCACTGGGTCGAAGAGTGGAAACCTTGGTTTTCACCCATTAGCCCAGAGGGAAAGTCATAATAGGGCCAGTGGGGAGGTCGCCACTCTAGCGTTCCTGTCCGCCAAACTCAAGGACACTCAATTAAATTAATAATTAATAATCACTATCCAGGTTTAAGAGGTGCTGTGAAGTGAAGGCTTTGCATGTCAATCCTTAAAAACTCAGATCATGACATCCATCACCACCTCTTCAATGGTTTATAATGATTGTTGGAAAATCTGTTGACTCATGTTATAAGATTACTTGGGTGTGAATTTCAATCATAAATTAAACTGAGACAATCAAAGCAACAAGGCTGCAGCTATTCTGAAACCCACCTCAAATACCATCAATTGACTTAAAAATAGAATTTGAAGTAATTCTTTGAGTGTTATGCTAGAAGTTTAAAAGCAGAAAGCGGAGGCATCTGCAATATTCCATGCTAAACTATGCAACTAGTAGAGAACAACTAAGAGCATTGTTAAATTTCACTGTATTTGGAGATTTGAATCTGCCCCATACTAAATGTAATTGTTCTTCCTCCTGTATTGTCCCTGCTCCAAATGAATAGAATTCTGCATGGTAGAATTTATTTGAATGTCCTATTTGAAATTATCATTCCTACAATGCTCTTTAGCAAAGTATGGGCACTTTATGGAAAAAGAACTCTGACCAAATTGGGGTACAGTCGTTTTTGGACTAATCCTGAGGCCATAACTACTAATTCTAGTTCAAAGTCATGATCGCCTTTCTTGAGCACAGGTTGAAAGCATATTTTGCTCTTCTAGAATTTTCTCACTTGACTGCTAGTTACCTTTCAATTAAATGTATGAGGGAACGGAGCTAGAGGTAGAACCCTATCTTAATGTCTGGTTCTTCAGGGACACGTCACACTTTGGGCCTGATTCCGAGGCCGGCGGGCGGCAGTCGCCACCCGCCTGGCGGGAACCGCCATATGGCCGCTCCGCGGTCGAAAGACAGCGGAGGCCATTCAGGCTTTCCCGCTGGGCTGGCGAGCGACCACCAGGAGGCCACCCGCCAGCCCAGCGGGAAACCCCTCCCCACGAGGAAGCCGGCTCTGAATGGAGCCGGCAGAGTGGGTATGTGCGACGGGTGCAGTTTGCACCCGTCGCATATTTCAGTGTCTGCATTGCAGACACTGAAATACACAGTGGGGCCCTCTTACGGGGGCCCCTGCAGTGCCCATGCCATGGGCACTGCAGGGGCCCCCAGGGGCCCCGCGGCACCCCCTACCGCCATCCTGTTCCTGGCGGGAGACCCGCCAGGAACAGGATGGCGGTAGGGGGTGTCAGAATCCCCATGGCGGCGGAGCGCGCTCCGCCGCCATGGAGGATTCTCCTGAGCAGCGGAAAGTCGGCGGGAGACCGCCGACTTTCCGTTTCTGACCGCGGCTGAACCTCCGCGGTCAGAATGCTCGACGGAGCACCGCCAGCCTGTTGGCGGTGCTCCCGTGGTCGTGACCCTGGCGGTCACCGACCGCCAGGGTCAGAATGACCCCCTTTATGTCTTAAATTTCACTGGTGGCCTACATTTTCAAACAACTCCATCTATTAGAGGTGGAATATCTTATTACATTTTTTAATAAATTTGTAGTGAAATTAAATACATGATCTATAATTGGGTAGTGGCAGTTTTTAAGCTTTTTCCAATGACAACATGCCATAATGGACTCAACGTTTATTATAGAAGAGAGTTCCCAATGAACTATGGCAGTAGCTTGCTACCCAAAGGGCAGCTTTGATTATGGTGAGGAGAACAAAACCAAGCCTAAAGGTAGCCCTGCAATGTCAAGTTTTCATTCAATGGCTTTGTTTTTTAAAACAACTGGTGGCTGGACCATAAAAGTGCAACCTGTGTGTGTTCAAAGTGTACTTCTTATTAGCTCAAAGGAGGGACGTGGTAGCCACCAAATACTACACAAAAAGGGGTGAGGGCCCCTATATGATAGATTCAAATCCACTCAAGCTACTTTCTAAAATAAAGATTAATATTAGTTTTCAGCAAAGTAGTTCACAACAATTGCATCAACTGAGTCCAAGATTGTCCATTAGTTCACTTGTTTATTCTGGTGTTATTCTGGTGTTTTCAAAGTAGATCAAATCAGAAAGGTAGTTTTCTTGAATTCCACAAACTCACATAGCCAACACGTGTTTCTTTGTAATGGCTATAAGCCAACAATTTTGTCAGGGCTACAACAGATACAAAGTAAAGAATCAAAAGACTACATTCAAGTAACATGATCCAATAAATCTACAAGGAAGTACCCAATCTCTTCTTCCAAGTGTCAATAGATAGAAAGTGTGAGGGGTCAATTAGAATGTAATTATTCATACAGTATAGGACCACACCAAGTCAGTTAATAGGGGAGTGTAAGTAGAGTAGGGAAAGTCCCTAATATGCCTCATGTCACATGCATATCCAGGTGTCTTTTTAGATGTGCCTAAATCAACTCCTAATTCAGAGATGTATAAATTCCAAAGTTCTTACCAAAAATATAAGTCATTACTACATCTTCCTTTACTTGTCGTTTCAAAGTTCAAAATCCATCACAGAGTCATAAAATATAGGAGTAATACCTATGTTTTGTAACACAATCATAGCAACCAGTTTATCTCCTAAATTTGAACGCTATAGCATGTTTGTATTCCAATTACCGTAATAACCAAAGAGCATCTTAAATCGCAGATCGAGCTGAATAATCCACTGTAGGTAAATAATTTGTTCTAAAAGTGGAAGGCACAAGTTACCATTAGCACTAGTCAAAACACATGTGAAAAACATCACATATCATTATACTAAGAAATTCCCACTGAAATCATTCCTATATAGAGAGTAAAACTCATTGCTAAAAGTGTGTATATCTCTAATAGAATTGTGTCAATCCCAAAGCCATTTCAAATGCCAGGCATAATCGTATACTTTACAGTATAAGTTGATATTTCAGTCTAATACAAGTGGAGCAATCCACAATTAACGCTAGACAAATTTAAGCGTAATCATCCTATATACAACATAGACTCACCACTAAAGTATATATACCTCTGTCATAGTATTGTGGTGATTTCAAAGAGATTCAAATGCAGAGCAAGGCCATATGAGCTAAAATGTAAATAGAAGCTTCCGTCTGAAATAAAAGGAGCAATCCACAATTGACGTAACCAATTTTAAACATAATCATCTCATGTAATACAGAGAAACCAACAAAACAACATGCAGCAAGCTCATAGATAACGCACGGATCCCTATAAGTACCCTGTTATTCACAGTAATACGTAAAAGAGTATTTGTTAAAGGTATCAAAAGGCGTGCAACTCCACCTAGGCCCCTGCTGCATAGAGAGCCTGTGGGGCAGGAAAAACCCCAATAACATGTCATGTAATACATTTCAATAGAGAATTCTTTCATGACATCTAAACATGCGCTTCAAACTTACTGCTAACAGTATGTATATACCCAGTCCAATTTGCTCCAGGAGAGTACTCCTATCTCAAAGTGATACACTGAAGTATTAAAACAGGTCCTTTTTAAAGCTCCTTAAATACTCTGGCCCTCATTATGACCATGGCGGTCCGTATTGCAATGCCGGCAGTAGAAACCGCCAACAGAGGAGTTGCCCGGACCGGCAAATAATGAACCAAACGAAACAGGCGCATCCCGCGCACCACCCACCGCCAGGAAAGGAGTCCCGCTGACAACGACAGAGTCATCCCACAGGCCGTTGGAAAGGCCCAACCTGTCAAATTATGAACTACCATTCCGCTGCCAGTTCCGGGGCGGGAACCACCGCCACACAAAGCCGGGCAGAAAAGAAACAAAAAGAAGGAAACACTCACCGGAGTTCCACAAAACGTGCAGCGGCAGCCATGGAGCTACAAATCATGCCAGCCTTGCTCCTTGCCAAGTATCTACACGACCGAGACCGCCGACGAAGACGCCGACGGTAAGTACCGCAACCTACGAAACAAGGGAGGAAAGGGCAAAGTTACATACCCACCCACTCCACCCACCCTGCAATGCCCCCCATCCCTTCCCAGCAGCACAAGACAGACACCGCACACCAAGAGGGACGTACCCGACTGAAGCCACTGCAACTTGGCCATAGTACATACAATAGCCCCATACCCATAAATAACTTAAACAAACACCAGGGTGGAACTGCGTGCAGCCCAAACACAGGCCACACCAAAACTTTATTATGTAGCTCAGTGAGCTAAATGGTGCAAACAGGGTCAATGGTCAGTCCATCAAAAGTAATTAGTCCTTGGCCACAATTGGCCACACCTGACTCCCACAAGTGCTGGGTACTCCACTGAACAGGGCACCATATGGGGATCCAGGCACCTCACGGAAGGGGAGCAGGGAGGGTGGGGATTTATGATGGGGGTGGGACTTAGACTTGCATGAGGAGGTTGGAGGGAGGGTGGGCTTCTCCTTTGAAGGGGTGGGGGCTGTTTGGCTTGGGCGGAGCAGGATGCCTTAGGCTCTGAGCCGGCCTTCTTCTTCTCCGGAGAAAGGGCACAGGAATGGGAAGACTGGACCAGAGTGGGCTGCGATGTGGAAGGAGCGGAAAGGGAAAGGAGGTGGGCACGTTTCAGGACAAGACGGGGTGGGCCAGTGGGTTCAAACATGTCTGCATGGGAGAGGAATAGTTTTTTGGGAGCAATTGGGGTGGGCGTGGATGAGGGCCTGGGAGTGGAGGCAGAGGGAGTTGATGTATGGGGTGTAGGAGTGCGTGTAGTGGGTGCAGGTGACTGCTCAGTATGCTGTGGTGTGGTGGATGTATGATGGGTGGGTGTCTTGGTGCGTTTGAGTGTTTTGGGAGGTGGGGGGTGAACACAGTGGGAGAAGACAGACAGCTAGTGTGGATGTATGTTGGGTGGGTGTCTGCAAGTCAGGTGAGTGTGCTGCATGTGTCAATTACAGTAGAGGTGGTGAGTGCAGGTGTGCTGTATGAGGTGCATGTATAGCTGTCTGCTATTGTGGTGAGTTCAGGAAGAGGAGCAGTAACAGTGAGTGAAGGTGCAGTGAATGAGGGTGTGGATGTAGAGGGGACAGGGAGGGAGGTGGAAGAGGTGGGCACACTGGGGGAAGTGGACGTTGTTGTGTGTGCAGGTGTCTTTTGGCTGTGTGAATGCTTGTGGTGGGAGGTGTGGTGCTTGTGTTTGGAAGTATGCTTCTTGTGTGTTGATGTGCCTGTAAGCGGGTCTGATTGTGTTCTTTGGACGGGTGAAGGGAGTGGGGTGCTGGAAGGGGTAGAGGAGGTTGGAGGGGGACAGAATGGCCAGGGAAACTGGCTGACCTCCAAGAGGAGGCCAGAGCCTGAAAAGATCTCTGTGGGGCAGGCACAGAACCGTGAATGCCATCCAGATAGGCATTGGTCTGCTGCACCTCAGAAGCCAGACCCTGGATGGCATTGACGATGGTTGTCCGCCCTACAGAGATGGTTCTCAGGAGGTCAATAGCCTCCTCTGTGAGGGCAGCAGGGCTGACTGGGGCAGGGGAGGAGGTACCTGGGGCGAAGGAGACGCCCACCTTTCTGGGTGGGCGGGCACGGGCAACTTGGTGAGGAGCAGAAGGGAGGGTGCTGATGGTATGGGGTGGCGGAAGATGTTACGGTAGTGGTGTGTGCACTAGAGTCTGCCACCGCCAGAGGACCCCCATCGGAGGAGGTCTCAGAGTCACTACCTCCTGTGGTAGTAGCCTCCCCGTGGAAGTCCCCTCGCCCTCCCACCCACTGGTCCCCTGGGTGTCCGTTGTCTCTGCCTCAGAAGATCCGTGGGCTGCTGCCTCCCCACTTACCTGTACCTCAGCTCCCTCGCCTGATGTTGATGCTGTACCAGACAAACACAAGAGAACAGGGATGGGGAGACAAAACAGGAGAGACACTTGTAAGTAGCTGAATGCTAATGCATAATGGCCAGACATACACCTACCCAGCAGATGCACCCAACAGGCAGCCCCGTGCACTAGGCCCATGACCATGGCCCTGACTACTGAGCAGTATACTGACCTGCACCCATATCCTGAAATTATATTGGAGGTCAAGTAGGTGAAACCTGACAGGGACACCCCCACACCCTTTGGGGATCAGACAGTAGCTGGACACCAATCAAAATCCCTGCTCTAAGCACCATGAGCCCTATCGCACACACTCATCCTTCCAGGCTGAAGTATGGGCTGTGAGTAGTCACCCCCTTGTGACTGCTGTGCAGCCTTCAAGCGCCCATCCAGGTCTGGGTATGCCACTGCCAGGATCCGTCGCATGAGGGGGGTCAGTGCCCGACGGGCACCCCTTCCATGTTGGGAGGACTTCCCCAGCTGGGCCTCAGTGATCTTCCGCTCCCAGTGCCGCAGGTCCTCCCACCTCTTTCGACAGTGGGTGCTCCGCCGGTTGTAGACCCCCATGGTCCGTACCTCCTTGGCGATGGCATGCCAATATGCCCTCTTCTGGTGGGCGCTGACCTAGTAGGGTGACACAGAAATGGAACACAGATGTCAGGCACCTGCACAATGGCAAAAGCTGGCAGATTGTCAGCCTTAGGACAGACAGTACTCCCAGACATTCAGGACAGTGGCACGCAGCATTCCATGCAGCAAGCCCCATCCTGGCTCACAGGAGCACACATCTATGCAATCCACTCCATCCATCACTCACACAGTGCTGCCCAAATCCGGACTCACCTGTACCTCTGGCCATCCGTAGAGTCTGCCGTACAAGGGCAGGACCCCTTCCACCAGTTTCTCCAGTTCTTCCTGGATGAAGGCCGGGGCCCTTTCCCCAGCACCACGTGGAACATCCATAGCCAGAGGCAGGCCACAGCAGTACACAGAGTGGAGTACTTGTCTGCACAGGATCAGGGAGTCAAGTGATCAAACAATGATGAACGCGCGTACGTTCTGCAGCGGTATGCACCGTCACCGCCGGCGGCGATCATGATACGCGAGTATTCCCCATTGGCATCCATGTTATCCAATGAGGGTGCGAACAGCGGTCAACACCGCCATACGCTGTGACATCAACTACTAGCGGTATTAGGTCGCTTCCACAATGATGGGGCAGAGCTACGGTGGGCAGACATTTTGCCATCACCTCCGCATCTCTTGAAATTCATAATACTCACAATGCTGGGCCTACTGGCCATATGAAGCACCTAGGCCTCTATCCATTGAGTATATAATCACACATGATTTACTCCATTCCCTCCTAGTGATGTACATGTACATCCGTCAGGTTGCAGTTATTGTACAGACACTACTATGAAGAATGCAGTGCATGTATGTAGCAAATATGCCAGTGTATGTGTACACATCACTCCTTTTTCTTACCCCTCATAGGTACCGACCATTGTGGCGAGGAAGGGCACCATCAGTGTACAGACCACTTGTGGATATGGGGACCATGGTGGAGCACCAGATCATAATTACCTACAGACTCACATGTGCAACTATTCAGGACCTATGTGCATTACTGGATCCTGCACTGACTTCCGGAAATCGTAATCAGCATGCCATTCTAACTAAGGTACAGGTGCTCTCCACACTCCATTTCCTGACCACAGGCTTTTCAAGTGACAGTGGGCATGGGTGCTGGTTTCTCATAGCCAATATTCAGCCAGGTACTGACAAGATTTATGAATGCATTTGTAATACATCTGCAATCCTATGTGTGATTCCCCCAAAGTGCTGACCTCCCTGTCATCAAGTCTGACTTCTATGCCTTTGCAAACATTCCCCATGTCATAGGTGCCATCGATGGCATCCACATAGCTATCATCCCCGCAAGAGTGAGTGAACAGGTGTACAGAAACAGGAAGAACTTTCAATCCATCAACATCCAATTGGTATGTACTGCAGACCAGTACATATCCCATGTGAATGCCATGTTTCTGGGTTCTGTCCATGATTCATTTGTTTTGAGGAACAGTAGTGTGCCACAGAAGATGGAGCAACTACAAGAGGACAGAGGGTGGATCATAGGTAAGTTTGCCTGTCACTAACTGAAACATTGCAGAAAACCAGCCTGTCTGACTAAGGACATTCCAATGACGACTCTGTATTGACCATTTCTCTATATGATTCTGGCTATCCAAACTTGCGTTGGCTCCCGACACCAGTGAGGAATCCCAGGACAGAGGCAGAGAGGAAACACAATGAGGTCCATGGACGTACTAGGAGGGTGATAGAGCATACTATAGGTCTACTGAAGGCTAGATTCCGGTGCCTACATATCTCTGGGGGTTCCCTGGCCTATGGGCCTGATAAGGTGTGTAGAATAGTGGTGGCCTGCTGCATGCTGCACAAGTGGCAGTGAGACATTCAATCCCCTTTTGGAGGTGGAGGGTGCTATAGGTCCTGATCAGTTACCTCAGAGAGGTGAGGAGAGTGATGGTGAGGATGAGGAAGGTGAAGATGTCAATTCCAGGAACCAACTGATACAACTCTACTTCCATTAACTGTGTGGGACTTCAGTCTGTAAATGTGGTTAGTGACTGATACTGTAAGTGTGCCATGTCATCTAGGGGGAATTGGTCATGATAGGCGAGACATGGACCTCTTCAGCATGGTACTGACAGACAATATATGCATTCCCTTCTTGCCTATTTTGAAACACACAAATCACCACCACCATGCACAAATTGACAATAAGGTTGTTCCCTGCCAGTTGCATCCATACTCCACTTTGTTCAACATTGAAGACAGGGGACAGTGTTACAGGTGAGATCTGTTGTTTATTGGTGGAATACAGTGAAATGTGCTATGTACAGTGATGGAAGTCTTAATGGTTGGGTGTCCTCAAAACCGACTTAGTGGCAGTCCTGTTTGATGTCATAGGTGGGTCCAATTTGTAGTTTAGTACTTTATTTAGCCCTCAACTAAGTGTAGTTGGTGAATGGGTGGGATGATTGCTTGGCAGTAGTAGCAGTGTCAATTGTTGGAGTGGGGCTTGTTCTTCGCTGGGTTTTCAGTGCCATATCTTGGCCTGAGACTACGTTTGGGCACCTGCTGTGGAGCCTCTTGGGGTGGCATGGTTGGGCCTTGTGATTCCTGGGAGGGTATTTCCTGTGCTGTTTCAGCTGCTTGGGTCATCTGTTGCTGGTTGTCCATGGCTGTTGTGGGGAACTCTTGTCCGGTGTGGAAGTCTGAGTGTTTGTTGACCAACTGCAGCAGTGCTCCAGCAATGGTGGCCATTGTGGCAATGTGTTCTTCTCACTGCTCCATGGCCTGTTGGTGTTGTTCCAGCTGCATCCTCTGTCTTTGCTCCATGGTGGATACAATCTGTGCCAACCTGTCTTGGGTATGTTGGTAGGCCTCCAATACTTCTGCAATGACGTCCTGGGCTGCTGCATCTATCCTGTGCCCTACCCCCTGACCCACTGGGGCGCTTGACCTTGCCCTGGCCTCCTGTGCCTGTGTCCCCTGCGCAGGTCTTGAGTCGCCACTGGTACTGGGGCCCTCATCTTCCTGCATGTTGGGAGTGGGAGACTGTGGCCTCTGTAGCTGTGTTCCACCTGTTTGTGCCCTGGGTCCACTGGTGTGGGTATGCCTCCCCTGGCCTGCTGGTCTTGACTTGGTGTTAGGGGTGACAGTGTTTTCCTGGGTGGGGCTGCTGCATGGTGAGCATCCAGGGCTGTGTGAGGGGCCCGCCTGCTTATCAGTGTCCAGGTATCCTTCACCAGTGTCCTGTGATGTGCCTCTGTCCCCCTGGAGTGCTCTGGTACTCCTTGTCCCCTCCATTAGGGTTGCATGGGTGGTGGTGCTTGTTGGGGGACATAGAAATGTATGTTACATATGCATGAGGGTGTGAGGTGTACTGAACTGTGCAATTTTGTGCTGGTGTGCCTTTCAGTGGCCTTTTAGGGTGCCTTTGTGAGATGGGCACTGCATTTAGTGGTAGTGGTGGGGTTACAAAGTGGTGGGGGTTATTATTCCATTGTGGGTATGTGCAGGGGTGGGTGGCTGTGCACAGCGGGAGTGATGTGGGCCTGGTAGTGAGTTGTGGGTGATGCAGGCTGGTGGTTGTGGTGGGTAATGGCAGGGTGAGGTGTGGGTCTAGGTGGGTGTGTGAGGGATGGGGTGGTGCATGCATTATTAGTATGGTGTATATGGGGTAATTGTAGTTGACTGACCCAAGTCCATTTCTCCAGTTAGTCCCTCTGGGTGCAGAATGGTGAGTACCTTCTCCTCCCAGTCTGTGTAGTCGGGTGGTGTTGGTGGCGGTCCTCCCCCAGTCTTCTGCACTGCGATGTGGTGCCTGGATGCCATGGCCCGGACCTTCCCCCGCAGGTCATTCCATCTCTTGCGGATGTCGTCCCTGGTGCGTGGATGATGTCCCACTGCATTCACCCTGTTCACAATGGTCTGCCACAGCTCCATTTTCCGGGCAATGGGTATGTGCTGCACCTCGGACCCGAATATTTGTGGCTCCACTTTTAGGATCTCGTCCACCATGGTCATATGCTCTCTTTCAGTGAAGCGTGGATTTGTTTTGGGGGGGCATGGTGAGAGTGGTGGGTGGGACTGGGGATGAGGTTTCAGTGCTCCTGTGTGGGTCGATATGCGTGTCCTGTCTGCTGGCGTTCTCTGTCTGGCTCTGGTGCCCTCCGTCTACTGGTCATGGTTTCGTTGCAAGGGATTGTGGGGTGTGTCTTGGGGTGTTTTATGGTGTTCTGGATATGTGTCAGGTGTGTGGGTGCTAAGCCTAGCCAATGTGGGGACAGGTTGCTGTTGGGCCCACTTGCCGCCCGTGGCGGTCGCAGACGCCAATGGTTGTCCGGCCTCCACTGTCCGCCGAGGTGATTTGTGCATCATTATTTGGAGGGCGGGATGTGGGTGTGCTTGGTGGTAGTGGGTTGGGGTGGGCCGGGATTCCCGCCGACAGGGGAGTGGTGGTCTGGGAATTTTTGGCGGGGTTGGGTTTTTCTATCATTATATAGCGGGTTTCAATTCGCTGACGCCGGCCGGTTTCTATTCACAGCCGCCACAGCGGACGGCTGTCTTTCCCACCATGTTCATAATGACCGCCTCTATCTTTGCACTTTCCCTTGCAAATGTGGTAACATAGATAATGGACTAGCAATCGTATCAAGCACAACCCAAGCCGCAACCGCAGCGGCCGTATTTGCTTACTCATTTCATTATAGGACTGTAAGAGCTGCCTATATCCACATCCCTGGCTAAATTATTATTCAAAGCCCCAACTGAACCAGGCACACCCATGCCGCAACCAAATTGGCTCATTATTTCACTCGCTGCATAGTAAATACAAGGACTGCCTATCTCATCACCTGTGTTCTGACCCTGAAAATCATTAAAGGCTCAAAAGGTCATACATGCTAAATATTGTTAAATCCAAAGTCTTTGCAGAAAATTCATACAATTTCCCATAATTAGACATCAACATAAAAATACTCATATATTTGCCTTATTATGAAATTGTAAGAATTACCTATGTCCTCATCCATATTCCAGGCTGAAAGGTATTTAATGCCCTAAGTGTAGCAAGCAAATTCATGCCTCAACTGCAGCAGCCATATTTATTTCACTTGCTAATTAGTATTTGAGAACTACCTATCTTCTCATCTATATTTTGAGCTACGTATCATTAATAATAAGGATCACAATTTCATACATGCTATGTGGTGTAAAACCTGAAGCCATTACTAGAGGTGTGTTATATCTTGAACCATAATATATGTACATTAAAGCACAATACAGATATATTCTTCTGATGGAGAATAGAATCATAAGGGGCCACAAATGTAATATGAACATATCATGTATTCACTTTTCAGAACCTACTTATGTTGTCCCCCAAAAATATTGCATTTCATTATCACAGTTAAGTCCCCTCTCTGCTGAGTATGTGTGCATGATCCACTGTGCCTCACACTGTCTGAGGCGCAGAGTCCTGTTTCCCATCTCCTGTCCCCATGAATACCATCAATACCATGGAGTCTGAAATTCAAGTGTGTCTCTTGGGAAGTACAATCCTTCGCCTGTTGTGTTATAGAGTATCGCAAATCCAACTGTTTCAGTGCTGTAAAGTATTTCGAAATATGACCATGAAGGGGTCTAATCGTACTACCAATGTACATTCTATCACACTTGAAGATAATTGCATAGATTACATATTTAGAACCACAATCTACATGTGTATATACAGGGAGTGCAGAATTATTAGGCAAGTTGTATTTTTGAGGATTAATTTTATTATAGAACAACAACCATGTTCTCAATGAACCCAAAAAACTCATTAATATCAAAGCTGAATATTTTTTAGTTTGTTTTTAGTTTTAGCTATGTTAGGGGGATATCTGTGTGTGCAGGTGACTATTACTGTGCATAATTATTAGGCAACTTAACACAAAAAAATATATACCCATTTCAATTATTTATTATTACCAGTGAAACCAATATAACATCTCAACATTCACAAATATACATTTCTGACATTCAAAAACAAAACAAAAACAAATCAGTGACCAATATAGCCACCTTTCTTTGCAAGGACACTCAAAAGCCTGCCATCCATGGATTCTGTCAGTGTTTTGATCTGTTCACCATCAACATTGCGTGCAGCAGCAACCACAGCCTCCCAGACACTGTTCAGAGAGGTGTACTGTTTTCTCTCCTTGTAAATCTCACATTTGATGATGGACCTCAATGGGGTTCAGATCAGGTGAACAAGGAGGCCATGTCATTAGATTTCCTTCTTTTATACCCTTTCTTGCCAGCCACGCTGTGGAGTACTTGGACGCGTGTGATGGAGCATTGTCCTGCATGAGAATCATGTTTTTCTTGAAGGATGCAGACTTCTTCCTGTACCACTGCTTGAAGAAGGTGTCTTCCAGGAACTGGCAGTAGGACTGGGAGTTGAGCTTGACTCCATCCTCAACCCGAAAAGGCCCCACAAGCTCATCTTTGATGATACCAGCCCAAACCAGTACTCCACCTCCACCTTGCTGCCGTCTGAGTCGGACTGGAGCTCTCTGCCCTTTACCAATCCAGCCACGGGCCCATCCATCTGGCCCATCAAGACTCACTCTCATTTCATCAGTCCATAAAACCTTAGAAAAATCAGTCTTGAGATATTTCTTGGCCCAGTCTTGACGTTTCAGCTTGTGTGTCTTGTTCAGTGGTGGTCGTCTTTCAGCCTTTCTTACCTTGGCCATGTCTCTGAGTATTGCACACCTTGTGCTTTTGGGCACTCCAGTGATGTTGCAGCTCTGAAATATGGCCAAACTGGTGGCAAGTGGCATCGTGGCAGCTGCACGCTTGACTTTTCTCAGTTCATGGGCAGTTATTTTGCGCCTTGGTTTTTCCACACGCTTCTTGCGACCCTGTTGACTATTTTGAATGAAACGCTTGATTATTCGATGATCACGCTTCAGAAGCTTTGCAATTTTAAGAGTGCTGCATCCCTCTGCAAGATATCTCACTATTTTTGACTTTTCTGAGCCTGTCAAGTCCTTCTTTTGACCCATTTTGCCAAAGGAAAGGAAGTTGCCTAATAATTATGCACACCTGATATAGGGTGTTGATGTCATTAGACCACACCCCTTCTCATTACAGAGATGCACATCACCTAATATGCTTAATTGGTAGTAGGCTTTCGAGCCTATACAGCTTGGAGTAAGACAACATGCATGAAGAGGATGATGTGGTCAAAATACTCATTTGCCTAATAATTCTGCACTCCCTGTATAGCAAATTCTTTAGTCCCCTGGAAGGAGAATGCAGTAACATTAGATACTGTTCATATGCACATAGTACAATGTCCACATTTATAAAAATCAACAGCAAGTTGTGTAAGCCATGACCCCTCTGTGCGATGAACTGGACTGCAGGATGTAATATGGTGCGTAAAGATCTACCTTTCCGGTTAGTAATACTGGGATGTTGTGACAGGACCAACTGCAAGTCTCTATCCTTATTTAGCAAATTCCACTGTTTACATAGTGTATTGTAAATTATAGTTGACATCAGGCTATAATTCATAATCAATCTGATTTTTTTACCATTATCTCTCGTTCTTTTGGTATTCTCTCTTAAGGTACTGGTACGATCGGTCTCCAAGCTTTCTTTTTAGCCTTACTCACCACATTTGCATCATAACCGATGTTAAGGAACCTCTGTTAAGGAACCTCTGTTCAATATCAGTAATATTTTGTTTGAATTTATCCTCTTTGCTACAGTTCCTTCTGGCCCCTAACATCTCCCTGTATGGAATAGAGTTAACCTGGCATTTAGGGTGTGCACTTGGTGCATGTAATAGTAAATTACAATATGTTTTCTTTCTATGTATATTACTGTGTTTTCTCCCTTCTTTACTGTACAAGTCTAAGTCCAGAAAAACTATCCGCTCCCTAATGTATTCAAATACAAATGACATGTTGAAGATGTCATTATTAAGATGGCACATAAATGGGGTCATTACGACTTTGGCGGTCACAGGACCATTATGTTGGCGACGGCAGCCGTACCACCAATAGGCCAGCACAGAAGACTGCCAAATTATGAGCATGGAAGTCTTACCAACTGAATACAGCCAATCCACCGCCGGCACCGCCACTGCAGTCGATCCGCCACAGACGGCAGTTGGCAACTTCAGGCCTGTGGAGACCATGTTTCTGTCGGACAGATTACGAGGCTGCACACCAATTAATCAATCAATCAATCAGTATTGGTAGAGCTTGGCTACTTACCAGTAAGGGTCCCAAGGTGTTGGGGGTGGGGGGAGGAGAAGCCTCATCTGAAGAGCCATGTATTGAGGTTCTTCCTGAAGATGGTGAGTGGCGGGCTTTGTCTGAGGTGCAGGGGGAGGTTGTTCCAGCTCTTCGCTGCTGTGTTGTGAAAGATCGTCCTACGGCCGTGCTTTTTCGGATGCAAGGGATGGTGGCCAGGGCCATCTAGGTGGAGTGGAGAGATCTGGAGGGGTTGTGTAAGGAGATGCGGTGGTTCAGGTTGGCTGGTCCTGCCTTGTGTATGGACTTGTATGTGTGTGTGAGAAGCTTGAAGGTGATTCACTTCTTGACCGGTTGCCAGTGGTGGGTCCTCAGGTGTTGGGAGATGTGTTCTCTTCGAGGGAGGTCCAGAATGAGTCTAGTGGGGCGTTCTGGATGAGTTGCAGTTTTCTGTTGTTCTTGGTTGAGCTGCCGGCATAGAGGGCATTGTCTCAGTGGAGCTTGCTAGTGACTAAGGTGTGGGTGACTGTCCTGCAACAATCTCCTGGGATCCATCTGAAGATCTTCCAAAGTCTGCGGAGTGTGTGCCAGCAGGAGGAGGCAACAGAGTTTACCTGGTGGGTCATGGATAGGGACGAGTCGAGGATGATTCCTAAGTTGTGGGCGTGCTCAGTCGGTGCAGGGGGGCCTGAGGAATGTGGGCCACCAGGAGTTGTCCCAAGCTGAGGTTGCATTTCCGAAGATGATGAGCTCAGTCTTGTCGGAATTGAGCTTGAGGCAGATTTCCCTCATGCAGGTGGTGCCTGCTTCCATTCCTGAGTGGAAGTTCCTTTTGGCCGTGTCCAGGTCTTCGGTGAGGGAAATGGTGAGTTGAGTGTCATTGAGATATGACACGATGTTCATACCGTGGCTTCTGATGTGGCAGCGAGAGGGGCCATGTATACGTTGAACAATGTGGGTCTCAGTAAGGATCCTTGGGGGACTCTGCAGTTGACTCCAGTGGGTCTGGAACTGTAGGTCGGGAGTCTGACCCTCTGCGTCCTCCCGGAGAGGAAGGAGTGGATCCATTCCAGGGCTCTTCCACGGATTCCTATGTCGTGGAGTCTGGTGCGCACAGTGCTGTGGGAGATCGTGTTGAATGCTGCTGAAAGGTCGAGGAGTATGAGTGCTGTGGCGTGACAGCGATCTATGAGTCACCTGATGTCATCGGTGGCTTCCAGGAGGGCTGTCTCCATGCTGTGGTTGCTGCGGAAGCCGGACTAGGAGCTGTCCAGGGATTTGTTGGCCTTGACGAAATTCCGATGATACACCACCAAGCTTTCCGCTGCAGTCACACCACCATAGAAACCCTGGCAGAAACCAACTCTATAAAAGGAGACAATCACAATCAGGAAGCCATATCCGTCTGGGGCCACCATGGAACCTGAACTGCACGTATTCCCGCTGCTCCTCCTCAAACAACAACCATAAGTACACACACACTTACCTGTCACTGTTGTAATTTGTCAAAGTATCTAGGCACAAACAACATAAACATCCGGGATGTATACATATAGCAACAAGTAAAAACACTTAACAGCCAACAAACACAATCACACAACCATACAAGAAAACATACGTCATACTACACAAAGCCAACACACCACACTACTGATATACAAATCACCATACACACGTATGCACACAGTACAACCACACAAGGGCACACTACACCATGAATAACTCATGCCAACACAAACAATACACACCACATCAACATACATGCATGTCCATAATACAAACATTTCCTACATAAAATAAACAGACATTATTGCGGGACACATACCAAGACCACCCCCAGACATGCTTCCCTGACACAACTGGTAGCACAACTAACACACACAAAAGTTACACACACCAAAGCACGCAAGACCAAAACAGCCATGTTGAAAGAAAGGCAGGACAAATATGTGACCATGGGACCAACAACTGGTTGGCCCAGATACATTAGATCAATAAAACAGCAAATAAATATCTAACTAATCTAACTATGTACAAATTAAAAGCTCATAGGCAGTCCATAGAATAATGTGAACAACGATGGCACTTCAGTGTGCCCCTGCATGACTCCTGACTGCTATATGACCGCTATGTGACCTTCACAGGGTAGAGGCATCAAGGGAGCGGGCAGGCACCTCAGGGAAGTGGTGTGGAGGGGAGTTTGGGCTCAAGTTTGGGTGGAGGCTGTTTGGGCTTGGGTTTGAGAGGGGGGCCTTAAGGTGAGGTATAGGGAAGGTTTAGGGGAGGGCTGAAAACATTTGGGAGGGGTTGACTTCTTGGCAGGGGAGGAGCATGGATAGGACTTGGAAGTGGAAGGGCTCTACTTGGGGATGGGAAAAAGAGGGAAAACTCAGAGAGGAACACCTTTTTGGACACACAGGGACGGTCATGGCAAAAGGGTTTGGAATGGAGGGAGAGAGAGTGGTTGTAGGAGGTGTCTTGGTGGATGTCTCAGGTGCATGTGTGCACTAGGAATGCTTGTGGGTGCTTTGTGTCTATTGGGTGGGTAAGTGTGGGCATTTATGTGTCTTGGGAAGAGGGAGAGAAGGTGATGGGAGATGCCATGGTGGATGGGTGACTGTCTGTTGGGGTGGTGTCTGCAGGTATGTGCTATATGTGGGTGTGTCGGTGGCTGTGGTGGTTGCGGTGGCTGTGGATGTGGTGACTGGGGTGGATGTCTGGGGGTCTGCAATTATTCTGACTGTGGATAGGATTGGAGTAGTGGCCGTATCGGAGAATGTTGGTGAAGCATCTGCAGGTGTGTCTGGTGTAGGGTCTGTGAAGGTGGGGGTGGTGGGTGTTGTTTGTGTGCATGCCAGAGGTGGGTCTTGTGGTGCTTGTGTCTGTCTGCTATAGACTTGGATGTTAAGATTGGTGCATGCTTGTCTCTCTGTGTCCTCTGGTTGGGACGAGGAAGAGGGGTCTGGAATTTGGAAGAGGTAGGTGGAGGGGGGTGGAAGACAAAGGGTGACTGGCTGCGGTCAGTGTGGCGGCCAGAGCCTGAAAGGATCTCTGTAGGCCAGCCAGCGCACTGTAAAAGCCCTCCAGAAGCACATTACTCTGTTGCACTTGAGTTGCCAGTCCCTGGATGGCATTCATGATGGTCGACTGACCCAAAGAGATCACACTCAGGAGGTCAATAGCCTCCTCACTGAGGGCAGCAGGGCTGACTGGGGCAGGGGCAGTGGTGCCTGCAGCAAAGATGACACCCACCCTCCTGGGTGAGCGGGCACAGACAACTGGGTGGAGAGCTACAAGGAGGGTAGTTGTAGTAATGGGGGTGGCAGAAAAAGATGGTGCTGGGGTTTTCCCAGAAGGGTCAGCCACGACGAGGAAATATCCACAGGAGCAGGACTCTGAAGATGTAGTGGAAGATTCAAATTCCCCCGTACATTCCCCTCTCGCCTCTGTGCCACTGGGTCCCTCACTGTCACTGGTCACAGTACTCTGGGTCCCATGGCCTGCAGCATCCCCACTCACCTGTGACCCAGCTCTTTCACCTTCTGATGCACACAAATAGAGTGAGAGAGAGGGATAGAGAGAGACGGAGTGAGGGTTAACCAAATCCTCACATACACACATTTCAACATTCATATCTAAACATTTCATATCTAGGCTATCTCTGTTGGCATTACACATATCTTACATCATGTCACAACATGTCACTACTAGCCACCCATGTATGTCAAGCCTCACACCCACATAATTGTTCAAAATAGTTGGCATGACTGGAGTAATCCACATGATCACCAGCTATTTCATATATGCATGCACATTATGCCCTTGATGGAATACAAATGACTACATGATTCCTGAACAGTCCTCTCCATCCTCCTACCACCTACTGGAAGAGCAGGTGACTGAATAATACATATCAGAGCTGTAGTGGAACTACACTTGATCAATCCATGTCCACCTGTAGAGTTATTTGCTAGTTATCTCTACTCCACTCACAGACCACACAAAACATGCAAGTCACATTACATGGCTGACCTCAAACACTGCACATAAATGGCAAAGTTGATCCATTAAGTGATGTGGCCACTACAGGTTGGACTCCCATACATGTCACATCTGATGTGTAGAATACAAGTCTGGGGTACAGCCATGTGATTAGTTTGAACCATTGACAGAGGAGGTTCTGCAGGCACCTTCGACATATACACTATGACAAATAATACAATAATGTGCATCTACAATAGCCTACATGGCACACATGACATATCCACAGACATTTGCTGAGTGTTGTGCACAACTAATTCACTTCTAGTAGACACATAATACATCATAGGACATCTACCATTCCACTAGACATACAGTCACAGTAGTACTACTTCACAACATGAGCAGACCTACATCACTCACACCATTCCTGACGTGATTACCTGTACCTAAGTCCAGACAACACACGTCAGGCAGAAATGACATGTATGCATCACGCACACATGACCCCACATGACTGCCATTGAACTGACAACATATCCCTCTAATACATGGGACAGCTGCAGGAATCATGATACAACATGAAGAAAATTTCACCATGTCATAAGTCTGTAAAGACCTTATCCTGCCAAATTTCCCATAACAGCTAGGGCAAGGAGCAAGCAGTCATTGTCCCACTTCTTCAGATGTGCCCCCAAGTAACCATTGAGACATGATGTAGGGTGCAAATGAATTATGTTGCACTGTAATTAGAAGGGCATTGGCACACATGTCATTGCCATAGTACATTGTCAAAGTCGAAATCTGCCTTGCCACTTACCTCCTCTATAACAAACCCTTTGGGTTGAAGAATATATCCCCACCACTCAAGCACATGGAAATGCATGATGAGTCCAAATATACCTAATCAGACACCCTAATCATATTAGCCTACTGTTGCTACCTTCACATACCCCAGAGGTTGAAGATGAACTTGCAAAGGGGGTACCACTACAAGGCCATCAGTGTAGTACTAGACAGCCCATATGTGTTGTGTAAAAGAGATGGCTGCCTCACATGGAGTCTACACCTATACCAGTACTAGATGTCTATAGTCCCTGTATCAAATGATGAAAGTCAGCCAGTTGCAAATACATGTGCTCAATACATAGAGGAGTGGACAGCCATCTTAGAGCCAATTATGCTCATATGCTGATGGATGGACCAGGTCATATTCAATGGGTAGGATGCTATACAAGCTCACATCCATATAAAAGGCTGGATGGAGTTATACACGTGGCATTGCCATTTGGCCATCTCCACATGCAGACGTGGATATGTCTTGAAATAGGTGATGTCATTGACTGATGGAAAACCATGAAGACACATCTATTACTCATGCAAGGTGGGAACTCCATATGTTCACTAGTCTACATACATGTTGCACGTACTACATTGTCATAGAGGCTACAGTGGGGCAGCAAACATCATACAACCACAGCCAAGTATCTGTATACAGTCAGTACTCATGCCCTTGAGGCTGCTGTGCTGCCTCAAATGCCCATCCATCTCAGGGTAGGTCACTGCCAAAACGTGGCCCATTAGGGGGGTCAGGGTCAAACGGGCACCCCTCCCTCATTGGAAGGACATCCGCAGCTGGGCCTCCGTGGTCTTCCGGGCCCAGCATCTCAGGTCCTCCTACCGCTTGTGACAATGGGTGCTCCACCAGCTGTGGACCCACAGGGTCCACACTTGCTTGGGGATGGCACGCCAGATCCCTTTCTTCTGATGGGTGTTCACCTGCGTGGATGACACAGACAAAAGCAGAAAGTCACGTACACATGCACAATACCATCAGTAGATTTTACACATCTGTCATTACAAGTGCCCACACATACCTATTCTCTCTGCTCACACTATATGGCCTCTGCATGCACGTGCTCCCTCACCAGTACAATGCCCTAATCAATGTCACATGTAACCCCTACCATACATGGCTGGTCCTCTAGTGCCCTATATAACTGTCCTTAGAGGGGTAGGCCCTCCTCCACCAGCTTCTCCAGTTCTTCTGGGGTGAAGGCAGAGGCCCCATCACCTGCAGGTCGTGGCATGATGGCTCCCAGAGGCAGTACACAGCAGCACACATTGTGGAGGTCTTGCTAGCAACAGTGTCAGCAGTCAAGTGAGCAAGGCTGCAGAAAATGGTGGTCACTGCAACCACGTACAGGACCGTCTCTGCCGGCGGTCATTGCCATTGGCCCAATTCCACCACAGGCAGCAATGTTAACCAATGACAATTTGCACAGCGGTTGCAACCACTTACCGCCATAACGACTTCTGCCGGCGAATTTAGGTCACTTCCAAATGTCCACTACAGCAGGACAGGCGACTACCATTTTATGCACATGTAATCCATGGATGAGCCTAAGTAAGTGCACCATACACATACGCGCCCATTTGGTGGAGTAACCCTATGTTGTGCCATCATGGTAGTGCTTCAAATTGTGACATTATTGACACAATGACGTGATGAGGCTGTATGAATGTTGATAGCTATGTTTAGATACCCAGAAACACTTAGGTGAGGGCTATATAAGGGTTGATTCCAATAATATATGTGTGTTCAGTGCAGCACAGCTCAGTCAGCCACAGATTTACTATTACACGTGACATGTGTCCTATACGACTTACATGTCAACCAATGTGCAGCAATGAGGGTGTGACATGCACCTTACCTTTGCCGGTATTGTATATTGCAGCAGTGCAAAGTATCCCATATAGTGTTAGGTTTGAACTAATATAACTTGTGGTGCTAACATGTGCCAACTGCTTTACTCAATGTGCATTCTCTCTTCTCAACATACATATCCTGCCATGAGGCGATTGAGACAACCACCAGTGTTTAGTCCCCTAGTTTGCAACCATGGAAGACAGGCATGTAATCCAGATATATCGTCTGGCTCATCAGACCATCATGGATCTATGTACACAGTTGGAGCCAGATCTCTTGCCAGCCATACGCATTCAGTATTGCATCCCCCCCATTGTAGAGGTCTTGTCAGTGCTACACTACCTGGCCACAGGCTCCTTTCAGAATACAGTGGCTTAACAGCATGGATGTCTCAGTCTATGTTTAGTCTTGTCTTGAAGGATGTACTGTGTGCTCTATTAAAGCACCTGGACAGCTACACCAGGTTCTCCCAACATGCAGACTTGGTCCATGTGAAGGCAGACTTTTATGATTTGGGACACATTCCTCATGTGATAGGAGCCATTGGTTGCACCCATTTAGCCCTGGTCCCTCCCAGTGCCAATGAACAGGTATATAGGAACAGGAAAAACTACCATTCCATAAGTGTTCAGGTGGTGTGTCTGGCAGAACAGTACATCTCTTAAGTGACAGCCATGTTTCCACGGTCAGTGTATAACTTCTTCATTTTGCGGAACAGTAATGTCCCACACATGATGGCACAACTACACCAGAGAGGGCATGGCTCTTTCGTATGTATGCACATGTTTAACTGTTATGGCACCTGTCATCACAATCTGCCCTGTTGCTGTACCTATTATTTTACAAGTTTTACATTTGTGCACACAGGTGACTCTGGCTATCCAAATCTTCCTTGGTTGTTGACACCAGTGAGGTACCATGCCACGGAAGGGGAACTCTATTTCACTGAGGCCCAAGGGAGGACATAGCTTATCATCTAGCCTACTTTCAGCCTCCTGAAGGCCAGATTCAGGTGCCTGGACCTATCTGAATGGGCCTTCCTGTACTTGCCTCAAAAGGTACGCCAAATAATCGTTGCCTGCTGCATGCTTCACAATCCAGCTGGCTGATGAAGGTGAGGCAGCTGGACCAATGGCTGGAAATGCTAAAATGGAAAGTGATGAGGAGACAGAGGAAGAAGGTGCCACAGACTCTAGGACGGATCTCATCAATCAGTGCTTCCGGTGATGTGCAAGTATGTGGATTGGAGTTTACCAAGTCTTGTATGTCCAAAATGAGAGGTGGATTGGTGACAATAGTCCTCCTGACGTGATACATTAGTGGGGGTATAATGTGGTCCTCTCTCAATGTGTGAGTTGTGGAAGCTGACTGATAGGTTGTAAGGTACACTGTAACAGTGGTTGAGCTGTAACATGTGTGTACACTACAGTTACCTACGTCCAGTTCTCAAATGAACACACCTGTTTTGAGCTATGTCTGATACATTATCCTATACTCATGTCATTCCACCCACTGGCTGTGGTTTATAATCTGTGCCTCTGATACCTATGGCTTGTGGCATTCATGGTCATTATCCATTGCTAAATGATCCCAGACATGAGGGTTGTACATGGCAGATGGCAGGTAATGAGTTGTACTATCTGGGGGGGCCTGCCTAGAAGCTGTCCTACATTGGGCACAACATCTATGACTTGCATATGTGCTTTGTGTGGCTCCATGCCTTTCATCCTGATGGCACTCTCTGTCATGGTCATTTTGCAGGTTGGTTTACTGACTTTACTCTTGTGAGGCCCTGGATTACTCCCTCTCTGACATCTGTCCTGGGACATAGCAGTATTCTTTTGTGAGGCCCTGGATTACTCCCTCTCTGACATCTGTCCTGGGACATAGCAGTATTCTTTTGTCTCCTGCAGAGGGTGCCTCCCTCTGCTGTCCACTACACTGCCTGTCTGATGTAGAGGGGCATAACCAGACTGTCTGCCTAGCAGACAGTGAAAAGCGCGACGGGTGCAACTGCACCCGTCGCACGGCTGCAACACCGCCGGCTCCGTTCGGAGCCGGCTTCTGTGTTGCAGGCCTCCTTCCCGCTGGGCCGGCCGGCGCTAACATGGTTAGCGCCCTCCGGCCCAGCGGGAAGGTTGTAATGCCGGCAGCGGTCTTTTGGCTGCGTAGCGGCCAAATGGCCGTTCCCGCCTGGCGGCTTGGAATGACCGCCATAATGTCCACATGGGAAGATCCCAAACTGTCTCAATCTTACGACAAGGGAGGATATGTTAATTCAAGGACCCGGAATCTGTCTTTTATTTTATATATGGGCCCACACTGAACCTCTCTGGTTCCTTTTGAGTCCTCGCCCCAGGACAACTGTTACATAAGGACCTGTTTGTTGTAAGGATTTACCTTGATACTTGTTATTTTCTTAACTTAGGGTGGCATGGTGTTGCTAAGCACTCAGGCCTGTGGAATGGGAGTTGTTTACAAAGTTTATATTATAGTGGTTTATATTACTGTGTGGGTCATGCAATGTTGGCATGCAAGGATTGAGGTGGTCATGGGGGGGTCGGCTGCACCGAGATGTACCTGCATAATGACCCATGGTGCACCTAACTGCAATGTATAATGTCCTCACGTGGAATGTTATAGGTATAGCAACACCACACCACAGACATAAAATATATGTGTACCTCTGACGCCGTCAGATTCACTTTGCTTGTATTCAGGAAACACACCTCACAAAAAGTGAACAGACTAAAGTCTGTAAGCGATAGGGTAGCCAAGCATTTGGAGCCTGTTACTTCTCCTATGCACACAGTCTCTTGATCTGGGTTGCGCCTGAGGTTCCATTTTTGTCCAACAGGATTCTGTCAAACCCTGAAGGCAGATACATAATGGTTAAAGGTACCCTAAATGGCCATCCCATGTATTTGGTCTCTTTGTATGGTCCCAACACTTCCCAGGCTACCTTCCTGGATACCCTAACTCCTGCCAGGTTAGCAAGACCGCAGATCCCCTGGTTATGGGGGGAGACTTTAAATGCATACACAATTCAGACTGGGATTGATCGTTTCCCCCAATGCCTGGTACAGCGGGTCTTTCAATGACTAAACACTTCCAGCAATGGACTAAGAACCTGGATTTACATGACGTTTGGAGACTAGGGCACCCTGGTGAAAGGGAATAATCATACTATGCTCCAAGCCACCAGGTACACACAAGTCTTGATTATCTCCTCTGCAATTCTAAGTGCTGGTCATTGATACACAGTTCTGAATACCTAGGCAGAGCTTTATCGGATCACAATCCATTCGAGTTCCAGTGGGGAAGGCCACACCCAGAAATTCTCTCATGGCGCCTGCGTGTCAAGACCCTACAAAACACGATATAACGCACCACATTAGCTATAGCAATTTCAGCCTATTTTCAGGGAAACTCAGGAACGGGGATGTCTAGAGAAGTGGAGTGGGAAGCCCTGAAAGTGGTAATGTGGGGATGTTGTATCGCTACTACATGGGGGGCCCGCTCCTCACTTACATGACATGTACTGCAATCAGAGCAACTTTTGAACTCACTGGTTCTGGAGGCGGTCACCATGCCAAGCGCGTATCCAAAGCTGGTAGCCCAGCACCACCATTACTGGGAGGAACTCAATAAACTAAATGACCCTCCAACATCCAGGTGATGACAAGCCGGGCACCAGGCACGGACATGTTTTTTATTGAATACTATGCAACATTTGGATCCAGCTTAGTCCCTCGCCTTCTTGAAGTTTATAGTGAGGTGCATCAGGCAGTATTCTGCCTGAATCGCTCTGAGAAGCCTTGATCGCTGTGCTACCAAAGGCTGGTAGGGATCCGTTAGAGGTGGGCACCCATAGACCGCTGTTAATGCTAAATATAGATTTTAAGATCTTGAGCAAAATCTTTACAAACAGGCTCCTCTTGTGATGAATGTGGTCATTCACAGTGACCAGGGCAGCTTTGTCCCAGAGAGGGCCACACACTCCATGATTATGTCATGTCATGGACGCCCTAACCAGGGAGGAGGGTCTACCTGTGGCGGTATCATTAGATTTCGAGAACATGTTTAATACCTTTGGCTGGGAATATTTGCTACTAACCCTCCAAGCTTTCAGTATAGGATCCAGTTTCCTTAAATGGATTAAATTGCTATACACAGATCCTAGAGCACGCGTTCGCACCGGCCACTACGTCTCGTGTTCCTTTTCCAAAGGAAGTGGCAACCGTCAGGGTTGCTCATTGTCACCTGTCCTATTTGCAAATACTATGGAACCACTGGCTATAGCACTGCACTTCCGAGGCCTGGAATGGGGCATTGCGATAGGGCCCACATGGCAGACTGTCTCATTGTATGCCGATGACATCCTCATATACCTATGGGATCACACTGCCACACTGCCATACTAATATGATTTGCTTATGCATTTTGGGGAGGTCGCTGGCCTTAAGATAAATTGTGGCAAATCCTGTATATTCCCTCTATGGAAGGTGGTAGTAGATCAACGGGATCGTTTCCAGGCAGACCGTCTCCCCTGGACATTTGATACCTTCCAGTATTTGGTAATTAGTGTCTATCATTCATCCAAAGACTTGGTGGGAGGTAATCATGTCAAATATACGTCAGTCACTGCACTTCTGGGCGCACTTACCTCTGTCTCCCATGGGATAATCAAGATGCTATTACTCAATCAATCAATCAATCAATCAATCAAAGCATTTGTAAGGTGCACTACTCATCCATGAGGTTCTAAAGGCCCTGAGGGGGGCTGCTACTGCTCGAACAGCCAAGTCTTGAGGTGTCTCCTGAAGGCAAGTAGGTCCTGTGTCTGTCGCAGGTGGGTGGGAAGAGTGTTCCACATCTTGGCAGAGAAGTGGAAGAACAATCTGCCAATGGCAGTCATTCTATGGATGCGTGGGATACTGGCGAGGGCAAGGTCAGCGGAGCGAAGCTGTTGGGTCAGGGTGTAGAAGGAGAGCCTTCTGTTGAGGTTTTCTGGTCCGTTGTTGTGCAGTGCCTTATGAGCGTGGGTGAAGAGTTTGAATGTGATTTTCTTGTTGATGGGAAGCCAGTGCAGGTCTCTCAGGTGGGCTGTTACTTGGCTGTGGCAGGGATATTCAGGATGAGACGTGCGGAGACGTTCTGTATGCGTTGCAATTTTTTCTGGAGATTGGCCATGGTTCCTGCATTGAGAGTGTTGCCACAATCCAGTTTGCTGCTTACGAGGGCTTGGGTGACCGTCCTTCTGGTTTCAGTGGGGATCCATTTGTAGGTCTGTTGAAGCAGGAGGAAGAGACGGCATTGACTTGCTGGGTTATTGATAGTGATGAGTCCAGGATGTATCCCAGGTTGTGTGTGTGGTCGTGGGTGTCGGTGCGATTCCCAATGTGGCAGGCCACCAGGAATCATCCCATACAGAGAGAGTGGAGCCGAGGATGAGGATCTCAGTTTTGTCAGAATTCAGTTTCAGGCAGCTGTTCTTCATCCATTTGGCAATTGCCTTCATTCCTTCGTGGAGGTTCATTTTGGCAGTGGCGGGGTCCTTGCTCAGGGAGAGGATCAGCTGGATGTCATCGGCCTATGAGACCTTGTTGAGGTTGTGAGGTCGGGCGATGTTTGCGAGTGAAGCCATGTAGACATTAAAGAAGGTCGGGCAGACGGACGATCCCTGGTGTACGCTGCAGATGATTTTGGTGGCTTCAGAGCAGAATGGAGGGAGGTGGACTCTCTGAGTTCTACCAGTGAGGAAGGAGGTGATCCAGTCCAGGGCTCTGTCACGGATCCCTGCATTGTTGATGCATGTGCGTAGGGGTGTGGTGGCAGACAGTGTCGAACACGGCCGAGAGGTCCAGGAGGAAAAGGGCCATGGTTTCACCATTGTCAAGTATGGTCCTGATATCGTCGGTGGTGGTGATGTCGGTTTTGATGCTGTGGTTGCTGTGGAATCCGGATTGGGATGGGTCCATGGTGTTGTTTTCCTCGAGGAAATGGGTCAGTTGTTTGTTGACAGTTTTCTTGATTACTTTTTCCGGGAAGGGGAGCAGCGAGATGGGCCAGAAGTTTTTGGGGTCCTTTGGTTCCACCTTGTGTTTCTTGAGGAGGGCATTGATCTTGGGGCGTTTCCAGCTCTCTGGGAAGGTTGCGGTCTCAAAGGAACTGTGGATGATTTTCCAGAGTTGGGGTGCGATGACGGAGCTCACTTTGTTGACGATGTGTTGAGGGCAGGGGTTGGATGGTGAGCCTGAGTGGATGGTGTTCATGATTTTGATGGTGTTGTCATTGTTGACGTGGGTCCAGGAGAGTAGGAGGCTGGTGGGCAGTGAGTCTATGGTGTCGGTGGTTGACCGGGGGTCTCGGTATTTAACCTGTCATGGATGTCTGTGATCTTGCGGTAGAAAAAGGTGGCTAGGGAGTTGCAGAGGTCTTGAGATGGTGGGATGACGTTGATGTTTGAGCCGGAATTTGAGAGTTCCTTCACGATGTTGAAGAGCTCCTTGTAGCTGTGTGCGTTTCTGTCAATGCGTTCTTCGAAGGCGGCTCTTTTGGCGGTTCAGATGAGTTTCTGGTGTCTGCGGATGTTGTTCTTGAAGGCTGTGTGGTTTTCCGGTGCCACTTCTTGGTACCACTTTTTCTCGAGTCTTTGGCATGTTTCCTTGGATTCTTGGAGATCAGCGGTGAACCAGAAGGCCTTTCTGTCAGTACCTCTGTTAGAAGGATTCTTGATCAGGGCGAGAGTGTTGGTACAGTCGTTGCTCCATTGCATGACGTTGCGGGCTGCTGTGTCGATGGGGTCGATAGGTGGGTTCCGGGAGAGGGTGGTGATCAGCTGGTCTTTGGTGACCTTGTTCCATCCGCGGTGGGGAATCCGTTGCGGGTGATGGTGTGCTGTGGGTTTCTCGAAGAAGTGGAAGCAGAGGTAGTTGGTCCAGTGGAGATCACTGGTGTGGCTGAAGGAGATGTGTTTGCTAGCAGAGAAAATGGGGTCGAGCGTGTGTCCTGCAGAGTGGGTGGGCGTCGTGATGAGCTGCATGAGGCCGAGGTTGTCGAGGCTGTCGAGCAGGGTGGTGGAGTTGTTGTCGTTGGTGTTCTCAAGTTCAGGTCCCCAAGGAGAATGTAATCAGTGGATACGAGGGCGTGCGTGCTGATGGCGTCAGAGATGGAGTCGCTGAACAGCTGTTGGGGTTTGGGGGGTCTGTAACCGAGGGTCCCTCTGAGGGTGCTGTTTGGATTGGTGTGGATCTGGAAGTGCAGGTGTTCGGTGGTGCTGAGTGTGTCTTCGGTGCTGGTCGTGAATCTGAGGGTATTCCTCTGGACGATGGTGATGCCTCCTCCTGCTCCGTTGGTGTGGTTCCCTATGGGTGATCTTGTAGCCGTCCGGGATGGCTATGGCAATGTCAGGCGCTGAGAAGGGGCTCATCCAGGTCTCGGTCAGCAAGGCGACGTCTGGGGAGGCTGAGTTGAGTGGGTTCCAGAGTTTGACAGCATGTTTGTGGACGGAGCGAGTGTTGAGTAGGATGCATCTGAGATGGTTGCGTCCAGCCTTGGCAGGTGGGTCATTGGCGTGGAGGATGGTGAGGGTGCAGTTCAAGCAGGAGAAGGGTCAGTGGGTGAGCTGCAGGGTGGCTTGATGGCAGGTGAATGAGCGGCTGGCATTGAGCGCATGTAGGGTGGTGGCATTGTAGCGGAGTAGAGTGTCGGGCGGTGGGGGGTGAGAACCAGCGGTTCTGGTGCTGGGCACGATCCAGGCATGGACACGATCCAGAGCGGACGGGCTTGCCTTAGGCGCACCTTCGCCTGCGCAGTGGCTGCCATCAAGTAGGGAGGGAGGGAGGGAGGAGAGGACAGTTGGGAGGCAGAAGCGGGGACGGAAAACGGCACTAAAAAAAGGGGGTGGGCAGCAGGGGTAGGAATGCAGCACGAGAGACAGGAGGAGGCGGGCCACAGGGGCAGCAGCGGTGGCGGAGAGAGATGGGGGAGAGTGAGAGAGCAGAGTGAGAGGAGAGAAGAATGAGGAAAGAGTGTAAAAAGGGACAGACATGGAAGAGAAATCACACAGAGCAAAGCAGAAAAAGGAGGAGAGAGGCAGAGGGCAGCCTAGTAGGAAAACAGAGCTCTCCCACTAGACACCAGGGATGAGGTACAGGCAGAAACCTGTGGGTGGAGGAGGACCTTGAACTCTTAACAGAGGTCAGGAGTTCAGAGGAATGAGGGCTCTACTTACCGGTGGAGCTACAGGAGGCAGAGCAGTTAACTGACCAGGTCAGTGGTATTGCTAATACTCCTGCGATTGCGATATCTTTTTACTGCCCTTCCAGTGATTTCTCCCAGGTCCTTCTTCCACTCCATACAGAGGCGGTCATTCTGACCCTGGCGGTCTTTGACCGCCAGGGCGGAGGACCGCGGGAGCACCGCCGACAGGCCGGCGGTGCTCCAATGGGGATTCCGACCGCGGCGGTAAAGCCGCGGTCGGACCGGCACCACTGGCGGGCTCCCGCCAGTGTACCGCCGCCCCATTGAATCCTCCACGGCGGCGCAGCTTGCTGCACCGCCGCGGGGATTCCGACCCCCCCTACCGCCATCCAGATCCCGGCGGTCCGACCGCCGGGATCCGGATGGCGGTAGGGGGGGTCGCAGGGCCCCTGGGGGCCCCTGCAGTGCTCATGCCACTGGCATGGGCATTGCAGGGGCCCCCGTAAGAGGGCCCCTACATGTATTTCACTGCCTGCTGCGCAGACAGTGAAATACGCGACGGGTGCAACTGCACCCGTCGCACAGCTTCCACTCCGCCGGCTCGATTCCGAGCCGGCTTCATCGTGGAAGCCTCTTTCCCGCTGGGCTGGCGGGCGGTCTGAAGGCGACCGCCCGCCAGCCCAGCGGGAAAGTCAGAATTACCGCCGCGGTCTTTCGACTGCAGAACGGTAATCTGACGGCGGGACTTTGGCGGGCGGCCTCCGCCGCCCGCCAAGGTCAGAATGAGGGCCAGAGTTTGGTGACTACCTTAATATGCGGATCGGCATGTAAGAGAACCTCTTTGGCGATCATACAACGACCATGTTCCAAAGGCGGCCTGGGAGTTCCTGATTTTGAACTTTACTTTCCTGCAGTGCAGCTCCAGTGGCCTATGCATTGGCTAGCAGGCGCCAGAGGAGGAGAGGTATGCTGGATGAGAGCTGACCTGCAGGACAACACCCTTCTAACATGGCTGTTTTTTCCGGTCGAGCAGGGCTATAAACCTGGGTTGCTGCTACACATGGCCACGTTCACCTGGGCACGCTATATTAACATTAGACATGCACCACTTCCTTATGCATCGGTCTTTCTTTTTATGGGATCTACCGATCATGAATGGCCAACTGGGCATGCATAACTCAGTCTCATGGAAGAAGGCTGGACTAACACAGTTAGGCGATCTATACTTGAGATTCTCTACTACCAGGACCTTAAAGAGCAATATGGCATAGGTGTAGACCTCTTTCTCACTTACTCAGCTGTCAGGGCGATACTTATTTCTACGTGGCCACCTGGAAAATCTGAGCCTCAGGTATATGCAGGGCTACAGTATATCCTCATGCATCGTTTAGACCGTAGAGGTATAGCAATCCTGTTTAGGGCACTTTTTCAAAGGAAAAGGAATGCAATGTCTCAGAGCAAGGCACGATGGGAGAACTCCCTAAATATAGAGCTCACTACCAAACAATGGGATATGGCCCTCATTCAGGTCAAGCAGGTATATCGGAATGCATGTCTAAAATACATTCACTTTTCCTATATACACCAGGCCTACCTCCCGCCCCACCGGCTCAAACAAAAAATTCAAAAGGACATGTCCAGGTGCCCTTAAATATTACTTGAAATTCACTAATCTGGCAACAGTGCTCTATAAGCGCCTAATTGCCATGCACTGGAAAGCATCCCACCCCCCTACCATGGATCACTAGCTGCGAGTTACTCACAAATGGGTTTTGGCCGAGGCTAAGGCCACGGCTGCTGACTGTAGACGTGTGGTGGCGAAACTGCTATAGCAGTATGGGATATGTACACAGTCAGCCTATAAAATAAGTTACATCCATCAACAGACGCCTGATACTTCAACACCCTGACACGTTTGATACTGCACATACCTCAATGACTGTGTATGTTCTCTTTGGAGGGTTTACAGATTGATCATTAGCATAGCTACACACGACCCCCCAACAGGAGCGATCCTTTCCTTGGAAATGTCTCCCTTAAGGAGGAGAACCTTCCTCCTCCAGTAATCTGTTTTCTCACCCTGAATCCTACTACACCCACACCACATATGGTATATCGCACTGCCCAGATGGTTTCTCATGTTTATATCATAACAATGTTGTAGCTATGTAATAATATACTGTATTGTGTTGAATCCTAATGGCTTATCCTAAGATGCTACAGATATACCTGAACCATGCATTCCCCTGTCTGTAACACCCTTGAAGATGTATGGTGCCTTTACATTGCTCCTAACTCTATATTGATATATGATTGAAGACAAAATGCCAATAAAGAAATAAAAAATAAAATACATACACCGAACGTTCTTCTGTCATGACGTCCTACTTTGATGACCTGAGACCGTATCAGTAATGTGTGTGGTGGCTGAGCGCAGAGAAAAGCTCTTGTTTTTCTTCACCTTTATATTTATTTAACCAAATATGTCTTCAGGTAAGTGGATTATTTTGGACACCCCAGCACAGAAACAGAAAGAGGCAGACCTTGTTTACTCTTTCCAAGCTTTACTGTCTGAACATCAATCTTTAACTTAGAGCAAAACTAGGTGTGATTTGAAATTAAGCACTACATCTGCAAAAACACAGGCGCTCAGCTCCCCACTAGCTACCCGAGCCCATCATGGTACGGCCCCTGTTGTTTTGGTGCTGAGATTTCCAAGATGAATTATCTATGGGCATTGATTTACTAAAAACACACACAGTGCAGCAGAGAAACAAAAGTTGCTAAATTGAGTGAGAGATAGATAAGAATAGTACGTTACCTAGTACATTGTTGTCATGCTCTCTCCTGCTGGTGCACAATCAGGTTGCCTAGCGACATGTGCACACCTTTGTACCATAGTGCAAAGCTGTCTCCTCAATGTCTAGCATAGGTTTTGTGCTGACAGGTTATCCTTCCAGTACAAAATACTATGCATAGATAAACTTTAGAACTGTTTCCCTCTATGGTTGTGTGCTGTACAGTTGGAAAGATTTGAGAAATAAATTAATTCCTCCTGTTCCCCAGCCTCAAACCAGTGCTAATTTTTGGTTTGAGTACCTGTCTATCTATCAGTGTATACCATGAGCATTGCATAGGAACATACACGTAGCACTTGATGCAAAGGAACGTAAAGCAGTGTAAGGCACTGTTGTGCTTTACTTATGAGCATCTTCTCAGAGCAAAACAATTATTGTACAGGAAAGTAAATCCCAAATAAACATTTTGTGCCAGTTTGCATCACTTTTGTGACACAAAAGCCAGTGCAAAATATTAATAAATCTGCCTCCAAATTTCTTCAAGTTAGTGCATAGATTTCAGACAGCACAGCCCAGACACAGGAAGCAGTAGTTGTCTCTCTCTGATTCCAAGCTGTGTTTCATGCAGCACTAACAAACTCAGATAAATGTGAAGGTAAATATATGAATTTTCGAAAGTTAAATTGCACAACAATAGGCACATAGCTGTTCCATGAGGAATCGCAAACAAATAACACACCCTTTGACATATTTTTGCATTCATTACATATACATTAATTTTTGCCCTCTGATATCGTTTTGAATTCATTACACATTTATGTTAACCTCTTTCCTACTAGAAGTGTGGAAGCAAAATAAGCACATTTTATCTGATCAGGCCAACCAATGTTAATTCTATAGAAAATGAGACAATGCAAACTGAAGTTTATTCTCAGCACACAATATAGTACTGAATATTCAATTTATAATTACAATTTTGTATTCAACTAAGTGTTGGGAAAAGAATGAAGATAGTTTCTTATGACAGTCCGTTTTAAGTCTAAAGACAGTAGTTAGGAGATTGACTATTTTTTTAAAGATCCACAAGATTAAAATTGAAGCATTGAGGAGGAAAACAGAAACTCCTCAGCAAGCTCCAGCAAAGATATATAACAAGCAGTGTTAAAATGCAAGCATCAGCAAAGCAAAATGTGCTAATGGGCAGAAATGAAATATATTGTTCACAAATATTCTACACTTCCAAAAAGGACTTGGCGTAATGCAAAACTGTTCATTAAACATATAAATATGGTTATTAAAAATATTGATTTTATTTCTCCCTGCGACTTATCATAGCCGAACGCAATGCATGATAAAGAGTGTTAACAAAAGAAGCCATTATTTCAAAACTATTTAAAATAATCTCAGTTATTCCGTAGAGACTTTGAAAAATGACTGAATAGAAAAATATTATTACAAGTTTTAGCCATTGCAACCCTCTTGAAGAATTTCAACCAGCAGTGCAATAATGCTGGCCCTTAATATTTAGTCTTGAAAAGGGACTAGGGGCCAGATGTAGGAAACACTTTGCGAGTCGCAAACGGCAAAATCTGCCGTTTGCGACTCGCAAATGCGTGTTTCCTATGCAGAAATGCATTTTGCGAATTTTCCGAATCGCAAATAGGAAGGGGTGTTCCCTTCCTATTTGTGAGTCACAGTGGTATGCAACTCCATTTGCAACCGCGTACGCGGTCGCAAATGGAGTCGCAGTTACCATCCACTTCAAGTGGATGGTAACCCACTCGCAAATTGGAAGGGGTCCCCATGGGACCCCTTCCAGTTTGAGACTGGACCCCAAAACATTTTTTCAGGGCAGGGAGTGGTCCAAGGGACCACTCCCTGCCCTGAAAAAAACGAAACAAAAGGTTTCGGATTTTTTTTAAATGCAGCTCGTGTTCCCTTAGGGAAAACGGGCTACATTTCAAAAAAAAAAAACTGCTTTATTTAAAAGCAGGTCTCTAACATGGAGGTCTGCTGACGTCAGCAGGCCTCCATGTTAGCGAGTGCCTATACTCGCAATGGGGCCGCAATTTGCGACCCACCTCATGAATATTCATGAGGTGGGTCATTGCGACCCCATTGCGAGTTACAGTCGTTGTCTGAGACACCGTACTGCATAGCAATTTGCGACTTGCAAATTGCGAGTCGCAGGGACTCGCAATTTGCAAGTCGCAAATTGCTTTTTTGCTACATCTGGCCCCTATGTCCCTGGCTTGTCTCACCATTCAAGATCTGTTCTGTCTGGTCTTATCAGCCTAGATTCTACATCCCCATAATGGCACAGATTTGATTTAAGGAACGAAATATAGCCATACATTATAATTTCTTAACCTGCATGTACAATTTCACTTTCAATTCCCTACCATCCTAAGTGCTTCAGTCTGTGTTTTAGAGCTATAATTTTAACAAATGGTTATACCATATGGGTGCTGTTGCCTCACAACATTAGGGTAAATACTTGTTGCTACCAAGCATCCTATTGCCCTTAGAGTGTGTAAAGTCTTCTTCCATCTCACCTTCTCTTCCCTTTCCTCTTCCTCTGGTAATCAGGGAAAGTAGAATCCATTGTGACTGTCTATGATAAATTAAACATAAAAGGCTGGCTGCTTTTGGAAGCCCCCTATAATTTCAAACACTTGCCTCCACTAATTAGCTACTCTTCATAGAGTGAATAAATTAACACATGGAGGTAAAATTTGCACCCTATATTCAGTATTAATTTAAATTAATGGTATGAGCTGGGGCCCACTGGCACTCATTTTTGGGGACTAGGTTTATATTTTCATTATCAGACTTGGACTCAAAACAAGAGAAAGTCATAAAGAAAGGAATGAAGGAAGAGGAAAACATGAAAATGAGTGGCAGAGGAAGAATTTGGGTTATTACTTGTAAGACTGAGATAAAGAGGTGGGGCTGTACTTAATATGTAAAGAAATAAGTGCTGGGACCCAGAGTTTTGCTCAGAAGCCGACAACTGGTGTTGCTGAATGTCAGCATTAGGGCATAGTCTTGATTTCACCTCATGGCTCTTCACTCCACCATCGTTCACTACTTGCCCGTTTATCTTGCCATGAAAAGCCACGCAAAGTGGATTTACTTGGCCTTGTGGATATGGGTCTGGACTATGCGCCGCTGGTGCATATCAGAAAGTAACATGCCAGCAGCACATGGGGCTTGTAAACATGCCCCACAATTCAGCTTGTAGCATTTTTTCTGAGCACATCTACAAATAGTTGCTATTTACTGCATTCCAAAGCCTGCAGAGCTGAATTTTATTGAGTGTGGTAAATAATTCACCACACAACTGAACACCCGTAATTGAGGTCCAGGAACTTATTAGCAGTAAAGCACAGATGAAACGCAATATAGTGCAAGAAAAAAACATTGGCCACTTTAAGGGAGAAGTACAGCCTTAAATGCATACACTTGCAACATAGTAAGAATTGATCAACAAGAATATATAACTTAGCCCCAAGTTCACCTAGATCGTCAAACCTGCAATGGCATATCCTATAAAAGTGTACATGACCAACCCCCCTTCAATGAAGGGAAATGAAAAGGTCGATACCAAGAAGAGCTTTTCAACTTCCACATGCAACTCCACAATGCTCCATGATTGGTTGTGTGTCAGATTATTGAAGCAAAACTAACATCCGACAAAAATGTTTCAGCCAAATTATTGTTCACAAAAATGATATCCCACTGGATGGATTTTTTTCTAATATGAACTTTAAAGAAAATGTATTTATGTAAACAACGTTTATAGCACAATACTTTGCTAGATGATAGTTTGGTTATAATATTCTGGTATCAAACCCTATGACTGCACTAACTTTAATTTGTACAGAGCTTTTGGCTTATCAAGGATATTATCATCAATGTTTTTTGTCTTATAATGGCTCATATGATCCCTAGAAAAATATGCCACACCCCAAATCAGTTGCAATGAAATTGCTTTGCACACTTAGGGGCATATTTATTAAATGTTCAAGCAGCGCAGTGCAGTGTAGCACGCCACCTTGCTGAGCTACGTGACAGGGAAAGGGCAGAAATGCATTGCCTTTAAAATAATATGCCACATTCCTGCCTTTTCCCAGTGCTGGCACACAATATGCTGCCTAGCGCCAATGCAGACACCCTTGCCCATGCTTTTGGCACATCCCCAGGTCTGCCACTTATGGTAAATCTGGAAATGTGTCAAAGCTAATAGGTGTTTTGCTGGGAATATCCACACACCACCCGTGGAACGCCACCCTGTGGTAGAGAAATGCAACACAGCAGCTTGCACTGTATTGCATTACTCTGAATTTATCAAGCCACTCATGCCCACGCGCGGTGGTCATCAGGGCTTGATAAATTACATTTAGTAGTTGCATTGTGCATGCAACCCATTGAGTGTTGCAAAAACAACTTTACTACTCAAATAATGTCCTCACTTTCTGCCACTAGATCCCAATATCAGTTATTAGAGGGACAATTGATCCATCACAACCAATCTTCTTCAAAGCATTAAGGTAAATCACAGATGTCCTTGAATCACTTTTGTAACACAATATCACTATGCACTACAAAAAAGCAAGCAGGGAAATTATTCTACAAGTACCTTGATGTTTCTACTGCCTTAGGGGCTACGACATGCATTTTCCCAGTCAATGAAAAAGCCATACTGATTTCCCTTGCTCAAATATATTAAGATTTCCTCTGCTGTGTCATACTAATGATATAGTACACAGAAATGTCCATCTTGGGAAGCTCCAAATGACTCCATGGTTGCTTGTATCAAACATTTAATTTCAAAGCCATTAGTCAGCATGAATGTAAAAACACATAATCAGAAAATGTGACCTACTAGTGGAGTAGTACACAAAACCACACATGGTGCATGTCCTTAACCCTCATGTGTGACAATGATTATCTTTCAAAGGAATCAGTGATAGCATCCAATCACAATACAAACACTGTTGGGAATCTGTAATGCAACAAACCACGTCTAGGCTAGATGTAACCTCAACCAAGTCATTGGAGCGCTCAAAGAAAGCTTAAGTGCATTCATCTTAGAAACTGCCTCATTCAAATTTACCCAATGTGTGAGAGAGAACTGCTACATGTCTGTCAAATGGTCCACAACATAAACAATAATAGATGAATACCAATCGTGTACAAAACTGGGCAGTTTCTGCCATAGCAAACATAACAACCATTACGGAGTGGAGTAGTCAGACTACTGCCACCACCCCAAAACTGTCACAGAGCTAATGGAAAAAAGGAGGGTGGCACTAGCCTACGGTTAAGTACTCAAGAATTCATAATAGAAGTGCTAAGATGTCTGCAGATGTGTGTCGATAGCTATTGGATAATCTAGACAATCCAAATTAATGCAAAAAATGACGAATCTTATTTATGCTATCGAGGACCATAGACTTCACAACCACATTGTTCGGCACAGTGTCACTCATTGTATTCTACCTATCGATAGCAAGAAGGGCAGTGTGGTGTACAATTGACACACTGTTGTTTAGCTAAAGTTAACCAGACTCTGCTGCAGTTGTCATTGATGGAAATAATGCGCTTCCTGTTGATGAGGCCTATACATTGCAAGGAACCCTCACTCCAACATCTTCAGGAAGAAATTAAACAGGCCCACTAACAGATTGGCTATTACTTGATTCCTCATCATCACGATCCGGAGGTTCCAGTGGAGCTACCTAGCAAATGATACTCACAGACCAATTCCTTTATGTTCAGTGCTCAGACGAACATGCTGCTGATGTATACCTTTGAGGATATCCTTCAACATGCTGCAAAATTCATGTTCTACTCTCAACTTTTGTAGGAAGCTGGCCTGGTTTGTATTGGGTACCTATGGTACTTACACCTTATACCAGGTCCAGTTTTCCCTTGTTAGTGAAATGTAGCCAGTGTCTAGAAGCAAGGCTGTCTAGTGGTAGCTGTAGCTGAGCTAGGAGACATGCAAAGCTCATGCAATACCAATGTAGTAACACAGTACTCACAGACATGAAAGAAAATACTTAGGGGGTCATTCTAACTCTGGCGGGCAGTGGAGGCCGCCCGCCAGAGTTCCCCCCTCCAGAATACCGCACCGCGGTCAGAAGACCGCTGCGGTTATTCTGTGTTTCCCGCTGGGCTGGCGGGCGACCGCCAGAAGGCCGCCCGCCAGCCCAGCGGGAAACCCCCTTCCCACGAGGAAGCCGGCTCCGAATGGAGCCGGCGGAGTGGGAACGTGCGATGGGTGCAGTTGCACCCGTCGCGAATTTCAGTGTCTGCTGAGCAGACACTGACATTCTTTGTGGGGCCCTCTTATGGGGGCCCCTGCAGTGCCCATGCCATTGGCATGGGCACTGCAGGGGCCCCCAGGGGCCCCACGACACCCCATACCGCCATCCTGTTCCTGGCGGGCGAACCGCCAGGAACAGGATGGCGGTATGGGGTGTCTGAATCCCCATGGCGGCGCAGCAAGCTGCGCCGCCATGGAGGATTCAGCAGGGCAGCGGAAAACCGGCGGGAGACCGCCGGTTTTCCTATTCTGACCGCGGCCAAACCGCCACGGTCAGAATGCCCTGCGGGACACCGCCAGCCTGTTGGCGGTGCTCCCGCCAACCCTGGCCCCGGCGGTCAAGGACCGCCGGGGTCAGAATGACCCCCTTATTGTTACAAAAAATAAAGGTACTTTATTTTGGTGACACAAATTCAAAAATACCTAAGAGAATATACTCCCTTAGGAGGTAAGTAATATACACAATGTTTACACTCAAATTCAAAAACAGATATGTAAACAGTTAGAAAACAGTGCAAATAGTGAAAATCACAATAGATTGCAAAGTGCATGGGGGAACACAATCCATATACTAAAATAGTGGAGTGCGAAAGTCAGTTTCCCAGCTAGGCAAGTGTAGTGTGTAGACAGGTGCTGGGAGTGTAGGAAAACACCAAAGGTAAGTAGTAGAACCCACCCCAGAGCCCAGGAAAACAGGAGTAAAACACAGTAAGTTTCCTGAAACACACAAGAAGTTGTGATACAAGATCATGCAAGAAGCAGAAGAGACTGCAAGACACCAACAATGGAATCCTGGACCTGAACACCTGTGGAAGAAGGGGACCAAGTCTAAGAAGCACTGAAGAGTCCAGGGAGAACAGGGGCACCTGCTAACCCAGATGAAGGTGTAAAAGAAGAACCACCGGTGACAAGACAAAGTCAGTTATGCACCCAAGAAGACAGATGCAGGTTCCTGGTTGGTGCAGAAGTTGTCTCACGCAGGATGGATGATTGCTTTCTGGTTTGCATTGCTGGATTCCACCAACAAGGCATTGCACACGTAAAGCTCACAGTTAGGAGAAAATGGCGCTACCCGGGACCAGGAGAGACCTGGTGGCCTCTACCCGGGGTGTGAGACAGAGGGGGCTCTCAACAATTCAGAGACCCTCAGAAGACCAGGCAGCACGCACGGGAGTCACACAGCACGAGGACAAGGAAGGTGCAAATGGAGGCCCACGCAGCACTACACAAAGGGATCCCACTCCTCCAGCGAACCTCTCAGTAAGTTAGGAGAGACCCTAAATAGCCCTGAAAGAGGGATTGGTCACCTAACCAGGTGAACACCTATCGGAGAGGTGTAGTAAGCTGGCTCTGTATATACTATATCAAAATGACAGATAGGCCCTCATTCTAACATTGGTGGTAAATCCCACTTACTGCCACGCTGACTGCCGCCAACATATCGCCACCGCGGCGGATATCTGTTCACCATATCATAACACACATGCACCAATCCGTCACTATTGAGCCACATACACAAATCTGCCAGTCCAAAGGTCAGTGATAAAGTGGCGGTATTAAAACCCACATTGTTACGCCAACAGAACAATGCCCACCACATTGGACAATTCAAACAACACACACCTAATAACCATACACACACCACACCCACACCACTATACAACACACACCCCCATTACCCACAGCCCTTTACGACTACAAACCATTGGCAGAAGACAGATACCAAGACCACGGACAAAATCAGAGCCACACACTACTTACACCCATACACCATTCACGCACCCCACATCACACACCCCAACACATCACCCTACACACCCTCACCTACACACTTCACAAAACACCCATGGCACCACAAAGACACCCCTGATTCACAGAGGAGGAGCTAAGGGTCATGGTGGAGGAAATCATCAGGGTAGAGCCATACCTATTTGGAGCACAGCTGCAGCAGGTATGAATAGCTAGGAAGATGGAGCTATGGCTGTGAATCATGAACAGGGTCAACGCCGTGGGACAGCACCCAAGAACTAGGGATGACATCAGGAAGAAGTGGATCGACCTACGGGGGAAGGTACGTTCCATTGCAGCAAGACACCAACTTGCTGTACAGAGGACTGGCAGTGGACCTCCACCTCCTCCCTCACAACTAACAACATGGGAGGAGCAAGTCTTGGCAATCCTGCACCCTGAGGGCCTGGCCGGAGTAGGAAGAGGACTGGACTCTGGTAAATCAACTCTATACTACCACTACCCCCATACCTGTATGCCATCACATACCCCACCCTCACCTTCACTCCCATCACTCAACCACTTCCCACACACCCGACCATCACATCTCACTTATCCCAATGCCAAGCCCTGCATACCATACCATTGCATGGACACCACTCACAGACCGGCATGTACACCTATCACTAAAGCATTCACACTAAAGAGAATCAACTAACCCACCATTTACCAACTTACACAAGTAAAACCTGACAGGGCAAATACAACCAAAGAGGGCATGCCGCGGATGCACAATATGTCAGATACAGAAACAATAACACAGCATTTACATCCCCACAGGTACCCCAGCCAGTGTCAGCAGAGAGGAGGTGCCAGCAATATCCAGTCCCCCAACAGAAGAGGCCCACAGTAATGACAGCAACTCTGGTCTTCTAGATCTGTATGATGGATGTATGATGGAACAACAAATGCGTTTACAATGCATGCCTTTACAACGTGGTCTTTACAACGACTGCGTCTTTACCACACATGCCTTTACCACGCATGCCTTTACAACTAATTTAGTTGTAAAAGCATGTTTGGTAAAGTAACATGCATGGTAAATTCTCCCCGTCCTGCCCCTTAAATCTGACATCATGCCCCACCTGCCCAAGCCCTTAAAACTTCCCCTTCCAGCCCCTGCCCAGAGCCCTAACCCCCTGGCCTACCCTGCCCTGTCCTGAAACCTGTCCCAAACTTTCCTAAAAACTACCCGACCCACCACCCTGCTCTAAACTCTAAAACCTACCCTGGCTGAAAAATTACCCCATCTGTCCTAAAAACTACCCCCACCCTAAACCGTAAACCCTATCCTGGCCTAAAAAGCTATCTTCCCTGCCCTAACAACGACTCCCACCCTCACCTTGAAACCTATAACCTAACCCGCCCTGTCCTAAAAACCCCCTGCCCTAAACCCTAAAATCTTCCCTGTCTTAAAACCTAACCTGCTCTGTCCTAAAAACTACCTGCCCCTGCCCTATACCCTAAAACCTAACCTTCCCTGTCCTAAAAACTACACCTCCCCCCAGAACCCTAAAAGCTTCCCTGTCCTAAAACCTACCCTGCCCTGTCCTAAAAACTACCTGGCCCCCGCCACCTCAGCCCTAAGCCTTAAAACATACCCTGTCCTAAAAACTATCCCACCCTTTCCTAAAAAACTACCCGAGCCCTCACCCTGAACCCTAAAACCTACCCTGCCCTTTCGTAAAAACAACCTCAACCCCCTGCCTTTGCCGTAAACCCTAAAAGCTACCTTGTCCTGTCCCAAAACCTACCCCGCCCTGTCCTAAAAACTACCCTGTCACCCTGCCCCACCCTGAATCCTAAAACCTACCCTGTCCTAAAAACTACCCCGGTTCCCCACCCTAAACCCTAAATCCTACCCTTCCCTGTCCTAAAACCTACCCCACTCTGTCCTAAAAACTACCCGACTCCCCTCTAAACCCTAAGACCTAACCCACCCTGGCCTCAAAACTACCCGACCCTGTGCCCTAAACCGTAAAACCTACACTGTCATGTCCTAAAAACTACCTTGCCCCCGCCCCACCCTGAACCCTAAAACCTACCCTGTATTGTCCTAAAACCTACCCCACTCTGTCCTAAAAACTACCCGACCCCACTCTAAACCCTAAAACCTACCCTGTCCAAAAACCTAACCCACCCGGACCTAAAAACGACCCCGTCACCATGCCCCACCCTGAATCCTAAAACCTACACCACCCTGTCCTAAAAACTACCCCGATCCCCCACCCCACCCTAAACCCTAAAACCTACCCTGCCCTGTCCTAAAACCTACCCGCTCTGTCCTAAAAACTACCCGACCCGCTCTAAACCCTAAAACCTACCCTCGCTTAAAACCTACCCCACCCAGTCCTTAAAAGTAGCCCGACCCCACCTTCACCCTAAAACTTACCCCGCTCTGTCCTAAAAACTACCCCGACCCCGCCTTCATCCTAAACCCTAAAACCTACCCTGTCCTAAAACCTACCCCACTCTGTCCTAAAAACGACCCCTTCCCCGCCCCACACTAAATCTTAAAACCTACCCACCCTGTCCTAAAAACTACCCCACCTTCCCCCAAAACCCTAAAACCTACCCTTCCCTTGTTCTAAAACCTACCCCACCCTGTCCTAAAAACTACCCCATCCCACCACCCTGCCCTAAACCCTAAAACCTACCCTGCCCTGAAACCTACTCCGATCCCCCACCCAGTCCTAAAAACTACCACAACCCTCCCTCCCCAACCCAGACCACACTTGCCTCTCTCCTCTGGTCGCTGCTCCTTCCTGCTTGCTTCCTTCCTTCCGCCCGACTGCTCTCTCTACCCTTACCACGCATATGAGTGATAAACGCATGGGTAGTAAACTCATATGCATGGTGACAGCAGCGTGGTCAATGCATATCGTTGCATTGACCGCGTTGTTAATGCTGTTTCCCCTGGATGACCAACCTGGCCCATCAGGGACCCCTGGACAGCCGGTTACCCAGGCCCAGTCACACACCACCACAGGGCCTCCCCCATCAGGAAACACCACCACAGCACCCACCCAGCATACCCACACCTCTGTCCCCAGGATACGTCAATCAGCAGTGTGTCCACCGCTATAGGGACCCCAGGACACCCCTCATACCCAAGACAATCAGGGACCTGAGGTCAGTGGCAGTGGGCACACCGTTCAGGGGACAGAGGCACAGGCCAACAGGGAAATTGGGAGGAGTGCTGTGTGCCAGGGGAAGGACAGGCCCAGGGAACCGACACTCCAGGTGGCACTTTCAGAGATCCTGGGAGCATATCAACATTCCCAGGACACAATGGGCCAGATCCTGGACAATGTGCAGTAGAACAGGCAGCTGCAGGAGGGACAGTACCAAGGGATCAGGGAGGACTTGCAAGCCATGAACAACACCCTGATCTCCATTGCAGGGGTGCTGGCAGACCCAGATGAGGGAGGCAGTCTCACACCTGCGGGCCCCTGCCACTAGCCAGATATATGAACAGCCTTCAACCTCTGCTGCCACTAGTAGCCAGGAGGCCCCGACACAGGACCAAAGGGCCACCAGCACCCCTCCCCGTGAAGAAGGTAAACCACCCACAAACGTTCTCTGTCATCCACAGAGCATCCAGAGACACTTGCCAAGACCCCCACCAGGAAATGAGACTCTCCTGATTGTCACCCTTGTGTCCCACTCTTTCACCCTGTCCACCTTGAACTGCCATTGCTCTCCTTCCTATGTCCTCCTGGACAATGCACCTGTGCTACAAATAGACTGAAACTACACCCTGGACTTTCCTCCATCATCACGCACTCCCATTGCACTTGCCTCTCCATATTTTAGCACTTCAATAAACACCCTTGGAAAAATGTGCAGTATGTTAACTTTTTAAAGTATGTGTTCATTTCAACAGGTACAGACATTGCAATTCAACTGTACAGAAAATGAGCATAGGTGTATGACTTGTAGCTGGCTACAGTGATCACACCAGGAGCATATGTGAGGTCACCAACATCTGTAAAATGAATTGCCAAAGGGTACAGTAAGTGGGCATAGAAGTGGGAAAAAGCAGCATGCCAGTGCAACAGAAATTCCCAAAAATGTCATTGAAATGTGAAGTTACACTGCCTTACCTGTGTGTCATTGGAAGTACTGTCTGATGACTGATGTTCTGTTGTCCTCATCCTCTGCCTCCTCATCCTCACTGTCCACAGGGTCCAATGCTGCCACACAGGCATCTCCAGCCTCCTCCTCCTGCAGAAAAGGCACATGGCATCTCAGGGCAAGGTTGGACATACCACTATAATCTGGCAGATCTTCTTGGGTGAGTAGTACAGGGATCCACCTGTTAGATGGAGGCACCGGAACCTGGCCTTCAGGAGGCCAAAGGTCCTTTCTATTATCCTTCTGGCTCGCCCATGTGCCTCATTCTAATGTTCTTCTGTCCTTGTCTTCACAGGGGTCAGCAGCCATGCTAGTTTTGGGTAACCAGAGTCACCTGAAATATTGAGGGACAACATTTAGCCACACACTATCCTATATGGCCCACATAATACCCATTGTGGGTAGGGACCAGGGCTCACCTATTAGCCAAATGGAATCACGACCATGGCAGAAACCGCCAACATAGACAGCCACTTTAACACTCAGACCGCCGTGGCGGTAGAAACAAACACCGCGGTGGTAACCGCCAACAGACAGGCGGACGACAAAGTACTACCCACCCTATCACAAGAGGCCTATCCGCCACCTTGAGGGGCGGAACCAATGCAATCAAAAGCACAGCGGAAACAGTACACAGAAGGGAAACCACTCACCTCTCGACACCCAACGAGGAACCAGGACGCCATGGAGCACGAACTACAGTTCCTGCCTATGCTGCTCTTCCTCCTGCTCTTTCAGGAGCAGGACAGACGCCATCGACGACCACGGTGAGTACTGCCCTACAATACAGGGGAGAGGGGAGGGAAAAGAGAGTGACACACACACAACATGCAACACGCAATACCTCCACTCCCTCCCTTACTCACAACACCATAAACACAAATACCTGCAGCAACATTATTACATATACACCCTCCCACCCCCCGGAAGAACGCAAGGACAAAATTAAATTATTGTAACAATTGTAATCATGACAAATCTGATAGTCAAAGTTCAAAATCCAGTATATTCAAATATGTACACCAACTACACAAGTCCAGATAGTGTACCAATCATTGCCCGTGGACCACTGGTCCCAAAATGCATGGGCGAAGCCCACACAAGATACCTGACTTGAAACGGAGAGAACACTGCTGGGCATCAGATTGAAAATAAACAGGCACCTCAGGGGAAGGGGGAGGGGGGCACCTCAGCCAGATGAACCCATGACGCCACTGCTGCACGAGGGGGCTCCATGCCCTTTGCTGTATCCTGGGGAATGCAAAGCCACAGTCTCTCAAGTCTCTCCAGTGGGTGGTTTGCCTACTGCATTATCCTGGGGATTGCAAAGCCACAGTCTCTCAAGTCTCTCCAGTGGGTGGTTTGCCCACTGCTTTGTCCTGGGGAGTGCAAAGCCACAGTCTCTCAAGTCTCTCCAGTGGGTGGTTTGCCCACTGCTTGGTCCTGGGGAGTGCAAAGCCACAGTCTCTCAAGTGGATAGCAGTCTCCACTGGTTCTGGAGGGGGCCCGGTGCCCAGAGTGCTTCATCCTGCCAAGGACTGAGGTAGTGGATGTCATTCTCCACTGGTTCTGGAGGGGGCCTGGTGCCCAGAGTGCTTCATCCTGCCAAGGACTGAGGTAGTGGATGTATCTCTCCACTGGTTCTAGAGGGGGCTTGGTGCCCAGAGTGCTTCATCCTGCCAAGGACTGATGTAGTGGATGTATCTCTCCACTGGCTCTGGAGGGGGCATGGTGCCCAGAGTGCTTCACGTGCAGTGTGGCCGGTAACATTCCCTCACCTGGGTGTGTGTGCCACGAGATTGCCAAGGAACAGGTAGCATGATACGCCATGGAGACAGCGACATACCCCACACTGCTGCACCTTCGCCTTCCACCTGCAGGTGCAAACAGTGATGAAAGTCATGCCTCATGGAAGCTGGCCATGGTCCAGGAACTCTCCTCCAGCCTCTGAAGACTGACCACTGGGGATGGTAGCCATGTCAGCAGTGGTGCCACTGTCTGAGCAAGTCGCGGGGCTGGTGGCGGTGCTTGCGGCGGTGTCTGTGGTGGCAGTGCTTGCGGTGGTGTATGGGTCAGCACCTGCTGAGGAACACAGCAGGACGTCTCCTGCAGCCTTGGACAGATGCCCACTGGGGAAGATGCTGGGGACTGTCGCTGAGGCTGCAGATGTGCCGGTGGCTATCCAGATGTTGGTGCAGATGGCAGTGCAGGTGGCGGTGCTGGTGGCGGTGCAGCTAGCGGTGTTCGCCGCCGTACAGGTTGGTGTTGTTGTGGACAGAAGGGGTGACATTGGTCCCTCAGTTGGTGCCACCGTGCCCTGTCCTGACCTGCTCTTCTGCTTTTGTCCTTTCCCCACCTTTGATGGTGCCGCAGGTGCCTTCCCACTACCCCCTTTGGTTTTTGCGGAGCCCTTGGTGGCTGGTAGGCACAGCTTCTCCCTCCGGGATGTGGGCACCTTGGCAGGTGGCGAAATGTCCTTGCCCTCGCTACGTGGCACACTGGCAGCCCTGATGGGTGGCGCTCTCGATGACCGTGCATTGCTGGCACCACTGTGCCTGGGGATGGGGTGGCTGAGGTGCTGCGCTGGGACCTGGAAAGCCTGGCCCTAGGGGAAGGACCGGGGGAGGTGAAGGGAAGTGGTCAAGGTTTGCCAGGAAATGTTTTTTAGAAACACTGGGACGGGGAGATGGAGTAGGTTTGGAAGTGGAGGAAGAGGTAGTGGTTGTAGGAGGTGTACGTCTGCTGAATTTGGGGGGAGGTGCATGGGCCGGAGGCTGTTGTGAGGTGGATGGCTGTTGGGTGGGTGTGTGCCTGCGTTTTTGAACTTTGGGAGGAAGGCTCACAGACACACTGGGAGTGGACACGGGATGTGTGCATGGTAGTGGGGGTGGTGAGTGCACATGAGCGGTGTGTGGTGATGGGCGTACTGGTGATTGAGGTAGTGGCTGAGGATGTAGTGCATGCAGGTGTGAGTGGAGACGAGACAGGGAGGGAGGAGGAGGATGTGGGGGAGGGGGACACAGTTGAGGCAGTGGATGTTGCTGTGTCTGAATTGGGATGGTGCTTGAGTGAGTGCTTGTGGGATGTGTGGTGCTTATGTTTGCCATGTCCACTCTTGTGTGTTGATGAGTGTGCATGCTGGTCTGATGGTGTGCTTGGGATAGGCTGAGGTACAGGGATTGGGTCTGGGTAGTGGAAGTTGGAGGGGGTAGGCTGGACACAGGGACAGTGGCTGCCATCAGTGCTGAGGCCAGAGCCTAAAATGCTCCCTGTTGGGCCACCTGCCCAGAATGAATGCCCTCCAGGTATGCATTTGTTTGTTGCAAATTCCTCTCAACACCCTGGATGGCATTCAAAATGGTAGATTGCCCAACAGTGAGGGATCTCAGGAGGTCAATAGCCTCCTCGCTGAGGGCAGCAGGGCTGACTGGAGCAGGGCATGAGGTGCCTGGGGCGAAGGAGATGCCCACCGTCCTGGGTTAGCATGCACAGTACACATGCTGAGGGGCTGCTGGGAGGGCGGTGCTGGTAGGGGGGTGGCGGCTGTACCTGTTGATGCGGTGGGCACAGAGGTGCTCGCCACCGCAAGGGAGCTCCCATCAGAGGAGGAGTTGCTGTCACTGGTGTATGCTCCTGTCTCTGTCGTGGAGCTCCCCTCACCCTCCATTCCACTGGTGGCTTCAGACTCCGTTGCTTCACCCTCCAGGGCCAAGTGGATTGCAGCTCCCTCCTGCTCCGGTGCCACTGCTCCTCCTCCTGATGATGCTATTGCAGACAAGAACAGGGAGACCACAAAAAGGGGGGGGAGACAGAAGAAAAACATGTTCATTGCATGCAACACCACTACCTTTGGCGGACACAACACACAGGGAGCAGCCCTCAGCACTACGCCATGCATTAACAGTTCCTAGAAAATTGACATGCCCATGGGGTACGAGGCCTAAGCCCAATTGCTGCACACCTGGATGTCGCAGGAGCCTGACTTGGTGTAGATGGCTCTTACCACTAGTGGGGTTGGGGTGCCACAGAGTCTGACTCACAAGAGACCTTGCCTACCAAGTTTGCCCTGGCCTAGGGGAACCCACTGCCCACCTCCCCCACCCAGACACCTCATAATGTGCGCAGAGTCAGCTGAATGAGAGTGTACTCACCCCCTTGTGGCTGCTGTGATGCCCTCAAGCACCCATCCTACTCCGGATAGGCCACCGCCAGGATCCGGTACATCAGAGGGGTCATAGTGCGACGGGCACCCCTTCCACGTTGGGAGGCCATCCCCAGCTGGGCCTCCACTGTCTTCTTGCTCCAGCGGTGCAGGTACTCCCATCTTTTACGGCAGTGGATGCTCCGTCTGTGGTAGAACCCCAGGGTCCGGACGTCCTTGGCAATGGCATGCCAAATACCCTTCTTCTGGTGGGTGCTGACCTAGAGGAATGGTACAGGGGGAAAGGAAATTTCTTACCTGTACGGACCATCATAGTCATTGCCCACCAGTTCCCACCCATGCCCTAACGCACATACACTCAACATCTGCACATGCAGGCCTCAGCCCCCCCATGTATCTTCCATCCACACCACTCAAAACAGGCATTGCCCACGCAGCATGCTCAGTGTCCTCACCTGTTTGTTTGGAGGACTGTACAGTTGCGTGTACTGGGGGAGGACCCCATCCACTAGTTTCTCCAACTCCTCCACAGTGAAGGCAGGGGCCCTTTCCCCAGACACTGTAGCCATTGTCGCTTCCAGACACAGGTCACAGCAGCACTTGCAGTGTAGGTCCTCTCCTGTTGAAGGTCAGGTATCAAGTGAGTGAACAGACAGAAAAGGGCTGTCACGTCCATGGCGGTGCGTACCCTCACTGTCGCCATACATCCTCATTGGCTCCTGGGACCCATAGGGCCCAATGTTAACCAACGCAGAATTGCGCCAAGGTCTTCGACCGCCCACCGCGACCGTGCACCACGCCAGCGCAGTTACCTCATTTCCCCTTGTCCCACCTTACAAGTCAGACAGCCACCATTTCCGGGGGCCACATGGCATGGATCAAAACTGCGTCACACCTATCTAGGCCGGGAATACAGACAGATACCGGTACATTGCGAATTACAAACGTTCCTGCAAATAACACATTGTGATACCTCAGTGTTGGATGACTCTCTGCTCACTGTTCTCCTCCATATGGCACGTCTACTGGGGCAGGTGATGAGATGGTGGCATCCTCCGATGTCCAGACCCCTAGTGCACCTGTTGACAATGGAAGAGAGACACATCATAATCACATACAGACTTGATCGTGCAACAATCCTGGAACTGTGTGCCCAGTTGGAGCCATACCTGATTTCAACTATCCGCCATCCCACAGGAATCCCCCCTCTAGTGCAGATCCTGTCTTTACTCCATTTTCTGGCAGTGGGTCAAACAACAGTGGCCATGGCATCAGGGATGTCCCAGCCAATGTTCTCTAACGTGTTGTCCAGAGTGTTATCTGCCCTGCTGAAACACATGCGCAGCTACATCATTTTCCCTCAGGTGGAGGATTTGCCCACTGTGAAAGGTGACTTCTATGGCCTGGGACATATCCCCAACATCATTGGTGCCATTGATAGAACCATGTGGCATTTGTACCCCCCCACAGGAATGAACAGGTGTACAGAAACGGGAAAAGCTACCATTCGATGAATGTGCAGATGGTGTGTTTGGCAAACCAGTACATCTCCCATGTCAATGCCAAGTATCCTGGCTCAGTGCATGACACTTACATTTTGAGGAAAAGCAGCATCCCTTCTGTGATGGGGCAACTCCAGAGGCAAACCAGTACATCTCCCATGTCAATGCCAAGTATCCTGGCTCAGTGCATGACACTTACATTTTGAGGAAAAGCAGCATCCCTTCTGTGATGGGGCAACTCCAGAGGCTGTGTGTGGCATAGGTGTCTTGGTATGGGGTTGTCCCTAAGGGTTAGTGTGTGTCTAACAGTTGTTCCTCGACATTTGCAGGTGACTCTGGTTTCCCCAACCTGTCATGACTACTGACCCCAGTGGGGAATCCCAGGAGAAGGGCAGAGGAACGCTACAATGAGGCACATGGGTGAACTAGGAGGATTATAGAACGCACCGTTGGCCTCCTGAAGGCCAGATTCCGGTGCCTCCATCTGACAGGTGGCTCCCTATACTACTCACCGAAGCAGGTGTGGTAGATCATCGTGGCCTGCTGTATGCTGCACAACCTGGCTTTGCGATGGCAGGTGCCTTTTCTGCAGGAGGATGGGCCAGATGGTGGTCTTGTGGCAGCTGTGGAGCCTGTGGACAGTGAAGAAGAGGAGGCAGAAGAAGAAGATGCCAACAACCAAAACAACATCATCATGCAATACTTCCAGTGAGACACAGGTAAGAAGACGTAACTGCTTCCCACATCTCATACTATTGGTGGAGCTAGCATAAGTCTGTCATTTTCACTCAGTGTATGGACACTGACTTGTCACTTTGACTTTCCATTTCACAGATCTGGCTCCCACTTTGTGCCCTCTGCTATGTTTACTGCTGCCCTACAGTTGTGTTACATTGGTATTTGAACAAGTACATTGACATTGCTATATTCCATAGATATTGCAATTACACATTTGTGAAAGCACAGACTGACTCCAGATTGCTTTGTGATTGAAGTGTGTTTATTTCTGTGCAAATAAGTGGAGGGGGTTGTAAAATGGGCTGGGGTGATGGTGGAGGAATGTCCATGGCAGAGTCCAGTCTATTTGTTTCACAGGTGCATTGTCCAAAGGGGCATAGGAAATGGAGCAATGGCAGTTTAAGGTGGATAGGGTGACATAGTGGGACAGAAGGGTGACATTCTGGGGGGTCTTATTTCCTGGCGGGAGTCTTGGCAGTGTTCTCTGTCTTGTTCCTGGTTCTCCGGGACAGTCTGCGGGGTGGTTCTCCATCTGCGGGGGGGATGCTGGTATCCTCGGTTCCCTGGGCCTGTCCTCCCCCTGTCGCACAGCAGTCCTCCCAGCTTCCCTGATATCATGTGCCTCTGTCCCCTGAACCGTGTGCGCACTGCCACTGCCCCCAGGTCCCTGATTGTCCTGTGTTAATGGGGTTGTCTGGGTTCTCTGTAGTGGTGGATACACTGCTGATTGACATGTCCTGGGGACAGAGGGATGGGCCCGCTGGGTGGGTGCTGTGGTGGTGTTTCCTGAGGGGGGAGGTTCAGTGGTGGTTTGTGACCATGTCAGGGGAACCGACTGTCCCGAGGTCCCTGATGGGCCGGGCTCGTCATCTTGATCCAGGTGTGCAGAGCTGCTGTCATCACTGTGGGCCACTTCTGTGGAGGAACTGGATATGTCTGGCACCTCCTGTCCGGTGACGTTGGGTAGGGGTCCTGTTGGGGTGTAAATGCATAGTTATTGTATCTGTGTGTGCCATCATGTGCAATGGGTGAGTGACCCTCTATTCCTGTGCTTGCATTATTACCGTGGTCCTTGTGTGATTGGTGATTTTGGGGCATTAGTGAGTCTCTCTACTGGACATGCTTTGGTGATGGGTGGCCATGCATTGGTGTTACATACAGGGCTTGGTTTTGGGATGTGTGGGTTGTGTTAGTGGGGTATCTGTGGGATGCTGGGGTGATGGGTATGAGGGTAAGGGTGGTGGTATGTGATGGCATGCAGGTGGGGATGATAAAGTAGTTAAGATATGACTTACCAGAGTCCAGTCCTCCTGCTACTCCTGCAAGGCCCTCAGGATGTATGATCGCCAAGACTTGCTCCTCCCATGTTGTTAGTTGTGGGGGAGGAGGTGGGGGTCTACTGCCAGTCCTCTGTACAGCAATCTGGTGTCTGGATACCACGGAACGTACCTTCCCCCGTAGGTCGTTCCACCTCTTCCTGATGTCATCCTGTGTTCTTGGATGCTGTCCGACTGCATTAACCTTGTCGACAATTCTGCACCATAGCTCCATCTTCCTTGCAATGGATGTCTGCTGCACCTATGATCCGAATAGCTGTGGCTCTACCCAGACGATTTCCTCCCCAATGACCCTGAGCTCCTCCTCAGAGAACCTGGGGTGTCGTTGAGGTGCCATGATGTGGTGTGGGTGATGTGTAAGGTGGTGTCTGTTGTGATGTGTGAGGAGATGTGTTGGTGTGTGTTGTTTGAGGTGCGTGGATGTTGTGTAAGTGATGGTGTTATGTGTCTGTAGATGCTGGTGTTGATTTAGGTAGTCTCTCTCTCTGGCCTTCTTTCAAAATTTTGGTTCAAAGGGTTTGTGGGTGATGTGGGTGTGTGCTTTATATTGGATTGGGTGTGTGGGTGTGGTGTGTGTATGTGTATCAGGTGTGTGTATTTTGATTTGTCCAATGTGGTTGTGTTTTGTAAGTGTGTGTGTATTTTGAGCGCGGCGGTGTGTACCGCCAATGGTTTACCGCGGTTGAATAACCGCTGCATGGATTTGTGGGTCGTGATAGCGTGGGCGTATTCCTGTTGGCTGACGGAGGTTTTGGTATCAGCAGTTTATCACTGACCTTTGTTGTGGCGGCCTTGTGTGAGTGTCTATATTGTGGCGTATTACGGGATGTGGGTTGTAATACCTGTAGCGGACTTCTGCGGCCGCAGCGGTATGTTGGCAGTCTTCTGCACGGCGGAAAGCGGGATTTACCGCCAGGGTTGTAATAAGGGCCATAGGGCCTGATTCTAACTTTGGAGGACGGTGTTAAACCGTCCCAAAAGTGGCGGATATACCACCTACCGTATTACGAGTTCCATAGGATATAATGGACTCGTAATACGGTAGGTGGTATATCCGCCACTTTTGGGACGGTTTAACACCGTCCTCCAAAGTTAGAATCAGGCCCATAGTCTTTTGTTAAGTTATTTTTAGAACCACAAGATTCAGATTGCAGGTAAGTACATTAAAAGGAAGGTACTTCGCATCGAAATACTTAGAACCTTGAACCAAAACCGTAATGTACACAATTTTTCATAAAATGCAATAAGCTATTTTAAAAATGCACACTGTGCAATTTTCAACAGTTCCTGGGGGAGGTAAGTAAAGTTTAGTTACTACGGTAAGTAAAGCACTTACAAGTTCAGTCTCCAGGGCATTAGTAGCCCACTGTTGGGGGTTCTAGTCAACCCCAAACACCCAGCACCAGCAACACAGTGCCGGTCAGGTGCAGAGGTCTAAGAGGAGCCAAAATAACATGGGCGCCTCTGGAGATAGAGGATGCTCTGGATTTGGCCTGCTGGCAGGTAAGTGCCCGCGTCCTAAGGGGGGCAGACCAGGGGAGTTTAGTAGAGCACTGGGGGGGCCCAAGTAGGCACACAAAACACCCTCAGCGGCAAAGGGGCAGCCGGGTGCATTGGGCAAACAGGGCATCAGGTTTTCAATAGGATTCAATGGAGGGACCCTGGGGTCACTCAGACGTTGCAGGCAGGGTACAGGGGGGCTTCTCGGGCCAGCCACTGACTGGGCAACAGTAAATGCTGCCTGCTGGTCACTGCTGCACTGGTGGTTGGTTTCTCTCGGGCCTGGGGGCTGCGGGTGCAGTGCTTCTCCAGGCGTTGGATATCTTAGTCCCAGGCAGTCGCGGTCGGGGGGTCCTTGGGATTCCCTCTTCAGGTATCATTGTGGGGGTGCAGAGAGGTCAGGCCAGGGTGGACACGTCATCAGAGTCACCTGGGGGTCCTCTCTGGGTCGTTGGTTTCTCTGGACACGGGCCAGGGGTGTCGGGTGCAGAGTGGTGGGGACTCACGCTTCTGAAGTGAGGTGAAAGTCCCTTTAAAGATGGTTTCTTCTTTCTTGGTTGGACAGGTCCGCTGTCAACTGGAGTTCTTGATTCTTCTTAGTTGCAGGGCGGTCTTCTGAGTCGGCAGAGGATGCTGGGCCCACAGAATGCATCGCTGGTGCAGGTTCTCTGAAGTTGGAGACAGGCCGGTAGGGCTGGGGACAAAGCAGTTGTGGTCTTCCTTCTTCTCTGCAGGGTTTTTCAGCTAAGCAGTCCTTCTTCTTTGTAGGTCATCAGGAATCTAAAATCCTGGGTTCAGGGTCGCCCCTAAATACTGAATTTAGGGGTATGTTAGGATCACAGGGCAGTAGCCAATGGCTACTGTCCTTAAGGGAGGATACATCCTCCTTTTGCTCCCTCCCTTTGGGGAAGGGAGCACATGTCAAAGCCCAGCTCACCTGAGTCCTTGTTCAGTTCTGATGGAGGTTGAAGACAATCCGACCCCACCCTGAAACTGCTTGTTCCAGCACACTAGTTTTTAAAACAGTGCACTAAGAACAGAAGCTCAAGGGAAGGGGGGAAGTGGATAAAATAAAATAAAGAGACAACACTCTTCTTGCGTTTCCACTGTTGAAGTGCTGCACAAATCTGCGGCCCTCTCTGACTTTTGTAGAAACTGGTGCCTAATGAAACATAAACAAAGAACAGATAAGTACAACCTATTCCTAACTGGGTTCCTGACTATCCCTTTATTTATTAGAAATTTTCTTCTAAAAGTACCTCTTGGATCCTGGTCTCTAGTTTCCAGGTTTGGAATGTGTTACTGCTCTGGGATGTGCTTTCTATTACTCTAAAGCTTCTAAAACATTAAACAAATACCGTTATCAGAATTACCAATATCAAACATTCATCTTAATATAACTAAAGCCTAAATTCCCAATAGCAGACTCACTTTTCCCATATTTCCAGAATCTTTTATAAAACAAATACTGTACTTTTACGTCAAAATACAGCATGTAATTTGTGCAAGTCCTTGATTTACTGTTTGCCTTGCTGTTAATGGTGTCCACGGTTCGATTCTTAAAAGTTCCATAAAAAAAAAAAAAATGTTTGCTTCACAAAGTTCTGCAAAGTATTCTTGTAACAAAGAGTTTGAATCACAATGTTCGTGGAAGGTATCTTGTTTCAAATTGTCTATACACGAATCCAGAAATTGTTGTCAAAGTTCTTTCAGGTAATAAAAGTTTTGCACTTACTTGTTGCTGGCAAGAGATACTGATCAGTCTAACCTTGTCTTCTTTCTCTTTTGCAGGTTGCTTGTAGGAGAGAGGCTAAGGCAAGGAGGAACCGGAAACCGGAAGAAGGAAGAGCCAGCAGCTGCGCCCATTGAAGCCAATGAAGGTCTGTAGAGAGCAGGAGTGCCAGCGCCGAGGGATCTGTCCTCAGATAAGCGGGAGGTAGACGAGCACAAGCACTGGGTGAGGCTCGGGGGCTGCCTTTTATAGACAGGGCTGGGTGTGGTCCTCACATGCTGCACATGTTCTTGGAAGGTGTGCAGATCTGGGTGTGGTTTGAAGAGCTGGGTGTGGTCCTCACATGCTGCACATGTTCTTGAAAGGTGTGCAGAGTTTCAGTTATTATGCAAATGAGTTAAATTAACACATGGCCTAGAGAGGAGTGTTTTAAAGAAGCCTTGGTAAAAGCAAGGCCCAATGTGTAAACAAAACAGCACATTAAACAACATACACAGAAGCCTAGGGGGGGGAAGGTGAGATAACAAGAAAGGCTTTCAATAGTAAGTTTAAAAGGGAGCTATTACAGAACCCACTAGTGCAGTGAGAGGGGACATGCTCTTTGCTGTGCACAAACCCTAACAGCACATCCCTATCTCTATTAGGCTAAATCCTCCAAAACAAGATGGAGGATTTTCCAAGGAGGGGGTCACATTAGGTCTGGTCACCTTAGGGGTGGACCTGGCTGAGGGGGTGACTCCTCCTTGTTTTTTTCATTTTCCCTCTGGACTTGCCGCCAAAAGTGGGGGCTCATCCAGGGGGGGGGCATCTGCACTGGCTGGAGTGCCCTTAAGTCTCACTGCCAGGTGTTACAGTTTCTGTAGGGGGAGGTGTGAAGCACTTCCACCCAGTGTAGCTTTGTTTCTGGCCTCAGAGAGCACAAAGACTCTCACCACAGGGGGTCAGAAACTTGTCTCAGTGGCAGGCTGGCACAGACCAGTCGGTCCTGCACTGAAGGATTGGGTAAAATACAGGGGGCATCTCTAAGATGCCCTCTGTGTGGATTTTGTAATAAATCCATCACTGCCATCAGTGTGGGTTTATTATTCTGAGAAGTTTGATACCAAACTTTCCAGTATTCTGTGTAGCCATTAGGGAGCTGTGGAGTTCGTTTTGACAAACTCCCAGACCATATACTTAATATGGCTCCACTGCACTTACAATGTCTAAGAATGGACTTAGAAACTGTAGGGGCACATTGCTCATGCAGCTATGCCCTCACTTGTGGTATAGTGCACCCTGCCTTAGGGCTTTAAGGCCAGCTAGAGGGGTGACTTACCTATGCCACAGGCAGTGTTTTGTGTGCATGGCTCCCTGAGGGGGATGCCATGTTGACTTTGTCTTTTTCTTCCCAGCAACACACACAATCTGCAATGGCAGTGTGCATGTGTTAGGTGAGGGGTCCCTTAGGGTGGAACAACACATGCTGCAGCCCTTAGGGACCTTCCTTGTCACAGGGCCCTTGGTACCACTGGTACCTTTTACAAGGGACTTATCTGTGTGCCAGGGGTGTGCCAATTGTGGAAACAATTGTACATTTTAAGTGAAAGAACACTGGTGCTAGGGCCTGGTTAGCAGGGGCCCAGCATACTCTCAATCAAGCCAGCATCAATATCAGACAAAAAGTGGGGGGTAACTGCAACAAGGAGCCATTTCCTACAGGAGGGATCTGACGTGACCTGCTGGCACTGATCACTCAGATGCTCCCAGAGTGCCCCACCACCTTGGAATCCAAGATGGCAAAACCCAGAGACACTCTGGAGGAGCTCTGGGCACCACCCCCGGGGTGGTGATGGACAGGGGAGTGGTTGCTCCCCTTTCCTTCATCCAGTTTCGTACCAGTGCAGGGACTGGGAGTCTTTTAACTGGTGTAGACTGGATTATGTAAGGAGGGCACCATCTGCGCCCTTCTAAGCATTTCCAGAGGATCTGGAATGCTACCCATTCCATGCCTGTAACACCTATTTCCAAAGGGAGGGGGTGTAACACCCCTCTCCCAAAGGAAATCATTTGTTCTCACTTCCAGGGCTTGAGCTGCTCAAGCAACAGGAGGGCGGAAATCTGTCTGCGAGGTGGCACCAGCTAGGGCTGCCTGGAAAACCTCAAACGTCTGGTATGGCAGTAGTGGGGGCCACTGTGGACCCCCCAGAGTGCATGGGATTGTACAACCAATACTAGAATCAGTATTGGGGTACAATTCCCAGTTATTAGACACCTTACATGGCCAGGTTCGGGGTTACCATTGTGAAGCTGGACATAGGGATTGACCTATGTCCAGTGCACGAGTAAAATGGCGTCCCCACACTCACAAAGTCCATGAAAATGGTCCTGGATGACATGGGGACACCTCTACTAGTGCAGGGGGGCCCTCACACACAGGTACTTTGAACCCAGCCTTCAGGGTTGGAAGGCCTGACATATAGGTGACTTATAAATGACCTAATGCAGTGTAAATGACTGTGAAATGGTGCATGTACCAACAGGCTGCAATGGCAGTCCTGTAGAAGCCTTTGCATTGGCCTCCCTATGGGTGGCAAAAGTAATGCTGCAGCCCATAGGGATCTCCTGGAACCCCAATGCCTTGTGTACCTAAGTACCATATACTAGAGACTTATAAGGGGTGACCAGTATGCCAATTTGGGATGAAATACAGGGTTATGAGTGTGTAGAGACAGATTTGAGAGGAGTGAGAGCATAATCACTGGGGTCCTTGTTAGCAGGACTGAAACATACTGACAAGCAGGCCAAAAAACATAAGCTCTGGGGTCCTGACTTGCAGAATCTCAGTGACACAGTCAAAACACATTGACATCAGGCAGAAATTGGGAGTAAAATGCCAAAAAGAGGGTACTTTCCTACAACTTTGTATCCATGGCTTTTGGAAATGGCCCTTTTTGCAGGGTTATCCCCAGACATTTTGCTTTTGACCTGTTTTTGATCCTGTGCTAAATTTCTTTTTTCCTGGGCTTTAGGACTCTGGGCACTTTACCACTGCTGACCAGTGCTACTGTGCAAGTGCTCTCTATCTAAATAGTATTGGTGATTGGTTTATCCATGATTGACATATTTGATTTACTAATAAGTTCCTAGTATAGTGCACCATGTGAGATCAGGACCTGTAAATCAAATGCTACTAGTGGGCCTGCAGCACTGATTGTGCCACCCATGTGAATAGCACTGTAAACATGTCTCTGATCTGCCAATGTAGTGTCTGTGTGTGCAGTTTTACATTTTAAACTGCCATTTCAACCTGGCAAGTGCACCCACTTGCCAGGCCAAAACCTTCCATTTCACTACATGTTTGCCACCCTTTAGGTCAGCCCAATTTAGCACAGTGGGCAGGGTGTTGTGTATTTAATAGGTAGTACATGCACTGGTGTGTTTTACATGTCCTGACAGTGAAATACTGCTAAATGTGGTTTTCAGTATTGTAAGGCCTATCTCTTCCATGGGGTAATGTGAGGATTGCCTTGAAATATCTTTTAAGTGTCATTTCCAATTGGGAGCAGATGCAGATATGGAATTTGGGTTCTCTGAACTCACTTTATAAACACATCACCACACAGGATCTGTGGTCCACACCCTGCGAGTGCAACCACCCTGACCAACACCACAGGCCTGATGCTGCCACAGCACCTCCGAAGTCCTGCCACAGCGTGAGTCCCGAGTACCATGTCAATGATATCCGTGACACCTGACTACGCTGTGGCAACTCTGGGCCTGTGGTGTGATTGCTACACTGAAAAGTTGACGCCTCTTGTCTTGACTTGCTGGATTCATTGACCCTGCTGGATAGTAAGGAACCGACACCTCGCCACCAATGCCGCAACACCTCCCCTCAACCGTAAGGAACCAGCGCCTCACCTCCCCTGCCTAGCAGCAAGGAACCAATACCTCACCACCCCAGTAGCAGTAATGAACCTACGCCGCACAAGCTCCAGCAACTCCTTATCTCTCCGACTCTGTGCAATTTCTTTGTTTTCTTGTTTTCCAAGGTACTGTGCCTGGGATCTTTGCAACACCATGACTGGCCCACACTGCCTTGCGAGTGGTGTTGGAATGTTAGGAGCGACTCTGTCAAGACGTTGTGATAGCCTCAGTGGGAGCTATTGTGCTTCTAATTGCTTTCTTTGAAAATTCATACCTTTGCTTGTAGATGTTAGATTTATTCAGTTTTAATCTTGTTTTATTCAGATACATTTGAGCTATTTCTCTAAACTGGTGTGGAGTATTTTATGTGGTGTTTTCACTATGTTACTGTGTGTGTGTGTATGTGTACAAACACTTTACACATTGCCTCTGAGATAAGCCTGACTGCTTATTCCAAGCTTCCAAGGGGGTGAACAGGGGTTATACTAGCTGTGTTCCTCCCTTATCCTGACTAGAGTGAGGGTCCCTACTTGAACAGGGTACATACCACTGCCAACTAGAGACCCAATTTCTAACACAGGTGAACATCTGTGAGGATAGGACTTGTATTTGTACTTTTCATGCAGTGATTGTGTATTGCTACATACACTACGTGCATGTGGCAGCACTACGTGCAAGGTAAACAGTGGTGCAGAGTGTGGACCATTGGCCTCTGCTTTCATTGGCCTTCGCTTCCATTTTGGTTCACGACTCCATTTTGTCGAGTCTGGTTCGGTGCGTAAGGCACTGTTCTGTGTTTTTCCACAAGCTTCGGCAAGCTGAAGGGTGGGGTGTTTTCTGCTCAACTTCGCTCCATCTGCCTGGTACGAAGGGCGCTATTTACATTCCACGAGCTATCAGTTAGAACAACAGGGGGATGCGCCTGTACACAAGGAGGAATGCAAGATTCACCTTGGAGTCCTCTCCTGGGAACTTGGCCCGTTCTGAGGAGACGTCTCGAAGGGTGAACAAGGTACCGCCGATTGCACAATTTGTAAAGGAGGGGGTCTTTTTCTAGAAAAGACTCCTGGGCGTTAGTAAATACTATAAAAGTTGGGGGCCTGGATGGGCTGGTTTAGGAACTCTCTTCTGGGTTGGACGCAACGCCAGGAGGACTGATTGTCCCGAACAGAGGCTCCCTGTGCCAGCTGATTTGGGTTCCCCAGCTTTGTGTACGGCGGAGGGATGCAGACGCTCTTTTCGGTGAAGCTTTTCAATTTATTAAGTGTATTGTGTGTGCGCGCGTAATATGTACTTATTCTTGCAGTCATTTTCATGCTATTGAGCATTGAAGTATATTGTGTGTGCGCGCGTAATATGCACTTATTCTTGCAGTCATTTTCATGCTATTGAGCATTGAGGTATATTGTGTGTGCTTGTATTATATGCACTTACTCTTGCAATTATTCACAGAGTGCTTATATCTTTATCATTATTCTCATGTTATTCTCCTGATGTATATATATATATATTAGTGTGGTCTAGTTTTGCTAGCTGAGAACTTGCCCCTTAAATAAACTTGATTATTCTACTTACGAAGGTGTTTGAGAGTGATTGCTTTACATTGTGCCTTAAAATATCCTGAAGTGCATAGTTTTGATATTCTGAAGAGTAAAGCAGCACAGATTGGTGTACACTACTTCCATATTTCAGACCATTAACCCCCCCAACATATTAGTTTGAGTTTTCTCTTTTTGCAACTTCTGAGTTTGATTCACAATAATGTCTCAGTGTGCCATCAGTTGGAGCTGCAGAGTTGGTGTTTGAGCAGGAGAGGTTGAGGACCTATTTGATGCCTCAGCTTAAAATTTTCTGCAAATTGTTCAAATGTCTTATTAAAGGCCTCACTCAAAAGAAGGTGCTGCAAAATGCGCTGAGGGCCTGGTTGGCAGTAAAGGAGGATGATCACACAGGGAAGGAGAATGTTATTTTAGTAGAAGATGAGCAAAACCTGCATGATAATTTGATGGAGAATCAGGATCTGCCTGGGAGGAAGGCACCTTCCAGGGTGAGCAGCAGTGTTTCCTCAATTGATCTGACCTCAGAGGAGCTGGAGGCTGGGAGGCTCTGAATGGAGCTGAAGAAGCTGAAGCATAAGATGGCACTGCAGTTAGAACTAGGCAGGTTCAAAAAGAGGCAGAGAAAGAGAAAATCGATGTGAAGAATGAGAAAATCGTCATGAAGAAAACAAAAATACTTTTAGGCTCAAGAGCTGAGCTTGAAGGAGCTGGATCTAAAGAGCAGGTCCAGCACAGATGGTGACAGCAGTTCTACAGTGCAGTCTGAGGGGAGGATACACATACCCAAGAATGTGGTGAAGGGATGACACAGAGCAGTCGTTCAGGGGTTATGAGATGGCCCTGAGGAGGAACAGAGACCCTGAGATTGGAGTGCAGGCCTGTGGAAATACTTCTCACTCCTTGTTGGCATTAGATCCAGAGGATCAGATGAGGTATACTATCATGAAGGACACACAGACCAGGAGATGAGGTATGGTCTCACCTCAGAGAGTTAGGGAGAGTACAAAACATGGTTCTCAAACTTGGGTGGAGTATGGTGATTCCTTCTGCAGAGCACTGGATGGTTGGGTGAAGGGCAGTGAGCAGACTACCAGGGATTGTACAATTCAATTGTACGGGAGCACTAATCTAGTTATTGTTTTCCAGAGCTGTACAAGTACTTGACTGACAGCAAGCCTACTGACCCCAGGAAGCTTGCCAAGGAGGCAGACCTCTGGCTCAGCACCAGTGTCCAAAAGAAGTTGTATGTAGGAGACTCAGCCAAGTGTGGGCAGGGTCCCCAACAGAAGAAGGAGGGGGAAGTCAAGGAAGACACAGACAGGTCCCAGGATAAGGGGGAGAAAAAGATTTCCATGTCCCTTCTGACAGGAAGGAGGGAATTTCTGGTGGGCGATGGACCAGAGTGCCCCCCTTTGAACTCCGTTGTCTAGAATGTTCCCAGCTAGGACACATGAAAGGGGACTCTGTCTGCCCTAAGAAACCCCCCACTCTAAAGGATTGGCCAATGTGTCCTTATGGGGAGGTCCTCCCCAGGGGCAGGTCATAGACCATGCCATAATCTCCCTTAGTTTGGAGGGGAACTCAAAAGGTGAGTTGGTGATCCCAGTCGGTGGGAGTCATCACTTCCACCAAGTGAAAGTGGAGGGGGTCCTAGTCACTGCCCTGAGGGGCACTGGGGCTAGCCGGATGATGGTTGCAGAAAGGCTAGTTTATCCAGAGCAGTACACCGACCGGGTGTGTACAGTGACTCCAACCCTATGGTGCTGGTGTCCCTAGAGTGGGGTGGGGAAGTGACCCAGAGATGGGGCATAGTATGTCCCCAGATGCCCGTAGACTTCATTCTGGGGAATGAATTGCTTCTGGTGTCAGGGAAACTGGGAGGGGCAGCTGCCAAAGGAGCCCTAACAGTTCAGCTTTCTGGTGGTACCACTCCAAAGCAGAAGGTAGATCACCCCAACAAGAGGGAGAACAGGAGGAAGGGCCCACTCTTGTCCTCTGCTCAGCCTGAGGATACAGACCCTAAATTGAGGGATGAGTTTCAGGATTTTACTCCTGAACTGGTGGGATGTGAAGTACAAAATGGGTTCAAGGCAACTGGGGCTACTGCCCTCTACTTTTAGAGACCCCGGGATGGCCTGGGGCCTGGCTTTTGATGCTGACAGCTGTCAGTGGCCTCTGTTGCTCGTTGTCTTTGTGGTCAGAATGTTTCCTGGGTTGGTGACCGAAGTCAGACCCAAGGGGTGGAATGGGCCACGTCACACTGTTGGCCATGGTGGTACTGTCTTTCTACTGGGATGCATCTCTAAGCAAGGTGAGGTTAAGTGCTGCGAAGAGGGAGTCCACTGATGAGGAGAGGGGTTCCCCCATGGTTATTTCAGTGGGTCCTGAGAGTGTAGACAGAGGGATTCACCTGGGTTCAGAGAGACATAGAACTGGAAAGAGCTCCTGCAGTAGTGGCCATTGTACAGATTCTATTGCCCTAAGCAGGGAAGTCTAGCAAGGTATTGATTGGCCTACCCTGGCTTTAGACAGGGAGGGGGTGTATTGGAAATAACCCTTTCTGCAGGATTATCTCCAAATCGTTTGCTTCTGACCTCTTGTTTTTGATCCTGTGCTGAATTGCATTTTTGCTGGCTTTAAGACTTTGGGCACTTTACCTCTGCTGACCAGTGCTAAAATGGTATTGCTTTATCCATGATTGGCATCTTTGATTCACTAGTAAGTCCCTAGTATAGTGCACCATGTATGCCCTTTTGGTGAAGTTGGTTTTTAAATTGCAAGTTTGAACATGCCACTTTTAGAAAGTGGGTATTGCTGAACCATTCAGTGTCTGTGCCTGTCTGTGGAATGCACGGCTGGGTCAGGATGACAGTTGGGTTTCAGCAACACCCCACCTCCCCTACTCTGTGCAACATATTTGTTTCCGTCTTTTTCCATGGTACTGTACCTGGGGTCAGTGTGAATCTGTAACCAGCCCGTACTCCTTTGTAAGTTGTGTCTGATTGCTGCGAACGAGTTTGTCAAGACGTCGTGATAGCCCCAGTTGGAGGCATGAAGGGGCATATTTATACTCCGTCTGCGCCGAATGTGCGTCAAAAATTTTGACGCACATTCAGCGCAAACGTTGCCCCATATTTAAACACTGACGCCCGAGCCGGCGCAAAGCAAAATTCCGCAATGTGCGTCAGTTTCTGGAAGCGGCACCCCGCCCTGCGTTAATGACATGCAGGGTAGTCGTTCCTGTAAAAAAAACGACGCACACAGCCGTGCGTCGTATTTATGCTTCTGGGCAAAAATGACTCCCGGCCGGTAGGCGGAGCTAAAAAATGACGCAAAGCACGAATAGCGTCAAAATTTAACGCCTGGGTCAGGGCAGGCGTTAAAATGGGGCAAACACACCTGTATTTAATCAGAACACACAGAACAAACAGCAGAGCAGCAGAGCAGCAGAGCAGCAACAGGGAGACATGGAGGTGATTTTGATTCAGCGTGCACGTAGACGCAGAGCCCTGCAGCAACAACAGCAGCTACAACAACAACAGCAGGGACCCCAAAGGCAGCGCAGAAGGCAGGAGAGGATATTCCGCCCAAGAACAACCCTGCATGGCCTCAGGGAACGGGACATCATCCAGAGGTACCGGTTGAACTGGCAGGCTATTCAGCAGCTGCTGAGAAATATTGAACAGCAGTTGGCCCCCACTTTAGTTACTCCCCGCACTATCCCAACAGAAACAAAGCTGCTTGCCGTACTTCACCTGCTGGCAAGTGGCTCGTTACAGACAACTAGTGCCCTGGTTGGTGGAATATCCCAACCATCATTCTCTGCATTCCTGCCAAAAGTACTGGATGCCATCATTCGACTGACACCCCTCCACATCTGCTTCCCTAACACACTGCAGAAGCAGCAGGAAACTAAACAGGGGTTCTACGCCATCAGTTGCTTCCTGCACGTCCTTGGTACAATCGACTGCACACACGTACGCCTTGTGCCACCTGCTGCGACTGAACACCTCTACCGCAACAGGAAGCACACACATTCCATCAACGTGCAGGCCATAGTCGATCACCAAGGATTGATCAGCAACATTGTGGCTAAATATCCTGCGAGTGTACATGACGCATTCATCTTCCGTCACTCTACCATCAACCAACACTTCCAGGATGGACGGTATGGCAATGGACTACTTGTCGGTAAGGACAAAAATTCTACTTATATACACACTGCACAGCAAACCTCTAGGACAAACAACACATACACCACAATAGCAACACCTAGACAGGAACACACTGAGGTACTCACATCACTAGCCATGTTTCAGAAGTCACCATTGAACCTGTCACACATTTGATTTTACTCCACAGCTTAATGTGAAGACATTAATGAGTGTGGTTGCCTAAATGTCACCTTGCAAATTGGAAGTCTCACAATAACCTGTACACTAATACATTGCATAAGTTTTAAGGGATGGGATGGCCTGGGTACTTTCACATGAACGTGTTAACTACACTTTCAGGTTTCAACTCTGCATGGAACTATCATCTCACCCCCAGTGAAGACACACGGACACCTGTATGACAAGTCACAATGCTAGGGAGGGCACACTGTACTGAAAAAACAAATACATACTGCTGACAAACGGTTAGCCAACAAACACTTGCTCAGCCAAGGAAAAAAAATCAATGCAAAAGTTTTCACCAACAACTATAGGTTGTCACATTAGTACACAAAACACAAGACAACTACTGCCATCAAAGATCTGTACAACAGTGCCTCCTACATCTAATTGATCCCATTCTGTGTTTTTCTTTCAGCTGATCAGGGGTATGGCATCCAGCCTTGGCTAATGACACCATTTGGGAACCCAAATACTGCTGCAGAGCGGGCATACAATGACGCCCACAAGAGGACACGCAGCATTGTGGAGCGGACCTTTGGGATCCTAAAGTCAAGGTTCCGCTGCCTTGACATAACTGGCGGTAGCCTACTCTATTCCCCAGAGATGGTCTGTAAGATCATACTCACTTGTGGCATATTGCACAATATTTGTGTAAAAAGGAACATTCCCCTCCTTGAACCGGACCCAGACATGCCTGAGGATGACGAAGAGGAGGATGCTGCCCTGCAACAGGAGGGGGAACAACCTAACACGGCAGCAGGAGTGCGTAGGCGCCAACAGCTTGTCAATAATTTTTTTTCATAATTTCTTATAACAACTCGTATTGCACAATTGTAAATAAACACAGATAACAAACACCACATCATGCTTTTGCCTATTCATTTCTGACCACCTTTAGTTTGAAATTGCTGAAGAAGAATGTTGTCTCATTGAGCAAGAATGCTATACCAATCATCACACCAAAAATAAACATCACAAATGTATGCACAGAGGGTAGGATGTGACATGATACATTTCCATACACAGAGGCCAACAGGAGTACAAATGTGGCAATTACACATGCCTGATCCGGACACCTGAGACAGTCTCTCACCCAGCCCAAAAATGTAGATCTTTTGAAAGTCTCATCACACGTGTTCAGAGACATGGTGGGACCATCCATGTGTACGTGACCATGTCATCAATAGCTTCTCTCAAGTGTGTGATATGAGCAATACCCAATTGGAACAACATTAGCTGCCACTAACTCATGAGGAGACCTTGAAGTTACAGTGACAACATACACCCAGACAGGTGATAGTGGATCCACATTCCCACACACATGTACACATATGTCATCCAATCAACCAAATATTTGAAAGCAGCCCATCACAGTAGTGTCCCAGTTTGAACCTAGCAGGAAGAATGTAACATGCCACTAAACCAGGTAATGCCGAAAGGGCCACAGACATCAACTAAATATTTGTCATCAGCACATGAGGAACGCTGAGATTTTGCAAACATAGTCATTGGAAAATGGTATGCCAGATTGCTCCAAATCATCAATAGTGCAAACGTCAAATGGGCTAATGAGATGAATGAATGGTTAACAGTGATTCATACCATATGGCCTTACATTAGCCTGCTGCTGTAGGTTTTGCATAACAGAACAAATAAAAGCCATGGATACATTAGCTAATCTGGATGGGCAAATCCTAGGGTGCTGGGGGCCTAAGTCCACCTCTACCGCCCCACAAATATACAAGAATCTTGTGCTTGTGAACTAACCACATGCATAAGGCACATGTGTGGGCTACATGTCAAAAGTAAAACAAACATCAGAAACACAAATTCATAATTGGACATGGTTAGCCCCATAAAAACTGTAAGTGACTATTGCACTCCCTGTTCGGACTATAGATAAAAGCATCACCATCATAATTGTGGACACATTTTGGAGAAGGAATACATCATGGTATCCCATCCATCATTCCAAAATAGCCATCAGCAATTACCCAAAATATGTGGACAAATATGGTTAATACATTATTTAACGTATCATAAATATTACAGTGTGAATGCCTTCTATACATACAACAACGGACATGTGTCATAGCTAACCACAAATGTGTATCACATAGCACCGTTTGGCCATGACAAATCACCTTCCCCAAGTTTAAAAAATGAAGACATAATTTAAAAATTGCTCAAATATCTACGCATACAGCATGGGCAACATAATTGTTTCACGTACAGGAGTGCACAGAATGCAGAGTCAAATATAAATTTTCATAAATGTTTCTCATATTTAGCTATGTAATTAAAATTTTCATATCATATTTTTTGACTCTGCATAATGTGCACTCCTGTACGTGGAAAAAATATGATGCCCATGATGTATGCGTGGTAAATTTGACGCAACATGGACAATATGTTGGACATCTCATGTACCTTATTAAATTATTAATTTTCATATCATATTTTTTGACTCTGCATTATGTGCACTTCTGTACGTGGAAAAATTATGACGCCCATGATGTATGCGTGGAAAATATGACGCAACATGGACAATATGTTGGACATCTCATGTACCTCATTAAATTATTAATTTTCATATCATATTTTTTGACTCTGCATTCTGCGCACTCCTGTACGTGGAAAAATTATGACGCCCATGATGTATGCGTGGCAAATATGACGCAACATGGACAATATGTTGGACATCTCATGTACCTTATTAAATTATGAATTTTCATATCATATTTTTTGACTCTGCATTATGTGCACTCCTATACGTGGAAAAATTATGACGCCCATGATGTATGCGTGGAAAATATGACGCAACATGGACAATATGTTGGAAATCTCATGTACCTTATTAAATTATTAATTTTCATATCATATTTTTTGACTCTGCATTATGTGCACTCCTGTACGTGGAAAAATTATGACGCCCATGATGTATGCGTGGAAAATATGACGCAACATGGACAATATGTTGGACATCTCATGTACCTTATTAAATTATTAATTTTCATATCATATTTTTTGACTCAGCATTATGTGCAATGTTATGCGTCATAAAAAAATGACGCACATTGTGTATGCGTGAAAATATGACGCATAACAGGAAAATAAAAACGGCGGCCATTTTATGCAGGAAGTGATGTAATAGGATATCCTGTTTACTAAATCTGTACTGGGAGTTAACTTTCACTTTCACTTTGCAGTCTCAGATTTATCTAGACTGTGTGGTTGTGTGAAAGGTGTTGTCCTGTGTTTAACTGCTTTTGTGTCCTGTGTACCTTGTATTTTGTCTTTTTGTGATCCTAGTCTTGTTGCATAATATTGTCTCAGTCTGTTTAGTCTAGTTTTGTCTAATCCTGTTTTTGTTTGTATTGTCTGTGGGAGTCTGTTCTGGGTAGCATAATTTTGTGGTTAGTTGGGCTATTTTTCTCATTTTTCTTTTTCCTTCACAACTCTACCTTTCCCCATTTCCCACTTTTACTTTATTATTTCATTTGTCTAATTTTTTCAGTAAATATGTCAGGTAGGCCTCGCCTTTCCAGGATGGGTGAGGATGAATTGGGGGGATTCATTTGGCTAGTTTGCCATTTCCTCCCACTGATGCTGGAGGCTGGGGGCCGTGTGATACAGGGGTATCACACGGAGGCACGGAAAGTCCGGTGGGGGAAGGTGCGCCATCACCTGGTCCGGGTGTATGGGAGCATGCGGAATGTCCATCAATTAAAGCACCGCTGGGCAGATCTGATATCCAGGGAACAGGACCCGCTGGACCACCATGGACTCAGGATTGGTGGCCATGTTGGTGAGTACAAATCAATTACATGGGAATAATAGAAATCTGTGTGGGGACATGTGATGATAGTTACCCAATCTGCTAGATAAGTAGCTGACTGTGTGTAATGCTAGGGAAACCTAGGCCCATGTTTATACATTTCTATCCCCGATTTAGCACCACATTTTCACGCCAAAACGGCGCCATCTTACAAAATATATTTGTATTTTGCTAGCTTGCCCCGTCTCTGCGTCAACAAATGATGCAAATGCTGCGCTACAAAAGTATAAATATGTGCCCTAATGTGTATTTGTTGCACAATGTGTAGTAAGACCAATGCTAGCAGTCAGATGGCTCATGTTTTCAACACATACCAGATGCCAGTAGCTGTATGTAATGTAGTGTTGCATTTGTGTCAGACAAGCGACATGTTAATGCCTCTATTTGTACTCTACAGGTCATATTGGCCAGTGAGTAAGTCATGTAGAAACAACATACCTACATATGTTGACGCCATAGCTAGACAGAAAATTTGTAACCCATGATGATGCTATAAATGTGTGTTGCCTTCACGTCACATGAAGTTAGATATGTTGGCCACACATATGTCACATGTGTGTCTGGTTGCTGTGTGTTGAACATGTCCACCTAGCCTGTTTGATTGTGAGGGGTCATGCAGTCCTCAAGTAACCAGCTTTTGGATGTCTCTCTGGGATGCACATGCTGAGATGTATGGAAGACATTATTGTTGGGGCATACTAATGGAGGGGTATCTTTGACAACACCTGACTGTCCTGGCCACTGCATGTGTGTAGTAGGGTGTGTAACTGTAGCAGGAGACTCATCCAATGTTAATGTTGAATACAAATTCATCCATGCAGTATGAGCATGTGGGAAAGTGTATCATTACCATGTCATATTCACACAGTGTCATTGTAACTGCAATTATTTGTCACTGCACCCAGTCTGAGTATATTCTTCCTTTCATGCTTTACAGGTGGACCAGCCCCGTACACCGTGGGAGAGGTGGCACATTTTGAGGACCCCGATACCTACAGTGAGTGTGGCCTGAGTGCTATTTTTATTGTTTGCTAGTGATGCATGATGGACTACTGTGTGTTCAACAGAATTCATGATTTGATGCGCTGGCCGTTCATTGGCATTGTTGCTTTAGTGGGATATCAAATAGCACTTCTGTTTCCGTAAACCAATACCTAGCCATCTTTCAGATTTAGGGGCTGTAGGTCATTCCAGTTGGGCTGCAATGGGGAATGGGATGAGTCATTTGGAATACACTGGTCAATGTAAGACTTGGTCGGGGACTTGGCATGAACTGAGTCTGCATATCAGACTGACATTCTCCCATATAGCTTTGGCAAATGGCTTTGATGAAAAGTGCATCTTCCTAGTTGAGGATGGACTGTGTACACTGTAGGTTGGATCTTCCGGGGGCATGTACTGCCTCAAGGTGAACTAGAAGTGTGTGTGACTTGAGTGCAATGGCCTAGGTGTTCTGTCGACTCATGATAATGGGTGTTCTTGCTCCTCTGTGTGTGTTGTAAAACATGCCTCACTGATAGTATGTGATGTTGGCCTAAGTCATGGCATTTTGACATGTGTGGACCTTGGATGTGACAATGTTTGGCTGACTCCAAAGTGTTGCTAGCCCTTCATAGGTGTTGTGTGTGAAGGCACATACTTGTTGAACTATCTATACACTCCTGGGTGTGCATTGAACATGGGATTGTTGGTTGTTATTTCCACACCACCCTCAAAGACTGCCATGTTAATGTGAAACAGGGTACCTAGGACTGTAGCAACCAGTATGTTACACGTACTTGCGACCTTTTGCGACTTGACTTAGAACCTACGGCCAGATGTAGCAAACTTTTTACAAGTTGCAAATGTCATAAATTGCTCTTTGTGATTTGCAAACGTCTGTTTGCTATTCAGAAATGTATTTTGTGATTCTGAACATACTTGCAAAATGCTTTTCGAAATCGCAAATAGGAAGGTGTTTTCCCCTCCTATTTGCGACTCGCAGTGGTATGCAATTCCATTTGCAACCGAGTACGTGGTCGCAAAGGGAGTCGCAGTTATCATGCACTTGAAGTGGATGGTAACCCACTTGCTAACTGGAAGGGGTCCCCATAGGAACTCTTCCCCTTTGTCAGTCGACCTAAATCATCATGTACAAAACAGCCAGTGGTCCAAGGGACCACTAACTGCCCTGAAATAATCCAAGATTGAAGATTTTGTATTTTTTTCTAAGTGCAGCTCGTTTTCCTTTCCGGTAAACGGCCTACACTTGGGAAAAAATAACCTGCTTTATTTAAAAGCAGTCACGGCCATGGAGGTCTGCTGTTCCCAGCAGGCCTCCATCCCCGTGAGTGCCCATAGTCGCTAAGGGGGCGCAACTTGGAACCCACCTCATTGATGTAAATGAGGTGGGTCTTAGCGACCCCATGACGACTCGCAGATGGTGTCGGAGACACCGTCCTGCATTGCAAATTGCTAGTCACAATTTTCCATCTTCCTACATCTGGCCCCTAGTGTACACATTCGGTTATGGCCCATGGGTTCAATATTAGCACACAACTAATTACAAATGGCATTGAGTGAGGATTGTGATAGTTATCACATAGAGTGACATATATAGTGAAGTCAGTATGCGGAAGAGGTGCAGCCATAACGTCAGATGCCTTAGGTATAATTTGGATGAGTAGTTTAGGGTGATGTCATCCATCACGTAGAGACATGGATATGTTAGGTGTGAGATGGCCTTATGTATGCATGCTTCACATGTACTTCCTCTGAGCCTTTCAGTGAACTATGTTGTGACAATTGCTGCAACCAATACATTTCTAGTAATGTACAAATAACCCATTGTGCTATTCCACCCAATGCAATTCCAAAGGCAAATATTTGCCTTTTCTCTTCACAGCTGCAAACATGAGTGCTGCAGATCACAACCATTTTGAGAGGCGTGCCATGAGATACAGGCACATCCTGCAAGTGCAGTGTGGGTACCGGAGGATGGCCCGCAAATATCATTCGGATCGGGCCTCCGGGGCATGGTGGGCCACACCACAGGCTCCCCCTACATTGCCACCAACAGCCACCAACACCACATCCACCAGGTCTCCCCAAGTGGCCCCAGCAATGTCGGGAACAATAGACCCTGGCTCTTCCTCCAGACCTGGACCCAGCCGTGCTGTGATACCAGGACAGTCCAGTGGGCAACCAACTCCTGCCACAACCTCAACCTCCGCCGGCACACAAACAACCACAGACCCTCCTGTTGACCCAGCTGCCTTCCTGGCATTAACAAGAAAAATGGACAAGCTCGTCAAGAAGGTGGACAACCTGAGGGAGGATATGGGCTATATTAAAAAGCGGGTCCGCTCCATCAGGCGGACACTACGGAGGGCGAACCTGTAGGACTTTTGCCCTGTAGAACTTTTACCCCTCCCCTCTCTCCTCTTTCCTATTTTCTACTGTTAGTTGGGTTTTGGGGATTAGTATTAGGTAAGTATAGGTATTTAGCTTAGTTAGTGTTAGGGAAGAGGGTGGGGGGTCCTTATTCTTTCTATCTTTATTTTTTGTGAGGGTGGGTGGGTGGGGGGCAATGTTGGGATTCCTGTTAAAAAAAAAATAAAAAAATACTAAAAATTAGAAAAAAATATATGTTTGTTTAGGATAGTATAGTATGTGTGTAGGTTAGTAAGTGTTGTCCTGCATGTGTCCTGTCTCATAATGGTGGGTGGGGGGTTGATGTTTAGATCGTTTCGTTACATGTGTAGAGTAAGTTTAGCTTAGGTTAGTTAGGGACAGTTGTGGGTTAGTAGTAGTCAGATTAGATTAGTGTAGGTTTACCTTTCCCTTAGTTGCCTCTTGTGTTACTCAATAGAAATAAATATATAGTTAACCCTTTACATGATGCGATAGGTGCTACTTTATCATGGCCTTGACATCAGTGTAGCTGAATGTTTTAGTATGACATTTGTGTCCTATGCTCGCCATCCCCAGGAAATTGAGGTTTAACATGCCAGCTACCCGTGTGCTAACTTGGTAAGTATCCACCATTTGGGAGACCCACCATTGGTAGTGTGCATTGATCACCAAGGTTTTGTGTTGGTATGTATCCTACTTCACAAAGAGTGCTTCCAGACTTGTTATTGTGGGTAAATTGAGAGGTCGGACAGCAGTGTGAAGTTCAGGGAGATCTTTGTAGATGAGGAGTTGTTCACACTCTTGTCTTGTTGCTTTCATTGCTGACCTACATCATGTGTGTACTGATTCTGCATGACTTTCCTTCATGGAAGTATACTCCGTAAGGGTGATTGATGCAGTGTAATTTGTTAATGTTTCCTTACATTTTGCAGCATTATTTCTTATTTTAGTATTGCATGGTGCCTACATTTCTCAGCCACCATTAGTTGTCTAGAATAGCTATAGATGGTGCATCATTCTGTCCAACACAGCATGATTGTGTGTGGTTAGTCCCTTCATCAGTTATTTTCATCAAGATGGTAAGGCTATGATGCAATCCTGGCCACTGCACAGATGTTTCATAATACATGAAATCAGGACAGTAGTATTGAGAATCTACATGGTTGCCACACAGGCACTTTGGAGTTAGGTACTGCACAGTTGAAGTGTGAAATAACACAGAGACATAATAGGTGTGCAAGTGCTATTTATTTATAGGTGCTGTAGTGCAAAATGTCCATTCACCATGTTTGCTGAGTCCGTTCTGGTGCATTCTTACATGGTGATCCTACAGAAGGGGTGTGGATGATGCTCCTGACATGCTGGGGTGATGTCACAGACAGTGCAGAGGGACAGGAATTGGCAAATAGTAGGAGAGAGACATTCACTGGCAATGGGGACAAGTCATACAGTGGATTGCAGAACAGTCATTGAGTGTAGTTGTAGTGAGACTGGCATTTGACAAAACGTAGGACCTTGGTCAAAGTAGGCCATGGTGCAGGGACTAGTGCTTCCGGGTACTCTTCCATGTGAATGTTATCTGTTCCATGTCTTCTTCTTCTGATGTGTGTGTTGCCTGGTTTGTCCTTGTTGTTGTTGGTTGTGAAGGGGCAACACACACCTCAGTGTTAGAAGACATGGAGGCAGACATCCCGGGGGCTGCTCCCTGTGGAGTTATGAAGGGCAGTACTGCAGCAAGGAGGGCCTGCTGGTTTTTCAGAATGGCAGCCACATCACAATGGTAGGCAGCCAGGTCGGCCCTGAGGGGTTCTATGTTGCATTCGTGCACACATTGACTGGATTGCAGTTGTAGTTGTTGTGTCAACTGGATGACAGCTGTGCAGATTTCCTTCTGTGTTTTGACAAGTTCCTGCAAGAGAGATGTTCGGGTTTGCATAGCAGCTGCCTGATCCTCAGAAGACATCATGCACGAACGCACCCCCTCAAGGCTGGCTGCCATAGTTTGCATCCCCACCCGCACCTCCTTGGCCAGCTCCCGCTGTACCCCAACGACGGTTCTTTCGAAGCTGGTGCCAGTGTCGTCAGAGTCCTCAGCTGTGTTGGAGCTGGCAGGTCTTACAATTGGGGTGGCGGGTGGTTCTCCTGTGGTGGCTGCTTCTTCTGTGCTCCTCCTTGTGACTGAAGGTGGGGTTTGGAGGCTTTCAAGGACCATTTGGATGGTCTCCTGAGGAATGTTTATGGGCTCGTCATCCATGTCATCAGGGACATCAGGGACAGGCATATCGTCAGGAGATCCATGTTCCTCTGCAATGAAACAGGGTACAATGAGTGTGTCTGTGTTGTGACAATTTTGCACTAAGATACAAGCCTTTGGATGCCTTAACTTTGTGCTCTGTTTTTGTCTTGGTATCTGCTGTCCTTCATATGGGCATTGTTGTAGGCCTATGGCCCACCTGTGTGTCACATGTATGATATGGAGCTATCAGACTTGTCTGCCTGATCGCCTCTAGGTGTTGCTTTGTCAAAATTTAGGAATGGGCATGTTTTTGTCCTACTCCTCCCTCCGTGTTTAACTATTCTTATGGAGGGACATTTTGTTGGGTGAGCTCTCATTATCCTACATGAGATTACTGGCTTTCTAGGCAGCAGGATAGCTAATGGTGTGGGGGACTAAGTCTGACACACTTGTAATTAACTCTGTCACCCTGATTCTTTCTTTTTGCTCTGGCTAACTAGCAGTGCCTCTGGTCTCCCACAGCAAAGGAATGTTTAGACATCCGAGCGCATGACATCTTTGGAACTTCTCAGGGAAGTCGTGGTCACTCAGATCCTACACAATTCTCTCTTTTCCAGTATGTTCTCATACACAAATGACAAAGACAGTACTTGTTTAATATGATGATTTCATTGTACAACTGACTTGTACATATTTAGGTGTGAGCCACAATAACCCAAACAATACAAACTGTTAGAATTGGAATAGTCAGCAGGAGAGTAAAACATTTGTACAAAGCTATCATGCAGCCTAACTGTTTCTACTATCCCTCTGCTTGTTCTATTATAGCACAGCATGTTAAGCTTTGGAGCTTGCCTGTCTGAATCACTGGGGAGACATCATCCCTCATATCAGAGCAATGGCCTGTGATCTGGTTCTGCATCTGCAGCAAGGCAGGCAGCGTCTACTTGTGGTTCTCTGTTTGGAAACTCCCTCTTGCGTGTCTTGGGACAAGGAAGTGATTTTATGAGTCATATGTCATCGTGATGACAAAGTGTCCCTACGCAGGAATGCCAAATCTTAACCCCTACCACGTCTATCGGCAATGTAACAGACTGTATCCTTGACTGGGACACAGAGTGAATATGTTCTGGCAAACTCCAGTGCGGAAGTAGGCAAAACAGTGTGATTTGACTAATTAACAACACCGTAGGACTGGCTATTTGCTAAATTAACTGATAGGAAGGCCAATAAAAAGCATTTAGTGCAAAGTGCTCTGAAGCTCTTAGATGTGAGCAAATGAGTAAAAGTACATTCAGGGCAAGGTGCAGAAAGGCCTAAAGCCTGAAGCTAATGCGCAAAGTATACGTTACACTTACAACACTACACTTTGACGGGCTGTGGGTGTTGTGAATGCCCTGGCAGCACACTTGCCTCTCAGGACCTGCCCCAAACACTTTTTATTCACATTGCCCGAAATGTACATGTGACGTGGCATATCCTATGCATGTCAATGTTAGGATGTGGTATGGATGTAAACATTGTTGATGTTTGAAGATGATGTTGGGTCATGCGTGTTTAATTGGATTGGCCTGTTTATCGTATGAAGGTTCTATTTGGTTGTCAGACTGTGCAGGTGTGTTTCAGTGACCAGTTGCCTGTGTCCCCTCCTCAATGTTGTTGTCTGAGCAGTATGACATTAGTGATGTAGCCTTGTTAGCCAGGCACGTGAGAGACCCTGACGTATGCAGCATGTGTGTGTCCTTAGTGCTGTGTGGCTCCTATTGCTGTTTACTTTGCCTTATGTATGTGTCAAGTATGGACATTCGGCATTTGAGTGTACTGGTGCCTTTGTATTATTTCTATGAATAGTTGCAGATGTCATCCTCACACCCTAATTTAGGTATGTATGTTCCATGGGGAGGTTCCTGCCATTTGGTACTATAGCTGCACAGAGATGAGAGGTGTTCTTGTCAACTGTTGTGGCAGTTACATTGCAGTTGTTGTTTTGGCTACTGCATTACTGATAGGGACCTAGTTGATGTAGGATAGATTTTGCAAGACAAGTGCCTGGATGTGAGTTTGACGTAGTGGCCTTCCCACCTGTCGCTGCTTTCCCTTGGCTCTATTGTTGTACTTACAGGATGGCCCCATGGGACTGTTGTTGGTGCTGTATTTTGTCGTGCCCCAGATTCAGTCTGTGCTGACCATGCCCCCCTGCCGTGCCCCTTTACCCATGCCACTTCATATATGTGCTGACTTACATGCATTGTGTAGTAGGTATCCCCCCCCCTGCTTACAGTCCCCATTATTGCAATTTAATTCCCCATGCGACTTACCCTGCATGTGCGTTGTCTCGTGGTAGTCTGCGCTGTCCTGTCCTTGAATCCCTGTGACGATCTCCTCCGGGATGACGGCTGCGACCATCTCCTCCATGTGGTCCAGGGCCTCCTGTTGTGCTGGACTCCCCCCTCCGGTCTGCATTGCTGCCTTCCTGTTCCTGGCCATTTTTTCTTTTGCCCTACGTTTGCAGTCATGCCAGCGTTTCTTACACTCGGTGACTGTGCGGTGTTCTTCAGCCACACTGTTGATCTTGTCCACAATTTGTTTCCATATGGCCTCTCTCCTACTGAGTGGCAATTTAGAGGTGATGAACAATTGGTGCTGGTGTTCCGTCACCTCTTTCACCAGGATTTCCTGCTCCTCTGCACTGAAGCGACACTTTCTTTTTTTTCTAAAAATGTCCTGGTTCCGGTATGGATCCTCCTGGCTGGTTCCTGGTCTGCTGTCATCCTCCTGGGGTCTGTACTGGCTTCTGGGATCCATTTTGGCTCTCCTCTGCTGAAAGGGCAGTTTTCGCGCTAATATTTGACGCAATAGCGTCAAGAAAAACAACACTTTCCGGTTTGCGCTGTCGTAAATCGACCCACAGTGATTTGTGTCGCGTTAACGTTGGTTTCCTTTACGACGTAACGCCGCTGTGTGCGTCACGAAATAATGACTCCCACCTGTTGGTTGCGCCGCCGTACGTCAAAGTATAAATTTGACGCCCGCACGGCGCATCGAAATGGCGTTAGCCGGCGCTAATTTTTTTGACGCCAAACTGCGTTAGCGCAGTTTTGCGTCAAAAAGTATAAATATGGCCCGGAGTTTCTAAGGGCCAGATGTAGCAAAGGTTCTTACCCATTCTGTGTCTATGGAAAAAGTGTTTGTACATATGGCTCTAAGTGCTTTACTAAGATTTAATCTTTGAAATGTGTTTCTTTGCTTGTGTATATTGTATTTTTGTAATTTTTGGTCTTATTTTATTCAGATAAATAATGCCTAATTGTCTAAAGGAATGTGGAGTACGTTTGTAGTGTTTTCACTGTGTCACTGTGTGTATGTACAAGTGCTTTACACATTGCCTCTGAGATAAGCCTGGTGGTGGCTAGAGTGAGGGTCTATATTGGACAGTCACAAACTACTGCCAACTAAAGACCTCATTTCTAACTATCAAAGTTTTACTTTTTTTCTCAGCTGAAGATGCAGCCTTTTCCAATTTTGTTATGTAAATTTTGTATGACGCGTTGTTATAAAGATCATGAATTCAGTATACTCACTGTCTGCAACTTAACAACTGTGATCTCAACCTTTTAAATTCATGCCACAGGGCAGATGTGCACATATGGTTACGTTCTAAGTGCTTTTATAGTTTCCTTCTCCAACCAATAGCAGTCAAACAAAAATCTATCAGGCTCAATCTTGATTGAAACTGGCATTTATGTTTTTAGATTTCTGTACACCACAAAGTGAATGGCAGACATTTATAAAGAAAAGTTAGTCATATTGTAAACTGTTAAGCAAATCATTTTTGAGTATATAAACGAGTACCCTTGCAGTCCTAATTTACATACTCACATGCCATCAACTAAGGTCTGAATAGATAATCCTGTTGGTGACTCTCCTATCTCTTATGTGTGGTGTTTTTCCAGATGAGTGTAAAAAGATTCACTCACATAGGCAGATGTTTTTGGAGTGAATGTGGGAGTGGTAAGGGAGAGTGGCTGGAAAATTGGAGTTGCTGCTACAAAACGGAAGGAAAAAAGAGGCATTTAAGGGCACAGGGATGCACATATATAAAAACAAAACATACAAAAGAATAAGACAATTGTTTTCAAAAGCTTACATCCACACCTATTCCAGTAAACTTCTGAGCTCAAATCTTTTCCGCTCAATCCTTTGAGTAAATTACACACCACATATGGCCACTGATTGGTTAAGTAAGGGAATGTGATAGAAATCAATGCAGGCAATGAAATCATAGGCAGTACAAAGGGAAAACAGATAAAAGAAACAAAATCATGTCTATGCGAATTATGAAAAAAACAATTCAATACAAAATCATTTCAATATACTTTATATGTTTCCAGAAAACAAAATACACACACCCCAAGCATAAGATGAAACTGTATTGAGACTACACCAGGTGGAATTAACTTTACCATTAACCACACTCATAGGAAAGCAAACCCCAGCCAAAAGTATTTTTCACCATGTCAGTAAATGTCTTTGCTGTCTTGTCCCTCTCTTTGAAGGGCAATATCTAGAGTAGTGATATTCAAAGGACATCTCTGGGGCCACATGTGGCCCTCCTGACTTTTATATTGTAGTGGACCCTATTCAGTGTTAATGGGAATCAGGAGTTCAGCTTAGCCTTCTGGTTTGCAGACCTGTGCCCCAGTCTCCTAGTGACTTTTAACATACTTAGCCTGATCTGTTTTAGCACATTTATTTGATTCTTCTTCCAAGTTGGCTGCTATATTTATAGTTCAGAAGATGTTTTAGTTTCATGTTATCAGTGGCACTCTGTAAAGGCATCAAAGATAAATGAGATACGTAGGTATTCACATCATGTACTTTCCCACTTTCGTGTGACACTGACATAATGTACCTTTTCAGGGAATTGTTTATATAATTGCCGCCCCAAGCATGCCTTCTTAACTATTGTTTGGGAACATACCTGCGTCAGGGGTCCTACAAGATCTGTATAAATACATCTCACACAGACAAGATTTTTGGAGGGATTCCTACCAGATTCCATCAACGCTATCTATGCTACACGTTGTCTTGATGCAGACCCAGCCTTTGTGTCGCTACGGGGTCTGATCTAGAGAGCTCATTCCAAGGTAACAAGAGTTGGGGGCTCTTCTCATGGACATGATACTGGCAGATTTGGTATAACATACCTAGCTCTCTTTTGGTTAGAGAGTAGGTTCATCATGTTAAGGTATTAGGGTTTATTTAAAAAAACTATTTCACATCTTAAGTTATTGCAAGATGGTGGGGGTCTGTGTATTCATTGCAGCTCATGCAATTTAAAATGGATTGCAGTCTTGTTAATAAAACCTATTGAAAGCTTTAATGCATCTCCTTCATTGCCTGTGTGTGTGACTGAGACTTGTTGCTCATGTGAGAAAAGGTTAATCTCTGTTTAACCACAACTCCCTTGAGAAGTCGCTCTCTCTAGTCCATGCGTTGAGACTGCCACAAATCACCTTTTGCTTTTTGGGTTTTTGGTGAGGTACTGCTTATGACCTGGGAGGATTGGGCCGACAGTTGTTACTTGTTGTAGGATTGTCCTAGTCGCCTACAAACAAAAGTGCTGTCATCCCTAAACCAGCAGTCTTGCCTAGATCAAGACTCCAACTATGACTAAGGGGGCCATTACGAACCCCGGCGGTTCAGACCGCCATGCGTGTGACGGGGCAAAGACCGCCACCGGTACGACGGTCTGAACTGCCATATAATGAATACAGTGAGGACCGCCTATGGCGGCCCTCCTCTACTGCCAGGCTGCCGCCGACAGGCAGCCTAACGGTGGAGAGAATCATTTTCCCCGTTACAGCCCTTTTCCCCACTGGGACGGCGGGCAAAAACACTGTTTCCGCCCGCCAGCCCAGCGGGGAAAACATGTAGCCGGCGGGGTGTAGTCGCGTTGGTGGTCTTCTATTGACTGCCAGTGCGGATCTCAATGGTTTTTACTGCTGAGATCATAATGAGGGCCTATATGCATCTTCTAGGGTTGATTTTGAGATGTAAAATGAAAGAGATCATTGATAATGGCCAATCAAAATATAATGCGGTGATGAAGTTCTCGTATCCATTGTTGATTACTCCCCTTATTAAGAGAGATCTACTAATTCAAATGTAATGAGTAGGACACATTGGCCCTCATTACGACCCTGGCAGTGGGTGATAAAGTGGCAGTAATACCGCCATCGGGCAGGCTGTAAGTACCGCCAAATTATGACTATGGCGCGATATACAGCCAATGTACTACACCGACCATCAGGGTGGAAACAACAGTCACCACAGCGGTAGCCGCCTCTTGCCAGGTGGAAGACAAAGTACCGCCCCACATATTTTTATCCTTCAATCCGCCACCTTTTCCAGGGTGGTACCAACACCATAAAAAGCCTGGCGGAAACAGATTACAAAAGTCAAAGGACTCACCATGGGAGACACAGGGAAGAACCATGCCACCATGGAACCCGAACTGTAAGTCTTTCCGATGATGTTCTACGTTATGCTTGACATGGTACACCAATGCCGGTGAAGACGAGAACGGTGAGTACAGCCATCTAGCACACAAGGGAGGGTGGGACGAAAATGACAGTGACACACACACGCTCAACACACACCCGACACACTCATACCATACACACAACACACAACAAGCTGCATTACAAAAACAATTTGACCCCGAAAATCTGAAGAATAATGCAAGGACAACAGGAAGTGAGGAAAGTGATTGTAATCAGTCTAACAATAAAATCAACAATCTCATTTGGCCATGAAACAGATATGTACACTTGTATAAAAAAGGGACACTGCCCAGTCCATAGTTCAAAGGGCCCACAGTGCACAGTCCAAGGCCCCACTCGAATCCTGCACCAATCCAGATAGAACACTGCAGGGACATCAGTTGTCAAATAGGCAGGCACCTCAGGGGGAAGGGGCACCTCAGCCGGATGCTGGAACAAGCCCACTGGTTCTGGATGGGGCAAGAGGCCCATTGCTTTGTCCTGGGGAGTACAAGGCCACAGTCTCTCATGTGGGTGTCTTGCCCACTGGTTCTGGAGGGGGCAACATGCCCTGTTCCTTGTCCTGGGGAGTGCAAGGCCACAGTCTCTCAAGTGGGTGTCTTGCCCACTGGTTCTGGAGGAGGCAGGTCGCACAGTAGCCCCTGGAGGCTGGACTACATAGCGTTCACTGGCGGTGATGGCTACACTGTGGTGGTGGTTGGGAGAGGCTCCTGGTCAGCCCCTGCACTCTCTGATGGTTGCACTATGGTTGTGGTTGGGGAGGCTCCTGGTCAGCCCCAGTACTCTCTGATGGCTGCACTGTGGTGGTGGTTGTGGGAGGCTCCTGGTCAGCCCCTGCACTCTCTAATGGCTGCACTGTGGTGGTGGTTGGGGAAGGCTCCTGGTCAGCCCCTGAACACGTAGATTTCCTCTTCTCCTCCTGGTGATGGGTTGGAGATCCCTTACCCTTCCCGGCAGGGGTGGATGGGCTCTTCCGCCCTTCTACCTGGTGGTGCAGGCCCCTTCACCTTCTTTCCAGCTGGTGCAGGCTCCTTCCCCTTCATTCCAGCTGGTGCATACTCCTTTCCCTTCTTTGCAGCTGGTGCAGGCTCCTTCCCCTTCTTCCCAGCTTGTGCAGGTTCCTTTCCTTTCTTCATAGCTGGTGCTGGACTCTTCCCTTTCATCCCAGGTTGTGCTGCCTCCTTCCCCTTCAGTATTGTTGGTCTGGAATTCCTACCACCACGAGTAGGTGGTGCTACCACTGGCCCCATGGACTGTTTGGCTGAGGTGCTGGGCTGGGTCCTTACTACCCTGCCCATACGTGGAGGATGAGGGTAAGGGTAGGGAAGAGGTCAATTGTGGAAAGGAAAAACTTTTAGGTATGTTGGGGCAGGAAGAGGGAGAAGTAATGGGAGTGGAGGATGAGGGACTGGTTGTTGGAATATATGTTTGCTGGATTCCGGTGCATGGGATGTATGCTGTTGTGAGGAGGATGGCTGTTGGGTGTCTGAGTGCTTGTGTTTGTGTCCTTTAGGAGTGGGGGGACAGACACGGTGGGAGAGGACACAAGGAGATGCGTGTATGGATGTTGTGGAGGTGTCTGTCAGTGAGGTGTGTGTTCTGCTTGGTGTGGTGATGATGCTGGAAGTGGATATTGATGTAGTGCATGCAGGTGTGAGCGTAGACGTAACTGGGTGGGGGGTGAAAGAGGAGGAGGAGGAGGAGGGGGAGACAGTGGTGACAGTGGATGTCGTTGTGTCTGCAACTGGTTGGTGTTTGTGTGAGTGCCTGTGGGAAAAAGTGTGGTGCGTGTGTGCCTGTGCCACTCTTGGGTGTTGTCTTGTGTGCATGCGTAACTGTCTGTGTGCTTGGCATGGGTTGGGATTGAGGAGAATGGGACTGGGAAGTAGAAGTTGGAGGGGGGATGGCTGAAACAGGGACAAAGGCTGCCATCAGAGAGGAGGCCAGAGGCTGAATCAATCTCTGTTGGGCCGCAAATCCACTGTGAATGCCCTCCAGGAATGCATTGCTGCATCTGGGATGGCATCCACAATGGTTGATTGTCCTACAGAGATGGATCTCAGGAGGTCAATAGCCTCCTCACTCAGGGCAGCAGGGCTGACTGGGGCAGGGCCAGAGGGGCCTGGGGTGAAGGAGATGCCCACCCTCCTGGGTGAACAGGCATGGGCAACTCGCAGAGGGGCTACTGGGAGGGTGGTGCTAGTACGTGGGGTCGCGGGCTGTACCTGCAGCTGGAGTGGTCACAGAGGTATCCACCAGCACCAGGGAGCTCCCATCGAAGGAAGTATCAGAGTGAGTCTGTCTTGTTACCTCCAGGTTCTGCCGTAGTGCTCCCCTCACCCTCCGTCTCACTGGTGCCCTCAGCGTCAGTGGACTCTGCCTCCAGGGTACTGTGGGATGCAGCTCCCTCTGTTTCCGGTGCCTCTGCTCCTCTGCAAGATGATGCTAATGCACATAAGGAGAGGATGACAAAACAAGAACAGGGAGAGAGTCAAAGTATACACAGGAGCAATGACTGCACCAACACCACCGTTGGCGTACACACTACCCTCACACATGAGAACAGGCCTACACACTATGCTTGGCACTACCAGTGAAATGGCTAATCACCAAGGAATGAGGTGGGGAACACACCGCCAACTGCAGCACACCTGGGCACCACGCAGCCCTGCCCAGAAGTGAACACTAACAAGCTAGGTAAGCAGTATTTTACATTCAAACCCTTAGCTACCAGAGGACCTACACTGCTATGTCTGGCCTGGTCTAGGGGCACCCAAGGACACACAGCCACCACCTGGATACCACCCACCAGCCTTACGGTGTAATGATAACCACCATACCTACCCCCTTGTGGCTGCTGTGATGCCCTCAAGCGCCCATCCAGCTCAGGGTAGGCCACTGCCAGTATGTGGACCACCAGGGGGGGTCAGGGTCCGACAGGCACCCCTTCCTCGTTGGGAGGCCATCCCCAGCTGGGTGTTCGCGGTCTTCCGTGCTCAGCATCTCAGGTCCTCCCACCGTTTCCAACAGTGAGTGCTCCGCCTGCCATAGACCTCCCAAGGTCTGCACCCCCTTGGTGATGGCATGTCATATTCCCTTCTTTCGATGGGCGCTGACCTGCAGAGACAACACAGACAGGAGAACGCCATTAGAAATACAGTCCAGCCTGTCACACAAATGGCCCACCACACCCGTTTTCATCACCATTGTCACACACATAGCCCAACCCACAACATGTACACCGCCAAGAGCACATTCACCCACCCCCCTTACACGAGTCTTTGACACACAACTCCATGCATTCATGCCACATGCATTTTGCCAACAGTGTACTCACTTGTTGGTCTGGAGGCCCATACAGCAGTCTGTAATGGAGTAGGACCACATCCACCAGCCTCTCCAACTCCTCAGAAGTGAAGGGTGGGGCCCTTTCCCCTGTCCCACGGGCCATGGTAGGTTCCAGACACAGGTCACAACAGCACATTCAGTGTAGGTCCTATCCTATGGAAGGCCAGGAAACAAGTGAGCAATCAGATAGAAAATATAGCGGTCATGTCCGTGGCTGTGCATACCGTCACTGCAGGCGTAGATCCCCATTGGCCACTGTACCCCATAGGGCCCAATATTAACCAATGAGGAATTGCACGGCGGTTCATGACCGCCTACCTCCACGGCGCACAACGTCAGCGGCATCACCTCACTTCCACCTGTCCCTCCACACAGGACAGGCGGTCGCCATTTCAGGAGGGGTGAACAGGCCTATTGATGATTGCTGCGTCACAGGATCAATAGGTACATACTTCATAAATTACTCTGTCCCATAACATGTTTGCTGTTGTGGCTCCATTGTTCAGTTTGTGGCAGCCTACTCACTCTTGTGTCCCTTAGATACCTACCACTGTGGATGAATAGGAAATGGAGACAAATCCCTGTGTACAGACCCCTGGTGGACTTGGCTACACTGGAGGGCAGACACATAATACTCACCTATAGACTGTACAGGGCCACAATCACAAAGCTGTGTGCCCAATTGGAACCTGACGTGATATCAGCTATCCGTAATCCCACAGGGATCCCCCCTCATGTACATGTGCTATCAGTGCTCCATTTCCTGACAATTGGTTCTTTCCAAGTGACAGTGGGCGTGGCAGCAGGAATGTCACAGCCAATGTTCTCAATCATGCTAACAAGAGTCTTGTCTGCCCTGATAAAACACATGTGCATCTACATTGGTTTCCCCCAGGTTGAGGATTTGGCCACTGTGAAGGCCGTGTTTTATGCAATGGGACATATCCCCAATATAACTGGGGCGATTGATAGCACACACATTGCTTTTGTCCCCCCCTGCCAGAATGAACGGGTGTTCAGGAATCGTAAGAGTTTCCACTCCATAAATGTGCAGATGGTGTGCTTGGCAGACCAGTTCATCTCCCACGTCAATGCTAAGTATCCTGGGTCAGTGCATGATGCCTTTGTCCTGAGGAATAGCAGCATCCCAAATGTGATGTCCCAACTACAGAGACACAGGGTGTGGCTAATAGGTGAGTCCTGGTTCCCACCCAGTATATGTTGGTGTATGCCTATGGTGGTGGCCATATAGTATAGTGTGTGGCTAAATGTTGTCCCTCAATATTTGCAGGTGACTCTGGTTGCGCAAACCTATCATGTCTGCTGACCCCTTTGAGGAATGCCAGGACAAGGGCAGAAGAATGTTATAATGAGGCACATGGGCAAACCAGAAGGCTCATTGAAAGGACCTTTGGACTCCTCAAGGCCAGGTTCAGGTGCCTCCATCTGAAAGGTGGATCCCTGTGCTACTCACCCAAGAAGATTTGCCAGATAGTAGTGACATGCTGCATGTTGCACAACCTGGCCCTCAGACGCCATGTACCTTTTCTGCAGGAGGAAGAGACTGGAGCTTCCCCTGTGGCAGCAGTGGACCCTGAGGACAGTGAGGGTGAGGAGGCAGAGGATGAGGATGTGGACTACAGAATATCAGTGATACATCAGTACTTTCAATGACACACAGGTGAGACGGTGTAACTTCACATTTCTATAACTATTGGTATATTCTGTGTGGCACTGGCACACTGGCATTACCCACATCTTTGTCCTACTTACTGTTACCTATGGATATTCATTTTGCAGATGTTGGTGATATGACAACATTCTCCTGGTGTGATCACAACAGCCAGCTACAGGTCATGAATACTATGCTCATTCTGTGTACAGTTAATTTGCAATGGTTGTAGCTGTTTCAATCAATACAAATTTGTAATACATGAAATACTATTAGTCGAGTTTTATCCAATTGCGTTTATTGTTGTGCTAAAATATAGAGGGGGAAGTGCAATGGAATAGGGGCAGGATGGAGAAAAGTCCAGGGTATTGTTCCAGTCTGTTTGTAGCACAGGTGCATTGTCTATGGGGACATAGGAAGGGGAGCAATGGCTGTTCAAGGTGGACAAGGTGACTCAGTGGGACACAAGGGGGACAATCAGGAGAGTCTCATTTCCTGGTTGTGGTCTTGGCAAGTGTCTCTGGCTTCTGTCTGGTTTGCAGGGAATGTTTTTGGGGTGATTCACCTTCTGCAGGGGGAGGAGTGCTGGTGGCCTGTTTGTCCAGTGCCAGGGCCTCCTGGCCACTGGTGGCAGCAAAAGTGGAGGGCTATTCAGATGACTGGCTAGTGGCAGGGGTCCGCTGGTATGCTGTTGCCTTCCTCATGATGTTGGCCATGTCTGCCACCACCCCTGCTATGGCCTGCAAGTCCTTTCTGATCCCCTCATACTGTCCTTCCTGCAGCCACCTGTTCTCCTGCACGTTGTCTAGGATTTAGCCCATTGTGCCCTGGGAATGTTGGTGGGCCCCCAGGAACTCGGAGAGCGCCTCCTGGAGAGTCAGTTCCCTGCTCCTGTCCTCCCCTTGGTGCATAGCAATCCTCCCAGTGTCCCTGTTGGCCTGTGCCTCTGTCCCCTGAATGGTGTGCCCACTGCCAGTGACCCCAGGTCCCTGATTTTCTTGGGGGGTGAGGTGTGGCATGGGGTCCCTGTACAGGTGGGCACACTGCTGATTGATGTCTCCTGGGGACAGAGGTGTGGGTACACTGGGTGGGTGCTCTGGTGTTGGTTCCTGATAGGGGAGGCTCTGTGGTGGTCTGTCAGTGGGCTTGGGTGACTGGCTGTCCAGTGGTCCCTGAAGGGCCAGGTGGATTGACCAGATCCTGAAGTCCAGAGTTACTGTCATCACTGTGGGACTCTTCTGTTGGGGGGCTAGATATCGGTGGCACCTCCTCTCAACTTCCATTGGCCGTGGTACCTGTAGGTAAGTAAATTAAGTTGTATGCTTCTGGTGTCTGACACTTGTACTTCTGTAGCTTCCCCTCTATGGTTGTAGTTCCCCTGCCAGCTTTTGTTTGTGCATTTTGGTGTATTGTGGTTATATTAGTTTCCCTACGCTGTGCATGCTTTGGTGATCAGTGTTCATGCAGGGCTGGGAGGGGTGTCCATGCATTGGTACAGCATGCAGGGCTTGGCATTGGGATTAGTGAGATGAGATGGTGGAGTGTGTGGGATGTGGTGGAGTGATGGGAGTGAGGGCGAGGGTGTGCGATGACATGCAGGTATGTGGGTGTTAACTGTTAAAAGTAGACTTACCAGTGTCCAGTCCTCCTTCAACTCCGGTGAGTCCCTCAGGATGCAGTAATGCCAAGACTTGCTGTGAGTTGTGGGGGAGGAGATGGGGGTCCACCACCAGTCCTCTGGATAGCGAGCTGGTGTCTTGATGCAAAGGAACGTACCTTCCCCTGTAGGTTGTTCCACTTCTTACTGATGTAGTCCCTTGTTCTTGGATACTGTCCCCAGGCGTTGACCCTGTCCCCGATTCTCCACCATAGCTCCATCTTCCTTGCTATTTATATCTGCTGCACCTGTGCTCCAAAGAGCTGTGGCTCTACCCTAATGATTTCCTCCACCATGACCCTTGACTCCTACTCAGTGAAACGGGGATGCCTTTGCGGTGCCATGGGGGTTGTGTGTTGGTGACAGTGTGTTGGGTAATGTGGTGGGGTGTGTGGAATGTATGAGGGGTGCATGGGTGTGAGTGTCGTGTGTATCTAGTTGTCTCTGTGCTCTTCTTCTCAGTCCTGTGGTGGCAATAGTTGTTGGTAAAGGGTTGTGGGTAATGTGGGGGTATGATTTATAGTGGTGTGGGTGTGTGGGTGTGGTGTGTGTATGGATGTCAGGTGTGTGTTGATTGAATTGTCCAATGTAGTGTTGTTCTGTCTGTGGGTGTCCATTCCGAGTGCGGTGGTATGTACCGCCAATGGTTTACCGCTGTTGATTGTCCGCCGTGGTGATTCATGGTTCATAATGTGATGGGCATTGTTCTGTTGGCATAACTGTGTGGGTTTTGCGACCGCAAGTTCATCACTGACCTTTGGTCTTTGCGGATTTGTGTATGTGGCTGTATTCTGTCGGATTGGGGTGTGTGTGTCATAATACGGTGAACGGACATTCACCAGTGAGGCAGTAAGTTGCCGGCCATGAGCACGGCGGTAAGCGCCATTTACTGGCAATGTCATAATAAGGGCCAATATGTTGAAACCATTATGATTCAGATAGATGGCGTTACTGTGTTAGATTGAGAAAGGAATTTTGCACCTACATATAAAGAAATTAGAAGTATATATTTGTTCACATCTTATGAAGCTATGCAGCAGGGATAGAGAATTATGATTGATTTACCACAACAATTGAAAGTGGTGTCATATGAATTTATCATTGAGGAAGTGATATTCATTTTGCCCTGAAGAAGGTGGTTGGCAATGATTTTGACTTCTCAAATGCGTCAACGAGATATGGAAGCCAGAACCTACAATGCATTGCATGCTCTGCACGTGTGAAAGGAATACATAGAAACATAGTGATGTCCTGAGTAGATATGTCTGTTCTCAAAGAATAGTGTGTTTTTCTACAAGAATCTACCCTGTAAAAGTGATGTACATTGTAATTGTAATTTTATTTAAGAGATGTGATGTTCCCGTATGGAGAAACTGTTTTAATGATATGTAAAGTACTACATCTTAAAAGCCATTTACTTTTTTTTCTAAATCTTTTGAGATATATGAGTGTATTCTTGTCACAACTGTAATGATATTTGATTGTGTGGGTTGTGGGTTTGATATGTGAGTGAGTGTTTTGTAATGAAGTTGTAGGAAAGTGCCATCCTTCTTTGCATGTTACCCCCAATTTCTACCTGTTTGTCAGGGTGTTTTTACTGCCTCGCTGGGATCCTGCTAGTTAGGACCCCAGTGCTCATATTTTGTGGCCTATATGTCAGTGTGTTTTACTGTGTTGTCAGTATGCTTGACTGTGTCACTGGAGTTCTGCTAGCCAGAACTCCAGTGCTTATGCTCTCTCTGTTTTCCAAGTTTGTCACTATAGTCTAGTGACTCTATCTCCCAATCCAGATTGGCTCACTGGACCCCCCTTATTAGTCCCTAGTAGATAGTACCTACGTACCCAGGGCAATGGGTTTCCAGGAGATCCTTATGGGCTGCAACAATCCTTTTGCCACCCATAAGGAGCTCATACAAACACTCCTTCAGGACTGCCACTGCAGCCTGAGTGGAATAGTGCAAACGCTATATCACAGCCATTTTCACTACACAAGATAACTTATAAGTCACCTCTATGTCTAACCTTCAGTTACTGAAGGCTAGGTGTGAAGTTACTGTGTGTGAGGGCACCCTTGCACTAGCAAAGATGCCCCCCCTTTGCCCAGGACCAATTTCCCAGACTCTGTGAGTGCTGGGACATCATTATAAGTGTGCACTACATATATGTCAATTCATATATGTAGCTTCACAATGGCAACTCTGAATATGGCCATGTGAGGTGCCTAAGATTGAGAAATTGTATCCCCAATCCAATTCTGGTATTGGGGGGGAGGCAATTCTATGCACCCTGGGGGCTCCACCATGGTTCTCCAGTACTGACAAACCAGATCTCTGTAGTTTCCAATGTAGTCCTAGCTGCTGCCACCTCACAGACAGGTTTCTGTCCTCCTGGGGATTGAGCAGCTCAATCCCAGGAAGGCAGAACAATGCATTTCCTTTAGGAGATGGGTGTTACAACCTCTCTTATTGGAAATAAGTGTTAAAGGCATGGAAGGGGTACTCTCACAAAGCCTCTGGAAATGCATTGAAGGGCACAAATGGTGCCCTCCTTGCATAATCCAGTCTACACCGGTTCAGGGACCCCTAGTCCCTGCTCTGGTGTGAAACTGGACATAGGAAAGGGGTGTGGCCACTCCCCGGTCCATCCCCACCCCAGGGGTGGTGCTTAAAGCTCCTCCAGAGTGTCCTGGCATTAGCCATCTTGGAGTCCAAGGTGCGGGACCCTCTAGGAGCATCTGAGTGGCCAGTGACCCAGGTGACGTCAGAGACCCTTCCTGATAGGTGCATACCTGGTTAGGTAGCCAATCCCCCTCTCAGGGCTATTTAGGGTCTCTCCTCTGGGTGTTTCCTCAGATTCGGTTTGAAAGTCTCCACCATGACTCCTCTGCATCCTCTGCTTCAGCTTCGGACCATCAGATCAACTGCAGACTTCTCCAGGAACACTGTAACTGCAACAAAGTATCCAAGAAGGCTACAGTGACCCTGTAACTTCAGCTCCTGCCAGCAACTGCAACAGTTTACAGGTTGTGCACGCTCTGAGAACTGTCTGTCTTCATTCTGCACTGGAAGGATTGACGGAATCTCCAGTGAAGTGACAGAGTTACTTCCCTGTTTCAGCAGGCACTTTTCTGCAATGACAACTGGTACTCTGGGATGCCTCTCCTGTCGATGAGCGTGGCATAGACCAAAGTGATCCTGACTGTCCAAAGGTCCAGCTGTCCAAAATCCCTTGTCCAAGACAGTACCCCGGTGCCCCACGTGTTCTGAAGCACCATGGGCTTCTGTGCACTTTTTCCAGAGATCCTTTCTGCACAGTGTAGCCCAGATCCCCAGCACTCTATCCTGTAATGCTCAGCTCCCTGAGTTGTTCTCCAGCGGCGTGGGATCCCTTTTTGCAGTGCTGCAACAACCGCATTTTGCAACTCCTTTGTACCTGTGTTCTGGGACTCCTGTGGGTGCTGCCTGGTCTTCTGAGGGCTCTGTAAAGTGCTGAGAGCCCCCTCTGTCTCCTCAGTCCGAGTTGAGACACCCAGGTCATTCCTTGGCCCAGGTATGCCTTTTCCCGCCAACCGTGACATTTGAGTGAGCCATGGCTTGTTGGCAGAATCCTATGATGAAAACCAGCCTGCATCCAACAACTCGATGTGGGACATCTCTTGCACAAAGTAGAAACCCGCAACAGTCTTCTTTGCTGCATTTTTGACTTCTTCATCCAACCGGAGAATCACATTTGCTCCTTCATCCGGGTTAGCAGGGGCTCCTGTACTTCCTGGACTCTTCAACGACTTCTGAACTTGGTCTCCTCTCTCCACAGGTCTTCAGGTCCAGGAATCAATCATTGGTTTCTTGCAGTCTTGCTTGGTTTTTGCATAATCCTTTACCACAACTTCCAGTGTGCTCTGAGGAAACTTGCTGTACTTCACTCCTGTTTTCCTGGGTTCTGGGGTGGGGTAATTTACTTAGCTTTGGTGCTTTCCTACACTCCCAGCACCCCTCTACACACTACACTTGCCTAGGGGGGAAAACAACATTCACATTCTACTATTTTAGTATATGGCTTGTGTTGCCCCAGGCCAATTGCAATCAATTGTGTTTTTCACTGTTTGCACTATTCTATGACTGTTTACTTATCTGATTTTGGTTACTAGTTTATGTATTGTGTATAATACTATTTTGAATGCCACAAAATCCATGGCGGTAGGCAGGGTCATAATGCTGCCGGCGGGACAATAGCGGCTGCTGGGTTGGAGATTGTTATCTCCAGCCCCGGGGCTGCTACGGCCATGGCGATCGGTGTGGTACATTGGCGGGTTGGCTTCAGCCAACCCTCCAATGTCATAATGTGGCGATATGTACTGCCAGCCTGTTGGCGGTACTACTGCCACATTTACACAGACCTGCCAGGGTCATAATGACCCCCTATATGTCTTCCTTGCAAAGTCCTTTCAATTTTTTTTCAGACTGATCATTCATCTTCATTACTGTGAGGACCTGGAGCATTAATTTAGAAGGGTGAGACCTCACCTTAAAGAATAATCAAAATTCGTCTCAGGGTGAATCATTAAAGTCACTTATTAAATTAGTATTTAACCATCTGCTAGCTTGGCAAAAAGCGGTTGTCAATGAGTTATCGGTGGGGCAAGCTGGATGTGAAGCGGACCTCGATGACAGTGGGTTTCTGAAGAGGGGGAAAGCTCTGAGAGGCACATTTTTGTAGTCAGTGCCCAGGAAGGCCTCGATGTTGATGGGTTGCTGCTTGGTGTCATTCCCAATTAGGTCCTCTACATTCAGACTTAAACACTTTCTGGAAGTCAAACTTCCTTTGACTTTTAAGGCTGTGGCTTTGACTTCGGTCTCTGCCTATGACAGTTCTGCAGTTAGAAAGATAGCAAAATGTTTTTAATTCCAGATCTTGTGGTTTAGAGACAGGAGAGGTATACCTGCCAAGCGTCCAAGACCTGCGGGCACTACTTGGGGGCTAGGACTCACTCCAACAGAGGCCAACAGCAGGGTCAGAGCAAGGCCAGTTGGAAATGGCCAGCTGGTCAGTTGCAAGTAAAGGTCCTCTAAGAACGTGTTGTGTCCCTGTAGCTCAAACAGGAGGTCAGTCAACTGAACTTTGGAGTCACTTCTTAGCTCCTGGGTTCCAGGCAAGCATGTCCAGTATTTCTTCAAGTCTCAGACAGCAGGACAGTACTTCTTCAGATCTTAACAGGTCCAGAAGAGTTGTGAGGAGGGGACTGGGGATGCCACATTTGTGCCCAGTGCCAGCAAAGATTGGTAGGACTCAGGTTGGACCACTTTGCAGTCATTTTTATGGTCAAACCACAGAGGGTAGTGGGGCAAACATAATGCAAACACAATGAAATCTTTCCTGTTATAGAATTTGGAACAAACTTTCCCATACAGATCTAGAAGCTGCACTGGGTGAAATATTAGAGAAAACAAAATATCCCACAGAGCTCTATACCAGAAGACTTCAATGCCTGAGTAATGGAGGCTGTTGAAGATGTTGCCCCATTAAAAAATAAGATGGGCACGAGGTCCAAGGCATCTACACGTTGGTTCTCTGATGAATTGAAAGAACTCAGACTTTGCCGAAGGCAAGAACGCAGGTGGAGGGCAACCTCTGAACTTGAGGAGAAGAGCCAACATAAAGAACTAATTGCTACATATAAACGGGCTATTGTGGGGGCCAAACCAATGTACTATACCAGCAAAATACGGTCGGCCAGCAATACCCAGCAACCTATAAAAAAAATCACAAAGTTTATGCAATAATGTTGCAGTCTATTTCAAGGAGAAAATCCTTAAAATGTTTTCAGAATTTTATACCAATGAGGATGGGATGCTCCCCTTATGGGTGGTAGAGGATCCCATTGTGTGGGAACAACTCTGGAAAAATGGGCACCTTTACCCCATATCTTGCACACAAATCAGGAAATTACTGATGCAGTTGACATCAAGATCTCCAGAGGAGTCTTGCCCCCCAGCGACCTCCAACTGGCTCTGGATCTGATAACCTCTTTTTTGGAAAAGGTTTCTAATCACATAATTTTAACAGGGATTTTCCCTAGCTCCGGAAGGAGGATATTGTTATCCCCCCCAAAAAAAGCCAACTGGGAACCAGATGATTTAAAAATCTTGCACCATATTTCGCTTCTACCTACACCAGCCACAATTCTTGAAAAATACATGAACCAGACCTTGATTGGAATCATTGCCACTTAGGACTTTGTGTGGCCCTCACAGAATGGTTTCCGTAGTGGTCAAAGTACTGAATAGGCCTTGGTTGCTGCAGCAGTGGACCAGGGTGTCATGGCGATCCTGGTGATGCTGGATCTATCTGCCACATTTGATGCACTGCCACCCCCGCCTCCCCCAGTACAGAGATTGCACCAGTCGGGAATAAGGGACACATCATTGGCTTTATTGAGCTTGTTTGTTACTAACAGTACCAGACTGTCAGCTGCAACAACCTTAGGGCAGCCCCTTTTCGACTCTCATATGGGGTGCCGCAAGGATCCTCGATCAGCCCCACTTTGTTCAATCTATATGTGGCCCTGCTCGCAACTCTGGTGCGATCATTTGGCTTTGAGGTCCCATTTTACACAGATGACACCCAGATTATCATCTCAATATCTGATGATTTGCTTTCTGTGGCAGTGAACTTTAAACACTGCATGTTGGACATTGGTATCTGGATGAAGGAGAACTTTCTGAAATGAAATGCTGACATCCTGGTCTTTGGAACACAGCACTCAGTGAGGTCAGAGCTGTGATGGCCAGAGACCTGTGGCCCACTTCCCACTCCAGTTAATTCTGCAAAAAACTTTGGAGTCATTTTCGACAACACTCTTACCTTTGATACGCAGGTCAACAGAACTACTAGTTCTTGTTTTTATATTATTAAGATTCTCAGAAAGGTTTTCAACCTCATTCCATTGGAACTCAGAACAGCTGTAATTATGGCTTTGATCACGTCTTGCCTCAACTACTGCAATGCATTTTATCTAAACATCTATATATCTTCTCTCAGGAAACTCCAGGTTATTCAGAATGTGGCTGCCCATTTGGTAAGGAATAAACATAAACGTCTGCCAGTGAGAGAAGGCCTGTGATTTCTTCATTGGTTACCTGCTACAAAGCGAGTGACCTTCAAAGCCCTTTGTATTATGTATAACACCTTGCACCAGCAGGGGTCCATACCCCTGAGGTCAGCATTTCAGTGGTACTGTACCGGAAGACAACTGAGATCCTCTTCTCAAAGGCAGGTGATTGTCCCTATGTTCCAGAAGGAAACTGGGGTGGCCACACCTTTTCAATAGCTGTTGCAAAACTATGGAATAAGTTGCCACTCCACATAGCCTGCTTAGATTCCCATATGGCCTTCCATAAACAACTGAAGACCAGGCTCTTTTCTCTTCCATAATTGCACCCTCTTTTGCCAGCTTCTTCCGTTGGCAGCGCTTTGATGCCTATGGGCATACTGCGCCTTATCAATTCTAAATACATGTAGAAAAAAAGATTTTTCAACATCCAGAAGTGGAAATGGTTTTGATTCCATGCAGTTGTTTAATTCTTTCTCATACTGAAAAATATAGATGCCATGCATTGTTGTGTACTCAGGTATCTATAGAGAATGGGTGTTATACTCACACATGGCAACTGGTATTCCTTCAAATATTACTGATCTCTTACAGTTCATTGAAGGTGTTTCTTGGTTGCCAAAGGAAGTAGAGTCCTTTTCAAAGCATTTCCTCTTGGTAACACATGGTTCAATATGGTCCCCCGCATTTCACTTTCCGTGTGATTGAATACACTATAGTGTTGTATCCAATTGGACATCCAGAACTTTTTCTTGGATTTGTGTTGAATGGTCCGTTTTTTAATTCTCTGCAATATTTTCCAAGAAGGACACATAATAATATATACCACATGCTTCATATTACAGTTTGTGAAATTCAGACGTTTTATTTTTGTCTGGTTGTATGTGATGTCAGCGCTTTCTATTGTAATGAATATATTGAACAGTTACCACACTTACGATGTCCTTGAAGAGATGGTGGACCCATCATAGATCATAGTGCTCCTGTCTCCTTTTTGTTTTCCTGTATTGGAGTGAACCGCCATAACCTTGATGTTTTTACTTCGTCTAAGATCAAACAGGGGAATATTCTTTGATATGTACTAGTTCTTGATCCAGTGCCAATTTGTCTTATAATTTACTTAATCATATTGCTCTAGCCAATGAATCCAGTACTATCTTATGGATCAGTTCAAGCAGTTAAGGCAGTAAGAGAATGAATCAGGAGAGATCAGTTTGTGCGTGAAGTGGAGGCCAGAGCTATGTTCAAGACAATATTCATGAGCTCTACGTCTTCTCTTCAAAAGTGACAAGCACATAACTGTCCTTTTATATTATGCACTTTTTTAGCTATTGTTTTGTTCCTGGCTCTTTTTCCCATCTGCTAAAAGAGGTTTTCATATGCCTAGTAACTGAATTGCTTTGATGTGGAAGTGGAATGACCTCAGGCCAAGAGGTTTTTCTTTGTTTTATCAAGTGCTGGTTGATGCACTTAAGGGCATGTCCACCTACAGACTGTGATACTCTTGGCACATTGGTGGTGCAGCTAGACCACCCTCATCTGAATGAAGATCAAAATCCACACCTTGGTATGGATGTTCATGAGCAAAAGTTATCAAGAGTATTTAACCATCTTTTTATGATGTAGAAAAAATTTAAATAGTGCAAAACCACTATTTCCTGCAACAAAGCAACCTTCAATGTCCCAGGACCTTTAAAGAGATAGCAGTGAATGCCTTTCAAGTTGCCTCTTCATCTGCATTTACTGATGTATCCTAACATTGTTCTTTCTTGATATCACATAATGTCATTGCCTGTGGCCCTAGATAAACGTATTCTGGGGCCACAGGCAGTCTTTGTAGGTAGCAGTTTGCCTGTGCTCGCCATGTGCCTGTTGAAAGCAAAACACAAATGGAAAAATTATTATCTGTGTATGGGACCAAACTTTCATCAGGCTACTTATTCATCATACTGCTAAAGTATAAACAGAGATATGTTGTTTTGATCTGGTTAACACCCCTCAATAAGGACTGTACTTAGGGCTACCCTGTCTTTCATAATGCAATCCTGCAATAGGCTGGCATAGGAGAACTAAACTGGGCTGTAGTCTACTTTACATGTTAAAAGTGCAGCGTCATATCTGCCAAGTTTGTATAGTCCACTGGTCTCGGCCTACCTGAGTGCCATCAAGATTTGTTTTTCTGACAGATTTAACAAACATAATGCCTGGACTCTAACCACCGAGAGAATTTGTTAACTCTCAAAGACCTAACTAGAGAAACACCAGGCTAATCCATCTTTTCAGCACTGAACATAAATTTTATCTTCTACTGAATCATGGACGAGAAACATCTATTTTTACCACATTATGGCCCTCATTCTGACCTTGGCGGTCTTTTCGCAAGACCGCCGAGTTACCGCCGCGGTAAAGACCGCCGACCGCGGCGGTATGCCGCTGCGCGTATTCCGACCGCTGGGAGCGTTCCGCCGGAATACCGCCAGCAGCCACACTGGCGGTCGGTGGGAAAGTGGAGACTGGTCAACCTCCACCGCCACGCCAGCAGAACACCGCCCCCAGAATTACGACCCACATTTCTGTGTGGCGGTCTTCTGTTGGCGGTCTTCTGTTGGCGGTCACGTCCCTATGGCTCCCGTCGCCTCCCGGAGGACCAACGCACAAGGTAAGTTGATCGTCCGTGAGGGGAGGGGGTGGGGGGGTGTTGTGTGATGTGTGCGTGCATGGGGGTGTGCGTGGGAGTGTGTAGAGGGGGTGTGTGAGTGCGTGCATGCGGGCGGGGAGTGCTGCTGTGCCTATGGGCGATGTGTGTAGTTCGGCGGGTGCGCATGTCGGCATGTATGTGTGCGGGTATGTGTCCCCGTTGTGTATGTGTGTGTGTAGGGGGTGTGTATATGTGCATGTTGGGGGTGTGTGCATGTCGGGGTGCGTGTATGTGCATGTCGGGGTGGGGGTGGGGAGGGGGTTCGTACCACCTCTGGGGGGTGGCAGGGGGGTGGAGGGTGTGGGGGGAGGACTCGGGGGGGCAGTGGGGGGTGGGGGAGACCCCTATCAGTGCCAGGGAAGGAATTCCCTGGCCCCGATAGTGCCTACCGCCATGGTTCGCATGGCGGTTCCCGAACGCCAGAAACCGCGGCGGTAAGCAGGGTCATGATACCGTTGGCGGAGTGCGCAGACTCCAGCCCGTCGGTCATGACCGCCGTGGCTGTCGGAGTGGGGAAGTGGCGGTCGGTCGCGGCGGTGACCGCCGCGGTCAGAATGCCATTTTTATTACCGCCGGTCTGTTCGCGGTCCGACCGCCGCCTCTCCGCCGACCGCCAAGGTCAGAATGAGGGCCTATATCTGCGTGGTATGTGTCATCTACTTAGTGCATATGTGACAATGGTTGAATGGGAAACAGCTGCTTGGTCCAATTTTGGGTTGAGGTAATAGGTAATGTGAGTTTCATGTTGCCACAATCCATTTTTTTAGGATTTGTTGCCTCTCCTGCTGGTTAAGGCATAGATATATCCAAGGTACAGGCTTTGCTCCAGTCATCCAGTTCTACTGTGAAGGAGGTCCAAATCTTTATTTGATTTCACAATTTTTATCAGCTCTTGGGTATTGTATTTTTCAGAACAATAGCACCTATCACATCTGTCCAAGTAGGGACCACAATCCTAGGCAGGGTAAATCAGTTACACACCATACATTAACCATGCTCATCCTTTGGTAGCTTGGCACAGAGCAGGCAGGCTTAATTTAGGAGGAAATGTGTAAAGTATTTGTGCAACAGTTGCAACAGTACAACTGTGAAAACACCACACTATAATAATCCACACCAGGTTAGAAAAATAGAGCTTACTTTAATGAACAAAACAAGACCAAAAGGCAAAAGTCCAATAGGTAGAAGTCAAAATATGAATATGTAAAGAATATCTGCCAATATAGTGCTTAGAAACAGAAAGAGCCTACTACGGAGATCTGGTCGTGCTAGACTGGGGTGAATCCAAATGTCAGGCTGGCTGTGATAGAGCATTGGCTGATTACAGGGACACTTTGGCTCTGATCTGCACTGCCAAGCATGCATTGTTGTTGTCATAGAGCCCTGAGGTTTGATGTCCTCAGGCAGTGGTGCTGTGTCAAACCCTGTGTGATGAAGGCGATGTGCTGTTGAGCTGTGCAGCTGGCAATACAATGTATTTTTCCTCAGCTGCAGCGATGCAGCAGCGTTGAGGGAAGATGCATCGGTTCCGACCAGCGCAACAACAGCGATGCATGGATTTTGGCAGAAAATGGTTGAAAAACCCACTTCCGAAGGCCCATTACTGGATTGGCACCACTTGACAGGGCAGGAATCACAGTTGACAATGTCCAGAGACTGTAGCAGGGGTGAGTGAAGTCTTTGATGTCCCTGACATTTCAGGACAGGAAGGAAGTCAGCAAGCCCTTGGAGTCACTTTGGTTCTTGGGATAGAGAGATGCAGGTCCAGTCCTTCTCACTCCCAGGAAAGGAGAGCAGCAGGCAGCAGAGTTGGCACTGCCAAGCAGGAGTTCAGGAAAAGTCCAACAGAGTTCAGGTCCCTTCAGCAGCACAGCCGTCCTTCTTTCTGGCAGAATGTTCTCAGGTCCAGAAGTGTACTGAGTTGGTGGAGTTTGAGATCCAGTATTTTATACTTTTTTACCCTGGTTCTAGAAGGTAGAAGAAGATTGTAGGCAGTGGCTTTGAAGTGCAGGGACTCCCTTTACTCCCCTTTCCTGGCTGCAAGCTGGCTAGAGTGACAATACAGGGTTGTTTGGCCTATTGTGTGTGGATAGGACATAATCCCTGCAGGTGTAATGTGAGTCTATGCTTAGCTCCGCACCCCAATCAAGCTAGGTAATGGCCTGTCAGGGCCCATCAAGTCACACCTAAGCTCCCATTGTGTGTGGCTGTCTAGAGGGAATGCACAAGCCCAGCTTTCACCCCACACCAGATGTGTACTGGAGGCTGTCTACCGGCACACAGGGCTAAGAGCAGGAAAATGCAAACTTTAAAAAAGTGCCATTTTCAAAATTGTAACAAGAAATCTGACATTACCGGTAAAGAGGATTTATCATTACAATTCCATATGTACTAAACATGACAGGCCTACCCTTTTTCAATTAGGAGTTACAGCTTATTAAACGTAATAAGGAATCCACAATGTTATTTGAGAGGTGTAGAGCTTACAGCAGTGAGAAACAAATTTGAGGGTTTTTCACTACAAGGACATCTAAATCAGAAATGTATATGTTCTGCCTTTTATTTACACAGCAGCCTGCCCTAAGGTCTACCTACGGCCTATCTTAGGGATGACTTATATGTAATAAAAGGGGAGCTATAGGCTTGGCAAATGGTTTAAAATGCCATGTTGGCATGGCCGTGGGACAATGCATTCAGGCTGCAATGGCAGGCCTGCAACATGTTTTAAAGTGCAACTAAAGTGGGTGGTACAGACAGTGCTGCAGGCCCACTAGTAGCATTTAATTTACAGGCTCTGGACACACGTAGTACACTTTACTAGGAACTAGGAAAGTAAAATAAACATGCCAATTAGGTATATGCCAATCAAACCATGTTTTAGGAAGAGCGCACATTGACTTTCGCACTAAGTGCTCAGAGTCCAACGGCCAACAAAAAATAATTCCGCAAAAAGTGGAGAGAAAAAGGCAAAAGGTTTGGGGTGACTCTGTAAAGAGGGCCATTTCTAACAGTACTGCAGCAATGATGTATCTGAAACATCTCCTGCTGGTGTGACTGAAGTGTCTTCTGCATTTATGGTTAAAGCTACTGCCCCAGGTGCATTGCTGCTTTGGCCGCTAAGGAGGATGCAGGCTTGACTGCAGAGGTGAAAGAAGGCTTGACCACTTAGATGGCAGCAGGCTTCTCTGTAGAGGTGGAAGCAGACTTCTTTCCAGACATGGCTGTGCTTCTAGTGCCCAATGCCTTCTGCTTTCTAATGCTACAGGTCTTTGGTGACATTTTCATCATTTGATGACCCAACAAGCAGTCGTAGTGGGTCAGAAACCTCTGTGCTAAGGCTTCAAGTTTAGGGTCACTGAATCTGAAGTGATGCTCGCTCCTTACAGCCCTATCAGAGTAGACTGGCTGATACCTGACTGAAACAAACTCAGAATTGAGGAGGACGGCAATGGAAGCTGACTGGTTGCCTTGGTGCAATGTGCTTTGTAAATAATGGCTGTCTCCTAACCAGCTGACCTGTTTCCACCTCTACCCAGGTGCTGGGTTATGCAAACCTACAATCTTTGTATTCTTTGAGGGAATGGGTCCTCCACAAGTGCAAGTGTTTGTGCCCCACAGAGCTAATAACAATTTGCATATGTGTTATAAAGTAGGTGCAATAAACATGTATATGAAGTAAATTGTGCATGTCATGTTCATTGCATGGTGTTCCTTGTGAGTATTATTTGTTCTAAACCCTCTGCTTAACGTGCCTGCACAGAACTTGTATGCTTAGCAGAGTTGGTGGAAAAGAACGCTAATAATTGATTCCTCTCTCCAGTCTTCTTCGGCCAGACCAGTTTTCCCACTTTACTAAACAGTGTGCAATACATCTTCTCAGCAATACCTCAACGCGGTAGTCTGAGGGGTTTGTCGAGGTAATCCTCACTCTATCGTGTGGAAACTATCACTCTGCCAGTAAATCTAAGGACAAAGCGATCCTAAGGCATACGAAAAATGACTGCTACAGAGAAATGGCCAATTATTAAAATACTGTTGAAGTTTCAAAAAGAGCGCTACCAAAAGAGATAGCATTAGACTTGTACTTTAACAATGACGTGTATGGTCAGGAGGAAATGCAATTCTCTCAGGTACACCCACCTAATTAATCTAAAACATGTTCGTTTGAACGCTTCTCACCCTCCCACTAACTACTGCTCTTTGTCTTTCATATCAATTATGTAATTTGGCTTAATTCGACTCCTTTTTGCTTAGAAACATTACGCTGTAATTTACGGAAATGTCCTGCTCCACTGTTTTTTTGTGGTGGCATGATTCCATACTGCTAAACCTTGGAGATGGCGCTGAGGAAAATTAAAACACTGGCGCAATAAGATTGCCCCAAAACATTAACAATGACGTCAGATGATTTAGGCTCTAGTTATATCGCAACCACTTCCTCAGCTTACACAGTTTGCCTTTTTCGAATTTGAGTAAAATACAGAATGTAGACATTGAATGTTAATTCGGAAATATCAGGGCTATTACACTGCTTTTAAATTAATAAACCGTAAGAAATGTTGGCTTTGTAATAAAGAAGAATTTAATTGTTTCTAACAACACTTTTTTATACATGGCTACAATTCAGTAAGCATGTGCAAAGACTGAAAAGAAGTCACTACAATTTAGAAGAGATCACAAAGGACAGGCACAGTGCAGAACAGCAAGGAAATGAAATCTCCCAGAGGCTTTTTTTCCCACCAAGGTCGTTTCCCTCGGGATTGGACTGGGAGGAAATCTATTAAATACAATTCCCCAGAAGAAGAAAGTCGGTTCTCAGAGTCCACGGTTGTATATTACGCGAACATCCATTTCCCAGTACTCCTCGTGCTCGTGTGCCTGCTGTCAGGACAACTTCATTATCACTTCTCAAATTGTGCCAAGATAGGCTGGGCGACCCCCCAGAGGGGAGGAAACTTCATTAGGAGACAGTTATCTGCACCTAGACCCTAGGCTCAAATTGTTTTTGGGCCATGTGAACTCTGGAAGTAAATGCAATACATCTGGCTAGTGAGTATTCCTTTACTACTGTGTTTGTTTCGTCCAAAAATAAGCTGCAGAGCTATATAATTCTTTACACTATAAGGCTTGCTGGAGGTTCTATAAACATCCCAATAAATGTTGCTAGTCTCTATTTTCTTATTATTTAGCTCACATTTATCGCGCACGTCTGTACACAAGCGGGCGTGCACAACTTTCAACCTCCTGTTGCAATATGCAATATGATGTTGTTGGGTCGCTTTTCGCTCTTCAGCTATGGCTGCAGTGGTTAGCCTTAGTTGTAAAGTAAAGCTTGCCTCTATCCTTACACAGTGTTCGGCTGGCCTTTCTGGCAAGCTGGTGGTCAGGCGCTAGATTGAAAGGTCAATTTTGTGGGCTGTTTTTACTTCCATCACCCCACAGCACCAAAGAAAACAACAGCCCACATAATGGTGACTGTTAGACTATGACCTTTCTGCACTGTCAACCCAGATTTTGACCTTCCTTTGCTGCAACCATTTTTGTTAGCTGTTAGGACTCTGCACACGTCAATGTTGCAAACTAGTGTTAACGTGCTAGTGCTCTCTATTTTAAACATGATACATATGGTATACACTGTTTGGTACATTTAATTTAGTTATAAGTCCAAAGTGGATGGTACTCCATTTATATTTTAGTAGAAAATATATTCTACTGGTGGGCTCCCTCTCTTATTGTGCCAACCAATAAAGTAGCACTATAAAACATGCCACTGCAGCCCACAGTGCAGTTTTAAACTTCCATTTGGGGCCGGTATAATTAACTTTTTGCTAGGCCTAAACCTTCCCTATTAATACTTATTAGCACCCCTAAGATAGGCCCTAACGGCTCATAGAGCAGGGGACATGGTATCAACAAGCATTGGCAAAGCCAATAGGTCTCGCCTATACAGTGGAGTGGGGTGGATTAGACTGGTCTAGAGTGGGGTGGATTGGCATGGGGTGGGGTGGATTGGATGGAGTGGTATTGGCTGGATGGACTAGAGTGGCATGGGCTGGATGGATTGGAGAGGGGTGGACTGGGATGGGGTAGGATGAATTGGATTGGGGCAGAGTGGGTGCATTAGAGTAGAGTGTGGTTGATTGAAGTGAGTGGGAAGGATTGGAATTGAGTTGGATGGATTGGTTTGGAGTGGGGGAGTAGGGTGAATTTAAATGTGGTAGGGAGGATTGGGGTGTGGTGGACTGCAGTGGGATGGATTGGATTGGATTGGAGTGGGGTGGGTGGATTTGATTGAGTGGGGTGTGTTTGATTGCATTGGGGTGGATTGGAATGAGGTTTATTGGATTGAGGTGGGTGGATTGGAGTGCTGTGGGGTGGATGGGATTGGGGTAAACTGAACAGGGATGGGGTGGATTACATTGGGATGGGGTGGATTGGAGTGGGGTAGGTTGGATTGAGGTGGGTGGATTGGAGTGCTGTGAGGTGGATGGATTAGAGTGGGGTGAACTGAACAGGGATGGGGTGGATTAAATTGGGATGGGAGTGAGGTAGATTGAAGTGAGACCAATTGGAGTGAGGTGGACTGGAGTGGGAGGGATTGCTTTGGATTGGAGTGGGGCAGAATGTAATAGGGTGGGTTGGTGTGGGATGGATTGGGTTGTTAGGTGGATTTGATGGAAGTGGGGTGGATTGAATGGAATTGGGTGTTTTGCTTTATTGCTGACCGAGCCAAAATACACACACTGAAAAGAGTCAAAAGAATCTCTGGAATGTGCTGCTTAGTCTAAAAAAGCCATTTATTAAATCACTTCACAAGGCTTGTGAAGGAAGGTCAGTACAACCAAAAGTGCACCTTTAAAATGTGCAACAATAAAGTGAGAACATGTACAAAGAATCTTCAGTCTATAAACAGCAAATATATACATGCAAAGATACAAATACCTATATTGACATATATAGTCACACAGAATGCAAAAAAAATAATTAGTAAAAATTCATCACATGGGGCACAGTTGCTCCTTCATCTTTCTCCTGCCAGCAAGTTGTTGACACTTGTTCGAGTGCAACAAGAAAGAGAGATCTACCATCACGGGAAATATCAGGCATTCGATATCTCAATCCTGACTGAAGTCTCTTAATCACCAACCGTCGACCTTGGTCTCTTATATACCATAAACAAGCCAGGAAGGAGATTTCTAGAAAACCCCTCCCGCTCCGTGAAAAGTGTTAAAAAATGTTGGCTACTTTAGGTCAGTTTTGAAAGAAACACGTTGGAAATGGTCAAGTTCCCAAGGTGTCTCTCCCAAAACGAAACCATTCCCTGCTGTACCATAAACATCATTCTAGTACATCCTTGGCAAATTGTTTTGTACTAGAGTGCATCAGATTGCATTGGGACAGATTGCTTTGGAGTGGGGAAAATTGGAGCAGATTGTTTAAGAGTGGAGTGGGGCGGACTGGAGTGGAATGAAGTGGGAAAGATTAGAGTGGGGTAGATGGGAGTGGGGCATATTGTTTTGGACTGGAGTGGGGCATATCGTTTTGGACTGGAGTTGGGCAGATTGTTTTCGAGTGGGGCAGATAGGTGTGTACTGCATGATTATGTGATAAAGCAGCATTTCAGAAATTAAACATAATTAAGAAACAACGGCCCTCATTCTGACCTTGGCGGGCGGCAGAGGCCGCCCGCCAAAGTCCCGCCGTCAGGTTACCGTTCCGCGGTCGAAAGACCGCGGCGGTAATTCTGACTTTCCCGCTGGGCTGGCGGGCGGTCGCCTTCAGGCCGCCCGCCAGCCCAGCGGGAAAGAGGCTTCCACGATGAAGCCGGCTCGGAATCGAGCCGGCGGAGTGGAAGCTGTGCGACGGGTGCAGTTGCACCCGTCGCGTATTTCACTGTCTGCGCAGCAGACAGTGAAATACATGTAGGGGCCCTCTTACGGGGGCCCCTGCAATGCCCATGCCAGTGGCATGGGCACTGCAGGGGCCCCCAGGGGCCCCGCGACCCCCCCTACCGCCATCCGGATCCCGGCGGTCGGACCGCCGGGATCCGGATGGCGGTAGGGGGGGTTGGAATCCCCTCGGCGGCGCAGCAAGCTGCGCCGCCTTGGAGGATTCATTGGGGCGGCGGTACACTGGCGGGAGCCCGCCAGTGGTGCCGGTCCGACCGCGGCTTTACCGCCGCGGTCGGAATCCCCATTGGAGCACCGCCGGCCTGTCGGCGGTGCTCCCGCGGTCCTCCGCCCTGGCGGTCTTTGACCGCCAGGGTCAGAATGACCGCCAATGTTCCTTTGAAAAATTTTGAAGAAGTCTATAGTCATCTTTTGAAAAGAGTGCCCACTAGCAAAAACAAAACAAAACATCAGTGGAAAGTGAGAAAAGACGACTTGACGAAATAAAAGGTTAGCTTAAAAAAAAAAAAACTTTGCAATTTTTTTTCCCTTCTGGTCATGTTTTTGACAGTCACAAGCCTTCTTTTTGCAGAACACTAGAAGTTAAAAATAACATAATAGTTCCTTGATTACATCGGGAGCAGCAGGTGGGCACTAATTAAGTTAAATAAATCAGTGTTTGATCCCTGCTCCAGACAGAGAAACTGAAATAATGCCAGTACTGCCTTAACAAAATACAAATACAAAAAGAACAGATGATGGACGGAATGCAGAGCAAATCAAACATTCACCCCCAGTCACAAAGATCTGGGTTTAATCAATCGTTTTTTTGCTCACCACGCCACCCAAGGTTGGACCCAGCTATATGCAAATCAGTCTTGACCCTTTTCCTCATGGAAACAGTTCAGCCCGAACTGCCAAGCCAGGTCCTCCCTGGACCGGAAACAAGCATCCTAGGACCGGTTTAGGGTATCACCCTTCATCAGCTAGACTAGCCTGAATCCAGTGGCGCAGTGAGCACGGGACCCACGTATGGGCATACCCTTCCCACTTAGGGCAACTTTATCAACACAAAAGGATGATGGACAGAGTGCTGAACAATGCAAACACTCACAGATCTGGGTTTAATCCATCGTTCTTTTAGCATTTGTTACCCCATGTGGGAAGGGTATGCCCAGACGTGGGTCCCGTGCTCACTGCGCCACTGGATTCAGGCTAGTCTAGCTGATGAAGGGTCCTAGGATGCTTGTTTCTGGTCCAGGGTGTCATTTTATTTATTAAATGTAATCTATTTTTCTAAATTGGTGTGGGATTTTTCTTGCATTTTGTGTTCCCTTTATTACTGTTTGAGTGCTGTATAAATAACTTAAACATTACAAGATAGACTTGACTGCTTCTGAGACAAGCTCCCAGAATGTTAAGCACTAGTCTTATTCAGTGATTTTTGTTGTTCGGCCTGTAAATGATTGTGTCTATTTCTTGAGTGGGACTCACTATTCACAACTAATAACCCAATTCCTTTCACTGAGGACCAGACTGCACAATAGGCTAGTTCAACACTCTTTTCTGGAAACTATTTGGAAACTCAACATGCATTCCGTTTGTGATACGTTTTCGAGGCATAAATAAATATAGTTAATTCTTGCACGTATTTTTACTGTTAGTAACTTTATGCAAAAATGCAGAGCCTATGAACATTTTTCCTGTTTCAACATTTTCAGTCTACTGCTGTGATAATAAACAATAAAATAAATGACTGCATCTGCAAATGCCTATTCAGAACACGTTTCGTGGAGAATGGCAGCTATGCAATGAAATTAGAGGGTGAAAATGAGAAAAAATGTTGAAGGATATTCAAGGTTTAAGAAAACATGGTGTAATGTGCATTTCAAACAAGGGCATGATGCAGAATATGGAAATACTCCCAAGAACACTGTGTATTTTAAAACGACAGCGCCTGAGACGAGCGAAAATAGAGAAACAGTATCGTTCTATTGTTTATTTGTCCCCCCCCCCCAAAGTGCTCGCTTCAGGTAGTTTTAATAAGGTTGCTAATAACCTGGCAGTGGGCCCAGCCAGATGCGGCGCATTTGAATCCTGTCCTTATAGCTGTGTCAGAACTGTTGACACTGCATGTCAGCGACGGAAAATTGCCACCGCACAAAACAAACATCTTCATTATAGGGAATCACATTGTTAATATGGAGCCAGATGCAACTTGAGCTGGGATAGGGCCGAGATTGCACCCAGCTGTATACTATCACTGAAGTGGCAGGTCGTTCTTCAGGATTAGAGATTGAATCAGTCTTTTCTATCATCAATAAGCGCTCCTCCACAATGAGGACCTGTCACTGCAATATTTTACTCCCAGCACCTAGAAGAAGGCACTGCCCGGGCGGTAATGAAATTTCCTAGTAAATAGACCTCGGGGAGAAAAGGATACCTCTTTTGAAGCCTGCTGGCTGACCTCTGCTTCCACAGATTCTCAATCTTAGACTTTATAATGGGGAAAACACCGCCTTACTTTTTGACACATGCTACAACCACTAACTTTTCATTGTTAGCAAATAACCTTCTGCTGTTAAAGAAAAACAAGAGCTAGGCCTTAAAAACTGAGAGGCGATTACAGTGTATGTCCGGTGACCTTAAAGTATCTTAATTGCAGGACCGTGTGATTAGTCACTTTACCTATTAATAACATCCTCTTTCTAGCTGTTGATCTCTGAAGATTGAGTACAGACTGTATTGTATATTATAGTATCAACCTTGTGTAAAATATGGATTGTGAGACAGTGACAGGATGTGTACATTAGTTATATCAAATGTAGAATCACAGTTTTATGATTTTCGATTATTCGTGGATCTTCAAAACTATGCACGAGGGGTGCAGACATCTCTAACAGTGTGCAAAAAGAAAAAGTAGCCTTTTGTCAGGGAGGTGAAAGAATAAATAAGGTAGGGTGGATGGGGCAGAGGTTACACACTGCACAGGGTGGTGGGGCAATCAGTGGTTACAGACGTAGAGGGCTGTAGCTGACCTTAGGATTTAAAGGTACTTGGGGCCAGATTTACTAAAAGGTTGCGCCACGCAGCGCAGTGCTGTGGCAAAATTGGCAGCGCTGTGTCACTTTAGAAACACAGGGATGAGCCATATTCATTAGAATACAGTGCAGCCCTACGTGTCCCCCCACACTGGCGCTAACTTTAGCTGCAGGCGCAGGCATCCTTGCTCCATCGTGCAAGGATGTCTGCATTGAGGGGTTTGATTGCTTATGTGCAGGAAGGTGTCCCTTCCAGCACATAAACAATCACTAATGGCGATTTGGCACTTCTGTGTGTGCTGCAGAATGCAGCACACACTGAAGTGCCAAAGTGTAATTTTGAAAGATTGTTTAGGTGCAGGAAGGGACACCTTCCCGCACATAAACAATCATTTCTGGCATTTCGCTCTTTCTATGTACGCTGCAGAATGCAGCACAGATAGAAAAAGCAAAAAACGAGAAGGAATAAAAGTATTCCACCGCGTTGCGCCTTGCTAACGCCACCACTGGGGTGGTGTTGAATTTTGGTGCTGCCTCAGGTTTACGAAAATCAATATATCTGTGGCAGCATCAAAATGCAATGGGTGTTGCTGTGGCATGCCCACAGCAACACCCATTGCACGCCCCTTCCATGCAAAGTGCTGCGTGTGAAGGGGCCATATTTACAAGGTGGCATTAAGCCACAAAAAGTGGCTTAATGCCACCTTGTAAATAAGGCGCTGGGCATAGCGCCACTGGAGAGTCACGTAATGTGATGCTCCAGTAGTGCTAGGGGCTCATAAATATGCCCCTAGGTACCTGGGCTTAGGGAATGTTATATTTTTGGATTTACATAGCGCTGACCAGACCACAAGGTGTCAGCGCGCTTTAAAATTGAGAATGAACTGCAAAAGGTCAACGCTATGTACAGGTTACAGAGAATGAAGCAAGGTGGACTTCAAATAAAAAAGTAAACGTGATAAGCTGAAATATATATATATATATATACACATATATATATATATATATATATAGATATATATATATATATAGATATAGATATAGATATATAGGGGGTCATTCCAACCCTGGCGGTCGGTGTTAAAGCGGCGGCCAACCCGCAAACAGGCAGGCGGGCAAAAAAATGGAATTCCACCAACACAGCCCGCCACTTTAACACTCCGACCACCACGGCGGTACAGACAAGCAGCGCGGCGGTCACCGCCAACAGACAGGCGGCAGACAATGTACCGCCCACCCTATCACAACTCACCAATCCGCCACCTTTTCCGGGGCGGGAGCCCCGCCGATAAAAACACGGCGGAAACAGACTACGAACGGGAAAACGCTCACCTCTACACACTCCACGAGGAATCTGGACAGCATGGAACCAGAACTACACATCCTACCAGCTATTGTCTACCTGCTCCTCTACCAGGAGCACGAACGCCGGCGCAGAAGACAACGGTGAGTACTGCACCTACGACACACGGGAGGGGGGAGGAGAAAAGATTACGGGCACACGCATACGCGACACCCCCCCCCCCAACTACCTACACACCAATGCAGAGCAACAACACAGAGTGACACCCCCCAAACCCCCCGGAAGAATGCAAAGACAAAATAATAAGTAATTGTAATACAAATATATTGTAAGGCAAAGTAAATAAGTAAGACGAACATCCCATAACTATATACACATATGTATATTGTCCCATCAGAATTGGCTTTCTGTCATTGTACGTGGGCCAATGGTCCTCAACACATGGGCAAAGCCCACACATGAGACCCGAATCCATTGGAGAGAACACTGCAGGGGCATCAGATAGGAAAACTACAGGCACCTCAAGGGGAAGTGTAGGGGGGCCACCTCAGCCACATGAGTCCACGACGCCAGATCCACGAGGGGCCTCCACGGCCAATGTTCAATCCTGGGGAGTGCAAAGCCACAGTCTCTCAAGTCTCTACAGTGGGTGGGTTGCCCACTGTGCCATCCTGGGGAGTGCAAAGCCACAGTCTCTCAAGTCTCTACAGTGGGTGGGTTGCCCACTATGCCATCCTGGGGAGTGCAAAGCCACAGTCTCTCAAGTCTCTACAGTGGGTGGCTTGCCCACTGTGCCATCCTGGGGAGTGCAAAGCCACAGTCTCACAAGTGGATGACAGACTCCAGCGGTACTGGAGGACTCTTGGTGCCCAGAGTGTATTGTGCAGCCCTGTCCGACACTTTTCCGGGCCTGCCCCTTCTGCCAATGTGTCAGCGGTGCTTGAGATGAAGGGCAAAGCGGAGCGGTGCAGAGACGGCGGTGACCAGCGGAGCGGTGCTTGAGATGAAGGGCCCAGCGGAGCGGTGCTTGAGATAAAGGGCCAAGCGGAGCGGTGCAGAGACGGTGGTGCCCAGCGGAGCGGTGCAGAGACGGCGGTGCCCAGCGGAGCGGTGCTTGAAATGAAGGGCCAAGCGGAGCGGTGCAGAGACGGCGGTGCCCAGCGGAGCGGTGCTTGAGATGAAGGGCCCAGCGGAGCGGTGCTTGAGATGAAGGGCCAAGCGAAGCGGTGCAGAGATGGCGGTGCCCAGCGGAGCGGTGCTTGAGATGAAGGGCCCAGCGGAGCGGTGCTTGAGATGAAGGGCCAAGCGGAGCGGTGCACAGATGGCGGTGCCCAGCGGAGCGGTGCTTGAGATGAATGGCCAAGCGGAGCGGTGCAGAGACGGCGGTGCCCAGCGGAGCGGTGCTTGAGATGAAGGGCCCAGCGGAGCGGTGCTTGAGATATAGGGCCAAGCGGAGCGGTGCAGAGACGGCGGTGCCCTGTTCAGCGGTGCTTGTCTTGAAGGGCCCTGTTCAGCGGTGCTTGTCTTGAAGAGCCATGTTCAGCGGTTCTTGACACGGCGGTGCCCTGTTCAGCGGTGCTTGTCTTGAAGGGCCCTGTTCAGCGGTGCTTGTCTTGAAGGGCCCTGTTCAGCGGTTCTTGAGACGGCGGTGCCCTGTTCAGCGGTGCTTGTCTTGAAGGGCCCTGTTCAGCAGTTCTTGAGACGGAGATGCCCTGTTCAGCGGTGCTTGTCTTGAAGGGCCCTGTTCAGCGGTGCTTGTCTTGAAGGGCCCTGTTCAGCGGTGCTTGTCTTGAAGGGCCCTGTTTAGCGGTTCTTGACACGGCAGTGCCCTGTTCAGCGGTGCTTGTCTTGAAGGGCCCTGTTCAGCGGTTCTTGACACGGCGGTGCCCTGTTCAGCGGTGCTTGTCTTGAAGGGCCCTGTTCAGCGGTGCTTGTCTTGAAGGGCCCTGTTCAGCGGTTCTTGACACGGCGGTGCCCTGTTCAGCGGTGCTTGTCTTGAAGGGCCCTGTTCAGCGGTTCTTGACACGGCGGTGCCCTGTTCAGCGGTGCTTGTCTTGAAGGGCCCTGTTCAGCGGTTCTTGAGACGGCGGTGCCCTGTTCAGCGGTGCTTCACATGTGTCTCCAGGGCACCAGATCCGGCCAATATATGGTGTTCACTCGCCATCCGACTTCTCGCTTGCTGGGCCCTCCTGTGCTGGTGTCCCGTGCCCGTGGGTGTCCTCCTTCACCCCCGGAATGGAGCTGGTGGGGCCCTCCTGGGCAGCTCGCCTGATGCCGGACTTGTCGGCCGTGCTGCCCTTGCCATCCTTGCCTGATCCTCTGTGGCCCTTGCCTGCCTTTGGAGATGTGCCAGGTGGCACCCCACTCCCTGACGGTGCCAGGGTGGTGCCTGTGGAGGCTGCTGTCTCTGTTTTCTCGCGCCGGCCCTTGGCTTTTTTTGTTTTTTTCCCAGGGGGTGGGCTGGCTGTCCCTTTGCTGCTGGCCGATGTGGCTGCCCTCGAAGGTGGGGGACTCCAATATCCCTGGACTATGGTCCTTGTAGGTCCAGGGGTTGTGGTGGCTGAGGTGCAGATTGGACTTTTACGAGATGGAGGGGGTGGGTCAGGTGATGGAAAGAGGTTAATTTTGGAGAGGAAAAACTTTTTAGGAGCAATATGGAAGGGTAGGTGCAGTGGGTATGGGAGTGGAGGAAGAGGATGTGGTTGTAGGAGAGTCAAGTGTGCTGTCTATGGGTGCAGGTGCTTGTGATGGGGGCTGTCGTGAGGTGGATGGCTGTTGGGTGGGTGGCTGCCTGCGTTTGTGTGGTTTGGAAGAGGGGGTGACAGACACACTAGGAGAGGACACAGGGGATGTGTAAATGGCAGTGGGGGTGGTGACTGCACGTGTGCGGAGTGTTCTGGTGGGTGTGCTGGTGATGTACGTAGTGGCTGATGAAGTGGTATATGCAAGTGTGAGTTGGGACGTCACAGGGAGGGGGGAGGGAGACGAGGAGGAGGGGGACACAGAGGAGGCAGTGGCTGTTGGCATGTCTGCATGTGGATGTTGCTTGTGTGAATGCTTCTGTGATGTGTGGTGCTTATGTTTGGATGAGCTGACCTTGGGTGTTGAGGTGTGTGCAGGCTGGTCTGTAGGTGTGTCTGGGATAGGCAGAGGAACAGGGGAGTGGGACTGGGTGGAGGGAGTTGGAGGAGGGAGGCAGGAGACAGGGACAATGGCTGCCGTCAGTGCTGAGGCCAGAGCGTTGAACGATCGCTGATGGGCAGCCTGACCCGAATGAATGCCCTCCAGGTATGCATTGCTCCGATGCACCTCCCATTCCAACCCCTGGATGGCATTCAAAAGGGTAGACTGCCCAACAATGAGCGTCCGGAGAAGGTCGATGACCTCCTCACTGAGGGCAGCAGGGGTAACTGGGGCAGGGCCTGAGGTGCCTGGGGCGAAGGAGATGCCCGCCTTGGTGTGCGAGCGGGCACGGGGCGAACGCTGAGGGGCTGCTAGGAGGGCGGAGCTGGTGCGCTGGGTGGCGGCTGTACCTGTTGTTGTGGTGGGCATGGAGGTTGCCGCCACCACAAGGGAGCTCCCTTCCGAGGACGTGTCGGTGTCCTTTGTCTCACTGGTCAAATCAGAGTCCGTTGCATGGCCCTCCGGGGCCATGTTAGATGCAGCTCCCTCGTGCTCCAATGCCACTTCTCCTCCCCCAGATGATGCTAATGCACACATGAACAGGAAGAGCAGACCAAAAAAAGGTGGGGGAAGAATAAAGACATGTTGAGTGCATGCATTGGCAACACAGTTGGCGGAGAGGACAAACACAGAAGCCCCCTGCACTACACCGCGCACTTGGGGTACACTACTCAATCAGTGGGACATGGCCTACAAGCCTATGGACGACAACTGCACACATAGGTGACACAGGGCCATGGATAGCTGTACTTGGCACCCTACAGAGGTGGGGGGCGGGGGCACAGGGCCATGCCTTACGGAGGGGCCTAGCCTACAGAAATCGCCCTGGCCTAGGGATACCCACAGCCCTCCTCCCCCACCCAGACACCTCCACTGCGCGCATAGTCAGCAGAATGAGAGTGTACTCACCCCCTTGTGTCTGCTGTGATGTCCTCACGCGCCCATCCAAATCTAGGTAGGCCACCGCCAGGATACAAGACATCAGGGGGGTCAATTGACGCGTGGCACCCCTCCTACGTTGGGAGGCCATCCCAGCAGAGCCTCCGCGGTCTTTCTGCTCCCGCGGCGGATGTCCTCCCACCTCTTGCGGCAGTGGGTGCCCCGTCTGTTGTGGACCCCCAGGGTCCGGACGTCCTTGGCGATGGCACGCCAAATGTCGACTTTCTGATGGGCGCTGACTATGTGACACGTACAGGGAGAGAAAATACAATATCAGAATTTTCGGCATGCTCGATGTGAGTGTCCCCCCATCCCCACACTTGCCATGTGGCACATGCTCTCATCTGTCGTTTGATGCATGCCTCATACGCTCCCCTCCGCACCATCGTTCATTCACCCCACTCAACCCAGGCATTGCCCACAAAGCATGGTCCCAGTGTACTTACCTGTTGGTCTGGAGGACCGTAGAGTAGCGCATACTGGGGGAGGACCCCATCAACAAGTTTCTCCAATTCCTCAGATGTGAAGGCAGGGGCCCTTTCCCCAGTCGCAGCAGCCATTGTCTCTTCCAGACCGAGGTCGCAGCAGCACTTGCAGTATAGGTCCTCTCCTGTGGATGATCAGGTCTTGAGTGATTAAGCAGATAGAAAATGGTGGTCACGCCCACGGCGGTGCGTACCGCGGCGGTGCGTACCGCGACCGCCGGCGCACATCTTCATTGGCTCCTGAGACCCATAGGGTTCAATGTTAACCAATGCTGCTTTGCGCCGCGGTCTTCGACCGCCTACCGCCACGGTGTGCCACGCCAGCGCATTGACCTCACATCCCATTGTCACACTTCACAGGTCAGGCAGCCGCCATTTCAAGGGCCCACATGGCTTAATTTCTACTGCGTCACACAGGCCTAGGCGTTGCATTACCACTCATACAAGCCATTCAATGCATAGCGAATCGTGTTCTGTGCAAGCTGTGGTTACGTACCTGTGGGTTGCTTGACTCTGTGCTCCATGTTGTCCTTCCTAGGCACCGTCCGCTGGGACTTGCGAGGAGATGGAGGAATCTTCCCGTGTACAGACCGCTGGTGGACCTGTCGACAATGGAAGAAAGACATGTCATACTGACATACAGACTTGACCGAGCCACTATACAGGAACTGTGTGCCCAGCTGGAGCCAGACCTGATGTCCCCCATTCGCCAACCCACAGGGATTCCCCCTCTGGTGCAGGTGCTGTCAGTACTCCATTTTTTGGCAAGTGGATCATTCCAAACAACAGTGGCCATATCATCAGGGATGTCTCAGCCTATGTTTTCTAAGGTTTTGTCCAGAGTGTTGTCTGCCCTGATGAAATACATGCAGAGCTACATTGTTTTCCCTGAGGTGGGCGATTTGGCTACAGTGAAGGGTGATTTCTATGCCCTTGGACATATCCCCAACATCATTGGGGCCATTGATGGGACCCATGTGGCTTTGGTTCCCCCCAGTGAAAGTGAGCAGGTGTACAGGAACAGAAAAAGTTATCATTCGATGAATGTCCAGGTCGTCTGTTTGGCTGACCAGTACATCTCCCATGTAAATGCCAAGTTCCCTGGGTCAGTGCATGACGCATACATCATGCGAAATAGCGGCATCCCTTATGTGATGGAACAGCTACAGAGACACCGTGTGTGGCTAATTGGTGACTCTGGTTACCCCAACCTGTCGTGGCTACTGACCCCAGTGAGGAATCCCCCGACCAGGGCAGAGGAACGGTACAATGAGGCCCACGGGCGGACTAGGAGGGTGATCGAGCGGACCTTCGGCCTCCTGAAGGCCAGGTTTAGGTGCCTGCATATGACAGGTGGATCCCTAATGTACTCACCAAAGAAGGTGTGCCATATCATCGTGGCCTGCTGTATGCTTCACAACCTGGCTTTGCGACGCCAGGTGCCTTTCCTGCAGGAGGATGGTCCAGATGGTGGTGTTGTAGCAGCTGTGGAGCCTGTGGAGAGTGAAGAGGAGGAAGACGACGGGGACGACACAGACAACAGGGACACAGTGATACAACAGTATTTTCAGTAGCACACAGGTACGAATCAACCCCGCCATTTTACATTTACTTAAAGTCTCCTTCCTCTCTACTGTCTGTGTTTCCCCCCAGTTCCTGTTAACTGAGTTGTGACTTTCCCTTCCGTTTTCAGAGCTGTGGGCCCCACTGCGTGACCTCTGCTTTGTTTGCCCATGGACTACAGCTGTGTGACAGTGGTATGTTGTCATCACAATGTAACTGAACATTTTGGCACCGTTATGTCTAATACATTTGTTCAAAATACAAGCAGACTCCAGATTTTTTAAGTGCAATAAGTGATTTTATTAAAGTGCTAAATTTAGGGACATGATTGAAAAACGGTGATGGGTGATGGTGGAGTAATGTCCATGGCAGAGTCCAGTTTTCAGTCTCACAGGTGCATTGTCCATATGCCTGTGGAAGGATGGAGCAGGGGCAGTTTAAGTTTGGACAGGGTGACAATGTGGGACAGTGGGATGACATCAGGGGGTATCCTTTGCTGGCGGGGGTCTTGGCATCCTACTCTGTCTTCTTCTGAGATCTCAGGTACCGCTTGCGGGGTGGTTCTTCTTCTGCAGGAGGTGGGGTTCTGGTGGCCTGTCGTTGTGTGGGGGCTTCCTGTCCACTAGCGCCGGCGGAGGTGGTAGCCTGGTCTTGGTCCATGCTAGTGACAGGGGCCCTTTGTGGTGCCACATGGTCCCGCAATGTGGTGACTATCTGGTTAAGAGCCACGACGATGGTCCCCATTGCGGAACTAATGTTTCTCAGTTCCTCTCTGAACCCCATGTACTGTTCCTCCTGCAGTACCTGGATCTCCTGGAACCTGGCCAGTACCGTAGCCATCGTCTCCTGGGAGCGGTGGTATGCTCCCATGATGGAGGAGAGGGCCTCTTGGAGAGTCGGTTCCCTGGGCCTGTCCCCCCCCTGTCGCACAGCAGCCCTCCCAGTTCCCCTGTTTCCCTGGGCCTCTGTCCCCTGGACCGTGTGCCCACTACCACTGCCCCCAGGTCCCTGTTGTTGTTGGGGTGGTGGGTCAACCTGGGTGCCCTGTAGTGGTGGACACATCGCTGATTGACGTGTCCTGGAGACAGAGGCATGGGCCCGCTGGGTGGGTGCTGTGCTGGTGTTCCCAGAGGGGGTTAGGTCTGCTGTAGCCTGTGGCTGTCTGTGGGGAACCGACTGTCCCGAGGTCCCCGATGGGCCGGGCTGGTCATCTGGGTCCAGGGAGACAGAGCTGCTGTCATCACTGGGGGCCTCTTCTGGGGGTGGGATGGACATCTCTGGACCCTCCTGGGCGGTGTGGTGGCGTTCGGGTCCTGCAGGGGTATAAGAGTATGGTTATTGATTCTGTGTGTGCTATTTCGTGTAATGGGTGGGTGGCCGTGTACCCCAGTGCTGGCATTCCCTTGTGGGGGCTGTTGTGACGGTGGCTTGTGGGGGAGATGGGTATGTGCAGTGGGCATGCTTTGGTGATGGGTGTCCATGCTTTGGGGACGCATGCAGGGCTAGGTTTTGGGATGGGTGGGTTGTGATGGTGAGCCATTTGCAAGGAGTTGGTGTGATGGGGGTGGGGGTGAGGGTGGGGGTATGATTTGGCATGCAGGTGGGGTGGGGGGAATGAAGTAGTGAAGATTTGACTTACCAGAGTCCATTCCTCCGCCTACTCCTGCGAGGCCCTCAGGATGCAGGATGTGCAAGACTTGCTCCTCCCATGCTGTGAATTCTGGGGGAGTAGGCGGGGGTCCGCCGCCAGTCTTCTGCACCGCGATGTTCTGCCTTGATACCATGGAACGCACCTTCCCCCGTAGGTCGTTCCACCTCTTCCTGATGTCGTCCCGATTTCGTGGATGCTGTCCCACAGCGTTGACCCTGTCCACTATTCTTTGCCATAGCTCCATCTTCCTGGCAATGGTGGTGTGCTGCACCTGTGTCCCAAAGAGCTGGGGCTCTACCCGAACTATTTCCTCCACCATGACCCTGAGTTCTGCGTCAGAGAACCTGGGGTGTCTTTGGGGTGCCATGGGGTGGTGTGGATGAGGTGAGTTGTGGAGTATGTGTTGTAGAGTGTGGTGAGTGTGGTGGTGTATGGTGTTTTGTGTGTGGATATTGTGTGGGTGATGTTGTGATTTGCCTCTGTGTGATGGTCTACTCTATTCTGTGCTGTCTCTCTCTGTCCTTCAGTTGCAATTGTGGTCGTAAGGGTTTGTGGGTGATGTGGGTGTGTGTTTTATATTGTATTGGGTGTGTGGGAGTGGTGTGTGTATGTGTCTCAGGTGTGTGTATTTTGAATTGTCCAATGTGGTAGTGTTTTGTAAAGGTGTGTGTATTTTGACCGCTGCGGTGTGTACCGCCAATGGAATACCGCGGTTGAAAGACCGCTGCGGGGATTTGTGGGTCGGAATGGCATGGGTGTATTTCTGTTGGCGTGACGGTGGAGGTTTGGTCATCGCCAGTTTTTCTCTGGCCGTTGGTGTGGTGGAATTTTGTTGATGTCGGGTTTTTGGCGGTTTGCCAGTTGCGGGTCAGAATGACCCTGGCGGTTTACCGCGACCGCGGTGGTGTTATGGCGGTCTTCTGACCGGCGGTAAGCGCCTTTTACTGCTGAGGTCAGAATGACCCCCATAGATATAGATATATATACAACATGCAACAAATTAAATATTTAGGCTATACAGGTTTTGATCCGTGCTACAAAATTGAACCTAAACATAATAGCATAATAGGTTCGATAGATAAATCATATCGAAATGTACTTTATCTAAGTATCGGTTTCAAATCTCCCCTGAAAAAGTACTTGAGCTGTTTCTTGTTAGGATTGGCTTGAGGCAACACATGGTCTGTTGCTTGTGAGCCTTTTCTTTAAAAAAAACAAATCTATAAAAGGTTGTAGAGCCCACTATTACTTAGCATTGGTTGGCTTGCCTGTCACTCTTGTTTCTCTTATGTACCACTAGTAGACTTGCTGCTCTTGTCCCTCACTTTCCTTTCTCACGCTTTTATTGATCAGTGGCAGCTGTTTTCATTCTGCCAGTTTCGATTGGTTCAGATGGCTTTGGAAGGATTTTGACATTTGAAACACAGGGAACACGAAGCAAGACCACAGCCAATGGGTTCTCCTGTGCAGAGCTGGTATAATTAGTGCTTAATTTGTGCAATGTTTGCCTGTGCTCAGAAAGGGCCTTATTTTTAAACACACCGCTATGCTTTAGATTTAGCCTGAAACTTGTTGTTTGCAAGAGATTTTGTTTACTTATGGGTCTTAGAAGCAGTGTATTGTTTACCACTGTTTGGCTTCATCATCACTCTTATTTCCTTGCTTCTCAATGGTCAATGAAGGTGGGATTCACTTTTTCTTTTTTTGTCCCTATCCTAGAGCATTGCCCAAGTTCTACTTCACATGCACTGCTTGCTGCTTTCAGAGGTACTTTTTTCCTTTTACTTTCACCCCTTCCTGCTTCCTCCTCCCACATTGTTGCCCTGCCCCACCCGATCCTTCTTCTTCGATGTTGCTTGTCTTCTCTGCCCTCTCATGTTATTGTTTTGCCCCCTTCCTCTTCCCACAACCTCCCTCCTTGTTGTTTGCCCCCTCCTTTCCTTCCAGGGAAAAATGGCACCCCAAAATCACGCTAACAGGTTTCAATATGTTACAAACATGCAAATGGTGCTGGGCTCCCTGCTCTTTATGGCCTTCTTGTGACTGTCTTTCTAAGGGGCCAAAATGGCAAACACGCTTAGATGTAAGATAATTACACTATTTTGTGACAGCATAGAAACATCCCATTCTAAGAAAAAAGATCACTGCCCCCTGCAGTCAGTGCTGGCCACTTCATAGCACATTGTTTTCATAACTTTTAGCTATATTGCACAATACCAAAACTGTTGTACAACATTTGTTAGAAATTGGGTTTCTGGCTGACTGAGGTATGCACCCTGATCAAGCAGGAACCACATTTCTAGTCAGGGTAAGTCACAAACACACTCTAAATGAACCTGTGCTCACACCCTGGTAACTTGGCACAGAGTAGACAGACATAACTTAAAGGACAATGTGTAAAGTATTTGTGCAACACTTCAAACTGTAAAACCCTGAAAACATCTCCCAAAGAAATACCAGAACTGGGCCGAAAAATAGAACATGATTCCACAAATAAAAAGACCAAATGACAAAAATCAAATAAGTAGCACTTGAGTTATGAATTTTTAAAGAATAAATTGTAGGAAAGCACTTAGAAGCAAAATGTGCCAACCAAGGCTATCTGATCTCACCAAACCAGGCCAAAGTCAAAATTTCAGGCCAAGATCGATGTTGTGTGGGCCAGCTATAGGGACCCAGTTAGGCCCACTAAACCAAAGTATCTTAAAACCCTAGTGTGGGAGAATTGCGGTAGTTCTGAACCACACCATCTAGGAGATGTATTGAATTCCCCATGCGTCGAAGTTCCCCGTGTAGTGGTGGCAATACGTCTGAGCCAAGCTGCGATTGAGTTTGCGTGTGGGAGCCGGCTGCATCAACATCAAGGGGATGCACTGAACCTGATGAGTTCAGTGGCTGCGGTGCAGAGTTGGGATTCAACATCGAGGCTGCCATCGACAGGGATGCGGGAGCCCTGCTCCGAAGGAAATACACCAGTGTTGGTTCTGAAAGCAATGCGCTGGTTTTCATCTTGGAATGGTGGATGTGTGCTGGTTCTGACCATGCAACAGCAGAGATGCAGTGGTTCTACCAGAGCAGCTCCTGAAGATCTACCTCCAGGGGGCCAGGGTTGGTGTGGCACCATTTTGCAGGTCAGGCTCACTGCTGGCAGAGTCAAGTTGGGTTGGTTGGAAGTCTTTTACGTCCCTGAGACTTCAAATCAGGAGACCAGTTGGCAGGCCCTTGGAGTCACTCTAGGTTCAGGGTTGGAGAGATACAGATCCAGTCCTTCACACCCAGGAAAGGAGGGAAGCACATCATTAAAGCTAAGCAGCAGTTCATCCAGAGCAGCAGTCCCACAGAGTATGAGTTCTTGTAGCAGCACAGCAGTCCTCCTTTCTGTCATGGTATCCACAGGTTCAGAAGAGAACTGAAGTGTTAGGGACTGAGCTCCAGTCCTTCTACCCAGTGGTGCCTTTTGAAGTAGGGAAGACTTCAAAGAAGTCTTTGAAGTGCACAGAGATGCTCCCTTCCTGCTTTGGCTTCTGACTCACTACAGGGGGTTATGTAGCCCTTTGTGTGGGGAGGGGAACAGCCTATTCAGGTGTAAATCTGATGCTGTGGCCAACTCCACGATCCCATCCTTTCCTGATGGCCCATCAGGGACCATCAAGTCCCACCTAAGCTCAGAGGGAAAACACAAAGTCCAGCTGTCACCCACCCTAGACAAATGTTCAGAAACAGGCTATAGGAACCCAGAGCTAAGAGAAGGAAGAAGCCAATTTTCTAAAAGTGCCATTTTCAAATTTCTAATAAATCCAGCTTTATTATTGAAGAGGATTTATCATTGCAATTCCATAGGTACTAAACATTACAGATCCACACCCTCCTAATCAGTAATTACAGCTTATAAAACGTAATTAGGAATTCCCGAATGATAGCCTAGGTAGAGGGGTAGGTCTCACAGTAGTGAAAAAGGAATTTGGGAGGTTTTCTGTGCCAGGGCATGTAAAACTTAAACATACATGTCCTACCTTCTAATTACACAGCACCCCGCCCTGTGGGCTATCTAAGGTCTACCTTAGGGTGAGGTATACGTAATTGAAAGAGAGTTTCAGGCTTGGAAAGGGGTTTTGTATGGCAACGTGACATGGCAGTGTACCACTGCTTGAGGCTGCAACGGCCGGCCTGAGACATATTTATGGGGCTACTCAGGTGTGTGGCACAATTAGTGCTGCAGGCCCACTACTAGAATTTAATTTACATGCCCTGGGCACAAGTAGTGCACTTTACTGGGGACTTAAAAGTGAATAAAATATGCCAATTAGTTATGTACCAATCAAACAATGTTTAGAAGAGTGACCACAAGCACTTTAGTAGTCGTTAACAGTGTTAGCTTGCAGTACCGCACACAGTACACTGACACTTGCCAGTCTTCTGGAAGTGTTAAAACAATTCAAGATGAATATGGAGCTGCCCCGGCCCTGGGTTTGGAGATGCAATTAATGGGCAATTTTGCCACTGTATCTTCAATAATATTAAGCAATCTTAAACAGGAAGCAGTTGCACTAGCAGTGTGCATGCGGCTGCGGGACATTCCTCTACAGGATCAAGAACACAAGCTGCCAAAGATTATCGCCAAGACTTACTCTAGTATTGGTCGAGATGGTGTGGGGACCAGACCTATTAAACCACAATTATAGAGTAAATCTAATAAGGATTCTACCACGCAAGCACATGAGGGTTCTAAAAAAAGTTGGGATAAACAAAAACAAAACCCTAAAAAAGAAATAATCTTAGAAATAGAGATAATATAAAAAGGCCTGATAGATATCACTATACTGCTATACCTCAATCTTCTTTCTTTCAGGACTCACCGGATGAACGCAGTGAGAGAGGTGGGTGGTAAGAGCAGGGAACAGAGTATATGAAACGGATAAAGGACTCACAAGGCCCGTTAGAAGTTTCTGTTAAGAAAGAAAAGAAACTCCCCCCCAAAAAAAAAACAATTAAAAAAGAAAGAAATGGCAGTGATTTCTATACAAAATGCCACTCAGGATGAGAGCTTTACTGAAGAACAGAAATTGGGCACTGGCACTTGTAGAGTCCTAAGGCCAACAAAAACAATTTCAGCAAAACTGTAGGCAAGCAGACACAAAGTTTGGGGGAAAACCACTATAAGGCTGACAGGTGTAACAACATGGCTAAAAAACATTTAGAACACCAATAGCCCACTGACAGGTGAGACGTATTGGCTTTGTCAATGGTTCTTTAAAAAGTCGATCTGCGTGGGTGCTTCATATTTTTTCTGAAGTGATAGTAATTTTCAGCTGTCACTATGTGTCTTATTTGGTCGAAAATGCTGTGTGGTTTAAAATTAAGTAAGACACATAGTGGCAGCTGAATAATAAGACTTTTTTTTAAATATGAAAACGAATACTCTAAAGATATCAAGTAAAAAAAGCAGATTTAAGGATTCTTCGATCTTAAGGTGGAATATAGCCAATAATCAAACAAATTGAAAATACATTTCCACTTAAATTAACATTTTTGGTAACTGGAGGGTGAAGTAGTTAACTATCCATATACATAATTATAGGCATTTTATAACAGAAATATGAAAAAGTGAAGTTTGCATGGGAATGGAAAGGTAAACAAGACAGAATGGTGAAAGAGCGTGATGGGTTACCACATGATGAGCATGCGATACATACTGAAATACTGTGATTTTGGCAGTCTCCTTAAATATTTGTTTTTGTACATCATGGTTGGGGGCTGAAAACAAGTCCTTGAGGGGTGTCATCTGCTCATTTGAATGTCCCACAGACTAAGGACCTTTTAACAAATAAAGTTGTGACTATGCACCATGTATGGGTGCAGATTCATTACTTTTTACAATTCACACACATTCCCACTGGTACACCTGGAAAGAATTGCCAGGCACAGGTTTCCAGTGGTACCATGGGAAATGACAAGTGATATCTTTCAAAACAACCCTATTGCCACTGCACATAGCACAGAATTACACATAATGAAAATATCATTTGAAAACACAATTTGTGCAAATTTCTCTGCATTTGTAGTAGAGAAAGCTGCAACTCTATGTCCTTATACACCTAATGGAATTCCTTTTGTGAGTTCCTGGCAGGTGGAAATGACGTATGCTCAGCTGCAAACCAGTGTAGGACTGCCCTAGAAGGCTATCAGGCAGTGCCTGTCTTTGACAGGATGGACACTCTGACAACCAGAAACCCAGGTTCTAACACTGGCCCAATGCTGTGCATTAAGTAAGAACACATCCCATAGCAATGCCAGACAACTAGCTGCATTTACCTGACTGATCATTGAAAGAATAACAACATTTAGCTGTGTCCACCATGTGACATGTCCACTAGGCCACCACAACGGCCTAATTTGAGTTAGTCACTAATCTGCATTTCCCTAATTAAAACACATCTCTTCAGTTCACAGGGGTATGCTTCTTTGAGTCCTCCTGTTACCCCAATAAAGTAGATAGGTAATGGTTCTTCTTCTGGCTGTTGTCAATGGTACTTTAAAATTTCATCCAAAAGAGATTGACCAATAATATTGAACAAGAAAATAAAAATAATTTGTGGATTAGTCTAGCTAAAATGACTGTTCTCAAAAGTACCTAGACTTAAGTTGACAAAAAGCAAATTAAATTAAAAGTATCTATCCCAGTGAGATTTGCAAGGCAAGCACTGATCCAAAATTATTCCCCAAATAGTGCATATCATGTTTAGATTACCAATTACCAGATCCTCCCAGCCATACTATGAACCATCATTTGGTATTATTCATTGGTGCAAGTTACCTCTTCCACGTGTAGTGTTTATTTACTTAGGGGTCTCTCTTTCATTCACATGGAAGCAAAACACAATACAGTGCAGTCTTCTAAATCTTCAGTGGCAGCCCAGTATGGGAATGAAAAGATAGCAATAGGAGGCACCTTCTTGCTTTTTTTTATGAAATGGAGGCTTCCTTTGCAGGTTACCATATTGCTTAATTCAAAGTCCATGGTTGAACTAATAGATACATGTGTCTTCCTTCCTTTCACTGTTCAGGCAGCTCAGGTCAAACAATTTCTGTGTCCTCCTCGATTGACTACCTATGCCATGCACAGTGGTCCACCTCCCAAAAGTTAATTTACAATACGTAAGCCACACCAAAGTTAAAAATTATACAAAAAGAACAAATGGACTCATGGAAGGACCTTGAGCCTTGTGGCCGCCCTCGGAGCGCCACACTCGTAATGAGGCCCCTAGTCTTTTTGTACACCCTTTGATTAGTATTCAGGAAAAGGATTACATTATTTGCCAAAGAGGCTGCTTCTTTAATGATGTAGGCAAATGTTTGTCCCACCTTTCTGACTTGTCACGTCATAACTCCAAAAGGAAGTAGCACTTGTTTCAGGCACTCTACTAGCCCCCATTTGTGCACCTCCATGGTCATGGTTCTGCAGGTGTATCATCTCTCCTTTGGATTTCATGATCTTTGATAGACTTTTACTGCTCCTCAGGCTTTGGAACATGGAGTTGTTGAGTTCCAATGTTTTGGTACCTCCTGTACAAGGACTTTTACAGGTACTGTATTAGCATGTGGAATGATCTTCACAGTCTAGGATTTGAACAAATTACTAAATTGAGTGCAAATTTTTGGAACATCACCAGCATTTTGCTGATTACACAAGACTCTGAAGTATTCCACATAAGCCATGACTTTCACAATATTACTGCCAATGTCAATGGCAACAAATCTGGGTTGAAGCCATTTGTACACTTTACTATCAAATTCATCCCAGTAACAGGCATGTATAGAATCTTTCCATGATGAACATCTCAACTGTTGAAAAGCATCATTATTGGTTAAACCAGCAGCTAGCCTTTGCCTAATTCCATTGAAAGAGATTCAGTGTGCAGTGATGCACATGTAACCTGTTGCTTGACAACAGGTCCACATGTTCATTGTGAGGTTGATGGACTGAAAAGCACTCTGCTTAATAGAGTTTCTAATAGATTAGAGCACTTCCTGATGCAGTGCTGGCACAGTCCCTCTGGCAACATAGGTCTGGCTAGTAAGCTTCCATTTTGGGCAGAGGACCGCCACAAATTCGAAAAAGCCCACTCCTTTCATGAAAGAAAAAGGTAGGAGGTCAGCTCTATCATTTTTCTCAACTGCCAATTGTACAAACAGATTCTTTCATAGGGTTGGTGGCACTGAGCACTCCTCGGTGAACATAGCCTTGATGGCTGATTGCTGTGATTGTCTTCTTTGTGATACTTCCTGTAGTCATGCCTATGGAAAGCAGATAGAGTGCTTGTGTTCTTTGATGTGACAAATTTCTTCTATGCCTTGTACCATTCGAAGGTTGATGCAGGTGATTACTTCAAATTATGTGCAATAGATGCAGGGATGTCTTGCATGAGGCAGACAACCCTTACTTCTTATACACCACCACCTCCTTCTATCAGTTGAATTGCTTCTTCTTCGTCTCCACCAGCACTTATTTTTTATGTACTCTGGCCACATAATTGTATGTTGATTTTTTAGATGGGCCAGTTGTCACCTGGTCCCATAATGTCCACCTGGCTTGTCACAACTAGCCAATGGAACATTCTGCTATAGGCTCCTCATTTGGCCTTACAGTAAAGAAGTTCCAAACTAGGAGGAGAACTTTCGTATGATGGGAAAGCCTGAAGAAGTTGTTGAAGTGGAGCTAGGCCTTTGTGCTGACCTTTCTCTAGGGCAGGTTGTGACTGTGGTAGGGGTAATGGTTGCTGTAGGTTTTTGGTTCTTCTTGCACAGATGGAAGCGGACAGTGTTATTGGAACTACATGAAGAGCAGGACCTATTGAGGTGAATTATACTTCCTCTGTGATACTCTCCACACTAACAGTTACTGGTTCATCATCATCTTCATTACTTGAAAGGCTTTTAGGAAAACATGCTCTTCCTTTGTCTCTCTTAGTGGGTAACAGACTCAGTTGGGATCCAACCTGTGTTCAGATCATCACAAGAGTTGCTTGGAGAATATGGGGGAATGTTTTTTTTCTTTTCCTGTTCTGAATATTGAAGCCAATGTGAGGAAAGCATTCTCAACCACATCTTGCCCACAGCAGCAAGCTAAACCTTCTGCTCTGCTCCTATTTCCAGTAGATCTGTTGCTGGTTGTGGCTCCTGTTGTTGACTTTCCTGTGACAATTCCATTTGCTGCTGAGACAACTCTGTTTCTGATTTACTGCTGTCCTTGACCAAAGATATTGCAACACTGAGAGACATGGACTTAGGTTTCTGTGATGCAGGAGTAATCCTCCTCCCAGCCTTTCGCTGCCTAAAGGAGGATGCAGAGGTACCCCATTTTTTAAAAATGAGGGCTTAATGTCACTAGTGGAAGCCGTCTTTGTCTTCTCCTCACTGTTCATTTCTTGGCAGAAGCACTTGGCAAAGATCTAGAAACAATGTTAGCAAATTCTCAGACTTTTCTGTCAGTATTATGCGTGACGTCTCGTGAAACTGTAGGCAATAAAAATAGAGCATGAATTCAGTGAGGCTTGAGCAACCTAACCAATGCAATGTAAGTCATCAACATTATCATAATTATCATCATGAGCATCATTGTCATCACCATCATCATCATTAATGCTTAACAGTAATGTACCCATGCATTAACTATGTTTTACTTAACATCACACAGGAAAGCTAACTCAGTGTCCCTCCAGGGCCCACAGAGTTTCCTATGGCAGAAGAGGTGGGGGGGAGTAGGCAAAAAGTAGAATAAATAAATTAAACAATTGCTTTTACCCCTCTAGGGCCCATGGGGACTTTTTGGAAGTCATTAATTTGATAATATGACCTAATAATTTATCGAGCCACTCCAAGGTTCATAGGGTCTTTGTGAGAGGCAGGGGGAGGAAGTCCAAATCAAATAAACAAATAAAACAATTGATGTTGCCCCTTCAGGACCCATGCAGTCTCTGTAGACGGGAATGGGGGCAGTTAATAAATTAATAAAATCTTTGATAATGCCCTCCAGGGCCCATTGGGACTCTATGAGAGGCAGGTGAAAAGTGAATAAACTAATAAAATAATTGCTGGATTCCCAGCAAGTGCCACAGAGATTCTTTGAGGGGGATAGGCACAAATCAAATAAATAAATTAAATAATTGTTGATGTCACTCGAGGGCCCAGGGGGAATGAGTGTCAGGCAGAGGGTGACAGGCAAAAATCTAATAAATTAATTAAATAATTGCTGCTGCCCCTCTCATCTCCCAGGTCGCGTGGTCAATCTGTGAGAGGCATGCACACATCAAGAAAGTTAATTAAATGATTGCTAGTGCCACTCCAGGGTGCATGGAATCTGTATGAGAGGCAGATAAAATGTAATATATGAATTAAATAATTGATGGGTCCCCTGCAGAGGCCACAAGAACCCTATAGGAGGTAAGAAATTCAGAAAAATGCAAACACATAATTTAAACAGTTGCTGGTGCCACTCCAGGGACAATTGGGACCAAATGGAGAAAGGGGAGGGAGGTAGAAATCAAATAATTGCTGGAACCCCTTCAAGGCCCATGAGTGTTTAATGGAAGGTAAGCATAGCACAAATAAATATTATAAAATAACAGTACCGCACTACAATCAGTCAAAATCACAAATAAATATATCACGAAAAAACAAAAAAAAAGAACAAAAATATAATGGGCCTCTTCTATCAGTGTTCCTGGAAAATGCTTTTAAAAATTGAATAATAAGACTGAAAGAGAAACTGGCTGCACATAATGGGTGCAGCGAGCTTTTCCACCACATACCACTGAAGGAGGTATGGAAAAGGAAGAAAAAAAGAAAAAATGGCCTCCAAACACACACGCTCACTGACTTCACAAAATGATGGTTGCTGCATGGCCCACAAAGAGCATAGAGAACAAAGACAAAATGGCCACCACAATCCAAATACACTCATTTGCTTCAGAAAATGGTTACCACCTCATGGCCAGCTAAGAAAGAGACATGGAGAACAAAGATTAAGTTGCCCTATTCTACCTGAAACACCTATTGCTCCCCCAAAACTACTCTTCTAGCGTTGCAGGTAACAGATTGCCCAGATATACCTAAAATACTCTGAACCTACAGATGTGGCTGCCCTTTCCAGTAAATCAGCAAATAAAAAAATGAAATATACTTTAAAAATTCTCCAACCCCCAAAAAGCCTAAGGCAACACCAAGTGGTTTCCAAAATAATTTAAAAAATTGCAGAAAAACAGTAATGTAAAACAAATATCAACCATGCCTGGCTACATGGGCCTGGACTCCAGGAGCCATTCTGATCCCAGCCACCAACAGGTACAGGCAAACAGAAATAACCTACATTTTCATAGCATACAGGGTCATCCTCAAGCTCTTACATTGATTAAAAACATGCAGCCCTGCAGCAGTGAGAATGTGAAAACTTATTAATTAAAAATATACTGTAGGCCTACTGCAGGGCAGGCTAGCACCTAAACAGTAAAACAAAACAGTGAATATACAGAGTTAATCAAAAACACAAGCAGATGGAGAACATGTATTTGAAACACCAAACCTCCACCATCCTAATAATGCGGAGACATTATCCTTTAAAGACAACTTAATCACAAAATGTCCCCTTCTTCTAAGCCCAATCCACCCAACAGATAAGAAATAGAATAAAACCCAAAAAAGAACAAAAAGAACAGAAAATGGTGGTGCATGCCCTCTCACACCCAAGAAACCTTTTGCACAGTACTGCATTGAACTTATTTAGTTTGTCCCAAAAGGTCAACATTCCAAGTGTGGGGATGTAACAGAGATTCCAGACAAAGAGACAGTGATGCTTTTCCTCCAAATCCCAAATCACCAAATGCTGACCAAAGCAGCAGAAGAAGTCTCAGAGCAGGAAGAAGTTGCAACTGGATTTACAGTAGCCTCCCAATCTTTAAGACATTGTCTTTATATTTAAAAATGGAAAAGAAAAGAAAAAAGCACTTTCCGCTGAAAGAAAATTCACCAAACTGTCTGTTCAGATAAAAATCCAACTCAAAATGTAATTTCTAGTTGATTTCCAAGTTGCTCATGTTCAAAACTACTGACGTTATTGTTTGAATTTGGAATTTTGCATTCAAAAATTATCTGAACAGTCCACTCATGAGAAAATCTACCTGAAATGTTTCTTGACCCCCCGAGTTAAAGAAACCTCTTCACATTTTGGGGTTGGGGTTGAGGTTAAGACTGCTCACATTTGGATTTGTAGTATGGTGCTGAGATTTTGCAAGAACGGCCTGCTCAGTTAAACAAAAAAAACAACCTGCTAAATTTTGCTCACTGGTTTTGTTAGCAGAACTGCTCCTCCTGTTGGAAAGATGCCACGCACATTTGTGCGGAGTTGTTTCCCTACATCTTGTGTTTTGATTTCTCCACAAACTGAAGTCTTGTTGCACAACATGGCATATTGGCGTAATCTCTGTAATTATGAGTAAATGTTGTTATACAAAGTTCTCAAAATTACACTGATTACACTGGAGTAATCAAAATGACACCCAGGTCTAGCAGCTACATAAAGACCACACTCTTTGGGTGAATTGTTTCACCCGATTGCCTTTTCAACTTGTCCTGGGGGTAACTGATAACATTTTAGACTACCAAAAGGACGTTTTAACCTCAGTTTCTTTCTCACATATCTACCTTCTGCACATATGTTATAGTTCACCAATCCATTTTCACAGTGATTACTGGCTATTCCACTCTCTTAAGAGCTCCTCTCAGTGGAGTGTTGTAGCACACACTGGCATTTTTCCTTGATGCAAACGTGAGGAGTGCCCAATGATGAAGCCTGCCATCTCTGGATGGGAGAGGCGATACGTCCTGAAAAGTACTTCTACTTTCATCAACACAGCCATAAACACACATCTATGTAGTGATACATTTATTAGGTATGTCCCACCCAGAATAGTCTTGTAGTGTACCAATTAAATGTCTGTAGTGTAGGATTGTTTCTCCCACTATCCAAAAATGTTTAAAGTAGTCTGTGGTGGCCTTTTATTACTAGTATGTGCCAGCCGGTTGCTACTTAGTTAATGTTTACATTGATTACATAGTTTTGCCTGAAACACACAAAGTAGAAAATAAAGTATCATTATTATGGTTCTTGAGATACATGGCTTGTAATAATTACTTTTTTTCCTAGACTGAGAGTGATTTAGGAGCTAATTACTTAGCTAATGGTTTACCTCATCTAAATGATTCTTCAGTGACTATCAGATCCTCCACAGGGCTTTTCACATAATGATCAATGTTTAAAGGGACTGAGTCCATCATAGCAAGTAGGGGTGAATAGTTTTATGTTAGTTCACTCCACTGCAGTGGGTCGCTTTAAAGTTACTGGACCATATCCTTTGCTTTATTTCTGGGATTGGTATTGCTGACAGGTGGTGGGTTTTCTTTGGTGGTAAAAAGGTAATAACATCATACTAATGATACCACAAGGTTTATCCATTACAAAATTGTGGAATTGCAGGACGTTTTACGATTACTAAGAATTTATATTTATGACCCATATGTTTTACTTTTTGCAATTTCCATTCTTACAAATTAGTCGCAGGGTTGACACAGAGCATGGATATTTGCAAACATTTTCTCTGTTGCAAAAAGTATGGATGGTCATTGGTTTGATTTTGAGCTGCATTGATGCCAACAAGGTGGCAGTTGAAGGATGTCAGGTTGTAAGGTGGGTGTAAAGGAAGCAAGCATATATACCTAAAGGCTGGATTGCACATTGTGAAACCACAAAACCTGGGCTCAATCCTGGCTTCCCCACTCGACCAAGTTGTGTGATACTAGGCAATTCATTTATTTCACTTTACCTCCTTTTTCTTTATTGTCACATATAAGAGGACATTGAAATACATGACTTTGGGACGTATGTTGTGCAATACCTTCTCTTGTGTTTCATTCTAGGAGAACTACAAGATGTACATAACTGACTTGACTGTTAGTTCACTGTTTGCATTATTACCAGGCTGAGGGGCATGGCATGTTTCTAAATCTATGTTTGTAAACTATTCACTTAACCCCTTCCCTGCCAAGGACGTAATGGTCACGTCCGTGGCTGCGGCACTCAGGCGCGACGGACGTAACCATTACATCTTGGGGCCAGCACTTCCCCCGAGGGCCACCCCCCCAGCTCAGGGTTGAAAGGCCTAGATTGATTAGGCTGATCTGCCCCCCTGGGGAGGGGGGGACAGAAGCCCTTAGACACCAGGGATTTTTTTTTTATATGTTTACATTGATAAGGGGAGCGACCCCTTAGGCAAGGGTCACTCCCCTTGGGGGTGCAAAATGTTTTTTGGTCATTTCTGCCCCCCTTGGGGGCAGATTGGCCTATTGTTATTAGGCCAATCTGCCCCCAAGGGGGGCAGACTCCAGTAGACACCAGGGATTTTTTTAGGTCAGTTTCACGCAACGGGAGCGACCCCTCAGGCAAGGGTCGTTCTCCTGGGGGGCAAATTTATTTTAGGCCATTTCTACCCACTTTGAGGGCAGATCAGCCTATTTTTCTTAGGCCAATCTGCCCCCAGGTGGGGCAGAAACCACGAGACACAAGGGATTTTTTTTTGCGCCAAATTCACGCAAGAGGAGTGACCACTTAGGCAAGGGTTGCTCCCCTGGGGGGGCAAATTTATTTAAGGCAATTTCTTGCCCCCCTTGGGGGCAGATCGGCCTATTTTTGTAAGGCTCATCTGCCCGCAGGGGGGCAGAAACCCCACCAGACACCAGGGAATATATTTTATTTTGTAAAAAGAGGGTAGGGGTATAGCCATACCCCCACCCCCAAAAAATGGGGACAAAGTTGTTTTGCCCACCGGTGGGCAGATGGGGCAACTACCTCCTATCCACTTCCGGGGGTGGCAGAAAGCCTACTAGATGCCAGGGAATTAAAAATAAAATAATAAATTGTGTGCTGGTGGCTACCAACCAGTATGGGCATGGTTATGCCTCCACCCCAGCGGAAGGCGGTAACAGTCTTTCAGCTCTTCCCTGCATACTAAAACATCTTATCCCTCGGCAAGCAAGAGGACACTTGATTATTTTGGGTTTTGGTTTTACATTTGGGCCATTAGAGCTTGGCTAACTCCTAAAATCGTTCCAACTTGGAATGGTGAGGGCTGCACTTTTTGACTTTGGGTCTCTGCCATGTAGAAAAATCCACAGGACCTAGACACATCTGAAAACTACATGGTGGTGTGCTTCACATGCACCCCACACCCTTTTCTTACCCACAATGCCCTGCAAACCTCCAATTTTGCTAGAAATTTCAAATTTTTTCCACATTTTTCTGAGGGAACCTTCCGGAATCTGCAGGAATCCACAAAATTCCTACCACCCAGCATCAACGCATCTATACTGATAAAAATTCTGCCCCACTTGTCACCCTTACATTTTTTTTTTTTCAAATTGCCCTCTCAATTTTGACATGTTTTTGCTCTTCCCTGTCACAGGCACTTGGCCCACCTACACAAGTTAGGTATCATTTTTACTGGAGGCTGAGGGGAACGTTGGGTGGTAGGAAATGTGTCCCGGTGAGGTGATCCCACACAGAAATGTGGGAAAATATGATTTTTTTTCTAAATTTGAGCTTTGCTGAGGATTCTGGGTAAGAAGGCACTGGGGGATCCACGCAAGTCACACCTTCCTGGACTCCCTCGGGTGTCTAGTTTTAAGAAATGTTTGGGTTTGGTAGGTTTCCCTATATGGCTGCTGAGCCCAGGACCATAAATGCAGGTGCCCCCCTCAAAAACAGGTAGTTTTGTATTTGATAATTTTGATGTGTCCACATAGTATTTTGGAGCATTTCCTTTCGAGGGCACTAGGCCTACCCACATAAGTGAGGTACCATTTTTATCTGGAGACTTGGGGGAACGCTGGTTGGAAGGAAATTTGTGGTTCCTCTCAGATTGGGAGGAAAACGTGTTTTTTGACCAAGTTTTGAAGTTTGCAAAGGATTCTGGGTAACAGGACCTGGTGAGAACCCCACAAGTCGCTCCATCCTGGATTCCCCAATGTGTCTAGTTTTAAAAAATGCACAGGTTTGGTAGGTTTCTCTAGGTGCCAGCTGAGGTACAGTCCAAAATCCACAGCTTAGCACTTTGCAAAAAACAGCTCTGGTTTCTTTGGGAAAATGTAATGTGTCCATGTTGTGTTTTGGGGCATTTCCTGTGACGAGCACTAGGCCTACCCACAAAAGTGAGGTACCATTTTTATTGGGAGACTTGAGGGAACGCTGGGTAGAATGAAATTTGTGGCTCCTCTCAGATTCCAGAACTTTCTGTCACCGAAATGTGAGGAAAACATTTTTTTGGGCCAAATGTTTAGGTTTGCAAAGGAATCTGGGTAACAGAACCTGGTGAAAACCCCAGAAGTCACCCCATACTGGATTCCCCTTGGTGTCTTGTTTTCAAAAATGCACAGGGTTGGTAGGCTTCCCTAGGTGCCGTCTGAGCTAAAATCTACAGCTAGGCACTTTGCAAAAAACAAGTCAGATTTCAATGTAAAAATGTGAGGTGTCCATGTTGCCTTTCCTGTCGCGAGCATTAGGCCTACCCAAGCAAGTGAGGTACCATTTTTATCGGGAGACTTGGGGGAATGAAGAATAGCAAAACAAGTGTTATTGCCCCTTGTCTTTATCTATATTTTCTCCTTACAAATGTAAGACAGTATGTAAAAAAGATGTCTATTTGAGAAATGCCCTGCATTCTATGACATAAACCACAAAAGTTGTTTCACATGTGATTCTATCTCTAATCACAATCTCTTTTCCCTGAAAATCTGTTATTGCATTTTTGTTGCAATCAATTTTACATGCTTTGCACTTTTTGCAGCAAAAAAAGCCCTTGTTTCCATCAACTAACCAGTTCGGGATATTTATAGTCTCCAAATGACTTTTCACTAGCATGTCTTTTAGTGATGGTACTTTCCTATATGTAATTGAAGGACATTCTAATAATTTGCGTATAGATACATTTCCCTTTAAAGTGAAATGCCACTTTTGTGGTTTATGTCATAGAATGCCGGTGTGGTCTCAGATACGTTGGCAGTACTATATGCCCTTTAAATAAGCGTATTTTGGAATACATTAGAGCAGTGCAAAATGATGACAATACCTATGCCATGACTAAACATTTAAAGACCCATCAAGAATCATACTGGCTATATATGAAGTATTATGACATTGCGACAATAGTAAAACATGAACGAGGAGGTGATTGAGTTAAACAATTTAGACGCTTAGAGTCCAGATATATCATCAGATTAAAAACTAAGACTCCATTTGGGATTAACTGTGATGAGGAATTATATTGTCATCTGTAAATATGAATTAATAAAATGAATTGAGATTTATTATTAGTGTGGAAAAAGGAAATGGAAATACTGCATGTAGAAAATTGGATGATAATAACTGTAAGAAATTGGGGCACTAGACCCACAATGAGGCATAAATACACAATCCAGAAATATACATGTGGATTTAGAAATTGACAAAAATATAACCATATATATATATACTTGTGGAATTTGAATTCAGATATAGATGACATTGATAATTGTGAATAATCTGAGAAATGTGTAGAGTTATTTGTGATTTTAATCATTGATTGTTATGTATTTTTTCTGTTGGTATGGCAATGTGGTGGGGTTAAAATAATTTGTGGTATTTGGTGAGATAATTCTGATTGATTGTATTTAAATGTTGTATATACACTTTTAAAACTACATATCCCTTAATGCCACATAAAGGCATGGTGAGATGGATAGTATAAATAGGGCACTTAATGATTGGATAATTACCGTGATCAAGACCGTGAAGGTCGAAACGCGTTGGTGTTTGTTTGTCTGGTATCATTTTCATCTATTAAATGAAGATTTGTGAAATCCTGTGAGTGCCGTGTCGTTGACAGAAGTGTCAAGTTGGTGTGGAAATAAATCAAGGGAAAGGTCCTTCCCTGGCGCAGGCACCGACATTAAGGAAGCGCGCCTTAATTGGACCTCTTGGGCCTAATATATATATATGTATAGACACACACAGACACAAACACAAACATTAGGATAATACACATTACATTTCACACAGACATCACAACTAACAAGAATAGTTCCCACACAGTATTATCACACTCTTTGAATTTCAAGCTCCTGTTTCTTTGCAGATTGGCAAATCTTTCACCACACATTTTCCCAGACATGCACACACAAACAGACACTCCCACCCCTTGCCTCACAACACAGCAGCCATTCATTCATCACTCCTACGTGGAAAAGGTCCCAATCACACAAGTCAAACACACTCAACACAGGAAAGAAAACCACACCTTTTTTTGAAAAAGGACACTTGGAACTTTTCTTACAAACACACTTCTCACACACATACATATAAACACTCTGAGGCACATCTCCATTCCCCATAAGATACTACACACACCGTAATGCACCATCCTTACCCAGACAAGCACCCAGAGACGAGATGAACACACTCAATAACCTTGAAGTCTTTGCCATCATTTAGAATAAAATACACAATCTCACACACAAACTCTCTGGCACACATTCACCTTCCCAAACAGGGCCTTACACTACTGCACCTGCTCTTGTTTCACCCTAACCAAGAAGAGCACACACGTACACAGTCCACAGTCAACCAAGCACAGTAAAACACAATATTGCTTACATCACAAATGCTCAAGATTCCCTCACACCTCCACAGTAACAGTCCACCTTCACTCTTAGAAATCAGCTACCTTTCCAATATGAATGTGACTGTTGTTTTGCCATCGCTCCTGGACAGCAACCCATTTCCTTCCAGCTATGTAAATGCCACCTGGATAAACACACATTTGAAATTTGTACACCAAACTATGGGCCTTAATCAGAGTTTGAAAGATGGTATACTCCATTACAATCATGACAGATGTCACATCCACTGTATTACAAGTACAAAAGAGCCTGTGGCCCTTGTAATATCGTGGAGTCGATATACCACCTTATTTTAATAAAGTATTCAATCTTTCAAATGATAAATATCTCTGCCAACCTGTAAATAAAACTGTATGTTTGGAGAGTAAATTATTTAATTGTGCCAATCATATGAATAAAAGTTCACCAGATCATTTTTTGTCTCACGTTTCACAGCTAAATCTTCACCATTACATTACATGCAGGGACCAAACAATAATACGGAGTCCAAATATTAACAAAATTGTGCATATGTATTTGAAAGAAATGGCAAAGCAATATGTGATAAGCGATGAAGAGGCAGAAATATTGAGTCCTACAGTCACAGAACAATCACAATCTGAAATCCATACTAATGATGAGCAATTATCATAGTGTAGTGCTGCTAAGGATTCAGGTTTGGAGGCTGACTCTGATACTATTAGTGAGGAATATGTGCGAAGATGAATAGGGACATGTGCATGATGTTTGCTATGACTGCCAGCTTGTCTTTGCCATTGCTTGCACTGCAAGATACACCTTCTTTGCAGTCTGCATATTAACCAGCTACCTTACTTTATGATGAGTCAGCACTGCCACTGGACAAAACTCCAATCCTTTTCCAGCAGAACATTAATCACCAAAGTTGTCTTTACATTTTTATTAATGCCTGAAAACTGCTGGACACACAAGGAACTCTGCAGCAGCACAATAATGACGGTCCTGTCTTAGACAGCCAGGCCTTACCCCAGGACAGCAATTCTAAGCCCAAAGACAGGAAGTCTAAGCCTTATGCATCTTGCAATGTCTGTCAATCAGTTCTTTAAAACTTGCATAAGCCCTACATTCAACTGTTTTCTGCAGCTGCAGGAGAAAGTGCATCAGTTCTCATGAATTCAGGTCTTTCAAGTGTATTTCAGTGACGTTCTTCTCATGGAAATAGTAACACAGACAAATCTCTATTCAAAATAGATATTTTCCAGCAGCGTCTTGATTTGCCTTTGTGTACAGTCACATTTATCTGCCCCAATATTATAGTTAAAATACTAGCCATGTACCATGCCTGAAAACTCAAACCTGAGGAACCCTATTCTTTCCACTCATTTCTTTTCTTCAACCATTGGTAGGAATCGTTATTTATTTTATTGTTTTATTCCAATGATAACACAAATGCACTCTTAGAGGTACACCCACTCCATGAACAGCTGCATATAATTAGACTACTATTTGACCTTCTCGCCACATGCTTTTCCTCAGGTGTATAACCCTGCCAAGAGTCTCTTGTACATTATAAGGATAGGCTTCTGGTTAAGTGACATATGTTTCTAAAACAACCAGCATGGGGTAAAACTTTAAACTGCAGGTCAACCACTTAAGTGCAATACTGTGGATAAAATGCTGTCTCGTTTGAGACTTAATGCAGCCAATCATGGCTACCATTTGTTTGTGGACGTTTTTATACAGACCTACCATTATTTAATTCGTATATTCCAAAAACACTCAAGAATGTGGCGTAAAATGCCAATATAAAAAGTTTTTTCAATTTCACTTTGAAGCAGAAAAACAAGAATGATGTGAAACTTGGGCAATCAGATGCTCGAAACACTTAGCTGTAAGTTCACAGCTAAAAAGCGTTTGCGTTTTTTAATGCCATACCTATAGGTCAATAATGGAAATCACTGTGCGGGGTCAGGACACATGTGAGAATACCACTGTGTGTTCTAGACTGCAAACGGTGTATGGGTGGTGTCGACAGAGCAGATCAAATGATGTGCTTACGAATCTCACAAGAAAATATATAACATGGCATATAAAAAACTGGCCATATACCTTTTAAAAATGAGTGTACACAATTCATGTGCTTTTTACAAGAGTGCATAAGTTGTTCAAAGATGAAATTTGGAGGGGCGTGGTCATGGGCCTCAAGATGGCGGTCTCACTCTAAGAGTGCTCTGGAACCCACCGTCATCCGCCGGTGAGAGGCCCGCTGTCCCTGTGCCTCTCTGCATAGCTGAGGGCCCCCCGGTGTCAAGAGTGTGAAGGGGTGGCTGGGGGCCCACCTTTACTTGAAGAAACCACAGTGGAACCGCTGGCAGGCTCCGCTAGCTAGGGCTGCCGCAGCCGGCCTACCTGCAGCCTTGGTGGGCAAGGCCGCCGCCAAGGCTCGCCCGGAGCCGGAGCTGGAGCTGGAACGGTGCTTGCCCCGGCTGGTGATATCGCCGCATCCGGCGGCAGGGAAGAGAGGTGGAGTCTTGGCCCCCAGGACCATGGTCTGTGAACCGTGCAACGGACCGGGATGGGAGGAGGAGCAGTGCAGTGAGGAGAGGGGTCAGTGTCTCCTCGCACCTGGGCCCGGAACGTTGCCGGCCCCATTTGGATTTTGCCACATTGGCGGCGAAGAACAGTGGACGTCTCCTGGCCCCTGCAGTTGCCTGGGGCCCAGGAGAGTATCCAGGTGGCGGCAGAAAGCCCAAGCCCCCCTGGGATAGACAGCAGTAATGGCGGGCCCGCTGGTAGTGAGGGCCTGGGCGGCAGAAGAAGATGGGCCCCACGAGAGAGGCAGTTGGTTCCAGGGGGCCGAGTGGGCCGGACGCACCCTGAGGGGAGCCCCGGCAGACTTTTGGGGGCAACCCTGCGACCCCTGACCCCTTTCTTATTTCTTCCCCCTTTCCCCCCCTCTTGTGGAGGCCAGGGCCATGCGCAGTCGGCGGCAGCCTGGGGGGGGGGCACACGTGTGGCAACAGAGACCCTTGAGGAGACGAGTGGCCCATGGCAGCATGATTGGGCCCCAATGAAAGGCATGTACCACAGAGCACACCGACTAGAGAACAGGGCTGTGAGCGACCAGTGAGTCCCGGCTGGTGGTTGGGTGTGAACAGGTCCTGGGCTGCAGCCAACAGGAGGAGGAGTTGGGGCTAGGCTGGGGCTCCCCGAGTTGGAAGGGCCATGCCCGCTTGCCTGCCTGGGAGTGCCCTCCAGGGACCGGAGTGTGCTGGACTCCGCGTAAGGCCCTCTTGTGACTGACTCAGCGGAGGGAGCTGGATGGCATCGGTGCAGCCCTGGTCACATACCTGATATGGGGAAGGACAAGGCGGGCAGGCAGCCTCCGGCATCACAGCAGCATAGTGACCAGTTTGCTAGACAAGGAACTTCTTGGGCAGTGGGAGAGACAGAGCCAGAGACCACAGAGGCAGAGGGAGTGAATACGATTCTTCTGGCTATCCAATCCTCGCAGCTAGCTGTGGAGGCCAAGGTCGGTGAAGTGAAGGAGGACGTGGGCCTCTTGCGACAGGACTTGCGGAAGGTGATGGGCCACATCAAGGAGGTCGAGGACCAAGCCTCCCAGGCTGAGGACGAGATCGCGGACCTTAAGATCAAGGCTGTCCAGCTGCAGACCCGTACTGGTGTTCTGCACCATAGAGCGGAAGATGCTGAAAATTGCTCCAGATGCAACAACCTGAGATTCGTGGGTTTCCCGGAGGGTGTGGAGACAAGCTCCGTGATTGACTTACTGGGGCATTGGATTCAATCGTGGGTCCCAGATCAGCAGCTCTCCCCGTGGTTTGCCATAGAGCGTGCTCACAGGGGTCTGGCGCCTAGGCCGCCGCCGAGTGGGTCCTGGTGGCTGATGATTGCAAGGTTCCTCAACTTGAAGGACCGGGATGTAGTCCTTCAGGAAGCAAGGGCCCAGCCAGACCTTCGCTGGGACAATCATAGGATCCTGATATTCCCGGACTATACACCGTGAGGTGCAGGCCAGGTGCTGCTCTTATGATGGAGTCAAGCAGAAGTTGCGGGCAATACAATTGACATATATGCTACTCTTTCCTGTGAGGCTAAATGTCATGGTGGACGGGAAATCCCTTTTTTTAAAAATTGCCAGAGGCTGCGTGGGAGTGGCTCACGGAGGGACACCGAGTGACTAGGAGGAGCCCCCTCAGGCCGGGGAGTGGCCCATCAGTGACTGGCCCAGTTGGCTTCACGGGAGCGTGGGGGAGCCACAGGGGCACACAGTCCCGTCGGAGAAGGAGGAGCGGTCTTCGTGGTGATGCGATGAAAGATGTTTAGCCGGACTTGACTCCCTCTGGGGGACAGACTGCGCCGGATGGCCCTGAGGCGAAGAGGCTGGCTCCAGATGTGGAGGGGGAGCGCCTGAGCCAATCTCCCTTGCTCTCCTGGTTCTGACTCTGTGTACTGTGTGTAACTGGGAGAGCATGAGCTAGCGCTCCACCCCGGGAGTGAGGCAAGGGGCAGTGGTTGGCCATATTGCAGAACTCCAACTCAAATGGAGGGGTCCACCACTCCACACCTACTGTAGACACTCTGGGGGTCATTCTAACCCTGGCGGTAAAAACCGCCAGGGCGAATGACCGCGGTAGCACCGCCAACAGGCTGGCGGTGCACCGCTGGGCATTCTGACCGCGGCGGTTCAGCCGCGGCCAGAAACGGAAAGTCGGCGGTGTCCCGCCGACTTTCCGCTGCCCTTGAGAATCCTCCATGGCGGCGGAGGGCGCTCCGCCGCCATGGGGATTCTGACACCCCCTACCGCCATCCTGTTCCTGGCAGGTCTCCCGCCAGGAACAGGATGGCGGTAGGGGGTGCCGCGGGGCCCCTGGGGGCCCCTGCAGTGCCCATGCCAATGGCATTGGCACTGCAGGGGCCCCCGTAAGAGGGCCCCAAAAGGAATTTCAGTGTCTGCCTAGCAGACACTGAAATTCGCGACGGGTGCTACTGCACCCGTCGCATTCCAGCAACTCCGCCGGCTCCATTCGGAGCCGGCTTCATCGTTGCTGGGTCTTTCCCGCTGTGCTGGCGGGCGGCCTTTTGGCGGTCGGCCGCCAGCACAGCGGGAAAGCCAGAATGGCCGCCGCGGTCTTGTGACCGCTGTGCGGTCATTTGGCGGTAACCGCATGGCGGGCGGCGACCGCCGCCCGCCGCGGTTAGAATCACCGCCTCTGTTTCTACTGTTTGGGGTGACAGATGCTTTTGGGGTAGAAGTATGGGGAGCAGAGTAGTTGCGGATGGTTCAGGGGTTGTTTAGCTGTATTTTGCTATGGTTGAGTCAGTGTTTTTTTTCTTTTCAGGGTTGGCTTAACAGGTCACAAAGGGGATGTCCGACGGGTGCACATTGTACACTATCATTGGTCCCTTGCTTATGTCCAAGTCTGCTAAACGGGTACTATACTTGAATGCAAACGGGCTCTTGGATAAAATCAAACGGTCAAAGGTGTTTAGCACCTTCCGTCAATTCGCTCCGTCAATGGTCCTACTGCAGGAGACGTTTCTACTTGGCACTCGATGCCCCATGGTGATGAGAGGGGGGTATGACAGAGTCTATCATGCAGATTTTTCCAGAGGCTCAAGGGGGGTGGCTATCTTGCTGCACCGTTCCTTACCAATGGTGGTTGCTACCTCTCGCTTGGATCCACAGGGCCTGTATGTGGTGATCTCCAGGCTGCAAGGAGGGCGCCCCGTCAATAGCCGCAGTGTTTATGCTCTCCCGGGGGCCCTACAGTGTTTTCTTATGATCCTTAGGGACGTGGTGGCAGGGCTTCCCCCGGGACTGACTATATTGTGGGGGGACTTCAACTCCATACTGAACCCAGAGTTGGACATTATGGGACCTTTATCCTCAACTCGGGCTGCCAGACTGTCAGGGTTGCTTAAATGGATGGAGGCTCTCGGTCTCTGTGATGTATGGCGGATATGGCATCCCCGTTTGCGGCAGTACACCCACACCTTGGCAGCGCACCACACATGCCAGAATTTACCTCTTTCTTGTTCCAGCCCTCAAAGTCCCTCGGGTCACAGGGGTGGAAATGCTCCCACATGGCGTTTCGGATGATGCGCCACTCTTGCTCCGAGTGGATGACGTTGATGTGGGTAGACACCCGATGTGGCTTCTCAATGCCTGGTTTCTTCAAGATAGCGATTATGTCCAGGCTATAGGAGATTGTCTATCAAAATATTTCTCTATTAACCTTGGCTCGGTGTTGTCTCCGGCTACGCTTTGGGCTGCCTGCAAGGCCACTCTTCAGGGGGACGCCAAACATCTTCTTTGCACGTGGGAATGGGCGCATAGTCAGACAGTATCAGTGCTGGAGACCCAGGCGGTGCGTCTGGAGGGCCAACTTACGGAGGCAGAAAATGAAGCAATCACGAGGTAGCTCGACCTGGTTCAGCAAGAGATTAGGCACGTTACCCTTGAGATGGTGAAACACATGTGGCGGGCTTCCCTGGCTTGGGACAAAATTGGCAAGCTTCTGAACTGGCTAGCAACTGGCCTGATGGCGGTGAGAATCGTTCCGGTAGTCATTGACGAGTCAGGAGCGGTTTCACGATCACCTTGCGAGATTGCGCAGAGCTTGCAACCTACTACGCAAGATTGTACGAGGTGCCCCTCAGGCAGAGACAGATGCTCCTTTGTTACGTGAGGTATCCTTTCCGAAGATCTCGGTGGCGGACAGGCAAGATCTTGATGAGCCTATTGCGTTGAGGAAATCGAAGCTGCTATATCTGAATTAGCTTCGGGTAAGACCCCAGGCTCTGACGGGTTCCCAGCTTTACAGCAGCTTTCAGGATGTGCTCGCCCCTCACTTGCTAGCCATGTTTGAGGAGGCGGAGAAGACCGGGGGTTCCCGCCGGGGCTCGATCAGGCCACCATTGTAGTAATTTCCAAGACGAAACCCCCATTGCGGAATTGCTAGGAGTACAATCCCATCTCACTCCTTAACACAGAAATCAAGATATTCTTCACAGTGCTGGCCGCCAGATTGAGGAGAGTTTAGGCCTCACTGATACATTCGGATCAGTGTGGTTTTATGCCAAACAGGAGTACTAGACATTGTATCAGATGACTGCATGTGGCTCTGGCTAACCGGGCCCGCTTGACACTTCCTCTGGCGCTCCTTCTGGTGGATTTCGAGAAGGCGTTTGATACGGTGGGTTGGTCCTATCTCTGGGGGGTGCTGGCAAGGGCCGGGTTTGGTCTGCGGTTTCGGGCGCTGGTGAAGCTCCTCTAACCCCACGGCCCGGGTGCAAGTGAATAGAGCGATGTCGGATTTGTTTCCCATCCGTAGGGGAACTCATCAGGGCTGCCCTCTCTCCCCGCTTCTGTTCACGCTGGGAATGGAGTTGTTGGTGAAGCTGATAAGGGAATTTCCTTTGATTGACAGGTGGGCCTGGCCCACTGGGCAGGAAGATCGTATTGCGTAATATGCAGACGATGTACTTGTGTTCTTAGCGAATCCAGCTAGCAGTGGGCTTCCGGTGTTGCAGCTCTTAGGCCTGTTCGCTGAGGCATCAGGTCTGGTAGTTAACCCTGGTAAGTCTCTACTGGTTCCACTGGTCCCAGCAAAGGACTGCTATGATTAGCAGCACAATATTCTCCTCAGGCATAACAGTTTCCGGTACCTCAGGGTGCATGTAGCACTCTTATCTGAGATGCCTTGGTGTGGCACCTTTAACTTGTACAGTCAGGGAGGACCTCTAGCTTTCGCGGTCACTACCCCTCAACATTCTGAGTCGAATTGAGCTATATAAAATGATGGTGCTTCCTCGGCTCATTTATGTGCTTCAGAACTTTCCGCACTGTATTCCCAGGAGGTGGTTCAATGAGATGGAAGCGGTTGCGTGGTGGTTCCTCTGGCATGGCTTGCGCCCCGACTAGCACTCCATACCTGTCAGGGTGATGTCTACGTAGGGGGATTGGGGATGTCTAAACTCTACCTTTAATACTTAGCAATGCATTTGTTGGTCATCCATGACTGGTTGGGAGGGGGCGGGTGATATCCTGCCTAGCAGTTAGAACTCTTGATGATGGGCTTTTCTGGTCTGCTGGGCATACTGTACAGTGACCCTCTGCTGTGTAGCGTTCCGAAAGTGACTCGGGTGGTACTGACGGGGTAGGTGGCCCTGCAGCGGACGACGGGGTGGTGGCACCGTCTCACCCAACAGACACCGCTGTGGCAGGGACTGTGGCTGGGGGAGTTCCCTGCGCTCCAGGGGTTCCACAAATGGGACCTCATAGGTATCTCCCAGCTGGGTGATGTTTGGGCTGGCTCCCATATGAGGTCCTTTCAGGAGCTTCAGGAGCAATTTGAGCTTAATAAGTCCCAGTTTCACAAATATCTGCAACTCAGGCACGCATTGCAGGCGCACATTTGGGCGGGGATGAAACTCCCTGAGCTTAGCCCTGTAGAGGCTCTAGGTAAAGGGGGGGTGTCACGCATCTACCGCTCATTAGTTACTAACACAGCCCAAACGCTTGATAAGCCCTGAGAGCGATGGGAGTGGTGGATGGGTCCGATAGATGATGGAGACTGGAGAGAAGCGTTGATGGCCCGGCAGTCCCTGACCATGACCTACCGTCTCCGAGTGCTGCAGACATACTTTCTTCATACGGTATACCTCATGCCTGACAGGTTGCATAGAGCGGGCCCCCAGGCCCCATGAGGAATGTTCTTATTGTGCAATCCCCAGTGCAGACTTCTTTCACATGGTGTGGACTTGTCCTCATATAACCAATTACTGGCGGGGGTGGTCAGAGAGATCTCAGGAGTTATACAGGTGAAAGCTGATGTTGCTCCATTACCAATTCTTCTGGGTGTGCTTGAAGGGGTGGGTGCCAGCAGAGCGCATCGGACATTTGTGGGGGCAGCTTGCTTGGAGGCCAAGAGAGACATTGCAGCGAACCTGAAGGCCCGGACCGCCCCTGCAATTGCAATGTGGCATCGAGGGGTGGACTTGTGCGCTCAGCAGGAGAAATTGGTCTACGAAGCACGAGGATGCCAAGCTAAGTATACAAAGGTGTGGGGGAGCTGGGACGGGGCAAGGGGCATACCTTTATCATAGGGTGGATGCATGCAGCTGTGCGAATATCGCGATCGTGTGTTATGCGCTGGATTTTCATAGTGTGTTCTCCTAACTGTGCCGATTGTACTAGTGACCTGTTGAGTTTTCATGCCGTTCTACATAAAACTAATAAAAATGGTTTATCAACAAAAAACAAAAAAGACGAAATTTGACACTTTTCACATTTTGTTTTGTTTCCGGTCTACTTTACAACCAAGGCATTGTCCTGAAAGCAGAACGGGCGAGAATTTCATGTGCCTCTTGGGCAACGTTGGTCAAAATGGTGCCTCTTAGTTCAAACAAAGGCAAGCGAGCAAAAATGCTCCAAGGTGTGCTTGAAGATTCAGTTAGAAAATACTCATGTCTGTAGTTTTAATTTCTGATCAAAAACTAGGCGCGGTTTTGAGAGATGTTTTTAATAATATATTTCCCAGCTAGAGCCCTGAGTGGGACGTTGCATTTTACAGGAGAAGATAACTGTAGACATCTGCAGCTATATATGTCATTGTTTTTTATAATTCTTCTTTATTGTGACATGTCACTTAAATATTACTTGGCCTTACAGTAGCTTTACACACGTCTTTTTTTCTTCAGCCTCAGTTACAAAAGAAGATATTTGACACACCTTTCTACCCATTACAGCACTCACAACCTCTCAGTTTTTTTATTCCTTTTTTCAGAACCTAAATAATTTCGAGTAATGGATAAGGATGGGTGTAAAATGCTCCTGCAAGCTCATCTGAACACAGTTCAAAGGCTAGTCCTCTATTTTTAATCCGTTGAAGACTTACAGGGTTAGGGTAATTATGTCTTGATCACAGGTATCACCCCTGAGCTATGTGGAAACCCACCACAACCATATATTCAACAACTATCTATCCTAGGTTTGTTATAATCTACTAAGTCATTAAAATCAAGAAGTAGCAAATACGTAACTCTGTAAATACAAGGACTCTACAAGTGAAGGCTGGTGGGAGAGTGGAATTGCTGATCTTCATGCTTAGAAGAGTACCTTACTCAGAAAACAGGGGCATATTTACAAGCTGCCTGGGCTGCTGATGTGTCACTTTTTGTGACGCACAGGTAGTGCATTGTGCAGGCCCATATGTACAAGGCCTTATATGGTGTAAGGCAACACAGCGCAAGCTTATTCATTGCTTTACACTGTGTCAGGGAGGTGTTCCATGGGCGTTGCAGTGGGTTTATCCACGCAACACCAAGGAGTTTTGGTGCATTCCCAGATTTACAAGGCATTGGAAACCTGAAAAAGAATCAAAATCTTACACCTCTCCCGGGGAGCCGCAATGAGGGTAAAAGTTCTTTATTTCTCCTTGTTTTTTTCTCTTTCTCTGTGTGCTCCATGGATTCTTTTTGTGCAGGAAGGTGTCCCTTCCTTCACAGAAACAATCCCGTCTCTGACGCAGAGATCCTTGCACCATGGTGCAAGGGTGCCTGCATCAGCGCTAGGCAGCCCATTGTGTGCCAGCACAGGGAGAGAGGACAGAAATATGGCATAATTGTAAATACTGTGCATTTCTGATCTTTTTTCTGTGGTGCAGGGCAGTGCAGCAGGGTCACTTGCTCTGCTGCCCTGGACCATGGTGTTTGTAAATAAGCGTCACAGTTTCTTTCCAGCCGAGAAGAATACTTTCACAATGTAAGATAATTTCTGAAGCAATTTTTTAGAAATTTTGAAGGATAACCTTGTAAAAACATAATTGTGACACGTCACTACATTCATTTTTAGGTTGAGCATAGTAGCGTGCAAGCGCAGCTTTTCTACGTGTTGTTATCTATCTGTGTGCTTTACCCACGCCATCTCATGCTCATCACTTTCATTCGTTCTAAGGCTTGCCTGTCAAAAATCCCTTGATGTTGTTGGTAAATGCTTTACGTTTTTCCCGACTTGAGGCTGTTCTTTCACAACTTGCAGACTGACCCTGTTACATGCATAATTGCACCATTGTGATTTACTTCAGCATGGGCAAATTTATTTTTCCTTTTGTCTCGCCCCTTTGCGCTCCATTACAGCCATGTTGCTCACAACAAACTTGATTGACGGTATTGGAGCCCTTTGCATGAGCATCAATTATGTCACATTGTTTTTTTCCTCTTTCTTTTGCGCTCCATGATGTCGGCAGAGCCGAAATGCTTCAGCTTGTTTTCTTTTTTGTTGGTTTTGACAAGATGTACTTTTTGGGAAGTGTAATACTTTGATACAGCGAAAATGGTCCAGTTTTTTACCTGGTTGTGCCATCGGACTTCAAGGCCATCAGGCTTTATCTTTTAGTATTGCAACACTTTCCAAAACTGTTTAACCAGACAGAGGAGGGTTTGTGCTGAGGAAGCACATGTATTTGCAGCCGCTGGAGGTTCAGTTCAGTGTTTGGTAGTTTGTCCCTTTCAACGTCTTGTGTTTTTTTTTTTTTGCCTCTGCTGCGGCCGTGCATTTTAGATTTTTGGGGGCTGGTCATTCCCAGTAGATGGCAGGTTTGAGTGGACTTTTGCACAAGTCTGCTTTCATCTGTGTTTTTAATGATGGGAATAAATTCTCCACGTTCTGTTTTGAAGTGATGAGATTAATTTTTTTATATGCTTTTATGGATTCCTCACTAAACAGACTTCCCCCAAGGCAGGCCAGTGCAAAAGATCGACATAACATAGTTATGTACTTCTATGAGCGGCATTACTCAATGCTCCCCCAAGGCGCCGCACATGGTGCTCACCCGCATCGCCTGAAGCTGTCCATGTGCTCCGCTGATGCGCCTCATACTGTGCTCCTTCATGCACCTGGCTGAGGTGATTGATTGATTGTTGTTTTGTCTGCATTAACTCAGAAGATGCCTGAGTGGGTTTTACACCTGGGGTTGAGATTTATGATCATCTACAAGACAGGATTTTGAATTCCAAATCACTGCAAGGCAGACTCTGCCTTCCATCCTCCCTACGTCAATTCATGATTACCATTAACACTGGATAATACAAATATCTGTTCTTTCCAGCACTGTGAAACAGCCGAATTGCATTACGAGGTGCTGTATAAAAAATATATTATTATAATTTGTCTGATTTGCCTTGGTACCCTCTAGTTACATGCAGGGCCACTGGAATTATGCGGCAAGAAAAGTACAGTTATGCATTTGCAATGCCAGTAGGTCTAACTCAAGTAACTGCAAGCCCAATTTTATTGTAAATGCTTGTTATCACTTTGGCTTTCCCCCACATTGAAATGTTTAGAGTTGACCACCTCAATAGATTATCTTATATTATATCTATCAGGGCTTCACTTTTCTCCCACTTAATATGGTAACTAATAAAATCAGAGAATCTGGAGTCAGATGCTGTATGGCAAGTGACAGTTTGTAGAATCTGAGAATGTTATCCACATACAAAAGGTGTAAGGAAGTGCCTCCTTGGCATGGTTATCCCCTGACTTTTTGCCTTTTGTTGATTCCAGTTATGACTGAAAGTGTGCTGGGACCCTGCTAACAAGGCCCCAGCACCAATGTTCATTTCCTAAACTGTACCTTTGTTCCCACAATTGGCACAGTCCTGGCACACAGATAAGTCCCTTGTAAATGGTACCCCTGGTACCAATGGCCCTGATGCCAGGGAAGGTCTCTAAGGGCTGCAGCATACATTATGCCACCCTGGGGACCCCTCACTCAGCACATGCACAATGCCTCACAGCTTGTGTGTGCTGGTGGGGAGAAAATGACTAAATCGACATGGCACTCCCCTCAGAGTGCCATGCCCACCTCACACTGCCTTTGGCATAGGTAAGTCACCCCTCTAGCAGACCATACAGCCCTAAGGCAGGGTCCACTATACCACAGGTGAGGGCATATGTGCATGAGCACTATGCCCCTACATTGTCTAAGCAAAACCTTAGACATTGTCAGTGCAGGGTAGCCATAAAGAGTATATGGTCTAGGAGTTTGTCAAACACGAAAACCACAGTTCCATAATGGCTACACTGAAATCTGGGAAGTTTGGTATCAAACTTCTCAGCACAATAAATGCACACTGATGCCAGTGTGGAATTCATTGTAAAATGCACCCAGAGGGCATCTTAGAGATGCCCCTTGAATACCAGTCCAACTTCTATTGCTAGGCTGACTAGTTTCTGCCAGCCTGCCACAACCAGACGAGTTTCTGGCAACATGGGGAGAGTGCCTTTGTCACTCTGTTACCAGGAACAAAGCTTGTAATGGGTGGAGGTGCTTCTCACCTCCCCCTGCAGGAACTGTAACACCTGGCGGTGAGCCTCCAAGGCTCATGCCTTTTGTTACAGCACCCCAGGGCATCCCAGCTAGTGGAGATGCCCACCCCTCCGGCCACTGCCCCCACTTTTGGCGGCAAGGCTGGAGGAGATAATGATAAAAACAAGGAGGAGTAACCCACCAGTCAGGACTGTCCCTAAGGTGCCCTGAGCTGAGGTGACCCCTGCCTTTCGAAGTACTCCATCTTGAGATTGGAGGATTTCCCAAATAGGATTAGGGATATGCCCCCCTACCCTCAGGGAGGAGGCAGAAAGAGGGTGTAGCCATCCTCTAGGACAGTAGCAATTGGCTACTGCCCCCAGACCTAAACACCCCCCTAAATTTAGTAATTAGGGGCGACCCAGAACCCAGGAAATCAGATTCCTGCAACCTACAACAAGAAGAAGGACTACTGACCTGAAAGCTCTGCAGAGACGATGGAAACGTCAACTGACTTGGCCCTAGCCCTACCGGCCTGTCTCTGGACTCAAAGAACCTGCACAGCGACGCATCCAACAGGGACCAACGACCTCTGAAGCCTCAGAGGACTGCCCTGAACCGAAGGTCCAAGAAACTCCAGAGAACAGCAGCACTGTTCAAAAACAGCAACAACTTTGCAACTTTCTTGCAACTTTCAAAGACTTCAGTCTTCCCGCCGGAAGCGTGATATTTCTCCCTCTGCACCCGACGCCCCCGGCTCGAGCTCCAGAGAACCAACACTACAGGGAGGACTCCCAGGTGACTGAGACCTCGTGAGTAACCTGAGACAGCCCCCCTGGACCCCTACAGCGACGCATGTAGAGAGGATCCAGAGGTTCCCCCTGACCGCGACTGCCTGGAACAAAGAACCTGACGCCTGGACCAAGCACTGCACCCACAGCCCCAGGACCAGAAGGAACTGAACTCCAGTGCAGGAGTGACCATCAGGTAACCCTCTGCCTAGCCCAGTCAGTGGCTGGCCTGAGAAGCCCCCATGTGCCCTGCCGGCACTGCTAGAGTGACCCCAGGGTCCCTCCATTGATTCCTGTTGAAAACCCAACTCCTGCTAAGTACACTGCACCCGGCCGCCCCTGTGCCGCTGAGGGTGTGTTTTGTGTGCCTACTTGTGTCCCCCCAAGTGCTCTACAAAACCCAGCTGGTCTGCCCTCCGAAGACGCAGGTACTTACCTATTGAGAGACAGGAACCGGAGCACCCCTGTTCTCCATAATCACCTATGTGTTTTGGGCCCTCCTTTGACCTCTGCACCTGACTGGTCCTGTGTTGCTGGTGCAGTGACTTTGGGGGTGCCTTGAACCCCCAACGGTGGGCTGCCTCTGCGCAGGAAACTGAACTTGTAATTGCTTTATTTACCTCAGAAACTTAAGCTTACTTACCTCCCCCAGGACCTGTTGATTTTTGCACTGTCTACTTTTAAAATAGCTTATTGCCATTTTAACTAAAACTATATATGTTATTGCTCTAATTCAAAGTTCCTTACTTACCTGTGTGGAGGTCCTTGCATTTTATGTATTTACTACAAATCTTGAATCTTGTGGCTCTAAAATAAATTAAGAAAATATTTTTTTCTATAAAAAATCTATTGGCCTGGAGTTAAGTCTTTGAGTGTGTGTTCCTCATTTATTGCCTGTGTGTGTACAACAAATACTTAACACTACCCTCTGATAAGCCTACTGCTCGACCACACTACCACAAAATTGAGCATTAGAATTATCTAATTTTGCCACTATCTTACCTCTAAGGGTGACCCTTGGACTCTGTGCACACTATCTCTTACTTTGAGATAGGATATACAGAGCCAACTTCATACACAAGGGGTTTGTATTCTGGGGTATGGATCCCTTTAATAGCTGTGTCTTGTCCAGTAGCAATTCCTAATTGTCCAGCGGCCAAGACAAGAAGTACAAGGGACAAGAACAGCCATATTTTCAACCTCAATTTATCCAAAAATGTTATGTGTGCCCAACATAAGAGACTACTGCTGTGAGGAATTCTGTCACTGTCCCCATGCATACTAACATCAAAAAAACAAACACCCTACTCCACATGATTATTTTTAGTTTCCTGTGAGATCACTGCTTTTGCACCCCCCATCATTAAGCACTTGTCAGAACACCGGCTAGTGATGTCAGATGAGCGGCCGATGAATGATGTGGAATGAAACCCCATCTGATCTAAGTGTATAAGAATAGTACAACAAATTTCAACCTGTTGGCTACTATGTGTACATCAATACTGGTGAGGGACATGAGGGTGGATATGTGATGTGAGAGTGATCACAACCCCCTGCTTCTTATTCTCTCAGTGGATGTATTCAGGAAGACACTTAGGCCCTCATTACAACCCTGGCGGTAAATCCCGCTTTCCGCTGTGCAGACGACCGCCAACATACTGCTGCGCCCGATGAATTCCGCTACAGGTATTATGACCCACAGCTCGGAACCCGCCACAATACAGACACCCACACAAGTCCGCCACACCAAAGGTCAGTGATAAACTGGCGATACCAAAACCGACACTGTCACGCCAACAGGAATACGCCCACACTATTACGACCCACGAATCAACGCGGGTGTCTTTCAACCGCGGTAATCCATTGGCGGTACACACCACTGCGCTCAAAATACACACACACTTACAAAACACAACCACATTGGACAATTCAAAATACACACACCTGATACACATACACACACCACACCCACACACCCAATCCAATATAAAGCACACATCCACATCACCCACAAACCCTTACAACCAAAAATTTTAAAGAAGGCCAGAGAGAGAGACTACCTAAAACAACACCAGCATCCACAGACACACAACACCATCACTTACACAACATCCACGCACCTCAAACAACACACACCAACACATCCCCTCACACATCACAACAGACACCACCTCACACATCACCCACACCACATCATGGCACCTCAAAGACACTGCAGGTTCTCTGAGGAGGAGCTCAGGGTCATGGTGGAGGAAATCGTACAGGTAGAGCCACAGCTATTCGGATCACAGGTGCAGCAAACCTCCATTGCAAGGAAGATGGAGCTTTGGAGCAGCATTGTCGACAGGGTGAACGCAGTGGGACAGCATCCAAGAACATGGGATGACATTAGGAAGAGGTGGAACGACCTACGGGGGAAGGTGCGTTCCGTGGTATCCAGACACCAGATTGCTGTACAGAGGACTGGCGGTGGACCCCCACAGCCTCCCCCTGCAAATAACAACATGGGAGGAGCAAGTCTTGGCAATACTACGTCCTGAGGGCCTCTCAGGAGTAGCAGGAGGACTGGACTCTGGTAAGACATATCTTTACTACTTTATCCCCCACACCCCACCTGCATGCCATCACATACCGCCACCCTTACCATCACACCCATCACCCCAACAACCCACAGATACACCACTAACACAACCCACACATCCCAAAACCATTACCTGCATGTAACACCAATGCATGGACACCCATCACAAAAGCATATCCAGTACAGAGACTCACTCATGCCCCAAAATCACCAATCACACCATGACCAAGCCAATAATGCAAGCATAGGAGTAGAGGGTCACACACCCATTGCACAAGATGCCACACCCAGATACAATAACTATGCATTTACACCCCAACAGGACCCATACCCAACGTCACCAGACAGGAGCTGCGAAAAATAACCAGTCCCCCACAGAAGAGACCCACAGTGATGACAGCAGCTCTGCACGCCTGTATCAAGATGACCAGCACGGCCCATCAGGGACCTCGGGTCAGTCGCTTCCCCTGATACAGTCACAAACTACCACTGAACCTCCCCCCTAGGGGAAACACCACCACAGCACACACACAGCGGGCCCATCTCTCTGTCCCCAGGACACGTCAATCAGCAGCGTGTCCACCACTACAGGGAACCCAGGCAACCCCACTAACACAGGACGATCAGGGACCTGGGGGCAGTGGCAGTGGCCACACGGTTCAGGGGAAAGAGGCACAGGATAACAGGGAAGCAGGGAGGACTGCTGTGCGACAAGGGGAGGACAAGCCCAGGGAACCCACTCTCCATGAGGCACTCTCCCACATCATGGGAGCTTACCACTATTCCCAGGAGACCATGGGCACAGTACTGGCCGAGTTTCAGGAGACCCAGCGGCTCCAGGAGGAACACTGCCTGGGGATGAGGGAGGACTTGAAGTCCATCAGCACCACCCTGGTCACCATTGCCGGGGTGCTGGCAGACCTTGTCAACACCAGGAGGGACACAGTGGCACATCAACGGGCCCCTGACACTAGCCTGGACGATGAACAGCCCTCCACCTCCGCTGGCGCTAGTGAACAGGAGGCACCACCACAGGAACAACAGGCCACCAGCACCCCACCCCCTGCAGATGGAGAACCACCCCACAAACGGTCCTTGAGATCCAGGAACAAGACAGAGAACATTGCCAAGACCCCCGCCAGGAAATAAGACCCTCCTGAATGTCACCCTTCTGTCCCACTATGTCACCCTGTCCATCCTTAAACTGCCATTGCTCCACTTCGTATGCTCCTCTGGACAATGCACCTGTGAAACAAATAGACTGGACTCTGCCATGGACATACCTCCACTATCACCCAAGCCCATTTTACAACCCCCTCCACTTATTTGCACAGGAATAAACAAACTTTAATCACAAAACAATCTGGAGTCAGTCTGTGCTTTCACAAATGTGTAATTGCAATATCTATGGAAGATAGCAATGTCAATTTACTTGTCCACATGCCAATGTAACACAGTTGTAGGTCAGGAGTAAACATAGCAGAGGGCACAAAGTGGGACCCAGATCTGTGAAATGGAAAGTAAAGGTGACAAGTCAGTGTCCATACACTGAGTGAAAATGACAGACTTATGCTATCTCCAACAATAGTATGAGATGTGGGAAGCAGTGACATCTTCTTACCTGTGTCTCACTGGAAGTATTGCAAGATGATATTGTTTCGGTTGTCGATATCCTCTTCTTCTGCCTCCTCTTCTTCACTGTCCACAGGCTCCAAAGCCCCCACAAGACCACCATCTGGCCCATCCTCCTGCAGAAAAGGCACCTGGCATCACAAAGCCAGGATGTGCAGCATACAGCAGGCCACGATTATCTGGCACACCTTCTTCGGTGAGTAGTATAGGGAACCACCTGTCAGATGGAGGCACCGGAATCTGGCCTTCAGGAGGCCGAAGGTGCGATCTATTATCCTTCTTGTTCACCCATGTGCCTCATTGTAACATTCCTCTGCCCTTGTCCTGGCATTCCTCACTGGGGTTAGTAGCCATGAGAGGTTGGGGTAACCAGAGTCACCTGCAATTGTCGAGGTACAACTGTTAGACACACACTAACCCTTAGGGACAACCCCATAGCCAGACACCTATGTCAACTGTATTGGGACTTTGGCCTCACCTATTAGCCATGCATGGTGCCTCAGGAGTTGGCCCATCACATAAGGGATGCTGCTATTCTTCAAAATGTAAGCGTCATGCACAGAGCCAGGATACTTGGCATTCACATGGGAGATGTACTGGTCTGCCAAGCACACTATCTGCACATTCATTGAATGGTAGCTTTTCTGGTTTCTGTACTCCTGTTAATTCCTGCAGGGGTGGGGGACAAATGCCACATGTGTACCATCAATGGCACCAATGATGTTGGGGATATGTCCCAGGGCATAGAAGTCACCTTTCACTGTGGGCAAATCCTCCACCTGAGGGAAAACAATGTAGCTGCGCATGTGTTTCAGCAGGGCAGACAACACTCTAGACAACACGTTAGAGAACATTGGCTGGGACATCCCTGATGTCATGGCCACTGTTGTTTGAAAAGACCCACTGGCCAGGAAATGGAGTACAGACAGGACCTGCACTAGAGGGGGTATCCCTGTGGGATGGCGGATAACTGACATCAGGTCTGGCTCCAACTGGGTACACAGTTCCAGGATTGTTGCACGATCAAGTCTGTGTGTGATTATGATGTGTCTCTCTTCCATTGTCGACAGGTCCACCAGGAGTCTGTACACCGGAGGATGCCGCCATCTCATCACCTACCCCAGCAGACGTGCCCTACGGAGGAGAACAGCGAGCAGAGAGTCATCCAACACTGAGGTATCACAATGATTTTTATTGCAGAAACGTTAGAAATCCAGAATGTGCCGGTATCTGTCTGTATTCCTGGCCTAGATAGGTGTGACACAGTTTTCATCCATGCCATGTGGCCCCCTGAAATGGCGGCTGTCTGACCTGTAATGTGGGACAAGGGGATATGAGGTAACTGCGCTGGCGTTGTATACTGACGTGGTGGGCGGTCAAAGACCGCGGCGCAATTCTGCATTGGTTAAAATTGGGCCCTATGGGTCCCAGGAGCCAATGACGATGTACTCTGGCTACAGTGTCTGGGGAAAGGGCCCCTGCCTTCACTTTGGAGGAGTTGGAGAAACTAATGGACGGGGTCCTACCCCAGTACATGCAACTGCACGGTCCTCAAGACAAACAGGTGAGTACACTGTGAGCATGCTGCATGGGCAATGCCTGCTTTGAGTGGTGGGGATGGAAGATACATGGGGGGCTGAGGCCTGCAAGTGCGGATGGTGAGTGTATGTGCGTCAGTGCATGGGTGGGAACTGGTGGGCAATGAGTATGACAGTCTGAAGGGGTGAGTAATTTCCTTTCCCCTTGTACCATTCCTCTAGGTCAGCACCCACCAGAAGAAGAAGAAGGGTATTTGGCGTGCCATTGCCAAGGACGTCCAGACCCTTGGGGTCTACCACAGACGGAGCACCCACTGCCGTAAAAGATGGGAGGACCTGCGCCGCTGGAGCAAGAAGACGGCAGAGGCCCAGCTGGGGATGGCCTCCCAACGTGGAAGGGGTGCCCGTCGCACCATGATCCCCCTGATGTCTCGGATCCTGGCGGTGGCCTATCCGGAGTTGGATGGGTGCTTGAGGGCATCACAGCAGCCACAAGGGGGTACGTACACTCTCATTCAGCTGACTCAGTGGCATTAAGAGGTGTCTGGGTGGGGGAGGCGGGTAGTGTGTTCCTCTAGGCTAGGGCGAACTTGGTAGGCAAGGTCCCTTGTGAGGCAGGATATGTGGCACCCCAACCCCACTAGTGGTAAGAGCCATCTACACCTAGTCAGGCTCCTGTGACTTCCAGGTGTGCAGCAATTGTGCTTAGGCCTCGTACCCCATGGTCAGGTGAATTTTCAAGGAACTGTTAGTGCATGGCGTAGTGCTGAGGGCTGCCCCCTGTGTGTTGTGTCCACCAACGGTAGTGGTGTTGCATGCACTGAACATGTTTTTCTTCTGTCTTTCCCCCCCTTTTTCTGGTCTCCCTGTTCTTGTCTGCAATAGCATCATCAGGCAGAGGAGCAGTGGCACCGGAGCAGGAGGGTACTGCAACTCACTTGGCCCTGGAAGGTGAAGCAATGGAGTCTGAAGCCACCAGTGGGACGGAGGGAAAGGGGAGGTCCACGGCGGGGACAGGGGCATACACCAGTGACAGCGACTCCTCCTCTGATGGGAGCCCCCTTGCAGTGGCAGGCACCTCTGTGCCAACCGCATCAACAGGTACAGCCACCACACCCCCTACCAGCACCACCCTCCCAGCAGCCCCCCAGCGTGTGTCTCGTGCCCGCTCACCCAGGAGGGTGGGCATCTCCTTTGCCCCAGGCACCTCAGCCCCTGCCCCAGTCAGCCCCTGCCCCAGTCAGCCCCGCTGCTCTCAGTGAGGAGGCTGTTGACCTCCTGTGATCCCTCACTGTTGGGCAATCTACCATTTTGAATACCATCCAGGGTGTTGAGAGGCCTTTGCAACAAACAAATGCATCCCTGGAGGGCATTCATTCTGGGCAGGCGGCCCAACAGAGAGCATTTCAGGCTCTGGCCTCAGCACTGATGGCAGCCATTGTCCCTGTGTCCAGCCTCGCCCCTCCAAATTCCTCCACCCATACCCAATCCCCTGTACCTCAGCCTATCCCAAGCACACCATCAGACCAGCATGCACACTCATCAACACACAAGAGTGGACATGGCAAACATAAGCACCACACATCCCACAGGCCCTCACACAAGCACCATCCCCATGCAGACACTGCAACATCCACTGCCTCCACTGTGTCCCCCTCCTCCACGTCCTACTCCTCCCTCCCTGTCTTGTCTCCACTCACACCTGCATGCACTACATCCTCAGCCACTACCTCCATCACCAGCACGCCCATCACCACACACCGCTCACATGCAATCACCACTACCTCTACCATTCACACATCCCTAGTGTCCTCTCCCAGTGTGTCTGTGAGCCCTTCTCCCAAAGTACACAAACGCAGGCACACACCCACCCAACAGCCATCCACCTCCCAACAGCCTCCGGCCAATGCACCTTCACCCAAATTCAGCAGACGTACACCCCCTACAACCACTACCTCTTCCTCCACTCCAAACTCCCTCCATCTTCCCATCCCAGTGTGTCCAAAAAACTCTTCCTGGCTGACCTCTTCCCTACACCTCCTCCCCCCGTCCTTCCCCTAAGGCCAGGGTTTCCAGGTCCCAGCCCAGCACCTCAGCCACCAAATCCCCAGGCACAGTGGTGCCAGCAACTGCGGGGTCTTCGAGTGCGCCACCCATCAGGGCTGCCAGTGTGCCACATAGTGAGGTCAAGGACATTCCGCCACCTGCGAAGGTGAAAAAGGTGCCCACTTCCCAGAGGGAGAAGCCGCACCTACCAGCCACCAAGGGTTCGTCAAACACAAAAGGGGATAGTGGCAAGACAACTGCGGCACCATCAAAGGTGGGGAAGGGACAAAAGCACAAGAGCAGGTCAGGAGAGGGCACGGTGGCACCAACTGAGGGACCAGTGTCACACCTTCTGTCCACGACCACACCAACCTGTACGGAGGCGAACATCGCAAGCTGCCTGCCACCACAACCGCCACCTGCGCTGCGACGTGGTCGGACAGTGGGAACACCGCTGACATGGCTACCATCCGGAGTGGTCAGTCGTCCGAGGCTGGAGGAGACTTCCTGGACCCTGGCCAGCTTCCATGAGGCATGACTTCATCACTGTTTGCACCTGTAGATGGAATGCGAAGCCACAGCAGTGTGGAGTATGTCGCTGTCGCCATTGCGTATCATGCTACCTGTACCTCGGCAATCTCATGGCACACAACCCAGGTGAGGGAATTGTACCGGCCACACTTCACGTGGAACACTCTGGGCACCAGGCCCCCTCCAGAACCAGTGGAGATTGACATCCACTTGAGAGACTGTGGCTTTGCACTCCCCATGATAAATCAGTGGGCAACCCACCCACTGGAGAGACTTGAGAGACTGTGGCTTTGCACTCCCCAGGAGAAAGCAGTGGGCAAACCACCCACTGGAGAGACTTGGGAGACTGTGGCTTTGCACTCCCCAGGATACAGCAATGGGCATGGAGCCCCCTCCTGCAGCAGTGGTGTTGTGCGTTCATCTGGCTGAGGTGCCCCCCTCCCCCTCCCCTTGAGGTGCCTGTATATTTTCATTCTGATGCCCCAGCAGTGTTCTCTCCGTTTCCAGTCAGGTATCTTGTGTGGGCTTCGCCCATGCATTTTGGGACCAGTGGTGCACGGACAATGATTGGTATACTATCCGGACTTGTGTAGTTGGTGTGCATATTTGTATATACTGAATTTTGATTTTTGACTATCAGATTTTTCATGATTACAATCGTTACAATCATTTCCTTTTTGTCCTTGCGTTCTTCCAGAGGGTGAGGGGGTGTATATGTAATGTTGCTGCATGTATTTGTGTGTATGGTGTTGTGGGTGAGGGAGGGGGTGGGGGTATTGCATGTTGCGTGTATGTGTCACTCTCTTTTTTCTCCCCCCTCCCCTGTGTTGTAGGTGCAGTACTCACCATGGTCGTCGACAGCATCTGTCCTGCTCCTGATAGAGCAGGAGGAAGAGCAGTAATGGTAAAATCTATAGTTAAGGCTCCATGGCGTCCTGGTTCCTCGTTGGGTGTCGATAGGTGAGTGGTTTCCCTTCTGTGTACTGTTTCCGCCGTGCTTTTGATAGCGTTGGTACCGCCCCGGAAAAGGTGGCAGATAGGCATGTTGAAATACAGTGGGCGGTACTTTGTCCTCCACCTGTCTGTTGGCGGTTACCGCCGCGGTGTTTGTTTCTACCGCCGTGGCGGTCAGAGTGTTAAAGTGGCTGTCTATGTTGGCAGTTTCCGCCATGGTCGTGATTCCATTTTTTTTTCAGCCGGACTGTTGGCGGTATTACCGCCGCTTTAACATCGACCGCCAGGGTTGTAATGAGGGCCTTAATAACCAACACACAGTGGTTCCATCCCCATGTCTGAACAACAATTCTATGAGGGTTAGCTGGCCAAGGGTGATGTCTAACCCCCACTTGATAGGTGGGATATACCAACTGTTTATAGACAATTTGGCTGCCTATGAAGAGCAGGATGCTAATGATATTCCTATACTTCGTATACATGACAATGGTGGTCATTACAACCCTGGCGGATGGTGTTAAAGCGGCGGTAAGACCGCCAACAGGCCAGCGGTAAAAATTTTGCAATTACGACCGTGGCAGAAACTGCCAACAAAGACAGCCACTTTGCTGACGGTCCTTCATGGCCCAGCGGGGCTTTTGCTGGCGGTCCTTCATGGCCCAGTGGGGCTGGTGCTGGCGGTGGCCTCCTGGGCAGCTGGGCTTGTGCTGGTGGTGGCCTCCTGGGCAGCTGGGATGGTGGTGGTCTCCTGGGCAGCTGGGCTGGTGCTGGCGGTGGCCTCCTGGGCAGCTGGGCTGGTGCTGGCAGTGGCCTCCTGGGCAGCTGGGCTGGTGCTGGCGGTGGCCTCCTGGGCAGCTGGGATAATGGCGGTCTTCTCCGCCGTGCTGCTCTTCCCAGACTTGCTGAGTTTCTTGTGCCCCTTCCCCACCTTGGAAGGTGTCGCAGCTGACTCCACACTCCCACCTGTACCCCTGGGAGTGGCTTTGGTGGCTGGAGACTTCCCCCTCTCCCGCCGGGCACTGGCCAACTTCTGATACTTCACAGGTGGGGGACTGTCTGTGCTGTGGCTCCGTGCCACACTAGCTGCCCTGGTGGCCGTTGCACTCCAGATTCCGGTGACTACAGGCACCACTGGTCCCGGAGATGTTGTGGCTGAGGTGCTAGTTCGGTACCTAGGAGACGGACTGGGTGGGGGAGGTGTGGGAAAGAGGTCAATGTTGGACAGGAAAAGTTTTTTGGACACACTGGGACGGGTAGCTGGAGGGGGTTTGGGAGTGGAGGAAGAGGTTGTGGTTGTAGGAGGTGTTCGTTTGCTGACTTTGGGTGAAGGTGCATGCACTGGAGGCTGTCGTGAGGTGGATGGCTGTTGGGTGGGTGTGTGTCTGCGTTTGTGTATCTTGGGAGGGGGCGTCACAGACACACTGGGAGAGGACAAAGGAGACGTGTGAATGGTAGTGGGGGTGTTGACTGCACGTGAGCGGGGTGTGGTGGTGGGTGTGATGGTGATGGTAGTAGTGGCTGTAGAGGGAGTGCATGCAGGTGTGAGTGTAGACGAGACAGGGAGGGAGGAGGGAGACGAGGAGGAGTGGTACACAGTGGAGGCAGTGGATGTTGCTGTGTTTGCATGTGTGTGATGCTTGCGTGAGTGCCCGTGGGATGTGTGGTGCTTATGTTTGCCTGAGCTTCCCCTGTGTGTTGACGTGTGGGCATGCTGGTCTGTAGGTGTGCTTGGGATAGGCTGAGGTACAGGGGATTGGGTCTGGGTGGAGGAAGTTGGAGGGGGAGGCTAGACACAGGGACAATGGCTGCCATCAGTGCTGAGGCCAGAGTCTGAAAAGCTTGCTGAAGGGCCGCCTGACCAGAATGAATGCCCTCCAGGAATGCATTAGTTTGTTGCAACTGCCTTTCTACACACTGGATGGCATTCAAAATGGTAGACTGCCCAACAGTGAGGGACCTGAGGAGGTCAATGGCCTCCTCACTGAGGGCAGCAGGGGTGACTGGGGCTGGGCCTGAGGTGCCTGGGGCAAAGGTGATGCCCACCCTACTGGGTGAGCGGGCACGGGGCGAAGGCTGAGGGGCTGCTGGGAGGGTGGTGCTGGTAGGGGGGGTGGTGGCTGTACCTGTAGATGCGAGGGGCACAGATGTTGCCGCCACCACAAGGGAGCTCCCATCAGAGGACGAGTCCGTGTCGCTGGTGTCAGCTCCTGTCCCCGCCGTGAAGCTCCCCTCGCCCTCCGTCCCACTGGTGAATTCCGAGTCCGTAGTCTCGCCCTCCAGGGCCATGTGGAATGCAGCTCCCTCGTGCTCCGGTGCCACTGCTCCTCTGCCTGATGATGCTAATGCACACAAGAACAGGGATACCACAAAAAGGGGGGGGCGACAGAAGAAAGACATGTTGAGTGCATGCATTACCGCTACCGTTGGCGGACACGACAGACACAGAAGCCCCCTGCACTACGCTGCGCTCTTGGGCTCCACTGTTCAATTCCTGGGAAATGGCCTACTAGGCTATGGACGACATCTGCACACATGGATGACACAGGGGCATGACTAGGTGTAGATGGCACTCTACAGAGGTGCGGTGGGGTGCCACATGGCCTGCCTTACGGAGGGACGTTGCCTATGGAACTCGCCCTGGCCTAGGGAAACCCACAGCCTACCTCCCCCACCCAGACACCTCCAATGCGCACAAAATCAGCAGAATGCGAGTGTACTCACCCCCTTGTGGCTGCTGAGATGCCCATCCAACTCTGGGTACACCACCACCAGGATCCTGAACATCAGGGGGGTCATGGTGCGACGGGCACCCCTCCCACGTTGGGGGGCCATCCCCAGCTGAGCCTCCACCGTCTTCTTGCTCCAGCGGCGAATGTCCTCCCATCTTTTCCGGCAGTGGGTGCTCCGTCTGTGGTAGACCCCCAGGGTCCGGACGTCCTTGGCGATGGCACGCCAAATATGTTTTTTCTGGTGGGCGCTGCCATACATGATTTGTACAGGGGGAAGAGAAAGTTATTACCAACTGCACCGTCAAAGTGATTGGCCCCCATCCCTACCCTTTCCATGTGGCACATGCACTCACCGTCGTTTCATGCACGCCACACTCTCCCCCTTTCCTTCTTACATCCACCCCTCTCCACACAGGCATAGCCCATACAGCATGCTCCCAGTGTACTTACCTGTTTGTCTGGAGGACCGTAGAGTTGCGTGTACTGAGTGAGGACCCCGACCATGAGTTTCTCCAACTCCTCCGATGTGAAGGCAGGGGCCCTTTCCCCAGACACTCGAGCCATTGTCTCTTGAAGACCGAGGTCACAGCAGCACTTGCAGTGTAGGTCTTCTCCTGTCGAAGATCAGGTATTGAGTGATTGAACAGATAGAAAATAGTGGTCACGTCCGCGGGGGTGCGTACCGTCACCACCGGCGTACATCGTCATTGGCTCCTGGGACCCATCGGGTCCAATGTTAACCAATGCAGCATTGCGCCGCGTCTTTGACCGCCTACCGCGACAGTGTACAACGCCAGCGCAGTTACCTCACATCCCATTGTCCCACTTTAGAGGTCAGACAGCCACCATTTCAGGGGCCCACATGCCTACAATTTCAACTGCGTCACACATACCTAGGCCTAGACTCAACACACATACAGACCACTTTTTAGATTATGAATGGTGTTCTGTGTAAGCTGTGGGTACGTACCTCTGAGTTGTTTGACTCTGTGCACGCTGTTGTCCTTCATAGGCACCGTCTGCTGGGACATGTGAGGAGATGGCGGCATCCTCCGGTGTACTGACCGTTGGTGGACCTGTCGACAATGCAGGAAAGACATGTGATAATCACATACAGGTTTGACCGTGCCACAATCCAGAAGCTGTGTACCCAGTACTCCATATGACAGGTGGATCCCCATTCTACTCACCAAAGAAGGTGTGCCAGATCATCATGGTCTGCTGTATGCTTCACAACTTGGCTTTGCGACGACAGGTGCCTTTTCTGCAGGAGGATGGTCCAGATGGCGGTGTTGTGGCAGCTGTGGAGCCTGTGGACAGTGAAGACGAGGAAGCAGAGGAAGAAGACATGGTCAAAAGGGACTCAGTGATCCAGCAATATTTCCAGTGACACATAGGTAAGACTACAGACCTGCCTACTACATGTACTTAAACACGACTGCCTCTCTACTGTCTGTCGTTTTTACCCAGTGTATGGTCACTGAGTTGTCACTTTCCCTTACGATTTCACAGATGTGGGTCCCACTGTGTGACATCTGCTTTGATTCCTCATGGACTATAGCTGTGTGATGTAGGTATGTTGACATTACCAATGAAAAAGCTTTTTGCCACAGTTATTGCTAATACAGTATTCCAAAATCACAGACAGACTCCAGATTGTTTTGTGCTTTAAGGGTGTTTATTTAAGTGCTCAATATTGGAGGGGGTTGTAAAATGGTGAGGGGTGATGGCGGAGAAATGTCCATGGCAGAGTCCAGTCTATTAGTCTCACAGGTGCATTGCCCATATGGGCATAGGAAGTGGAGCTGGGGCAGTTTAAGGATGGACAGGGTGACAAAGTGGGACAGTAGGATGCCAATCAAGGTGGTCTAATTTCTTGGCGGGGGTCTTGGCATCGTTCTCCGTCTTTGTCCTGGATCTCAAGGACCGTTTGCGAGGTGGTTCTCCCTCTGCAGGGGGTGGGGTGCTGGTGTGCTGGTCCTGTGGCGGTGCCTCCTGTCCACTAGCGCCGGCGGAGGTGGTGGGCAGTTCATCGTCCAGGCTGGTGTCAGGGCCCCCTTGTAGTGCCACAGTGTCCCTTCTGGTGTTGAGTACTTCCTTCAGCACCCCTACGATGGTGTCCAGGGTGGAATTGATGGCTCTGAGTTCCTCCCTGAAGCCCATATACTGTTCCTCCTACAGGTGCTGGGTCTCCTGAAACTTGGCCAGTACCGTTGCCATCGTCTCCTGGGAGTGGTGGTAGGCTCCCATGATGGAGGAGAGGGCCTCGTGGAGAGTGGGTTCCCTGGGCCTGTCCGCCCCCTGTCACACAGCAGCCCTCCCAGTTCCCCTGTGTTCCTGGGCCTCCGTCCCCTGGACCGTGTGCCCACTGCCACTGCCCCCAGGTCCCTGTTGTTGTTGGGGTGGTGGGTTATCCTGGGTTCCCTGTAGTGGTGAACACACAGCTGATTGACGTGTCCTGGGGACGGAGATATGGGCCCGCTGGGTGGGTGCTGTGCTGGTGTTTCCAGAGGGGGGAAGCTCTGTAGTTGCCTGTGACTGTGTGATGGGAACCGACTGTCCCGAGGTCCCCGATGGGCCGGGCTGGTCATCTAGATCCAGTTGGACAGAGGTGCTGTCATCACTGTGGGCCTCTTCTGTTGGTGTTGTGGACATATGTGGACCCTCCTGTCCGGTGACGTTGGGTAGGGGTCCTGCAGGGGTATAAAAGGATGTTTATTACATGTGTGTGTGCCATGGTGTGCAATGGGTGGGTGACCGTGTACCCCAGTGCTTGCATTCCTGTGTGGGACCTTGTGTGATGATGGTTTAGGGGGGTGTATGGGTTTGTGCAGTGGACATGCTTTAGTGATGGGTGTCCATGCTTTGTTGTTGCATGCAGGGCTTGGTGTTAGGATGTGTGGTTTGTGATTTTGGGACATTTGTGAGGAGTTAGAGTGATGGGGGTGACGGTGAGGGTGGGGGTATCTGCTGGCATGCAGGTAGGGTGGGGGATGTAATAGTTAAGATTTGACTTACCAGAGTCCATTCCTCCAGCTTCTCCTGTGAGGCCCTCAGGATGCAGAATCACCACTACCTGCTCCTCCCATGTTGTTAGTTGTGAGGGAGGAGGTGGGGGTCCGCTGACAGTCTGCTGAACCGCAAGGCGGTGTCTTGAGACCACGGAACGCACCTTCCCCCGTAGGTCGTTCCAACTCTTCCTGATGTCATCCCGATTTCTTGGGTGCTGTCCCACTGCGTTGACCCTGTCCACTATTCTTTGCCATAGCTCCATCTTCCTTGCAATGGAGGTGTGCTGCACCTGTGATCCGAATAGCTGTGGCTCTACCCGGACGATTTCCTCCACCATGACCCTGAGCTCCTCCTCCGAGAACCTGGGGTGTCTTTGCCGTGCCATGGGGTGGTGTGGGTGATGTGTGGGGTGGTGTGTGTTGTGATAAGTGTGCTGATATGTAGTGGGGTGTTGTGTGAGGTGCGTGGAAGTTATGTGGGTGATGGTGTTGTGTGCCTGTGGATGCTAGTATTGTTGATGGTGGTGTCTCTCTCTTTGCTTCTTTCTCAATTGTGGTCATAATGGTTTGTGGGTGATGTAGGTGTGTGTTTTATATTGTATTGGGTGTGTGGGAGTGGTGTGTGTATGTATTTTGAATTGTCCAATGTGGCTGTGTTTTGTAAGTGTGTGTGTATTTTGAGTGCGGCGGTGTGTACAGCCAATGGAATACCGCGGTTGAAAGACTGCCGCGTGGATTCGTGCGTCGTGATAGTGTGGGCGTATTTCTGTTGGTGTCACGGTGGAGGTTTTGTTTTCGCCAGTTTATCACTGACCTTTGGTGTGGCGGACTTGTGTGGGTGTCTGAATATTGACGGATTCCGTGCTGTGGGTCATAATAGCTGTGGCGGAATTCCGCGGTGGTGTGTTGGCGGTCTTCTGCACGGCAGTAAGCGTCTTTTACCACCAATGTTGTAATGACCGACATAGTTCTAATGAGTTAATTCTTGCAGTTAGTAAGTTTTTAGTGGCAGAATGGAATATACGTAATCGTTTGGAAAACAAGGACTAATGATTTGATTGATTGATTATGCAGGATTTTAGATATGAGCAGCTTAAGATATTATGTATTTATTTGTTCTATGTAATAATTGTATAGGCTATAAAATGAGTTTTTAATGTATTGTGATGCCTTGATGGTTAATTTGACAGAATAAAGTTGTTTATTCGGTCAAAATGGATCCACAAAATCTGTTGAGAAATGGGGCTGACAAAATGTAACATGGCACTAAGGGTTTTAAAAGCCATAGTTCTAAAGAGTTAACTCCACCAGTTAGTAAGTCTCTAGTGGCAGCATGGCATATACGTAATAGTCTTGTAAATAAGGATTAATGATGATTAATTAGGTGGGATTTTAGATATGAGCAGTTCAAGATTTTATGATTTATTTGTTTTATTTAATAATTGTATAGGCTATAAAATGAGTTATAATGTAATGTATTGTGATGCTTTAATGGTTAATTTGACCGAATAAAGCTTGTTTTGATTGAGTGAGATGGGCCTTTAATTTGCGTAGGACAGTCTCTCTTTCCATCTATCAATCTATCCTGGGTTCTTTGCAAGTAGGGAGCTCATCCATTACTTGTTCAATTTCTTCTTCTTCTTCTGCGTGTCTCCCTCTAACTGTTGGGCCTTTTTTGCAGACAGTTGAGGTACAGAGCATAGAGAAACTGTTCTTCTTTTAATAAGCTCCCCTGATAGTCTGTTGAATGTAAGGTCTTGTGAACACTATAAAGACGGGAGGGTGGTGAAGTGCCCCTGGGTCTTCTTGATTGTTGATAGTATGATTTTGTTGGCTCAACAGAAGGGTGGCTTGACTTTTCTCTCCTTTTGTAATGGTGTAATTTAAGACAGAAAATATATTTTTCCACTCTTGAAGTATATATTCAGTTTAGATCATACTTCACCCTCAGAAGTGCCTGTAACAATTCAGGTGCCTATGCCTTCTGATAGTGCTTTGTTAGAGTTCCGAATTTCACCTCTAAAATCCTCCAAGCAGGGTTTGCGTTTTGCTTTCTCCACAAATATGTAGCCTTTCCGGCTACCAATACTATAAAGTGGTAAGAAACTGAGGGTGCAGCATATGCCTTTTCCGCGCCACCGTGAAAAGGCAGAAATGTGTCATATCTACAAGATATGTTGCATTTTTGTCCTCTTCACCTGCGCTGGTGCACAAATTGCTGGCTAGCCCCAATGCAGGCACCCTTGCACCATGGTGCAAAGATGCCTGTGCTGCACAGACAATTGTTTTTGTGCTGGAAGGGACACTTTCCTTCATAAAAACAATCACAAGAGGTGTTTTCCTCTTTCTATATGTCCTGCAGAATGTATGTTATTAACCCTCGTAGGACTTCAAAGACCAATCTAAATATTTATTAGCAAAAATTGGAGATTGTTTCTAAATTTTACTTATCTAGGTATTACTTCAGATTTGAAGTTGTCCTGGTTTCCCAAAATAATTAAAGCAAAAACAGTGCTTGTTCATAATTCAAGTGCTGTAACCAAGAAACACCAAGGTTCTAGAACCAAAACAGTTACCCCAGCCTTAGAGTTATACAAGTATAAGACCCAGCACCTGTATTATATGGGGGTGATTTATGGGATACACGGGAGCTCAATCAGCTTACTCTATCTGAGAACAAGTTTCTGAGGGAGCTATTGAGACTGCCTTAGTCAACATCATTGGTATTCATACATCAGGACCTGAATATTAGGCAAATAGAATATTTAGCCCCACCCTTAGACCACCACTCTATTGGGTAAGATTGTGGACAACTCAACAATTGATCCATTACAGAGAAGCTCTTAAAGAACTAATGAAACCTGACAACGTTTTAACTTTTCCCTGGCTTCGCCACATTCAGACCTGGCTTTATAAACTTGTCTTTTCCAGTTTTTGGAATGAACCCCATACATTGACAACAAGATCAAAGATCCTGCTGAAATGGACATATTGTGATTATAGCCTAGAGGCTTTACACCAAACATCTAGTCTAAGCAGATTGTGTACCCAATTTTTAATGGTAAAACATATCCCAGATTTTGAAGTATTCCTTGATATGATCCAACCACAGTCAGCTAAGACTTTATAATTTTATAATGATATCATTCAAGTTAGAGGATTTACAGCAAAATGAAAGTCACATGAGAATTTCAAAGAAGCTGCACTTTGCACTTTATGCACCCTCTATAGCATTGAAAATATTGCACATGTGCTATTTTACTGCACAACTTAAGTATAGGAGGAGATGGATCTCATCAATTTGCAGGAACTTAGGAGTTAGGAAGTATTTAGAGGCCCTAAGGATTATGACGTACGAAACAATCCCCTACATAGTATATGGTGCAAGTAGATATTTACTTGCACTGGGGTTTATGTGTAGAAAAATAGGCTTTACATTTTTAATTTTAACAGCTACATTTTAGTGATATTTTAGAATTTGTTTTAAGGGAATTATTTGTCATTGTAATTTTGCGATAATGATCTTAGTGGTAGAATTATGTATTATTTAATGTACTTTTAAAAATGTATCTGAATGTATTTTTTACACTTTAATGGTTGATAACCATAATAAAGTATGAACTGAACTGAAATAAGCCAACTCTTAGTTTCCAGGGATATCTATATGTGGTGGTGTGGCAGAGTTAAGAGAGTCTTGGTGATAGGATACTAAAGGATTACACTAATAGACTGAAATTACTTCTGAAATAATTTGAATGAGGAAGGGAAAAATCTTGAGTCTAGAATATACCTTTGTATTGTCTAGACTAAGGGGCAGGGAGAGAAGCAGTATGAGGATAACAGAAACCTGAAGAACATGGAAACGCCAAACAAGTCCAGTGAGAGGGCAACTAGGAAATGCACAACTGCTATGCATCCTGGACTTTGAATTGATCCATTTATATAATGCTGAAACAGGATCTGACCTGAAAGGAGAAAAGAGAAGTAGAAAACCCTCATTTTTGACTGGAAAGGTTACAACATGATTAATTAATTGTTTGCCCAAAATTACCATGTAACTAAAAATTGGCAGCACTTCTCTGCGTTACTTCTGAAATGCAGAGATGTGCCATATTTACACAAATAAGGCACACCTCTGTGTTTCACCTAGGGCTGGTGCTAAAGTTACCTATCTTTAATATGCAAAACCATCGGTCCCCCTTCACCGCCGCTTAAAGAAATCTCGGAAGGACTTGAATGTGCTTTATATTTCTAAGGTAGAGTAGGCGCTGCAGCGGTTGAAGTTCTGACAATATATGAAGGTTGAGAAGGTGAGGAAGCTAATGGAATACAGTTGCAGCCGCAAGAGGCTGCACTGGCTATCCTGGCCATCAGGTCTGCTGTGGGTCCCATCCTCATTTACCCAAAGTAGCAGTGGATCCTGCCTGGTTAGATGCTTTCTGGACAGCGTGCATCCCCCTGCCTTACCGAGTGGGGAAGGGGTCCTTTCCTGAGGCCGAGATAGCACAGGCCATCACTAACCTCCCATACCACAAGGCCCCGAGATGAGACAGCTTCCCAGCGGAGTTATATAAGTGGATGAGGAAGGAGGTGGTGGCTTTCCTTTATAAGGTCTTCTGGGAAGCTGAGCATATGGGAGTCCCCTTGCTGTTATTTTGAATAAGGTTCTCATTGCAGTCCTACCCAAGCCCGGGAAGTACCCCCTTCTTTGTGGCAGCTTTAGGTTCATCTCCCTCCTCAATGAGGACATTATTTTTATAATTTGGTTCTACGGCTTTCCTTGGACATTGATCACCCACACCCAGGTACGGTTTTTCTGTCCCCATCTCCAAACTCTGGCACATGCCTCATGGGCTGCTAAAGACCTGCCATCGGGATGCCCTGATCCTCTCTCTTGACAATGAGAAAGAGCTTGATAGGATCAAGTGCAGCTTTTTTTTGCAACGCTCAGGTGGTTTGGTCTCAGGAAGGATTTCGTCACCAAACTCCAGTGTCTCTAAGACTCCCCCACGGAGTTTCCACTCTAACCCTTTTCAAGTCTGCAGCTGGACCTGACAGGTCTGCTCATTGTCGTCCCTCCTCTTTCTTCTGGCTAAGGATCCTCTGGCTGTGTCCTTCTGCCAGTCAAGGTGAATAATGGGTATCCCTACCCCCGGGGGGGGTTGTCGACCCTTTACCTCCATGCAGATAATATCCTGCTCACACTTTCTGATCTCCCAGATTGCTCACAGATCTTTTGGACCTCATCTCCAAATTTGCTGCACTCTCAGCACACAAAGGGGGTCATTCTGACCTCGGCGGTAAAAGGCCCTTACCGCCGGTCAGAAGTCCACCATTCTACCGCCGTGGCCGCGGTAAACCGCCACGGTCATTCTGACCACCAACTGTGAAACCACCAAAAACCCGACATCCAAGGAAGGCCGCCTCATCAGCGGGCCGCGGAAAACTGGAGATGACCAAACCTCCACCGTCACGCCAACACAAACACGCCCATGCCATTCTGACCCACGAATCCACGCGGCGGTCTTTCAACCGCAGTATTCCATTGGCGGTACACACCGCCGCGCTCAAAATACACACACAGCTCCAAAACACAGCCACATTGGACAATTTGAAATACACACACCTGACACACATACAAACAACACTCCCACACATCCAATCAACTATAAAACACACACCCACATCACCCACAAACCCCCACTAGTTGGAAATCGGAGAGAAGGCGATAGAGATAGAGATAGAGAGAGCGAGCACAGCAATCGAAAACCCCAACACACACAGGAACCCAACTTCATCACCCACACCACATTTACGCACACATCACCACATATCACCACGCACATCACCACAAACACCACCCCACACCTCATCCACATCACCCCATGGCACCCAAAGACACCCCAGGTTCTCGGACCAAGAACTCAGGGTCATGGTGGAGGAAATTATAAGGGTTGAGCCCCAGCTCTTCGGCACACAGGTGCAGCACACCACTATAGCAAGGAAGGCTGAGCTATGGCAAAGGATCGTAGACAGGGTCAACGCTGTGGGACAGCATCCCAGAAATCTGGAAGATATCAGAAAGCGATTGAACGACCTACGGGGGAAGGTGCGCTCGATGGTGTCCCGACACAACATCGCAGTGCAGAAGACTGGCGGCGGACCCCCACCCACTCCACCCCAATTCACAGCATGGGAGCAAGAGGTAGTAAACATCCTGCATCCTGATGGCCTCGCTGGAGTACACGGAGGAATGGACTCTGGTAAGTCGAATCTCAACTACTTCACCCCCCCCCAACCACCAGCATGCCAACCCCCCCACCCCCCTCACCCCCAATCTCAACCCCCAGCACACAACCTCCCTGCCAATGTCTCACCAGCACAACCCACCCTAAACAACACCAACCCCTGAATGCCAACACAAACCATAGACAGCCACCACCAAAGCATGACCATTGCACATACCCATACATCCCCCCCCCCACCACCCTCACAACACCTCCCACAAGGGAATGCCAGCACTGGGGGACAAGGGCACTCAAAATGCACGCTATGGAACACACAGAAACAATAACCATACTCCTTTACCCCTGCAGGGCCCGAACGCCAACACACCGCCACGGAGGGTCCAGATTTGTCCATCCCACCCCCAGAACAGGCCCCCAGCGAGGACAGCAGCTCTGTCGACCTAGAACCTGATGACCAGCCCGGACCATCGGGGACCTCTGGACAGTCGGTTCCCCACACACAGACACAGGCCACAGCAGACCCAACCCCCTCTGGGAACACCAGCACAGCTCCCACCCAGCGGGCCCATGCCTCTGTCTCGCGGACGCATCAATCAGCGGTGTGTCTGCCACTACAGGGCACCCAGGCTGACCCAACACCCCAACAACTACAGGGACCTGGGGGCAGTGGTAGTGGGCACACCGTCCAGGGGACAGAGGCCCGGGGAAACAGGGCAACTGGGAGGGCTGCTGTGCGACTGGGGGGGGAGGACAGGCCCAGGGAACCCACTCTCCAAGAGGCCCTCACCACCATCATGGGAGCATACCATCACTCCCAGGAGACGATGGCGACGGTACTGGCCAGGTTCACCGAGATCCAGGCACAGCAGGAGGAACGGTACATGGGGTTCAGCAATGAACTCAGGAACATCGCTACCGCTATGGGGACCATAGTCCAGGACCTCAACCGGATAGAAACCACATTGCGGGACCATGAGGCACCACAAAGGGCCCCTGTCACTAGCCAGGAACAGCCTACCACCTCCGCCGGTGCTAGTGGTCAGGAGGCCCCCACAGAACGACGGCCCACCAGAACCCCACCTCCTGCTGAAGAACAACCACCCCGCAAGAGGAACCTGAGATCTCACAAGAAGACAGAGTAGGATGCCAAGACCCCCGCCAGCATAAGATACCCCCTGATGTCATCCCACTGTCCCACAGTGTCACCCTGTCCAACCTTGAACTGCCCCTGCTCCATCCTTCCACAGGCATATGGAAAATGCACCTGTGAAACTGAGAACTGGGCTCTGCCATGGACATAACTCTACCCTCACCCATCACCGTTTTAATATCATGTACCAATATCTAGCACTAAAAATAAATCACTCATTGCACTGAAATCATTCAGGAGTCAGCCTGTATTATTTACAAATGTATAACACATTACTGATCAATAATGTTCTGTTATTTTTGTGATGACAACATACCGATGTCAATAAGCATTAGTCCATGGGCTAACCAAGCAGAAGTCACGCAGTGGGTCATACAGCACTGAAAAGGGAAGGGAAAATCAAACATCAGTATAAATGAACTGGGGGGAAATACACAAAGTAAAGATGCAGGGGGCTTTCAGTAAATGTTAAATGGCGTGGGTGATTCTTACCTGTGTGCTACTGAAAATACTGTTGGATAACTCTGTCCCTGTTGTCTGGGTCATCCTCTTCGTCTTCCTCCTCTTCACTCTCCGCAGGCTCCACAGCTGCTTCAACACCACCATCTGGACCATCCTCCTGCAGGAAAGGCACCTGACGTCGCAATGCCAGATTGTGAAGCATACAGCAGGCCACGATGATCTGGCACACCTTCTTTGGTGAGTACATCAGGGATCCCCCTGTCATATGCAGGCACCTAAACCTGGCCTTCAGGAGGCCAAAGGTTCTTTCTATGATCCTCCTAGTTCGCCCATGGGCCTCATTGTACCGTTCCTCTGCACTGGTCCGGGGATTCCTCACTGGGGTCAATAGAGAAGGGAGGTTGGGGTAACCAGAGTCACCAATTAGCCACACACGTTGTCTCTGTAGCTGTTCCATCACATAAGAGATACTGCTATTACGCATCACATACGCGTCATGCACTGACCCAGGGAACTTGGCATTCACATGGGAGATGTACTGGTCAGCCAAACAGACCACCTGGACGTTCATAGAATGGTAACTTTTCCTGTTTCTGTACACCTGCTCATCGTCTTTTGATGGTACTAAAGCCACATGGGTCCCATCAATGGCACCAATTATGTTGGGGATATGTCCAAGGGCATAAAAATCACCCTTCACAGTGGCCAAATCAACCTCCTCAGGGAATACAATGTAGCTCCGCATGTGTTTCGTCAGGGCAGACAACACTCTAGACAACATTTTTGAAAACATAGGCTGAGACATTCCAGATGACATGGCCACTGTTGTCTGGAATGAGCCACTTGCCAAAAAATGGAGGACTGACAGAACCTGCACTAGAGGGGGAATTCCTGTGGGTTGGCGGATGGGGGACATCAGGGCTGGCTCCAGCTGGGCACACAGTTCATGTATAGTGGCTCGGTCAAGTCGGTATCGTAGTATGATATGGCGTTCTTCCATTGTCGACAGGTCCACCAGCGGTCGGTACACGCGAGGATTCATCATTCTCCTCGCAAGTCCCAGCGGACGGTGCCTAGGAAGGACAACATGGAGCACAGAGTCAAGCAAATCACAGGTACGTTCACCACAGCATGCCGAGCACACGATTATCTATGTATTGAAAGGCGTGTATGTGTGGCAATGCAAGGCCTAGGCCTGTGTGACGCAGTACAAATTATGCCATGTGGGCCCTTGAAATGGCGGCTGCCTGACCTGTGAAGTGGGACAATGGGATGTGAGGTCAATGCGCTGGCGTGGCACACCGTGGCGGTAGGCTAACATTGAAGCCTATGGGTTTCAGGAGATAATGACGAGGTGCGCCGGCGGTCACGGTACGCACCGCCGCGGGCGTGACCGCCATTTTCTATCTGCTTAATCACTCGAGACCTGATCATCCACAGGAGAGGACCTATACTGCAAGTGCTGCTGTGACCTCGGTCTGGAAGTGACAATGGCTGCTGCGACTGGGGAAAGGGCCCCTGCCTTCACGTCTGAGGAGTTGGAGAAACTTGTGGATGGGGTCCTCCCCCAGTATGCGTTACTCTACGGTCCTCCAGACCAACAGGTAAGTACACTGGGTGCACATTGAAAGGGCTATGCCTGTGTGGAGTGGGGTGGATGTAAGTTGGTGGGGTGGGGGGCGAATGAGGAGTGCAACGCACGACAGATGAGAGCATGTGCCATATGGCAAGGTTGGGGAGGGGGGGCCAATCACATCTAACATGCAGAAAATTGATGAATTTTTCCTTCCCACCCTGTACATGTCAAATAGGTCAGCGCCCATCAGAAAGTGGAAATTTGGCGTGCCATCGCCAAGGAAGTCCGGGCCATGGGGGTCCACGTCAGACGGGGCAACCACTGCCGCAAGAGGTGGGAGGACATCTGCCGCGGGACCAGGAAGACCGCCGAGTCACTGCTGGGGATGGCCTCCCAACCTAGGAGGGGTGCCAGTCGTACCCTGACCCCCCTGATGTCCCGGATCCTGGCGGTGGCCTACCCTGATTTGGATGGGCGCTTGAGGACATCACAGCAGACACAAGGGGGTGAGTATCAGCACATTCTGCTATCTCTCTGCGCAGTGGAGGCGTCTGGGTGGGGGAGGAGGGTTGTGGGTGACATTAGGCCAGGGCGCTTTCTGTAGTGTAGTCCTCTCCATTAGGCATGGCCCTGTGCTCCCGCCCCCCACCTCTGTAGGGTGACAAGTACAGCTATCGATCGTCCAGCATCACACATGTGCGCGTTTGTCGTCTCTAGACCTGTTGTCCTAGTCAGAAGTACTGAGTAGTGTACCCCGAATGCGCGGCTTAGTGCATGAGGCTCCTGTGTCTGTCCTCTCCGCCAACGGTGTTGATATTGCATGCACTCAACCTGGTCTTCGTTTTTCTCCCCCCACCCTTCTTCTTCATCTTCTTGTGCATGTGTGCATTAGCATCAACAGGCGGAGGAGAATTGGCATCGGAGCACGAGGGAGCTGCAAGTCACAAGGCCCCGGTGGGCCCAGGAACAGACACCGAGGGCACCAGTGATCCGGAGGGCGAGGGGAGCACCACAACGGGGACCGGTGGTGACACCAGCGACACCGACACGTCCTCGGATGGGAGCTCCCTAGCGGTGGCGGCAACATCTGGGCCCCCCACCTCTACAGGTACAGCCGCCACCCAGCGCACCAGCCCCGCCCTCCCAGCAGCCCCTCAGCCTACGCTCCGTGCCCGCTCGCCCAGGAAGGCGGGCGTCTCCTTCGCCCCAGGCACCTCAGCCCCTGTCGCTGTCACCCCTGCTGCCCTCAGTGAGGAGGTCATTGACCTCCTTCAGACCATCATTGTTGGGCAGACTACCCTTTTGAATGCCATCCAGGGGGTAGAAAGGGAGGTGCATCGGAGCAATGCCTACCTGGAGGGCATTCATTCGGGTCAGGCTGCCCATCAACGATCGTTCAATGCTCTGGCCTTAGCACTGACGGCAGCCATTGTCCCTGTTTCCAGCCTCCCTTTTCTGACTGCCTCCACCCTGTCTCTGTCTCCTGTTACTCAGCCTATCTCATCCACACCATCAGACCAGCCTGCACACACCTCAACACCCAAGGGCAGCTCATCCAGACACAAGCACCACAGAACCCACAAGCATTCACGCAAGCAACACCCAGATGCAGACATTCCAACAGTCACTACCACCTCTGTGTCCCCCTCCTCCTCGTCTCCCTCCTCCCTCCCTGTGACGTCTACACTCACACCTGCATGCACACCACCATCAGCCAGTGCTTCCATCACCAGCACACCGTCCAGTACATTCCGCACACGTGCAGTCACCACCCCCACTACCATTTACACGTCCCCTGTGTCCTCTCCCACTGTGTCTGTCACCCCCTCTTCCAAGACACACAAACGCAGGCAGACACCCACCCAACAGCCATCCACCTCACGACAGCCTCCAGCACAAGCACCTGCACCCAAAGACAGCACACCTGACTCTCCTACAACCACATCCTCTTCCTCCACTCCCATCACCACTTCTCCTACCCTTTACCTTGGTCCTAAAAAACTTTTCCTCGCTAATCTTAACCTCTTTCCCTCCCCTGACCCACCCCCTCCATCTGCAAAGAGTCCCAAGAGCACCTCAGCCACCACCAGCCCAGCTTCGAGTGTCACTGTGGTGCATAGGTTCTGGAGTCCACCCTTTGCCAGCAGTGACACTTCAATCAGCAGCAAGGGGACAGCCAGCCCCCCCCCCAGGCAAGAGGACCAGGAAACTAAAGGGCCGCCGTGAGAGGACTGACACGGCTGCCCCCAAGGAGCAAAGTTTGCCCACTTCACCAGCCACAACATCTAGGGGAGGCAAGGGCCCGAGGGCCCCATCTAAGGAGCGAAAGGGCAGCAGGGCGGGGAAGTCAGCCAGCAGGAGCGCGGAGCAGGAGGGCCCCACAAGCCCCATCCCGGGTGTTAGGGAGGACACCAAAGGGCCCAGGACTCCGTCACCGAAGGGTCCAGCAACAGCACGGTCGGAGGGCGACTGAGCAGGGAGTCCAGGCCAGGTCTGGCTCCCTTGACTTACTGGACGAGCACTGCTGAAGAGGGCCCCGCCGTGCAGAAGAGCACCGCTGAAGAGGGCCCGCCGTGCAGAAGAGCACCGCTGAAGAGGGCCCCGCCGTGCAGAAGAACACCGCTGAACAGGGCCCCGCCGTGCAGAAGAGCACCGCTGAACAGGGCCCGCCGTGCAGAAGAGCACCGCTGAAGAGGGCCCCGCCGTGCAGAAGAGCACCGCTGAAGAGGGCCCCGCCGTGCAGAAGAGCAACGCTGAAGAGGGCCCCGCCGTGCAGAAGAGCACCGCTGAACAGGGCCCCGCCGTGCAGAAGAGCACCGCTGAACAGGGCCCCGCCGTGCAGAAGAGCACCGCTGAACAGGGCCCCGCCGTGCAGAAGAGCACCGCTGAAGAGGGCCCCGCCTTGCAGAAGAGCACCGCTGAACAGGGCCCCGCCGTGCAGAAGAACACCGCTGAACAGGGCCCCGCCGTGCAGAAGAGCACCGCTGAAGAGGGCCCCGCCGTGCAGAAGAGCACCGCTGAAGAGGGCCCCGCCGTGCAGAATAGCACCGCTGAACAGGGCCCTTCCTGTCAAGCACCGCTCCGCTGGGCCCCGCCGGCTCAAGCACTGCTCCGCTGGGCACCGCGTCTCAAGCACCGCTCCGCTGGGCCCTTCCTGTCAAGCACCGCTCCGTTGGGCCCTTCCTGTCAAGCACCGCTCCGCTGGGCCCTTCCTGTCAAGCACCGCTCCGCTGGGCCCTTCCTGTCAAGCACCGCTCCGCTGGGCCCCGCCGTCTCAGGCACCGCTCCGCTGGGCCCTTCCTGTCAAGCACCGCTCCGCTGGGCCCTTCCTGTCAAGCACCGCTCCGCTGGGCCCCGCCGTCTCAAGCACCGCTCCGCTGGGCACCGCCGTCTCGAGCACCGCTCCGCTGGACCCTTCCTTTCAAGCACCGCTCCGCTGGGCCCTTCCTGTCAAGCACCGCTCCGCTGGGCCCCGCCGGCTCAAGCACCGCTCCGCTGGGCACCGCCATCTCAAGCACCGCTCCGCTGGGCCCTTCCTGTCAAGCACCGCTCCGCTGGGCCCTTCCTGTCAAGCACCGCTCCGCTGGGCCCTTCCTGTCAAGCACCGCTCCGCTGGGCCCCGCCGTCTCAGGCACCGCTCCGCTGGGCCCTTCCTGTCAAGCACCGCTCCGCTGGGCCCCGCCGTCTCAGGCACCGCTCCGCTGGGCCCTTCCTGTCAAGCACCGCTCCGCTGGGCCCCGCCGTCTCAAGCACCGCTCCGCTGGGCCCTTCCTGCATGCACTGTTAACGGTTCATTGTGCCCACCATGCCTCCTCCTTGACCAGTGGAGACTGTAATCCACCTGATGGACTGTGGCTTTGCACTCCCCAGGATGGAACAGTGGGCAACCCACCTACTGTAGAGACTTGAGAGACTGTGGCTTTGCACTCCCCAGGATGGCACAGTAGGCATGCTGGCCCCTTCGTGGATCTGGCGTCGTGGACTCATGTGGCTGTGGTGCCCCCCCCTTCCCTTCCCCCTGAGGTGCCTGTAGTTTTTTCATCAGATGCCCCTGCAGTGTTCTCTCCAAAGGACTCAGGTCTCCTGTGTGGGCTTTGCCCTTGTGTTGTTACACTTTGGCCCACGGACACTTCGATTTTCTTTTGAAGTGCAGGACTAATTGCCTAGGTTATCCATTGCACTGTATATAGAATTATTTTGATATTGATTTTTTGGCTAGTTGACCAATACTTTTCAGAGCCTATTTTGTACATACATTTTTATTCACAATTTAATTATTTCTTTGCATTTTTCAGGGGGGTTTGGGTGGTGTCACTGTGACTTGTTGCTCTGCATTGGTGTGTACATAGTTTGGGGGGGTGGGGGTCGCATATGTGTGTGCCGTAAGCTTTCCTCCTCCCCCCTCCTGTGTGTCGTAGGTGCAGTACTCACCGTTGTCGTCTGCGCCGGCGTTCGTACTCGTGGTAGATGAGCAGGTAGACGAGAGCAGGTAGGATGTTTAATTCGGGTTCCATGCTGTCCTCCTTCCTCGTGGAGTGCGTAGAGGTGAGCGTTTTCCCGTTCGTAGTCTGTTTCCGCCGTGTTTTTATCGGCGGGGCTCCCGCCCCGGAAAAGGTGGCGGATTGGTGAGTTATTATACTGTGGGCGGTACATTGTCTGCGCCTGTCTGTTGGCGGTGACCGCCGCGCTGTTTGTCTGTACCGCCGTGGCGGGCGGAGTGTTAATGTGCGGGCTGTGTTGGCGGTTCCCGCCAGGGTCAGAATTCCATTTTTTGGACCGCCAGCCTGTTGGCGGGTTGGCGGCCGCTTTATCACCGACCGCCAGGGTTAGAATCACCCCCAAAATCTATTTGGATAAGAGTGAATCCCCTGACAATGTTGCTGGTGACAATGCAGGTGGTTGTGTCAGGCTACCTTTTCCAGCAGAACCCTTTCTGTTTTAAGTATTTGGTGATTTATATCAGGCAGAGTCTGCAAGGCATGGTGTGGGACAACCTCAACCAGCTGGTGGAACACAGGAGACTGGACAGTGGTAAGTGGTCCCATCTCTGTCTTTCACTGTGGTGTAGAATGCAGGCTGTTAAGATGGTGACCTTCCGAGGTTTACATACATTCTGAGGCATGCTGCCCTTGGTCATATCTCTCGGCTTTAGCTGTAAGTGGACAAGGCTATCAGGTTCATTGTTTGGAGGTAAGCCAGAATGGCTTACATCCCACTCATACCCTACTGCTCATGTGGTGATCTGGGCCTTCCCTGGGTTGAGCACAATGCAATGGGCTTTGCGTGTAGTGCAATCTGTCTTCATTCTCCCACAGGTCCAAGATCCCTTGTTGTGGGTCACGGTCAAGCACGCTTTCTTGGGGTGGTGGGAAGGGCTAGACACCCTCTACCAGTACGATACCTCCAGGCCTGGCTCCGCAAAACCTATGCTACATGCTATTGTTAAGTCCAGGGCATAAGCCTACCAGCTTTTTTCGGTGGACGCTCACTTGTATAACCAGGTGCCCTTCTGGGGAAATGTCAGCATCTATATTGGGGGTACAGTGCTTAACTGGGGTACTTTGTGTGCTGCGGGGATCCTCCCCTCCACCAAGTGCTTGACCAAGGGGCCCTCAATTTCTCTGAGGTGCTCCACGAAGAGTTTTGTTTGCCATCCCAGCAACAACTGAGGTACCTGTAGCTGTGCCACTGTCTCCTGTAATGCAGTGGCCCGCAGCCGGGGATTTCCCATCTTGTCTGGTGGTCGCCTGTCTTAAAGTGTGAGGTCACTTCCGTGGGTTATGTCGAGATCTTACAGCCTTTTGACCAGGCATCAGTATTCTCTGCCTCAATATTAGAGCTTGTGGACCAAGTGTCAGGCTCCCTGTCTGGTGGAATGTGAGTGGAGGACTGGGCAGACTTGCTGGATTCTTTGGGCCACGTTGCTCAACAGGCCAGGTTGAGGGTTTCACTCTTTAAGTCATTCCATGACTGGCACTGTACCCCAATGAAGCTCAATGCTGTGAGACTGCACCCCATTCCGGCTGGTGGCACTGAGATGATGCGCACTGTGACTTGGTTTGTCTGTCCCACAGTCCACCCCTACTGCAGGGCTATGCAAGCTGCTGGTGATCTCTGTGCTGCTTGTTAATCCCCCAATTCTGCTCTATGATTTCACTGACTCCCTTACATTGTCCCACTATGACTAATTGCGTTGCTCCATATAGTGCTTGCAATGGGGAAAAAACTCTGCCATTGGCAAGCTCCCCGCCCTCTCAGCCATGAGGAATGGATCTCGGAAATGTACCGGACAGGCTCATATGAGAAAGTCATTTATTATCTCCAGGATGAACTGGAGACTTTTCTCCATACTTGGGGCACATTTTACAGGATGGCAGGCCCTGAGCACAGATCATCCAGTAGACAGGCCCGCTACGGTTCTGTGGTCCCCTGAGCACTAGTTTTGAATATGCAGGATGTTCGGTGGGCCGCTGCTGCTGCCCCAGATCTGTGATATAATATTAAGTACAAAAAACAGGATACACAAATATTGCTGACACAAATTTTGTTTCCCCATACATCTAATGCAAAACTACAAAAATATCGATTCACACTAATATCGTTAAAAATAGGACAAAAATATAATTATCAAACAGACAGTATAAAATAATAAATGTTAAATATGTTAATACATAACATTAATATTATGTATATGCAATAAATATAAGTAACGTTGATCATTAAAAATAAATATTTAGTACTATAAACATACACACATTTATACATATATTTATGTATACTTATATATACACACATATACAATATACCACTGTTATTAAAACATATACATTACATTATATTACTTTTTTGCACGTTTTACAATTTATTAGTATAATATATATTTGCATTGATAAATAGAAGTATATAAAGTATAAACAATAAAGAAAACAAAATATAAAAAATTAAATAACTCACAAAAATAAGTAAAATTAAAACATATTACTAAAAATAAAATGTGTATGTATATATTTATATATATCACAAACATCAAAAAGTAATCAAATAAAAATATTACAGACATTTAAAAAATAATAAATATATTAAACTCTGGAAATAATAGCATTATACTTCATAGATATCATTTTTACTATTCCACCTCCAATTTGTGCAACAGTAGGGAAAGCGTAGGGCTCTGGACAGGTCAAATTTGCTATTCCCACTACATTCTTTGCTGCAGTAGGAAAAGTGTTGGATTCAAGAGTGACAAAATGTACTATTCCCACTCCAGTCTGTGCAATAGTATTGAAAGCGCTACACTGTTTCCATGGGGAACTGGGTCAAGACTGATCTGCATATGGCTGGGTCCAAACTGGGGTGGCATGGTGCACAAAAGAAAGATGGATTTAACCCATGTCTATGACAGGACGGGAGTGCTCGAAAAGTTTCAGCACTCCAGCCATCATCCTTTTGTGTTGTGAAAGCTCACCACATGACGACTTCTGCCAGTGGACGGAGATCATTTCCTAATGTCCAGTACAGTAGGTCAGGCAGCTGCCATTTTGAGGTCCTTAGATGGTCGGTAAAATTAATTTAAAGTTGGACTCCAGACAGGTAAAATTTACAATTCCCAGTCCAGTCTGTGCAACAGTAGGAAAAGTGCTGGACTCAGAAGCAGTAACATTTACTATTCCAACTCCAGTCTGTGCAACAGTAGGGAAAGCGTTGGACTCAGGAGGGGTAAAATGTACTACTCCCACTCTAGTCTGTGCAACAGTAGGAAAAGCATTGAACTCCAGATGGATAAAATGTACTCTTCCCACTCCAGTCTATGCAACAGTAGGGAAAGTGTTGGAAAGAAGAATGTAGTTCACTGAAAACAGATAACATAATTTAATAACTATTAATTCACCAAATGTATTAATGATTAAGGATGTAATATAAAAATTACAAATCTGTTTCCACATTAATAATATCAGTAGAACAAATGTTATTAACTAGGCATTTATTAAACCTCACATCCCTCTAATACATAATATAAAACTATAATTAAACAATTCCCATAATTATAATTCTATTAAATATGTAATTATAACTATGAACTAATGAATACTTATTTAACTTCCCACCCTATACCCCTGATACCCCGTAAACCTCACAACCTGTGGTGACACTATTACTATCAACAATTAAATAAAACAAACAATTACCTAAAAATTCCAAACTATATCCAAAAAACTAGTAACAATTACCCAAACAATATGCAACACATAGAATAAAAATATGACTAAAACACGAAGATAATTAAAGAAACACTACAATAGTTCTTACCACTAGATTATTGTAAACAATATTATGGACACAGATATTATTGCAAAGGACATTACTTACCCACAAATCGATATCAATGTCAACAATATTTCTGCATCACAATATTTCTGTACCACGATACAATAAACTCGATATTTGTGTAACTCAATAGATTTGAAAATATTTTGTCCAAATACTGCTGCCCCTGGCCAACTGTTAGGCCTCTCTTACCCCGTAACCCCTTCTCCTACTCTTTTCCTGTTCCTCCTTTGCTCCCTTCTTCTCATTATTTTTCTTCATCTCTTTCTCTCTCTCTCTTTTCTCTCGTTCCTTGTAATTTTTTCTGCTCCCTTACATGCTCCCAATCTCGTCACTCCATGTGGTTTGGTCTCCCCACATCGATCCCCCCATTCTTTGTAACCCCTGTCAGTCTGTCCACGCGGTGTCTGAGCCTTGGTCCTAGCATTGTTGCAGGGTTTTGTGTCCTACTTACACATCATGTGTGCACCCATGTCTCATCTGGTTTCTGCAGGCCTCCACTGTACTGTATGGTGTATACTGTTGATTTGAATTTGGCACCTTGTTGTACATGAATAAAGAAATGTGAAACAAAAAGAAAGACATGGCGGTCATTGTGACTTTAACAGTCCCACCGCAGGACCGTCAAAGCAGAGGGGAGGACGCTGCTGTCATGCCGGCGGCATCCCCTCATCGTGTTACAATGTTCCCACCAGGCTAACTAGCGTGAACATTGCATAAGGATGTTCCTGCCGGGCTGACTGGCGGGAACAGTGCTACGGAATGGGTCTTGGCTCTCTTAAAGGATAAAACACATTATTAACACAAAGATTTTATGCTGATGTCATGTACCAGGCAATGACACATGTTGTAAAGAAAAGGCAAGCAAGACTTGTGCAAACAAGCCAAACATTCTTCATTTCACATAGATTCTACCTTCACTATGGACACATGCCAACTTGTGACACCTTAAATTGTCACACATATCAATTTTAGAGCAAGGGGTCAGAACACATGTCACACAAACATGCATCAACAGTGATGTATCAAGGACTGAAAATACAATGTGGACCAAGGCATCTAGGTCATTAGTCTACTGAAAACAAACTTTAGCAGTCACGGAAGGGCCAAGTTAGCTCAGACCAGTGTCCCACACACAACCACGACTTATCAATAATGTGTACCTTACAAATGGAGTACTGTACTGTGCGGCAAGGTGACCATGACTTACCTAATCATGCAATTAGTCCATCAATAGGCAACTGACTGAGTAATAACATCACTGCCCACACATCAGACATTGCAAGCCTTACATCTGTCTGTGGAGGATTCTTAGAGCCAAAGCACATGTGACGCTAACATGACAGGTACACCAACCATGATGCAAGCCAAAAGCCTGGATGCACTTACAATACTACTCACATGTGTATATGAACTACCACACCTGCACCACATAGGTTTCATTGCCAACATTAGGTCCGCAACCATCCAGGACTTTGTTGACATATCCTTCATAGCAAATGCAGGTAGATATAACTATTTCCAATGTTTATTCATGGCTGAACCTTTCAATTGGCACATGATGTTGACAAATATCGGTCATGAATATTACTGTGAATAGGCTACCATTGCCTTTGTATCTTGAATACAGCAGTATACCCAAGCACAATGCTGTGTGGCCACTTTCCACTAACAGAACATTGGACATTGGCATGGCAGTAACATTCCTAACTCTGACCCAAATATGTGTCCCAAAGGAAATGTGGCAACAACTTAATGGTATCCAACATTCACATTATTAACTCTGATGAAACATCACAAATATCTATGTACATCTCTCAGTTACCAAGGAGGATTACTTTACAAGAGGTGTGGAGATATTAACCTTGTATGTCATTTGACATGATGGATAGACATCACAGCCTCACATGATGCTGTCACTTCTCAGAAGTTGTATGTAAACTATTGACAACTTGAATATGCTTGACTCTATGTTGAACATAGATAGGAATCTTGGCACATTGCAGAGGACAGAGAGCAGGGACCTATGCATCTTACCATCATGACATTGGGAGGATTGACCGTTTGGTGCAAATTAAAGATTAAAGGTAGAATAAGCTGTATAGTGGTAGACATATGTTAGTCATATATGCACCATTATGTGCTATTGTGCTGATGGGACAACATCATTGAGTAACATGTCTCAAAATACATTTTTTTAATGTGCACACTTGTGTGCTATAGAGGGTTACCATACATTAATGTGTTCACAGGAGATCTGTAACATTTTGCACTTACCACATTGTTAAAGCTAACAATCTGTTACATCACTCAATCACATGGTAAAAGGAAAAATGTGAGTTTGGTCTGTATTTACCCCCTTGTGGCTGCTGTGCTCGATTCATATGCCCATCCAATTCAGGGTCGGACACCTCCTAAAAAGTGGCCATTAGGATGGTCAGGGCCCAGCAGGCACCCCGTAATCACTGGGACGACATCCCCAGCTGGGTCTCTGCAGTCTTCCGGGCCCAGTGTCTCAGGTCCACCCATCTCTTGGCAGTGGGCGCTTCACCCGCTGTGGACCCCTATGGTCCACACTTCTTGGCGATGGCACTCCAAATCCCATTTTTCAGATGGTCATTGACCTGCACGGATGGGAGAGACAAAAAAAAGTCATGTCCACATGTACCACATTATAACAGGCAGAGTTACTAACAATTTAGTACAGCAAGTGCAAGCCAAATACAGACTGTTTTGAACTTCCCCTCCACTGATTGATGAGAATAAAAAGTGAGGGCTTATGTGAGGTAGAAACAGGCAGACAACATGCATTTCCAGCACCAGCTGTCATGTCATCAGATATGACCAGGCAGCAAACACATATGAAGAAATTATTTTTCAGGAGTAGTCTGCTTCACCAACTCCACTAACGATGCGCAACAGTCACAAGGTGGGTCAGGAAACATACATGAAACCCTCCACAGTGTCTCAGGACTCAAAATCTGTCACCAATATAAGTACATGCCCATGAACTCACACATTCTACCACAACTTTGGCACCCTACACTAACACACTATCACACTATCAGAAACATTGCCCTTCAGCTTTTGCTTAGTATAACAAAGAGTCACTGTGCTAATGAAAAATATGAGCACATGGTGCACATATCTGCTCCTCTGGTGCGCCACAGAGCTGTCATTACAGAGGTAGGACCTCCTCCACCAGCTCCTCTGGTGAGAAAGCAGGGGCCCTATCACCTGTACATTATGGCATGATTGCTCCCAGAGGCAGTACACAGCAGCTGAGATTGTGGAGGTCTTGCTGGCAGCAGTGTCAGGAGTCAAGTGATTGGTGAAGTTTGAGATGACGGTCACGTCCGCGACGTAAGAGATCATCACTGCCAGCAGACAACGCCATTGGCCCAAGACCGCCAAAGGCAGTTGTGTTCCAATAGCAATGTCCACCTCAGTAGTATCCACCTACCACCATGACGACTTCTGCCAGTGGACGTAGATCATTTCCTAATGTCCAGTACAGTAGGTCAGGCAGCTGCCATTTTGAGGTCCTTAGATGGTTGGTAAAATTAATTTAAAGTTAGTGTGAACATGTTGACGCCATAGTCTTTAGTGCTGGCTATTACCAAACATGTATGTATATGCAGATTTGATAGAAATGTTGTAATATTGATGAGATATGAGTAATGTGTCTTTAGTGGCATAGTCAGCACCCTCATGCCAATTGGAGAGATAGGATTTGTGCCTTTCAAATGTGAAACATAGTAAGAATGCTGATATCACAGAGACTTTTAGTGAATATGAGTTTCCATTTCCAAGTCATAATTGAGGAAAGGGGATGATGTTGCAGTAATGAGCCATTATTTCCCTAGGTCTGTGCTGTATACCACGTTTCTACAATATCATACGGCATGTCCAAGTATTATGTTAACACTTGCAATGGACAAAATGGCTGATAGACATACCTTCTTATTTACTCTAACATAGTTACCCTGGCCTGAGAATGGGCAGGCAACCTCCAGTGTACCATCCACTAGCAGACCTGCAGATCATGGAGGATCTACATGTCATGTAGATCTACGACCTGAATAGCCATACAATCATGGATCTCTGTCTTCAGTTGGAGCCAAGATCTGATGTCCGCCCTTTGTCATCCCAAATGCATACCACCCATTGTACAAGTCATGTCAGTCTTGATTTCCTGGCCATAGGCTCCTTTCAAAATACAGTGGCCCTAACTTCAGGGATGTCCCAGCCTACATTCGGCCTGGTCTTGAAGGTTGTAATGTCTGCAATTTTGAAACACCTGGACAGCTACATCCGATTTCCACAATGTGAAGATTTGGCCCATGTGAAGGCTGATTTCTACGCTTTGGCACACTTCCTACATGTAGTGGGAGCCATTGATGGTACCCACATAGACTTGGTTCTCCCACATGGCAATGAACAGGTGTATCAGAACATGAAGAACTTCCACTCCATAAATGTCCAAGTACCGGATCTCTACATTTCACAAGTAAGTGCAAGGTACACAGGTTTAGTCCATGATGCCTTCATCATGTGGAACAATAATATATCACTGCTGATGACACAACAGTACACCGAGAGGGCTGGCTAGTAGGTAAGTCAAACATGTTGTGTGTGTCAGTATCATATGTCTGCTGCCAAATGTAAGGCTGTCCAAGATTTATGTTTGCACACATGTAATGATTCCTTACAGGGGATTCTGGCAACCCAAACCATCCCTGGTTATTTACACCAATAAGGTACCCAACCACACCAGGGGAAGTCCGCTTCAGTGAGGCCCACTGAATGACAAGTCGTGTCATGGAACAGAATTTTTGGCTCCTGAAGAAAAGATTATGTAGCTTTGATACGTCTGATGAAGCCCTCCTCTACTCACCCGCCAAAGTGTGTCAAATCGATGTTACCTGCTGCATGCTCCACAACCTCGCCCTGAGACATCAGATCCCCTATATCCCAGATGAGGGATCCAGCAGTTTCACTGGGTGATGATGCTGACATGCCAAGTGAGGATGACAGTGATGAGGATCAAGGTGCATGCAGATCTCAGCAATCAGTACTTCAAATGAATGTAGGTATGGGTTGTTCTGTGAAATGATTGACTCATTGGGGTAGTGGGGGTCTTAGAGATGTTTGAGAAGGGTCTTTGTATGACCATCAGGTCATTAGTTGTCTAGCAGTACACACCTCAGGTGTGCATGCAATATAGTACATGAAGATGTGAGTATTGTGATGATCTCTGTTAATATTAGACACAATGCACAATGTGTGTTACCATTGTATTTAGGACATGTCTATATGGGTCTTTATTTCCATTATTTACCTATACCTTTTGTTGTACAATTTTACTCTGCAGATTCCTTCACAATGCCATCCTTGTGGTCATTTCTGAACTGTGTCACGACAGGTAGGATTCTCAGGTCTGACATGTGAAGTGGACATGGATTGATCCAGGTACTGTATGGCATTATATTGGTGGTGTCTGAGTTCTATACCCAGACTGCCAGGACAGTGGGATGGCAGTGTTCTATTTCACACAATAGACCTGTGGGCCATGTTATCTGGGTCCAATGGAGCCGTGTGTGGTCTTGTGTCTATGACACATGTCATCCTGTGCAATCCATAACCTCAACCTTCTCATTGGTTTGATAATGGTACTACCTTACTTGTATGTAGTTGTAACTGTGTTTCCTCATTGCAGGTCACTGTGTATATGTGTCAGGACTGACATAGGTGAGTAGCATGCCTACAGATACTTGACCATGGTAGGTGGAAGGTTCCATGACTGGGAACATTTGTACTGACCCCTGCCTGTATCATGGGCTATGGTAATTTAGAATGTATGGTATGGGTATGTGATAAGGCTTTATTTGATGATATATCGAACTAATATGTTTATCTATTTGGATAAACAATGACTGACATGTCCCTAACTTCAGTAGTCTGTGGGGTATTTGTTATTCACACCTATGCTGAAGGACACAATTGCAAAGATGTACTTCACTGTGTGATCATTGGCATGCTGTCAACCTATGTGCAGGAAAGTGCTATAAACAGGGATTGAAGATTGTCCATTTGTATCATTGTGTGTAAATGGAACCCAGATTCAACAGTTCATTGTTCAATGTAGACATAAAATGACTTGTGTATAATATGTAGTTTTGTGGTGTTTATTTACAAGTGCACAGTAAAAAGACAGGATTGGGAATAAACCAAAAAGTGCAAACAGTGAAGGGTTCACTCATGATGATGCAATCATCAGGGTAGCTGCTACAACATTTGGAGTCTCAAGTCCAGTACCATTGGAAAGTAGAGAGTGATTGAAAAACAGTCAACAGGGTGCATCAGTAGCACACAAAGGGAACCAATCAGTGAAGGATCACTTCTTGGCTGTGGTTGTAGTCTTGGCATCTGCTCCTCCTGGATGTTTTCGTGGACATCCACATTTGTGGGTGATTCTTCAGCTATAGAGGCAGGGGTGCCTGAGGCATGTCGTTCCCTTGGCAGTGCCTCCATTCAACTGGCTGCCACAGATGAAGAGGCTGGTGTTACATGGGCAATTGAAGGGGGTCTGCTGTTGTGGACATACTGTACTCAGGGTGGTGTCTCTCAGCACCCCGCCTAATGTTGGCATTGTGGGCTTCCCACTATTGCATAACTTCCTGGTGGTTGTTCCTCTACAGCTGCCTTATCTCACTCATCATGGTAAGTACCTGGTCCATCATGCCTTGGGACTGTTGGTAAGCTTCCAAGACTTGGGCGATGGTGTCCTGGCCAGTTGTATCCCTAGCAGCCTCAAGCCATTGGCCCACACCATCCCCTCTCACAAACCCTACCCCCACATGCCTGTGGCCTTGGCACAGTTTGCCCACTCCCACTGGTGCCAGGTCCTTCTTTGTCTGGGTTCTCTAGTGGTGACTCCGGTACCTGTACTGGGGAGCATGTAATGGTATTAACTGTCCTTGGGACACAGGTTTGGGGTGAATGGCTGCCTGGGATGTAGAAGCAACAGGGCTGGGAAGAGATGATGTAGGCAGGGTAAGGATGACAGTTGTAGACTGACCAGGTATCCCAGATGGGCCCGAGTCATCCTCATTGTCCTCAGATCCAGCTGTGTTCTCTTCACTGCGGGCTTCATCCAGGGGGAAGTGGCTGTCACAGGTGTCCTCTCCGTGGTTCCAGTGGCTAGGTGACCTGTTGAAGTACTGGAACAGACTGTTGCAGATTGTAATGCAACATGTGGTTACAAACTTTGACAGGTAGAAATGCTTTGAGCCATATACAGGAATGCTTAATCCCCTGTTGTGACAGTTACACCAGATATCTATGTTGGGGAACAGCAATATGTGATACAGAGAATTCCTATATCACACACCTTGCTACAGAGTGTCAGAGGGGGTCATTCTGACCCTGACGGGCGGCGGAGGCCGCCCGCCAGAGTTCCCCCCTCCACGACACCGCTCCGCGGTCATAAGACCGCTGCGGTGATTCTGGCTTTTGCACTGGGCTGGCGGGCGGCCGCCAAAAGGCCGCCCGCCAGCCCAGTGCAAAAGAGCCTTCCCACGAGGACGCCGGCTCAGAATTGAGCCGGCGGAGTGGGAAGGTGCGACGGGTGCAGTGGCACCCGTCGCGTATTTCAGTGTCTGCAATGCAGACACTGAAATACAACATGGGGCCCTCTTACGGGGGCCCCTGCAGTGCCCATGCTATTGGCATGGGCACTGCAGGGGCCCCCAGGGGCCCCACGACAACCCATACAGCCATCCTGTTCCTGGCGGGAGAGCCGCCAGGAACAGGATTGCGGTATGGGCTGTCAGAATCCCCCATGGCGGCGCAGCAAGCTGCGCCGCCATGGGGGATTCCCAGGGCAGCGGAAAACCGACGGGAGACCGCCGGTTTTCCCTTTCTGACCGCGGCCAAACCGCCGCGGTCAGAATGCCCTGCGGGGCACCGCCAGCCTGTTGGCGATACTCCCGCCGACCCTGGCCCCGGCGGTAGTGAACCGCCGGGGTCAGAATCACCCCCAGAGTGTCTTGGCAGTTGGATGTCTGTTGATTGACTCATATCTTGTAGTGTAGCTTTTTATTGTTCATGTTACCTCCCAGTTAACAGTAGTACATTATTGAGTCATCGGACAGCTGCACAATGTAAAATGGAAACTGACCTGTCTAACAAATTAGGAGTAACCACTGTACCTGGCCATATGTGTGAGGTTGCATACTACATATGTGTGTGTTTTCCCCAGGTGAGTATATTTCAATAGGTGATGGGAGTTAGAAGGACCAGTTTAGCAGAGGACACAGCTGTATCTGTGTGTTGGTTGTATAGTACTTGCAGATGCCCATAGCATTGCTGTAATTGCCCTAGACTGTACAATTGTGGAGAATTCAGGTTGGTTTAGTTGATTGCTTAGTTGACATGCAAGTCTATTTTAATTATGGTACGCTCATCTGGGTTTTTTAATGGTAGAACAGCGATTGCTGGGAGCTGTGGTGTTGTCAATCCATATACGACCCACGCCATACCAACACAGTGGGGGTCATTCTGACCCCGGCCGGCGGCGGTAGCCGCCGGCCTGGCTGGGACTGCCAGAAGACCGTACCGCGGTCAAAAGACTGCGGCGGTCATTCTGGGTTTCCCACTGGGCTGGCGGGCGACCGCCAAAAGGCCGCCCGCCATCCCAGCGGGAAACACCCTTCCACGATGAAGCCGGTGGAGTGGAAGGTGTGCGACGGGTGCAGTAGCACCCGTCGCAAATTTCAGTGTCTGCTGAGCAGACACTGAAATTCAAAGTGGGGCCCTCTTACGGGGGCCCCTGCAGTGCCCATGCCATTGGCATGGGCACTGCAGGGGCCCCCAGGGGCCCCACGACACCCCTCACCGCCATCCTGTTCCTGGCGGTCGGAACCGCCAGAAACAGGATGGCGGTGAGGGGGTCGGAATCCCCATGGCGGCGCAGCAACTGCGCCGCCATGGCGGATTCCCATAGGCAGCGGAAAGTCGGCGGTACACCGCCGACTTTCCGTTTCTGAATGCCCGGCGGAGCACCGCCAGCCTGTTGGCGGTGCTACCGCCGACCCCAGCCCCGGCGGTCCTTGACCGCCGGGGTCGGAATGACCCCCAGTGTCCCCCAGGTGAGTTTAGTTGACATGTGGGATGCCAGACACGGGTATTTGGACAGTTGGACACAGGAGTGGTGAGGGGGTTTGTTGGTATGATGTCAAAAGGTGATCAGTGAGCACACAAGACAGATCTTTAGGGTGACATTATTGGTTGTTTGACTTACCCCAACTTGACTCCCCCAAGTATTCCTGTCAAGCCATCAGGATGCAGGATGTTCAAGACCTTCTCCTCTCATGATGTGAATGTTGGGGGAGGAGGTGGGGGACCACTGCCAGTCTGAGGACTGCCAGGCGACCATGGCACAGACCTCCCCCCTGAGATCATACCACCTCTTCTTGATGTCTTCCCTTGTGCGTGGAAAGCAGCCTACAGAATTCACTCTGTTGAATATTCTTTGCCATACTCCATTTTCTTGGCAATAGAGATTTGTTTGACTTGTGCTCCAAATAGGTGTGACTCTATTCTGATGATTTCGTCCACCATGACCATCAACTCATCGTCTGTGAAGCGGGGATGTTTTTGTGGGGACATGGTGGTGGACAACATGAAAATGAGAACAAAAGGGTGATGAGGTGTGGTTGCTGTTTTGTGAGTGAGTGATGGGTGGTGTATGATGTGTGGGGGAAAAATAAGGTATGATGTTTATGATGTGCAGGTGTGGGATGAGTGGTATTTTGAAAGTGGAGGGGGGCCTAATCTATGGTTCTGGATTTTTAATTGGTACTCTGTTCTCTGTGTGTGGTGTTCTGGTTGCATAAGATTGTGGGGTGTGTTTTATAGTGCAGTGTGTAGGTGTTGGGTGTGTGAATGTGTGTCAGGTGTGTGGAATTCAAACTATCCAATGTGGTATTGTGTTTTACTGTGGTGAACGCCAACTGCCGCACAGACATTGATTTTCCACCATGGAAGAACCACTATTGTGATTTGTGGGTCGTAATAAGTTTGAAGGTATTTTTGACGGACTGGCAGTGCTTGTTGTAGATCCGCCTCTCTCCCACCCTCAAGAGTCCTGGCAGTGTTGGCATTTTGGCTGAGTTTTGGTGGTCCTGGCTGTGTAGCTAGTAATACTGCAGTCTGTATGACCGCCAGCATGGTGGTCTTTTGGCAGCTGCCACCACAGGGTCTTGCCATAAGACTGCCAAACTCGTAATGAGGGCCTATATTCCACCATAGAATAGCCATGCTAATGTGGTGGGAGTAAGGAGACTAAAGGATGGACGGCCTGAAAAGTAGGCCACAGAAGGACAGATTGCCACTAATACAATATGGAAGTCAAATGAAACAGCTGCAAAAGCATATGTTTATGTAACAATAATTTGTATGTAATCTGTTGGTGCTGTCATGTCTATGGGCCCGATTATGAGCTTGGTGGATGGGATACTCTATCACAAATGTGATGGATATCCCTTCCCCTTAATTACAAGTTCCATTATATCCTAAGGAACTTATAAAACGGCTGGTGGGATATTCGTCACGTTTGTGACGAAGTATCCAATCTGCCAAGGTCGTAATCAGGCCCTATGTCACAATCTAGTACCGGAACAAGTCGGTCTTCTGTTTCTTACCTTCTACTACTACTACTACTTTACAATAACAGCTGCCCTTTCTGGATCACAATGAATTCACATAGATCGTATTTGAGAGAAATGATCAATACAGCAATTAAATACATATGCTTTCTCTTACTATTTCACTGCACTACTTCTGATAAAATATTGTCCCAGTGCAGAACAATTACTATAACTCATCTAAATGTCAACAAGAACTTTCTGTTTAGTTATCAATGAGCAAAAGGAAATATTTAAATCGTTAGCAAACCAGACCTATAATAAAATAAAGGCCATGTGTTTTGAAAGGTCTTTTGTGTTCATATCTTTATGCTCTGTAATTAATAGCATTCCTCCCAACCGTTACTGTATATATCCACAAGTTAAAACAAAAAATTAGAGGACCATTTAGATGATGACACTTTGATCTTGCTGGTGACATCACCGAGGTATCCATGGTCTCTGCTTTTTACGGTACAAATCTGTTAAAGGCACGTTTTCTATTCTTTTGGAAGAATAACAAAAGTGGCCAACACTCCTTTCATTTTAGCAGCCAGAACTCAATGTTCAATCGAGGTTTTTCAATCTTCCCAGGCAGATATGAATGTCTTTCTGTTCATAATTTCTCTGCCTCTGTTTGATTTTTTTTTTAGCAATGTGTGATGCATTTTGCATAGTTACACATGTATATTTCAAAAGCTCAAACATTATTTCAATTATGTTGGCTTCCAATTGATGATACTAAAGCAACCTGTCACAGCTCTAAGCCAGGTAGTGAACGACTATTTCATGGTTGCTTTTTAAGATTGGCAGATGCACTTTTTTTTGCCAGAACAATACTATGTGCTGAATAGACGTTTTTAAACTAAAGTCAGATTATAAATACATGAAACTGTCCACAACTTTCGTTTTTGATAATGCTCTCTAACTAGATGTGTTAATGCAGGATTGAACTGATAGTGACAAGAGGACAGCCACATTGGAGACATTGAGGGGGTCATTCTGACCTCGGCGGTAAAAGGCGCTTACCGCCGGTCAGAAGACCGCCAGAATACCGCCGCGGTAAACCGCCACGGTCATTCTGACCCGCAACTGGCAAAGCGCCAAAAACCCGACATCCACAAAAGTCCGCCACACCAAAGGTCAGCGAAAAAATGGCGAAGACCAAACCTCCACCGTCACGCCAACAGAAATACGCCCATTCCATTCTGACCCACAAATCCCCGCAGCGGTCTTTCAACCGCGGTATTCCATTGGCGGTACACACCGCCGTGGTCAAAATACACACACACATAGAAAACTCAGCCACATTGGTCAGTTTGAAACACACACACCTGATACACATACTAACACCACTCCCACACACCCAATAAAATATAAAACTTACACCCACATCACCCACAAACCCCTATGACCCGAAATTCTTGACGAAGGCTAGAGAGAGAGCACAGAATTGACAATCCCACAACACAGAGGCACACTACACCATCACCCACACAGAATCCACGCACCAAACACCACACACCACCACACGCACCACACTCATCACCATAAACGCCACCCCACACCTCATCCACACCACGCCATGGCACCCCAAAGACACCCCAGGTTCACTGACGCAGAACTCAGGGTCATGGTGGAGGAAATAGTCCGTGTAGAGCCCCAGCTCTTCGGGGCACAGGTGCAGCACACCACAATTGCCAGGAAGATGGAGCTATGGCAAAGGATAGTGGACAGGGTCAACGCGGTGGGACAGCATCCACGCAATCGGGATGACATAAGGAAGCGCTGGAACGACCTACGGGGGAAGGTGCGTTCCATGGTATCAAGGCACAACATTGCGGTTCAGAAGACTGGTGGCGGACCCCCACCTACTCCCCCAGAATTCACAGCATGGGAGGAGGAAGTCTTGCACATCCTGCATCCTGAGGGCCTCGCAGGAGTAGGCGGAAGAATGGACTCTGGTAAGTCAAATCTCCACTACTGCTTCCCACCCCCACCCCACCTGCATGCCAAACCATACCCCCACCCTCACCCCCACCCCCATCACACCAACTCCTTGCAAATGGCTCACCATCACAACCCACCCATCCCAACACCAAGCCCTGCATGCGACCACAAAGCATGGACACCCATCACCAAAGCATGCCCACTGCACACACACATCACCCCCACAAGCCACCCTCACAAAAGCCCCCACAAGGGAATGCCTGCACTTGGGTACACGGACACCCACCCATCACACGAAATGCCACACACAGAAGCAATAACCATTCCTTTATACCCCTGCAGGACCCGAACGCCACCACACCGCCACGGAGGGTACAGAGATGTCCATCCCACCCCCAGAAGAGGCCCCCAGCGATGACAGCAGCTCTGTCTCCCCAGACCCAGATGACCAGCCCGACCCATCGGGGACCTCTGGACAGTCGGTTCCCCACAGACAGCCACAGGCTACACCAGACCCAACCCCCTCTGGGAACACCAGCACAGCTCCCACCCAGCGGGCCCATGCCTCTGTCTCCAGGGCACGTCAATCAGCGGTGTGTCCACCACTACAGGGCACCCAGGTTGACCCACCACCCCAACAACAACAGGGACCTGGGGGCAGTGGTAGTGGGCACACCGTCCAGGGGACAAAGGCCCAGGAACACAGGGGAACTGGGAGGGCTGCTGTGCGACAGGGGGGGGACAGGCCCAGGGAACCGACTCTCCAAGAGGCCCTCTCCTCCATCATGGGAGCTTACCACCACTCCCAGGAGATGATGGCGACGGTACTGGCCAGGTTCTAGGAGATCCTGGCACTGCAGGAGGAACAGTACATGGGGTTCAGAGAGGAACTGAGGAACAGCGGTTCCGCAATGGGGACCATCGTCGTGGCCTTTAACCAGATAGTCACCACATTGCGGGACCATGTGGCACCCCAAAGGGCCCCTGTCACTAGCCCAGGCCAGGAACAGCCTACCACCTCCGCCGGCGCTAGTGGACAGGAGGCCCCCACACAACAACAGGCCACCAGAACCCCACCTCCTGCAGAAGAAGAACCAACCCGCAAGTGGAACCTGAGATCTCACAAGAAGACAGAGTAGGATTGCAAGACCCCCGCCAGCCTAAGATACCCCCTGATGTCATCCCACTGTTCCACATTATCACCCTGTCCAACCTTTAACTGCCCCTGCTCCATCCTTCCACAGGCATATGGACAATGCACCTGTGAGACTGAGAACTGGACTCTGCCATGGACATTACTCCACCCCCACCCATCACCGTTTTACTATCATGTACCTATATGTAGCACTTAAAATAAATCACTTATTGCACATAAAATAACAGGAGTCTGCTTGTATTCTTAACAAATGTATTACACATAACGGTGCAATAATGTCCAGTTACTTTGAGATGACAACATACCAATTTCAATAAGCTTTAGTCCATGGGCAAACAAAGCAGAAGCCACGCAGTGGGTCATACAGCTCTGAAAAGGGAAGGGAAAGTCACAAATCAGTAAACAGGAACTGGGGGGAAACACAGACAGTGGAGACGCATGAGGCCTTAAGTAAATGTAAAATGGCGTGGGTGATTCTTACCTGTGTGCTACTGAAAATATTGTTGTATGACTGTATCCCTGTTGTCCGTGTCGTCCCCGTCGTCTTCCTCCTCTTCACTCTCCCCAGGCTCCACAGCTGCTACAACACCACCATCTGGAGCATCCTCCTGCAGAAAAGGCACCTGGCGTTGAAAAGCAAGATTGTGAAGTATACAGCAGGCCACGATGATCTGGCACACCTTCTTTGGTGAGTACATTAGGGATCCCCCTGTCATATGCAGGCACCTAAACCTGGCCTTCAGGACCCCGAAGGTCCTTTCTATGATCCTCCTAGTTCGCCCATGGGCCTCATTGTACCGTTCCTCAGCCCTGGTCCGGGGATTCCTCACTGGGGTCAGTAGCCACGACAGGTTGGGGTAACCAGAGTCACCAATTAGCCACACACGGTGTCTCTGTAGCTGTTCCATCACATAAGGGATGCTGCTATTTCGCATGACATACGCATCATGCACTGACCCAGGGAACTTGGCATTTACATGGGAGATGTACTGGTCAGCCAAGCAGACCACCTGGACATTCATCGAATGATAACTTTTTCTGTTTCTTTACACCTGCTCACTTTTTTGGGGGGGAACCAAAGCCACATGGGTCCCATCAATGGCACCAATGATGTTGGGGATATGTCCAAGGGCATAGAAATCACCCTTCACTGTAGCCAAATCGCCCACCTCAGGGAAAATAATGTAGCTCCGCATGTATTTCATCAGGGCAGACAACACTCTGGACAAAACCTTAGAAAACATAGGCTGAGACATCCCAGATGATATGGCCACTGTTGTCTGAAAAGACCCACTTGCCAAAAAATGGAGTACTGACAGAACCTGCACCAGAGGGGGAATCCCTGTGGGTTGGCGGATGGGGGACATCAGGTCTGGCTCCAGCTGGGCACATAGTTCATGTATAGTTGCTCTGTCAAGCCTGTATGTAAGTATGATATGTCGTTCTTCCATTGTCGACAGGTCCACCAGCGGTCGGTACACGGGAGGATTCACCCTTCTCCTCGCAAGTCCCAGCGGACGGTGCCTAGGAAGGACAACATGGAGCACAGAGTCAAGCAACCCACAGGTTCGTTCACACAGCTTGCACAGTACACGAATCGCTGTGCATTGAATGGCTTGTGTGAGTGGCAATGCAAGGCCTAGGCCCGTGTGACGCAGTAGAAATTATGCCATGTGGGCCCTTGAAATGGCGGCTGCCTGACCTGTGAAGTGTGACAGTGGGATGTGAGGTCAATGCGCTGGCGTAGCACACCGTGGCGGTCGAAGACCGCGGTGCTAAGCCGCACTGGTTAACATTGCACCCTATGGGCTTCAGTAGCCAATGAGGATGTGCGCCTGCGGTCGCGGTACGCACCGCGGCGGTACGCACCGCCGCGGGCGTGACCACCATTTTCTATCTGATTAATCACTCGAGACCTGATCATCCACAGGAGAGGACCTATACTGCAAGTGCTGCTGTGACCTCGGTCTGGGAGATACAATGGCTGCTGCGACTGGGGAAAGGGCCCCTGCCTTCACTTCTGAAGAATTGGAGAAACTTGTTGATGGGGTCCTCCCCCAGTATGCGCTACTCTACGGTCCTCCAGACCAACAGGTTAGTACACAGGGTGCACGTTGAATGGGCTATGCCTGTGTTGAGTGGGGTGTATGTAAGATGGTGGGGAGGGGAGCGAATGAGGAGTGCAACGCACGAAAGATGAGAGCATGTGCCACATGGCAAGGTTGGGGAGGGGGGGGCCACTCACATTGACCAGGCAGAAAAGTAATGAGATTTCCTTTACCACCCTGTACATGTCACATAGGTCAGCGCCCATCAGAAGATCGACATTTGGCGTGCCATCGCCAAGGACGTCCGGGCCCTGGGGGTCCACAACAGACGGGGCACCCACTGCCGAAAGAGGTGGGAGGACATCCGCCGCAGGACCAGAAAGACCGCCGAGTCTCTGCTGGGGATGGCCTCCCAACGTAGGAGGGGTGCCAACCGCCAATTGACCCCCCTGATGTCCCGGATCCTGGCGGTGGCCTACCCCGATTTGGATGGGCGTGTGAGGACATCACAGCAGACACAAGGGGGTGAGTATCAGCACATTCCGCTATCTTTGCGCGCAGTGAAGGTGTCTGGGTGGGGGAGGAGGGCTGTGGCTATCTCTAGGCCAGAGCGCATTCTGTAGGCTAGGCCCCTCCATTAGGCATGGCCCTGTGCCCCCGCCCCCCACCTCTGTAGGGTGCCAAGTACAGCTATTCATGGCCCTGTGTCATCTATGTGTGCATTTGTCGTCCATAGACCTGTAGGCCTAGTCACAATAACTGAGTAGTTTACCCCAATTGTGCGGCCTAGTGCAGGGGGCTTCTGTGTCTGTCCTCTCCGACAACGGTGTTGCCAATGCATGCACTCAACCTGTCTTCATTTCTCCCCCCCCCACCCATTTTCTTTGTCTTCCTGTTCATGTGTGCAATAGCATCATCAGGCGGAGGAGAAGTGGCATCGGCGCACGAGGGAGCTGCATCTCACATGGCCCCGGAGGGCCATGCAACAGACTCCGAGTACACTAGTGAGACGGAGGGCGAGTGGAGCTCCACAACGGGGACCCGTGGAGACGTCAGCGACACCGACACGTCCTCGGAAGGGAGCTCCCTTGCGGTGGCGGCAACATCCGTGCCCACCGCCACAACAGGTACAGCCGCCACCCAGCGCACCAGCCCCGCCCTCCCAGCAGCCCCTCAGCCTTCGCCCCGTGCCCGCTAGGCCAGGAAGCCGGGCATTTCCTTCGCCCCAGGCACCTCAGGCCCTGCCCCAGTTACCCCTGTTGCCCTCAGTGAGGAGGTCATTGACCTCCTCCGGACGCTCATTGTTGGGCAGTCTACCCTTTTGAATGCCATCCAGGGTGTAGAAAGGGAGGTGCATCGGAGCAATGCATACCTGGAGGGCATTCATTCGGGTCAGGCTGCCCATCAGCGATCGTTCAACGCTCTGGCCTCAGCACTGACGGCAGCCATTGTCCCTGTTTCCAGCCTCCCTCTTCTGACTCCCTCCACCCAGTCCCAGTCTCCTGTTCCTCTGCCTATCCCATCCACACCATCAGACCAGCCTGCACACACCTCTACACCCAAGGGCAGCTCATCCAGACATAAGCACCACAGATCCCACAAGCAGTCACCCAAGCAACATCCAGATGCAGACATGCCAACAGTCACTACCACCTCTGTGTCCCCCACCTCCTCATCTCCCTCCTCCCTCCCTGTGAGGTCTCCACTCACACCTGCATGCACACCACCATCAGCCAGTACTTCAACACCAGCACACCCTCCATTACAGTCCGCACACGTGCAGTCACCACCCCCACTGCCATTTACACGTCCCCTGTGTCCTCTCCCAGTGTGTCTGTCACCCCCTCTTCCAAAAAACACAAACGCAGGCAGCCACCCACCCAACAGCCATCCCCCTCACGACAGCCTCCGTCACAAACACCTGCACCCAAAGACAGCACACTTGACTCTCCTACAACCACATCCTCTTCCTCCACTCCCATACCCACTACACCTACCCGTCCCTGTCCTTCCCAAGTGCAGTTCCTTTCCAACCTTGAGCTCGTTCCAATCACTGACCCACCCCCTCCATCTGGTAAGAGTAAAAAAAACACCTCAGCCACCACCAGCCCTGCATCTACTATGACCATAGTGCAGGGCTATTGGAGTCCACCAGCTCCAAGGGCAGGAACATCGGCCAGCAGCAAGGGGACAGCCAGCCCACCCCCTGGGAAGAGGACAAAAAAAACTAAGGGCCGGCGCGACAAGCCTGAGACGGCTGCCACCAAGGACAGTAGTCTTGCCCCGTCACCTTCCACATCATCAAAAGGAGGCAAGGGCCACAGAGCTTCAGCGAAGGAGGGCAAGGGCAGCAGGGCGGAGAAGTCAGGCAGCAGGCGAGCTGCCCAGGAGGGCCCCACCAGCCCCATTCCGGTTGTGACAGACGACACCCACGGGCCCAGGACTCCATCACAGGAGGGCCCCGCGACCGCAAGGTCGGATAGCGACTGAGCGGGAAGTCTTGGCCAGGTCTGGCTCCATAGAAACACAGGACAAGCACCGCTGAACAGGGGCCCGCCGTGACAAGAACCGCTGAACAGGACCCCGCCGTGAGAAGCACCGCTGAACAGGGGCCCGCCGTGACAAGCACCTCTGAACAGGGGCCCGCCGTGACAAGAACCGCTGAACAGGGGCCTGCCGTGACAAGAACCGCTGAACAGGACCCCGCTGTGAGAAGCACCGCTGAACAGGGGCCCGCCGCGACAAGCACCGCTGAACAGGGGCCCGCCGTGACAAGAACCGCTGAACAGGGGCCCGCCGTGACAAGAACCGCTGAACAGGGCCCCGCCGTGAGAAGCACCGCTGAACAGGGGCCCGCCGTGAGAAGAACCGCTGAACAGGACCCCGGCGTGAGAAGCACCGCTGAACAGGGGCCCGCCGTGACAAGAACCGCTGAACAGGGGCCCGCCGTGACAAGAACCGCTGAACAGGACTCCGCCGTGAGAAGCACCGCTGAACAGGGGCCCGCCGTGATAAGCACCGCTGAACAGGAGCCCGCCGTGACAAGAACTGCTCAACAGGGCCCCGCCGTGAGAAGCACCGCTGAACAGGGGCCCGCCGTGAGAAGAACCGCTAACCAGGACCCCGCCGTGAGAAGCACCGCTGAACAGGGGCCCACCGTGAGAAGAACCACTGAACAGGACCCCGCTGTGAGAAGCACCGCTGAACAGGGGCCCGCCGTGACAAGCACCGCTGAACAGGGGCCCGCCGTGAGTAGAACCGCTGAACAGGGGCCCGCCGTGACAAGCACTGCTCCGCTGGCCACCGCCATCTCAAGCACCGCTCCGCTGGGCCCTTCATCTCAAGCACCGCTCCGCTGGGCCCTTCCTGTCAAGCGCCGCTCCGCTGGGCCCTTCCTGTCAAGCACCGCTCCGCTGGGCACCGCCGTCTCAAGCACCGCTCCGCTGGGCCCTTCCTATCAAGCACCGCTCCGCTGGGCCCTTCATGTCAAGCACCGCTCCGCTGGGCCCTTCCTGTCAAGCACCGCTCCGCTGGGCACTGCCGTCTCAAGCACCGCTCCGCTGGGCCCTTCCTGTCAAGCACCGCTCCGCTGGGCCCTTCATGTCAAGCACCGCTCCGCTAGGCCCTTCATGTCAAGCATCGCTCCGCTGGGCACCGCCGTCTCAAGCACCGCTCCGCTGGGCCCTTCATCTCAAGCACCGCTCCGCTGGGCCCTTCCTGTCAAGCACCGCTCCGCTGGGCACCGCCGTCTCAAGCATCGCTCCGCTGGGCCCTTCCTGTCAAGCACCGCTCCGCTGGGTACCGCCGTCTCAAGCACCGCTTCGCTCCGCTGGGCCCTTCCTGTCAAGCACCGCTCCGCTGGGCCCTTCATGTCAAGCACCGCTCCGCTGGGCACCTCCGTCTCCAGCACCGCTCCGCTGGGCTCTTCATGTCAAGCACCGCTCCGCTGGGCACCGCCGTCTCAAGCACCGCTCCGCTGGGACCTTCATCTCAAGCACCGCTCTGCTGGGCCCTTCCTGTCAAGCACCGCTCCGCTGGGCCCTTCATCTCAAGCACCGCTCCGCTGGGCCCTTCCTGTCAAGCACCGCTCCGCTGGGCACCGCCGTCTCAAGCACCGCTCCGCTGGGCCCTTCCTGTCAAGGCCCGCTCCGCTGGGCCCTTCATCTCAAGCACCGCTCCGCTGGGCAACGCCGTCTCAAGCACCGCTGGCCCATTGACAGTGCCGGTTCTGTGTCGAGCAGTGCTTCACGAAGCACTCTGGGCACCATGCCTTCTCCATTAACAGTGGAGTCGGTAATCCATCTGATGGACTGTGGCTTTGCAATCCCCAGGATGGGACAGTGGGCATGGAGGCCCCTCGTGGATCTGGCGTCGTGGACTCATGTGGCTGAGGTGCCCCCCCTTCCATTCCCCCTGAGGTGCCTGTAGTTTTATCATCTGATGCCCCAGCAGTGCTCTCTCCAATGGTATCTGGTCTCGTGTGTGGGCTTTGCCCATATGTTTGTGCACATTGGCCCACGGACTATGGAACTTTGACAGAATGGGCAGGACTTATTGGCTATGTATATATTTTCAACTATGTTCATTCCTTATTTTGTATCTTTCATATTGCATATTTCCCATGACTTCAATGGAGCTATTTATACATATATTTTATAGATCATTTTAATTGTGTCTTTGCATTATTCCGGTGGGTTTGGGGGGTGTCACTCTGACTTGTTGCTCTGCATTGGGGTGTAGGTATTTGGGGTGGGGGGGTGGGTGTATGGCATATGTGTGTGCCCGTAAGCTTTCCTCCTCCCCCCTCCCCTGTGTCGTAGGTGCAGTACTCACCGTTGTCGTCTGCGCCGGCGTTCGTACTCGTGGTAGATGAGCAGGTAGACAATAGCTGGTAGGATGTTTAATTCGGGTTCCATGCTGTCCTTCTTCCTCGTGGAGTGTGTAGAGGTGAGCGTTTTCCCGTTCGTAGTCTGTTTCCGCCGTGTTTTTATCGGCGGGCTCCCGCCCCGGAAAAGGTGGCGGATTGGTGAGTTGTGATAGGGTGGGCGGTACATTGTCTGCCGCCTGCCTGTTGGCGGTGACCGCCGCGCTGTTTGTCTGTCCCGCCGTGGCGGTCGGAGTGTTAAAGTGGCGGGCCGTGCTGGCGGTTCCCGCCAGGGTCAGAATTCCATTTTTTGGACCGCCTGCCTGTTGGCGGGTTGGCCGCCGCTTTATCACCGACCGCCAGGGTTGGAATGACCCCCTGAGTGTTAAAAGATTTCTTTTTTCTATCACTATTCATGTTCCCAAACTCTTGTCTGAGATTTTGTTAACAGTACAAAAGTTTGTCCATGAGACACATGCAACAGCCCACCTTACCATAAGTTAACTTCAGATGAAGAAAATACTTTTCAGTAAAACCAGTGACTTGCTACATTATCAACTGCAGAGTACATTTTGGGCCACATGTACAAAGCATTTTGTTGGTTGATGATGGCCCGATTCTGAGAATTTGGACATTTGCAGCCACAAAAATGCTTTTCTGAATGTACAAAAGAAAAAATTGCAATTCGGTGTCACTTCACCATATCACAATTAGTGTTCCCAATTCGGTATTTAGAAGGGTGCATGTTTAGGGAGTCCCTTCCAAATACATTCACAGTGGTATGTATTCATGTTTTGCGACCAAATTCTGGTTGCAAAACATTCATATTTTTCCAATACCTTGAAGAGGTAGCGTTAGATACCTCACCAGTTGATTTTTTTAATTATTTGTTTTCTTCCTCACCATCTCATACACAACTACCATGTCCCCACAAAAGCATCCCATTCCACAGATGATGAATTGAGGGTCATGGTGGACGAAGTCATCAGAGTGGAGTCACACCTGTTTGGAGCACAAGTCCAGCAAACACTTATCTCCAGGAAAATTGAGCTGTGTGCAAAGAATAGTCGACAGGATAAATTCTGTAGGCAGCTATCCACATACAAGGGAGGACATCAGGAAGAGGTGGAATGACCTCGGGGGGAAGGTACATTCCATGGCCGCCAGGCACCAGGTGGTGGTTCTCAAGACTGGGGGTGGGCCCACACCTCCTCCCCCAATTTTCACATCAGGAAGGAGAAGGTCTTGGACATCCTGAGGGCTTGACAGGAATACCTGGTGGAGTGCAATCGAGAAAGTTACACTACATCAGTCACCAAACTGCAACATCCTGCATGCTTGCTTATCATCTTTGGCCACCTTAACAGCCAACCCACTAACCACCCGTGCCCAAATGCCCAAATGTCCCTGTCTGGCATCCACATGTCAACTAAACTCGCCTGGGGGGCACACTGTCTGTGTATGGCATGAGTAGTACAGTGACTGACAGCACTACAACTCCCAGCATGCACTGTTCTACCATTAAGAAAATCAGAACATTGTACTACAAGTTAAATAGCCTTGCATGTGAAGCTAACAATCAATTCAACACAACTGACTTCTCCACTATTGTACTGTTCATGGCAATGACATCAATGCTGTGGCCATCTGCCATTACTTTTGCAAGCAACATACAGCTACAGCTGTGATCCCTAGTAAACTGACCTTTAAATCTCCATCCAAACAATGTCATGTACTCGCCGGGGTGGGGGGGTTGGGAGGGAAACACCAATATAGGAAGCTGGATGTACTTGGAGTACACCTATACTGGTGGCCAGCTCTGTTACCATAGTACATTTTGCAGCTGTTAGTCGACTCAATGATGCTATACACCTAACCTGGAGATCACTTTAAAATGTCAAGTCATCAATCAGATACAAATCAAGGAAGAGTCATCTAACCACCTAGAAACTCCAACATCTTGTAGCAAAGTATATGCAATTGGAAATCTCTGTGTACCGTATAGCTCTAACCCAGATTTGGAAGCAGGTGTCATTGACATTTCAGGGGATCAAGAAAGGGCTTTGTGTGCATGTCACATAGGATGTCATGTGGTCGAACTTTGATATCACTTGTTGCATTACTTTCAGGAACTGTGTGTTCCACTTCTCATACGGGTAACCTAGCCATTGTCACCATGGAGAGGACACCGGATACAACCCTGGATGTGTGGACAGTGAGGAGGAAGCTGGCTCATCTGGGACACCTGGTCAGTCAACAACTGGGAGCCTTCCCTTTGCCCACATCGACTCCTCCAAGTCCTGTTGCTTCAACATCACAGGCAACCATTCACATACAAACCTGGGTTTTCAGGACAGTGTCTATCATCTTGTGCCCTCCAGTACAGGTACCTGAGTCTCCTATCCCAAACCCAGACAATAATGGACCTGGCACCAGTGGGACTGGGCAAACTGTGCTAGGGGCACATATAGATACATGTAGGGTGTGTGGGAGTGCGAGGGATGGTGTGGGCCAGATGATGGAGGTTCCTAGGGAAACCGCTGGCCAGGACTCCATCTCCCAAGTCTTGGGAGCTTACCAATAATCCCAAGGCATTTATGGGCCTGGTACTGCCCATAATGGGGGAGATAAAGCAGCTGCAGAGAGACAACTACCAGGAAGTCAGTCAGCAGTGGCAGGCCCAAAATTCCCACTTGTCTTCCATTGCAGGGGTGCTGAGAGACACGAATACCGAGTAGGCTTTGTACACACCAGCTGACCCCTTCCACTAGAAATGAGACATCAGCCCCTTCTACATCTGTGGCTGCTAGTGGAATAGAGGCCCTGCCAGGGGAAGGACATGCCTCAGACATCCCTGCCTCTGTAGCTGAAGAACACCCCCTCAAACGTCGACGTCCCCCAAAACATCAAGGAGGACCTTATGCCAAGACCAAAACCACTGCCAGGAAGTGAACCTCTACTGATTGGTTCCCCTTGTGTGGCATAGATACACCCTATCAACTTACCTGAAACTTATTCTTGTTTACCTACGGTGCAAGGTCACTAGTCTTGTGTCTCCAAATGGTGTAGCAGCTACCCCGATGATTTCATCCACCATGACAGAACCCTTCACTGTTTCCTTTGTGTTATATTTGATCCAATTCACTAATTCTGCTGTGCACTCCTCAATAAATACTACTTATCCACAGATCATGTGTGAGTCATTTATCAACCATATTTAACTATCATCTATAACACCTCTTGCACAACAAAGTTTCTCTCAAATGCAAGACACTTGTAATGTTCCATCTCACGTGTACTGTTTAATCAGGGTGGATTTTGCATTTAATGATAATGATAGACATTACTCAAAATCCTTTGATTGAACTTTCCTGCTTATAGTTTTGGAGAATGCCAATGATCACATTGTGAAGGACTGCTGCTCACTTCAATGTTTCAACATAGGTGTCAATCACTACCACCCCACGGACTACTGAACTTAGGAACATGTCAGTCTCTCACTATCCCAATAAGCAAACATATTGTTTCAATGTATCATCATCTAAAGCCGTATCACATACACATTCCATGATTCCCAAATTACCATAACCCATGATACAGAAAGAGGTCAGTATAAATGCCCCCAGTCATAGAACCTTCCACCTACCATGGTCAGGTATAAGTAGGCATGCCACTCAACTATGGAAGTCTTCATACACATGCACAGTGACCTGCAGTGAGGAAACAGTGACAGATACATACAAATTAGTTATTACCAATACAATTCATTCTGATGGATGACACATGTGAGAGACGAATGAACACACACACATAGCACCACTGAACAAACCCCCAATGCCAAACAGGTCTACTGAGTAGAATAGGGCACTGCCATCCCAATGTCCTTACAGTCTGGGCATAGAACTCAGACACCACAAATCTCATGTTTGACAGTACCTGGTTCAATCCATGTTCATTTCACTTGTCAGTCTGCAAATCCCACCTGCCCAAATGTCAAACAAAAGGTATAGGCTGCATTGAAGAAAAAAAAAACAATATATACCCAATTCCTATATACAATGGTAACTCAGACTGTGCATTGTGATAAACAGACTATAGTGATCAAAAAGCTGCACACTACTCCTAGTAATATTCTGCATGCACATCTGAGTTATGGGTTTTGAAGCTACTTCTGACCTATCTGATGGCCATACTAAGACCCTTATTAAGCATCCCTAACCCCACCAATACCCCAATGAGTTGCTTAAATTACTTACAATCACAGTCAGGTGAAGTACTGATTGATGAGATCTGCCCTGATGTCTCCAGCTTCATCCTCATCATACTCATACTCATACTCACTTGGCAAATCTACATTCTCACCCACTGGAACTGCTGGCTCACCCTCATCTGGTATAAATGGGATTTGACATCTCAGGGTGAGGTTGTGGGACATGCAGCAGACAACAATAATCTGACATACTTTGGTGGGTGAACAGAGGAGGGCTCCACCAGACTTATCAATGCTACGGAATCTTGCCTTCAGGAGACCAAAAGTCCGCTCCATGCCACACCTTGTCCTTCTGTAGGCCTCATTTAGGCGGATGTCCCCTGGCATGGTTGGCCACTTCATTGGTGTCAACAACCAGGAACAGTTTGGGTAACCCAAGTCACCTGTAAAGAAGAGATTAGAAAGGCAATCATAAGTGATGGACATCCACACATTTGTTAGCAAATAAAAGTTCCAGACACACAACATATGTGTCTTACCAACTAGCCCAGCCCCCTCTTTGTATTGTTATGTCATCAGCAATGGGATATTGCTGTTACGCATGATAAAGGAATCATGGACTGATCCCGGATGCCTTGCTCAAACTTGTGAAATGTAGAAGTCAGCCGAACAGACCACTTGTGCATTAATGGAGTGGAAGTTTTTCAAAAAGTAGCCCCCAATTGAGCCAGGTCACAGTGGCATGTGCCATTATGAAAAAAAAGGAGGGGGTGCACGGGGCACCCTCCAAGGCTCTTTTGATCCCCGGGGACTACTACCTCTCCTGGGCTTTTTCCAAACCAATGGAAGGGGCCACTCACTCCCCACCTCCATTTGGCTCTTATGAACCCAGGGGACCTCTACCTCCCTGGTGCTTGAATAATAATATGGACGGCGTCACGTGGACCCTCCTGTAGCTTAGAAATTCCCTGGAGACCACCACCCAAAAATAATATTTCTGCAAGGGAGCCACGTGGACCCCTGGGTCCGAGGGACCACTATCTCCCAGTAACCAGCAACATAATTAACACTAGGTGGGAGCCATGCCCCCCCAGGCCATACACGTCCTGGGGACCACCACCTCCCCGGGCCAGCCAGTGCAAATTAAAGGAGGGGGTGGGTGGCTACTCCTCTTGGAGCCAATAATGGCCCTGGGGACCGCCACACCCCCAGGGCTATCTCCTGCTATCTCCTGAGGTGCCCACCTTTGGGAGATAGCAGTTTGCTTTCACTTGGCAGAGCAAACACTAGCTCCACTCCCAACAAGCGGGAACACTGCTCCTGCTTACTAGGAGTGGAGTTTTCATCTGTTTCCCTTCCCACTGTCATGAGGGTTGGAAAACCAATAAAACGATTGCCCCTGCATGCAGGGAGCTGTGTTTCTTGAAGCTACCTGCATGCAGGAGCAGTGCCTGCTCCTGCAGGAGGCAGGGAGCTGGCTAGGATCTAGGAGGGCTCTCAGCCCCCTCCCCACTGTCTCCATCAATAGAAACTGGGTAGCCTGGGTGGGGCAAGGGCACCCAGGTGAAAATGTCTGGGCCCCAGGAGATGGGATCTCAGGGTCCAAAATTGGTCTGGGGAGGGGAGCCACATGGTCTCCCTCTCCTAATAATATTTGTCTAGGCTCCAGGTGATGGGTTCCCAAGGGCCAAACTAGGCCCGGGGAGGAAGGCCATACTGCCCCCTCCTCTTCTAATAATTAGCCAGGCCCGGTAATGGGGTCCCCAGGGCAAATATTGAGCCTTACATGGTCCCAATGGTAAAATTAGGCCCAGGCCTTGCGGCCAACCTCCACCACACACATCCAAAGACTGTGTGTTGTGCAGGGTTGGCTGCTTGTGATGGGGAGGGCACTGTTAATTACCCCACATATTACATCACTCATCTTCTATGACATCAATGATAATATCACTGCAATTATTGTAGTAATATTATTGATGAGAAAACTGTGCATGGAAGGGGCGTGAGTTATAGTTCCCTTAGGGCATGAGGTATAGTTACTTGAGATAACTGTAACTATAACTGATGAATTTCTATGGTTTTGTGTGAGTAAAATATGAACTTAACTATAACATCTTGTAACCTTTTTTGTTTTCCCTGTCACCTTTGGCTTCCTTCCAAACTTAATCAAAATCTGACTGTCCTTTTTCGTTCTACATCAAATACAAATTGTCTATGTAAAATGCATTGGAGTGTAAGTGTGTTTAGGGACCCCCCTTTTTTCTTTGTATCCCCTTGACCAACCACTGCAAAACTTTCAATCCTCCACTAATGGGTGCAATAGGTCTGCAAAGTTTCACAGAGATTTGTCAAATAGGTGCAGAGTTATTAAGGAGGAAAAATCTGGGGCATTCCTATCGCTGTGTAACCCTAAATATAAGTAAAGAGAGGCTACCACCAAGAACAACATTATTTCCGGCTGTCGCCAGTGGTCACTAGGTGTGTTGTTAGAATGTTGGCATCTTTATCAATGGTTAAGCTACACTTTGGCATAATACCAGCTCTAGAGTTTGTAGGAATATTTTTCATTTTATTTTAAATGGTAGGTGTTGACTCTGGCTCACTCTGCAGGGTCAAACCCAAACTGTTTGCCTCTTTCCTCTCCACTTTTTGCTGAATTCCGTTTTTTTTTGGCCTTAGACCTCTGTACACTTTACCACTGCTAATCAGTGCTTCAGTGCTTGTGCCTTCTCCCCTAAGCATGTTTTCATTGGCATATACCCAACTGGCATATTTAATTTACCTGTATGTCCCTTGTAGAGTGGAATACCATATACACAGGTGCGTGTAAATTAAATGCTACCAGTGGGCCTACAGCATTTATTGTGCTACCCACTTAAGTAGTACTCTAAAACCTGTCCCAGGCAACCTGAGTGCGCTGGAACACTGCCATGTCAACTTGACATTTAAACCCCCATGCCAAGCCTTAAACAAATCATCTTATTACATGTATGTCACCCCTAGAACAGGCCCTAGGTTGCCCATAGGGCACAGTGCTATGTAGTTCAAAGGATGGATATGTACTTTCACGTTTTACCTCTCCTGGTAGTGAAAACTTCTAAATTCACTACTGTGTGGCCTACCCCTCCTATAGGGTATCATTGGGGATTCCCTGTTACATTTAATATACTGTAATTCCTAATTGAGTGGAGGTAGGAAGGTCATTTTTGGTAGCAGATTTTTCATTACAATTTTAGACTGTGTGAATTCCTTCCAGACAGTCACATAATGGTGGGATTAGGTGTGCCTTATTGTGCCTCAATTGGCCATCAATTAGCAGGATGCGGGCTGGAGCTGGCACAGCCCCTCTTGCACCTGTATAGGCTGTGTGCTCTCACATTACAATAGGCCTAACAATCCTGTATTGTTACTGCAGCCAGCTTGGCGCCAGGGCAGGGGAGTCATGAAATTCAAAGAACTTCAAAGAACCTCACCAGAAACATCTCCCACTTAGCAGGAGAAGGGCACCAGGGCATAAAAATAGGACCTTCAGACCCACTCTTCTGTTACTACTGGACCTGAGTAAGGACTCTCAGTGGACTGCTTGCTGATGTGATCTGCCGTGCACTCTACCAGACTGCTGCTGTACCTGGAAGAATTGTCCAGCTTTTCAAGAACTCTGCATTTACAACTGCACCCATGAGTACCAGAAGTGATTCCAAGAGCTAGTTTCAGGTCTTCTGTTCAGAGACACAAGGAAATAACAGGCTTCCACTATCCTGAACCCACATCTGGACCCAGCCTGAGTGAGTCCTGAACCCCCAAGAGGCCTCCATCCACTCCTCGACCCTTGGTTGTGGTGCTCAAGGTGACCAGATGTCCGTTTCCAAAACTGAGGGCAAGATTTGGCCAAAAAGTGATCTGTGAACCAGGAGGAGGCCAAAAAGTGAGCTATGATCCAGAAGGAGACTAGGACCAACCTTCTCACCTATCCGCCCAAAGTACATTGTTGGTCGTATTGACTTTGCTGCTACTCACACTACGTTCTTCTCTGCAGCAGCAGATCCATTTCAGTGATCCTTCTTCAAATGTGTTTGTGACCTCATGGTACTCTCTTCGGCTACAGCCCTCTGCTTTGTCCCACTGGAGATTTTTCGACTTCCATTTTGGTGGCTAAGTCTGAAGGTAAAAATCTTTACTGCTTCTTCGCTCCACAGCCATCCGATGATAACATTCTGTCCGTAGACACTCCTTGAGCCTTGCCCCCCCTGAACCTCAACCTTCTTAAACATTTTTGTTCCAAAATGTATCGAAACGCAAAGGTAAGTGCTGTTCAGTCCCAATACACTACTTGGATCTGAATCTTGCTCCGTTGCGTGTGGCCTTAAGTTTAGATTTTGACCCGGTCTTGTGCAACCAGATGTCAGCGGTCGGTGCTTTGATCTTTAAGGCACTATGATGAACCTTAAACTTTAAAAATTCATAACTCCAGTTGATTGGATTTCTGTAGTTTTTGTGTCAAATAATTTATTAAAATTTACTCTATTTTTCTAAATTGATTTGGGATTTTTCTTGTGTTTTCTTGTGTTGTGTTTTGTTTTCATTTTATTACTGTTTGTGTGCTATATAAATACTTTACACATTATCTGACTGCTTTATGTGCCAAGCTGCCTAGGGTTAAGCACAGGTAACTTTAGTGACTTTTTGTGGCTCACCCTGCAAGGGAGTGTGGCTGTTCCTTGATCATAGCCCACATCCCTGTCAGCCAACAGTCCAATTTTGCACAGTAGGTAATGTGTATCACTGAGATAGCTGAAAGAGGTACCGTGCATCAATGGTTACATATTATGTATAATACGAACCAGTCTAATTGGCTATACATGTAGAGTATGATTCCAAGATCTCCTAAATGTATATGTCAATTTTATACATTCACAATTGAAGTAAATAGGAGGAGAATCACAGCAACCTCTGAGAATGCAAAGCAAATGACAGATTCATTTTTATACTGGTGGCTTTCAAAGCCAGAAGTTCACACATTGCAATAAGAATTATCTTTCCCTTATGCAAAGTAGAAAAATGAAGTTGGTTTTTATGTTGTGCTTGATGATATAGGAGTGCCTGTGAAGAAAAAACAAAATGGCTACTGGAGCTTCAGCAGTGCCCATCAGATGTAAACAACAGTGGGTTCCATGCAAATAAGCAGTAAAAGGTGAAACGAGCCTTAAGCAAGCACTGGCAAAGCTAATAGGTCTCATTTATACAAGAGCTATTGGCTTTGCCAATGTGCTTTAGGCATCTTGTACACCAGTGTGACTGCTGTTCAGCATACCTAAAGGTTAGTGGCATAGAGTACAGTGGTTTTGGGTGTCATAGAGTGTTTTTTTTTTTCGTCCTCATGCACCTCTGGCTCCTATTCAACTCCATGATTTCTCATACTCGGAGATGATCAATGCCAGGGAGTTCGAGCCTCTCTCAATTGCCCTTCGGCACACAAGGTGAACATCCCAGGCAAGAGAGTAAACAAGCTTGTAATCATAGGACACAAATGCCTGTCCTAAATTACTCTCCCATAAATCATCCTTCTAACAAACGTGACCATATTTTTACTTTCTTTTCCTTATGTAATTTATCCACCTCAATATCCAATTTTGATATAACAGTCAAAACATCCAACCAATGTGCATATGAAGGAGGGAGCACTGATACCCATTTCCAACAAATTTCCCTCCTAGCCAAAAGTATTGCATATAGCAACACTGTCTTTACAATTCTAGAACCTACTTCTCCTTCCTCCACCATACCAAAAATAACTAAATGAAGAGACCGTGTAATATGTTGTAATAAAAGACTTGAAATCCTTTCACATACTTTCCCCCAGAAGCAATAAACTACTGGACATTCTAAAAACATATGAATATCCGATGCCTTCGGTAAGCCACATTTAGCACAACTAACTTCCTCTCCCCCTCTTATCTTAGTTAATTTCTCAGGAGAAAAAAAGACCCTATGCAGCGTAAAAAGATGACTTCGCCTTAAAAGTGCTGATTTAATGGCCCTAAATATTATTCGCATAGATGCCCCCCCCCAGGCTTGTAATTGATCCACAGACATCTCTCCCCCCAAAGGGAGACAGGCAGTTTTAAGTCCCCATCCACAATATCTAAAATACTCCAATACCAACTTGAAACCTTCCTTAATCCCCAATGCTTCTTAATTAAGTCACCCTCTATCTGATTAGCGGACCCCAACCTGCCTGCGACCCCTTGCGTCCATTCCCTTAATTGAATGTACCTAAATGTTGAGAGATTCCCTCCTGTCCACTCCGTAAGTTCCTCCCAGGACAACAAACTACCATCTCTAACTATATCCCCCCAAAATTCAATCCCGGGGTAAGGCCAACACATCTGTCAAACACTCGGGGTTCCCGGGGATTCACAAACAGGAGCCCATTGACTGTAATAGTCTATTTTTGCCACTTGCCGCAACTGAAACCAAGCCCTAGCTGCATCTTGTAGGATTTTCAATCTTACTTTCTTAAAGAATTTCGGGTCACCAAACTTATATAGAAAATATTTTGCTGCGCCTTTCTCTGTGGCTACCATAAAGCTAAACATCTTTCCAATCGCTGAACGATATGGGGAAGAAAATTTCATTCTAATGCTCTAAAGGTACAATGCCCATGCATAATACTGGATGTCAGGAAGAGTAAGGCCCCCCTTCTCCTTTCTCCTGCGCAGTTTCTTCCATGCAATTCTGGGTCCCTTTTGTGCCCAATTAAAGGAATAAATTTTCTGTTGAAGAATGGCCAAAAGTTTCTTATCCATTTGTAATGGAATAGAATCATAAAGAAAGTTCAACTTAGGCAAGATTATCATTTTAACCAAGTTGACCCTCCCTATCGTTGTGAGGGGAAGATGTTGCCAGCCTAACAATAACGTGCTACAAGCCGTTACCACACTCCTGATATTAACCACTGGTATTCGTTCCAAATCCTGCACAATTTCTACCCCTAAATATCTCATTGAATTAGTGGTGTGCCAATGGTCGGGATTCAGATTCCATACCATTGTCTCTGTTTTTTCAGGATTAATGTGATAACCAGAAATCTTCCCAAATTGCTCCGTAATATCTAATAAAGTGGGTAAGGCAGTAGATAAATTCGAAGTATAGACTAAAAGTTAATCGGCAAACAAAGCAACTTTCTTCTCCCACCCCTTACTACTAAAAAGAGAAATTCTAGAGTCTTGCCTGATCCTCCTAGCCAAGGGCTCTATATACAAGTCAAACAACAAGGGAGAAAGAGGGAAACCCTGTCTGGTCCCCCGAGTAACACTAAAGGTATTTTACCAGAACCCGTGTCAATGGGGCCTGATAAATTCGTTGAATTGCTTTACAAAATTTGGCACCCAAATTGTTACGTTCAAGAACCTTGTTCAAATAATTCCAATTGACTCTGTCAAAAGCTTTCATCGCGTCAATTGCAATAACTGCCAAAGTTTCTCGATATACAGTGGCTAAATCAAAAGCCCCCATTAAATTAAATGTTTGTTCATGCAAGAACCTATTCCGAATAAAACCTTTATGATCAGGGTGGATCAAATCCCTCATCACTCCCCTTAACCTATTTGCCAATACTTTAGCATACAACTTATAGTCACAATTTAATAATGATATTGGGCGATATGACTCACATTTCAATGGAGATTTTCCAGGTTTTAAAATCAAAGAAATAGTTGCCTCATACCAACAGGCAGGCAGAGGAGCTCCTTCCTCAAAAATCTCTTTAAATAGTTGAAAAATTGACGGAACTATAGAGTCACCCAATACCTTATAGAACTCTACAGGAATACCATCCGGTCCTGGCGCTTTCCCCCTCTTACATTCTTTTAAAACAGATCTTATTTCTCCCTCAGTAATTGGCCTAGTCAGGTAAGTGTGTTTACTCTCAATAAGACGCGGGAGCATATCTATATCTAACCATTCACCAACTTCCTCATCCCACATAAAGTACAGAAAAGAACTTATAAAAAGCCTTTTCTATAGTCTCCCGTTCAATAAGACTAACCCCCGACTGGCTATCCACTAACTCCTTAATACAATTTCTCGCCTGATCTTTCTTAGCCTTCCAGACTAGTAATTTTCCCATATTTTCTCCTTATTCAGAATGAACTAGTTTGCTTGCCTCCCAATGCTTTGTGATTCTTGCTTGCAATAGGGATTCCATCTGCAACTTCAACTGTCTTCTCCTGTCATCCATACCCTTTTTATCCTCTCTCTACACATTAAGGTCCATATTTATACTTTTTTAATTACGCGCCGCATTTGCGTCGTTTTTTGATGCAAAATCGGCACAAACTTACAAAATACCATTGTATTTTCTAAGTGTGCGCCGATTTTGCGTCAAAAAACGACGCAAATGCAGCGCTAAAAAAGTATAAATATGGGCCTAAGTATTACATGCCAAAATATCCTGCTCTATCCCCTCCAATTCCTCCCTATAGATCATTCTTTGATAACTAGCCAAACTCATAATTCTTCCCCTCATCACTGCTTTGAAGGTGTCCCATATTACTATTTTAGAGGCTGATCCCTGATTCAACCTAAAGAAGGCCTCTGTCTCCTTATGGAGATAACTAACGACCTCCTCCTCTAATAACAAAACTCGATTCAAAGTCCATCTCGTCCCTCCTCGCTCCTGGGGACACCTCATTTTTAAAATCACTGCAGCATGGTCTGATAAGTGGGCCGGTGAATACACAATATCACACAATATCGTCATCCAAATTACACACCAAATAATCAACTAAAATGTAGTCAATTCGAGAAGCATGCCCATACTTCCTATTATAAAGAGAAAATTCCTGCTTCTGACCTGCTCTTAGCCTCCACAGATCACATAATCAAAAGTCTTTCATCATTAACTTAAGATATTGTTGAGATTTCGGAGTACCCACTGACCTACATTTTGCTGATCTATCTAATGTAGTGTCTAAAACTACATTCAAATCCCCAGTCATGATAATAGGATCTGAAAAATTCAAGAGGTGGGAAAAGACTGTGTGGAGGGGTTGTATATCATCACAATTTGGCCCATAGAAACCTACCAATGTAAATTTCCTACCCCCCAACTGCAATCTAAGTATGATCCACCTACCTAACTTATCCGTCATCACCCCAAGCAAACCTGCATCCACCTGATTTTTACCCAAAATTACAACTCCCTTAGTGTTAAAGTCATTCTCCGTAGCAACACAGTATCGTACCCACTTCTGAGTTTTAAACAATGCTGTACATTCCTCTTTAGTTAAATGCGTTTCCTCTAAAACAATTACATGGACTGAAGAATCCTTAAGAAACTGCAGGATTTTCCTAGCCCTTCCCCTCACTCGTAGACCATTAATATTCCAAGACTTTATTTGTATCAACCCCTTTCCATCTCCCTGGCACCCCTTAACCTCACCCAGATGTAATTAAGTAAACTGAGGTGTATGAGGATATTTTTTCAATTTTTCCCCCATGCTTCACCCTTAGTGCCCCCAAAAGAACCCCTATTACACACCCATCTATATGCTGTGCCCTCATCCCCCTCCCTGGGAGAACCCTCCTATCTTCTAACAGACCTACTAGTCCCATTTAGAACACCCCCAAGCCCCCGGTCTTCCTTACACAATGCCCCCCTTCTTCATTCCTTCTAACAATTTGTCAGCTGTCGCAGGGTCCTTAATGTTATGCATTTTGTTATCATGCATTACACGCAGGTTTGCTAGGAATTTAAGCTGAGCCACCACACCCACTTTTTTAAATTCATCCAACCGTTTTCCCAGCTCCCGTTGCCTATTTAGTGTTATCCTAGAAAAGTCTGATCTAATCTCAAAAGAGAATTCTTCAACTTCTAAAGATCTTGCAGCCAAGGCCTTTGTCAGAAATTTTTCTTTCAACATATAAGTTTGAAAGTTCACCAAGATCTTCTGCGGTTTCTTATTGTTAGGATTTCTCTGAAACGGGTCCCTATGAATCCTCTGAATATCCTTCATAACCTCAGTCTCATCCAGGGACATTGTCCTCTTTATAAGAGAAACCACACATTTCTTCAAATCTACTCCTTCCGCTCCTTCAGGAACATTTAAGAGTCTTAAATTATTTCTTCTAGAGTTGTTTTCTAAATGCTCCAATTTCTCCTGACGATCTCGCTCATTCTCCTTTAAGAGTTGAATTTCTTCCTTATTCCTTCTCAGCTCACCTTTAATAAGCTCCACCGATTCCTCAAAAGCTTGTGTTCTTATTCCCAAGAGGTCTATTTTTTTCTCCAATGATTCACAAGCAAGCCTAATTTCCCCCTGGTTTGTTTCCAAAACAGCGAAACCTTTATTAATCTTATCAGTAAGTAAGGCAAGCATTTTCCCCAATGTATTAGACCCTAATACCTCAGCCTGAGGTTGATCGTCTAGGGAGACAGAAGATTCCCTATTTTCTGAGGGTCTAGATGAGTTAGAGGTTTTATGATTTCCAAAATATCCTGATTTATAATTTGGGATACCTCAAGAGATGATTCCACCAAGGGGGGGGGGGGAGTAAAAAAAACAAAAAACTCAGAATCCGATATTTGCATGGGTCTAGAACCTGCACTCAATGCTTGCTCCTTCAGAGTACCAAGGTTACCAAGGGTATTAGCAGACACTAGCGACAATGCCCTAAAATATGCCAGTGAAGAAGGGGTAACTTTAGTGCTAACACTTCCAATTTTCCGTTTGGTTTTGCTCTTCTTAGGGTCCCACACGTCCTATTTTCCCTGCGTGCTTCTCAATCCTTCCAATGACCCCTCCTCCTCCTCTCCAGCCTCTAAGCCCAGGGCTGAGTCTGGCTGTAAACTTAATTTAAAAAGAGAAGAAGAAATCGTTTTACCTCTCTTAGGGGTCCCCCTTTGTGTTCCTGTGGGGCCCCTTATGGTCCAATTGTGGTCCCCTTAGCCCACAGGCTTCCTTCCCCCTCCACCCACTTTCCCTGTCTCCTGTGTCTCTGCTGTTGGGGCTGTAGCACAACCAGTGCTGACTCCGCCCTTGCTCCCCTGGAGGGGAACACAGGAAATTGCTTGGCGGCTCCATGGAGCACCAGGGCGGCACAAATCCAGCTTGCTGCCCCGCCGATACTGTTTTTGGTTACCGAGGGCCCCCCCACGCACATCCAGCTTAAGGGAGACTGCTCTGAAATCCGAGCAGAAAAAGAAACCATTGTTCGAAGGGGGAGCTCTAGTAAGGGTTCAGCGTGCGGTCGTGCTGCCGCCTGCCATGTTCTCCCGCCGTAAATTGTAAACGTTAACCGGTCATAGAGTGTTGTGTATTGGAGTAACATAGAGTGGCATACACTGGAGTGGCATGGATTTGAGTGGAACGGTGTCGAATGCTTTGTTGTAGAGTGTAGTTGTATAGAGTGCAGTGGCATTGAATTCAGTGGTGTCCAATGCAGCATCGTAGAATGCAATAGCATAGATTAGAGTGGTGCATAGCAGAGTGCAATGATGCAGAGTGCAGTGGTGCAGAGTGAAGTGGTGCCGAGTGGAGTGGCATAGAGGTGAGTGGTGCAGAGTAGAGTGCAGTGGTGTAGAGTGGAGAGTGGAGTTAAATAGCATACAGTGCAGTGGCATAAAGTGAGGCAAAGCAGAGTTGCCTAGAATGATGTAGAGTGGAGTATTGCAGAGTAGAGTGGCATAGAGTACAGTGGCAGAAAGTGTAGTGTTGAAGAGTAGAATAACAGAGTGCATTGGTATAGAATGGAGAAGAGTGGAGCAGAGAGCAGTGGCATAGAGTACATTGATGCAGAGTAGAGTGCAATGGTGTAAAGTGTGGGGACAGAGTGCAGTTTTGAAGAGTGCATTGGTGTAGAGTCCAGTGGTTAATAGTGGAGTGGCATAGAATGCTGTGTCACAGAGTAGAGTGGGATAAACCTGAATGAAGTGGCGCAGAATGCAATGGCATTGAGTAGATTGTTTCAGAGTAGAGTGAAATGGTGTAGAGTGGAGTGATGCAGGGTAGAGTGCATTTGTGTTGGCCAGCACAGAGTATAATGGCGTGGAGTAAAGTGTAGTAGAGTGCAGTGGGCAAGAGTACTGTGGTGCAGAGCACAATAGAGTGGCATACAGTGGATTGGTAGAGAATGCAGGGGTATATATTTTAGTGTTACAGAGTAAAGTGTATTGGCATAGAGTGTAGTGACATAGAGTGCAGTGGTGTAGGTACAGGGTTGTAGAGTGTTGCAGAGTACAGTGGATTAGAGTAGAGATGTGCAGAGTAGATTGGTGTGGCCTAGACTTGAGTGGTGTAGAGTGTTGTTGCAAAGAGTGCCGTGGTGTAGCATAGAATGGGAAAGAGTACACTGGCATAAAGTAGAGTGTGACAGGGTATAGAGGTGTAGCGTGAATTGTCACAGAGTGCAGTGGTGCAGAGTGCAGTAAAGTGGAGTGGTGTAAAGTGGAGTGGTGCAGAGCAGAATGCAGTGGTGTGCAGTGATGCAGAATAGAGTGGGGTGTCGTAGAGTGGACTATTCATGATGTGGTAGCAAACTGCCATTACAGACAACATATTGTCAATTGAAATGACTATTACATTTGCACATACATACAGTTTTACTAATAAAACTATACACTGCACGGACAAAAATGTATGGAAACTGCATCGCCTAGTGCAATGATTTGTTCTGATCATACTAAATTATTTGTCTCCAACACACTTCATTTGTGTTCCTAATTCTGATATGTTCTGAAATACTTTTCTACCCCCAGTATCCATCAAGATTGCCACGTAAATACTTTTACTTTGAAGTAAGAGAAAGAAAAGTAAACAAGTGCCCTTAGAAGGCAGCGCCGGACATTTGCCTTCGGTCTTTGAATGTACATCAAAAATGATGAGATAAGTACAAGATTTACAGGACTGTTTACAGAAAGTGAACACTTGGAAGGATACTATAAATAAGGTTTGTGCAATGGAAGGTATGGGAAGCAAGACAATGTGAGTTACAAACCACAAAGCTGATGGCAAGCAATGGCAGAATGCATTTCTAAGTCAGCTTTCTGAATGTCCCCAAGATGTCTTTAGCAAATCAGACAGCTGCGCTGTCTGGTAGGCTGCGACGTAAAAATGTTCCCTTTGTCTTCTGTATGATCACCTTTCCAACAGTATTTATTGCTGCCGTGAACGATGTTATTTCCCACTGTTAATGCCGGTCAGGAGGATCAGTGTTAGCATGTTGCCATCTAGATCGATGATCAACCTACACTTTGATGTAATACCAGCTCTCGAGTTTCATCATATTTTAAAGGGTAGGTAATGTGCATAAATGTATTATATGAAGAATAATTCAATCAATAGTTAACCTGATTTGTGCATCATCTCCTCCTCTGCTCACAAAGCTTGACTTTTTTTTTTTACTTTTGAGGTTGTATTCCATCTCAGTCAGTTACTTTTTTGTGCATAAAAAGGTCTAAAATATTTCTCTGCATTCCGATGTGCGCACATGGACTATCAAACAATGGTGCAGCAGGTGAAGTGGCACTGCACACTGTTGCCTGAGTGGTGCACTGAACTCAGATTATTGCATGAATGTACTGAACAAACAGCGCTCAGACCCTTAACTCCCATAACATGCCGCAGTTAACAGGACGGGACTAGAGAACACTAATAGACATAACAAACATCGAAAATATTGTCTGTTATAAACTTCCCTTTGTTAACATTATGCAATCTTGTGCTCTCATGCGATCTTGTGTGAGTTGACAAAATGGGCCACATAACACGAGGCTTTAAGCAACTATGCCTGGTGTAAAATGTTACAGAATTGAGAATTGAGTAATGGGGCTGGGCAGCTCCTCCTGTATGTGTATATATAATCACCCGCAAGGTTAGTCCAAACATTTGGCTCTGTTCCCTTGCGAGGACACATGGCTCTAGACCAATGAACCTAAAGATGATTCTCATCCCATGCAGATTCATAGGAAATATTTTTCTAGTACAAATGAACGAGGTAGTAATCAGTCCTTAATTTGAGCCGTGGTTTCTGGTGGTCGGCACCAGCACTTAATTGTCAGCACCTGCGCTTAGAACAGTCTTGCACATGGGGATGCTGTCTGCCTAATTTCGGCATCAGCACAACAGCAGCTGTTTATTAATTTAATACACATTTACAATGAGTAATACCTGCCTCCCAAGCCATTCTTATAGCTTTGGGGGCCTGGAATAGTCTGAATTGTCACACTCATAGGAGTGTGATGGCTAGGTGTTGTGTTGGCACTGTCACTGGCAGAGCTGACATGGACAATGGATGGGGCAAACTGCAGTGTTCTCCTGATGAGGGTGGGGCACTTATTTTTTGCAAATTAAACACTGGAAGTAATACTAGGGACCATACTATGTAGGTGTGTGTTCATGCAGTGTACAGCTGTGCACGTGTTTTTATGTGTGTGCTTTTAAAAGTACATGGATTTAGCTTGGAATTCCACTGAGTTCACGTAGCAACATGGAAACAGTGAGCAGTGATTGAGGTGTTCCTCACCTGGACGCTAGTGTCAAACTTTCAATGGGGCAAGGAATAACTTAATGTGTTGATATCATATAAGGGTCAGTGTAATGGAATAGTTTCACAGAATCAGAGTGGTGACATCAGTCACTTCTTATATATTGGGCAGACTGAAAGACTCCTCTCAGATGTGACGAAGGACACTGACCTCATAACTAGGGGTGGCTCCTCCACTAGGGTGGAGGAGTGTCATCCGCTTTCCCCGCTAAGCAGAAGCGGCAAACCATTGAATACAAAATGATAATAAACAATATTATTATGTTGTATTAAAAGGGGTGGGTCATGGACTGTGAAGAGTGCTGAGGCGAGTGCTGTAGTGAATCCTAGTTTGTTTTAATGGGATAACAGGAGTTAGCTTAGCCTTTGGCTTGGAGACTCATGCCCCGTCACCTAGTGACTTCTAACCTACTTAGCTTGCTCTGTCTTAGCCCGTTCAATTATTTAATTCTTCTAAGATGGCTGCTTTGTTTATAGTTAGGCCATTTGTTATGATTGGCATTATCAGTGCCACTGCGTTAAGGCGTCAAGATCAAGTGACAAAGACAAACAAACTGAAGGTGTTCACACTTGGGACTTTCCCTCTTCAAGGGAATTGTTCATATTAATTGCTGTTCCAAGCATGCCTGTTATCTATTGTTTGGGAACACACCTACGTCAGGGGTCCAAGTAGATCTGTATAAATACATCACACTTTAGACAGATAATCAGAGGGATTCCGACCAGAGGGCATTGCCACCATCGCTGATATCGATGATGCACGTTGTCTTGGCACTGACCCAGTCTTCGTGTCCCTACGGAGTCTGAGATAGAGACCTCATTCCAAGGTAACGAGGGCTGGGGGCTCCTCTTATGGATCATGGCATTGGTAGATTAGGTTTAACATACCCAGCTCTCCTTTAGGTAGGAGGTTAGGCCTATCATAATAGGGTATTAGGACATATTATACACTTCATCTCTTTTCATGTTATTGCAAGATGGTGCGGGTCGTTGTAATAATGACCTTTGTCTTCACAATTCTGTTTCTTGCACTGTTCATTATCCTAAGCATCTTCGTTATTGCCTGTGTTTGCATGAGACATGACATGTCTGTGAGAAAGGGGTAATCTCCGTTTAGCCACGACACTCCCTGAGATGTCACACTCTCGAGTCCATGCGTAAAGGCTGCCACAAATCACCTTTTACTATTTGGGTTTTTGGTAAGGTGATGCTAGTGAGCCGGTAAGGTTGAGACGACAGTTGCGACTTGTTGTAGGATAGGCATAGTCGCCTACAACCATAAGTACTGTCATCCTTAAACCAGCAGTCTTCCCTCGAGCAAGAGTCCAAACTACGACATTGCACTGTGCACTCCCCTCAGAGCGCATGTGTGTTTGGCCGACCGTCTTGGGCTGGCCAAACACACATGCGCAGTGTGCTCTCTCCATCCTAGCACTGTGTTGCCCGGCTGGAGAGAGCATTCACAGGCTCCCAGTCTCCCTGGCTGGGCGCTCGCAGACAATCCTAATGCTGCTCTCAGCAGTGTCAGGATTGGCAGCAGGGCAGGCTGGGAGCCTGTGCCTGCAATCAACTCAAGGATGGATCAGCATGGTGTGGCACGGATTTAAGGTAATTAAAAAATATATATATACATATATATTTTACTTCTCCCCACTCCCTCATCATGCGCTGCACCACCCCGCCCCTTTTCCCTCTCACAGGCCGCCACTGCTCATAATAGAGGGTGTGCGTTCTGAATAATGACAACAGAATTTTGATGGTACACAATACTGAGGACAAAAAAAAAGTAGATATTTTCTATACCTAATTCCACATATATGTACCATGGTGATATATAGATCTTCAAGATTCTTAGATGTGGAGTTAAGAAATGTAAGCCTATGCTTCCCTGTATGCACCTACCGGTCAATATTTTGTACCTCGATATTTTGTCCTCCATATTCTCGCACGACAATATTCTGTGGATTGATATCCAGAGCTGAGAGCAACAGCTGGCATTACTGTATTCACCACAGAATATTTGACTTTTAGCCAGCTCTCCTCTTTTGGAAGTGATGTTGCATGGCTGCCAGCATTTATACTCATTCACTCCATTGGTTGAGCCTCATTTCCAAGGTAGGCGAGCAAAGAAGACAAATCTATATGAGGTTTTACGATGTGCACCTTAGAGGCAGCGTAAATGTGCTCGTGATGCGATGCTTTAGGCATCTAGCATGTTACATAATATGTACTCATTCGCAACAGAGTAATGATGCGAGAACGGTCCAGCTTTAGATTTGTCGAGTTTTAACACAGATGCAAATACTGCACTGCACAGAAGCTACACAAGTCAACCTTTAGGCATATATGTCTGAGTCCTCTAAAGGTACGAAACTAATGTCCTGTTCACCAGCATCCATCCCCATTATTATCTACTCTGTGTCACCGTAAGATCTCTATTCGTTTAATCTTTTAAGGGGTGGGCTGTAAAACGTGATGGTAGCAAAGAGATTGCCTCTTTCCTATCCTAATGTAGACATTTTGTTATTATTCAAGAGGGCAAGAAAAATTATAGACATAACCTAAAGAACTTTACCATTCAAATCCTATATTTTAATAAGCAATTTTTCTGATGTACAGATCCGCGTTTATCATATCTAATATTTCCACTCTATTTCTTACCAGTAGAACAATGTACCTTCGGGAAGGTTTCCTCTGAAACTTAATGCAACTGTAGGCATACATATAAAATAAAGGGCCCGTCAGCCATACCCAATATTCACATTGTACAAATGCATGGTAGACAATCCAAATAGAACGCTTTGTCAGATCAGCCAAAAGCCATGAGGTAAAACTCCGCAGTAGCAGACAACGCGAATTAATTCTGAGATGAGAAGTATTTGCTGAAGGGAAAAAATAGTTTCAAATACACAATATGAAGCTGAACATATTGTTTCTGGTAAAGCCTTGTGTCTCGCATCGTTCTGCCGCGGTTTCACAACAAATAAAACAACTTCGCTTGATTGGTTTCTCTTCTTTTCAGCAAATGCTCTTGAAAAAAACACACTGGAATGCCTACCAGAATAATGCAGCTTGTGCCTTAATTTATAGCTTCATTGCTAATAACAGTGAGAATTCAGACACATTTCCTCTTTGTTTTTGTGTACAATGGCTATGATTGGTCTGTGAAAAGTAAACATTTTCACCATCCTGCTTGTTTTAGAGGAACTTAATTAAAGCGTCTATTCCATGTTCACTTATACTCTAAGGTAAGCATTAAGTGAATTGCGCTGGCTGAGGCTAATATTTTCTCTGCATTAGTAGACTCTTAAGATTTAAACGGTTACTAATGTTTTTTGTGCTTCAGCCAAGACTTACTATCCTGCGAGAGATATTGTTGTGCTGCTATCCTTAAATGATAAAAAGATCATCTTCGCTATGTTTGTAAAGGATCCCATGTCAATGGGGTCATTGTCAGTGTATGAGAAAAAAACAGGGGTGCAGGTTTACTTAGAGTTCACTCACACAGCGAAGCAAGGCAAGTTGCTGCACTGAGTGAATTAGAGAGAGCTGAAGAGCCCCATTTTTACAGAGCTATAAGGCTCTTCAGGTCTTTCCCTTTGCGGGACCACTTGTGGCTGTCCAGCACCAATGCAGGCACCCCTGCGCCATGTTGCAACCGGGTCTTGAATATGAGCAGGATTGTGTTTGTACAGGAAGGGATACCCTCCTGCACACAAGCAATCCAAAGAGGACGTAGCTGGGAGAAATTAACATTTTCTTCTTGTTACACCTCTCTCTGGTAGGTGTATTGATTTCAAATAATTCCAGATTTACAAACCTGCGTAAATCTGAAATTTCATGAAATTCATGGGAAGATGAACAGAAACATCCATGCTCCACCCATGAACACTGGTGTAACATTGTCCCCTGCAGCCCCTGTGGTGCAGATGGGGCCCGAGCTCCAGGGAGCCTTCTCAGGACAGCACACTGAGAGCCCCCACACTTTCCGGGGGAGGGGGCACATGTACTTTACAGGAGGGACCCCCTGACGTTTTGTCACACTACTACCCATGGAATGTCTACCAATAAGAAATTTATCAAAATGCAGCACAAGCTGCTGTGCTTTGTTGCATTTGTTGCATTTCTTTACAAAGCCACACAAGACCACCCAGATCAAGTTTTTCATGGCTTTGTATACCCCAAATAAGACTTTGTGTTGCTTTACATTGCTTTGTGCACTGCAAGGCTGACGCCAAGGCTTAGTAAATGTGGGCTAGGCTGTTTTTGTGTAATGCTAAGTTTTGCTTTATAGCGTGAAGGTGAGTTATAATATCCAGTGCTGGCTTCAAGGTAGTGTGACCAGTGCCGCATTGGGCATGGAGAGTGGGGGCATTAGGCTAAAGAGAACTGAGTTTTATCTAGTAACAGTTTTGACTTACTGTAAGGTAGCATAGAAGGATAATATGCCTGCTGCAAAACGCACACAACATGCAGTTCACAGAAATGTATTTTATTTGTAAATCCCAAAGGGTTGCTGCTTTTGTCACTTGCAGTTCATAAATTACAGTTCATTTCATATAATGCAATGGGCTGTGAACTGGCATTAAAGAGCTGCATACAAACTGCAAGAAATAGGTTTTGGACCTTTTATTTTTTTCCCTCAGTCTCTCATTATTCTAGCATTACTAAAAATGGGTCATTTGGGTGGAGATACATTCTTATTAGGAAAACCAAACCTAACCACTGTGTTACTTTTTAGGTTGAGCGTAAGTCTTCGACCTAGTGTATACTTTTAAGTATACTTGTACTGTGGGCTTAAAGCGATTTCATTTGTTGGCTGCAGTGTCTTTTAAAAATCCTTGCTCGCTATTGGTCAGTTCTGCCCATTTGTCCCTCCTTTTTCTCTTGCAGAGCAGGGACAAACTACTGTATAATTACACTTTGTCCTGTTTATCTCCTTTTTCAGTTTTTGCCTGCTCATCTACAATGTGGGTCTGTGTTTCAGATCAGTCACGCTTCCTTGGGCAAGTCTTCCAGCTGGTCTCCTTCCACCCACATACCTCTGCAAACATAAAACAACAGCAGAGGGGGTTGTTTCCAGTGCAGCTTGCCCTCGCTCTCTTTGTCTTGTTTAAGTGGCTTCTACAGGGAGTGGCTTGTATGAAGAGAGCACGGAGAGTAAAGATCTTGTTGCAGCTTGTTTTACTATGGTTTGTTATTGCTCAGTCCAGTTTTGCTCAATGAAAAGTCATGTGACGCATCTGTGCGAATTACCGCCCATCCTCCCATGTTCCTGTAGCCCGAACAAAGATGGCCTGAAAGGACATAGTACCTTCACTCTCACGATCATCTTGAATCAGGCTGCATAACTCCTTGGCAGACAGTTTGCGGGGAAACACCTTTTTTCAGAGATGGTGGGGGCTATGCACACACATCCCTTTCATGGTTGTCCATACACACTGCCTTCTACTATGGTGGCCCAGGAAGATGATGAGCTGAGCCACTACCGGTCTCTGCCAGTGTCCCGCTATGCAAGTCGGGACATGGCCTTTAATTTCAGCTAGAGGCATAATCACTGCACGTGGCGTGTAATCTGGGCACAACTCGTAATGTCACAATGAATAAATACTCAAAGTTAACGGATTTGTTTTTGGGATTGGCAACATCATATGAGCACCGGATCTTGGTGTTCATAAGCTTACATGATCAGTGCCACCCTCTTGCACTCCCTTGCTTTATAGACAGATGCACGTTGCATTCTGTAACTTGTATGAGTCTGTATTCCTCTTTAACACTGACCGCCTTGTCTGCCTTGTGTGGCAAAAAATAATTTGGGAAGCTAATATGTTGATTAATGATTCTTCCGTTATGAAGAAATATCTTGGTAGGAGTCTATGGTTTTCTTTCTGCAGTACTTGCTGACTGTCAATCACGTTATTACGGCCATTACTTGGGGGGCTTGTGTCAGCATGGGATGGTTGCTTTCTCTCACTTTGTCTCTGTTTGAAAATGGTACGGGGAAATAATAACACCACAACCTTATTCCCCGACACCTCTCTCCCCCTCGCCTGCTGTCATGCAGATTTGCCACCAAGAAGGTTCTTGACAGCCACAGAGTACATTTATGGATTGCACCGAAATGGTGCATCTGTATTAAATTCTGCTGCTTGGGTGAGGAAGATGGAGCTGGCATATATATGTGTATTGAATATAAACTGGCAAAGTCTTGCATGTTTTGGTCCGGAGTATGAACGAATTTGCAGGAAAAAATATAAATTGAAAATCATGGTTTCAATGCGAGAATTCTCTTACAGCAGTTGTGTTTTGCAGAGGCGTACCGTTCCTCCCAGGCAAACCCAAATCCCTCACTGCAGATGTTTCAAATGGCTCCTGTCTCTTATTTCACTTCTGTAAAGGGCAAAGCCATTTGAAGAAATGTAATACGAGTCTTTGTGTTAATGTTCTCTACACTCATTGTGCACAGGCAGTGCCACTGAAATTGTGCTGCAGGGGCGGACCAAATTATGAAGCAGTGTTGAATAACTTATAAAGCTAGAAAAGACAAATTATGCAGCACAATAGAATATATTTTGTAATAGAAATAGTTCCTTATATTGTCAACAGCTACACACAAAGCAGGCCATTTGTTAGACAGGATATTCGCCCGGCCCGAGGATTGGGCGATGCTGACAAATAGGCCGCTCAATTGGACTGATCATCATCTTCTTGCTTTCAGTCTCATGAATTTCCATCCCTCTCAGCATGTTAGCCTTAATTTAAAACCAGTCAGACACAGGAACCATATTAAAAAGCAACAGCTAGGCCCGGCTCTGTTCTCAGGTTGGGAAGCCGCTAGAAGCCTCCATCTGTCAGCAACTGACAGCTTTAATTATGGAATTAATATCGCATTAATTAAGATGAACCTGGTTCACTAAGGACCTCAAGCAATTATAAAGAAAATATCACCAACAAGAACAGAGATGGAAGTTAGATCCAAATTCTGTTGAGAAAGAGAAGCTTAGGGTTGTTCTTATGCTTTACAAAGACTCAAGTACTAAAGCTATTTTACTCGAAAGATTAAGGAGGCATCAAATGCCCCTAGAGAACTTTTTAAAGTGGTACATTCCCTGATGGTCTCCCCTACACCCCTTGAACTGGAGAACTCACAAGAATTCTGTAATAGAGTGACCACTTTCTTCTGAAAATAAAGTCCATTCGAGCTTTATTTACTCTGTAGGGACACCCTGCCCTCGTGACTTTTCAAATAGCACTTCAGACAAAGATTGTCCTTTGCTAACTTATTTTCAGCCATTACCACCAGAAAGGATTAAAGAGATTATGTTGGGAATGAAGTTAGGTTCCACCACTGATCCATGCCCCCCTCATATCTTACAGCAGGTTCCTGACCTATTTTCCACAGCCCTTGCTCCAGTTTCCCAGGCGGGTGACATGTAACTCCTACACCTTGTAGTCCTCATTGTGTTAAGTAACGTTTCCTATACATTAATTTACACATTTGTAAGATTCATTGTCTCTGTATAATCTGGGTGAAATGTAAAGTAGTTTTACACACAACACTGGCATGAGTAGCACTATAAAAGACTTTAAAGATGCATGAAAGAGGGGATTTGGAAAGATGAGGGACTCCCATAGTGGGTGGTAGTGAGGGAATTCATGGAGAAGGAAGTCATTGGGGGGGGGGTACCAACAAAGGCTATCACACTAGACTAGTGTTTAGTGTGCAAATTGTACTTGGGGTACATGCTACGTCCCCACCCGCCCCCTCCGCTCCGCTGGCCTCGCACTTGCTGCCGTCCCTCGCACCCGCCGCTCCACGGCGGGTGGGAGATCTTTCTCCTTCCTGGCGGCCAAGACCTGGAACTCCCTCCCCACCAGCCTCAGGACCACCCAGGACCACTCCGCTTTCCGGAGACTCCTAAAGACTTGGCTGTTCGAGCAGCGATAACCCCCCCTTTCCCCCCTAGCGCCTTGAGACCCGCACGGGTGAGTAGCGCGCTTTATAAATGTTAATGATTTGATTTGATTTGCTTCTGTGTTAATCTTGACCTGCTAATACCCACACAAGAGTAAGCGGGGCAACAGGATTTGCGATTTTGTGAAAGTGACACATTACTCCTATTTTTGTTGATTTGGGTTTCATTCAAATTCAAGAAGTGTTTATGGTCATTAGATTCAATTCTAGCCTCCTTTGCATTAATCCATAGAGGTGTAATTGTTTGTGGGTGAAACTGATTTTGCCACTGCCCCAGGGTCAACCTTTGGCTTTGAAGATCAACAGAACTGGAAAGTGGATCCACTCTCCTATGTGTGATGCTTTGAGTGGCTAAGAGCTGGTTTACATCACACGAAGGGATGCAGAACACTTGCAAATATCTGGATATTATTTGAATGATTTTTGGTTTTTGGCACATATATCTGATTGAAGGTTAATTGCATGAAAACAGCAAATATTGTACACCAAAATAAAACTAAAGAGAAATGTGCAGTATAAAAATGAAATTTTGCAGTATTTCTGCTGCAGTTTTAAACGTAAGCAGTAAATTCTGTGCAATTTTGTTTTTACTCTGAAAAAGGGTAGTTACAAGATGCGCATCTCTCTTTCTACTTCTCTCTCTCTGATACTCCTCCACTTTCCATCTATTTTTTTCACATAGTTTTATAATCCCTTTCACAGGTGTTTGCTAATTCCAAGTATTTCAAACCATGGGCAGCATAAACATTTTTAAATTATGAGTGAACCCTGTCAGATACCCTTTAGTATGGATTACTTTACAATACCGCTGTTAAATGTCACAGAGAAACACAATGTATTCCTCAAATAGGGGCTAGTTCCCAAGGCATTCTTGCATGCACTTCACTAGAAACATTGTGTATAGGAAATCAACCGTACTTATTAGAAGATCACATAGTCAGGATGTGCAAATTCTTGAGGTTGTATGCGTAACATATGATGGGTATAGACTAGGAGTGGGGAAAGCTTTAAACTTCCCCAAAGCCAGATGAAATAGGGCAACTTCACAGAGGCGGGCAAAGGTTTCCAGCTTCACTCAAGGCAGAATCTAGGCTTCCTGGCTGCTAGTGATGATTTTATACCAGAAAAGGTAGATCCTGTGGCTGGTCATAACTGTTCATTTAAAGAATTATCTCTCCAGGCAGGTGTAAGTACCTTATTACCATTTAGCGCTGTTCATAGCCCAGATCAGTATGGATAACACCATTTATGACTGTTCTTTGGAAAACAAGATTACAGTCCAAAATGACATGTAAGATCTTCACTCATTAGGATGGGTGGGAGCCACACCAAAGAAAAGAGGCTGAATTAAAGGTTGTAAATGAAAAGCTTGTTGATTGACATCAGTTCCGTTTTATATGCATTGGGTTTTAGTAGTTGCCTTCACCCATTACTCTAGTTTGATCACACAGATGTTAAGATTAGTGGCTTTGGATAGTTTAATTTTAAATTGAGTATCTTCAATGTAGATGTAGCAGGTATGTCTGAACAAGCAAATAAGATCTGTCCAGGGACAAGGGTAAATGACTGATAATAGTGGCGATATGGTAGATCCCTGTTTGAGCAAAGGTGCAATGATCTATGTGGGATTTGGCTTCCTTTGATTTGTTTTTGGATTTGAGGAATGCACTGTGTAGTTTATCCAAAGCTTGCTGAAAAGGGATTGAAAGGTGGCAAGTTGAGACAGGTGTATGCAGCCCATTGCTAGAGGTAAGATTCAGTTTCATCTGAATTAATTTGCGCATCTTAATATTTGATTGTTTACGTGTCATGCGAAGGTTTGAGCAGTTATGACACATTCCATAGAGTTGCTCCTTTCATGAATGATCTTGAAAAGTTATTTTGTCATACAGTTGTGTTGAAAGAATATTTGTATTTCCATAATGATGCCTGATTGAAACTTGTTGCATCATAAGATCTCATTTTTGATGAGATGTGCAGTTTCCTACAGATTCTTTGAAGAATTCTGCTTCTGCTTTTATTTTTTAAGATCACCATTAAACCATTTAGTTGTTTTGCCTCTCAGATGCAATAAAATCCTCACAACCCAGAATTCCAATACATGCACATGCAAAACATATCAGAATTAGACAGGGCACTTGTAATTAGGCCCTAAGTATTATAATGTTTTTCAGCTTAAGGATTATGGTGGCTACCTGATCAATGAGGTTATATAACACATTTGGGCCCTCTTGCTGGTCTGTAAGTTAAACAGAAAGTGAGTGAGGAGTTTGGGGTGAGTGTGCCTCTCCTCAGCAGTGTTTCACTGTTATAGAATTTAAAGTGGGGATGGTGCTAGTTTCCCTTAATTCTTTACAAATTATAGAAATTCCTTCTTTTCTCATGTTGTCATTTATTGACTATCTAGGAAGTTCTACCATAGAGAGGCAATCCAATCAATTTAGGTCACAACAGAGCTCTAACCTAAACAGACATCATCAAAGAAAGCGACTTTCTAAAAAGACATAGTAAAAATAACGACTTTTTCTCTACATTTGATGGCTCCTTTAAGATAATTAAAACTTGTAATGTATTGAATTATGTTATAAACAGGAGATCAAGTCATTTATGGGACATTCCAGATATTTCTAAAGAACTTTTGCCAGTTTTTCTGCATTAAAGTGAAAATGTATAATGCAGAAGATGCTAAATATCATAGACATGAGGTTGTCTGTGAACTTTACAAATGTAATGTTATCCTTTTAGCCAAAATCAAAAAAAAGTTTATTCCTTCAATAAAGATATTGCTTTGAGAGGGTTTTATTCCTGGCAACGAATGGTACTAGTGCAAGTTAAGATATCAGACGTCTTCAGAGGCCTGGGGGAGGAGTGAGCTTACATTTAAACTGCTGAATGGGTAAAAAACTATCACCAAAGCTGAGACACATGAAAGCATCGGAACTCTGACTCTAAACAGCACTTTTCAACTGCTTATCAGTTACATCAACATTAGGTTGATATCCAATGGACTGGTCCCAGAAATCCAGGTATGGCAGCCTTCCATTTCAGCAGTATGATATTTCAGAAGGACTCTCACCTGCATGACTGCAGAAAGGTGTGCCAGGATTCTGCCTTTCGACCATGGTTGGAATGCAATCAAACAAATGAAATTTGGGGAGGAAGGAACAAACATTTGTTAAGTATAAGTAAATAGATGTAAGTATCATAAAGAGAGAAACCACTTTTAGATGTAAAACACGAGCAGTGTTGTTGGGGCAAGAACTGCCCATGGGAGTTTCCAGATTTTGAGGACATGAACGGCATATATTTCCATGCGTTTGAAGTTCAGAGTAGCATAGTAAGGAGACAATGTCAACTTAACTTTCCTTGGCAATTTCTATAGGTCTCAGAGGCCTGGCTAGTGAGAATTTCAAGTATCTATGAAAGGCCTTCCCGAATGGGATATCAGCAATTTGCCTGAATGGTACAAGTGCCAGTTTAACAACCATAGAATAGACATGTGTCTCACTATCATAATCACATCCACTTCAATTAATAAACGTGTTACTTTATGAGGTTCTTGCTACTACAGTTTTGTTGTTTATCCGTAGACCCTACTGTGATTCAAACTCATGGCTTGCCAGTTTCTCTCATGCCTTGCTGTCAGAATGTGTTTAAATCACCAAGCAATATAGTTAGCATATTGAAAGGTAGTGTGGCCTTAACAATACATAGTAGCCCATTGGCTATTATGTCTCAGAATGAAGACGGTCAAAGACCAAAAGTACACAATTGGACCTGAGGTCAACCAAGCAATTTTGTACTTATGTTTGAGCTCTGATATGTGTGGTACTACAGCACAGGTTGCAGAACAAAAGACTAAGGCATTTGTGTTGTGCTTGTGCCATCAAGGTAATATAGGGACAATGCACAGACTTCAGTTGTATTTACAAAGTCATACAATGGGTGATTTACATTGCCTTCAATGGCTTTGTAAAGATATGTAACGGAATTCAGCTGCTTGTGCTGTTATGTCACATTTTAAGCTGGGAAGTGTTCTATGGGACTTTCCATCCATCCATCCATCCATGGATTTTGGTGCATTTTCAGATTTAATAAAGCTAATAAATCTGGGAATGCATTTAAATGCTACTTCTCCCCCAGTAAGGCATAACAAGAAGAAATATCCTTAATTCTCCTAGTTATTTCCTCTTCCCACATTTGCTACATTCTGCAGCACACATAGAAGAGGAAAATTACTTTATTGATTGCTTTTGTGCAATAAAATGCCCTTTTATTCACAAAAACAATCCTGCCTGTATCAATGGTACTGTGAGGTATGATGCAAAGGTGCATGCATTGGTGCTAGGCAGCACACAGAGCACCAGCGCAAGAAGAGAGCAGAGATCCTCCATATCGTTGTAAATATGGAACTTGTCTGCCATCTCGCTTTCATATAATCCAGCACAGCATATTTTCTTGCTGCACTGTGTTGTGTGAAACTTTAGTAAATATGCCCCAGAATGTAGTAGTTGGAAGAATGAGGTTCACAAACCCAAGAAGACTCAGGAAGTAATGTTAGCATTTAAAAGAGAAGCACTTGGATTTTTAAAATCTTTTTTGTGTTTTCTTTTGTAAAAAAGCAAACATAAGGAAAGTCTTGACATTTTAATAAAGTATGTTACTTTATGTTCTGTATGCATGAATACTTATCATTCACATTTTCTTTATGTATTCAACATTTCTTTGTTTGCATATATGACATGACAAACGAGAAAAATGTTCTTAAGTACTAAACAATGACTTTTGGAAAAAGTTCCACATGTCGTAATAATGAATAAAGGTAAGCTATTCAAATGAGGGTTGTCCATTCTTTGATTTTCATTGATTACCCCAACCCCCAGTTTTCTAAATTGGGTCAGGCCCCTTTTTGTGGTAAAGTTTATCAGAGTGCCTCACTCAAAGTCAGCTCATATTACTGCTATGTGAGATTAGTTTTGTGTGTTTTAACAGTGTCCTCTGCTCTTTACTCTCAGGTAATAAGGCCGGTAGATTGATGCAACAAGTCGTTTGATGGCTGGACTAGTTGCTTCAAAGTGTCCTGAGCAGAAGGTGTAGTAACCTCCTTTCATGCTTTTTGTTTGTATGGAGGAATTGGCATGGGAAACAGTGTGCTTGATTCACTTTGAACATCTAATGAAGCGCACTGTTAGAGGTCTTCCAATTCTTATAACAGACTGTTAGAAACATAATTGTAGGAAACTCACAGATGATATAATAGACTACGTGCAGGGTTAATGTTCTTGGGAGTCAAACACATTAAAAATGTCATAAAAGTTTTTAGAGGCTTACTGATTAATATGGTTTGACTACCAGAAAGCAACTGTGAAAGTTGGTAGCTGCACTTCTGACTTTGCAGTGCTTGACAACATAGGGCTTTCCAGATTATGGGCCTCATTATAAGTTCAGCGGATGGGATAACCTGTCCGCCGAACTTCTGACAGGGAGGTTGCCAACCTGCATGGCTTCCTCCCCACCAGACCCATTATGACTTTCTCGCTGGGTTGACGGGTTCGGGAAAGTGGCAGCAGCATTGCCACCGGCTCGTAATTGAGCCAGCAGCAAAGGATTGACTGCAGGGGGCACCAGTACCCTCGCAATGCTTGCTGTCTGCACAGCAGACATTGAGCATTGCAAGGGTGCTGGGCAGGGGGTACACTGCACTGCTCATCCCAAGTGCATAGGCAGTGCAGGGGCCTCTCTGTACCCCCTGTACCTGTTCTCCACCAGCCTTTCCATGGCAGTGATACCACCATGAAAAGGCTGGAGGAGAACCAGGTTGTAATCAGCAGGGCAGCGCTGCATGCAACACCGCCCTGGCTCATTCTGACCTCCGCCACCCTCAGCCAGCTGTTATCACCGATCTCAGCAGTGATGGTGGTACCCTGGCAGTCTAACCACCAGGGTCATAATGTGGTGGTCTGAACACCAGCCTCATAATCAGGTCCTTAATGTCAGACATCCTATTTTGCCAAAGCGTTTCCTGCATTGCTTGCAGTAGCAGCTGATGAGGACGAAGAGGAAAGAAATTTCTTGTGCAACCTGCTGCAGACAAAGTATTTGACAGATTTTTCTTGTAGTCTAAAATCACACTCTAGTGTGTCAATGACATGGCTAAAGGTGATGTCATATATGATTAAGTCACATTGTACTAAACATCAAGCAAGGTAAGTCACAGAATTAAAAGAAAATCAGCCAAGAAACTGGACCAATTGTTCTTTGAAACCTAAAGTAGTGGATTGTGCAACCCATGGGGTTCTACAAAAGCCCCTTCACAATCTGTGCTGATCCAGAAATGGCATTGCCTTTTGACTGTCAACAGGCATACATGCATACATACAATAACATTAACATATTGTATGGACTCTGGAGGAGTCAATACTCTCACTTAGTCATGTGTATACCACTTCTTTTAGACTGATGGTCTTTTGGACATGTTAGATACTGCCAATTTTTAGATTTTTTTTAACTTCCCAGAGCTATCAGATTATCCTTATAAATGGTGCTAAGATTGGGCACCATTTAGAGGGCTACCTTCAGTTCAATGTATTGACACTCAGTTTAATGGTTGATCCGATGTCTTTCTGAAGTCTTGCCAATTCAGGCTGGATTACAGAGTTTCATTGGCTCCTAGTATGATCACACTGTCATCTTTAATTTTAGTTGGGGGAATCATTTTTTCTACATGCAAAAAATGTTTTAAAACATTGGGAAATCAATCCTAATAAAGCCAATATGTATGAACTGTGGTAGGGGTGTGTGGGTTGCAATGATAAGGAATGATCACCACATGCAAATATCCAGTCCTCTCTGGACTTGGAGCCTCTTGACCACAAACCCTCATTGGATACTAAATACATTTTATGAAAGAACATTGAAGCATTATAATCTTTGACTGAGTTACCATACAAAAAGCAACTGAAATTTGCAAATTATACTCATAAATAACAAAAGGTAGTGAGGACTGAGGAGAAAGTCAAGTGTACACCCTTTATGCTAAAAGTTCAAAATAAAGTTATGGGTTTGTTGCACAGTGAAATGCACACAACCTTAGATTACGAGTAGTAATAGTAAAAATAAATGAAGAAGCCAGTAGTCATTATTAATAGAGGATTGCAGCCTAAAGAATAGGGTGGGTAACTATATTAATCAAAACAGTTTTGTCTAATTTGAAGAATATGAGGACATTATTGTAACATTCATGCAAACCACAGTACATCATGTTGGCAATGCAGATTATATCATACTTTCCAGAACTGCCAGTCACCATGAAAATACAGATGGGCTAGCTGGGATTCTGCCTATATGAAAAATTTTCACCAACATTCATTACTGTGCCACTATTTAGCATGCAATATCTTATGACAAAAATTGCATGGTAATTCTAGGTAAGTGTTGGTGGAGTTAAGAATAGTACATATTTTTTAACTAGAAGTGTGCCAATTTGTGTAATATGCTTACACATAATTATGCACAATATCAACAAATGTATGCAAAATGTTATGTAATTATGCCAAGTGTTGATCCATCATTTCACCCTATATTTTAGCATCCTCGGGTCAACATCTGATTTGAGGATGAATTTGGCATGTATAGTACAAACAGCAAGAGTACCGCAGACAACAGCCACAAGCATTTTCTGTTTGTGCAGTTTTTTTTTCTGTGATTGACACATTCACAGTAACTTTTTTATCACAAATGTGCATAGCTTCCCAAGTATTGTAATGGGAAAATATCAATAATTGCCTTTAGAAGGGTTATATGAAATTCCTGAAATAGTGAGAATTAAACTGTCATAATTTAAATGCGGCCCAGGACTAACATTTACCTAGTGATATAGTGGTACATTATGTGGTGGGTGCAATATATTTGTAGGTTGGTATTGTCAGGAATCACATATTGGAAACAGCTATTTCTTATGTGCAAACATATTCCTTTTCTAAATAGCAATTTGTTATGATTCGTGTTCGCAAAATACCAAATCACTATTAAGAAAGAAGTAAGAGTTGCAATTTGCGTTTTTCGCACTGGAACTAACTGATAACATCACAACTGGGAAATCCTGTTCCCCGAGCACATTGGTGGGTAGGGGAGGTGTGTAGGGAGTGTGTTTCTGAGGATTCTGAGTAGCAAGTGTCTACACAGGAGACACACATAGACAGAAGGACCAGAAAGACAAAACAGACGTTTTCTGATGTGGAGCTTGAGATTTTGGAGGAGGAGTGTGTCAAATGACAAGCTTTTTGTAAAAAGGCCCTGTTGTCTGTGAAATTGTACAGTAGAGCTACTAACATCTACAAAAATCTGGCTCTATCAATCCATCTAGGACAGCTATCACCATCAGCAAGAAATGCAATCATATTGAGACGGATTCAGGCTTCTATGTGATCATACAGAATGAGTGGGTGAGAAATACCAGAGCTAATACAAGCACCACACAATTAAGCATTTTAGAAAAGACAATGCTTTCTGAACAGCAGGAACAACCTAAAGCATTGGGTAACCAAATGGAATCTCTTGCAACTGATGTTAGGGAATTGATCTATACAATAGACATTTAACATAGTGTCTTGCAAGTCCTGTTAGGTGTTTGAGAAGGACATTTGTAGATGTATTTTACTTAGAGGTGCATCTGAAAAATTTCTTAACATGTGAAAAAGCACTTTGAGGTATTCTGCCTTCCCACAACCACAATACCCGTATAACTCCCTCATGCCAGTAGGCGAAAACAAGTTACCTGAACATTGGTAGGTATAGCCTGATGCATGGTGCTTAAGTTCAAAATAAGGGGTGGATCAGTTATTATATCTAAAATGACTCACCTGCATAAACTATACTTTCCATATATTTCCTCCTCACTTTGGTCAAACAGAGTAACACACTACTTATAAACATTCTCCTTCCTCCTGCTCATTTGATGAATTCTAAAAATGTGTATTCTTCACACCATTGTATAGAGGGCTGGCATTATGAAAAAGTGTGATATATTCTGTGCCTCATTTTATATGTCCACCTGTTTACCGCCTGTCCCCACTAGGTGGTTAGTGGCGTACGCAAAATCAGAATTCTTTGAGTATTTACTCTTTACCATTGCTTTGAACATGTTACTTGTGAATCAAGTAAGCAATAATAACTTATTTATAGATAATTAAAACCATTCAATATAAAAATACAACTCTATGTACAAAGTTCAGTTAATAAAACAATTCCTTTGCAATGTCACAATAAAACCCTATTATAACAGGACATTTTTCGTAAAGTGCAGTTAGTGTCTTGTCAAGTGTGATTACTATAAATATATGGTTTAGTTTCAATTCATGGGTAAATAGTCTGCAATTTTTTGGTATGTCTAAAAACTTATTTATATACTTTGTAAATCTGCTAATGAAGCACAATGAAATTGTTGGTGAACAATTTCTTACATTGGTTCCATGCCATGTGGTGATTTTCTTTCAGTTTCAAAGGGTGGGCAAACTCAAATAACATAAACTAGTCACTCTTTATAGATTTGATTTTGATATGATTTTGGTTTGCATAAATTGCGCAACTGCCCGAATGCATCTTGGCGCTGCTACCAGTGGAGGCGAAACCTGCACATAAAGTATGTCATAGCAATAAGGGCAAGAGCCAAGTTTTCAGTTATTTCCTAAACAGCAGGAAGTTGGGCTGGTTTCTAAGATGATAAGGCATCTGGTTCCAGATCCTGCAGATTGTGTAGGAGAAACCCCTGCCACCCCAGGGCACTTTCTGAATTTTAGGGATGGTGAGATTCTTAGAGGAACAAGGCCAACGTTTAGCGTGAGGGGTATACCATAAAATCTAATCTTTTAATGGGTGAGGGCGCGATAAGAAGAATGTTTTATGAGCAATGCACAGGAAATTGAACACCACTCTTTTTTTAACTGGGAGCCAGTGGAGTTTGTCTCTTACCATTGAAACTGAGTTGAATTTCTTAAGGTTCATTAGAAATTGAATAGCAGCATTTTGAACTCTCTGACATTTGTTAAGGATTTTTACCTGAGCCCCTGCATACAGGCATTGAAATAATCTAACGTTGAGTGTACTAGGGGAGTGATCACTATTTTCTCAATTTCTTGGGGAATGAAAGAGAGAATTTCCATGATCATTGTAATAATAAAGAAGCAAGAGGATGTGAGGTGATTTGCATGTTCTGAAAAGGACAGACAAGGGTGAAATAAAATCCCAAGATTCTGCACCTTGGCCACAGGAGTAGGGGGAGAATCAAGAGACTGTGGCCACCAAGTAAAGTTTCAAAAGGATGAATTGCCGCCAGATAAGAGCACTTCAGTTTCATCTGAATTAAGCGTCAGATAGTGTGAGCTCATTCAGTGTACTATAGCTCACATACAGTTCTTAAAGCGGCAGGCCACCTCTTTAACATAGTTAAACATAGGGTCCACTATTTGGGTATTGTCAGCATAGGAGATAGAGTTGAACCCAAATGAACTAATCAGGTTCAACAGGGGAGTCAGGTACACATTAAATAATGTGGGTCTCAGGGAGGATCCCTAAGGGACACCACAGGGAAGAGAGAAGGGCTTAGATGTAACATCCCCCACTGAAACTGTTTGTACCCTATCTTCCCAGAATGAGGCAAGCAGATCCAGAGCAACACCCCGGATGACAATCTCCTGTAGCCTTCCTTTTAAAGTTGAGTGGTTCACAGCATGGAAGGCTGCGGACTGGTCCAGAAGGACCACAACAGCCTTGCCTCCTCTATCAAGGATATCACACACTTCTTCTGGAACCACTAGCAAGGCTGACCATGGGCCTTTTGAAAAACAAATTGAGCAGCATCAAATATCTCATTGTGTTCTAAGTATTCTCTGAGGGAGATTTAAGTGGTGCTCCAAAATTTTGGCTAACAGAGGGAGCGATTAAGTAGGTCTATAGTTTTGGTGGGTTTCTTTACTAATGGGAGAATGGAAGCTTTCTTCCACTGCGTCGGGAAAATGCTGTTTTTTATGATAGTGTTGAACACTACAGTTAGTGCAGAAGCAATGGTGAGAGCCATCTTGGGAAATACCTTTGCAGGGCAAGGGTCGCTGGGGGACCCAGATTTCCTTAGGCACAAGAGATCAACCAGTGGTTCTGGGGTTAGTGGCTAAAAGAGGGAGCGATTAAATAGGTCTATAGTTTCTGACTTCCCGTGGATCTAGAGTGGGTTTCTTTACTAACGGGAGAATGGAAGCTTTCTTCCACTGCGTTGGGAAAATGCTGTTTTTTATGATAGTGTTGAACGCTACAGTTAGTGCAGAAGCAATGGTGAGAGCCATCTTGGGAAATACCTTTGCAGGGCAAGGGTTGCTGGGGGACCTAGATTTCAATAGGCACAATAGATCAACCAGGGGTTCTGGGGTTAGTCAAAGACTGCGAGGGCTGTTCTGGAGTTTGTACCGCCAACAGGCAGGCGGTACAAACTCAGGAATTACGACCGTGGCAGAAGCACCACGGTCGCACCGCCACGACCGGCGGTTTCCCCCCACATTGGTCCCAGCAGTTGTAATCCCCCAGGGCAGCGCTGCCCAGGGGATTATGAGTCCCCCTCCCGCCAGCCTTTTCATGGCGGTAGGAACCGCCATGAAAAGGCTGGCGGAAAGGGGAGTTTCGGGCCCCTGGGACTTTGGCATGGGCTGTGCAGGGGCCCCCTGCCACGGCCCCATGGAGCTTTTCACTGTCTGCTATGCAGACCTTGAAAAGCGTGACGGGTGGAACTGCACCCGTCGCACCGCCGCAACACCGCCAGCATTTGGAGCCAGCTCCCATGTTGCGGCCGACATCCCCGCTGTCCGTAAACTTGGTTTCCACCCGCTGGCCCAGTAGGGATGTCTTAATGGCCACCGCGGGAGTGCGGCCGGATTGGCAGACGCACGGCGGATACAACTTGGCGGGCGGCAAGGGCCTATATGTTTTGTGCCCTCCTTTGACCACTGCACCGGACCCGGCCCTGTGTTGCTGGTGCTGTGGCTTTGGGGTTGCCTTGAACCCCCAACGGGGGGCTGCCCAGGAGACTGACTGTGCAAGTGCTTAACTTACCTGAGAAACCTAACCAAACTTACCTCCCCCAGGAACTGTTGATTTTTGCAGTGTCCACTTTTAAAATAGCTTATTGCCATTTTAACCAAACCTGTGTGCACTACTGTTTTAAATCAAAGTGCTATACTTTCCTGTGTGAAGTACCTTGCATTTTATGTACTTACCTAAAATCTTGAATCTTGTGGTTCTAAAATAAATTAAGAAAAGATATGTTTCTATATAAAAACTATTGGCCTGGAGTTAAGTCTTTAAGTATTTGTTCCTCATTTATTGCCTGTGTGTGTACAACAAATGCTTAACACTACCCCCTGATAAGCCTACTGCTCCACCACACTACCACAAAATAGAGGATTAGTATTATCTAATTTTGCCACTATCAACCTCTAAGGGGAACTCTTGGACTCTGTGCACACTATTTCTCACTTTGAGATGGTGTATACAGAGCCAACTTCCTACAATATATATATATAGTACATGTACATGCAGAACCAACATGCCTCGTTATCTTTCTTGTATTTTCAGGACGGGCCTATTTAGTCCATGTGAGATATTCCACGGAATAAACTTAAAAATTTGATTATTTTTTTCCTTGCAAGTGGAAGGTTAAAGGAGAATTACTGAGTTGGGTGGATCTGTCTGCTACTAGTTGGGCATTCTGCTTTATTCTGCTTTATTTGAACCCCAATCAAATCACTTTCTCTTGATTTTGCTTTGATCAGGCTCCTGAGAATCATTTTGAATGTTTCATGAAATATATTTCAGTCCAGAGGTATATTCTGAATAGACATGATAGATATCATTGCTCTTTGCCTCCTCAAGATCTTTGCAAAGATGGTGTTTAAATGAGCCCTGGCCTTGTTACTGTAGTTTGAACAACAATTTTAATAGTGTGGCGTTTTGGTTCAAGGATTGTTCCCTAAGGAACAGATCTCAAGATCCCCAGCAGCTTCTAACGAAAGACACAAGAATTCATCAACCAGCTACACATCACCACTAAATCAGAACACCAGATCACAAACTGGAAACCCCTCACCCCAGAAGGCACCACTGATATCATAATAATAATCCACTCTGGGGCCACCACTGACCATTGCCCTCACCAATGTATGTACAACCTTTGGAGAATTTCGATCAGTTCCCACCTCTCCACCATCAACAGTACATCAATCCACAATGGAGCCTTCACAGACGCATCTTCCCACACCTAGGATTTCCACACAAGGTGCAAGGTACTATCTCGCTTGTACTATCCAAATTGGATTATGCCAGTGGCCTCTACCATGGATCATCTCTATCTATTATGAAAAAACTACAACGTATTCAGAACTCTGCAGCCAGGCTACTATTACATGTAAAACCGCAAGCCCACATCTCCCCTGCCTTGAGAGCACTACACTGGTTACCCGTTGCCAGAAGATGCACTTTCAAGCTGCTTTGTATCACCCACAAAGGTATCCATGGAACAGGACCACTTTTATCAGAAACAAAATAACCAAATACATCCAACAAAGAAACCTCCGCTGAAGATTGGCACCCCGCCTTAGAATACCACCATACATGAAAAAGACTATAGGTGGTACATCCTTCTCCGTTCAAGCAGCCAAACTATGGAATTAATTACCCCCAACTATAAGAGCCACAGATAACCTTCTTGTCTTCAGAAAACTACTCAAGAGTTGGCTCTTTCCTTCTTAACCACCATATTCAAACTATGGACTGCATATGCCTATGTTGATAAATATTTTTTCTGATTATGTGTCTACTTCTAGTTATGTATAGTTCTTTAGAAAATATGCATTGCTACTATGTCATAACAATAAAATACACACACACTCTTTAAACCTGTTTGACTAAGTATATTTACCCATGGTTCTAATTCTGTGTTGTATGTACAAATATGTGTGCATATGTGTGTGTATTCATGTCTGTATGTATGTTTGTGTGTATGTGTGTAGGTATACATATATATATATATATATATATATATATATATATATATATATATATATATTTGTATGTGTGTATGTTGTTCTGTGCTTGGCATGTTCGTGGGTCATTGCATGGCTCCTGGGTGGGTTGTTATATATTAGATATCTTTGAATCATCCCAAATCCATTCTACTACTTTCATCTCCTAAATAACTCTGCCTAAGCTCTTCCCTCCGCTTCTACACCTAACTTACCAAACCTCACTCTACTACCATGACCTCCCAAACAACCCTACTAAATTCTCCCTCATTTATCTCACCCTGCTACTATGATCTCCCTAACCCTTCCACAGACTCTTCCCTCCTCCATCCCCCTTTACTCATCCCAGGCCTTTGGGATAAGTAAATGAGGGGTATACTCCCAATTAACACTTGTGGATTTCTTTCCTCCTCCACCCCTCCATTACTCCAGTCAATCTAACTAACAAACTCTCATATCTGCGACTCAAATTAACTCATAATAATACTAAATAATACTAAAACTGTACTCATATTTCCCAATACTAATCCATCACAAATTTCTTGTTGGGTTCCGGAGTAGCGTGCTACTCGCCAAAAAGCACTTTGACGCCTCCAATGAATCAACACTGTCTCCAGAACAGAAACACCCAGCCCATCTTCTCCTTCAGAGCTAAAAACCGCACCACCAGGGCAAACTTCACCACCTGCCTGTCAAACACAGCACATTGGATGAAATAGAACTGCCTAAAACTCAACACATATAAAACTGAAGTCCTGACCTTCAGGAACAAGAACTTTCCATGTGACTCCTCCTGGTGGCCACCAGACCTGGGACCCACCCCCACTGACCACACCAAAAACCTCAGAACCTTGGATGGCAGACTCACAATTGCCAAACAAGTGTAACACCATCACCTCCATCTCCACCAGCATCTTCAGCCTTATTATGCTACGCACAATTTCCAATACCTCCCCACTGACACCAGACACACAGTACCCAGGCCCCATCACCAGCAGACTAAACTAATGCAAGGTACTCTACACCAGCCTTATGAATCAGCTCATACAAAGACTCCTTGCCACCTACAACACTGCGGCCAGGCTCATCCTCAACATTCACCTTATCCCACACATCATCTCCTACCTCAGAAAGCTACCATGGCCACTAATCCAGAAGTGATGACAATTCAACCTGCTTAGCCTGGCACACAAAACCCTCAAAAATGTCAGACGTGCTGACCTCAACCATTGTATCAACTTCTACCAAACCTACAGGCAACCGCATTTAGCCACACTCCATCTCAGACAAATACCCTGCATCTTCAGGAGAAAATCAGCAGGACAAGCTTTCTGTTACACTACTGCCACATCGTGGAACAACCTTCCACACCACATCAGGGCCTCTCCATCCCTACTCGATTCTTTAAGAAACTGAAGATCTGCCTATTCAACTAGGAGCCCAATCAGACTACTCATTTACTCTAGCACCTGATACATCTCATAATGTAAGCGCACTATACAAATCCTCATATCATAACATAACAAGGTTTATTTAGAAACAGATTTAGTGCTTGGCATATGGAGTTGGGTAAACTGAAAATTGATCCTGTATGTTATAATGCAAACATCCAATTTATGAGGAAAAGCTATCAGCCCATATGACAGTGATGGTTGAAATTTCACATTTAATACATTTAGTAGTGACTGCACTGTAGGTCCAGGCAGGTGGTGTGCTATTTAAGCTAATGAGAACCGTAGGCCTGCCTCTCTCTTTTTCAGTTCTTTATGTTTGCCTCTTGATTCTAATTTCAACCCAAAGTATTTATAAGACAGGATATTTAAAATCTGAGGGCATCCCAATGTCCACCTTCTTGTGGGTTTCTTTTTTTTTTTCAAAAGGTTAATTAATTTGTTTTGTCATCGTTTATTTCAAGGTTGTTCTTGTGATATTCTCTGTGGAGGGTGTTTAATGAGCATAAGAGCACTATATAGGTACAGTCCAGGGGTCTTGAAATTGGGGGGCGGGCAAACCAGTGGGTCTTAACTGATTCCAAGGGGGAGTGGCAGGCTCTGGGTAAAAGAAGTATCATGCTGATAACAGTGCTTTGTTTTAAACAGAAAACATTAGCAGCAGTTAACCACTCTCTAATGGGCCATCACTAGTTTTTTTGTCATTTATATCTGGCAGAAGGTATGTGTCAAAAGGAGAAGGGATTCCAAACCTTCAAACCTCCCCGCTCCTATTTCTGAGTCTCACATTGTGTATACCTTTACACAATAGAAAGGCCTAGTTAACCAGAATAGTATGTTTGGCAATCATGCATGATTTGCATTTTTAAAATAGGTACCTGAAAAAAAATACAATGTTTAAACAATGCTAGTCATATTCAAACCTTGCCAATGTCATAGAAAATTTGTGAAGAATTCAGAGCAGGCAATGGGTTTCTTAAACACTGGCAGGAAGGAGTGTCATTAAAACTGGTATAGTCTATGGTAGCTGTATCTTTCATAAACAACAAGATCCTAAGCTTGTGGCTATTGATCTTGTGTGGGCATTCTTGAGGATTCACAGATGCTCCCATATCTGCAACAAAGAGATTAAATAGAAGTGGGGTGAGCACGCAACATTGCTTGAGGCTTTTATTGACTGGTATCTTCTTCATCGGGATACCCTTGATGTCTAATGTCAACTGTCCACTATTGTTGGAATATAGTGGAAAGATTGTGTTTTATATTATGTTGAGGAAGCTCACTTGGCCAGTTTGACCCACAGGAAGCCTTTATATATGCTATGGAAGGCTGGTTGATTTGAAACCTGTTCAATACCAGGGATTCATATTGCATTTTGTTTCTCAATCACAGAGGTCTGTTAGAATCAGTGAAGTGTGGTATTTAGCCTCTGCACCTAGAAGGGAAATGAATCTGAAGCTAGATAGATTGTGTCTCTTTCCCTTCTTGTATGTAGGATAAATATAAGATCATGTAGAAATTTAGAGCAGAATAATTGCAGTTGCTAAAACTGCAGTCAAAGGTTTTAGCCAAAAATCTCTATTGGTTTTGTATATCATGGCTGGTATCTGATTTGGACCTGGGCCTGCATCTTTTCTTTATTGTTTTCGCAAGCTCTTTCTAGTTGGGCTACTTTGTTGTGGCAGAAACATCATTTGCTCCTGGTGGTGTTCAGAAGATTTTTGTCATCATTCTGTGAGTGATGAATCACTAATGGATGTGGTAATAATGGGTGTTGTTCTTTTTCTCCTTTTTTTTCTTTTTCCTTGATTGCATATAAGGCTTCCATTAATTCTTACCACTCAGAGGGGATTATCTTGCTTTATGTGAGCTGAAATTTCCCAGTGGCTATGCTTTTTACCCATCTCCAAAATTGTTTGCATTGGATCCCACACAGGCTTTAAGCACAAATATCCAAGTTTTTTTGTTAACTAATCATTTTGACTCCCATATGAGGTTTTTATAGATCTTCCATTGGAGAATTACATCAGTATATATAATATATATTTCACCATTATTAGATTTGTGTGCTTGTCTGAAGATTCGTTACAGATTCCTCTTTTCCATCCTTAGGTTCATCATGTACTTTGAGTTGTAGTTTGGAAGATTGGAACTCAGTTATTCCATTTTATCTCAGCAGAGAACATTTTCCAGTTATTCCTCAGACTACTCGTGGATGCCCTTGTGAATTCCCAAAGTCGGAAACTTAGACGTTTGGTTTAAGTTTAGACCCACCGGCTAAGTTTACCTTTGTGAATCAGGCCCTAGGTTTTTGATTTTAACATTTAGGGCCAGGTTCACAAAGGTAAACTGAGACCTGACGTCTAAGTTTAGACCTGAAGTCTAACTTCAGTCCTGAGGTCTAACTTTAGACTTCACGCTTAAACATAGACTTCAGGTCTAAATTTACACTTCAGGTCTAATGTTGGATTTGAGGTCTAAAGTTAGACTTCATGTCTCAGATTCCCGTTGTGTAATGATATTTGTGTTTTCACCACTGACTCCACATTGCACTTAGCCTAGCAGAACACCGTCACGTTAGTGACCACCAACTTCATTTTTCCTGTTGACTTTATTTTAGCATTAGCCAATGCCACGTTAAAAGTTGCAAGTATTTTTCTGAGTTATACAATGTGCTCAAATAACCTGCATTTTTTAAATAATAAACCTATGCAGTGGGAGGGAGTTTCTAGAATTCTCCTCTCTGGTTTGTTCAAAGTATAAGACCAGATAGACCGGGCAGTGACTCCCATCTTGGACACGCTCAGGATGCTGAGGTGTGTCATCCTTCCCGTGAGGAAATTGATCTATCTCTTCACAATCGATTCTGAGATCTAGCGATCTGCTGCTGATTAGGAAGGAGATGAAGCAGATTTGCCCTTGCCTCATGGTGATGCATTTTCTAATTCATTATTTGCTTTGCATTGTAATATAGATACATATATTTGCTGTGTATATTGCAGTGTAGAATCATTTGTACATGTTGTCATTTCATTGCTATGACCCTTTTTAAACGTGTACTTTCAGCATGTTAATCTCCTTTACGAACCTTGCGAAGTGAATTAATAAATGTCTTCTTTAGACTAAGGAGCACACTCAAGAGATTTTTTTCAGTGCATGAGTGTTTCAGCTCAGTCATTAGTGAAGCAAAACACTTTGTGAACCACGCCCTCAGATTTTCCTCACAAAGATTACAGCTTTTGATTAATTTCAGATGAAGTGTCAAGTGCTGGGGACAAATTTTTAAATACAGGGATTATTGAGGGAGTGAAGCTGCAGATGAATGTCAACTTAGTCCATGTGAGAAGTCATACATTTTTCTCTCCTTTTCAGTTCCATGCTGAAGTGCAATTTTGGTGGGAGTGTTCTAGAAGCTAGGTCTCAGGGAAGGATGTGAGAGGAGGCCTCCTTTTGCATGGTTAGCCCCCACTTTTTGCCTGATGTTGATGTGTTCTAGAAATTGGTAGTGCCCAGGGACCCTGATAAACAGGTTCCCTGGGCCAGAGCTCTTTCACAAAATCTGTTGTGATGCTTGGCACAATTGGATACACTTTTAAATGGGTACCCCAGTACACAGAGCAAGAAATATTACTGAGGGCAGCAGCACTGATTGTGCCACCCCCAAGGGTCCTGCACCCAGATGCACCCAGCACTACCACTGCAGGCTGAGTGTACTGGGGCAAACCTAAAAAGACAAACTTGACATGGCACACCCTCTGTGTGCGCTGCCCACCCTACACTGCATATATTATGGATAAGACACCCCTCTGGCAGGCCTTCCAGCCCTAGGGCAGGGTGCACCATACTGTATGTGAGGGCATAGCTGCATGAGCAATATGCCCCCACTGTGTCCTTGCCAAACCTAGGACATAGTGAGTGAACAGAGCAGCCATTTTAAATGCATGTACTGGACACCGGTCAAACCCAAGTTTCCCAGTTACATGATGACTACTCTGCACCCTGGGTTGTTTGGTGTCAAACAACTCAGAATGATAAATTCAAACTGGTGCCAGTATTGGATTTATGCCTAAATGTACCCAGGGGTCACCTTAGAGGTGCCCCCTGCAAATGCTAACCCTATCTGGCATAGTTGCTGACTGTTTTCATCCAGCCTGCCACTTTAGAGAGACAATCTACAAACGTGGGGGAGAGCCATGGCTCTCTGGTTTGTAAGACAGTGCCCTTCCTGGGTGAAATAGCTAACACTCCCTCCCTCAGGAATGTGCAACACCCTGGCTGTGAGCTTCAAAGGGCTAGAGCCCCTGAAACTCGAGCCCCCAGGCCTTCTGCTAGCAGCAGAGGGTTTCCCCTTGCAAACACCCACTTTGGGAGGGAGCCAGGGTGGGAAACTAGACAAAGGGTAGGAGGAGTGGCCTCACTGAGCATGCAACACCCCTCAGGACTAGCATGCGAAGTGGACCATCTGATTCAGTTTTCTCCATCTTGGAATGGATGAAAACAGCCATTGAGGTTTAGCGAAGTGACACTTCCCACAGGAAGTGGTCACTGTAGTGAATGTAGCCACATAAGGGTAAGTGTCCCATTGGACACTACCCGGTTCCCTCTAAAACACTCACTAAATTCAGTATTTAGTGGGCTCCCGTGGACCAAGACTTTAGATTTGAAAGGGATCCCAAGAAGAAAAGAAGACCAGTACCAAAGAACCCACCGGGACGAGAACAGAGGACCTGCTGCACCAGAAGAGGCACAAAGATCCCTGCTTGCTGCACCAGAGTACCGACAATTGCAACTGCGGAGGAGCTGAACACTGGACCGACCCCAAGAAACCCAGGGGACCTCCAGGCTTCAAGAATCACCCCAGATCTCCCTCCTGAGTGGAGACACCACTCAAGAAAAGCAAGAAGCCTGCAAAGGACCAACAAACCAGTGAGGGTGACTTCACTGAATTGCTGTTATCTCTGCGACTGAAAGTCATAGCCATACCCGACGACCCACCAACGACCACCCAGAAATGCCCCCCAACTGTGCCCAGTTTGGCGGCACTGTGCCTTCTAGTGGCAGAGATACAGCAATACCCTGGGTGCTGGTCAACTGACATCAGACCAGTGGAAAACCAGCTCCCTCGGAGCTGAGAAGGATCAGGAGGAAGCCCCAGTCGAGGGACTTCAGGAACACCCAAGACCTCAGACCAGAGTGCCCCCGTTGTCCTGTAAGTCACCCACAAAGAGACTCACCTCCAGCTCCAGTGAGAACGTTGCGCACATCATCCAAGACCTTCAAAACGCCCTGCACGTGGCCTCCTTGGGCCTTGCATCGTGGGATCTGCTGTGTGCCCCAGGTTCCCACCCCCCTACAACCTCATCAGCCCAAGGGGACTCCCAGGCACCAACTTTAAATCTGCAAACCAGCTTCTTCTCCAAGTGGCCCCTCCAGGTGGCCCTGTGCCTGTGCCAAGAACCTCTCCAATGCTGCTCCCTCCGGAAGTGGGAGCTGCCCGAGTTTATCCAGCTGACACAGCTTGCCCACCGACGGCTGCAACCACCCTGCAAAAGAAGAGACTGGTAACCCAACCGTGCAATTTTTAATGCATTTTTAAAAGTGACTGCCTATTGATTCCTATGGTGCGTAATTGCGCACTGAAAGACTAACTTTGCTAAAACTTTAAAAAGTCATAACCAGAAAAGTACTTGCCGTATTCTAAAGATTTTGGTCTTAAAAATTATATAAAAGTCAGAAGTATTTTTATAAATTCTAGTCTCTGGTTATTCATTGAGTGTGTGTGGTGCATGACTGGATTTGTGAGTACAGCAAATACTTAGCACACCTCCTGGATTAGCCTAACTGCTCTACCAGCTACCTTAAAAATTGGAGCATTAGTTGGTCTGATTTTTACCTCTGGAAGCCAATGTGTGGTTGCCTGAACCCTCTGCATAATGTACACAATTTGGTACACTGTATAGAGGGCCAGCCTCCAACACAGGGTACTTTCATCTCCCATGCCCAAAAAATGCTGTCATTACCGCAGACACGCCTCCAAAAGGCATTTAGCCTCTGACCTTGTATTTTTTAATGTTTGGTGGGATTTAATTTGGTGGGATTATGCTGGAAAGTGCTGCAGGATTTTTAACCATATTTTTTGATGAATTGTAGAGGAATTTGCAAGTGTTGGAGATGAATTTGGAGAGTGCTGAGGGAATTGAGGGTGGTGAAGCTACAGGTGAACTTCAGTTTAGTTAAAATGAGAAGTCATCCGTTTTTTCTCATTTTTTGGTTTCACACTAAGGTGCCATTATGGAGGTGCACTCTAAGGACTAGGAATTAGGGCGGGTAACTTACACTTCCCATGCCTAAATAATGCCATTAACAGACAAGCTACTTCTGTGCACGTCTGCATCTGTATCGCGGATCAGCAACAGCCATGCATCCTTTTTTCCTACCGAAAGCAAGGTTCAATTTAGGTACAATTAAGAGTCTTTAATGGTCTGGCCAGGTCACAAATGTGACAACCCCCTTTTAATTTGGCTGGTAAGTGTTAGCATTTCAATTGTGATGTATGTGTGGTCACTATCCAACCTGCTCCAAGGTCCGTGACTCACACTGTGGTGGAAACATGGAGGAGCTTGTCTAAGACACACTGTTGGAATAATTACATGGGAGGCATTGAACTAAGTGCATGCCTAATTAATTAAAGATCTTTAGCCAAGTGTAAGTTGGATATTTGGGGCCTGCTGAGAGACAATGCATGGTATGTCCTGTTTGCTACTGAAACAATTGCTAAGCAGCACCTCAGGGCCAGATATTGCATGAGGCATTACGGTTGGTTAATCAATCTCGCATTTGGATTAGGATCACAGATAAGGCTGGGGGTTCTTGGGGATTTAACGCTTGAAATTACTGTACAATCAAAAAGTTAGATGGTTTGGGGCAGGTGTAGGTACCCACTTTCTCCATTCAGGTCTCTGAAAATGTTTCCTTCTCAGGTGCTTTGATTTATCCCCAATGCCAGTATTCTTCTAAAGTCGGTGCTCAGGAACGCGATAGTGCCCCCTTATATGCAGTATTCAAATTTACGTTTCTTGCTGATTTGACCACAATTGTAAAGAGGCTGGTTCTTTGGTGGATGCAGTATCAGATCTCAACCTTCAGCAAAAGGTTTTGGCTGACTCTCAAGCTAAGGAATATTCTTGATCTCATTTTTGCAGATATATCCTCTCTTAATGTACAACCTCCATCCCATAGCTTGGTGGGATTATTTTTTAGTCCCATTGTTCTTGTTTAGCCCATCAACCTGCAAAAGGTCATAAGGCCAATAAGAGCCACTGCATTGTGACGCCTACTTACGGATTCAAATTCAGTGGAAACATTTGAACAAATTAAGCTCGGCCCACTGGACTGTGTGGATGAAGCAGCTTGCTCTTTTAGCACCGCACTTCTTCAAGATTTGGATGAATTGACCCCCTGAAAAGGATGGTTTGTGAAAAGAAATTCCCCCTCTGCTGCCTGTTCTCTCCTGCATTACAAGCAGAGAAAGGTAAATGTTAATAGCTTGGAAGGAAATTAAGATAGAGTTATCTAGGATCGTAGGGCAAGATGAATTCAGCCCTTTTTCAAACTTTGAATACATTTGCCCCCCTTAAAATAAGGTTTGTTGGAAAGAAATCCCTCCTCTGTGGCCTGGTTCTCTCTTCCATTACAAGCAGAGAAATCTAAATGTGAACAGCTTGAAAGGAAATTGAGAGTGTTATTTAGGACAGGAGAACAAGATGCCTTCAGCCTTTTTTTAAGCCTTGGATACATTTCCCCCCTTAAAAGGAGGTTTGATTAAAATAAATTCCACCTCTGCTGCCTACTTCTCTCCTGTATCACAAGCAGAGAACTGTAAATATAAACAGCCTGGAAGGAAATTGAAGCAGAGCTCTATACGACAAGAGGACAAGATGACCTATAAGTTAGCACTTAAGAATTTTTATAAAAATGTTAAGAAGGCGAAACCCAAGCAAATTGAAAAAGCAGCCAATTCTCTAAAATCATTTTTCTAGATAGTCAGTATATTTTTTAATCCAGAAGCAGGGAAAAGACTATTGTAGCTTCCGAATCACTATGTGACAATATCTCAGTATTCTGTCAAGATAAGGTACAAATTATCTGCAACAATTTTGTAAATGATAATGGTGGAAAATTCTCAAGATCAGATTTAGGTGATCAGACTTCAAGCATCTGTATCAAGTTAGACGCTTTCAAGAAGATCTCTTTAGGAGATTCAGAATTTTCCATTCTTACAGCCAGGTTAGGATCGCAACTGAACCATTGTCCCCCTAGTACTTTAAAATGGGCTACACCATTTATCAATGTTCAGGTTAACACACTACTTGACCTATTGCTGGATCAGGGACTGGTTCCCTCATCTTGGAGAAAATGTTCTTGTGCTCCCACTTTTCTTAAAACAAAAGTTGAATGCAGATCCACTTTCTCTGAGCAACCATGGATTTATTTTCCTGCTTCCTGTGGTATGGACAATGCTGGAAAAACGGGTTAACATTTAGCTTTCCCAGTTTATTGAAAGCAAAGGAATCTTATCCCCTTCTCAATTGGGTTTTCACCCAGGCTTCAGCATGGGAGTAGCTGTTCTAGAGATTACTGAATTTCTCAGAGTTAACCTCGATCTTGGGAAGAAAGCAGTTGTCATCTTCCTAGCTCTTTAGAACACCTTCGACACAGTGTTCAATGAGATCCTTCTTAGGAGCCTGGAAAAAGCTGGAATAGTTTTCAAAGCCAGGTTGTGGCTAAAATATGTTGTCTCTGAAAGAAAACATGCTGTTGAACTCCCACCGTTTATTTCAAGTTGTAAGGGAATGAGATATGGTGTACCGCAGTAATCTGTTCCTAGCACCATACTGGTCAATATCTGTATGGCGCCACTGGCTAAGGAAGTTGAGCCATGAGGATTTAATATTGTGTCCTATGCTCATAATACACAATTGCTGATAGCTCATCAACAAGCAGATGCCACAGTTGTGGAAAACTTCTAGGGTTGCCTTACTGCTTTGCAGGATGTATGCACAGTAGCTATCTCTAATTGAACTCTGGCACATCTGAGATTCTGGTTTTAGGAAATACATCAGCTCTGGATCTAAAGAGAATCTGACTTGATGAACTTGATAAACACCCAGTCCCAACCTCTGTTGCCAAGAACCTAGGGATGACATTTGATGAAGACTTACCATTTAAACCGCAAGTGACTTAAATTATGACTCTGCATTCTACAAGTTGTTTTTCATTCAGTCTGGGCCTCCTGATGGCCAGCCCATTTATGATGATCTGACTGCAGGTGCATTAAACGTATAATATTCAAGTAATGCCTGTGTCCCTAATTGTCTGTCACCTGGAGAAATATAATTTCAAAGTGTGTTAATTAGGATACTGCATCATCTTGTAAATATAATTGTTGCCATTACACAATGTTCCAGGTGCAAACTGAATGATACTGATCGGACAAAGGGTATGTTCTAATTAACTCTGCTGTATATCTGGGCCAAGGGCAGAATTTTGAAAACCTGCTCATATTAGGATTAAGTTGTTGGTTTGAAAGGTTTCTGAGGACCATCGGCAATTTTTCTTGGTAAACCCTTTTTACTTTTATTTGCAGAGTCTATCACCCCTAATGGTGATGTTAATTGTTATATCAGTATTCTTCTGTTGTAGTGAATGAGATCTATTGACCAGCGACTGTGGATCCGACTCTCAAAAGCTGAGTTTGACGAGGATCTGTTTGTGTCTGCTGCTAGAGTGTGGTTGGTGCCTTCAGTAGTTCTTCCAATGTCTAGAGCATTTTGCCTGAGGTTAGGTGGCACTAGAAATTTTGTGGGATAAGGCTTGAGCTCCAGGAGTGAATAGAATGGCCAATCTGCAAAGGCTGATTTTTGTGACATGATGTAATCAAACTAATTCTTATATTTTGAGACCATTCTTGTAACCTCTCTACTCTCACCTTTCCTTGGAGTGAGAAAGTCTATTTAAATAATTGATTAGTCAGAGAACATTTTTGGTGATTTGAAAGTGATTTCGAAACTTTCAAAATATTTCCTTAATTTAAGCAATTATCTGACCACCTAGAAATATATTGCGGATCTAGTAAGATAATGCAAGTTTCTAGCTGTGTATTACTGTTAGTTAGATTACTTTAGGAGTCACAGACAACTTGAGTTTTGCCTACTGAATGTTTTAGAGTCTAAGTATTTGAACAGTTTAAATTAGTATCCTGTAGTATGAACGTGTTTACTGACTGATGGTTTGTGGTACTACTTCTCAATGGCCCGAGGTGGTTGTACAAATGGGAAATATCTGTGTTTATCATATGTGGGAATGACTGTCCTTTGTTTTAGACTGTGCTATTTGCTGGATTAGTGGAACAGAGGGTAGTGAAGTGTTTTTTCAAAGGTTTGTTTGCAATATTTCTTAGGCTGTTTTGTGCCTTGTTGATGAATTACCATGCAAACTACTAAATATGCATTAAAGGAGCAGACCTTCCAACTAGAAAACAAAATTGGTCATATGAGGAGGGCACACAGCCTTGTAAGGAGAGGGACTTTATGCTAAGGATGTACTGAAAGGGCCTTCTGCCTTGCACACTTGCACTCATCGACCTCCTTCTTGCTCCATACAAACAAAATCTAAAGGTTGTTGAGGCTGCTGGTGATGTCCTGGGGTGTTTTCACATCCCTTAATGGGCATTGCCTGATTGCAGCCTCAAAAGACAAGCTGGAAATCCACTATCTGTAGACGTTTCCAGCTAGTCTTGCCTGCCACCATGTGATTTCAGTTCCTCACCAGGTGACCGTGTGAAAGGAGCCGAAATCAAATGACACACTGTTGCACGGTGTGAATTGGAAGGTGCAAGTGCTCGCAGAAAGTTCAGTCGCCTCCATTTTTTGTTGGTGTTTTGATTCTTCAACTCCCTTTTTTAGGGTATTTTTATTGCTTTTGATAATGCTTGGACCCAGTAGCCACTGTTATGGCTTTTTTGACCTGAGCCTATGATTCATGTGGGAAGTGTGTGGATAATAAGGCAATTTATCGCTTGGCTCATCTAAAATTATTGGGTCATAACTTTGCATTGATTAGTTTGTGGCTCCGGTTGTCGTTTGTTATTTGATCTGTGAAAGAGGGGATATAGTTTTGCTTTTGACTTGGGGTGTGATATTGTTTAGCTTGATGTGAAAACTGCATTTTTTTGTTTATTTTTCTTCAGGAGCAGGAAGTTGTCCCGTGGGCCACTGCCTGCTCCTAAAACGTTTTTTGTTGACTTTCAGAAAGGAGAAGGAGACCCTGTAAACCCCTTCCTCGTTGGTGAATGGTTACCATCAATTTGGAGTTTGTGGCGAAATATTATGTTTCCTGACCGGATATTGGTCATAAAATATATCATTTGTATTTGACAGAGGTGTGTAAAGGGCCTCTCTTCCAAATACTGATTTTGTATTTTGTCTGAAACCCAAATTTTGAAACAGTAATGTGTTACTGAATCCCGTTTTGGGTTTTGGATATTTCAAAAAGCCATTTTGTGGTTACAAAGGGTTGACTAATGAGACCATTAAATCACTTTGTACATCAGGCCCCTTGTCCTGAAATGGAGGTGCTATTTCATTTAAGGATTAAGACTAAGCCAGAGATTCGGCTATGAGCGCCTTTGCATCCTTGCTGAAAGCCTAGTTCAACCAGATCATTGTACAGGAGAGAAACGTTTCCTTTCACCCCGTAGAACGATAGAAGCCCATCATTTGGTAAGAAGCCAATTTCAAAATGGTGCATTTGTTTTCTTAACTAAGATCAGGCCCAACGCTGGGCCGAACTCTGGGATTTGGAGGGTCCTCTTTACAGTGAAATCAAACGATGAAGGAAAAAACTAGGGAACGAGTGCTTGAGACTTGAGGTGCTGTAATCTAAGACAGATACCGATGCCAAAATAAACCTCGAGTTTAACAAAAACTGTTAAATTCCAGAAAGGTGGGAAAGATGAAAGGGAGGTGGGTACATACAAAAAAATGACACATTTGAGAAACATGCAAGGGGTTGCACAATGATTAAATATCAAAGTAGGGGGAAGAGCAGTAGAGAAAATCTATTGTCTTGAGAATTAAGCACATGAACACAGCAAGCAGAAAAAACTGGCAGTAAAAATGTTACAGATTAATGACAGAGCAATAAAAATATTTATCAGCTGAGGTGCAGCAAAAGTTATGGGTTTAGTAGAATATTGGGAGATGATTAATTGACTTCAAAGCTCTATTTTCTAGGAGCAATATTTTAATTCATGCTGTCGATAGTGATGAATTAGAGACACGTGCTTATACAACACGTTTTTTACGTGTGTATGAGATCTTTCTTTAGTCTTCCAATAAAGTTATTACCTACTGCGACAGCTGTTATTTCTAAATCAATGTGAACACAAAACCAACTCTCATAAATCTACCTAAAAATCTCTTTAACTGTCCCATGTATTATGTGGATTAGCAAGCCACAAGCTCGAAAACATTAATGAAAAGTGTGCTGTGAAGTACATAATCAAGTAAAAATGACAATTCATATACTATAATTGGGAGCTGTCAACTTGTTTGTGCAGAAGAAATGAATGATTTTGTTCCAGCAAACAAAGAACCGTACCTGTGAGAATAACTTGTGAGACGTTTTGTTGCTGTTTAAGTAAATTGCATTACAAAACATTTCGAAACTTGATGACAATGATGATATTGTTGACCGTTTTCAAAAGGAATCTGGAGATAGATCAATGCTGAAGGAAAATAAAAACAATATCCAATACAAATAAACAATCTTACATATCCAATTTATTGTATTGACAATAGATGATACTCCACTGTGGATCAACATAAAAAAGCCTTCCTCACAATATGATTTGCCTCTGGTGTTCCCCAGACAACAGTATACTCCCTCATAACTTAGATTGCTATGATCGACCTATGAAGGGGTGTATGTGATAATAGTGTAATATTCTTTATTTAATTTGAGTTTGTGTCCCTATTTTGTCCACTGCAGTTGATGCATGTGCAGTCATGGGTGTTCTTGATGACTATCATTCTTGAGTGGATGCTCATTAGAATAATAGGAAAAGTAGCCATATGCTGCATTTCATCTCCTACTTTCAATCACAAGTGCAAGCTGCAGTACAATCATAGGTGCTTACTTACAAGCCCCTTGCGCCGCCATAGCTTCATTTTTTTATGCTACGGTAGCACAAACAGTCAACCTACACAGCACTGGGACTATTGCACCAGTTTGTAAACCCTTGCTCCACATTATACCTGCACCAGTTATAATGTATGCAAGAGAGACATTTCCCCACTAGGAGGCCCGTAGGAATGGCGCAGTGAAATCTACAAGATTTCATGGTGTCTTTCTATCATAATTTTTTAAAGTGCGTTAAAGTGACACTAGGATGTTTTAAAATGGCATACCATTGTTTACAATGGGCCCCAATGAACTCTGCAGGATTTTGTGCCAACATTTTGGCGCTAATCCTGCATAGTACATCAATAGCGTCAACATTTTGCACGCTATTGCCCCTACTTTGCGCCATGGTGCACTGTTTGTTAAAAATGGCGCACACATAGTGGTGGTAGGGGGGCGCTAAGGGGTGCAAGGAATGTGGCGCAGCATTGGATGCAGCGCCACTTTTCTTAAATCTGGCCTTTTATATTTGTACCACCAGCGGTGATCCCGATTGTCAAGGATTAAAAAACAGAGGACCCGATTTAAGAAAAGTGGCACTGCATCCTCTGCAGCACCACTTTTCTTGCACCCCTTAGTGCCCCCCAATGCCACCATGTGTGCACTGTATTTAATATACTGTGCACCATGACGGTAGTTAAAGAACTAGCATCAAAAAGTTTTAGCGTGGTGCTTTGCCGGATTAGTTTAACAAATGTTGACACTAATACTGTAAAGTACGTTGAGGCCCATTATAAATAATAGTGTGTCTCCTTTGAACGCCTACTATGTGCAGGCGTTAAAGATGCCACAAATAAACAGCGCAAAGAAATCTTATAGATTTCTTTTTGCCATTTTTTCGGTCTCCCTAACGGGGGAACGCCCCCCTTGCATATATTATGCCTGGCAGAGGCGTAATGTGGCAGAAGAGGTTAGAAAGGGGCGCAATGCATGCATTGCACCACTGTGTAAAATCTGGCGTGGCAATTTTGACCTCGTTGGGAATCATTAGTGTAAAAAAACGACTACAATGTGGCACAAGGAGACGCTAGGCCCTCTCAAATCTGGGTCAGAATATGTCAGTCTGGAGGACAAACCAATTGCTGGGTGATGCCTGCCAGTCTCTATTGCGTGAATATGCACGTGGAGGAAAACAAACACAGCAGCAAGCTGAGCCACTGTTTTTGTCTTTCCTAATGGGATGCTGTAGAGTACAGGGGCAGGAGGGGGTGGTCGCAAACAACAGGCAGCATACGGCTTCTGGGAAGCTTTGTTTTTCACACTATATATTGCGAATTGTGTTTGTTGTGTTGGGTTATGAGTGGGAAAGAAGTAGATAGAGCGGGGGTCGAGCCCCTTCTCACGGGCCACAACACATGCGCACATCCAGTACAGCACTGTCAAATTGAATTCTGAAGCACCGGTACCATAAAGAAAGAATCCAAACTAAATCCACTCCTTTATCTCGTTTTACTGATCAGCACTACCGCAAGCGAAAGAGAATCTCTGTGCTGGTCGCACCTTGATTCACATACTGTACAAAACAAGCCACTTTTCTTTTTTTTAAAGAACAGATGTGGTACGTGTAATAGAAATATGGATCTCACTGCAGCTCTCAATCTCTCGCTTACTTCTGCCATTAACACTCTTTTGTCCCTGCCATTCCTTCAACAGTTCTTCCTCCTTTCCTACCTCGGAGTCGATCGCTCTTCTTTTCCCGTCACATTTCCCCTCTTGCCCTTTTTCCTGTCACCTCTCCATGCGGAGCTTGTTTGCCCTCCACACTTTCATCCCTGCCAGCTCTCCCTTCTCTCTGTTTCTTCCTCAATACAGTTCTCTGTCCCAGTTCCTCTCATCGGGTCTTGCGTACCCTGGTAATGTTAATGTGTTTCACAGTGTAAATTACTTTAGTAACAGGGTGGTGGCATGCTGTTCTGTCCTAAGCTGACTTAGGTGGCCTTGATTAAATTCCAATTGTGAAACATGCCTTAAGGTGGCAACATCTATGTATGCATTAATTAAATGCAATTTGATGATACTCCTGCTCTTGCAATACACAAACTCGGCTGTAGAAGACGCAAGCCCAGATGGCAGTGTCCATTGACTCTGTCACACAATTATTGTTCATCTAGAAAAGGGTCATATAAAGTTGCTGTTGCAAAATACGAGTGCACAAACATTCCACATGTTTTTTTCCATGTAAATAGCTTTGTGTAAGCATTGTTTTCTTATCAGAAAAAGCAATTGTCCTCAGTCTGATGCTAGTTCGACTGGGTATGCATGTGTAGGTATCGGTAATAAGTAAGAGAGAGCCGAAGCAAAACAGGATCAGTTACAAAAAAGCGAAAGACATTGAAGGAGACCTTTGTTGACTCGTTCTGTCTTTGCCCAGCCATTTACCTTAATCCAGGGTGGTCTGCTGGCACAGGAGTACATTACCGCCCCCTTTACTTATCTCTGACAGTTTAAAAGTTACTTTCTTATACTGCACTGTTACCGATTCATCTGACAGGAAGCAGTGAACACTGTCTTTTAGCAGACTAATTCAAATGTTTTCTCCGTGATCTGCTACTCCGTGATTTTTTAGGCTGTACCATCATCCTCCTGAGGCGGTTCAGCTTCGAGCAGCCAGATGAATTTCCTCAGAGCCGAGAAAGGGGAACTGCCTCTTGAGATCAGTGCTCCTTACTGTTAGAGCTGCTCCAGTCTCTTTTCTGACGAGGAATGGCCCTTCAGGCAGAGGAAAGCCATGCCCTACTACTCCCAGAATGTTTACAGTTAAGTCCTCCACAGACATGGCAGGCCCTGGAGCTTCCTCTCTGTCTTGCCAGCTTCGCTGTCTGCATCACAGCAAACAAGAGAAGTAGCATTTTCACTTCAGTCTTGCTCCTCAGGAGGCTGCATGCACATGGCATAATAATTTGATTCAATGCCAGATCACAATACATTAGTAGTCCTGGCTTTGTACCAAAACCTTTGTTTACAGTGGTATTCCCTATAAATACCACTCCTAAATATGTTGGCAGAGGTCTGGGTGCAGCATTAGTGTACATGTTAGTTGTTAAACATTGTTTGTGCCTGATGCTAATCCATTTCTGCTTTTTCTATCTAATTGCTTTACACAGCTTTACATTGTGTTACTTTGTATTGCACAAGCATCAGCTCAGCCTGTAATAAACCCAGGTTTTTGATACAAGGGAACTGAGAAACCAAAATACCATTACCATTAAAAATGTATAGAGCTCAGGGCTTTCCAGAGGCTTCCCAGCGCTGATGCAGGACCATTAAAACAGGCAAAGCTGACCGGTATAGATTATGTTTTGTGCGATAGGGAGAAGAGCAATTGGTCTGTAATTGCAGGGTGCTGTTATATCAAGATTAGTTTTTTTTGAATGGGTTTAACAACAGCATGTTTCCAAAGTTGCAGAAGATGCCCGAGACAAAGAGTCATTGAGAACATCAGTTAATACAGGAGTTAAAACATCTGATCCTAAAGCTAGGATGAACGGAGGAGATGGGTCCAAGGGAGATCCAGATTTCATGGAGCAAAGGTAATTATCTACTAAATCTTCACTCAAAGGCTGGAAGACTGAAAGTAGGATTCAGGAAACCTGGCTGTCGACATAAGAGACAGACTTATTTTCATTAAAAGGATTACTAGGGAGAGTTGCCTGAATAACAGAAATTTTCTTTTGGAAGAAACAGGCTAGCTCATTACTATATTCCTTAGAGCCCCCTATTACTTTGTTGACGGAAGGAAGCTTGGTCATTTCCTTGAAGATAGAGAAAATCTCTCTGGGAGAATGGGAGCACTGTTTAATCCTGGAGGTACAATAGGATGCCTGCACAGCCTTAATTTCCATGTGGAAGGATCGGATCATATTCCTATAATCTCTTTTGAGGCCAAGGTCATACGATTTCCTCCTTTTCCTCTCCATCCGCTTACATTCTGTTTTTAGATGCAGAAGATGAGGAGAGAACCAAGGTGCTTTATTTTGATGAGTGGTCCTAATAATGGTATTAGTAGGTACAATAATATCTAGGGCCTTGGAAATCCATTTATACAACCTTTCTGCTGTATCAGGCTCACAAAAGGATGAGGAAGAACACAGGTTCGCTAAGGTATCCATCCAGTCCTTTTTATTCAACTTTGGCCACTGACGTCCAATTGACTTACTTTGGGACTGGAGGATTGGAGAAGAAGAAATAGGAAGTGTGAGTGCAATCAAAAAATGGTCGGACTAAATCAAGAGAAGGGGGGCCTGAGCTAATAGATTGGAAAGATTACTAAAGACTAAATCAATTGTATGGCCTCTAAGACGGGTGTAGGAGGTTGGCCTGGCTTATAGTGGGTACCTTGTGGTACTTACACCTTGTACCAGGTCCAGTTATACCTTATTAGTAGATTAGAAGTGTTCTAGCAGCTTAGGCTGATAGAGGTAGCTATAGCAGAGCAGCTTAGGCTAAACTAGGAGACATGCAATGCTCCTACTATACCACTTATATCACTTAGCACTATATCATAAGAAAACACAATACTCAGAGTTACTAAAAATAAAGGGACTTTATTTTAGTGACAATATGCCAAAAGTATCTCAGAGGATATACTCCCTTAGGAGGTAAGTAAAATACACAAAATATACACACAAACCAAAATCAGGTAAGTAAACAGTTAGCAAAGTAGTGTAAATACTGTAGAACACAATAGAATGCAATAGGAGACAATAGGCCTAGGGGCAACACAAACCATATACTCCAAAAGTGGAATACAAACTACGAATGGACCCCAGGCCTAGTGTAGTGTGTAGAGGGTCGCTGGGAGTGTAAAACAACACTCAAGATACCCAAACCCAAGACCCTGAAAAGTAGGAGTAAAGTTACCCTACTACCCCAGAAAGACAGTAAAGTTGAGATAGGGGATTTTGCAAAGACAACAACTGAGTGCAAAGTACTGAAGATGTATTCCTTGACCTGAGGACCTGTAAAGGAAGGGGGCCAAGTCCATGAGTCACGCAAGTGTCCGGGGGGGCAGGAGCCCACTAAACCCCAGATGAAGGTGTAAAAGGGCTGCCTCTGGGTAGAAGAACCCAAAGATTATGCAACAACGGAAGGTGCCAGGAACTTCTCCTTTGGTCAGAAGATGTCCCACGGCGTGCTGGAGGATGCAGAGTTGTTTCCATGAAGAAAAACCATAAACAACCCTTGCTAGCTGCAATAGTTTTGGTTAAAGGTTTTGGGTACTACCTGGGCTCAAGAAGGACCAGGAGGTCGTCCCTTGGAGGAGGAGACAGAAGGGGTGCTCAGCAATACAGAGAGCCCATGCAAAAGCAGGCAGCACCCCCAGAAGCACCTGAACAGGCGTTCAGAAGATCTGAGCAAGGCAGTCGTCTCACCACAACAAAAGAGGGTCCCACGAAGTCGGAGTCTAACTCAGCGAGTTGGGCAATGCAGGAAGAAGTGATGGGGACCTGGGCTATATTGTGCACAAAGGAAGTCTTGCAAAAGTGCACAGAAGCCCATGCAGCTGCAGTTCATGCAGTACACAGGATTACTGCCTGGCGAGGGAGGCAAGGACTTACCTTTACCATATTTGGACAGAAGGGCCACTGGACTGTTGGGGAAACTTGGATCCACCTCCTGTGTTCATGGGACCATGCTTGTCAAGAAGAGAGGGGACCCAGAGGACCGGTGATGCAGAAGTTTGGTGCCTGCGTTAGCAGGGGGAAGATTCCATCAACCCCCAGGAGATTTCTTCCAGTCTTCCAGTGCAGGGTCAAGGCAGACAGCCCTCAGAGCATGCACCACCAGGAAACAGTTGATAAAGCCAGCAGGATGAGGCACTGCAATGTTGCTGGTAGTCTTCTTGCTACTTTGTTGCTGTTTTGCAAGTGTCTTGGAGCAGTCAGCAGTCGATATTTGGCAGAAGTCGAAGAGAGAAGTGCAGAGGAAATCTGGTGAGCTCTTGCATTCGTTATCTGATGAGAGACCCAAAGGAGAGACCCTAAATAGCCCTCAGAGGAGGATTGGCTACAGAGAGAGGTAAGCACCTATCAGAAGGGGTCTCTGATTTCACCTGCTGGCACTGGCCATTCAGAGGTCTCCATTGTGCCCTCACACCTCTGCATTCAAGATGGCAGAGGTCTGGGACACACTGGAGGAGCTCTGGGCACCTCCCCTGGGGAGGTGCTGGTCAGGGGAGTGGTCACTCCCCTTTCCTTTGTCCAGTTTCACGCCAGAGCAGGGCTGGGGGGATCCCTGAACCAGTGTAGACTGGCTTATGCAAGGAGGGCACCATCTGTGCCCTTCAAAGCATTTCCAGAGGCCAGGAGAGGCTACTCCTCTCAGCCCCTTAACACCTATTTCCAAAGGGAGAGGGTGTAACACCCTCTCTCAGAGGAAATCCTTTGTTCTGCCTTCCTGGGACTGGGCTGCCCAGGCCCCAGGGGGGCAGAAACCTGTCTGAGGGTTGGCAGCAGTGGTAGCTGCAGAGAAAACCCCAGAGAGTTAGTTTGGCAGTACCCAGGCTCTATGCTGGAGCCCCTGGATGCATGGAATTGTCCCCCCAATACCAGAATGGTATTGGGGGGACAATTCCATGATCCTAGACATGTTACATGGCTATGTTCGTAGTTACCATTGTGACGCTACATATATGTATTGACCTATATGTAGTTCACACGTGTAATGGTGTCCCCGCACTCACAAAGTCCGGGGAATTTGCCCTGAACAATGTGGGGGCACCTTGGATTAGTGCCAGGGTGCCCTCACACTAAGTAACTTTGCACCTAACTTTCAGTAAGTGAGGGTTAGACTTATAGGTGACTTAAAAGTTACTTAAGTGCAGTGTAAAATGGCTGTGAAATAACGTGGACGTTATTTCACTCAGGCTGCAGTGGCAGTCCTGTGTAAGAATTGTCTGAGCTCCCTATGGGTGGCAAAAGAAATGCCGCAGCCCATATGGATCTCCTGAAACCCCAATGCCCTTAGTACCTAAGTACCATATACTAGGGAATTATATGGATGTTCCAGTGTGCCAATCAGAATTGGTCAAATTAGTCACTAGCCTGCAGTGACAATTATAAAAGTAGAGAGAGCATAAATACTGAGCTTCTGGTTGGCAGAGCCTCAGTGATACACTTAGGCACCACACAGGGAACACATACAGGCCACAAACTATGAGCACTTGGGTCCTGGCTAGCAGGACCCCAGTGACACATATCAAACACACTGACAACATAGGGTTTCCACTATGAGCACTTGGGTCCTGGCTAGCTGGATCCCAGTGAGACAGTAAAAACACCCTGACATATACTCACACACAGGCCAAAAGTGGGGGTAACAAGGTTAGAGAGCAATAGAATGTAATAGGAGACAGTAGGCATAGGGGCAACACAAACCATGTACTCCAAAAGTGGAATGCGAACCACAAATTTACCCCAGGCCTAGTGTAGTGTGTAGAGGGTCGCTGGGAGTGTAAGAAAACACTAAGGGTGTCTATGATACCCTGCCCCAAGACCCTGAAAAATAGGAGTAAAGTTATCCTAGTACCCCAGAAAGACAGTAAAGTCGAGATAGGGGATTCTGCAAAGACAACAACTGAGTGCAAAGCACTGAAGATGGATTCCTGGACCTGGGGACTTGTAAAGGAAGGGGACCAAGTTCAAGAGTCACACAAGTGTCCAGGGGGGGCAGGAGCCCACTAAACCCCGGATGAAGGTGCAAAAGGGCTGCCTCTGGGTGAAAGATGCCAAAGATTCTGCAACAACGGAAGGTGCCAGGAACTTTTCCTTTGGTCAGATGATGTCCAATGGCTTGCTAAAGGAAGTAGAGTTATTTCCATGCAGAAAGATTGCAAACAAGCCTTGCTAACTGTAAGAGTTGTGTTTAAAGGTTTTGGGTACTGCCAGGGCCCAGGAAGGACTTGGAGGTCTCCCCTTGGAGAAGGAGACAGAGGAAGTGCTCAGCAGCACAGAGAGCCCATGCAGAAGGAGGCAGCATCCACAGAAGCACCTGAACAGGTGTTCAGAAGATCTGAGCGTGGCAGTCGTCTCAGCACAACAAAAGAGGGTCCCACGAAGTCGGAGTCCAACTCAGCGAGGTGGGCAATGCAGGATAGAGTGCAGGGGCCCTGGGCTATGCTGTGCACAAAGGAAGTCTTGCAAAAGTGCACAGAAGCCCTAGCAGCTGCAGTTCACGCAGTAAACAGGATTACTATCTGGCATGTGGAGGCAATGACTTACCTCCACCAAATTTGGACAGAAGGGCCACTGGACTGTCAGGGACACTTGGATCTAGCTCCTGTGTTCCAGGGACCACGCTCGTCAAGATGAGAGGGGACCCAGAGGACCGGTGATGCAGAAGATTGGTGTCTGCATTAGCAGGGGGAAGATTCCATTGACCCACAGGAGATTTCTTCTTGGCTTCCAGTGCAAGGTGAAGGCAGACAGCCCTCAGAGCATGCACCACTAGGAAACAGTCGAGAAAGCCGGCAGGATGAGGCGCTACAATGTTGCTGGTAGTCTTCTTGCTACTTTGTTGTGGTTTTGCAGGCGTCCTGGAGCATTCATCGGTCGATCCTTGGCAGAAGTTGAAGACAGAAGTGCAGAGGAACTCTAGTGAGCTCTTGCATTCGTTATCTGATGAGAAACCCACAGGAGAGACCCTAAATAGCCCTCAGAGGAGGATTGGCTACAGAGAGAGGTAAGCACCTATCAGGAGCGGTCTCTGATGTCACCTGCTGGCACTGGCCACTCAGAGGTCTCCATTGTGCCCTCACACCTCTGCATTCAAGATGGCAGAGGTCTGGGACACACTGGAGGAGCTCTGGGCACCCCCCTTTCCTTTTTCCAGTTTTGCGCCAGAGCAGAGTTGGGGGATCCCTGAACCAGTGTAGACTGGCTTATGCAAGGAGGGCACCATCTGTGCCCTTCAAAGCATTTCCAGAGGCCAGGAGAGGCTACTCCTCTCAGGCCCTTAACACCTGTTTTCACCTATTCATGACGCTCCGGTGGCGCTAAGCACTGCTCCATATTTACATGGAAGTGTAATAACACCTTTTTTGTGGCGTTACGACTCTTTGTAAATATGGGACCCTGTGACGCCATTTTCAGCATCACAGGGGCGTGCAATGGGTGTTGCGGTGGGTGTTACACTGCTATACCCATTGCTTTTGACACTGCCTCAGATTTACGAGTAGTCGTAAATCTGAGGCAGCACCAAAAACTAAAGCCACCCCTGGGGTGGTGTTAGCATGGCAAAACAAGGAGGAATGCTTTTATTCCTCCTCATTTTCTGCTTTTTCTATGTGTGCTGCATTCTGCAGCACACACAGAAGAAGAAAAACGCCACAGACGATCATTTCCGTGCAGGGTGGACACCTTTCTACACATAAACAATCATTCAAAATGAAGCTTTGGTACTTCTATGTGTGCTGCATTTTTCATCACACAGAGCAGTACCACATCACTATTATAGGTTGTTTAAGTACAGAAAAGGACACCTTCTTGCCCATAAACAATCTATCCCCTCAACGCAGACACCTTTGCACTATGGTGCAAGGATACCTGCGTTGGAGCTGGGCAGCTTAATTCAGCACGAGCACAGGAGGAAACTCAATGCTGCACCATAATCCTCCAAATACAGCGCACCACTGCGTTTCTAAAGTGGTGCAGCACAGTGCTGCTATGTTTGGCGCAGCACCATGCTGCGCCACTTTAACACAAATCTGGGCCTAGATTGCCTCTGCCAAGTCAGACAAGAGCACTGTTCCTTCCAACACCTTCCTAGGCTTCTAGGTTGAGGCCACACCCTGTATTTCTAAATATATTGGTTCCTACATCATCATTCTGCATCCAGAATGGGAGTTTTCCTAGTTGTGATTTTGTTTGGAAATTACCTCTGTGAGATTTCCAAATTGGAATTTTCCTCTTTGCAAATTTGTAGAAATCACTATTAGTAGAATATCTCATTTTGCAATTTCCAAATAGCAATTTCTACAAAATCCCTATTTGGAATTCACAAACATTAATTTTCGTATATATGGCCTTAAGTATCCGAGAGATATTTAAAATGCAGTAGGCACCACATTAATTCAACTCAGCATTGTCAAAGTCTACGACACTAAGTAGACTGCACCACACACATTGAATATGTTCTTTAATTTTGGATACAAATGAGAGCATGCCAAGTAATTCCAGATACATCAGACTGTATCACGTTCTTATGAGCAACATGATCTCCCTTCTTGTCCAAGCACAACTAGTAGATTCCATACAATGGAGCACAACTGTTTTTGAGAGAGTCATGGATTTAAGCCAGAATGCCAGCCACAATAAAGCCTAAAACATCTTGTAGGAAGGTAGCCTCTTTCTAGCCTTGTTACCCCCACTTTTGGCCTGTTTGTGAGCATATGTCAAGGTGTTTTTACTGTCTCACTGGGATCTTGCTAGCCAGGACCCCAGTGCTCATAGTGGAAACCCTATGTTGTCAGTGTGTTTGATATGTGGCACTGGGATCCTGCTAGCCAGGACCCCAGTTCTCAGAGTTTGTGGCCTGTATGTGTTCCCTGTGTGGTGCCTAACTGTATCACTGAGGCTCTGCTAACCAGAACCTCAGTGTTTATGCTGTCTCTGCTTTTAAAATTGTCACTGCAGGCTAGTGATTAATTTGACCAATTCTGATTGGCACACTGGAACACCCTTATAATTCCCTGGTATATTTTACCTAGGTACCCAGGGTATTGGGGTTCCAGGAGATCCCTATGGGCTGCAGCATTTCTTTTTCCACCCATAGGGATCTCAGACAATTCGTACACAGGACTGCCACTGCAGCCTGAGTGAAATAACGTCCACGTTATTTCACAGCCATTTTACACTGCACTTAAGTAACTTTTAAGTCACCTATATGTCTAACCCTCACTTAGTGAAGGTTAGGTGCAAAGTTACTTAGTGTGAGGGCACCCTGGCACTAGCCAAGGTGCCTCCACATTGTTCAGGGCAATTTCCCCAGACTTTCTGAGTGTGGGGACACCATTACACGTGTGCACTACATATAGGTCAATACCTATATGTAGCGTCACCATGGTAACTCCGAACATGGCCATGTAACATTTCTAGGATCATGGAATTTTCCCCCAATACCATCATGGTATAGGGGGGACAATTCCATGCATCCCTGGGTCTCCAGCATAGAGCCCGGGTACTGCCAAACTAACTTTCTGGGGTTTCCTCTGAAGCTACTGCTGCTGCCAACCCTCAGACAGGTTTCTGCCCCCTGGGGTCGGGGCAGCCCAGTCCCAGGAAGTTTGAACAAAGGATTTCCTCTGAGAGAGGGTGTTACAAACTCTCCCTTTGGAAATAGGTGTGAAGGGCCTGGGAGGAGTAGCCTCTCTTGGCCTCTGGAAATGCTTTGAAAGGCACAGATGGTGCCCTCCTTGCATAAGCCAGTCTACACTGGTTAAGGGATTCCCCCAGAACTGCTCTGGAGCGAAACTGGACAAAGGAAAGGGGAGTGACCACTCCCCTGACCAGCACCTCCCAGGGGAGGTGCCCAGAGCTCCTCCAGTTTCCCAGACCTCTGCCATCTTGGATGGAGAGGTGTGAGGGCACAATGGACACCTCTGAGTGGCCAGTGCCAGCAGGTGATGTCAGAGACCCTTCCTAATAGGTGCTTACCTTTCTCTGTAGCCAATCCTCCTCTGAGGGCTATTTAGGGTCTCTCCTGTGGGTATCTCACCAGATAACGAATGCAAGAGCTCACCAGAGTTCCTCTGCACTTCCCTCTTCGACTTCTGCCAAGGATCAACCGCTGACTGCTCCATGACGCCTGCAAAACCGCAACAAAGTAGCAAGAAGACTACCAGCAAAATTGTAGCGCCTCATACTGCCGGCTTTCTCGACTGTTTCCTGGTGATGCATGCTCTGAGGGCTGTCTGCCTTCACCCTGCACTGGAAGCCAAGAAGAAATCTCCTGTGGATTGATCGAATCTTCCCCCTGTTAACGCAGGCACCAATCTTCTGCATTACTGGTCCTCTGGGTCCCCTCTCATCTTGACGAGTGTGGTCCCTGGAACACAGGAGCTGGATCCTATTGTCCCCGACAGTCCAGTGGCTCTTCTGTCCAAATTTGGTTAGGTAAGTCCTTACCTCCCCACACCAGACAGTAATCCTGTGTACTGCGTGAACTGCAGCTGCTAGGGCTGCTTCTGTGCACTTTTGCAAGACTCCCTCTGTGCACAGCCTAGCCCAGGTCCCCAGCACTCCGTCCTACATTTCCCAACACACTGAGTTGGACTCCGACTTCGTGGGACCCTCTTTTGTTGTGCTGAGTCGACCGTTGCGCTCAGATCTTCTGGACACCTGTTCAGGTGCTTCTGCAGGTGCTGCCTGCTTCTGTGTGGGCTATATGTGTTGCTGACCGCCCCCTCTGTCTCATCCTTCAAGGGGCGACCTCCTGGTCCTTCCTGGGCCCTGGCCGTACCCAAAACCCTCTCCTGCAACTCTTGCAGCTAGCAAGGCTTGTTTGTGGTCTTTCTGCGTGTAAACAACTCTGCATCCACCAGCACGCCGTGGGACATCTTCTGACCAAAGGAGAAGTTCCTGGCACCTTCCGTTGTTGCAGAATCTTTGGCTTCATCCACCCAGAGGCAGCCCTTTTGCACCTTTATCCAGGGTTTAGTGGGCTCCTGCCCCCCCCCGGACACTTGCATGACTCTTGGACTTGGTCCCGTTCCTTTGCAGGTCCTCAGGTCCAGGAATCCATCTTCAGTGCTTTGCAGTCGGTTGTTGTCTTTGGAGAATCCCCTATCTCAACTTTACTGTTTTTCTGGGGTAGTAGGGTAACTTTACTCCTACTTTTCAGGTTCTTGGGGTGGGGTATCTTGGACACCCTTAATGTTTTCTTATACTCCCAGCAACCCTCTACACACTACACTAGGCCTGGGGTCCATTCGTGGTACGCATTCCACTTTTGGAGTATATGGTTTGTGTTGCCCGTAGGCCTATTGTCTCCCATTGCATTCTATTGTGTCCTACAGTGTTTGCACTATTTTTCTAACTGTTTACTTACCTGATTTTGGTTTGTGTGTATATTTTGTGTATATTACTTACCTCCTAAGGGAGTATATCCTCTGAGATACTTTTGGCATATTGTCACTAAAATAAAGTGCCTTTATTTTTAGTAACTCTGAGTATTGTGTTTTCTTATGATATAGTGCTAAGTGATATAAGTGGTATAGAAGGAGCTTTGCATGTCTCCTAGTTCAGCCTAAGCTGCTCTGCTATAGCTACCTCTATCAGCCTAAGCTGCTAGAACACCTCTAATCTACTAATAAGGGATCACTGGACCTAGAACAAGGTGTAAGTACCACAAGGTACTCACTATAAGCCAGGCCAGTCTCCTACATTCCTTTCACTTCTGGTTCTTCTAAAGGCAGAAGGTGTATGCACTGTTTCTTTAAATAGTATGAGAAGGTTAGAATATTAGGTCATTTTACAATCACACTATTGGACACTGTATGCATTGAGTTTTCAATTCTCTTACCAAGTAAAAAGTCATTGCCAAAATCATCCTGAGGCAGATGGTTATTTATTCCACTCTGACTCAACATGAAAGAGTTGTGTGCTTCCTGAGAATCTGGCTACAATGTCAGTTATTATGCACTAGGCATCACACACTACCCGTGCATTGAATGAATGTGATTTTCCTGTTTCAACAAATGTATACATTTGGAGGGGGGGCACAAGACAATATGTGTGCCATCAATACAACCATTTACATTGGGAAACTGCTTCCTGGGAAAACATTAATTTGGTTTCCTTTAAATATTGGGGAGCATTTGAAAAATAAATACATTGGTTCACTTTGCAAACCATGATGTTCAGAAACCAGTGAAAAAACTAGAAAAAGCACTTTGCGACCCCCCGCCACTGTTATGACTCTCTTGTAACTGTCAAAAGCTAAAAGGTGTAGACAGCACGATACCTGCGGATGTAGTGGGATTGCATTGCTTCTGACTGTTGGGGTCAGTAGCTGAGGTTGTAACTCAGCAATTAAATCCAGGCTAAAGTCTGTACTTCCCAAATATCTCCTCCTCAGACTGTTCAAACAGGGTGTCCCTTATCCTGAAATATCCAGTCTTGTCTCCACCTCCTTCTCTGCCCACCAGCCAAAAACCACATCCTCCTCACCAAGTCATACGGAGCCGTAAGTGTCTCAAGGCACTGAGGGGAGGGCAGTTGCAGTTCAGTCGAAGAGCCAGGTCTTCAGGTCCTTCTTGAATTGAGGCAGTGATGGTGATTGCCTGAGGTGTAGCAGAAGAGTGTTCCAGGTCTGAGCAGCAAGGTAAGAGAAGGATCTTCCTCCAGCTGAGTTCTTGTGGATTCTTGGGGTTGTGGCGAGGGCCAGTTGGATGGAGCGGAGGTGTCTGGTGGGCGTGTAGGACAGGAGTATTTGAGATATGTGGGTCAGACAGTCTGGAAGGCTTTGAAGGCATGTGTGAGGAGCTTGAAGATGATTCTTTTGTTGATGGGGAGCTAGTGAAGGTCTCTCAGGTGAGCAGTGATGTGGCTGCGACGAAGGATTTCTAGGATGAGTCTAGATGCATTCTAGATTCTCTGCAGTTGGTGATACTTGAAGGGGCACGTCAGAAGCTTCCTGCAACTGGCCTTAACAAAGGTATTTCCATTCCCCAAGCTAGTTAATATTTCTGTCACCTATTGTATATTTTGTCCCTTTCTTTCAGTGCAGTTGATTGAAGACAATAATGCTGCTTTACTGCCACGACTAATGGCAAGAAATATATATCAGCATTTGTGTGCATCTCTGCAGCTTTTCCTCTCGTTTTGGCCACTTTTTATTATGATTAGTAAACTTATAAGGGGACACATATAGGTCGATGAACCGTTTGATTCACTTGGAGTATCCTAGCTATGGTGTAACCAATGTGCATCAATAATAGATACACAAACCAATAACTCATAAGCAAAACTTTAATCACTAGTCATAAAGGTCAACATTCATGAATAACCACAACTCAATGTACGTTTTAGGAAATGTATTTCCCTATTGGTTACAATTCTAAGTCATGTGGTTAATTCAAACTTTATTCAAATCAAAACCAAGATTAATTCATTAGTGACCACCAATAACATAAACTAATCAGAACTTGTGACAAAATACATTCTAACACATCAGCATAAACCAGTATATGATTCAAGGGTGAATACGTCGACATAAGTAGCAGAGTTCAGCAAATCAGTCCGTCAATCTTCTGTCACTGTTTATGTCAAATTCTCAGAATAGGAAGCCTACCTAACCCAGATTAGCATTAGCATGTGGGACTTCATGTGAAAATCAGTTTAGAACATGAATTTAGAAAAACATCTAACTTAAGACAAGAAAATAAAAACTATTTAGACAGCGCAGTTGGTACCTTCGAAAGAAAAGGTACAAAAGTCAATCAGTCACATTGTCATAGCTACCTATCCACGGTCCACAAAGTCAGTCTTTATCTTCAGGTCATCAATCGATCAGCATTGCATCAGGCTCTCAAGAGCTTGAGCCCAATGACAGAATTTAGAATTTCTTCTTCCCCAATATCGCATCAACTTCGGAATAAGATCTCTTTCTGGACATCTGCATCTAACATCTCTCCATCTGTTCTCTAGTTTGCCCCCTTTGTCCTGTTATTTTATCAAAGTCGCTCAGACTATCCCCTAATTCCTAATTGGTCAATTGGTCACTAGTTTTAATCTACCCAATGATCTTAGTTTTTCAAATCTATGAATTCTAGTATTACACAGATCTCAAGGTGTCAATTGGTTCACTGTACGATGTCCTCATCATCCGACTTGTCAGGTATAAAAAATGTTGCATCTTCTTCTCCAGTCAGTGTCTCCATTGTTTAAGTCCTGGGAAAGTACATCTTGTCTGCTTTACACAGTCCTTGATACATTTATGATTCCATCATCTCCTGTCCGTCGATTCACACATAGGGGTTTTGCTGAGCAGATTTTATTAAAAAATAAGCAGTTGAGGATCAATTCAGCACAATAGCTTCTCTACATTGCTCTAATAATTCAGCTTCTGCATGAGACCTGGCAAAACTAGACCACAACTTCGGCTAAGTTAACTCTACAATATAACGCAAAACATACATTATATATCTCAACATGACATACTACTACATTATTTTAATACATTTTCTATATTTCATACGTTATTCATTTTATTAGTACATTTGTGAATCTTGGTGACTGCTCTCCGAGGGCACATTTTCAAACGTGCACATTATTTTCCCACGTTAATTACTCAAACTACTTAAACATTCATTAAAAAATTCTAATTAGTACATCTGTGTTATCATCTATCTAAATCACCTTCACGGATCGATGTTTATTGTTATGCATTTTAAAAACTATTTGTAATTGTGTAATTCTGTATGGTGCTAGAAAATATGTATTCGTTGCCTGATGTATTTATTTACTAATTTATTTTCAATTCATATACGGAATCAAAATCTATGATAGGTTCACGGCTCAATTGAGAAGCACTCAGGAAAATAGTGCAGAACAATGACAATCCTCACGATACATGTTAGGTTTATCAATTGGTTTATCCTTATGACTCTTGTTTGGTCTTTGGTTTAGTGTAAACATCCAGTATAGATTCAAACATGCATATGATGTTCTCTTTATTAGACAAAGATAGACATCAGCAGTTTCATTTTTAGAAATGATGCTTTGTCATTTACCTCCTTACCTACTTCTGTATTTTCTAAATCCATATTTGCAATGTGAACATTTGATTGCCTTTGTATGCTTTTTTAAAAAGGAATTGTGAAAGTGAGTTGCCAAATGTAGCCCCTCCCACCAACAGACATACTCAATAGAAAAGTCATTATGTCTCGCTTTAGTGTGCCAATGCATGTAAACACAATCATTAACAAATGTTGTTGACGTGCATTGCTGCCAATTATGTAGTTTATCACATTAAGCTTGTCTCCACTTCAAATGACCTATTTTGATCACGTTACAATACATTTTGTTCTGCAGGTGTCCTTTAAAGCTACAGCTTTCCCTTCTCTCTGACAACATTTTATCAGAGCTGGGTCTAAGGTCAAGCAAGTTGACCTCCTAGATCAATTCCGCTCAACTCCTTTATATTATCTGAAGATACGGAGAATACAGTGTCTACGTTTTATACCAGGCTGGCTTCTGCTGTTGAACTTTGGATTTTCCTAACAACGAAAAACACTCGGTAATGCACACCTAAAGTGCCCTGGTACTTAGATGAACCGGCTACACTCAACACCATTGCAAAAAACTGGAATGTCAATAGAGATCCACATACTATGAATTATAAAATATTTTGGGAAGTTCTGTATTAACAGGTAATATGCTCTACATGAGCATCCTATTACAACATCAAAATTGTATCGGATAAAAACACCATAATCTCCTTTGTCAGCAGCTTTACCAATCTACAAGGTAGAAACATAGAATTTTCCCCACACAAAGGCTGTGCAAAGATCTCACTATCTTCTTTCAAGATGAAATCCTCAAAATATGGGACAGCTTTCCACTGGACAATACTGCCCTAGCCAGCAATGATTCTTAAACGTCCTTTACTCCTAAGGACAAGCTTGCCAAATTTGACATAGTTACTTTGGAAAACATGTAAAACCTTATTCTTGCAATTACCTCGAAGTCTCTGCTTGAGCCTTGTCCTCCTAGAGTGTTGGAATTCATACTAGCTTTCAAGGCCAGCCCTATGGCAAAACTATGCATTCTCTTTCTCGCAACCAGCCCAGCTCTGTCTACTTAGAAACATACAGCAGTCCTCCGCCTCTTGAACAAACCATTAGCTAATCCTGATATTCTAGCAAATGTTACAGCAATATTGCTGCTGTGTAGGTAAACACATAAAGAAACATGAAAGCTCTCTGTTGACCACTTTTTTGGTGTCAATAACCACCCACTTGCACAACACAACTCACTTTATATTGACCTACCGGAGTATATCATCAGTGGTCTACAAACAATAAAAATATGCTGCAGGCAAGCTCGGTTTAAATCTTTCTAGTCTCAAACCAAAACAGCAACATGTAGAATAACTTTAGTAGCTCCTAATCAGAAAAAGATGTGTTTTGAAAACTGTCTGCCTCACAGAGACTTCCATGAAGTTAGATATGGTTATTACGACAACGTGGTCCCTAGCTGTCTGCTGAATGCTTAAGATCTGGCAATTTCAAACTCCATGTAGTTCCACACATAAAGAGCTGCCACCTTGGGGGCAGTTCTATTGTTTCCCTCATCTCTAGAACTTGGAATCTGCTTCCTCTCTAAATAAAATCAACTCCTTCTTTGCATCAATTTATTTAGAAAACCTTTTAACCCCTTCGCTGCCAGGCCTTTTCCCCCTCCTGTGCCAGGCCTTTTTTTGCCTATTTGGGGCAGTTCGCGCTTAGGCCCTCATAACTTTTTGTTCACATAAGCTAACCAAGCCAAATTTGCGTCCTTTTTTCCCAACATCCTAGGGATTCTAGAGGTACCCAGACTTTGTGGGTTCCCTTGAAGGAGGCCAAGAAATTGGCCAAAATACAGTGAAAATTTCGTTTTTTAAAAAAAATATGGAAAAAGTGGCTGCAGAAGAAGGCTTGTGGATTTCCCCCCGAAAATGGAATCAACAAAGGGTTTGTAGTGCTAAACTCAGCAGCTTCCTAGCTTTCAGGAACAGGCAGACTTGAATAAGAAAACCCAATTTTTCAACACAATTTTGGCATTTTACTGGGGCATACCCCATTTTTGCAATTTTTTGTGCTTTCAGCCTCCTTCCAGTCAGTGACAGGAATGGGCATGAAACCAATGCTGGATCCCAGAAACCTAACCATTTCTGAAAAGTAGACAAAATTCTGAATTCAGCAAGGGGTCATTTGTGTAGATCCTACAAGGGTTTCCTACAGAAAATAACAGCTGAAAAAGAAAAATATTGAAATTGAGGTGAAAAACACATAAATTTTTCTCTATGTTTTACTCTGTAACTTTTCCCTGCAATGTCAGATTATGGAAAGCAATATACCGTTACGTCTGCTGGACTCCTCTGGTTGCGGGGATATATAGGGCTTGTAGGTTCATCAAGAACCCGAGGAACCCTGAGCCAATAAATGAGCTGCACCCTGCAGTGCGTTTTCATTCTATACCGGGTATACAGCAATTCATTTGCTGAAATATAAAGAGTAAAAAATTGCTATCAAGAAAACCTTTGCATTTCCAAAAAGGGCACAAGATAAGGTGCTGAGGAGCAGTGGTTATTTGCACATCTCTGAATTCCGGGGTGACCATACAAGCATGTGAATTATAGGGAATTTCTCAAATAGATGTCTTTTTTACACACTCTCCTATATTTGGAAGGAAAAAATTTAGAGAAAGACAAGGGGCACTTGTTTTGCTAATCTATGTTCCCCCAAGTCTCCCGATAAAAATGATACCTCACTTGCGTGGGTAGGCCTAGCGCCCGCGACAGGAAACGCCCCAAAGCGCAACGTGGACACATCGACAATTTTGGGAGAAAACAGAGGTGTTTTTTGCGAAGTGCCTACCTGTAGATTTTGGCCTCTAGCTCAGCCGGCACCTAGGGAAACCTACCAAACCTGTGCATTTCTGAAAACTAGAGACCTAGGGGAATCCAAGGAGGGGTGACTTGCGGGGCTCGGACCAGGTTCTGTTACCCAGAATCCTTTGCAAACCTCAAAATTTGGCTAAAAAAACACATGTCCCTCACATTTCTGTGGCAGAAAGTTCTGGAATCTGAGAGGAGCTACAAATTTCCTTCCACCCAGCGTTCCCCCAAGTCTCCCGATAAAAATGATACCTCACTTGCGTGGGTAGGCCTAGCGCCGGCGACAGGAAACACCCCAAAGCGCAACGTGGACACATCCTAAATTTTGGAAAAAAACAGAGGTGTTTTTTGCGAAGTGCCTACCTGTAGATTTTGGCCTCTAGCTCAGCCGGCACCTAGGGAAACCTACCAAACCTGTGCATTTCTGAAAACTAGAGAGCTAGGGGAATCCAAGGAGGGGTGACTTGCGGGGCTCGGACCAGGTTCTGTTACCCAGAATCCTTTGCAAACCTCAAAATTTGGCTAAAAAAACACATGTCCCTCACATTTCTGTGGCAGAAAGTTCTGGAATCTGAGAGGAGCTACAAATTTCCTTCCACCCAGCGTTCCCCCAAGTCTCCCGATAAAAATGATACCTCACTTGCGTGGGTAGGCCTAGCGCCGGCGACAGGAAACACCCCAAAGCGCAACGTGGACACATCCTAAATTTTGGAAAAAAACAGAGGTGTTTTTTGCGAAGTGCCTACCTGTAGATTTTGGCCTCTAGCTCAGCCGGCACCTAGGGAAACCTACCAAACCTGTGCATTTCTGAAAACTAGAGACCTAGGGGAATCCAAGGAGGGGTGACTTGCGGGGCTCGGACCAGGTTCTGTTACCCAGAATCCTTTGCAAACCTCAAAATTTGGCTAAAAAAACACATGTCCCTCACATTTCTGTGGCAGAAAGTTCTGGAATCTGAGAGGAGCTACAAATTTCCTTCCACCTAGCGTTCCCCCAAGTCTCCCGATAAAAATGATACCTCACTTGCGTGGGTAGGCCTAGCGCCGGCGACAGGAAACACCCCAAAGCGCAACGTGGACACATCCTAAATTTTGGAAAAAAACAGAGGTGTTTTTTGCGAAGTGCCTACCTGTAGATTTTGGCCTCTAGCTCAGCCGGCACCTAGGGAAACCTACCAAACCTGTGCATTTCTGAAAACTAGAGACCTAGGGGAATCCAAGGAGGGGTGACTTGCGGGGCTCGGACCAGGTTCTGTTACCCAGAATCCTTTGCAAACCTCAAAATTTGGCTAAAAGAACACATGTCCCTCACATTTCTGTGGCAGAAAGTTCTGGAATCTGAGAGGAGCTACAAATTTCCTTCCACCCAGCGTTCCCCCAAGTCTCCCGATAAAAATGATACCTCACTTGCGTGGGTAGGCCTAGCGCCGGCGACAGGAAACACCCCAAAGCGCAACGTGGACACATCCTAAATTTTGGAAAAAAACAGAGGTGTTTTTTGCGAAGTGCCTACCTGTAGATTTTGGCCTCTAGCTCAGCCGGCACCTAGGGAAACCTACCAAACCTGTGCATTTCTGAAAACTAGAGACCTAGGGGAATCCAAGGAGGGGCGACTTGCGGGGCTCGGACCAGGTTCTGTTACCCAGAATCCTTTGCAAACCTCAGAATTTGGCTAAAAATACACATGTTACTCACATTTCTGTGGCAGAAAGTTCTGGAATCTGAGAGGAGCCACAAATTTCCTTCTACCCAGCGTTCCCCCAAGTCTCCCGATAAAAATGATACCTCACTTGTGTGGGTAGGACTAGCGCCCACGAAAGGAAAGGGCCCAAAACACAACGTGGACACATCACATTTTTTTATAAAAAGCAGTGCCTACCTGTGGATTTTGGCCTGTAGCTCAGCCGACACCTGAGGAAACCTAGCAAACCAGTGCATTTTTGAAAACTAGAAACCCAGGGGAATCCAAGATGGGGTGACTTGCGGGGCTCTGACCAGGTTATGTTACCCAGAATCCTTTGCAAACATCAAAATTTGGCCCAAAAAACACTTTTTCCTCTCATTTCTGTGACAGAAAGTTCTGGAATCTGAGAGGAGCCACAAATTTCCTTCCACCCAGCGTTCCCCTAAGTCTCTCGATAAAAATGGTACATCACTTCTGTGGGTAGGCCTAGCGCCCACAAAAGGAAATGGCCCAAAACACAACGTGGTCACAACATATTTTTTCACAGAAAACAGAGGTGTTTTTTGCAAGGTGCCTACCTGTGGTGTTTGGCCTGTAGCTCAGCCGGCCCCAGGGGGGGGGGCAGAAATGCCCTAAAATAAATTTGCCCCCCCAACCCCCACCCTCCCCCGCCGGGAGCGACCCTTGCCTACGGGGTCGCTCCCCCTGCGTGACATTGGCACCAAAAAACAAATCCCCGGTGCCTAGTGGTTTCTGCCCCCTTGGGGGCAGGTTGACCTAAACTCAGCCAATCTGCCCCCAAGGGGGGCAGAAATGGCCTAAATACAATTTGTCCCCCAGGGGAGCGACTTTTGCCTGATGGGTCGCTCCCCATCTCTAAAAAAAAAAAAAGAAAAAAAGAAAAAAAAATAAAAAAAAATTCCCCTGGCGCCTAGAGGTTTCTGCCCCCCCCCGGGGGCAGATCGGCCTAATAATAGCCCGATCTGCCCCCCGGGGGGGCAGAAATGGCCTAAAATAAATTTGCCCCCCCAACACCCACCCCCCCCCGGGAGCGACCCTTGCCTACGGGGTCGCTCCCCCTGCGTGACATTGGCGCCAAAAAACAAATCCCCGGTGCCTAGTGGTTTCTGCCCCCTTGGGGGCAGATTGACCTAAAATTGGCCAATCTGCCCCCAGGGGGGCAGAAATGGTCTAAATACAATTTGCCCCCCAGGGGAGCGACCCTTGCCTGATGGGTCGCTCCCCATCTCTAAAAAAAGAAACAACAAAAAAAAAAAAACACAAAAAAAAAATTGCCCTGGTGCCTAGAGTGTTCTGCCCCCCCGGGGGCAGTTCGGCCTAATAATAGGCCGATCTGTCCCCCGGGGGGGCAGAAATGGCCTAAAATAAATTTGCCCCCCCAACCCCCCCCCCCCCGGGAGCGACCCTTGCCTACGGGGTCGCTCCCCCTGCGTGACATTGGCGCCAAAAAACAAATCCCCGGTGCCTAGTGGTTTCTGCCCCCTTGAGGGCAGATTGACCTAAAATTGGCCAATCTGCCCCCAGGGGGGCAGAAATGGTCTAAATACAATTTGCCCCCCCAGGGGAGCGACCCTTGCCTGATGGGTCGCTCCCCATCGCTAAAAAAAGAAACAACAAAAAAAAAAATTGCCCTGGCGCCTAGAGTGTTCTGCCCCCCCCCGGGGGCAGAAATGGCCTAAAATAAATTTGCCCCCCCAACCCCCGCCCCCCCCCCCCGGGAGCGACCCTTGCCTACGGGGTCGCTCCCCCTGCGTGACATTGGTGCCAAAAAACAAATCCCCGGTGCCTAGTTGTTTCTGCCCCCTTGGGGGCAGATTGACCTAAAATTGGCCAATCTGCCCCCAGGGGGGCAGAAATGGTCTAAATACAATTTGCCCCCCCAGGGGAGCGACCCTTGCCTAAAGGGTCGCTCCCCATCTCTAAAAAAAGAAACAACAAAATAAAAAAACACAAAAAAAAAATTGCCCTGGCGCCTAGAGTGTTCTGCCCCCCCCCGGGGGCAGTTCGGCCTAATAATAGGCCGATCTGTCCCCTGGGGGGGCAGAAATGGCCTAAAATAAATTTGCCCCCAACCCCCACCCCCCCCCCCCCGGGAGCGACCCTTGCCTACGGGGTCGCTCCCCCTGCGTGACATTGGCGCCAAAAAACAAATCCCCGGTGCCTAGTGCCGGTGCCTAAAATCGGCCAATCTGCCCCCAGGGGGGCAGAAATGGTCTAAATACAATTTGCCCCCCAGGGGAGCGACCCTTGCCTGATGGGTCGCTCCCCATCTCTAAAAAAAAGAAAGAACAAAAGAAAAAACACAAAAAAAAAATTTGCCCTGGCGCCTAGAGGTTTCTTCCCCCCCTGGGGGCAGATCGGCCTAATAATAGGCCGATCTGCCCCCAGGGGGGGCAGAAATGGCCTAAAATAAATTGCCCTCCCCCCCAGGGAGCGACCCTTGCCTAAGGGGTCGCTCCCTTTGCGTGAAATTCACGCAAAGAAAAAACTCCCTGGTGTCTAGTGGTTTCTACCCCCCTTGGGGGCAGATTGGCCTCATCAAAATAGGCCAATCTGCCCCCAAGGGGGGCAGAAATGGGCAAAATATAATTTTCCCCCAAGGGGAGCGACCCTTGCCTAAGGGGTCGCTCCCCACCAAAAAAAAAAAAATGAAACAAAAAAAAAAAAAAAGGTCCCTGGTGCCTAGAGGTTTCTGCCCCCCCTGGGGGCAGATCGGCCTAATAGTAGGCCGATCTGCCCCCAGGGGGGGCAGAAAAGGCCTTCCCGAAAATATGCCCCCCCTGGGAGTGACCCTTGCCCAAGGGGTCGCTCCCTTTTGTCAATAACAATAAAAAAAAAAAAAAATCCCTGGTGTCTAGTGGTTTCTACCCCCCTTGGGGGCAGATTGGCCTCATCAAAATAGGCCAATCTGCCCCCAACGGGGGCAGAAATGGCCAAAATATAATTTTCCCCCAAGGGCAGCGACCCTTGCCTAAGGGGTCGCTCCCCACCTCAATAAAAAAAAATGAAACAAAAAAAAAATGGTCCCTGGTGCCTAGAGGCTTCTGCCCCCAGGGGGGGCAGAAAAGGCCTTTTCAAAAAAATGCCCCCCATGGGAGCGACCCTTGCCCAAGGGGTCGCTCCCTTTTGTCAATTTCAAAGAAAAAAAAAAAAATCCCTGGTGTCTAGTGGGGTTTCAAAAGCCGGATTGCAAGCAATCCGGCTTTTGAAACCCTCGGAGGGACTTCAAAGGGAAGGAAATACTTTTCCTTCCCTTTGAAGCCCCTCCGGGCCTCCCAAGTGATTGAAAAAGAAATGCTTTTGCATTTCTTTTTCAATCGCGCTGGAAGCAGAGCTTCCAGCGCGACGAGGGAGGCCCCTGTGACACATCAGCGCGCGCGCGCGCGCGCGCGCGCGCTGACATCACAGGGGAGGGTGGGGGGGGGTCGGGGGTGGAAGGGGAAGGTCTTCCCCTTCCATCCCCGACTTGGGGGGGGAAGGGGGGTGCACGGGGGCGCGCTAGCGCGCCCCCAAGTTCCCCTGTGCCATGGACGAGATGATCTCGTCCAAGGCACAGGGGAACTGTAGCCTTGGACGAGATCATCTCGTCCAAGGCACCCAAGAGGTTAAAACATGGTTGTTCAATTCTCCATAAATCCTCTATGCCTCACCCTCAGGGATGTTTCTAAAATTCTCATTACAACTTTGGCGGTCTGACGGTAAGACCGCCATGATAGCCAAAAGACCACAATGTTAGTGGTAATCTGACTGCCGTATTAGGAGACACAGCTCAGACCGCCAAAAAACAGCCAATTTCCTGAAACAGCCAGGACATCGGTGGACAGAAAAAAAGTGGTTAGACCACCAACACCACCAGTCCAACTGAAATCTACCAACCTAATTACGATCTGCAATTCACAAGAGCGGTTCTTCCACGGCGGAAAACCATTGGCGGTGTGAACTGCCGCAGTCTGAACTCACATCGGTTAAAACACTACACCACATTGGACAGTTTGAATATCCCACACCTGATACACATTTACACACCCAACACACTTACACACTATCCTATAAAACACACCCTTACATAAGCCACAATCCTTTGCAACCAGAACGCCAGTCACAGCCAAAGAGTAGCCAAAAAAAAGAACCAGCTAATCAAACAAAAGGCACCCCTAAACATTACACTCAGCACACATCCCATATTTGCACAATATACACAACACACATATTTACAAAACCACACAATACACAAACACTGTTATCCAGTCACATTACAGCAGCCACACATCATCACAAACATTTATCATACCTCACCGTCTTTACCACCACTACCATGTCCCCACAAAAACATCCTTGTTTCACTGATGATGAGTTGAGGGTAATGGTGGACGAAATTGTCAGGGTAGAGCCATATCTCTTTGGGGCACAGGTCGAGCAAACATCAATAGCCAGAAAAATGGAGTTGTGGCAAACAATAGACGACAGGGTGAATGCCTTAGGCAGTTACCCATGCACTAGGGAGGGCATCAGGGAGAGGTGGAACAACCTCAGGGGGAAAGTTTATTCCATGGCATCCAGGCACCAGCTGGCGGTTCTCAAGACTGACGGTGGGCCCCAACCTCCACCTCCACCGTTCACATCATAAGGTCTTGGACATCCTGCATCCTGAGGGCCTGACAGGAATACTAGGGGGAGTGGAGTCAGGTAAGTAGCAACATTAATGTCACCAAACAGTTTTCTCTTGCATGCTCACTCATCACCTTTCCTCACCCCAGTGACCTAACCACCCACCACCCCCTATATACATCTCCAAATACCCCTTGTTGCCATGCCACATGTCAATTAAACTCACCTTAGGCCACAGGGTTTGGGAAGGGCATGTGAAGTCCTGGGAACTGACAACACTATAACTCCCAGAAAGCGCTGTTCCAAAATTAACAAAACCAGAGCTGTGCACTAAAGTTGAACTGTCTTGCATGTGAAACTAACAATCAAAGTAAATCAACCTAAATGGTCCACCATTCAACAGTTCATGGCAATGCCAGCTATGCAATGGCCCACTACCAGTACAATTACAAGCAAATCACAGCTACAGCTGTGTCCCATACCAAACTTGACTCAGAGAAAACATCCCCAATAATGTTTTATACTCACCTAGGGGGATACCTAAGTGGCAAACTGGACACACTTGCAGTACATCCAGACATAATCCCTGGGCAAAATGTAAACACCAATTTTGTGTGCCAGCTCTGATGCCATTGTGCATCGTTCAGCTTGTTGTTGGCTCAATGATGCCATACACCTTACTAGGAGAGAAATGTAGATTGTCATGTCTTCACTCAGACAAGATATGAGGTATTTGCAGCCATTTAAAAACCAAAATACTCCAAGAGCATGGACCATGCTGTATGCAATTGCAAATCTCTGTTTGCCTCATTGCACTAACCCAGATTAAATAGCAGCTGTCATTGTCATGTCAGAAGATCACTTGTTGCATCACTTACACCAACTGTGTGTTCCACTCTTCTACAGGTAATCTTGCCATCCCTAACATGGAGAGGATACCAGAGACAGACACTACCCCTCTGGATGAAGGCCCCAATGAGGAAAACAGCCCTAGAAGTCTGCACACTGAGGACGAAGCTGATCCATCAGGGACACCTGGTCAATCAAAAACTGTCAGCCTCACCCTGCCCATAATGACTCCTCCCAGCCCTGTTGCACCTATATCACAGACAACCATTTGCCCCCAAACCTGTGTCCCAAGGACAGCCTCTTCCATGGTGTGCCCCCTGTACAGGTACCTGAGTCTCCGAATGTCACCCCTGACAATAACAGTCCTGTCAAAAGTGCCAGACGCACAGGTATGTGGAGGTAGAGTGCGTGGGAGGGATGATGTGGGCTAGAAGATGGGGGCTCCAAGGGAAACAACTGATCAGGAGACCATCTCCCAAGTCTTAGGAGCCTACCAAATTCCCATGACATGATGGCCCAGGTACTGACCATGATGGGGGAGATAAAGCAGCTGTGGAGGGACAACCACCAGGAAGTCATGCAGCAGATCTAGGCCCAAAATGTCCACTTGGCTTCCATTGCATGGGTGCTGAGAGACATGAATACAACCTTGAGTAGGCTTTGTATACTCCAGCTGCCCCCTTCCACAAGCAATGAGACATCAGCCCCGTCTCCATCTGTGGCTGTTAGTGGAATGGAGGCCCTGCCAAGGGAAGGACATGCCTCAGACATCCCTGCCTCTGTAGTTGAAGAACCCCCTGCCCCCAGACGTGGACATCCCCCAAAACATCCAGGAGGAACTGATGCTAAGACCAAAACCACTGCCAGGAAGTGAACCTCTATTGATTGGTTCCCCTTGTGTGGCACAAATACACCCTGTTGACTTACCTGAAACTTATCTTCATTTACCTATGGTGCAAGGACACTCGGCTTGTGTTTCCAAATGGTGTAGCAGCTACCATGATGATTTCATCCACCTTGAATGAACCCTTCACTGTTAACTTTATTTCATTTCTGTTTCAATTCACTCATTTTATTGTTCACTCCCCAATAAATACCTAATCACAGATCCTGTGTAAGTGTGATGTATCAACCATATACAACTGTCATGTATGACACCTATTTTACCAAAATGTTCCTCTCCAAAGTTATGTCTCTCTTATGGTCATCACACATGTACTGGACAACCAGGATACATATTGCATTGTCATTGTAACATACACATAAAACAAGTCACCTGTATTGTACATCTCCACATAGTTGAACCTTGACCCCTCTAAAGGCCCTCATATTGGCATGGCCTACCCCGAGTTGGATGGGCATTTGAGGGCAGCACAGCAGCCACAAGGGGGTGAGTACTGACTAAACTAATTTACATTCTTCTGCAAGGTCAGTGTATGATGTGAAATACTCTAAGCTGTGACAATGTGGTAAGTGCAAAAGGCGAAATGTGTCCTGGGAAAACCTACAAGCTCACCATTGGTACGTAGGTGTGCACATCATATTGTGTATAGGGACAGATTACTCACCTACGTCATCCCTTCTCTACAGTAGCACATTATGATGCACATATGACCTTGTCAAATATGTACCACTGTACTGCTCTTAGTACCATGCTGATTGTTCCTTGCCACCTAGAGGGCTTTGCCCTCAGTCCATTTAAATGCCCATTGATTTATCTCTATGTGCAACATTGAGTCTGACAAGTTGAGTACATGCATGCCTATTATTCCTGAGGTTTCCAATGAGTGCCAACTTAGTGTGAGGCTGTGATCTCAATCTGACACTTCACATGCCATACTTGCTGCACTTAATTAGATCTGTTATGAGGTAGGTGTGGACTAAACATGTCCACGTGTGACGTTTCCTCAGAATGGACATCCTGCATGCACTAAACCATGGTGGTATAACTAGACTCCTAGTGTCACCCATATCATTGATGTGAGAGCTCAGAATATTAGTACCATGTACATGTTCTTTGAATGGTAAGTAGCTGCACAGCAATTTCCTATTCCAATGTGGTGTGGGCATGCTAAATAGGCCACAACATCTTGGTAATTGGTACAATCTAAACTGTTTTTGAGAACATCAGATGTACATTGTTAGTTTCAGGCATATATCAACATTGTGATGCAAATTCTACATTCTTACTTTTGCTATTGTAGATACGTTTTGTAGAAAGATATTTCTCCTTGTTATGCCTCACCTGGAGAGGCGTAATTTTTTTATACATTCACATGTTTACCAGTAATCATAAATCTGAGAATGCACCAAAATCTATGGGTGGATGTATGAGAACACCCACCCTCCACTCATGGAATGCCTTCCCAGAGCAGAGTAATGCAATGCAGAGATTTGTGCTGTATTGCATTACTCAGGAGTTATCAAGCCAGGCGAGCCCATGCTAGGTGGCCTTGCCTGGCTTGATTAGTCTAACTTAAGAGTGGTGTCGCTCTTACACCACATTGCATGGTGCAAGAGTGATGCAAGTCCTTGATAATTATTCTCTTGAATGCAGCAAACACTGTAATGATTGGTTGTACTTTTCAGATGTTGAATCGTCTATCATGCATTCCAACATAAGCACTTCCTTCAAGGAGAAATGATACCCCAAATGGCTAGTAGTCTGCGAGGAGAGGATAATGCTCTTCAGGGTGGGGCCAAAGCATTCTAAATGTATATTTGAAATAATTGGTTTCAATGCATCTGTTAGGCACCTGCTCTGTCAACAAAGGAACACTGAGAGCTAATTGTTGATTGTAATGAGAGGTGGCTTTCCCTGATTGTCAGGAATTGAAACTACTACCATCTGGTAAGCAAATATATTCGAGCTTCCATGAAAAAAAAAAAATTGCAATCATTAAAACAAACCACTTTTTAATTGTTTCTAAATGTCTAGTCTAGTTGAATGCAAAACTCTTACCAAGGTATAAACACATGCATGTTGAATGTGCAGCGTTTTATGCATACATCTCACCACCTCCCTTCATGATTTATGGGGACCGTATTTGCTTGGGAAACTACATGGTATACATGGTAAATCATCTTCCATTGCGGACCCCTGTAATCTTTCAATTTAATTAACATGAATGTAGACAGCCTCACTTATTTATCAAAGTTGTCAAGCTTCTTCAGAGCTATATAACGTGTATTTCTGAAGATTAAAAAGCTATTAATGTCTCATTATGAACATGTGCTTACATAAACATGATGCATCTTTAAAACGTGCAAAGAAATGGCTTTTAAACTGCCACCTTCGGGCTGTTCATTATTGATAACTAACCAGCCAGGCTAAGGCGAAGCCAAAATCTTTTCGAAGCATAAACCTTGACTATGCGAACAGCGTCATCCCATCGATCATACCATGTCACCTGAAGACACAGAAAACATAATGAAAATCACCACTGGCACAGAACCATTAGAATAACATTGTGTCTATTACGCCCTGCCAATTGGAAATTGATGGCGCGCATTCTAACGACTGTATATCGTTAGGGAGAAACAGCATCGAAGCTGAAGCCCAACTCCGGTTCTGCTAACATCATTAAATGGGCATGAATTCAACAGTTTATATAATCTCTACATCTGAACGTGTCCCTTTTCAGCGGATAATTGGCAAGCGCTTCAGCTATTCCTAACATATAGATTTGTAGGATATGCTTGCAAAATTCGCAATAACATATTTCAGGTCATGGTATTTAAATTACACCTCATACATTTTGTTGATATTTTACATATAATAATTACGCATCGCGCCAACAGGCGTGGTTTTGGTCTCTTGGAAAACGGTGCATACGCTTGAATTAAAAGCTGACAGTATTATTAGACGGAAAGGCGCCAAGGCTGGTGTTTGTGGAATGAAGTTAAGTGTTGAAACGCCAACCGGCGATATAAAAGAAGAGATTCGTGCTGTATACCAGTTGCATCTGGGTGATCTGTACAACTCTATCACTTGGAATTCTGCATAAAATAAATTAGGGTGGGAAACCAGTGCTTAATTTGAGTCGGTGGTTCTTGGCGGGGACACTTATTCATGGGCACCTGCACTTGTTTTTTCCCATCAGATATTAACCAAGCGTACAAGGTCTTAGTGCTACCATTGCATCATTTTTTTTTTACACAAGGGCGCGCAAGCACTGCTCTACACTGCTTCACATTTACAAACTGATGCATTGGGCCCAATGCGTCAGTTTGTAAAGCCTTGTGTCACATTATACTTGTTCCAGGTATAATGTCTGCAAGGTAGGTGTACCCATGGGAAAAGCCATGCAGAACTGAAGCAATGAAAATTACATTTCACTGCACAACTCTGCAATTTCACTGCATCAAAATTTTACCTCCTGCTCAGATTTAAAACTGATGCATGGCTTTTCTCAAAGGGGGCCTCCTGGCATTGCTGAAGTAGAGTAATTTGAGCTTAGATCCACAGATGCATCAGAATTTCGAGCGCACCTGTGAAAATGGGCACCATAGAGCTCTGTATTGTACATCCAGCGCATCCATGGAGTAGTTTGGGGGTCATAGGGCAGTTCCAATGCATCAGATGCTTGTAAATGAGGCCAAAAGATTGAAAAGGAGGAGGAAGTTAGAGGAGGGAAACACATCACAAGGGAGAAAGAAACAACCTGCATGAGATAAAGGGGCAGGGAGTATTTTATAATGGATTAAAGTCCCATGAGATGGATTTAACCCTACAGCCTGGGTACTCAGCGCTCTGACTTTTAATTGCACCAACTTTAAATTGCACCAGTTGTGGGCTTCAGAGCTGAACTTAAGGCACTGGCTCTTTTTCCTTTCAAAACTAAGCCCTAGTAAAATCAGAATATACAGCACAATATGTAAAAAATAAAATAACAAAATAAAAAACATTAAACAACTGCTCACCATAATTTCTTGTATAGTAAACCATACCCTTTGGTAAAGTGTACTACTGTAATAATTGTTGTAAATAGATCTTTGCCACCATGGCCTCCTTCCACCTGCACTTCTGCACACAGTAATCCTTAAAATGCATTTTATATTGAAACTTCCAAATGAACGAAGTTTACAAGGCTTGATAATGTTCGTCTCTATGGACATTCAATGTGCACAAAGTGATTTGGTCAGATGTATGCCTAAACAAAATCCAATTTGAGTGGAAACATTAGGTGCAATTCGCAAAGACATGGGACCCAATTGAGCAAGGTTGACAACCACAGAGGAGTTGCCCCAATGTGACATATTCTGCACACAACAGAACTACAAAAAAAAACGGAAATGGACAAAATGTCACATGAGAAATTACACTCAGAAACACTGCCCCATCACATAATCAATCTTAATAAGGCATTAATATAGTCCATATTTCATTCACAGATTTGTTCAGCTGTCATTCACTATTTGCGGACATCCACCAAAACATGCAGCATGAGTCAATGGGGCACCTGCCTAAAATGTAGTCCACTACAGTGTGAGCACCAAAAGGATAATGTATCCCTTTTCTGCAGCCACCCTGCTGCCAACACTTGCCCACAAAATCACACACAGGGCACTTTATTTCACACTAGGCTCATTGCACAAACCTCATGAAACTGTGCTCTGCTGCCTTCCCGCTAGGTTTGCACTAAAAAAATACAATTTACATACAGATTTAAATATATACAAGCAATGACGCCCCTAGAAAGAGCAGATTTAATGTTCATATGTTTGGCATGTCAACTTAGCTAGTAGAAAACATGCACAATGATTATCATTCTGGACACCATTAAAGCTGATTTGTGATTGAATAAGAAATTCTGCAAACCTACAATGCTGGTTCTGAAAGTTATTGGCTATTGTGTGGAAGCTTCCTACAAAGTCACAGCTGTAAGGATGGTGGGAATGTCACAGCCAGCCTTTTTTAAGAGACAAAACAGACGACTCTTTACGTGAATTGTATGAATTGATGGTTCTAGCGCTATTTCCTCCAAAAAAATGATAAAATTAATTTTTCTGACGTGGCTGAATTTCTACCTGAGGTTGGGGCTCTTAACTGCACATACATGTGCCTCATTTCAGCCATAAACTAGGAGCACATATTCAGGGCTATAAAATTCATTGCTTGTTAAGTGCACAGACACAAATCTGCTGACTTAAACACTGGAATGCATATTTCCTGGGCTCTGCCGATATTTCCAATATACTTTACTGCAGTTTTATACAAGCTATTGCAGCAAAAAACAGTTGGTGACTGATACCGGAGCACTGAAACCACCCTCATTGCTGCCACCCACGACATGAGGACCCTACTTGATAATGGCAAAACCTCGGCCCTCATCTTCCTGGACCTCTCGTCCGCCTTCAACACTGTCTGCCACCGCACCCTACACACACGCCTCAATGACGCAGGAATCCTCAACAGAACCCTGGACTGGATCACCTCTTCCTCACCGGCAGAACCCAGAGAGTCTGCCTCCCTCCATTCTGCTCTGAAGCCACCAAGATCATCTGCGGCTAACCCCAGGTGTCGTCCCTCAGCACAACCCTCTTTAAGGTTTACATGGCTGCGCTGACAAACATCATCCGATCACACAACCTCAACATCGTCTCATATGCCGATGACACCCAGCTGATCATGTCCCTCACCAAGGACCCCGCCACCATTAAAACCAACCTCCACGAAGGAATGAAGGCCATTGCCGAATGGATGAAGAATAGCTGCCTGAAACTGAATTCTGAGAAAACTAAGGTCCTCACCCTCAGTTCCACCCCCTCCGCCTCGGCCTGCCACAATGGGAACCGCACCGACACACACCGACCACACATGCAACCTGGGGTTCCTCCTGGACTCATAGCTATTAATGACCCAGCAGGTCAATGCTGTCCCTTCCTCCTGCTATAACACCCTCCACATGCTTTGAAAGATCTACAAATGGAGCCCCACTGGAACCAGAAGGACAGTCACCCAAGCCCTCGTAAGCAGCAGACTGGACTACAGCAGCGCCATCTATGCAGGAACCACAGCCATGCTCCAGAAAAGACTGCAATACATACAGAATGCCTCCGCATGCCTCATCCTGGACAACCCCCGCCACAGCCACATCACAGTCCACCTGAGAGGCCTGCACTGGCTCCCCATCAACAAGAGAATCACGTTCAAGCTCCTCACCCATGCTCACAAAGCACTGCAAAACACTGGACCAGAATACCTCAACAGACGACTCTCCTTCTACACCCCGACCCGCCTTCTTCGCTCTGCTGACCGTGCCCTCACCACCGTTCCACGCATCCACAGAATGACCGCCTGTGGCAGATTGTTCTTCCAACTAGCCGCCAAGGCGTGGAACACTCTTCCTATCCACCTGTGATAGACACAGGACCTGCTAGCCTTCAGGAGACACCTCAAGACCTGGCTGTTCGAGCAGTTGCAGAATTCCCATCCCCCTCAGAGCCTTGAGACCCTCACAGGTGAGTAGGGTGCTTTACAAATGCTATCATTGATTGATTGATATGCACGCTGTATATCAGCATGTGTATCTGTATGACAAACAAGTCTTAAGGCGTGTGTGCCTTGCTGTCTGTTTTTCCCTCCAACAGGAGACAGTACGTATCTTCTGAATTCGTGGCTGTTCATGTCATCATTCAAACTACTTGAAATCAGGGGTAGTGCAACATAACTGTGTACTAGGATTGCCACTAAACTTGCATTCAGATTATTGGGGAATGGACTTTGCTGTCTGCAAATTGTTGGAGGAAACTCATTGAGTGCTACAAAAAATACACTATGGGGCTCCTTTGTGTTCTGCACAATATAGAAGTAAGCATGTCAGTTTTCTCGCCCTAATATGAACTTTTGGTTGTATGATGTTTTGTTACGTTATGTTGTGCAGAAATGTAGAGTGCAATATCACCCAGAGGGGTGTCCGTGAACTGGTGAGTTTAGAAGTGGCACCAGAATAAGTTAAAACGAGGTTTAACCTTAATGTTTCAGGGATCATCGTTCATATAGTTTCATGACAACAAAACGGCAGAATTGAAATCTCACATTTATTTTCTACAGTTAGTTTAGACTATTGGCGGTTTAATGTAAAAATATATACAAAGGGGTTCACTTTTGTTAGTGAATCTGTAACGTCACCTAACATGCCACATTTTCTCTATCAATAAAATAATCTTTAACAAGTGTTCAACCTAGTTATGTTTGCATCTCACTTGCCTAGAATAAACACTGTAATGATGCGTGCATTTTCTAAAAAAAAAAAAAAAAATCCGCTCTTTCTTGCAAAATAGATGTTTGTAATGGTTACATTTGTGTTTGAAACAGATAGCTTTTCATCACGTTTGATGAATTTTAGCCAAAGCCTCATTTTGCTCCTCAGGTTCTGTGATTGAGACATATATTTCTCGGGGCTGTGGTCGATTTTAGACCTGTTAATGGTGCAATTTGTGCAAACATTGACACCGATAAGAAGGAAGAATCAACTGATGTAGAAATTTATTTCTGATTTCTCGTGATGTTCATGGAGACGTGGGGTCCGCAAAATGGAATGGGACTGTGCTTGTCCCGAGGCAAATACCACTGCAGATGGATGGTTTGAAATGCTAAATATTCCTTTTGTGATTGCCTGGAGGACGCCTGAGGCATTTTATTTATATCAACATATTTCTTTCTTCGCAGACACTTATTCTCATATCCTCTTTTGGGTTTGATATTGTTTGTAATTGCGCACAATATGTTTTTGGTGAGAGCAGGCAAATCATACCTTAAACCCCATTGTTTTTGTGTGTGTTCCCCCATCTTCCTATTAACCTAGTGAATTCTGCGGGCCATGAGGGGTGCCTAACGTCGCATTATTATGTGACACAACATCTCGATTAACTCTGATCTGTGGTCTGGTCTTTGAATCAATTTGTTGAAATATATGTGCATGTTGGGTGCATGGGACTATAGCAAGCCAGGATATAGTTAAATTCGGTGTTTCCCATACGTTGAAGTACATTTTTCAATATGAGTACTGGCATACTATTTTATTGTTCTTACTTCGTTTACATTTTAATAGGTTTCGGTGTTTCACCTATTTTGTGAGGGTTGCATTGTCTATTTTACACCTTTAATATGTGTGTTTCTGGGTGTATAGTACGATAAAAAAGGCCTTTGACACAATTTATATGTTGCTGTATCTGTGATCTATGTGTGTAAAGGTGATTCAGGAGTTTGTACCCCTGAGCAGAATGGTCAATTTATTTCAGTTTCTGTAATTTATGGCCGGAATGAGCACGTTTGATAAGGAACGTTACATTCTAGAAACAGTCTCATATATATTTTCAAGGGTAATTTTCTCCTCCTTCCTTGTTTTCTCAATTTTATCTTAAATGAAAACAAGGATTATTCCAAGGTTCTGTTGGAAATTCTCTAATTAATAATTTCCATTGAAATTTCCCAGGTTGGAACAATATTGTTTGCATATTTATGTGACATACTTCTGATTACTAGATGGAGTACGTGTACAAACTAAACTTGTTTGAAATCCATTAGGTTTTCATATTACATACATATCTAAAGCAGTAATTAAAGGATGGCCGTGGAAATCCAATGCAAATTTGAAGACTACCCGTTAAGTAGTACAGCCCAAATTTACTAACGCTTTTGTCGGATTTGCATTACTTTTGTATGCAAACTTGGTGCAACGTGTTATCCTATGATTTACTATCTAACGCAAATCAGGGGAAGCTATTTTCACTTCTCTTTGTTTTCCCTACTTTGCATTGTACAGCCCATAAAAACAGTGTTAAAGGAATATTTATTTTTACTGGAAGGGGGTCCTTCCAGTACAAAAACTATTCACTTTACAAACCACATCAAATCACACACCATTGCACACTGACACAAACATATGTGTGTATCCTGGCACATTGCAGCCTAAAGTGTGCCAGCCATGGGAAAGAGGAAGACAGTTCCATAACTTAGTACCATAGCATGGCTCTACCTCTTCAGTTGCATCAATGTGTTGCATTAATTTTTCATACATCTAGGGCTACATTTTTTTGGTTATTCACAGACCTTAAACTATCCTGGTTGAACACTTATCCTGTCATTAAATTTGCAAGCAAATTCCTGTGACAGTGGAAGTGCAGAAACCTAGAGTAAATACCAATAATTCAACCAGCATTATTAGAATGTGTGTAGGAATTGTTGATAGTTAAGGCTGAATAATACATTTATCTGTAAAAAAAAAATGTTGTTAAAAGCAAAATACACAGGTTCCTTAACCTTATCAATGTGTGCTTTAGTCAGTAAGAAAGCTTCCGCCACAGTAAAAACAAATGGGTAGGAGTTATTAGTCGGTAATAATAAAGTATGCATATGTATGTGCATTAATATGTACGTACTGTACGCTTTTGCAGCATGGTAATCTCTGTGACTTCCAGCACATGTGACTACTCTGTGAACAGGGGTAGACACACACTATTTCTTGATTTATTTATGTAGAAATATTGTGTAGTACACATGCCAACACCAGTGACTTTAGAACAGGACAGTACCAGATCACGGATGATAAGTGTCTTGTAAGTTCCCATATGCAACATTCTTCAAGCGCTGCCCTGGGCCACTACCTTAACTAATGGGCAGATTGGACAGTTCTGTTGTGACAGGTTTCTTGAACTGCCCTTAGGCACAGAATCGGTACATTGAAATATTCATGGTGTTGTACTCCCACTAATCCCCATACTCCTGCAATTGCACTGTTCAGACTATGGAGCATATTTAAGAAAAATGGTGCTGCAGCGTCACTTTTCCTGCGCCACTTAGCGCCCCTCTAACTGCACCATGTGTGCGCCATATTTATAATATGGTGCACTATGTTGGTAGTTAGGGGACTATAGTCAGAATAATGGAGCGCAAACGGTTACAAAGTGGCGCAATGCATGCATTGCACTACTTTGTAAATATGGCGTGGTGTTTTTGACTTCTAACGGTGGTTCTTTCTCCTTGTTTGAAACCTAGTTTTATTATGCTAATAGTAAATTTAGTGTAACTAGCTGGCCAAACACTGCCCATTGTACTGCAGGCACTGCAAGGACCAGACATGTGCAGACTTGAGGTGAGCTAGGGGTGTTTGTGCTGGCCGGGGAATGTAGTGGGTCCCTTTTGGGAGTTTCAGTTGGGGCTGCTGTCGGGGGGGTCTCCCTCCTACCTCAGGCTGGGGAGCTTTCCCAGTTGATGGGGGGCCAGGGTGGGGGCCGACTGGACCCCTTGGGCTGCCTTCGAACCCTGGTGCAAGGCAGTTCTTGTGCTCCTCATCCTGATGCACGACAACCCAAAGTAGGACGCACTATGACTTTGTGCAACAATGGTGCACAACAAACACATATGCCCAGACCCTTTGCCAGCTGAACAGAAGGACCAACCACACCAAGCAATACTAGCTAATCCGGAACTGGCTAAAGACCTAAAAGCCCACACAGCAGCCATACTTGTAGCTATAGGGAACATTAAGGCGGCACTGGAGGGGAAGATAGATGTAGTGGCTGTTGAACACAGCCTACTGAGAGCAAATCATCATAACCTGGATGAAAAGGGGAAAGAAACCAAAAAGGAGGTTCACCAGTTGGAGTCCATGGCCATGGAGCACGATCAACAACTGGTAAAGCTGCAGAAAGATCAAGCTGCTGAACAGCAGGGCAAAGGATGCAGAGAGCCACTCCTGCTTCAATAATCTACATAGAGTGGGTCTCCTGGAGCACAACAAGGGCACAGTATGGGACTCTACATGCAGCAATAGCTCCTGCAAGAAGTTATGGGCAGTAACACATCACAATTCTTCACTGTAGAATGAGCCCACAGAGTACCAGGGGGGCTCACCGATGCTCTGACCGGTGGTCATCTGCCTCAAGAACTACTGGGGTAGGGACAATATCCTACAGAGCGCCTAAGTGCAAGGCCCTTCAGGAGGCTCATAAATATATACCCCAACTATACCCAGGCAGTTCAGCACCAGAGAGAATATTTGTGGTCATGAAACAGAAGTTAAAGTACCTGCTCCTTTTCCACACCAAGCTCCGAGCGGTGGACCAAGAACACACTCTTTTCTTCACGACCATGGGGAAGGCCTGGAAATGGCTAAAGACCGGCGGCTAAGCCTGCACACCAGACATGGTTCATCCAGCTCAAGAAGACTGGACGAAGGCCAAACTGAAAAGGAGACCCTGCTGTCAGTTGAAAGACACTCCAACGGAGGCATAGGCAGAGACAGAGCAGTCAAAGGTGGTGATACAGCTGCAGTGCACTTGCTCTATCTCAACCAGTTCAAGAAGAACTGAACTGGCACAATCCTCTTAGGGACAGGACAACTCCTTTGCTGGATCCATGCCCAACAGCAAACACTTGAAAGGACAGATAGTATCCCCAATGGCTGCAGACTTGCTTGGACGAAGAGGTGGCCTGGGCAAGATTATGGGGTGAAGTCTGGACAACCTCATAGGCTTATCAATTGCCATCTAATGGGCCTTGAGAGGTCATCAATGGAGGCACCGGGAGGGCCACACCCTCATACTCTAACAGAATAATTGCATTCACACCATACACCTGCAGTTCTTAACATGAACTACAGTTTTTTTATTCAAATGGGGTGATAGGCATCTTAGACATTGGGGTGGTGGGTATGTTTGTGCCTGCACAGTAAGAGAGTTTAGCCATCACGTGCAGGGGCAGGGCAATAGGGACCTGGAGAGGCTCTGGCGAAGAAACTTTGCAAGACATCTACGATCTAATGGGTGATGAGGCATATGGAGACCGAGGCTAAACTCTGAACCTGGAAATTCTCTCCTGCAATATTAATTTTTCTAGGGGACACTGAAACAGGAAGTGGTGTGGAAATATCTACTTCGGCAAGACCCAGAAATTGCCTTATTCCAGGAAACATACCTAAGGGGAACCATTGTGGTTTCCTGGGGACAGTTAGATAAAAGCTACTAGCACAAGCAGGCTTTACAAAGGGGTCCCAGAGGGTGGTACTCATGATCTGATGCAATCTGACTTTAGATGTACTCAGCATCTGGCCAGATGATACTGGGTGTCAAGCAGCAATTCATGGCAGATGCTATGAAGAGGACATCATTATAGGATCAATGTACTTCGCCCAGGGTCTACCCTCCAGTGGACTAAAACATATGGGGCATGGCTGACACAATCCCCAGACTCATGAACGATCATGGGGGGACCTCATCTTAACAATGCAAGGTTACATTTATAGGGTAAAGAAATCAGGGGACCAAGTCTGGTCAGACACTAGTCTGGCTACATTTGAAGAAGCAATGGGACTCACAGACCCATGGAGAGTGAGGAACCCAATCACACACCAATGTTCATATGCCACCCCGTCACAGGGGACGATGTCCTGACTGAACTATTTTCTGGTACTTACATACCAGTTGGGTAGATATGCAGACACCACCATCCTTCCCAGGGGTATTTCAGACCTCTCATCACTGAGGCCTGCATGGGAGTACCTGGTAGGATAAACTCATGGAGACTAGACACCTGGGATCTCCAAGCTAATGAAAACAAAAAGATGGTGGCTACTGCCACAGTCAATTATTTTACAGAGCATGAGGGCTCAGTCCAATCTATGATTGTCTTTTTGGAAGCCTATAGACGGTATTGGGCGGACAACTGATTACATGACAGGCAGGCCTCAGGAGGGATAGAGCTGAGGAATATCCATTGCTTGAGGAGCAACTGTAGCCGATTGAAGCGGAATATGTAGCGGCCCCGAATAAAGACTCCTTGCTTGGTTAGCCAAAAATGAAGATGGACAATGGTGGGTCAGTGGAATCCTATGAGAGGACTTACAGCAGAGTGAGACAGCCCAAGCAATTGTACAGGGATTTGCCCACTATCGGAAATGTCTCTACCAAAGTCGAGCCACCTCCATCCAGGCAGAAGTAGAGACCTTCATAGGGGACCTCTCAACTCCTCATCTAGATCCGGACCGGGTTGAGACCCTGGAGGACAAAATCACAGAGGCAGAAATGACCAGACCCATTTTCCAGCTAAACAATGAAAAAACCCTGGGCTCTAATGGGTTCCCGGTAGAATTCTTCAAAAGTGTAACATCAAAAGTTGTAAAACCTATGCTTTCCATGTTTAATGCAGCCAGAGACAAAGGTGCTCTACCACCCGATCCTGGGAGGCAACAGTTGTCCTGATCCGAAAAGAAGGAATAGTAGTTAATGATTGGACCTCATATAGGCCAATCTCCCTGATTAATACTGAAATGAAGATCCTAGTGAACCACCTAACACAAGTACTTGACACCCTGATCCATCCCGATCAATCGGGATTCATGCCATATAAAGCCACAAGGCATAACTTGAGGAAGATGATGGGTGCCCTGGCGTGCAGTGACTGAGTGCAAGAATCTGGGGTCCTGAAGGCCTTAAATGCAGAGAAGGCCTTTGACTTTCTTGATTGGCCTTACAAGATGGTGGACCTCCAGAAAATGGGCTTTGGTCCATATTTTCTATCCTAGATTACCTTACTCAATAGGGAACTCATTGCAAGTGTTTGGTTCAATGGAACTCTATCAGCATGCTTTGGACTGGGCCAAGGTACCAGGCAGGGTTGTCCACTCTCACCCTTGCTCTTTGCTATTGCTCTTGAGCCACTAGTATCTTGGATTAGGGCAGATGCACATTGAGCAATGGAACTTAGACCGGGTGGATGTTCTCTCGCTATATGCTGATGACATTCTCCAGTATCTTGCAGACCACCATGCTCACTGCAGAGAAGTTTAGAGATACTGACAGTGATTGGATCTATGCTGGGTTTCATATAAACTGGAATAAATCTGTGTGCCTTCTCGCTGGGGGTATCAACTCGGCCAGTAGTAGGAGACAGCCCCTTTCGATGGGTGACACAGGGTTTCCGATATCTGGGATATATGTCATGCCCAATCAAGAATCACTCATGCATGAAAATTTGAAAATATTGTATGAGCATATTACGATTAGGCCCAGGTGTAGAAATCCTCTCCACCAGTGGACATTGTGGAATTCAGGCACTTTGCGCAATGTAGAGTAGCACGAAGTTCCTGAATTCCGCAATCCGGCACAGAGCGAAGTTTGTTCGGGCGCACGATGTTGGGTTTTGGCCCTCTCTCATGAGTGCCATGATATTCCCGGGCCACTAGTGAGCACGTAAGAGACTTTGCATTTGATCATGCTGTTCCGAGTGTTTGTGAGTGATGATTGATGATGTATGTGGTGGATGACAGTGAGGGAGGGATTTGAACAAGTTTGCACACTTGATTCTGATGATTTGCTATGTTTGGGGGCTGATGGGTGATAGTAACTTTCCTCAAAGTGATTGGTCTTTCAAAGTGAAATTTACCTGCAGGATTAACTCTTTTTTTCTGGTTCATCAGACCAGTCACTTTAGTTACCAAACACAAATCTACACAAAATACTCCAGCTCTGTCTCTCTATTTGATCTTCAACAGCAGAGCACTTGACTACACGGGTCTACCTCACTCGGTTTAGGACTAGGGCAGGGTTCATCAGAATCAGGAGGAGGAGGATGGAAGGACCCAGTGTGAGACTACCTCATCAGCTAGAAGGAGAAAGTTATTGACTTCAAGGAGAAACCATGATGATGGGGGAGACTCTGAGGCCCAGTACTCACTCACCTCTGTGGACTGGAGAGAGATGCATTGATTTGGGAAATGCTACATTGTGTGTTTGTGCTGCATTGCTGGCTCAAATGTGAAATTCCTCTTTATGTTCTAACTATGCCTCTGAGTCTTCTTGGTACACTCCTGACTCGTCATGAAGCTTACATTGCTTCCTTTTGTCCTTCTCCTTTACTCTCTAATACAGTTAGGCCTTCTCACAGTCCACTCCTGCATGAACAAAACTTGGTGAAAGCTTAAGATCAAGCTTGAGCCTACCAGACAGGTTTAGCCAGGCACCCTAGAGTAACGGACATTCCAAGAAAAATTAAGATGCACTGACCAATTCAGTAATACAGTTTCATTTTCCTTTTAAGAATAATTTTTAGAACTGAGTGGATTAACTTCAATCCTCCATAATTTGTATTTTTTAAAACTAGAAGACATAACATTTAGAGATATACTATCTTGGGTCTCTTTGGGGCAGAACTACTGTTTGCAGTACATTTAACTGAACTGTATCATACTTATCAATTTGTTTCCTTCTAGAACAGATTGATGATGGTGTGCTGCTTGGTGCCCTAATGAATATTGTCATGGTTTCTTTTGTGTAGTGTTTGTCTTTGTCAAACCTATAGAAAAGTCTTCCTTTTTGCTCTGGTCACCCCCAAATATTTTGGACAGATACTGGTGGTTACTGACTCTTGATTGTGCCCTGGGTACTGCTAACCAGTCCCAAGGCCAGTGTGCTGTGTAAAATGGTTTATGCAAATTAGGCTAATTATAATTAGCTTAGTCAACCTACCTATAAGCCCCTAGTTTATAGTAGTACATGTAGGTTTAAGGACCCCAGGATAGGTAGTGCACCCATTGGTGCACTGTTCAGGTGCCCAGTGTCATTTTAAAGGCACTGATTAGATTAAGAGAGGGCTGGAAAGGGGTCTGTGAAGGGAAACTTAACCACACCAGTGGATGGGCTCAGTATGACTGTTGGACCTGGCCCTTTTACAGGTTCATTCCCCAGACTTTTTGCCTTTTGCCACCTTATTTTTCTGATCTGTGGTGGCTTACGTTATGACTCTGAGCACTTTTTTACTGCTAACCAGTGCTAAAGTGCATGCGCTCTCCCTTGTACATGTGCTCTCCCTTGTAAAATTGGTATGATTGGCTCATACCTAATTGGCATATTTAATTTTCCCTATAAGTCCCTTGAAAAGTTGTATAGCTATACCCAGGTCCTGTAAATGAAATGCTACTAGTGGGCCTTCAGCGCTGCTTGCGCCAACCACTGAAGTAGCCTTTCAAACCTATCTCAGGCCTGCTAACGCAGGGCCTGTGTGCGCAGTTTTCTGCAACAGAGACCTGGCATCTAAAGTTACTTGCCAGGCCCAGAACTCCCCTTTTACTACATGTAAGTCACCCCTAAGGTACGCCCTAGCTAGCCCTATTGGTAGGGTGCCATGTATGTAGAAGGCAGGACATGTGCCAGGTTGCGTGGCCTGTCCCAGTAGTGACAAACAGCCTAACTTGGTGTCTCACTGCTGCGAGTGCTCCCTTTCCATTAGAAATGCCCTGCCTTATGTGTAAGGGGTATTGTCTGATTTATGAGGGGTAGCGTAGGCATGTTTGGTATGGTTGTGATAGTGATGAGAAATGCTGCTTACCGGTGTAGGTGCATTTTTTATTACTATTACAGAAATGCCACTTCTAGGAAGTGCGCATTCATCTGTGCTTATGACTGATGTTTTTGCAGCTTGCCTCCAATCCACGTCGGGACAGACTGAGATTTGGGGCTTTGTGCATACTTTTCAGACAGCCTGTACACAGGGAGGGTGGAGGTGTCACAGAGGTGCATCTACATATTGTATAGTCTTCCTGGGCTGAAAGAAGGGAGAGGCGGGGAACACCTAAATTTGTAAAGGCTGTGCCCTGGCCGCACACAATAGGGTCGTTTACCCCCCTACTGATGTTTGGAGCCTGTGCTGGAGGAGAGAAAGGGCTCTCCTAGAACCAGTTGTAACTGGTTGGAACCCCCTCTCCTCCTCATTGTAAAACACACTGTAAACTTAGTATAAGTACAGGGGGATTTTTCCCACAATTTAGACATTCTTGAACCTTAAAGAAGCTTACCTGAAGCTGGACTCTGGGCGTTGATGAATGGACTCACCAGGGCCCACCTTGGACTGCTGCAGCTGTGCTGATGACCTGTGACCTGCCTGGTCACTGGGAGAAACTGTCACTGCTTGCATCCACTTGTTGTGCTGGCCTGTAGCTGGGTTCGCCAGCCCTGTGCCCCCTTCTTCATTTTTGTCTCCAGAGGCAGGGTGTTGTGCCCCCTGACCTCTGTAACTTACTTCAGCACAAGGAGTGCTGCTTTGATGGTTTAACGCTTGGAGAGAGCTCCTGTGTGACCTGCAAGGTTTTACAAGCACTTCCAGGCTGCCCCAAATCACCACTGCAGCCTGGGAACCACATGGTGCCTTTCACACTGTGTGAAGCGCTTTGTGGTTGGTGAAGACGGTCACCGCCACTACCCTGGGTTTTCTGGAATGCCCCCGTGCTCGTAAGTGCTGTACCTCCGTGAAATATTACCGCCCGACCCGGCTGTGAAGGATTCCAGTGCGCCAGAGTCACACTGTCCTCGACGCCCCAGGGGCACCTCAAAACAAAGGAATAGGAGGGAGAGTGCTCCTATCGTGCCCCAAGGGCAAGCTCGCTCTCTGGAGCACCCCCGGGGCACAAGTAGGCACCTGCTTTGGTGCCTGCATGCTGCAGTGTGCCGTACTGGCTCACTCCTCAACTGCCGAGCCAGGTGAGGGGACGGAAGCCTCCTCAGAGGCTTCCCCTGCCCTACTGGGCCCTCTGTATCACTTGGGGCCCTGTTGGTCCCCCAGTTCAAGGAAGGGCCGGTCGAGGCCCAGGGGGAGGCCACCCAGAGGACACGGCCCCCAGAAGGGCCAACACCTAAGCAGGAAAAGCGGGCGGGGTGGAAGCCTCATCAGAGGCTCCCCGCACCGCCAAGGAACTTCCCTGTGGGCATTTATGGTGGCCCCCCTTGATGGTAGGGCCTGTGGAGGCCCGAGGGATCACAGGCCCCAGGAGGGGCCCGTTAGGATAACGAGAGAGGGTGCTGACTGCCCCTCTTCCCTAAAGAACCGCATGTGGCCCCCATTGAACTCGCAGGAGCGCCGGGGGGCCCACCATGGCCTTCCAGGCACTGGAGTGCCTTACACTACTAAGTTACTCTTGGGGACACTGGGAGGGTGGGATGTTCCAAGGTTATCTACTTAGAGATCTGTATTTTATTTATGTCTTGCCATATGTGCAATAATGTTCCTTTCATGGTCATATATGATATTTTGATGACAAGTGCATACATTTATTTGCTGTAATACATGACTACTTCTTATGTTGCAAAATCCAGAGTACTTACGTGTTCTAATGTGACAATTGCTTATTACTGGAGAGTATTAGTAACTTGTGTAATGTTCTGACAACTGCTAAGGTAGCAGGGTATTACTGACGTGTAATGTTGGTCTAATTATGTTTTGTGCAATACAGTTTATTTTTACATAGCTCAGTGTTGTGTTTCCTTTTGGTGTACATCTTGTGTCATGTGTGTTGTGTGTGCTGTGCAAACACTTTACACATTTCCTCCGGGTTAGGCCTGACTTCTCATCCCAAGCTACCAAGGGGGTGAGTAGGGGTTATCTTGGGCGTGTAACTCCCTTGCCCTGACTAGAGTAGGTGGGTAGTACCTGGCTTAGGTGCATACCCTACTTGCCAACCAGAAACCCCATTTCTAACACTGACCTAACATCTGTGATAAAAAAATTCCCATCTTGGATTTTTAGAGAATGTTGCTCCCTGGGGTTTATTTTTGCCACACTTCCCAGGAAGTGGTCACTCAAAAGGTTGGTGGCCTGCATGTGATTGGACAGAGCCCCCCCCTCTGCTTTCCACCCCCAGGATCAAGTATAAAACTGGCAGACCTGTACCCTACTTCAAATCCCTACAAGGAACAAGACAAGAAGAAGAAGAAAGACTGCCCTGCTGGACCTCTGACCTGCACCTGGACACTGCACTCTGAAGGAGTGTACTAGCTACTGTTAGGGCTCACACTCACACACGCACGTTTCTTGCTCCTCTCTCACAAAATTAATCAGCATGTATGAAAAAAGATTAAACGTATCATGAATGTGTTTACAGCACAACACTTCCCTGTAACTTGTGAAGAAAATGATCTTCCGTCTTACATTGCATGTTTGTTTATATTGATAAAAGCAAGTGTTGTTCCATTTGTGAACTGTGTGCCAAGCGGTTTATGGAGACATCCAATTCCTGCATATAAATCATCAGAAGTGTTTGATGACTCATCACCAGCATGTGTCTGATGACTCATCGCCAGCACAGCATCTACACCCCTCATGATTGATGACTCATCACCAGCATGCGTCTGATGACTCATCACCAGCACACCATTCATTAAATGGAACTGCCTAGGTGCTTCCAGTGCTTGGCTTTCAGTCTTCCTTCGCTCACAGGTGTTCCTCGTTCAGCTGGAGTTCCGTGATTCTTTCAGAAGTTGTCTTTTCAGTCCCTCTCTGGAGCGGATTACTTTTGCAGTGCCTGGAGAATTTACGAGCATTATTCCATCTTCCTCAGATAATCAAAACGTTCCAGGAGAAATCGGTTTGTGAGTAGCTCCCCCTCGTCCTTCTTGAGGTTAGTGATCTTTTAGTGCATTATGAAAGACATTCGTCGATGCTGAGAAACCCAGGATACAAGACTATTTTCCAAAGACAGCTTGAGAAGTATTTTTAAAAGCAGTATTAAAGTTAAGTGTTGTGAACTTCTGAAAGCATTGCTCGATATCTATGTGAACGTAAATGTTTAATCTGATTGTTTTGGAGCAAGTCTATTGTGTGAAAATGAATAACAAAAGACAAATTCATAAGTTTGATTTTATAAAGTTTTTGTTGTGAGATACAAAGTGTGCTTAATAGTTGAGCAATCGAGCGCTAATAATTATTGTGACTTTGCTGAAAGACTAGGTGATTGCCCAATCAAATGATAATAATTGTTGTTATTTTGCTGAAAGACTCTGTGGTATTTGTAGTTATTTAGTTTTTTGATTTGTTTTTGGTCTTAGAATTCCTGCACCAAGCCCTGAGGCAACTTTCTTAGAACAACAGTGAAGCTCCTTCGTGAACCAGTGATTTGTTTCTTCCCTTCCCAAATCCCTGTTCCCTATCCCCTTCCCCCAGAGAATACTCGCTCATTCCCTGTTCATTTCAGATACAAGAGAATAGTGTTTAGAGGTGATGGTTTTATTCTCTTCGCTCCCGTGGAACCTGGAATTCAGGTGAGTGGACATGGTCTTGTCAGCTGCACACTTGAACTTCACCACTAAAAGGACTTTGCCTGTCTTCAACTGCTTCAAGAAGGGACTCCCTGCCTGTTACAGGTAGGAAATAGCTTACTAGAATCCCCGCTATCAAGCCCTGAAGAAACCGACAAGCTGACCAGTGGTCATTTTTGGATTTGAGCCAGGTGCATTCTGGGAGTTGGAGTCCTAATCCTCAAAGAGCGACTCAGAGCTTCAGGAACCTTGGGGTGAGTTGTGGACTCCTTTTGGACCTTCAAAGACCTTGTGGAAGAAGATCCAGAAGTTTGGAGAAGTTTGGAGCAACTTTGGAATAAAGCTCCACAAGTGGGCTGACCCAACGTCATAAATCAAGCTGGCTTACGTCCACCACGATGCCAGCTTGACTTTCAGGTTCATCCCGCAGAGCCCCAGACCGACAAGAGTCCACTGGTTGCTCATGGAAAGACAATCTGATGTTGTTGACATGAAATCGGCTTGCTGTGGAGGGTCATCCGATGTCAGAGTGAAAAAGCTCCAATAAAGTTTTTAAGTCCGAATGTAAAAAGTTGACTGAGGCTTCCCATGAAGCGTTTCCGAAGAGGACAGAGGGAGGTCGGCTTCAATTTCAAATTCATCCCGGTCGAAGATTTCTGTCACGAAAAATCAACTAAGTCTAAATGTAGAATTTGTCACCGAGGTCTCCTGCGATTCTTATCCGAAGTGGGCTTTAGGGAGGTCGGATCCGAATTGTAACTTTGTCTCAATGAAGAAAAATCTTCAAGAAAAAGATTAAGGACCTCATTACGGCTTTGGTGGTCTTTTGGCAAGACTGCCCCGGTGGCGGCCCCCAAAGACCACCAAATTGGTGATCATCTGACCACCGTATTACAACCCACACCCTGAAGACTGCCAATAAACAGCCAAAAGCGCCAGGACACTGTAGTACGGGAAAGAGGTGGTTCCACCACCAGCCCGACAGAAATCTGCCCACCAAATTATGACCCAGAAATCACCACAGTGGTTCTACCATGGCAGAAGAACATTGGTGTGCGAGACACTGCAGTCAGAAACTACCACTGGCAGAACACAACACCACATTGAACAGTTTGAATACCCCACACCTAACACACATCCACACACCGACACACCTACACACACCATTATATAACACACCCCCACACAACCCACAAGCCTTTGCAACAAACTGCAATACTGAGAAACAAAGAGCAGGCACATACACAGAGAGAACACCCTAACACTATAAGCACACACACATCATATGCATCACACACTGGCTAAACGAACCCAATACACACATAATGAGCACACACATTTCACGACAACCGTCCATCCCTCACAATGCGCCACCCACACACCGTCAATCACCCAACACTGCACCCTTTCATACACAACACCCCCATACACCATCAACACAATCACAACCATGACCCCACAAAATCATCCAGGATTCACCAATAATGAGTTGAGGGTCATAGTGGATGAAATATTCAGGGTAGAGCCACAACTGTTTGAAGCACAGGTCCAGCAAACCTCAATTGCCAGGAAAATTGAGATATGGCAAAGAATTGTCGGGGTCAGGGTCAACTCAATGCACAAGGGACAACATCAGGAAGATATGGACCAACCTATGGTGTAAGGTGCGTTCCATGGAATCAAGACACCTGATAGCCATGCAGATGACTGGCAGTGGGCCTCCACCTCCTCCCCCACAGTACACTTCTTGGGAGGAGAAGGTCTTGGATATACTGCATCCTGAGAGCCTGATTGGAATACCTGGGAGTCTGGTAAATACCCACAACATCAATGTCACACAATCATCATGTCCTGCATGCTTCCTCACCACCCAAATACCCCCTAATTCGATGACTCCCCTAATACACCTACCTGCCAATCACCCAATGCCTCTCTCTTGCATGCCACCACCCCACACAGCCCTTGGCAAGGGCACGGATACCACAGGCTAATCCTATCACTACGACTTCCATAATGCACCAACCCATTGATGTGAAAACCTGCAATGTGCACATCACATCACATTTCATGCATGTACGACTATTGTACTACCTACACCAACTAGAATGTATGACAGAGGACCAATACATGGCAATCACAGCAATGCAATGGCACACAACAATGGCAAGCAAGGCAAAACACTGCTACTGCTCAGTGACTCAATGACTTCCAAATGGACACTGATCCATATCCACAAGCCTTTAATGTACTGACCAAGGGTTGGAAAATAAGATGCCAGATTCCATGCACATGCACAACATCCAAAGACAGAAATATTACCCTTCCATATCCTCATACTGTACTCATACATAATGAGGCTGCCATCTCATTTACACCACAAATATGGCCTGTGTAGAACCGCACATATCTGTGTTTGTTCTTGTACCCCCATTGTCCGTTCATCTCCATTCTATGTGGTATGTGAAGGTTGCAACAAAGGGACATTCTACTTTGGGTGTCTAATTTGTCTATTTAGGCTCATCATGCTTTTCCATGTGATTGACATGTGAGCATTAAATTCCTTAAAAAACTTGGTTATGTTCGCCCTACATCATGTCTCAATGGTTACTTGGAGACACAACATATGAAGTGAGACAATCTTTGCTACCCTTAGTCTACCTTATGTGTTCAGTCTGGTAAGGATTACGTATTACATCACTTATGTGATCATGAAGTAATGGTTTTGTTGTTCCACTAATGCTAAAGCAGGTATTTGTTGTAATGGCGATTGTTGTATAGACACTAGCAGTTGTGTAGGTCCAAGTGTACATCCTGTGTATGTAATTTGTGAAGTCTCGAGTTAGGTAAAGGTAATCACATGTCAGGTATGGTGTTAGTGATGTTGATTCACTCATGTTGTCAAGTCCTGAGAATGCAACTGTATGTCAGGTGGAATGGTAGGTTGCCCATGATGTCAATTGTGGCTGCCTGAAGTGTAGTTGTTGTGACACTGCCCTCAGTGACTGACAATGGATGTATCATGTGTGCTATGTAGGCCCATTGTACCTGCACATGCATTTATGCACTGCTGTGGTGTATCTGTGTTTTGTGTCAGCAGATATTCCTCATATATGTATATGAGGTCAGCCAGCCATGTGAAATATATGGCAGGTGCTGTGTGGTCTATGAATGGGGTAGTATACATTATCAAAGGACATTATTAATTGTGATGGACTGGTCAGCTGTTGTTTCAGGACAAGCATGGTGTGTTGTGATACGTCACCTGCTCTTCTAATAGGTGATAGGACTATGGAGAGATGTAATTTGGAATATGCTTGATATACCTACTTCTTCCAGGGCATGCATAGCATGCTGATATGGCTTTACAGGTGTTCAATTTGATGTGGGTGTGGGGGATGACATAAAAGAGTAGATAGTTATAACATATGACATGATGTAGGACATATGTAATGCCAACAGAGATAGCCTAACTTGGAGAGGTTTACCTACAGTTGTGCATGTTTACATGTGTGTATGTAAGGAGTATGATAACCCTTTCTCTCCCTCTCCCTCTCTGTCTCTCCCTCCCTCTCTTTCTATTTGTGTGAATCCGCATCAGCAGGTGAAGGAGACAGGGCACAGGTAAGTGGAGATGCTGCTGGCCACAGGACCCAGAGTGCTTCGACCAGCGACAGCGAGGAACCCAGTGACCCAGAGGGCGAGTAAATGCCGGGGGGGGGCAGATCTTCCACATCATCATCTTTGGAATACTCTTCCAGTGGACACTCCCTGGAGGTTGCGGACCCATCTGGGACCACCCCAGCACCATCTTTGTCCACCACCCACTTACTACTACCGCCCTCCCTGTAGCTCCCCACCCAGTTGTCCATGCCCACTCACCCAGGAGGGTAGCCGCCTCCTTCACAGCCTCTGCCCCAGTCAGCCTTGATTCCCTCAGTGAGGAGGCTATTGACCTCCTGAAGTCCATCTCTGTGGGTCAGTCATCCATTGTGAATGCCATCCAGGGACTTGCAACTCAAGTACAACAGAGCAATGTGTTCTTGGAGGGCATTCACAGTGCACTGGCTGACTTACAGAGATCCTTATAGGCTTTGGCCTCCACACTGACGGCAGACAGTCACCCTTTGTCTTCCATCTCCTCTCCAACTTACTCTTCCCACTCTCACACTCCTCTTCCCCATCCAGCCAGAGCACGCAGACAGAAAAGCATGCATCCACCTCAACAGCCATGGGTTCCATAGACAAACACAAACACCACAAGACCCACCACCGGCATGCACACAAACAACACCCACCTACAGACACACCAACACCCACTACTTGCACAGAATCCCCCACCTTCACAGACACTACACGGGACATACCTGCAGACACCACACTGACATTCACCGATAAAGCCATAACTCCTATCCTACCCACAGTCAGCACAATAGTATGCCTGCAGACATCCACCCCGTCACCACACCCACAGACACTACAACCACATACACACCCACATGCAGCACATCCACCATACCTGCAGTCACCACCCCAACAGTCACCCATCCAGCATTCACCTCAGCTCCTCCACCCCCTCCCAAGACACATAGGGGGTCATTACAACATTGGCGGTAAAAGGCGCTTACCGCCGTGCAGAAGACCGCCAACACACCGCCGCGGCGGCATTCCGCCACAGCTATTATGACACACATCTTGGAATCCGCCGAAATTCAGACACCCACACAACACCGCCACACCAAAGGTCAGTGATAAACTGTCGGAAACAAATTCTCCACCTCCACGCCAACAGAAACACGCCCATGCTATTACGACACACAAATCCATGTGGCGCTCTTTCAACCGCGGTATTCCATTGGCGGTACACACGCCGCGCTCAAAATACACACACATCTCCAAAACACCGCCACATTGGACAATTCAAAATACACACACCTGATACACATACAAACAACACTCCCACACAGCAAACACAATATAAAACACACACCCACATCACCCACAAACCCCTACGACCAAAAATTAGACACGAAGGCGACAGAGAGAGAGCACAGAATAGACAACCCCACTACACAGAGGCACACAACACCATCACCCACACAACATCCACACACAAAACACCACACACCACTACACTCACAACACTCATCACTACATACACCACCCCACACATCACCCACACCACCCCATGACACGCCAAAGACACCCCCGCTTCTCCGAGGAGGAGCTCAGGGTCATGGTGGAGGAAATCATACGGGTAGAGCCACAGCTATTTGGCTCACAGGTACAGCACACATCAATAGCCAGGAAGATGGAGTTATGGTGCAGAATAGTGGACAGGGTGAACGCCGTGGGACAGCACCCAAGAAATAGGGAGGACATCAGGAAGAGGTGGAACGACCTATGGGGGAAGGTGCGGTCAACGGTCTCCAGGCACAACATCGCAGTACAGCGGACTGGCGGTGGACCCCCACCTCCTCCCCCACAACTAACAACATGGGAGGAGCAAGTCTTGCCATCTTGCATCCTGAGGGCCTCGCAGGAGTCGGTGGAGGATGGGACACTGGTAAGTCAAAACTTAACTATCATATCCCCCACCCTACCTGCATGCTATCACACAGCCCCTCCCTCACCCCCTCCCCTATCACTCCAACTCCTCACTAATCTACCCATGACACACATGCAATAATCATGCTCTATGCCCCTGCAGGAATCCGAAGGACCATCACGACACCAGAGGGTCCACACAACACCACTCCACCCCCAGAAGAGGCCCACAGTGACGAGAGCAGCTCTGCCCTACTGGATCCTGATGACCAGCCGGACCATCATGGGCCTCGGGACAGTCGGTTCCCCTAGCACAGGCACAGCCCAACACTGACCTTCCACCCTATGGTAACACCAGCACAGCACCCACCCAGCAGGCCAAAACCTCCCTACCCAGGACAGGTCAATCAGCGGTGTGTCCACCACTACAGGGCACCTAGGATAACCCACCACCCCAACAACAACAGGGACCTGGGGGCAGTGGTAGTGGGCACACGGTCCAGGGGACGGAGGCACAGGAACACAGGGGAACTGAGAGGGCTGCTGTGCGACAGGGGGCGGACAGGCCAAGGGAACCCACTCTCCATGAGGCCCTCTCCTCCATCATGGGAGCATACCACCACTCCCAGGAGACGATGGCGACGGTTCTGGACAAGTTGCAGGAGACCCTGCGCCTGCAGGACGAACTGTATTTGGGGTTCAGGGAGGAGCTCAGGACCATCAGCTCCGCCCTGGCCACTATCGTAGGGGTGCTGAAGGACATACAGCAGACCTTGAGGGACACTGTGGCACTCCAAGGGGCCCCTGACACTAGCCAGGACGATGAAATGCCCACCACCTCCGCTGGTGCTAGTGGACAGGACGCCCGCCACAGGACCAACACACCAGCACCCCACCCCCTGCAGACGGACAACCACCACGCAAGCGGTCCCTGAGATCCAGGAACAGGACAGAGCAAGATGGCAAGACCCCCGCCAGGAAATGACACCACCCTGATTGTCCTCGCACTGTCCCACTTTGTTACCCTGTCCATACTTTAACTGCCCTAGCTCCTCTTCCTATGCCCAGATGGGCAGTGCACCTGTGAGACTAATAGACTGGACTCTGCCATGGACATTCCTCCACCAGCACCCATCCTCATTTTGCAACCCCCTCCCATTTCTGAGCACTTCAAGAAACACCCTTGAAACACAAAACAATCTGGAGTCAGTCTGTGATTTAGTAAAAATGTATTATCAATGACAGTGTCATATTGGGTGTACCGTTCTAAAGCTAACATACCTATGTCACACATCACAAGCCCTTGAAGGATGCAAGCAGTTGACACGTAGGTAACCACACCTGTGAAACCGTAATGGAAGGGTACAACTCAGTTACCAAATGTTGACTTAAATTGAAAAACAGGATAGAGATAGACGTGTGAAAGTTAATGTACTGTTAAACATGAAAATGTTCTCATCTGTGTGTCACTGGAAATATTGCTGTATGACTGACTCCCTGTTGTCGTTGTCTTCTTCATCAGCTTCATCCTCATCACTGTCCACAGGCTCCACAGCTGCTACAACACCGTCATCTGGATCATCCTCCTGCAGAAAAGGCACCTGGCGTCGCAATGCCAAATTATGGAGCATGGAGCAGGCGATGATGATGCCGCACACCTTCTTCGGTGAGTAGAATAGGGAACCACCTGTCATATGGAGGCACCTGAACCTGGCCTTCAGGAGCCCGAAGGTGCGTTCGATCACCCTCCTAGTCCGCCCATGGGCCTCATTGTAGCGTTCCTATGCCCTGGTCCTGGGATTCCTCACTGGGGTCAATAGCCATGAAAGGTTGGGGTAACCAGAGTCCCCCAAAAGCCATACACGGTGCCTCTGGAGTTGACCCATCATATCAGGGATGCTGCTATTCCGCAGGATGTAGGCGTCATGCACTGAGCCAGGGAACATAGCATTTACCTGCGAGATGTACTGGTCTGCCAAACATACCATCTGTACATTCATGGAATGATAACTCTTCCTGTTCCTGTACACCTGTTAACTCCTGTTGGGGGGGACCAGAGCTACATGGGTCCCATCAATAGCACCTATGACGTTGGGGATATGTCCCAGGGCATAGAAGTCACCTTTCACTGTAGGCAAATCCTCCACCTCAGGGAAAATGATGTATCTCCTTACGTGTTTCAGCAGGGCAGACAACACTCTGGACAACACGTTGGAAAACATAGGCTTGGACATCCCTGATGCCATGGCCACTGTTGTCTGAAAAGACCCACTTGCAAGGAAATGGAGCACTGACAGCACCTGCACGTCAAGGGGAATTCCAGTCGGATGGCGGATTGGTGACATCAGGTCTGGCTCCAACTGGGTACATAGTTCCTGGATTGTGGCACGGTCAAACCGGTAGGTTACGATGACATGTCGCTCTTCCATTGTCAACAGGTCCACCAGCGGTCGGTACACCGGAGGATTACGCCATCTTCTCATATGTCCCAGCAGACGGTGCCTACGAAGGACAACAGTGAAGAACCAGTCATTAGTCCTCCAGGTATGTACCCACAGTCACACACAAGACTCCACCACTCACATAACCCTTCCTGTATGTGTGTTGAGTGTAGGCCTAGCTATTTGTGACGCAGTATGAAATGAAGCCATGTGGGCCCCTGAAATGGCGGCTGCCTGACCTCTAAACTGGGACAATGGGATTGTGGGGTAACTGCGATAGCATTACACACCATCGCGGTAGGCGGTAGTAGACCGCGGCGCAATGCTGCATTGATTAACATTGGACCCTATGGGTCCCAGGAGCCAATAAACAGGTGCGCCAGCGGTGATGATGCGCACCGCCGCGGACGTCACCGCCGCGGATGTCACTGCCATTTTCTACCTGTTCAATCACTACATACCTGACCTTCGACAGGAGAGGACCTACACTGCAAGTGCTGCTGTGACCTCGGTCTGGAAGCGACGATGGCTGCTGCGTCTGGGGAAAGTGCCCCTGCCTTCACTGCTCAGGAGTTGGAGAAACTGGTAGACGGGGTCCTCCCCCAGTACACGCTACTCTACGGTCCTCCAGACCAACAGGTTAGTACACAGGGAGCACGTTGTATGGGCTAGGCCTGGGTGGAGAGGGCTGGTTGGAAGAGGGAGTCCATAGAACATTAATGCATGGGAATGAATGGGCCACATGGCCAGAGTAGGGAGGGGGCCACTCACAACCACGGTGCAGTTGGTAATGACTGTTCCTCTTTCCTTGTGCTTGTCATGTAGGTCAGCGCCCACTAGAAGAGGGACATTTGGCAGTCGCCAAGGAGGTCCGGACCCTGGGGGCCCACCAGAGATGGGGCACCCACTGCCGTAAGAGATGGGAGGACATTCGCCGCTGCAGCAAGAAGACGGCGGAGGCTCAGCTGGGGATGGCCTCCCAATGTGGGAGGGGTGCCCGTCGCACCATGACCCCCCTGATGTTCCAGATCCTGGCGGGGGCCTACCCGGAGTTGGATGGGCGCTTGAGGGCATCACAGCAGACACAAGGGGGTGAGTACAACCTCATTCTGCGGACTTTGCGTGCAGTGGAGGTGTCTGGGTGGGGGAGGTGGGCTGTGGGTGTCCCTAGGCCAGGGCGAGTTAGGTAGGCAAGGCCCCTCCGTAATGTAGCCCATGTGGCACTCTACCCCACCTCAGCAGAGTGCCAAGTCGAGCTATAGTTGCCCCTGTGGCATCCATGTACGCCGATGTCCACCACTGCCATATAGGCCATATCCCAGAAATTGCATGTGCAGAGGGCAGGGGCACGGCGTAATTCAGGGGGAATCTGCGTTTGTCTTGTCTGCCAACGGTAGTGGTATGCCATGCACTAAAACCCTCTTTCTTCTGTCTCCCACCCTTTGCCTGCTCTCCCTGTCCTTTTGTACATCAGCATCAACAGGCGGAGGTACAGTGGCACCGGAGCACGAGGGAGCTGCATCCCACATGGCCATGGAGGGCCACACCACAGACTCTGAATGCACCAGTGGGACGGAGGGCGAGGGGAGCTTCACGACGGCAACCGGATCACCAAGCAGCGACAAGGACTCGTTCGACGATGGGAGCTCCTTTGTGGTGGCGGCACCATCTGTGCCCCCCACCTCTACAGGTACAGCCGCCACCTCCCCTACCAGCACCGCCCTCCCAGCAGCCCCTCAGCGTTCGCCCCGTGCCCGCTCACCCAGGAGGGTGGGCATCACCTTCGCCCCAGGCACCTCAGGCCCTGCCCCAGTCACCCCTGCTGCCCTCAGTGAGGAGGCCATTGACCTCCTCAGGTCACTCACTGTTGGGCAGTCTACCATTGTGAATGCCATCCAGGGTGTAGAACGAGAGTTGCAACACGGTAATGCATTCCTGGAGGGCATTCATTCTGGTCAGGCTGTCCTTCAGCGAACCCTGCAATCTTTGGCCTCAGCACTGATGGCAGCAATTGTCCCTGTGTCTAGCCTCCCCCCTCCAACTTCCTCCACCCAGACCCAATCTCCTTTACCCCAGCCCATCCCAAGCACACCTACAGACCAGCATGCACACAAGTCAACACACCCAAGTAGCTGAAGCACACATAGGCACCACACACACCACAAGCACTCACGCAAGCCTCACCCACATAAAGACACAACAACACCCACTGCCTCCACTGTGTCCCCCTCCTCCTCTTCTCCCTCCTCCCTCCCAGTGTCGTCTACACTCTCACCTGCATGCACTACATCTACAGCCACTAGGACTCGCACCAGTACACCCAGCACCACACTCCGCTCACCTGCACTCACCACCTCCACTGCCAGTTACACGTCCCCTGTGTCCTCTCCCAGTGTGTCTGTGATGCCCCCTCCCAAAGTACACAAACGCCGGCAATCACTCACCCAACATCCATCCACCTCACAGCAGCCTCCAGTACCTGCACCTGCACCCAAAACAGCTAAAGTGACACCTCCGACAACCACCTCCTCTTCCTCCACTCCCAGACCCCCTCCAGCTAACCATCCAAGTGTTCGTCAAAAACTGTCCCTTTGTAAAGTTGACCTTTTTGCCCCCGCCCCACCCCCTCCAATTAATCAGTCCCGTCGTAGCGCCTCAGCCAAAAAGCCTCCAATACCAGTGGTGCCTGTTCAAGGTTTTTGGAGTGCACCGGCCACCAGGGCAGGCAATAGGACCCGGAGCCAAGGCACTGGCAGCCCACCCCCTGTAAAGGCAATAAAATTGGAGAGTGGACGACGGGACCGTTAAGACTCCAGGTGGAAAAACAACTGACATGGGTTCCAAGGGGATTGGAGAGTCAGCTGTGACTCCACCAAAGGTGGGGAAGGGCCAGAGGAAGTCTGCCCAGCCTGTTGTGAGTGTCACGGCGGAGAAGTGCGCCATCATTTCCGGCGGTCGAGACACAACCGCCAGCACCGTCGTTACTGGTCCAGAGACCACCGCCATAGTCACAGCCCAGGAGGGCCCCACTATCGTCACTGGTCAGGAGACCACTGCCAGAGTCACAGCCCAGGAGGGCACAAGTATTGTCACTGGTCCAGAGACCACCACCAGAGTCACAGCCCAGGAGGGCCCCACTATCGTCACTGGTCAGGAGACCACCGCCACCACCGGAGTCAGTGCCCTGGAGGGCTCCGGCTGCCACAGCCCCGCTGGGCAATGATGAAACGTCATGCCACACACCAATGTCCTTATCAGAACCACCATGGCAAAGCACCGCTGAACAGGGCAAAGACCGCCATGGCAAAGCACCGCTGAACAAGGAAAAGACCGCCATGTCAAAGCAGCGCGGAACAGGGCAAAGACCGCCATGTCAAAGCACCGCTGAACAGGGCACAGACCGCCATGGCAAAGCACTGCTGAACTGTCCTGAACCGCCATGGCAAAGCACCGCTGAACAGGGCACAGACCGCCATGGCAAAGCACCGCTGAACTGTCCTGAACCACCATGGCAAAGCACCGCTGAACTGTCCTGAACCGCCATGGCAAAGCACCGCTGAACAGGGCAAAGACCGCCATGGCAAAGCACCGCTGAACAGGGCAAAGACCGCCATGTCAAAGCACCGCTGAACAGGGCAAAGACCGCCATGTCAAAGCACCGCTGAACAGGGCACAGACCGCCATGGCAAAGCACTGCTGAACTGTCCTAAACCACCATGGCAAAGCACCACTGAACAGGGCACAGACCGCCATGGCAAAGCACCGCTGAACTGTCCTGAACCGCCATGGCAAAGCACCGCTGAACTATCCTGAACCGCCATGGCAAAGCACCGCTGAACAGGGCAAAGACCGCCATGTCAATGCACCGCTGAACAGGGCAAAGACCGCCATGTCAAAGCACCACTGAACAGGGCACAGACCGCCATGGCAAAACACCGCTGAACTGCCCTGAACCGCCATGGCAAAGCACCGCTGAACAGGGCAAAGACTGCCATGTCAATGCACCGCTGAACAGGGCAAAGACCGCCATGGCAAAGCACTGCTGAACAGGGTAAAGACCGCCATGTCAATGCACCGCTGAACAGGGCAAAGACCGCCATGGCAAAGCACCGCTGAACAGGGCAAAGACCGCCATGTCAATGCACTGCTGAGCAGGGCAAAGACCGCCATGGCAAAGCACCACTGAACATGGCAATGCACCGGGTAGGAATGAATGGCCGCCACATCAGGCATCCTTATCCCATGTGCAGCTGGGACAGTGACAGGACACGACCTTTCACGGGGAGACTCATCCAGCCTGGGCACCATGCCCCCCCAGTACCAGTAGAGACCTGCATCAACTTGAGAGACTGTGGCTTTGCACTCCCTAGGATGGCACAGTGGGCAAACCACCCACTGTATAGACTTGAGAGACTGTGGCTTTGCACTCCCCAGGATGGCACAGTGGGCAAACCACCCACTGTAGAAACTTGAGAGACTGTGGCTTTGCACTCCCCAGGATGGTACAGTGGGCAAACCACCCACTGCAGAGACTTGAGAGACTGTGGCTTTGCACTCCCCAGGATGGCACAGTGGGCATCCCACCCACTGTAGAGACTTGAGAGACTGTGGCTTTGCACTCCCCAGGATGGCACAGTGGGAAAATCACCCACTGTAGAGACTTGAGAGAATGTGGCTTTGCACTCCCCAGGAGGGCATGAATGGGCATGGAGCCCCGTTGTGGATCTGGCTTTGCAGTCATCTGGCTGAGGTGCCCCCCCTACTCTTCCCCTTGAGGTGCCTGTAGAATTTCTATCTGATGCCCCAGCAGTGTTCTCTCCGATAGTGGTCAGGTATCGTTTGTGGGCCTCTCCCATGTATTTTTAGACTGATGGTGCACGGACATTGTTATGTACATATCTGCACTACTTCTCGTCTTGTCTCTAATTATGACTGATTTTCAAATATATATCTGTATATTTTTGTATGACATGTATATTGGCACATTACATTGTTTGACCGATTTTTGCTTTGTGTATACATTCTTCCGGGGGGATTGTGGGTTGTTACTGTGATTTTTGTGAATGCATTGGTGTGTATGTTGTAATATGCGAGGGTGGGGGTGGGGGTGTTTGGTGTGTGTCCCCCTAACTTTTGCCTCCCCATGTCGTAGGTGCAGTACTCACCGTTGTCTGCGGCGCCTACGTAGCTGTTGGTCGTAGAAGAGCAGAAACACAAGGGCAGGGAGTATTTGGAGTTCCGGCTCCATGGATTCCTCATTCCTCGTGGGATATGTTAAGGTGAGCGTTTTCCCATAGCAAAAGCTGTTTCTGCCGTGTTTTTATCCACGGTGAATCCGCCCCGGAAAAGGTGGCGGATTGGCGGGTTGTAATAGTGTGGGCGGTACATTGTCTTCCGCCTGTCTGCTGGCGGTGACCGCCGCGCTGCTTGTCTGTACCGCCGTGGCGGGGGAAGTGTTAAAGTGGCTGTCTTTGTTGGCGGTTTCCGCCAGGGTCATAATTCACTTTTTTGGTCCTCCGGACCTTTTGATGTGCTTCCACTGCTTTAACACCGTCCGCCAGGGTTGTAATGACCCCCATAATCACCCACACTCACCCACCCAACAGACACCCAGCACACACAAGCATTCCTCACACACACATGCACCAAAACATCCACAAAGACACATCCTACAAGCACTCTCTCTCCCTCCACTCCCAAACTCTTTTGCTATGACTGTCCCCGTGTGTCGAATAAGTTTTTCCTCTCAGAGTTGTCCCTTTTCCCTACTCCTCTCCCACCCATGTGACCCCCAAGAGATCAGTTTCTCTCCCTAAATCCAGCCCTCCCACCTCCAAGTACTCCCCTGCCCCTGCTATTACCCATGCCCCTCCTTGACAAGAAGTTGTCCCCTCCTAAGTGCTCCCAGTCCTCCCCTAAGCCACGTCTAAAGCCCCTCCTCCTAAGACCAAGGACTCCCCTCCCAAACCTAAGCCTACACCCCTCCAACCCCTCCTAATCCCAGAGGTGCCCACCTGCCCCCTTTATACCCTGACACATTGAGGTAATTTAGCAGTCAGTTGTCAAGTAGGGGCACTCAAATGTGCCATGTGTGTATTGTGTACTAGCTTGTTTCCACTAGCCTAAGGGCTATTTTGTATTGTACATGGTTCATAATTTTTATATATTTATATATTTTATACATACATCTGGGCCAACCAGTTTTGGCTGTTATGGTCTTGGCTGCCTTCTTTTATGTGTGTGTTTTGTGTGTGTGGTGGTTGTGCTACCAGTTGTGTCTTGGCTGCTTGGGTGGGTTTGAGCTTAGCATTTGCCCCGCATAGATGGCTGGGTATGGTGTGTTGGGCATGTATGTGATTGGGACATTCATTTATGTTGATATTGTGTGTATAGATAGTATTGGCATTTTCTATTTGGAGTGTGGTGTACCCTTGTGTAATTGTACTGTGTGTGTGTGTGTGTTTGCGTGTGTGTGAGTGTGTGTGGTGATTGTTATGTCAGAACTGCTGGGTGGTGTGTTTGCGTGCTGTGACGTTTGCTTCGTTGTATGGCTGTATTGGTACAATGGTGTTGTTAAATTGTGTTCTTTGTATGGATTGTTAGATGGAGGTGTGTGTTGTGGAGTGTTGACAGTGCATATGAAGTGTTGCAGTTGTTGAGTAGTTGTGTACTTTGCTGGTGTTGTGTGTTTTTGTGTTTGACAGTGCCAGTGCAGTGTGTCTGGTGCTCAATGTGTGTTTTGGAATTGGGTGTTGCCCGTGGTGTGTGTACTGAGTGTGTTCGTGTGTGTAGGTGGCTGTGTGTGAATGTGTGTGTCAGTGTTGGAGTACGTTAAGGCGTTGCCATCGCCCTCCGTACCGGATGTGTATGTTGTGCGTGAATCGCGACCTTGGCACTATGCAGAAGTAATAGATAAGTGTGTGTACTCGCCAGTTGCTGTCACTGGTTCCCGGAGTCGTTGGGAAAGGAGGAGCAGCGGGAAGACGTCTAGTTCAGGTTCCATGGCAGTTCAAGACAGGTATGGCTTCCTGAAGGTGATTGTTTCCGTTTACACTGTTGGTTTCCGCCAGGGTTTCCACTGTGGTGCAACCACAGCAGAATCCTTGGTGGTGTGCATCTTCATAATCTGTCCGGCAGAAACACGGTCTCAGCCGGCCTGAAGGTTATGGAACCGCCAAACTCGTAATGAACCACTTCATCTTTAAAAATTCATATCTCCGGTTCCATTTATTGGATTTTTGTTGTTTCAGTGTCATTTTAAAGATAAAATAATCTATTGTTTTAAATTGGAGTTAGATTTTCATTGTGGTTTGTGCTTTACTTATTTGCTGTTTTGTGATTTTCAAATGCTTTACACACCTGTCTCTTAACTGCTTTTTTCCAAGCTACTAAGGGTTGAGCTGGGATTAATTTATTGAGAACGAACTGGACCCCATAGGTATTAGGTGCCTATTGCTAACTGTAGATACTCAACTGCCCTTAACAATAATCCACTTTCCAACAACACCTTTCCCCCAATGCCCTTTCTCATACATCCATCGAGCCCACTTCTCCCAGGCTGTATGATATATTGAGGTGTGACTTTATTTTACTCCATAAATAGATCACACACTTGCTCGGACAGATGTGGTGAAAGTGACACCAACTCACTGCATGTCCTTCTATTACATGAGCAGTATTCCACACCCGCCCCATCAACATCACCATTAAGACATGTTGTGTTGTGGTCTGAATAAACGCTTTGCCTTGTCCGACCACTGTTAACTCTGACTCAATGATTTTATTTCCTAAGTTTAGTTTCAAAACACTAGCTCCCCATCATTGCTCAGAAGAAGTTGATATTGGTGGTTTTTATTATCATATCAGTTCTTCTTTGCTGTGTGTCAAATACTGTCATTGTGGTAGTCTGGTCACAGTCTTCCTAGAGTTATAATATAATGGGACCCACTAACTCTCCGTTGTCTTTCATTCTACTTACCAGTAATGGATAACCCTTTGATTAATCCTGCAGTTGGACTTTGTATAGGTGGGAGTGGTGCCTTCTGTCTTCCCTGCTAGCTCACTAGCCTGCTGCTACTACTACTTACCACTCCCTTGAGATGCCACCTTGGGAGAAACCCTGCAGTAAGAAGACTGCCTCACTTCATCTATTCAGTTAAGAGTGTCCCGGCTCACTGTGCCACTGGATTCAAGCTAGCCTGGCGGATGAAGGGTGATACCCTGAAAGCAGTCCCAGGATGCTTGTTTCCGGTCCGGGGAGGACCTGGCCTGGCAGTTTGGGCTGGACTGTTCCCATGGGGAACAGGGTCAAGATTGAGTTGCATATGGCTGGGTCCAAACTGGGGTGGCATGGTGAGCAAAATAATTGATGGATTAAACCCAGATCTGTGACTGTGGGTGAATGTTTGATTGGTTCTGCATTCCGCCCATCATTTGTGTTTCTTTGCTTTTGTCACCATAAGTGTGCCAGCTATGCCTTGATGTGGGTCCTGGGCTCACTGTGTCACTGGATTCAAGCTAGCCTGGCTGATGAAGGGTGATACCCTGAAACTGGTCTCAGGATGCTTGTCTCTGGTCCAGGGAGGACCTGGCCTGGCAGTTCGGGTTAGACTGTTCCCATGGGGAACAGGGTCAAGACTGATTTGCATATGGCTGGGTCCGAAGTGAGGTGTCATGGTGAGCAAAAGAATTGATGGATTAAACCCAGATCTGTGACTGGGGGTGAATGTTTGATTGGTTCCGCATTCCATCTATCATTTATGTTTTTTGATTAAGTCACTTTAGGCCACAAGTTGTAGTTTCTTGATATCAGTATCACTATACACATAACTGCTGATTTTCTATGGTTCTGAGTGTGTAAAAAGTGACCCTAACTATAACGCCCCTGTAACCTTTGGTCTTTTAGTGAAAAAATATATATATGTATACATATAAATAGATAGGTCATGAAATGCAGCAGTTTGGTTAAGCATAAAACCTCTACACCAACCTGAGCCACCATGACAATATAGATCATCAACACTTCTCCCTCAGCAGATCAGTAACCTACAGACCCTTGGGAGCATGCCCCTCTATCAGCGGGGTTGCAGTAATTTTAGGCAGCCATGTTAGAAGGCGTGATTTAAGAACTCGCCTGTGGGGCACAACCTGGCCTTGCGCGAAACATGAAGCCGCTGTCTGGTGCCCACCAGTACCACTGTTGAGAACTTACCGATATGCACCTGCAAAGCACCAACTGGTGTGGGTGCCCCTAAGATCATCTACTCATGAGGGAAGAGGAGACCTCAATAGCGATCCACGGGGAGTCCTTTCGTGGCCCCCTCTGCATGCACAGAAATTACCTGTAGTGGTCTGCAAATGCTCATGGAGCTATCCAGAAATGCCCAAGTAGAACCTCCAATGAAGGTGTCATGTGAGGGCGATGCAAGTTTCCCCACCCCAGGGACGTTTGAAGACACAGGGAGTAAGTTGCAGCCCTGAGGGGGATGAATCAGTGAGGGCCACTCTAGTCCATCCGTAGCGGGTCAGACCCTCTGCTCCAGCAGCACTGAGGCTCTAAGGGACATGAGGGAGCGCTGTTTGCTGCTACAATGTTCCTTCCTTGTAGAGATGAGGTCCACTAGGGAGATTCCCGATGTGCAGTGCTCCATCAAAGCAGGCAAGCCAGGGGGGTTGCAGGCTGGTTTGATAATGGGCGGGCGGTCGGTTGAGATTTCCTTGCCTGGGGAGGGGGCACACAGTTCAAAAATAGATCAGAGTGGGCAGCCAGATCCAGTTGAGGAAGCTGCCCACAGCGTTTAATGTGTGCGGCCAACGTAGAGAAACAAAAACAAATACATGGAGAGCTCACCAAGTGCTAGAGAGCAGCAGGCAAAGGGAGCAGGAAAATACAGTTCTTCCTGCGCTATAGAAGTTAAACATGAAGAACTCCGCAGGCATGAACAGTCAAGCAGTGATTCTCCTCACATTGTTTATTGGTGATGCCAAGGAGCAGGAAAACAGCACTCTCCCTGCACTGGGCTCCTTGGGAGGCACTTAAGGGGGCATAAAAGAGGACACAATGAAGCAGGCAGGCCAGCATACATAAGCAAGGAATTAAAGTGGCCGTTCCTCCTGGCAGTCTTTGGTGTGCTTAGTGCAGCCAAAGTCAGTAGGGCAGCTGGCAGCAGCATACAAAAAAGCAACTCAGATGAGTCCTTTCGGCCACCCAGTAGACACCAGGTAGCAGAGCAACAAAATAAGAGCAGTCCAGCGATCCCTCTGGCAGAGGTTTAGTCCACGTTCCACAAGTGGTCTCAAAACAGGGAGCAGAGCCCCTCTACTTATACTCAAAAATGCCTTTTTTCAGGGGGTAACTTCAAAGGAGTCCTTTCAAGTCAAGCACAACACCCTTTCAACCCAACCCTGTCTCGAGTCATTAGTAGGAGGTAGTCGTCCATTGCGTGAGGGCAGGACACAACCTATTTACTTGTAAATTGTGGTTGACCCTCCCTCTCCTCAGCCCAGGAAGATTAACAGTATGCAGATGCCTCTTCTGTCACACCCAACCCATAATGTGTGATGGCTGTCTGGAAAGTATGCATCAAGTGGAGCTGTCAATCTGCCCCAGACGTGGATTGGAGTCAGGCTGCAAAAGCACTACATTTATAAGCACAGAGAAATGGACACTTTCTGGAACTGGCATTTTAAAAATAGTAATGCAAAATCCACCTACACCAGTAAGCAGGATTTCTCACTACCATTCAAGGCATACTAAACATGCCAATGCTACTCCTTACTTATCTGAAGAAACCACTTAGACATATGTCAGGACATTTCCAATGCAATCCTATGACAGGATCAGCACTCACAGTAGTGAGAAACTAAATAGGCTGTATGTCACTACTAGGACATGTAGTACATAAATACACAGGTCCTGCCTTTTACATGCATAGAAACCTGCCCGTAGGGCTATCTAGGGCCTGCCTTAGGGGTGACATAGGTGTAGCAAAAGGGAGTTTAGACCTTGGCAAGTAGTTTGACTTGCCAAGTCAGTGTAGCAGAAAACAGTGCATGCAGACCCTGGAGTGACAGGCCAGAGACAGGTTTGAAAGGCTACTTCTGTGGGTGATGTGATCTGTGCTGCAGGCCCGCTAGTAGCATTTAATTTACAGGCCCTGGGTATATGTTATACCTCTTTACAAGGGACTTACAGGTAAATTAAATACGCTAAGCAGGTGTGAGCCAATTATAGCAAGTTGTAGGGGAGAGAGCAAATACACTTTTGCATTGATTAGTAGTGGTAAAGTACTCAGAGTCCTAAATCCAACAAAAAGAGGGTACAAAAAATAGGAGGAGTAAGGTAAAAAAAGTTTTGGGATAACCCTGCAGAAAGGGCCATTTCTAATAAAGTTACATTTGTGTTTCATTTGTAACTTTTGTGTGCGGCTTGTGCATTGTTGTTTTCAAATTTCGTATAACGTATTCGGTTTCAAGTATGGAGACAGGGCACTGGAGCAGGAAAGGAGAAGGATACATCATTAATAAATTATCTCAACAATATTCCTCAGTTTCTCAGAATCATTACTAAACCTATTTTTCTTACTCCCTTCCTTTAACCATAAGCATTTTATCCCGTCATTACTGCCAGGTAAGACAGCTGAAACCTGTTCTGCCTCTCATAACAGTCTTGTCCAAACTGTCCTTCACTTAATGAACTATTCCAGACCAGCGCTTGATGAATGTTGAATAGGGGAAATCACTGGGCACTTACCTTTCCTAAATCTGGTACTGTGCTTTTCGAAAGGAACTATGTGGTGGCATGCGGTATTGTACAATACTTCTACTATATAAATAAATCAATGAATAATGTATGTTTTAACCAGTTCATAGCGTAGTCATGTGTGTGGGCTGTTACAGAGATTAACAGGCTGCAAATGCGTCTGGTTCATGCATGGTAAAACACATGAATACTTGTAATTAATTCTTACACATTAGTGACTTACACCTATGTTTTACAGTGTCAGAATCATCCTCACTGCCTACAGCACACATGGATAAGTTTAAGGAAATTGTGTGTTTTATTTTTAACAAAGGTTTTTCCCAGATAAATTTAATGTTCTGACATAAATATCACCAATTCCTACATTCTAATAAAACTAGGTGAATTGTTGCTGGTTCCCCTAGATTTCTGCACTTCCAATGGCACAGGAATTTGGGTGTAAATATATTGATGGGACAAAGTGTATGAACTGAATAGTTTGTGGTTTGTGAATAGTAAAAAATATGGGCCCAAATGTATGACAACATTCACGCAATCCAGCTCTGCACCTAAAACTTCTGTTCTTCAATGCTTGAAAGGGAGAAAGCAGAACAGACCCATATCTGCGAAGATATGACACTGTTGTCCTCTCTCCCTGCACTAGCACATTTTAGGCTACCACGTACCAACACACACATTTGTGCAATAGTGCGAGGCTGTGTGCTTTCTGTAAGGAACAGTCTTTGTATTGGAATGGACCCCTCCAGTACAAAAACTATCCCTTAACACTTGTCCTGCTGTGTATGTGTGCTGTACAGTGCACCAAATATGCAAAGTAGGGACAGCAAGGAGATATGAAAACAGTTTTTCTTATTTGAGTTGGATAGTAAATACCAGCATAACACTTTGCATCAGGCTTGCATACAAAATGTAACACAACGCGCTTTTCACCACCCTTTATATCTCTAGAAGTGTGTTATGTTGTATTATGTAAGATCTAGTGTACCTTCCTATTGCCAGAAAACCTGCAGTTTGTCAATTTTCTTAAATATGCAGAATCCCATAGTTTTTTTCTTCAGAAACTTGCAACATTTCCTTGTGTGTACTAATATTAACTTACGAGAGCTAGTTGGGGCTGAAACTGGATACTTTGTTTTCTTGCAATTCATTTTAAAAGTTTTTTTTCCTGCTTCTTTGAAATTGAATGGATGTTGTAATTTCCAGTGTCATCTTTCAGTTACTGTCTAGTGTGTACATTTATAGCATCTAATAATCGGTTATATGTCAAATACATACACACACAAACAATATGGATCCAGCCACACACATTCTCATCGGAGAAATATATAATTAAACATTTGCAACAAGACCTTGAAATAACTCCTGTTTTCTATTAAGACCACATTGAGAAAACAAGGAAGGAGGAAAAAAGTTACCCTTAAAAACATCTATGAGGATATTTCTAGAATGTAATGTCCCTTATGATACGCGTGCTCAATTCTCTGCATGTGTATTTGTTTAGGGACAGGCACAATCACCCTCCATGCTGCATGAATCACCACATGTCCATAAACATCGGGCGAAATCAGATAAACGTGACCTCTACAACATAAGTTGATTCTTCCTTCATATTGGTGTCAATGTTTGTACAAGCCTAAAATCCAACACAGACCCAAGGAATATATGCCTCAAGACACAGAGCCCAGAAGACCAAGATGAGCCTCTGGCTAAATTGTATTAAACATCATTAAAAAGAGCTATCAGCTGCAAACAAAAATGTTATAATTTTAAATTGGACATGTAAGTTACACCACATGCAGGGAAGAATATATTGCATTACAAGCATCCATATTGTTAGAAATGGGATCTCTAGTTTGCAGAGATATTCACCTTTGTCCAAATATGGACCACCATTCTAGTCAGGGTAAGTCACACACAATCCAAATTATCCTGTGCCTACCCTCTGGTAGCTTGGCACTGAGCAGTCAGGCTCAACTTAGAAGACAATGTGTAAAGTTTTTGTGCAATAAAACATACAGTAACACAATGAAAACACAACAAAAATACACCACACAGGTTTAGAAAAATATGAGATATTTATCTGGTTAAATGAAGGTCAAAACGATAAAGATTCAATAGGCACAAGTTGAGATACCAATTTTGTAAGAATAAAAAGAATGTTAACTCTGAGAAATCAACAGTTGTCTCTTGTTTGCACAAAGTACCTGGCTTGTGTTAAAAGTAACACGCACAGACAGCACAGAGGAGGAGATGCGTAGAAAAATAGAGTGTGAGTCAGAATTTCCAACACGGCACAGACGATTCATCATTTCTTTCCATGCTGAAAAAGCTTTGCGTCAATTTCCGGCCTACAGTCTTGGTTCCTCCCTGTGAAGGGGGGAAATCCTGGGCATGCCGGAAGAAGTCATAGGTGTTGTGTTGATCCGGTAGGCGATGCATTGAATTTTTTGTTGCACGGCAGGTGCTGCATCAATTCTTCACTCAGGAAGTCAGGCTACATTGTTCCGGTTTGGCTGTGCGCTGATTCGGAAGGCTGTGTGTCAAATTTCTGGCTGCAAGACAGGCGCTGCATTGAATCTTCACTCAGGAAGTCAGGCTGAGTCATTCTGGTTCAGCTGTGCAGCAATTTTGTCGTCGCAAGGCAAGCTGTGCAGTGTTTCCGGCAGGTCATGCGTCAATTTTGGTCGCACAATGAGTTTCCTCAAGAGATTGAGGCCCTCATTATGACATTGGTGGTAAATGCTGCATACCGCGTGCTGACGGCCGCCAACTTACTGCTGTGCGGGCGAATATCCATCCACCATATTATGACACACACACACCAATCTAACAGAATACAGCCACATACACAAATCCGCCAGACCAAAGGTCAGTGATAAACTGGCGGTCCCAAAACCCACAGCGTTACGCCAACAGAACAACACCCATCACATTATGACCCACGAATCACCATGGCAGACATTCAACGGCAGTAAACCACGACGGTACATACCACTGCGCTCACAATGGACACCCGCATACAAAACAACACTACATTGGACAATTCAAACAACATACACCTGACGAAAATGCTGAGGCACCCGTTGAACAAGTGTACAAATGTCTTGAAGATACAGGCTTTCCCCTTCTAACAAGTTCCTATGTATGTAATACAATTTTTACAACAAATATTTTACAATAAAAGGCTCAATGAAATCAAGAAATAAGAATGCACGGAAGGACAATGGAAGTAAAGTGAGACTAATTACAGACTTCACAGACTGTACTGGGTTATTAAAGAAATATGCCACTAAACATTGGCATGTTCCGATGGAATTGTAACTGAGTGTTTGACTAACAAACCAACTTTTACTTATCGTAAGGGGAGATCACTAAAATAAATTCTTAGTCCTAGCTTTCCTAAAACCATTTCTAAGGTTAACTGGTTGTCAGCTCAGAGAGTAGGTTTCTATAAATGTGGAGACTGTGGACTCTGTAAGTGGGCTTGTCACGGGAAGAAATAATTTTCTAGTTCATTAGGTGAAACATTTACTATTAGGTCGAGTATGAATTGCAATACTCCTTTTGTGGTGTATATAATTGTTTGAAAATGTGGGCGATATTATGTAGGTAGTACAATCCGACCTTTAAAAGTGAGAATTGGGGAACATGCAAGAGCCCTAGGACAACAAGACACTAGATACCCTTTGGTGGTACATATGATGAACTGTGAGTCTCAGAGTACAAGAACTGGCTTTACTTTTTTGGGTTGTGAACAGAAAATGAAAGACCCGAGAGTGGGGAATAGGGAACTGACACTACGGAGAAGGGAAGCCATGTGGATATTGCACTTAAGGGCAGTGGAAGATGGCTTGAATTCGGATAGGGAATTGGAATACTTTTTGTGGACTTAAATACTGACATGTTATTGGTATTAATTATGGGCTACACTTCTCGCGTTAGAAACCTAATTATCATACAAATTAAGTTGAAAGCTGTTCAGTTTTGTAATGACTGTGATCTGGTTGGTAATCGTGGTATCAATGAGATTATGCGGGGATATGAATTTATCTTTAAATACAATGTATGTGCGTATGATATACTCTCTATCCTGATGAGGGAAGTACCTATACTTTTGATTGTTCTTGTGGGAAGAGAATGGTGTTAATTTTAAGACCTCTTTGGGATTTGAATTATTTTGTATTTATAATGTTTTTGTTTACTGTGTATTTCTTACTGTGGGATAGTGGTACTCAGAGTTGTGAATCTATATATTGGGATGTCTATATAGCTAGGTGTTAGGATTGTATAATTCTTTGTATTGAGAGTATCGTGTTTATATATTTTTCTGTGATTCAATTAATACTTATTTTATTTACTTTTTCTATTCTATATAATTTTTTCTATTCTTGATATAACAATTGTAACTGCCACGTTATAACTATGCTGGTCTAGGGATACTTAGGAGACATACAGGGGCAATGGTTTAGTTTAATAAGGAATTATAAGTGTACTTGTATAGGGAGCAGTGGTCTGCACTGACCTGTGACAAGGATGGGCCAGTGCATCTGGAGGTGTGGTGTATGACTAAGTGCTGTAGGACCGTTGATGCTTAATTATTCTGTATTAAGACTTTTGTTATGTTCTTGATTGGCATTACAGTTCGAGATGCAGTCCCTCTTTTACTTTTAGTGAAGGACAGTGGAAAACTGGTCCTTCCTCTATGTTGTTAACTGGAAAATGGCACGGTAGGTAGAGGCATAGTCCCTCTTTTATTTCCAGCGAAGGACGATGGAAAACTGGTCCTTCCTCTATGTTGTTGAATAGTAAGACTTGGCACTGTAGGTAGAGGCAAAGTCCCTCTTCTATTTCGAGTGAAGGAGGATTGAAAAAAACTTTGGTCCTTCCTTTATTTTGTTGATTATGTGAAAATTGAAATCCTGGTGACATCGACGCGTGGTACGGAGTGAATGCACGTCTTCTTGCACTGTTATACAGAGGCTGCGATTACTTCGGCAGTTGCCGGGGGAACAACCACTCTACATAAGGTACTCTATTTGGGACATAGGTGGGGACTTTATTGCATAACAATGAAGCTGCAGATTATGGGGGTCATTACAAACCTGGCGGACGGTGTTAAAGCGGCGGTAAGACCGCAAACAAGCCAGCGGTAAAAAAATGGAAATTATGACCGTGGCAGAAACCGCCAACAAAGACAGACACTTTAACACTCTGACCGCCACGCGGTACAGACAAACAGCGCAGCGGTCACCGCCAACAGACAGGTGGGAGACAATGTACCGCCCACAGTATCACAACCTACCAATCCGCCACCTTTTCCGGGGCGGATTCACTGTGGATAAAAACACGGCTGAAACAGCCATTTCAAAGGGAAAACGCTCACCTCTACAAACCCCACGAGGAAAGATGACACCATGGAACCGGAACTCCAAATTCTCCCTGCGATAGTCTTCCTGCTCCTATACGACCATCGTCAACACCGGCGGCGAAGACAACAGTGAGTACTGCACCTACGACATAGGAGAGGGGGAAGCAAAAGTCAGGGACACACACACGCAACACCCCCACCCCCTCATTGTCCGTGGACCACTGGGCCCAAAATGCATGGGCGAGGCCCACATCAGATACCTGATCAAAACGGAGAGAACACTGCCGGGGCATGAGATAGAAATACAACAGGCACCTCAGGGGGAAGGGAAGGGGGGACACCTCAGCCAGATGAGGCTCAAGTCTCTCCAGTGGGTGGTTTGCCCACTGTACCATCCTGGGGAGTGCAAAGCCACAGTCTCTCAAGTCTCTCCAATGGGTGGTTTGCCCACTGTACCATCCTGGGGAGTGCAAAGCCACAGTCTCTCAAGTCTCTACAGTGGGTGGTTTGCCCACTGCTTTATCCTGGGGAGTGCAAATCCACAGTCTCTCAAGTGGATAACAGTCTTCACTGGTTCTGAAGGGGGACTGGTGCCCAGAGTGCTTCATCCTGTTAAGGACAGACGGAGTGGATGCATGTCTCCACTGGTTCTGGAGTGGGACTGGTGCCCAGAGTGCTTCATCCTGTTAAGGACAGATGGAGTGGATGCATGTCTCCACTGGTTCTGGAGGGGGACTGGTGCCCAGAGTGCTTCATCCTGTTAAGGACAGAGGTAGTGGATGCATGTCTCCACTGGTTCTGGAGGGGGACTGGTGACCAGAGTGCTTCATCCTGTTAAGGACAGACGGAGTGGATGCATGTTCTGGAGGGGGACTGGTGCCCAGAGTGTTTCATCATGTTAAGGACAGAGGTAGTGGATGCATGTCTCCACTGGTTCTGGAGGGGGACTGGTGCCCAGAGTGCTTCATCCTGTTAAGGACAGACGGAGTAGATGCATGTCTCCACTGTTTCTGGAGGGGGACTGGTGCCCAGAGTGCATCACTCTCCCCGTGACGGTCCCAGTTGCGTCACTGCCCCTGACACTCATGGGCTAGCGGTGCTTGCCATGGCGGTCTTTGCCCTGTTCAGCAGTGCTTGCCCTGTTCTACGGTGCTTGCCATGGCGGTCTTTGCCCTGTTCAGCGGTGCTTGAGTTTGTAGTTTCTGACCTGTTCAGCGGTCTTTGCCCTGTTCAGCGGTGCTTGCCCTGTTCAGCGGTGCTTTCTATGGCGGTCTTTGCCCTGTTCAGCGGTGCTTGCCCTGTTCTGTGGTGCTTGCCATGGCGGTCTTTGCTGTGATCAGCGGTGCTTGCCCTGTTCTGCGGTGCGTGCCATGGCGGTCTTTGCCCTGTTGAGCGGTGCTTGAGTTTGTAGTTTCTGACCTGTTCAGCGGTCTTTGCCCTGTTCAGCGGTGCTTGCCTTGGCGGTCTTTGCCCTGTTCAGCGGTGCTTGCCCTGTTCTGCGGTGCTTGCCATGGCGGTATTTGCCCTGTTCAGCGGTGCTTGAGTTTGCAGTTTCTGACCTGTTCAGCAGTGCTTGCCATGGTGGTTCTTCATTGCCCAGCTGGGCTGGGGCTGGCGGTCCTTCATTGGGCAGCTGGGCTGTGGCTGCCGGGGCCCTCCTGGGCAGCTGGGCTGTGGCTGGCGGTGGCCTCCTGGCCACTGACGATCGGGCTGCCCTCCTGGGCACTGACTCTGGCGGTGGCCTCCTGGCCACTGACGTTGGGGCTGCCCTCCTGGGCACTGACTCTGGCGGTGACCTCCTTGCCACTGACAATGGGGCTGCCCTCCTGGGCACTGACTCTGGCGGTGGCCTCCTGGCCACTGACGATGGGGCTGCCCTCCTGGGCACTGACTCTGGCGGTGGCCTCCTGGCCACTGACGATCAGGCTGCCCTCCTGGGCACTGATTCTGGCGGTGGCCTCCTGGCCACTGACGATGGGGCTGGCGGTGGCCTCCTGGGCAGCGGGGATGATGGCGGTCTTCTCCGCCGTGCTGCTCCTCCCAGACTTTGGCGATTTCTTCTGCCCCTACCCCACCTTGGGAGGAGTCACAGCTGAGTGGACACTCCCCCCTGGACTCTTGTTCCTTTGCTGGCTGGAGTCTTCCCCCACTCCCGCCGGGCACTGTCCAACTTCTGGTGCTTCACAGGGGGGGGACTGGCTGTGCTGTGGCTCCGTGTCACACTGGCTGCCCTGGTGCCTGGTGCACTCCACATACCTCTAACAACAGGCACCACTGGTACAGGAGATTTTTTGGCTGAGGTGGTAGTACGAGACCTATGAATTGGAGGGGGGGTGGGAAAGAGGTCAAGCTTGGTCAGAAAAAGTTTCTTAGGAACACTGGGACGGGTTGCTGGAGGGGGTCTGGGAGTGGAGGAAGAGGAGATGGTTGTAGGAGGTGTAACTTTTGTGGCTTTCGGTGCAGGTGCATGCGCTGGAGGCTGTCGTGAGGTGGATGTATGTTGGGTGGGTGTGTGCCTGCGTTTGTGCACTTTGGGAGGGGGCGTCACAGACACACTGGGAGAGGACACAGGGGACGTGTAAATGATAATGGGGGTGGTGAGTGCAGGTGAGCGGGGTATGGTGTACAGTGGTGTGCTGATGCAGGTCCTAGTGGCTGTAGTGGTAGTGCATGCAGGTGAGAGTGTAGACAAGACTGGGAGGGAGGAGGGAGACGACGAGGAGGGGGACACAGTGGAGGCAGTGGATGTTGCTATGTATGTGTGTGATGCTTGCGTGAGTGCCTGTGGGATGTGTGGTGCTTATTTTTGCCTGAGCTTCCCTTGTGTGTTGACATGTCTGCATGCTGGTCTGATGGTGTGCTTCGGATAGGCTGGGGTACAGGAGATTGGGTCTGGGTAGAGGAAGTTGGAGGGGGGAGGCTAGAGACAGGGACAATGGCTGCCATCAGTGCTGAGGCCAGAGTTTGCAGGGTTCGATGAAGGGCAGACTGACCAGAATGAATGCCCTCCAGGAATGTATTTGTGTGTTGCAATTCCCTTTCTACACCCTGGATGGCATTCAAAATGGTAGACTGCCCAACAGTGAGTGACATGAGGAGGTCAATGGCCTCCTACTGAGGGCAGCAGAGGTGACAGGGGCAGGGGCTGAGGTGCCTGGGGCGAAGGTGATGCCCACCCACCTGGGTGAGCGGGCACAGGGCGAAGGCTGAGGGGCTGCTGGGAGGGTGGTGCTGGTAGGGGGGGTGGCGGCTGTACCTGTAGAAGTGGGGGGCACAGATTTTGCCGCCACCACAAGGGAGCTCCCATCGGAGGACGAGTCTGTGTCGCTGGTTGCAGATCCTGTGACCGCCATGAAGCTCCCCTCGCCCTCCGTCCCACTGGTGTATTCTGAGTCCGTGGTGTGGCCCTCCATGGCCATGTGGGATGCAGCTCCCTCGTTCTCCGGTGCCACTGTACCTCCGGCTGATGACGCTGATGCACAGAAGAACAGGGAGACCACAAAAAGGGGGGGGAACAGAAGAAAGACAGGTTGAGTGCATGGCTTAACGATACAGTTGTTGGACAATACAGACACGGCAGCCCCCTACAATATGCTGCGCTATTGGGCTGTACAGATGCAGTACCTGGGATATGGCATACCTGGCTATGGTGGACATCTGCACACATAGATGACACAGGGGCATGTATACCTGTACTTGGCACTCTACAGAGGTGGGGTGGAGTGTCACATGGCCTGCATTACGGAGGGGCCTAGCCTATGGAACTCACCCTGGCCTAGGGGAACCCACAGCCCTCCTCCCCCACCCAGACACCTTCACTGCGCGCAAAGTCCGCAGAATGATGTTGTACTCACCCCCTTGTGTCTGCTGTGATGCCCTCAAGTGCCCATCCAACACAGGGTAGGCCACCGCCAGGATCAGGGGGGTCATGGTGCGACGGGCACCCCCCCACGTTGGGAGGCCATCCCCAGCTGAGCCTCCACCGTCTTCTTGCTCCAGCGGCGAATGTCCTCCCATCTTTAACAGCAGTGGGTGCTCTGTCTCTGGTGGACCCCCAGGGTCCTTCTTCTGGTGGGCACTGACCTACATGAAATGTACAGGGGAAGAAGAGAAGTCATTAGCAACTGCACCGTCAAAGTGAGTGGCCCACATCCCTTGCCTTGCCATGTGGCACATGCATTCACAGTCCTTCATGCACGCAGAACTGTGGCCCCTTCCTTATTACAACCGGCCCTCTACACTCAGGCATAGCCCATACAACGTGCTCCCTGTGTACTTACCTGTTGGTCTGGAGGACCGTAGAGTAGCGTGTACTGGGGGAGGACCCCGTCCAAGAGCTTCTCCAACTCCTTTCCCCAGACGCACGAGCCATTGTCTCTTCCAGACCGAGGTCACAGCAGCACTTGCAGTGAAGGTCCTCTCCTGTTGAAGATCAGGTATCGAGTGATTCAACAGATAGAAAATGGTGGTCACGTCCGCGGTGGTGACGTCCGCGGCGGTGCGTATCATCACCGATGGCGCACTTCGTCATTGGCTCCTGGGACCCATAGGGTCCAATGTTAACCAATGCAGCATTGCGCCACGGTCTTCGACCGCCTACCGCGACGGTGTACAACGCCAGCGCAGTTACCTTACATCCCATTGTCCCAGTTTAGAGGTCAGGCAGCAGCCATTTCAGGGGCCCACATGGCTTCATTTTCAACTGCGTCTCACATACCTAGGCCTAGACTCAACACACATACAGGCAACTTTTTGGATTATGTTTTGTGTTCTGTGTAGACTGTGGGTACATACCTCTGAGTTGTTTGACTCTGTGGTCGCTGTTGTCCTTCCTAGGCACCGTCCGCTGGTACATGTGAGGAGATGGCGGAATCCTCTGGTGTACCGACCACTGGTGGACCTGTTGACAATGGAGGAGCTACATTTAATCATCACCTACAGGTTTGACCGTGCCACAATCCAGGAACTGTGTACCCAGTCGGAGCCTGACCTGATGTCAGCAATCCGCCATCCCATAGGGATCCCCCCTCAAGTGCAGGTGCTATCAGTGCTCCATTTCCTTGCAAGTGGGTCATTTCAAACAACAGTGGCCATGGCATCGGGGATGTCCCAGCCTATGTTTTCCAACGTGTTGTCCAGAGTGTTGTCTGCCCTGCTGAAACACATGTGGAGCTACATCGTTTTCCCTCAGGTGGAGGATTTGCCTACAGTTAAAGGTGACTTCTATGCCCTTGGACATATCCCTAACATCATAGGTGCCATCGATGGGACCCATGTAGCTTTGGTCCCCCCCCACAGGAGTGAACAGGTGTACAGGAACCGGAAGAGTTATCATTCGATGAATGTACAGATGGTATGTTTGGCAGACCAGTACATCTCCCAGGTAAATGCTATGTTCCCTGGCTCCGTGCATGACGCCTACATCCTGCGGAATAGCAGCATCCCTTATGTGATGGGTCAACTCCAGAGGCACCGGGTGTGGCTATTAGGGGACTCTGGTTACCCAAACCTGTCATGGCTACTGACCCCAGTGAGGAATCCCAGGACCAGGGCAGAGGAACACTACAATGAGGCCCATGGGCGGACTAGGAGGGTGATCGAACGCACCTTCGGCCTCCTGAAGGCCGGTTCAGGTGCCTCCATATGACAGGTGGTTCCCTATTCTACTCACCAAGGAAGGTGTGCCAGATCATCGTGGCCTGCTGTATGCTTCACAATCTGGCTTTGCAACGACAGGTGCCTTTTCTGCAGGAGGATGGTCCAGATGACGGTGTTGTGGCAGCTGTGGAGCCTGTGGACAGTGATGAGGAGGAAGCAGAGGAAGAAGACATTGACAACAGGGACTCAGTTATCCAGCAATATTTCCAGTGACACATAGGTGAGTACTAAAAGTACTTTAACACTTCTACCTCTATCCTGTCTGTCGATTTCAACCAGTATATGGTAACTGAGTTGTACATTTCCATTACTGTTTCACAGGTGTGGTTACCAACGTGTGTCATCTGCTTAGATTCCTCATGGACTTGAGATGTGTGACATTGGTATGTTGACATTACATTTGAGAATGGATTTTGTCACTGTCATTGCTAATACACATTTTCAAAATCACAGACTGACTCCAGATTGTCTTGTGCTTCAAGGGTGTTCATTGAAGTGCTAAATATTGGAGGGGGGTGGTAAAATGATGATGGGTGATGGTGGAGGAATGTCCACGGCAGAGTCCAGTCTATTAGTCTCACAGGTGCACTGCCCATATGGGCGTAGGAAGTGGAGCTGGGGCAGTTCCAATATGGACAGGGTTACAAAGTGGGACAGTGGGATGACAATCAGGGTGGTCTCATTTCTTGCCGGGGGTCTTGGCATCGTGCTCTGTCCTGTTCCTGGATCTCAGAGACCGCTTGGGGGGTGGTTCTCCATCTGCAGGGGGTGGGGTGCTGGTGTGGTGGTCCTGTGGCGGTGCCTCCTGTCCACTAGCGCCGGCGGAGGTGTTGGACAGTTCTTCGTCCATGCTAGTGTCAGGGGCCCCTTGGAGTGCCACGGTGTCCCTCCTGTTGTTAAGTATCTCCTTCAGTACCCCTACGATGGTGCCCAGGCCGGTGCTGATGGTTCTGAGTTACTCCCTGAAGCCCAAATACTGTTCCTCCAGCAGGAGCTGGGTCTCCTGAAACTTGGCCAGTACCGTTGCCATCGTCTCCTGGGAGTGGTGGTATGCTCCCATGATGGAGGAGAGGGCCTCGTGGAGAGTGGGTTCCCTAGGCCTGTCCGCCCCCTGTCGCACAGCAGCCCTCCCAGTTCCCCTGTGTTCCTGTGCCTCCGTCCCCTGGACCATGTGCCCACTACCACTGCCCCCAGAACCCTGTTGTTGTTGGGGTGGTGGGTTATCCTGGGTTCCCTGTAGTGGTGGACACACAGCTGACTGACGTGTCCTGGGTACGGAGGTATGGGCCCACTGGGTGGGTGCTGTGCTGGTGTTACCAGAGGGTGGAAGGTCTGTGGTGGCATGTGACTGGGTGTGGGGAACCAACTGTTCCGAGGCCCACGATGGTCCGGGCTGGTCATCTGGATCCAGGTGGACAGAGCTGCTGTCATGACTGTGGGCCTCTTCTGTGGGTGGGGTAAAGATGTCTGGACCCTCCTGTCTGGTGACGTTGGGTAGTGGTCCTACAGGGGTATAAAAGCATGATTATTGCATCTGTGTGTGTCAAGGTGTGCAATGGGTGGGTGAGCGTGTACCCCAGGGCTAGCATTCCTGTGTGGTGGCTTGTGTGATGATGGTTGAGGGGGTTGCTATGGGTATGTGCAGTTGGCATGCTTTAGTGATGGGTGTCCATGCTTTGTTGTGTCATGCAGGGCTTGGTGTTGGGATGGGTGGTTTGTGTTAGTAGTACATATGTGAGGAGTTGGAGTGATAGGGGAGGGGGTGAGGGTCTGTGATAGCATGCAGGTAGGGTGGGGGATATGATAGTTAAGATTTGACTTACCAGAGTCCATTCCTCCACCGACTCCTCCGAGGCCCTCAGGATGCATTATAGTCAAGACCTGCTCCTCCCATGTTGTTAGTTGTGGGGGAGGAGGTGGGGGTCCGCAGCCAGTCCGCTGTACCGCGATGTTGTGCCTGGAGACCACGGAACGCACCTTCCCCCGTAGGTCGTTCCACCTCTTCCTGATGTCGTCCCGATTTCTTGGGTGCTGTCCCACTGCTTTCACCCTGTCGACTATTCTTCGCCATAGCTCCATCTTCCTAGCTATGGAGGTGTGCTGCACCTGTGCTCCAAATAGCTGTGGCTCTACCCGTACGATTTCCTCCACCATGACCCTGAGCTCCTCCTCCCAGAACCTGGGGTGTCTTTGCCGTGCTATGAGGTGGTGTAGGTGATGTGTGGGGTGGTGTATGTGGTGATGAGTGTGGTGATATGTAGTGGTGTGTGGTTTTTTGTGCGTGGAAGTAGTGTGGGTGATGGTGTTGTGTGCCTCTGTATGGTGGGGTTGTCTATGCTGTGCTGTCTCTCTGGCCTTCGTCTAAATTTTTGGTCGTAAGGGTTTGTGGGTGATGTGGGTGTGTGTTTTATATAGTATTGATGGTGTGGGAGTGGTGTGTGTATGTGTATCAGGTGTGTGTATTTCGAATTGTCCAATGTGGCGGTGTTTTGGAGATGTGTGTGTATTTTGAGCGCAGCGGTGTGTACCGACAATGGAATACCGCGGTTGAAAGACCGCTGCGTGGATTCGTGGGTCATGATAGCATGGGCGTGTTTCTGTTGGCGTGACAGTGGAGGTTTTGTTTTCGCTATTTTATCACTGACCTTTGGTGTGGTGGATGTGTGGGTGTCTGAATTTTTTCGGATTCTGAGATGTGGGTCATAATAGCTGTGGCGGAATTCCGCGGCCACGGCGGTGTGTTGGCGGCCTTCTGCACGGCGGTAAGCGGATTTTACCGCCAATGTTGTAATGACCCCCATAGTGTTCGTGATCTTATTTAATGAGACAAGGAAATGGCTCATGATATGTTTGCTTATAGGGCAGTGGACAGCGTCTAGAGTCAGTTTTTTGGGGGAGGCAGGCCTTTGAAATTCATTGACTGTGGGTCTGCAGTCAGTTTTAATTCATGGAGTTTATGAGACAGTATTTTTGGGGGTAAAGTGTTAATGGACATATTAAATTGGACTGTTATCTTGTGGCTGGTTAGTTACAGTATAAGGGCTGCACTATATTCTTATTCTTGCTGATTTATATTTTTATTTTATCTATATAAAAAAAGGGATTTTTTAATTTTCAACTTATACATGCACACTATGGTGATCTTGGTAGCGTACATAGGGATCGTCACGACTACGGGTGTTTCGCACAGTTCAATAGGGTGTTTCTTTGAGTTTTTGATTTGGTTGTTTGGATACTGTTCCATCTAATGGGTTTTTGATCACTGGGTTATACTATGAGTTAATTATATTTGTTTTGTGTGATTTAAATATGATTTTAATGAGTGTATTTCTGTTTTTGATGATTTGGGGGATTCAGATGAGTTAATATAAGAAGCGACTACAATCCAGCCCTGAAGAAGTCAAGTGACGAAACACGTGTTGGCTGAGAGGTCGTTATAAGGAATTTGGATGTTCTGTTCTAATTTAAGGCCATAAAAAGATTTGGAAGAATACTCAAGATCAAACGGAATGGACTTTGGAGATAACATGGATTTCTATTAAGATTGTTCGGTGAACTTAAAAGAGATTGGACTAATATTATATTTTTGATTTTTGAGGGAATGAGCAATGAATTATGTGTTTGATATTTAAAGAACTAGGAAATTTATGAATTATTATTCCTATGATCTACTGCCTTTCATTGAGCCGTTTATTGTAAAATATTTGTGGTAAAAATTGGATTATATACATAGGAACTTTTTAGAAGGGGAAAGCCTGTATCTTCAAGACATTTGTACACTTGTTCAACGGGTGCCTCAGCATTTTCATAAGGATAATTGGTTGTGTTTACAGTCAACATTTGGGGTTTTAAGGTGTATTCCCCACTGTAGTGAACCGTTGCAAATATAGAAGTCGGATTCATATAATATAAGTGAGTTCCCCTTGGTGCGCCATTTCTCCCATTAAAATACACTCCTTCTGGTAGAGAACACACACCTGACACCTATACACACACCATGCCCACACACCCACACCACTATAAAACACATACCCACATTACCCACAACCCCTTAGGAATACAAATCATTGCCACCAGAGAGACATCAAGACCACTGCCACAACTAGACACACACACCACTCACACCCATACACCCCTCACGCACTCCACATCACACACTCCAACACATTACCCAACACACCCTCACCAACACACATCACATAACACCCATGACACCACAAAGGCACCCCCGTTTCACTGAGGAGGAGTTAAGGGTCATGGTGGAGGAAATAGTCAGGGTAGAGCCACAGCTCTTTGGAGCACAGGTGCAGCAGATATCAATAACGAGGAAGGTGGATCTATGGCGAAGAATCGTGGACAGGGTCAACATCATGGGACAGCACCCAAAAACAAGGGATGACATCAGGAAGAGGTGGAACGACCTACGGGGGAAGGTATGTTCCATAGCAGCAAGACACCAGCTCGCTGTCCAGAGGACTGGTGGTGGACCCCCACCTCCTCCCCCACAACTCACAGCATGGGAGGAGCAGGTACTGGCACCACTGCATCCTGAGGGTGTGGCCGGAGTTGGAGAAGGACTGGACACTGGTAAGTCAACTTTTAACAATTATCACCCCCATACCTACATGCCATCACACACCCTCCACCATCACATCACAATGATCCCAACGCCTAGCCCTGCATGCTGTACCAATGCATGGACACCCCTCACAGCCCTGCATGGACACTCATCACCAAAGCATGCACAACAGATGGATACTAACATAACCACTATACAACAACATACACAAGCAAAAGCTGGCAGAGGAACAACAATCATCGAGGGGAAGCTAGGGAAGTACAAATGTCAGACACCTGAAGCATAATACATCATTTACATCCCCACAGGTACCCCAGCCAATGTCACTGGAGAAGAGGTGCCACCCGTATCCAGTCCCCCAACAGAAGAGACCCACAGTGATGACAGTAACTCTGGACTTCAGGATCTGGACGATGTACCTGGCCCATCACAGACCACTGGACAGTTGGTCACCCAAGCCCAGTCACAGACCACCACAGAGCCTCTCCAATCAGGAACCAACACCACAGCACTCACCCAGAATTCCCACACCTCTGTCCCCAGGACACGTCAATCAGCAGTGTGTCCACCTGTACAAGAACCCCAGGCCACATCTCATACCCAAGACAATCAGGGACCTGGGGTCAGTGGCAGTGGGCACACAATTCAGGGGACAGAGGCACAGGTTAACAGGGAAACTGGGAGGATTGCTGTGCGCCAGGGGGAGGACAGGACCAGGGAACTGACTGTCCAGTAGGCACTCTCCAAGATCCTGGGAGCCTACCACCATTTCCAAGACACTATGGGCCAGATCCTAGACAACGTGCAGGAGAACAGGTGGCTGCAGGAGGGACATTTTCAGGGGATCAGGTAGGACTTGCTGGCCATCAACAACACCCTGATCTCCATAGCAGGGGTGCTGTCAGACACAGCGAACATTATGAGGGAGGCAGTGTCACACCAGCAAGCCCCTAGCACTAGCCAGTCATCTGAACAGCCCTCCACGTCCGCTGCCGCTAGTGCCCAGGAGGCCCCACAACAGGACCAACAGGCCACAGCACCCCTCCCCCTGCAGAAGGTGAACCACCCTGCAAATGTTCCCTGCAAACCAGACAGAAGCCAGATACACTTACCAAGACCACCACCAGGAAATGGGAACTCTCCTGATTGCCCCCCTTGTGTCCCACTCTGTCACCTTGTCCACCTTGAACTGCCATAGCTCCCCTTCCTATGTCCCCATGGACAATGTACCTGTACTACAAACAGACTGGAACAACATCCTGGACTTTCCTCCATCATCACCCCATCCCACTGTACTTTCCCCTCTAGATATTAGCACTACAATAAACACTCTTGGATAAAACAACACAACTAGTAATTAATGTACTGCAAATTTGTATTGATTGAAACAGCAACAACCTTTGCAAATGAACTGTAGATAGAATGAGCACAGAAATAATGACCTGTAGCTGGCTGTTGTGATCACACCAGGAGAATGTGTCATATCACCAATATCTGCAAAATCAATATCCAAAGGTAACAGTAAGTAGGGCAAAGAAGTGGGTAATGCCAGCATGGCAATGCCACACAGAATACAATAATAGTCATAGAAATGTAAAGTTGCACTGTCTCATCTGTGTGTCATTGGAAGTACTGACGTATAACACTTGTTCTGTTGTCCACATCCTCATCCTCTGCCTTCTCATCCTTACTGTCCTCAGGGTCCACTGCTGCCACAGGAGCGTCTTCAGTCTCCACCTCCTGCAGAAAAGGTACATGGCGTATGAGGGCTAGGTTGTGCAACATGCAGCATCCCACTACTATCTGGCAGACCTTCTTGGGTGAGTAGCACAGGGATCCACCTGTCAGAGGGAGGCACCTGAACCTGGCCTTCAGGAGGCTGAAAGTCCTTTCAATGATCCTTCTGGTTCACCCATGTTCCTCATTATAACATTCTTCTGACCTTGTCCTGGCATTCCTCACAGGTGTCAGCAGCCATGGCAGGTTTGGGTAACCAGTGTCACCTGCAAATATTGAGGAACACCATTTAGCCACACACTATCCTATATGGCCAACAGCATAGGCATTCACCAACATATACTGGGTGGGAACCAAGGCTCACCTATCAGCCACACCCTGTGCCTCTGTAGTTGGGCCATCACATTTGGGATGCTGCTATTCCTCAGGACAAAGGCATCATGCACCGACCCAGGATACTTAGCATTTACGTGGGAGATGTACTGTTCGCCAAGCACACCATCTGGACATTCATGGAGTGGAAACTCTTACGATTCCTGAACACCTGTTCATTCTGGCGGGGGGTACAAATGCAATATGTGTTCCGTCAATCGCACCGATTATGTTGGGGATATGTCCCATCGCATAGAATTCGGCCTTCACAGTGGCCAAATCCTTGACCTGGGGGAAAGCAATGTAGCTGCACATGTGTTTAATCAGGGCAGACAACACTCTGGTTAGCACGTTTGAGACCATTGGCTGTGACATTCCTTCTGCCAAGTCCACTGTCACTTGGAAAGAACCAGTTGCAAGGAACTGGAGAACTGATAGCACTTGCACAAGAGGGGGGATCCCAGTGGGGTGACGGATAGCAGATATCCAATTGGGCACACAGCTCTGTGATTGTGGCCTAGTGCAGTCTATAGGTGAGTATTATGTGCCTGTCCTACAGGGTAGCCAAGTCCACCAGGGGTCTGTACACAGGGGTATGTCTCCATCTCCTATTCATCAGCAGAAGTAAGTATCTAAGGGACACAAGAGTGAGTAGGCTGTCACAAACTGAACAATGGAGCTACAACAACACTCCACAATGTGCAAACATGTAATGGAACAGTGCAATTAATGAAGTATGTGCCTACTGATCCTGTGACACTGCAATAATCAATAGGCCTGTCCACTCCCCTGAAATGGCGACTGCCTGTCCTGTGTGGAGGGACAGGTGGAAGTGAGGTAATGCCGCTGATGTTGTGCGCCATAGCGGTAGGCAGTCGTGAACTGCCGTGCAATTCCTCATTGGTTAATATTGGGCCTTATGGAGTACAGTGGCCAATGGTGATCTACGCCGGTGGTGACGGTATGCACCGCCGCTGAAGTGAATGCCACTTTTTATCTGCTTCCTCACTTGTTTCCTGACCTTCCATAAGAAGCATGTGCCGCTGTGACCTGTGTCTGGAACCTACCATGGCCTGTGTGACCGCGGAAAGGCCCCCAGCCTTCTCTTTGGTGGGGTTGGAGCGACTAGTGGATGGAGTCCTACCCCAGTATGGACTGCTGAATGGGCCTCCAGACCAACAGATCAGTACAAATTGTGCATGATGCATGTGGCATGAATGCTTGGAGTTCTGTGTGAAGACCTTGTGTGAGGGGGGTGGGTGAATGTCCTCTTGGCGGTGTACCTGTTGTGGGCTGGGCTATGTGTGTGCCAATGGTGATTGAAATGGGTATGGTGGGCCATGTGTGTGATAGGCTGGACTGTTAGTTTAATGGAGTTCTCCTGTATGTATTACCTCTGCAGGTCAGCGTCCATCAAAAGAAGGGATTATGGTGTGCCAAGGATGTGCAGACCCTGGGGGTCTATGGCAGACAGAGCACCCATTGTCAGAAACGGTTGGAGCATGGAAGAATGTGGAGGCCCAGCTGGGGATGGCGTCCCAACGAGGAAGTGGTGCCCGTCTGACCCTGACCCTCCTCATGGCCCGCATACTGGCGGTGGCTTACCCTGAACTGGATGGGCGCTTGAGGGCATCACAGCAGCCACAAGGTGTGAGTGCAGTGGATATCAATACATATGTTGGCTGGTGGGATGGTATCCGGGTGGTGGTTGTGTGTCCTTGGGTGCCCCTGGGCCAGGTCAGACATAGCAGCGTAGGTCCTCTGGTGGCTAATGGTCTGAATGGAAAATACTGCTTACCTAGCTTGTTAGAACTCACTCCTGGACAGGGCTGCGTGGACCCCAGGTGTGCTGGAGTTGGTGATGTGTACACCTCCTCATTCCTTAGTGACTAGCCATTTCACGGGTAGTGCAATTCATAGTGCGTAGGTCTGTTCCCTGTGTGTGAGGGTGCTGTGTACGCCAATGGTGGTGTAGGTGCAGCCATTGACCAAGTGTATCCTTTGTCCTTCTCCCCCCTTTCTTGTTTTGTCATCCTGTCCTTATGTACATTAGCATCATCTGGCAGAGGAGCAGAGGCACCGGTGAAAGAGGGAGATGCATCCCACTGGACCCTGGAGTCCACCGACACTGAGGGCACCAGTGGGACAGAGGGCGAGGGGAGCACCACGGTGGAGACTGGAGGGGACAATACGAACTCAGATACCTCCTCTGATGGGAGCAACCTGGTGGTGGCGGGCACTTCTGTGACCACCGCAGCTGCAGGTACAGTCGTAACCCCCCGTACCAGCACCTCCCTCCCAGTAGCCCCTCAGAGAGTTGCCCATGCCCGCTCACCCAGGAGAGTGGGTATCTCCATTGTCCCAGGCACCTCGGGCCCGCCCTGCCCCAGTGAACCCTGCTGCCATGAGTGAGGAGGCTATTGACCTTCTGAGATCCATCTTTGTAGGGCAAACAACCATTGTGAATGCCAGCCAGGGGCTGGCAGCCCAGATGCAGCATTCTAATGCATTCCTTGGATGTCATTCACAGTGGATTTGTGGCCCAATAGAGATCGATCCAGGCTCTGGCCTCCTCTCTGATGGCAGCCACTGTCCCTGTTTCAGCCGTCCCCCCTCCAACCTCCACTTCCCAGTTCCTATCTCCTCAACCCCAACCCATCCCAAGCACACAGCCAGACGAGCATGCACCCAAGAGTGTCACAGGCAAACAGAAGCACCACACTTCATCCCACAGGCACACACACAAACACCATTCGGTTGCAGACATGACAACATCCACTGTCTCCACTGTCTCCCCCTTCTCCTCCTCCTCCACCTCCCACCCACTTACATCTACACTCACACATGCATGTACTACAACAATATCAACTACCAGCATCATCACCACACCAAGCAGAACACACACCTTACTGGTAGACACCTCCATCAACATCCATGCATGCGTCCTCTGTGTCCTCTCCTAACGTGTCTGTCCCCCCTTTCTAAAGTACACAAACGCAAGCACTCAGATACCCAACAGCCATCAACCTCACAACAGCAGACAGCCCATGCACCTGCATCCAAATCCAGCAGACAAACACCTCCAACAACTATTCCCTCATCCTCCACTCCCATTACTCATCCCTATTCCCGCCCCAAAGTCCCTAAAAAGCTTTTCCTTTCCATGATTGACCTCTTCCCTACCCCTCCTCCTCCCGTCCTGCATGTATGGGCAGGGTAGCAAGGACCCAGCCAAGCACCTCAGCCAAACAGTCCACGGGCCCAGTGTTTGCACCACCTACTTGTGGTGGAAAGGATTCCAGGCCAACTATACTGAAGCAGCTGCCAAGAAGGGGAAGGAGCCTGCAGCAGCTGCTAAGAAGGGGAAGGAGCATGCAGCAGTTGTTAAAAAGGCAAATGAGCCTTCAGTAGCTGTTAAGAAGGGGAAGGAGCCTACACCAGCAGAAAGAGGGGAAAGAGGCCATCCAGCAGTGCCAGGAAGGGTAAGGGATCCCTGTAGGAAGTTGGCTCTGTATGCACTATTTCAAAGTAAGGAATAGTATGCACAGAGTCCAAGGGTTCCCTTTAGAGGTAAGATAGTGGCAAAAAGAGATAATACTAATGCTCTATTTTGTGGTAGTGTGGTCGAGCAGTAGGCTTATCAAAGGAGTAGTGTTAAGCATTTGTTGTACATACACAAGCAATAAATGAGGAACACACACTCAAAGACAATTCCAGGCCAATAGGTTTTTGTATAGAAAAATATATTTTCTTAGTTTATTTTAAGAACCACAGGTTCAAGATTTACATGTAATACTTCAAATGAAAGGTATTGCAGGTAGGTATTTTAGGAACTTTGAATTAGCAAAATAGCATATACACTTTTCACATAAATCACATATAGTTATTTTAAAACTAGACACTGTGCAATTTTCAACAGTTCCTGGGGGGAGTAAGAGTTTGTGCCCAAAACGCATAGGCTTCAATGGAGAAGGGGGTGCCCCGGTTCCAGTCTGCCAGCAGGTAAGTACCCGCGTCTTCGGAGGGCAGACCAGGGGGGTTTTGTAGGGCACTGGGGGGGACACAAGTCCCCACAGAAAGTACACCCTCAGCAGCGCGGGGGCGGCCGGGTTCAGTGTGCAAACAAGCGTCGGGTTTGTAATTGAAATCAATGGGAGACCATGGGGTCTCTTCAGCGAAGCAGGTAGGCAAGGGGGGGGGCTCCTCGAAGTAGCCACCACCTGGGCAAGGGGGAGGGCCTCCTGGGGGTCACTCCTGCACTGGAGTTCGGATCCTTCAGGTCCTGGGGGCTGCGGGTGCAGTGACCCTACCAGGCGTCGGGTTCTGAGAAGCAGGCAGTCGCGGTCAGGGGGAGCCTCAGGATTCCCTCTACAGGCGTCGCTGTTGGGGCTCAGGGGGGGCAACTCTGGCTACTCACGGTCTCGCAGTCGTCGGGGAGTCCTCCCTGAAGTGATTGTTCTCCACAAGTCGAGCCGGGGGCGTTGGGTGCAGAGTGTCAAGTCTCACGCTTCCGGCGGGAAACGCAAGTTGTTTCAAAGTTGCTTCTTTGTAGCAAAGTCGCAGACTTGGGTGAACAGAGCCGCTGTCCTCTGGAGTTCTTAGTCCTTCTAGATGCAGGGCAGTCCTCTGAGGCTTCAGAGGTCGCTGGTCCCTGGGGAGAGCGTCGCTGGAGCAGTGTCTTTAGAATTGGGGAGACAGGCCGGTAGAGCTGGGGCCAGAGCAGTTGGTGTCTCCGACTTCTCTGCAGGGTTTTTCAGCTTAGCAGTCCTCTTCTTCTTAGGTTGCAGGAATCTGAGTTCATAGGTTCTGGGGAGCCCTTAAATACTAAATTTAAGGGCGTGCTTAGGTCTGGGGGGTTAGTAGCCAATGGCTACTAGCCCTGAGGGTGGGTACACCCTCTTTGTGCCTCCTCCCGAGGGGAGGGGGGCACATTCCTATCCCTATTGGGGGAATCCTCCATCTGCAAGATGGAGGATTTCTAAAAGTCAGAGTCACCTCAGCTCAGGACACCTTAGGGGCTGTCCTGACTGGCCAGTGACTCCTCCTTGTTTTTCTCACTATCTCCTCTGGCCTTGCCGCCAAAAGTGGGGGTGTGGCCGGAGGGGGGGGGGCAACTCCACTCGCTGGAGTGCCCTGGGGTGCTGTAACAAAGGGGGTGAGCCTTTGAGGCTCACCGCCAGGTGTTACAGTTCCTGCAGGGGGAGGTGTGAAGCACCTCCACCCAGTACAGGCTTTGTTACTAGCCACAGAGTGACAAAGGCACTCGCCCCATGTGGCCAGCAACATGTCTGGTGTGTGGCAGGCTGCTAGAACTAGTCACAACTAGTCAGCCTACACACATTGTCGGTTAAGGTTTCAGGGGGCACCTCTAAGGTGCCCTCTGGGGTGTATGTTACAATAAAATGTACACTGGCATCAGTGTGCATTTATTGTGCTGAGAAGTTTGATACCAAACTTCACAGTTTTAAGTGTAGCCATTATGGTGCTGTGGAGTTCGTGCATGACAGACTCCCAGACCATATACTCTTATGGCTACCCTGCACTTACAATGTCTAAGGTTTTGCTTAGACACTGTAGGGGCACAGTGCTCATGCACTGGTGCCCTCACCTATGGTATAGTGCACCCTGCCTTAGGGCTGTAAGGCCTGCTAGAGGGGTGACTTATCTATACTTCATAGGCAGTGTGAGGTTGGCATGGCACCCTGAGGGGAGTGCCATGTCGACTTACTTGTTTTGTCCTCACTAGCACACACAAGCTGGCAAGCAGTGTGTCTGTGCTGAGTGAGGGGTCCCCAGGATGGCATAAGACATGCTGCATCCCTTAGAGACCTTCCCTGGCATCAGGGCCCTTGGTACCAGGGGTACCAGTTGCAAGGGACTTACCTGGATGCCAGGGTGTGCCAATTGTGGAAACAAAAGTACAGGTTAGGGAAAGAACACTGGTGCAGGGGCCTGGTTAGCAGGCCTCAGCACACTTTCAAATCAAAACTTAGCATCAGCAAAGGCATAATGTCAGGGGGTAACCGTGCCAAGGAGGCATTTCCTTACACAACCCCCCCCCCAAATGAAAGAGGATGAGACTAACCTTTTCCAAGAGAGTCTTCATTTTCTAAGTGGAAGAACCTGGAAAGGCCATCTGCATTGGCATGGGCAGTCCCAGGTCTGTGTTCCACTATAAAGTCCATTCCCTGTAGGGATATGGACCACCTCAACAGTTTTGGATTTTCACCTTTCATTTGCATCAGCCATCTGAGAGGTCTGTGGTCAGTTTGAACTACAAAATGAGTACCAAAGAGGTATGGTCTCAGCTTCTTCAGGGACCAAACCACAGCAAAGGCCTCCCTCTCAATGGCACTCCAACGCTGCTCCCTGGGGAGTAACCTCCTGCTAATGAAAGCAACAGGATGGTCAAGGCCATCTTCATTTGTTTGGGACAAAACTGCCCCTATCCCATGTTCAGAGGCATCTGTCTGCACAATAAACTGCTTGGAGTAATCTGGAGCTTTTAGAACTGGTGCTGTGCACATTGCTTGTTTCAGGGTGTCAAAGACCTGTTGGCATTCTACAGTCCAGTTTACTCTCTTGGGCATTTTCTTGGAGATAAGTTCTATGAGGGCTGTCACTATGGATCCATATCCCTTCACAAACCTCCTGTAGTACCCAGTCAAGCCAAGGAATGCCCTGACTTGAGTCTGGGTTTTTGGAGCTTCCCAGTCCAGAATAGTCTGGATCTTAGGCTGGAGTGGCTGAACCTGGCCTCCACCTACAAGGTGTCCCAAGTAAACCACAGTTCCCTGCCCTATCTGGCATTTGGATGCCTTGATAGAGAGGCCTGCTGATTGCAGAGCCTTCAAAACCTTCTTCAGGTGGACCAGGTGATCCTGCCAGCTGGAGCTAAAGATAGCAATATCGTCAAGATAAGCTGCACTAAAGGACTCCAAACCAGCAAGGACTTGATTCACCAACCTTTGGAAGGTGGCAGGGGCATTCTTTAAACCAAAGGGCATAACAGTAAACTGATAATGCCCATCAGGTGTGGAGAATGCTGTCTTTTCTTTTGCTCCTGGTGCCATTTTGATTTGCCAGTACCCTGCAGTTAAGTCAATGGTACTTAAGAATTTGGCAGCACCCAATTTGTCAATCAGTTCATCAGCCCTTGGAATGGGATGGGCATCTGTCTTGGTGACAGAATTAAGTCCTCTGTAGTCCACACAAAACCTCATCTCCCTCTTTCCATCTTTGGTGTGAGGTTTGGGGACTAGGGGCCAGATGTAGCAACTTCCCAAACTGCGACTTGCAATTTGCGAGTCACTGCGACTCGTAAATTGCAAGTCGCAATTTGTGATGCAGAAAGGTGTCTCAGACACCTTCTGCGAGTCGCTATGGGGTCGCAAAGACCCACCTCATTAACATTAATGAGGTGGGTCGCAATTTGCGACCCCATAGCGATTCAGGGCACTCACGGACATGGAGGCCTGCTGGGAACAGCAGACCTCCATGTCCGTGACTGCTTTTAAATAAAGCTGTTTTTTTTTTTCAAAGTGCAACCCGTTTTCCTTAAAGGAAAACGAGCTGCACTTTGAAAAATAAACCGAAACCTTTTGTTTCAGTATTTTTCAGGGCAGGTTGTGGTCCATTGAACCACTGCCTGCTCTGAAAAATTCTTTTTTGGTCCAGTCACAAAGGGGAAGGGGTCCCATGGGGACCCCTTCCCGATTGCGACTGGGTTACCATCCACTTTAAGTGGATGGTAACTGCGAGTCCATTTGCGACCGCTTGTACGGTCGCAAATGGAATTGCATACCAGTGCGACTCGCAAATAGGAAGGGAACACCCCTTCCTATTTGCGACTCGGAAATGCATTTTGCGAGTCGGTTCCGACTCGCAAAATGCATTTCTACATACCAGATGGGCTTTAGCGACTCGCAAACGGCGTTTTTTGCCGTTTGCGAGTCGCTAAAGCTTACTTACATCTGGCCCTAAGACCACTGAGCTAGCCCAGGGGCTGTCAGAGTGCTCAATTACTCCCAATTCCAGCACCTTGTGGACTTCCACCTTGATGCTTTCCTTTACTTGGTCAGACTGTCTGAAGATTTTGTTTCTGACAGGCATGCTGTCTCCTGTGTCCACATCATGGGTACACAGGTGTGTCTGACCAGGAGTTAGGGAAAAGAGCTCAGCAAACTGCTGCAGGACCTTCCTACAGTCAGATTGCTGTTGGTCAGAGAGGGTGTCTGAATAGATCACTCCATCAACTGAGCCATCTTTAGGGTCTGTGGAGAGGAGATGAGGGAGAGGTTCACTCTCAGCTTCCTGGTCCTCATCTGTTACCATCAACAGATTCACATTAGCCCTGTCATGGAAGAGCTTAAGGCGGTTCACATGGATCTCCCTCTTGGGGGTCCTGCTAGTGCCTAGGTCCACCAGGTAGGTGACCTGACTCTTCTTTTCTAGCACTGGGTAAGGGCCACTCCATCTGTCCTGAAGTGCCCTGGGAGCCACAGGCTCCAAAACCCAGACTTTCTGCCCTGGTTGAAATTCAACCATTGCAGCCTTTTGGTCATACCAAAACTTCTGGAGCTGTTGGCTGGCCTCAAGGTTTTACTTGCCTTTTCCATGTACTCTGCCATCTTTGAACATAGGCCAAGTACATAGTTCACTATATCTTGCTTAGGCTCATGAAGAGGTCTCTCCCAGCCTTCTTTCACAAGAGCTAGTGGTCCTCTTACAGGGTGAAGTCTGAGGCACCTCTCTGTAAGAGAAAAGCAGACATGGCAAGAGGACATCCCATCTCCTTTTGAGTTTTTCAGGGATCCCCATGATCATGCCTTTCTTTTTTTTTTTTTTTTCACTCTAATGGTTCCAAGTGGAATTTACGTTATTTGATTGATTTTTGTTAATCTGCCTTGTAACAAGAAGCCTCTGCACAGTGCTAGGTCTTTATTAATCATAGTTTCCATTTTCAGGACTTCTCTCACTGTGTTAGTTGTCGTCGATCATCAGCACAGTGGGGGGGGGTTGTTCTGTTTTTTAATCGTTCCTCGGTTGCAGAGGGGAACATATTGTTCTGTGTTAGTCCCTGTTCTGTACTTGCTGGCAGGGGTAGTGCCTGTAGTCTGCAAGAAAAGAGAGAAGATTATGACAATTTTTTTTTATATTTGTACTGTTGTGCAATGATACACTCTATGATTTTGTTTAAGAGAAGCAGGTTAAAGGTTGAGTCACCAAGTCCAAAGGCTTAGTGTTTTGTGTAATGGTAGAACGTGGTGAAGTAGTGCTTCCCCAGTTACTTAAGATTTCAGTCAGTCTCTAACTCTGGAAGGGCCAGTGGTCCTTTTTTTTATTTTTTATTTTTATTTTTTATTTAGAACACACAGCGGGTTACATGTTTGCAACATAAAAGAAGAGAAAATAAATAATAAAAAAATAAAATAAAAAAAAGCCGTGAGTACATCAATGTTGTCATACAGGGGAAACATGCATTCTATTCTAAATTAATAGTCATAGTTTCTGCTTTTAAAGATCTCATATAAGATTACCTATTTAGTTAACATATTCTCGGGGCCCCGAGAGCCTTGCAGAAAAGGGTGCCCAAACTCTATTGAGTCTTTTACCGGCCGCTGCTCCTTTTAGTTCAAACAGTCTATTCTCCAGGTGATACATAGATAAAAGACGTGAAAACCATTGATTAAATCGTGGGGGTCTACATCTCGCCACAGAGATGCTATGCAGCTGCGAAATACCGACATTGCTATGAACAGGAAATATCTATCTCGACTATTACAGACTGCATGATCAACTCCCAGCAAAACCATTTGAGGTGTCAGATAGATAGTCTGTTTCAGGATTTTCTTCAATATATCGGATATCCCGGTAATCAGACTTTCCAGTTTTACACATTGAAAAAACATATGACAGAGATCTGCATTCGGGCAGCCACATCGTGGACACATGATTCCCACCGTTTTACCCCAGCTCGCAATCTTAGCAGGTGTATAATATAAATTATACAATACCATAAAATGCTGAGCTTGCGGTCTCGCAGACAATAAAACAGTCCGTGCCATTTCCATAGACTCACAAACCTCTATCTCTTTAGCTCCAACCCGTCCTTCCTGTTTTTTAACAAGTAAAGCCTGGTCGTCCAGTATAGCATTTAAGAGCAATGGATACAGGTTTTTAATGCCGCAGCTAGTGGGGTGTCGTGAAACTTCCATTAGCTTAATCTTGTCTATGTGCCAACCTTGGGTCATACTAGTTAGTAGAAAAGCTCTAATCTGTAAAAAATTTAAAAAGTCAGTTTTTTTCCAGCGCAAATTCCACACTCAGTTCCTCAAATGATTTGAAGTGGCTGACAGAATGAAAAAGGTCCCCGACTTTATGAATGCCCCGATTACTCCACCTCAAACAATAGTGGTCTTTAAATATCGCCGGAAACGTGGGAGTAATCCACAAGGGAGTGTAGTAGCAGATTCGTCCTATACCTATCTTGCGCTTAACCTGGGTCCATGCCTTAAATGCAGCATAAATTACCTTAAATTTAAACTTTTTGTAATAGCTGGGTTCCAGTATCCGCAGAAAGACTGCATCTGCTTCTTTGCCCAAAATCAGGGTATATATCGAAGGGAGAGCATCTTGCCCGGATCTATCCGTGACATAAAGTGTCTGTGCATACTGAAGCACTGCTGCCAGATAATAAAGTTTAAAGTTGGGAAGTGCCCACCCCCCTTTCTCTCTAGAAAGAGTCATATAGTGGAAAGCCCGGCGCGGCTTTGTATAGGACCAAATGAAGCTATTAACCAATCCCTCTATTAGTTTGAACCAGTCTTACCCAATCTCTAGGGGGATTGTTCTAAAGAGATAGAGTACTTTGGGTAGGAAGACCATTTTTATCACGTTGCAACGTCCCATGAGTGACAAATGTAGATTGTTAATGCGAGCGAGATCTTTCCTAGTCTTTGTTAAAATCGGGCCCATGTTTATTTTCACCAGTTCGTCAAGGTTTACTGTGAGTTTAACACCTAAATATTGTACCTGTGTCAGCGCCCGCTAATCCTTAAAATCTATTGAGTCGTTCACCAACATTTGGCATTTACTTTTGTTCAACAAATAGCCAGATCTTTTCCCAAACTGCAGGGCTTCCTGCTCTATTTCCAATATAGCAGTCCTGGGGTCCGTGGTCACCACCGCAATATCATCTGCATATGCTAAAATCTTAGTACACCCTCCTTTCAATGAGACTGGAATGATCTGATCATTCCTGATCATTCTCCTGATCAAGGGGTCAATATATAGCGCAAAAAGCAGTGGTGAACACGGGCACCCTTGTCGTGTACCTCTCTGGATACTGATTGAGGTCGACTTTAGCCCGGCAACTTGTATAGTAGCCGTTGGTTTATGGTAAAGCTGTTAAATTGCTTTAACAAACCCGGGACCGATGTTGTTTTTAAGCAGGACAGACCATAAAAAGGGCCAGTGAACCCGATCGAAAGCTTTTTCCGCATCTAGCAAGATTACTGCCATGGGAAGCTTGGCTGTTGCACTAACATCAAGTAACATGATGACTCGTCTTATATGATCTGCCGTGCTCTTCCCTGGGATGAAGCCATGCTGCCATGGAGATACTAAACCTGAGATTACCAAACTCAGGCGGCTGGCAAGTATTTTAGCATACATTTTGGCATCGCTGTTAATTAGAGAGATTGGGCGATATGAACCAGGCTGAGTGGGTTCCTTGTCCTTTTTCAGAAAGACTACTATCTTAGCCTCCCCCCAGGAGGCCGGTTGAGGAGGCCCTGCTTGTACTTCAATAAATAAGTTAAGCAGCTGTTTACATATCTCCACAAAAAAAACTTTATAGAATTCCAGTGGAATTAAATCCCCCCCTGCCGCCTTCCCGCTTGACAAGGCGCGAGTTGCTATCTCCAATTCTTCCAATGTCATAGGTGCTTCTAAAGCTGCCTTATCTTCCTCTCTTAACTGATCTGATATCTCATTGCCCCTAGCATCGATCCCTTCCTCTTCTTGGGGCTGTTCTTCCTGGGTATATAATTTTTGATAGAATCGTCTAAAAACTTCCATAATCTCTGGACCGTTGTGTACCGTCCGCCCCTCTTCATTCACTAAACTTTTAATGCTCCCAAATACCTGCTTTTTTCTTATTCTTAAGGCCAGCTGTTGGCCCACTTTCCCGCTATACTCATAGCATTTCTGGTGATATACTAAAAATTTTGCAGCAGCCTTATCCATAAAAATCTTGGTGGCTTCTGCCTTAATGATATTCACCTCACACAGAATGTCTGCGATCTCTACTCCGCTGCAGATCACTTCCCCTAGTCGCTGCTCTGCTTTAACCAGCTTTGTCTGAACTGATTTTAACTGATCCATGCGTATTTTCTCCTTTCTTAACCCATAACTCAGGGTTTCTCCTCTGACAGCAGCTTTGAATGTATCCCAAACTGTCTGTCAAGAAGCAGAGTCCTGATTTATCTTAAAGAATTCCAGGATCCATTCCTTCATTTTTTGGATATACCCTGGATCGGCTAATAGTGCCCTATCAAATGTCCAAGATCTAGGCTGTGGGCCCTTTCTCCCAATCTCTAAAGCCAAAACCAATGGGTTGTGGTCTGATATGATTCTAGGAAGTCTGTTGATCCTTATTTGGTGTTGTAGAAAGGCTGTCACAAAAAAGTAGTCTAACCTGACTAATTTCTTATGCGGTGCAGAGAAAAAGGTGAACCCTGAGTCATGCGGGCAGCGCAGCTGCCAGACGTCGATCAAGCCATGATTAATGGCCAATGACTGAAGTGCCCTAAAATCTTTATTCTTTCTACCCAGGTAGAGTGTTTGTTCCTGAATGGGTTCTTTATTATCTAAATGTATATTGAAATCTCCACACATTATGATAGGCGTTGCCCAGGTCGTAAGTTCTAAATTAAGCCAATCCAGTATCTCTGGATCATCTGTGTTGGATCCATAAATAGAACATAGAGTGAACCTTAGCCCCTTAGCCGAACATTCCAACAGAACCAGCCTGCCGAGTTTATCAGCAAATTGTTTATGTATAACCAAAGTACTGATCCGAGTTAATATCGCGACCCCTCTAGTGGTTGTGTGTTGTCGTGTAAAAACCGCTGGCTTCCAGCCATAAAACTCCATTAGTTGCTTTTGTGTAACTGGAATATGTGTTTCCTGCATACAAAAAATATAGACATTCCATGACTTGAAAACCTCTCCTACAAGCTGCTGCTTTTTGTCATTATTGAGCCCACAAACATTCACTGTGGCAATACGTATTTCACTTAGCTGTCCCATTTTCATGGATGTTGGTCCTTCTGGCTCCCCTATATGCCCCATTCAATTTTGCTGCTTTCACACCCTGTCCCTTTTTCCACCGATAAGAGCCATCCCCACTCCCCCTGCTGTGTGTCCCATTATCCTTTTTGTCCCTGTGACCCCCCCACCCTCCTTTAACCCACCCCCCAACCATTACCCCTTCAAATGGAATCGCCAGGCTCCTGAGCCTGTAAGATGGTATTTGCCAGTCCCGCTCCCGTTAGCCCACCCATACGTGAAAACAAAAAACCTTCACACATCTATTGCCAATCCTTACCCGCGGCCCCTCTTCTTCACCCTCCCGATCGAAGCCCTTGACCAATAAACATTCAAAAAAAGGCAAAAAAGAGATACATAAAAAGAAAGAAAATAGGGGAGTAGAGAGTGGAGTGAGGGGGGAGTTTACCTACCCCCAATCAGTATCACATACATTTACATATAAACGGCTATTTACGGTAATCCCTCCCCCCCCTTCTCCCGTACCCCCTGCACTTGACCAGTTTTCAGTTGCTGTACATATTCCCCTGCCTTAATTTCTGAGAGAATTTTTTTTATAGTTGTTTTATAGACAACTTTTAGACGCGCAGGGCTTAACAAGTAGGCTTCCGCCCCCAACTCTTGGAATTGAGCAATCATCTGCCTGAGTCGCCACCGTCTCTCTACAGTGGCATGTGCAAAGTCTGGCCTACTAAAGAATGATACACCTTCCACCATCCCCTTTGAATTGGGGCGAGCTTTTTCAAACACAGCCTGTCTCAATAAAAAATTACCAAAATACACTATAATAGCCCGTGGATAGCTCTGGTCTCTACCGGTAGAAGTCAAGGCTTGTTTTTTCCTCATTAACGGAAAACGGTGTGCTCTCTGAATCTCCTGTTCCCAATCCCACCCAATCAGGTCTGGGAATGCTTTCTTAAAAAGTAAAGCTATGTAGGCCCTAGTATCCTGCCCCTCGAGGTCCTCTGCTATACCCAAAATCCTCAAGTTATTCCGCCGCTGGCGGTTCTCCGCATCTTCTAGTTTCCATTGAATATCCGAGATCTGCTGTCCTTGTGTCGTCGTCTGTGCTGTTGCTGCTTTAACTTCAAATTCCAGCTCCTCAGTTCGAGTCTCCATGGTGGCGATGCGTACACCAATGTCCTGGCAAGATTTGCCCACTTTTTTAATGGATAATTGTAACTCTCTGTTTGCTGCTTTCATTTTCTGAGGTACTGGGTTTTTCAGAACCGGTACTGATGCGGTAACCCAGTGGTGCCAGGGTACACCCAAAGACCTCGGGTACTTTCCTGATTCAGACCACAGAAACTCAGAGTCTTCTAGGTGAAGTCAAAGATCGAATTTATTGGCTGCAACCAAGTAACAAGCGTCCTAGAAGTACAACAGCACGGTTTGTATGTTCTCAGGAGACTGTGTTTCAGTGCAAAGTCAGGTTTCCTTATATACAGTTTTTAAGCTTCAGGCAAACATTCTTGACATTTTGGTTGGTCATTCACATGTTTTCACTACAAAGGAAAAAACAGTGTCATGATGAAACCTCATATTTCATGTCATCCAACCAATAATAAATTACCCGGCAAGGCCTAGTATTTTACATCAGATAAGTGTGGACCCCCAATAAAAACGGGCACCTCCCCCTCGTAAAGTAAGAAGAAGAAAAGAGCAGGTGCAGGTGTGAGCAAGATTAGGCAGGGTGTGTGAGCGATAATAAGGGTTTTATGGCATGGTGTGCCTTGATGCTATCTGATTCGGCCACTGGGAGAGGGACTGACCAAACAGGTTTGGCCTGAGGCAATGGTTCCAGCTTGCCCAGGTCAGAGAAAAGTCAATCAAGGTGTACATGTCCTTGGAATCAAATCTGACTGTATTATAAGCCTATGTGAGGGCAACTTTTAAAAATGGCTGCCGTGTATAAAATGGGAGCCACGAGTGCAGGACGAAAATGGCGATTTCGAGGTGAAAACGCTGCTGGAATTGAGCGAAAATGCTCATGCTTAGTGTACTAGTCATTATCGGTCTTTTGATACTAAAATCGTACTGCTGTGGCAAAGTAAATTACATGGGTCCAGAATTTTTAGAACCACAAACCCTCCTTTTGCCCTTACATAGGCAATAAACCTATTCTCATGCTAATCTGAGTCCAGGTCTATGTTTCTAAAGTCGTTGAGATGTTGCTGTAACATCATCCTAGTATTTAGCTCGTCTCTTGGTGCAGGTTTCCTTATGCATGATGTAACACAGAGGCCACATATCGCAGGAGCACACTGCACGCATAGACAGAACAGGAAAAGAATGGCCAAGATCATCCCAATGACCATCAGTATCTTCCATCCCCATGCTGATATCAGTTCCCAGAACCATCCCATTAATGACCAATCTCCTCTATCTAAATGAATAGATTCGGAAATTCTATGCAGTTTGGAGATGGCCTGGTATACTGTTGGAGCGTTATCTGGGACAAAAACACAGCAACTCGATTGGATCAATGTACGTACTCCACCCCGGCCTGCAAGTATGACATCTAATGCGACCCTGTTCTGAAGGGTCATAAGACGATCCGACTGGAGCTCAGCAGTCAAGTTACCAAGGGCACCAGCGGTTTCAGCCACGGTGGATTCAACCACTCTTATCAATTGCCTTATGCTCCTGCTGTTACCTATTTGTCCCCAGAACGGCAGAAAACCCTTTACGAAGTCCCCAAATTCTTGTCCTGCAGTGTCTTCTTCACTGAAGACGCCTCTAACTATCCTTGTCTTGTGGTAATCTGCCGCTGCTGTGTAGGTAGGGGGCAACAGGAACGAAACGAAGCATGTGACCGAAAAGTCAGGGGTCAACCATGTAAAGGCTCTATCATGGCAGATGAAATAGGTACCCTTAGCTGCCAAGAGCGGAGGGGAGGTCTGAGATGCGAAGACATATGTCTCAGTGCAGACGCTTTCCCCTAGCTGAGCTCTGGGATTCTTGCTAGTACCTTGCAGACACAGGTGACCCTGATGGGGTACAACCCAAATCAGGGAAGATATCTTAGCTTGCTGTTTCTCACTCATTGTGGCTTCATATCCGGTCATGTTCCATCCTATATATGCTATTGTCTCATCTCTGGGGATAGTCTCGTAGAAGATATTGTCCTTCATCATGTCTATGATACCTTTAACTAAAGCATTTTTCTTAGGGTTGTCTTCCGCAAAACGTAGGGGATAGTGTGCATAGATGAATATCGTTCTGAATGCCCACACGGAACCATTGTGGCTGAAAGGCAGGATCAGATAAGGGATACCTTTATCTACTGTGTGAGGCATAAGGCCACACACCCAACAGTTAGTTGTATTTATCACTAGTTGGTGTTGGTGCAAAAGCTGGATGAAGGAGTTATTAATGAACTCTAGTCTCCTAGCAGATTCATGTTTAGGGAGGAGTTGAAAAGAATGTGGGGAAACAGTGGAAGGAGGAGGTGTAGACGAGGTAGTGGGTGCCAATATCACGTTAAAACAGAATAAAACATATCCTATAAAAAACATAAGTATACTAAATAACATAAAAATGCACAGCAGCAAAAACCGTTTCCTGGTTATCGTTTCACATATTCTCTTCTTGAAACTCAGTCTTTCAACATGTTCTCCATTTTGGAAAGATTCCATCCTCTAACCGTTGCCGTTCGTGGCGGTTGGTTTACTTCACTTAGGAGTGTTCTGAATGTTCCAGGCCACCCTAGAACAAACCAGACCTGTAGACCTTGTGTCCACAGGCTACCCCCCTAAGTCTTTTCAGCCACGATCCTACAGCTGAACCCGGATGGAGGTTCGAAAAACACAAAAAAAACAAAAAGTCATTAAAACATAATTTTCCATATTGGAGAACTTTGCTAAAGGGAAGAAAAGTAAACTGTTTTATTTGTCCTTTATTCTTGGTCGTAGATTATAACGGTTAGTCCCAGGTATCGTGTGGTCCTGAAAAAGGAGTTCAGGTTCTGTAGTGTCCAATCGAACTGACGGTGATACTGCTGATTGTAAAATGTCATCACTTTCTTTCTCAGTGAGTGTTCCTTTTATTCGTGCATCGCTGAAAGGCAGAAAACGTGGCACGGTTTCAGTCTCTGAGTCGGCGAGACCTTCCTGGACCCACCGGTCATATGGCAGAGGTAGGGGTACCCTTTTGCAATGGGTCCCATGGATCCAGTGTTTCTTCCCTTCTACTCGAACAGCTGATCTTGTGGAGAGAAGAACGAGGTGCGGTCCGGTCCACCTGGGCTGCTCGTTTTTGGTTCGCTGAAAGTTCTTTATTAAAACCCAGGATCCAAGCTCAATGGGATGACCTGGAGATTCAGAGACCGGAGGCAGGGTGTCGTGGACCTGTTGATGTAAAACACGCAATTTAGCTGTCAATTCATACAGATAGTCAAGCAAAACAGGATGCTCTATCTCGCTAAACTTCTTGGGCCTGGGCACTCCCCATATATTGGCCGGGCGGCCAAAGACTATTTCATAAGGACTAAGTTTCACTCGTGAATGCACAGTCATTCTGGTTGATAGGAGTGCTAGGGGTAGAGCGTCAGGCCATTGAAGACCAGAGCTCGCTTGTATCTTGGCCAATTTTAGCTTTAGAGTGCCATTATAGCACTCCACTAATCCAGCTGATTGGGGGTGATTTGCAGCGTGAAATATTTGGTTTATGCCTAGCCCTTCGCATACTTTCTTCATCACTTGACCCACAAATTCACTTCCATTGTCACTCCAGATCATTCTCGGCATTCCGAATCTAGGGAAGAACTCTTTCACAAGGGCTTTGGCTGTGGATAGCGCAGTATTGTCTTTTAGGGGATAGGCTTCCACCCATCTTGAAAAGGCACAAACAACAACGAGAAGGTATTTTAAGTTGTTGCACCTCTCCATGTGGATGAAATCTAGCTGCAAAACCTCAAACGGATACGTAGGAGGTGCAAAATGACCAGCTGGAGTTGGGGTTCCTCTACCAGGGTTGTGTTTCAGGCATACCATGCAATTTTTTACCACATTTTCTGCGCACTTGGGAATTCCTGCATTTTGCCATACTGGGGCCAACAACTTACAAATCCCTTTCACACTGATGTGAGCCATTCCATGAGCCATTGTAACTACTGCAAGCACATACGCATCGGGTAGCAACCATCTTTGATGTTCTGACAACTCGACCCAACAACCATTCGCATCCAATTTACCCGTACTTTCTCTCCACACACTCAATTCTCTCTCTGTGGCTTCAGCTTGAATCGATTTCACGCTTTCTATTGTGTCTTCACACATTCCAACATCACCAATCCATCTTGCAGGACCCGCGACATACATTCGGCTCATCACATTCCTTGCAGTTTCTTTTGCGACCTCGTCAGCAAATGCATTCCCACGACCAACATCATCAGTCACCTTTGTATGTGCGCTACACTTCACAATCGCAACTTGCAACGGTAAAGTAAGTGAATCAAGGAGCCCATTTACCAACTGACCATGCTGTATTTTAGTTCCATGCGAGGTCAGGAACCCACGTTCCTTCCACAAACGCCCAAAACTATGGGCCACACCAAACGCATATTGGCTATCGGTATAGATAGTCACTTTCATTCCTTTTGATACTGTACATGCTCTTGTTAGGGCTATTAACTCAGCTGCTTGGGCTGAATTGTGTGGGATACGTGCAGCTTCAACAATCGTACACAAAGTTGTCACAGCATACGCCGCAGTCGTGTCACCATTCGTGAGCTTAAAGCATGAACCATCCACCCACAAAGTACCATCACTCTTTGCAAGGGGAGTGTCCAGAAGGTCTATTCTCCCTTTCGTTTCTTCTTCTGTTCTATGGAGACAATCATGTTGTTCAGAAGTATCTAACTCCGTCACAATTGGCAATAACGTAGCTGGGTTAAGTGTAGTGCATCTTTTTATATGTGCATGGCTTGCTAACAATGTCAACTCGTAACCTGACAATCGAGCACTAGTTAAATGCTGTGTCTTGGTTCTGTTTAACAACGTGTCCACTGCATGTGGAACCATTACGATTAATGTGTTATTCATCACTAAACCAGCAGACTGTCGGATAGAAACAGCAGTTGCCGCTGCCGCTCTTAAGCAGCTTGGTAGTGCCTTAGCTACTGGGTCTCAGGTTGAAGAGAAATAGGCGCATGGACGCTCCCTGTCTCCAAACTGTTGTGTCAAAACTGCTAACGCACAACCTTCTTTCTCATGGACATACAATGTAAAAGGCTTGCTGTAGTTGGGGGTACCCAACACAGGAGCTGAACATAATGCATCACGTAATTCGACAAAACTTTTCTGACAATCTTCAGACCATGGGACGGGATTTGGTGTATCTTTACAAGTTAATGCCACCAAGGGTTTGGCTATTAACGAAAAATTAGGTATCCATTGTCTGCAATATGATGTAATACCCAAGAAAGCACGCACTTCTCTCTGTGTTCTTGGCACACTCATTGCTGCAACAGCCCTGATTCTCTCTGGGGTCAGTTGCCTTCCCTCCTTCGAAAAGAGATGACCTAAATAGGTCACTTCTTTTTGACAATACTGTAACTTTGAAAGGGACACTTTGTGGTGTAAATCAGACAAATGACGCAATAATGACAATGTTGCTTCTTTGCAGATCTCCTTAGTATCTGCAGCAACTAGCAAATCATCGACATATTGAATGAGAGTGGCGCCATCAGGTAACATAAGAGTGTCAAGTTGTGCTTTCAAAGCCTGACTATAGATAGATGGACTTTCACAATAGCCTTGAGGAGCTCTCTTAAATCTGAAGCTTCGTCCTCCCAAATTGAAGCCAAAAATGTCCCTGCTCTCTTCTGCAATAGGGATGCTGAAGAAAGCATTTTTCAGGTCTATCACTGAAAACCAAGTGGCTGAAGCTGGAATCATTGTCAACAATGCAGTGATATCGGGGACGACTGAAAACTGTGGCACAACTATTTTGTTCACCTCTCTAAGATCAATTACAAACCTATAAACATGTGGCTGAGTAGGGTCAGTATGCTTCAAGACAGGCAAAACAGGACTATTGCAAACGTTGCCTCTTGTCTCTTCAATTACATCCTTCTCAATCAGATCACAAATAATTGCTAACAACGCTTTTTCCCCTTCACTAGAGATCTTGTATTGGGGAATACGTGGCATTTTAACATTGGCTTTTAATGTTATCACATATGGCGGAATTTCCAAAAGACCTACATCATTAGGTCCAGTAGCCCAAAGAGTATTAGGAAGAGACGAAAATTCTGGTGGAAATCTGTCCTTTGACAAATACATTGGTGAAACCACTTTCTTACCCAATGTGAGTTGCACTCCAGAAGGAGAGCAATACAATGTTGCATACAATCTCTTTAACAGATCTAATCCTAACAAGTTCTCGCCACAACCTGTCGTCAAAATAAGGGGTGTTTCAAATTTACAAGGTCCAACAGAAAGAGATATAGGGTTAGAAATCGGATTTCTAACTGGGGCGCCGGAAAACCCTACTGATACATTTGTTTCGCCAGACAAAGGTGCGCCAGGGAGTTTTGAGTGCATAATAGAACTCTTGGTAGCACCAGTATCCAACAGAAAAGGTTCTGACACACCTGATGCAATCACCTTAACATAAGGCCCACTCTGATCTACTGGAACTGAAACAACTCCCTCTCTTTGTCTATGGCTATCCTAGCAATCATTACTGTCCAAATGCTCATCCTCTGTATAGTAATCATCAGTATAGTACTGAGCCGTCCTACCAGATGCATTAACCTGTTGATCAAATCTGTTCATTGAGTTTTGAGGGAGGAATGGGCGCGCGCTCTGGGGAACATATCCACGTCCTCTTCCTCTAGGTGCTTGTGGAACACCTCGACCTCTTAAACCAGAAGTACCATTTGCGCGCTGTAGCAAAGCAGGGCAACTATACTTGAAATGACCCTCTTCCTTGCAATATGAACACTGATTGGGACCTACTGGGATACGTGGTTGAGCATACTCGGCTCTTTGCGAGTTTCTCTGAAACGGTTGGGGCTGATAGTTATTCTGATAGTTGTTCTGATAGTTACTCTGTGCACCACTATTTTGACCACCACGTGGCGGGTACGCTTGTTGTAACAGAACCTTCGTTTTCAATTCTTTAGTTTTCTTCTCTACTCTATCTCTCTCATCTTTATCTCTATTTTCGTAGTACTGTGCAGTAGCCAATATCTGCGCTGAAGAGGAAACTGCCCAAGAACTTTCTGAATCTTTTAACTTTTTACACAACTCAGGAAGCAGATTATGCACAAATGTATCGACGAACAAACGTTGACCACCTTCAGTGCTCATATCTTGACCACTGTGGTCCACAAACGTTTCTTCAAACCTGGTGAAGAAATCTGATACCGTTTCTTCTTTCTTTTGCTTACATGCAGACAATTTATCCCAGTTTACACGCATCGCAGGCATTATAGTTTTCATGTAATCAATAATCCTACCAGGAAGCTCTGTCACTAAAGGCTCAGGTTTAGCATCACCAATTTGTCGGGCATCTGCAGCAGCAATATTAGCCCATGTGTCACCTAACTCTGGAGCATGGTCTGTATGGCGAATCTTTCCCCATAAAGGCTGTGGAACAACATTCCCAAACAACATGTCTATGTCAGCTAAATTCATAATGCAAGACCCCGCAGTCTGTGACAATTCCTTGTAATACCCTGTAGGATTCTTACGGGGATCAGGCAATGTCTGCTTAAGGGCTAAAACTTCAGCTCGCTTCCATGGAACATGTACCCATACACGCTGGAAATGAGGCAGGACAGGTGGATTAGCATTTGGGTCCCCTTCCCTCCATTGTGGGGGAACTTCTCTCATGGGGTACTGTTTCCCTTTCTTTTTAGCAGAAGAATCATATTTAAACAATAACCTGGAAACACCTTCAGTCCTAAACGACAATAACATTGCAACTGCTTTCTCGACATCTGAACCCACAATCAAACCTGTCGCAAAATCGAACCGTACACGACACAATTTAGGCGGATTGGGCTCCAAACCATTTTCCTCTAAATCCTCAGAAAGAAAAGTACACATTTTCTCAAAAACGTATCTCTGTTTCGGTTCTTGCCACTGATGGAAGACATCCATAACAGACTCTGGTTCATATCTCGCTGGTTCAGTAACCCATTTATGCGCCAAATAATTCAGTGTCTCTTTCTCCCTACCATCAGGCAATTGGCTACGCAATTGTTTACGCTCTGAAACTGGGGTCGTAGCTAATGAACCAAAGAGAGGGGATAAAAGACTAGTCATAGTGTTTGTCATTCTCTGACGGATAGAGGGAGAGTTTGACAAATGAACAGGAGGAAAAACAGAATGAGACAAGGCAGAGACAGAAGCAGTGTCAGAAACAATACCAGGAGTGGTAGTCGCTATAGTAGTCAAAGTTGTAGGAAGTAAAGGCAGAGCAGATGTCAAAGCTGGTGGCCCTTGAGGAACCAACTGAAGAATAGCTGGTGGGTGCTGTGGAGGAGCAGGAGGCAATGCAACCACTGGTTGTGCAACTAGAGGTTGCGGAGGTGCCGTGGCATTCTGCGCATAGGGTGGTGGCGAACTTAGCAAATGCGACATTAGGGGATCTTTTTCAGAGTCTTTTGCTGCATCTTGCTGAAGAGGCGGCAAAACTGGATAGCATTTATCTACTGTCATTTAATGTCGCCTATGCAACTGCTCATTCAACTGTTCTACTTCGTTATCTTTAAACTGTATAGCAGCTTGCATAATCGAAATACCTTTTTCTCTCTTATTTTTCTTAGCTAATTTAATTTCCTTTTGCTTGGCTTCCTTACGCCATAAGCGGAAAGAATCAAACATTGCCGGCCGGGCTTTCTTCTTAAAAAGTCTAACTTCGAGGTTATCTAAGATTTCTGTGTCAAAGCTACCATTTTGGGGCCATTTTAAAACACCATCTTTTCTGGTGTAACGGATCCATACTTCATTATATGTGATGGGGCCTACTCCGTGCTTCACATATAGTTCATAGGTTGGAGTTCCAATCGGAGGAACCGGACATGAGTCCTCCAACCGGGAGTCCCTTTCACAACCAAGACAAAACAAATTTCCAAGTCTGCTAAGACCAGGCATCTTCGCTCACTAGTCTAGCTTCAAACATCAAAGGATTATCATTTACGATAGTCTCGTGAATACACAAGGCCTTCGGCTGTGGTACTTGCAAGTTCCAAATCAAAGTGATCCCGAAGGGATACCAAACCAAATGTCCAACTAAGGACCAAACCAAGTGTCCAACTAAGGACTGGGAGACGCTCCACTTATACTTAATTGAAAATATCGATGACGTCACCAGAAGACTCGTCTTATCGTTTCGCTCTACCAAATCAGGGCGATAGCCAGGGCAGCAGTCCTTCGTAGCCATCGGGAAGCGGGGAACCTCGCAGCAAAGACTTTCGGACCACGTCGACATGCAGGGGTCGATGAAGTGGCGGCCTTCCTCCAGAATTTTCACACGAAGCTCCTCACGGACCTCAAGCTTGGACCGGTACCGCTGGTATCGCCCCACGTTGGGCGCCAACTGAGGTACTGGGTTTTTCAGAACCGGTACTGATCCGGTAACCCAGTGGTGCCAGGGTACACCCAAAGACCTCGGGTACTTTCCTGATTCAGACCACAGAAACTCAGAGTCTTCTAGGTGAAGTCAAAGATCGAATTTATTGGCTGCAACCAAGTAACAAGCGTCCTAGAAGTACAACAGCACTGTTTGTATGTTCTCAGGAGACTGTGTTTCAATGCAAAGTCAGGTTTCCTTATATACAGTTTTTTAAGCTTCAGGCAAACATTCTTGACATTTTGGTTGGTCATTCACATGTTTTCACTACAAAGGAAAAAACAGTGTCATGATGAAACCTCATATTTCATGTCATCCAACCCATAATAAATTACCTGGCAAGGCCTAGTATTTTACATCAGATAAGTGTGGACCCCCAATAAAAACGGGCACCTCCCCCTCGTAAAGTAAGAAGAAGAAAAGAGCAGGTGCAGGTGTGAGCAAGATTAGGCAGGGTGTGTGAGCGATAATAAGGGTTTTATGGCATGGTGTGCCTTGATGCTATCTGATTCGGCCACTGGGAGAGGGACTGACCAAACAGGTTTGGCCTGAGGCAATGGTTCCAGCTTGCCCAGGTCAGAGAAAAGTCAATCAAGGTGTACGTGTCCTTGGAATCAAATCTGACTGTATTATAAGCCTATGTGAGGGCAACTTTTAAAAATGGCTGCCGTGTATAAAATGGGAGCCACGAGTGCAGGACAAAAATGGCGATTTTGAGGTGAAAACGCTGCTGGAATTGAGCGAAAATGCTCATGCTTAGTGTACTAGTCATTATCGGTCTTTTGATACTAAAATCGTACTGCTGTGGCAAAGTAAATTACATGGGTCCAGAATTTTTAGAACCACATTTCCTGCTCTCCCTCTGTGCCTGTTCATGATTCTGAACCATTACCTGTAGATAAGATCCAGCGAGGGAGCCTCTGCGGGGCCACCCATGGAAGGGGGCACTAGAGTACTGCAGGCCGAATCACTTTTCGAAAAGGCCTGTTGGGTGGCCGTATAATCCCACTGCATTTCACCATCCTCCTCTAGAGGCTTAAGCGGGTCTCTCCTAAGCTTGGCCCCTGAACTACTCCTAACATCAGTTTGCTCGACTGATTTTCTTCTACATGTTGAGTAGTTGGATACCCAGATACTTGCTGCAGAGCTACTCTCAATATCTGAGTCTGTTAAAGGGATTTCTTCGTCTACATCTGAGTCTCTAGACTAATCAGAGAGAGAAAAAAAGCTTTCTGCTGTATCTAATGGCCCCTGATCAATGTTTGCTGGTTTCGCCTCTTTCCCCCTCTGGACTGGAGCTGGGGGTGTAGTCTCATATGTCGTTGAGGACTTGGCCATACCCTCAGCTTGTTGCGATTTTAACTTGCAACTTAACGTACGAGGTTGTATTTCACATTTCTCTGGATTAGATTCCTGAGGCCCCTGATTTGAATCTTTGGGTTCCTGCTCAGATAATTTCTCACACCCCATTGGAGGGGGGGCCACCACCTCCCCGCTCTTTCCTGGACTTGTACTGTCAGTCTCTCGACTGGGTGGCTCCCTCCCCCCTGCAATGCATATAGGAGTGAGTACTTCAAGAAATGTAGATGCAACAGGTACCTGCTCATCATTGACTCCTGGCACATTAGATTGCGAGTCACATGCTGCCTTTTCCGTGGACCTTTGCTTAAGCCGCATCATGCTAGTAAACATTGTTGGAACAGAGTACCTGGTGTCTTTTTCCATGTCAGTTGTTTTATGCAGGCCCTCTTTCACTTGAGGATTGTTGTGCTCCTTCAATCCGTGGACCGGTAGCTTTTTGTCCTTTCTAGTTCCTCCTGGATCTTGGTTCTGCGTACCCGTAAGGAGCGAGGGGTCCTGTTTAACTTCGGCGCCATCAGGGCGTCCCACACACCCCACAAGCCAGCCAATGTTGCCAAGAAACAGCGGGGGTTGTGCTCGGTCGAGAGGAACAGGAGCGCGGGTCTAGGGCGAGCGCCGCGCTCGCATCTTCTTGCGGGGCCCTCCGGTGCTTGCCGTCGCAGCCCGATCCTAGCGGGGGCCGCCAGAAGCCGCGAAGCGCCCGCAGCGGTTCGTGCTGCAGGCGCACAGCGTCCGCGGCATCTGCGGGTGAGTGGAGGCCGCGTGTGATCTGGGGATGGGCTAGAGCGGTAGTGGCGATCAGCCGGGAAATTCGGCCGCCATCTTGGATTCCCCAGTATGATCATGCCTTTCAATGTTTTGTTGAATCTCTCAACAAGACCATTGGTTTGTGGATGGTATGGTATGGTGAATTTGTAAGTCACCCCACACTCATTCCACATGTGTTTCAGGTATGCTGACATGAAGTTGGTACCTCTGTCAGACACCACCTCCTTAGGAAAACCCACTCTGGTAAAAATACCAATGAGTGCTTTGGCTACTGCAGGGGCAGTAGTCGACCTAAGGGGAATTGCTTCAAGGTATCTAGTAGCATGATCCACTACTACTAGTATGTATAGGTTCCCTGAGGCTGTGGGAGGTTCAAGTGGACCCACTATGTCCACACCCACTCTTTCAAAGGGGACCCCCACCACTGGAATGAGGGGGGCCTTTGGGTGACCACCTGTCTTACCACTGGCTTGACAGGTGGCACAGGAGACACAAAACTCCTTGACCTTCTGGGACATGTTGGGCCAATAGAAGTGGTTGACTAATCTCTCCCACGTCTTGGTCTGTCCCAAATGGCCAGCAAAAGGAATATCATAGGCTGAGGTCATCACCATCTTCATATTTAGTTACAATCCCTTTTGGGATTTTCAATATGTCAGGAGAGTCTCTGACCCTATTTATGTTGCTGATACCATGGATGGGACCAAAACCCATCTCTTGTCTTTCCCTTTCTATGGCTAGGAGCTGTCTCTCTAAAGCCAATCTTTTGGCCATCCTGGCTAGCAGGAGGTCATCTTCACTGAGGCTATCCTCGGTAATTACAGAGGTGCTGGACCCTCCTGTGAGGGAAACAGCATCTCTGACTATCACAGTTGGAGACAGGGCTTGAGGGGCCCTGATCTCCCTAATTAGGACTGGAGGGGGGGAATTCTCCTCCAAGTCACTAGCTTCATCCTCTGGGAGGTCATCCTCAGAGGGGTTGGCTTTGTAAAACTCTGCCAGCAGCTCCTGGAGCTGTGCTTTGGAAGGGTTTATACCAGCTTTTATTTTTTTTATTTTGCAGCGAGACCTTAGCTCCCTCATTCTAAGATGGAGGTAAGGTGTGAGGTCGAGTTCCATCACACTTTCTTCTGCATTAGGCATTATGGGGATCATTCCAACCCTGGCGGTCGGTGTTAAAGCGGCGGCCAACCCGCCAACAGGCTGGCGGTTAAAAAAATGGAATTCCGACCCTGGCGGAAACCGCCAACAGAGACCGCCACTTCAACACTCCAACCGCCACGTCGGGACAAACAAACAGCGCGGCGGTCACCGCCAACAGACAGGCGGGAGACAAAGTACCGCCCACCCTATCACAACCCACCAATCCGCCACCTATTCCGGGGCAGTAGCCCCACCGATAAAAACACGGCGGAAACAGACATTTTGAACGGAAAACGCTCACCTCCATCCACCCCACGAGGAATCTGGACAGCATGGAACCCGAACTCCACATCCTCCCAGCTATTGTCTTCCTGCTCCTCTACCAGGAGCACGAATGCCGGCGCAGAAGACAACGGTGAGTACTGCACCTATGACACAGGGGAGGGGGGAGGGAAAAAATAACGGGGACACACATACGCGACACACCCACCCCCACCCTCACCCACTACAACACACACATCAATGCATAGCAATACATCACAGTTACACCCCCAAACCCCCCGGAAGAATGCAAAGACAAAAGGAAATGATCATCAACTGTCGAATATATTGTATCACTGGCTTATAAATATATCACACATCTAAAACTATTATATACATAAATATTAAAAGTCCGATAATTTTTGCAGGCATTGTCCGTGGACCACTGGGCCCAAATCACATGGGCAAAGCCCACACAGGATACCTGACACCAACGGAGAGAACAGTGCAGGGGCATCAGATAGCAAAACTACAGGCACCTCAGGGGGAAGGGAAAGGGGGGCACCTCAGCCAGATGAGTCCACGACGCCAGATCCACAAGGGGCATCCATGCCCACTGTTCCACCTGGGGAGTGCAAAGCCACAGTCTCTCAAGTCTCTACAGTGGGTGGTTTGCCCACTGTTCCATCCTGGGGAGTGCAAAGCCACAGTCTCTCAAGTCTCTGCAGTGGGTGGTTTGCCCACTGTTCCATCCTGGGGAGTGCAAAGCCACAGTCTCTCAAGTCTCTGTAGTGGGTGGGTTGCCCACTGTGCCATCCTGGGGAGTGCAAAGCCACTGTCTCTCAAGTCTCTGCAGTGGGTGGGTTGCCCACTGTGCCATCCTGGGGAGTGCAAAGCCACAGTCTCTCAAGTCTCTGCAGTGGGTGAGTTGCCCACTGTGCCATCCTGGGGAGTGCAAACCCACAGTCTCTCAAGTCTCTGCAGTGGATGGGTTGCTCACTGTGCCATCCTGGGGAGTGCAAACCCACAGTCTCACAAGTGGATGACAGTCTCCACTGGTTCTGGAGGGGGACTGGTGCCCAGAGTGCTTCGTGCAGCCCTGCCCGACACAGATGAAGGCCTGCCCCTTCTGCCAATGGGCCAGCGGTGCTTCAGACGGCGGTGCCCAGTGCAGCGGTGCTTGAGATGAAGGGCCCAGTTCAGCGGTGCTTGAGACGGCGGTGCCCAGTTCAGCGGTGCTTGAGATGAAGGGCCCAGTTCAGCGGTGCTTGAGACGGCGGTGCCCAGTTAGTTCAGCGGTGCTTGAGACGGCGGTGCCCAGTTCAGCGGTGCTTGACATGAAGGGCCCAGTTCAGCGGTGCTTGAGACGGCGGTGCCCAGTGCAGTGGTGCTTGAGACGGCGGTGCCCAGTGCAGCGGTGCTTGAGATGAAGGGCCCAGTTCAGCGGTGCTTGAGACGGCGGTGCCCAGTTCAGCGGTGCTTGAGATGAAGGGCCCAGTTCAGCGGTGCTTGAGACGGCGGTGCCCAGTTCAGCGGTGCCCAGTTCAGCGGTGCTTGAGATGAAGGGCCCAGTTCAGCGGTGCTTGAGACGGCAGTGCCCAGTTCAGCGGTGCTTGAGATGAAGGGCCCAGTTCAGCGGTGCTTGAGACGGCGGTGCCCAGCGCAGCGGTGCTTGAGACGGCGGTGCCCAGTGCAGCGGTGCTTGAGACAGCAGTGCCCAGTTCAGCAGTGCTTGAGACGGCGGTGCCCAGTTCAGCAGTGCTTGAGATGAAGGGCCCAGTTCAGCGGTGCTTGAGACGGCGGTGCCCAGTTCAGCGGTGCTTGAGATGAAGGGCCCAGTTCAGCGGTGCTTGAGACGGCAGTGCCCAGTGCAGCAGTGCTTGAGACAGCGGTGCCCAGTGCAGCGGTGCTTGAGATGAAGGGCCCAGGTCAGCGGTGCTTGAGACGGCGGTGCCCAGTTCAGCGGTGCTTGAGATGAAGGGCACAGTTCAGCAGTGCTTGAGATGAGTGTCCAGGTCAGCGGATCCGGCCATGGCATGGATGTCACTCACCACCTGACATGTGGCTGGTGAGGCCTTCCTGCCCATCTGTCTGTTGGCTTGTGGGGCCCTCCTGGGCTGCAGTACCGGGCCTGTGGGTGTCCTCCTGCACACCTGGGACGTGGCTTGCGGGGCCCTCCTGGGCTGCAGTACCGGGCCTGTGGGTGCCCTCCTGCACACCTGGGATGGGGCTGGTGGGGCCCTCGTGGGCAGCTGGCCTGCTGCCGGACTTGTCGGGCGTGATGCCCTTCCCACCCTTCCCTGTTCGCCTGTGGCCCTTTCCCACCTTTGGCGGTGTGCCAGGTGGCACCCCACTTCCTGCCAGAGCCATGGTAGGGATTTTGGTCCCTGGTGTCTTTGGCCTCTCGCGCCGGGCACTGGCAATCTTTGGATGCTTTTCCGGGGGTGGGCTGGCCGTGCCTTGGCTCCTAGCTGAACTGCCTGCCCTTGAGGGTGGGGGACTCCACAGTCCATGGTAAACAGTCTTTATGGGTCCCGGTTTTGTGGTGGCTGAGGTGCTGATTGGAGTCTTATGAGATGGACTAGGTGGGGGAGTTGTTGGAAAGAGGTTAAGGTTGGCAAGGAAAAGCAATTTTGAAAGAGAGGGACGGGTATGTGTAGTGGGTATGGGAGTGGAGGAAGAGGATGTGGTTGTAGGAGTGTGAAGTCTGGTGTCTTTGGGTGCAGGTGCTTGGGCTGGAGGCCGTCGTGAGGTGGATGGCTGTTGGGTGGGTGGCTGCCTGCGTTTGTGTAGTTTGGAAGAGGGGGTGACAGACACACTGGGAGAGGACACAGGGGACGTGTAAATGGTAGTGGGGGTGGTGACTGCACGTGTGCGGAGTGTTCTGGTGGGTTTGCTGGTGATGGACGTAGTGGCTGAAGATGTTGTGCATGGAAGTGTGAGTGGAGACGTCACAGGGAGGGAGGAGGGAGACGAGGAGGAGGGGGACACAGTGGAGGCAGTGGGTGTTGTTATGTCTGCATGTGGATGTTGCTTGTGTGAATGCTTGTGTGATGTGTGGTGCTCATGTTTGGCTGAGCTTCCCTTGGGTGTTGAGGTGTGTGCAGGCTGGTCTGATGGTGTGTCTGGGATAGGCAGAGGTACAGGGGATTGGGTCTGGGTGGAGGAAGTTGGAGGGGGGAGGCTAGAGACAGGGACAATGGCTGCCGTCAGTGCTGAGGCCAGAGCGTTGAACGATCGCTGATGGGCAGCCTGACCAGAATGAATGCCCTCCAGGTATGCATTACTCTGGTGCATCTCCCTTTCTACACCCTGGATGGCATTCAAAAGGGTAGACTGCCCAACAATGATGGTCCTCAGGAGGTCAATGACCTCCTCACTGAGGGCAGCAGGGGTGACAGGGGCAGGACCTGAGGTGCCTGGGGCGAAGGAGATGCCCACCTTCCTGGGTGAGCAGGCACGGGGCAAACACTGAGGGGCTGCTGGGAGGTCGGTGCTGGTGCGCTGGGTGGCGGCTGTACCTGTTGTTGCGGGGGCACGGATGTTGCCGCCACCACAAGGGAGCTCCCTTCAGAGGACGAGTCGCTGTCACTGACATCAGCACGAGTCCCTGCTGTGGAGCTCCCCTCGCCCTCCGTCCCACTGGTGTATTCAGACTCCGTTGCATGGCCCTCCAGGGCCATGTGGGATGCAGCTCCCTTGTGCTCCGATGCCACTTCTCCTCCGCCTGATGATGCTAATGCACACATGAACAGAAAGACCACAAAAAAGGGGGGGGGAGAAATAAAGACATGTTGAGTGCATGCATTGGCGACACCGTTGGCGGAGAGGACAGACACAGAAGCCCCCTGCACTACGCCGCGCACTTGGGGTCCACTACACAATCCGTGGGACACGGCCTTCAAGCCTCTGTACGACAACTGCACACATAGATGACAGAGGGCCATGGATACCTGTACTTGGCACCCTACAGAGGTGGGGGTGGGGGCACAGGGCCATGCCTTACGGAGGGGCATAGCCTACAGAAATCGCCCTGGCCTAGGGATACCCACAGCCCTCCTCCCCCACCCAGACACCTCCACTGCGCGTATGTCACCAGAGTGAGAGTGTACTCACCCCCTTGTGTCTGCTGTGATGTCCTCACGCGCCCATCCAAATCGGGGTAGGCCACCGCCAGGATCCGGGACATCAGGGGGGTCAAAGTCCGACTAGCACCCTCCCACGTTGGGAGGTCATCCCCAGCCGAGCCTCCGCCGTCTTCCTGCTCCAGCGGCGGATGTCCTCCCATCACTTCCGGCAGTGGGTGCCTCGTCTGTTGTGGACCCCCAGGGTCCGGACGTCCTTGGCGATGGCACGCCAAATGTCGATTTTCTGGTGGGCGCTGACCTATGTGACATGTACAGGGAAAGAAGTATAATCATCACCTTCTGCATGCTCCATGTGAGTGGCCCCCCATCCCCACCCTTGCCCTGTGGCACATGCTCCCATCTGTCGTTTGATGCATGCCTCAATCGCTCCCCTCTGCACCATTTTCATCTACCCCACTCAACACAGGCATAGCCCACAAAGCATGGTCCCAGTGTACTGACCTGTTGGTCTGGAGGACCGTAGAGTAGCGCATACTGGGGGTGGACCCCATCCACAAGTTTCTCCAACTCCTCCGCAGTGAAGGCAGGGGCCCTTTCCCCAGTCGCATGAGCCATTGTCTCTTCCAGACCGAGGTCACAGCAGCACTTGCAGTGTAGGTCCTCTCCTGTGGAAGATCAGGTATCGAGTGATTAAGCTGATAGAAAATGGCGGTTACGCACGCGGCGGTGCGTACCGCGACCGCCGGCGCACATCGTCATTGGCTCCTGAAACCCATAGGGTTCAATGTTAACCAATGCTGCTTTGCGCCGCGGTCTTCGACCGCCTACCGCCACGGTGTCCCACGCCAGCGCATTGACCTCAAATCCCATTGTCGCACTTCACAGGTCAGGCAGCCACCATTTCAAGGGCCCACATGGATGAATTTGTACTGCGACACACATACCTAGGCCTTGCATCGACACTCATACAAGCCAAACAATGCATAGGGATTCGTGTTATGTGCAAGCTGTGGGAACGTACCTGTGGTTTGATTGACTCTGTGCTCGCTGTTGTCCTTCATAGGCACCGTCCACTGGGACATGCAAGGAGATGGAGGAATCTTCCCGTGTACAGACCGCTGGTGGACCTGTTGACAATGGAGGAAAGACATGTCATACTGACATACAGGCTTGACCGAGCCACTATACAGGAACTGTGTGCCCAGTTGGAGCCAGACCTGATGTCACCTATCCGCCAACCCACAGGGATCCCCCCTCTAGTGCAGGTTCTGTCAGTACTTCATTTCTTAGCAAGTGGGTCATTTCAAACAACTGTGGCCATTGCATCAGGGATGTCCCAGCCCATGTTTTCCAAGGTGTTGTCCAGAGTGTTGTCTGCCCTGCTCAAACACATGTGGAGCTACATCGTCTTCCCTGAGGTGGGGGATTTGGCTACAGTGAAAGGTGATTTCTATGCCCTTGGACATATTCCCAACATCATTGGTGCCATTGATGGATCCATGTTGCTTTGGTCCACCCCAGCAGGAGTGAACAGGTGTACAGGAACAGGAAGAGTTATCATTCCATGAATGTCCAGATGGTGTGTTTGGCTAACCAGAACATCTCCCATGTTAATGCCAAGTTCCCTGGCTCAGTGCATGATGTGTACATCATGCGGAATAGCAGCATCCCTTATGTGATGGATCAACTCCAGAGGCACCGTGTGTGGCTACTTGGTGACTCTGGTTACCCCAACCTGTCATGGCTACTGACTCCAGTGAGGAATCCCCGGACAAGGGCAGAGGAACGGTACAATGAGGCCCATGGACGTACTAGGAGGGTGATAGAGCGGACCTTCGGCCTCCTAAAGGCCAGGTTTAGGTGCCTCCATATGACAGGTGGATCCCTAATGTACTCACCAAAGAAGGTGTGCCAGAGCATCGTGGCCTGCTGTATGCTTCACAACCTGGCTTTGCAAAGCCAGGTGCCTTTTCTGCAGGAGGATGGTCCAGATGGTGGTGTTGTAGCTGCTGTGGAGCCTGTGGAGAGTGAAGAGGAGGAAGGCGAAGAGGACGACATAGACAACAGGAACACAGTAATACTGCAGTATTTCCAATGACACACAGGTAAGAATCCCCCCGGCATATAACATTTACTTAACCCCTACTACCTCTCTACTGTCTGTCCTTTTCCCCCAGTGTATGGTAACTGAGTTGTGACTTTCCCTTCAGATTTCAGAGCTGTGGGCCCCACTGCGTGACTTCTGCTTTTTTTCCCCATGGACTACAGCTGTGTGACATTGGTATGGTGGCATCACAATGAAAATAAGCATTTTGGCACGGTCATATCTAATACATTTGTTCTAAATAACAGCCAGACTCCTGATTGTTTTGTGCAAAAAGTGTGTTTATTACAGTGCTCTAAATTGGTGCGTGGTTGCAAATCGGTGAGTGGTTATGGTGGAGGATTGTCCATGGCAGAGTCCAAACTATCAGTATCACAGGTGCAATGTCCAAAAAAAGTGGAAAGTGGAGCAGGGGCAGTTTCAGGTTGGACAGGGTGTCAATGTGGGACAGTGGGATGACAATCAGGGAGGTATCCTTTCGTGGCGGGGGTCTTGGCATCTTACTCTGTCTTCTTCCTGGATCTCAGGGCCCGCTTGCGGGGTGGTTCTCCTTCTGCAGGAGGTGGGGTTCTGGTGGCCTGTTGGTCTTGTGTCGGGCCTCCTGTCCACTAGCGTCGGCGGAGGTGGTAGGCAGTTTTTGGTCCATGCTAGTGACAGGGGCCCTTTGTGGTGCCAGAGTGTCCCGCAATGTGGTGACTACCTGATTCAGTGCCACTACGATGGTGCCCATGGCGGAACAGATGTTTCTTAGTTCCTCCCTGAACCCCATATACTGTTGCTCCTGCAGAAGCTGGATCTCCTGAAACCTGGCCAGGACCGTGGACATCGTCTCCTGGGAGTGGTGGTATGCTCCCATGATGGAGGAGAGGGCCTCGCGGAGAGTGGGTTCCCTGGGCCTGTCCCCCCCTGTCGCACAGCAGCCCTCCCAGTTCCCATGTTTCCCTGGGCCTCTGTCCCCTGGACAGTGTGCCCACTACCACTGCCCCCAGGTCCTTGTTGTTGTTGGGGTGGTGGGTTAACCTGGGTTCCCTGTAGTGGTGGACACACCGCTGATTGACGTGTCCTGGGGACAGAGGTATGGGCCCGCTGGGTGGGTGCTGTGCTGGTGTTCCCAGTGGGGGGAAGGTCTGCTGTGGGCTGTGGCTGTCTGAGGGGAACCGACTGTCCAGAGGTCCCCGATGGGCCGGGCTGGTCATCTAGATCCGGGGAGACAGAGCTGCTGTCATCACTGTGGGCCTCTTCTGGGGGTGGAGTGGAGATTTGTGGACCCTCCTGCGCGTTGACGTGCCGTTCGGGTCCTGCAGGGGTATAAAGGTATGGTTATTGCTTCTGTGTGTGCCATAGCGTGCAATGGGTGGGTGCCTGTGTATCCCAGTGCTGGCATTCCCTTGTGGGGGCTTTTGTGACGGTGGTTTGGGGGGGGTGCAGTGGGCATGCTTAGGTGATGGGAGTCCCTGCTTTGTGGTCGCATGCAGGGCTTGGTGTTGGGATGGGTGGGTTGTGATGGTGAGACATTTGCAAGGAGTAGGTGTGATGGGGGTGAGGGTGGGGGTATGAGTTGCCATGCTGGTGGGGTGGGGGGATGAAGTAGTTAAGATTAGACTTACCAGAGTCCATTCCTCCGCCTACTCCTGCGAGGCCGTCAGGATGCAGGATCGCCAAGACCTGCTCCTCCCATGTTGTAAATTCTGGGGGAGGAGGTGGGGGTCCGCCGCCAGTCTTCTGCACCGCGATGTTGTGCCTGGATACCATGGAACGCACCTTCCCCCGTAGGTCGTTCCACCGCTTCCTGATGTCGTCCCTATTTCTTGGGTGCTGTCCCACAGCGTTGACCCTGTCGACTATTCTGCTCCATAGCTCCATCTTCCTGGCAATGGGGGTGTGTTGCACCTGTGTCCCGAAGAGCTGTGGCTCTACCCGTACAATTTCCTCCACCATGACCCTCAGTTCATCGTCAGTAAACCTGGGGTGTCTTTGCGGTGCCATGGGGTGGTGTGGGTGATGTGTGGGGTGGATTGTGTGGTGCTAAGTGTGGTGCTGTGTATTGGTGTGTTGTTTGAAGTGCGTGGTAATATTGCAGGGTGACAGTGAATTGCGCATCTAGGTGCTCGGTTCTCTTTTCTCAGTGCGTGTTCACGAATCTCGAGGAGTGGGGGTTTGTGGGTGATGTGGGTGTGTGTTTTATAATGTATTGGGTGTGTGGGAGTGGTGTGTGTATGTGTATCAGGTGTGTGTATTTCGATTTGTCCAATGTGGCTGTGTTTTGTAAGTGTGTGTGTATTTTGAGCGCAGCGGTTTGTACCGCCAATGGAATACCGCGGTTGAAAGACCGCCGCGTGGATTCGTGGGTCGTAATGGCATGGGCGTTTTTCTGTTGGCGTGACGGTGGAGGTTTGGTCATCGCCAGTTTCTCGCTGGCCTTTGGTGTGGCGGAGTTTTGTGGATGTCTGTATTTTGGCGGTTTGCCTGTTGTGGGTCAAAATGACCGTGGCGGTGTACCGCGACCGCGGCGGTGTTATGGCGGTCTTCTGTACGGCGGTAAGCACCTTTTACCGCCGAGGTTGGAATGACCACCTATGTTTCTAAAAGTTGGAATACTTTTTAAGAATCTAAAACTATCTCTAGAACTTAATTCAGACTTTCACAAAACTTTTAAACTCTAAAATAAATGCTAACAGGGTTTAACACAAGGCCCTAGCAGGACTTTTAAAAATTTAGAAAAATAGCTCAAATTTCAAAAATCAGTTTCTAATGACAATTTTTGGAATTTAGTTGTGTGATCAGGTATTTGCTGAGTAGTCCAACAAATGCAAAGTCTTGTACCCCACCGCTGATCCACCAATGTAGGAAGTTGGCTCTGTATGCACTATTTCAAAGTAAGGAATAGTATGCACAGAGTCCAAGGGTTCCCCTTAGAGGTAGGATAGTGGCAAAAAGAGATAATACTAATGCTCTATTTTGTGGTAGTGTGGTCGAGCAGTAGGCTTATCAAAGGAGTAGTGTTAAGCATTTGTTGTACATACACAAGCAATAAATGAGGAACACACACTCAAAGACAATTCCAGGCCAATAGGTTTTTGTATAGAAAAATAACTTTTCTTAGTTTATTTTAAGAACCACAGGTTCAAGATATACATGTAATACTTCAAATGAAAGGTATTGCAGGTAGGTACTTTAGAAACTTTGAATTAGCAAAATAGCATACTGTATACACTTTTTTCATAAATCACATATAGCTATTTTAAAACTAGACACAGTGCAATTTTCAACTGTTCCTGGGGGGAGTAAGAGTTTGTTAGTTTTTGCAGGTAAGTAAACCACCTACGGGGTTCAAGTTTGAATCCAAGGTAGCCCACCGTTGGGGGTTCAGAGCAACCCCAAAGTTACCACACCAGCAGCTCAGGGCCGGTCAGGTGCAGAGGTCAAAGTGGTGCCCAAACCGCATAGGCTTCAATGGAGAAGGGGGTGCCCCGGTTCCAGTCTGCCAGCAGGTAAGTACCCGCGTCTTCGGAGGGCAGACCAGGGGGGTTTTGTAGGGCACTGGGGGGGACACAAGTCCCCACAGAAAGTACACCCTCAGCAGTGCGGGGGCGGCCGGGTTCAGTGTGCAAACAAGCATCGGGTTTGTAATTGAAATCAATGGGAGACGAAGGGGTCTCTTCAGCGATGCAGGCAGGCAAGGGGGGGGGGGTCCTTGGGGTAGCCACCACCTGGGCAAGGGAGAGGGCCTCCTGGGGGTCACTCCTGCACTGGAGTTCGGATCCTTCAGGTCCTGGGGGCTGCGGGTGCAGTGTCCCTACCAGGCGTCGGGTTCTGAGAAGCCGGCAGTCGCGGTCAGGGGGAGCCTCGGGATTCCCTCTACAGGCGTCGCTGTGGGGGCTCAGGGGGGGCAACTCTGGCTACTCACGGTCTCGCAGTCGCCGGGGAGTTCTCCCTGAAGTGAGTGTTCTCCACAAGTCGAGCCGGGGGCGTCGGGTGCAGAGTGTCATGTCTCACGCTTCGGGCGGGAAATGCAAGTTGTTTCAAAGTTGCTTCTTTGTAGCAAAGTCGCAGACTTGGGTGAACAGAGCCACTGTCCTCAGGAGTTCTTGGTCCTTCTAGATGCAGGGCAGTCCTCTGAGGCTTCAGAGGTCGCTGGTCCCTGGGGAGAGCGTCGCTGGTGCAGTGTCTTTATAAGTGGGGAGACAGGCCGGTAGAGCTGGGGCCAGAGCAGTTGGTGTCTCCGTCTTCTCTGCAGGGTTTTTCAGCTTAGCAGTCCTCTTCTTCTTAGGTTGCAGGAATCTGAGTTCCTAGGTTCTGGGGAGCCCTTAAATACTAAATTTAAGGGCGTGTTTAGGTCTGGGGGGTTAGTAGCCAATGGCTACTAGCCCTGAGGGTGGGTACACCCTCTTTGTGCCTCCTCCCGAGGGGAGGGGGGCACATTCCTATCCCTATTGGGGGAATCCTCCATCTGCAAGATGGAGGATTTCTAAAAGTCAGAGTCACCTCAGCTCAGGACACCTTAGGGGCTCTCCTGACTGGCCAGTGACTCCTCCTTGTTTTTCTCACTATCTCCTCCGGCCTTGCCGCCAAAAGTGGGGCTGTGGCCGGAGGGGGCGGGCAACTCCACTAGCTGGAGTGCCCTGGGGTGCTGTAACAAAGGGGGTGAGCCTTTGAGGCTCACCGCCAGGTGTTACAGTTCCTGCAGGGGGAGGTGTGAAGCACCTCCACCCAGTACAGGCTTTGTTGCTAGCCACAGAGTGACAAAGGCACTCGCCCCATGTGGCCAGCAACATGGCTGGTGTGTGGCAGGCTGCTAGAACTAGTCAGCCTACACAGATAGTCTGTTAACGTTTCAGGGGGCACCTCTAAGGTGCCCTCTGGGGTGTATGTTACAATAAAATGTACACTGGCATCAGTGTGCATTTATTGTGCTGAGAAGTTTGATACCAAACTTCACAGTTTTCAGTGTAGCCATTATGGTGCTGTGGAGTTTGTGCATGACAGATTCCCAGACCATATACTCTTATGGCTACCCTGCACTTATAATGTCTAAGGTTTTGCTTAAACACTGTAGGGGCACAGTGCTCATGCACTGGTGCCCTCACCTATGGTATAGTGCACCCTGCCTTAGGGCTGTAAGGCCTGCTAGAGGGGTGACTTATCTATACTGCATAGGCAGTGTGAGGTTGGCATGGCACCCTGAGTGGAGTGCCATGTCGACTTACTCGTTTTGTCCTCACTAGCACACACAAACTGGCAAGCAGTGTGTCTGTGCTGAGTGAGGGATCCCCAGGGTGGCATAAGACATGCTGCATCCCTTAGAGACCTTCCCTGGCATCAGGGCCCTTGGTACCAGGGGTACCAGTTACAAGGGACTTACCTGGATGCCAGGGTGTGCCAATTGTGGAAACAAAAGTACAGGTTAGGGAAAGAACACTGGTGCTGGGGCCTGGTTAGCAGGCCTCAGCACACTTTCAAATCAAAACTTAGCATCAGCAAAGGCAAAAAGTCAGGGGGTAACCATGCCAAGGAGGCATTTCCTTACAATCCCCAACCCATGAGCAGGAGGAGAGGAGGCACTCTACGCCAGCGGAAGCTGCTAGCCAAACACCGCCACCACCACCACCACCAGCTGTAACAGGGCCACCACCGCCAGCTGTGGTTGTGCAGCCATCAGAGGATGCAGGGGCTGAGCAGGAGCCTCCCATAACCACCACCACAGTGCAGCATTCAGAGGACGCAGGGGCTGAACAGGAGCCTCCCACAACCACCACCACAGTGCAGCCATTGGAGGGTACAGGGGCTGAGCAGGAGCCTCCCACAACCACCACCACAGTGCAGGACAAAGCACCGGGCATGTTGCCCCTTCCAGAACCAGTGGGAAAGATACCCACTCGAGAGACAGTGGCCTGGCCCTCCCCAGGAAAAAGCACTGGGCATGTTGCTCTCTCCAGAACCAGTGGGCCTATTCCCGCATCTGGCTGAGGTGCCCCCCCTCCCCCTGAGGTGCCTGCCTATTTGACAACTGATGCCCCTGCAGTGTTCTATGCGGATTGGTGCAGGATTCGAGTGGGGCCTTGGACTGTGCCCTGTGGCCATGTAGGCCCTTTGCAATATGAACTGGGCAGTGTCCCTTTGGTATATATGTGTACAGATCTGTATCGTGGCCAAATCAGAATCATCATTTTATTGTTGGACTGATTACAATCATTTTCATCAAATCCTGTTGTCCTTGTATTATTCAGCAGATTTCCGCGCTCAGATTATTTTGTTAATGCAGCTGGTTGTGTGTATGGCGTGTGTATGTCGGGTGTGTGTTGTGCATGTGTGTGTCACTGTCAATTTTCCTCCCTCCCTCCCTTGTGTGTACTCACCGTCGTCGTCTTCCCCGGCGTTTGTGTTCCAGGTGGAGCATAACATAGAAGATCATTGGGAACACTTCCAGTTCGGGTTCCATGGGGCGTGCTTCTTCCCTGTGTCTCCAATGGTGGGTCCTTTCACTTCTGTGCAGTTTTTCCACCAGGATTTTGATGGCATTGGTATCGCCCCAGAAAAGGTGGCAGATTGTAGTGTCATAAAATAGTGGGTGGAACTTTGTCTTCTGCCTGGCTGTAGGCGCCTACCGCCGTGGTGACTGTTGTTACCGCCCTGGCGGTCAGTGTGGTACATTGGCTGTCTATCGGAGATAACAACGCCATAGTCATAATTTAGCGGTATTTACCGCCAACCTGTTGGCGGTATTACCGCCACTTTATCACTGACCACCAGGGTCGTAATGAGGGCCTAAGTCTTTTTGGCCCTGAGACTTCAGAAAATAGGAGGCAAGCTCAATCCAAGGCCTTGGAGAGCACTTCTCAGAAAAGTCAGAGGTCAGCAAGGCAGCAGAGCAACAGCAGGGTGGCAGTCCTTCTCAGCAAAGCAGTCCAGATGAGTCCTTAGGGCAGCCAGGCAGTTCCTTCTGACAGGTTGCAGGCTCAAGTCTAGAAGTGTCTGATTTGGTGGGGTCAGAGATCCAGTTTATATACTTCAAAATGCCTTTGAAGTAGGGGACACTTCAAAGAGTGGTTTTGAAGCACTTGAGGTCCCCTTTCAGTACAGGTCTGTCTGTCAGGGTCCCAGTAGGGGTTTTGGCAGTCCCTGTGTTTGTGGTTGTCTCAGTAAAATGCACAAGGGATCTGTCAACCATCCCAGCCCAGATGTGGATTGGAGACAGGCTGCAAGGCACAGATGGATTTTACGTGCAGAGAAATGCTCACTATTTTAAAGTGTGATTTCTAAAATAGTAATATAAAATCCAACCTCACCAATAAGCAGGATTGTCTATTACCATTCTGCTGCTATACTAAATATGACATGGTTACCCCTTTCTGATCAGAATTTACCACTCAAACAGTATATGAGGTTAGCCCTAATGCTATCCTATGAAAGGAGCAGGCCTCACAGTAGTGGAAAATTTAGGGGTTTTCCACTACCAGGACATATAGAACACACAGGTATATGTCCTGCCTTTTACCCACATCACACCCTGCCCTATGGGTTACTAGGGCCTACCTTAGGGGTGACTTAAATGTAGAAAAAGGGGAGTTTAAGGGTTGGCAAGAACTTTTAAATGCCATGTCGAAGTGGCAGTAAAACGGCACACACAGGCCTTGCAATGGCAAGCCTGAGACATGGTTAAGGGGTTACTTATGTGGATGTCACAACCAGTGTTGCAGGCCCACTAGTAGCATTCAATGTACAGGCCCTGGGCACATGTAGTGCACTTTAGTAGGGTCTTACAAGTAAATCAAATATGCCAATTGGGAATGAACCAATGTTGCATTGTTTGTAGGGATAGAGTCCATGCACTTTAGCAATGATTAGGAGTGGCAAAGTGTCCAGAGTCCTAAAGCCAGCAAAAAGGAGGTCAGAAAAAGAAGAGGAGGAAGGCAAAAAGTTTGGGGGTGACCGTGCAGAGAGGCCACTTCCAACATATATTATTATTATATATATATTCTTCAATTACAGTCAGTAAGGAATATATAATTATAATTCATTATGGCTTGTTTACTATAGGCAAACACAAACAGATTAGGCAAATATTGGATGCTCCACTAACTTTTCCTAATTTCTCAGATTCATTATTCAACTAATTTGTCTTACTCCCTTCCATTGACAATAAGCTTTTTATAGCCTCATTAATGCCAGGTAGGACAGCTAAGACATGCTCTGTCCCTCTTGCTGCATCTCAGGGCTGGGCAGAACTAGTGTATCAGAGAAAGTTGCCGACAAAGCTCCACCAACCTCCTTTCTGTGAGGTCAGGTAACTGAATGACAAAGCATAACTCAACACCAGGACCTACCCTGGGGAAAATGGGAGTAAGGTATTGAAAGTGAAAACAAAACACAACTGCTGCAGTCCTTCAATTAAAAGTAAGATGATGTTCACCAGTTGGAGGATACACAATAGATTTTGCTCTCATCATTAGAAAAAATATTGAGCTGTTTTCTATACAGTCCATAGTAACCTTCGACCTCAGCAGAATTATAATGGCCTTAGACATACTCCTTGTGCCAGTGAACGGGCTATTAACAGAATCCAGACTGAACCAGGTGACACTCTTCTTGTTCAGGAGGATAGGATAGTAGTGTCACATGTAAGTCAGTAAGCACAAACCTTTTTTAAAAAGCTGTGATGGGTATGTCTACCACCTTCTCCATTCCAACCCAGGTATCACTCTGTGTGCCTTCTTAGTCTGTGATGTTTTCATAGTTGATGAACAAATGGCAGTTCCTTTCTTCAATGTCTTCTGAACACTCATCATGGGTTTCCTGGTCAAATGATTCAAGCTGTTGTCCCTACTCTGCGATGGTACTTTAATGCTATGCATCAATCCCTGTTACATAATTCCACCCCAATAAGTGTGCAGAGGGCACCATAGGGTTATTATTAATCTTTTAAAAATACCTCAACGATGATACGGGCTACATGTCTCTAGAAGCGTGCAAAGGTTGTATTATGTAAGCAAGATCTTGTGTACCTTCCTATTATTGGAAAATCTGCAGTTTCTCAATCTTAAATCTACACACTCCCATAGTTTTTTCTTCAGAAGCTTGCAACATTTCCTTGTGTGTACTAATATTAACTCACGAGATCTACTTGGAGCTGAAAATGGATACTTTGTTTTCTAGCACTTTATTTTAAAACTATTCTCTCTGCTTCTTTGAAAGTGATTGGATGTTGTTCTTTGTACTATCAAAGCAACTGAAAAGGTACACATTTTATTGTGAAAAATCCACACTCAGAAAACAATCACAGCAGTTTGTGTGATGAAATTTCGAAAAGTATTTCTTTCCATCACTCTATGTACCGATTGGCTATTTCATATGGTCATAGTTATCAGCCACTTTACACTCCAGATGAAAGATTGGTCAACGTCGCAATTTTGATAAAGTGTCAACAACAAGATAACATAAAGTGTCAATAAAGGAGAAATTAAATCATGCGCATGGAGATATCCGTTATTCAAATAAGGGACCAACCCTTGGTCAAACCACTAAGCACTACCTGTAATTCCAAAGTGCCTTTGATGCTCAAAATGCATCTCAAACAGAAAATTGCACCGATCACTTGACCAAACACCCTCAACACAACAAGAGCCATTGACTACTCAATGCTGCTTTTTGCTTGAAATGCAGCAACGCGGGACAGGTGTATGAGAAATAATAAACGTAAGAACCTGAAATGAATTGATCTCTCGACGGCACTGGTACATCTTAATATATGTTTAAGTAGGAGAGATTATCGTTATACTTCTACACCGAAAAGGCAGCCATACAATGGCTAATAACGGCTCCTTTTTTCTTGAATATGGTTTAAAATAACAGTTGCGGCTAGTGACGTGTATCTTATATTTGCTAACCATTGACAGAGCATTTTAACATGCAGTTCTCTGCCTCGAATGCTATCGCAACACGATATTGCTCTCCCAGGCAGGCTTTATTTATCACACATGCACAGTTTATACCACATGAAGCCTCCTAATCCCCTCTGCCCTTTCATACAAGCAGATGTCATAAAGGTTACAACTTTCGCTTGTGGCAGACATAAAGCATTTCTCTTTGTATTCCAGGAGCATCTAAGAGAAGCGAGCATCCCTTGCAGGCAGCTGCAATTTCTCCAGCTAGGAGGCACAAAGGGGCTTAAGAAGAATTGATGATGGAAACTTTTTGTCACCAGCATAAAAAACATTTGAGACAGGCTAGCCGTAGGCTCCCTCTGAAAAATGCGCATCTCGGGCGATGCCAGTGGTACTTAGCACAGCTGCTCATGGCTTGGTGCCTAATTGAATGCTGTTTGTCTGAAGTTTGTCCAGTGGACCTCTTCCAGTGGCATCATGCAGCTGACGAGCGCAAAGCCCACATTAACTCCTCACCTGCAAGAGGCATAATTACATTAAAGCATTCTTGATGAGAAGCACAAATTGTTGGCGGATGCCAAGAGGCCAGTTTGCAGGCTGCACTTTGACACACACAAGTATATTATTTCGGGGAAAAGAAAAATAAGACAAAACTGAGTGCTAATCACAAGTAATTTCCGTCTTTCATTAGGAAGGCTGCATTTTAGAACATGTCCAAATATTGGTGTCTGCCCTGGCTTACAACAGACATTTGAAGAGGCGTGGGTGCTGTTGCAATGACTTATGTGACTGAGTGCATTTTGTAATGTTCACGTTTTAACACATAAATAGCGTGGACATTAATTCACCAAAATGCCCATAGTAGCGGAAATTACCTCACACGCCGTTTGACCCTAAAGACTTCAAAGGAAGTGACATCATATGACTTTTGACCCTGAATCTTCCGGCAAGGGTTGTTACTTGACCTGAACCCGGATGATATCAACATAATTGACATTGCTGAAGTTCCATAACAAGTTGTCATTAAAATCAAAAGTCAACACAAATTTATTTTCTTAATAAACTGCTATTAAGGTGCCAACATGATCCTTGAAAGTGCAGGGGTTTAATACAATATTTGCCCTAAAATGTGGTGAGCAGAGTGAATGAGCCAGTCCTCTTCTGGTAAGGTTCGTGGGTTCTCACTCCTGGAAACAATTTTGAAAAATGGGATCAAATAGTGCATTTTCAGATAAATTTGCTAAAAGCCATGTGCTCTGAAATGGCACTTGTTAAATAAATCCATTCATGGTCTACCACGCCAATATTCATTAGTGTGTTTGAATTAATTTCCCTGTCCACTCACAGCTCTCTCCGGCATGAAAGATGTATACAGGAGTATGCATGGCAACTCTGATTTCTGCATTAACACTTATCTTAAGGACGACTTGGCTATGCAGTGCGGTGTTGTGAATCAGTGGCATCTGTCTTCATGCCTCTCCTTAGAACAACAGCGATATGTAGTGCTGTCCTGCCTGGGAAGGAAGTCATCACTCTGTTAACACAACTTACCAGTATAAGAGGTGTCTCTAGCAGGGTTTGAGAGAAATGTAATTCTCTACTCATACCTCTTTCTGACAGGTATGCAAAATAGGGTTGGTTTCCTGAGACAAGTCTCTTGCATGGTCAATCTGAATTGTATAATGTCTATAGAGACTGACTACTCTCTACTGTGATGCATCTCTTGGCTAGTGGTTGTGCAAATTAGGGTGTGAAAAGTGGCTTACCTTTGTTGTCACACCTCTTTCCATTATGAAAGAAGTTCATGAAAAGTATGCAGTTCAAATGACCTTTATGCTCGTAAGTATAACTTGCAGAACAACCATAGAGACTATGACATGTAAACACACTGTCATCTTAGCTGAGACACCTCCCCAGAGTAATACATGTGCAAAATAGTCTGTGGGTAGAGACTGCTACCTCTGCTCATACCTTTCTTTGTGATAATGAATGGCATTCATAGAGTGTGAAATGGAGTATCCTCTCTGTTGACAACGGTGTCTTAGACAAGCAGTGTGCACTTTAGAATGTAAGGACACACTCATCCCTCTCTCTCAGACATCTTCTTATGGGGATAGGCATGTGTAGTACAGTGTACACAAAGACATAGTTCCTCACTAAAATCTCTCTCCAAAGTAACATGCATATATACTAAGATGTGCAAAAGAACTACCCACTCCACCAGCAGACAGCAGTACGTTGTATGTTATGAGAATACATTTGCCTTGGTGCCAAAATCTGTCTCTTGTATAAAAATCTTTATTCTACAGTGGGAAAAAACACTAATCCCTCTATAGAACCTTAAATATGCATAGACATGCAGTAGAACTAGGTATAGTTTTTGAATAATATACAGCTACTAGTCAACATTAGAAGACTGTAATAATTTTCAAACCTTTAAAAGCTTTTAAGGAAAGTAATCAGTAGTACCCTTAAATATTTTATTGAAAAGAGCAATTTCACAAAATAACAAACAATAACAACATTAGTAAACTACAACAACAAAATAACTATAAAAAAACAAAACAACAAACAATTCACATGTTTTCTTTCCTCTTATATCCTCCCCTTTTGCTTCATTTGCCTACTGGATTTTGATGTACATAGATCTTCCTTTCCTTTAGTCCAACTACCTTAGCCTGTCAAACAGTATCTCATTTGATAGTCTTTTTCTGGCAGGCTGGGTGGGCAAAACAGTCTGTTAAAAATAAGCAAAAAGGAGTTCAGCCAGGAAACTAAAAACAAGCAGTGTGTTACTTCCCTTACAGGAATGTAGAAGTATTGTAGATGCAGTCATTCTAAAAGGAGAGCTGAGACAAACTAAGTCAGTGCAGCCAAACTACACAGTTATTCAGCTGCCTACACATTCTTTAAACTGGCATATAAAATGTCTCCCCAGGTACTCCCCAGGCAGTGCCAGGGGAGAGATTGTATCTGCCAGTTCAAAGAATGTGGAGGCAACCCTCATTATATAAATAAAGCACTTTGTTGCTGCTTAAGTGAGAAGATAATTTTGTCATCAAAACAAGTAGCGCTACACCGAACAAACTTCTCCAAGGGTAAAAATTTTGCCATAGGCAGTAACAACAACATCAGTTGTGCAATTCATTTTTGTCTTGGTTTTCCACACAGTTACAGTTCCCTCTGTCTTCCAAAGTGATCACATTTTGTTTTGCTCCTCCATATATTTGGTGACATGAAACTTTTGTTTTTCAAAACTTCTGTTTTCCATTTTCCACCTAAAAAGACAGAAACAACAAAAAATGTAAAGTTACATACTGATCATTAGTAAGGTTCATAAAAACACTAGGCCTGTATGAACAGATTGCAGAATCTTTGTTTTACATTTCCAGAAACACTAGCTTTTTGAGTTACGACTACATACAGATTGAACATTTCATTTTTTAACACAATGCCTAATACTTGGTGATATCGCCCTACATTCTAAACTGTACCTCTCAAAACCTATATTAAAAACACACTCCTCTACAAATCGCTTTTGACTTCCTCTCCCTTATATAGAACAGGTTTACCAGCTGTAGTGCACTTACTGACACTTCTCCTCAAAGTGCTTAAAGTTTGTGTTTAATAGCCTGAACTTAGAGCAGTTTTTCACATGGAGCTGACTATACCTGTCGGTCTCAGTAAAAAATTCAGTCACTCGTATTGAGCACAACTGCATCATGCTTCCTTCTCCTCCTAATCATCAAGAACTATGTGATCTATCTCTAGTTCCACACAAAATCACATCACAGCATTTCTTCAACCATGTAATAAAATGGTAACTATTGTTTGAGTCTTGACCCTTTTTTTTTTACTTCTCCCATCTAATCTCGCAAGACTCTTGCAGAATCGTAAAACACCTTTTGGCAGGCACGGTTAGATTCCAATGTGCGTCTTTGTGAGAGGGTCATGGGATTGTAAAACAACTTGTAGCAGGGTCAGTAATTTCCCCTCAGGTCTTGTGAGCCTCTTGCAAGATTGCACATGTCCATGCAGCAACCTCCACTCCCTGGAGCTTATGAGCTACTCTTGTGAAAGTCTCCTGGAATTGCAACAAAATTGTATGGAAATAGTATCATGTAAGATGGAGTTTCGTCTCCACTGAAACCAAACTTTTACATAAAGTTGAATGTAGTAATGTGCGGGGAGAGACTGGCCTTTCTACACAGACCTCTGTCTCAGATGACACAACCTACTACGCAGTGTGTATGGAGGGACTGGCCTCTCCAGTGACACCCCTCTTTTGGATGATGGGTGTGCATTGTAGGGTGTGAGAAGAGATTGGCCTCTTCCCACAGAGCGCTCTCTTACATGACTGGTGTGCGTAGTACAGTGTCTTTATGGACTGCCCTCTCATTCCACACCTCTTCCCCAGACACCATGAGTGCCTAGTAAGTTGTGTACATGGACTGTCCTCTCCTTCCAGATCTCTCACTCAGATGATGGGTTTGTTTAATCAGGTGTATTGGGAGAGACTGCCTCTCCACTAAGTGTTCTTTCTCAAATGACTGTGTATTGATATATATTTGTTGAATGAGTGTTAGTGTACGTAAAGGGTGTGCTGGGATGTGTTAGTATATGGATTTGGGTGTGTCATTGTATATATCAGTGTGTGCGTTGGTGTCAGTTTATGCATGATTGCATGCCTGGGTGTGGCAGCATATGCATTGGGGTGTGCCTAGGGGTGTGAGTTTAGGCAGCAGTGTGTACCCGGGAGTGTCAGTGTGTGCACCACTGTGTCCATGGGTGTGTTAGTCTATGCATCTGTGTGTGCCTGGTTGTGTCAGTGTTTGCACCAGTGTGTGCCTGGGTGTGTCAGTTTTTGTATTATTGTGTACAAAGGTGTTCCAGTATACTCATGAATGTGTGCCTAGGTATGTCAGCATATGTATCAGAATGTGCTGATGGTGCTAGTGTATGTGTCAGAGTGTGTCTGGGTTTGTCAGTTTATGAATGAGTTAGTCTGGGTGTCTTAGTGTATGTAAGTGTCTGCCTGGGTGTCATAGCATATGCATGATTGTGTGCCGGGGTGTGTTAATGTATGTGTCAGTGTGTGTCTGGGTGTGTTACTATATGGATGAGTATTTGTGTGTTACTGTATTTATGAGTGAGTGCCTGAGTGTGCCAGTGCATACATGAGTGTGCCTTGTTGTGTCAGTGTATGCATTAGTGTATCTCTGGGTGTGCCAGTGTATGCATCAGTGTGTGCCTCAGTGTTAGTGTGTGCATCAGTGTGTGCCTGAAAGTGTCAGTGTATGCATGACTGTGTGCCTGGGTGTGTCAGCATGTACATCAGAGTGTCCCTGGGGTGTGAGTGTATGGGCAGTGTATACAGGGGTATGTCAATGTAGACATGAATATGTGCCTTTGTGTGTCAGTGTATGCATTTGTATGTCCGGAAGTAGCAGTGTATGGATCAGAGTGTGCTTGGGGATCAGTGTGTACCTGGGTGTGTCAGTGTATGGATAAGGTATGCCTGGGTGTTAGTGTACACATCACTCTCTGCCTGGATGTGTCAGTGTCTGCGTCAATATATATATATATATATATATATATATATATATAAACCAAGATGAAATTAGTTACCTAATTTGCAAACAAAGAGGATCTTTGATCTGTGTAGAAAGACAGAAAGGATAATACACTTTAAAGTTTATTATAATTGTCTCTATTAAAGTTTCACTATCTGTACTGAAAAAGTTACTGTTATTAAAAAAACACAGGAAATGTATATAATTGTATAGCAATTATGCACATTTAAGCATCTCATGTTCCCTTTTCTACTATTCTCAGCTTCTATACTTTTCACTGTAAATGAAGTGTGTATAGATACTCATCACTGAACTGTGGGGGGAAACCAGTCTTATGGACTGAAAAAAAACCATAGCATGCTATTTCAAATTAACATTACTATGCATCACACTCACTAAAAATGTTTTCCTGTTTTACCTGTACTTGATAAATAATATAACATATATTATAGTTTAATAATACAATTAATGTGTATGAATGATAGTGGTAGGTGAAAAGGCATATAAAGACATCACCCTTGGAAGGCCGATGATATCATTAAATCTGGTAATCCATTAAAAAGGCATAGAGTATATCAGTGGTGTTATTCTTTTAATGTTTTTTCAGCTATTCTTCAAACATAATTTTAGCAATATTTCCCTTTTCTCTTCAGTAGATGTTTGTCATGGTTTGTAGTTTGTTATCTCTGTTTAGTGCTACCTTTGTTGTTTTCTTGCCTGAGTAACAACATTTCAAGTTTTAGAATCTATTATGAAGACATCACCCTTGGTAGGCCATATGATGTCTTAACTTGTTGTTTTAGGAGTCCCGGAACTGTACTATTCAATTTTTTCAGTAGTGATTCTCTTATATAGCTTATAGGGTAATCACTACCCGAATGTTAAGGTGGTGTCATTACACTCTATCCATCCAGTTGTATTTTTAAAACTCACACATTGCTGGAGTAGCGTTATAAAAATGATTCTATTCCAGCAATGTGAGGAGGCTCCCTTTGAAAAAATCCCTGCTTCAAGTTTACACCTGCTCTAAGCAGGCGGTAAAAATTCTGACACAGTGAAGTCGCAGAATGACGCAGTGAAATGTAAATTTCACTGTGTCAGTTCTACGTGACATTTTGCCTGGGAACTCCTACCCTGCATGCATTGTACCTGGCACAGGTATATTTTGACACAGGGCCTTACAAACTGACGCATTGGGCTCAACGTGTCAATTTGTAAATCTGTAGCAGTGCAGTTCACTGCTAGCGCCACTGCTGCATCAAAACAAATGTTGCAGTAGTTGCGCTAAGGGCTTGTAAATGAGTCCTTCAGTTTTGTCATTCCTTGGTGTTGCATTTTATCAATTGATATCAATTCCATTATTTCTTCTTTCTTCAGTTGCAGTAATTGTTCATTGAAAGAGGTACATTCTTGAAGAGATGGCATTAGACACACAATGGATTTTTCTTAATGAAAAAAATCAAAAGTCAGCTGTGATGCAGATTGTTTGGAGGAAAATATGTTCTTTACAAGTTGGGTTTGGAAGCAAGGTTTTCCTTCTTTTGACTGTATTGCTACCTTAACATCCTTCTGAATATTTCTATGTTGCATATCAGGTGCTTGACACATGTTTCTAATTAATTCTTTGTGTTGGAAATGTTCATATTACTAAAGAATTATAAGTTTCCTCATGTAAGAGTGTCTTAACACAGGCTGTCCCTTCACGTGAGTAAGGTGTAATAAACCACCAAAAGCAATTACATGCTTTCCTCAAAAAAGAAGATCATACTGGTGGTCATTACAACCCTGGCGGACGGTGTTAAAGCGGCGGTAAGACCACCAACAGGCCGGCGGTAAAAAAATTGCAATTACGACCTAGGCGGAAACCGCCAACAAAGACAGCCACTTTAACACTCCAACCGCCACGGCGGTACAAACAAACAGCACGGCGGTCACCGCCAAAAGTCAGGCTGGAGACAATGTACCGCCCACACTATTATGACAGGCCAATCCGCCACCTTTTCCGGGTTGGATTCACCATGGATAAAAACACGGCAGAAACAGGAATCCCGAAGGAAAACGCTCACCTCTACACACCCACGAGGAACGAGGATGCCATGGATCCGGAACTCCAAATTCTCCCTGCAATAGTCTTCCTGCTCCTCTACCAGGAGCACGAACGCCGGCGGCTACGACCACGGTGAGTACTGCACCTACGACACAGGGGAAGGGGAGGGAAAAAACAGGGACATACACACGCAACACCCCCACCCTCACCCACTACAAAACACACATTAATGCATATCAATACATCACAGTTACATCCCCCAAACCCCCTGGAAGAATGCAAAGAAAATAGAAAATGAGTGTAACCGTTGTAATATATTAAAAGCAAGTAGACAGAAATATATATATACACCATGTACAAAATATATACCAAGCATAGTAGTCCAGGTAGTGCTCTAATAAAGTCCGTGGAACACTGGGACCACACGGTATGGGCGAGGCCCACACAAGATCCCCGACCATGACAGAGAGAACACTGCAGGGGCATCAGAGAGCAACTAAACAGGCACCTCAAGGGGATGGAAAGGAGGGCACCTCAGCCGGTTGAGTGCACGACGCCAAATCCACGAGGGGGCCACATGCCCACTGTTCAATCCTGGGGAGTGCAAAGCCACAGTCTCTCAAGTCTCCCAAGTGGGTGGTTTGCCCACTGTTCAATCCTGGGGAGTGCAAAGCCACAGTCTCTCAAGTCTCCCAAGTGGGTGGTTTGCCCAATGTTCAACCCTGGGGAGTGCAAAGCTACAGTCTCTCAAGTGGATAACAGTCTCCACTGGTTCTGGAGAGGTCATGGTGCCCAGAGTGCTTCATCCTGTGAAGGACAGAGGTAGTGGATGGATCTCTCCACTGGTTCTGGAGGGGGCACGGTGCCCAGAGTGCTTCATCCTGCCAAGGACAGAGGTAGTGGATGGATCTCTCCACTGGTTCTGGAGGGGGCATGGTGCCCAAAGTGCTTCATCCTGCTAAGGACAGAGGTAGTGGATGACAGTCTCCACTGGTTCTGGAGGGGGCTCTGTGCCCAGAGTGCATCATTCACCCCGTGACGGACTCAGTTGCGTCAGTGCCCTCGCCGCTCATGGGCCAGTGGTGCTTGAGACAGCGGTGCCCTGTTCAGCGGTGTTTGAGACGGCAGTGCCCTGTTCAGCGGTGCTTGAGACGGCGGTGCCCTGTTCAGCGGTGCTTGAGATGGCGGTGCCCTGTTCAGCGGTGCTTGAGACGGCAGTGCCCTGTGCAGCAGTGCTTGAGACGGCGGTGCCCTGTGTAGCGGTGCTTGAGACCGCGGTGCCCTGTTCAGCGGTGCTTGAAACGGCGGTGCCCTGTTCAGCGGTGCTTGAGACGGCAGTGCCCTGTGCAGCAGTGCTTGAGACGGCGGTGCCCTGTGCAGCGGTGCTTGAGACCGCGGTGCCCTGTTCAGCGGTGCTTGAAACGGCGGTGCCCTGTTCAGCCGTGCTTGAGGCGGCGGTCTCCATTGCAGGGACTCAGCTGCTGGCGGTCTTTCAGGGCCCAGCGGGGCTTTTGCTTGCGGTCCTTCATGGCCCAGCGGGGCTTTTGCTGGTGGTACTTCATGGCCCTGCGGGGCTTGTGCTGGCGGTGGCCTCCTGGGCAGGTGGGCTGGTGCTGGCGGGCCCCTCCTGGACAGGTGGGCTTGTGCTGGCAGGACTGTCCTGGGCAGCTGGGCTTGTGCTGGCGGGCCTGTCCAGGGCAGCTGGGCTTGTGCTGGCAGTCCTGTCCTGGGCAGCTGGGCTTTTGCTGGCGGGCCTGTTCTGGGCAGCTGGGCTTGTGTTGGTAGTCCTGTCCTGGGCAGCTGGGCTTGTGCTGCGGACCTGTCCTGGGCAGCTGGGCTTGTGCTGGCGGTCTTGTCCTGGGCAGCTGGGCTTGTGCTGGCGGGCCTGTCCTGGGCAGCAGGGCTTGTGCTGGCGGGCCTATCCTGGGCTGCGGGGCTTGTGCTGGTGGTCCTGTCCTGGGCAGCTGGGCTTGTGCTGGTGGGCCTGTCCTGGGAAGCTGGGCTGGTGCTGGAGGTGGCCTCCTGGGCAGCGGGGATGATGGCGGTCTTCTCCGCCGTGCTGCTTTTCCCAGACTTGCTGGGTTTCTTGTGGCCCTTCCCCACCTTGGATGGTGTCACAGCTGACTCCACACTCCCACCGGGACCCCTGGGAGAGGCTTTGGTGGCTGGAGTCTTCCCCCTCTCCTGCCGGGTACTAGCCAACTTCTGATGCTTCACAGGTGGGGGACTGTCTGTGCTGTGGCTCCGTGCCACACTGGCTGCCCTGGTGGCCGGTGCACTCCAGATTCCGGTGACTACAGGAACCACTGGTCCCGGAGATGTTGTGGCTGAGGTGCTAGTTTGGGACCTAGGAGACGGACGGGGTGGGGGAGGTGTGGGAAAGAGGTCAAGGTTGGACAGGAAAAGTTTTTTTGGACACACTGAGCTTCCCTTGTGTGTTGAGGTGTGTGCATGCTGGTCTGTAGGTGTGCTTGGGATAGGCTGAGGTACAGGGGATTGGGTTAGGGTGGAGGAAGTTGGAGGGGGGAGGCTAGACACAGGGACAATGTCTGCCATCAGGGCTGAGGCCAGAGTCTGAAAAGCTCACTGAAGGGCTGCCTGATCAGAATGAATGCCCTCCAGGAATGCATTTGTTTGTTGCAACTGCCTTTCTACACCCTGGATGGCATTCAAAATGGTAGACTGCCCAACAGTGAGGGACCTGAGGAGGTCAGTGGCCTCCTCACTGAGGGCAGCAGGGTTGACTGGGGCAGGGCTTGAGGTGCCTGGGGCGAAGGTGATGCCCACCCTCCCGGGTGAGCGGGCACGGGGCGAAGGCTGAGGGGCTGCTGGGAGGGTGGTGCTGGAAGGGGGGGGCAGCTGTACCTGTAGATGGGGGTGGCACAGATGTTGTCGCCACCACAAGGGAGCTCCCATCAGAGGACGAGTCCGTGTCATTGGTGTCAGCTCCTGTCCCCGCCGTGGAGCTCCCCTCGCCCTCCGTCCCACTGGTGAAGTCTAAGTCCGTAGTGTGGCCCTCCATGGCCATTTGGGATGCAGCCCCCTGGTGCTCCGGTGCCACTGCTCTTCCGCCTGATGATGCTAATGCACACAAGAACAGGGAGACCACAAAAAGGGGGGACGACGACAGAAGGACGACATGTTGAGTGCATGCATTACCGCTACCGTTGGCGGTCACTACTGACACAGAAGCCCCCTGCACCACGACGCCCTCTTGGGCTCCACTGTTCAATTCCTGGGAAATGGCCTACAAGTCTATGGACGACATCTGCACACATAGATGATGCAGGAGCATGACTAGGTGTACTTGGCACTCTACAGAGGTGGGGTGGGGTGCCACATGGCCTGCCTTACGGAGGGGCCTTGCCTACGGAACTCGCCCTGGCCTAGGGAAACCCACAGCCCACCTCCCCCACCCAGACACCTCCACTGCGCGCAATGTCAGCAGAATGCGAGTGTACTCACCCCTTGTGGCTGCTGTGATGCCCTCAAGCTCCCATTCAACTCCGGGTAGGCCACCGGCAGGATACTGAACATCAGGAGGGTCATGGTGCGACGGGCACCCCTCCCATGTTGGGAGGCCATCCCCAGCTGAGCCTCCGCCGTCTTCTTACTCCAGCGGCGAATGTCCTCCCATCTTTTCCGGCAGTGGGTGCTCCGTCTGTGGTAGACCCCCAGGGTCCGGACGTCCTTGGCGATGGCACGCCAAATATCTTTTTTCTGGTGGGCGCTGACCTACATGAAATATACAGGGGGAAGAGTAAGTAATTACCAACTGCACCGTCAAACTGATTGACCCCCATCCCTACCCTTGCCATGTGGCACATGCATTCACCGTCTTTCATGCACTCAGCACTCTCCCCCCTTCCTTCTTACATCCAGCCCTCTCCACACAGGCATAGCCCATACAACATGCTCCCTGTGTACTTACCTGTTTGTCTGGAGGACCGTAGAGTAGCGTGTACTGGGGAGAACCCCATCCACGTGTTTCTCCAACTCCTCCGATGTGAAGGCAGGGGCCCTTTCCCAAGACACTCGAACCATTGTCTCTTCCAGACCAAGGTCACAGCAGCACTTGCAGTGTAGGTCCTCTCCTGTCGAAGATCAGGTATCGAGTGATTGAACAGATAGAAAATGGCGGTCACGTCCGCGGTGGTGCGTACCGTCACCGCCGGCGTACATCGTCATTGGCTCCTGGGACCCATAGGGTCCAATGTTAACCAATGCAGCATTGCGCCGCGGTCTTTGACCGCCTACTGAGACGGTGTACAATGCCAGCGCAGTTACCTCACATCCCATTGTCCCACTTTACAGGTCCGGCAGCCGCCATTTCAGGGGCCCACACGGCTTCATTTTCAACTGCGTCACACATACCTAGGCCTAGACTCAACACACATACAGGCCCCCTTTTGTGTATGAATGGTGTTCTGGGTAAACTGTGGGTACGTACCTCTGAGTTGTTTGACTCTGTGCTCGCTGTTGTCCTTCATAGGCACCGTTCGCTGGGACATGTGAGGAGATGGCGGCATCCTTCAGTGTACCGACCGTTGGTGGACCTGTCGTCAATGGAGGAGTGACATGTGATTATCACATACAGGCTTGACCGTGCCACAATCCAGTAACTGTGTACCCAGTTGGAGCCAGACCTGATGTCAGCAATCCGCCATCCCACAGGAATCCCCCCTCAAGTGCAGGTGCTGTCAGTGCTCCATTTCCTTGCAAGTGGGTCTTTTCAAACAACAGTGGCCATAGCATCAGGGATGTCCCAGCCTATGTTTTCCAACGTATTATCCAGAGTGTTGTCTGCCCTTCTGAAACACATGCGGAGCTACATCGTTTTTCCTCAGGTGGAGGATTTGCCTGCAGTGAAAGGTGATTTCTGTGCCTGGGACACATCCCCAACATCATAGGTGCCATTGATGGGACCCATGTGGCTTTGGTCCCCCCCCCCCACAGGAGTGAACAGGTTTACAGAAACCGGAAGAGTTATCATTCAATGAATGTACAGATGGTATGTTTGGCAGACCAGTACATCTCCCATGTGAATGCCATGTTCCCTGGGTCAGTGCATGATGCCTACATCCTGCGGAATAGCAGCATCCCTTATGTGATGGGTCAACTCCAGAGGCACCGTGTGTGGCTATTAGGTGAGCACCTGGAAGCAAGACAGTGGGAATGGTTGTCTGGGTCTGGGGATATCCCTACAGGTTAGGGCGTGTCTAACAGTTGTCCCTCGCCATTTGCAGGTGACTCTGGTTACCCCAACCTGTCATGGCTACTGACCCCAGTGAGGAATCTCAGGACAAGGGCAGAGGAACGCTACAATGAGGCCCATGGGCGAACTAGGAGGGTGATCGAGCGGACCTTCGGCCTCCTGAAGGCCAGGTTCCGGTGCCTCCGTATGACGGGTGGATCCCTATTCTACTCACCAAAGAAGGTGTGCCAGATCATTGTGGCCTGCTGTATGCTTCACAACTTGGCTTTGCGACGACAGGTGCCTTTTCTTCAGGAGAATGGTCCAGATGGTGGTGTTGTGGCAGCTGTAGAGCCTGTGGACAGTGAAGACGAGGAAGCAGAGGAAGAAGACATGAACAACAGGGACTCAGTGCTCCAGCAATATTTCCAGTGAGACACAGGTAAGAGTACAGACCTGCCTACTACATGTACTTTAACACTACTACCTCTCTACTGTCTGTCGTTTTCACCCAGTGTATGGTCACTGAGTTGTCACTTTCCCTTACGATTTCACAGATGTGGGTCCCAACGTGTGTCATCTGCTTAGATTCCTCATGGACTAGAGCTGTGTGACATAGGTATGTTGACATTACAATTGAAAGAGCATTTTGTCACTGTAATTGCTAATACACTATTTGGAAATCACAGACAGACTCCAGATTGTTTTGTGCTTTAAGTGTGTTTATTTAAGTGCTCAATATTGGAGGGGGTAGTGAAATGGTGAGGGGTGATGGCGGAGGAATGTCCATGGCAGAGTCCAGTCTATTAGTCTGACAGGTGCATTGCCCATATGGGCATAGGAAGTGGAGCTGGGGCAGATAAAGTATGGACAGGGTGACAAAGTGGGACAGTAGGATGACAATCAGGGTGGTCTCATTTCTTGCGGGGGTTCTTGGCATTGTGCTCTGTCTTGTTCCTGGATCTCAGGGACCGTTTGCGGGGTGGTTCTCCCTCCGCAGGGGGTGGGGTGTGGTGTGGTGGTCCTGTGGCGGGACGTCCTGTCCACTAGCGCCAGCGGAGGTGGTGGGCAGTTCATCGTCCATGCTAGTTTCAGGGGCCCCTTGTAGTGCCACAGTGTCCCTCCTGGTGTTCACAAGTTCCTTCAGCACCCCTACGATGGTGCCCAGGGTGGAGCTGATGGTTATGAGTTCCTCCCTGAAGCCCATATACTGTTCCTCCTGCAGGCGCTGGGTCTCCTGAAACTTGGCCAGTACTGTTGCCATCGTCTCCTGGGAGTGGTGGTGGGCTCCCATGATGGAGGAGAGGGCCTCGTGGAGAGTGGGTTCCCTTGGCCTGTCCGCCCCCGGTCGCACAGCAGCCCTCCCAGTTCCCCTGTGTTCTTGGGCCTCTGTCCCCTGGACTGTGTGCCCACTGCCACTGCCCCCAGGTCCCACAGCTGATTGACGTGTCCTGGGCGCGGAGGTATGGGCCAGCTGGGTGGGTGCTGTGCTGGTGTTTCCAGAGGGGGAAGGTCTGTGGTGGTCTGTGACTGCTTGAGGGGAACCGACTGTCCAGAGGTCCCCGATGGGCCGGGCTGGTCATCTAGATCCAGTTGGACAGAGCTGCTGTCATCTCTGTGGGCCTCTTCTGTTGGTGGTGTGGACATGTGTGGACCCTCCTGTCCGGTGACGTTGGGTAGGGGTCCTGCAGGGGTATAAAAGGATGGTTATTACATCTGTGTGTGGCATGGTGTGCAATTGGTGGGTGACCGTGTACCCCAGTGCTTGCATTCCTGTGTGGGACCTTGTGTGATGATGGTTTAGGGGGTTGTATGGGTATGTGCAGTGGGCATGCTTTAGTGATGGGTGTCCATGCTTTGTTGTTGCATGCAGGGCTTGGTGTTGGGATGGGTGGTTTGTGATGTTGGGACATATGTGAGGAGTTGGAGTGCTGGGGGTGAGGGTGAGGGTGGGAGTATATGCTGGCATGCAGGTAGGGTGGGGGATGTAATAGTTAAGATTTGACTTACCAGAGTCCATTCCTCCACCTACTCCTGCGAGGCCCTCAGGATGCAGAATCGGCAAGACCTGCTCCTCCCATGTTGTTAGTTGTGGGTGAGGAGGTGGGGGTCCGCCGCCAGTCCGCTGAACCGCCAGGTGGTGTCTGAACCTTCCCCCGTAGGTCATTCCACCTCTTCCTGATGTCCTCCCGATTTCTTGGGTGCTGTCCCACTGCGTTGACCCTGTCCACTATTCTTCACCATAGCTCCATCTTCCTTGCAATGGAGGTGTGCTGCACCTTTGATCCGAATAGCTGTGGCTGTACCCGGACAATTTCCTCCACCATGACCCTGAGCTCCTCCTCCGAGAACCTGGGGTGTCTTTGCCGTGCCATGGGGTGGTGTAGGTGATATGTGGGGTGGAGTGTGTGGTGATAAGTGTGCTGATATGTAGTGGGGGTGTTGTGTGAGGTGCGTGGAAGTTCTGTGGGTGATGGTGTTGTGTGCCTGTGGATGCTGTTGTTCTTGCTGGTGCTGTCTCTCTCTGGCCTTCTTTCAGAATTTTTGGTAGTGGGTGTGTGTTTTATGTTGTAATGGGTGTGTGGGAGTGGTGTGTGTATGTGTATCAGGTGTGTGTATTTTGAATTGTCCAAAGTGGCTGTGTTTTGTAAAAGTGTGTGTATTTTGAGCGCGGCGGTGTGTACCGCCAATGGAATACCGCGGTTGAAAGACCACCACGTGGATTCGTGTCTCGTGATAGTGTGGGCGTATTTCTGTTGGCGTGACAGTTGAGGTTTCGTTTTTGCCAGTTTATCACTGACCTTTGGTGTGGCGGACTTGTGTGGGTGTCTAGATTTTGGCGGATTCCGAACTGTGGGTCACAATAGCTGTGGCGGTATTCCGCGGCGGGGGTGTTGGTGGTCTTCTGCACAGCAGTAAGCGGCTTTTACCGCCAATGTTGTTATGAGGGCCACTGTGTCTTCTATATCTGTTGCATGCTTAAATGCACAGTGGCGAGCATTAAGATTGAGACCATGCTCACCTTATCAATGATTAAAAGTTTTAATTTCTTCAAGACTCTTGAAACTTTGAGACAATCTTCTCAGATAACTTTTAGTATTTCAGTGTATTATTGTGTCCAACAGGAGCATAACTAGATGATACAAGGTAATTCCTTTGATGTTGTGTGCAGCTATCCAGTAGGGGCTGTTACTGAACATGATAAAATGAAGTCTGTAGTCTTCTGTAAGTAAGTGGTTAGAACTTGGATTAAAACACTTTTACAAATGCCAACTTGTCCATTGATTTACAAATGAATTGGCTGATAACTTGGACATTTACATTGAATGTTTTAGTGGAGGAATCAATGCTCTATTTTCGCTTTAACTCCCATATATATTGCTTTCTTCTCATCATTGAGTTGTTCTGCTAACTGTTCCCTTTCAAAATTTTCTTTGCTTGCTTGTTGCATTGCAGTCTCCTCCTCATTCACCACTATGGCAGCCTAATTTTGAATATTGACTGTCCAACCAAGAGGATCTTGAATGAGAGATCCAGAACTCTGGCTGCTTTGTGAACTATCCTTTGTTATCTCAGTAGCAATTGTTTCTTCTTGTTAAATATTTTCATTTAACATTTTCAGGTAGTTGGAAAACATTTAACACTCAATGCTGTGTTTTTACAGCATTGAAAAAGTCTTCATAGCAAACATATTGTGTAAGTAACTCTGGACCAAGAGGGCCTAGCACCTCCTTGCGCCATATCAGTGTAATTGTTTTATGCTAATTTGGGCCAATGAGGCCAAGATCGCCACACCACATTTACAAAGTGGCACAATGCATGTATTGCACCACTTTGTAACCCCTTGCTCCACATTATGCCTATACTTGGCAAAAAGTATTCAAGGGGGCATTCCCTCCTTAGGCGGACTGAAAAAATGGCCCAAAGAAATCTATTTAGCTGCATTTCTAATGCCTGCTCAGAGCAGGCATTAAAAGGGGGGTCATCATTGGTTACAATGGGCCCTTCTGTACTGTTCAGGGTTAGCACCAAAATGTAGGCGGAAACCCTGAACAGTACATTAATATTGCAGATTTGCAGTTCCACCTTGACAATTAGATGATGAAGATGCTCAAGGAATGATCAGATTGTCAAAGTTACAGACACAGAAGGTCACTGGAGATTTTTGATTAACATCCTTTACGCAGCTGTAGTGTGGGAGATTCACTATACATTTACCCAAGGAGGTAGGACTCACTAGTTAGTCAGTAGAAAGTATTCCAGTTTGGTACACATTTTGCACAAAATTATGACCTCTTCTTGGATGAATATCCTTAGCAAGATTCATTCAGGCACTATGCTTATTTTATAGAAATTAACTTCAGTGGCGATCACTTACAGATACAAACAAAACCGGTGCCCACGTAGAAGCTCCACTTCTGTAAGGTTCCAAGCAACCTAGCTTGGAGCGCATGGCCAAGGCAAGGCGAGTGTGTTTTCTCTGTATTTCCAACTTTAAAAGATATCTGTAATCCTTGATGGAGGTGTTTGCATCCTTGCCTTTTTAGAGCACAATATCTCATGCAGTGACTGTGGTGAGTGAGTTCTTTCTTGTCAACTGCTACTTATACCCAACACTGCCACGCACAGCAAAAGGATGTGTGCGACAAAGGGTTGGCTTATTATAGGGAGTTAGCCAAAGGACTTGGCCACAGGCCATGCCCTGCGGCCATGACCTCGGCCATCCCCTGTATGCACAGCCAAAAGCATTGGTTGAATTAACGTATTGTAATTAAAATTAAAATATGTTAAAAAAACATAGAAATTTACATAAAAAACAAAGGTTACAGGGCCGTTATAATTAGTCTCAAAACCATAGAAATTCACCTGTGACAGTTAGAGTTATCTCAAGCAACTATAACTTGTGCCCTATGGTTACTATAACTTGTACCCTCACCATGCACTGCTAATTACTGCACAAATGACAACATTCATGACATCTATGATAACATCATTGATAATATCAATGTCATATTTGCAGTAAACTTTTTGAAGAAAAAACTGTGTGTGGTGGGGTCACCCGCATGGTCCCCTGCAGCTCCAGGGACTGCCACCTTCGGGAGCAATTCATTTAAATTAAGGGAAGCCATGCGCCTTCTGCATCCCCAGTTACCGCCATCTCCTTAGGGCTGAAATAAAAATAATGAAGGGGGTCCATCGCTGGCCCCGGGGACCACCAACTTCCTGGGGCCAAATTAAGTGTTGGAGGGTTGGAGGGGGGACGGCTTCTGCTGTGTCCTGGGGTGCCCACTCCAAGACATAGCTGTTTGCTTGGTGTGAGCTGAGTGCTCCCACCAAGCAAACGCAAACACTCTGGTTCCAGTAGGCGAGAGCTATCATGGTGCTTCTGCCCGTGGGAAGCGGAGGTTTTATGTCTTTGTCTGGCGGCAAATGAGTGGGCAGGGAAAGAGATGCAACTATTTCTTTTGCACAGAGGAAGTTGTATGTCTACCAGCTCGCTGTGTGCAATAGCAAAGCTGGCTCCCACAGGAGGCTAGGAGCCGGCTGGGACCACGGGCCGGACTTTCATATTATATTGCATGTCAGAAATAGTTTCACTTACTAGTAGTACAGAAAGTATACTATTTTAACTTTGTAGTACTCTGGTATATACATGCCTAACACTCATAAACTTTTAGAAAACACTCACACTCACTAGATGATGTAATCAGTTATGACATCAGTGATGTAATTTGAGATGTCATCAGTAGTGTCCTCAGTGATGTCATTGACCATATTGTGATTGATGTAATATGTGACATCATTAGCAGTGCATTGCGGGGGTGTGAGTTATAGTTGGCTCAGGTAACTATAACTGCCGAATTTCACTGGTTTTGTACAAGTGAAATGTGAGCCTAACTATAACATCCCTGTAACCCTTGTTTTTTTTTCAGTCCATTTCTAAAGTTTTTTAATGTTCTTTCCAAACTCTAACATTGTAGGGGGCTGGCTCTCTGTATAGTGTATGAAAATGACGTGCACTGTGCAGCGAGTCCAAGCAACCACACTTTGGTGGCCAGAGGTAAAAATAAAGTTTTCATGGTAGTGTGGGTGAGCAGTTAGGCTAATCCAGGAGATATGCTAAGCATTAGTTGTATTCACAGTATCAATAAACGTGGACACACACTCGGAAAAATAACTTGAAACCAATTTACAAAATTACTTCAGATTTTCATAAGATTGTGAAGAGCAAGATCATCAATATATGGTAAGTACTTCTTTTCCCCCTTTTTTTAATACTTTATTTTTCATTTGATGACAATACAAAGAACAAACATATAGCAATGCAGCTCAAACATATATACTATACAGCACATAAATGATCAGGCGGGCTATTGAGCAGCAGTGGGTGTGAAAAAGGAGAAAAGAAAATATTGTCAGTACTGTAATAGACCAATTTGACGTGCATACCTTGAATTCAATATGAGCTGGTATAGGTAGTTAACTGCAATGCTGGAGGTATGATGCCCAACGCAGACAAGCAAACCCTTAACAGCTGTCAAATATTCATAGGACTAGAGCTCATAGGCTACAGTGAGGCATATAGTTCACTATTTGTGTCGCAATATGTGAGGCTGGCCAACCAAGAGTGAACACTAGGTGCATGTTTGGACCCTCTCAAATTGAAACCTCCTGTTTTGCTAGTAAAAGCAATATCGCTGTGAGGCACCTTATGGATCTCAGAAAGTCGCCAGTATAGCCAAGAAGAGCCGAGAGCAGGTCTGGTCGTAAAGGCCAACCCACAATGGTGGACACTCTGTCATATGTCTCATGCCAAAAAGGGCTAATGTTAGGGCAGGTCCAGGTGTGAAAAATAAGCAATCAAAGCACAGCACTTGGGGCAAACAACGGGGTGGCTCGGGCCAATTCCAGCTATGTCTTTAGGGGTGACATATACCCTTCTGAGGAATTTGAAGTATATTAATTTATGGCATTGATTAGGTGAGACAAACCTAGTCTGTGCGCAGCATGCCTCCCAGACCTTTGGAGATAATAGATGACCCAGATCTCTCTCCCAGGATTCCCTCAGTCACGCATCTTGAACAGGCAAAGCCCCAATGCAGAATGAGTAGAGTCTGGACACCAAGCGCACTCCTGAGGCCCCTGTAGCAACCAGGGTAAGTGGTGTAAACTCCACAGGAGCCAGTGGGTACGTAGCATTGCGTGCACGCATAGCGCGTTGCAGCAGGCATAGCAAAAAGTGTTGCAGGTGTGTAGCATCTGAGAAATGAGGATCTGTATTGCATGAGAATATATGGTCATCCGGGAAAACATCCCCAAAAGTGTGAAGTTGAAGAGCACGTAATGTATGCTGTACAAGCGCCTCCTGTGTGATGGGTACAAATGGATTATTAATCAGGGACAATGTCGGTGAGTACAAAGAGTTGCATTAAATCAGACGCGCCAGTCTGCTCCATGCACAGCTCGTTGTGGAAATAGTCAGAATGTCACTGTGGTCCAGAGGAACACCCCCAGGCAAAAGGGCACTCAGCGGAACAGGATCCGGCAGGTCTGGCTCCGGAAGAGAGTAAGTGAGACGGACATCAGGGTAATGCCAATAAAACATGTACTGACACTGCACCACCAAATAGTAACGCTGAAGATGAGGGACCCTAATTCCACCCTGCTCATACTGGAGAGTAAGGATATCTCATCATATGCGCAGGTATTTATCTGCCTATATCAGTCGAATGACCAGGCTACGAAGAGTGACAAAAAAAGAGTTAGTGAGCTGGATCAGGATATTTAGAAATAGATCCAGAAATTGGGGGAGAACCACCATTTTTATGAGTGATATCCAGCCTGCCATAGAGATCGGCAACTTCACCCACCTGTCCACATGTGCAGTGAATCTCTCCACTGCAGGCCAATAATTGAGCCATTTCACCTCCTCGCTGTCTCTGTGCATATGTATACCCAAATACTTCACTGAATCAGGGTACCAGAGCAAGGGAAATTCAGTCTCTGGTGGACGAGTAATGTCGGTCAGCGGAAACTGCTCCGATTTGGTCCAATTTACATGCAACCCAGAGATTTCGCCAAAGCGGATTACATCTGCCGATACTGGAGCCATGCTTGTGTCTTCATGGCGGAGAAATAGCAGGATGTCATCCGCATATAACTATACCACAAGCGGTCCACTGGACCACTGCAGTCCCCTGTGGCTATGTCCCTGGCATAAGTGGCACATCAAGGGATTCATTGCCAGGATAAAGCGCAGAGGGTACAGAGTGGACCCCTGCCGTGTACCCCATGTTATAGGGAAAAAAGGAGAGAGCTCACCATTGAACCATATAGTTGCTGTTGGCTGCAAATACAGTAGAGCAATCAGTTTAGTGTAACCTCTGGGAAACCCAAGCTTATTAAGGACAGCATGTAAGAAGGGCCACTGAAGTGAGTCGAAAGCCTTTTCAGCATCAAGCAAGGTAAGCGCCGCCGGAACCTCTGGGGACACCCTGTTTATCACCGAAAAGACAGTGCGAAGATTGATAGAGGTAGAACAATCCCGGACAAACCCAGACTGAGCGGGGTAAATAATCATGTCCAAAAGAAAGGAAAGGCAGGTGGCAATCATTTTGGCCAGGATCTTATGTTGAAATTTATCAGGGAGAAAGGGCGCTATGATCCACAGATAGAGGATCTTTGTCGGGTTTAGGTAAAGAGCCTCAGCATACACCAATAACGGATGAGGGCTTAGAATATCATTGTATTTCTAGTAGAACACCCCAGTGAACCCATCCAATCCTGAGCTATGCCCCTCTCCAGCGAGTCAATGGCCTGCAACACCTACTCAGCAGGAAAGGGCTCACTAAGGAACTGCTGCTGTGCAGATGTGAGCCTGACCATAGCTATGTCATTTAAATAGTCCTGTAATTCAGGGCCAGATGGCCCCGCCTGCACAGTATAAAGCGTAGAATAGTATTTGAAAAACTCCTCCTGGACCACCTCAGATCTTTTAATTTCAAGGATATGGGGCGCAGAATGTGGGAGCCGAATCAATTGGACCAACAGCTTCCGGGGTCTGTCTCCCTCACTATATCTACAGGCCGTTGCGTATTTGCCCATGTAATTAACTTCTCTACCTGGTAGTTCGTTGAACTCATCCAGCAAAGCCCTGTGCTGCCCCAGGCGAGGGGCTACATCAGCTGCCCCAGTCACCCGGTCAAGGTCAACAAGCTGAGCCTCCACCCTTGCCAGAGCGCGACGAATCGCCTGTAGGACACCAGAATGTGTAGAGATGCAGATGCCCCTGATGTAAGCCTTAAAGGTATCCCACAGCCCCACCCACGCACCCATCAAACCCACATTCAGCTTAAAGAAGTCAACCACTGCCTCCTGCAAGGCCACGCTGAATGGAGTGTCCAGTAACGCCATGTCTGGGAACCTCTAATTTTTTCTGGCCCGCACTCCGCGGGTATACAGAGTGCCATTAGCACAGGGGAGTGGTCTGACAGCATCCGAGGTAAATGTGTGACGTTAGTAACCCACTGTGCCGTTGTGCCGGTCAACAACCAATAGTCAATATGCAACCACGTACCATGGGTTGCAGAGTGAAATGTGTAGGCCAAAGTGCCCGTGCCATACAGCCGCCAAGGGTCATGTAGACCCCGGTGCATAGGTCCCCTAGAGCCCTAAGGGAGCGGGGCTTGGACGTCAGGGAGGTGGTGTCTACCTTTTGGTCCACAGTTAAATTAAAGTCCCCATCCAGCAGGACATACTCTATATCAAAACTATCAATGTGCAAGTAGATATCCTGGAAGAATTTGGGAGCGTCAATGTTTGGGGAATACACATTTACAAGTAGGACCTTATATTTATCCAAAAATCCCCGTAACCATCATGTATCTGCCATTGTCAGCCACTCAGGTCAACAGTAGTTTAAACTGAACAGTTTATGAATCAAGATACACCCTCCCAAGAACATGAGCAGTAACTGGCCAAGTATCGATGTGTGCCCCACGCGGCTGCAAAGGAGGGCACCGCACCATGCCTGCGAAGATACTACAGCACCATTTTACCTTTTCGAGGGTTTTGAGACCACTTATATTCCAGGAGAGGAATTTGAGGCCCAGTGTGTTTTTCGTCATGAACAGCGAACAGAATCTGTGCAGCCACATGTATATAGGGTAAATGTGTACAGAATCTGCATTGCATAACAAAACAACATTACATCAAAAGCCCATATAAATGAAACAACCCACCCGCTACCCGCACCGGCCCAAACATGCCAAGCAAATCCTGTAATACCTTAAACCTTACAATAAAACAACAAATAACATGGGATCAACCGTGGGAGCACGACAACGCAGCCGTAGAGCACTCCCAGTTGTAAATGGGATTGATAGTGTGACATACGGGAATACAGCCCGACTTAAAGAGAGAACATGAAAAATAAACAGTAGGGCAGCACAAAAGCAACCATCTTTTGTCGTTTCTGGGGGAGCATTGATTATGTCAACGTGGCCGTGGTCACAATCCAGACCACTTCATCTAATCCGGGGGAAATAGTTTCATGCTCGAAGCAGGCCCAGCATCCTGACTGTTGTGCCCCCCCGGGGAGCCGCCAGGCGATCCACCTGGCCCAGGGTGCTTGCAGAACTTCATGGCATCACAAGGGGTTTCAAAGTATTGCGTTTTACCATTCACCTCCACCCTCAACCTGGCCGGATAGATCATTCCATAGTGTATTCCTAGGGAACTGAGAGCTTTCCTGACCTCAGAGAATCTCCGTCTGGCTTCCTGCACCGAAGGCGTGAGGGGGAGGGACACAACTGCTCCTTGGTACTGTAAGGGACCTTTCTCCCTAGTGAGGCGGAGGGTTGTGTCTCGGTATCTATAGTTCAATAGATGGGCAATAATCAAATGGGCAGGTGCCCCTGGGGGAAGCCTAGGGTCCAATGTACGGTGTGCCCTCTCCACCATGAAAATTGAGGTTAAGTCTTGGCGCCCCAGTAGATCCACCAGCAGGTTCTCTACAAACAAATTAAGCGACTAGTATTGGTGGAATCCACTATTCCAGCTATACATAATTTGTTACATTGCCCGCGGCTTCCAAATCTTCATTCTTTATTGCCACTGTCTTTAACCGCCCATCAACCTTCTCAAGGCATTTTCTGAGCATCGCTGTGTCACCTTCCATGGTGGAGATTCGACCCTCTGCTCCCTCCAGGCACGAATGGTACTTGCCCGATCCGCTACTCATGTTGTCTAGTATGGAGGTCTGAGAGTCAAATGTAGTATCCATAGCACAAAATCCTGCCCTCAGTTCCATCAATATTGCCTCTGCACCTTATGTTGAATCTCACATTTGTTCACTCCAGACATCCTCTGACTCCTTCACCAGAGTAGCAGCCATGTTGTCCTGTGGCCTCCTCTCAAATGGAAGCTTAAACTGCTTGGGGTCACCACAGCCCATGCCTCCCTAGAATCGCCTCCCAGCTAGCGCTGGTCTGGTTATCCACCAAGGATCGTAGGGGGAACCCGACACCATGAAGGGGAGTGGCCCTGGTAACAGCCAGGGTGACACAGATCCTACCCAATTCGCTAGGCAGGCAGCACCAAGCACCAGCACAGATGGAAACTAGACCGTTGTGCTACGCTTTACATGTGGTCAGTGAGCGCAGTGCAGTAGCCATTGTAGGTCTCCGCTAATGCGCACTCAACCAGCAAGAAAGTCTGTATGTGTGGGGCCTCACTGCAGGCTGATGCGTGACCCCACCGGTCACTCCATCGTGTGTCCAAAAAGAGGGGGGGGGCAAGGGCCTACCCCCACCGTGTCGTGGATTCTTCTGGGGCATCCCATAAGTACTCCTTTTCTTATGATTTTTTCAAATTTCAGAAACGTTTTGTGCGTAATTACTCACTGTGGTAATTAATGGGACACACTTTAAAAAAGCATATAAAATCAGGCATTGCTCTCACAAATGTCACCTTCTATTTTAGGTGCAGGTCATTGGAGTGTTCAGTGGGCCGGCTGGAAAACATTGGGTGGTTCCCAGATCAAGTGTGGGTAGCAGTCAAAAGTCTTGGAGCTGGTGCACAAAGGAGAAGGGGACCACTTTGAAACACAATGCAAAGATGGACTTAGAGGTAGGTCCGCTAGGTCCTCTTGGACCGTGGAGGTCAGAAGGGGTTAGAGACCCATAAAGCACAGCTGCTTGGTCAATGCAAGGGACAGGGAGGCCAGGTGCAGTGCAGATAAGTCAGCCAGGAGTTGTGCCTCTTGGAGTCCTTGGAGTCAGGCGCAGTTGATTTTGAGGATGGGTTACAGGTCAGCAGTGCCACTCTGGGGGGTGGTACTCATGTGTCCTGTAGTTCCATGACTGGTGCTTGCTTCTGGGCTTTTGAAACTCCAGAGTGGATTTTGCTTCTGGGTGTCCGACGTTGGGGGTTTGGTACCCCGTGCAGTGGTACGCCAAAGCCCTAAAGAGATGCATTGCCACCAAGCATGGCAAAATGGCAGGTCTTGTCCTTAAGGGCTGTTGTACAGATTTTGGCTGGGCTGCTGGGTCTGGGTCATCTGTCAGCAGCTCGTCACTTTACCAGACTTTGCTTGTTCTACCCTCCAGGGTTCAGGAGAGTGATACCTTCACACTGAAGGAGGTTCCTGGCAATTGTTTAGAAGGGTGGAGCTGTTTTGGGTTTTGTAGAGTCCTTCAGGTTTCCAGGTGACACCTCAGGGTTGATGGCTGAGTCATTGGAGCAGCAGGCAGAGTTTGGCACCTTTTATTGGAGCGGCAGGACTTCAGCTCTCATGCCACGGGTCTTCTTTGTCCTAGTCTTCCTTGTGTCCATCGAATCGGCTGTCTTGGTCTAGGGAAGCTCTCTAAATACTGCATTTAGGAGGTGTAAGGTGGAGTACCTGGTAGTGGCCAAGGGGCTACCTACCTTAGGGTGGCTACACCCACTAAGTGACCACTTCCTGTGGGATGGGGTAACGTCGCTAACCCCGATTGTCTACTTTCCTACCATCCAAGGTGGAGGAAAAGGAAATGGAGTGGTCACCTTGTCTGCCACAGCTGAGGGGTGATACAGGCTGGAGAAGGCCACTCTTCCTATCCTTGATAGGAATCCACCAGGTTTCCCACCTAAAGTGGGGAAAAACCATTGTGAAGCCATCTGCTGCTAGCGGCAGAGTTGAGAGTCAGATTTCAAAGGCAACAAAGACTTTGAGGCTTACCACTGGCACAGAGTGCCTGCCTGGGAAATGAGTTGACACCTCCTCCAAGGAAAGGTCTTTGCATTCTGGATTCTGAGAGAACAGGTTCTCACCCCAGGAGTTCAGAATCATGACTAGTGGTGGCAGGCTGACTAGGACCAATCAGCAACCATGCCAGAGCTGTTAGGTTTTGCAGGGAGCACCTCTTAAGTGCCCTCTGGGTACATTTGATAATAAGTCCAACACTGGCATCAATGTGGGTTTGTGTTTTTTTTTTCTCTGAGTTGTTCGATACCAAACAGCCCATGGTTCATGGAGGCTCCCATTTAGCTGGGGAACCCATAATGACCAGTGTCCAGCAGATGCATGTCCAGCACATGCATGTCTTATGGCTTCTCTGCATACTTATTATGTCTAAAAGTTAGTAAAGACACAGTCGGGGCATACACTTATAAGCCCTTACGTGCCTTATAGTGTACCCTGCCTTGGTGCTACAAGGCCTGCCAGAAGGGAAATGTACCTATATTCCATACAGTGTTAATGGACATGGCACTCTTGCTGAGTGCCATGTCACGTTTTCAGCTTTGGATACACCTTGTCATGCACTTGCAATGGAAGACTGCATGAGGCTGGTGTGGGGCCTCACGAAGTGGTACAATTGTTGCTGCAGCTCTGGGGTCCCACTTCAGAACCCATACCCAAGGTACCAGCGGTACCATGTACTAGGGACTTACAAAGGTGGCTGACGTGCAGTTTTGAGAAAAGATTTCTGGTCCTGAGTACCTGTTTAGCAGTGGCACAGGGCACTTACAGCTTGAAACCATGTCATTTTCCAGGCAAAATGTGGGGGCTAGCCATGTCAAAAGAGGCCCTTTCTCACTCTACCACACTCTAAACGAAAGGGGATGAAACTACCCTTCCCCTGGGGAGTCTTCATCCTGTAAGTAGAGGAACCTGGAAAGGCCATCTGCATTGGCATGGGCAGTCCCAGGTCTGTGTTCCACCTTAAAGTCCATTCCCTGTAGAGATATGGGCCACTTAAGCAGTTTGGGGTTTTCACCATTCATTTGTTGAAGCCACCTGAGAGGCCCGTGGTCTGTTTTAACTATGAAGTGAGAACCAAATAAGTATGTTCTCAGCGTCTTCAAGGCCTAGACCATAGCAAATGCTTCCCTCTCTATGGCACTCCATTTTCTCCCTGGGGAGCAGTCTTCGGCTTATAAAAGCAAAAGTCTTGTCAAGTCCCTTATCATTTGTCTGGCCTAGGAATGCTCCTATCCCAGGCAAAATGTGGGGGCTAACCATCCCAAGTTCAGAGGCATCTGTTTAGACAATAAACTGCCTGTAGTAATCTGGAGCTTTCAGGACCGGGGCAGAGCACATTGCAGCCTTCAGAGTGTCAAAAGCCTTTTGACAACACACTGTCCAGTTAATCTTTTTTGGCATTTTCTTGGAGGTAAGTTCAGTGAGGGGGCCTACTATGGAACCATAATCCTTCACAAACCACCTGTGGTACCCAGTCAAGCCAAGTAATGCCCTGCCTTGAGCCAGGGTGGTTGGAGCTTCACAATCCAGAATTGTCTGGCTCTTGGATTTGAGTGGCTGAACTTGGCTCAGATACTTGACTGCCCCTGGTCTGTCTATGAGCTCATCAGCGCTTGGAATTGGATGTGCATCTATTTGTGGTACACCACTGAGGTCCCTATAGTCCACACAGAACCTCATTTCTGTTTTCTCTTCCTTGGGGTGTGTTTTGGGGACTAAAACTATTGGGCTAGTCCAGGGGCTCTCAGAGGGTTCAATGACACCTAAATCCAGCATCGTATTTACTTTAAATTGGATGCTTTCTCTGACATGGTCTGACTGTCTATAAATGTTGTTTGTGACAGACATGCTGTCTCCATTCTCCACATCATTAGTACACCAGTTAGTCCTACCAGGGGTCAGAGGGAATACCTCAGCATACTGGTTGAGGACTTGGCCTGCAATCAGCCTGCTGTTCTACTGTGGGATGTATCACAAGACCACTCCATCAACAGAACCATCTTTTGGGTTGCTGTAGAGCAGATCAGTGAGAGGTTCACTCTCTTCTTCCTGTCCCTCACCTGTAACAATGAGCATGGTCACATCTGGTCTGTCAATATAGGGCTTCAGGTAGTTGACATGTATTATGCTTTTGGGATTCTTGCAACTTCCAAGGTCAACTAAGTAGGTAATCTCCTTTCTTTCAAGTGTGGTATAGGGACCAGGACACTTTTCTTGGAGCGCCCTAGGAGCAACAGGCTACAACACCCAAACGTTCTGCCCTGGTTAGAATTCCATCACAGCAGCTATTTGGTCATACCAGTGTTTCTTGAGCTACTGGCTGTCCTGAAGGTTTTTGCTTGCTTTTTCCATAATCTCAGTCATCCTGGAACGAAGGCCAAGTACATAATCTACAATGTCCTCTTTGAGAAGCCTCTCCCAGCCTTCCCTTACAAGACTCAATGGACCCCTAACAGGATTCCCAAACAAAATTACAAAGGGGAAACCCCTACTTCCTTGTGTGGCACTTCCCTGTATGCAAAATGCAGACATGGAAGTAAGACATCCCATCTCCTTCTGAGTTTTTCAGGGAGTCCTTCAATCATGCCTTTTAATGTTTGGTTAAATCTTTTAACCACTCCATTGTTATGGGGGAGTGAAGTTATAAGTCACACCACATTCCTGCCACATGTGTTTTAAGTATGCAGGCATGAAGTTTGAACCCCTGTCTGTTTAGGAAAAAGAGCCCTAGTAAAAATAGCGAGGAGGGCCTTGGCGACTGCAGGGGCCGTGATGGTCCTGTGAGGAATAGCTTCAGGATTTCTAGTGGCATGATCCATTACCACTAGGAAATATCTATTTCCTTTTGCTGTTTGAGGGTCAAGGGGGGGGAACAATATTAATCCCTACCATTTCAAAGGGCACCACAGACGGTGAGATCAAGACGGCCTTCAGGTGGCCTCCTGTCTTACCCCTGGCTTAACAGGAGACACACGATTGGCAAAAGTCCTTCACCTTTTGGAGCATCCCATGCTCATAAAAGTTATTTTTTAACCTACTCCAATTTTTGTTTTGGCCCAGGTGCCCAGCCATGGGGATCTCATGGGCTAGAGTGAGAAGAAATTCTCTGTAGTGCTGGGGTACTATAACCCTCCTGGTTGCACCAGGCCTGAGGTCTCTGGCATCAGTATAACTGGGTCCACCTTCACAATAGACCCTTTGAGTACCACTGACATTAGTTGGCCTTCCTGTGCAGCTCTCTGGCTTCTGGTTTTCAATAGTGGGACACTCTAGAGGGTCCCCCAGGAACCAAGAGCTCTGGGTGGTAAGGACCAAGCTCTCCAGGCTCAGTTCCCTCTGGGGTTAACAAGTCCTCTTCCTGGGAAGAGGGGTTCTGTTGTGTGATCTGTTTAGAAGCTGCTCCCCTAGTTTTCTTGCCTTTTCTCTTGGAGGTTGGTTTTCCCAGTATCAAACACCTCTTGTTCACTCTGGAGTTTGATCTATGCCCTTGTTTTGACACAACCCCATTATGGGATCCCAAGCATGGCTGCATTGGTCCTCAGTTCTACTTAAGCTCAGGGAGAATTCTCCATGTCATTTCCAAGCAGACGATCTACAGGGATGGATGGGGACAGAGCTACTTCTTTCTGTCCAACTACTTCCCTCCAGCCAAATGTTACCATTGCCATGGGCTGGATCTTTGTGATGTTGTCAGCATTTGTGAAATGATAAGTTTTCCCTTTCAGGTACTGATCTGAGTAGACAAGGTGATGGGTCATCATGGTGACAGTAGCCCCAGTGTCCCTCAAGGCTTCTACGTTAGTCCCATTAATCAAAGCGTACTGCTTGTATTTTTGCATGTTAGTAGGCCAGGCAAAACAGGCTAAGTCTACCCTTCTTTATGTGACTAATGTTGGCTCTGTGGGTTGACTGACATGGTCAGATCACAACTGTGATGCCATCTGGAGATTTGCAGCTGCATTTACTGTAGTTGGACTAGAGGCTTTCTTTGTGTTTTCACAGCTGGGGTCTCCAGTTTGGTGTCCTTTGTTGTTGCAATCAGGGCACCAAACCTTGTTGGGATCAAAGTGGTTTCCTTTGTACCCCCCCTAAGACTCTGTGGAATGTCAGACCCACCCTCCTGAGCAGGTTTTCGGGGGCCTAATAAATACTCTTTGTTTTGGTTCCCATCTTTCCCAGGGGTGGGGGGGAGGCTCAAGACCATTTTTTGAGTTATTCATGTGATCACTTAGTAACAGAGTGGTATCAGCAAATGCAAATTCTTAGATCCCAATTCAGCCACCAAATAGAGGAGGCTGGCTCGCTATATAGTGTACAAAAATGACGAGCACTGCTCAGAAAGTCCAAGCAACATCGCTTTGGTATTCAGAGGTAAAAAGCAAATCACCTGTTGCTCTGTTTTTATGGTAGTGTGGCTGAGCAGTTAGGCTAATCCAGAAGATGTGCTAAGAATTTATTGTACTCACAGTATCAATAAATTTGGACACACACTTGAAAGAATGGCTCAAGGTCAATTTACAAAAATACTTGAGATTTTATCATTTTTTAGGCCCCAAATCTTTAATATAGGGTAAGCACTTCTTTTCTTATGATTTTTCACAGTTTGGAAAATGTTCTGGCTTTGAACACACTTACGCCCCATTGGAATCAATGGGAAAAACTTTAAACATGCATATAAAATCAGACAATGCTCTCACAATTGTCACCTTCTATTTTTAGGTTGAGGTCATCGGAGTGTAAAATGGGCCAGCTGAAAAATGTAGGGTGGTTCACGGTTCAAGCAGGAGCAGCAGTTGAAGGTCTTGGAGCTAGCATCCAAAAGAGATGGGGTCCACTTGGAAACATACTGCAAAGATGGACTTAAATATAAGTAAACTGGGTCCCCTTGGGAGGTGGAGGTCACAAGGGGTTAGGAGCCTCTACAGTGCAGCTTGGTTGATGCAAGGGCCTGGGAGGTTGGGTGCAGCACAGATAGGTCAGCCACGAGGTGTGCATCTTGGAGTTCTTGGAGACAGGAGAGGCAACTTTGAGGATGGATTGCAGGTCAGCAGGGCCACTCTGGTGGGTGGTTTTGGGTGTCCTGAAATCCCTCGACTGGTGCTTGTTTCTGGGCTTTTGGGAGTTTGGAGTGGACTTTGCTTCTGGGTGCCCAATATTGAGGGTACTGTACACTGGGTAGTAGTAGACCATAGCCCTAGAGAGTTGCAGTGCCATGTGACAGGCCTTGTCCTTACAGGCTGTTGTACGTAATTTGGCTGGGCTTCTTGGTCTGGCCCATTGGTCAGCAGCTGGTCAGTTTACCAGACTTTGCTGGTACATTGGCTGCAGAGTGCAGGAGAATGATACTATTACTCTGAGGGAGGTTCTTGGTAATTTTCAGAAGGCTAGAGGTGCTCTGGGGTTTTGTAGAGCCCTTCAGGTTTACAGGTGATCCCTCTGTGGTAATGGTCGAGTCCTTGAAGCACCAAGCAAGGTTTGGCACCTTTCTTTGTGCAGTAGGACTTCAGTTCTTGTGCCTTGGGACTTCTTTGTTCTGGTCTTCTTTGTTTCCGTTGAATCTGAGGTCTTGGTCTAAATAAATGTCCTCTAAATACTGCATTTAGGGGGCATTAGGGGGAGTACCTTATAGTGGCAACTGGGTCACCTACCTTAGGGTGGCTTTACTAACTAAGTGACTACTTCCTGGGGAAGGGGTCACATCCCGAACCCTTATTGGGTATTTTTCTACCATCCAAGATGGAGGAAAATGAAATGGAGTTGTCACTGCACCTACCACACCTTAGGGGTGGTACAGGCTTGGGATGGCCACTCCTCCTATTCTTGCTAGGTTTCCCAATGGTTTTACCACCTAAAGTGGGGGTAAAACCATTAGGCAGCCATCTTCTGCTGGCAGCAGAGGCGGGGTTGGATTTCAAAGGCAACAAAGCCTTTGAATCTGACTGCTGGTGTAGGGTGTCTGTCTGGTGGAGTAGGTGTGACACCTCTACCCAGTAAAGGCTTTGTTCCTGAGACCACAAGCTCTGGGTATTACAGAGTAACTATAAGTATGGTTTGCAAGCCCCATTCAAACACTAAACTCTTAGCTACAACACAATACTGCCCCCGCTTTCTTCTGGTTAGATCACACAGTTATTATTGTTGCTCAATACTTTTTCAGTTAAACTGATCATAGTTTGTGTAACTTTGTAATGGTAATTCATGGTATGATATTTTGAAGTCATGCATATCAATTTTTTTTCAGAAATCAATGGAGTCCCTAGTCATCTGTGGAATATTAAGAAGGAGGCTTCAAGCCACTGTGTAATTCCCGAATGTCTGTGCTGTCCTGCTATTATGGACTCCTCAGCCTTTTGATACCCAGAGTTCCATTCTCCAATTTAATCAATTCAGCCACTAATGTCAAAACAGATATGCAAATATTATAAAATCTCAGAACATTTATCTTTAGGTCATCTGTACCTTTGTAAACAGATTGTTTAAAACTTTGTATCAGTTGGAGTTTGCAGGTGAAATGAAGAACCACTTTTCCTGTTTGAACATAATCAAAATGCAATTCTGGACAGTAGGATAGGCAAAGTTTCAGTATTTGTCAAAATGCCATTGGTTAAGTTAATTACCATTTTGTACTCATCCATTAGTTGTTAGCTGGTATTCTTCTTTTTACACAGAATTGTCTTCTCTTTTGTCTACCAAGCTCATCCCTTCTTTACTTTCTTGCCTCATCTTTTTACATTTTTCTGCCCCCTCCCTGGTCTTTTGTTCTGTGTCTTGTCCTGCCTTAAAAATGGAACTTATCCAGTAGAGTTCAAACCCGAAGTGCATTCCCCGAATCTTGGTCCATTTCTCAGCTTACCTCTCAACTGAGGTTGCTCACTGAAGTTTTTGTCTCCTGGTTTGGTTCACTGATTTTCTCTCTCCTAAAGAAGTCAAACATCTTTGCAAAAGTATAACCTGTCCATCTTTGCACAGGACTACCTGTGGCAAGGCCACTGTGCCTACTCTCATATGGTGATTCTTGTTGTACAGCACAATGCCCTATTTTTTCACAACACAAAGTATATTTCACTTTGCTATAACAGATTCCCACTCATTGATTTTTCAATTCTCTACCCTAAGGCCACCGGGCGCTAAGTAATCTTCACTCTGTTAAATAACAAAAAGATTAAAGGTAATCATCGAGGAAAAAACTAATCGTTAAACCCAATCTGAAAGTAAGATGGTTTGTCTTCTTGTCAAACTGAGGGTATGCCATTATTTTGCAGCCATCACACTGAAGAAGTGTCCTTCTGCCCTATTCTTCCTAAAATGGGGACTGAAGCCAGGTGTAAAGTAGAGGAATGTAGGATCACAGTGATAACATTTAGCTTGTATGGAAGTGGGTCCTTCATGTAGTAGGTTCTGGTGAGTGATGCATAACTTTTGAAAAGGATTCCTTTCTCACTGAACACATCAGAAATATGGGTCCTCCTGGGTAGAGCTAGTATGGCCCAAGTCTCGGGATGTTATACAAGATGTAATTAGTCTGTAGGAAGCCTGAGAAATCAAGAATTGCAATTATCCAGCTTGGCAAGAAAAGTCGCTTAACCCATTTCTTTTCAGCTGGCAACAGATCAGTGGTGGGCAGAACTCACTGAGATTTACTCCATGAAATTCTGCGGGCTTACATAAAAACTCCACAATATTCTGCAGAGTTCTGCAAGAGGGCAGAATCAAGCACATGGTGCTCCTCATGCTGATTACTAGCACCAGGAGCTGATTCTGTGCTGTAAAATCAGTACAAATGGCACCATGCGGTGTGCCAGAGGGCACTACATCTTTCTGCGGCACAAGTAGATTTTCTACAGAAACGGAAGTGTTCTAAATGCAAGGAGTTGCGACCTTCTGCGACCACCCGCACTGAGAAATCTTGCCGGGAGCCTTTCAAGCATCTGAAAATCATGCTAGGGTATGCAAACTTAACATTGGCAAGCCGCACATGAGAGCTCCAACCTCCAAGTGGAACACAGAGTGGATAAAACTCCACAAACTCTGCCAGAGGAGTGGAATTTTTCACCCAGCCATACAACAGATAAGAGTGGACAGATTTTAGACAACAGCTTCAAGCCATATAATTTTAAAGAGGTAATTTTGTTGATAAGTGCTCTAAAAGAAGAGAATTGCTGAAGATAAACCTAAGCTTTTTGGCCTGTGTAACTGAGCAAGGTAGATGGCCCAGAAGACCAAGCCACTAACCTGGACCATGCCACTAGTGAGTCACAGAGTATCGGAACTACAGTTTTATGTGAGTTTTTAATTTCAACACACTCCCCAACATTCAGGAACCAACCACTATCAAACATGAATTAAGTTGTTCTTTTTTCAAGCCCCAAGGATCTTACGGCTGGAGTGCCAGCTGGCTGTCATCAGAAAAGAGCAAAACAGTGAAGACATATGATTTGAGAAGGTGTATGAGGGAGACAACATAGATATTAAATAATGTAGGACTAAAAGATATGATGCTTGTGGGTCTCCTGCTTCACTGTTCTGAATGAGGTCTGAAAAGTAGACATTATCATAACTTGGCATCTGTCCTCCTGATCAGATTTTATCCAAGTCAGGGTAGTGCCCCATATGCAGTCTTCATGTGGTGTCAGCTGCAAACTATGATGAGGGATAGTAATGAATGCTGCAGAGATCTAATACAATCAGAACTACTCTTTGCCTTTGTCCATCATCCACCATGTATCACCAACCAGTGTTATTTGAGTGTTATGAAGTTGCTTAAAATCAGACTGGGATAGATCTAACACCTTTTTACCAAGTCTGATAATAATTTATTCACATATTTTTCATGTTGTTTTTTTTATGGGAACTGGGAGCAATGCACTTGGGGAATAATTACTCATGACCTTGGGGTCTGTCATGTTTTTATCAATCAATCAGTCAATCAATAATTCAATAAGGATTTATAAAGTGCAGCTAATCCCCCGATAGGGTATCCAGGTGCTTGCAGGTCCCGAAGGCTTATTCCAACAGCCAGGTCTTGAGGGCCATTTGGAACTCTGGTAGTGAGGTGATGGTCCGGAGGTGTGTCGGAAGGCTGTTCCAGGTTTTTGCTGCAATGTGAGTGAAGAAGCATCCTCCACGTCTGCTTTGGTAGATGCAGTAGTATGGGCAAGTGAAAGGGAGGCAGAGCATAGTATTCTTGATGGTTAGTGGAAGTTTGGCGGTGGTGAATGTACTTGGGACCTTGGTTGTGTAGAGCCCTGTGTGCTTGTTTCAGCAATTTGAATAGGCATCTCTTCTGTATTGGAAGTTAGTGAAGTTACCTGAGGCGGGATGTGATCTGGGTTTGTCGTGGGAGTCCGAGGATGAGTCTGGTTGTGACATTCTCTATGGCCCGAAGTCTCAGTAGGAGGAGGTTGGTAATTCCTACATTGAGAGCATTGCCAATGTCTAGTCGGCTGGTAATGAGGGCCTGTGTCACAGTGCATCTCGTGTGTAGGGGTAGCCTCTTGAAGATCTTATATAGCATTCACAAAGTGAGGAAGCAGATGGAGGAGACAACATGATTTCATGGTGAACTTGTTGTCAATGATAATTTCGAAGTTCCTGGCATGGTCAGAGGGTGGAAATGCGGGTCCTAGGTCTGATGGCCACCAGGAGTCATTCCGAGTGTAACTGCTGTTGCCAAAGATCAGTACTTCTGTCTTGTCTGTGTTCAGCTGCAGGCAGTTGTTCATCCAGTCAGCAATACATATCATGTATCTGTGAAAGTTGATTTCTGGTGTTCGAGGGGTAGTCGTTGAGTGAGAGGATAAGTTGTGTGTCATCAACATAGGACATTATGTTGTGACCATGGGTTATGACGATGTTGTCAAACAAGGTCATATATGCATTGAAGAGCTTTGGCCTGAGGGATGAGCCCTGAGGAACACTGAAGGAGATTTGTTTAGGTTCATAGCTGAAAGACAGGAACTGGAACATCTGGGTTCTTCCAATGAGGAAGGAGATGATTCTTCTGAGCATGTTCCCTTGGATGAAAATGTAGTACAGTATTTCGGTCAGCATATGGTGAGATATGGTGTTGAAGGTTGCAGAGAGGTCAAGGAGGATCAAAGCTGCTATTTCTTCTCGGTCAAAAATGGTTCAGATGTCATTGGTGGCTGCGATCAGGGCAGCTTCGGTGCTGTGATTGCTGTGAAAGCCAGATTGGGAGTCGTCAAGTAGCTGGCTCCACTCCAGGTATGTCATTAGCTGCTTGTTGATGATCTTTTCCAGTACTTTTGCTAGGAAGGGGAGCAGGGAGATTGTCTTCTTGTTTTTGGGTTCATTGGGGTCAGCAAAGGGATTTTTGATTAGTGGTCTGACTTCGGCATGTTTCCAGGCACTGGGAACTGTTGCAGTGGTGATAGAGGTGTTGAGCAGGGTGGTGAGTTCCTGGTCGATCCTTTGGTTTTCAAGGTTGAAGATGTGGTGTGGGCATGGGTCTGTGAGAGCTCCTGAGTGGATGGATTTCATAGTGGAGGTGATGTCTTGGTTGGAGAGGGCGTTCCAGGTGGTCAGTGTTTGGTTTGTGTTACAGTGGTAGTGTGGCTGTTGAGGAAGTCCGTAGGTGTGGGTTGGGTTTTGAAGTTTCTGTATACGGTTGCAATCGTGTTGAAAAAGTGGGTGAGGATGTCGCACAGCTCCTTTGAGGGTGTGTGCTGGCAGCTGGCTTAGAGAATTCCTTAATGATGTTAAAAAGTTCCTGGGTGGTGTTGCCACTGGTTTTAAGGCAAGGGATATCTTCTTTGCTTCCTCAGCAGGCAGTGGTAGAGGTTGAGGGAGATCTTGAAGGCTGCTGTGTCTGAGGTGTCCCTGCTGGTGTGCCATCTTCCCCCCAGCTGTTTGCTGTCTTGTTTCAGTGTTCTGAGTTCTTGGGTGTACCAGCCGGCCTTTTTGGAGGATTTTCTGTGGATGTTGCTCTTGATGAGGACAATGTTGTTGACGCAATTGGTGATCCAAGCATTGAAGCTTTTCACTCCCTTTTTTGAGGTTGGTGGCGTTAGCGCAGTTGGAGGTGTTGCGGGCGTCTGCCCAGCTGGTCTCAGAGATTTTGTTCCACCTCCAGTGGGGGGAAGGGACACTTTTCATCTTGGGGGTGGAGATGCAGGGGCTGGAGATGTTGAAGTGGACGATGGAGTGATCTGTCCATATGAGTTCTGTGACATGGCTGTATTTGACGCTGGTCCTGGATTTTAAAATGGGGCCCCATGTGTGTCCTGCATCTTTGTCAACCCGAGGCTGCTCATACTGTTGAGGAGGTGTGCAGTGTTGTTGTAGCTGGGGATGTCTATGTGGAAATTTAGGTTGCAGAGAAAGATGTAGTCCTTGGAGCCTAAGGCTAGGGGTGCAATTAAGTCAGTGATGGTGTTGCAGAAGCTGGAGGGTGGGTCTGGTGGCCAGTGTGTGAGGGTGCCTCTAATGGTTGTTTAGTCATCCATGTGGAGCTTGTTGTTGAGATGTTTCAAGGGGGTGGTGGTGTTGTGGGTTGTGGTGGTGCACTGGAAGGCCTTTTGTGTTTGATGGCTGTTCCTCCTCCCGGCTTGTTGGTGCAGTCCTGGTGAGTGATTTTGTATCCGTTGGGGCAATGTTTGGGGTGGATGTGGGGTTGAGCCAGGTCTTTGGGAGAAAGACAATGTTGTGTGCGAGGGTGGCAATGAGGTCCCATAATTTGGTGGAATGCTTGCATAGTAAGCGTGTGTTGAGAAGGGTGCATGTGAGTTGGTCTTTTTGTTAAGGTGGCTTCTATGGTGTGTTTGGTCTGTGTGCTGGTGTGGGTGTTGTGGCAGGTGATGTGGCACTGGGTGCAGGTTAAAGGTCCTAATGTGGAGAGTGGGTTGGTGAGGTGGCATTGTTTGTTGGGGCATCGTGGGTGGAGGGTATACAGCTCAGCTATGGTGCATCTTCAGGGGGAAAGAGGGCCAGTGTTCATGGTACTGAGCCGATTGCTACAGATGGGCTAGCCTTAGGGACATCTTTGGCAGGCCAGCAGCACACCCGCTGTGCACTTCCACTGCACACTCATGCTACGGCCTGCATTAAGTAGGTCCTGGGGTGGGTGGGGCTTCCTGTTGGTGGGAATAACGGAGAGTGGGAAAATCCAGTTGGCAAAACCCCAGGATGAAAACTCAGGCGGCTGTGGATTCACTGGATTAGTCTGGAACTAGAAGGACCTGGAAGCCAAATGCAAGTGGCATGCCTGGTGTCCAGGTGCCTACTTTTAAAGTAGTACCTTGTGTTTGCAGATTTTACATGAACGCATAGAGGGAGGCCAAAGGCCATAGTCTCCAGATATAAAAATTGAAGGAGTCTTTAACATTAAGCATGTGGTGGATAGTTATTACACTCAGAAAGAAGTCAGCTATTCAGTTAGACTGTTCCTTCAAAGAAGAATATGATGTCTTAGTTCAGTTGTGTTTCTATCATATCTTCCCTCTGGTATCTGGCATATGCACATTTCTCCCTCTGTTCCAGTTCTTGGTAATGAACAGTAAGTGTTTGCCTTCCTAGAATTAACAGAGAGATGCATAGGCCTGCACGGATGCTGGCCTGGTTGATACAATGTTAAAAAAACACACGGCTTGTATCCTTTCACTGACAGATGATGATGTTATGAAACACATGAGGATAGAATCCGTAACTAATGGTTTCAGGGCACACTATCAAAGATTATACACACAACGAGAAGGATTAGACTCAATGCAAGTGAAGGAACACAGAAGAGATATAATTCTGCATCTATTAGGGAAGGACTGGATACACCCCTAATTGGGGGGTAATCTAAAGCATTGTTTGGGGAATACAAAATGAAAAAAATACCAGGCACCAATGGGTTGCCATATGAGCTCTATAAAATGGCCCCTATCCAGCTTATATCTTCAATGGGTGAAGAGGTCTATATGAAAGGGATCCTGACTGATACAATGCCCGAAACCTATATGGAGTAATCCCAAAGACGAGCAAAGATGCTAAAGAGCTTGGCTCCCATTGTTCCTTGTCTATGATTAAAATGGATATGAAAAACCATTACTGAATTACTGGTCCACAGAATTCTGAAGGTGATCCCTGTTCTGGCCCATCAAGACCAAACAGGATTTATTTAGAGAACGCATTTGAGGCTGGGATGGGAGATCATGTACATAATGTTGCAATGCATGAGTTTTGGGGCTAATCATACTCTACTGGCTTACGTTTTTCATGCCCAGCCTGTAGCTCGAGTTGAAACAGGTGACATGATCTCAAATAAATTGGTCTTGGGTCCATGCAGAGGTTCCCACTTGATCTGCTGCTGCTTGCCCTTGTGATATAACCATAAGCTAATATACTAGGAAATTGCAGACAAGGGATATAAAAACTAGGCATGACGGGCCAGATGTATCAAACGATTTTGCATTTGCAAACGGTGCAAATCGGTAAATTTCATGGTTTGCGAATACAAAATCACCTTTCACAATGTATGAAAGGCATTCGCAGGTAAAATTTAAGGAATCGCAAAAATAGTGATTCTTTGCAATTGTAACATTAATTTGCAAATTGCATTCTGCAAATCATAAATAGTGACCTGAATTTGTGAATCGCAGAATGCAAATTGCCTATTTCGTATAGCAATTCAATGCATCAACAAATCACAAATTGCGAATATTCACAGAATGGCTTTTTGTACGTGCAATTTACCATGAATTGAAATTTGGTAGTAAACAGGTGCAACCTATATAAAGAGGCCCAGAATGACTCAGCCTCTTTTCCACAATGGCTGCACTCTATGTCATGGCGAGGAGGATGAGGATCCTGGTAGGTTTGAGGAGAGGGAGGAGGAGACAGGAGCGCATTTTTAGACTGCGTATTACCCTTTTTAACCAGACAGAGGAGGAGATATATGATAAGTACAGGTTAAACTCAGCCATGATACTTGACCTGATAGCTGATCTACAACCCCTACTGCAGCGCAACACACACAGGACCAATAGCATACCCACCCATGTGCAGGTCTTAAGCTCCCTGCACCTATTAGCCTCAGGGAGCTATCAAAGGGTCATAGCAGCAGCTGGAGGTGTCTCACAGCGTGCACTTTCACACTTCTTCAATGCCATGCTTAGCTAAATCCATCAGCCCATCAGATTCCCCAATATCCCACAGGAGTTGCTACAAACCAAATATAACTTCTACCAGGTTGCTCAATTCCCACATGTCAGTGGCTGCATTGATGGGACACATGTAGCTATCTGTCCACCATTGGCCACAGAGTATGTGTATCCGAACAGAAAGAGTACACATTCATTAGCAATGCCTCAAACGTTATTACAAATCTTGTGGCCTGATACCCAGGTAGCTCACATGACTCGTACATCTTCAGACACAGTGGAATACACACACCACTACTTGCTGGGGAGTTTGGCGACGGATACCTCCTTGGTAATGTAATAGTTGACAATGTCGCCTTGATGTATAGGTGATGTCACGGATGACAAATACTCATGTTACTCTCCTGTCATTCTAGAAGACAGTGCATATGCAGGGCGCTCGTTCATACTTACACCCTATCTGAACCCTGCCACGCAAAGCGAAAGGAGGTATAATGCAGCACACAGGACGACACGCAGTTTTGTAGAGAGGATCTCCGGCCTGCTGAAGAGCCATTTCAGATGCCTGCACAAGAGTGGTGGTGCACTGCAATACAGCCCTGAAAACACATGCAAAATCGTGGCTACATGTGCTATGTTGCACAACATCGCAACAATGAGGGGCATACCAGTAGACCCGACAGAGCCTGACTCAGATGAGGAGGACAATCCCTTGCCACCCCTTCAGCCAGCAAACAGATGCAATGCAGCAGAGGGCAGACAAAGACATGCTGAGATCATGCACAACTATTATTGATTTAAGTAATGATGACACAACATCCACATTAATTAGGTAGCATCTTTATTGCCTTGACTTCAGGTAATATATGTGTAATTAGAACGTAGGCAAGCACTATACACATACAGGTGCTAGTTACAGTGTAACACTATTAGCATCATAGTATCACTGCATTGCTACATGATTGCAAGTCCCCTGTACCTCTCAACATTACTTCCTACGTCCATGCACTCCACTTGAGTGCTCAGTGGACTCAGTGGCACCTCTTGTTGCGGGTTCAACCACAGTACTGTGTCTGCTGATGTGACGCCTAGGATCAATCACAGGGGCTGTGAGACTGCTGAAGCTAGAGAGCTCCTCACTATCCCCACCATCTAGTTTGCTGTTTGTTGCACTCCGTGCTGTCTGAATTGTCTCCAAAACATTGGTGATTTGCAACAATCCCTGTGCAACGTCCCGACTTCAATGTGCCATCTCCAATTGCATGGCCACAGTTGTGATACCAAATCAAATGTGGTAGTGAGCCGATTGACAGATCTGCAGAACCCATCCAACTTGCCCATCAATTGGTGATGGCGCCAACGGTGGCTGACATGAGTTCCCTAATGGCATTTGTCATCTCCTTTGTGTGGTCTGCTGCTGTTTGCTGTCCCTCATGCAGCTTGCACATGTTTTCATTGAGAGACTTCAACTGCTTGTGCATTGATCCAATGTTTTCATTGAGAGACTCCAACTGCTTGTGCATTGATCCCATGTCGTCATTGTGAGCCTCAAACCGCCTGTGCATTGCACCCATGTTATGATTGATTGACACCAACTGCCTGTGCATTGACCATATGTGCTTACATTGCAGGTGCTGCACATTCAGCATGGAAGCCTCGAGGCCTCCAAACAGTGATGGGCCCTCACCTTCCTCTGTGCACTGTCTGCCTGCTTTGCAACGCCTCCTAAGGGGAGCGGACTGACGCTGGGGCAGGGACTGGTATCTGTTGGTGCTTCTAGCCTCTGGGGGTGGTGTGGGTACTTCATCTGGCATTTCATCAGAGTCCAGGTTATACTCAGGGAGGGGTAGCACTCTTGCCCAGCGTCTTGTTGGTGCTTGTATGAAGGACTCACTGGTGTTTGAGTTGGACTGTGGCTGACTTTCGCTATCCCCCACATTTCCACCTTCTGCAGCGTCAGGGTCCGGAACATCTGCAACAACAATGTGCAGCATGTCATTCTTGGATATGTACTCAAATAGTTGTGTAATAGTATTACATTTACACTGGCATGGTATCACTGAGAGTCTTTTGTGTTGTTTCTCTGTTTGGTTTTACACTATCTTGCTATTTATGTGGTAGTTGCACTTTAGGGGTGTGGACTACCACTCCCATAAGGCATTGTTGTGTTGTATGTAAGATGTGGCATGGACTACTTATCACACTGCATAGTGCCATAGCTATTTCTAAGGTCCATTTGTACATGCACACATGGGGAAACACATCATTACTGCCCTTACCTTGGCTGGTGCTGGGTGTGCTGAGGTGTAAATGCCAGTGACACCACTGACAGCTTCAGGAAGCAGTGTGGGCTCCACCATGTCTTCCATTGGTTTAGACGGTGCCTGGGTGGGTGGTCCTCCGGGTCGCCTTGCCTCCTTCAGCCTGCTTGCTACCCTCTCTTTGGCACGTGAACGCAAGTCGTACCATCGCTTGCGTAGCTCCTCAACGGAGTGCTGCGCAACGCCCACTGCGCAAATTTTGATCTGGATGTCTGACCACAGTTTTCTCTTCTCACTTTCAGGTACCTGTAGTAAGTGTTTTCCAAAATGTTTGTCATGGTTCCTGACCACCTCCTCGGTGAGCACCTCCAATTCCTGCTCACTGAAGCTGAGTTTGCGCTTTCTCTCTCCTTTCTCCTTCACATTCCCATCAGTAGCTATAAACCTGTTTGGTCCTGGCTGGCTCTCAAGTCTGCCTCCCTGGTGCTTGGCTGGGTCTCTCTGCCTACTCCTGTAGGTGGGGCTTCTGGAAACAGTACGGCTGACTCACTTCCTGGTTGTGATGTCATCAGGCTGTTCCAGGATGCCGTTTTCACAATTTGCAATTTTCAAATACCGATTAGCTATTTTTTGCGAATTGGTATTTGAAACTCACAAATTGCGATCGCAAATTTTAAGAAATCGCTATTACCGACTCGCAATTTTCATACATACCATTTCGCATTTCTCAAATAGCGATTTGTTAAAAATCGCTATTTAAGAAATGCATACCGGGAGCTTGATACATCTGGGCTGACATGTGATGTGACCCTATGCAGAAGACAGACATATATATCAAGGTCCCAGAGAGTACAGTTCTGCAACTGTTGTCAATTCTTGAAGAATTCAAAACCATGTCTGAGTTTAAAACAAATCGTCTAGTGTCATATCTGTTCCCAATGGGAATTATTACATGCAGATCAATAAAGCACCTCCTTGATGTGGGAATGTTATGGCCGTTCAAGTCACTTACATATTTGGGTTTAAATTTATCGCATAGAAGTGACAAAATTATAGAGACGAATACCAAGGGGCATGTTTGTGAAAAGTGGCACTTCACCTAGTGTAGCACCACTTTTCTTGCGCCCCTTAGTGACCCCTTAATGCCACCATGTGTGCACCATATTTAATATACAGTGCATAATGGCCATAGTTAGGGAGCTAGTGTCAGAATTGTTGATGCTAGTTTGGCACTTTGCAAGATAAGCATAAAAAATGTTGATGCTAATCGTGCAAAGTGCCCAGAGGCCCATTGAAAACAATAGGAGCCTCCTTTTAAAGCCTGCTCTGAGCAGGCATCAAAAATCCCAGAAAAAATGGCACAAAGAAATCTGCTAGATTTCTTTGGCCATTTTTAGGGCCCCCTAATGAGGGAACGCCTCCTTTACATTCGTTATGCCTGGTGCAGGCATAATGTAGTGCAAAGGGTTACAAAGTGGCCCATATTTATACATTTTGACGCAAACCAGCGCCGGCACTGGTTTGCGTAAAAATGTTTACACCTGGCTAACGCCATTCCTATGCGCCATGCGGGCGCCTTATTTAAGGAATGGCGTTAGCCGGCGCTGCGGACTGGTCAGTGTAAAAAAAAAAGACTCAAACCAGGCAGCGCCGGCGTAGGGGAAAATGGGGGTTGTGCGTCAAAAAATGATGCGAGTCAGGTTTGAGGCAAAAATCATGCCTCAAACCGGACTTGCGCCATTTTTTGATGCACAACCCCCATTGAAATGACTCCTTTCTTAGCAAAGACAGGAATCATGGCCCCTTGCCCAATGGCCATGCCCAGGGGACTTCTGTCCCCTGGGAATGGTCATTGGGCATAGTGGGATGTAGGGGGGCCCAAATTAGGCCCCCCCAAGCCACTTTTAAAAAAAAGAAGAAATTACTTACCTCAACTTACCTGTACTTACCTGGGATGGTCCAACCATCCATGGGTGTCCTCCAGTGGTGGAAGAGGGTGGCAGGGGGTGTACCTAGGGGCAGGGAAGGGCACCTCTGGACTCCTTCCATGGTCAAAGACCATGGAAGTGAGCCCACAGGTCCCTTAATGTCTGCCCTGACCCAGGCGTTAAAAAACAGCGCACATCAGGCTGTGTGCCGTTTTTTAAGGCCCGCCCTCTCCTGTGCATCAAAATGACGCAGGAGTATAAATAAGGCGCAGAGGCCTTAAAGTCATTTTTTGGGTGGGAACACCTACCTTGCATGTCATTAACGCAAGGCAGTTTCCAGCATCCAAAAAATGACTCACACGGAGGACTCGGACGTCAAAGTTTAAATGTGGTGCATGGTTTGCACCGAATGCGCGTCAAAATCTTTGATGCACTTTCAGCGCAAACATAGTATAAATATTCCCCATGGTGCGGTGCTCTTAAATATGGGCATGAAAGTATGAGTCCACTCCCTCCAGTTTTGGCAGCAGCTACCACTATCTCTTGGGAGAAGAGTGGCCCTCACTAAAACGGTTATATTTCCACGATGTTTGTATGCCTATGTACAAAGTGTTTATTGGCCAGATAGATATTTTGAAAAGTGAATAGACTTCGCATTGCATTGTATAGCAAGTGTATCACCCGGAATGAAGTTATTCACACTTAATCTCCAGCAAAAACAAGGCGGGTTCCCCCTCCCAAAATCTTAATGTTACTTCGTAGCACCACAAATGCAGCATTTGCAGGAACATACACGGGTGGCAGGATGTTTCCTGTGAAAAATATAAACCTGGTACTAATTGGCAGAACCCAAATATTTCATATCTTGTACTATGAATGTCGTAAATCTGGGGAAGAATGAATAATCAAATTCCTTGGAGAACATCTTTTATGGTTGAGATGGAATGTTGGGGATATTGTGGCTTCCACAAGTCACGAATGGTGGTGGGGTCTGTAGGCTGCAGGGCAATATGTGTTTGGCAACTTACCTGAGAGAGATATTTATTTAATTTATTATATCATTTGAGGAAGATAGCTATATATTGTTAGTAGGGTGAGACGAGTTTTAACGTTTGTCACGTTGACAGCTGCTGTGAAGGATCATATGCACCAGATATAAAGCGCTGTTGAAGGATCAAGTAACTAGCCATCTGATCATGAGAGAGAAATGCACATTAGATAATGCTGCTGAATGGAAGAAGAACTTGTGTTCCATAAGACAGTGTCTAGCAGTTCAGTCTTATTTAGTTTCGTATTTTTCAGAGGACTTACCACACCCTACAAACCCTATAGAAAATATACACAGTCAGGAACAGGAAATCTCCATTCTGCAGACAAGATAAGGTAGATTTCTTGCACATGGTATATGGTGTGGTCTTGCCCCTTGGTCGCTGACTATTTTAAATAACAGGTGGCTGCACAATTAAGGTGTCTGCAGCATCAGAGTAACTCTCCATGACACATTGTGTATTGGGGTTATATATTTAGGAAGGATAAGTATAATTATAATTTTCTGGCATTATTACTTTTGTTAGCAAAACTGAGGATAATGATTCACTGCTTCGAGCAGCAAGGGCCCTCCCTAGAATTGTGAAGAAAGGATGTTCGAAGGTGGCTTTTGGATCAAAGAAACAAGGATAATTATGCTGTAAAATGATGAACGGCTACCCGACGATATATAAGAATGGTGAGTTATGAGTAATACACTGTTCTAGGATGGCAATATGATCAACCACTCATAGTCTCCCATGATCCTGTTATTGTTTCTTTAAATATGTGGAACTTCTGCCACGTTGAAAAGTAAGTTCATTGTTGTATATGCCATGGTTGGTAATATGTATAATCAAAGCTGCTCCACATGTGTGTAATTGTGATTTAATAACTAAACTTATTTGCTTTGAAAACAATAACACATGTGTTAAAAAAAGTTTTTGCCTTCTTATTTTCTCTGGCAAAGAGGTATAAAGTCTCCCCTTCCCTTCCCTGGGAGCAGATGGGTAAACATTTTTCAGCTCATGGATATGCCTGAAATTTGAATTAATTGTAACAATCATTCTGACAGGAATGAGAAGGATATGCATAATGTTACATTTCTAAAAATCAATCAAGAAAAGGTTTGATTTTACATATTGTTTCTCGAGAGACGCCCCCAAAAAATATCTTATGACGGTTACATAGTAAATGGTGTGACAGAAAAGAGATAGAAAACAGTCTTGGTATCCTGGAATCTCCTACGCCATAGGTTGAAGAGACCCCATATTATGGGCCTGATGTAGATTCTGGCAGATGGGGTTACTCTGTCACAAACATGATGGATATCCTGTCCTCCATATTACAATTCCATTATATACTAGGGAAAATGTAGTACAGCGGATGAAAAAACTGTCACATTTGTGACAGAGTAACTTATTTGCCAAGATCTAAATCAGGCCCTAAGTGTCCAGTTTCCTATACATTTTAGTAGAATGGTTAGCCACTGTTCAAAGGGAATGCTACAATTGAATTTAATCCTCGATTCTCATGGATGACTGTAAGGAGTATATTTTCCTTCCTGCCCCTGTACACTATGCAGTACTTTCAAGTGTTAGGTTCCAAAGATGTAGAACCGCTGAACATGCCTGCTGTCCCTAGGTACCTACAAGGGTTATGTGCTGTCAGTGATAGGAATTTGGAGAGGGACAGCAAGAGAGAAAGAGCGGTACAGCAAGAGAGAGAGGCACAGCAAGAAAGAGAGAGAGAGAAAGAGATAGAGAGAAAGAGAGAGTGAAAGAGAGAGAGAGAGATGGGTGAACACCAGACTGGAGCTTGCTCCCAGATGGATTTGACTTAGTCAAAGGATGTCAGTTAAAGGATGCCACCTTGCAACCGCAATGCTCTGAGACAAGGTTACTGTACACTAGCTTGAAAACAAAACAGAGCAGGTCTGTATACTGAACAAGCTGGAAAGGAGTTGTAGCCACAAATAGATCTGCAAGCTTTCTGATTTTGGCAGCAGATGTTACAGTGTTGAGCCCGGGGCTGACCAGAAGCCCAGTCACGAGCCCCGGGTGCTGTCACAAACACATCAGTGAAGAGCAATATTACAAGAGGTAAATACACCAACAAAGATACAGAGGCAAGGCAAGATAGGAGAGTTGTGGAGCAGCTAAGATGGATGCTCGATAGCAACGCTCCCGAGCTGCGAGGACGTTTTTATATTGGAGGGAGACGTTTTTGACAGCTGGCTGCTTTTTTTTCCCAGAATTGGATGTTAGAACAAGCAGGGAGCAGTATGGTGAGTTTTTTCTCTTTTAAAACTCTGGTGTTTTACAGAGTTTAATCTTTTTAACATACTGCTCCCTTTCTGACAGTAATGCGGACGCCATTTTGAGAGGATTTTTTTTTCTTTTCTTTTTTTCCAAAAAAATATTTTCTTTTTTTGTCTTTTGGCTACTTGAATTAATGTGGAGATCTTAATACTTTTTGGACACTCTTGGATGCCACTTTTGAAGCTGTTATAGTCATTTTATTCATGATTTTCTTGTAAAGTTTTTAACATTTGTCCTCTGAGGTGACTTAATTGGCGTTACCGGAACATTAACTAAACTATTGTACTAAATATATACTGTGTGGCTGAAATGGAAGCCCCTCATACTTCCAAATTATCTGTATCCTCTGTCTCTAACTCTAATGGTCTTAAAGACTCCGGGGGCCACAAAAGAGTTAAAAAAGACCAATCCTCTCTAACTAAGTCTCCATTGCCCCTCACATTGGATGACATTATGGATGAGCTCAAGCTAATAAAGCCTTTTGTTATGGAGACGAATATTGCGCTACAGCGAATTGAGGAGAAATGGTCACATCTGCATTCTAGACTTTCTGACGTGAAACAGAGGATTAGTGACATACAAGATACTACTACTAAAGTTGATACCTTGACTAAGGAAGTCGCACTACTTACAAAACAGACAGAAGATTTGAAAAATCGCAATCAGCTGAATGATCTTCGCATTTATGGCATTCCGGAAGGTTCAGAAGGCCAAGATTTGATAACATTCTTGCAAACTCACATTCCAAAGATTGTTGGTCTTCAGAATACTACTGCTCTCAACACCCAGAGAGCCCATCGGGTTGGTCCCTCTTCTCCATCAAAACCGAGAGGAATTATCGCCTACTTCCTATAGCACTCAGATTTAATGACTATTTTGACTGCCGCCAAACAACGTAAACAACTGTTGTGGTCGGGCCAAAAGATATTCTTTAGCCAGGATGTGGTCACAGCGACCGCCAAGCGAAGGAAGGAATTTCTGGATCTCCGACCAGCCTTAAGATCTATGAATGCTAGATTTGGCCTAATTCACCTATGCTTTTTTAGGATCACCTTCAAGGACAGAACAACTACTTTTGAAAATCCCTATGATCTGAAACAGTTTATATATACTCACAAAGGGGAGGCAGTGGAACTCAGCAAGACTTGATCGGTTAATGTGAAATTCTTAAATTATTTATTTCTTCTTTACAGATATTGGAACCATTGAAATCTCAGGTTGAGAAAGTCCCCTTTCCGATTGTGTCTATATTCCTGTATATGTCGACATCATAGTGTTCTTTCCCTTGTTGGTAAGTCATGTCGTCAGTTGTTCATATTGTAATGTATTTATTTTGTTTCCTCGTCCCTCCTCTCTCTTGTTATACAATCATTGTAGTTCCTCGGGGGTACTGTTGCTGATTGGCCTCTATTTCTTTTCTTGCTTCTCCCTTTCTCTCATGCAAAGTATTTTTCTTCTCTTTAAGACAATTATGACTGAAGTTTCTTGGCTTCTTGTCATCTTTTCTTTCTTTTATCAATGGGGTGCTTTTGCTACCCTTTTCTTTTTCTCTCTTTCTGTTTTTTTCTCTTTCTACTTTTCTTTCTACCTCTATTATTTCCTACGTTCTACAATGCAAGGATTGGCATCAACATGCAATCTTATTTAGATATATGTGCATATGTTTCCTTTCCACCTTCTTCTATGATTCACATGTTATTTGTCTCTTAGGTTTCGGTAAGGCTTTGTTGTCTAAATGTCTTCTACTAGTTAAATGACCAGTCTTCGAATCATCTCATGGAATGTTAAAGGTTTACGTAATCCAGTTAAGAAACAAAGAGTGCTCCAGCATCTCTCTAAATTGAATTGTCAATTTGCTCTTGTACAAGAGACCCATCTTAAAGAGCAGGATTTTAAAAGTTTGAATAGAAATTGGGTTGGTCATGTTTTTGGCTCCTCTGCAGCTCATGATAAGAATGGGGTAATAATATTGTTTCATAGATCTTTACAAGTACAAGTTGTAGAGGAGACTAAAGATGATATAGGAAGATGGATTTTATTGACAGTTAAGATTTGTGGTTTGCTGTTTTCCATTTGCAATGTTTATGGTCCAACTGGAGTAGAGCCTCAATTTTGGGTGAATTTTTCTTTTTTATTATTATCTTGCAACTCTGAAAATCTTGTGGTAGGAGGTGATTGCAATCAACTTATGGATCCTTTTATAGATCTTCGCTCCCAAACTCGTTCTATCCCTAATAAAATGCAAAAAACGTTTTATCAAGCAATCTTCTCCAGAGGTCTACGTGATGTATGGAGCTCACCCAGATGTACTAAAATTCACGTTTTATTCTCCAGTACATCACTCATATTCTAGAATAGATTATATATTTGCTACACAAAATGTTATACAAACAATTTCACATGCTGATATTGGGTCTATTCTCTTATCAGATCACGCCCCAGTAATAATTGATATGAGCCTTCCAGGAAATTCCTCCTTTTCTAATCGCTGGGGGTTTAATAACACCTTATTGCAAGATCATTTATTTATTGAACAATTTTTCTAAAGAATTTTTTATGCACAATTTACCTTCAGAAACTCAGATGAATTTTATATGGGATGCATTTAAAGCTACTGCTTGAGGCTTTATTATAGATTATGTTGCCATTAAAAAGAAAGAAAAATCTAAAGTTTTCTCTCAAATGCTCACACAAATAAAATGTCTTGAGCATGAATATTTCTCATCTAACAAACCAGACACCTTATCCAGGTTGATTGATGCTAAACTACAATACAATACAATAAGCATTCCTGGTAAAGTGCATGTGGAACTCTACTCAAAATAAATTCAAACTTTTACGGGGGGAAAATAAAGCGGGTAAAGTATTGGCAAATTATTTAAAGATCAAAAAACAAAAGTCTAAAATTACTGTCATCACAGACACATTTGGAAATAGACACACTAAAGATTCAGAAATCATGGAATGCTTTACTGACTACTATACCACATTATATACTCCAGAAAATACTCCTAATATGACTGAAGTGGATGCCTTCTTCCACTCTATTCCTTCGAAACAAAAAGTAGATTTGTCACCATTAGACTCTGACCTGTGTGAAGCAGAAATTAAAAATGCCATTACCAAGGTTCCTAAAGATAAGGCTCCTGGACCAGATGGCTTTTCAACAGAATTTTACTCAACCTTTGCATATATTTTAGTTCCTAAGCTATTAACACTTATACAATATTTCATATCAAAAGATCAAGCAAAGGGCACTTTTTCTGAAGCTATGTTGTGTTTGATTCCTAAAAAAGATAAGGATTTATCCAAATGTGGTAATTACAGACCTATATTCCTTATTAATGTTGATTGTAAAATCTTTGCAAAAGTCCCAGCCTTACGGATTAATCAGTTTATCCCAGACCTAATAGACATTCATCAGTCAGGTTTTGTTAAGGGGCGATACATATCAGATAATTCTAGAACTTTTCTCAATATTATCCATCTTGCCTCTAAGTCCAGGGCTCCTATAGCTGCCATAACTCTAGATGCTGAAAAAGCCTTTGATCGAGTTTGTTGGGATTTTATGTTTGGAGCATTAAAATGGGATGGTTTTAGTCCTCATATTATTAAAATTATTAGACTTTTATACTCTTCACCCTCTACATCAATTTTAGTCAATGGCAAACAATCTCATTGCTTCCCTCTACACAGAGGTACTAGACAAGGTTGTCCTCTATCACCTCTGTTATTTATATTAGCCCTTGAGCCCCTTCTAGAGAAAATACGTAGGTCATCTGATTTTTATGGTTTTAAGCACAAAGATACTGAGATTAAATTCACAGTTTATGCTGATGATATTTTACTTTTTATCTCTAATCCTCACAAGATTATTCTGGATCTTTTTAAATTATTACAAGAATACTCAAGTGTCTCAGGTTATAAGCTTAATGTAGATAAATCAGAGGTTTTGCCATTAAATGCTTACTGTCTACCAGACATGTTTAAAGATACTGGGTTTAAGTGGAACTCTAAGCATATCAAATGCCTGGGCATATCCTATTCCAACTCTCTTAAAGACACTATTCAAACTAATCTCAAAGAGGTAGAGTCAAGGATTGTGAAATTACTTGATAGATGGTATCCTCTTTATTTAACTTGGTGGGGACGACTGGCCACGATTAAAATGATGTTGTTGCCCATTTTAAATTTTTTTTTATCTATGATTCCCGTTAAACTTCCTTCTAGTTTTTTAAAAATTATAAATGAATTATTTATGAAATTTTTATGGAACAAACGTAAATCTTGTATATCTTTAGTCAAATTGCAGGAACCTAGAGACAATGGAGGTGTAAATTTTCCATGCCTTAGAAGATATCACTCTGCATTTGTTTTAAAACAAATATGGTTGTCCCTCTCTCCCACTTTTCATAAAGGGACCTCTCTATGGAGTCAATTGGAACACTCAGAAATTACACCATTTACATTTAGAGATGCAGTTCGGCTTTCAAAAACCCCTAAATCTCTTTTCTCTCCGATAATAACTCCGTCTATTTCTATTGGCAGGCCATTACTTCTTGCCTCTCACTCCTCATATGAGAACCTTAGGCAAACTCCTATATGGTACAATAATGATATTAAATTTCATAATAGAACTTTGGTATGGAAAGACTGGATGCACAAAGGCATTATAACTTTAGATCAGTTAATTCTAGATAATGTTGTACTTGAATTTCAAGATGTTCAACGGACATTTCATATGTCCACTTATTACGCTGTGAAATATCAAACTCTCTCTGCTATCCTCTATAACTCATTGTCTCAATCTTTGGAGGCTCCCTCTTCTACACAGCCTAATTCCCAACCTTATAATTTTTCCTCACAAGTCCCGGCGTCTTTTATATACAGAACCCTTACACATACCACTCTTGTGAGACCAAAATCTAAAATAGAATTAGCAGGGGAGCAGGATTTCAATCAAAGCATTCCTATATCTACATGGAAAATAATATGGTTAAAACTCCATACAACATCCCGTTCAGCATCTACAACCCAAACGTTATTTTGTTTTTACAATAGGTTGTACTATACTCCTGTAGACCTTTATAAATTTAAACTTACTACAGATAGCAAGTGTTGGTCGTGTTCTAAAGAAAACAGTCATTATATGCACATGTTTTTTGAGTGCCCTGCAGTTCATACTTTTTGGGAACAAGTTTGGGATAAAGTTAATCAGATTTTCTCCATCAATGTACCTTTCAATGTATTACATGTTTTTTGGGGAGTACTTCATCTATTTGGTATTCCCAACCACTGCTTGGTAAATTGGCTGATTTGCTCATTGCTGGTGCACTGCAAATTATAAATTCTAATTGGAAAGATACTATGAAAATATCTGTTGTAACTTGGTGGAATCTGATCCGTTATAATCACAGAATGGATCGAGCAAATGCTAATACTACTCAACTGTTAATTAAAAGGGACATGCTTTGGTTTCCCATCACCTCTTTCCTTTTGCAACACAAGACTTTACATACTACTGTTAATACTTAATGGTTGCTTTATTGTAACTATGTGATATTTAGCTTGCATTGTTTTACTTTTTCTTTCTTTCCTTACTCTCTTCTCTTTCTTTCTTTACTAAAACATAACAACATTTTTTATTATTCTACAGTACAATATTACAGTCTGGTTGTGTATACAAATTGTTTCTTATAGATATAATTATCTTTATGATTAATCCTTTTTTTTTTATTGTTTTTTCTTCTTTGTTGCAAATGTATTTATTCTACTGTACCAGTGTATGCTAACTTATTCAATAAAGCATTATTAAACTAAATAAAAGGTACAGAGGCAAAGAGAAATAGAATTTAATTAAGAGAGGAAAATCTAAGGAACTGAAAAGCGATATCACAGCAAATATGAAGGTGGGATACAAGTGCAAACTAGTACATAAATGAAAAGAGCCGCTGCAACTAGTAACACATTGCCAGGTGAAGGTCCTGAACCCTGAATGATTTAGGTTGGGCTCTACCTTTTTACTTTGATCTGACACTAACTTCAGGAAGTGAGTTTATGAGCTCATGCAGTTAGCTGTCTTGCGATCTTAAACTCATGAGTTTCTACTGTACTGCATTCCATTGTTTCCAACATGCTGCTCTGCCTGTGCTTTCACTGAATCCTGACATCAAGCTTTTGTAAATCATACTAAATTATGCAACAGTGTTGCCCTGATACATGCTACATTTCAGGGGGACATACCCAAGGACGTAACTGATGAAACAATACCACTCACAGTTTATGTTGTCAACTAACTACCATATGTGGGAGTAACAAATATGTTTGTGAAATATTGAAACACGTATCTTGTTGAAGTGCATAATATGCATCAAAACTTTAAAAAAGTAGAAAGCAAGTGTCAGAACTTGAGTTATTAATTTGAGAGGTGGGGGTAGCCACACCAACTTCATAAGACCGCACTGTTTAGGACAAAACAGTTCTGAGTGAATCTCTATTCAATTCTTAGTAGCTATGGCACAATATGCAGGCAACTCCCAGAGACGTGTGTTAAGATCAATCAGGACCAACATTTTTAAAGTAAAGAACAAAATACAATAAGCATAAATGAGAAAAAAGACATCAATGTCATTTAACTAGGTTTAGGGTCATTGGAAACACAATTCTTTAAAGCTTTAGGGCAAAAACTATCAAGAGAGGTAAAGTGACACTCAGGTGTCACAGTCCATTGTTGACTGGGCCCATGGTGCAATTTTACAATAACTGTGATGAAGTGAAAGTCAGACACACCAAGAGGCAGTAGGTTTTACCTTCATACTTAATCATCAACTGCTGGGAAAGATTATTCTAGTCAGTCATGTACCCCTTTGCTCTTCTGAGTCTCTCTCTAGCCAGGTTTCCTACAGGGTTTAATCCTTTTTATAAGCCGGGTATTATTGGACTCAGGAGTCCTTCTAATTTATGTGTCCCTAAAGCAAGTAAAAAGGGGGGGGCAACCATTTGACCTTAGGAGGACATTTTTATTCTCTGGGTGCCATCAAGATTCAGGTGTAATTGTGTAAGTCCTTTTCTTCCAGCATTGGACGTTTCAGGATTATTTCTTTCTTGCATCAGGCCCTTCTTAAGAGGGTGTTTTTTCCAGATGGATGAATGATTTGAGTAGGTGGTGGTAGCAGTGCCATGTGTATCCTCTGCGTCAGGCAGTGAATGGAATAAATCTATCACCCAGTTCTATGTATTTTGTCACAGCCCCCACCATTTTTGCAGTATGTCCTACTTGCCTTATGATACATTGCACAGGGGCCCACCTCAATTGCCATAAGCGGCCTGTTTTTGCTTCTAAGTCATTCTCTTATTCAGATGAGCTCTCCTCTCTTCTGGAAGGGGTCATTTTTTCTCCCTCCTGTGACTAGAATCACCACTTAATGCTCATTTCCCTTTCTGGGCTCACAGGCAGACCACTGCTCTCTGACCTGAAGTTATCTATCCCAGCCAAGGATAAGTATCTCTGCTCTGGAAGTGTGATGAGTGTTGGAACAGGCAGATTCAAGTACATTTTTATACAATTACTATTCAGATGAAGTTACCAAAAATATGATTTCCCATTAAATCAGATGTTAAACGCTAAGCAGAAAATACATTTGAAGCATTTGACATAACTTTAAAGTACCCTTTTTCCAAAGTGGCAATGGAGAATTAAGATTTTAATCTAATTTAAGCTTCCATAGGTAAAAATCCATCAAGGCCTACAAAGTAAAATAGCTTTTGGATGTTGGCAAGGCCATACTAACATCAAAGTGTAGAGTTCCCTATTTTTATACATTAACCTTTTCCCTTCTGGCTTTACAAAGCACACCTTTGAGGTGACTTATGAATAAATAAAAATAGGTTGCGGACATTACAATGGTATCTGCCATGTGTCACTGTAGTGCACTTAAACTGCAGCCCAGCAAGAACATATGTGAAAACAGTCCTGGATTGCTTTTGTTCTTGTTCAGGGAAGACCTGGCCTGGCAGTTCGGGCTGGACTGTTCCTACTGCAGCAGAGCCAAGTCTGATTTGCAAATGGACTGAGATGCATCTCCAATTATTCATCAGTGACTGAGATTAATTCAAGCATTCCATCCATCACTTTTTTGTGTACTTTTCTACTGAGTGGGATGGGCATGCCCAGTTGTGGGTCCTATGCATCCTTTGTCACTAGAACCAAGGTTCTAGATTACTTGTATTGCAGTTTAGGGAAGACCTGGCCAGGCAGTGCAGGCTTTACTGTTCCCACTGAGAAGGGTCAGGACTGATTTGGATATGGCTAGGTCCAAACTTAGGTGGCATGGTATGAAAAATAACAATCGACTGGGATGCAGCCCAAGTAGTTACCAGTTCCCGAGATTAATTCAAGCATTCCATCACTTTTGAAGGATTTTTAAACTTCTATACACTGAAGTAGATTTGGTATTCAATAATTGGCTTCATTACCATTTTGATGTGATTACTAGGGAAGTGCTTAAAGTACCAAATACACCACTTGGTTTTGAATGATCTGCAGACATTGACAAGAGAACTGAGGATTTCAAAAGTACTGTACATTGTTCAGGTTCAATCTAGGAAACATCACTGATGTTCTCAAATTCAAAGTATTTCTGGCCATCTGAAGTAGGACTTCCAAAGCTTAAATAAATGGGTGATATTTTTTGTGGCATTTTATACTGTTAGCGCGCCTAGTCCTTAATTAGTAAACTTACAAGGGGACATGTATAGGTCGATGAACCTTTTGATTCACATGGAGTATCCTAGCTAGGGTATGGTTGGTACTCCAAATGATCAATACATAAACTTAATAAGCATTAGTCATCATCAGTAATGGATCATAGAACACGACACACCGTGACTTTTCAGTCATGAATAACCACAACTCGTTACACGTTTTAATGATTTTATTTCCCTACTAGTTACAATACTAAGCCATGAGGTTAATTTGACACAACTCTATTCATTCAGAATCCGTATTAATATTTTAGAAGGTGCCAATAACATAATCTGATCAAAACCTGCATCAAAGCATATTCTTATGCATTAGCAAAAGTCAACAGAAAGAACAAAGGTAATACATTTTCTCTATTCATAGAGTTCAGCGAAACAGTCCGTCAACCATTTGTCTCTAAACCTGTCAGTCATCATATATGGAAAACCTCATCTAATCCAGATTAGCATCAGCATGTGGGACTTCATGCAAAAACAATTTAGAACAAGAATTTTAGGAAAATCATCTAGCTAAGAAGACTATTTTGACAGCATAGTTGGTACCTAGAAATAAAAGGCACAAAGTTATATTTCAGTCACATTAATATCTACCTATCCTCGGTATGGATCAGCAACAGAGTCAGTCTTCATCTATAGGTCATCAGTCGGTCAACATCACATCAGGCTCTCAAGAGTATAAGCCCAATGACAGAATCTCGAATCGCCTCAGTAATCTCGCAGTCTCGCTCCTAAACATCTAGCATCTGCATCTAACATCTGAACTCTCGTCTCCTGTCACGTTGTTATATCGAAGTTACCCACTCTATCCCCCAATTTTCAATTGGTCAATTAATCACAAGTTATGACTCTATCCAATAGTTGTGTTAATCCAAATCTATGTATTCTAATATTTCACAGTTCTCATGTCGTTGATTGGTCTGCTTTGCAATGTCCTCATCATCTGGCTTGTCAGGTATCGAAAATGTTGCATCTTCTTCTCCAGTCAGTGCCTTCATTGTTCGAGTCCTGGGAAAGTACATCTCATGCACTTTATAAATGTTTTTGTTACAATTACTAGAGCATCATCTCCTGTCCGTCCGTTCCCACAAAAAGGTCTGGTTAAGCATTTTATTAAAACAATGAGCAGTTCACGGTCAGTTCAATTCGTACGCACATTTCTATTAGATGCTAAGAAATTCAGCTTTCTGTATGAGGCCGGGCAAGACTAGGCCAAGACTCTCGCTTAGTTAAGGCCTACAATTATTGCAAGACATAGGTTAAAACTCTCAATATCACATATTACTACATAATTTTTATATGTTCTCTATATTTCATGTATGCTAGTCACTTATTAGTACATTTGTGAATCCTAGTGGCCAGTTTCCGAGGTCACAATTTCAAACGTGCACATAAATATTTTCTATGTTAACCATTTTCTAACAAACTCATTAGTAGAACACACAAACACTCATTAATAATTGTTAATTAAGTCATTTGTGTTAACAGTAGCAATGAAAAAGCCAAGAATAAAAGCTACAAAAGATGAATACCTACCCTGCTTTCTTTGTCTGCCTAACATGCTGGAATTTAGGAAGACATCTTTGATGGAGAGAGTGAAAAAGCAGACTTTAAAGCAGGAGAACTCCTCCAAGTCCACATCAAGGAGCATATTTATTATGATTTTTGTCACCTTTGCACCATGGAATGGGGTGAAAGGATCAAGTAAAATTGAAAATGATGTTTACCAAGCCACACAAGGCCTCCTTGTGTGTCTCTGCATGATTTGGTAAATGTGGAGCAAAGCAAGGTAGCACAAGTCACTTCCTTGTGTTACTCTGCCTCAGGGATGCATTCCATGGGTGAGGCATGGGTGTTACCATGCATCTACTTATGGATTTTGGTGCAATCCCTGATTTACCATTAGTGATAGACTGCATCAAAATGCTGTGCCTCCCCTGGAGAGGTGTAACAAGGAGAAATATGTTTATTTATCTTCCCTTTTTCACTTTCTACATGTGCTGCAGTCTGCAGCATACATAGAAAGAGAAAAAACCCTCAAATGATTTTTTTTGTGTGCAGGAAGGGTTCCCTTCTTGTGCAAAAACAATCTTGTCTACAACACAGGCAAGCTTGCACCAAGGTGCAAGGGTGCCTGAGTTGGCTCTAGGCAGCAGTTTGTGCGCCAGAGAAAGCAGTCAGGACTGTGCTGTATAATGTTAAATACGGTACAGTCCTGAACTTTACATTACAGTGAAACAAGGTGGCTTGGTCGCTGCATGACTATTTGATAAATGTCCCCCCTAATATTTACAAAGTAGGCATGCATAAGCTATCTACTCTACTCTGCGGCACTCATCGCCCCAGTGAGTCATTCTACATTTATCCCTTCTCTGATGCTCATCTACTATGGGGCTCATTTAGATCTTGATAGGTGGATTGCTGCCTGCAAGGTAAGCAGAGGGTATGCCCTCTGCTTGCCTGGTGGGGGATGATCCACTGTATCTAGTGGTCTCTGTTTGGCAGGTGGGACTTTTTGCAACTTCAGTGGAATCATCTCTGGAGCACTTCCACTGAAGGCACTTATACTTTATTGAGTGTGCAACAATTTTAGTGTGCTTGCTTTAGAAAGTATTTTGTTTTTTGGAAACAAACTTACAAAGTGGGAGCTTATTTTTAGAACATAAAAACAATGGCCCTGATACACCATGAGTTTTCTGTTTGAGAACCTGTCTTTGTACATTTTCCCTGCTGAAGTCAGGGAAATCAGGTGATCCTCTGCCCTATCCTTAATTGAGAGCATAACTGTTACTGTGGTTTGATGACCCAGTGGTGGACAGGCCATCAGGCCAAGTGTTTACATGGATAGAGGTAGCGTAGACTTAGGATATCATTCCAAGTATGGTGGTAACTGAAACGCGACGCCAGCGGTGGTCTTTTGATCGCCGCCTGGGTGGCAATGCAGACAGCCATATAACGATTGTGGTGGTTTGGCCTGTGCCAAACCACCATTTACCTGTTCCTACTGCCAGGGCAGTTGGACCTGCCGAGCTGGAGACAAACTTCTTTCTACGAGGGATTCTGTGGTAGTAGCATCACCACAAAATCCCTGGCGGAAAGGCGGCGGGCAACAGGAATTTGCATTCCTGTTGCCAGTAGATGATTCCCCCACTCCCAGTAGTGACCCCCCACCCCTGACTCCCAGTAGTGGCAATCTACCCCATCCCAGTAGTTACCTCCCCACCCCGGTCCCCGTATCTACCCCATCCCCGATCCCAGTAGTGATCTCCCACCCCAATCTCCGTATGTACCCCCATCCCAGTAGTGAACTCCCCACCCCGATCCCTGTACTTACTCCCACCCCCTATTCCAGTAGTGACCCCCAATCCACATACTCAACCTCACCCCCTGCATACAAACAAGCACCCACAGACACGCACACCCTGACACACACTCACTCACATCACCCTTATATTTACACGCACACTCACGCATCACCATCCCCACATTTACACACTGTCACACATGCATGCACAAACACTCCCTTCCCACCCCCGTTCATGGCATGCATACACACACTCACACATACCCATTCACACACCTCACCTCCTTCCTCTTGCGAAAGACACTTACCGCATCCGACGAGGTGCTCCTCCCTGTGAGGACGGGGCCCAGCTCTCACACCACCGGCAGCGCCCCCACATCAGGACACTGCCAGGCCATATTACAGGTCATAATACGGCTGGCGGAGTCCTTTTTGCGGGGCGGGGCCGGCGCTGGAACCACCTCTGCACCGCCGACCTCCAGCATGACTACTGGAGGATTTCCACCCAAATTGTGGCCGGTATCCTTGAGTACTCGGAATATGGCGGTTGGAGGACTGCCACCACTGGTGGTCCTCTGGCGCCCACGACTTCGGTGGTCTAAGGTAAAGACCACTGAAGTCAGAATGAGCCCCTCAGTCTTTTTAAACCCAGCATTTCTGCTGGCTCCAACTAGAGTGGGGAAACTGTGTTGCGTGGGATTGGAGCATCACACATTTACTGTGGTGCTCTTGCTCCAGAAAACTCCAAATGTGCTTCTTGTACTTCAACAATGAAGAAAGACAACCATTCGTTTTCTGATTAATATGACCCAGCAGAAGAAAAATCTTCAGGTCTATTAAGTAGGGTTGCCACCATTATTTGCTGTCTGCCTAGTAAAAAGTGAATGGCAAGGCTGGTAAAAACCAGTTGAGGTGGCAACCCTAAATGCAAGAGAGGTTGTCAGGTTTTCATTTTAAATCATACTACCATTTAATGATTGAACGACATGTCCTCCTCAGAGGACTTTCAATATTAAAAACAAGCATTGGCAAAACAAATAGGTCTGACGTTGATTTTAAGTTATATTCCAGACCAATTGGCTTTGCCAAAGCCACAGAGTTCCCTGAATTTGTATTTCATCAGCAGCCAGCTAGTATGACCAGTAAAGCTCCTGAGTGCAACAACAAAAGAGCCCTGGCACATGCTGATGGGCTTACAAGGGATTCCAAAATGTTGTTTCTCTAATGGAATCTTTAGAGGAAAGACAAATCAAAACTTTTTTTTATGTAAAATGAACCAATATGTCTTATCACTGAAAAGAGAAAACACTTTTTTTCCACAATGCATGTAGTTGAAGAATAACTGAATGTGACCAGTTACAAAATAATTACTTGTGCTTTTCAATTGAAAACACTTACAAGAAGGTGGTATGATACACTCAAACAGCAGAAACACAACATTGATGCTTAAATACTTCCAAAATTAAGGTGAGATTGCCAGCATCTCAAGCCATTGATTAAAAGAGGCCATAACAGAAAAGCCAAAGATTTAAAGGGGATGGCCCAAAATCCACACTCAGAGACATACTTATGAGCGGGTTGTGCCATGCTTGCACCACACAACGTGGTACACAAGTGGTGCAAACCACAGTCATATTTTTGAAGCTACACAAAGCTACTTTTTGTGGCTTTGAATGGCTTCACAGATGTAGAGTAAGGCAATGCAACAAAAATCACTGTACTGTCTTACTCTGTCTTGTGTAGGGGTTTAATGGGTGTTGTGATATGTGTTCCCACGCAACTCCCATGAATTTTTATGCATTCCCAGATATAAAGGACTTGTAAACCTGGGAATATGCCAACATTTTATGCCTACCCAGGAAAGGCATAACGAGGAGAAATATCTTTATTTCTCCTTGTTTTTTCCTCTTTCTCCAGAAAGAGGAAAAAGCCTCTCAGGGTTGTTTGTATGCAACATAGGCACTCTAGCACCATGGTGCAAGGTGCCTGCGTTGGTGCTAGGCAGCCAAAAGGGCACCAGCACATGGGGGAAAGGACAGGAATGCACCATATTGGATAAATATGGTGTATTTCTGCCCTTTCCCTGTGGCACAGGGCAGCGCAGCAAGGTGACTTGCTGCACTGCACCACAAAGCCCATAAATCTGGGTCTCAGTATTTTGGAAGCAATAGGTCAGGCAAATAGATGTGCTGTCTAGCCAGAGCTAAAAGTATTTAAAAGAAGAACTTTCCTGCAGCAAAAATGACACACTGATGTGCACCGGGCACCCCCATAACGTGAACATTACCGACATGTAAATTAATCAAGCATACCTCTGTGTGATTCAGAACTTACACTGAATTGTGAGCAAATATTTATTACCTGCCCAACATTAGTCTATTTGGTTAAATAAATTATGGTTGTATATACAATTTGCGCATGCTTGGGATTCTTTCCATATTTTGTCAACAAATGCTGCGAGAACTGAGCCTTATTATTTAAGCCAGTATGGATTCGAACGACTCATTGAAGGTGCCATTAGTCATTTGGTACCAACAATCAGTTAACTGCCATAAGGGAATGCTGTTTTGTATTTAGAGGCAAAGCGATACAACATGCAGTTCGAAAATACATGGTACATTGTCAGGCCCAAATGAAATTCACAGACTCAGTTAAATAGAGTCTTTCATGTTTGTGCAGAGATGTATGCTTGAATTTTAATGAACAATTATTATTACTCTTTATTCTTTAGATTTTGTTTAGACTGGGATTGCGGAAACACTGATGTAACGCCCCCCCCCCCCCCCCACCCCCTCTCCGGTCCAGCTACCCAAACCTGTAAACTGTTTTAGATAACAAAGGTATGGAATCGATGTCTGCAAATACCAGGTTCTCAAAAGCAAGCAACGAGAATCTTTTCTTACTGTTAACTGACAAAAACTATGAAATATTAATTTCAGGGTAGCACAATTTGCTTTCATTAACCAATCATTCTGTTTTCCGAAATACTTTAAAAAACACTGAAATTGGACCGACCCGTGTTCCTTCCTCTCTTTTGGTCCTAATCCCATGTATTACTTGTGTAAAGAACAGGTCTAGTTTTGCTTATCTAGCCACAGTCCCACTGTCATTGTTTGATTCTGCGTAAATCCCTCAGTACCAAAAGGTACAGCCTTATCAATTGAAAAGCTAATGCGCTATAAGAAGTGAAAAGAACACAGACAGGTTTCCTAGCAACTACGTCGAATCCTTCTGAAGTAAGTCAGTTAAAACTCGGCGGTACGTGGCATGAGTGCAAATGGGCCAGCAAGGCTGAGCTGTAGGCTCGCATGTGCCTAATATGAGTTACAGTAAAACGTGTAATGTGAAGTGAGCTGCTCCAGGAGACAATCACATCGGGCTTTTGACACCTATATCATTATTTAAATGTCCCAGTTTACACTCCGAGGCGTAGTCAGTAAGACTGAGTGTCAGAGCTGAAGGGCTGGTTTACGGAACCTCACCTAACCGTGGCACTGCTGCGAGCATGTTCTAGAAAGAAAGTGACAGTTGTTCGGAGAGCGAAGAGGGGAAACGGATTGTTACAAGGTGCGTGATCGTGCAACTCCTTGAAACAGACCACATATAAACTCCCTATAGAGGCTAGAATCGGAAAGCCATTTGTGCACATAGTTATACAAATATACCGACATATTTATGAGAGGCCTGCACCACAAATTTTGACGCAATGGCAGTACAAGCCTTAAGTTTAATTTATAAAACATCACGTTTGCAAAAACGTGTCGTTTTTTTAAGCGCTGCATGTAGCAAAAAGTTGTGCAGAAAGCAGCTTGGTCAAGCAACATTTAATATATGCAGTGTAGGCATTCCTCCGAAAAATCTGATGCAGTTGCAACAAAGTGGTATTTATGGGTTAACCACTGCATCATGAATCTCCAGGAAGCCAAAGCAAAGCTTGAAATGTGCCAGAATTGCTGCACAACTGCAGGCACAGGAAATGACACAGTGGCTGTGTTATGAAAACCTGAACATTACAAAACAAGTTGGCCACCTCAAATATGTCATTTACGTTGTCATTCTACAAATAAGATTAGCAATGAGACCAGCACCACCATGTAGGTAGCTAAGGAAGAGGGGGCATGTGTTCTGGCAGTGCATATCACTCATTGACCTCAGGGAGGAGGAAGTCATCCACTTTTACAGGATGAAGAGGGAATCTATCATGGACTTACTGCAGAAGGTATAGTCAAGTCTTCAGACAGCAGCTACAAGGAGGCATACCATTCCTGCACATGTCAAAATGATGACTGTGCTACACATCTTGGCCTCCATAATATTTCCAAGTTACAGCCGCAATCCTGGCAGGTATATCACAGGAAGCATTCTCTGCCTTTTTCCCATCTGTCTTGAATGCCATTATCAAGCTGACTACACATCAACTACTCTTCCCCAAAACTGATGGACAGCAACTGGAGACCAAGCAAGGGTTTTACAACATAGCAGGAGTTCCCCATGGGCTTGGTGCCATAAATTGCACACATGTGCAATTTGTGCCCCCCGGCACACATACCACACCTGTACAGGAACCCCAAAAATCAGTATTCTATCAATGTTCAGGCAATAGTGCACCATCTGGGACTCTTAGTCAAGATTTTGACAAAATACCCTGGAAGTGCTCATGATACCTACATATTCTGCAATAGTTTCATCAATGAGCGGTTTGGGGAATAGCTGTTACGGGAATGGAATACTCATTGGTAAGGTAAGCAGATTAATCAACAGTACACCTAACTATTAATGAATGATTGAACAACATCTGTGTGTTTGAATTGCGTGTGATGTTCACCTGGTGATAGTATGTCACGCAAATATGTAGCCAATGGCATCATAATGTGTCATTACCTCACATATTCAGAAATGGAAGGATGTTAAAAGACACTGTGCTAGGTTTTGTAACTTGTCATACTGTGTGAGCCGCCAGAATTGCAAATGATGTAATTGAAGTCACAGCAAATTAAAAAACATGAGTCCCACAATTCTTCAGAAGCCAACATGAAAGTAACAACCTCTACATTTTTTGGCCTGTGTGTGTGCAAAGTGTGTATCAAGGTGGGATTATACTTAAAACTTTGGATACAAAAATAGTCTTGGCTAAATGTTGACATCCAAAGTGTCTGTTTCATACATGGCAGTGTATCTGATGCCTCATGATTTTCATAGGACCACAAATCTGAATGAACGCTCAAATATCAATGACTGACTTGCACTGAAAGAGTTGGATCAAAAAAGGAGCAAATTGTAATCTAGGTACATGAGCGACACTAAAAGAGCAAATAGCAGGTGTACATCACCCATTACAGCATTTACAGTCACATTATCCTCAGTCATAATGAGGCACATTAAAAGTGTATTCAATTTAATAGATAAGGACACACATGCCTCAAGTTGCTTACATTGACAGCATCTCACCTAATCAAAATAATTGATGCACATTGCCCACATAGGTCAATACAGAAGTCATAAATTGGGAACAAACATAGCCAATATAGCAATGTTGAACGGGTATTACAGTGCAATAAACACAAACAAATCTACATACAAATGATCATGAAATGCTGTAAGAGTGAAGGCGAATAAGGACAGTGTTTTCAAAATAGATATTACACATACATATATTTGCTGACATAAATGTCACTGTACAGGTCTGTTGGACCAAGGCAGTCTTAAAAACATAATTAGGCCTCATACTGAATATTCCAACGTTTAATGTGTCTGTGTAAGTCTAAGTACATGTAGGCAACTTGCCATGTTAAATATACCTGAATAATGATTATTTAAAATTAAAACAACTATTGCAAATGACAAACAGTGGCAACTTTTGATAAGCAACTGGACATGCAAATTAATAACAAACAATGTAAGGGCCTTGGATATCATGTAAGCAACCAAACACATTGTAGTTGAAATCATGGCAAATGAATTAGTGACTGGCAAACTTACTGTCACTTTCAAACCCATAGATCCCAATATGGTTCCATGACTAAAATGAAAAAGACGTCTACAATTACTGAAACCAAGTTAACTCAACATCCAATACATCTTTACTATTCAAATCAACAATTGTGTGGTGTTTATATGAATTTAACTCCAACCATATGGTCAATTTTATCTTGTCAACTAGATGCAGACCTAAACATGTGTAAGTCTCATCGCTTAGCTGTATAGAAACATAGGGCCATATTTCCAGCTCAGAACAAATCTACATAGAAAGTCAACTGTCTAGCTGTGTTTTGTTATATCAAAGTGTGTAATGTGCTGGTGCCTATGTTCCACTATATACCATCACAGAACATGGGGGATATCTACCATGGCCAAAGGCCTAGACCCAGGTGTAGAGGTTACAATTTAGTAGGTAAAGAAGGCATACATGCATGGGTTGAGATCCACTAAATACTACACATGTGATACCTTTTTGGGGAAGATTGATGCAAATACCACATCTGGCTACTGTTGACAACATACACATGTACCATACATTGCAGACAATGCAAGCACACTCACATGCCTCTAACAGAACACAATAACCAGATGAAGTAGCAATGGGTGGCATTTACCAGAGAACAAGGGAGGTGTTTGCCAAATATCACACCACCTCAACAATATAGAGATGTTCAATGTGGGAAGTGTCCAGGTAACAAATCAAGCACCCATGTATGTATATATACACAATCTCACTGAATATGATGCAATGGAGATATAGGGTATTACTGTACCCCTGCCATGGGGGTAGAACTGAATAGTTATGTGGCTCATCATCTCTAGTATATACCTAAATGGAAACAGGGAGTATGCATGTTCCCATAGGGAATATGAGGCCATGACAAAGGCCTGTTTTAAGATTTCAGACTGCGTGGATTAGGATGGCCACAAACACACCTGCCCTCATAATAGATGTACACTACTGCCTTTGTCATGATTAAGATAGAGCTAAAGTGGAAATGGCAGGTTGTTGTGTAGTTAACAGTATTAGTGTAAGATAGCTTTCAACCTTGGTTCTCTGCAGTGAGTCCTACTGGATCACACACCTCTTCAAAAGATCTGATGATGTGTTACACCCACCTCTGCACAACAGTAGGTTGTTCAGGAAATGTGAGAATGACAAAAAAAGTGCAGAATTAATGTGCCTGTGTAAGACATATACAACCCTTAGGTGGTCATTCTGACCTCGGCGGTAAAAGGCGCCTACCGCCGGTCAGAAATCCTCCATAATTCCGCCGCGGTAACCCGCCACGGTCATTCTGACCCGCAGCAGCCAAACCTCCGAAAATCCGACAGCCACAACAGACCGCCAGACCAGCGGTCGGCGGAAAAGTGGAGGTGAAGGAGCACCATCCCCGCTGCCCAGGAGGGCACCACCAGGCAATGAGCAGTTGGCCATAGAATGGCCGCCGTCTCCAGCACCGCTCCGCTGGGGACCGCCGTCTCAAGAACCGCTGAACTGGGCCCTTCAAGGCAAGAACCGCTGAACTGGGCCCCGCCGTCTCCAGCACCGCTCCGCTGGGGACCGCCGGCTCAAGAACCGCTGAACTGGGCCCTTCAAGGCAAGAACCGCTGAACTGGGCCCCGCCGTCTCCAGCACCGCTCCGCTGGGGACCGCCGTCTCAAGAACCGCTGAACTGGGCCCTTCAAGGCAAGAACCGCTGAACTGGGCCCCGCCGTCTCCAGCTCCGCTCCGCTGGGGACCGCCGTCTCAAGAACCGCTGAACTGGGCCCTTCAAGGCAAGAACCGCTGAACTGGGCCCCGCCGTCTCCAGCACCGCTCCGCTGGGGACCGCCGTCTCAAGAACCGCTGAACTGGGCCCTTCAAGGCAAGATCCGCTGAACTGGGCCACTCCGTCTCCAGCACCGCTCCGCTGGGGACCGCCGTCTCAAGAACCGCTGAACTGGGCCCTTCAAGGCAAGAACCGCTGAACTGGGCCCTTCAAGGCAAGAACCGCTGAACTGGGCCCTTCCAGGCAGGAACCGCTGAACTGGGCCCTTCCAGGCAGGAACCGCTGGCCCTTTGGCAGACGTGGCAGGGCAGGATCTGTCTCGGGCAGGGCTGCAGGATGTCCTCTGGCCAACATGCCTCCTCCAGTGGCAGTGGAGTCTGTTATGGACTGTTTGGACTGTGGCTTTGCTCTCCCCAGGATGGCCCAGTGGGCAGGCCACCCACTGTATGGACTGTTTGGACTGTGGCTTTGCTCTCCCCAGGATGGCCCAGTGGGCAGGCCACCCACTGTATGGACTGTTTGGACTGTGGCTTTGCTCTCCCCAGGATGGCCAATGGTCATGGAGTCCCCTCGTGGATCTGGCGTTGTGTACTCAAGTGGCTGAGGTGCCCCCCCTTCCCTTCCCCCTGAGGTGCCTGTCCTTTTTTCTTTCTGATGCCCCTGCAGTGTTCTCTCCGTGGAGTTCTTGTCGTGGGACTGGGCCTTGCCCCTTTGCTCAGGACCCCTGTGGTCCACGGACAGTGGTTGGACTACATTTAGTAGCTGTATATATTTTGTACATAGTTTATTTATTTATTTGGATTACTGCTGTCCATTTTTCAATATATCTGCCCGTTTGAGATCTCTTCTTTTGGTCTTTGCATTATTTCGGAAGGGGGGGGTTTGTGGGTTGTGACAGTGATCTGTGGGAATGCATTGATGTGTGTGTTGTAGTGGGTGTGGGTGGGTGGGTGTGGGCCGGTAATCTTTTCCCTCCCCTGTGTCGTAGGTGCAGTACTCACCGATGTCTTCCGCGCCGCCGGGCGTGCTCCTGGTACAGGAGCAGGTATAGGAGTGCGGGGATGACCTGCAACTCGGGTTCCATACTGCCGGAATCTCGCGTGGAGTATGTGGAGGTGAGCGTTTTCCCGTTCGTAGTCTGTTTCCGCCGTGTTTTTATCGGCGGTGCTCCCGCCCCGGAAAAGGTGGCGGATTGGTGGGTCGTGATAGGGTGGGCGGTACATTGTCTGCCGCCTGGCTGTTGGCGGGGACCGCCATGCTGTTTGTTTGTTCCTCCGTGGCGGGCGGAGTGTTAATGCGGCGGGCTGTGTTGGCGGTTCCCGCCAGGGTCAGAATTGCATATTTTGGACCGCCGGCCTGTTGGCGGGTTGGCCGCCGCTTTATCACCGACCGCCAGGGTCAGATTGAGGGCCTTAGTTTGAAATGTAAAACAGTTTGCACATGGGTAATGTGTGTCTGCTAGTCCTTTGTGCTCCAAGAGGCACAGTCTATAACAGTACAAAACTGGTGCCAAACTAAACAGTGGTGTAGATTAATAAATATTGTTGTGCAGTGCTTGAAGCCACCTTGCACCTTAAATGTTCAAGCTATGCTGCATTGTGTGCCAGAATGTGGTGTTTAAAGGGTAAAATAAAACAAACCTGCTTACAAGGCATCCACCCTTGCACCATGTTGCAAGGTAGCATGCATAGTTGCTAGTCAGCAGTCTGTGCATCAGCTGGCTCTTACAAATGTCACACTCTGACCTTCACATCACAACACCACTTCGGTCTGCTTATGGACAATGGTGTCACCCATGTGTCATGGTGCAAGGGGTCCAGACATGGTGCTGACCAGCAGCACTAAAAACATCACATGCCTGTGAAATGCTTCAAATAAATGATAGGCACAAATGGTCCCAAATGGGAAGTGCAGTCCTACACTTCAACGGTAATAGTTACTTAAATAACTCTTCTTACAAATAGGGATTATTTATACATGTGATGCCTTTTATATTTATTGCAGCAAATTCATCTCAAAATCAAGTAATAACTGATATTGGATAAAGGCGCTCCTATTCAGTGATGGCACAGTACAAAGTGACAAAGTGAATAAATAGTGCACTGGTGTTAAATATAAAATAATATTTACATGTAACTGAAAGGGATAGTGTTAGAAATGGGGTTTTTGGTTGGCAGTTAGGTTGCCCTCTGTCCAAGCAAGAACCCTCACTCTAGTCAGGGTAAGTCACACACAATCCAAAATCAGCCTGTGCTCACCCTCCGGTAGCTTGGCACGAGCAGTCAGGCTTAACTTAGAAGGCAATGTGTAAAGCATTTGTGCAATAAATCATACAACACCATAGTATAACACCACAAAAATACACCACACAGTGTTTAGAAAAATATAGAATATTTATCTGGGTACTTGTAGGTCAAAACGATCAAAGTTGCAATACGAATTTGTAAAGATATCACTGAAAAGTGATATTAAGAGTCTTGAAGTCTTTAAAAAGCAATAAAGTGTCTTTCAAGCACAGAGTACCTGGTTTCTGGTGGGAAATCTCCTCAGAGGGCCACAGGAGAAGAGATGCGTGGAAAAAGGGGTGTGTGCGTCGTTTTCCGCTCAGCACACACAGACTTGCGTCGTTCTTTTCCACGCGGGGAAGTCGGGCGTCGTTTTCCGGCGCGCAGACAGTCTCTTTTTGTGGATCGCGAGGATTACCAGATGTCCCGGGTCTGTGCGTGGATTCTCCTGCTTATTTTCCGGCTGCGCGTCGTTCTGCGGGGCTGCGCGTCGAAGTTTCGATCTCACGGTAGGCGTCGCGTCGATTTCTCCTTGGAAGTCGGGCGGCGTTGTCCTTGCGAGGCCGTGCGTCGAAATTTTGGTCTCACGGCAGGCGTCGCGTCGATTTCTCCTTGGAAGTCGGGCGGCGTTGTCCTTGCGAGGCCGTGCGTTAAAGTTTCGCACTCACGGTAGGCGTCGCGTCGATTTCTCCTTGGAAGTCGGGCGGCTTTGTCCTTGCGAGGTTGTGCGTCGAAGTCTCGATCGTCCCGAGGGCGTCGCGTTGATCAGCGTCAGTGTGCGGCGTTTTTCTCGCCGCGAAACAAGCTGTGCGTCGAAATTTTCGGCGCACGGAGCGTCCACGTGAAAGGAAGAAGTCTTTTTGGTCCTGAGACTTCAAGGAACAGGAGGCAAGCTCTATCCAAGCCCTTGGAGAGCACTTTCACAGCCAGACAAGAGTTCAGCAAGGCAGCAGGGCAACAGCAAGACAGCAGTCCTTTGGAGAAAGCAGACAGGTGAGTCCTTTGAGCAGCCAGGCAGTTCTTCTTGGCAGGATGTAGCTTCTGGTTCAGGTTTCTTCTCCAGCAAGTGTCTGATGAGGTAGGGCAGAGGCCCTGTTTTATACTAAGTTGTGCCTTTGAAGTGGGGGTGATTTCAAAGAGTCTCTAAGAAATGCACCAAGTTCCCTTTCAGCTCAATCCTGTCTGCCAGAGTCCCAGTAGGGGGTGTGGCAGTCCTTTGTGAGGGCAGGCCCTCCACCCTCCCAGCCCAGGAAGACCCATTCAAAATGCAGATGTATGCAAGTGAGGCTGAGTACCCTGTGTTTGGGGTGTGTCTGAGTGAATGCACAAGGAGCTGTCAACTAAACCTAGCCAGACGTGGATTGAAGGGCACAACAAGATTTTAGTGCAAAGAAATGCTCACTTTCTAAAAGTGGCATTTCTAGAATAGTAATATTAAATCCGACTTCACCAGTCAGCAGGATTTTGTATTACCATTCTGGCCATACTAAATATGACCTTCCTGCTCCTTTCAGATCAGCAGCTGCCACTTCAACAGTGTATGAGGGCAGCCCCAATGTTAGCCTATGAAGGGAGCAGGCCTCACAGTAGTGTAAAAACGAATTTAGGAGTTTTACACTACCAGGACATATAACTACACAGGTACATGTCCTGCCTTTTACCTACACAGCACCCTGCTCTAGGGGTTACCTAGGGCACACATTAGGGATGACTTATATGTAGAAAAAAAGGGGAGTTCTAGGCTTGGCAAGTACTTTTAAATGCCAAGTCGAAGTGGCAGTGAAACTGCACACACAGGCCTTGCAATGGCAGGCCTGAGACAAGGTTAAGGGGCTACTGAGGTGGGTGGCACAACCAGTGCTGCAGGCCCACTAGTAGCATTTAATCTACATGCCCCAGGCACATGTAGTGCACTCTACTAGGGACTTACAGGTAAATTAAATAGTCAATCATGGATAAACCAATCAATAGTACAATTTACACAGAGAGCATATGCACTTTAGCACTGGTTAGCAGTGGTAAAGTGCTCAGAGGTCAAAAGCCAACAACAACAGGTCAGAAAAAAATAGGAGGAAGGAGGCAAAAAAGTTTGGGGATGTCCCTGTCAAAAAGCCAGGTCCAACATGACCCCCCACCAGCCTAAAGCCAGGGGAGAACAATCACTATCCTGATGTACTTCCCTGTTTGAGGCGACAGAACAAGGACCCAGGCCCACAACAGCAGGGGCATGCTCCAGTTCTTCGCCTTCCTGACTCCCATTGGATCCCTCTGTCCATACTCTCAGGGCCCACTAAGCCCATCCATGGGGAACCTTTCTCCTTTCCTGCGGATCCCATCTGTGTAGCACCTAACCTTACTTTGCTCACAGATGTATCCCAGGAGCAGGATAGTACCACCATGACCAACATAGTGGTGTTGCCCACTCTACCCCTGGGGTGTGACACTTGTCCCCTCCCCAGGGATAACTCTGTCCACCCGGACAGCAAGCCACAGTGATTACTGACAGCTGCCAGGGATGAGAGCCAGGCCCCAGGCCTCTCAAAGCTCTCCAACCACTGTGGCTGTGGAGAGTGGGGGGCGGTAGCCCCAGGTGCTGGGCACCCTTTAACCACTCTCCCTTCCACCTGGTCAGGGATGACAGCCTGAACCTGGTCCTCCCCTCTGGGGCTTTGTACCCTCCCTCCTGGAGCGGTACCCCCAGGGTCCAACATGGTCAGGGTGCTTACAGAAGTCACCCTGTACCATTCCTCCACCAGTGCAGGGCTGTTAACCTGCCACTGGCCCTCCAACCTGGGGCCTGTACCTTCAGGTTGGACTAGGGCCCGGGGTGAGGCTTCCCTCCCCCTGCCCTCCCTTCTGGGGTCCAGCACCCTCCAACTAGGAGTGGCCTCCTCAGAAGACAACATGGTAGGGGCACTGTTATCAGTAGCCCCTCCCTCCAGGTCCGGGGGGACACCCTGAACCTGGTCTTCCAGCCCAGGGTCTGTACCCTCAGACTGGATCACTGCCTGGCAAACCAGGACTTCCTGGGAGGCACACCTACCCCCCACCAGGTCAGAGTTTAACCTCTGCACCTGCCCATTCAACTCAGAGTCACCACCCTGAAGTTGAACAATTGCCTGGCACGCCAGGACTTCCTGGAGGGCACCCTGACCCTCCACCAGGTCAGAGTTTAACCTCTGCACCTGACCATTCAACTCAGAGTCACCACCCTGAAGTTGAACAATTGCCTGGCACACCAGGACTTCCTGGAGGGCACACTGACCCTCCACCAGGTCAGAGTTTAACCTCTGCACCTGACCATTCAACTCAGAGTCACCACCCTGAAGTTGAACAATTGCCTGGCGCACCAGGACTTTCTGGGAGGCACACCTACCTCCCACCAGGTCAGAGTTTAACCTCTGAGCCTGGTTCCCCAACCCAGGGTCACCACCCTGAGGTTGGGCAATTGCCTGGCACGCCAGGACTTTCTGGGGGGCACACCTACCCCCCACCAGGTCAGAGTTTAACCTCTGAACCTGGTCATCCAACCCAGAATCAACACCCTGAGGTTGGACAATTGCCTGGCACAGCAGGGCTTCTTGGGAGGCACACCTACCTCCCACCAGGTCAGAGTTTAACCTCTGAACCTGGGTATCCAACCCAGAGTCACCGCCCTGAGGTTGAACAATTGCCTGGCACGCCAGGACTTTCTGGGGGGCACACCTACCCCCCACCAGGTCAGAGTTTAACCTCTGAACCCGGTTATCCAACCCAGAGTCAGCACTCTGAGGTTGAACAATTGCCTGGCACGCCAGGACTTTCTGGAGGGCACACTGACCCTCCACCAGGTCAGAGTTTAACCTCTGAACTGGGCCATTCAACTCAGAGTCACCACCCTGAAGTTGAACAATCGCCTGGCATGCCAGGACTTCCTGGAGGGCACACTGACCCTCCACCAGGTCAGAGTTTAACCTCTGAACCTGGTTCTCCAACCTAGGGTCACCATCCTGAGGTTGGACAACTGCCTGGTACACCAGGGCTTTCTGGGGGGCACACCTACCCCCCACCAGGTCAGAGGTTAACCTCTGAACCGGGATATCCAACCCAGAGTCACCACCCTGAGGTTGAACCATTGCCTGGCAGGCCAGGACTTTCAGGGAGGCACACCTACCTCCCACCAGGTCAGAGTTTAACCTCTGAGCCTGGTTCTCCAACCCAGGGTCACCACCCTGAGGTTGAACCATTGCCTGGTATACCAGGACTTTCTGGGGGGCACACCTACCCCCCACCAGGTCAGAGTTTGACCTCTGAACCTGGTTAGCCAACCCAGAGTCACCACCCTGAGGTTGGGCAATTGCCTGGCACCCCAGGACTTTCTGGGAGGCACACCTACCTCCCACCAGGTCAGAGTTTAACCTCTGAACCTGGCCATCCAACCCAGAGTCGACACCCTGAGGTTGGACAACTGCCTGGCACGCCAGGACTTTCTGGGGGGCACACCTACCCCCCACCAGGTCAGAGTTTAACCTCTGAACCTGACCATCCAACCCAGAGTCAACACCCTGAGGTTGGACAATTGCCTGGCACAGCAGGACTTCTTGGGAGGCACACCTACCTCCCACCCGGTCAGAGTTAGACCTCTTCACCTGGTAAGCCAACCCAGAGTCACCACCCTGAGGTTGAACCATTGCCTGGCATTCCAGGACTTTCTGGGGGGCACATCTACCCCCCACCAGGTCAAAGTTTAACCTCTGAACCCGGTTATCCAACCCAGAGTCACCACCCTGAGGTTGAATCTTTGCCTGGCATGCCAGGACTTCCTGGGGGGCACTCTCACCCCCCACAAGGGACACGCCGTCCCCAAGGGCCACACAAGAGTCTGGTTGGCGCAGGTCTCCCGACCTCTGCCCATCCGGCAGAGTCTGGGTTTCCCCCAAACCAGAAACGGTTTCACCTGGGTCATTCCTGGGGGGCTCTGCTCTCAGAGCTGACCCCTGACTTTCAAGATCCTCCACTGGGGTCGGCCACCCCCTCTCAACCCTATGTCTGGACTTCTGCACCCCCTCACTAGGAGTGGTACTGCCAGACACCAGAACTGTTGGGATGCTGTCTACAGTCATCCCCCCAAGTTCTTCTGACACTGCGGGGCTTCCCTCAAAAGGTAGCCCTACGGTACAGGTTAGGCTCTGAGACCTACCTGGGACACTACAATCCTCTCCCACCTCACTTGGTCGGGAACCACCTAGACCACTCCCTTCAGGAGCACCCCCAAATGCCTCTTCAGACTCTCTGGTACTCACCCAAAAGTCTGCCTCCACTGTAAGTTCCCTGGGGTCAGAGAACTCACACTCCACCTGGTGTTGGCGTAGCTCTGGAAAATAAGGACCAGACATATGCTCTCCAGCAATTACATCACTCTGCCCTTCACATGTATTAACCACAGTACCCTTCACCCAACCACCCAGTAACTCAACCTTGGAAAAGCACTCTACTTCACCCTCCTGAGACTGGTGAGACAGTATCTGTCTGTCCCTGACACTCAACCCAAACTCTTCTGGGATGTCTCTACACTCTATATCCAGGACGTCCATCAGGGGGGAACCCTTTTCTCTGTCACTCTCTGCTAGAGTCAGTAAAGTGTCCCTCCCCCCAGTAGGAATATGACTCCCTGTGCCAGTTCCCCAATCCTTCTCAGGGACCCTGTGCATAACGGGAACTACCTCATACCCTTGAACCGCCTGGGGTGTGTCAACTCTCTTCTTCAAGTTGGGTACCACATCTCTGGGCTTGTGCCCTTCTTCAGCAGTACTAGATGCAAGATTTTTGCTGCCACCATCTGAACTGGACTCAGCCCTTCCGGCCTCCAGTTTCAGCTCTTTACAGCTCAGCTCTTGAGCTGCAATCTTTTCTTCTTCCAGGGCTAAGAGACTTGCTGCCTCAGCCCTTTCAATAAACTCATCTAGCTCTTCCATCCACCGTGCTTGAGCCATGAGCCATTCTTTTTTCACTGGGTCTCTTTCCTCATCTGAGTCGTCCTCCTCCTCCTCTGAGGGGTACTTAGTCATTTGGTTTCTTGCTGCCTCTCTCTCTGCCCATCTGTCTTCCTCCCAGACTATGTAGGCATGTAGCATCTCTGCTTTAGTAGATCTCTTTGCTACAGGAAGGCCACATTCTCTGCAAAGCTTCCTTAGGTCAGCCTTAGTGAGGTGGTCAGTAGGCAAAAAGAATAAGTAGGTAAGCGATCCCATTCTGATAGGATCTTACCAGCAAAAACCAAAATCCAAAGTCCAAAATATCAATAGTATATCCAGGAGGACATCAGAGACCAAAAGTCAAAAAAGAGATAAAAAATCAAGTTGACCTTCAACTGTGGGTAGGTAGTGAAATACTTAGCTACTGTATGTCACTGCACAAACACAAGTCCTATCCCACCGCTGCCACCAATGTTAGAAATGGGGTTTTTGGTTGGCAGTTAGGTTGCCCTCTGTCCAAGCAAGAACCCTCACTCTAGTCAGGGTAAGTCACACACAATCCAAAATCAGCCTGTGCTCACCCTCCGGTAGCTTGGCACGAGCAGTCAGGCTTAACTTAGAAGGCAATGTGTAAAGCATTTGTGCAATAAATCATACAACACCATAGTATAACACCACAAAAATACACCACACAGTGTTTAGAAAAATATAGAATATTTATCTGGGTACTTGTAGGTCAAAACGATCAAAGTTGCAATACGAATTTGTAAAGATATCACTGAAAAGTGATATTAAGAGTCTTGAAGTCTTTAAAAAGCAATAAAGTGTCTTTCAAGCACAGAGTACCTGGTTTCTGGTGGGAAATCTCCTCAGAGGGCCACAGGAGAAGAGATGCGTGGAAAAAGGGGTGTGTGCGTCGTTTTCCGCTCAGCACACACAGACTTGCGTCGTTCTTTTCCACGCGGGGAAGTCGGGCGTCGTTTTCCGGCGCGCAGACAGTCTCTTTTTGTGGATCGCGAGGATTACCAGATGTCCCGGGTCTGTGCGTGGATTCTCCTGCTTATTTTCCGGCTGCGCGTCGTTCTGCGGGGCTGCGCGTCGAAGTTTCGATCTCACGGTAGGCGTCGCGTCGATTTCTCCTTGGAAGTCGGGCGGCGTTGTCCTTGCGAGGCCGTGCGTCGAAATTTTGGTCTCACGGCAGGCGTCGCGTCGATTTCTCCTTGGAAGTCGGGCGGCGTTGTCCTTGCGAGGCCGTGCGTTAAAGTTTCGCACTCACGGTAGGCGTCGCGTCGATTTCTCCTTGGAAGTCGGGCGGCTTTGTCCTTGCGAGGTTGTGCGTCGAAGTCTCGATCGTCCCGAGGGCGTCGCGTTGATCAGCGTCAGTGTGCGGCGTTTTTCTCGCCGCGAAACAAGCTGTGCGTCGAAATTTTCGGCGCACGGAGCGTCCACGTGAAAGGAAGAAGTCTTTTTGGTCCTGAGACTTCAAGGAACAGGAGGCAAGCTCTATCCAAGCCCTTGGAGAGCACTTTCACAGCCAGACAAGAGTTCAGCAAGGCAGCAGGGCAACAGCAAGACAGCAGTCCTTTGGAGAAAGCAGACAGGTGAGTCCTTTGAGCAGCCAGGCAGTTCTTCTTGGCAGGATGTAGCTTCTGGTTCAGGTTTCTTCTCCAGCAAGTGTCTGATGAGGTAGGGCAGAGGCCCTGTTTTATACTAAGTTGTGCCTTTGAAGTGGGGGTGATTTCAAAGAGTCTCTAAGAAATGCACCAAGTTCCCTTTCAGCTCAATCCTGTCTGCCAGAGTCCCAGTAGGGGGTGTGGCAGTCCTTTGTGAGGGCAGGCCCTCCACCCTCCCAGCCCAGGAAGACCCATTCAAAATGCAGATGTATGCAAGTGAGGCTGAGTACCCTGTGTTTGGGGTGTGTCTGAGTGAATGCACAAGGAGCTGTCAACTAAACCTAGCCAGACGTGGATTGAAGGGCACAACAAGATTTTAGTGCAAAGAAATGCTCACTTTCTAAAAGTGGCATTTCTAGAATAGTAATATTAAATCCGACTTCACCAGTCAGCAGGATTTTGTATTACCATTCTGGCCATACTAAATATGACCTTCCTGCTCCTTTCAGATCAGCAGCTGCCACTTCAACAGTGTATGAGGGCAGCCCCAATGTTAGCCTATGAAGGGAGCAGGCCTCACAGTAGTGTAAAAACGAATTTAGGAGTTTTACACTACCAGGACATATAACTACACAGGTACATGTCCTGCCTTTTACCTACACAGCACCCTGCTCTAGGGGTTACCTAGGGCACACATTAGGGATGACTTATATGTAGAAAAAAAGGGGAGTTCTAGGCTTGGCAAGTACTTTTAAATGCCAAGTCGAAGTGGCAGTGAAACTGCACACACAGGCCTTGCAATGGCAGGCCTGAGACAAGGTTAAGGGGCTACTGAGGTGGGTGGCACAACCAGTGCTGCAGGCCCACTAGTAGCATTTAATCTACATGCCCCAGGCACATGTAGTGCACTCTACTAGGGACTTACAGGTAAATTAAATAGTCAATCATGGATAAACCAATCAATAGTACAATTTACACAGAGAGCATATGCACTTTAGCACTGGTTAGCAGTGGTAAAGTGCTCAGAGGTCAAAAGCCAACAACAACAGGTCAGAAAAAAAATAGGAGGAAGGAGGCAAAAAAGTTTGGGGATGTCCCTGTCAAAAAGCCAGGTCCAACAGATAGTATGATGTTTTTAGAGACACTGACTTTTCAAGTATCACAATCCAAATTCAAATTAAAAACAGTCCACTTCTGAAAATTGTTGATGTTTCGACCCACATTGCCAAAGAAATCAAAAGAGGGTCATCATCAAGACAGCTTAAAGTAAACAAACAATCATGTATAAGAATCCCAAGGTTATGTAAAACATATGATAAAAATCTAACAGATTGGTGAGCAGACCGTACCCTTGTTACATCATCAAAAAGCACTCAGGTATCATTACCACATACAGCGTAGGTAAACTTTGTCGGCCATGGTTACTAACATCCTCATTAACAGCTGTAAAAGAACACCTTTCTGAAGATGTTGACTTACAGACTCCTATTTAGGTCCCAGAAAATCATGCTCAAAATATTTCTTGCATGCAATATATGATGAAATTTTGAGGTTTTCACAAGTGGAAGCTGCTGCATGTTTAAGTAAAACAGATGAAGAAAATTTAGAGAAAGCTTTAGCCATTGTCGAAAATGATATGAACACATTTTCCAACCCAATTTACACATTAAACAACATTGTGTCTTCTGCTCTTGACGCTGTTCAAAATGCTATGTCGCTTTTACACTGTGGACAAAGTCAGCTTACGTCCATCATGCAGTTGAGTTGGACATTACAGGTTCTGAAAAATGGCCATGTGCCTTGGAAGCATGTTAACTCTAAGGAATTAATTGCTGCATTTAATCTTACTTGAAGACAACAGATAAAGAAAGAAGCTAGTTACATCATGCTCAATATCTAGAAGCTAGAAAAGCTGCCTTTTACTGTAGCCAATGCTATTGTCAGTGTGGTTAATACATGGAGTGACCTCTCTGCCAATATCAACAATCCACTTCACTAGGGGCATGGCCTAGCAGGCAATGGCGGTGGTCAGTCTTGGCTGAGTTCATCCTGATGTGGAATCCCTGGGCTGGACAGTAAAATACAGATCAGAAGATGTGAAGATAAACTGGTCCACAATACCTGCCACCCACAACATTGAGAAACCTGAGAAAGCTGCAGGTGTGAAGACCAGTGGTGGGAGGGAACAGCCGCATGTACAATGCACAGCGTCAGTACGAGCATAGCCGCATGCCAGCAGCATGGTGGGGACATCGGACACAGCTGGGGCTTAAGGTACTTTTGATAGTGGCACGGGGAGGGACTCATGAAGCTCCAACACAATCCTGTGATGGTAGTGCTGCAGGCTGATCCCAGCAGCGGTGGCTTCTCCTGACACAGCGCCCATGGTGACATGCTAAACTAAGAGTGGCAGCAGTCAGTGTGGCAACCTCCCAGGTATACACGCCGGCTGCAAGCCTGATCTCGCCCCAGCGGGTGCTACAAATTAGGGCCTAAGGGGCTGATGGAACCTAGAGCTTTGCAACTGTACCCAGACACCCCAAAGCTCTACAATAATCCCTGGAGGAGTGCGTTATGATCCATGGAACTTGTGAGAATATGAGAATTTGCTATGAATGCCTGACCAGTAATGATTATTAGCAATATAGCCAGTGGACAGCCTACCCTGTCCCAGATGGTAGTGCACTATGCCTACCACTATGCCCAGAGGACAGTCCTGAATGTAGCAGCAATAGGAGATGAGACGGACTCTTGGAATCAAATGGGGGCTGCTGATTTCACCCACTAACCATAAGCCGGGGTGCCGTAGGGATCGGAGAGGGTCTAGCGGGGGCAGCAGAACAGGAAAACACTTAAGGCAAGAGAACCCTCCAGGCTAGGACTAGATACTTATGGACTGAATACTTACACCACATGGGCAGTGATCTCTCCAAACTGTCATCAAAGCGATGAGGGCAGCAAGCCAGGGACACTGAGACTGATGCCCTCACAATAAAGACAGAACTTGAAACCATTCTGTATAATTCAAACACTGGGCATAGATGTGTGCAACACAACTTCTAGATCATCTTTCAATAGCCACCCCATTCATTGGGCTCCTACTGTGGGGAAACACCAATACAGCAAGAGTGGAACCAGGGCAAACTAGCTAGACCTAGTGTGACTCAAAGCCATGAACGATGTCAACTTCTGATTCTACAGGATGATCCTGCTTGTCAGTGACTACCTGAATTCGGACGTGGTCACCCCTGCAAACAATTAAGGGGAAACCTAAAGGGCTGAAGTGTAAAATGTCAGAAACACACCCAGAGGGCACTGGGGAAGACATTGTGGGGGTGATTCCAACCCTGGCGGTCTGAGACCGCCAGGGTTGGGGACCGCGGGAGCACCGCCAACAGGCTGGCAGTGCTCCCAAGGGCATTCTGACCGCGGCGGTATGGCCGCGGTCAGAAACGGAAAACCGGCGGTTTCCCGCCGGTTTTCCGCTGCCCTGAGGAATCCTCCATGGCGGCGCAGCTTGCTGCGCCGCCATGGGGATTCCGACCCCCTCACCGCCATCCTGTTCCTGGCGGTTTTGACCGCCAGGAACAGGATGGCGGTGAGGGGTGTCGTGGGACCCCCGTAAGAGGGCCCCTAAAAGATTTTCAGTGTCTGCCATGCAGACACTGAAAATCGCGACGGGTGCTACTGCACCCGTCGCACCCTTCCCACTCCGCCGGCTCCATTCGGAGCCGGCATCCTCGTGGGAAGGGGTTTCCCGTTGGGCTGGCGGGCGGCCTTCTGGCGGTCGCCCGCCAGCCCAGCAGGAAACACAGAATAACCGCGGCGGTCTTCTGACCGCGTAGCGGTATTCTGTTGGGGGAACTTTGGCGGGCGGCCTCCGCCGCCCGCCAAAGTTGTAATCACCCCCTGTGTCTCGATCTCATGGAGAGGACACACTAGCAACACATTCTGCAGCAATTCTGGCAGCCATTAAGGACACCAAACAGACCTTGAGGTGCAACAGCAGCAGTGGTAAATGAAGTAGGAATCCTAAGGGAACATCACAAGAAATATGTGGAAAGAGTACGTGAGGCAGAACTTCATTTGTAAATTACCCACCCAGGGTTCAAGGACCTAACATCTGGAAAAAAGAATGCCAGCTCTGACAGACCAACTGGAAGACGCAGAGGGGATGTTCAGGAGACACAATATGAGACTAGTGGGGTTGCCAGAAAGAGTGGAGGGCCAAAACCTCAAACTCCTCTGGAAGAGTGGCTAGACAAGGAGGTATTCCAAGGTAAATCATCATGCTTTTTCTCAGTGGAGAGAGTGCACAGGATACCAGTGAAAGCCCCTACCCCGGAACAATCACCCTGACCATTGCTCAATTAATATTAATGAATTTCAGAGATAGGGACTATATACTCCAACTATCCCGCAAACATGGCCCCTGGCACATAGGTGGACGAGAAGTGAATATCTACCCTGATTACACAAAAATGGTCCAGCAGCAAAGAGGGTCATTTCTGCCAGTCAAGAAAATCCTATGCTAGCAGGGTCTTAAACATTCCCTTAGAGTCCCAACAAAATTAAGACTAGTATACAAAGAAAAGGAGGCTTGGCGTTGGCTGGAACAGCAAGGACTATGGATAGATCAGGACACCCAAATGTAAACTGAACAGGAATGGCAAAGACGGAAACCCCGGAACAAGATGGATGCAGGGAGCACATTGTCCCCAACGAAAATTCAGATGAAAGTGGAACATGTGAAAGCTGTAGAGGAAATCAAGAATTGTATAACATATTAGACAATATTAAATGAAGAGCTCCTGTGCTAGAGGGGGGAGAGAGTGAAATAGATCTGAGAAGCTCCAGCACTGAACCTGAGAGGGAACACCAGCAGGTAACCACCCCAGTGACTAAAGATCACATAAACTAACTTTACCCTGCAATGTCTGCCGACAACCTGTAAGTATAATTAAGACTGGTACTGGCCCGAGAGCTCAGATGCCTGTAGAGACAGACTCATGAAGGGGGCTGATACATCTGGTGAATATACCCTGGGCCCACAGTGTAAATGGGGGGGGGCTTGGTCACCCCCTGCATGCATAGCACAAAGGTATTAGTATTTAATGTTTACATTGTTAAGGGTACATACATACCATGAATTGAGGGGGTGGTCATGTTCAAGAACACAACACAGTACGATAGGGAGGTACCAGCTATTTGTCACCTCCAAATTGCCAATTGGTAGGAAGGGGGCCATATGGTAGTCAATAGTTGAGAAAGTCAACCGTTTGGCAGAGGTGAAAAGGACTGTCACCGATTGTAAGAAGCGCTGGCATGATTGCAAGAGCAGAACTAAAGAGAAACTGGCCAGCATCCAAAAGGCAGCATTACAGACCAGAAGTGGAAGTCCGGCACCCCAGGAGGACCTGGATGAGCTAGAGGAGATGGTGGCAGTGGTCATCCCTGAGGATATGTTCACTGGAGTCTCAGGACAGGACAGTGCAGACTTTTAATAACTACCTCAAATGCAAGGTAAGTTGCAGTGGGGTGCAATCTTGAAACTAACAAATGGCTGAAGGGGGAGGCACATAGGACACACTATGGGGGTCATTCTGACCCTGGCGGCCGGTGACCGCCAGGGTCACCGACCACGGGAGCACCGCCAACAGGCTGGCGGTGCTCCCGAGGGCATTCTGACCGCGGCGGTTCAGCCACGGTCAGAAAGGGTAAACCGGCGGTCTCCCGCCGGTTTACCGCTGCCCCATTGAATCCTCCATGGCGGCGGAGCGCGCTCCGCTGCCATGGGGATTCAGACACCCCCTACCGCCATCCTGTTCATGGCGGGAATCCCGCCATGAACAGGATGGCGGTAGGGGGTGCCGCGGGGCCCCCGTAAGAGGGCCCCGCAAAGTATTTCAGTGTCTGCTTTGCAGACACTGAAATACGCGACGGGTGCAACTGCACCTGTCGCACCTTCCCACTCCGCCGGCTCAATTCGGAGCCGGCATCCTAGTGGGAAGGTTGATTTGCCCTGGGCTAGCGGGGGGCCTTTTGGCGGCCGCCCGCCAGCCCAGGGCAAATCTCAGAATCACTGCAGCGGTCTTTCGACTGCGGTGCGGTGTTCTGACGGGGTTACTTTGGCGGGCGGCGGAATCACCCCCTATATGTCTGCAAAAGGGTTGCATGGGGGCACAATAATTACTAAACACTATAATGTGCTCTCACCTTCCCCCCTATATGACCAGAAAATTTCTCAACCCTCACAACACTCCCTTCACTGCTGCAACTGAACTATCTGCCCATGTGTAACACTCATTGAGCAACATGTGCTAGGCCTGTTGCTTAAGGTGGGCCAGCAGGGTATGGGCACATATGTGATCATACACAAAATAAGGGGCATGTCTGTGGTTATCATTGGTGATACTGTACAAGTAGCTCCCATGTCACCATGCTGCAAGGTTGCCTGTGTAGTGGGAATGGTTGGTGTTGTGGGCAGAAGGACATAACACCAGCTACAAGTGGTCTTACCATCTCACTAGGGGCCATATTTACAAGGCCTTAGTGCTACGTTATTATCATATCGATTGATGACAATGTGGATTGAAGCTTCCCATTCCCCTTTTGCCACATTAACAAAGTTACACCATGCATGTATAGCTCCACTTTGTAAATTCCTGCACCACAATATGCTTATGCCAGATATGATGTATGCAAGGGAGGCAGTCCCCCCACAGAGAGGGCAGAACAAATGGGGAAGACAAATCATAAAGATTTCACTGTGCCATCTTTTAATGTAATTTGTAAGGGCTGCCAAAGGCAGATGTTAAAGTGACACAACCATTGTAATTAGTTGACCTCCCTGTGCTTTGCTGCACAAGTGCCATAATTTGTGGTGCTAATATAGTAAAGCACCACAATAGTGCCATAACTCATGAGGCTACAGTGGAAATGTCCACCATGGTGAACAGTAATGTAAATGAGGTGCTATCATAGTGTCGTTAGCTGGGGCAAGGGGGCTGCAAGGAAAGTGGTGCCTCAGGATCAATGCACCACATACATATGCATTTTGCCCTTTGTGTGATGCACAATGCAGCACACATTGAAAAACTAAAATCATGGGACATATAACATTCTCGGATACCCAATTATCACTCTCACACCACTCTTGAGTTCTTGTACTAAACTGAAGCAAACCCAGATGAGATAAATTTGAAAGGCATCAGAAGCTGGGTTGATTACACATATGTTGCATGGCAAGATCCCCAACAATACACAAGGAATGTCAACTACCTGCAATGCATTAACTGCTTCAACTGTATGTATTGTGTTAAGCTAATATGAGTACTTAACAAAAGGACATGTGTGGCTTTGTGTCAGACCCCAAGCCACACACATTGGCTCAAACATGATTAAGTTGACTGATAGCATTGTGGACTGGCACACAATTTCTGAGTCTTCCAATACAATACAATAGGTACCATTCAAGTTTCGTGATGTTTTGCATGATACAAAACTAAATTTTCTGAAAAGAACTTGGATCCTTGCACCAGTACAACATTGAAGTGACAATCAAATAAAACACATGTCAGGCTGTGAGGGGCAGCCATGAGTGTGCCAGTACCAATTTCCCAATTGGGTTGAAGTGCAATGTTTCAAACTTTTCACCATTAAACTAACTATGGGGCTTCTCAAAAAGCTCCTTGCGCAGCTGGCAACTAATGAGAAGTGAAGCAGCGGCGGTGCAAATGGCTCATTGAAAAGCTCCTTAGTGACCTCTTCACATGATCCTTAACTGTAACATGCCCAGAGCTACTATGTGCTACGTGTGGCACACAGTGCAGTAACATGTGCTGTGACCAATATGTTGCCAACATACGTACATTTTTTAGACCCAGCATTTCTGCCTCATATCTTGACTGACTTCACTGTGTTTGTGTGCATATTTACCTTTAAAACATTCACAGGGTCCTTCCAATTCATCAATTTGTTGCAGTCCACATACTCAACATGATATCAGATAAGATGTCAATATCTATGGATGTATAATGGTGTCTTAATTGACACACGCATGCTATTTTAACATGGCATTGAACACATCATACAACCTCACCACAACCCTTGCACTACACATTAAATATACAAGGTAAAACTTACTGGCATCATTGGGGTCTGTAAATCTTACAACCTCACCAATGGTGTAGGGGGAAAGTCCACCTGCAAGACATGACATAAAAACATAGCTCTGTGAATGTTGAACAAAGAACAGCATGGACAAATTTTACACGTTACGCTGATTAACCTAGATGATTCAGATTAGAGAGTGACCAACTGCCCCTATAAAATGTCAATTTGACAGACATTGTGAAGCCACACAAACACATACAGATATGGGCTTGACCCATACGTACATGTCTCAGCTGCATAAGTGACATTTTGCTGAGGACAATACACTGACAATTGTCCGAAGCATAGCACATTGGTCAAATGTTTTCTAGGAAGCACTACTTTTTCAGCACCCCCCCTACCAGCACCTACTACCACCATGTGTGTGTCATATGTAACATATGGCACACCATGGTGCCTCAGGTGTTAAAAATGATGGCAAAAATGTCACATTTAAATCTTGTAGATTTCAAGGTGCCATTTTTGCAGGCCTCCTACTATCAAAATGCCCCCCCCCCTTGTATACATTATACCTGAAACAGGCATATTGTGGTGCAAGGGTTTACAAAGTTGTGCAATACTTGCATTGCACCACTTTGTAAATATGAGAGGTGGTAATACTTGCCTCCTTCAGCCACATTAGCATCAAAAACATGATGCTTATGTGGCAGTAGGAGGCACTAGGCCATTCTTACAGTTAGACCCTTGTTTTGTCATTCTGTACATACATGACTCAAGGAACATACGCATCCATGACTCCATAAACTCCTGAGTCATGTTTGTCATCACATTAACATGACTATGCAAAGTACTACAGTGGTCAGGCTCCTGATGAACATGGACAGTATTGCCTGGAAAACATGTACCCTTGCACCATGACACATGTGCATTTACTTTTGTGCACTTCAAATTGTTCAGGTGAAAAACAGGGTACAAAGACAGGAATGTGCTATTTGTCATCTTGACGGTGCATTGCTGCCATTCTCATGGTTTCAGCTTGGCACAGACACACTACTTGCAGTCTTGACATTTGTCATTACATGGTAAAGTAACCCCTATAGCCTACAGTCATGCAAATGCAAATGAAGATGAAGTTACATTTAAGCGGTACTTATCAACTGTTTCACTGACATCAATTTCCAAGGTGATCCAGGAGATCCTGTTCCCAGGAGATCAGGTCTGCCCACCAATGCTTCAGCTGGTGCTCAGTCCATTGTACCGAAAAGATCTGAGTTAGCTGGAACAGCACCTTGCCCAGCGTAGCTTCCGTGCCTCCGTTTTGTCTCCCATGATGGCATGGACAACCATGGCCACCATTTAAACCCTCCCAGTTCTTCACGAGTCATTCTCTTGGCCCTTTCCTTCCCTGACATGTTGCACAAAGATTGCAGTGCAACCCTTAAACCCACAAAAAATAGAACTCCTCAACTAACCCCAACTACCCTAAAAAAAACATATCTACCCCAAAGACAAACGCCTTGCAATACTCAGACAATGACAGCACAAAATGACAAATACACAACAAAATAGACTTTAATTACAAAACACAGACAGCACAATAGTCTAAAAAATAACCACTCTTCACACCAGCACAAGAACCACACCCCCCCTCCCAAGCACTGACAAAAAGACTGTAAAGGGAAAATTAAAGTAAGTTCACTTTTCCATGTGTAACAAGGACGTTCTTTTACATCACTTCCTGGGCGTATGTGTACTGTGAGTGTACATGTGATAGAATTCTTATTGTTGGTCTAACACAATGTAATTCCAGATTTTCTACTGTTTGTTTCTCCACACAGCATATGACAGCTGGCCCATGGGCGAAACATGTTCATGCACATGATGCTCTTGACAAATCTTTATCTAGGGACAATGGTAACGGCCTGATTTATGATCCACTAACCCAGAAATATGTAAGTGCAAGTGTGTGACAAACTCTGGTGTGTCCAAAGGGTCAGACATCATGATGTAATGCAAAATGTGTAACATACAGTTCCAGAAGAATGCAATTTCTTGGATATGGTGTACTGACATATATATATATCATGGCTGTAATGAATGTGATATGGTAGGGAGTGAAAAGTGGTGGTGCATATAATAGACTTCCTCCACTTCTGCTTAGGCACCTGAAACTGGATTTCAGCAAGCCAAATCTCCTCTCCACCACATTCCTGGTCCTTTTGTATGCTTCATAATAAGCTTTCTCAGCATATGCATGTGGGGTCCATATGATATGGGGTCATAATCTATGGCTGGATGCCATAACCTTGGTCCACTGCAATGGAATGGGAGAAACAGTGTCAGACATGCATCTGTGTTTATTGCAAAATGCCATAGCATTGTTTTTATTTAATAGAGTGGTGAATCTGGCTTGCATCTGGCATTGTTTATGTTTCTGTTTGCATACATGGTTGTATTGCTGTTTGTTGGTGTACTTCCCAGTCATGGGTTGTGCCACAGGAGCATGGTGATTGTAGAATATTTTCTGGCATAACAGTTTGCCCGTGTGGTCTATGTGTGGTCTTGTCTATATTTGTCCCTTAGTCCCATTACTTTAGACCTGCAGAAGAGTAATTTTGTGTGTTGTGTGCCGTGAGACAGGCGTTGCACCCTGTGTGTTGCATGTGAATTGCTACCCCCTTGGACACGGAAGACCTCTCTTGCACAAAGAGTTGTTTTAGCAATTTGTTGGCTAGCAGGCATATGTTTATATAGTGAATATGCACAGTGTGGCATAGTTGTTTGGGATGCATTGCCATGTATGTGGCAAGTTTAAAGATACCTGTGGGACAGGACAGGGCATAAGGGGATTTTCAGCAATGCCCGGCACCACCAGTACAGGCCAGCAATGTGCCATGACTCCTTGATGGAGTGCATTTCTGACCTCTACCAGTGCCCTGGCAGTAGTACAGCTGGCAAAGCCCACTGTAGGCACCCTTGTAGCATGGTAAAGAGATTACAGATTTACTGGTATGATTGTTGCTGTGCTGTGAAGTGTCCATTCCTGCACATGATCTACCAATGATGATGATGTCTTCATTCAATGTGTGCTGCAGTATGCATCACATAATGGAAAAAAATACACAATGACAGTATCAGGTATTTCTCATGAGAGGTAAATGGTGATGCCACCACTAGGGTTGCCTTATTTGTTACTGCAGTCCCAGGTTTCTACATTGTGGTAAATGTGGGACAGTGTCAACATGCAAGTTTTTTGACATGGCAAGGCCAAAGCAAAACCCATTGCTAAGCAGTTCCATGCTCAGGATATGTATGAAGGATCTGTATTTTCTGTACAACATGTGGACACAGGTAGTGGCTTGACTACACCGTTTGAATGCAGAGAGGGCATAGCTCCACCAGTGTCAGCCAGGTGGTACTAGGGACCTGTACATGTGGCCATATGTGAGTGTAAAGTGCATTGAATGCAGTGGAGTGATTTGCGTGGCATATGCATTGTTCTCCAAACATCTGTGCTTCCCTGTCCATGTGTGTGTAGTGTGGTGCATGTATTGTTTATCCCACATGTTTACTGTGTTGTCTGTGTTATGGTGTGTATACTGCCTTACCTACAAGTAGGCCATTGCCATATTGTCCATCCTGGAATCATTGATTTATTGTTGTGTGTCTGAAGATGTAGGCATCATGTACGCTGCTCGGATATTGATCGAGAATGTTGGTGAATGTCCCACTATGGTTCCCAATGGCCTGGACATTCATTAAGTGTGTGTGTTTCCTGTTCCTATAAAGGAGTTGTCTAGCAGCAGGGGGGACAACTTGGACATTTGTGCAGTCCATTGCACTGGGCACATGCGGGAACCCAGCAATTTGGTAGAATCCTTCTTTTCTCTCCTGCTGCAGTTGCTGGGTGTTGGGGAACAGGATTTGGTGTGTTGTGAGGCGGATGGTGGCTTCCAGGACCTTAGGAAGGAAGGCAGAAAAGGATGGTTGTGAGATACCACCCACTCATGCTAAAGGGGTCTGAAATGATCCAGAGGCCAGCATGTGGAGTACGGCCAAGAGTTTGGTCATGGGTGGTATGGTTGTAGGACTGTCCACTCTTGCCGTGATGTCAGGAGCAATGTGGGGGAGCAACCGTATGGTGGACTCCCACTTGAGATGGTAGACACTGATGGCCTCTTCTTTCCTGAGGCCAAGAATGGATGCGTGTTGGTGAAATATTCTCTCTCTCCCTCCTTCTACACTGCCTTTCTGGCTGCAGCAGTGGTGATTGAGGGTGCTGTGTGGAGCTAGTGGCACTTGATGTTGTCGCTGTCATCTTCTCCGGTTGCCAAGCTGTAGCAGTAACAGGTCCACGTTGTCCAGTTGTTTGCCAGTGTTCCTTCTATGTGTTTTCCTTATGTAGTTGTGAGTTATTTTAATGCCTGGTCTGACCTGGCATTACATTTTTATGCTAATCAGAGTTAGCGCCATTTTTTCTGACCAATCATAGGTGTGTGTCTTTTTTCCATTGGCTTGTAGCTATGACACTAGTGGGCTACCGCCATTTTTTTTAGGAGGGAACACCTTGCATATCATTGTCAATAAACAACGCTAGGTGAAACGGTGGTCCTGAACATTGATGCTAAAAACTGGAGAATGGCACTAGAGCTCTTTGTTGGGGACTGGCCAGTTAAAATCCTGACCCATGAGCAATGGGATGCACTGGATGCAGATCTCGTGGAGGCTGAATAAACAGTGTCCTTGTCCCAGATGTAGGCAGGGAAAACTAGATGTCCAAATGGGTTGCCCTGAGAACTCTTCCACAAGCTGACTTGACTGGTAGTAAAACCCAGACTTTTAATGTATAGAGAAGCCTTCCAGGTGGTGTCATTACAAGTTGACCTTCATAAGGCAACACTCATTCTCATCCCTAAAGAAGGGAAGCATGCACATAAATGTGACTCTTAGAGACCAAGCTTGTTGCTAAACATGGACATCAAAACACTGGTGAAAGCTTTAGGCAATAGACTCCATTCAGTGGTAGAAGACATAGTCCATGCGGACCAGATAGGCTTCATACCCTACCACTCGACTAGACAGAACTTACAATGACTTTAAAATAATATGGCCCAACCCAATGGGGGACCCTGGGCTATTGTGTCCCTAGATGCCAACAAGGTAATCGACTTGCTGGGGTGGCCATTCCGTTGTTACTCTCTGAACATATGGGGGTTGGACCCCTATATATCAGGTGGGTTAAGCTATTATAACAAAACCTGAGTGCCTGCATAAGAGTTAGTGGATGCACTTCCAAAGAATTCAAAATGTGAAGAGGAACATGGCACGGATACCCTCTATCGCTGATGCTCTTTGCGTTGGTAGTAGAAACTTTGGCAACCATTATGAGGGTAGATGCTAGAATCTGGGGTTGGACAGGAAAGAATATCACTATACGCAGATGACATTCTACTTACCTGACCCATGTTTAAGCACTCCTTGGTGAGAATCAAGAAAGTGTTCCAAATATTTGGGGAGTTTTCTTGGCTTGCTATTAATTGGGAAAAATCACTTTGGCTCCTAATGGGGGAATGGGGATAGGAGACCACACTGCCCCTGCCTCCACAAATAAGCCACACAGATTTAGGTTTTTAAGTATCTGTATTACCAGGGATGCTGTTTCATTCACTCAGCCGAACCTTGCACCAATGCTACATAAACTGGAAAAGGATGAGTGGCACTGGAGTACGTTGCCACTGTCACTGCTGGGCAACGCAGCAATATTTAAATAACTGGACGACTGCTCTGGGCAGCGGGACAGCCCCGTAAAGTGATGCAGACCATCCAACGTTTCAAATCTGAGGGCGGCATAGCAGTCCCCAACATAAAGAAGTACTATGAGGCGACACAGATCATGTGGTGAATGCTTGGACATACACTTTTAGGGATGATGCAACCTACTGAACAGATGGATGGAGCATGGGTAATCCTAGCTGCATGCATGTTCAATACAGGGGTGTTGACAAAGAGGACTGTCCGGCAATGGTGACAGTTTGTATGGTCTGGGATAGTATACTCATGGAAATGAAATGGGATAAAAATTTTACACCGCGACCACCACTTTGGAAGGGAACAAGACTACAACAAGTGGCTGCCCTGGAGGATTTCCAAGTCTGGGATGCAATTGCCATATCTGCACTGGCAGAAGTGTAGGATGCAAGTAGTTAATTTTTCCTATTTGCAAAAGGAATATCAAATGCCCATCACCCAATGGCTCAAATAAAGGCAGCTAAGACATGCATTTACCCAAGCTATAGATGCCAATGAGGAGATGCAGGAGGCCTCCCTGTTGGAAAGCAGACTGATGGATGGACATGTTCGACATAAACTAATATCGCTGACATATGGCGCACTAATGAGGAATACCCAGAGATTACTGATACCCCTAAGAGGCATATGGGAATGGGATATTGGGGTACTAGATGATAATGACTGTAAAGAAGTGCTGAGATATTAAATCCAGTTAGACTAAACCTACTTAAGGTCCTCCATAGGACATACTACACTAGATCACTGCTTCATAGGACAACAAGATGGCAAAAGCCTTGTGCCTCTGGAAATGTGGCTTGGAGAGAACATTCTTACCCACATGGTGGCACTGCCCCACTATAGTAAGAATCTGGCAACAGGTGACAAAGTCCCTTGTAGGGGCAGTTGGCACTGATATAATCATTGCCCCCCCAGGGCTCTATTGGGCATATGGGAATCTTCCGATCTCACACGCTATCTGAAAATTCTGGTGAACTTTGGCTATGTAGTGGCAAAGAGAAAGAGGTACATAACCCACAAATGGGGGAGTGAACCCGCCCACACAGAGAAAATGAGAAGAAAGTATGACACATAGCAAAATTATAGAACAAGAAGTACATAAAGGAAGGAGCTGTGAGGAAAAAAATAAGAAAATCTGGGGACTTTGGGAACCAGGGGGAATGGGCTGATCGGACTGATGTAATGGAGTCATGATATGAGATTGCACCAAAGATAGGAGTTGATGAGACCAGCACAAGCAGTTTAATGGTAAGGAAGGTTACTCATGACAGGTCATTGAGAGTCACCACAGGGAACATAAATCAAACTGATTCTAAGGGAAGAGGGGAGAAGGTGAGGAGGGTGGAAGATGATGAAAAGAAACACTGTTTGTGTTCACTGCTAAAACTGTGTCAACAGGATGTGTCAACACAATGTCCATGCATTTCTTTGCTATTGTCATATTTGGAAAATAATACAAATAATTATCAAAGAAAAACATTCCAATTCACTAGGGCCCGTATTTATACTTTTTTTAGCGCCGCATTTGCGCCGCTTTTTGACGCAAAACGGCGCAAACCTACAAAATACAATGGTATTTTGCAAGTTTGCGCCGTTTTTGCGTCAAAAAACAACGCAAATGCGGCGCTAAAAAAGTATAAATACGGGCTTAGGTGTTTGAAACGTTTTCCTGTTGGCAGGTTTGAGCAGTTAGGAGATAGTTATATTCATGAGGTGTGGGAGTTGCCCTTTGATTACAAATGCCTGAATGTGGACAAAGAGTTTTTTTTAGTGGAAATAAATGTGAAAGTTCAGTAAGTCATTCTAAGATATGTCAGCTGATGATTTTGCACGGTGCATGTAATGCATCTGTTGAAAAGTTAGCTTGATATTTGAAGGATTTTCCCAGCCCTTTTGAATGGGAATTACTTGATGCTGAGTTATCCAGGTTGCTGTTCGGTGAGAGTAGGTGTTGCTCATGTGATTTCTGTTTCTCAAATTGAGACTGGCTGTTGGAGAGTTCTTTTTCCCCCTCTAGATATGATAAAATTAGCAGACTTGTGGCCTCACATTGCTGCTTATAATGTTAATTTAACAAGCTGAGCAGAATAAAAGCACACTTGTTTCAAAAGCATGTGGTGCTCACATCAGCCCGTCAAACCTGCAAGTGGCAAGGTTGTCTACAGAGTTACAGTCCCTTTTGAATACAAACTTTCCCGTCATTTCGGTGAACTGGTCAGTCGTATTTTCAATGCATCCAGCACTGTTGGGAATGTACATCGTTTTAAGGCTGTATATTATGGATTTGTTAGAAAGTACCAGACTGTGTCTGGAGCTATACCTTCAGCCATTCACTCACTTTTTTCAAGTGTTTTTGGGTGATTCCTGACCTTTCAGGCATTAATTGACAGTATCCTGCTCTTGCTATTTTTTAATCACAATGGGTGCCTCATCTCAACTAAGAGAAATGAAGGAGCTTCATCTGCTCAACTCTGTCATGAATGCATGATGCACTATTTTGGGCATCACTACTGCAAAAACTTGATAAGAATTGGAAACTGTTTTTCAGGCCAGTTCTCAACCATGTGCAGCCTGTCTTCCACTGCTTATATCACCATTTTGAGTGTGTCCTGGAAGTGTGTCTTCTTTTTCAATGTGTACCTTCTGTGGATGTAAATTTGATGATGTTCTCGATGAGGATTCATTGCCAGAGGTGTCCCATGAGACTGCAGTTGTTACTCTAGGCCTCCTATGAGCCATCCTTTGTGGACCTAGGGGCTCCTGGTGCCTCAACATCTGCTTCAACATCTGGTAGTGCACCAAATGATGCCTCCTCGGCCGAAACGATGGCTGAGGTAATGGATCATGTATGCTTCTTCTATCTTTTAACCGATGAGTCAGTGGTTCTGTCACCTGCCAAGTGGGGTCTTTTTTAGATTCCATATCTACTGATAAGCTTGGTGACCTTCTGCGGGATCCCAATGACTTTTGAATTGGCATCTTTTAAATTGATCTGTTTCAGTTCAGCTCTTGTGCTTAGGCCTTTTTTGCTTGTCGACTTTGGGATTTGATATCTTTTTTGTTTTTTTAGAATGCGTTTAGATTAGTTAGCCTTTCCTTTGGGTTGTGAACCCTGTACTCCTGTACCAAAATGGGGAGGGTGTTGTGGGTTCCCCTTAGTACCTAGACTTGACATTGTTATTTTAGCTTTAAGCCCGTAGCATGTATTCTTAAATGCACATGCTTGTTTTATTCATTTTAAACATTTGAATGTATTTTATCACAGCTAGCTTTTCAACTTGTTGTTTTTATATTTCAATGAATTGCCTTTTCTGAGAAGGCATAGTTGTTTGTGTTATACATTTTATCAGCACCTCTGGACACATTTCACTATGTGCTCTGCTCAAGGCTATCATGCTCGATAAATGATACTCCAACATTGATTGCCACTCCAGGAATTTGGAAACAACCCTCAACCACAGACATTTGAACACGTCAAGCCTGTTCATAGTACAAAGTTCTATTTGCTATATGAACACCTTGTAGGCCTAAGAAGGGCAGAGGGCATTCCAGTCATGGCCATCCAGGAACATACACCATTCCAATGACAGATGGCACTGACTTGTCAGCAAACCTGGACGACTGCCAACAGTTATTGCCCGTCTTTCAGGTATGGAGTGTGAGCTCCCTCCATAGACTGGGATAGGGAGAAAGGCTAACACCACTATGCTTTCAGGTTTTAGATGTTAGGGAGTAGATAGGAATCATTAGGTTTTGTAATCATACCAGGATGGAGGGATTTTTACTTTTGTCACTCTACTGGTATGCATAATCACTGTATTATGCTTTATCTGCCTCATTATCAGAGTTCACATTTTTTTATAATCGAATGCAAACACTTCAATAAATATATTAAAAACTATCTTGCATCTCTTTGTTGTCTTGGCATGTGTGAAACTTTGTGTAACTGAGAGAAAGGGTATGATCAGTTCACCACAACTTCCTTGAGTAGACACAGGGTCATGTTTTTTAGGCTGCCACAAATCAACTTTACTTTCTAGGTATGGGTGAGGTGCTGCAAGCTAGCCAACATAGGCTGACAGCTTCCAGATGTTGTGGGATTAACTTGGTCACCCACACTCGGCAATGCTGCAGCCCTAACACTATGCAGTCTTACCCTCAAGGTAAGAGCCCTACAACAAAACCTGAGCAACCCAGACAAGCTAAACAATGTTCAGTTGACTTGCTGCTACATCTGTTGAAACATGATTTCATATGTTTGTGCCATCTGTAGTAAGACCAAATTTGTTTGTGTTGAATATCTGCAGATTATGCACCAGAAGATGGTTCTTGTGCCAAATACAAGGTACTATGGCTATGCTATTATCACCACGGATGTAAACATGCATATACCCTGTGAGCCTGCTTGCATTGCCCGTACATTCACAATGACATGCCTTCATGTCAATTCCAAATTAATCTTTGTCCAAATTCTGTTGTGTTGGCACACTGACTGTGAATTGGTTGCAGGTGATAAACACCTCCCAAATAACATCACAATGCTACCAATCACATTGATCACACACAGACGTCAATAAGGTACATCCATGTACTTATTACACTTACTGGTTGCATTGGGGTCCTGGAAGCTGTCAACCTTGCCCTGGTTGAATGGGAGATGTCCACATAGAAGACAAAGATTTGGATATTGCATTGTAAATAGTGCAGTTACACACTGTCAACATTCCATAATAAATACTAGGTTATCCCAGGGTTGAAGCTATATGCAACACTCTTGACACACATATGTATACACTGTATTGATACGGGATGCAGCTAGTTATCTTGCAGGGCTGAGCTGGCTTGATGTTGAAGGTCAGAGGTATTTATCATCACACGCCTAAAGCACAATTAGGTTGTTTTGAAGGTTTACAAATGTCACACCTGTTCGTAAGTACATGGAGGTTTTGATAGATTCTTGGCCTAGCTCATTTGGACTCTTACCTCTTGGGTAAGCATAATCAGAGGCAGTTATTTCTTAGCATAATGATTCATTTAACTTAGGGCCAGATGTATCAAAGGATGTTGCATTTGCGAACGTTTCAAATCGGTAAATTCTACTGTTTGCGAATGCAAAATCACCTTTCACGATGTACTCACAGTTCAATTCTAAGGAATCTCTAAAATAGCAATTCCTTAAAATTGCAACTAGATTTTGCGAATCACATACTGTGATTCAAAATTAACGAATCACAATACAATGTATGAAGCATTCGCAAATTGCGATTAGTCACAAAATGGGTTTTTGCATGTGCAATTTACCACGAGTTCACGAAATCAGGTGGTAAACAGGTGCACCTATATAAAGAGGCCCAGAATGCATCAGCCCTTTTCAACAACGGCTGCACTCTATGTCATGGTGAGGAGGATGAAGATCCTGGCAGGTTTGAGGAGAGGGAGGAGGAGACATGATTGCATTTTTCGAGTGCGCATTACCCTATTTGATTAGACAGAGGAGGAGATTTTTGACAAGTACAGGTTGAACTGTGCCATTATATTTGACCTCATAGCTGATTTACAACCCCAACTGCAGCAACACACACACAGAGAATCAATGCCATACCCACTCATGTGGAGGTATTATGCTCCCTGCATCTCTTAGCCTCAGGAAGCTACCAAGGGGTCATTGCACCAGCTAGAAGTGTATTACAAAGTGTGCTTTCACGCTTCTTTAATGCATTCCTAAATGCTATGTTGATAAAACTACATCTGCACACAAAATTCCCCAACACCCCACTGGATTTACAAACAAGTAAAGTAGATATCTATCAGGAAGCCCAATTTCCACACGTCTGTAGCTGCATTGATGGGACACATGTAGCAATCTGTCCACCATCTACAACAGAGTACGCATATAGGAATGGGAAAAGCACACATTCAATGAACATCCAGGTCATATGCAATGCCTCCAACATTGTAACTGATCTTGTGACCAGTTACCCTGGTAGCACACATGATTCATACATCTTCAGGCACAGTGAAATGACTACTTGGTGGGGCGTTTGGCAAAGGATACCTACTTGGTAATGTAGCAGTGAACAATGTCGTACAACATTTATGTGTAGTCACAGATAACAAAAATCTCATATGACACTCCTGTCATTATAGGAGACAGTAGACTATATTTTTATGCACCATTTGGTTATAAGGGACACAATGGTCCAGGCACATACACTACAAAAGTTTGTTGGACACTAAAAGTGGTGTCTGAGATGGGCGTTTAATACTGGACCCTTAATGTGTTGGCCAATGGCACAACTAAGGACATACTGTTTGGCCTGTGTATTTAGACCTGCCCACCAATAACATTTTTTGCAACAGGGAGATGGTAGCTGTCACACCAGCATGGCCAAAAGCAACACCCCCATGTGCAGCTGGGGTCTTGGTTGGGGATCACATGCTCAACAACCCTTGGTATTGTAGCAAAGGTGATGATTTGGGCACTTAAATGGTAGGGATATTTTGCAGGATATGCTTTTGGAAAGTGCTTGCCATCAGCTGAAGCTTTCACGGTAGCCAAAATATCATCATCCGCCCTCATATGAGAATGAGTTATCACAGCAACAGAAGCCATATCAACTGCAGATTTGGCCACCGTGGCAGCTAGGGAGTTTCCTACAATGTGTATTCCACAATATTGATGATCCAGTATACCTACTACATGAGCTTGTGGCAGTTTGTCTTTAGGATCTGCTGCTTCCCCCACAGAAATCTGTGTCTTATGCTGCTTCCATTTGAATCTCTGAAACCCTTAAGGTGCCAGTAATGTAAGTATTCATTGAAGGACTGGACACAGTAGTTTGAATCACACATACCCAGTGTAGAAAGTTCTGGATCCTTGTGTTCCATTGCCAAAATCAAAGCTTTGAGCTTCACAAGTTGTAGGGTCTGTGTGTAGGTTTGCTGATGGTGGAATTTGACATCTCACAAACTGCTGAGCATGTCGCAGAGTACTGATGTTTGGTACCTGCAGTTAGTCGGGCTGAACCATTGATGTAAATGATTATTTTGTATTGATCAAAAGGCAGAATGTTGGTAGAAATGGGGTATTGAAGTTCATACTGGAGGAGCATAATTCTTGGGTCTGTAGTTTTTGATCAAAACATAGTCAACATCAGTGGATAGTATCCAACGTGGATGTAGTGCTTTTCTGTTTAGTATGCTTGCTTTTGTGGTATTGGGGTAACAACAATAATGCATTTCTCTTGGGCTAGATGTTTCTCCTTTTTGACAGCCCTTTGGACAGAAGTCAGTATTTTTTCTGTTTCACCATTAGAGTCTAGATGTGATTTGTACGCTATGGGTACTATGTCACCTTCAATGAATGTGACATGTGAGTCTGATGGCACCCAGAATGATCTGGATTACCAAATTTGTTTTGTTCTCACATGTGTGCAACTATTTTGCTTCTAGCTTGTCAGTCTGTACTAATTTGAGAATCTGTGTGCATTGTGGTGTCCAGTGTTTGCTTGAAAAATCTAGGTGAATTAAGTCATAAAATGCTTTGATGCATTGTGCATAGTCTGGAATGAAAGTTGAAGAAACCAAGCAATGATTGCAGTTTCTCTAAGAATTGTGGTACTAGGCTTCTTCTCGCATTTGATAGTTCACATCCTAAGAATACGACACTAAGAAAAGCAATGTTTGTTTTCTCTAAATTGATCAATATCATGCAATATTGATGTCATACGGGCAGAGAACAGCCCTGGACTGTTCTTATACCCATGAGGGAGATGACAAAATATACGCTGGGAACCTAACATAGAATATGCAGTAAGATCCTGGCTTTGAGGCACACGCTTTTGGCAGAAAAAAAACATTGGAATTGTCCAAGGTTGTTTTGTATTTTTTATTCATTATGTTGTTGATTAGTGCAGTACTGTTAGAAATGGGGTTTCTGGTTGGCTAGGGTATGCACCTCAGCCAGGCAGAACTTACCCACTCTAGTCAGGGCAAGGGAGTTACACGTCCAAGATAACCCCTGCTCACCCCCTTGGTAGCTTGGCACGAGCAGTCAGGCTTAACCCGGAGGCAATGCGTAAAGCGTTTGCACAACACACACATACATGTGACGCAATATTCCCACCACCAAGGAAACACAACACTAGATTATATGAAAATATCCTGTATTGTACACAACGTAATTATCAGACAAACATCACATAACAGTACTATCCTGCTACCTTAGCAGTTGTCAGAACGTTACACATTAGTTACTCTGCAAATTAGCAGTAGTCACACATAACACACAGGTTACTCAGTATTCTGCAACATAAGCAGTAGTCAGGAAACACGTTATCACATTAGCACACTTGTCATAAGAATATCATAAAACGCCCATAATAGGAACATTAGAAAATCTATGGCAAGTTAAGCAAACATATTAGCAAGTCATGCCCATAAAAGGAACATGTGCACACATATGTCAACACATCAAAGAACAGGTAGGCAATATAACAGAATGAATAAAGTCTGTAGAAAGAACTTTAAATTATCAGCATATTGGTCCATTTAACAGTACCTGGTAGAGGGAAGAGGCACCTCCAGTGCCTAAAATAAGCAATGGGGCCCCCGGCGCTCCTCTGCGCAAAACGGGGGCCTCCTGTGAACATTTGGGACTAAGAGGGGCGGCACGCACCCTCTTAGCATTCCTGACGGGCCCCTCCTGGGACCCGTGATCACTGGGGGCCCCCCGGGCCTTTACTGGCCCTCCTGCGGGGGGGCCAAGGTCACCCAAGACTTGAGCGAGAAGAGGGGGGGCGGCACGCACCCCCCTCCAATTTGCAACGGGCCCCTCCTGGGGCCCGTGATCTTTAGGAGTTCCCCCCAGGGCCTGGGCCGGCCCTCCAATGCGGGGGGGGAACAAATGAGAAAGCCCCGAAGGGAGGACGGGGCAACCCGGCGGTGCGGGGAACCTCCGAGGAGGTTTCCACCCCGCCTAGCCTGGGGCTACCTCAAAGGAGGAGAGCGGGGGCCCAACGAACCTCGGGCCCTCGCGTCACTCCTCCTGGAGTGAGCATGGAGCCCGCCGGAGGCTCACAGCTGGCCCAGCCGCAGTCGGGGAATCCTGCCCGACCGGCAGGCGACTTCCTTCTCTTTTCCCAGGGCTGCGGCGGTGCAGGCCCTTAAGTCAGGGCCTTCAGGTGCCCCGGGGGCGCTCCTCGGAGCGATCCTCGCCCCGGGGGCACCGCTAGGAGCACACTTGCTCCAAGTTGCTTCGGTCGCCGCTTCTTCGTGCCCCGAGGGCACCAAAACCAGCGCGTCTCCGACGTGCAGGGATAACGAAGAAACCCGGGCTGCAGCGGTGAATCTCCGCCACCACGATGCGCTTTTTAAAAGCGCTTTTGCATAAACTGGAGCCCAGGTTGTGGCGGTGATGTCTCCATCAAGCGCTTTTCACAGCGCTAGGAAAATTATGCAGCCTGGGCTGCGGCGGTGATCTTTTAGCAAATGAAGAGCGCTTTCAAAGCGCAATGGCACCTCAGCAGCCTCAGCAATTACAAGAATGCCTTGTTCTTGGTTAAAGCATTCTGCGCAAAGGTTTAAAGGATCGTTGCAGGGGTCAGGGGCCACAGCACCCTGCCCCTGGGAACAACTAAACAAGAAGGAGCACAGGGCTGGTGGGCCCAGCTACAGGCCAGCACAAGGGGTGCAGATGGTGGCAGTTCCTCCTAGTGACCAGGCAGGTCACAGGTCAGCACAGCAGCAGCAGTCCATGGCGGTTTCCTGGTGAGTCCATTCATCAGCGTTCTGTGTCCAGTTTCAGGTTCCAAGAATGTTCAAAATGTGGGGAAAATTCCCCTGTACTTATAGTCAGTTCTTACAGTGTTTTACAGTGGTAGGGAGAGGAGGTTCCAGCCAGTTACAACTGGTCCTGGGAGTGCCCCCTCTCTCCTTTCAGCACAGGCTCCAAACATCAGTGGGGGGTTAACGACCCTATTGTGTGAGGCCAGGGCACAGCCTTTACAAATGTAGGTGTGCCCCGCCTCTCCCTTCTCTCAGCCCAGGAAGACTATTCAGTATGTAGATGCACCTCAGTGACACCTCCACCCTCCCTGTGTACAGGCTGTCTGAAAAGTATGCACAAAGCCCCAACTGTCACTCTGCCCAGACGTGGATTGGAGTCAAGCTGCAAAACACCAGAATCATAAGCACAGATAAATGCGCACTTTCTAGAAGTGGCATTTCTGTGATAGTAATAAAAAATACACCCACACCAGTAAGCAGTATTTATTATCACCATCACAACCATACCAAACACGCCTACGCTACCCCTCATAAATCAGACAATACCCCTTACACATAAGGCAGGGCATTTCTACTGCAATCCTATGAGAAGGCAGCACTCACAGCAGTGAGACACCAAGTTAGGCTGTTTGTCACTACCAGGACAGGCCATGCAATATGGCACATGTCCTGCCTTTCTACATACATGGCACCCTGCCCACAGGGCGTACTTTAGGGGTGACTTACATGTAGTAAAAGGGGAGTCCTGGGCCTGGCAAGTAAATTTAGATGCCAGGTCCCTGTGGCAGAAAACTGCGCACACAGGCCCTGCGCTAGCAGGCCTGAGACAGGTTTGAAAGTCTACTTCAGTGGGTGGCGCAAGCAGCGCTGCAGGCCCACTAGTAGTATTTAATTTACAGGCCCTGGGTATAGAGATACCACTGTACAAGGGACTTATAGGTAAATTAAATATGCCAATCAGGTATAAGCCAATCATACCAACTTTAGATGGGAGAGCACCTGCACTTTAACACTGGTCAGCAGTGATAAAGTGCTCAGAGTCCTAGAGCCAACAGCGAAAGGTCAGAAAAACCAGGAGGAAGGAGGCAAAAAGACTAGGGATGACCATGCGTATGGCCAAAAGTCCAACACAACCCCCTACCAGCCAAAATCCAGGGGAGAACAATCAATACCTTGATGTACTTTCCTGATTGGGGCGATAGAACAAGGACCCAGGCCCACAACAGCAGGGGCATGTTCCAGTTCTACGCCTTCCTGACTCCACTGGGATCTCTCTGTCAATGCGTCCCAGGCAGCCTAGACCAACCCACGGGGATTCTCTAGCTGCCAATGGCCAGAACCAGGCCCCAGGCCATCTAGGAGCCTCTGGTCTCTGAAACCATAATGAGTGGGGGGCGGTAGCCCCAGGTGCAAAGCAACCTGTCTCCACTCCATTTCTGATCAGTTCAGGGGCTCTACCCTGCCACTGATCCACCAACCTAGGGTCCGCACCCATAGGTTCTACAGGGGCTAGAGGCGAGGCTCTCCTCCCTCTACCCCTCCTTCTAGGATCCCGCCCTCCTCTCCTAGGAGGGGTATCACCAGAATCCACACTTGCCAGGGTGCTGGGTACAGCAGCCCTGCACAACTTTCTCGCCAGCCCAGGATCACTACCTGGCGACTGACCACCCAACCCAGGGACGACACCCTTGGGTTGCACCGGGGTCCGGGGCGGGCTTCCCCCTCCCTGAACCCCACTTCCAGAGTCCTGCGTCTCCCCACCTCGGGAGAAGCCACCAGAAGTTTCACACAGGGGGGTGAGCACACTAACCGCCCCCCCAACCAGGTCAGAGTTTACCCCCTGAACCTGTCTATCTAGTCCAGGGACGACACCCTTAGACTGGACCATTGCCCAGCGAACCAGGACTTCCTTGGGAGCACACCTACCCCCTACCAGATCAGAGCTTACCCCCTGAATCTGGCAATCCAACCCAGAGTCACTACCCTGCGGTTGAACCACTGCCTGGCGCACCAGGACTTCCTTGGGAGCACACGTACTCCCCATCAGGTCAGAGTTTACCCCCTGAACCTGATCATCCAACCCAGAGTCACCACCCTGCGGTTGAATCATTGCCTGGCGCACCAGGACTTCCTGGGGGGCACACCTACCCCCCATCAGGGAAACACTTTCCCCAAGGGCCACACAAGAGTCTGGCTGGCGCAGGTCTCCTGACCTCTGCCCATCGGACAGAGTCTGGATTCCCCCCAGCCCAGAAATGGTCTCACCAAGGTCATTCCCGGGGGGCTCTGCACTCAGAGCTGACCCCTGACCCTCCAGGTTCTCCACTGGGGCCCGCAGCCCCCTCTCAACCCTATGTCTGGATTTCCGCCTCCTCCGCTGTAGAGCGAGACTACCAGACACCAGGACCGGCGGAACGCTATCACCAGCCACCCGCCTAAATCCTAATGACAAAATGGGATCCTTCTGAACAGCTGGCCCTACGGCACAGGTTAGGCTCACCTCCTGGCGTTCACTCATGGAACCTTCAGGGGCCTGGGACGGTATCTTGGGCACCTTGGGCCTCAGCCCAGCCCCATTCCCTCTCCTCAGAGACGGGACATGGGGTCCCTCACCCATCCCAGTCCACTGGGACCTACCTGGGACACTCCATTCCTTTCCCACCACACCTTGTTGGGAAACACCTAGACCACTCTCATTAGGAACACCCCCTAATGTCACACCAGACCCTCTGGTACGCAACCAGAAGTCTGCCTCCTTTGCAAGCTCCCTGGGGTCAGAGAGCTCACACACTGACAAGTGTTGGCGTAACTCTGAAAAACAACAACGAAACAGGTGCTCTCTGAGAATCAGATTAAACAGCCCTTCAAAATTGTTTACTGTGCTACCCTTCACCCATCCATCTAGTGCAATGCAGCAATCCTCCACAAACTCCTCCCAAGACTGGTGGGACAGTTTCTTACCACCCCTAAACCTTTTTCTGTATTCCTCAGGGGAAAAACCATACTTCACAATCAGTGCGTTCTTCACAGCGGAGTACCCCTCCCTGTCACTCTCTTCTAGAGTCAGTAGGGCATCCCTCCCCTCCTCAGGAATAAAACTCCCTAGGCCAGTTCCCCAATCCTTCTCAGGGATCCTGCGCTCTACCAGAGCCCTCTCATATTCCTTTAACCACTGACGTATGTCACCCCCCTCTTGGAACCTAGGTACCAGATCTATGGGTATGTGAGGAACATCTTTGCTACAGCACTGTACATTGCTGCCACCACTGGACTCCACCTGCAGCGCTGGTGAGTCCAGAACCTTCAGACTGCGCTCTAGAGCGAGTCTTTCTCTGGCAAAGGCCCTCTCTGCCTCTGCCATTCTCTCCTGTACTAAGGCCTTCTCTACCTCAGCCCTTCTCTCCTCAACAGCTAGGCGCGCTAACTGCAACTTCAGGTCCCTCTCTTCCCGCCTATCTCTTAGCTCATCAGGCGTCATGGAATGAGAGGTAGCCCTGCTTCTTACACTGGACCCAGCAAGGGACTCCCTATCACTGGGGCCTTCCCTGTCAACTGGCGTCCCCACCCGGTCATTCTCACCCTCCTGATCAGTCTCTCTACCACTCTCTAGGGATGAGGTCTGGGAGCCCTCCCATTGGGAACCCTCGCTACACTCAGGATCCTCTGGGTACCCCCTACGCACACTCCCTCCCTGGGTAAATGTCACAAACCTTTCAAAGAAATTCAGAGATCTCCTGAGGTCCCCTTCTACAGGCAGCCCTCTCTCTCTACAGAACCCCTCTAATTCCCCCTGCGTGTAAAACGGCAGGTCCTCTAAATCAAAGGTAAGCCCCATCTTGAAAAGGTACAAATAACTCAACTGTGACAACCACAATACCCAAGCGTGAGAACTGAAAACAGGAAAAATGACCAAAGAGAGAAAGTTAAGAGAAGCCAAACATGTGATGGTCTAAACGCAATCCTTGTAGTGAAATAATGAGTCACAATGGTATTGTGCAAGCGCAAGTCCTATCCTCACCGCTGACTTCCAATGTTAGAAATGGGGTTTCTGGTTGGCTAGGGTATGCACCTCAGCCAGGCAGAACTTACCCACTCTAGTCAGGGCAAGGGAGTTACACGTCCAAGATAACCCCTGCTCACCCCCTTGGTAGCTTGGCACGAGCAGTCAGGCTTAACCCGGAGGCAATGCGTAAAGCGTTTGCACAACACACACATACATGTGACGCAATATTCCCACCACCAAGGAAACACAACACTAGATTATATGAAAATATCCTGTATTGTACACAACGTAATTATCAGACAAACATCACATAACAGTACTATCCTGCTACCTTAGCAGTTGTCAGAACGTTACACATTAGTTACTCTGCAAACTAGCAGTAGTCACACATAACACACAGGTTACTCAGTATACTGCAACATAAGCAGTAGTCAGGAAACACGTTATCACATTAGCACACTTGTCATAAGAATATCATAAAACGCCCATAATAGGAACATTAGAAAATCTATGGCAAGTTAAGCAAACATATTAGCAAGTCATGCCCATAAAAGGAACATGTGCACACATATGTCAACACATCAAAGAACAGGTAGGCAATATAACAGAATGAATAAAGTCTGTAGAAAGAACTTTAAATTATCAGCATATTGGTCCATTTAACAGTACCTGGTAGAGGGAAGAGGCACCTCCAGTGCCTAAAATAAGCAATGGGGCCCCCGGCGCTCCTCTGCGCAAAACGGGGGCCTCCTGTGAACATTTGGGACTAAGAGGGGCGGCACGCACCCTCTTAGCATTCCTGACGGGCCCCTCCTGGGACCCGTGATCACTGGGGGCCCCCCGGGCCTTTACTGGCCCTCCTGCGGGGGGGCCAAGGTCACCCAAGACTTGAGCGAGAAGAGGGGGGGCGGCACGCACCCCCCTCCAATTTGCAACGGGCCCCTCCTGGGGCCCGTGATCTTTAGGAGTTCCCCCCAGGGCCTGGGCCGGCCCTCCAATGCGGGGGGGGAACAAATGAGAAAGCCCCGAAGGGAGGACGGGGCAACCCGGCGGTGCGGGGAACCTCCGAGGAGGTTTCCACCCGCCTAGCCTGGGGCTACCTCAAAGGAGGAGAGCGGGGGCCCAACGAACCTCGGGCCCTCGCGTCACTCCTCCTGGAGTGAGCATGGAGCCCGCCGGAGGCTCACAGCCGGCCCAGCCGCAGTCGGGGAATCCTGCCCGACCGGCAGGCGACTTCCTTCTCTTTTCCCAGGGCTGCGGCGGTGCAGGCCCTTAAGTCAGGGCCTTCAGGTGCCCCGGGGGCGCTCCTCGGAGCGATCCTCGCCCCGGGGGCACCGCTAGGAGCACACTTGCTCCAAGTTGCTTCGGTCGCCGCTTCTTCGTGCCCCGAGGGCACCAAAACCAGCGCGTCTCCGACGTGCAGGGATAACGAAGAAACCCGGGCTGCAGCGGTGAATCTCCGCCACCACGATGCGCTTTTTAAAAGCGCTTTTGCATAAACTGGAGCCCAGGTTGCGGCGGTGATGTCTCCATCAAGCGCTTTTCACAGCGCTAGGAAAATTATGCAGCCTGGGCTGCGGCGGTGATCTTTTAGCAAATGAAGAGCGCTTTCAAAGCGCAATGGCACCTCAGCAGCCTCAGCAATTACAAGAATGCCTTGTTCTTGGTTAAAGCATTCTGCGCAAAGGTTTAAAGGATCGTTGCAGGGGTCAGGGGCCACAGCACCCTGCCCCTGGGAACAACTAAACAAGAAGGAGCACAGGGCTGGTGGGCCCAGCTACAGGCCAGCACAAGGGGTGCAGATGGTGGCAGTTCCTCCTAGTGACCAGGCAGGTCACAGGTCAGCACAGCAGCAGCAGTCCATGGCGGTTTCCTGGTGAGTCCATTCATCAGCGTTCTGTGTCCAGTTTCAGGTTCCAAGAATGTTCAAAATGTGGGGAAAATTCCCCTGTACTTATAGTCAGTTCTTACAGTGTTTTACAGTGGTAGGGAGAGGAGGTTCCAGCCAGTTACAACTGGTCCTGGGAGTGCCCCCTCTCTCCTTTCAGCACAGGCTCCAAACATCAGTGGGGGGTTAACGACCCTATTGTGTGAGGCCAGGGCACAGCCTTTACAAATGTAGGTGTGCCCCGCCTCTCCCTTCTCTCAGCCCAGGAAGACTATTCAGTATGTAGATGCACCTCAGTGACACCTCCACCCTCCCTGTGTACAGGCTGTCTGAAAAGTATGCACAAAGCCCCAACTGTCACTCTGCCCAGACGTGGATTGGAGTCAAGCTGCAAAACACCAGAATCATAAGCACAGATAAATGCGCACTTTCTAGAAGTGGCATTTCTGTGATAGTAATAAAAAATACACCCACACCAGTAAGCAGTATTTATTATCACCATCACAACCATACCAAACACGCCTACGCTACCCCTCATAAATCAGACAATACCCCTTACACATAAGGCAGGGCATTTCTACTGCAATCCTATGAGAAGGCAGCACTCACAGCAGTGAGACACCAAGTTAGGCTGTTTGTCACTACCAGGACAGGCCATGCAATATGGCACATGTCCTGCCTTTCTACATACATGGCACCCTGCCCACAGGGCGTACTTTAGGGGTGACTTACATGTAGTAAAAGGGGAGTCCTGGGCCTGGCAAGTAAATTTAGATGCCAGGTCCCTGTGGCAGAAAACTGCGCACACAGGCCCTGCGCTAGCAGGCCTGAGACAGGTTTGAAAGTCTACTTCAGTGGGTGGCGCAAGCAGCGCTGCAGGCCCACTAGTAGTATTTAATTTACAGGCCCTGGGTATAGAGATACCACTGTACAAGGGACTTATAGGTAAATTAAATATGCCAATCAGGTATAAGCCAATCATACCAACTTTAGATGGGAGAGCACCTGCACTTTAACACTGGTCAGCAGTGATAAAGTGCTCAGAGTCCTAGAGCCAACAGCGAAAGGTCAGAAAAACCAGGAGGAAGGAGGCAAAAAGACTAGGGATGACCATGCGTATGGCCAAAAGTCCAACAAGTACTATGTGAATTTCATCTGCAATCTAAGACTATTCTATATGAACTGTCCGGCTTAGCTACAGGAAACAACGGATCATTCATGGGAGATACACAGTGCTCAATTACTCCCTGGTATTAAAGTTGAGAGGAAATTTCCCTCACTGAGGCTTTAGCTTCATGTTTGATAGGACATTGTGGTTATATCTGTGGGTTGGACTGTATTGGTATGGCATGGTAAGGGACATCACATGGATGCAGTACAGTGCTGGTGCCTGTGCCATGGCCCAATCTGCAGCATATATATATTTTTTTAACTAATAGGAACAAGAACTCAGAAAAAAGGCAAAATGACATCTTCTCCTTGTGGGTGCGTATGGACAAATTCTGGTAGCCAAACTTTTTATGCCAGTAGAATATCATAACTAAATCTTAATTTTCCCCAGAAGATCACTTTGAAGATGAGCTCATTGTCTCCCTCAATTTTAATTTCTAGGACCTGATTTAGATCGTTAAGGATGGAATAATCCGTCACAAATGTGAAGGATATCCCATCTGCCGTATTACGATCCCTATAGCACATAATGGGATCATAATACGTCGGACAGCATACCTGTCACATTTGTGACTGAGTATGCCTCTCCGCCAGGAACTAAGGCCAATATCTATACTTCAGTTGCACAGAATTTGTGTCATTTGTTTTTACACAAATTCAGCACCATCCTAACTCCATATTTATATTTTGACGTTAGACACGTCTAACGTCAAAATATAGGAGTTTGAACCATTTTGTGAATGCGTGCACCTACGTTGCATCAATTAGATGCAAGGTAGTTGTTTCCATTTAAAAAATGGTGCTATCTCCATGGCCCCATATTTATCCCCGTGCTAAAATTACGAACAGGTGGGAGGAGCGGCTAAATAATGGTGCAAAGATTGCTTTGCACCATTATTTAATGACTGGGTCAGACCATCAGTTAGGGGACCTATGGACCCATTCCATGGTTAAACACCATGGAACAGGTCCACAGGTGCCCTCCACAAACCACAGGAACACCCACACCAGAGAGACACCAGAGGATGGGGATCCCCATCCCAGGTAAGTAGGGTAACTATTATTTTTTCCATCTGGGCCCTAACCTGGGGCCCCCTGCATGGCACAGGTTGCAATGGCCAGGCTCAGGGGACACTTGGCCCCTGTGCTGGCCATTGGGGTGGTGGGCATTACTCCTGACTTTCCTAAGACAGGAGTCATGCATTTGGTGATTGCGCGCCAGGAAATGGCACTAGTCTGGTGAGAGACATTTTGTTTTGCCTCTAACCAGGCAAGCATCATTTTTTGATGCACAACCCCCACCTCCTCTACCGCCACCCCCACGCGGCTTGCATCTTTTTAAAGATGCTAGCCCAAGTTTAGCAACGGCTTGTGCCATTCCTTTAATATGGTGCCCAGCTGCTGCTGTGGAATGGCACAAGTTGGTGCTATACTTTTTGCCACAAAACTGCGTTTGCGCAGTTTTGCTGCAAAAAGTATCAATGTGGGCCTAAATCAGGCCCCTAGTTTGCAAATCCTGTCAGGTGGGGAGACATGCCTGTCTACTGTTTCAACTTCAATTAAGTTGTTAGTTCCTGTCTCATCCAGAAGCTCTTGAAGATTCTGGCAAACTACTGTGACTTCTGTGGCGCTGTCTAGAAGAGTCACTGCCCACGTCCTGTTCTTCAGTAATGTTTTCAGTATGTGTGGCATATTTAGTGGAAATTGCCACAACCATTTTCTTTTTGAAATGAGGTCTCGGTTGTGGACGTTTTCCTTCTTTTTTTATTCATCAGACTGTTGTGAGTCCCTTTCTGGTTTCACATACTCGTTTTTGTGTTCTGCCCTCCCTTCTCTCTCACTTTGTTGGGTGAGTCTTTAATGGAATGATATGGGCATGTATCAGTATACTGATATCTGTCAGGAGTTTTTAAAGTGTCATGATTTCTAATACTGTATTGTTTCTCTGAAGTCTCTGGAAACTGAGATTCTTCTCTTTGTTTTACTTTATCCATACTATTGTTAATGTTTTTTAGAACCATCTTGTGCTTGCTTGGTCTTATCCTTAACAGATTAACTCATAATTGTGGTTTACCTGGTCTGGCTCCCAGACTATCCTGACCTATACTAGTATAAGTGTCTGCAATAATCTTTGGCAGCTTGCATTCCTGATCTTGTGTAGAATGTCCGGGAGCTGCTGTCTTACTGCCAATGCTACTGCTTCCTCTTTATATTACTTAATATGACTGAGGAGACAGTAAACAATTACACATTAATTTCATCCCCAAATCCAGCGCAGGTGCTGCCCTGTGTTCATCTTGAATTTGTTTTAACACTTCCCGGTAAATTTGCAAATGTGCGAGTAGCATGCGTGTTAGTGTATATTACAGCAAATACTGTGACGCTATTGGCACAGTTGTCTATACATGGAACCATCCCAAACAGCAAGCACATGGTGAGAATTCCATGTTTATCTTGGGGTATCTTGTTTCCAGCTAATTTGTTTTCTGCGCTATCTAGAACAGAATTTTATTGTGTATGGAGGAAACCTTACCCATTATTGAGTGCACAGTCACCAGGTTTATTGGCTGGGTGCAGCCAATTGTGGTTTTGCCGGAGCAGCCCTTGCTGGGGCAGTATTTATGGTCTGCATAAATAATTGTATTAATCATCTCCATATATCTACTAAGTTATTATATAAGCAGCGCACATCTGCTATTGCCATTTATTGTACGCTGGAATGTGGTGTGTATATGGCCATTTCTGTCCAAGTGGTCCGTCATTACTTAGGGGACCTAATCTAATGTTTTGAATAACATGTGGAAGGGCACCTTGAAGCCAATTCTGGTGTTCTTGATAAGAGAGGGGTATGCTCTAAGTATGTATATGTTCTGTATTGTGCAGGTGCATTTGCTATTGTATGATTATGAAAGTGATATAAATCTGCATCTGCTGCAGGAAAGGTGACCCATGAATGAAATATTTCTGCTCTTAAAACTTTGTGGACCTCTACCATGAACATTATGTGGGTCATTTTGACCCTGGCGGTCCGAGACCGCCAGGACTAAAATGACGGAAGCACAGCCAACAGGCTGGTGGTGCTTCCAGACGGATTACGACCGCAGCGGAAGCGCGGCGGTCGCACCGCCGGGGCCGGCGGTATTCTGCCACTTTTGCCCCGGCAGTGATAATCCGCCAGGGCAGTGCTGCTTGCAGCGCTGCCCAGGGGATTACGAGTCCCCGACCGCCAGCCTTTTTCTGGCGGTTTGCACTGATAGGAAAAGGCTGGCGGAACAGGGAGTCGTGGTGCCCCTGGGGGCCCCTGCACTGCCCATGCCACTGGCATGGGCAGTGCAGGCGCCCCCTGACAGGGCCCCATGCAGCTTTTCACTGTCTGCTATGCAGACAGTGAAAAGCACGACGGGTGCAACTGCACCCGTCGCACGGCCGCAACACCGCCGGCTACATTTGGAGCCGGCTCCTATGTTGCGGCCGTGATCCCCGCTGGGCTGGTGGGCGGAAACCAGGTTTCTGCCCGCCGGCCCAGCGGGGATCTCCAAATGGCTGTGACGGGTGTGCGGCCGCATTGGCAGGCCGCACGGCGGTCAGATCTTGGCTAACGGCACCCCCTATATCCTCACCATCTTCATTGAGCCCCTATGTTATCAAATGTTTTATGAGAGGAAGTCTCATGTTTACTCCAATGACCACCCGGTAAAGGTCTGCCATGTTTTAAAAAGGGAATCAGAGATAGAAACACATTTTGGGGAATACCCCTAAGGGTCAAGCTTGAACAACCTACAGACTAACATAGGTACTACCTATTTAGCTGAGAAGGATTTTTCCCTAATACCAGGGACATCTCCATATAAAGGTAAATAGGGTACCCTTGGCATGAGAGAGACAGGTACTCAGGAGATCTGTGAAATTTGTACCAGACCAAACGTTGGTGGCACCATGTCATAGGGCTCTTACCCTGGGCGTAAGACTGCATAGTGCTAGGGCGGCAGCACCACCGAGTATGGGTGACTGAGTCAATTGCACACCAACTGGAAGCTGTCTGCCTGACTTTGTTGGCTAGCTCACAGCACCTCACCCAAACTTAAAAAGTAAAGGTGATTCATGACAGCCTAGAAACATGACATTCTGACTCCTCAGGGAAGTCATGGTGAACAGATTACACCTTTTCTATCTATTGCACAAAGTCTCACACATAGCAAGGCAGCAAAGAGATGCAAGATAGGTTTCAATATACTTATTGAAGCATTTTATTTGATTATAAAAATGTGAGGCAGATGAGGCATAATACCTACTCCCTAGTGTCTAAAACCTGAGACCTTGGTGGTGTTAGCCCCTCTGCCTATCCTAGTCTAATGAAGGAGTCCAGGCCCCATACCTGAAAGACAGACAAGGGTCTGCCTGTTGCCTGCTGGCAATCCCCCTGGTTGGCTGAAGGGTCAGTGACAGGATCAGCAGAGCTGTCAATGAAATGATGTATGTTCCTGGATGGCCATGACTGGAATGCCCTCTGCCCTCCTTAGGCCTACATGGTGTTTATATAACAATTAGAACTGCGTTTTACGGACAGGCCTGATGTGTTAGTATGTCAGTGGTTGAGGGTCATCTCCTAACTCCTCGAGCAGCAATCATTGTTAGAATATCATGTGCATGAGACTTGAGCAGAGCACAGAGTGAAATGCATGTGCAGGTGGTAATAAAATGTACAACACAAACCACTATGCCTTCTCAGAAAAGGCAGCTGATTAAAATAGAAATAGAAAAACAACAAGCTGAAAAGGTGGCTGTGCTAAAAGATATTAAAAGGATTAAAATTAATAAAATGTGTATGTGTACTTAAGGACACATGTTAGAGAGGTCTAAAGCTAAAATAAGGATGTCCAGTCTAGGTACTAAGGGGAGCTCACAACAGTTTCTGTTGCATACATCTTACTTGTGTATGACACAGGTACTGATGATGTGCAATAATAATACACAGTGTTCCCAATTGTGAACAGGAAGGCATCATGAAATCAGGGTGGTAAAAAATGTGTGTCAATATGCCACTTATATTCCTTCATCATGTAGCATACCATGCTCATACATGCTACATACATTTGATCTCTCCCGCAACATACTTCGAGTGTGACTGACCATAGGTAAGTTAAAGATATCTGGTATAAAACACTTAAAATGTTTGTTGACACGTATATGTCCCTGTCAAATCAAAAACCAAATCAAATCAATGCATGGCTTCAGTCTAATTGGCAAGGAGTGGCCAGCAGGACAAATGCACTAGTCTGCACATGGATTGGCACTGAAATGCCAAACTCATGCTCTGTCTCCTACGTTCCATTTCTGGGAGGCATTCATAAAATAGAAGTTATATGGAAATGTTGCTGCACTGGGTAAACATTCAGATGCAGGAATGCACATACTCATGGGCTAAGTTACACTGATTAACACCAACATAGTCAACTTGCATCATGGTGCAAGGGTCCCTGCATTATTCGCCTCAAGGTTGTACATATGAGCATTCCAGCACATATACACAACACACACTGTCATAAGCATCATCTTATTTCAAATGTGTGCACACTATTGCAACCCTGGGAGAATGAGTGTGTAGAAATTTGTTTAAATAAAGGTCAACATGGTTTTGCTACATGTGTATATGATAAGCTCTATGTAAGACTTCAGTACATTTGACTGAGGGTAAATTGGTGAAATGTACCCAGCAATGTTTTGCAAGAGGTAGGTAACAACCCCCTGTCCTTTTCAAGAGATAGAGAAAATCTCCACATCCATTTATAATCTACCTGACACTGAATAAATAAAGTCAACAATGAGTGCTGCCTTGTGTAACTTCAGATGAGTCATGCAATTCAGAGGCACACTACCTGGACTGTCTTACCTAATCAACGTTCACATATGTGTTTGAGCAAGTTTCAGCCCACTTGCATGATGCAATACCAACACCCAAAAGTTACAATATCTGAACAAACACATCATCAGAAGTGTGACTCACTGTTCTGAATTATATGGTTGTCATCATATTGTGACTACATTTTCATATTGTGAACCTACACTGACCTCACTCGACTAAGTTTGCCTTGTTCTTTGTGATGAAGTTATAGGCCCTCATTAAAACATCGGCGGTAAGTGCCCCCTACCGCCGCGGCTATGGCCACCAAAAGACCGTTGCCTCGACTAACATCCGTGCGCCACAATATGCCCACAGCCGGATTACCACCACAAGAAAGGCAGAAATCCTGCTGTGGCCATACTGGTGGAGGGTGTTAAGGTGGCACTGCTACCACCAGCAGCGCCACGCTAGTAGACCACTGTCAGCCACATTACGAAAAATAATACTGCCTGGTGGTGTTCTGCTGGCAGGCGCAGCTGGCGGTAGCAGCACCCTGTCCCGTCCCCTGCCGGAAGACCCCCTAGATTCACATAAGTTGGGTTTCCGACAGGGGAGGAGGGTGGCAGGTGTTGTGTGTGTGAATGGACATTTGAATGCATGTCTGCGTGTATGTTTGGATGTGTGTATAGATATGTGCATGAATGAATGGATGCATGCATGTCTGAATGCATGTATGCCTGTGTGAGTGAGTGTGTGAATGCGTTGTGTGTGCCTGCATGTGTCCGTGTATTTGGGGGGGTGGATTGGAAGGAAGGAGCGTTGATGGAAGGAAAGGGTTGGGAGTTGTATGGGGAGTGTTGGGGGGGGGGTGGACCTCCTACCAGTGACAGGGAAGGAATTTCACTGGTAGGGCCTACCGCCATGGTTTTCGTGGTTTTACGAACGTCACGAAAACCATGGTGGTAGGCAGGGTCAACATGCTACCTGCGGGACAGTAGCACCCCCCGGGTTGGAGATTGTTATCTCCAGCCCGGCAGCTGCTACCACCATGGCAGTCGGTGTGGTACATTGGCAGGTTGGCTTCAGCCAACCCACCAATGTCATAATGTGGCAGTATGTACCGCCAGCCTACCACCACATTTACACCGACCGCCGGATTCATAATGACCCCAATACTGTCCATATCTCTATCTCAAATGTTGGAGTTGGTTTGGACAGCCACATATGATTGTTAAAAAATGTCAGCCTATTTTCACACACATCAGGTACATTTTCATTTTGAGGTGAGATTGTTTTCCTTTACCTCCCTAGATAACATGATAGTTGGTGATGCAAAAACGTTTGAGTTACAGGAAGATCACTACCGCCACACCGGACAAATGTACAATGCTTTTTAGAAGATGATGAAACTATATGAGAGAGCAAAGGCATCGGGTCGTGGAAGTATGAAAGGCAAACAGATACGACAGCATCCAGTGTAGCTAAAACACCAATGAGTGTCCAACAGCAGCAGTTGCCCCAATCACAGACCACACCTTGAACATCTGTTGCCTCACAGCTGCCAACTACAGGCCCCAGGAGGCCCAGATGTCCCAGGGGATACATGTTCAAGTACTGTAACTTCAGGGAATTTTAAAAAATGCATTTGTGGATGGATGGCATGCAGCAGGAGCACACCAGCCTGCCTGAACTAATGTTGAACTTGCAGGAAGCCATGGGTCAGGTTTCAGCTCTAGTATAGACTCTCCCTCTGGGATTTGCCCTTGTCTTTTTTCATTATGTTGGAAGTATTTTAAAGTTTTTAGGCATAGTGTTAGGTTTAGTACAGGTATAGTGTAGTTAGGTGTTATTTTTTAGATATTTTAGTAGGTAGATGTGTTAAGTCTGAGTACTCTTAGGTTTTTAGTTGGGTGGATGCATTGACAGTATAGGTAAAGCAAAGGCCAATCACTCGGTCAAGTATCCATTTGTTTATTCAACACACAAAAAAAAGTGTTTCAGCTGAACAGCCTTTGCCAATGTCGATCACCAAGATAAGCAGACATATTTAAAATAACTCAAGCTGATTCTCATTGGACGAAATCCTTAAACATCAATATAGGACTGCAAAATTATTTGCAGATCCCTATTACTTCAGGAATCCCCATCATTCCATATTTCAGTAGCAATTCAAAGCATTGTTCATCCCCTGTGCATTTGAACAAGTTCTATATATCTAATCCTTGATTAATTCAGTAAGGTGCCTTGAAATAAAAAATGTCAGTTGTCGACATGAAAAAAAAATATCAAAAAATACATTGAACTACTTCTGGTCAATCTTCAGTCTTAATAGATATATTCAATCAAATGCATTTCTAGGTGACCACACTTAGACAAATGCTTGGATATTCACATTTGTCCTGAAAGTGATATAGAGGGCTTATCAGTAAGTACATTTTAGTGTGAAACCAAATGTAACCAATCACGCCCTGAATGGGCAATCCATCTACCTGTGACTGTTCTTTGACACATTCAATATTATACTATCTGAAAAAACTCAAGCCAATACAATAAAGTAAATCCATAAACATCGATATAGGACTGCATGACTGTTAAAACACCACTACTTTTGGAATCACCATCTTGTAACATTTAGGGGCATATTTAAGGAAAGTGGCGCTGCGCCTAGTGCAGCGCTACTTTCCTTACACCCCTTAGCATCACGCTACTGCCACCATGTGTGTGCCGTATCTAAGATATGGTGCACCCTGGTGCACAGTAGGGGGCAATAGCATCATTTTTATTGACGCTATTCATGTACTCTGCAGGAGTAGCGCCAAAATATTGGCGCAACTCCTGCAGATTACATAGGGACCCATTATAATTAATGGAAGCCCCTTTTAACGCCTGCTCTAAGCAGGCATTAAAAGTGCAGTAAAAAATGACGTAAGGAAAACTGTTAGATTTCCTTGTGCTATTTTTCTTCCCCCCCAATAGGGGAACTCCCCCTTTGCATACATTATCCCTGGTGCAAGCATAATGTAGCACAAAGGGGTACAAAGTAGCGCAATGCATGCACTGCCCCACTTTGTAAATTTGGCACAAGGATTTTGGCCTCGTTGGGCCAAATTAGCATTAAAAAAATTATGCTAATGTGGCACAAGGTGGTGCTAGGGGCTTCTAAATATGCCCCTTAATTTGCAATCCAGAATGTCTTTATCCCCATGTGTCCTTGGACAAATCCTCTGTACCAAATGGTTAGTTCATTTTTAAAAAGTGGCTAGAAAACAATTATAGCAATTATGCTCATAAGAAAATAGGAAGCAATATAAAAATATACATGAGCCACCTGTAGCTTATCAAGAGTACTAACAAATCATTTCAGTGTCCTAGTAAATCAAATCAATCACAGATCTGTCATTTAAAGGGTTTTAGCACAAGAGCAAACATGCAAAAAAGACATCCCATCATGCCCTGATTGGACAGTAGAAGTAAAGGATTGATGTTTTTCACCAGCGATGTCAGCTAGGAACTCATTAATCAAAGTGAGCCAAGTATTGGTATCTTTACTAGCCTTAGCCTTACTCTTATTAGGGCTCAGACCCCTATGGACTTCTTCTAAGGTGGCTGTTATGGTCTCCATTGCCGCCACACCTCATCAGACATTCACTACTGAACTCCTACCACTCGCCCTTGAAATTCAACTTGGTGGTCCTTGGAGTGCTTAGCTGGTATTACACAACTAGGAGGGACCTGTCCTGTGGATGGCAGTTCCTCTGAAAACCCTGCAATGACAAGATGACTCACTAGAGTCAAGGAGATGTCAAAAGGTGTCATCATCTATCGGGAGGCAGGATGGTGCCCTCAACAGGTTGGTCATGAAAGACCAGCTGCTCTACAGGAAGTGTTGTTTGTCCCTCTGGAAAGAGGTAGGAATATGTCAATAATGATCCATGATAGATGTAGACATAAGTGATATATGTAAAATTCAGACTGAATTTTTTCAATTTCAAGTACAAATGGAAATGTAGAACATATGTTACTAGAAGTAGATGAGGTCATGTTAGACTATTGCTGACTTTCGCATGGCAGTACCTTAACATTGTTCACTTAGCTGCCCACTGTCACTTTAGTGGTCACTAGTTGTAGACTCCATTCTGTATTTAGCCTAGACTCCACTTTGTGTTCAGCTTAGCTTCACTGCCAAGTTAGAGGTGCAAGCACTTTTCCAAACAAACATGTTATGCAACATGTTTTCTATTTCTATGTGTTCCCTTTCTCACCGAAGAGCTAGGACATATTAATACCTAAGAACTAGTACATAATATGGAGGAGATAGGCAGTCAGCATGATAAGAATGTAAAAGACTGATGTTTATAGTGCAAGCAGGGAACGGTTTGACTTTGGGAGGAGTACCTTGGAATTCTGGCCAGGTCCCAACGTAGTTCTTTCAAAGCTTACCTAGACTAGCCAGCATTTTTTAATATTTCTTTTTTAGGGGAGGGTTTTTTCTCAAAAGCCACTTTTCTGGTTCTTTAAGATTTAAAAAGATGGCCCTGCTCAGTAGTGGTGAATTCCGAGACCTTGGTCAGGATTTAGACGTCAAATGCCTGACACCTATCCCGTAAGGGTGGAGATCTCTTTCTCACAGTTGAACGGGGTCATCTTCTTGCTGGCATAAGAAAGATTAAGCATCTGACAGTCACTTGCATGTATATATTTGCTGTTCATAGATTGAGGATTCTCTATACATGGTCTTACATTGTTGTTGCACATTTTGAAAGTACACTTTTTACTATTCAAACCTTCCTTCATGAACCTTGCAAAAAGCTATAATAAATGTCTTCTTCTGATTAAGAAGTGTATTACAGAGAATCTTTTTGACTCCTTTCACTGTGTATATTTTGGCTCAGTCAAAAGTAAAGAAAAACATCACTCAACCTCTGTATCAACAAGGGGGGCTATTTGTTTAATGCTGCACAACGCAATGCAGCTCTGTAGCTTGCTGGCCTGCCCTGCATGAAAGAGTGAGTGCAGATAAGGGGGCCATTTTATATTTCACATTGTTTTTCTGGTTTGTGCCTACATTAATGTTACATTAGCTTTTTTATACCACTGCTGAGACCATTGCACCATGTCACCAGGGTGCCAGCATTCCCTCTAGCCATCAGTTAACACCACAGCAGTGTCAAAGACATGATATTTTGTTATGTTTAACAAATTCTCCTGCACGCTGCCTTTCATACAATAAAACACACCAATCTGTCATGCCTACTGCCTTGCACGCAATTGTGCCACAACATGTGGCCTGGGGGTAATATTGAGACAAAATAACAAAGCGGTGCCCCTACATTCACTGTTTCTTTGGGGCAAGACATACTACACAACAAAACAAGAAAATGAGAAACAGGACCAATTACTTCATTATTCGTTCCTCGAACAAACACCACTCAAAAGTGTTTGTGATTGCAGCAATCAATTTGCATGAAAAGTTAATCACATCTGTCAATTATAAATTCAAAAATTTTTGCAATTGTGTACTTTATGTTCAGTTTTGTATTTATTGTAACACACAAATCTTTTGATATAAGTTCAGCCATTTATAAATCATCATTCTTATACAAAAAACAAGTTATTATTCATGCATTCCAATATATAACGTTTATCATTCATTAGTTTATAGCATTATTCAGCCCATCAAAACCATGATTTTTTTGTACTGAATTTACTAGTGGTGGTTATGCATTGCAATTCCCAAACAATTAGCCACGCATTAGGTAGCCATATATAAAGACACTTATATTGATTTAGGTGTCTAAGCTAATTTTAACTACTTGGGCACCAATCTTCAAAAAAATTCCATTTTTTCATCTGGCTGCTTGACAAAACTTGTGTCAACATGTTTAAGCCTGCGTAATTTACTGGTCTCATCAGGACTTATGGCTGATAGGTAGTTCTGCAATCTAAAAACATACCAATTAAAATACAAAAACAATCAGGTTTTATTTACTTACATAAAGTGCAGAACCTGTCACCTTCAAAAGCAAGCTTAGAATACATGTGCAGAGGAAAGATTTTGATATTAGTTGGCATTCTGTAGAGTACCACTGTGGAGTGCTAAAGCATGTGCAATAGATACACATTAGTAGATCTAAGTCTGTCTTACCTTTAAAAAGAATTCACATAAAATACAGCAACCACGACCATGCATGGAAAAACTATATGTTGTTAAACTAAAAAGTGTCCAACTTTTAAACCAGACTTATGGACAACCAATGACCTGCACATATATACGAAAAGTTGTACAAACATATTGTATATTGTGTTAGAAAAAGTCAAAAGCCCAGAGTGATATCCTCATTAAGGTAGCGACCATACGTGCATACACCTAATTCTTTGTATATTGTTATAGTAATAGAAAGGGGACTCATCCCTCAAGTGTTACACATGAATAAATGGCAGCCATCTTGAAAAGGCACATGTATATGGAAAGTTTACATGTTCCCAAACATGCTGCATAATTTATTTTGTCATTCAATAAAGGCAAAACTCCGGGGTGGTATCTTTATTAAGGTAACGACCATCAAAGAGCAACTTGTAAAATCTGTTATATATTCTGTGCCAATACCTATGTTTATGTCTACTCAGCGATTTTTATGGGAATATATTTACATACTTTCTAACATACTGATGTTCATAAAAATACAACGTACCAATTAAAAAACAGATTTATACAGACTATCCTACAAATATTGTACTAACACGTTGTTTACATCTTCTATGTTTCAGTTCATTATAACTAATACAGGGAGTAATTCATGCCCTTGTTATAAAATACCTCACCACCATAAGCTTAAGACTGGATGTAAAATTACTCATTATATGTTCCATAAATTTGTCAAGTTTGTTCATAACCTAAAGAGAGTTGGTTAAATTAGCACATAATAACTGCATCGAAACTGGCCAACATTATAACTCAATATATGTTACATACATAATCCATAATGCAATGCACCATTAACTGAACATTTTGGGGGTCATTCTGACCCTGGCGGTAATTACCGCCAGGGCGGAGTTTGGCGGTAGCACCGCCATCAGGCTGGCGGTGCTCCGCCGGGCATTCTGACCGCGGCGGTACAGCCGCGGCCAGAAGCGGAAAGCCGGCGGTGTACTGCCGACTTTCCGCTGCCCATGGGAATCCGCCATGGCGGCGCAGCTTGCTGCGCCGCCATGGGGATTCTGACACCCCATACCGCCATCCTGTTCCTGGCGGTTCGCCCGCCAGGAACAGGATGGCGGTATGGGGTGTCGAGGGGCCCCTGGGGGCCCCTGCAGTGCCCATGCCAATGGCATGGGCACTGCAGGGGCCCCCGTAAGAGGGTCCCACAAAGATTTTCACTGTCTGCTTTGCAGACAGTGAAAATCGCGACGGGTGCCACTGCACCCGTCGCACCCCTTCAACTCCGCCGGCTCAATTCTGAGCCGGCTTCCTTGTTGACGGGGCTTTTCCCGCTGGGCCGGCCGGCGGTCTTCTGGCGGTCGCCCGCCGGCCCCGAGGGAAAGCCAGAATGACCGCCGCGGTCTTTCGGCGGGAACGGCTTGGCGGGCGGCGACCGCCGACCGCCGCGGTCAGAATCACCCCCTTTGTGTTAACGTGTGTCATTGCAGGTTAAAACACATATTAATGTGTTCCTATATGTTTTAACAAATAAAAAAAACAGATGTAGATTGGAATACCACAATATGGATACATTACGACTGTTGACCAACATAAATTCCACCAAAAAACGAATGATTACCTACTGAGTGCCCATAGCTCCTCAGCATCATTTAAACCAGATGTTACTGTTTTGAATCTTTCAATCATTCTTGCCTCTTGCTTATTTAGTAATGTCGCAGTTGGCGGTGAATTCCAGGCCCTGCTTAACCACAAATACCACTGACCATTTTCTATTCTCTTCCATATGACTCAATGAAGTAAAATGCTGTACCAATGGGGCACCAGGTGTACAACATATAGTTTGCAAACGGTGCTGCAGAAGCCTCGTCTTTACAAATTGTGAAGTCTGCTCAATTTATGTCTTATTGCAAGGGCATGTTATGCAATAAATTAAATTTTTCGTTATGCAATTTGAAAATTCTGATTGTGAAATGTGCACCCCAATAATGGAAATGGTTTTTGTATCTGCTGTGAAGTGACATGCAGTACATCTTTGACATCTGTAATGTCTTGTGATTGGGAGTAGACCTAGAAAACTAGGTAAGTTGAGGGGGCGTGATATATTGAGTTTTGCCCACACTCTTAAATTTTTTCCCCTCTCAAAGGGTTTGGGATATCATTTTGTCTCAAAATCTTCTAATTGCACTGTGAGATTTTTTTACTTAGTTGGCTTTTTGAGACAAGAATTATCTTTCTGTTGCAGATTGAGTAAAGACTCCCGCATGGATACCAGGCCCACTTTATTGCATTCTTCACAAATCTCTTGGGATAGCATCCTTGCAATCAATTTGTCTTTCAAAATAGAAGCATTTGAAAAATTGTCATCCTTCATGGTACAATTTCTTCGTATCCATTAAAATTGACCATATGGCAGATTTTCTTTCTGAGATCTTAGATGACCACTTGTGGAATGTGGTGAAGTGTCATGATCTATTGGTTTGGTGTATATATCAACCTGTAATTTTTGTTCATTACTAAACACTCTAATATCGAAAAGCATGACTGAGTGATTATCCTGTGTCATAGTGAATCTCAGATCTGCAACTTGATTATTCAACCAAGTGTGAAAACTGTTCAAAGACTCTTGGGGGCCTTCCCATATCATGAAGACATCATCGATGTATCCATACCAACATTCAATGAATTGCGTGTAAGGATTATTGTTAGCATCATAAATCCATTTATCCTCAAAACAAGCCTTTTGGGTGAAGTTAGAACCAATGGCAACTCCTATCACCTGCAAGAAAATATCTTCTGTGAACTTGAAAGCATTGTTTTTGAGACATATTGTCTCAAACTCGATCAGGAGTTCAGTAGGTACTGCATGGGGATGTGGTCTAGCATCCAAAGCTGATTTAATTACCACCAGTGCCTCACCTTGCAGTATTTTGTATAATGACTGTACTTCACATGTTACTAGAATATGTGTAACATTATTAAAGCTTTTGCATTCAATTTTATTTATAAATTCCATAGGGTATTTTATGTAAGATCGAGTGGATCTAACCAAGGGTTCAGAAAAGTATCCACATGCTGAAATAACAGGGTGACCAGGTGGATTAGTCAGACTCTTATGCACTTTCAGCAGGATGAATATTACCTGCATCTGTGGATGTCTTTTTGATTTAGAAATTCATATTCTTTAGAAGAAAGCCATCCTTCTTCAAATGGCTTTTGAGTAATGTTTTCAGTCTTATTAGCGAGTCCTGTGACATGGGAGGAGTTCAACCTGCAGTAGTGTCTAGTGTCTTGTAATTGCCTCAGAACTTCTGTATCATATTGCCCTGCCTCTAAAACAGCAATAACAACTCCCTTATCTGCAGCCTTTATAACAATTTATTCATCATTCCCTAGCTGTTTAAGGCATATCCTTTTGGCTTTTGTCATGTTGTAATTGTAGTGAATCTTTCTCTCTATTTCTTTTAGGACCACATTTTCAAATGATAAAACTTGTGGTGGCATTTCTGAAAAGGGTGGACAGAACTTAGATTTCTTATATAGTCCTGTTAAATTATTTTCTCTTTATCTTTATCTTTCTCTTTCTCTGATGTTATCACCAAAGTACACTTTGTGTAAAATTCAATAATTTCTATTTTAGTCCCAATAGGATCTTACACCTGCAATGGAAGAAAGAATGAACCTTTGCTAAGAACTTTAATTTTCATTTCAATTAGTCACACATCCCTGTAACTCTGCACAAAAAGCAAATTTGCTACAGTGCAGGAATGGGTAGGGACATGTATATATCAAACTTAAAAAATGTTTGTGAAATCCAGTAGTTTCCTAGCACTCACATTGATCGACCAGAGTCCATTACAGCAGACACTGATAGCCGCCTCTGAGGGAATAGCTACCATCAAAGTTGGGAATATACAACATCTCAAGCTCACTCAATTTCCTCAGAATCCATGATACTCATCTGCAGAGTACTGCTAATCTTTTCACTCAGTCACACTCAGTTGTACTTGTACATGACTCCTTGGGCAATCACCATTCAGACCCAGTAACTGTACTTAATATCACACACTGATAATACCCAAATCATACATTGACTCTCAGAAGACATGAACATCGCCAACATTTGTTACATTATGCTATTGTCCACCATTTCTACCCTGATGTGAGATTAATGGGTCATACTGAACCTCACTAGATGTTAGTGAGGATAATCTGCAACATGTACTCAGCCTGGTTGCCCAAATGACTAGGTGCAAACCCCTAACCCTCCAACCATCCCAGACACCTCACCATCATCCTAAACACCTAGACCTTCCTGTCACTTCATAAATCCCTGTTTCACCTTCACTGCTTTTACATATGTTGTATAGTCAGACTTCTCTTCTTATGGCTTCCTCCTGCCACCTGTGACACCATCCTTCAGGCCTTAATCACATGTTGACTATAGTAGACCGATGCCCTCTACCACAGCATCAATACTGATCTGCACCACAAGTGGCCATCTACCATATACAACAATGCCTAACTATTACTCAGCCTACCTTGCGGGACAAGCATCATCCCACTTCCCCTTGAGATACAAAGGGCCTGATTACAACTTTGGAGGACGGTGTTAATCCGTCCCAAATGTGACGGATATACCACCTAACGTATTACGAGTTCCATAGGATATAATGGACTCGTAATACAGTAGGTGGTATATCCGTCACATTTGGGATGGATTAACACTGTCCTCCAAAGTTGTAATCAGGCCCAAAGTCTCCCTATTCAGAGATACTGCCAGCTCAATCTGCTCTGCCACACCTACATGGCATTACACTCACCAGGCCCAACCATAGCTAACATATCATCTATGCTTCCAACAAACAATCATGGAGCTCTACTATGCATCACTTGCATTAGCCCCTACCACCAATATCCATATGAGCAAGACAGGAGGTAGGGTGATCTCTTGCATATTAGCCAACACCTGTAAAAACCTCACCCAGCACATCAGGACAGCTGTGTGCAATATGGTTTAGTGCTAGTGACTCTACACCTGGCTCTTCAGGTGATCCTACTTGAAAAGCCAGCCCATACTGAGCACCTGGATACCCTCTTGGGTGAGAAGTTAACTCTCTAGCAAAGCACATTACTTTACATTGCATTACATTCTACTTTTGACTGCCTAGCTTCAAGACAAGCACACCAGCTTCATGGTGCAAAGGGGCCGGCATTGGCACTGACATATCTGCACAGTTTCCAAGATCCATGCATGATATGCAGCTGAAGTCCTGTGTTTTTGCTTTATATTGTGGGACATGTAGTCCTAGTCTATCATGTATTATATTAGACTACAAGTCTCAGGCTTTAATTGGACAGTCTGGACTGGGCCAACACATCTCACATAGATCAGGGAAACTTGGCAGGGCTGGAAATAAACCTATGATCCTGGGCAAATAATTTAGTATTATGTGATGCATGAATTAATATGTGAGACATTTCTTCCCTTTTACATGCACACAACACAGCAAAGTGACTTGCTGCACTGTGCTGCATGACAGTTTTAACCAAATGGTTCTGTGTTTTCAATTACCCTGTAGTTCTTCCTGCTGCTCGACCACAGCAATGTCCTGTCTGGCAACTCCTGCCATCAACTGTTGGGATGAGTGATGCCACCTGCTCCTCCAATGGATCCAACTCCTCATGGACACCAGGTCCTCCTCCAGTCCTCATGGCTGTCCTAAGGTTCCTGGACAATTTCTCCTTGGTCCTGTGCTTGTAGTCATGCCACCTGTTTTTCAACTTCAGCACTATATTTTTTGTTTGCCTTACCCTGTTGTCTTTATCCAGTATGGATTGTCAAATGGCTTCCTTCTTCCCTAATGGCATTTTTGAGTAGACAAAGATAAGGCGTTCATTCTTTTTCACCTCAGCTCTTAATATTTGTTTCTCCTCCTCACTGAAATTGGTCTTTCTTTTCCTTCTCATCTGGCCTGCTGTCTGGTGATCTTGGCTAGGGTTGAGGTTGTTTCCCTCCTGACAGTGGATTGTGCTCCTTCCATTTTTAAAAGTTAGTTTTCGTATACTGTTCTGTGTTTTGAAATGCATCTCTTTAATTTACACTTCTTACCATGTAACACACTCCTAAATAATGCAATGCTGATTTGTGGCACTTGCAAGTGTTTAATGACACACAAATCAGCTTTTTAGCATGAAAGTGGCAGTTGCCTTACTACATATTGTGTCATTTTTTTGAAGATTCATCAGATTTTATGATGTAGCTTTGGACCGTGCAGCATAGTGCACCATCCCATAAACACAGTCCATTCATGTTACAAGTAAATGTCACTACACATTGCATGTTTTTTTGATGCAACGCTGCTGCAAGGCGATGTTGCATCAATTTGCATAAATATGCCACATAGAGTCCTTTAAAGAGGTGCCTTTAACTCTTTCCTAAATCAGAGACATGCTGGGCCATTCCTGATAGTCATAAGATATTGGTCCTCAGAACTGGTGTGAGGTTCTTTCATGTCTTCTAACTGAAATGGGCTTTAGCTTCCAGGTGGTCCCTCCCACAGACAGTGCGAGCTTGGAGCCTGTAGCTTCAGATACAGGCAGAATAGCAGCATTCATATTGTGCTATGTCATCCACCCCACATGCTAACACATTGCTTAAAATTAATATTTAATATTTATTTTATCATATCCCATACTGTATTTCTTCACATGCTTGATTATAATGTTATACCACTGCATTTGTATTTGTAAAGCACAATGTGAACTGGGTGTAGGTAGACAATCCCCCAAACATTGATTTGTAATGGGACACTGTAGGAAACTGCCACTGTTTGCATGGTTACCCCCTAACATTTTGCCTTTTTATTGATGATAGTTATGATTGAAAGTGTGTTGGGACCCTGTTAACCATGCCCCAGCACCAGTGTTCTTTCCCTAAACTGTACCTTTGCCTCCACAATTGGCACAGCCCTGGCACACAGATAGGTCCCTTGTAAATGGTACCCTTGGTACCAAGGGCCCTTTGGCCAGGGAAGGTATCTAAGGGATGCAGCATGTGTTATGCCACCTTGGGGACCCCTCACAGCTTGTGTGTGCTGGCGGGGAGAAACATACTAATTTGACATGGCACTCCCCTCAGAGTGCCATGCCCACAACCCACTGCCTGTGGCATAGGTAAGTCACCCCTCTAGCAGGCCTTACAGCCCTAAGAAAGGGTGCACTATACCACAGGTGAGGGCATAGCTGCATGAGCACTATGCCCCTACAGTGTCTAATCCAATTCTTAGACATTGTAAGTTCAGGGTAGCCATAAAGAGTATATGCTCTGGGAGTTTGTCAAACACAAACTCTACAGTTCCATAATGGCTACACTGAATACTGGGAAGTTTGGTATCAAACTTCTCAGCACAATAAATCCACACTGATGCCAGGTTGGGATTTATTGAGGAATGCATACCTTAGAGATACCCCTGTATACCAGCCCAACTATCAGTGCTAGGCTGACCAGTTTCTGCAAGCCTGCCACATCCAGACGGGTTTCTGGCCACATGGGGTGAGTGCCTTTGTGCACTCTGTGGCCAGGAACAAAGCCTGTACTGGGTGGAGGTGCTTCACACCTCCCCCTGCAGGAACTGTAACACCTGGCGGTGAGCCTCAAAGGCTCAAGCCTGGTGTTACAGTGCCTCAGGGCACTCCAGCTAGTGGAGATGCCCGCTCCCCTGGACACAGCCCCCACTTTTAACAGCAAGTACAGAGGAGATAATGAGAAAAACAAGGAGGAACCACCATCCAGCCAGGACAGCCCTTAAGGTGTCCTGAGCTGAGGTGACCCCTGCCTTAGAAAATCCTCCATCTTGGTTTGGAGGATTTCCCCCAATAGGATTAGTGATGTGCCCGCTCCCCACAGAGATGACGGAGATGACAACTGACTTGGCCCCAGTCCTACCGGCCTGTCTCCAGACTCAAAGAACCTGCAACAGCGATGCATCCAGCGGGACCATCAACCTCTGCCGACTCAGAGGTCTGCCCTGCACCCAAAGGACCAAGAATCTCTCTCCAAGCAACAAAGAAGAAACCAAGTTGAAAGGGACTCCAGCCTCACTCCAGAAGCGTGAGTCCCAAACATTCAGCACCCAACAACCCCTGCTCGAGTCCAGAAGAACCAACACTGCAGAAAGGACCCCAGGCAACCCCAACGACGTGGACACCCTGAGAGGACCTCCCTGCACCCCCACAGTGACACCTGCAGGGAGAATCCAGAGGCAACCCCTGAAAGCGACTGCCCGGTAACAAAGCACACGAAGCCTGGAAGCAGCACTGCACCCGCAGCCCCCAGGCCAGAGAGAAACCAAGTACCAGTGCAGGAGTGACCAGCATGTGGCCCTTATCGTTGCCCACTTGGTGGCTGGCTTGAGAAGCCCTCCTATGCTCTGCACGCATCGCCAGAGTGACTCCCTGGTCTCTCAATTGATTTCAACCTAAAACCCGACACCGACTTTGCACACTGCACCTGGCCACCCCTGTGCTGCTGAAGGTGTATTTTGGGTACTGTTTGTGACCCCCCCAGTACTCTACAAAACCCCCCTGGTCTGCTCCCCAAGGACGCAGGTACTTACCTGCTAGCAGACTGGAACCGGAGCACCCCTAGTCTCAATATGCGGCTATGTTATTTGGGCCCTACTTTGACCTCTGCACCTGACTGGCCCTGTGTTGCTGGTGCTGGGTGGTTGGGTTTGACTTGAACCCCCAACTGTGGGATGCCTATGCCCCGGAGAGACTGGACTTGTAAGTGCTTTTCTAACTTGTACTTACCTCCCTCAGGAACTGTTGATTTTTGCATTGTGTCCACTTTTAAAATAGCTTATTTCAATTTTTGACAAAACTGTGTACCTTACTGTTTTACTTCAAAGTTCCATATTTACCTATGCCAAGTACCTTACAACTTATGTACTTACTTGAATTCTGAATCTTGTGGTTACAAAATTAATTAAGAAATAATATTTTTCTATATAAAAACCTATTGGCCTGAGTTAAGTCTTTGAGTGTGTGTTCTCATTTATTGCCTGTGTGTCTACAACATATGCTTAACACTACCCTCTGATAAGCCTACTGCTCGACCACACTACCACAAAATAGAGCATTAGTATTATCTAATTGTGCCACTATCAATCTCTGAGGGGAACGCTTGGACTCTGTCTCTCACTTTGAGATAATGTATACAGAACCAACATGCCTACAGCCACTCTTTATCTTCAACTCTCAGGGATGACCCTCATTACCTCCCCTTCTTCCACTCTGTGTCCCATTCTTTACTTGGTGAAGTGAGTGTTTTCATTCTCTCCCCTGTATCCACTAATGTAAAGCTGTTTCTTTCATTTCTCTGAAAGGGTCAAATAAAAATATCCATATAACCCCTCCCATCTCCCTTGTACTTCCTTTTTTTCCTATGTGTGCCCTGTCTATGGCAGAGTCAAGGGTTTCAGGGTTATCCTCAATGTTTTCTAAGGTATGTCTGTTTGTTTTGCAGGTGCTGGGGCACTATCTTTCATAGTTGTGGTCCTGTTTTTAGGAGTACAACTTCCTTTGCACAGACTGCCTTGAGGCTGCTAGGGTCCCACAGCACTTGGGAATGGCTTTTCTTGCTCTGTGTCTCTTTTTTTGTTCTTCTCGTAGGAGGGTCTCCCGGTGTCTTTCCTGTGAAGCGGTTGCTTAGATGCTGTGTTTCCTGTATTGCAGCAGCTGGGAGCGCTGTAATTTTCTATTCTGTGCTGAGGTCTTCAGCTGCTTTTCTCCTTGGGGGCTGATTTATGTATGAATGCAGTTGCTTGGGCACCTCATGTTTTCTGGCATAGCTCTTTGCGATGCGGATGTTGCCGCCTTGTGAAGGCTTTTGCTTGGTGTTAGAAATGGGGACTTTGGATGGCAGTCACGTTAGCCCCTCTCCAAGCAAGGACCCTAACCTCTAGTCAGGATAAGTCACACACAATCCAAATTATCCTGTGCTCAACCTCTGGTAGCTTAGCACTGAGCAGTCAGGCTTAACTTAGAAGGCAATGTGTAAAGTATTTGTGCAATAAATCAGGCAATAATATAGTGTAGACACCACAAAAATACACCACACAGGTTTAGAAAAATTTAAGATGTTTATCTGATTAAAAATATGGTCAAAACTATCAAGATTTGATAAATACAAGTTGAAATATCACTTTTGTAATGATAAATAGAGTATTTAGTTCTTAAAAAGCAATAAGCGTCTCTTGCAAGCACAAAGTTCCTGGTTTGCGTCTACATTATCCACATGGGACCGCAGAGGAGGAGATGCGTAGAAAATGGGGAGGTGTGGATCGGTTTCTCTTGGCACACACAGACGATACTTATCCACGCAGCAAGGACTTTATGTCGATTTCCGGCATGCACAATTGGATCCTCTTTGGGTTGCGGGGTATTCAGTCACCCTGGGGATGATGCAGAGAAATCCTGTGTGTGCAGGTGAAGTCACAGGAGCTGCGTCGATCCGGTGGGCGATGCAGAGAAATTTCTGTTGCACAGCAGGTGCTGCATCAATTCCTCTCTCAGGAAGTTGGGCTGTGTCATTCCGGCTTGTCTATGCATCAATTCAGTGACTCGTGCGTTGAAGTTCCAGTAGTAACGCTGGTGCTGCATCGATTTCCACTCGGGGGAGCCAGGGCTGCGCCGTTGCAGTTCGACATTGCAGTGATTTTCTCATCTCAGGGCAGGCTGTGCGTCGATTCCTGCAGGCTGTGCATCGATTTTCGCTGCACAAGGTTTTCTTTGCAGAGATGAAGTCTTTTTGGCTCTAAGACGTCAGGAAACAGGAGGCAAGCTCAATCCAAGCCATTGGAGAGCACTTCTCAGCAGAGCCAGAGGGCAGCAAGGCAGCAGGGCAACAGCAAGGCAGCAGTCCTTTACAGCAAAGCAGTCAGGTGAGTCCTTTGGGCAGTGGTACAGTGTCAACACTGGAGAAGTTTGGTTTCCTAGTCAACCATTCAAAGTCTCTTTTAGTCCCTGCTCAGAGAGTGGAGTTTTTTTTAACATGGCTCAGGGAAATATCTTACTTCCCAGAGCCAGATGCACTAAATTAAGATTGTTCATCCTGCATTTGTTATGAGTCTGGAAGGCTTTGGGAAGAGTTTGGTAATGACTGCAGGGGCTGATGGTAAGCTGGGGACTTGAACAGTCCTTTGATACTTGATGTCTATGTCACAGTGGTGTAGTTTGCCATTTTTCTGTCCTTTCCTTTTTAAGGCAGGAACTTTGGATATTAAAATCACATTTTAGTATCAGTGCACCTAGTTAATGAAAACCATTGTGCTTATGCACAATAAATATGCATAAAATCAAACCATTACTCTTGTAGGAAATAAACCCATAAAGTGAAGCCACTACACTTACATCCCTTATGACTTTGGATATTGAACTGAAAGGAACTGAGTGGGGTTTGGAACGCCATGCTTGTTTCTTGGGGACCCTGAAAGGTGACTATGTGGTAGTCCACGTCAACAACCGGGTGGATATGTTGTATGCCAATTGCCAGTTTGGCACTAGCTTCCCTTTCCTCAACATTCTAGCTCATCTCTTTGGCTCCTGGGTGGAGGCCATACTTCTAGGGTTGTGGGCCATCCACATACAAGCGGTCATGAATTGCCATAAATTGAGTCATAGGTTTCCATCCTCTCAGGAGTTTGTTCTAGATCCTCAAGTGTTCTTCCACATTTGCAAGTAACGGGAGTCCCAGTGGTGAATCTCTTTGTCACTCCTGTGAACTCCGAACGTCCTCCTCTTTTCTCCAAGTTCTGCTCTTTGGGTGCAAGTCCTTGGCCTCTGGGTCTCCTCTACGCCTTATCTCCAATGTCACTGATTCACCTGTTTCTATCTTGCATTCTCAGGGAACAAATGAAAGTAGTATTGCTGCTTTAGTTGTGGGTTTGGAGGACTTGGTTCCCTCTTCTCAGGCTTTTGGCTCTGGAATAGGAATGGCTCCTTCCTCTGGATCTGTTTCCCTTGGCTGTCCCTGTTCTTCTGGTTCAGACAATAGAAAAGGTAAGTGTCTCGGTCTGGAGATTGAGAGGGAGGGTTTCTTGAATTATGGTCGCTCTTTTTCTAAATCCTACTCTCTTTAATCTTCAAGACCAGCTCCCATGAATCAGGCTTATGAACACCATTGTAGATGGTGCAGGGAGGTCCTTTGATAGATGGTGCAGAGAAAGGTCTTTGCCTTCTTTTCTGCTCCTACTACTGACATTTTTCAATTCCTTCAGGGAGGGTCTGAGAAGACCTCTCACTTGCAATCCCTGAGCTTCAGTGATTCTCTAATAAGATGTTTATGCTCCCTGGGGCAATCTTTCCTCCACTGAAACGATGGCTACAAAGCTCTTTAAGGGTTTTCAGCTCTTAAGATCTGTACTTTCTTTCTTTCCTCCATGGGGTCTTCCCCTGGTCCTTTCTCGCTAACAGGGGTCACCACATGAACCATTAGAGCCTGTTCCTCTTAAATTCATACCTTTGAATGTTTTCTTTTTGGTGGCCATTACCACAGCAATATGTTTGGGGAAACTGTCCCCAACCACATTCGTGGATTTGTTGGTGACTGTAGATCTTTCTTTTGGTCCTACGTTCTTGTTGAAGATCAATTGTGTGTTACACCATGACCACAAGATAGTGCTACCTGTTTTACAACAGAAAGCCTCTGACCCTGACCCTTCTCTCTCTCTCTGTTGTACATAGTATGTGCTCTAAAGATGTTTCTCTCAACTGCTTAAGTGTTTAGACATTCTGACAGCCTTTTTCTAAATTTTGGTCCTGTTCATTGGCCTGATGGGTGAAAATGGTGCGTTTCTCAGTGTGTCTGGCTCAAGGTAGAAAAATACCTAGAGGGTTCAGTGCTTACTATACTAGTGGTATGGCAGCTTGTTGAGCAGAGTAGTTTGGTATTTCCCTTAGAGACATCTGCAGAGCTGCTATATGATCCTTGCCTCCCACTTTCATTTCCCATTTATAGGTTCCATATTGCACAGGGATCAGAATTAAGTTATGTTTAAGGGATTGTAAATGCTACAATAGACTCATCATAATCGTTTTACTTGTGATCTCCCTGTTCCACTTGCTGGTTGTTCTGAATGTTCTTACTTTTGTCTTTTTGTGTGTTGGGACCTTTTCTGGAGCTTTTGTGCCCCTGCTCGGTTCTGAAAGATTGACAAATAAATAGTTTCTTCTTGCTACTTTTCTGTGTCCTTTGTGGTGTTTCCAGGGGCTGCTGAAGGAGGTTTTTGCTTTGGGATTCCTCTACCAAGAAAGGAACGGGATGAGGAATTGAAGAAGAGGAGGTAATGCTCTGATTGCTTGCAGGTAATCTTCATTACTCCAATGCTTCCTAAATCGTCTCATTCCTTATGTTCCTCCCTTCCCACCCTGAGCTTTCATTAGCACATATTTTGGTCCTTGTATTAAACAGGAAGTGCACAGGGAAGGGGAGAGGTTATATAGATGTTCTCCTTTGATCCTTTCATTCAAAGGGAAGAAACAGCTTTACAGTAGTGGATAGAGGGGAGTGAATGGGCCCACTCACTTCACCAAATAAGGAAAGGAACGAGTAAGGAAGAATCTAAGTAATGAAGATTACTAGCAAGTAACCTGACATACACAAAATATACTGAATATAGGGGCATATTTATACTCTGTTTGCGCCGGAATTGCGTTGTTTAAAAAAAAAAAAAATTGTGGCATAGGGGGGCCTGATTTGTGCCCCCCTACATGTCACTATGCCCAATGACCATGCCCAGGGGACATAAGTCCCCTGGGCATGGCCATTGGGCAAGGGGGCATGACTCCTTTCTGTGCTAAGACAGGAGTCATTTCAATGGTTGTTGGGAGTAAAAAAAAATGGCGCAAATCGGGTTGAGGCCAATATTTTGCCTCAGCCCTGACTTGCCCCATTTTTTGACGCCCAAGCTCCATTTTCCCCTACGCCGGCGCTGCCTGGTGTGGGTCATTTTTTTTGACGCACACCAGTCAGCTGCGCCGGCTAACGTCATTCCATAAATAAGGCGCCCGCATGGCGCTTTGGAATGGCGTTAGTCGGCGTTAAAATTTTTGACGCACAACTGCGTTGGCGCAGTTGTGCGTCAAAAAGTATAAATATGGCCCATAATTCTTAATAATTCTGTCTTTTCGTTGAGTGCGACACAGGACACAATTTTTTGTATTATGAAAGTGACCAAAGATCTTTTCCATTGTATCAGATGGGGAGACACAAAACATCACAGCACTTGCAGACGAAAGAAAGTTATGAAATGCTTGTAAATTATCAAGCCCCTTCCTTTCCCTTGTCACTGGGACAGCTAAGCAGCCATTTTAGACAATTTCATGTTAGTTTAAAATTCACGGTTGTAACAGGGTGGGGAAAATCTTACCAATGTCTTAAGTGAACGGCATGTTTGCAGTGTTTCTGGGCATTTTTGCAGCAGTGTCACACCATTTTTGGAGTCAATTCTTCAGCCTGGGCAAAAGTGACATTTACACTGACTGATATGTGCACAAATGACATTTTACAGTGAATATGCTGTTCAAGATTAGCGGAAATGAGCATGAAACAATTAACAATTGCCTGGCACCATTCTAAAATATCCTAGTACTAGTGGAATTTACATGGTTCGGGCAAGAATACGCCAACGGATCACACTAACATCAATACCAAATGCCATTTTAAGTTACTATCAGAGCATCGTGTCTAGCAAATACTAAATCAGCCCTAATGTGTTTTTTTACATGTGATCCTTTGCCACCAGTGAAAGACAGTAAATAGTGTTCTAAGGGTAGTACGATATAGCAGTATTGTAAGATTGCAACAAGATCCTTCCTTTGATAATATGTTGAACCTGGGTCAAAAATATTTAATATCACTCTTGCTCAAGGAGTGCTCTACCCATGTTAATCGCTAACATTATATATAGAGAGACGAGACATGAAAGTACGGCTGTGAAATTATGTATAAAACGAGAACTGATGAGAAAACGCTTGAGAAAAATGGGCCGAGGAAAATGATAATGAAGAGAAATACCCAGGTATTTTAAGGCATGCACACGTAGCTGAATAAAAAATGCATCGAAGTGGATTACAAGTAATTATGAGATAGAAATGATAATAAAGAAAAGGTAGAATAGTAAATGTGAAGTTAGCAGTACATCTAAGACAATTAAAATTGATACAAGTGTTTACTCATGCGTTAGGAAGTGACATTTATAGATATATATTTTTGCAGTTTCAGTTTCATGTCCTAGCCTCAAGGTTGATTGCAGTGGTTAGAGAAGTGAACAGGTGTTAATAAAAAACAGAAAAGTGAAACTTTGAGTATTAATTTCAATCGATTGACAAAAAAATACTTAAGGCAAATCAGGATAATAGCGGGCAGATAAAGAGAAGTCAAAAGTAACTTTTCTTAAACATAAAGTCTTACAAAATAAGATTTTACGTTTTGGAAAAAAGACCAGGGGCCGTATTATCTATTGTGCCCTATGGGCACGAAGGGTGTGTCAGTCACTTTGTGAACCCCCCAGGGCACAGTGGCATTACACAAGGGAGCGCAGACAGTTGTGCGGCCCCTTCTGTATTACTGGTAGTGCCGGAGCACATGTAGAAACAGTTCTATCATGAAAGGGCAGTTGCTCATTTGCATAGGGGCTTTGCCCCATGCAAATGAGGGAATCTCTTTGCCTCTCTATCAGCACCATATTACAGATGTGGGCACAGACATAAACAGGCCCTTAGGATGTACACTGTCAATGTGGCTTCTGAAGGCAGCCCATTTGAGGGGGTGAAAGAGGTTCCCATGGACCAAGGAGACATAATAGAAATCTGATAGCTATAGCTATACAGTAGATGAGGAGAACATAGGCAGAGTTAATGGAAAAGCAGTAGGATTGTCATAGTAAATAAAGTCAAGATTCTCAGGATGCAAACCAAGTAGAAATGAAGTTGAAAAAAATCAGTTAGCAATTTGTTGATAGTTATTAGCTGAAATTAAAGAGGATAATGCTTGTAAAGGTTAAAATTGATTAAATCATTGAGATCACAGAAAGAGAAGAGAGCATGTATTTGTGTCCAGTGACACAAATGAAACAGTTTAGGGTGACAACAATTCTTTTTGAGTGAGAAAGGTGTCCTAAAATCAGTGCAGTGAAACTCCTTAGTTTCTTTCTAGAAAAGTATAATTAATTATTTAATAAAAGCGTATGAAACACACAAAGAGTAGAAGAGAAGGAGATTGGTTGTGATAGGTAAAGGTTGATGAACTGCCAAAAAGTGACAGATATCCTGCCAGAACCTACTAAATTGTATCCCATTTTTGGCAGTTAATCTGCATCCACTAATCTCTTTATGCCTACCTACATAATATGCTACTGTAAAGGCTGTTTAGGCAATTCAAGATATAGGTGGTGATTTTGATATTGGCAGTGAAAACCGCCTACTGCTGCAGTGACGGCTGCCAAAATACCATCACCGCGGCTACCATCTGTCTGACAGTTTATGATAAATGCCGGACTTCCACCACACAAAGGGTGGAAATCCGGCAGAGATCACACTGGCGGACGGTGGTAAGATGGCGCTGCTACCAGCACCGCCATGGCAGTTTAACGCCACCAGCCATATCATGACATTTCATACAGCCTGGCGGTGTTCTGCTGGCGGGGCGCTGCTGACGGTAGCAGTGCCCCTTCCTATTCCCTGCCAGAAGACCTCCTGAACCAAGGTAAGTTGGGCTTCCGACAGGGGGGGGGGTGGGAGGTTGGGGGTGTTGTGTGCGTCTGAGTGTGTGAGTGCGTGTGTGAATGCGTCTGTGTGTGTTGTGTAGTTTGTGTGTTTGTATGCGTGTCAGTGAATGCATGTAAGAATGCAGAAGTGAGTGCGTGTCTGCATGTCAGTGTAATTGTGTGAGAATGTGTGTCAGTATGTCTGTAAGTATGCGTGTATTAATGTGTGTATGAATGCGTGTATGCAGTGTGTGAATAAATGCGTCTATGGCTGTGCTAGTGAATGGGTGTATGTGTGGTGCGTGTGAGTGTATGTGTGAGTGTATGTGGGGAGGGGGGTGTTGGGTGAGAGGCGCTGTGACTGGTGGGGGTTAGGGGAAGGGGTGATGTCTGGATGTTTGGCTGTGGGTCAGTTTTGTGGTGTGTGCGTGTCTGCGGGTGTGTGCATGTGTGGGGGTGAGGTGGTGTGTGTTGATTGGAGGGGGTGTGTCTGTGTTGATTGGAGGTGATCGGGAGGGAGTTTGGATGGGGGTGTGGGGTGTCAGGTGAGTGTTGGGGGGTGGGGGAGCCCCCTACTGGTGACAGAGAAGGAATTCCCTGTCACTCGTAGGGCCGACCGCCATGGTTTTTGTGGCATTGCTAATGCCACGAAAACCATGGTGGCGGGCACGCTCATAATGCCACCGACTGTACTGTGCGGACCGCCGGGCTGGAGATTGACATCTACAGCCTGGCGGCTGATACTGCCATGATGGTATGAGTGGCGAAGTGGCAGGTTGGCTGCAGCCAATCCGCCATTCTCATAATGTAGAGGTATGTACGGCCAGACTGTTAGCGGTACTACAGCCACATTAACACTCACCTCTGGGGTCATAAGACCACCATAAACAAGCGCTGGCAAATCCAATAGTTCTTGCCTTTAGAATCTATTGGCTTTGCCATTGCTTTTAGCAATATGTTACTGTAGATGCATAACAATTTTTAAGACTCTCACTTTAACATTCATAAATGCGTTCTTTTTGTTTTGGTGTAATTTTGTATTGTTATTGTAATTTAATTTACAAAGTACTGGCAAAGCCAATAGGTCACTTCTCTAAAAGGCTGTGCTTTTGTGTGTCCTGTGCTTGCATGATACATATGAACTGAGTTTGGATGAGTCCAAGATAACCCCTGCTCACCCCCTTGGTAGCTTAGCACGAGCAGTCAGGCTTATCCCAGAGGCAACGTGTAAAGCGTTTGCACAATACACACACCACACGTGACATAATATCCCCACCACAAAGGAAACACAACACCAGATTATATGAAAATATACTGTATTGTACACAACGCAATTATTAGACCAAACATCACATATCAGTACTATCCTCCTATCTTAGCAGTTGTCAGAATGTTACACATTGGTTACTCTGCAAATTAGCAGTAGTCACGCATAACACCCAGGTTACTCAGTATTCTGCAACATAAGCAGTAGTCAGGAAACACGTTATCACATTAGAGCACTTGTCATAAGAATTTCATGAAACACCCATAGTAGGAACATTAGAAAACATATGGCAAGTCAGAAAAACATATTAGCAAGTCATGCCCATAAAAGGAACATTTGCATACATATGTAAAAACACATCAAACAGGTAGGCAACATATAAACTAGCAAAGTCTCTAGCAAGAACGTAGAATTTATATTGTCTCTTTAAGAGTACCTGGTTTGATGAAGGCACCTCCAGTGCCTGAAAGACGAACAATGGGGCCCCCGGCGCTCCTCTTCGCAAAACGGGGCCTCTGACATCCTTTGAGGAGAGGTGGCACACACCTCCCCTGTACAATTGACGGGCCTCTCTGGGGACCGTGATTACTGGGGGCCCCCCTAGGCCTCCACCGACCCTCACGAGGGGGGCCCAAGTCAGGGGAATCCTCGAGGGAGGTGGGGGGCGCCACGTACCCCCTCTGGATTGAAAACGGGCCCCGCCAGGGACCCGCAAACTCCTGGGGTCTCCCCGGGCCTCCACCGGCCCTCACCAGGGGGAGACCACCCAAGAAATGCCACTGGCCTACAAGGGGGCCAACAAGGGAGCCGGCGACATGGGCGAGCCTCCGGTGAGGCTACTGCCCGGCCCGCGAATCAAGAGAGAGTCCTCCGGGACTACCACAGGCGAGGGAGAGGTGTCCTCCTCTCCCTCCTGCTCCTGATGACTCCTGGCCTGAGGCAGGACCTGCCGGTGCCTCGGCGGTGTTCCACGGAGCGTTCCTCGCCCCGGGGGCACCAATAGGAGCACGCTTGCTCCAGGAAACAACGAGAAGGGTTTCTTCGTGCCCCGGAGGCACCAGTAAGCGCGCTCCACTCGCGCTAAAAGGAAACAGCCTCCCCGGGCTGCGGCGGTGATCGCTGCCACCACGATGCACTTTTAAAAGCGCTTTTGCATTAACCGGAGCCTGGGTCACGGCGGTGATGTCTCCCTGCAGTAGAGCATTTTCCAAAGCGCAAAGGAGCAACAGGGGGCAGCACTTAGAAGTGCTACTTTTGGTGAAGAAGCAAAGCGCCCCCGTGCTGAGGATGGATACAGGGGTCAGGGGCCACAGCACCCTGCCCCTGGGGAGCAGATCCTGAGAAGCAGGCCCACAGGTGGAGGGGGGCCCAGCAACAGGCCAGCGCAAAGAGGGTGCAGGCTGGTGGCAAGTCTTCACAGTGACCAAGCAGGTCACAGGTCAGCACAGCAGCAGCAGTCCATGGCGGTTCCTGGTGAGTCCTTCCAGCAGTCTGTGTCCAGTTCCAGGGTAAGTTCAAAAAGTCTCCAAATTGTGGGGAAAATTCCCCTATACTCATACTCAATCCTTACATTGTTTAGCAATGGTAGGGAGGGGACGTTCCAGCCAGTTACAACTGGTTTTGGGAGTGCCCCCTTTCTCCTTTCAGTACAGGCTCCAAACATCAGTGGGGGGTTAACGACCCTATTGTGTGAGACCAGGGCACAGCCTTTACAAATCTAGGTGTGCCCCACCTCTCCCTTCTCTCAGCCCAGGAAGACTATTCAGTATGCAGATGCATCTCTGTGACACCTCCACCCTCCTTGTATAGAGGCTGTCTGAAAAGTATGCACAAAGCCCCAACTGTCACTCTGCCCAGACGTGGATTGGAGTCAAGCTGCAAAACACCAGTCATAAGCACAGATAAATGCGCACTTTCTAGAAGTGGCATTTCTATGATAGTAATAAAAAATACACCCACACCAGTAAGCAGCATTTATTATCACCATCACAACCATACCAAACACGCCTACGATACCCCTCATAAATCAGACAATACCCCTTACACATAAGGCAGGGCATTTCCAATGCAATCCTATGAGAAGGCACCACTCAGAGCAATGAGACACCAAGTTAGGCTGTTTGTCACTACCAGGACAGGCCATGCAATATGGCACATGTCCTGCCTTTCTACATACATGGCACCCTGCCCATAAGGCTAGCTAGGGCGTACCTTAGGGGTGACTTACATGTAGTAAAAGGGGAGTTCTGGTCCTGGTAAGTAAGTTTCGAAGCCAGGTCCCTGTGGCAGAAAACTGTGCACACAGGCCCTGCACTAGCAGGCCTGGGACAGGTTTGAAAGTCTACTTCAGTGGGTGGCGCAAGCAGCGCTGCAGGCCCACTATTAGTATTTAATTTACAGGCCCTGGGTATAGAGATACCACTGTACAAGGGACTTATAGGTAAATTAAATATGGCAATTAGGTATAAGCCAATCATGCCAACTTTAGATGTGAGAGCACCTGCACTTTAGCATTGGTCAGCAGCGATAAAGTGCTCAGAGTCCTAGAGCCAACAGCGAGAGGTCAGAAAAACCAGGAGGAAGGAGGCAAAAAGACTGGGGATGACCCTGCGTAAGGCAAAAAGTCCAACAGGGGCCTAAGAGTACTCTGATTCTACTCTCATCCAAACGGTGGCCTTGCTCCACTGCTCACAGTGATAGTCACATATGTACTATTTGGAATTACCAATTCTAGTTATTTTCAACAAAACTATTGTTGACATTCATTTATATAAAACTTCTAAAACACTTGCAGGTCTGGCTTGTTTTAGGCATGTGTTCTTCTTGTGTTCTATGCTTGGGCACAATAGCAAAAAGCTCACGAAAAAGCGCCGAAATTCTGGCCAGGCAGCCAACTGTGTAAAGCACAGGATTGTAGTTCACATGATTTAAGCCATGGTCTTAATTATTTAGGCCACACTCCTTTTTGGTGGTCTATGATAGGCTTTTGCCTACAGACTACTAAAAGGCAAGAACTACAAACTGTGATTTTTTTAAACTGTGGAGTCCTTGGAGTCAAATCTAAAACTTGTGAAATAGAATGAAAGGTGACTTATTTGCTTCTTTGCTGCATTCACTCTGCAGAGTCACTGGAAGGACAGGAGCACAGCTGGTGTTACATGTTAGTGAAAGAAAGCTTGAGGGCCTGACCTCCTGCACTGTTACACCTCAGGCCATGATTGTAGATTCTAGGGCTCCTGATGTCACCACACCTCTTTTAGAAGTGGTCCTGCTGTATTTTTCACCTGGCAATAGTGAATCCAAACCTTTTGCAGGTCATTTGCTTCCTGCAAAGCAAATCATAATAACCTCAGCTACTCTGGGAGTCAATGGCAAAGAGGGAAACATGGGTGATAGACATCAATACACTGTTGAGCACGGGGGGATCATGGAGGATGGGGTGGAGGAAGCAACAAGATGGTAGGTTAAATAAAGGTAGAGTACAGAGTAGAAACAGCACAGAAGCAAGGGTGGGGTGAAGCATCAGTGCATAGAGGGGACCAAAAATATTACAATGCAGATTCCTTTCTAGCAGTGTCAGAGTGGCTAACAGACCAGTCCAACTTACAATGCAAGGGTTCCAGGAAACCACTTAGAGATAAAAGGCCTGATTTACAAAATAAATGTGACAGAATGGACATTTCATAATTTGAGACTTTATTGGAATTTACAAAACATCTTGAAGGTCTTCCTGGAATGGTGCTCCAGCTGATGTTTACTAGATGGGCTTTTTCAAATGCCATATGACATGTTTAGGCACTGCAATTTTCCTTCTACAAAAATGTGTGTACAATACCAGCACCAATGTGCAAGTGCACATTTTGAAGTTTCTTTTTTCATTCACTGTGAAAACATTTCTCAACGTGGGAAAAAACCCCATTCCATTCACTTCCACCAAGTTTATAGGTCCTCATTATCATCCTACAAAAGGCTACATCCCAGCCATTGGCCGGAACAAGTCTCCAGTCATTTACAAGACAGGCAAAATCCATGGAACAGGTTGTGAATGCTCACAATCAGGGGTGTTTGTGGTTGTTCAGAAACTCACAAGACTACCACACCGTGTAAAATATAGCTTTCACCTCTTCTGTGGGAGGTAGTCCTTTGTAACTGTATGCTTTCATGATGTATAACTATGCGTTCTTCCTTTTGTGAATATACAGCAGGTGTAAATTAAGAGTGTTTTATCAAGAAGTCCCTTTGTTAACTGGGCCAAAAGTGTCCACAATTACCTTAATGAAGGTCAGTCAAGCTCCATTAGTGTATGATTAGTGGGGTAAAACGCCCATTTTTTTAAAGTATCCCTTGTTTGCCACAATTTGGGAAGCAGTGATATATGTCAGAGAAATCTCTTGTGTGGAGTCACAGAGTGGAGGAGTTTGATTGTTTGCCCAGATTTCTATGCTAAAAGCAATATTGGCCAAAAATGTCAGATTATGCAGTTGCAGCAGTGGCAATATTTCCTCAGTCTATTAGTCAAAGATCGACTGAGTGAACAGCGTTTGAATGGTGAATATGTAACTGCAAAAGACATAAAGAGTTGAACAATGCCACAAAAATCATAGTCCAAATGCAAAGGTTCAAGAGTTCTGGGTTTTGTGACTATGAAGAACTAGAGGTTGAGGAAAGAATTCATCTTCCAGTTTAAGCAATTTTTCAGGGATTGTCAGATTGTATATCTTATATTCCACTGCAGGGACACCATGGTACCAGAAGCTGTTCAAACCTTGCTCCATGAATACTTTCAACATCCTGTAATATAGCAGGGTTCCAAACCAAGCAGCCAAGGGGAAAAGGGATTGGGCAAATACAAAGGCTATGGATTGATAGCAGGATTAACCCTGATTGCTCTTCCTGTACTTGCACTACTCGCATGGTTGAATTGCCTTGGTTAGGAAGGAACAACATGATGATGAGCAATGAAGGTTGTTCAAGAGTGAATCCCTGTAGTAGTTTTGCTATTTCTTGGCATCTACGCCTATACCTTCTGTTATTGGTCTCTCTTCAGCAAGTTCTCTATTTCACTTCCTAATTTCTCTTCTAGTATCTGGAAACATCTAGATGATCCTTCCAGTGATCGGCATTGATCCCTTGATCCCATGGTTCCTTAATCTTGCTGCCCTATACTGCAGCCCTTGGGACTGTCTTTTCTCACATAATCTATATTAAAGCCATGCATCACTGGTAATGAACTAATGTATTTTTTTAAGCACTGCAGTGCAATCACCAGAAACTAGCTAACAAAGTATGAGATCTTTAGACTCAACTCTGCTTTGTCTGTGTGTTTCTTTCAGGCATCATGTGTGTCTGTGCTTTACTCAAAGGATATGTCCCCATAGAAATCTGATCATCACTGGCTCACTGTTGGTGCCTCATTTACAAGGAACTGGCGCATCGGCTTCCATGTGCTAGTTTCCTTGAGTCACCCTGCGCCCCCCTAACGACACTATGGTAGCATTGCATTTATAATACAGCGCACCATGGCACTTGTTAGCACAATGCATCAAAATTTGTGATGCAATTGTGGTGCTTTGCTGGACTAGCATCAGAAATGTCTATGCTAGTCCAGCAAAGCTCAGGGTGGCCATTGAAAAGAGCCTAGCATCAGTTTAAAGCCTGCCCTAGGCAGGTGTTACAAAAATGACACTAGAATAGTGCAGTGAAATCTTGTCGATTTCACTGCACCATTTTTTGGGCCTTCCTGCAGGGAAATGCCTCTCTTGAATAAATTATACCTGGCATAGATATATTGTGGTGCAAGGGTTTAGAATAGGCGCACTGGTGACACTGCACCAGTTTGTAAATATGGTGCAGGGTGGGGAACTGTTTTGTGCCACCAAAGTGTCATAAAAATTGCCACTATGGCAGTACAAGGGGCTAGTAAAGAGACCCTTGGTGTCCCAGATGAACATTGCCTTGACTCTATGTCTTATGATCTTACTCTTGGAATTTCACTTGGAGGTTGTATTTTCAGCCCTGCTATCAAAATCTCAGACTCTAGGATTTTTCTCAAGTCTCACTCTTTAAGAACCTGATTATGAGCATGCTGAATTTGGTGAGGTTTCTTGATTGGTCTGGCATCTCTGATTCTGGCTAGTATTCCTGCACCATATTCTGGTGATCATGTGCTTTCTCCCTTGAATATGGGATCCTTTTTCTGATTCTAGGGAGAAAACAGTTGACTTTTTTTGCTGCTATTTTCAGATAGGAAGTGTCAGCAGGCAGGTTGGTCATTGTTTTGAGGGGGACAGGCGGGGGCATGGAGATCAGTGCTGTTTTTTTGCTTTCCCTGGGAGCACTGTCTGCTCCTTTACTGTGCTGCGGCAGGGTTGGACACAGACTGGGTTTTGCTGCTGCCCACAGACCCTGCTGCCCAGGCCCAGAATTATCAGGCCTGTAGGTTTGCAAAATTCCATCTGTGTTTATCGCCCTGGGTGTAATCCTGCCACTCATATTGAGTGCATAATATCCTACACCTTTTTTCTACCTGAATTTGCCCTTACTCTTCTGGAGTCAACATTCTCTTGATAATCGAGGGCTGCAGCTGACAGCTGTTGCTCCCAAGGAGTGAGGAGTGATCTATATAGGGGACCCTGTAAGAGGCTGGCCTGGTTTGTAGTGGGTACCTTGGGTACTTACACCTTACACCAGGTCCAGTTATCCCTTATTAGTGAAATGTAGTAGTGTTTTATCAGCTTAGGCTGATAGTGGTGGATGTAGCAGAGCGGCTGAGGCTGAACTAGGAGACATGCAAAGCTCCTGCAATACCACTTATAGTTACACAGTACTTATACACAAGTAAAGACAATACTCAGTGTTACCAAAAATAAAGGTATTTATTTGGGTGATACAGTACCAAAAATATCTTAGAGACAATACTCCTTCTGGAGGTAAGTAGTATACACAATATATACACTAGACACCAAAATTAGACAAGTAAATAGTCGTAGAACAATGCAAACAATAGGAAATGCTATAGAATGCAATGGGAGAAAACTGGTGTAGGGGAAACACAAACCATATACTAAGAAAGTGGAATGTGAATCACGAATTCCCCCTAGACAAGTGTAGTTTGTGTGTAGAATCGATGGGAGAATAAGAATACAGTAAAGGTAAGTAAATTACCCCACCCCAGAGCCCAGAAAAGCAGGAGACCAAGTCCAGAAGTTGAAAGAAGTTCCAGGAAGGACAGGAGCCCCTGCCAACCCAGAAGAAGGTGCAAAAGGAGAGTCTGCGGTTAGTCAAAGACTGCAGGAATGCACCCTAGGAATATGCCAGCAGGTTCCTGCATGATGAAAAAGATGTGCCACAGCGTGAAGATTGTTGCAGACAAGAGTTTGTGTTGGAACTATGACAAAAGTGCGTTTTGCATCAAAATGGCACTGGATGGACCCAGAAGGGACCTGGGGGCATCAACTCTGCGTGAGGAGGAAGAGGAGGCTCTCAGAACTTCAGAGTGCCCTCAGGATGCCAGCCAGCACCCCCTGGAGTCGCAGGCTCCAGGTTCAAAGGAGGTGTAAAACACGGTTGATGCAGCACAACAACAGAAGGTCCCACACCACCGGAGAACAACTCAGCGAGTTGAGCATCACAGGATGGAGTGCTGGGCACCTGGGCCAGGCTGTGCACGAAGCAATTTTTCAAAGAATGCACAGAGGCCTCAGGAGGCGAAGAAGACACAACACACAGGGGTACCGTCTCTCTCGGGGAAGGCAAGGTCTTACCTCCTACAAATTGTGTCAGCAGGACCTCAGGATAGTCTATGTTAAAGATGTCCACCCTCTGCGTCCTTGGGAGCACCCTCATCGTTGTGAGAGGTGTCCCAGGGTACCAGTCCTCGTCTTGGAAGGTACCTGCTTGGAGCAGGGGAGTGACTCCATCACTCCATGGGAGATTTATTCAGTTCTCCTGGTGCAGGATGAAGACAGGGAGGCCCCAGAGTGTGCACACCATGGAAACTGTTGCAGTTGCTGACTTGGAGCTGAGGTTGCTGAAGAAAAGTGTCTCTTGTAGACACTTTGTTGCAGTTACAGCGTTTCTTGGAGCAGGCTGTGGTTGATCTGAGGTCAGAAGAGTCTGAAGTTGTTGCAGAGGATTCCTGAAGGAAACGTGCAAGCAGAATCTGAATAGAACCCACAGGAGAGACCCTAAATATCCCTGAGGGGGGGATTGGCTACCTTATCAGGTATGGACCTATCAGGAGGAGTCTCTGATGTCACCTGCTGGCAATGGCCACTCAGAGCCCTCCAGAGTGCCCCCACACCTTGCAAATCAAGATGGCTGAAGTCTGAGACACACTGGAGGAGCTCTGGGCAACACTCCTGGGGTGGTGATGGACAGGGGAGTGGTCACTCCCCCTTTCCTTTTGTCCAGTTTCTCGCCAGAGCAGGGGAGAAGAGGTCCCTGAACCTGTGTAGACTGGTTTATGAAAGGAGGGCACCATCTGTGCCCTTCAAAGCATTTCCAGAGGCTGGGGGAGGCTACCCCTCCCCAGCCTGTAACACCTATTTCGAAATGGAGAAGGTGTAACACCCTGCTCTCAGAGGAAATGCTTTGTTCTGCCTTCCTGGGACTGGGCTGCCCAGACCCCAGGAGAGCTGAACCCTGTCTGTGAGGTGGCAGGAGCTGTAGCTGCAGTGCAAGCCTCAGAGATTTGGTTTGGCAGTACTGGGGGTCCATGGTGGAGCCCCCAGGATGCGTGGAATTGGCTCCCCAATACCAGATTTGGAATGGGGTGACAATTCCATGATCTTAGAAATGTTACATGGCCATATTCAGAGTTACCATTGTGAAGCTAAATATAGGTATTGACCTATATGTAGTGCACGCGTGTAATCGTGTCCCGACACTCACAAAGTCTGGGGAAATGGCCCTGAACTGTGTGGGGGCACCTTTGCTAGTGCAAGGGTGCCCTCACAGTTAGTAACTTTGCACCTAACCTTCAGCAAGTGAAGGTTAGACATGCAGGTGACTTATAAGTTACTTAAGTGCAGTGAAATGGCTGTGAAATAGTGTGTGCACTAATTTGCGCAGGCTGCAATGGCAGTCCTGTGTAAGGGTGTGTCTGAGCTCCCTATGGGTGGCAAAAGGAATGCTGCAGCCCATATGGGTCTCTTGGAACCCCTATGCCCTGGGTACCTAGGTACCATATACTAGTGACTTATAAAGGGGGTCCAGTGTGCCAATTGAAATTGGTAAATGAAGTCACTGGCCTACAATGACAAATTTAAAAGCAGAGAGAGCATAAGCACTAAGGTTCTGGTTAGCAGAGCCTCAGTGACACAGTTAGGCACTACACAGGCATACACATTAGGTCACAAACTATGAGCACTGGGGTCCTGGTTAGCAGGATCCCAGTGAGACGGGCAAAACACACTGACATATAGGTTTTTATCTATGAACACTGGGGTCCTGGCTAGCAGGATCTCAGTGACACCGAAAAAAACACACTGACACACACTCACAAACAGGCCAAAAGTGGGGGTAAACATGCTAGAAAGAGGCTACTTTTCTACAGAACCCAACCAAGTTTCAGTCATCACTGCTTACTGATCTTCTGCAAGAGCTCTCGTAAGATGCACAAGAGTTGTGGTGCAAGAAGTATGGGTGTTCCTGCTATCCCTCCTGTAGTGACCTTGCAGTCGATTTCCAACTGATGGTGGGCTACGGTTGCATCATGGCCCTGTTACAAATGGGTTACTGCTGTTTCTGCTATACATATGAGTTAAAGAATGCAGCACAGTCTGAGGAAGTAGACACAAGGCATTCTGCACACGTTTCTCCTCAGATCCCTGTGTTCTTGTGCAGTTTTAATTCCCAAGTGCATACCATGAAGAATTCCTAATGGACTTAAAACTTGTGGTGTCACAGAAATGCAAACATGGGTGTTGCTTGCGTTTCCCCTATGTGTGTAAATGAGGTTCTCTGTGTTAATCTAGTCCAACACATTAGTGCTAGCACCCCCTCCCTTGCCATCCTTAATAACAATTGAGGAAAAATGGGTTTTAAAGACAACATTCTTTTTCCAGGGAAGAAAAGAATTGAACATCACCTCTAGGACTGTGACCACGTATAAAGGTCCAATATGTATAAGTGTATTTTGATAACCAGCTCTTCTAAAACATGATCAAGTGAAGTTGTGAAAACCAACATTCTGGCATGTCAAGAGCTGGTGAAACATGTTTTTGTCTAAAATGCGACTCTGCCAGGAAAACAGGCAGAGATGTGTGGTTTGTCATGTTTGTTAAATCAAGATCCCTCACAATTAGAGAAAGTGGACAGTACAGAATTTTTAGGAAAAGCAGTTTTGGGGTGATGTCATATAAATCCTATAATAGTCAAGCTGATAAAGTTCTTCCTTCTGAAAGTCAATGGAGAAGTTGACTAGTCTGAATGGCTAGCTACACACTTGCAGATAGTGAATATAAAATGACTCAGTGCATCTTATTAACCTTGTCCTCATGATGACATTTGGACAGCAGGGTGAATACTGACAGGCCTTCCAATGGGAGATAGGTATTGACACTTTGTTGTTGGGTCTAAAAAACTGGTGTTCTCATTATTTAGCAATAGGAGATTAATTTTCATATAAATTAAAGCACATTCTTTGGTGGAATGAAAAGTAGCATCAAGAGAAAAAGGTAGATAAGGTACTGCGCTTTGGCATCTTTGATGTATCATCAGGACCCTGGGGTCTCACGTTTGTGAAGTTCCATGTTATGTATTATAGAACTACCCTTCTCTGTAGATTTTAGAGTCCTTAATGCTGTCACCAAGGCACATGCTTTCTTGGTCCCTTAGGTGGATAACCAACCATGTTAAAGTCTGTTTGCTGCTGAATATCATGGTACCTTTGATTTCACAAAATGGTTTTTGCCACATTTTACTGATGGCTGGCACATAGATACTCTCTGGCTTTACTTTTCAAAAGAAACACTTTTGTTACTAAGTGGTTTCCTTTGGAACTAAAAGAACTCCACTACCAGCTTCTACAGATAGGTGCAAAGGTGCCTGCATTACATGCAGGATTATTTTTGTAAGGAAAGGCATAACTTCATGCACAAAACAATCCAAAAGGGGATTTTTCTCTTTCTATACAAGATGCAGAATTCATCCATTATGTGGATGCACAGGGACACCATGCACCACCCATGGAACACCTCCAAGTTGAAAATATAAAGTAAAGCAGTTGTACTGCATTACATTTCTTCACAAAGCCACTCAAGGTGAGGCAAATCATCCCTTGTGTGCCTTTGTGTATCTACCTAGAGCTTTTGTGTTCTTCTTGCCTCACTTTGCGCGATGCAAGGACATCAGAAAGGCTTACTAAATCGTGGCCTACATTTCTAATACCATTTGAAAGCACTGTGTGACCCTGGCCAACCTATATAATCTCCCCAACCTCAATTCTTACATTTAGTATCAAGCTCCAAATAAACCCTACATGCATTACTTGTGACAGGCATCTCTGGGCGAGAAAATCATCTGGCCTACATACTAATCATAAATACTTAAATGCGGGAAATGCAAGTTATCAGAGACTTGTTTAAACAGAGGGAACTCTTTTCGAAAATAAAGTAGTTGTTTTCCGAGCACTAAGTCGTCAAAAGTCTGGATGCAGGTCGAAGTTGGGCACTTTTCCTACCACCGCTGTTTGCACAAGTTTTGTCCTTTTTGGCACTTTCCCAATTGCCTCTGTTTGCATACTTTTTTCATATTTTACTTTTCTGTAGCTGTAACGCAGTGCAAACAGGCTTTTAATGTCAGAGGAGCAGTCAAACCTCGAAGGCCAGACAATAGCCCGACATAATGACTTCTGGCCATGACATTACCCATTATTTAATTCTACTGCCTTTAAGCATCCCCTTTTACATTGTGCATCAGTATAAATAGTTGTATGTGTTTCGCTCAATCTTCACAAAATCTACAAACATGGTAGTGAAGTATCACCATTTGCCATGTACCTTATAGTTGACCAATTCCGATGTTAGAGAACATGAAATTGCAACCTTGCCTGTGGCAGTGATGGAAAAATGCAAACCCCAATTCAAAAGTTTGAATCAATTTGGAAAACATATCTCCGCGTATCTCACGATTTCTTCCTCTTGTGCAAAATAACTAATCTTTCTACATCCCAATTTTTTATTCAGTAGTGATTGTTCTGAGCTCTATTAGTCAAACTTCGCTGGTCATATTGACCTTGGCATCTTACAGGGCTATATTTTTACTTTGATTAACTGTCTTGAAGTTGATGAGCAATGGAATCGGAGAAAACCTTTACCTTCTATACTGCTCATGAATTCCCTTTGCCCCAACATTTATTTGGACAGGTATATTTATTTTTGTCATCGCAAGGTCAGTCCCACTCTCCATCACTGGCTGAAGCAGCGATGCATTGCATGTGTTTGTCAATTATGTCATTACTGAAAAACAGCAAGACGCCAACACTCCCGCAGCCAAACATGTGCTTCATCAAAGTGGAACTGTGTCGGTGCCTAGCTTACGTTGGACGTGCACGCCTGTGAGGGACTGGAAGCTCTGACATTATTTGCTCTACTTTACATATGTTATATTTGGTGTAACTTCAGGGTGAACTTTCTATAGATTTCATTGAATGTGTCTGTGTACACTTCGTAGAATAAAATGACATACTTTCTTAATCAACAGAAGAAATATGACAAGGCTGAAAACCAGAACCTTCCTACAAAGTGCTTTTACTTTTAAAATAGTTTACATGCAAGCTTTGAATACTTTGCTGTAAAGGCCTTCGTTTTAAACCGCAAAATCATCAATAATCTGTGCAGTTATTTCCTTTGAAATAAAATGTACGTGCGTTATCTGTGCTCTTGCAATATCCAGTAAGTGAATGTTTAGACGGTGTCAGCGTTTCCTTAAAGATGTTTTGTTGCCCGGGCACGAATAGGTTAGGGTACCTTACTCTGCATTTTCTACGAATTCAAGAGTGTATAATGCCAAGTAATATTAGAATACATGTTAACATTCCGCAAACGGTGTCCCACAAAAACTATGCTAAGGTGAATTACCCAGGGCTCCCAACAATCTATAAAATGACAGTGGATAGAGAGAGGCACATTGGGAGAGTTTAAGGTAACCAGACAGAGAGAGAGAGAGAGTATTTGACAGAGGTAAGATAGAGAGAAGAAACTCTTTCCCAGGGAGTTCTTGGTTGGTGGGGCCATAAACCCCATGGTTACACCGTACTGAGAAGCCATTTAGTGTAATAGAACGAAACAAAGTGTTGCTACTCAGCATTTTCTAAGGGGAATTGCCATCAAGCGTTGATATAATTGAAAGTTTGCATAAGGACCCTAGTTCTCCTTATTGTAAGAACGACTTCAAATGCTCATATTCTTAACTTTTAAATAAAGGAGACGTCATAAAAATATTCTCTTTCATATTGGTATAGATTAGAGAAGACTGATGCTCTCAGAAGAAGAAAGCTGCTCTCCTCCAGCCCTAAAAGAAGCCTGCATTGTTCCGAAAGGAACATTACAGCAAAGTCTTGCTGCGCAAAGCAATTTATTATTTATTGATTCATTGTCAGCTTTCTTTAGTTTTGTAAAAATAACTCACACTCTCACAGAAGCTTTTGATTTCCTGCTCCCAAAAATTAGATGTTGATATTTCTCGTGTGGATCAAAGATCTATTGCCATTTCAGTTTAGCGTCCAGCGATACCCCCAGCTCACAAACAAAACGTTCAAGGCACACAGAAATTCTACCAGCACAGATTAAGAATTATCAGGATATGACATCATCTCTAAATGTTCAAGTGTGCTAGCACTTAAATTCGGTGCTGCTACAAAGTGACATTGAATGGGGAACATGTTCTTGTTAAAAAATCAGACTGAACACAGAACACCTTGTCCTTTTAGGACTATTCTCTTGTGTAGAGCGCGTAAGTATGGCATATACGCTTATTCCATTTTCTTCTTTACTTTCCTCTCAGTCAAAAATTGCTGCGCGCTGTCGTTTAATTCACTTTAAACCGCTCAGATATAATACCCGTGAAGCACAGTACATTACAAATAACTATTCTCAAAAAGACATCTGAGTTACTCGTTCTTTTTCTTGTAACCTGGATAGGCACCACATATTACACATAACTTGAAAAACTCTATTATAGACATTGCTTTTTGAAATGCAAGATCTATCTCCGCTCTAATAGCAGGAGTTTGTCTTTGTAGAGTTGACATATTTTACGCCTTTTGGTTTCCTGGTTTTATTTTGAGGCCTGTGACACTGCACTGTAGGTTTATGTGGAGCTGCCAGTTTATATAATCAGCGAGTCGAAAACCTCTTCCCTACCAAGGGAAATGCAACTTTGAAATATGAGGTAAATGGCCTGATTACTTACACTTAGGCCCTCATTAAAACCCTGGCAGTAAATCCCGCTTTCCGCCGTGCTGAAAACCACCAACATACCATTGTGGCGGCAGAATTCTGCTACAGGTCTTACCACCCACATCTCAGAATCCGCCACAATACACACACCCACACAAGTCTGCCACACCAAAGGTCAGTGATAAACCCCCACTATCACGACCCACGAATCAACGCGGCGGTCTTTCAACCGCGGTAATCCATTGGCGGTACACACTGCCGCGCTCATAATACACACACGTTTACAAAACACAACCACATTGGACAATTCAAAATACACACACCTGATACACATACACACTCCACACCCACACATCCACAACACTATAAAACACCCACCCACAATATCCACAAACCCTTACAACAAACACATTTGGAAGAAGCCCTGAGAGAGAGATTCGCAAACACAACACCAGCATCCACAGACATGCAACACCATCACTCATATAACATCCACGCACCTCAAACATCACACACCAACACATCCCCCCACACATCACAACAGACAGCACCTCACACACCACCCACACCACATCATGGCACCTCAAAGACACCCTAGGTTTTCTGAGGAGGAGCTCAGGGTCATGGTGGAGGAAATCATCTGGGTAGAGCCACAGCTTTTTGGATCACAGGTGCAGCACACCTCCATTGCAAGGAATATGGAGCTATGGCGGAGAATCGTCGACAGGGTCAAGGCAGTGGGACAGCATCCAAGAACACGGGATATCATCAGGAAGAGGTGGAACGACCTACGGGGAAAGGTACGTTTCGTGGTATTAAGACACCAGATTGATGTACAGAGGACTGGCACAACTAACACCATGGGAGGAGCAAGTTTAGGCAAAACTGCATCCTGAGGGCCCCACAGGAGTAGCAGGAGGAAAGGACTCTGGTAAGTCATATCTTTCTTACCATATCCCCCCACCCCACCTGCATGCCATCACATACCCCACCCTTACCCTCACTCCCATCACTCCATCATCTCACATATCCCACTATCACAACCCACACATCTCAATACCAAGGCCCTGCATGGAACACCTATGCATGGACCACCATCACCAAAGCATGTCTAGTACAGATACCCACACAGACCCCAACCAACTATCACAAAAGGGCAAACACAATTATGCAAGCACTGGAGTAGAGGGTACCTTACCCAATGCACACAATGGCACACACAGATACTAAAACTATGCATTTACACCCCAACAGGACCCATACCCAATGTCACCGGACAGGAGGTGCCAGACATATCCAGTCCCCCCACAGAAGAGGCCCACAGTGATGACAGCAGCTTTCCACGCCTGGATCAAGATGACCAGCCCGGCCCATCAGGGACCTCTGGACAGTCAGTTCCCCTGCCACTGTCACAAGCCACAACAGACCCTCCCCCCTCAGGGAACACCACCACAGCACCCACTCAGGGGGCCCATCCCTCTGCACCCAGGACACATCAATCAGCAGTGTGTCCACCACTACAGGGAACCTAGGCAAACCAACCAACCCAAGAAAATCAGGGACCTGGGGTCAATGGCACTGGGCACATGGATCAGGGGACAGAGGCACAGGATATCAGGGAAGTTGGGAGGACTGCTGTGCGATAGGGGGAGGACAGGCCCAGGGAACCGACACTCCACTAGGCACTCTCCAACATCATGGGAGCATACCACCATTCCCAGAAGACCATGGGCACGGTACTGGCCAAGTTTCAGGAGACCCAGCAGCTGCAGGGGGAACACTACCTGGGATCAGGGAGGACTTGAAGTCCATTCACACCACCCTGGTCACCATTGCAGGGGTGCTGGCAGACCTTGTCAACACCATGAGGGACACAGTGGGGCACAAACGGATCACTGACACTAGCCTGGATGATGAATATCCCTCCACCTCCGCTGGCGCTAGTGGATAGGAGGCACCGCAACAGGACCAACAGGCCACCAGCACCCCACCCCCTGAAGAAGGAGAACCACCCCGCAAACGGTCCCTGAGATTCAGGAGCAAGGCAGAGAACATTGCCAAGACCCCCGCCAGGAAATAAGACCGTCCTGAATGTCACCCTTCTGTCCCACTTTGTCACCCTGTCCACCTTAAACTGCCATTGCTCCCCTTCCTATGCCCCATTGAACAATGCACCTGTGAGACCAAGAAACTGGACTGCCATGGACATTCCTCCACCATCACCCCAGCCCATTGCACACTCTCCTCCACTTGTTAGCACAGAAATAAACACCCTTGAATCATAAAACAATCTGGAGTCAGTCTGTGCTTTCACAAATGTGTATTTGCAACATCTCTGAAATATAGCAATGTCAATGTACTTGTTCACATACCAATGTTACACAGCTGTAGGCCAGCAGGAAATATAGCAGACGGCACAAATTGAGACCCAGATCTGTGAAATGGAAAGCCAAAGTGACAATTCAGGGTCCATACAAGGAGGTAAAAAGGCAGATTTATGCTAGATCCTACAATACTATGAGATGTGGGAAGCAGTTCCATCTTCTTACCTGTGTCTCACTGGAAGTATTGCATGATGATGTTGTTCCGGTTGTCTACATCTTCTTCTTCTTCTGCCTCCTCTTCTTCACTGTCCACAGGCTCCACAGCTATCACAAGACCATCAGGCCCATCCTCCTGCAGAAAAAGGCACATGGCGTTGCAAAGCCAGGTTGTGCAACATACAACATGCCATGATTATCTGGCACATCTTCTTCAGTGAGTAGTATAGGGATCCACCTGTCAGATGGAGGCACCAGAATCAGGCCTTCAGGAGGCCTAAGGTGCACTCTATTATCCTCCTAGTTCACCCATGTGCCTCATTGTAGAGTTCCTCTGTCCTTGTCCTCGGATTCCTCACTGGGGTCAGTAGCCATGACAGGTTTGGGTATCCAGAGTCACCTGCAAATATCGAGGAAGAACTGTAAGACATCCTCCAAACATTAGGGAATCACCCATACCCAGACAGCAAATGAAGTTGTGTGCCTCTGGAGCTGCCCCATCACATAAGGGATGCTGCTATTCCTCAAAATGTAAGCGTCATGCACTGGGCCAGGATAATTGGCATTCACATGGGAGATGTACTGGTCTGCCAAACACACCATCTGCACATTCATAGAATGGTAGTTTTAGCGGTTTCTGTGCACTCGTTCATTCCTGTGGGGGGGGGGGGGACAAATGCCACATGTATACCATCAGTGGCACCAATGATGTTGGGGATATGTCACAGGGCATAAAAGACACCTTTCACTGTGGGCAAATCATCCACCTGAGGGAAAACGATGTAGCTGCGCATGTGTTTCAGCAGGGTAGATAACACTCTGGATAACACATTAGAGAGCATTGGCTGAGACATCCCTGATGCCATGGCTACTGTTGTTTGAAAAGATTCACTGGCCAGGAAATGGAGTACTGACAGGAGCTGCACTAGAGGGGGTATTCCTGTGGGATGGCGGATAGCTGACATCAGGCCAGGCTCCAACTGGGCACACAGTTCCTCGATTGTTGCACAATCAAGTCTGTAAGTGATAATGATGTGTCTCTCTTCCATTGTCGACAGGTCCACCAGGGGTCTGTACACCGGAGGATGCCGCCATCTCATCACCTGCCACAGCGGACGTGCCCTATGGAGGTGAACGGTGATCAGAGGATCATACAACACATAGGTTTCACAAGTCTGTTTAGCACAATAGTGAACTATTCTTTGTGTGCCTTTGTCTGTCCGTATTCATGGCCTAAATAAGTGTGACGCAGTTATTTGGCCTGCCATGTGGCCCACTCAAATGGCGGCTGCCTGACCTGTAAGGTGGGAGAAGGAGAAATTAGATAACTGCGCTGGCGTTGTACACCGTCGCAGTAGGTGGTCGAAGACCGCGGCGCAATTCAGCATTGGTTATCATTGGGCCCTATGGGTTCCAGGAGCCAATGACGATGTACGCCGGCGGTGACGGTACACATAGCCGTGGACGTGACCGCCATTTCTATCAGTTCCCTTACTTGATACCTGACCTTCAACAGTAGAGGACCTACACTGCAAGTGTTGCTGTGACCTGTGTCTGGAAGTGACAATGGCTACAGTGTCTGGGGAAAGGGCACCTGCATTCACTGCAGAGGAGTTGGAGAAACTGGTGGATGGGGTCCTCCCCCCAGTACACGCTACTGTACGGTCCTCCAGACAAACAGGTGAGTAAACTGTGTGCGTGGTGGATGGCACATGATTGTAAGGAGTGTCCTGGATGGAAGACACAGGGGGTGGGAACAGGCCAGCATGTGAGGATGGTGTGTGTATGTACTTCTGGGCCAGGGTGGGAGGTTTGTGGCCAATGTGTGAGAAAAACTGTACAGGAGTCTAACATCCATTTCAACTTCACTTTTCCTCTAGGTCAGCACCCACCAGAAGAAGGGAATTTGGCGTGCTATCGCCAACGAAGTGCGGACCCTGGGGGTCTACCATAGAGGGAGCACCCACTGCTGGAAAAGATGGGAGGACCTGCACCGCTGGACCAAGAAGATGGCGGAGGTCCAGCTGGGGATGGCCTCCCAACGCAGAAGGGATGCCCCTCGCACCATGACCCCTCTGATGGACCGGATCCTGGCGGTGGCATATCCGGAGTTGGATGGGCGCTTGAGGCATCACAGCAGGCACAAGGGGGTAAGTACACTCTCATTCAGCTGACTCTGCGCGCATTAAGAGAAGTCTGGGTGGGCTATGGTTCCCCTAGGCAAGGGCAGACGCTCAAAGGTAGATCCATTGATTTGCAGCCTCATTCCCTGTCCAACCCCAAAGGTGGTATTTGCCCTCTACACCTAGTCAGGCTCCTATGGCTTCCAGCTGTGCATAATATGGTTCTCGACAGAATCCCCTATGGGCATGCGCTTTTCCCCTGCCCTGTCAGTGCATGGCTTAGTGCATAGGGCTGCTCCCTGTGTGTTGTGTCTGCCAACAGTAGTGGTGTTGCATGCATTGACCATGTGTCTCTTCTGTCTTTCCTCCCCTTTTTGTTTTGTCGCCCTGTCCTTGCATGCATTAGCATCATCTGGCAGAGGAGCAGTGGCACCGGAGCAGGAGGGAGCATCATCCCACATGGCCCTGGTGGGTGAAGTAACGGAGTCTGAAGGCACCAGTGGGACAGAGGGCGAGGGGAGCTCCACGATGGGCACCACATCAACAGGTACAGCCGCCACAAATGCATACCTGGAAGGCATTCATTCTGGCCAGGGAGCCCAACAGACAGCATTTCAGGCTCTGGCCTCAGCGCTGATGGCTGCCATTGTCCCTGTGTCCAGCCTCCACCCTCCAACTTCCTCTACCCAGACCCAATCCCCTGTACCTCAGCCTATCCCAAGCACACCATCAGACCAGCATGCACACTCATCGACACACAAGAGTGGACATGGCAAACATAAGCACCGCACATCCCACCGGCACTCACACAAGCACCATCCCCATGCAGACACACCAACATCCACTGCCTCCACTGTGTCCCCCTCTTCCACATCCTCCTCCTCCCTCCCTGTCTCGTCTCCACTCACACCTGCATGTACTACATCTTCATCCACTACCTCCATCACCAGCACGCCCATCACCACACACTGCTCACATGCACTCACCAACACCCACGACCATTCACACATCCCCTGTGTCCTCTCCCAGTGTCTTTGTGAGCCCTCCTCCCAAAGTACACAAATGCAGGCACGCACCCACCCAACATCCATCCACCTCGCAACAGCCTCTGGCCCATGCACCTTCACCCAAATTCAGCAGATGTACACCTTCTACAACCACTACCTCTTCTTCCACTCCCACACCCACTCCATCTTCCCGTCCCAGTGTGTCTAAGAAACTCTTCCTGGCTCACAGTGACCTCTTCCCTACACCTCCTCCCGTCCTTCCCCTAGGGCTAGGTTGTCCAGGTCCCAGCCCAGCACCATAGCCACCAAATCCTCCAGCACAGTGGTCTCAGCAAGTCCAGTCACATCGCGGGCGGCACCCATTAGGGCTGCCAGTGTGCCACCTAGTGTGGCCAAGGAGCATGCCATTCCGCCACCTGCCAAAGTGAAGAAGGTGCCCACATGCCGGAGGGAGAAGCCACACCTACCAGCAAGTAAGGGCTCTTCTAAGCCAAAAGGGGACAGTGGCAAGGCACCAGCAGCAACATCAAAGGTGGGGAAGGGACACAAGCTGAAGAGCAGGTCAGGACAGGGCACGGAGGCTCCGGCTGAGGGACCAGAGTCACGCCTTCTGTCAACCACAATATCAACCAGTACGGCGGTGGACACCGCCACCTGCACCACCACCAGCACCGCCACCAGCACCGCCACCTGCACGTCTGCTGCCTCCGCAACAGTCCCCAGCATCATTCCCAGTGGGCAGCCATCCAAGGCTGCAGGAGACGTCCTGCTATGTCCCTCAACAGGTACAGACACATGCACCACCGCCAGCACCTCCGCCATAGACACCGCCGCAAGTACTGCCACCAGCCGTACGATGTGCTCAGACAGTGCAACCACAGCTGACATGGCAATCATTCCCAGTGGCCAGCCATCCGAGGCTGCAGGAGACGTCCTGGACCCTGCCCAGTGTACATGAGGCATGACTCCCAGCACTGTTTGTACCAGCAGGTGGCAGGTGAAGTCGCAGCAGGGTGGAGTGTGTTTCTGCCTCCATGGAGTATCGTGCTACCTGTTCCCAGGCAATCTCCTGGCACACACACCCAGTTGAGGGAATGGGACCTGCCACACTGCATGTGAAGCACTCTGGGCACAAAGCCCCCTCCAGAACTAGTGGAGATTCACATCCACTACCTCTGTCCTTGGCAGGATGAAGCACTCTGGGCACAAAGCCCCCTCCAGAACCAGTGGAGATTCACATCCACTACCTCAGTCCTTGGCAGGATGAAGCACTGTGGGCACAAAGCCCCCTTCAGAACCAGTGGAGACTGTTATCCACTTGTGAGACTGTGACTTTGCACTCCTCAGAATAAAGCAGTGGGCAAACCACCCACTGGAGAGACTTGAGAGACTGTGGCTTTGCACTCGGAAAGTAGTCAGAGGTTTTTGATCGACTACCTACGCTTGCTGCAAGCGGCAAGTCACTGTGTTTTATTAGTTTTTATCTGTTGACTATGATGTATTGAATCTGATGTATTGAGGCACATTGCACATTTGCTGATTTGCACGTTTATATTAGTAATTGTAACAAAATTCGTTTTTTAAATAGGTGTTCATGTTCTCTTTTTAAAGATAGATGTTCATGTCCTCTTTAGTCAAAGCCCTGGTTGTATAAAGATTAGATCCTTTCCACAACTACAGGGTGTAAAAAAAACTACTTAAAATCAGGAAACTTCACTATCCGATAAATACCGGAAAAACCTCTGCCATTTTGGGACAGTATTCCTTTTGTGAGCGCCATTTTGCGGGTTAGCTCTCTAGCCTTTCACTGCTGCTGGGCTATTTTTAGACCCCATGACCGCGTCGCGCAGCGGAAGGTAGTCAGAGGTTTTTGATCGACTACATACGCTTGCTGCAAGCGGCAAGTCACCGTGTTTTATTAGTTTTTATCTGTTGACTCTGATGTATTGAATCTGATGTATTGAGGCACATTGCACATTTGCTGATTTGCACGTTTATATTAGTAATTGTAACGAAATTAGTTTTTTACATAGGTGTTCATGTTCTCTTTTTAAAGATAGATGTTCATATCCTCTTTAGTCAAAGCCCTGGTTGTATAAAGATTAGATGCTTTCTACAACTACTGGGTGTAAAAAAAACTACTTAAAATCAGGAAACTTCACTATCCGATAAATACCGGAAAAACCGCCGCCATTTTGGGACAGTATTCCTTTTGTGAGCGCCATTTTGCGGGTTAGCTCTATAGCCTTTCACTGCTGCTGGGCTATTTTTAGACGCCATGACTGCGTCGCGCAGCGGACGCGCGCAGCGGGCATGCCGCTGGCGCGCCAAAGGCAAGCCCGTCTGCGCCCGTCCATGCCAGACCGTGCCAAGAGCCAAGAGACTATGATTTAAACACTACAGAGAAGGTAATTATTACTTATTCCAAAGATACACTACTTTCTCTGAACAATAAACCTCACAATTGCTGAATTCAGAGGATAGATCCTTGTGCTAATAAGTATAGATGCCCTGCGTGTGCTTGGTCCCTCCAACTACGTACGGACCCTCAAAAGGATAAGGAGTACGACAAACTATCCATTTCGTTAATCAATTGTCGCTCGCTAGGGGCCCATATAATGGACATCCACCTCTTGGTGGAGGAAATAAAACCTTTGGCCCTGTTTCTAACAGAAACCTGGCTGGATGAAAGCTCGGCCCCGGACATTGTGATGGCACTTCCCACTGGCTATAAACTTAGCAGAATTGACAGACCGAATAGAGGGGGTGGCATCGCAGTTGTCTATAGAGACATATGTAGGATTACAACAGCTCCTACATTGATTAAAGGATGTGAGAGCATGTCTTTTTCTATCAGTGTGAACCCTCATTATACCCTCTCTGGTGTTCTGGTCTACCGTCCACCGGGTCCTATGGGAGACTTTATGACCTCACTGGCAGAGAATATCTTGCAACTTGTATGTACTAAATCAAACTTCCTACTGCTGAGAGATTTCAACTTACATGCAGAAAATGCAGATAAGGCTTCGACTAAGATGTTAATAGCAAATATGAAGGCTTGTAATCTAGTACAGTTAATTCAGGGTCCTACTCATAATAGAGGTCACACACTTGATCTGGTATTCTCCAATGTGTTATGTTTAGAATTTCTATCATCCCGTCCACTAGCATGGTCTGATCATTTTCTGCTAGAGTTAGAATTAACCATTTTTCGAGATAAGACCATGAGTATCAGGACCCCACTACATAGAAGGAAATGGCACAAACTAGAGGCCACAGAGTTTATTAACTCATTGGAGAAGAAGAGACCAGAAAACCTAAACACAAATAATATAACAAATTTTGCTCACTCCTTGAACAAATGGAGAGAGGAGAGCCTGGAGGAAATTATACCCCTCTCTACCGCCAGAAAACTGCCACGAAAGAAGTCAGCTCCATGGTTTACCTCAAGCCTACTTGAGATGAAAAGAGAATGTAGGAAGCAAGAGAGGAAATGGAGGCACACCCAAGATGACTCCTTGAAAAAGGAATATAAGAATATGATCCAAGCCTATCATTCAGAAATTAAAAAGGTACAGGCTACATATTATTCTGGCAAAATTGAAGCAGCAGCTAACTCTCCTAAGGAGATCTTTAATGCCTTAAAAGATCTAATTCATCCAACGGAGGAGCCAGAAATTATGGAGTCCGCGCAGCAACATGTGGAGGATCTGGCAAGTTTTTTTCAAAGTAAAATTCAGGATATTTATGTATCCTTCCTTAACACGCTAACCAGAGATCATGTGGTGATGAGCCAAGAGGTTAGGGAAGAAATAATTTTAACAAATTTTATTCCGATTGGTCTGGATAGAGTTACTAAATTACTGGGCTCAACTAAATCAGGCTCTCCGTTGGATACGGCTCCCCCACAGATTCTCTCTATGGGAATACCAGTGTTAGGTCCGGTAATCACAAATCTTATTAATACTTCACTAGCTTCTGGTACTGTACCAGACTCCTGGAAACAGGCCATTGTCAAGCCTCTCCTAAAAAAAACTAATTTGGATTCTAAGTTACTGACTAACTACAGACCGATTTCATTGTTACCTATAATAGCTAAACTTGCAGAAAAGTATGTACATACTCAGCTATCTACTCTTCTGGAAGAGAAAAAGCTCCTACATCCCACCCAGATGGGTTTTAGGCCACTGCATGGGATTGAAACCGCACTGATTGCGATCACAGAAGAAGCAAAAAAGATAATGGACAAAGGAATTGAAACCGCTATCATCCTCTTAGATTTGAGTGCAGCGTTCGATATGGCTGATCTGAATATCCTTAAAGATAGATTGCAAGGATGTGGTATCTCTGGAGTCACCTTGGAGTGGATTCTTTTGTTCATCCATGGAAGGTCCTTTCATGTACTGGATAGATCGTGTACTTCTAGGCGTACTCTCAACAACTGTGGAGTGCCACAGGGGTCTGCTCTGAGCCCGTTACTCTTTAATATCTACATGCGACCATTAGCAGAGATTGTTGAGCCATTTGGACTGAACCTGGTGTCCTATGCAGATGATACTCAACTGATTGTTTCCCTTTCAAATACTCATCCGGATATGGGGACAGCACTGGGTCCCTGTCTGAAAGCAGTTGCTGCATGGATGTCAGGAAGTAAAGTGAAGCTCAATGATGAAAAAACTGAGGTCATGTTCCTTGGGCTAACAAAAACCTCTTCTATCAATCCAAGCATATCAATAGGAGTGCCCACTCTCCCGCCCCCCTAAATGTCTTATTAAAAGCCTCGGGGTGTGGCTGGACCCCCAACTTTCAATGTCACAACACGCCAATAGAATAGCTGGAACCTCCTTTGCTCTGCTTAGGACTTTGAGGAAGGTTTTAACAATACTGCCTTGACTTGCCAGGAGACTGGTTATTCAAGCACTGATAGGTTCCCGTCTTGATTATGGCAATGCCCTGTTTGTAGGTTCTCCAAGATATGTGATACAAAGAATACAGAGGGTGCACGTTTACTTCTAAATACACCTAAACATCATTCCATACGGGCTGGAATTTCGTCCTTACATTGGCTCCCAGTGGATAAAAGGATTCAATTTAAGGCTTTATGCCACATTCATAGAGCTATATTCATTCGATCATGGCCCTGAAATGCTCAAAACTCTGGCATCTGTTTACATCCCGGCCATACAGCTCAGATCCTCCTCAGCTATGCTGGTCAGAGTTCCAACAGTGAAGAAAGCAAGATGGGGAGGAAGATCTTTGTCGTATCAAGGTGCTATACTCTGGAATAGCCTTCCTCTTAATATTAGATCAAATTCACAAGAGATTCCTTTCAGGAAGGCCCTGAAAACCTGGTTATTTAAAGCTTTATTCCTATACGAATATAGACAGTGATAAGTCCGTGTTGCAGCACAAGCGCCACAAGGCCTCTGGGCAGTTTAGGCGCTATATAAGCAATTATAACATAACATAACATAACTCCCCAGAATAAAGCAGTGGGCAAACCACCCACTGGAGAGTCTTGAGAGACTGTGGCTTTGCACTCCCCAGGATAAAGCAGTGGGCAAACCACCCACTGGAGAGACTTGTCAGACTGTGGCTTTGCACTCCCCAGGACCAATCAGTGGGCATGGATTCCCATTGTGGAGCAGTGGCGTCGTCTGTTCATCCGGCTGAGGTGCCCCCTCCCTCCGAGGTGCCTATTTATTTTCCATCTGCTGCCCCTGCAGTGTTCTCACCGTTTCGAGGTATCTTGTGTGGGCTCCGCCCATGCATTTTGGGACACTGATCCATGGACAATGATTTCATTAATATCCGGACTTGTGTAGTTGGTATACATATTTGTATGTACTGCTTTTTGAATTTGGCCTTTCTGATATTTAATTGATTACACTCATTACAACCATTTCCTTTTGTCCTTGCGTTCTTTCAGGGGGTAACGGGGTGTAAATGTAATGTTGATGCATGTTTTTGTGTGTATGGTGTTGTGGGTGAGGGTTTGGGGTGGGGGTGTTGCGTGTTGCGTGTGTGTGTGTCACTCTCTTTTCCCTTTTCCCTCCTCCACTTCCCTGTGTGCCAGGTGCAGTACTCACAGTGGTGGTCGCTGGTGTCTTTGCTGCTTCTGATACAAGAGGAGGTAGACCAGCATGCACACGACCTGTAGTTTGGGCTCCATGGCGTTCTGGTTGTTCATAAAGTGTCAAAAGGTGAGTGGTTTCCATTCCGAGCCCTGTTTCCGCTGTGCTTTTGATGGCGTTGGTACCTCCCCAGAAAAGGTGGTGGATAGGCGTGTTGTAATACAGTGGGCGGAACCTTGTGTTCCGCCTGTCTGTTGGCGGTTACCGCCGCGGTGTTTGTTTCTACCGCCGTGGCGGTCAGAGTGTTAAAGTGGTTGTCAATGTTGGCGGTTTCCGCCATGGTCGTGATTCAAATTTTTTTTTCCGCCTGCCTGTTACCGCTACTTTAACACCGACTGCCAGGGTTGTAATGAGGTCCTTAATCTCCATTACTCTCAAACCCAATCACCGCCTCCTGTATTCCTGTGGCCTCACTGGGCACGCTGCTGATTTTTTTTTAATCAAACACAGGAGACGAAGACAAATTATGACAAGGTACACCAGTAGAAGGGGGTGTTACTGGGAGGCGGTTTGCACTAGCTTTCACATGCAGTTGCATGATTTACATGTATGCACTAGTAAGCACATTTTTTAAAATAAAAAAGATGCAAACTGCAAACACATTCAAAAGAATCAATAATAAACAAGTCTTCACGTTGGCATGGGTCTGCAAACCACTTAGGGCCAGATGTATGAACAAACCCCTTTGCGAATCGCAAATAGCGATTTTTAAGAAATCACTATTTCTGAGTCGCAATATGCAATGTAACATAATTGCGATTCGGAAATTAGCGATTTCTTAAAAATCGCTAATGCAATTTGCGAGGCCCAGATACCGAATTGCAAAACAAATTGTGATTCGGTATTTGAAAATCGCAAATTGCAAGAACGCACAACTGGCAGAGCCTGATGACATCACAAGCGGGAAGTGAGTTATCCCAGGCAGTTTGCAGGTGCCACACCCAAAGGAGCAGTGAGAGAGGCACTGCCCAGCCACAGGGAGCAAGTCTGTGAGTACGGCAGGACTTCACATCAGCATGGACAACTCTGCAAATGGAAAGGAGAAGGGAGAGAGGAAGAGAAAACTGAAGTTCAGTGAGCAGGAACTGGAGGTGCTCACTGAGGAGGTGGTGAGGAGCCATGACCGGCTGTTCGGGAAGATCTCACTCCAGGTCCCAGAGAGTGAGAAGAGGAAACTCTGGGCAGCCATACAAACCAAAATCTGCGTTGTGGGGGTTGCTCAGCACTCAGTGGAGGAGATTAGAAAGAGGTGGTATGACCTGCGTTCCTGTGCCAAGGAGAGGGTTGCAAGAAGACTACTGGAGGCAAGGAGCAGAGGAGGCGGACCATCCACCCAGACACCCTCCACCCCCAGGGAAGACCTTGTGGAATCGGCACTGCTCCCAGAAGCTGTCAGTGAGGTCACTGACATAGACACATCCGGCACAACAACCACCAGTAAAGGTAAGTGCAATATTGACATGTAACCCCATATGTGTATGTACAAAAGCCCCTTAGTAATTAGCAATTAGTGCAAAGCATTGTGATAAGTAGTCTATTCCACATTTTAGAAGCAGCACAACAATGCCTTATGGGAGTGGTAGTCCACAACCCAGAGCTGAAAGTAGCACATAGAATGTCATCAAGTAGAGAGACATCCAGAAGAGCACAACACCCACTACTTAGTGATATGATGTAATTGTACATTTATTACCGTTGTGTAACCTTTGGTGATACATACATAAATGACATGCTGCACATTGTCGTTGCAGATGGCCCAGCAGCATCAGCATGTGCCGTTGTGGGGGATGCTGACACACAGCCTCCATCAGACTCCAACACCAGTGAGTCAGTGAATATTGTGCCTTTCAGTCACAGGACAAGGGCTGTACCTCTCCCTGATTTGAGCCAGGACTCACATGACATGTGGGATGAAGGCCACACTCCATCCCCATACAGCAGATCCACCGTAATGCAGAAGTCCCAGCTCCAGCATCACTCAACACCCCGCAGGAGGCCTCAGTATGCAGGCACACAGCACGTGGAAGCAGGAGAGGGCCCATCATTCTTCAGTGGGCTGGAATCCTCTATGCTTAAACTGCAGAGCCTGCAAAATAAGAAGATTACGGCAGTGCATAGGCAGATGCAGGCACACAATGCCAACATGGGGGTGCTGCATCGGCTGTTGGAGTGCCTTAATTCAAACATTTCCAAGCTGCTTGAGGAACAGATCACAGCTGCCGAGAACACCAGGGAACTGACCAATGCAGTGAAGGAACTCTGCATAGAGATAAGGCATGAGAGAGTCAGCCACCGCAGGCATGAGAGGCGATCTATGGGGATGTTTAGTGGATTCTGTAGATCTGTCAATCGCCTTGCAACATCTATGGCCCTCATATTGCGGTGTGCTGTGGCCGCACAGGTGGAGTCAGCGCACAGCAGTCGGGATGTAGCCCAAGGACTGGTCCAGATAACAAATGTTCTGGATACTATGCTGAGTAACGGCTCTGCTACACCCAGTGAACATGGACTAGTGAAGACTGAGGACTCATCTAGCCTCAGCAGCCTTGCAGTGCCCACGACAGATCCTAGGCGTCTCAGTGCCAGGCACAGCACTGCCACTGACGCAGATACCAGAGGTGTCGGCGAGGCCACTGCACACTCGAGTGGCTTGCGTTGCCGTAAAAAGTGACTTTGATGGCCACAGGGGACTGTCTGCATATATTGTTTTACAGTGAACTATGAAGACAATAGAGAGACACTGGTAATTTTTATTTTATGACACATGTGTTTCTTTTTTTTTTGCTAGTGACACTTATGTTACCTGACGTAAGGTAATAAAGGTACTATCTACCAGAACACGTCAGTGAAGTTGTGTTGTTATTACTTACATCTTAAATGGTTGTGCGTGATTTCAGCTCGCCTTTGCCTGCCCTCTGCTGCACTCGTCCTGTCTGCTGGCTGTAGGGGGGGTATGGGATCATCATCCTCATCTGAGTCTGGATCAGATATTTCCACAGGTATGCCCCTGGTGGTAGCTATATTGTGCAGGATCGCACATGTGGCCACTATTCTACAGGTCGTGTTGGGGCTGTACTGTAGTGCCCCTCCACTTTTGTGGATGCACCGGAAGTGACTCTTCAGCAGGCCAAAGGTGCGCTCCACCACATTGCGGGTTTCCCTGTGTGCTGAATTGTATCTCTGTTCTGCTGGTGTTATAGGATTTAGGTAGGGCGTCATCATGTAGGTGCGAACTGCGTAGGCACTGTCTCCTGGGAGGAACAGAGGGTAGAATGAGTAAGTGAGCCATCTGACATCACAACACCATCAATGCACCAGTGTACAGAGGGACAATACCTAATAGATATCGTTCACCAAAATCCCCAGCTAGCAGTCTTGTGTGAATCCCGCTGTGGCGAAAGATGTACGAATCATGTGTGCTCCCTGGGTACCTGGCCACGAGATCAGTTATGATGTAGGAGGCATTGCATATCACCTGCATATTCATGGAATGTTGGTACTTACGATTGCAGTACACATACTCTGTGGCCGATGGTGGACAGATTGCAACATGTGTCCCATCTATGGCACCTAGGACATGGGGGAACTGTGCTATCTGGTATAAATCTATTTTTATCAGCTGTATTTCCTGTGGGGTGTGGGGGATTCTGATGTACTAGTGTATCCTACTCAGCATGGCGTTGATAAATGCATTGAAAAATCTAGAGAGGGCACTCTTTGATACTCCTCCAGCTGCTGGTATGACCCCTTAATAGCTCCCTCAGGCAAGTAGGTGCAGGGAGCATAATACCTGCACATGGGTGGGTATGCTATTTGTCCTATGTGCTGAGTACTGCAGTATGGGTTGCAGCTCAGCTATCAGGTGAAGTATCATGGCTGAGTTCAACCTGTACTTATCATATATCTCCTCCTCAGTCTGGTCAAAAACGGTAATGCGTGCTCTGAAAATGCGCTCCTGTCTCCTCCTCCCTCTCCTCAAACCTGCCAAGATCCTCATTCTCCTCGCCATTACGTAGAGTGCAGCCATTGTGGAAAAGAGTCTGAGGCATTCTGGGCCTCTTTATATAGGTTGCACCTGGTTACCACCTGGTTTCACTCTGTCATAATTTGCATGTGCAAAAGGCCATTCTGCGAAAATTCGCAATTTGGAAATTTGTGATGCATCGAATTGCGACATGGTTTTGCGTGTCGCATTTTACATCTCGCAGTTTCCAACGTGAAATACCGAATCAGTATTTGCTAGTCGCAATTCCGCTAATAGCGATTCAGTATTTCATGTCGCAAATTGCAATATGCAAAATGCGACACACAAAACCGTGTAGCTTCGCAAAAAATCAAAATTTTTGCGGTTCCTTGTTTTTGGCCTGCGAATGCCTTTCATGCATTGCAGACCACGTTTTTGCATTCGCAAATGGCCAAATTCTCCGATTTGCACCGTTTGCGAATGCAAAATGGTTTGATGCATCTGGCCCTTAATGATTTAGCTGCGGGGCCTTCCGTCCCCCCATCCTCCCACAACTGCTGACCCCTTTTTTGGCTATTTGGAGTAGTTCACACTTAGGGCTCCATAACTTTTTTGTTCTTATAGGATATCCATGCCAAATTTGCACCCTTTTTCCCAACATGCTGGGGATTATAAAGGTGCCCAAGGGTTATGTATTTCCCTGAAGGAGTCTGAGAAAATAGACAAAATCTAGCAACATTTGCAGATTTCCAGATAAAAGTGGCTTTTTTTTTTACCCTAAATATGGCATCCACGGACAGTTTTCTGTACTAAAGTCAGCCTCATCCCAGATTTCAGGAACAAGCATAGCTGAATCCAAAAACGTAATTTTGTACCATCGTTTTTTTTTTTTTTAAGAGGTAGTCTATTTTCCCTATTTTTGGGCTCTCAACCAATTTAAAGTTTGTGGTGGAAACTAGTATGAACCCCATAGGTGATTCAGAAAAAATATAGATTTCTAAAAAGTGGAATATAAATGGAATTCAGGAAGGGGTCATATGTGTAGATCTCTCAAGGTTTTCTTAAGATAAATAACTTGAAATAAAGAAATATTAAAAACGAGTAAGAAAAAATGGGCATTTGTCTCAACATTTTCATCTGTAACTTTTTTTTCTGATGGCCAATTGACAAAAACAATATAACATTACATCCTCTAGACCATTTAGATTGTGGGGGTATAAAGGGTTTGTAGGTACTCCAAGAACCCAAGGTACCCATAGCTAATAGCTAAGGTGCACCGTACAATGTTTTTTCATTGAGTACCGAGTATAGACCAGTTCTTATAGCAAAATAGGCCTACTGAAAAAAGGGTATCATGGAAACTTATGTATTCTAAAATGGGTACAAAATATAGGGGCATATTTATACTCCATTTGCGCCGAATTTGCGTTGTTTTTTTCGACGCAAATTAGACGCAAAACTAACTCCATATTTCTACTTTGGCGTTAGACGGGTCTAGCGCCAAAGTTCATGGAGTTAGCGTCATTTTTTTGCGTGAACACCTTCCTTGCGTTAATGATATGCAAGGTAGGCGTTCCCGTCTTAAAAAATGACTCCGATGCATATGCGTCGTATTTATACTCCCGGGCAAAAATGACGCCCGGGAGTGGGCGGGTCTAAAAACCCCGCATTAGCGCCGGATTTTAGCGCCTGGGTCAGGGCAGGCGTTAAGGGACCTGTGGGCTCAGAATGAGCCCAGAAGTGCCCTCCCCTGCCCCCAGGGACACCCCCTGCCACCCTTGCCCACCCCAGGAGGACACCCAAGGATGGAGGGACCCACCCCAGGGACATTAAGGTAAGGCCAGGTAAGTATATATATATTTTTTTTTGTGGCATAGGGGGGCCTGATTTGTGCCCCCCTACATGCCACTATGCCCAATGACCATGCCCAGGGGACAGAAGTCCCCTGGGCATGGCCATTGGGCAAGGGGGCATGACTCCTGTCTTTGCTAAGACAGGAGTCATTTCAATGGGGGATGGGCGTCGTAAAAAAATGGCGCAAATCGGGTTGTGGCGATTTTTTTGCCTCAGCCTGACTTGCACCATTTGTGGACGCCCATACGCCATTTTCCCCCTACGCGGGCGCTGCCTTGTGTACGTCGTTTTTTTTAACGCACACCAGACAGCGCCGCCGGCTAACGCCGGCTAACGTCATTCAATAAATACGGCGCCCGCATGGCGCTTCAGAATGGCGTTAGCCGGCGCTAATTTTTTTGGCGCAAAACTGCGTTAGCGCAGTTTTGCGTCAAAAAGTATAAATATGGCCCAAAGTGTTTAGGAGCAGTGGTCATTTCTACATTTCTGAATTTGTGGGTACCCATACTAGCATATGATTGGAGGGTATCAAAATGTAATCTTTCTTATACATTGGCTTCAAGTTGAAAGGCTCAAAGGCAGCAAAATCCAATACATTATAACAAATGTTCTACTATTCTATGCTCCCACAAGTCTCCAGATAAAAATAGTACCTCACTTGTGTGGGTAGGCCTAGTGCCCTTGACAGGAAGTGGCCCAAAACACAACATGAATGCAGCACATTTTTCTGCTGAAAACTGGCCCTTTTTTCAATTGTGGGTAGCTTGAGATTGTGTAACTAGCTCAGTCAGCACATAGGGAAAACTAGACACCTAGTGTCATCCAGGGTGGGCTGATTTGTGTGATGCACGCCATGTTTTTTTTACCCAGAATCACTTGCAAACTTCAAACATTGACTAAGAGACATTTTTGTCTGACACTTCTGTGATGAAAAAGTCTGAAACCTGTGAGGAGCCACAAACGTCCTTCCCCCCAGCATTCCCCTAGGTCTCCTGCTAAAAATGATACCTCACGTGTGTGAGTAGGTCTAGTGCCTGTGACAGGAAACATCCTTAAAACACAACATGGACATATCAAATTTTTTCACCAAAAACTGGTCCGTTTTTACAACTGTGAGAAGCTCGAGATGTTGGACTCTAGCTCAGCAGACACCTAAGGAAAACTAGCAAACCTGTACATTTTTTAAAACTAGACACATAGGGGTATGCAGGATGGGCTGACTTGCATGACTTTCACCACATTTTTATACTCAGAATCCCCTGCACACCTCAAACTTTGATTTAAAAAATACATTTTCCTCACATTTCTGTGATGGAAATTTCTGGAATCTGTGGGGAGCCACAAACTTCCTTCCACCTGGCATTCTCCTGGGTCTCCCAATAAAAATGGTACCTAACGTGTGTAGGTATGTCAAGTGCCTGCAGCAGGGAATGACCTAGAGCGCAACATGGACACAGCACATTTTCCACCGAAAACTGAACCTTTTTCCAAATCGGGTAGCTTGCAATTATGGACCCTCGCTCAGCGAGCACCTAGGGAAACCTAGCCAACCTGTACATTTTCTAAAACTAGACACCTGGGGGTATGCAGTGTGGGCTGACTTGTATGGTTTTCACCATGATTTTTCACCCAGAATCCTCTGCAAACCTCCAACTTTGTCAAAAAACTCATTTTCTCACATTTCTGTGATGAAAAGTTCTGGAATCTGTGGGGGGGCGCACACTTCCTTCCACCCAGCATTCCCCCAGGTCTCCCTGTGGCAGGAAACAGCCCAAACCACATTTTCCACAGAAAACTGAAACTTTTTTGAAAGTAGGTAGCTTGAAATTTTGGACCCTCGCTCAGCGGGCACCTACGGAAAACTTGCCAACCTGTACATTTTTTAAAACTATGCACCTAGGGTTGTGCAGGGTGTGCTGACATTTCTGTGATGGAATCTTCTGGAATCTGCAGGGAGCCACTAGCTTTCTTCCAACAGGCATTCCTTCAGGTCTCCTGATAAACATGTACCTCACTTGTGTGGGCAGGCCAAGTGCCTGTGACAGGAAATGGCCCAAAGCATATTGTGGCAATAATGATAACTAAGGTGAGTTCACTAATTAATACTGGGATCAGGAACCATTTGAGGAAACTGATCAAACCCAGACACTTCTGAAAAGTAGACATCAAGGGGAGTCCAGGGAGTTATCACTTGGGTGGATTCCCCAAAGTATTTTTTACCCAGAATACCCTGCAAAGGTAAAATGTTGAATAAAAACAAAACATTTCCTTGCATTTCTGTGATGTAAACTACAGGAATATGAAGGGATCTACAAACTTCTTATCACCCAATGCTCCCCAACTAGTCTCGATGAAAACGCTACCCCATTGGTGTGCCTGGGCCTAGTGCCCATGATAGGAATGGATCACACAAGGGTCAATCAATCAATCAATCAATAAATTAATTAGAGTTTGTAAGGCACAACTACTCACCCATAAGGGCCTCAAGGCACTAAGGGGGTTTGTCCTTTGAACTTCAGTCGAAGAGCCAGGTTTTAAGGTCCTTCCTGAACTGGGGTAGCAAAAGTGACTGCCTGAAGTGCAGGGGCAGGGTTTTCCAGCTCTTTGCTGTGAGGTAGGTGAAGGATTTCCCACCAGCTGTAGGCTTCCATATGCGGGGTACAGTGGCTAGTGCTTGTTGAAGGGAGCAGAGAGGTCTGGTTGGAGAGTAGAAGGTGATATGGTGTTTGAAGTAGGCAGGTCCTAGATTGTAAAGCGCCGTGTAAGCGTGGACAAGGAGCTTGAAGTTAATTATTTTCTTGATAGGGAGCCAGTGGAGTTCTCTTAGGTGATATGTTTGCGGTGGGGAATGTCCAGGATGAGTCTGGCAGAGGCGTTTTGGATGTGCTGTAATTTCATGAGGTTCTTATGGGTGGTACAGGCATAGAGGGCATTGCCATAGTTGAGTCTTCTGGTAACCAGGGCCTGGGTTACAGTTTTGCTGTAGTACTTTGGGATCCATTTGTAGATCTTCTGGAGAAGTTGGTGTGTGTGAAAGCAGGAGGATGCAACAGAGTTGTCTTGGTGGGTCATGGTGAGCAATGAGTCCAGGATGACGCTGAGGTTGCATGCGTGGTTTTTTGGGGTGGGGGGGTCACTGTCCACCAGGAGTTGTCCCACAATGATATGGGTTGTCCCAGGAGCACCTCGGTCTTGTTGAAGATGAGCTTAAGGCAGCTGTCCTTCATCCAGGCAACAACAGCTTCCATCCCGTTGTGGAAGTTCTTCTTGGCAGTTGTGGGGTTTTCGATCAGTGAGATGATTAGCTGGGTATCGTCGGTTTAGGAGATGAGGTTCAGTCTTTGGTCACTGACAATGGATACAAGTGGGGCCATGTAGACATTGAAGTGTGTGGGGCTCAGAGAGGAGCCCCGTGGAACTCTGCAGCTGATCTCCATATGTTCTGATAGGTAAGGAAGGAGTTTGCAGATGCTGGCTCTGTGGAGCCTGGAGCAGAGGATGAGGTGTAACCATGTTGAAGGTGGACCATAGGTCCAGTAGGATGGGGCCTGTGTATAGCTGCTGGTGACGAGCGAGAGGTTGTCATCTGTGGTGATGAGGAGGGCGGTCTCTGTGCTGTGATTGCTTCTGAAGCCTGATTGGGAGGTGCCTAGGATGTTGTTGTCCTCAATGTGCTTACGGAGCTGAGCGTTGATGGTCTTTTCGATGACCTTATGTGGGAAAGGCAATAGAGGGATGGGGTGGTAATTCTTGAGGTCCAGGGGGATCAACCGTGGGTTTCTTCAAGAGCAGGTAGATCTCGGCATGTTTACAGTCCTCTGGGAAAGTGACTGACTCTGTGGAACAGTTGAGGGTGTGTCGGAGCTTGGGTGCAATGGATGTGTTGACCGTATTGAATATTTGGTGAGGACAGGGGTCCGCAGGGGCTCCGGAGTGGATGCTGCTCATGATAGTGTGGGTCTCGTCTGTGCTGAGGGTGGTCCAGCAGTGTAGAGTATATGGTAGTCCTTGCATGAGTGTTACTGTTGACCCTAGGGTGATCCATTCTTGACACAGGCACAGGCACACAAGTCGGGTAGTATTTTTATCAGGACAAGTGGGGAAACACTGGATGGTAGGAATGTTGTGGATCCATGCATATTCCTGTAGTTAATGTGACAAAAATGCAAAGAAAAATAGTGTTTTTAGTCAATGTTTCACTTTTGCAGGGTATTCTGGGTAAGAAAACTATGGGGAATCCACACAAGCCCCATCTTTGTTGTCTTCCCTGGGTGTCTAGATTTCTGAAATCTCTGGGTTTGTTAGGTTTTCCTATATGACCACTGAGCCCAGAACCAAGATTGCAGGTGCCCGCCATACAAAACCAGGTTGTTTTGTGATTGATAATTTTGATGGCTTTATAATGTAATTTGGGCCCTTCCCTGTCGCGACCACTTGCCCAACCACACAAGTGAGGCAACTTGTTTCTCAAGAGGTCTTAAGAGAATGCTGGCTGGTTGAACATTTCTGGCTGCCAGCCGATTCTATCACTTCCCCTCACTGAAATGCAAGGAAAATGTGTCTTTTAAGCAACGTTTGTGATTTGCAGGGTAGTCTAGGAGAAGAAAAACTGGTGAGTGTCATGCAAGTCTTTCACCCTTGGACTCCCCTGGTACTAATATGTTAAAGTTAAACCACAACTCACACTGATTGGCTTTAACAACTTCGCAAATTCTGGTTTTAAAGTAAAAAAACGTAGCAAAATACCTAAATATTGAAACCAAGCATTATGAAGGTGAGCCATAAAGCCTCTTCACAGCACCAACTGTTTATGGTACATTCACACCCCATTCACGCAAAACACACACTTTCATACCACCTGCCACAGGCCCAATTCAACTGATCATTGAACTCTCACTAACCTACGGCTGCCAGATAAGGGCCCATCACATTCATATTACCCAGCACAGAATAAGTTTGACTACATTTTACCACCTAACAAGTAACTACCTCCTTCTTCCTGAACAATACTGAACACATGCTTAAGGAACCTTTACTAATAGCTCTCATGACAGCCACATGAGGCTCTGGAAGACATGTCCAACTCCTTTCAGTTTGTGGATGCAAGCTGCACACTGAGTAGTCTGCGAGAATGTAGCATATGTCCCATCGACTTTTATGTGCAGTGCTGTGACTGTAATGCACTTATCATATAGCAAACTGAACATCTACTAAGTTCTGACAGAGAATGAACAGGGCAAGTGGGTCAAAAGCGCAGCATCAATGGGTTTGATTCCATTGGTGTTGATGATGTCATGACTTGTGTATCTGTACTACCTGTACTATCTGCCCTCTACCTATGCAATATCCTTCGGATAGCACACCTACCATAGGTGTTTCTTACCTGTTCTTGTCTCTGTCCACATCAGAGACCTTACTAATCCTGTATAATTGCCAAGTGAACCTATACTAATGGCTTCCATTCATAGCTACTTGAAGCTGGAGGAAAAAGTGTCTTTAATGTACCATCAGTGCACTTACTGTGCTAGTTCCAACTCCTTCCAGTTTGTGGATGCAAGTTGGGGTGTCAGAGTATCCCTTGCAAAGCCTATTCCTCGAACTGAGCAAGCATATCTACAGTTGAAACTAAGGCAGACATGCTGGTAAATTCTGCCTAAGGCCTCTAAAGTTAAAAGCCAAACAAATATCTTGTGGGACTCATTCACTGACACGTCTACTTTTGCTTTGAAAGTGAAGCCACCAATTGAGTTTGCACACTTTCAAAGCAAGTAGAAATGTTACTGAACAGGTCTTACAGGACACTTATTTGATTTAATACACTTATTCTGGTTCTCATTGGCAAGCAGGGTTGTCCTTGTGTAGCATACATAGGTTCCCTAACAAGCACTTAAAAATTCAGTTAGGCCTTTAACATTTTTCCACACAGGATCCTCCGTGACAACATGGCATGTTGGCCCTCATTATGACTTTTGTGGAAAAAAACGCCTACCGCCGCTGCGATGGCCGCCAAAAGACCGTCGCCGTGGCTACCATGTGTTCACCAAATTATGACCACAGCCAGATTCCTGCCACAAGAAGGGAGGAAATCCGGCTTTGGCCATACTTGTAGATGGTGGTAAGGTGGTGCTGCTACGCCAGCCGTATTATGAAAAATAATTTGGCCTGATGGTGTTCTGCTGATGGGCGCTGCTGGTAGTAGCAGCACCCCATCCCGTGCCCTGCCGGAAGCCCCCCTGGATGCAGGTAAGTCGGGTTTCCAACAAGGGAGGGGGGTCGGGGGATGTGTGTGTGGGTGTGTGTGCATGTATGTGTGTGTGTGTGTGTGTGTGTGTGAATGCGAGTGTGTGTGTGTAGTGTTGTTTGCGTGCATGTATGCATGTGTGTGAGTGAGTGTATGAATGTAAATGTAAATGCGTGTCTGAGTGTCATTGTGAATGTGTGTACAGATGTGTGCATGAACAAGTCGATGCATGCGTGTATATATTTGTGTATGTCTGTGTGAATGAGTGTGTGTCTGCGTGTGTGTGTATAGGGGTAGGTTGGAAGGGAGGGGAAGCGTGGATGAAGGAGGGTGAGGGGAATCTGTAGAGTGTTGGGAGGGAAGGGGCCTCCTATCAGTGACAGTGAAGAAATTCCCTGTTACTGATAGGGCCTACCGCCATGGTTTTCATGGCGTTGCGAACGTCACAGAAACCATGGAGGTAGGCAAGGTCATGATACCGCCGGCGGTACAATAGATGCAGCCGGCCTGGTGATTCTTATCTCCAGCCCGGCAGCTGCTACCGCTGTGGTGGTTGGAGTGGTACCCGCCAATGTCATACTGTGGCGGTAAGTACTGCCAGCCTGTTGGCAGTACTACCACCAGATTATCTCTGACCGCCGGGGTCATAATGACCCCCATAGTCTGTCTACTAGTATGTGCCGTGAGCTGCCTATAATGCACATTAATTGTTGAACAGAACACCTACCATATTCTGATGGCTGATAAAGGTGTTGAGCAGGCCATAAGAAAGTCCATGATTTCCTGAAGTAGAAGCTGGCTGTATCAACTTTACATCCAGTGTCACCTGTAAAAATTGTAATTTGGGGCTGAACTAAGTTGGGGGTTTGCCAGGAGAGTACTCTGTCTGTGTTTGCTGCTGAACTCGTTTGCTCCCTGGGTTGGGCTAACTCACTGTTGTCCCATTGCACAGACTGCACTTGTGAAGGAACAGCATGACTGTCCCCATCATCTCCCTCAGAATCAATGGAAGAGAAGCCATTGATGGGACTCAGCTGACTGAAAAATCACTTCCAGATTCTGTTCCATTGTCCCCTCCCTCAGATGCTGTCTCAGTATCTGCTGTCTCAGTCTCTGATCCTGCCTCAGAGCTGTCCTCCATACCCCGAGTTAGGGCTTGAGCAGCATTCATCCAACGAGACACCATCTTTGCTACATATATATATATATATATATATATATATATATATATATATTTATTTATTTTTCAAACAAAGATGGTCTAAGGGTTGCTGGGTGGTGCACTCCATTGCCGGTGCTAGTGACGGAGAGGACCAATCTTGAAGAATACAAATCACCAAAAGTATTCACTGCACTCCATGAAGTTTCAATAGTGCCTATTTATTAATGCCAAACTAACAACCACCAACGCGTTTCAACTCCCCAAGGAGTCTTGTTCACAGTGAATGAGTCCAATAGATTCACTGAAAAAAACAAAGGTTACAGGAATGTTGTAGTTAGGAAATAGAATAAAAAAACATAGACATTCACTGAGAAAAAGAAAGGTTAAAGGGACACTATAATTAGGCTTGAGTTTCAAACATACAAAACACTTTTTATAGTTATAGTTATCTCAAGTAACTATAACTTCTGCCCTCGCCATGCATTGCTAATTACCCCTCAAATTACAGCACTCATGACATCTTTGATAAGATCACTAATAGTATCAATGTAATATTTGCAGTAAAATGTTTTATGAAAAAACTGTGAATGACAGGAGTGTGAGTCATAGTTACTTTAGTCCCCCAGGAAAACCACACATGTATAAAACAAAGTGATTTATATGTATATAGAAATATAATAATGTATATCTATATATTACCTTGTGGTGGTCGCCACTAGGTAGTTACATTTAGGACCTAGTTTCTATAGAAAAAACATTTTTTGTTTTCCTAATAACTTTGGCACTGTTTGATGAATTTTCACAAAACTTTCCAAAATACAATGTACATCACTTCAGCTGCTGTCTGGAAAGTTTTGGGGTGATCTGTCAAGGGTGATCACAAAACCAATTTTCCCCACTAATTTTTCCCTAGGGATTTTGAACATTGATAGCGCTGAAACCACTGGATGGAATTACAATAAAGGTGGCAGAAAGGTAGCTCTTGGTTGAGAAAGAGGCCTTTTGTTATTCAGTATAAATCCATTCAGTAGTTTTTGAGAAATGACATGAAATACAAATTTCTATACATAAGGTTGCAGATCCGTTGTGGTGCCTATGTGGAGGGACGCAGAGGGTTGTGGCTCCACACGACAGAAGTTAGTACTATGGTTGGCTGGCTGCAACCTGTAGAGAAAATTGCAGCGCCCATCTTATCAACCGGTCCACAGCCCTGGAGATTGAAATTAAGACTGAAATTCGTAGAAGGTGTAAGGGTAGAAGTGCACTCCATTGTGTCTTCCTGTGTGGCTCCCCCATGTAATGTCACGACAGAGTCGCGAAACCAGGCACAAAATTAAAAAGAATATACTCATTGACACATACACAGACACTCATGCATTCACTCACAGACCCACTCTGACAGTCATGCACCCACTCACAGACTCAGGCACTGATACACTCACTCGCAAATCTACTCAAACAATCATGCGCCCACTAACACACCCACCATCACTGTCATACACCCACTCGCAGATCAACTCAGACACTCATACACCCACTCACAGACCCCTTATGGCTGTTATGTCCCCCTCACAGACCCACTCAGACACTCATGCACCCACTGTCACATACAACTTGACCATCATACACTCACTTGCAGATCTACTCAGACACTCATGGACCCACTCACAGACCCACAATGGCTGTTATCCCACCACTCACAGACCCACTCTGTCACACCCAACTTGACCATCACACACTCACATGCAGATCTACTCAGACAATCATGTACCCACTGACACACCCACCTTCACTGTAATACACCCACTCGCAGATCAACTCAGACACTAAAGCACCCACTCACAGGCCCACTCAGGATGTTACACCCCCACTCACAGACCCACCCAGACACTGGCAGACCCAGGCACAGACCCAGACAAACACTTGCACACGTACTCAGAGACCCACTGTGTCACTCATATGCCTACTGATAGTCCCACTCAGATTCTCATGCACCCAGTCACAGTCACACTCAGACACTCATAGTCCCACAGACAGTCCCACTCAGACACTCATACACCCACTCCCAGACCCAAGTCAGACACTGATACTCTCACTCACAGACCCACTCAGACACTCATGCACCCACTGACACTCTCATCTGACTGTCATGCACCCGCTTGCAGATCCACTGTGACACTCATTCACCCATCAGACTTCCACTGATACCCCATTACACTTCTACTGAGGTTTTAGGAAATGTATTATGACGTGAAGAGATATGAAAAAGAAACCTATAAAAAATGGTGGTGCAGTGCATTGAATATGTAGTTTTGGTTTGCGAATCTGCGATAGAGCTGCAACTCCAAATTTTGAAAAAGAAAAAAAATATTCACTATTTCTTTTCATTAAAAGAGTGTTTGAGATATAGGGTGGCTCTAGAAAGAGCCTTTGTGTTTGTTGTGTGTGTATGTGTACTACACATAAGAGCAGATGCAGTGTGTCAAGTTGTTAAGAAACACTCTGTTGCCTTAATTTGTAAAGTGCATGCCATCTCACCTATATATGTCATCCATGTGAAACTGTAGGTTATTATTTTAGACAAGCCCATGTTATGGTCTCTGAGGAATGCTGAAACATTTTTATTAACAAGTTTCCTATTTTTGTAAATCTGTGGACAGAATTTATTTGACCACTTCCTTTTCTGCCTCTGGCATATGTAAGAAAACACAAAGGAAGTGTGATGGAAAAGGTGCATTAATTGAGCAAAGGTATCCATTATTAGGATTTCCAATCCTACCCTAGTGACTGTGCCCAGGTCATTACCACAACAGTGCACAATCATGAGGTCAGAGGGTTGGCAATCTTTAATGCTTTCAACCAATGGAAGCAATTGATGCCACTTTAACCATTTCTGGCCAACCCAAGTAATATCTACATTAGGCAAACCCAGGTCCCTGTCAATGCCACTTTTTCTAGCATACTCACTAGCCCATAAAACATAGCTGTGACCTAAAGACCACACTCTGAACATTTTCAAGGAAAGGAGCAGTTGCACACAGGAGAAGGCTGTGGCTGAATGAAGGAGTTCCTAAAATGTGAGGTGCTTAAAATGGAGGAAGCAAGTGATTTTTAAACAGGATATATTTGAATGGATGTTGTAAATACACCAGTAGATAAAAATAGGATAGAAATATTAAGGGCCTCATTACAAATTTGGTGTTTTTTTTTGGTAAGATCGCAGCAGTGGTGGCCGCCATGTTGGCGGTAATCTGACTGCCGTATTAAGAGTCACACAGTGAAGTCTGCAAAAAAACAGCCACATTTCTGAAATCATCAGGACACTGGAGGAGGTAGAAGAGGTGCTCTCACCACAAGCACCGCCAGCCCAACAAAAATCCTCCCATCCAATTACGATCCACAAATCATGACAGCGGTTCTTGTTTGGCTGAAAACCACTGGTGGTGTAAGCCACAGGGGTCTCAACTCACTTCAGTGAGAACACCACACCACATTGGATACACATCCACACACCTGACACACCTGCCCATAGGCACCCATTTTCATTTCACTACACACACATCACACACCTTCACAATTTACAAAACACGTACATCAGAACCACACACAATCCACAACACCTGTCACCCACTCACATCACCGCACCTACACCTCACCATTTACCTAACTCTGTACCCATTGACTTTGAACACAACCACACCGTCTTAACAACCACTACCATGTCACCACAAAAACACCCATATTTCACTGATGAGGAGTTGAGGGTCATGGTGGATGAAATTGTAAGGGTAGAGCCCCACCTGTTCAGAGCACAGGTACAACAAACATCTATTGCCAGCAAAATGGAGTTGTGGCAAATGATAGTACACTGGGTCAATTCTGTAGGGAGTTATCGACACACAAGGGAGAACATCAGGAAGAGGTTAACTGATTTCAGGGGAAAGGTACGGTCCATGGCATCCAGGAACTAGCTAGTGGTACTGAGGACTGGTAGGGGGGCCCACCTCCACCCCCTATTTTCACATCTTGGGAGGAGAAGGTCTTGAACATTCTGCATCCTGAGGGCTTGACAGGTATATCTGGGAGAGTGTAGTCTGGTAAGTACTAACAACATGCATGCTCCCTCACCACCTAAACCCACCCCAATGTACACACCACACAGTACAACTATCTCCTAATTTCCTAATATCACTCCCTGGCATGCCACATGTCCACTAAACTCAAGTGGTGCAACAGCCCTTGGAAATGGCACGTGAAGTACTAGCTAAATATAGCACTACAACTCCCAGAATGCAATATCCCAGCATTTTCAACACCAGTACGCTGCTTCAAATATCACTTGTCATGCATGTTAAACCAGTATCCTATCTAACCCATCTTGGTTTTTCTAGTGTGGAACAGTACATGGTAATGGCAGCAATGCAATGGCTCACTCATGCTAGCATCCCAAGCAAAACACAGCTGTAGCCGAGTGTCCATATATAATGGCCACAGATTAATGATTCCAAGCTAGAAATATACTCACCTGGTTTGGAAAGTCAGATGGCTGAGTGGATGCACATGCAGTGCATCCAGATACAGGTCAATATCCATTGCAAACTCAAATACTATGTTCCTAGAAGGACACCAATGTGCATTATACAGCTCTTATTTGTGCCATCTATCATGCCAGATTGTTCACTAGGTAACAGAGGTGAACTGCCATGTCAATAATCAGAAACTATCAGGTGTCATCAGCAGTACAATCACTACCAACATAGTTTACTAGCTCAAAACATGGTGTATGGAATTCAAGGTACAGAGTTTCATGTTGAACTAAGTTCCATTGTGCAGCAGCTGTCATTGTCATTGCTGGGGATCATGTTAAGGCACTGTCTGCATCTCACACAACTGCTACAATATCCCCATTTTAACCTGAACTCTGTGTTTCACTCCATCTACAGGTAACCTTGCCATTGTTGCCATGGATAGGATACCATAGACTGTCACTACCCCTCTGGATGAAGGCCCCAGTGAGGACAACATCCCTGGATGTCTGGGCAGTGACGAACTAACTGGCCCATCTGGGACACCTGTTCAGTCAACAACTGTCAGCCTCACCCTGCCCACACCAACTCCTCCCAGCCCTGTTGCATCTACATCACAGGCAACAATTTGCCCCCAACATGTGTCCCAAGGACTGTTTCAGCCATTGTATGTCCTACAGTACAGTACAGGTACCTGAGTCTCACCTTTCCACCCCTGACAATGATGGGTCTGCCACCACTGGGAGTGGGAACACTGTGCCAGGGGCTCAGGCACGTGGGGGCAGGATGTATGAGAGGGGTGCTGGGGGCCAGAGGATGGGGTCTCCAATGGACACTACTGACCAGGAAACCATCTCCAAAGTCTTGAGAGCCTACCAAAGTTCCCAAGTCATGATGGGCCAAAAGCTGCAGAGGGACAACCACCAGCCAGTCATGCAGCAGTAGCAGGCACAAAATGCCCACTTGGCTTCCAATACAGTGGTGCTGAGAGACATAAATACCATACTGAGTAGGTTTTGCACCCAACATGTGGCAGCTTCTACTAGCAATGAAACATCAGGCCCTTCTACATCTGCAGCAGATACTGGAATAGGAGCCCTGCCAGGAGAAAGACATGTTTCGAACACCACACCCTCTGTGGCTGTTGAACTCCCCACAAACATGGATGTCCACCCAGAAATCCAGCAGGAACAGATGCCTAGACCAAACCCATTGCCAGGAAGTAAACCTCTCCTGAATTGTGCCCCTTGAGTGCCATAGATATACCCTGTTGACTGTTCTGTAACCACTCTCTATTTTCCTATGGAGCAAGAACACTGGGCTTGTGTTCCCAAATGGTGTGGCAGCTATCCTGATGATTTCATCCATCATGACTGAACCTATCACTATTTTTTTGTGTGTATTTTACATTAATAGTCACATATGTTGGTTTTCATCTACACAATAAATCTCCCTTATACACAGGTCCTGTGTATGTTTCATTTATCATCCATCTACAATAGTTATGCATGCCAACTCTAGTCTGATCATGTCCCTCTGTATTGTACACCCATTGTTTTGGGCCTCATACGTGAAATCTATCAGCAGGAGACTCATTACAATAAGATTGTAACATGACAGATTCCAAAAAAGTTGTAAACTACAACTACAGACAATCAGTGATATATATGCTAACAGCACAAAGTGCATGACCCAGAGTAGCATCAGGATGTCTGCTAAGGTGTAACACAATGCTAAACTACATGATACAGAAGTTAGGGTCATGTATCTCTACCAACAAGGCAGGAGGCACACCGATTGGTTCTTTCTATCAATTGGTAAAGCCTTATCACATACCCATACCATAGCTTTCAAATATAAAGATCCAATGGTACAGAGAGAGATCAGTACTGATCTACCCAGTCCTGGAACCTTTCACTTACATGGGTCACATACCTGTAGGCTTGTCACTCACAGATGTCAGTCTACAGTGACATGCACATTGGTCTGCAAAGTAGGAACACACTGACACCTAGGTTCAATGTAGATGACATACAACTGTTACCATGGTGATGGGAGAGGCTGTTGTCCTACATGCACACAAGAGGCAGATACATATCCAGACATAAACAAAAACATTTAACAACCTCCTGTACCCTACAGGTGAACCTGATGGGAAACAGAGTGCTTCATCCTGCCAAGGACTGAGGTAGTGGATGCCTTTCTCCACTGGTTCTGGAGGGGGCCTCGTGCCCAGAGTGCTTCATCCTGCCAAGGACTGAGGTAGTGGATGCCTTTCTCCACTGGTTCTGGTGGGGGCCTTGTGCCCAGAGTGCTTCATCCTGCTAAGGACTGAGGTAGTGGATGCCTTTCTCCACTGGTTCTGTAGGGGGCCTTGTGCCCAGAGGGTTTCATTCGGCCAAGAACTGAGGTAGTGGATGTATCTCTCCACTGGTTCTGGAGGGTGCCTTGTGCCCAGAGTGCTTCATTCTGCCCGTGGCGGACTCAGTAGTGTCGGAATCATTTGCACTGACTGGCATGCGGGGCTGCTGGTGGCGGTGTCCTGGGCAACGGTGCTTGTGGCGGTGTCCTTGGCAGCAGTGCTTGTGGCAGTGGTGTCCTGGGCAGCGGTGCCTCTGGCGGTGTCCTTGGCAGCGGTGCTTGTGGCGGTGTACAAGCTGGCGGTTGCTTCCTGGGCAGCGGGGCTGCTGCCGAAGGTTGCTTCCTGGGCAGTGTGGCTGCTGGCGGTCCTGTCTGTGACAGTGGGGCTGCTGCTGGCGGTCGCTTCCTGGGCAGCGGGGCTGCTACTGGTGGTCTCTTCCTGGGCAGCGGGGCTGCTGCTGGCGGTCGCTTCCTGGGCAGTGTGGCTGATGGAGGTCCTGTCTGTGGCAGCGGGGCTGCTGCTGGCGGTCGCTTCCTTGGCAGCGGGGCTGCTGCTGGCAGTCGCTTCCTGGGCAGCGGGGCTGGTGGCGGTCTTGTCCGCCGTGCTGATCTCCCCAGACTTGCCGGTTTTACTGTGCCCCTTTCCCCCCTTGGATGGTGCCGCAGCTGTCTCCACACTCCCAACTGTACCCCTGGGAGCGGCTTTGGTGGCTGGTTTCTTTCCCCTCTCCCGCCAGGCACAGTCCAACTTTTTATGCTTGACAGGTGGGGGACTGTCCGTGCTCTGGCTCCTGGCCACACTGCCTGCCCTGCTGCCTGGTGCACTCCAGAATTCGGTGACTACTGGCACCACTGGTCCCGCCGATGTTGTGGCTGAGGTGCTAGGATGGGACCTGGAGAGTCGGGCCCTAGGAGACCGACGGGGTGGGGGAGTTGATGGAAAGAGGTCAAGGCTGGCCAGGAAAAGTTTATTGGGAACACTGTAGCTGGAGGGGGTTTGGGAGTGGAGGAAGAGGTAGTGGTTGTAGACGGTGTATGTTTGGTGACTTTGGGTGAAGGTGCATGGGCTGGAGGCTGTCGTGAGGTGGATGGCTGTTGGGTGGGTGTGTGGCTGCGTTTGTGTACCTTGGGAGGTGGCCTCACAGACACACTGGGAGAGGACACAGGGGATGTGTGAATGGCAGTGGGGTTGGTGAGTGCACTTGAGCGGGGTGTGGTGGTGGGTGTGCTGGTGATGGACGTAGTGGCTGAGGATGTAGTGCATGCAGGTGTGAGTGGAGACGAGACAGGGAGGGAGGAGGGAGACGAGGAAGAGGGAGACACAGTGGAGGCAGTGGATGTTGGTGTGTCTGCATGTGTGTAATGCTTGCATGAGTGCCTGCGGGATGTGTGGTGCTCATGTTTGCCAGAGCGTCCCTTGTGTGTTTAACTGTGTGCATGCTGGACTGATGGTGTGCTTGGGATATGCTGAGGTACAGGGGTGTGGGTGTGGGTGGAGGAAGTTGGAGGGGGAGGCTGCCATCAGTGCTGAGGCCATAGTCTGAAAAGCTTGCTGAAGGGCTGCCTCACCAGAGTGAATGCCCTCCAGGAATGCATTGGTTTGTTGCAACTGCCTCTTTACACCCTGGATGGCATTCAAAATGGTAGACTGCCGAACAGTGAGGGACCTGTGGAGGTCAATAGCCTCCTCACTGAGGGCATCAGGGATGCCAGGGGCAGGGCCTAAGGTGCCTGGGGCGAGATAATGCCCACCCTCCTGGGTGAGCGGGCACAGGGCAAAGGCTGAGGGGCTGCTGGGAGGGTGGTGCTGGTAGGGGAGGTGGCAGCTGTACCTTTTACGGCAGTGGGTGCTCCGTCTGTGGTAGACCCCCAGGGTCTGGTCTTTCTTGGCGATGGCACGCGAGATGTCTTTCTTCTGGTGGGCGCTGATTTACAGGAATTGTACAGGGGAAAAGAGAAGTAATTACAAACTGCACCGTCACAGTCATTGGTCCGCATCCCAACCCTAGCCATGACGCACATGCATTCACCGTGGTTTCATGCACGCCTCATTCTCACCCCCCCTATCTTTCATCCACCCCACTCCACACAGGCATTGCCCATACAGCATGCTCAGAGTGTACTTACCTGTTTGTCTGGAGGACCGTAGAGTAGCGTGTACTGGGGGAGGACCCCATCCACAAGTTTCTCCAACTCCTCCGTGCTGAAGGCAGGGGCCCTTTCCCCAGACACACAATCCATTGTCTCTTCCAGACTAAGGTCACAGCAGCACTTGCAGTGTAGGTCCTCTCCTGTCGAAGATCAGGTTTCAAGTGATTGAACAGATAGAAAATAGCAGTCACGTCCACTGTGGTGTGTACTGTCATCGCCGGCGTACATCGTCATTGGCTCCTGGGACCCATAGGGCCCAATGTTAACCAATGCAGAATTGCGCCGCGGTCTGCGACCGCCTACCGCAACGGTGTAGAACGCCAGCGCAGTTACCTCATATCCCCCTGTCCCACTTTACAGGTCAGGCAGCCGTCATTTCAGGGGCCCACATGGCATTATTTCTGACTGCGTCACACATACCTAGGCCTTGCCTAACCACTCATACAGGCAAATTTTGATTTATGAATATTTTCAGAGTAAGCTGTGTTTACGTACCTCAGAGTTGGTTGACTCTCTGCTCTCTGTTCTCCTCCATAGGCACCGTCTGCTGGGGCATGTGAGGAGATGGCGGCATCTTCCGGTGTACAGACCGCTGGTGGACCTATCGACAATGGAGGAAAGACATGTGATCATCATCTACAGGCTTGATCGTGCCACAATCCAGGAACTGTGTGCCCAGTTGGAGCCAGACCTGATGTCAGCTATCCCCCATCCCACAGGAGTCCCCCTCAAGTGCAGGTGCTGTCAGTACTCCATTTCCTAGCAAGTGGGTCATTTCAAACAACAGTGGCCATAGCATTAGGGATGTCCCAGCCTATGTTTTCCAACGTGTTGTCAAGAGTGTTGTCTGCCCGGCTGAAACACATGTGTAGCTACATCGTTTTCCCTTAGGTGGAGGATTTGGCTACTGTTAAAGGTGACTTCTATGCCCTTGAACATATCCCCAAAATCATAGGTGCCACTGATGGGACCCATGTAGCTCTGGTCCCCCCCCCACAGGAGTGAACAGGTGTACAGGAACCGGAAGAGTTATTATTCGATGAATGTACAGATGGTATGTTTGGCAGACCAGTACATCTCCCAGGTAAATGCTATGTTCCCTGGCTCTGTGCATGACGCCTACATCCTGTGGAATAGCAGTATCCCTTAAGTGATGGGTCAACTCCAGAGGCACCGGTGTGGATTTTAGGGGACTCTGGTTACCCCAACCTGTCATGGCTACTGACCCCAGTAGTGGTGTGTTGTGTGAGGTGCGTGGATGTTGTGTGAGTGACGGTGTTGAGTGCTTGTGGATGCTGGTTTGTAGATGGTGGTGTCTCTCTGTGGCCTTAAGTCGCAATTGTGGTCGTAGGGGTTTGTGGGTGATGTGAGTGTGTGTTTTATATTGTATTTGGTGTGTGGGAGTGGTGTGTGCATGTGTCTCAGGTATGTGTATTTTGAACTGACCAATGTGGTAGTGTTTTGTATATGTGTGTGTATTTTGAGCGCAGCAGTGTGTACCGCCAATGAATACCGCGGTTGAAAGACCGCCGCGTGGATTCGTGGGTTGTGATAGTGTGGGTGTATTCCTGTTGGCGTGACGGTGGAGGTTTTGTTATCGCCAGTTGAATTAAAAAGAATGTGTGTGAGCACATATGTATCTTTCTATGTTTATTACTGTTATTGTATATATTCAGGGTGGAGTGGGCACCATTTTTCAAACTAGGCCATGATGAAGACCCTTTTGGGCTGAAATTCATAGCCGAATAATACTTTCATGCAAGGATGCAGACACGCTGAGTGAGGATTTTCCTTTTGGTGGGAAAACGCTGAAGGATTTTTTTGTGATATATATATATATATAGATCTATAAGGTTGTCAATCACGTGTTCTAGGAATAAACGGTTTCAGGAATGAGCTCTATGGGACAGGGTGATGCAATAAGTGTCATGTTGTGCTGGCATGTACCACAGAAAAAGGAGACAAATTTGCTGGATATGGAAGATGTGGAGCTTTTCTGGCCTCTCCCCCGTGTTGTCACATAAATTGCTACCTATTGCTAATACATGACTGTTTCATAATGCAGCAAGTCTCCCTGGGTTGTGGGGATGATTGGTTCTTTCCACGAAGGGACACTTTTTCTACACAAAAGTCAAGGATAAGATGTGATTCATTTTTCTGTGACTCTTGGTGATTGATATATAGAATACCATTGTAAGATACACATTAATGCATACAGTGTCAGGTTGATTGTGACACATATGCACAGAGTAATGGACACAAAACATGTTTATTCTTTAAAAACAGCTTGAAGCATACACTGATAGCTATGCTCAGAGAGTGAAACAATTATTACAAAATAAAGGTATAGTGCAGACAATGCTGTTATGGAACTGAATGTGTGAAGAGTGTATTATAAAGATATGTGATTAAAGAGTATCTTATGTAAATGTAAATGTGTTGCTATATTGCGCTGTGTTTCAGATATTTTCATGAAAAAGAGATTACTTAGATGCTAATGAAAACCAAAACAAAAAAACCTGAGGAACGCCTACTGTGTTCTTGCAACACAGAAAGAAAAAGTGGGGACATGACAACACTGTCCTTAAAAATAAAAGAGCTACAAATAAGAGAAGTAGGAGAGTTATAAAAATATATGGGGAAGCTGCAAACCATGAAACATGATGTCAATAAAAAGGAACATGTGAAGTCAACAAAGAAGGTACACAAAACATGTGACATGTCCAGTACAAAATCATTAAGGAGATCATATAGGTTAAACAGAAGGTTAAGGAAATTAGATATAGACTGTTTCATGCCAGAGTAATTCAAAATCTTCTTAAAACATATGAAACAGTATAAAATGAGAAGGGAAGTACTGAAACAGAAACAATGTGTCGAGAATGTGATTGACAAAGCATTTGCCTTACAGAGGAAGCTTTTTATTCTGATTCTTACTAGAATGAGGACACTGGATAGAACAGTGTTACCTATGAACAGATGCAGCTGAAGAAAAAAAGTAAAATAAGTTTTTGTAAAATCTTCAAATGTGAATGGAACCACACCTCCAGTAGAGAGCATTTCTTTAATGAAGAAGGGTATTCACAAGAGAACATATTGGTGAATGCAGTTGATTTAACTAGTAGATGTTATGAGGTAATGGAGGGGAGTCCTATTAAAAAAGAAGAGCGTGTTCCTAGAAATGTGGAAGACATTTAGGGGGTGACATTCAGGTTATGCATAGACAGGCTCCTGGATACAAATGGAAATGTAGCAGCACTTGTACCATTAGACAAGAATCAATTGATTTGTTTAAGAGTTTTGTATGCGACTTTCCATACAGAAGTCTGGGAAAATATGTATTTTGCAAGGATTAGATCCTAGCAAAGTAAGAAAGCATAGTAATTTACAAGGCCATTCATTAGTATGTTTATCAAAGAAAGTGTGCCAGAGCACAATTTATCACTTTAGAATGTTGGCAGTTTACCACACAAAAATGTGAAGATTAGTTAGAAGACTTTACTATGTCAAGACTCCAGCATTATGTCTGGGAGAGATAAAGAGCACTACTGCATGGCACAGTAGGAGAAGTTGAAAACGTTTTGTGAAGATGTGCAGTTTTGATTTTTTTTCTTTGAAAGGAATGAGGAGACTGAGGAACTAGTATGTCCACTTGTTCAGGAACAGATTACATGTTTTGTACTTGACATATTTAAACAAGAGATTATAATGTTTAACACAGCTTGCTCAGAAAACAAAACTATGTATACATCTGTTGTAGAAACAGTTACTACAAAAGTCAAACTTAAAATGTAGATGTATTTTCCAAAACTGAAGGGAAAACATAGAGAAGTGGCGAGATGTGGCTGCTTATTTATTTGTAGAGGATCTTTTTGACTTGCCCATGCAGCAAGTCATATGTAAGTACTGCTATGACAAGTTAGAGGATCAGAAAACTCCAGCTAGAGCAGTTTATAACAGGTTAGAACGTGTTACTATAACAGCTCAACTAGTAGACAATGTATATGAATCTATCCTTATACAAGCTATTCATCCTTTACAAGTGATTATACAATTGAAACTAAAATTGGGTAAATTGCATCCAACATCGTTATTTAAAACCATTGAAGGAAGAGTAGTGTATTTGCCATTAGACTTTAAAAAAAAAATTCCACTGTGGGAATAGAGAAAGACAATGAAGAGACAGTTATTATACTAGTAAGTGGTGTATCAACAATGAAAAAAGCAATTTGGCATGAGTTAGTTGATGTTAATAAAGTTAAACAAGCAACATTGTATCTGGTACAAAATAATGTTTATTATAAAAATGTTGATGCAGAAGCTGATGTAGTAAATGTAGATGATGACATTTTGGTACAAAGTGAACAAACAGAAAAAGTTGATCCAGCCTGATCTGAGCAAATTTATGAGCACTACAGCATACATCCGTTACATTCCAGAGAAGTAATAGGTGATGCTATTGACCTTTTCCAAATGAAGCAGGCTAAAGGAGCTCCCATGAGTTTAGAGGCTTGCTGTTTCCCCCACTTGTTTCCCACTAGAGTAGGAGGTTGGTTTGATGACCAGCCCATACAAATACCAGCAGCTGAATACCCATCAACACAATTATATTTAGAGGATCCAAGATTCAGATTGTGTATCTCATACATATTTCTATCTATTTGAGAGTAACTTGTCTGGACTTGCATGTGCAGTAAATCACATTCTAAAAACAGGAGTTAATCTTCAAAATGTCTGGCAGCGATTTTGTGAACAAAGTGGAAGAATTTTTTTTTAATTTAGAATACAACTTGATTAATTTAATGGTGTTCCAACATGGCACCAATGAATATTAGCACTACCATCATGGGGAACTAAAGTTTATGCTAAGAAACATGGGACCACCAACTTGTTTTTTGATATTGAGTTGCACAGAGGATGCATTGGAAGACCTTATTGAATTCTTAAGCGAAGCAAACTCTACATCAAAAGATATCCATTTATAGACAGCTGCAGTACTTTGCTTGTTAGATCCTGCAAATGTTTGCAGGTATTTTAAACACAGGTTCCAAGCTATGCTTGCATTTATCTGCAACAAAACTAATACCTCCTCTTGGATAAGTAAGTGATTTATTTTGGCGGAAAGAGTACCAGGCAAGAGGTGCTCCTCATATTCACATGCTACTAAGGCTAAAAGACACACCCAAATTTGGAGCACAAAGGGATGAGTCTGTGTTGTCTTTTATAAAACAGTATGTCACATTTAGCATATCAAAACAAACTGGTTAAAAAGGTTTTCAACAGCAAGTTTTGTATTTCCAAACACATAGATGTGGAAAGTACTGTCATCTGACATACAGGTCTAAAAGAAATTTTAATACAAAACGTTGATTTAGACCTGTCATTTCTAAAGGAAGAGTGAACATTCTGTCTTCAGTCAGACGTACTCTGACACAGAAATCACCAAAAACACATATGACTTCAAGAGAACGGAAGACCTCAAATATATTAATGACTACAACCCTGTGATTTTACAAATGCGGAATGCTAACATGGACATACAATTTGTTGCAGACAACTCTATCACTGTGGCTTGGTATGTCACTTCGTATAACACAAAGGGGGTTATTCCAACTTTGGAGGAGGTGGTAATCCGTCCCAAATGTGACGGATTTACCACCAGCCGTATTACGAGTTCCATAGGATATAATGGACTCGTAATACGGCTGGTGGTATATCCGTCACTTTACCGTCACTTTTGGGACGGATTACCACTTCCTCCAAAGTTGGAATAACCCCCAAAGTCTGAAAAAACTGAAATGACGAGACGTGGGAAATGATTTCTGCAGAGAAAACACTTATCAAGAAATTGTATTCCTTGAGCTTGAAAACGCTTTCACATGGGGAAATGGGGTCCTATGAAGCCTGTGACAGATTGAGTTCAGCAAGTTTGTTTTCTAAATCTAAAGGCATTGTCTGGGTAAGTCTTGGGCTATCTGCTACAGGAAACAGAGTACTGAAGTCTAACCCTCAAATTCAGTACCTTGCAGAGTTTGAACCAGAAATAGAGAAATTGTAAAAGCAAATATGTTGGATACATACTATCCAAGAAGGAGTCCACATCTGGAAGACAAGTGCCGTTCTTCAGATTTATAGATACAGAAGTAATAAAAGTGAAAATATAGAACAAGTAAATGCAGTATGTGGATGTGATGGGTGGTTGATAAAACACGGAAAATTTACCACTGAAAACTAAGCTTCCAAACAACTGAGAAAATATATTTTTTCTATTTAGGACTTCTTTACGTTTTTAAACCTTCGCAAAGTGAAATGGAATTACTTGGGGATAATGACCGCTATGAAGATTGTTTTAATGCTGTTAAAGATAGAATTGAGTGTCCAATGTGCAAAAACTACTTACAGTTGTTAAATGGTGAGATACTACAGGAAAAATGATTGCTGCTGAGGTAGCTAAGGATAGTTTTCAAAGTAGCCAAAGTTCTGCATCTTCAAGTCAAGAACCTCTTGGAAAACCTATTATTGAAAATAAAGCTGCAGTAGCAACGAATGAAGTGGAAACTGCTTTGGAACAAGCTAGACAGAAATCTTTATATCTGGAACAGTTAGTTGGACAACTCAGTGATGAATAAAAAGAGATTTATATGAAATAAAAGAGAAAACAGAACATGGATTGTGCCATGAGAACAAGTAATGCAATTGCTCATCCTTCAAACCAGTCCAATTAGTGGTCAGGGTGGTACCTGAAAAAGCTTTTTAATTAAAGTTGTTTCAATTACCTACAGAACACTATGCAATCAGACTTATCCTGGGTAGTGACAGCACCTACTGGATTAGCTGCCCACAATATTAAAGACACAACTTTACATAGACTACTAATGCTACTAGTTGAACATGAAAATAAACTGGAAAACCAGATGTTATCTAGTGAAGCTTGTCATAGGTGGCAATGTATAAAACAAAATTAAGCTTTTAATCATAGATGGGGTTAGCATGGTCTCCAATCTCATACTTGCCTTTGTTCACCTGAGAATGCAGCAGATACTTAAACCAGAGTACAAACTCTTCTTTGGAGGAAAGCATTCTTTGTTTGGAGGAAAGCATTCAATTGTTTTTGGAGACACACTACCACTAACTCCTGTAAAAGGACAGCCTGTTTCTAAAACTCCGTCACATGAAGAGACTTGAAACTCATTGGGAAGTATTGGAAATGTTCAAATTTGGCAATATTTTCGATACAAGGAACTTGTTAAAAATATGCGTCGGTCTCTGACATAGAGTGTGGAAACAATAGAGTAGGTGTTCTGACAGAGGAAGGAAGGCTGATGTTGGAACGCTGGCTTATTAAGAAATTGTTTTCCACTAAGAAGACAGCAGCAGAGTTAATGTACAACTTTTCTAAAGAAGGAAAATGTGTAGTTTCTTTGATGCCTCCCCTTCAAGTGTGTCCTGCATTTATTGAAGAATTACTAAAACTTAAGAATGAAGACATTCTGGTGATTACTGCTATTGACAAAATGGAACAGCAAGGAGTAGCTGTGCTTCTGAATGAAAAATTACAAGACAAATTGAACACTTTGGAGAAATCTGTATCCAAGGCATCTGGACTAGAGAAGTGCTTGTGTATCTACAGAAACTGTTGAGTAATTCTAAAATGTCATTTAAATTTAGAAGAAGGATTGGTAATTGGTGCCATGGGTAAAGTTGTTGATTTCATTCATTTTCCTAACTGTGATGATGTTTAATTTTTAGCTATACATTTTGATCAGGTTGATGGGGTAAAGAAAGTTGGACATTGTGTTGCACGCTTTATGATTGTTAAAGATTTGAATGTCCGATGAAAACAGTTTTCAGTTTGTCTTGCGTATACTGTAACGATTCACAAGTCCCAAGGTATAAGTGTTGATGCTGAATTTATTAGTATTGGTAGTACAGTTTTCAAAGAAGCAATGTCATATGTAGCATTGTTATGAATATAAACGTTATCTGGTTTATTTCTGATTGATTTTGATGAAAACAAGGTTAGTGCAGGTGCTAATTGTGTGACAGAATATAACAGATTAAAGAGTGAATATGCTCCTCATTGAGGACAGTATCCTGTTTATGAAAAGCGGGTAATATGCCCTAAGCAGAAACTAACCAAACAATCAAAGAAAGTTATAGAAAAAAAACAGTTAAAGAACAAAGGGCTAGATGTAGCAAATTCCAAATTTCGCAATTTCCGAAGAGCAAATTCGGATGCAGAACGGTGTCTCAGACACCGTCTGCGAATCGCAATGGGTTCGCAAAGACCCACCTCATTAATATTAATGAGGTGGGTCGCATTTTGCGACCCCATTGTGATTCCCTGCACTCACAGGGATGGTGGCCTGCTGGAGACAGCAGACCTCCATGTCTGTGACTGCTTTTTAAATAAAGCTGTTTTTTTTTGTATTGCAGCCCGTTTTCCTTAAAGGAAAATGAGTTGCAATACAAAAAAATAATGAAACCATTTGGTTTCGTTTTTTGAGAGTAGGCAGTGGTCCATTGGACCACTGCCTGCTCTGAAAAAACATTTATGGCAACATTCATATAGGGGAAGGGGTCCCATGGGAACCCCTTCCCTTTTGCGAATGGGTTACCACCAGTGTGACACTGGTGGTAACTGCGAATTGCTTTGCGACCGCGTTCGCGGTCACAAAGCAATTTAGCATTGCGGTGCGAGTCGCAAATAGGAAGGGGACACCCCTTCCTATTTGCGAGTCGCATTCCCATTTTGCGAGTCGGTACCGACTCACAAAATGGGAATGAGCATCGCGATGTGCGTTTTGCATGGCGCAAACTGCGAAAATCGCAGTTTGCGCCATGCAAAATGCTACCTACATCTGGCCCTAACTGTCAAGAAACAGAAACTGGAAAAGGATGGAGATATTGTAGGTTACCAGTTAGATAACAATAAAGGTGTAAACTGCGATGCTAATCCTGTTCTCAATTTTCTCTCCAATTAACCACATGTTGTAAATGCAATTCAAGACAAACAGAAGAATACATTGTGCACATCACTATCTAATTGCCTTCAATACTTATCTCATGACAGAACTGTAATACATTCGGATTTAGGCATTCAATAACTTATAGACAAAAATAGTGGATCTGTACTACTTACTTTAAACACTCAACAAGATGGACAGGAATTTCTTAGGGTGATCCTTGGAGTTTTAGAAGATGAAGGAGAAAATAGTATTGAGATATTTGGACTAAGTTATACATGGAACTTGAGTGTGAAGATAGCTCTTTCATATTTACAACTGAAGTCCAATCTGAGCAATGTCTGTACTTAACTCTGCCTGAATCTAAAACTAGGGCCCAGATTTAAGATGGCCTAGTGCCATTCTAACGACTCATTAGCGTCATTTTTTTGACGCTATTGTGGCGTTAGAAGGCCAAAAACACAGCACCCGCAATGCTTGCTTTGCACCACTTTGTAACCCATTGTGCCACTTTATGCCTGTGCCAGACATAATGTATGCAAAGGGGGCATTTCCCCATTAGGGGGTAGTGAAAAAATGGCACAAAGGAATCTAAGAGATTTCTTTGTGTCATGTTTGTTGGTACTTTTAATGCTTGCTCAGCACAGGCATTAAAAGGAGTCTCCCATTGGTTACAATGGGCCACTGGGTGCTTTGCAGGATTACTGTCAACATTTTTTAGGCTAATCCTGTAAAGTGCCAAACTAGTGTAAAAAATTCTGATGCTAGTTCCCTATCTACCACCATGGTGCAATGTATAATAAATACGGGCAATACTTTGTGGAGTTAGAGGGGAGCTAAGTGGCACAAGAAAAGTGACGCTGAATTAGGTGCAGCATCACTTTTTATAATATGTGCCCTGTGTCTTTTGATAAGTTAATAAAAAAGAGTGACCAAAATATGACATCCAACCTGTAATTTACATTTATTCTCTACATTGGTCATACAGAGGAGTGGAAAATAAATTATAGGAAAAAATTGGGCACTGAGATTACAAACTGTAAAGCTGGACAGATATACATTTCTGGTACAAAATACCGTACTTTGGCAATCATTTTCAATAGAGGCATACATATTACATCAGCACATTATATTGTATATTTAAAGACTCAAACTGGATGAACAGAGGGCAATGTTGTAAGCAAAACCTGCCTTTCAAACTTCCAAATTCTTACCTACTATTCCTTCAGCCAAAGTTCTGAGCATGCTTCTTTTAAACAAATATGAGATGTAGTCTTCTGTATAGACATATGTACTGATTAATATATTATTCAGCCTATCAGGATTCATGACATAAAAAAGATATCAATACAGTAATTTAGCATCAATGAGGTGGAAGTATTTCTGTAATAAAATAAATGTACAGTATTTTCTCTGCAAGGATTTTCAATGTTTAAGACACCTTTTGGCCTATCAGAGGTCAATAAAACAATATCTAAAACTGGAAATGTGGATGGATTGTTTTCATAGAATGTGGGGAAGAAAATGATGATATGGCCTACTGTCTACGTGGATCACCGTCATTTAGGGCATCATTCGGCCTATAAAGGTTGATGTTAAGAAAAATAAATCCAAAAATGAAGTGTTGTTGAAATAGCTTCATAGGATATTTGGATTAAAATTACTATATGTTCTTACCTTTACATGGATCAGTACTGTTTAAGATATCATTTAGCCTATTGGGGTGATGTCAAGAAAGTCATATGGGAAAATAAAGTATGGTTGAAACATCTTCATATGATTTCAGGAAATAAAAGGATATTTATCTTTTCACTATGTGAATCACCATTTTTACAGACATCATTCAGCCTATTAGGCATGATGGTTACAAAAGGATGTGCAAAAACATCACTGGAGTATATTTCTTAGTAGTTTTGTACCATCTTTAATATTACCCAAATAGTTTTTTACATGTGATCCTTTCATTAATGTAGTAAGTGTGTCTTTATCAAATATAATGAAAATTGTAGTGAGTGCAATTTACAGTATTGCATGTAATTCTGTACTATGATGATGCAGGTTTTTCTCTACAATCAAAATAATTGTTTTCTCCCCACTCTTCAATGATGATTATACAGTACTCTGTTTATAGGTACTAGAATAAAGAAACTGAGACCATAAAAGAGGAAAACTTAAATGTTTTAGTAAATTGTAATATACTGCTATAACATAATAAATATACACTCATTTGTTTTGGATGTTTTATAAGCATCAAAGTAACATATTTATATTCTTTGTTTAACAGTATTTGGAGAGAAATAACATCAAATGACAGTAGATAGTCCACAGTATGAAAAAACAATTTTGAGGCATTTATTGACAATTGTTTAATCTTAGTGAATAATCTTTATTTGCAACAGTGAGTTTTCTGGTTTCTGAGTTATATGGTGTGTGACACACACAATTACTCAGTATGTCATGCATGCACTCATATAACTGTATATACATCAGTTACACATTCATTCAGTCACTTACCTACTCATTCCTACATATATATTACCTTTCAGTCACACATACAATACTCATACACTGATTGACACATCCATATATTACTAATAAATCCATTTAGCTGCGTACTAGTTATGTGTCAGATATAAATGTACACATGCACCAAATTACTTAACCATCCAGTATCAACTACACTCTCTCTCTCATCCATAACATTACTGCTACAAATATTCTCAAACTTAACAACCACTTACGATGGTAGTCATTTATGGATACAAACACTGAGAAATACCATCACACATGCAGTCAGTGATGCACCCAGTCACTCACAAGGGATATACATACATATATTCGTTAACTAAACTATACAAACACTCATGCACTTATTCCCTCACATAATCCTTCACTCATTCTCCCACTGAGTAATTCATAGGCTGAGAGATGCACTCACTCACACACCTATGAAGCCACGTATGTATCTACTCACTCACATATACAGGAGCTCATTCATCCTCTCTCTTACCTATGATTCAATTTATGTACCCAGGCACACACTTACTTAAGCACTCAAACACCCAGTCAGTAAAACATATATGACTGATACACCCTTTGACTCTTCCATACATCTACTTATCCACCAACTCACTTACCAAAACATCCAATCATGCAACTCATCAGTGCTGCATACATGCACGTATGCACAAATTCACTCAGCCATATATTCAGTATTCCTCATGTGCATTCAATAAAACAGAGACTGACATATCCAATCACTTACCTATACAGTGTCTCCCATTTGCAATGAGTTATCTACACCACTCACACACCTATGCACTAACACATACAGCCACTAATATAATCAGTTAATAAGGTGTAAAGGCATTCATACAGCCTATCACTTACCCATTCACTTAGTAATGCTGATAGCCACTTATGCACTGAGACACTCACTCATACAGTCCATCATGCACTCATTCACTTATCTGTAGAGGACACCCAGTCATTTACCCATTCAAACATTGATGCACCCATTTACTCACCTATACAACCACAGATGGAGCCATTCACTCACCAATACAGACATTCACACATTCAATCACTCATCCATATAGCAACTCACACACTTATTCATTCACCTATGCAGCAACTCACACACTACTGGTCACCTATAGAGGCAGTCATGTAGCCCATCACTTACTCATACAGACACTGACACACCTATTTACTCACCCATATACCACTGACACACCCTGTCACTCACCAATACATACACTCACACAGTCAGTCACCTGAATACTCAGTCACATACCCACTCACTCACCCATACACTTGATCATGCAGCCAGTCACTTTCTCATACAGGTATTGATGCATCCATTCACTGAGGCATATACTGATTCATGCTCACAGTCAATACACATACAGCTACTTAAGCAGGAAGTCACTAATTCTTTCACTAGTTCATACACAGTACCACTGTTCACCAACACTCAAACCTTTGTCACATATACATAATAAATACCAGCTTCAGCAAATTCTGGGATAGTAGGAGGAACTCCAGATATGTGGCGTGCACCATATGAAGTAGAATCACCTTCACTCTCCATCCTCTGCATTTGCACGCTTGCCAGTTGAGTTGAGTGCTTTGAGTTAAGATGTTTGAGTATGCTGGACATTCCACCAGAACACTTCCTTTCACTCAGTCTGCACAAAACCTTCTTACAAAGAGTGCATGTCACCTTAGTGGCATTTGCTTTTTTTTCTCCTTCAGGAATGGAGAATAATTGTTACAAAATGCTCTCCTTGCTTTTCTTTCGCTGTTTGTCTTCTTCCTCCACAATGGTGATATACTCCACTTTCTGCTGGTCTGCTGAAGCAGCCATCTCAAAAATGAAAAGAAAGAGCAAAAAAAAACCAAGCCACAAGGACAAAGTATGGTATTCTGCTCTGAAGTGTGAAAACACACAGCCACTCCCAAAGGTAAATTGCAATGGGTGGGACCTCTAACTGTACCAGATGGAAAGGACCTAGCATGTAGAATTGCTTTTTCTAGGTCACATGGGATGCGCAATACCACTGCATACCTGCCTCAACGTAAACGTGACTCCTCAAAAATTGTTTCAATGTTGATTAAACTGTATTTCTTGTTCATAGTTATTGGTTGTTTACATGTGTTGATAAACCTCTTTATCTAAGGTAACAAATAATAAAGCATAAATATGTTAATAAAAACACAATTGAAACATTTTTTAATTGCTATTATGGTAGCTAATTAACCACATTAACCACATTAACCACATTAGTAAACCTACCATGTCAAACTAAATATTAATCAGTTGCATATATGTGTATTCCACATACTTTAAAATTGTGCTGAAGTTGTGTACTGTGCACAAAGGTTTGCGCTGGTTGCATGACTCCAAAAAATAATTAAAAAAAAGAAATAATAGCATTACTGCTATGCAAAATACTGCTTGTTCACCATGAACACCAATGGCACTCACATAATGTATGTGTCATGCATGACAAAGTGACAGGAAGCTATCAGATAATAGCATCATTTTCCCTCATGTTTACACTCTGTCAGTTAAGTTGATGTTTTATGAGTTATAGTTCAAGTGAAAGTGTAAATGGAGTTACTGTTAGCCCATGATGTGATCAACTGTATCAGAAGAGTAAACACAGCCACATTACCTTATTTCACAGTTAAACACCTACAATTTAACTCTCACTAAAAGCAGCTCTGTATGGCAATACAGGAGTCTATGATACCAATCTTTGTCACATGTTTTCGTCATAAAATACGTCATAGTGACATTCACTGCTCCAGAAATAAATAATGCTACTCACGGCAGTCTTTACAATAACACATAGTAACATTGAAACATCAACATAGCATTTATAAATACATCCTCTTTAAAAAAACAACAGTTACATGGATGTGGTCGTTTAGGAATAAAATTTTAAAAAAGACTAATAAATTCACTGAAAAAACCTGGATGTTATTGTTAGGAAGTAGATTAGAAAAACATACAAATTACCTGAAAAAACTTTAGGTTACATGTCGTTATAGTTGGAGAATAGAATAAGATAAAACACCTTAGAGATTCACTGAAAAAAACAAAGGTTACAAGAACGTTATAGTTCGTTCATGATTCAGACAATAAAAAAAACAATGAAATTCAGCAGATATAGTAACCTGATCTAACTATAAATTATTCCCCCGCAACAGACTGCTTATCACCTCACATATTACATCACTCATTACATCGTCAGTGACATCACTGAAGACATCTCAAATGAAATCACTGATGACATCACTGACGACATCTTCTCTTGAATGTAAATAGTTCTAAGGATGTTAGATCAAGTTTCTCCTATTAGCCTGGAACCCTCATTAAAATACATCAGATTTTAGCTCAAGGAAGACAACTGTGTCAGATAAAATAAATGAATACAATGAAAAAGATGTTGTTTAATAGTAATCAGAAGATGTTAAAAACTTATGACACCTATGCCAAATTGTCATTGAAAATCTGCTTACTGCAAAAATAATGAATTCTGCTGTTTCATATTTTAAAATCCTTAAAGCTTGTGAGTAACATGATGTCCCTAGGCGCAGACAAATTGGGTGGTTACATTTTCAACGCAATCCACTGTACTCCAGGAAAAAAATAAAATATGGGCTTCGGTTTTGTTTGCTAAGCCACATGCAGGGCACACACTCAAACTTATGTCCCTGTGCCATTTGCTAGTGAGGGTTCTCAGTGGAAGCGTGCCACCCCTAAACCAGAAGTACAAGCTTTTGGCGGGAGCAGGAGTGATCTTATCAAGAAATTGTTCAAAATTTGTGAAGGGCTTATTTTCCAAAGGTGTTCACATCAGAGAACCATGGTCATCAATCAAAGCACACTGCTTGTTTATATATTCCCAATAATGGTTCTTGAGTGCATTAATATCAGCTCTACATAGTAGTTCTGGCTCATCCCAATACCTCCCTAGACCCAATCTTCAGAATCAGTCATACACTGACTCAGGGAATGCGTTTGACATTTGCCGAAATTATGAAATCTCTTAAAGAATCTCTATAGTGGCTCAATTCATTGGTAGACCACAAACAGACCCAATATACCAGAGGCTTTAAAACAGCCAAATCAGCAATTCTCCTCAGGTCAAGGTCTTAACAGAGTGGGGTCAATGAAGTGCTTGCAGGTAGCATTAACAACTTCCTTACAAATTTATTTTCTGCAGCAACTAAACATCTTATTTTACTATGGCCCCAGATCTCTGCACCACATAAGGCAGCACCTTGTGCCTTAGCTTGATAGACTGTTAAAGTTGGAGAGACAGATCAACTGTTTGTATTCTAATATACTCTGATGATGGAATTGGATGTAAGTAGAACTAAGCCGTTCTAGTGTTACATTGCCTGCTCGGAATGACATATTCCTACCTCCCCTCTGACCATAAATCATGTACTTAGTCTTCCTTGCTTTCAGCTCCAGTCTTCTGGTCATACTAAAGTTTGTAAATGTATCAATGAGCACTTGAAGCCCCATTTGTGTTTTGGATATTAATAGGGAGTCATCAGCAAAAAGTAAGATGGGAATTTTTACATTATTCACAATAGAGGAATACTTTTTGCAGTCAACGAGTTCCTTCACCACATCATTCATGTAAAACGTGAATAGTGAGGGCACAAGCACACATCCTTGATGTACACCCCATCTGATGGCAATCCTATCAGTCAGTTCTCCATCTCTGCCTAAACGCACCTGGGCGTAAGTCTTCAAATATAGCTAAATATTCATTTCTAGCAAGTTTAACGGAACCCCATCTTCAATAACACTTGCCACAAAAATGTTTGTGGAATTAGATCAAATGCATCCTTAAGCTCTACAAAGGCTACTTAAAGCCCAACCACTCTAAAGACCTGGTCTGTAGTACTGGTCTTTGGTCAAAATATTGCCTATAAGGCAGGTCAAACGTTTTCTCTTCCTCACCCACAGTGGCAATTTTTCTAAAACTTGTCTGGCAAAGATTTTTATCAATAAGTCTTATGGAAGGACAGGTTAATAATTGGAAGGACAGGTGGCATCCCCTTTTTATAAATCAGAATGATCTCATCGCCCCACTATGTCTAAATGAAATCGATTTTATATATATATATATATATATGTAGAGAGAGAGAGATTTCCCTCTATATATTTATATCTATATATATATATCTACATATATATATATATGTAGATATATATATATATATATATATATATATATATAGTCAGTCTCTCTCTCTATATGTCACTTTTTTATACATGTGTGATTTCGCTGGGGACCATTCATGATGCCCCCATAGGGGGTCCGCCCGTGTTAGGAGGGCTGACCTCACCATTTTCATTGCTCATTCTTAAATTTGTGTTTATTGTATTTTTTATCCCCTGGCGGGAGCAATCAACCTCCCAGGATAAATCCATTCTCTATTTTTTTTAAATGATGCCCCCATGAGGGTGGCCTACTGACATGGGGGATGATGCCCTCAAACAAGATCACTGGTGATTAGAGCCAATTTCTGCCCTTGAATCACAGCCATGATGTGATCCAATGCCAGAAAATGGTGCTAGGAATACAGTGATGGACAGATCCTCTTTTCATCAATGCCCCTCTGGCATCTGGCTAGGCGGTTCTGAATTTCTTTTCCCCACCAGAGTGAGGAGAGGATGCTTACCTGCTCCCCCAATCATCTAGTGGGGAAAACTGTAACATCAGCGTGCCTCTTGGCATGCTGACATCTCAGATGGGTGGAGGTGAGGAGATGCAGAAGCTCTTCTGCGTCTCCTGAAGGCTTTTTATTTAAAAGAAATCCTCTGGTGCAAAGCACTGATAGATTATTCAAAGCCCTCCCTGGTGACGGTCAGTTGTTATGACCTGCACCAAGGAGGGTGTAAGTGTGATGGCCATTGGCCGTCACGTGCACTAAAGGGGTTAATCTACCCGTGCATTAAAAATCAATAAACAAGATGAATATGGTCTTCTGTAATATAACTGGTGCTCTTGTAATACCTTCAGGTTGAGGTTTGAGCTTTACAAAAACGTTTTTAAAATAATCCAAGACCCGAAAGGGCAGCAGCTCTAAACCGTCTGTGTCTTCATGGCAGTATGTTGGCCCTGAAATGTCTGCTACTTGCCAGGGAGGGGAGCACATGCTTGGTGAAAGCATTTCTTCAAAGCACCCTTGTGCAACTCAGCTTTCTTTGGCTGGGAGGTGAAGAGAGGGTAAAGGAAAACAGAAGGCACCATTCAGTGTGTGGTGTTTCCATACTCGAAAAGTTAACAAGCAATAATAATACATGCTTACGTTTTAGAACAAGTTGCAAAGCCGGAGGGGGGTGGGGCATGGAACAGCCGCCCTGTGAAACCAGCGTCTCATACTTGTTCTCGGTATCTTAAGGAAAAACTGTGGTGACTGCAGCAGCTCCCATAATCTGATGCAAGCATTCCCAGTAAGCAGAATGTGAAAAAAGCTGTTTTCACTCACCCACGCTGTATTCAAGCAGCGAGCGAGAGGGGCTTGGGGACATTTGGCCCCGGTCTTTGAATACACAGCAAATGTGATGAGATAAGGACATGATTTACAGACATGTATCTGCAGTGAAAACATGAGTGTTTGTGGGAAGTGCTCTTTGACAAAGAAAAACATAGGGGGTCATTACAAAATTGTCGGTAAAAAACGCTTACCGCCGTGCAGAAGACCGCCAATACACTGCCGCGGCCGCGGAAATCCGCCACAGCTATTATGACCCACATCTCGGAATCCACCGAAATTCAGACACCCACACAACTCCGCCACACCAAAGGTCAGTGATAATCTGGCGAAAACAAAACCTCCACCGTCACGCCAACAGAAACACACCCATGCTATCACGACCCACGAATCCACGCGGCGGTCTTTCAACCGCGGTATTCCATTGGCGGTACACACCGCCGCGCTCAAAATACACACACATCTCCAAAACACTGCCACATTGGACAATTCCAAATACACACACCTGATAGACATACAAACACCACTCCTACACACCCAACACTATATAAAACACACACCCACATCACCCACAAACCCCTACGACCAAAAATTATTGACGAAGGCCAGAGAGAGAGCACAGCATAGACAACCCCACCACACAGAGGCACACAACACCATCACCCACACAACATCCACGCACAAAACACCCCACACCACTACACATCACCACACTCATCACCACATACACCACCCCACACATCACCTACACCACCCCATGGCACGGCAAACACACCCCAGGTTCTCCGAGGAGGAGCTCAGGGTCATGGTGGTGGAAATCGTACAGGTAAAGCCACAGCTATTTGGCTCACAGGTGCAGCACACCTCCCTAGCTAGGAAGATGGAGCTATGGCGAAGAATAGTCGACAGGGTCAACGCAGTGGGACAGCACCCAAGAAATCGGGACGACATCAGGAAGAGGTGGAACGACCTACGGGGGAAGGTGCATTCTGTGGTCTCCAGGCACAACATCCCAGTACAGCGGACTGGCGGCGGACCCCCACAGCCTCCCCCACAACTAACAACATGGGAGGAGCAGGTCTTGACCATCATGCATCCTGAGGGCCTCGGAGGAGTCGGTGGAGGAATGGACACTGGTAAGTCAAATCTTAACTATCATATCCCCCACCCTACCTGCATGCTATCACACACCCCCACCCTCACCCCCTCCCCTATCACCCCAACTCCTCACTAATGTACTAATAACACAAACCACCCATCCCAACACCAAGCCCTGCATAACACAACAAAGCATGGTCACCCCTCACTAAAGCATGCCCACAGCACATACCCATAACAGCCCCCCAACCATCATCACACAAGCCCCCACACTGGAATGATAGCACTGGGGTACACGGTCACCCACTCATTGCACACCATGACACACACAGATGCAATAATCATGCTTTTACACCCCTGCAGGACCACTACCTAAAGTCACCAGACAGGAGGGTCCAGACATCTCTACCCCACCCACAGAAGAGGCCCACAGTTATGACAGCAGTTCTGGCCAACTGGATCCAGATGACCAGCCTGGACCATCGTGGGCCTCGGGACAGTCGGTTCCCCTCGAACAGGCACAGCACAACACTGACCTTCCACCCTCTGGAAACACCAGCACAGCACCCACCCCGCGGGCCCGTACCTCCGTCCCCAGGACACGTCAATCAGCTGTGTGTCCACCACTACAGGGAACCCAGGATAACCCACCACCCCAACAACAACAGGGACCAGGGGGCAGTGGTAGTGGGCACACGGTCCAGGGGACGGAGGCCCAGGAACACAGGGGAACTGGGAGGGCTGCTGTGTGACAGGGGGCGGACAGGCCAAGGGAACCCACTCTCCACGAGGCACTCTCCTCCATCATGGGAGCATACCACCACTCACGGGAGACGATGGCTATGGTCCTGGCCAAGTTTCAGGAGACCCAGCGCATGCAGGAGGAACAGTATTTGGGGCTCAGGGAGGAACTCAGAACCATCAGCTCCGCCCTGGGCACCATCGTAGGGGTGCTGAAGGACATACAGAACACCATGAGGGGCACCATGGCACTCCAAGGGGCCCCTGACACTAGCATGGACGAAGAACTGCCCACCACCTCCGCCGGCACTAGTGGACAGTATGCCCCGCCACAGGACCACCACACCAGCACCCCACCCCCTGCAGACGGAGAACCACCCCGCAAATGGTCCCTGAGATCCTGGAACAGGACAGAGCACGATGGCAAGACCCCCGCCAAGAAATGAGACCACCCTGATTGTCATCCCACTGTCCCACTTTGTAACCCTGTCCATATTGGAACTGCCCCAGCTCCACTTCCTATGCCCATATGGGCAGTGCACCTGTGAGACTAATAGACTGGAATCTGCCATGGACATTCCTCCACCATCACCCATCACCATTTTACCACCACCTACAATAATTAGCACTTCAATAAACACCCTTGAAGCACAAAACAATCTGGAGTCAGTCTGTGATTTTGAAAATGTGTATTAGCAATGACAGTGACAAAAAGCGTTTTCAAATGTAATGTCAACATACCTATGTCACACATCACAAGTCCATGAAGGATGCAAGCAGATGACACACGTTGGTAACCACACCTGTGAAACCATAATGGATATGTACAACTCAGTTACCAAATACTGCTTGAAACAGACAGACAGGATAAAGGTAGAAGTGTGAAAGTACTTGTAGTAGGCAGGAATGTGTTCTCACCTGTGTGTCACTGGAAATATTGCTGGATGACTGAGTCCCTGTTGTCAATGTTTTCTTCCTCTGCTTCTTCCTCATCACTGTCCACAGGCTCCACAGCTGCCACAACACCGTCATCTGGACCATCCTCCTGCAGAAAAGGCACCTGGCGTCGCAAAGCAAGATTGGGAAGCATACAGCAGGCGATGATGATCTGGCAAACCTTCCTTGGTGAGTAGAATAGGGAACCACCTGTCATATGGAGATACCTGAACCTGGCCTTCAGGAGGCCGAAGGTGTGTTCAATCACCCTCCTAGTCCGCCCATGGGCCTCATATTAGCGTTCCTCTGCCCTGGTCCTGGGATTCCTCACTGGGGTCAGTAGCCATGACAGGTTGGGGTAACCAGAGTCCCCTAATAGCCACACCGGGTGCCTCTGGAGTTGACCCATCACATAAGGGATACTGCTATTCCGCAGGATGTAGGCATCATGCACAGAGCCAGGGAACATAGCATTTACCTGGGAGATGTACTGGTCTGCCAAACATACCATCTGTACATTCATTGAATAATAACTCTTCCGGTTCCTGTTCACTTGTTCACTCCTATGGGGGGGGACCAGAGCTACATGGGTCCCATAAATGGCACCTATGATGTTGGGGATATGTCCAAGTGCATAGAAGTCACCTTTGACAGTAGCCAAATCCTCCACCTGAGGGAAAACAATATTGCTCCTCGTGTTTCAGCAGGGCAGACAACACTCTGGACAACACGTTGGAAAACATAGGCTGGGACATCCCTGATGCCATGGCCACTGTTGTTTGAAATGACCCACATGCAAAGAAATAGAGCACTAACAGCACCTGCACTTGAGGGGGGATTCCTGTGGGATGGCGGATTGCTGACATCAGGTCAGGCTCCAACTGGGTACATAGTTCCTGGATTGTGGCACGGTAAAACATGTAGGTGATGATTAAATGTCGCTCCTCCATTGTCAACAGGTCCACCAGCGGTCGGTACACAGGAGGATTCTGCCATCTCCTCACATGTCCCAGCTGACGGTGCCTAGGAAGGACAACAGCGACCACAGAGTCAAGCTACTCAGAGGTATGTACCCACAGCTAAACAGAACACAAAACATAATCCAAAATGTTGTCTGTATGTGTGTTGAGTCCAGGACTAGGTATGTGTGATGCAGTTGAAAATGAAGCCATGTGGGCCCCTGAAATGGCGTCTGCCTGACCTGTAAACTGGGACAATGGGATGTGAGGTAACTGCGCTGGCGTTGTACACCGTTGCAGTAGGTTGGTTAACATGGGACCCTATGGGTCCCAGGAGCCAATGACGAAGTGCGCCGGCGGTGATGATACGCACCGCCGCGGACGTCACCGCCACGGACATGACCGCCTTTTTCTATCTGTTCAATCACTCAATACCTGATCTTCGACAGGAGAGGACCTATACTGCAAGTGCTGCTGTGACCTCGGTCTGGAAGAGACAATGGCTCATACGTCTGGGGAAAGGGCCCCTGCCTTCACTGCACAGGAGTTGGAGAAGCTCGTGGACGGGGTCCTCCCCCAGTACACGCTACTCTACGGTCCTCCAGACCAACAGGTGAGTACATAGGGTGCAAGTTGTGTGGGCTATGCCTGGGTGGAGAGGACTGGTTGTAAGAAGGAAGGGGGCAGAGTTCTGAGAGCATGAAGGACTGTGAATGCATGTGCCACATGGCAAGGGCAGGGATGTGGGCCACTCACTTTGACGGTGCAGTTGGTAATGACTTCTCTTCTCCCCCTGTACATGTCATGTAGGTCAGCACCCACCAGAAGAAGGCTATTTGGCGTGCCATCGCCAAGGACGTCCGGACCCTGGGGGTCCACCAGAGACAGAGCACCCACTGCCGTAAAAGATGGGAGGACATTCGCAGCTGGAGCAAGAAGACGGCGGAGGCTCAGCTGGGGATGGCCTCCCAACGTGGGAGGGGTACCTGTCGCACCATGACCCCCCTGATGTTCCGGATCCTGGCGGTGGCCTACCCTGATTTGGATGGGCGCTTCAGGGCATCACAGCAGACACAAGGGGGTGAGTACATCATTCTGCGGAATTTGCGAGCAGTGAAGGTGTCTGGGTGGGGGAGGAGGGCTGTGGGTTTCCCTAGGCCAGGGCGAGTTCCGTAGGCTAGGCCCCTCCATAATGCAGGCCATGTGGCACTCCACCCCACCTCTGTAGAGTGCCAAGTACAGGTAGTCATGCCCCTGTGTCATCTATGTGTGCTGATGTCCACCATAGCCATGTAGGCCATATCCCAGGTACTGCATCTGTAGAGCCCAAGAGTGCGGCGTAGTGCAGGGGGCTGCTGTGTCTATTGTCCAACAACAGTAGTGGTAAGCCATGCACTCACCCTGTCTTTCTTCTGTCGTCCCCCCCCCTTTTTTTGGTCTCCCTGTTCTTGTGTGCATCAGCATCATCAGGTGGAGGTAGTGTGGCACCGGAGCACGAGGGAGCTGCATCCCACATGGCCATGGAGGGCCACACCACGGACTCTGAATTCACCAGTTGGACGGAGGGTGAGGGGAGCTTCACGGTGGTCACCGGATCAGTAACCAGCGACACGGACTCGTCCTCCGATGTGAGCTCCCTTGTGGTGGCGGCAAAATCTGTGCCCCCCACTTCTACAGGTACAGCCGCCACCCCCCCACCAGCACCGCCCTCCCAGCAGCCCCTCAGCCTTCACCCCGTGCCCGCTCACCAAGGAGGGTGGGCATCACCTTCGCCCCAGGCACCTCAGCCCCTGCCCCTGTCACCTCTGCTGCCCTCAGTGAGGAGGCCATTGACCTCCTCAGGTCACTCACTGTTGGGCAGTCTACCATTGTGAATGCCATCCAGGGTGTAGAAAGGGAGTTGCAACACACTAATGCATTCCTGGAGGGCATTCATTCTGGTCAGGGTGCCCATCATCGAATCCTGCAATCTCTGGCCTCAGCACTGATGGCAGCCATTGTCCCTGTGTCTAGCCTCCCCCTCCAACTTCCTCCACCCAGACCCAATCCCCTGTACCTCTGCCTATCCCAAGCACACCATCAGACCAGCCTGCACACACGTCAACACACAAGGGAAGCTGAGTCAAACATAGACACCACACAACCCACAGGCACTCACACAAGCATCACCCACATACAGACACAGCAACATCCACTGCCTCCACTGTGTCCCCCTCCTCGTCGTCTCCCTCCTCCCTCCCAGTGTCGTCTCAGTCTCTCACCTGCATGCAATACTACTACAGCCACTAGGACCCGCACCAGCACACCCCGCTCACCTGCACTCACCACCCCACTACCATTTACACGTCCCCTGTGTCCTCTCCCAGTGTGTCTGTGACGCCCCCTCCCAAAGTACACAAATGCGGGCACACACACACCCAACATCCATCCACCTCACGACAGCCTCCAGAACATGCACCTGCACCCAAATCATCAACCACCTCCTCTTCCTCCACTCCCAGACCCCCTCGGGCTACCCGTCCCAGTGTTAGTCAGAAACTTTTCCTGAGCAACGTTGACCTCTTTCCCACCACCCCCCCTACAAATCATAGGTCCCGTACTAGTACCTCAGCCAAAAATTCTCCGGTACCAGTGGTGCCTGTTAGAGGTATGTGGAGTGCACCGGGCACCAGGGCAGCCAGTGTGACACGTAGCCAAAGCACAGCCAGTCCCCCCCCCCAGAAGTTGGACAGTGCCCGAAGGGATGGGGGAAGAATCCAGCCGGCAAAGCCGCTCACAAGGGTCCCGGGGGGAGTGTCGAGTCAGCTGTGACTCCTCCCAAGGTGGGGAAGGGGCAGAAGAAATCGCCAAATTCTGCGAAGAGCAGCACGGCGGAGAAGGCCGCCATCATCCCCGCTGCCCAGGAGGCCACCGCCAGCCCGATCGCCCTGGTCAGGAGACCACCACCAGAGTCAGTGCCCAGGAGGGCAGTCACATCGTCACTGGTCAGGAGACCACCGCCAGAGTCAGTGCCCAGAAGGGCAGTCCCATCGTCACTGATCAGGAGGCCACCGCCAGAGTCAGTGCCCAGGAGGGCCCCGGCAGCCACAGCCCCGCTGGGCAATGAGGGACCGCCATGGCAAACACTGCTGCACAGGTCAGAGACAGCTAAGTCAAGCACCGCTGAACAGGGCAAGCACCGCTGAACAGGGCAAAGACCGTCATGGCAAGCACCGCTGAACAGGGCAAGCACCAATGAACAGGGCAAAGACCGCCATGGCAAACACCGCTGCAAAGGTCAGAGACAGCAAAGTCAAGCACCGCTGAACAGGACAAGCACCGCGAAACAGGGCAAAGACCGCCATGGCAAGCAACGCTGAATAGGGCAAGCACCCCTGAACAGGGCAAAGACCGCCATGACAAGCACTGCTGAACATGGCAAGCACCGCTGAACAGGGCAAAGACCGCCATGGCAAACACCGCTGCACAGGTCAGAGACAGCAAAGTCAAGCACCGCTGAACAGGGCAAGTACCACTGAACAGGGCAAAGACCGCCATGGCAAACACCACTGCACAGGTCAGAGACAGCAAAGTCAAGCACCGCTGAACAGGGCAAGCGCCGCCAACTCAAGCACCGCTAGCCCATGTGCGGCAGGGGCAGTGACGGAAGTGGGACCGTGACGGGGAGAGTGATGCACTCTGGGCACCAGTCCCCCTCCAGAACCAGTGGAGAACAGCATCCACTACCTCAATCCTTAACAGGATGAAGCACTCTGGGCACCAGTCCCCCTCCAGAACCAGTGGAGAACAGCATCCACTACCTCAATCCTTAACAGGATGAAGTACTCTGGGCACCAGTCCCCCTCCAGAACCAGTGGAGAACAGCATCCACTTGAGAGACTGTGGCTTTGCACTACCCAGGATATGGCAGTGGGAAACCCACCCACTGTAGAGACTTGAGAGACTGTGGCTTTGCACTCCCCAGGATGGTACAGTGGGCAACTCACCCACTGTATAGACTTGAGAGACTGTGGCTTTGCACTCCCCAGGATTGAACAGTGGGCAACCCACCCACTGGAGAGACTTGAGAGACTGTGGCTTTGCACTCCCCAGGATTGAACTGTGGGCAACCCACCCACTGTAGAGACTTGAGAGACTGTGGCTTTGCACTCCCCAGGATTGAACAGTGGGCAACCCACCCACTGGAGAGACTTGAGAGACTGTGGCTTTGCACTCCCCAGGATACATCAATGGACATGGAGCCCCCTCGTGGAACTGGCGTGGTGCTGTCATCCAGCTGAGGTGCCCCCCTTTCCCTTCCCCCTGAGGTGCCTGTTGTATTTCGATCTGATGCCCCAGCAGTGTTCTCTCAGTTTTTCTCAGGTATCGTGTGTGGGCCTCACCCATGCATTTTGGGCCCAGTGGTCCATGGACATTGAATGGTGCATACCTGCACTACTAATCGTGATGTATCTTTTGTTGAATATGTATATATATCTGTATATATTTGGTTACTGTATTTTGGTACATTACAATGGTTGAATTAATTTCCTTTTGTCTTTGCATTCTTCTGGGGGGGTTTGGGGTTGTTACTGTTATGTTTGGATATGCATTGGTGTGTGTGTTGTAGTGGGTGAGGGTGGGGGTGGGGGTCGGGATGTTGCGTGTGTGTCTGACTTTTGCCTCACCCCTCCCCTATGTCGTAGGTGCAGTACTCACTGTTGTCTTCGGCGCCGGCGTTGATGATGATCGTACAGAAGCAGGAAGACTATCGCAGGGAGTATTTGGAGTTCTGGCTCCATGGTGCCCTCGTGGAGTGTGTAGAGGTGAGCGTTTTCCCATTGAAATGGCTGTTTCTGCGGTGTTTTTATCCACGGTGAATCCGCCCCGGAAAAGGTGTCGGATTGGTAGGGTGTGATACTGTGGGCGGTACTTTGTCTCCCGCCTGTCTGTTGGCGGTGACCTCCGCGCTGCTTGTCTATACCGCCGTGGCGGTCGGAGTGTTAAAGTGGCTGTCTTTGTTGGCGGTTTCCGCCACGGTCATAATTCCCTTTTTTTTTTCGCCGGCCTGTTAGCGGTCTTGCCGCCGCTTTAACACCGTCCGCCAGGGTTGTAATGACCCCCATAGTTCCTAAAACATATCCTAAAATCCGAGCAGTGGATGAATCGGAGTAATTGATCCATGCACTTGGGTACAATGAGAGGCATGATGCATACATGCCATGGACAAACAGGAAGAAAGAATAGAAGAGCAACGATCGTGGCAGTGAAGGGGGGGCCTGGGAGTGGACTGGAGCCCACAAAGTATACACAAGCCTCTTCAAGACAGAACATGCCCTGCTTAGCCAAGACATAAAAATTAGCTGTAACCCACACATTTTTGCAACCAGTAAGACCACCCCTTGTAATCAAGGTAATTTCAGCAGATCAAACGTATACCCAATAGGAGCTATGACTAATACAACAACCAAGAACAAACACTGCGTTAACAATAAAAGCCTGATTATGAAAAAAGGCAATGACTTATAACCAGAAAGCTGAATGTTTTATTTAACTGGGGGCTGTAAGAAAGCACAATTATTATGACACACACACACACACACCCAAACACAACACTATACACAGACACACATCTACAGACATTGAAAAAAGTAACTTGCACTTTCCATTTTTTAATAGGTTTACTAGATTTGGGTATTGGCAAACTGCACTTTTGTAGTAAGTTACACTTTTGTGGTAAGTCACTACGAGGAGATGACTGATACTTTAAAAAACTTAATTTACGGTGTGTCTCCCATGCCAACATATCTAAGAACTGCAAAAAAAAGTAAGATAGGTTAAAAGGAAGAAGGACAAGGAGATAGAAGAAAGAGTGAAACAAAGGAAAAGTTTCTATTTGTTCTTCAGGTCTGAACACTGAAAGGGAACGACCCAGAAAAGGAAGAAGGTGATGTCATGTACAGCTGAGGAGAGGAGTCACCAATGCAGATGGAAGAGAGATGCCTGTGAGAAGTAGCAGAGGTGCAAACACATGAACCAATGGCACAACAGATTCTGGAACTAACAGAATCATGCTGGAGTCTTTGCCAAAGGCATCAGCACCTCCCAAACACACAGAGGAAAGGAGAGGTGGCCGTCTACCACCACACTACCATAGGGGTGTGGGAAGCACAGGTGGATAGCAATTTCCCCGAGTGCAGATGTGGAGAGGAAAATTTGGTATTTAAAGGGGAGGATGGCCAACACTGATAAAATCTACCCTGGTGAACCAGAAATTAGAGGAAATGTTAGGACTGGTGAAAACATTCCTTTTTTACACAGAAAATTTTGGAAAGCCTAATCTTTTCTATCAGGAGACTGATATCTTTTCAGTCTCCTGATATTGGAAAGCCTAATCTTTTCTATCAATTACTTCTCCCAGCATGAAATGTGATGCAATGCAGCACAGGCCACTGCATTGTTACATTTTCTTTTTACAAAGTCATGCAAGGGCACAAAAACCAGCCCTTGATTCACTTTGTAATTATCTACTTGCATTTTGCATCATAGATCTGTCACAAAAGTGGTGCAGCCATGATGCAAAATGTTAGTAAATATGGCCCTCAGTTTTTCCCAGCTAAGGGTTGAAGGAAAGTAACTGACAGATGAAAAGGGACACCTTAGCGTAGAAAGGAAGGGAAGACAAGGCTAGAGACAGGAAAGTAAGATAAGGTGAAAAGAAACAGTACTGACCTGCCTGTCTCATTATTTCTGAGGTTCTGTGGTCTGAGAAAAAAACTCTTGAAAAGAGAAATCAATAACTGGGAAGGAGAAGAATAAGAAAGAACGTACAGAAAATAAAAATAGAAGAAAAAATAATCTGAATATTGAATCCTGTTAATAGAGGAAAGTACAATAAAATTACAAGAAAAATAAAATCTTCTTTGCTGAGAATTTGCTTTGGTCTAACACACTCATCCATAACTCTGACACTTTTCTAATCCTAAATCCAGGACTACACATGATCAGCCAATACTCTCCTATACCAATACCCACCCATAGTAGAGGTAGGGACCTACTACAAAAGTATAAATTATTACAAAAAGGTACCTTACTACAAAAGTTGATGGTGAACAACAACAAATAGTAACTTTACTCAATAGTGTACGTTACTACAAAAGTGCAGTATGTGAATAGGATTTTGTAGCAAATTTTACAGTACTAATGTAGTTCTACAAAATGTACTACAAAGTGCAGTTTGCGAATTAGGCCCAGAGTGACCTATGATGGTAGAGTTAGCAGATGTTTAGGACTAAAAGCCATCTATAACAGCTTTTTACAACATAAGCCTTACATAAGAACAAATATGCAAGTGCCAAATCTCATTTAAAAAAAGTTTATTTTGGGCCATAGGAATGTTAAAGTCACAACCATTCCAAGGTCAAAGATACAGGAAACCCTGCCAGACTGAAACATACATTAGCTGAAAATGTATCAATAAAAATAAAAGCAATTAAAAAATAATAACAGTTTCAACAAATACAGGCAGTCTCAAAGACTTGGACTGCATCACAATAGTGCATGGCTAAAATCACATCCACAACAGGTAACAACGTCTCTTGTACAGAAGGGTGTGATGATTCTCCTTGGAATAGCCTACCCCATCCCCACATACACCCCTCCTATTCCACTTTTCCAAGTAATGATTTTTGACTTATCATCATCCTCAAGTGCAATGAATGCACAAGCACAAGACACTCTTGTCACATCTTTCTCCTTACAACCTACCACTCCCTGAAAAAACCCCTTCGACCCAGAGAGCTTCACACCACCTCTAATCTCTGCCCTTCGTACGAACTCTTCTTTACACTGCACTCTGCTACACCCCACTTTTTCACCCGGCTTAAACCACCCTACTACAATTTCCTTCCCTTTACATCTTCCTCCTCAATGTCACATCATACTAACCTCCCCATCCATTTTTATCCATTAACACATTTCACAACACGTCATACTAACCCATCAATATAATTTAACCCTAGCCCACATCTATCTTACTCACAGCCGTATTGTCACCACCAGACCACTTTCCCTAACACCCACATCATTCCTAATTTTAACTGTTTCTCTCCTTCTAAAGGTCCAAAATAACTTTTACACCCTCAAACACCTCAGCCCAAAATAATAGCACCCAGAAATACCCTCCACCTCCACAACTTTCACCTATTTTAAAACCCTCAATACATAACACCTAACCCACAAAATCAGACATTCTCCCCTAAGTCAACACCTTCATGCAAACATTCAACAGCTGACACTAACTTGCATAAACAAAGTATTTAGACATGCATCAGCCACACAACATCTCAGCCCCAAACACACTTGCCTTTTCTTAATAGATACATAGTTTCTCTCCCTGAATCAAATGTCTCAACCTTTAAACACATCAGTTCACAATGCAATTCCTCCAAGGCATGCCTCTCAGCAAGTTGCAGAATTCAGAGCACTAAGGTGAGACCCTTATGCTCTGTCTCCTTCTTTTACTCACTCCTAGCCACTCTCAACAAATACAAGGGAAACACACACATTATAACACACAAACCTCACATGACCTCTTCTACAGCACAGCATTCATTCCTTACACCCTGCATGAAAATGGGCTTCAAATGATAGCTACTGATTGTTCTCCTCTGCGAGCTTTGTATTGAATCATTCTTCTTCTTAACCTCCACCCCCTGCATACCTCCCTGTCCGAATATAGCCTACTATGTCACACACCTATTTACCACACCATCTGCTATATTTCTGAAAAATGACCATATCTCTTCTGACAAATCACAACCTCTCCTATGTCATCATCCTTTGCAATCAATCAATAACTAACCCTTGCTTGCCATCTCATCTTAAATTGCATCGGATCGCTCTAATGGCCTAACCTGACTCTGTTTATCTGAATCCCATACCAAAGAACTGGAGGAAATTCATGGGACAGTTTTCTGAATGCACATGACTAACCAGGTAACCAATAACATCTAATAACCACTATAATAATTACTAACCCCAAGTTCCTGTAGCAGCGTGCTACTCACCATAAAGCACTTCAACGCATCATCACAGGTAGTAAATTCAATTACAATACAAGACAATACAATGAAGAGCTCCCTAGATGACTTGCTTATTTACTCTAATTTATTAAATACCTGCATGTTTCAAACATACATATTTATTTATCCTAGGTGCCAAAGAGTCAACATAATGTAACCACTTTCATTGTGGTTTCACTGTAGGCAAAGATAGTCACATCTACTTGGCATGGATCTTGAAATAAGGCAGAAGGTTCTCAAAGGATCAGAGGCGATAGCCTTCGCAAACCTGCAAGGCTAGACCACCTGCTTTTCTCTAAATAGAGCTCTAAGGGGCATAGTTATACTTGTTTTGCCCAGAATTTGTGTCATTTATTTGATTTGGAAACAATGTCAATAAGATGCAAAGTAGGTGTTCCCCTGCAAAAAAATTACTCTATGGCTTTAGCGCAATATTTATCCCCTGTGCTAAATTCACGCACGGGGGAAGGGTCAAATAATGGTGCAAAGCTTGCTTTGCCCAATTATTTAATGGGTTGGTCATGGCAAGCATTAGGGGACCTGTGGGCCTATCTCCATGGTGGAATCCACAGGGGTCCTCCCCAGGGACACCCCCACCCACACCAGAGGAACAGCGGAGGATGGGGGACCCCATCCCAAGTAAGTATAGGTAAGTATAAGTAAGTATTTTTTTTTTTAAATGACATTAGGGGCCGGAGTGGGACTCCTTACATGGCACTGGGTGCAACAGCTATGCCCAGGGGACCCTTGTCCCCTGTGCTGGCCATTGGGGTGGTGGGAATGATTCCTGTCTTTTCCAAAACAGGGGTCATGTGGTATGGATGGTGTGCATCAGAAAATGATACTAGGCTGGTTAGAGTCATTTTAGAGTCATTTTATTTACTCTAGCCTGCCTAACGTCATTTTTTGGAGCAAAATCCCCTTCTTCCATACCGCCAGCCCTACCCGGCTAATGTAATTTTTTTTTTGCTAGCCTACCCTTTGCACCGGCTTGCACCATTTCATGAATATGGTGGCCAGCTGGTGCTCAGAAATGGTACAAGCCGGAGCTAAACGTTTTGGTGCAAAACTGTGTTAGTGCAGTTTTGCACCAAAAAGTATAAATCATGGCCTTAGTGCCATCATTACGTTTTGCAGAGAAGCAGCTCCACCAGGAATGGGGGAAAGGCATCTTGGAAAAACAACCTGCTTGCCTGTTAGGGAGCTCAAAGTGCATTGATCCAGCAGCGATTAGGCCAGGAGGGGAAGCACCTGCACTTCCCCACCCTTATTGTGGTCAGCCTGTCAAGGGAAAAAGGAGCCACTAAGTGACACTAAGGGTCTTCTACTCTGTAATAGTCATTGCCACTTAAATTAAATTCTGACCTTCAATCTCTGTAGTGTTCCTAGTATGAAAAATGGTATGTCACAAGAACCTTAAGCAAAGCAATCAAAGAGAATCTTGCATGAAGCCCAGTGGAATCATACATTTCTCTGACATCTCTTCCAGCTGAAGAACTATCAGTCATATTGATCCATTTACTGCATCAAGCATAACGATCCAGTGTCCAATAGTATATGCTTTTTCACAGTGTTTTCCACTTCACTCCCATTGTCTATATTCTAAATATCACAATTTTTAAAGTACTCTAACTATGTACTCTGTCCATAAAGCCATTTTCCACCAAATGAGCTGAGAGTACCTATTAAATATATATTATGCTTTGACCATCATATTAAGGCAATACAAAAATAAGAATAACTGAAAATGGCGAGCACAATTTTAATCAATCGACATGAGAGAGAAGACAATACCTTAGCAGGGTGCGAGAAAGGTGAAGGGATGGGGCATACTGTTCCAGTTGTTAGGGACAAGCAGGAAAAATGAAAGTGGGATTAGGTAGGTGGTGGTCACGTAGATAGGAGAAACTGGGGTGCAGAGTGGAATACCAAATGAGCTATTGAAAGTAGAAACGAGACAAACTTAGGGGTGGAAGCCCAGGGATTAATATAAAGCTGGTACACAGAAAGAAAAAGATAATGAGTAAATGGAATGGTAGTCGTCACAGAAAAGCAAAGGAAATGAAATAGGTAATGGGGACAAATGCACAAGAGAACGTGCATGCCAAAGTTGAAGATAAAGGTGCACAAGAGCATTCACCAGGAAGAAGAGAAAGTGATCAAGGAGGCACAAAATGATAAGGGAAAGAAGGGCCTTAACGGCTTAAGAGTTGTGAAAATTGTGATTGTTTTTAAGATATGTACATTTAATAGAACCAGGAAAAGGCAGAAGGGATATTCTGAAAGAAGGGAAGAGATGAGTCAAAAATATCACAGAGATGATAGGTTAATGAGTGTAGACTTTAAGGGTCATTGAAAATTGTGCAGAGGAGAGGAGAGTGGCATTGGTAGAGGGTGCAAGAAAGGAAAGGATCTCACACTGTGAATGATTAAGGTGAGTGGGAAGACATCCAGAAGTGAATTGAGGTTAGCCATTCCAAGTGAATGTTACTAAGAGAGGAGCCAAGGAAGGGAAAACATTGGAGTATTCTATTTAAGAAGGAGGCCACTGAGCGGTATAGATGGAAAAGAGTGGTGATCACCAGACAGAGTCTAGGGAACACCGGTGGCGGCTCCCCCAATATGGTGCAGCAGCTGCAAAACTTTAAAAATAAAACAATAATAAACTATGTTTATTAACATTTTATTTTTAAAGAGAAGGGGCCATGGGGGTGACGAGCACTGAGGGGAGTGGTGTGTACTCCCCTCAGTGTGCATGTGTATTTGGCCGGACATCTCAGGGTGGCCAAACACACATGCGCACTGAGCTCTCTCCAATCCAGCACTATGTTGCCGGGCTGGAGAGCGCAGGTACAGGCTCCCAGTCTGCCTGGGAGCACCAAGCCAAGGTGCTCCAGTCAATCCTAACGCTGCTTTCATGCTACCAGCAGCATGACACCAGCATTAAGATTGGCCACTGGGCAGGCAGGGAGCCTTTGCCTGCAGTGGAGCCAGAAGAGCAGCATGGCGGTGGGGAATCAGTTAAGCTGTTTTCTTTTAATTTAATCTTTCTGTTTGTTTTGTTGTCGGTCCCCCCTCACCACGCACCACCCTGCCCCTTTTTTGTGCCATGAACCGTGACTGTAGAACACCACAGCAAACAGAGAGAGAATGAGGGGGTGATTCTAACTTCGGCGGGCGGCGGAGGCCGCCCGCCGAAGTTCCCCCACCAAAATACCGCTCCACGGTCGAAAGACCGCTGAGGGTATTTTGGGATTTGCCCTGGGCTGGCGGGCGGCCGCCAAAAGGCCGCCCGCCAGCCCAGGGCAAATCAACCTTCCTACTAAGATGCCGGCTCAGAATTGAGCCGGCGGAGTGGGAAGGTGCGACGGGTGCAGTTGCACCCGTCGCGTATTTCAGTGTCTGCTAGGCAGACACTGAAATACTTTGTGGGGCCCTCTTACGGGGGCCCCTGCCGTGCCCATGCCATTGGCATGGGCACGGCAGGGGCCCCCAGGGGCCCCGCGGCACCCCCTACCGCCATCCTGTTCCTGGCGGGCGAACCGCCAGGAACAGGATGGCGGTAGGGGGTGTCAGAATCCCCCATGGCGGCGCAGCAAGCTGCGCCGCCATGGGGGATTCTAAGGGCAGCGGTAAACCGGCGGGAGACCGCCGCTTTACCCTTTCTGACCGCGGCCAAACCGCCGCGGTCAGAATGCCCTGCGGGGCACCGCCGGTCTGTCGGCGGTGCTCCCGCCGACCCTGGCCCCGGCGGTCTGAGACCGCCGGGGTTAGAATGAGGGCCTGAGTCTCTACAGCCATAATTAAAAAGAAGAGAACTAACTATGTTCAGATCACAAGAAGTCATGTATTGAGACAGAAGTAGTTGGGCAGTGTTAAAATAAGTAGATAATACCAGGTAGTGCATGCTCACACTGCAAATGTTTACACTTTTTAAACCCTGTCTACTGTGAGTGGCTTTAAGCACTATCTAGATGCTTAATGTAGCTTTCAATCCCATGCAAATTAGTTATGAGAGCAGAAAATCTGCTGGTGTGCAATCTACCTTAGCTGTAGAAGACTTCTGCAACCTTTGGACTAAACCGCATACCTATTGTGTAATCTTCACATCCATCCACATTCAAGTTCATATACATGTCTGATTAATAAAGTGAGTAAGTGATTCAAATACGTAATCTAATAGAGTGTCAATATGATTAAGGAATGATCCCCTTTCATTGGAATGTTTATAGCTTTATTTCCGTTAATTATTTAAGTGCTGCATTACTGTGTCTCTGTCTTACTCATGAGTGAAGCAATTTTTCGAGCCATTGCACTGTGAAATTCTCTCTTTCAAGCACCTTTCACATTTTCTATCATAGTTTTCATATGCAGTCACAGCCACAAATAAGAGAAATCACGTTTTTCCTGCCTCAAATTAGCAAATTATAGAAAAGGCTTAGAAGCATATTTATGAGTGGGTTGCACCATACTTGCACCACACAGCGTGGTACATGCGTGATGCAAGATACTAAGTCATATTTTTGAAGCTGCACAAAGCTACTTAGCGTGGGGTTGAATGGCTTCAAAAATATGGAGTAAGGCAACGGCGCACAATTTGCTGCATTGTCTTACTCTGCCTTGTGTAGGCATTCCCTGGGCATTGCAGTGGGTGTTCCCATGCAACTCCTATTGATTTTCAAGTATTGCCAGATTTACAAGGGCTTGTAAATCTGGGAATGCGCCAAAATCTTATACCTACTCAGAACAGGCATAACAAGGAGAAATATCTTTATTTCTTTGCATTTTGCAGCACACATAGAAAAAGGAAAACATCTCAGGATTGCTTTTGTGCAGGAAACTGTCCCTTCCTGCTCAAAAACAATCCTGCATGCAATATAGGCACCCTTGCACCATGGTGCTAGGTTGCCAAAAGGGCAGCAGCATAGGGAGAAAGGACAGGAATGCAGTGTGTTGGATAAATATGGCACATCCCTTCCCTTTGCCTGTGATGCATGGCAAGCAGCAAGGTGACTTGCCGCACTGCTCTGCACCACCACACTCTTTAGTGCCTATATGTCACAGTATCACCTGAATTATCTGTGATATCTTTCTATTCAGTCAGGCTAAATGCTCTATTTGACCAGTGGGTGCCTCCATGTGAGTGACTTTATGTTTATCCTATTTAAGACCCCAGTGTATGGATCATTTGCATTTTCTATAGAGATTCAACAAAACACTAACTAACATTGTGAGATCCTTAAAACCAGCATTGGCCAATTTTCAGATGGCTTCTGATTTTTCACCTTGTTCCTAGTGTACAGGCACAGGGCTCATTTTTTGGTGCAAGTCACTACATTGCCTTACACTGTATCAGGAAGACATTCCCAGATTTATAAGAATCTGTAAACCTGGGAATTCATCAAAATCGTACACCTCTTCAGGAGAGGCGTAACAAGGATATTTCTCCTTGTTTTTCCTCTTTTTATGTGAGCTACATTCTGCAGCTCACATAGAAGGAGGAAAAAGCCTCCATGAATACAACACAATGGTGCAAGGATGCCTGCGTCAGCACTAGGCAGGCCATTATGCACTAGCGCAAGGGGAGAGGACACTTGCTGCACTGCCCTGCACCAAAGGGCTTGTTAATATGCCCCTTAGTGTTGCCTGACATTATAAAAGACTGACAATAATCCTCTCAGTATGTCTGACTTATATAATGCAATCCAAATGTATTTCACCTGAGCTGGATAGGATGTTTGAATGGAATATTGCACTAGTGAACATTGCATGACCAGAAGGCTATATAAGTTGTGACTTGTGTATTTGACCCAGCCTGTGATTAGCATACTGAAGCAGGCCACTTAATATGCTTGCCCTTCATCTAGAGTGTGAAGGACAAAAGGATGGGTAACGTATCCTAAATGGTATATCTGTTTCAGTTTTATTGCACACTAGGAAAATTGGTGTAATAAAATAGAGTTTAATGAAGAAAGTAGATGTGGCCATTTTAAAGGTTTTGGCACAATTTGGGCTCCAATCACAGGTGGAGATTGCTTAGCATACCAACAAAAGTAGATGCACATGAGTGATACTATAGTATGCAAAAAACAAAATCTAGTCTTGGCAGAGCAGTTTACAGACGAAATCTATAGAAAGATATATATTGAAAAAAGTGGAAGCAAAAGCATCATACAAATGATCATGTGCTTGAAGAGGAAATGTGCTGCTTGTCCACATTCATGCGTACTTATAATCTGTACTGTAGCATCTTGCTGATATTTGCACTAGAATCCTTGTGGTTCTGGGTGGAATTTAAACAGGAAGTACCTAATGTTCGGGTAGGTGTTAAAGTGAGGTTAGCAGACAGTGGGACATAATGCTCAGTATGTGAGTGTATGCTGGAGAATACAGTAATGGTTAACCTCAGCTCCTGTGTGGCATATTTTACTTGAATGCTACTGGGATAAGGAAGATTCTACACCTGGCGATGCAGATGGGATATCTGCCCAAGAAGACAACACTGCTCTCACGGAGAGTTTGCAACTCCACCCCAAACTGCTTGTGATTTCCACAACTGCCTAGTGTTGATGCACAGTGGTCTGCGGCTGGCTCATGTGGAGTCGATGCTCTGCTCCAGCCAATCCACAGCTACAGAAGAGAAAGAAGGCTCTGCGAAGAGAAAACTCAGAACACCCACAAAAACTGTAGACAAGGTGATCGATAAAGACACTGCAGTACATTCAAAAGCTGAATGAATATTCAAGCAAAGCAGGAAGATAACGGCAGTGACAACTAGGTACAAAAAACAGACCCACCCTCAAAGTCAAACAAAGCAGTTTAACACCCTACCCTGGGCGTGGTGACCCAAATTCAAATGCAATGGCCATATTCATAGAAGTTGTAGATGCCACCCGATGGGGCGTATGCTGTCTGAACAGCACATTCTCTCAATCGCAAGAGAAGGGTGCACAAAATACAATGCAACCCTGTTCCTGAAACCACCACCGCCTTTGGATAATTCTAAGAAGCAAAACATTGGTGCCTGGTGGGCTGCGTGCATTGAAATATTTTGTGACCTCATAGATGCACTAGAGGAAGAATATGACAAGAAGATAATCAAATACTTTCAATACCTTGCAGCCAATGGAGTGAAATAATTGCTAAAGAAAATCTCACAGACTGCTGTTAAATCATAACAAAAGATAGAGGAAGCACTAGAAGACAAGTTTGACCCTACACTAAATGTTGAATATAAACAGTATATCTTCAGTCAATCATGACAACAGGTTGGTGAAACAATGGACAAGTTTGTTGAAAGACTTGATGCACTCAAATGTTGCAAGATTTGCGATTTCACTGAAGCCATGCACCTTAGAATCAATGACTGGCTGCCTTTCAGACTTGTAAGTCAATACATGTAACTCAATTTCTGTAAAGAGGACAAAGCTGTGTTTTCGATGTGAATTTTCATTTCCCCACAAAGGTAAATGTCCAGCTGTAGGACAGGTGTGCAAAGGCTGTGGAAAATAAAACCATGTCATAACTGTGTGTTGAAACAAAGAGAACTTGAATGTGTCACAACAGCAAGAGAAAGTGGCCATGAATATATTCCAGAAGCATTTGCTCCACACCTATAAAAATGAAAAGCAACGTTAGCTATGACAAATAGAAACCAGGCACAACTAATCATCATTGAGCTCATTGTAAAAAGGTTCTTCAATGTCACTATCGAATCCAAGTGAAGAAGATGAATGTGGACTGATGATGTCTACTGAAAGACAACATGCACATGTGGGGTTGGCTACCTGTAAAGAAGATAATAGGTCAAAGAAGGTTCACCAAGCAAAGCAACAAGCATCCTTTGGACATTGTCCCAAAATCAAGATGAAAGTGAACAACCATTCAATATCCTTCATCATAGACAGTGGTTCATCGATTAATATCATGCCAGTAGAAAAATTCAACAGCCTACCCCCTGTACCTCGCCTCACTACATCGGACATTAAAGTGTACATCTGGGAGGCTTGTAAGCCACTGCAAAGCCAAGGGTTTTTCATAGCCACAGTGCAACCCATATGGACTCAGTGTGAGCCACAATTCATGTTGTAAAAGGGACTTTATAGAGTGCCTGTTTACTCAGTTTTGCCATATCCCTTAACTACAGCCTCTGTGCTCAATCTGAAATCATGAGCTGATTCCTGTTATTATTTGAAGGCCTGGGAAAACTCGGGAAAACAAAAGTACAGCTTCACATCAATGGAGACATTCGCCCTATTGCTCAGTGATACTGTAGAATAGTTTTTTGCTTTTCACCTACAGGAAGCTGAGGGAAAGAGTTGGAAACTCTCTCAACACATGACTTCATCAAACATGCCGCAGGTCTCACACCATGGGTTTCACTCATGGAAGTAGTAAAAAAAGGATAGCAGTGGAGTGGTGCACTTTTGCGTTATATGCCAGACAAACAAAGCAATCGAAAGGGAGAGACATTCTGCTTTACACCTAGCAAACATGATCATGCAATAGAGTGGAGCCAAATTGTTTTCCCTGCCTTGACCTGAATAAAGGGTACCATAAACTTGAATTGGAGGAGAACTGCAGGTACATTATTACCCTTTCAACTCATGTTGGCTTGTTCAGGTATAAAAGACTGAGGCCCATATTCATACTCTGTTAGCGCCGGATTTGCGTCATTTATTTTGGCGCAAATTCGGCACAAACTTAACTCCATATTTATACTTTGGTGCTAGACCAGTCTAGCGCCAAAGTTATGGAGTGTGCGCCATTTTTTGTACGAGCGCTGATTTGCGTCAAAAAGTGTAAATATGGGCCTAAGTTTTAGAGTATCTTTGGCTGCTGAAATATTTCAGTATATCATTCGCCGAGTATTGCAACCTGTTACACATGTTTTCTATTACAGTGATACATACTGGTTTGTGGAAGAACACAAAAGGAAAACAACAAGACTCGTACACAAGGTCCCAGTTACTCACTGATGCAAGTCTCACACTGAATGCGAGATTCACAAAACCAAACATGTTTTTTGGGCACATCTTCTCTGATGGAGGAATGACTCCAGACACAGAAAAATTGCGAGCACTGTCATCCACTTGTCCCCACAAGATGTTACCATGCTGCAATCCTTTCTAGGCATGGCCAGTTATTGTCCAAGGAACATTTGCAACTTTGCTAGAGTGAGTGCCCCATTGAGAGACCTGGCAATGTATCAATTGCACACAGGTGAAACTTAAGAAATAACACAGAAAAAATATATTTTAGCTTTCGTTTTTTTATGATGTTTTAGCTCTGTATGGCTTCGATTATGCCTCATCCTGATAAATTGTATTCATTTTATTGTACTATTATATTATGTGTTGTCTACTTCAATGGTTTGTAAAGTTATAATGATGATGGAAGAGGAAGAAAAGATAAATTAGGAAGGCACACAGACATTTAAAGGTATGGAGTAAGACATAATTAAGTGACATAAAGAGACACAAGACATAATAAAAGCCAATAGATTGGGAAAGCAGAGGCACAGAGAGTGAAAGAAGAAGACAAAGAGATGCCTCATTTTCAAGACATCAAAGAGGGAAGCAGAATGGGAAAGTCATGGAGGCATGTTGGTAAGAGATACATAAAGTAAATGTGACAGTGGAAGAATGGCCCACAGAAATACCACAATGCACAAATGTGCAAGAGAGAACCTTTGGGGAGAAGTGGATAGGCAAAGTTATAATGCATAGACAAAGATAAGCGCTAGAGACAGAGAGAATGGCACAGAGGGATACCACAGCTTACAGATGTGAACCATAGAGAGAAAGAAATAGAGGGAAAGTGTGAAATGCACAGTTTTGTATCAGTGTCCTTAATAGATGAAATAGAGAGACAAAGGAAGATACCTGTAGTATGAGGGCCCTGTCCATGAAGCGTTTCCATTGGTGTCAGTTTTTATTCATTGTGGTTTTTACCTCCTCTCTAGTATGAGACTCCTAAATGGAATCTCACTCACTATAATGATCCCTGGAAACTGGTGTTGAACTGTAAATTTCAATGTCTTCCTATTACTATTAGGTCAGGTGTGGGAAGCCTGGGTAAGTGGCTCTAAGTAGATTACCCAAAACACATGTAAAATTTTCTGCACACCTATATGCTGAGTGAATTTTTTTGTTGAGTGCCTCAGCCTGCCAGGTAGAGCCTTAGCAAATGAGACTCAGGCTAAATTTTAAATGATCCGCTGAAGTTGGGAGATAATAACTAATTTTTGCATTTAATGGGAATTAATCTTTCCTTTTGAGAAAGTTGTATAATCTGTGATGTTGGTTCAAAGTGCACCTTTGGATCTAACATGTAAATTATAACTTTTACTTGATGCATTGCACATATTAGTGTCTGGAATATATTTTCTTGGTCTACAGCTGAGAGCCAACTTTGGGTATACCCTAGCTGAATTCTTTCATACATTTGTGGACAATGTATTTTTTGGAGTATTCCACTAATGAAATGTGTTGTTGAGATGCCTGGCTGGGTGGAGTTAATTGCTGTGTTCCCCATCTGACACATCAAAGCCGCAATATAAAAATGAGCCCTTTCCTGAGAGGTTTAATTCACCTGCTATATAAAGGGGGTGGAGTTCTTAATTTATTAAATTGTCAGCAGTCCCAACCTGTAGATTAGAGTGGGGGAATTCATAGTCTGAATAAAATAGAGTAGATAGACTTCTCTCTCGAGTGCCCATCAAGGGACTCCTCTGAAGTTTCAAGGAAGGGGAAGCACATTGTGGTTATGAATCAGCACGTATGAGCGGAATTGACAATATGTTGATAAGAAGTGCCGTTTTGAGCCTTTCCCAGTATGCTGTAAAAAGCTAGATCAATCAGTAGGCTGCCCTTATAAGTGCAAGGTAGCAGTGAAGTGATAACTTGGCCACATTAGATTGGGTGGCATCCCACCAATGGCACAATTGCCAACCTCCCATTTTCAACTCATTCATGGAGCTGGAGTTATTCCATATCAAGGGATCACAGATCTGGGAAGGAGGGCAGGCCACAACCCTTAAAGTGCAGTTGAAGGTGTCAGGAGGAAAAAGTGATGCAAATGGTGAAAAAGACAGAACACATATTGATACATTTAAAGGATGGGCCCGAGAGTAGGAGAACTAGTCTGGTAATCTCCCTTAGTTTCTGATTCACAGAGCACTATTTATCCATCTGGGTTTTTAACGGATGATCTCTGGAGCATAATGTTATGTAAATCTAACCCTCAGGGACTGTGATTTTAGACTTTCAACTTGACAATTGTTTCCCATTTGTATTATGTTTCCCCCAGGTACCATCAGGCTAAAGGCCCCCACAAGCATTGTGAAATTTCAAATATGCTTTCAAGGTTTAGCTCTTTGAAGCAGCAGACATCAAAAAATAGTATACAGATTTGACCATCTCACTGCTATGACCCTCCAAAGTGGGTTGCATCTGACAAACAGCACAGTCGATCATTGACAGCAAACATGCCCTGTACACTGCTACAGCCTCATATGATCCTGGGGGTGCTGGAATTCTCTGGAAAGGGGAGACATGGAAGTGTCTGATCATCGTACTTGTGTTGTGCGACAGAGTCTATACTGAAAGCACCCAGTAGAAGTCCCTTGGCTCTATGAAAGATAAACTCTATTAGAGAAATGTGGTTGTTGGTTGAGAAGGATGTGAGCCCTTCTCAAGAAATAGCCACAATCCCTGTCAGGGTGAAACACTAAAAGCTCTAAATTAACCTGTGCTTAACCCTCTGGTAGCTTGGCGCAAAAGCAGTCAGCCTTAACTTAGAGGCAATTAGTACAGTATATATGCTGCAAACAAATAGTAATAAAGTGAAAAAGCGATAGAAGAAAAATCCCAATTTAGCAAAATAGAGTACATTTTGATAAAGTATTTGACACTAAAATGGCAAAAATTCAAGTAGTACTACCAGAAATATACAACTTTAGAGATGTAGGTAAAAATAGTCCTTAAAAGCAAAAAGCACTAACTGAGGTTATCTGGTTGCACCAGACTAGGACAAAGTCACCAATTCAGGCCAACTGCAAAGGAGCATGGGCCAGATACAAAGAGCAAGTTAGGCCTGCTGTACAAAGTACCTTAAATCCTGGTTGCAGAGAGTTGTGAGTTCCTGCATTGATGATGCGTCACATAGCCATGGCTCTGAGGAGCTGCGGACCTGCGATACATTGTCCTCCATTGAGAATGAGTCGGGTAGCGGGGGCTCAGAGAAGATACAGGGCTGGGATGTGAGGTTCTGCATGGAGAATGCACTGCACAACGGAACTTCCAAGGAGCTGTGGCGCTAGGATGCAAGGTTGTGTGTCTAGGATGCGTTGCGCAAAACTGTGAGGCGATATATCACACTGCATTCGTTCTGCTTCGACCACGGTTGGAATAGCAAAGCACCTTCGAGCCCTCTTCCAAAGGTCCAGGATTGGGGTGGCGCCACTTGGGGCGTTAGGACCCACAGCAGTCAGAGTTCAAATGCAGAAATCAAGATGATGGCAACCTTTTTTGCCCCATAGGGTCATGAGGCCAGCCAGCTAGCCTCTCTGGTGTTCCTGGGTCCAAGATGCAGGCCCATTTCTTTTCACTTAGGCAGCAGGGCTGCAGAGAAGAAGGGAAGCAATGCAGTCCTTCTTCTGAGTCTTCCACAGATTCAGACCTGTACTGAAAAGTTGGGTCTGTGGGTCCTATATTTATACCTGGTGCCACTTTGAAGTGGAAGAAACTTTGAGAGCCCTCCCACTACAGAGGTGTCTGGAATAACCTGCTTCCCTGCCCTAGCCCCAGCTTGTCTGGGAGCACAAAAGTCTAGTGTGACACCCTTTGTGACTGTGCTGAGCCAGAACCTTTGTGATGTGCAAGTGTGGTAGGTGATAGCTCCTCTCCTCATCCTGACATAGATTGCTTAACCTGCCAACACATATTCCCCTTTGTTTTACTGTCTGGGAGCAATATACACTGACCAGCTGTCAGCTACACCTAGTAATGTGACCTACGATACACGCTGCAGACACCAAATGGTTAGGATAAGAAAATGACAACTTTATAAAAGTGGCATTTTCAGAATTTTTTCTTAAATTCCATTAAAGAGTGGATTAAATTACAGTTCCTTTGAGAACAAACTGGACTTTCCTACCTGCTCCCTATTAAAAGCTATCCCTTATTAAATATAATAAGGTAACACAATGTTATCCCATAGGAGAGGCAGGACTTGAAGTGGTAACAACAAATGTAATAGTATTGTCACTACCAGGATAAGGAAACCTTAAATGTATATGTCTACCTTTTAAATACACTGCACCCTGCCTTATGGGAGACCACTACCCTAAGGCTAAAAGGTCAAACACTCTGGGCCTGATTTAGATCTTGCCACAGGGATTACTTCATCACAAATGTGAAGGATATCCCGTCCGCTGTAATACAAGTTCAATAGACTACAATGGAATTGTAATACAGCAGAAAGGATATCCAGCACATTTGAGTAGCCTCCTCTACCAAGATCTAAATCGGGCCCTCTGTCTTTTTTTACTAAACGTTTCTGTCGTGCTGTGTGTTTTCATGGAGCAAGATGGGTCATTTCATCAATAAAATCCCAAGGAACCCTATACGATGTACGCGTTTGTACAGCCCAGCACTGCTTGGTAAGTGCATGTGTTTGAGTGTGTTCTTGATGAAGAGAAGATTTGAGCAAATTAGATACTATAGGAACCTGAATAAACTTTAGACAGTGTTTGCACAACGTTTGCCACTATGGATATAGGCTCATACTTATACTTTTTTAGCGCCGCATTTTCATCTTTTTTCACACAAAAGTGGCGAAAACTTGCAAAATACAATTGCACTTTGTAAGTTTGCACTGTTTTTGCATCAAAAAGTGGCGCAAATGTGGCGCAAAAAAAGTATAAATATGGGCCATAGTGTTTTGAATAGACTCCTATTCTGTTCCTCTAATGTGAGTAGCAGATTCTTCTTCCCTATGGGATGTCTTCTGAAGCAAAACATTCATCAGACAAGAGATCAGATCCCACCTTTTAATGTTGGTAGCTGTACTTAAAACAAAAGTAGTGCAAGTCATGGTCTCATGTATTTTTGCATATTCATTTTCACAGAATATATGTCAGGTGTAAGCAACCATGCCATCATTGTCACAATTCACTCCGACTATAGGTGGCAACATTTTTAGATAAATATCTGGCATTTATCAATGGACCAGGCGTCTCATATAAAAAAGTAAGAGCACATTCCTTACTCTGGATCAACCTTTGTCACAGATCATGACAAAATTAAACATGTCATTTTAAAGAGTGTAGTCATTTCATCAAAATTTGAAACATTACCCATCTCCAATCTGGTATAGCTATCTTTACTGGCAAAAAGGGTTTGCAAAGCATATGCGGAAGCAAACCCCATGCACATTGTTTGGTTGGTTGCAGTAATGACAAAAACAATCTTGTGTATATAAAAATGCAGAAATGAATGTGTCATATCTGTAAATTTTCCAAGATTCTTTTCCCCAAACACTTTTGTGTGACTTTGGGTTGTTTGTTGAAAGAGGATGGTGGTCCCCTGTCCAAGCAACAGTTACAGTCCCTGTTGATGTGTACCACAAAAGTTCCTAAATTAACCTGTGCTTAACCCTCCGGTAGCTTAGAACAAAAGCAGACAGGCTTAATTTAGATGCAATGTGTAAAGTATTTATGCAGCACACAAACAGTAATAAAGTGAAAACACAACACAAGGAAAATCAGACACCAATTTAGAAAAATAGAGTAAACAATATTAGATAATTAGATACCACAATGGCAGAAATCTAATTAGTATGTTTTTTTTAAAGTTGAAGGTAAAAACTAGCACATAAAATGGAAAGAATGCATGTTGGATACAAAGTGGATTGGGTCCAGCCGGCGCTTATCTTTGGACGCAGAAGAAATCTCAGAGAAAATATTCTGAGAATGTAGTTCAGCAGGACAAGGCTGCAGGCTTTGACCAAGGAGGGAATATTGTTGTCGGGTAGCCACCGGACAAAGTTGTGGTGAAGATTTCTTCATTTGGACTTAGTCACTTTTTGAAAAAATGAAAAATGAAGGAGTGCTGGATTTGATGCTGTGGAGAAGAACATAGCGGGAGCTTCCCCAAAGTCAGATTAATGGGTGAGGCACCTTGGGCAGAAAGACAAGTAGGTTGGTCCTAGCCTTCCCTCAGCTCTCAGAGCAGTTTTTATTCAAAATGTATTTTAAGTTCCAGTTTTGATTTTTGGCTATCTGGGAACCTATAACGCCACAGCCAGGGGTCCAGTACTGGAGTGGTGCCCCTTGGCGGGATAGGACTCACTTAATCTGGGTCCAAGTGTGGGTTCAAATGGTTGGAGCTTTTCTTAAAGTAGGTTATGTTTCTTAAGAATTCCCTTTGATGTTCTTAAACTTTCATCTTTCCCCTGACCTGACCACGCTAGCTGAATGAACAATGCAGAGATGACAAGTCCTTTGTATGAATGCAAAGAACAGCCTTGTCAGTTGCCAGTGGGACTGCGCCAAGCTCACCCACCATCCTTCCAATTGATGGCTCATCCAGGCTCACCTAACCTTTCTATTGTGTAGCTTACACCCAGTTATATGATCCTGTACAAGCAGCAGGCACCAAATATGACACGAAAATTCCAACCTTCCAAAGTGGCATTTTCAAAACTGTAGCTTAAAATCTGACTTTCAATTGCAATATCGCAGACACCAAGCATGAAATGTTCAGCTGTTTCCAATCAAAAGTTAGCATGTATCAAATGTAATAAAACAACCCAATATCCTATGGGAGAGTTAGACCTCACAGTAGTGAAAAATTAATTGGGGAGATTTCTACTACAAGGACATAAAAACTTAAAAGTACATGTCCAACCTTTTGTTTACAATGCACCCTGCCCTACAGGCTATCTAGGCCGTACCTTAGGAGTGACCACTTTGCAATAAATGGGGAGATAAGGCTGGGCAAGGGGATTACTTGATCATGTCAAATTGACAGCTTGACATTGCATTCAAGCTGCATTGGCAGGTCTGGGAAATATTTTAAGTGGCTACTTAAGTGGGTGGCAAAATAAATGCTGCAGGCCCACTAGTAGTTCAGCAAACACGGGTATTGCCAATATAACCTCCCAGTTTCTGGGCAACTAAATAGCAAATAATGAAAACATTGACAAAGAGGGGATATATAAACACAATTTGTTTCTTAACAATTTACAAAAAGAATAGTGAAAAACATTTTGTGGTGTATCAAATTCCTTGTGACTTCCACCATAACAGTGGTTGACACCAGTCCTTTTGCTGCAAAATCCACCTTAAGGTAGTTTTACCAAGCTGAGTAGAATGGTTGTTCTGAAATATGTGTGTGTATATCGTGCTCGGGGCAAGCCAACAATTCTTACATGTCTAAACCCCCCACACAGTATGTCGATTAGGCTTTGGTTTGTTGGTTTAATGTAGGTATTTAGTCCCTTCAATGACCTGAACCACAGTCATTGCGATCTGAAGTTTTCTTCACGACACTCTCCCACGGAGGACTGCAACTCACCCAACATGGTCACCATTGCTGCTCCTAGTCACACCATACGCATTCATTCTAAGGGTGCAAAAGGTCCTGATCCTGGTTTAAGATGGCCACCACTTTTGGCACATCAACAGAGACTTTTTCTATTTTGAGTGTTTAGGCTGGTGCATGCCGCAGTTGAAGCACTAAACACACTTTGGCACTCAGCACCTGCAACATACGGATTGGTGTTTTAACCTATGTGTGAATCCCCGATTGATAGAAATCATCAGTGGTAGTGGTGAGTCTTTGGACATGTGTATTGTGGTTTTCAATGGGCTAGCTTGTGTGGGATTTTCCAGTGTGGCAGCTTCATTATTTTGCTCTGTAACAAAAGCAATAGTAGTAGATGGTGTTTCTGATTCTATGTCAGATCAGATTATGCTTCTCTCTTTCTGTAGTACTCTTAAACAGCAGCCAATCAAATTATTAATAACAACATACATTAACATAAAACCATAGAGCACGTATCCCATCATGCCCTGTGTCCGTCCACCAATCCCATGTGAGCTTACCCTTCAAAAGTCTGCTACGGTCTCATAACTTCCTCTTTCTTTGCTACTCATTCCAAGATGAGTATGATTCATAATTCATGCCTTTGTTTGTGTGCATTTGTCAGGATTAGCGTAGCGCATGTGTGAGGAGGTATTGCAGCAAACATTTTGCACTGTGGTGATGGTTTGTTAATCATGAGCGTGCCATCATTCTGCTCATCGATATTCTCACCTCTTTTGGGCAATTGAGGTGACCATTTTCCCCCTTTGAGGTGCCGACTGTCTAAGCGGCACGCAAGCTCGAAGCCTTCCCTAATTGGCCTGAGAACGAGCCTCTGAGGTATTACGCGTAGCCCGATTGGGCTATCCCTAGTCGGATTGGGCTATACCCGAGCCCAGCCAAACCTTTTCATCAGGGCCAGGCGAGGTCGAGGCTGCTCATCAGGCATCAATCTTTGCAAGGCCTCTAAATAGGGGCATATGGAAGTCAGCGAGGCGGATACCAAGACTCCACTAGAGGAGGAACCTTCTTCCCTTCTCAAGCTGCATTCCACAAATCGAGACCCAGCAGAGGTTTCAGGGGATACTATCCCCATGGCAGCTCAGGTAGGAATGCTTGATTTATCAAACATACCTTTGGGGGGGCACAGTCAGACTGTTTACACACAACTGAAATTTACTAACTCACGATGCGTGGGTTCTTCAGACAGTCCAAGGGTTTCACATGGAGTTTTACCAAACCTCATATCAGCAAGGGCATCCAAAACCTCTCCATTTTTCCCAACAAGAGGAAGAGTTTATAGATGATGAAATATAAGAATTGCTGCAGAAACGAGCTGTGACGCTATGCGATCCCCACCCTCAACGTTTCTACAGCAATATCTTCCTAGTGCAAAAGAAAGGAGGTGGTCACAGATTGGTTTTCAACTTGCACAAATTCAATTCCTGGATTGTTTACAGACATTTCAAAATAGAGGGGATTCATCTCTTGAGGGACCTTCAGGAAAGCGACTGTATGGTCCGACGGGACTAGAAAGACGTGTATCTGACCATTCACGTTTTTCCTCCCCACAGATATTTCTTACAGTTCCAATTGAAGTACCAGTGGTACAAATACCTGGTGCTACTGTTCGGACTGGCCTCAGCCCATGATGTTTCACCAAATTTATTAAGCCAGTGATAGCGTGCCTGATAGAGAAGGGAATTCGCTTGATTGTTTATTTGGATGACATATGGATCATGGCGCAATCATGCGAGGGGGTGATCGAGCATCTCCAGATGACAATCGATCTTCTCCAAGACTTAGGATTTGTGCTCAACAGGGTGAAATCCAGCTTAGTCCCATCTCAGTCCATAGAGTTTCTAGGATTTCTAGTGGATTCTGTCAAAGCAATGCTTCTGCTACCCAAAGCGGGAATTCAAGTCATCAAGAAAGAGTTAAGCATGGCCCTTTCCAAATCGACTGTGTCTTTGTGGTAGATGGCAAGACTGGTAGGCCTCCTAGCGTTATCCATTCAAGCGGCATTCCCGGGTCCACTGCATTATCGAACTTTGCAGAGATTGAAGATTCAACACCTCTGGAAAGGATTAACTTATTCAGACCAGGTTCCTTTTTCGGCTGAAGTCTGAGCAGAACTGCAGTGGTGGTTAGAACAGGTCAAGGCGTGGAATGGCAGTGCAATTTTTGATGCGCAGCCAGATGTCATCATAGAATCAGACGCCAGCCAATGGGGCTGTGGCGCCCTGTGGAGAGGTATTCACAGGAGGCAGATGGGCCCCACATGAACTGGAGAAGCACATCAGTTGTCTGGAACTGTTGGCAGGATCCTTCGCTATTCAGGCTCTATCCCGAAAAAAGGTATCATGTTGCATCCTTTTGAGGATGGACAAAATCTCTGTGGTCAGGTATGTCAACAAGTTGGGGGGAACCAGGTCAAACCTCTTGGCGGAGATGGTCAAGGTCTTTTTGGCTCCTTTGCATGGATCGCAAGATCATAGTGATAGTGGAGTATATTCCAGGGCAGTCCAACACTGTAGTGGATTGGAATTCCAAATTTCTGGTGTCATTGTTGAGAAACAAATTATGTTTATCTATCTCCCATTTGTCCATTCTTTTGTTTTATGTCCTTTAGCAGACCCACCCGTAGCATTTGATTTACTGGCCTTGGGTATGTGGTATATCACTGTACAAGGGGGGTATAAGTACATACTATGCCAATCAGGTGTAAGCCAGATTTACCATGTTTAATGGAGAGAGCACACACACTTTAGCACTGGTTTGCAGTGGTAAACTGCAGAGTTCTAAAGCCAACAACACAAATTTGAACAAAATGTGAAGGGTAAGGCAAAAGGTTTGGAGGAAGACCACCCTAAATCTGACAGGTTTAACAACTATATACTTCAATAGAAGCCCTGTTATAGAGAAGGCTCAAAGAACTGGTGAAAATATATAGCTTCTTGTCATGTAACCATTATTTACAACGTTCAGGACCCTGCAAATATAAATAAGTAGACGAATCAGATGTACAATTAAAATTGAAGTACACAATTCTCCTCATGGCATTGCAGCTTCTAGTAAGTATGCAATTTCTTTCACTGTTGAATTGTCCTGCGGTTATGCAAATAAAGCTGACCGGCGCCTGTTCGGTACTCTCTGGTACCGGATCAGAATTTGATGCGGGTAAAGCTGAGGACTCTTCCAATAAGAGAAAAATTCTCAATTTGACTGCTCTCTTCTCATGGTAACTCCAAAATAGGGAAAGGGCATACTGCACTAAACTCTAGACATCTTGGCTTCAGTAGAGGGCTACTGAACATGACTGCTCTGTTAATATTTCTACGTGATAAACCATCACCTTTCCATTTTTCTTGGCAACAGTCTTCTATGTGCAGAACTGGAACAGTTGGTTGGTCTGATAGTCTAAAAGTTTTTTTCAAGAATCATTTTATGGATCAGTTCTCCTGGTTTGGGGATGCACCCTTCAGTACCTTTTATATCAAAGATAGATTGTCATCAGCCTCACTCTTGTTTCCTGGATGGTCTGCAACAAATAAGCATAAGTCAGGTTGTTACTACATCATCCCAGGGATCACTAAATTAGGAACAAACATATGTACCAAAAACAATATTTCATTCTTACTTTATGAGTGACCTTGGAGTATCCCCTTCATCAAATTATCAAACATTCTTAGGGTATGATATAGTTTGTGGTGCACCAACATTCATACTGACAATATGCTAACAGCCAAATTATATTTACATAAGCATTTTCATCAGTATATTTGAACAATAAAAGGGGGAAGAACCAAAGGAACAAAAAAGAAAGATGGAAATTACTATAAAATGCAGCATATACACACCTCCCAAGAATATAGTATGTAATACAAGTACCACACTTGCAGCCCCAGTTACAACACACGGATATAATTATGAATCTTATCTTCCAGTAACTAGGACTGTCCAGAGCAGGGTTCCACCTGAAATCCTAGGTTGCAGACCTAATCCCCCAGATCCTACTGTGCTTCTGGGGGCATACATACACGAACAGTGGCCTAAGCCCTACCTGCAGGTTTCTACATGGAGGGGGTCTTTTACCTTCCTCTGTCTGTGTCATCCCAGACATGGAGAAGAACCAATTAAGAGTATCTGGGAAGTCTCCAGCCTAACACCTCATCAAGGGAAGCCAGAAACACTCCCAGAATGAAGTCAGCCCACCACAGGACCATGTGGTATGTAGAAAATCCTCCCATTGTGTGTTACAACACAGACAGTTACAGAAGCCTATTACCCTCATCTTCCACAGTTTGCTTGTGGTATGATAGACCTGAAGGAGATACTTAAATCGTATGGCCGGGGAACTGGGCAGAGATGCCAGCCTCCTGGATGTAAGCCAACGATTCCCACCAATCATCATATGTGAGAGGGCCACTTTTTTGGGTCAAGCCCACCCACAGCTGGCCAAAAGGGTGAGGGGAGTTGACCATAAGATATTTGTAGATGGGGTGAGTTTGTGGTCTTTGGGCTCCTCCAGTAGCTCCTTGACCTCCAGTGGTCTTTAGTCAGGAATGGTGTTGGTCCTGAGAAGTATAGCAGGGAGGCATGTCTGATTTGCAAATACGTTTAGAATTCACCCATCTGAAGGTCATATTCCTATTGCATCTTTGCAAACGATTTAAGATTGCTCCACATCATCAGATCGTGCAGGGTAGAGATCCTGGTGAGATTCTATCCCCAAAAGCCATCTAAGTTTGTTAAATCCTGGGAGTTTGGTACACTTCAACAACAGATCCTCTTTTGTCATGCTCTTAGATCACCTTCGAGACCTGAGCATCGTGTGCCAGGTTTCTAGCACACCGATTGTAGCCATGATTGTTGTTATTTTAGTGTAATTTTGTTCAATATATTAATTTTATAAATTGGAGTGGGATTTTTATTATGCTGTGTTTTCAACTTTTCAACTGTTTTGTTTCTTCTAAATGCTTTGCACATCTTATTAAGTTAAGCCTGTCGGCTCTGAGCCACACCTACCAGGGGTTGAGTTAAGCTTTGAGTTGCTGAAACTGAACTGGGAGTGCACCAACTTATTTCTTCTCAACCAGTTGTGGGGAAGAAAAATGTCCATGTGTTTTTCACTATTCAGAGCTCAACCATTAAAATTTCTGGCTGGCGGAATGTTGGGGGTAGATGAACCAGCTCCTGAAACTGCTACCCTGAGAAAGCCAGTTGGGGCAGGCACACAGGCAGACTCCACAGTTTTCAATGGCTGCCACACTAACACTGTCTACCTACAATGTCAGAGGCCTCAACAGTCCTCTCAAATGAAGATCATTCTTGCATGAACTAGCCCAATACTGGGTTTATCTAGAAGAGTCATCACCTCAGAGAGAATCAACCATGCTTGAAATCCATACTCCTAAATTAATACCACACTTCTGGAGGGAAGTAAAATGCAGGTGTGGGGATACAGATGCATGAAGGCTGCATCCTAGTAGTTATAGAGACCCGCAGAGATAGGGCGGGCCTCTGGGTAGCTATAAATGGGACAATGAGATGGCCCTGCTGGTTTTGGTCTCACTCTATTGTCTGAATCAGGGGCAGGAACAATTCCTAAAAGGCACGCTTTACACACTGACTGCCTGGTCTACAACACAACTGGTGGTGGGGGGAGATCTTAACCTCATCTTTGAGGTGGGTGCAGGTGTTGACAACACTGGTCAGGGCGGGAGGATCCATAATTCTATCCCCAGCAGGTATGACCTTCTTTGAGGACCTGGGGTTGCTAGATTCTTATACGACAAGGCACCCATTGGGCCAAGATTATTCACATTATTCTTTGGCTCATAAGACCTATGCTAGGCTGAACTATCTCCTCTTTGACATGAGACTATTGCCAGAACTCTAAGATATAGTACATCATCCTCTTACACTCTCTGACCACGAGCCTGTCACTTGCATGGTGGCAACCAAACAGCCATTACCCCTGGGGAAATGTGTATCATGTCAGCTTCCTGATTCCCTGCTATGCGACCAAGTGATGGTCAGGAATATCAGAGCAGGTATCGCCAACTATGTCACTCACAATGAGAAGGGTACAGTGAAGGCAGCTGTTCAGGAACTTCATTGCAGAAGCAGCACACCTGTGCAAAATGAAAAATGCCTTGAAAACAGAACACACAGATGAGCTCCATACTCTAGAACAAGACCTGAAAATATAAATTCCCAAAACTTTGGAGGAAAATCTTAATAGTGCGAGGGCAGCCCAGGGTCCTAGAATTCGATAAGGCGGCCTTCCCCACTAAGCAATACATACTATGTGAGTGTAAACAAACCAGGCAAGCTGTTAGCCAACCTCCTCCAGGACAAAAACCCTCAAAGCAGAAGTTATATCCCAAGACAGAAGGGTGCACACCTGTGATGTAGCTACACACATCTATATGCTAAGAAGCCAACCGATACTCAGGAATGAGATGCATTATAAGCAGGGACCATACTGCCCAAACATCAGCGGTCATATATGGAACGCTTAAAAAAATCTATAACCAAGGAGGAGATTCACCAACCCATCTCTAAACTATGGTGGTCATTATGACATTGGTGGTCAGGTGACTGCCACGCTAGCAGTGGCGGTAGTACCAAATTATGGCCATGGCAGTGATCCCTCCCATAGACAGCCAATGTACCACCCCAACTGCCAGTGCAGTATGACTACTGAACACGGTGGTAGCAATATCCAGGCAGGAAGAAGAGAAGGTTGCGCCCACCATATTATAACATAGCACACCACCAGGATTTCCGGGGCGGTAGCAACACCACCAAAAGCCTGGTGGAAACACATCACATAAAAGGAGACACTCACCTCCATGACACAGAGGAGTCTGAGGCCGCCATGGAACCAGAACTGGAAGTCTTCCCGATGCTGTACCACGCTATGGCTCCAGGAGCACCAACGCTGAAGAAGGCGACAACGGTGAACACAGCCGCCTAGCACACAAGGGAGGGAGAAAGGGAAGAGTGACATACACATGCACAAAACACACCATACACACACACCCAGAACAAGTGGCAGATTAAAGAACAGCAACAACATCCAGAAGTAAAGAAAGCCAGGTCCAACCTCTGTATTAGCTGGACCTGTGCCCACAAGGGGCCATTGGGCAGTCCAAAGTCAGCCATTAGCCACTGGGCAGCGTCCAAGGTCCAACTTGACTCCTGACAACAACGGAACTCCACTGGGCAGGGGCATCACGTCAGAAATAGGCAGGCACCTCAGAGGGCTGGGGGGTTGGTGGTAGTGTGGTCTTCTTTTTGGGAGGGGGCTCCTTGGGCTTGGGTTTTGGAGGCGGCGTGTCTTTACCCTTCTGTTTAGGGGCAGAGGAGTGGGCTTAGGGTGGGGGGCCAGAGTGCCACTCTTGTGACCCTTAATGGCAGCTGAAGTCTTAGGGGGAGGAACAGGGCTTGATTTGGTGCTGGAGGTACTGGGCTGGGGGATGGGACTTTTCTCTTACAGGCAGGATGGGGGAGGAGGGAAGAGGTCAAGGCGGGAAAGGAAAAGCTTCTTAGGACCAATGGGTGTGGGGTGTGGGAGGAGGCATGGGCGTGGAGGTAGAGGGAGTAGTTGTAGGAGGAGGTGTGCTGGACATGGGTGCTGGTGAGGTGGATGGCTGTTGGGTGTCTGAGTGGGAGCGTTTGTGTGTCTTCGGAGGGGGGCAAACAGTGTGGGGGAGGTCAAACAGGAATGTGTGGATGTATGCTGTGGTGGTATCTGCAAGTGAGGTGGGAGTGCTGCATGAGGTGGTAGTGATGGTGATGGTGGTGACTGTGCATGTGGTTTGTGGGGTGCATGTGTGCAGGTCTTCTGGTGTGATGACTGTGGGCAAGGCTACGCAGGTGGCAGGATCTGGGACTGTTGATGCTGTGCATGCAGGTGTGAGTGTTGATGTGACTGTGGGGGAGGAGGAAGAGGGGGAGACTGTGGAGGCAGAGGCTGATGTTGTGTGTGCATCTGTGTGTGTTGACTGATGTGTGCTGCCTGTGTTTGTCTGTGTGAGTCTTGTCTGTTGTTTTGGGTGCATACTTTTCTGAATGTGTACGTGGGATGGGGATGGCGAGAGGAGACAGGGACTGGGAAGAGGTAGTTAGAGGAGGGACGGAAGAAACAGGGACTCTGGCTGCCATCAGAGAGGAGGGCAAAGCCTGAAACAATCTCTGTAGGGCCACCAAGCCACTTTGAATGCCCTCCAGGAAGGCATTGCATTGCTGCATCTGTGATGCCAGCCCATGGATGGCATTCACTATGGTTGACTGCCCTTTAGACATGGATCTGAGGATGAGGGCAGCAGGGCTGACTGTGGGAGGGACTGAGGTGCCTGTGACGAAGGAGACACCCACCCTCCTGGGTGAGTGGGCATGACCAACTTGGTGGGGGGCTACTGAGAGGGCGGTGCTGGTACAGGGGTGGTGGAAGATGAAGTAGCTGGGCTGTACCAGAGGGTTCCACCACCACCAGGGAGCTCCCATCAGAGGAGGAATCAGAGTCAGTAGTATCTGCACTTGTCACCCCTCCCATGGTGCTCCCCTCGCTCACCATCCCACTGCCCCCCTCAGCGTCGGTGGACTCAGCCTCCTGTGTCCCCTGGGCTGAAGCTCCCTCACTCACCAGTTCCCCTGCTCCTTTTCCAGATGATGCTATTGCACACATGTGCAGGATGACAAAAGTACGGAGGGGAAGAAAAAAAGGGAGCACAGGGTCAATCACAGCACCAACAGCACAGATGGCATACACATTACTATCACTCACTGGATATAAGAATGGGCAGTATGGACCACGCTGGCATACCATAGGCTAGGTACTACAGCAGGTAGGAGCCAAACACTGCATCAGCAGAGTGAGGTCACTTCAACCTGTCCTTGCATACAGGACAAGCAGTTGCCATTTTCTACTGGCAGTACACATGTACTGAGTTAAAAGTGTGTAATTGTTATTGACTGTACACACCTAGACAATTCTAGTGTCCAACATACATACATGCTCTGATGTACTGTGTCCATAGGTCCTGTTGTCACTCCCTTCTTACTTTTGGGTCACTTAGGTACCAACCACTGCAGAGGAATAGGAAGAGGAGACAAACACCTGTGGGCCATCGATTGGGCATTGGCACAGGCACCTGCATTATATCGCAACCATGTAAGATGGGATAAAGAATCCCCCTACCATGTAATACCCATTAAAAATCAACCTCAACCCGAACCTCAGTACCCAATAAAACATGATGCAAAAGCACCCGTGAGAGAACTCCTCACACAGCTTGAGTACCAGGGCGTAATTGAACTGTGTGTCTCCCCAATGAATAATCCTTTATTCCCAGTAGCTCAACCGGACCATTCATACAGAATATTCTTAGACTACAGACATTTAAACGGTCTTACACGCACATATGCTATACAAAACTCACATAGCCCAGCACTCATGAACAACATAGTGCGTAAAAAATACAAAATGACACTGGACATTTCCAATGTTTTTTTTCTGCCAGAATATAGCACCTGAGAGTAGAGACTTAACAAGTTTCAGTGCACTGGGATCTCCGAAAAAAGTCTGTTGGTTACCTCAGGGGTACAAGAATAGCCCAGGACTGTTTGCAGCTCATGTGACTGCAATTTTGCAAGACATTGACCCTGAAGCATTGTACTATGTAGATGATATCTATCTTACTGATGAGGAATTACTACAACATTTAAGATGCTTAGCCCACATTGTTGTGGGATTTGCTGAATTTGGCTACAAATTCAACTTCAAGAAAACAAAAATCGCCTTCCTCAGTGTCCTGTTTTTGGGATATGAGCTATCGAGTGAAGGAAAATTCTCAGAGAAATGCGCACAACTACAACCTCCAAATATGATAAAAAACTCCAATCTCTATTGAATTTTGGCAGAACTTACATTCCAGATTATGCGTCACGCATACAACCATTATATGACTTAATACGTCCAGACTTTTCTAGTAAATTTTAGACAGTCGAACACAACGTATACTTAGGGAACTGCAGACAGACATGCTTGCAGCCCAGCATCTACATATGAAGGACAACAAGACACATTTGGTCATCAGAGTAATTGCTGGGGCCATTGGTTTCACTTATATAACATTCAATGAGGGTGAGACTTTCCCGATTGCTTACAAATCACATTTGTACTCAGTAGCAGAACAACGCTTTGCTCCCACTGAGAAAATTCTCACTGCTGTTCAGATGGCTGTCATCAAGGAAAGACCTCTAGCCCAGGGTGTAGTGAATCCTAGTTTGTTTTAATGGGATAGCAGGAGTTAGCTTAGCCGTAGGCTTGTAAACTTGTGCCCCCGTCACCTAGTGACTTTTAACCTACTTAGCTTGCTGTGTCTTAGCTCCTTTAATTATTTATTTCCTCTAAAATGGCTGCCTTGTTTATAGTTAAGCCACTTGTTATGAGTTTATTATCAGTGTCACTGCGCCAAGGCGTCAAGATCAAGCGCGAAAGACAAACAAACAGTAGGTGTTCACACTTAGGGATTTTCCCTCTCTATACTTTCAAGGGATTGTTGATATTAATTGCCGTCCCAAGCATGCCTGTTATCTATTGTTTTAGAATACACCTACGTCAGGAGAGCTTGTAGATCTGTATATATACATCACACTTTAGACAGATAATCAGAGGGATTCCGACCAGAGGGCATCGCCACCATCGCTGATACCGATGCTGCAGTCATCTTGACGCTGACCCAGTCTTCGTGTCCCTGCGGAGTCTGAGATAGAGACCTCATTCCAAGGTAACGAGGGTTGGGGGCTCCTCTCATGGACACAGCTTTGGCAGATTAGGTTTAACAAACCCAGCTCTCCTTTAGGTAGGAGGTTAGACATATTCTCATTAGGGTATTAGGGCATATTCCATCTTATATATATTTCTTTCATATATTGCAAAATGGTGGGGGTCTTCATAACAATGACTCTCTTCTTCACAATACTGTTGCTTGGTATATTCATTATCCTAATCATTGCAGTTCATGCAACGTATCGCAAATTGCAGTTATGTTAAATAAAAACTATTAAAACTTCACTGCATCTGTGTTATTGCCTTTGTTTGTATGAGACATAATATATCTGTGAGAAAAGGGTAATTTCGGTTTAACCACGACAATCCTGAGATATCTTACTTTGAGTCCATGCGTTAGCGACTGCCACAAATCACCTTTTACTATTGTGTTTCTGGTGAGGTACTGCTAGTGAGCCGGTAAGGTTTGGACAACAGTTGCAACTAGTTGTGGGAAAAGACTTAGGGGGTTATTACAACTTTGGAGGAGGTGTTAATCTGTCCCAAAAGTGACGGTAAAGTGAAGGATATACCACCAGCCGTATTACGAGTCCATTATATCCTATGGAACTCGTAATACGGCTGGTGGTATATCCGTCACTTTACTGTTACTTTTGGGACAGATTAACACCTCCTCCAAAGTTGTAATAACCCTCTTAGTCACCTACAAACGAAAGTACTGTCATCCTGAGACCAGCAGTCTTGCTCAGAGCAAGAGTCCAAACTACGACATGGCGTCACCAACGATGGTATTTAGGCACTAATTTACGGATACCCTGACTATCACTGTCTCACAGACAACGGGTACCCTAAGTACCATTATACGGAGACGTCCGTGGTCTTTGGGAGAATCCTCCTCAGCTAAACAGGTAACACCTAATTAAGCTGTAGGTTGTTTGAGCTCGAACTCATAAAAAGGAAACATTTCCCCTATTTGGTGTTCCGTTTCCCTAAACAACTATTGCTGATACCGTAAACATTCCTGCAAATGCTAGACATGCACTTACACGACATTTATTAGCGCATGGCCTTACAGAAGAGGGCGGGGATGTTACTTTGATTATAGAAGCGACTGAAGCATACCAAACAGAGACTTTTTACTGTTGGGTCACCTTTCCTGAGGCTGACCAAAGAACACATACATTTCACACATATGAAATTGCGAACGTACCTGTAAGATCCGAAGCTTACCAGTATCATGAAATATCGCTCACATATCAAGAGCATCAGAACTGGTTTGAAGGCGCCCTACGACATGTACTACGACGAGTGAAGCTAGGTCCCTTAGGTAATTAGGGACCTACATGGCCTATGTTTGCCACATATACACCTCACCCAGGCATACAGAATATGCCAATCGCAGATTTATGAGTATTATATAATTAATTAGTGGCATTGTATAGACGATTGGTTAAATTCGTAATGCGAACGTTGAACACAACACCAGCGCGTCCAGTACTGCCAGTAGCTGGTGGTTATCAATTGGCTACTGGGATTAATCCACAAACAGTGCATACTATTATGACTAAAGTGCCCACAGAACAGGAAAAAATACCATTCTGGATTGCCCAGAAAACTAATCAGCTGGAAGCTGTGTTTCCCCATACGGGACCACAGGAAAAACATAGACTGCTCACGATGTGCTTGCCGTTTGGAATGGTTCCCTCAGTGGATGACTGCGCCACATGGGGTACAGTCTTCGCTGCTGTGTATACTACCGCACATGGTACCCCGACACTTGCCAATTTACCGGAAGTGCTAAAACAAATACAAAATGAACATGGGGCTGCACCGGCCCTGGATCTGGGGATGAAATTGATGCGTAACTTTGACGCCGTCTCCTCAATAATACTAAGTAATATTAAAGGGGAAGCGATGGCACTGGCAGTACGCCAGCGTCTCAGGGAAACTCCAAATATGGAACAGAAGAGACAGCTACCGAAAATAATTTCCGATACCTATACTAGTATAGGATGGGATAGTTTGGGAGCCAAACCTAAAAAATTGGAATTACCAAGTACCACCCATAAGGAAGGTACAAAGCAGGCACAAGAGGGCTCTAAAAAGCGCTGGGACAAACAAAAAGATTTCAAAGACAGGAGAAATAAGAGAGCTGATTCTCCACACCCGGAGTACTCCGAAAGGAGGTATAATCTCAGAAATAGGGAGCACATTAGAACTCCAGACAGATATACTGATTCACGTCCCTCTCGTTCCTTTCAGGACGTACCGGATAAACGTAGCGAGAGAGGGGGCCGTCAAGATCGACGTCCGGAATACGTGAAAGAGAAGAAAGACTCACCACAGTCTACCATTAAAAAAGAAGAAAAGACTCCTCAGCAAAAGTCGCAGTTTAAAAAGAAGAAGGTGGCAGCACTGACAGTTAAAAATGCCAGTGGTATTGAGAACACTATAGAGGAACAAGAAGTGGGCCGTGACTCTGTTGGACAGCGCGGCAGAGGTCACGATATGTCGCCAGAGTCTGAACGATAATCTGGATGCGACAGCAACTAGCGATTACATTGCAGTTGAGACAGCGGATGGCCGCGTTCTCCCACCCGATCGGGTTTATGATTTAACGATTCAGATAGAAGGAGACGTGGAACGCATTATTAGTGTAATATTTTGGGATGAACTTACTAGTGATATCCTGTTGGCCGAGAGAGACTGGCCACCTGAACATGTCTGCAAGCTCTCACATGGGGAAAATGTCATTTTGCCTTCTTTTTCCGATCTTGTTCCAGAAGCAGACAAAAAAGCCTATGCTGCTGAATGGGCTTTAGCGCAGGCACCTGCACTATAACGTAATCATGTAGGGTGGGACAAGGACTCTCCTTGTCATGTTATTCCCGTTAGGTCTACACCCCACCCGCAGCCACAGTACCCTGTTAAACATGAAGTGAAAGCTCCGGTGACGGAGATACTGTCACAACTTGAGTACAAGGGAGTGATTGAGCCCTGTACATCGGCAATGAATGATCCATTATTTCCAGTTGCAAAACCAGATCATTCATATAGAATAGTGGTTTTATTATAGACACTTGAATAGTCATACACGCACATATGCTATACAAAATTCGCACAGCACAGCACTGATAAACAATATAGTGCGTAAAAAATATAAAACTACATTGGATATATCCAATGGGTTTTTCTGCCAGAATTTAGCACATTAAAGTAGGGACCTAAGTGCATTTTCATTTGGCTCTCAGAAACGCTTTTGTCATTTTCCTCAAGGCTATAAAAATAGCCCAGGACTGTTTTCAGCCCGTGTGACATCAATTTTGCACGAGCTTGATTCCGATGCATTGTACGATGTGGATGATATCTATCTCACTGACGACACCCTCGACATTCATCTTGCGAGGGTCGATCGGATCATTTTGGGATTTGCAGACCTTGGTTATAAATTTAATTTTAAGAAAAGCAAGATAGCCTTTCTTAGTGTATTGTTCCTGGGATATGAGCTATCAAACGAGGGGAAGAGCCTGGCCCCGCACTTCCTAGAAAAGTGTGCTCAATTACAGCCTCCGAACACACTTAAGAAATTACAGTCATTACTGGGATTCTTCAATTTTGGCAGAACATACATTCCGGATTATGCAGAACGCATCAAACCACTTTATGATTTGATTCAGCCCAATTTTTCAAGCAGACGATGGACGATAGAACACACACATATCCTTAGGGACATGGAACGGGACATGCTAGAAGCTAAACACTTACACACACGAGACAATCAGACAAATTTGGTCATCAGAATAATTGCTGGTGCCCTTGGGTTTACCTATGTCACCTTTAATGAGGGTGACACAGTGCCGATAGCATACAAATCACACTTATACTCCAATGCTGAAAAACGTTTTGCACCTGCAGAAAAGATTCTGACAGCAGTTCAGATGGCCGTCATAAAAGAAAGGCCACTTGCCCAGGGGAAACGCATTATTGTTGTATCCCCGGTGCCGGCCTTAGAGGCTGTCACTAAAGCAAGCGTTCCGAACGCTAAGGCATTACATCCACGCTGGATTCAATGGGCAACGTCTCTGACCGCCACTGATGTTGATTATGTATTTGACCCCAGACTTCAGACACAAGAATTTCTCCAGTATGAACAGGAGTACCCACTCCTCTAAATATCTTGCCTCTAGACAGTTATAATACTATCATTTATACTGACAGGTCAGCACAACAGGCTGTAGGTACTAAACATCAATACTCGCCAGCTTGCGCAGCCGTGTGCGGAGTGATGGAAGATGGAGTTTTCCACCCTCACAATACCTACACGCAGACCTTAGGGGACTACACAGCCCAGTTGGCTGAGCTTAAGGCTCTTCTCCTGGCACTCGAACATACTGAGGCAGGGAGCCAGACTTTGATAGTCTGCGATTCATATTACTGCGTCCAGTCATACAATGAATATCTCAATCATTGGAAACTGAACGAGTTTAGGGATTCTAAAAGGAACACCATTAAACACAAAATGTTGTGGGGGAGAGTGGCTGATCTTAAGATTAAGCTACCACGTGTCCATGTAGTTCATACATTGGGACACCAACGTGTAGGGATACATGTTGCCGGCAGTACATTGGCTGATGAAGCGGCCAAAGCATCAGTAGCTACGGCTTCTGTGGCTGCAGTGACTCGTTCTCGGACGAGGTTGGATAATGAAATACTGATTGGCGTTAAAGCTTCGCCTGCAGGCAAGACCCTTCCGAAATGTTACCCTACAAATTATACTTACCATATCAGTGCACAGAATGTTGCTTATACAACATTTCCTGGGGTTGGGGATCGAGTGATCCCCAATGAAGACCAGAGATTAGAGCTGATTACAGCCGCACATGAGGGTGTCGCTTCTGCACATTCTGGTATACAGGCCACAATAACAATTCTACAGCAACGATACTGGTGGCCTGGTCTATGCAGACGAACTAAACAGTATGTCCTTTGCTGTGACATTTGTCAGCAGATTAAGGGCTCTAATATCAAACGCCCTCCGCAGACATCCCTCTTAGTGTCAGACAAGCCACTCCAGTGTGTGTACCTAGACCATTGTGGTCCCTTACAGCCTGATGGTGCATACAAATACATTTTAGTGGCTGTGGATTCCTGTTCTAGATTCCTGTGGGTATGGCCACAGCGGTCGGCTAACGCCCAGACTGCTATAAAAGATTTGCTGATCTTTATTGGTTCTTCATATGCGGTTGCAGCATTCCATTCGGACCAGGGCCCTGCATTTGCCTGTAAGGCATTCAGGGACACCATGGGGACGATGGGTGTTGAACTCCATTACTCCTCACCATACCATCCCGAGGGAAATTCGGTTGTGGAGAGGCGGAATCGTGATCTAAAGTAGTCCTTAACAGCTCGAGCATTAGGTTCAGGCCGCAGTTGGTTACACCACCTATATGGAGTCCAGAGAGCACTGAATAATCTGCCAAGACGGTCCTTGGGGGGAAGGTCTCCATATGAGGTTCTCTTTGGGATACCTATGTATGTCCCCGATCCTGATGCCCCTGGTATGGTGGCAGCAGAAACACCATTTGACATAAAAGAACGTCTCACTGTTTTACAGGAGCTTCAACAATTTCGTGATGATAAATCATCTGCAAGTGCTGCCACCTTAGGAATAAGGGAATTGGCGAAAACTTCGACTGGCTGGATTCCTAACGTTGGGGATCAGGTTTGTGAGAAGATTGCTGTGAAAAAGGAGTTCGGTCCATCAGACAGAGCACCTGTACCGGTCTTGGGAATAAAAGGCACCAGGACTGTCATCTTACCACCATTGTCCGGTTCTAAATCGAATAGATTCATCTCCATTGATGACATCAAATTACACCATGTGGCCGATTCTTCACAGTAGACCAGGAGGTCCCTTGGGTGGTTCCCGATCCCCTCTCACTACCCAACAGGACATCCATCTACATAGTAGGATGAACATCACTGCTACTGACTATGCAACTATGTCAACTGCTGTTCCAAACACTTCCTCGACCATGGGGAGGGTGGAAAATGAACTTTTGTTGGTTCCAGTCACATCTTCGGTGACCACCCCGCTTCAAGATTTGGCTGTATTTTATGCAAACACTTCCACAGCTAATGACGTTGTCTATCAAGAACCTCCACGAGTAGTTCAAAATTCAGCGGGTCCTGTGTTTGCAGAGACTTCCTCTGGCTATTTCGTAGACATTGATGATTTTTCTTCGGATTCATCCTCAACTGTGACTAACGAACTTTCAAAGACTAGTAAGCTGTATCGATGGCTTAAAAATAACTATTTGATCTACCCATGGAACTATCTATGGTTCTGTTTGACATTTATTGCATTATTTTTATGGATTGGTTTTGTGACTGTTTTCTTTTTGCTGATTAACGGTCGCTATATTCCTGATCGCTCCTCTGTGGAGTCTGTTGATGAAATTTTAACACCACATCATTCTTCCCATAAGGTCCGACGAGATTTGTCCCCTGTAAATATCACAGCTATACCAATTACTGATGGGATTGTGTGGGACAAAGTTCCATTTGATATAAATGGGCCTACAGAAATTATTCAAATACCATACGTGTTCAAAATGTCAATGTCTGATGTTATTACACCTAATGTTGTCTCTGATGATTGGGATGTCCAAACAGTTGATTACATGCTAGCTGAAATGAAGGACTATTCCACTTTTGGAAGTGATGATGTATACCATTATACAATGAATTATGGGGAAATGTTCTGCTATAACAATTGGGGACATCACTACCTACACCGTGCAACTAGATATAGGCCTCTCTTGAATTACACACAATGTGAACACTGTTCAACACCACAGGTGGGGAGTCCGAAGTATTATAGCGATAAATGTACATACTTTTCTGAGCATGATACAAAGAAAGCAGAGTTGTACTATTTTAAAATACCTCCGGCACAAATTAGAAAACTTTTGCTAACAGATACGAAATTGATTTATTCAGATTCCTTTGTTTCCCGGCTCTCGATTGAGGGTTATGAATATTGGAAAGATACTATTGACTTGAAAAGTGTATGGGGGACACAAGATTGGCAGATACAGGGTAGGGAGGCTTTGTTTCGAGCATGCCTGATTCCTGTGCAAATGATTTTCTTAAATTACACTACTGAGCAGACATCCTGTCTGGGGTTAGCAAACATTAAGGAGCTGAACACGCCCAGTATCCCTACTCTGACTAAATTTAAAGATTGGCAACACTTTCTTAATGTCTCAGAAGACAAGCTAGATGCAATGGTTAAGTCTGGTACCTATAATTCTTCACTTTCCCTTCCTGGCGGGTGGTTGGTATGGCCCACCAACACTGATGAGTGTCAAAAGCGTTTCTTGAACTCTTCAGGGGGTTTTTCCATTCACAGGCCTGACCCTCACTTTCTATCAGGTCAACATACAGGTATAATTACAACATACAGTCTGGGTAAGCTGTGCCAGCAATGGGTGCAGACAAACACGTTGACAGCGGTTAAAAAACACCTGACCACTCTTTCTGACAGTATAGACTTGCAGGATTTCCTGTTAGGTCCTAAGAAACAACGCTCGAAACGGTTTTTATATGCTTTGTACAATGAAATTTGGAAACTTTCCCAGATTGAGGCTGCTGCATGTTTAAGGCAACTAGATAAGGAGAATTTGGAAAAAACATTAGCTGTTGTAGACAATGGCATAAACACGTTGTCCAACAGGATTTACTCACTATCAAATATAGTGTTGTCTGCTATTGATATCACTCAGACTGACTTGTCCCGGTTATATCATGGGCAAACACAGCTACGTTCCATCATGCAGCTGGGTTGGACATTACAGACACTGAAAAATGGCAACATTCCAAGGAGGTACATTAATGGGAGTGAACTATACACTGCTTTTAATTTTTCCAGGGAACAAGAGACATTGGCTAAAAGGGAGGCTCGTTTCACCCTGCTTTAAGTAGAGAAATTAGATAAGTTGCCCTTCACGGTTGCAGAGAGTCCTTCAACTATCTGGCTCTTGCACGGCATTATTAATTTACCGATTTTGACCTTTCGTTTCTCGAGCTGCCTGAAACATCTTGCAGTGGGACGATATGAGCAGCTAGGAGATGGCTTTATTAAGGATGAGTTGGAGTTGCCCTTTGACTATAGATGTCTGAATTTTGAACAGGAGGTCTTTCTTAGCGGAAGTGAATGTGAAACTGCTGTTCGTCACTCTATGATATGCAAACAGGTGTCTCTTCACGGTCTTTGCAATGCGGGGGTCGCAAATTTGTCCTGTTTTCTTAAGGGTACTCCCGTTCCCTTGATTCGTCCAGTGTTTCATGTACTTTCCAATGGAAGTTATGTTCTACTGAACGATGAAAGCTGTTGCGGCTTGTGACCTGGATTTGCCTACGCAATCTCAGTCACGAAGGTCGTTACGTGTTGTGGACATGTTTTGTTATTCCCCACACGAGAGATAAAAGTATCTGAAATGTGGCCCCACATAGATACTATTAATATGAACTATGACAAGTTGAGTAGACTAAAGGCGCTATTGTTTCAGAAACAGGTCGCCTTGACATCCGCAAAAGAGATGTATGCTCTCCAGATTGCGAGATCATCAGCCGAGATACAATCCCTTTTAAATACCGATTTCCCCAAACACTTTGGAGAGTTGGTATCCAGGATATTCAATGCTTCAAGCACCACTGGGATTGTTCATTTCTTTAGGGCTGTCGGGTCTGGTTTTGTTTCCATCTTTCAGACTGTCTTTGGAGTCATCCCATCGGCCATCCATTCTCTCTTTTCAAGTGTGTTTGGTGGCTTTCCAATTATTTTGGCTTTGATTGGTGGACTACTAATGCTATTTCTTCTGATTCGCGGTGGTTGTTTCTTTCCAGCAACGCAGAGCAATGGAGCAGCTCCCGCCAACTCCACTGTGCCATGAGCGCATGTTTCAGATCTTCGGTACACCTTTGCTGGTGGAACTGGAGCTTGACTGGTCGTTGTCATCTCGGCCACTTTTCTGGTGTGTACAACCGGTCTTCCGCTGCATATGGTGTCTCTTTGAGCATCTGCCTATGGTCTGTCTTGCTGTTGCACCGACATCTCCTGTGGAACACGTACTGCTGATGTCCCCGATGAGGGTTCATACACGGTCATGCCCCTTGAGACTAAGGTTGCTCCGCGAGGCCACCTATGAGCCTTCCGTTATAAGATCTAACATAGATGAGGACACTGCAGCAAGTATGGATGCACCGGTGAATATGGCTCACTTCTGCTCTGTGGATCCGTTTGTCCGCCCAGCACTAGACTTCACTCCGGACGATGTTGACTCATTTTTGAGGTCCTTGACTGGTGACTTCGATGACATTCTTCAAGATCCTGCGTATAACACATAATTTGATGAATTTGCTTACCATTCCCGATTCCAAATAATGCAATTATAATGAAAGTTTGCTGTACTTGTCATGGTTGATATTAACATCTCTGTATGTGTTTTTAGACAGCCTTCTTTTAAAGTGTTTTCACACATACCGATTTTTTGTTATTAGCTTCTTTTATTGGCTTATTTTGCCTTTGGCTTTTTAGTTCAGAAGCAGCTTTTAAGCATTTTGGGTTCCTGTACCTTCATCATACCTGTAACGGCAATGGGGAGGGTGTAGTGAATCCTAGTTTGTTTTAATGGGATAGCAGGAGTTAGCTTAGCCGTAGGCTTGTAAACTCGTGCCCCCGTCACCTAGTGACTTTTAACCTACTTAGCTTGCTCTGTCTTAGCTCCTTTAATTATTTATTTCCTCTAAGATGGCTGCCTTGTTTATAGTTAAGCCACTTGTTATGAGTTTATTATCAGTGTCACTGCGCCAAGGCATCAAGATCAAGCGCGAAAGACAAACAAACAGTAGGTGTTCACACTTAGGGATTTTCCCTCTCTATACTTTCGAGGGATTGTTGATATTAATTGCCGTCAAAGCATGCCTGTTATCTATTGTTTTAGAATACACCTACGTCAGGAGACCTTGTAGATCTGTATAAATACATCACACTTTAGACAGATAATCAGAGGGATTCCGACCAGAGGGCATCGCCACCATCGCTGATACCGATGCTGCAGTCATCTTGACATTGACCCAGTCTTCGTGTCCCTGCGGAGTCTGAGATAGAGACCTCATTCCAAGGTAACAAGGGTTGGGGGCTCCTCTCATGGACACGGCTTTGGCAGATTAGGTTTAACAAACCCAGCTCTCTTTTAGGTAGGAGGTTAGACATATTCTCATTAGGGTATTAGGGCATATTCCATCTTATATATTTTTCTTTCATATATTGCAAAATGGTGGGGGTCTTCATAACAATGACTCTCTTCTTCACAATACTGTTGCTTGGTATATTCATTATCCTAATCATTGCAGTTCATGAAACTTATCGCAAATTGCAGTTATGTTAAATAAAAACTATTATAACTTCACTGCATCTGTGTTATTGTCTTATTTTGTATGAGACATAATATATCTGTGAGAAAAGGGTAATTTCGGTTTAACCACGACAACCCTGAGATATCTTACTTTGAGTCCATGCGTTAGCGACTGCCACAAATCACCTTTTACTATTGTGTTTCTGGTGAGGTACTGCTAGTGAGCCGGTAAGGTTTGGACAACAGTTGCAACTAGTTGTGGGAAAAGACTTAGGGAGTCAAACCGGCATGCGGCCCCCATTCTGACATTCCCGCTGGGCCGCAAACCAAGTTTGCGCCCGCCGGCCCCGCCGGCCTAGCGGGAATGAGGCAGCAACACAGGAGCCGGCTCCGAATGGAGCCGGCGGTGTTGCGGCCGTGCAACGGGTGCAGTTGCACCCGTCGCGCTTTTCACTGTCTGCTAGGCAGACAGTGAAAAGGTGGCCGGGGCCCTGTTAGGGGGCCCCTGCACTGCCCATGCCAGTGGCATGGGCAGTGCAGGGGCCCCCAGGGGCCCCAAGACACCCCTTACCGCCAGCCTCTTGCTGGCAGTGAAAACCGCCAGAAACAGGCTGGCGGTAAGGGGGTCATAATCCCCAGGGCAGCGCTGCAAGAAGCGCTGCCCTGGTGGATTATAGCCACCGGGGCAGAAATGGCGGAAAACCGCCGGCCCCGGCGGTCCGACCGCGGCTTTAACGCGGCGGTCGGAATGGGGAAAAAAGCACCGCCAGCCTGTTGGCGGTGCTTGCGGTCATAATGGCTCTGGCGGTCTCAGACTGCCAGGGTCAGAATGACCCCCACAGTCACCTACAAACGAAAGTACTGTCATCCTGAGACCAGCAGTCTTGCTCAGAGCAAGAGTCCAAACTACGACAAGGGCAAACGCATAATAGTCATTGCACCAATCCCAGCCCTAGAGGCTGTTACAAAAGCAAGCATTCCTAAAGCTAAAGCATTACATCCACGTTGGATACAATGACCCACGTCTTTGACAGCCACTGATGTAGATTACATTTTTGACCCAAAGTTACAAACTCAAGAATTATTGCAGTACGAACTAGAATACCCGGTTCCAGCAAATACATTGCCTATTGAACAATATCATAGAGTCATGTACACCGATGGCTCTGCACAACCTGCAATTGGCACAAAACATCAATATTCCGCTGCTTGCACAGTCATGAGCGACTATACTGTCTTGCTGAAAAGGTTAGTTGAATATAAAATATAAAATGATATATTAATACCAGGCATTGTTTCTGATGACTGGGATGTGACAACCGTTGATTCTATGATGACTGAATTGCAGTATTATACCGTATTTGAAAACGAAGATGTTTATCAATCTAAAGAAAATTCTGGTGATATGTTTTGCTATAATTATTATGAGCACCATTTCATACACAGAGAGAGCAGTGCAAAATGGGAACATTGTCCGACTCCACCCCAAGGGAGCTCCAAAACGTATTCTGAAAAGTTTACATATTTTTCTGGGGACCATGTTAACACCTCAGTCTCCTGTCAAATAATAGTGATTTACAGGACTTCCTGTAAGGCCCCAGAAAACACTGCAGAAAGCGTAATGAAATTTGGAAGCTTTCGCAACAAGAAGCATCTGCCCGGTTAAGGCAAATAGACCAGGAGAATGTGTATGTGTCATAATCTGGACGACGGATGTTCACCTCCACGGCAGTATGTTGGCAACAGTCACCACGGTGGTATGCAAATTTTACGGCCAATGTCATAATGAGGGCCTAAATCTTTCTAGAGCTCCAGGCCCAAATGGGTTTGCTACCGTTATCTCCCACTGCTTTGCTCCCTCCTCCAAGTTGTATACAAAGTATTCCACCAAATGATTAATGAGGGTCAGGTGACACCTCCCATAATCAAATCAAATATTTCCCTTATATTTAAGCTGGGCAAAGACCCCTTGGAATATGGACCTACCAGCCTATAACTCTCTTCAATGTGGATGTGAAAATATTAACTAAGATTGCAGGTTTATGATTGCAACCACTGATGGAAGATTTGGTCCACTCCAGTCAATCGGGGTTTATACGCAAACAACATACTGGGGATAAGCCCTCCATCTACTCAACAACGGCACCACTGGGGCTAGGCAGTCACTCTTAGTCACCCTCAATGTATTAAAGGCATTTGACAGGGTGGACTGGGAGTCTATGGTGGATACTTTGAGATTGATGGGCATGGTGGAACATGTGTGTCCTGGCAACTGACAGGATATTAAGAACCTTGGAAGAAAATGCACCATATTGGTCTCACATTGTCTTACTTTGGGTTATTGATGGGAGCACAGAACAGGGGTGTCCTTTGTCTCATCTGTTCTTTGATCTCATGCTTGAACCCCTAGCACAAAGCATTAGGGTCATCCATCACAGACATTAGATTTGGCGCTTAAAATATTAAGCTTACAATGCTTGCAGATGGCATTCACCTTTCCATTACACATCCTCAGGCTTAGCTACTGGCCATCCTGGATGAATTAATTACCTATTGGAAAGTCTTGGGAGTCAAGACTGAAACCTCTAAATTGGAAATACTAGCTATATCCACCACCAAGCCAATAATTGGCCAAATAAAGGGTCTCACTCCTTTCAGGTGGTTGCAGGACCAGGAAAACTATTTGGGATTGGCACTGCCCCCACCCTAAAGACTAAACTAAAGATTATCCTCCAACAACTGTGGCAGGATGTGAGGGCTGAATTTAATAGTTGGAAATACAAAACAACTATCCCTGCTAGGCCATATATAGTGGCATAGAAAATGGCCATTCTACAGAAGATCCTCTATGCTGTTCAGCTCTTGCCTCTCTGGACACCTAAGACTATATTATAGATCTACGGGGTTATGTAGCATTTTCTGCAGCAGGAAGGACTGGGGGTCCCAGAACTAGCCACCTAATATGCAGCAGCTCACCAGTTGCACTTGATTCACTGGACACGATGAGACATGAGCAAGGGAGGTTGTATGATTGATCATATGATGGCAGAGTGGCCATTATGGGAGATCCCTGACAACCAATAGCACACTGGACAACAACACTTTATAGATCTCCGGTCAATACAGCCATGTTAATGGTCTGGGACAATGTGACAGTGAAGGGATATTACCATTTCACCTTCTCCATTTATCTCCCTGTGGGGTGATCTTCAGTTTATACCAGACATTGATAGAACTCCTTTTTGGAGAGTGGTGGGAGGTGGGGTGTAAGACACTAAAAGATATGTTTGACCAAAGGCACATAAAAACATTTGACCAACTACAAACTGACTTTGCTTTCCAGAGACATAACATTTCCACTACCTACAGCTCTGACACTGGCTCTTAACCCCTCCAATGAATCTAAGGGTCACAAGATCCTTAAGCCCCTTTGAGAAAAAACTATTATAACTCTATAAGGGACAGTCATACAATATCTTGCATATACAAAGCACTGAACATGAGGGGGGCTATGCAAAACTGACCATGACCAGTGGAGAGTAATAATGGAATGAACAAATAACTTTGCATTTAGTGTAGGGGGCAGAGTCTCTCTTACAGATTCTCTACTGTTAGCACAATACCCCAATGCACCTGGTAAAAATGGTGAAGGACAAGCCTGATGTTTTGGAGGGGGTGTAAAGAGGAGGGGACACTGACGCACATTTTGCAGTTGTGTTCCGTATTGTTCCTTCTGGACAATGGTCCTGGTTCGAGTGGAGGCCACCTGGGGCTCGGCCCTAGCCCACTGCCCAAAAGTGGTCCTACTGGGCAGTTCGGCCCCATGCTAAATTCCACTGTACGGACTAAGGGACCAATTAATCGCCCACTCACTATTAGTGACAAAGCAGGCTATATTAGGACTGTGGGGGCAGAGTGGCTCTTCATCGGAACAGAAGTGCCTGAAGATATTGTGGTTGACCCTGGGCAGGGAGAAACTTGATTCTGTAGCACTAATGATGAGAATGGATCATATTCATATTGCACATCTGATGATGTCATCTTTGAGGTGCATTGCACCCAACAAGAGGTTTGCACGAACATTAGTAATGCTAGTACTTGTAAACTCTGGAGAAAAAATAATGATCATGAGATTAATGAGCTACAGGGATTTAACACAAGTAATGGAGGGCCTGATTTAGAGTTTGGCAGATGGGTTACTCCATCACAACTGTGACTAATACCCTGTGTGTCAAATAACAAGTGTATTATATCCACTGGCACTTGTAATACAGTGGACTAGATATCTGTTACATTTGTGATGGAGTAACCCATCTGCAGAAATCTAAATCAGGCCCTAAGTTTTGTTTATATCTTGTCTGTAGTTATGTTTTCTCGAACATATCAGCCTGGTAAGTGCACCCTATTTAAGGTAACACATTGCTGCAAGGGCAGCCGCAAACATTTGCCTGCCTGGGGCCATGCGTGAGACAAAGGCAGATTAGCTGTTTGAAGCCACCAGTCCATGTTTTCCTGCATTGGCCACAACTAGTTTGTGAATTAACAGGTGACAGAGAGTCCCCTGCAGGCAGCAGCAATGAAACAAAGCACCTGGCAGCAAGGCGATGTTATGAGGGTCCATAGGACCACTTTTTAACTCATTTGAAAGGACGCAGACGGGGTCGATGGCTATGTTCCACGCTATTGTGGCACACAATCAATGTGCTGCCTGACAGATGATGTGCCTGAACACCCATGTCTTTAATAATGTGCAGCTGCACAGGAATTTTTTTAACTTATTTGCATGGGGTCTGCACTTGATACTCCCTGATGATCTCATCTGCACAACATGTCCACCGGTGCTGTCTGCATTTAAGAAGGGCATTCCGCCAGTCTGCAGCCCTTTCAAAATTACCAAAGTTTTGTTGGAGCAAAGACGGCGGGTGAAGAATAAGGGTGGGCAGAACTTTCAGAATTTGCAGGAAAACTTTTCAAGATTTGATGTAGTTCCACATACGGTTGGAAAAATGCACATCGAACTGCTCACATTGTGATTCAGCTCAGGTAGCACATTCTGCACTGAAAAAGCATGTGGTGCACTACAGAATGCAGCTTCTCGAGTTGATTTGGCTGCCACACAAGTAGATTGTCTACTCATGTGACAGCCTTCTGACCACGAATGGCCATGACTGTCCGAGACAGCCTGCATTAAAAAAAATTCACTAGATGTCCTCCTAGCAAATGGAAATCGCACTAGAGGATGTCAAATCAGGTTTACTCTCATCAATTTAGTAACCTGGAAACACCCACAAGAAAAAATGTCTGCCATGCGTCGATGGGCAGAATTTGGCTGTAACTCTGCGTTACAAGAGTAACATCGAGTTGCTAAAATTCTGCCAATTCCGTGGGCAGAACAGAACATTCCACACATCCCTTGTGCAAACACCTGTTGCACCCCTGGACTCTTTGCGCAATATGAACCCAGAATGGCAATTTTTGATTTCCTAAAATGATTTTTGCATCATTATTAGTCACTAGTCTGTCGCCTGTTTCAAATATTCAATACATTTATTGTATATACATTTTATATTGTCAATGTATGACCATACATCAGGATCATCATAAAACATTTTGAGTTGTTGAGAATAAACCAGTATATGTGTTTATTCCAATGGGGTAATCTTGTATAAAGATACTGTATTTGAGGTGTATTAGGGTGGTATGAGTAGATTGGAGTGACGTGGTTTGGGTACCAGTGGACTTCATTGGAGTAGAGTGGATTGGAGTGGGTGGATTTGAGAGGGGGTGATGGAGTGGGCTGGCCTGAACTGGGATTATGTGGGTGGATTGGATTGGGATTGAATGTGGTGGTTTGGAGTGAGTGGGGTGGACTGGAGTGGGGTGGTGTGGGTTGAAATGGAGTGTGTTGGTTTGGATTGGGGTGTGGTGGGTTGCAGTGGGATGGACTTAATTGCAGTGGGGTGGGAGTGTACTGAATTGGACTACGGTGTGTTGGATTGGATTGGGGTGGATTGGAGTAGGGTAGACTGGAGTGGCGTGGAATGGGGAGGGTTGATTTGGAGTGGAATGGAGTGGATTGGAGTGGAGTGGGTGGATTGGAGGGGGTTGGTTTTGCTTGAGGTAGACTGGATTGGAGTGGAGTGGATTGGATTGGGGTGTATTGAATTGGTGTGGGGTGGATTAAATGGAAAGGGATGGACTGGATTGGAGTGGGGTAGGCTAAAGTGGTTTGGATTGGGGGTTTGGACTCGTGGAAGGTGGATTAATGAGGTCTGGATTGGATTAAAGTGGCATGGATTACAGTGGATTGTATTGGAGTGGGATGGCTTGGGGTGGTGTGGGTGGATTGGATTGGAGTGAGGTGGATTGGATAGCATTGGACTTGATTGGAGTGGGTGGATTTAGTGGTGTGGGTGGTACTGGAATGGGGTGGGTTGGATTTGGGTGGGGTGAGATGGACTGGGTGGGTTCTAGTGGAGTACCTAGGTTGGATTGGAGTAGGTCAGAGTGAGTGGGGTGGATCAGATTGGAGTTGGGTGGATTTGCCTGGAGTGGATTGGGGTGGCATGGGGAGTATTGGATTGAGTGAGGTGTATTGAATTGAATTGGAGTGGGGTAGATTGGACTGTGCTTCATTAGTATGGGTTGGATTGGTGTGGGGTGGGGTGGACAGGATTGGAGTGGGGTGAATTGGAGTGGGGCAGATTGTTTTGGACTGTGTGGGTTGTTTGGGATTGAAGTGGGCAGGGAGACGTGGCGCTGATTGGAGTGGGCAGATTGTTTTAGATTAAAATGGGGCAGATGGGAGTGGGGAAAATTGAAATGGATTGGAGTGGGTTGGTTTGAAATGGGACAGATTGTATTGGATTGGAGTGAGGCAGCCTAGCGAGGGGCAGATGATTCAAAATTGGAGTAGGACAGATTATTTAGGATTGGAGTGTGGCAGACTGGAGTGTGGTGGAGTGGAGTAGGACATATTGTTTTGGATTGGAGTGGGATGGATTGTTTTGGATTAAAGTGGGGCAGTTTGGCATGAAGTGGATTGGAGTGAGGCAGATTGTATTGAATAGGAGTGGGCAGACTGTTTTGGATTGCAGTGGGACATATTGTTTTGGATTGGAGTGCAGCAGATTGCAGTGGGGCAGATTGTTTTGGAGTGAGGCATCTTGTTTGGATTGGAGTGGGGCATATTGTTTTGGACTGGAGTGAGGCAGATTGGAGTGGGACAGACTGCTTTGTATTTGAGTGGGGCAGATTGTTTTGGAGTGCTGTAGATTATTTTAGATTGGAATGGGGTGAACTAGAGTCAGGCAGTTTAGATTGGGTCGGGTTGGTGGGGTGTACTGGTGCGGGATAGGTGGGGTGGATTGGAGTGGGGTGGATTGGAGTGGGATGGATAGGGATGCACTGCAGAATGGTGTTAAAGTATTAAAAAAATTACTCATAATAAAGAAACATCTCAATTTGCAATATTTAGACCAAGATAATTGTCATATTTTGAGAACAGGGCCCATGAGCAAAAACAAAAGAAAACATGAGTGCCAAGTTAGAAAAGATGACTTGGCAAAATGAAAGAAAGCTAGCTAAAAAAAAAACTTTACAGTTTTGTTTAACCTGCTGGGCAAATTTTTGACAGTCACGTGCCTTCTGTTTGTAAGTTACTAGAAGTTAAAAGGAAAAACATAGTACCTCAAACATGCCGGAAACAGAGGACAGGCATTAATTGAGTTGAATCAATCAATGCTTGGTTCCTGCTCAAGCCAATGGAACGGAAATGATGTCAACCCTGCAGAAACCACTTACGAGGCTATAAAGCAGAGTGCCACGCAAGCCAACAAATGATATGTGACAGGCAGGCTTCAAGCCCTTTACTGTACACATCAGGGTCTTGCAAGCAAGACACATGCATTAGCACATGCACTTGCAAGCTCGACTCTAAACACTGACTGAAAGATCTGCTACCATGCGAGGTTCATCACATGTCACACACCTGAAAGTCATGGACAGGCAGCAAGGCACCTACAAGGGTAAATTAATTTTTTGAGATTCGACAGTGTTCCCAGTCTGCATCTTGGTGTAGGAATTACAAATTCCTTAACATTGGAAAGGCTTCTTCCTACATGAAAGTGTTAAAGTCACTGATGTCATAATACTGTCATTGTGAGAAAGATTTCCTGTAATTTGTAGTGTAACTTGACAGCATATTCATGGGTATTTTCCTATCATATAATGCATAAATTTAACTAGTTCAATGCGAAACCTTTATCTCTATATAAATATATAAACATAAGATCAAATTCCATACCATCAGAACCAGAGACGTTTTAAGGCATAGGCAAAGTGAGCTCTGGCCCAGGACCCCAGCCTTCCAGGGGGCCCCCTTATAGAGCCAACTCTGTTCTGCATAGAGTCTTGCTCTGATTACCTTGAGTAATTCTTAAACAAATCACTTTTTGTGACACTCTAGTGGTGCTGTGCACTGCACAGTATGCACAAGGTGGCATTAAGCCACTTTTTGCATCTTAATTCCACCTTATAAAAATGACACTTTTACAGGCAGCACTTTGTGTGGAAGGGGCATGCAAAGGGTGTTGCAGTGGATGTGCCACAGCAACACACATTGCATTTTGATGCTGCCCCAGATTTATGAGATTTCATAAACCTGAGGCAGCGCCAAAATCTAACGCCACCCCAGGGGTGGCATTAGCATGGCGAAATGAGGAGAAATGTTTTCATTTCTCCTCTTTTTTTTCCTCTTTCTATGCATGTTGCAGCAGCACACACAGAAAGAGAAAATCGCCAATTAATATTTTTTTGTGCAGGAAGGTGTCCCTTCCTGCACAACAACTATCTCCTGTTGAATTCAGCTATCCTTGCACCATTGTGCAATGTTGGCTGCATTGGCGCTTGGCAGCAAAATTTAGCACAGGGGGAAACACAGGGGTGAGCCATATTCTTGGTAATACAGTGCATCCATCCATTTCTAAAGTGACGTAGAGCGTCATTACCAATTTTGGCACAGCAACGCGCCACTTTATTGTAAATGAAGCCCAAAGTGTTTTAAATACCGTTTTCCTTTAATTCATTTTTTTATTTGAGTAATGTGTGAGAGTCTACTATTGACATTTTGCAGAGACATGCTGAGCTTATGTTTCCTGCAATAGCTATAAAAAAGTTTCTTTTAGATCAAAAGATGACCTCACCTTTGAAAAATGGGATGGCGTCACAGAGATTATTTGCAGAAATATTACTGAGCTGCTGCCTGTTAAATTATGAAAACACAGATCACTATTCCTAAATATTAGATGCCAACACATTTCGAATTTGGACAAATGTGACTGTGCACTGTCAGTGACCTGGCCAAAGAGGGCATGAAAGAGTTGAAATTAAATCATAAATTCAAAGCTTTTCTGAACAGGGGTCCCCACAATGGATTTGGCCCAGGGCCCCGAAAGTATTTAAGATGTCCCTCATCATAACCGTTTATTTGTAGATTAGATTGCCATATGATGTTAAACATAAACATGTATTCTACAATTGTAAAGAAAGAAACAACATACGGCCCCGCACACCATAAAGGTGGGGTGAGCTGATGCATAATATTGTGAGAACCTGATCAAACAATACAAAACGAACAACACTAAGAGAGCCTCCCTACCCAGGCAGCTGCCCACGCCACTTCGTCCTTTTACTGTAGCTGCATCAAAGGAGAGTTATCACACATAACCAAAGGTGTGGTCAGACAAGAAAACATGCAAGACCTCATGGCTTGTACATCGTGGCCATTAATCCCTGAGAAGAGAGCGCCAAACTGCAAAGAGGATGAGTACTCATGAGTCCTAATGAGACAGGTTCGCCCACAAAAGAAATCTAAGCAGTTAAAGAGTTTAGGCAAACATTAAAGAGAAACAAACATCTGTATTGATTGCTAGTCCACCAATCAACTAAGTGGGAGCCATAAAGGGGTTGTGGCTCCTACATGAAAAAAATTTGATCTTGCGAAGTGATTGCTTCCTTAGTAAAGGTGGATGCATGCCAATGTTTATATATTCAGGTCTGGCCAATGCTTTACTTAAGCTCCTACCCTCATTATGCTTGATATTATTACTAGGCCAATTAGAGAAGTAGTTTGCACTCTTAGAGAGAGACCTAGAGCCTGATTTAGATATTTGCCGATGGGTTACTCCGTAACAACAGTGATGGATATCCTGTCTGCCGAAATCTAAATCTCATAGTAAGTAATGGGATTTAGATTTTGGTGGACAGGATATCCATCACTGTTGTGAAGGAGTAACCCGTCCGTCAATATCTAAATCAGGCCCCTAATGCTTTGCCATATGGTACCTAGTAGTATGTACACTAAGGGTCATATTTATACTTTTTGACACAAAACTGCACCAATGCAGTTTTCCGTCAAAAGGTTTAATGCCGGCTAACGCCATTTCTTTGCACTACCCGGGCATCAAATTTATACTTTGATGCTCCGTGGCGCAAACCATGGGTTAGAGTCATTTTTTTTTTTTACTCTAACCATTGCGCCATGTCCTAAAGCAAAACAACGTTAACGCAGAGAAAATGACTTTAATCCGGTTTACGATGTCGCAAACCGGATATGCACCATTTTTCCCCGCAATAGCATCAAAAAGCGGCGCAAACAGAGCAAAATGTGCTAAGGAGCCCCAAAAAGGATCCCAGAAGCCAGAGAAGACCCCAGGAAGACCCCAATCGATCAGGAAACAGCCAGGAGGACCCAGACAAGCCCCAGGAGAGGGAGAAGAAGAAAAGTAAGTGTTGTTTCAGTGCAGAGGAGCAGGAATTACTGGTGAAAGAGGTGACAGAACACCAGCATCAACTTATTGTCACCTCAAAATTGCCAATTGGGAGGAGAGAGGCAATTTGGCAACAAATTGTGGACAAGATAAACAGTGTGGCAGAAGTACGGAGAACAGTCACTGAGTGCAAGAAACGCTGGCAGGCCTGCAAGTGCAGGACCAAGGAAACAATGGCAAGGAACAGGAAGGCAGCACTGCAGACTAGAGGTGGGAGTCCGGCACTGCAGGAGGCCCTGGACCAGATGGAGGAGATGGTGGCAGCCGTCATCTCAGAGGAGATCGTCACAGGGATTCAAGGACAGGACAGCGCAGACTACCAGGAAACAACACAGATACAGGGTAAGTTGCATCAGGGACAGAAATGCCTAAATGTTACCTGCAAGCAGGGGGAGGGACATACCTACTACACAATGCATGTCAGCAATGGAAATCAGGCAGTGGAAAGGGCAAGGAGGCACAGCACGGATGCATGGGCTGTGCAGGAGAAACCAGGGGCACAGCACAACACTACACCAACAAACTTTGCATGGGGGTACTCTGCCATGCCAAGGCTGTTGGAAAGGCCAAGCCAGTCCTGGAGGGTAGGCTAGAACATAAAACTGGCCTGCTGTCACAGGACAGCTGGTATTGTCACAACATGAACTAGGGCTCAATTTCCAGTCTCAGGCAATATCCTCAAGTGGCATGTACTATTGACAACTCTTGCCACTACCACCTGTGCTGTGTGTGCTGGTCAAGTAGCAAATGGCAGTTAGGTGCCCATGGATCAAACACCCCCACAATAGACGATTCAGGATATACGACGTTATCAATCCACTGTAACAAAGTGTAAATCCTGTCAAATGCTCATGTCTGTAGGCGCAATAAACATCAGGTATTGTTACTTACATTATGATCTACCCAGCAGTAATGTCATACCAATGCTTCACATTCCATGGTCTACCCGGAGCCTGTGTTACAATAGCTGCAAATCTACCTTGCAACATACCAACTGTCATACTGCTAAGACAACAGCATTGTGAGGGAGGACATATGTGTCTAGGTAGTTAAACATACCTGCACAGTCATAAGAGGAAATGGAACAGTGCCAGGCCCATCAGCACAATCCAATGTAGCACACATTCCCCAACATCAACATGACACACTACCAATGCTGACACCTATATCATGCCATGCCAATGCTATAAATAGTATGTGCTTGGTCTCAGCAACATATTGGTGTATGTGAAATATCAGAGACTGGGTCAGACCCATATTGTTAAGTGTGGTGCAAGTGGCATCAGAACACCCACAACCATTGCAAGGCCTCACCATGCTAATGAAAGTAGACGGAGGGTTGAGTAGGACAAGAAGGTGGCAACATACAATTTGGACAGAACCTACACCTAGAGGATGTGACGCAGACAATTTCACAAACTGCCCACACTACATATGACATGCAGGTGGGGCATAGGTCTGTGAGAATGCTAATATTAATGACAGGAACAATGAACAGGAACCAAGATTACGATGTCTCACTAATAGGAAGTCAGTGACGTCACATTACAACTGCCAAAACACAGACACACTAATTGTACAATATCTCATAACAGAGGACGATAGCTCTCCCGTGATTACGCCTGTCCTGGACTTCCCTGTTGACATGGATGACAAGCTGACAAACATTAGCCAGCAGACCCTCCAAGATGTCCTTGGAACCCTCCAGACCCCACCTTCAGTCGCAAGGAGGAGTGCAGATGCAGCAGCCATCACAGAGGACCAACCCACCACCCCAATAGTACGACCTGCCAGCTCCAACCCAGCTGAGGACTCTGAGGACACTGGTACCACCTTTGAAAGGACAGTAGTAGGAGTACAGCGGGAGCTGGCAAGGAGGGGCGGGTGGGGTTGCAAAATATGGCAGCCAGCCTTGAGGGGATGTGCATGTGCATGATGTCATCTGCAGAACAGGCAGCAGCCATGCAAGCGCCCCCATCCCTTCTGCAAGGACTACAACAATGTGTGAGGGATTTCACCACAGCAGTTAGGGAGTTGTCACAACACCTGGCATCACAAAGCTTTCACTGCGTGCACGAATGCAATCATGAACCCCTCAGGGCCGACCTGGCTGCCTACTACAGTGATGTAGCTGCTATACTCAAGAAGCAGCAGCTCCTCCTTGCTGCAGTAATGCCCTTAATAGCCCCACAGTTGGAAGCTAACGGGAATTCTGATTTCACATCTTCAAACACTGAAGTGTGTGTTGCCCCTTCAAACCCACCACCACCAAGGGCAGAGGAGACGACACACACATCAGAAAATGAAGACATGGAACAGATCACCTTCACCCGTAGGAGTACCCGGTAGCACAAGTCCATGCCACATGGGCACTGATTTCCTAGGTCCTGTGCTTGTTACCATGACAGTCTTGCTACAGTTGGTAACATGCACTATTTTCCAGCACACTATGGGCCATATTTATACTTTTTGACGCAAAACTGCGCTAACGCAGTTTTGCCTATTTTTTTTTTACGTGGGTTGACTCCATTCCAACGCGCCAGCCGGGCGTCATATTTATGGGATGACGCTTTCCGGTGCTGCTGCCTGGTGATCGTAAAAAAAAATGACGTGGGGTGGCAGGGGGTGTCCCTGGGGGCATGGGAGGGCCCCTCTGGGCTCCTTCTGAGCCCACAGATACCTTAACACCTGCCCTGACCAGGCGTTAAAAAATGACGCAAATGCGTCTGCGCGTCATTTTTTAAGGCCAGCCCCCTCCTGTGCGTCATTTTCGCACGGGAGTTTAAATAAGGCGCAAATGCCTTAGAGTCATTTTTAGGGTGGAAACGCCTACCCTGAATCTCATTAACGCAAGGTAGGTGTCCACGCTAAAAAATGACGCAAACGCCAAGAATTTTGACGCTAGACAGGTCTAGTGTCAAAGTATAAATATGGAGTTAGCTTTGCGTCAGATTTGCGTAAAAAAACTGACGAAAATCCAACGCAAACAGAGTATAAATATGCCCCTGTTTACCTTACCACTATGCACTGCAATTGTCTCTCACTACCTCATTGGCAATTCATGTTCTTCTGCACTGAACGACACTTCACCATCACATGTCCAATGACATGTACCTCACCATTGCAATTGTGTTGCATCACAATAGATGGAGTCACACTAATGGACTTACAATCCTGGACTATGTAAATATTGCACTACAGCACTTTAAAATAAATAGCACTTACACAACCACGTTGTCTCTGTGTAATATGACACATCAACTGTGTAGGAGATTTGTGATGTATGTAACATGGCAATGGCCATAGAATGTCAATACAACAATGTAGAAAGAATGTGGGCTCATAACTATGCACTGGGGTCTGGATTTTATCATCATTTGTGCTTCCTTAGGCTTATTTCTGATGTTAAAAGAGAACAAACAGTATAATGCTGTGTAGAACTGAAAAAACCTGCTCCAAAGTATGTATAAGATGAAACTCAATATGGCCAACATTCCCTTCAAGACAATCTTTATGTATGTGACATCTGACTATAAACTTTAATCACACACACACACCATACAGCAGGAATGGATGTGTATGAGTGTATAGACAATTATGTAACCTGGGAGTACAATGTAATAAATGATAGGTGTGAGTTATGTATACAGAACTTCACAAGATTATAACATCACTCAGCTTATCAGGGTTCACATGAACATCAGGCTGCAGGCAGACGTCCTACAGTGGCCAAGAATCCAGTACAGGACTCAAACGATGACAGATTTAAAAACACACCAACCTTTACAACACATTGGGAACCATAATAACATTGAGTGGTGAGTGCAATGGACGGCAGATGCATAGAGAAGTAGCTTTGTTGTTGCTGCCAATGTGACAGCTCATTTGGAAATGGGGATAAACATTCCAATAATGGGATTCTGATGATGGATGGAATACTAAATTGACACTGTACACCCACGCAAAGGCCCTGATCCCCAAGCATATGACACATACTGTAAAGGAGAACCTAAAACTTTATTTTACAGTAATAAAGGAAACTTAAACTAGGGGAAACACCTTAACTAACCTAACCTAACCTATCCTAACTATACATTACCCAAAACTGTCCCTAACTACCCTAAGCTAAACTTACTTACACATTTAACTAAACACCCTAAACATCAACTCCCCACCCCTTTATATCACAGGACACATGTAGGACATCATATGCTAAACTAAACACATACTAACTTATCCTAAACATATATATATATATTTGTATTTGTAATTTTTTTTTGTATTTTTCTTTTTTTATACACATAAACCCCAACAACATCCCCCACCCACTCACAAAAAAACATGTAATAATATAACACCCTCCACCCCAACCCACTTATACTAACTAAACTAACAGCCTACTCTAAACTAACACTAAGCCCCCTAAACCCACTAAAGAAAAGAACGAGGAAAGAGGAGGGAGGGGAGGGAATCATGGGTGAGGATCCAAAAGTTACACATTGTACCTCGCTGAATCGTTTTAATACCCCGCAGTCTCCTGCTATTGCGGGACACTTCCTGCTACAGCCTGTCTATCCTGCGCAACATTTGTTGCATGTGACGTTTTAGTGTCTGTACATCCTGATTTTCTACCACAGCAGCTGGGGTTGGCTGGGTACCACTTGTAGAAGATGTTGCTGGTGCTGGTGCCGTGGTTGGAGGGGGAGGTGCAGGAGGTGCTGCTTGTGGTCCCAGAGCAGACGAAGTCAAGGGACCTGCTACAGTTGCTGTTATCCATGGGGCCACTGTGGTCTGAGCTGTGGTGGTGGTGGCAATTGTGGGCAATGCTGGTCCCCCTTGGGAAAATGCCCTCCATACCCCTGTGGCTCTCTCATGGCGATATCTACGTGCCATATTGCGGAACCCAGCTTCCACATCGAGTATGTGGCGGTAACGTACTGCCTGCCTCTGGAATTCCCGTATCTCCTGGGAATTCATGTTGGGAGCTGTAAAAACAGAGAAAGCCAAACATTAGTGACATCATTGTGTGATACATCTACAGATAATATTGTAACACTTCATCAATCAAAATCACAGTCCAGATGATAGAATGTCCCTGATGAATGACATGCCAACACAGCCTACCAATCAACTATCTAACACCACACCAATGCACATTGTGTACTTAATTAAATGATCTGTGAATCGTTGTACTGCTATTAGTCACAGAACAAATGCTGCAAGTACTCCACATGTGCCAGGCCGACTAATAACTATCTTCAGGATCACAATCAAGGCACACAATACCTGTGATTTGTATATGGAACTGGCAGGACGGTATGCAGTTGGTAATCATGAGGGGGCATTGTAGTTTCGAACACATGAATGTTTGAATTACATGTCTGTCATCTACACTGGGATCATCACACCTAGGTACACATATTTTCTAGACCTAACCATGTGCCTCAGGGGAGGATGGACATGTAACACATACTTTCAAACATCAAGGACAACCACAAAGCTTTGGACAGCTGTCCATGAGTTTAGTCAGTCCACCACAGGTAAGGAGGGCTGCCAACTAGGATTGAGTCAACCATTGGACAATCACGTATCCATTTATTTTTCTAATTGCCAACATCATTAGATCTCACTGACACCTTTCCAAAATCAAGCACATTGATGCAAGCACCCATCTGGCCTTGACCTGAATGCACGCCTATGACATTTCACTCAAGTGCCACATAAATGGAGTACAACATGTGGAGCTAGATGATGCCGGAAAGTCACCCATACAGTCCTACATGTTCATTACTTAACAGGGATGCTCAAGTCTGTGTGTAAAATGTATGCATCACTGGTCTGTGTGAATCAGGGTATGACTTGATGACTAAATTATGACACTGGCCACCTCCAAATTAATTATTGGCATACATGTAGCAACAAATCACCCAGTTCACCTGCCCATGCCTATAGCACAGCACTCGACTCCCAATATATGACTCTCTGCCGCAGAATGTCTAACTCTAACATGGAAAAAAATGTAAACCTCCAGTCAAGTCACATATCAGATCATGTTCCAGCACATCATACCTTGCAATGAGTCCAACACACAGGAGTCAATCACACAACAGCTGCAAACACAACACAGAACCAACATATTAACACTTACTGGATATATCTGGGTCCGTAATTCGAGCCACTTCACCATTTGTATAGGCGGGCGGTCCACCTGTAAAACATGGAAGGGTGATATGTGCTCAATGTCTGCTCACAGTACAAAACTTGGAACAACAAATTACTGCGTGTGACATTTTATATTATAGAGCTGCACATCAGGCATGTAGACACACCAACAGACATAGGGGGTCATTCTGACCCCGGCGGTCTTAGACCGCCGGGGCCAGGGTCGGCGGGAGCACCGCCGATAGGCCGGCGGTGCCCCGCAGGGCATTCTGACCGCGGCGGTAAAGCCGCGGTCAGACCGGCAACACTGGCGGTCTCCCGCCAGTGTGCCGCCGCCCGTTTGAATCGCCGAGGGGATTCCGACCCCCCCTACCGCCATCCAGTTCCCGGCGGTCCGCCCGCCGGGAACCGGATGGCGGTAGGGGGGGTCGCGGGGCCCCTGGGGGCCCCTGCAGTGCCCATGCCACTGGCATGGGCACTGCAGGGGCCCCCGTAAGAGGGCCCCTACGAGTATTTCACTGTCTGCTTGGCAGACAGTGAAATACGCGACGGGTGCAACAGCACCCGTCGCACCTTCCCACTCCGCCGGCTCGATTACGAGCCGGCTTCATCGTGGGAAGGACGGTTTCCCCTGGGCTGGCGGGCGGCCTTTTGGAGGCCGCCCGCCAGCCCAGGGGAAACCTCAAAATACCCACCGCGGTCTTCCGACCGCGGTACGGTATTTTGGCGGCTCCCGCCGGGCGCGCGGTGACCGCGCCCGGCGGGAGTCAGAATGACCCCCATAGTACTGCAAACATGCATTTACACTGTCACTCGAGTGAGTGATAGACACACATTTGCACACATGCACTGGCCCTAACAATCATGTAGTGCCAAACATGATTACTCATTTTTGTGCTTAATTAATTATAGAGGGTACTCCATTTCATCATTTGTTATTATGAGAGACATGCAATGCCACATTCCTGGTGCACTGCAATACCAGTGACTCAGGTATTGTGGCTTGTGCATCAAGGGACAATGAGTTACTGTGTGATGCTCATGTGGGTTGATTTGCATTCAGGAATTATTGTGCTTTCAATGGTCCATTATATGTGTGCCAGTGCTGTATGTAGGTTACATATGCCACATTGGCAGTGTACCCAGAGCCGTATATGCCCCCTATTACAACATGATGGCAGGGATCATGTGTGTTACTTGATGAACAAGGATAGGCCATTTATCTGATTCAAAACAACAAAAAGATGTATGCTGACAGTGTCTAATGTGATCATCCATGGCACAATGCATGGGCACTGGTGTAGTCATTGCACCTGAAATGTGTTACTCTGGGCCCTGTGTACCTATATCAGGTATTGTAAATCACACTTTGCCACATTCATTAAATTATAATTGCCAAGTTAGCTGTTCTGTAGTAATACAACTGAAATGGCACTGTCTGCTAATCAAAACATGGGTTAACAAATGTCCTACTTCTGCAATCTTGATGAAGTAGGTCTCTATTTGAAAGCACCTTGGGTATGGCGGCACTCACAGAAATGCTGGCCTGCTGATCTTAGCATACCACCATGTCTGTGATAACCTTCATACTGAGAAGTTAATATTTGCACATCTACTGCACTATATAACCAGGGGTGTACCAAAAGTACAATACCAACCTATGTTGTCACTTAAATTGTATAATGGAAGCAGTCAGTGGTCTCTTGCACAACATCATGCAAATAAATAGTTAGTGACCATGCATTCACAAAGAGCAGGGATCCCGTGATGACCCATTCACTTTACAAAATTGTTTGGCTGTAAAGTGACACAGATGGTAACTGTACCAGCTCTGTACCAGCAATTGCGCCCAAGGCACAAATTTTGTTGGGCCATGCTACTCAATGATAGAATTTCAACGGCTACTCCGAAAAGCTACAAGATGAACCTGTTTTGTGCTACTGGAATCTGGTAACATCCAGGCACAATTGGGTTTGGCCATGTGAAAGATTATCTGTACAGATGTAAACACAGGGAAACAATGAACTTAGGGCCAGATGTGTCTTTTTTTTTTTGTGTTGCATTTGCTTCATTTGTTTACGCTACAGCTATGGAAATTAGCACAAGACATCTGATTGTAGCAAGTGTGCTATACTTTGGCATCCACAAATAATGCAAACCCTGCACAAACAAAGTAGAAATATCGGCCTAAGATATTAGCAGAGGTTAGGAAGAGCTTTGTACGTATGGCCATGAATACCGTTCAGACATGAATTAAAAAAAGTAGGGACAACACTGGTTCCCTGTATCAGCATGTGAAATACATCCTATTCATGGTACACTCACAGGCCCTGCATCATTATTTTGTTTGTGCCGCCTTACCATCATCTCTTGATGCCAAAGCAGCGCTGATTTACAAGATAAAGTTGTCTTTTGTAAGTTTGTACAGCTTTAGAGTCAACAAATAACGGTAATTTGTTGCAAAATTTGTATAAACCAGGGCCACAGTTTGTTCAACTTGCATTCCACATGTCCACAAACATTGCATGTAGCATGTCACAAAATCTGCTACTGTCTCTCCATAGCATTGTACTGTACACATTAGTAAAATTTGTACTCACCAACAGGGCCACCAATCACCACACCCAGGTGGTCCAGCAGGTCCTGCTCTCAGGCCACCAGGTCAGCCCAGCGATGTTTCAATTGGTGGTCGTTGAGCTGGCTATTGAAGATTCTTCTTAGGTGGAACATCACCTTTGCCCACCTGAGCCTCGGTGTGATACCCCTGTATCTCCCGACCCCCAGACCCCAACATCAGGGGGAGGAAGTGGCACTTCAGCCACACAAAAGCCCCTAGCTCCGCCTCACTCAATCGCCCCAGACGTGGCCTTCCCAACATCTCAAACAAAATAGGATAGGAAAGGGTAAAGAGGGAAAAACAGGGAAAGGAGGTATGAAAAGGAAACTTAACTAACCCACAGACAGCCCAACAATACCTCAACTAACAATACCCACAAACACCTTCCTACAGTACAAAGACAAATCTAATCACAATAAATGGCAAAAAAAACACTTACACAGATTAACACAGACACATACAAAACAACAGAATACAATAGCAATGGCACACAGGAGTTAAGCTGCAAAGTGAAAGTGAAAGTACACACACTGTACCATTTCTGTAAACAGGATATCCTATTACATCACTTCCTGTCTCAATTGCGTTTTTTTTTTATATTGCGTGTAATTTTATGACGCTTACGGGGTTTGCATTAATATTTTTTTACGCATATGCATGAAAATTCCCCCACATTCAAGGATCAATACATTTTTAATGGATAACCGAATTTCTGGGGTGCAGTGTTGGAATTAACGCTAGGGACCAATCGATGTATTATGGGTGTGAGCGTCATCTTTTAATGCATATTCATTATATGTTGACGCATATGCTTCTTTTTGATGCGTTTGCGTCAAAAAATCTGTCTAAAACTGTGTTTGTGTGATTTTTCATGTTTTACATGCATGCAGCCTATAACTATACAAAGATAGGATGGTATGACCTGCAGTGTGTGATCTAGTGTTTGGGCACATGTGGAAGACATACTACTGCGGACCATAATAATGATGTTGTTGTGCCAGATTAGCTCTCTTAAGTGACGCAACAGCAACACAAACTGTTGGAATAAAATTGGTATTTCCTAGTTTGAGCAGGTGATGCATCAATAGAGGATAGCAAGGATACGCAACTAAACAAATAGACTCATGGCCTGTGTGTTTATGTCTGTGAATTGACTCTTCAAATTGTTGTTGTGCCTCTGTGGGAACATCATCAGAAATGATATGTGTTTGTGATATCTGCTGTGTCTTATGCTGTGTGTACTTCTTTGACTTTGGGGACAAAACATTTCCCTTGATGAACTATACACAGGATAGATAGAGGATGGTTGATAATGGCTATATCAGATATGTAAACCATCACATTTAATGAAATGTTGAATACCACTCCATGGTCACTTGTGTGTATACTACCCATGAGTCCATCATTTGAACATGCTAGCTAGGTATAGTGTTTGTGACACAGAGTATCAAATCCAATCCTAAAATTGATATGTACCCCACAGTTTAAGTCACATAAATGACCTATGTTTCTCCTGTGGCTGTGGAGGACCAGCAGACCATGCTGCATGTGTTCACATATTTCCAGTGTTCATTGCACAAAGGTGTCCAGTTCAAGTGTGTGGCCATGAGTACCCTGTGTCAGTATTGGCCTCCATGTTGTCACAGTTACGTGCAGGTCTAGTCATGAGTCTGTGGAGCCAATCCCTCAATTAACAGGATATCCTTCAAAGCAGACTTGACCAAAAGCCAAAGATCAACTAATGACACAAATGGGGAAAGTCCAGCTACGGCACTGCAGAACTTTTATAAGGCTGACGACAGAGCAACCTTGGTGTGCTCAAAACCTTTATGGATCAGTAATAGGAAGGAGGCAGCTTTCATCACAACATTTGTACTCAGGAGGGGCTCTAAAATTCCCACTGCAACAGGGAACATCAGTGCCTCTGTGCTGATTAATCTCACAGTTAGTCACCACGCAAGCCCCGTCAAAAGGTGGCGGCAGAAGTGAATCTGTGTGTGGACCGTCAGGGCACAAAAATGTTTTGTCCTTACATACACATTAGCAACCCTTGTTTGTTGTGCTGTAGGTACTGTACCGAATCCATGCATAGAGCCATAGCACAATGTCACTGTTTGGCACTAATGAATACATGCGAAACCAGACAAGCGATGGGGGCTGGATTAGGCCACTCAAATACTTGTCCCAGAACAGAATACGATAAGTAAACTTATTAAACTATATTATACATTTGAGGATTCATTGTAGACCTACCAGATACAATACCCCAGCAGGAAACACAGGGCATGGAAAGCAACTATGAGACCAATGTAGCCACAGGGAACCTCGATGTTTAACTGAAAGACTGGAACCAGTCTGGCTAACAGGATGCAGGCTCTGTCAGGAACAAACATGAACAATGCAAATACACGGTGAGCAGAAACTGACTGGGACAAACAGGAACAACACTGTGGGAACAAAAAAAATATTGAGCTGTGGTCTACAACGTTACACAATCTCCCAAGGGCTCTGGTACACAAGTGATTTGTACGCTAATGCAAAACAAGGAGCTTCAGAAAATGTCAGCTTCTAAGCAGTTCCAAGCAGCAGCATGGGCAGGGCAGGTTGAAATGGCTGGTCTGCACGGAAGTGCTCACAGGTGTGTGCACCTTCAGGCTCTCTCACAAGTGGTGGAGTTGAGAATCAAGTTCAAAGGGCCAACTGGACCTTTCACATGGAAAGCAATGGACAGCTAATTACAGGTCCTAACAACTAGCAGGCAGTACATTATCAGCCCTGAAGTCTATTTACAGGGCCCACTAGAGAAGGGTGGGCAGAGACTTTAAACATGGCAGTGGCAGGATTTATTACCTTGGAAGGACTGCACAGGGCATGTCTTGTGAGCAATGCTTGTCATATCTGGGGCACTTGTGCTATCCATTTTCATGTTTGATGCACTTCTTGTCACACATGCTCCTTGCAGAGATAGCTGATGTCACACTTACTGCTGTCAAGGGTCTGGTCATACCTTCTTGTTACCAATGCAATCGCACATCCATTGCCTCATTTATGATGCACTTTCTTACCTTCTGATTTATGGTGCCTTAGCTGTGGGTCATATGCTGCAATGGACCATGTTGGCAACATGGATGTGTCTCATAGCTGTGGTCCTCTGATATTGGCCTTCAAATGTGAAATAGACAGGATATATGTCATTAACACTGTGTGTGTTGTTTGTTGTACATTCATACCCATCAAATGTGATGTGGATTTTTCAGTATGCAAATTTGTATTTCTGAAATGCTCCATGAGGCAAACTCTGATTAGGATATCTAGAGATCATGTGATGCATAAATAATTACCCAGAGCATGACTGAGTGATGAAGAGAGGTGTTTAATTGCATATGATAACAAAGTGGTGACAGTGACTATAGTTAGAAGAAGTTTTGTACGATGTGTTGTCTCTGACGCAATCCTGCAGCTGTGTTTTGATGTTCCCCCTCATTTCCATGGGCAGCATCCTCCTCTTCCTCCTCTTCAGGCATTTGTTGATCCGGTTCACAGAGGGGAATGTTCCTCCTCACACAAAAGTTGTGCAGGATGGCACAGATGAACATGATCTTGCAGACCAATTTCAGGGGAATATAGGCTGCCTCAGATGATGTCCAAGCACCTGAATCTGGGCTTCAGGATGCCAAAAGTGCTCTCAACTATGGTGCGTGTCCTACGATGTGCCTCATTATAGGCATGCTCTGCTGCTGTGCTTGGGTTGGCAATTAGGGTCATGATCCATGGCTGGATCCCGTAACCCTAATCAGCTGAAAGAGAAAATGAGGGTAAGTATTTTGTTGTTGGTTGCACAGTGATGGTCACTTTGCATGGCAGTTGTTATCTTGTGTCATCTGTGACACATCTGTGTTTGTGGTATTGTGTGGGATTCTAAACTTCTTGATGTTATTTCTGCTTTGGGTTGTTTAACTATCAAAACTGGCATTTGGTTGATTGACATGATATCAGTGGTATATCTAGAAACTTGCAGTCCAGTGTGTATCTCCCATGTGTTATGTAATGTGAAAGAAGTGTCAGTGGGCCTTCACTAGAGGTGACATGATACTTCCACACACACAATCGATTCCACTGTGGTGGTAACATGGTTGCACTCTATGGGCTGAGCATCCCAATTCAATTCTACATATATAATTGCAGGTGAAATGCAACAGTAAGGCCCTTTGATTTGGCCAGGTGACAATGCACAGCACATCTCCATAAGTTGGCAGCACTGAAGTGTTCACAATTGACAATGCACAATTATCCCATGTGTGACACGTTCTATGCCAACCTATTTTTGCGCCCTCACCGAGTTGGCTCATGTGCAAACGTGTACCTACACTACTGAACTTGCTCCAGGTGAGGTGGCTAACTTGGTTGTGGGGGTGAAGGTTTTAGTGTCTGAAGGTCCATCTGCCTGTACATCGGTTATGTATATGGGGCATTGTCTCAATCCGTATGTGTAGCAGTGTGCACTTTGTATTAGTGTCACATCCACATGTTTTCATTGCACAGACCATTTCCTTATTCCTAGCTGGCAATGTCACCCCAGGAGTGATGTGTGATGTTGGTACTGCCTCAATGATTCCATGTCACCTTCATTAGAGTCAGTATCATCATGCTATGTGTCTCATGGTGTTTGACCTGCAGCAACACACATTACACACCCCTTACACAGGATGTATTGTGTGGAGGAGTGTGCGATTGAGTGTTTTTGATGTGATATTGAAAGGTTCATCTTCCAAGTTGCACTGCCAGTTAAGTCATTGTCACTGTGTGGTTTTTAAATTGGGCCTGTGTGGCTCTAGAGTGGCATCCCTTGTTATTTGCATCTGTCATTTGTCCATAGGTGTGTATCCCATTGGGACAGGATATCAAACATGACTACCAGTGTCACACTTCAGTGTCTTCCTGGCCACGTGTTGATGTAGTGGTGTATGTGTTGGGTGTCCTACAGGGTTGCTGTGCTGTGTGTAAATAACTAGGTTTCTGTACTTACCAACAAGTAGGCCATTGCCATATCATCCATTCTGGAAGTACTGATTGACGGTGCTGTGGCAGAAGATGAATGAATCATGTACACTCCCAGTATACTTTTCCATGATGTTGGTGAACAACCCATGGTGATCCACAATGACCTCCACATTGATGGAATGTGTGTGCTTCCTGTTGCGGTATAGGTGCTCGGTTGCAGCAGGTGGCACAATCCAAACATGTGTGCAGTCAATGGCACCAAGTACGTGCAGGAAGCCATGAATTTGATAGAACCCCGGTTTGGTCTCCTGCTGCTTCTGCTGTGTGTTGGGGAAGCTGATGTGGCGGGTGTGAGGGAGATGATGGCATCAAGTACCTTGGGAAGGAAGGCAGAAAATGAGGGCTGTGAGATCCCGGCAACCAGGGCACCAGTGGTTTGAAAAGAGCCACTTGCCAACATGTGCAGGACAGCTAGCAGCTTGGTCTCCGGTGGAATGATGTAGGGTGTCTGCAAGCTGGGTGCCAAATGTGGCTCAATATGGTGCAGCAGCTGCTGTATGGCTTAGTATGGCCAGTTTAGTCTGTACCTCTGGATAATGTCATGTTCACTGAGACCCTGAAGGGTTGTCCTGGTCCTGAATATCCTCTCCTGCCTTCTGCATTGCCTTTGGGGTCCATGTTGGTGTGGTGGTAGCTGCTGCTATTGCTCTTGTGCTCTGCGTCTTCATGCATGCTGCATGAATATCACCTCCATGTCTTCCTTTTTGAGCTAGGATGTTGCTTGTGTGCGTTTTCCTTCAGTAGTGGTGTGTTTGCCCCATTTTAATTCCTGCCCTGACCCAAGCTTTAAATTCTGTTGCAAATAGGGATTTGCACCATTTTCCGGCTCCGCCTCCCAGCCGTGCGCCATTTTTGCGCGGTTGGATAAATATGGCGCATGGGTGTTTAAGTAATTTTTTAGGCTGGAATGCCTACCTTGCATCTCATTGACGCAAGGTGGTTTCACGCATCCAGAAAATGGTGCACATTGGGATATTTTGACGTTAGACGGGTTGAAGTATAAATATGGTGTTAAATTTGCGCCGAATTAGCGTAAAAAAATGTACACTTATCCGGCACAAAGGGAGTATAAATATGGGCCTAAGAATGTTTGCTGTTTGTTTGATTGAGTGTTATTACTATGCACTGCTGAATTCTATGTGGCATATTTACAAAGACGTGGTTCATTGCAGCACAGGAAGCAAATTTGCTGCGCTGTGTTACATTACCTGGAGAGAGCAGAACTGCACCATATCTTCAAAATATTGGCATAGATCTGCTCTCCCCATAAATTGCTGCACTTTGGGCTGTCTAGCATCAATCCCAGCACCCCTGCACAATAGTGGAAGGGTGCCTGCATCCTGATTACATGAGTATAGCGGTACATCCCAAAATTAAACAATGTTACATGAAAAAAGTCCAATTCAGTTGTCCAGTTGTCTATCTTTCTTCATTTTTTAAGTGCCAAAATGTTTTTGTATTTTCATCATTCATATTCGAGTTGTTAGAGCCTTAGCCAACCCATTTCGGCCCCAACAGTGAACTTCTTCAGGGCAGCAATACAATAAGATACATAAAGATCATGTTTGATGATACTTTAAAAATAACTTTTCACACCCATTAAAATCTAACGTGCAAACAAAGGGAAAAAACCTCAATGAACAAAATTCCATGTGCAAACAAAGCAAGAGTGAAAAGCCACACAGAAAAGACTATCATTGAGATGATAGGAGTGAAGTTTATCAATCTCAACATATAAGTCCATCTAGCTGACTCTTGATCCCACTCCATTGATCCCAACCTTCCTTTCTTATCCTGCTAATGTTTTTGTGTTTTTACTCTGACAAGGGTGATTGAACATTTTCCTGTGGCAGACTGACACATTTCTCTTGTCAACTGTCGCTGCTTGGCAGCACATAAATCTATATTTACTCACTACTAAATCAGTTTTAGACATTCCTTTTGCTACTGAGATGTGGTTAAATGAAAGCTCCACTCCTGATGTGGTACAAGCTCTTCTTCCAGGTTATCTCACTGCCAGTCCTGATCGGATTGGGAAATCAGGTGCAGGAGTGGCAATCATATATAAGGATACTTTAAGAGGCTCTTTTCCCCCTTCAGCGGAGCAAGTTGTGAAAGCCTCACTTTTTCTTTGACTCTGACACTCACTTTTACCTTCTCAGGTGTCATATTGTATAGGTCGCCTGGCCCTTACTTACACACTTCTCCAATGCGGTTGCTGACTTAGCAATAAACAAGGCAAACTTCACCAAAATTGGAGATTGTAACTTCTAGATGTGATTGATAATGGGGCTGCTAAATGTCTGGTGTTGGACCTGACCTCTTTACAATTAAAGCAACTAGTAATAGGATCTACCCATGAAAAAGGCCACACCCTAGATCTAGTGTTCAGTAACATGGATTTTTTTAAAGTGCAAACTTCAATTCCATAATCCTGGTCAGATCACATTCTATTTCTGATCTATTTGGCATTCCCATTAGTCCCTTGTAGTCCGTTGCCTGTTGAGATGGGAGCGCTGTTGGTCCAAGCTCAATCTGGGAGCCTGGTCTGATGCTCTACCATCCACCAAACCTGATTTAACTGATCTGATCACCCTTTCCACCCGCTGTTTTAAAGACTGGGTGGTAACCTCTTGGGATGAAGGCCCTCATTATGAAGATGGGGGTCCGTTCTGCGCCAAACGTGGTGGTGGTAAAAACGGACAACAGAGGAGCAGGCCGGACTGCCAAATAATGAACCAAAGAAAGACAGGCATCCTGAAAACCACCGAACGCCATCAGAGGAGTGCCGATGACGACGCAAGAGTCCCCCCACAGGCCAACAGAAAGGCTAAAGCCGCCCATCAAATTATGAACCACCAGTCTGCCGCCAGCTCCGGGGCGGGAACCACCGCCACGCAAAGCCAGGCGGAAATAAACCAAATATAAGGAAACACTCACTGGAGGGCCACACAACGTGCCAAAGCAGACATGGATAGAGAGCTGCAGATCATGCTAGCCCTGCTCCTTGCCATATAGCTCCACGACCGAGACCGCCGACGAAGATGATGACGGTAAGTACTGCATTCTACGAAACAAGGGAGGAAAGGACACTGTTACATACCAATGTTACGCCCCCCCAACCCTTCACAGCAGCACAAGTCATACACCCCTCAGCAAGAGGTACTTACCCTACACTAGGCTAATCGAACTTGACCATAGTACAAACAAATGCCCCACACCCATAAACAATGATACAAAATACCAGGGTTAAACAGTGTTTCACCAAACGCAGGCCACACAGAAATCTTTAATGTGAAGCTCACAGAGCCAAACAGTCCAAACAGGGCCAATGGCCAGTCCGTATGACTACAATTGCCGTGGGCCACAACGGACCCAACCTGACTCTCACAAGTGCAAGGAACTCTACCTAATGGGGCAACATATGGGCATTCAGGCACCTCACAGAACGGGGGCATGGGGTGGTGGGGGTGTGGATTTGCGATGGGGGTGGGCCTTGGACTTTCAATTGGAAGGTGGAGGAGGGGTTGGTTTGTTCTTTGAAGGGGTTGAGGGGTGTTTAGATCAGGTGGAGCCAGATGGACTCTGCTCAGTCTGGGCCTTTTTTTTTTATCTGGGGAAGGGGCACGGGAATGTGAAGGGCGGACCGGGGTGGACTGATGTGGAAGGTGTGGAAAGGGCAAGGAGGTGAGCACGCTTGGAGACAAGATGGGGTGGGCCAGTGGGTTGGAAGAGGTCAGCATGGGAGAGGAAAAGTTTCTTCGGAGCAATTGGGGTGGTCCTGGATGAGGGCGTGGGAGTGGAGGCAGAGGCAGTGGATGTATGTGGTATAGGGGTGTGTGTAGTGGGTGCAGGTGACTGGACAGTAAGCTGTGGTGTGGTGGATGTTTGATGGTGGGTGTCTTTGTGTGTTTTTTGTGTTTGTGGAGGAGGGGGTGGACACAGTGGGAGAAGACAGACATCTAGTGTGGATGTATGTTGTGTGGGTGTCTACAAGTCTGGTGAGTGTGCTGCATGTGTCAACTACAGTAGTTGTGGTGAGTGCAGGTGTGGTGTATGTAGTGCATGTATAGATGTCTGCTACTGTGATGAGTGCAGGAAGAGGAGCAGCAACAGTGACTGAAGGTGCAGTGCACAAGGGTGAGGATGTAGAGGGGACAGAAAGTAAGGCGGAAGAGGTGGGCACACTAGAGGAAGTGGATGCTGTTGTGTGTGCATGTGTCTGTTGGCTGTGTGAATGCTTGTGGTGGGAGGTGTGGTGCTTGTGTTTTGAAGTGTGTTTCTTGTGTGTTGATGTGCTTGACTGCATGTCTGAATGTGTGCCTTGGACGGGTGAAGGGAGTGGGGTGCTGGAAGGGGTAGAGGAGGTTGGAGGGGGGACGGAATGGCCAGGGAAACTGGCTGCCGTCCAAGAGGAGGCCAGAGCCTGAAAAGATCTCTGTAGGGCAGACATGGCACCGTGAATGCCATCCAGATAGGCATTTGTCTGCTGCACCTCTGATGCTTGTCTGCCCTGCACAGATGGTTCTCAGGAGGTCAATAGCCTCGTCTGTGAGGGCAGCAGGGCTGACTGGGGCAGGGGAGGAGGTGCCTGGGGTGAAGGAGACTTCCACCTTTCTGGGTGAGTGGGCATGGGCAACTCAGTGGGGAGCAGAAGGGAGGGCGGTGATGGAATGGGGTGGCGGAAGATGTCACGATAGTGGTGTGGCCACTAGGGTCCACCACTGCCGGGGAGCCCCCATCAGAGGAGGTCTCGGAGTCACTACCTCCTGAGGTAGTTGCCTCCCCCGTGGAACTCCCCTTACCCTCCCACCCACTGGTCCCTGGGGGTCAGTTGTCTCAGCCTCTGAGGATCTGTGGGCTGCTGCTTCCCTACATGCCGGTGCCTCAGCTCCCTCGCCAGATGTTGATGCTGTACCAAACCAACACAAGAGAACAGGGATGGGGAGACAAAACAGGAGGGACAATTGTAAGTAGCTGAATGGAGGTACATAATGGCCAGACATACACCCACCCAGAAGACACACCCAACAGGCAGCACCGTTCGCTATGCCCATGGCCATGTCCCTGACTACTGACCAGAGTACTGCTCTACACCTATCCCCTGGACTACCTAAGGAGGCGACGTATGGGAGACCTGACAAATACACCCCTACACCCTTTGGGGACCATAAAGTAGATGGACACCAGTCAAAGTCCCTGCCTCTAAGCGGCATGAATCCTAGTGCACACCCAGACATCCTTCCAGACTGAAGTATGTGTAATGAGTACTCACCCCCTTGTGACTGCTGTGCAGCTTTCAAGCACCCATCCAGGTCTGGGTACGCCACCGCCAGGATCTGTCGCATGGGGGGTCAGTGCCCGACGGGCACCCCTTCCACGTTAGGAGGACTTCCCTAGCTGGGCTTCACTGATCTTACATGCCCAGCGCCGCAGATCCTCCCACCTCTTTCTGCAGTGGGTGCTCCACCGGTTGTAGACCCCCAATGTCTGCACCTCCTTGGCGATGGCATGCCAAAGTGCCCTCTTCTGTTGGGCGCTGACCTAAAAGGGTGACACAGAAATCGAACACAGAGGTCAGGCACTTGCACGATAGGTACAGCTGGCTATTCGTCGACTATGGGATGGACAGTACTGTCAGACATACAGGACATACACATGCAGCATGCCATGCACCATGGCCCATGCAGGCTCAGAGGTGCACACACATGTCCAATCAACACCATCCATTACACACACACAGTGCCCCCCAAACCCAGACTCACCTGTACCTCTGGCTGTCCGTACAGTTTTGCGTATGGGGGCAGGACCTCGTCCACTAGCTTCTCCAGTTCCCCCTGGGTGAAGGCCGGGTGAAGGCCGGGTCCCATTCCCCTGCAACACGAGGCACATCCATAGCCAGAGGCAGGCCACAGCGGTACACACAGTGGAGTACCTGTCCGCACAAGATCAGGGAGACAAGTGAATAATCGATGACGAACTCGCGTACGTTCTGCGGCGGTGTGCACTGTCACCGCCGGCAGCGATCATGATACACCCGGATTCCCCATTGGCATCCATGTTAACCAATGAGGGTGCAAACAGCGGTAAACACTGCCTTATGCTGTGACGTCAACCGCTAGCGGTATGAGGTCACTTCCACAAAAAAAAAGGGCAGAATTACAGTGGGCAGACATTTTGCCATGACCTACGCATCTAAAAAATAAACTTTTCACAATGCAGGCCCTACTAGCCACATGAAGCACCTAGCCCTCTGTCCATTCAGTTTTCTACCAAACATGAAATACTCTGTTCCCTCTTTGTGATGTACATGTATATCTGTCAGGTAGCAGTTAATGTAGAGTCACCACAATGAACTATGCAGTGCACAAATGATGACAAGTGTGCCTAAATATGTGTCTTCATCACACCTTTTTGAAACCCTTGTAGGTACCGACCCTTGTGGCGAGGAAGGGCACCATCGGTGTACAGACCACTTGTCGATATGAGGACCATGGTGGAGCGTCAGATCATAATCAATTACAGACTCACATGCGCAACAATTTAGGAACTTTGTGCTTTACTGGATCCTGCACTAACTCCGGGAAATCGTAATCAGCATGCCATCCCAACTGAAGTGCAGGTGCTCTCCACACTCCATTTCCTGGCCACAGGCTCATTTCAAGTGACAGTGTGCATGGGTGCTGCCAATGTTCAGCATGGTACTGACAAGATTTCTGAATGCATTTGTATGACACCTGCAGTCCTATGTGAGGTTTCCCCAAAGTACTGACCTCCCTGCCATCAAGTCTAAATTCTATGCCTTTGCCAACATACTCCATGTTATAGGTGCCATCGATGGCACCCACATACCGATCATCCCCCCAAGAGTGAGTGAACAGGTGTACAGAAATAAAAAGAACTTTCACTCCGTGAACATCCAATTGGTATGTACTGCAGACCAGTACATCTCACATGTGAATGTCATGTACCCGGGTTCAGTCCATGATTCCTTTGTGTTGAGGAACAGTAGTGTGCCACAGAAGATGGAACAACTCCAAGAGGACAGAGGGTGGATCATAGGTAAGTGTTCCTGTTTGATTAAGGGGCATAACCATGACAACTCTGTATTGCACCTTTTTCTAGGTGATTATGGCTAGCCAAACTTGCGTTGGCTCCTGACACCAGTAAGGAATCCCAGGACGGATGCAGAGAGGAATTACAATGAGGCCCATGGAAGTACTAGGAGGGTGATAGAGCAAACTATAGGTCTCCTGAAGGCTAGATTTTGTTGTCTACATATTTCTGGGGGTTCCCTGGCCTATGGGCCTGATAAGGTGTGTAGAATAGTGGTGGCCTGCTGCATGCTGCACAACATGGCTGTGAGACATTCTATCCCCCTCTTAGAGGTGGAGGGTGCTGTATGTCCTGATCAGCTACCTCAGAGAGCTGAGGAGAGTGATGGTGATGATGAGGAAGGGGGAGATGTCAATTCCAGGAACCAACTGATACAACTCTACTTCCAGTAAATGTGTGGGACTTGGGCCTGACATTGGGGTTTGTGACAAATACTCTCAGTGTGCTCAGTCATATGGGGGGGGGTTGGTAATGATAGGGGAAACATGGTCCACTTCTGCATGGTACAGATTGAAATTTCATGCATTTACTCATTGCCACCATTTAGGCACACAGGACTCCCCTTCATGCACAGATTTGACAATAAAGTAGTTCTCAGCCAGTTGCATCCATACTTTACTTTGTTCACAATTTAACACAGGGGCAGTGTTACAGGTGTGATATGTGTTTATTGGTTGATGTGAGTCAATAGTGCTATTTACAGTGATGACAAGTCTTAAGGGGTGGGTGTCCTCAAGACCAACATGGTGGCAGCCTTTTTGGTACTAATGATGGGTCCATCTTGTCTTACAGTAGTTCATATTGCCTCTTGTGGTTGGTGATTGGGTGGGATGGTTGCTGTGCAGATTGTCGCTGAGTTACTTTTTGAAGGGGGCCTTGTTCTTTGCTTGGGTTCCAGTGCCATATCTTGACCTGAGGGTCCATTTGGGCGCCTGCTGTTGATCTGCAGGGGATGACACGGTAGACCCTTGGGTTTCTTGTAAGGGTAGTTCCTGGGATGTTTCTGCTGATGGGGTAATCTGTTGCTGGTTGTCCAGTGCTGTTGTGGGGGCCTCTTGTCCTGTGTGGGTGTCACTGGTTTTGGACCAGCTGCAGCAGTGCCCCAGCTATGGTGGCCGTTGTGGCGTTGTGCTCTTTCTACTGCTCCATGGCCTGTTGGTGGTGTTCCTGCTGCATCCTCTGACTGTGCTCCAGGGTGGACACAATCTGTGCCAACCTGTCATGGGTATGCTGGTAGGCCCCCAATACCTCTGATATCACGTCCTGGGATGCTGCATCCATCCTGTGGCCTCTCCCCTGGCCTACTGCCACCCTTGCCCTAGCCCCCTCTGCCTGTGTCCCCTTCACAGGTCTGGCAGTACCACTTATACTGGGTCCCTCGCCTTCCTGCATGTTGAGAGTGGGAGACTGTGGCCTCTGTACCTGTGTTCCCCCAGTCTGTGGCCTGGATACACTGGTGTGGGGTCGCTTGCCCTGGGATGCTGGTCTTGACTGGGTGGTAGGGGTGACAGTGGTTTCCTGGGTGGGGCTGCTGCATGGTGCGAGTCCAGGACTGTGTGATGGGCCTGCCTGCTCATCAGTGTCCAGGGATCCTTCACCAGTGTCCTGTGCGGTGTCTCTGTCTCCCTGGGGGGCACTGGCACTCCTTGTCCTGTCCGTTAGGGTTGCATGGGTGGTGGTGCCTGTTTGGGGATATAGACATGTCTGTTACAGCTGCATGAACGTTTGAGGTGAACAGGGCGGGGCTATTTTGTGCTGGTGTTACTTCAGTGGCCTTCCAGGGTGTCTTTGTGAGGTTGACACTGCATTTAGCACCAGTGTTGGGTTGCATTGTGGTGGGGGGTGTGGTTCCATTTGTGGGTACTTGCAGGGGTGGGTGGCTGTGCACAGGGAGAGGGATGTGGACCTGTTAGTGGGTTTGTGGTAATGCGGGGGGTGGACTTAGTGGCTGATGCCTGGATGGATTGTTGGTCCTGGTAGGTGTGGGTGGGGTGGGGTGGTTCATGCATTACAGGTATGGTATATATGGGGTATATGTTGATGACTTACCCAAGTCCATTCCTCCAGTGAGTCCAGTAAGTCCCTCAAAGTGCAGGATGGCCAGTACCTTTTCCTCCCAGTCTGTGTATTCTGGTGGTGTTGATGGCTTCTGTACTGCGATGTGGTGCCTTGATGCCATGCCCCTGACTTTCCCCTGCAGGTCGCACCATCTCTTCCAGATGTCATCCCTGGTGCATGGATGGTGTCCCACTGCATTGACCCTGTTCATAATGGTCAGCCACATCTCCATCTTCCTTGCGATGGGTGTGTGCTGCACCTCGGCCTCTAATATTTGTGGCTCTACCTTCAAGATCTCGTCCACCATGGTCCTTAACTCCCTTTCGGTGAAGCGTGGATGTTTGGTCGGCGGCATGGTGAGTGTGGTGAATGGTGTCGGGCTGGGAACGAGGTGAGGGTGCTCTGCTGTGGGCCGGTGTGCGTCTCCTTTATCCTGGCGTTCTCTGTCTGCGTCTGGTACTCTCAGTCTTCTTGGCCTACTTTCATTGCAAAGGAATGTAGGGTATGTCTGGGGGCGTTTTATGGGGTTCTGGATGTGTGTCAGGTGTGTGGGTTATACGCTTATCCAATGTGTGCACTTCTTGCTGTTGAGTCCACTTACTGTCCGTGTCAGTTGCAGCCGCCAATGGTTGTCCGGCCTCCACTGTCCGCCAAGGTGATTTGTGCATCATTATTTAGAGGGCAGGATGTGGGTGTGCTTGGCGGTGGTGGGGTGGGGAAGTCTGGGATTCCCACCAACAGGGTCATGGCAGGGAGTGGTGGTCTGGTGATTTTTGGCGGGGATGGGATTTTCGTTCATTATATGGCGGGTTTCACCGCCAACGGCGGGATTCTGTTCACCGCCGCCACGGTGGTCGGCAGTGTTTCCCGTCATGTTCATAATGACCGCCCAAGTCCTCCCTGCAACTAGGGTGAAGGCTATGCAGAGGTAAAAGAAACCCCTTGGTTTGACTCCAGCCTCTTAGCCTTAAAAAAGGAGTGTAAATAGCTGGAGAGAAGTTGGAGGAAAACGTAGGAGGCAAGTAAATTGAAGTATAGGGTTGCTATTAAACGCTATCACTCTGCCATAAGATCTGCTCAATCAACATTTTTCTCCATGAAAATTGAACGTTCAGAAAATTCTCCCAGTGAGATATTCCATATACTGAAGTCATGACTGAGCCTTGTGCTGCTGATAACATTTCAGAAGCCTCTCCTCAGTTAGTATTAAGCTGGCTGTATTTTCAAGGAAAGGTTTTAGATATCTACTCCTCTTTTCTCTCGGATGAATAATGGATGTCTAAGGCAGGGAAGCCTTGTGGTGTCCTCCCATGGGAGTCTCTTACAACCTTCCCTAAACTTTCCCTGAATATGATGAAGGATCTTCTAGCTGAAGTAAATTCAGGCTCCCTTCTTGACCCCGCTCCCTCTCATATAATAATTAGGGAGGGCTTTATTGTTTCAACCCTGATTGAGTTGCTGAATCTTTCCCTTTCTAGTGGAGACCTCCAGTGCCATAGAAACATATGATTGTGAAAACTTTGTTAAAAAAATCTAGACTTGATTCACTTTGTCTCAGTAACTACAGCCCCATTTCACTTATAGCTGGACGGGTCCAACATCTTGAAAAACATGTCAATAATCATATGTCTGCCTTTTTGGAGTCTAATAATATTCTGCACCCCTCTCAAATGGGGTTCAGACCTAAACATAGAACCAAAATGGCCCTGCTTGTCATGGAAAATTAAAAAAAACATTTTGGATCAAGAAGGTATGGCAACAACCATCTTACTAGACTTAAGTGCAGACATTGATAGAGTTAATTATCCCACACTGATTAAAGGCTTTCTGAAGTGGGTATTGAAGGCCAAGCCTTGAAATGGTTTTCTTCTTTCCTGAAAAATAGGACTTTTCAGGTGCTCCATCCTACCTTTGAGCTGTGGGGTGCCACAGGGCTCCTCTCGCAGCTCTACTCTATTCAATCTTTATATGCTCCAGCTGGCGGAAATTGTTCATTCTTTTGGGTTGTACCTGGTCTCATATGCAAATGAAACCCAGCTGGTGTTTTCCATTGCTCCAGATTCCAGTTCTGACAATCTTAGTTTATCCCCCTGTCTACAGGAAGTGGCCAGCTGGATGGCCAGTTGTAAGCTCAAGTTCAATGAGGATAAGACTGAGGTCATGGTACTGGGCAATACTGTCAGTAGGAGGGCCTTTGTCTCTCCTTTTGAATGTTTGACAGGCCTTCCTCCTTCCAAAGAGGTAATAAAGAGTCTTGGTGTCTGGCTGGACTCCAGCTTGACTATGGAGCATCAAGTCAATAAATTGTCTGCCACCATTTTAAGAATCCTAAGAAAAGTTTTGAACCCACTAACTTTTATAGCAAGAAGTCTCATTATGCATGCTTTAGTTATCTCCTACCTGGAAAATGGCAATGTCCTATATCTCAGTTCTCCTCAATTTGTGCTGAGAAGGCTTCAAACGATCCAGAACGTGGCTGCTGGACACCTTATGAATCTCCCAAGAAGTCAGTCTACTAAGCAGGTATTGAAAGATCTTCACTGGCTGCCAGTTGAACAGTGGATTCAATTGAAATCACTTTGTATTCTGCACAGGTCCTCTTACAGTACTGGCCCTACCTTACTGAAATTGTTGGTTACCCCTATATACCAACAGTGCAATCAGATCTTCAATGGCTTACCTGATACAAGTGCCTAAGGTTAGAAGAGCCCGTTGGGGAGGGTGGTAGTTCTCCATCAAATCCCTATACTCTGGAATTCCTTTCCGTTGGACATACATCTGCTGTCCAATTAAGGGGCATATTTATACTCTGTTTGCACCGAATTAGTGTCATTTTTTTTTACTCTAATTCAGTGCAAAACTAACTCCATATTTATACTTTGGTGCTAGACCCCTCTAGCACCAAATTTATGGAGTTAAAGTAATTTTTTGAAAGTGGAGACCTACTTTGCCTTAATGAGATGCAATGTAGGCGTTCCCATGCAAAAAATGACTCTATAGGACATGGCATCTGAGGGCCAGGTTATGCAACATGCAGCATGCCACCACTATTGCAGCCCTTCTTTGGTGAGTAACACAGGGATCCACCTGTTAGATGGAGGCACCAGAACCTGGCCTTCAGGAGGTCAAAGGTCCTTTCAATTATCCTTCTGGTTCGCCCATGGGCCTTATTATAACATTCTTCTGCCCTTGTCCTGGCATTCCTCATAGGGGTCAGCAGCCATGATAGGTTGAGGTAACCAGAATCACCTGGAAATATTGAGGGAAACATTTAGCCACACTCTAACCCATATGGCCCACACCATACCCATACACCAACATCTACTGGGTGGGAACCAGGGCTCACCTATTAGCCACACCCTGTGCATCTGTAGTTGGCCCATCACATTTGGGATGTTGCTATTCCTCAGGACAAAGGCATCATGCACCAACCCAGGATACTTAACATTGACGTGTGAGATGTACTAGTCCGCAAGGCACACCATCTGTACATTCATAGAGTGGAAACTCTTCCGATTCCTGAACACCTGTTCATTCTGGCAGGGGGGGACAAATATAATATGTGTTCCATCAATCGCTCCAGTTATGTTGGAGATATGTCCCATTGCATAGAACTCAGCCTTCACTGTGGCCAAATCTTCATCCTGGGAGAAAACAACAGAGCTGCACATGTGTTTTACCAGGGCAGACAACACTCTTGTCAGCACTATTGAGAACATTGGCTGTGACATTCCTGCTGCCAAGCCCACTGTCACTTGGAAAGAACCAGTTGCCAGGAAATGGAGTACAGATAACACTTGCACAAGAGGGGGGATCCCAGTGGCATGACAGATAGCAGATATCAGGTGAGGCTCCAATTGGGCACAGAGCTCTGTGATTGTGGCCCTGTCCAGTCTATAGGTGAGGATAATGTGCCTGTCCTCCAGTGTTGCCAAGTCTACCAGGGGTCTGTACACAGGGGTATGTCTCTATCTCCTATTCATCCGCAGCGGTAGCAATCCAAGGGACACAAGAGTGAGGATCCGGTCACAAACTGAACAATGGAGCTACAACAGAAGTTTGCATCCTATAAACATGTAATGGGTCATTGTGATTTGTCCAGGAATGTCCTTATATATCATGTGATGCAGCATTATTCCAGGGCCTGCCCCCACCTGAAATGGGGTCCGCCTGTCCTGTGTGGAGGGACAGGTGGAAGTGAGGTAATTCCGCTGATGTTGTGCACTGTTGCAGGAGGCAGTCGGGAACTGCTGTGCAACTCCTCATTGGTTAACATTGGGTCCTGTGGGGTACAATGGGCCATGGTGATCTACGCCAATGGTGACAGTATGCACCGCTGCGGACGTGACCGCCATTTTCTATTTGATTCCTCACTTGCCACCTAACCTCCCATAGGAGAGGACCTACACTGCATGTGCTGCTGTGACCTGTGTCTGGAACCTACGATGGCCCATCTGACTAGGGAAAGGGCCCCAGCCTTCACTTCAGCAGGGTTGGAGAGACTGGTGGATGGATGCCTACCCCAGTACGGACTGCTGTATGGGCCTCCAAACCAACAGGTGAGTACACTGTGAGCATGATGCATGTGGCATGAATGCATGGAGTTGTGTGTGTGAAAGCCTCATGTAAGGGATATGGGTGGAGGTCCTCTGGGCAGCGTACAGGTTGTCGCTGGGCCATGTGTGTGTAAATGGTGATGGAAATGGGTATATTGGGCCGTATGTGTAACAGGCAGGACTGTTTGTCTAAATCTATTTTCCTGTGTCTGTTGCCTCTGCAGGTCAGCACCCATCAAAAGAAGGGTATATGGTGTGCCATTGCCAAGGAGCTAAGGACCCTGAGGGTCTATGGCAGGTGGAGCACCCACTGTCGCAAACAGTGAGAGCACCTGAGACACTGGGCACGGAAGACAGCGGAGACCCAGCTGGGGATGGCCTCCCAATGAGGAAGGGGTGCCTATCGAACCCTAGCCCGCATACTGGCAGGATGGGCACTTGAGGGCATCACAGCAGCCACAAGGGGGTGAATACAGTGCCCATCATCACAACTTAAGCATGGTAGGGTGGTATCTGGGAGGGGAATGTGGGTGCCCCTAGGCCAGGCCAGACATTGTAGCGTAGGTCCCCTGGTGGCTAGGGTTCAGAAGGGAAAATCTTGCAACCTAGCTCATAGGCATCCACTACTGGTCAGGGACGCGTGGGTCCAAGGTGTGCTGCATTTGGTGGTGTGTGCCCCTCCCCATTCCTTGGCCACTACCTTTTTCTCTGGTAGTGCAATGCATATTGCCTAGGGCTGTTCCGTGTGTGTGAGGGTGCTGTGTACTCCAACAGTGGTGTTGGTGCAGCCATTGACCCAGTGTATCCTTTGTCTCTTCCCCCATTTTTGTTTTGTCATCCTGTCCTTGTGTGCATTAGCATCATCTGGCGGAGGAGCAGAGGCACCGGCGACGGGCGGAGTTAAATCCCACAGGACCCAGGAGGCAGATTCCACTGACGGAGACGGCAAAATTCAGACAGAGGGTGAGGGGAGCACCATGGCGGAGACTGGAGGTGACAGTTCAGACACAGATACCTTCTCCGATGGAAGCTCCCTGGTGGTGGCGGACACTTCTGTGATCACCCCAGCTACAGGTAGAGCTGCCCCCTTCGTACCAGCACCGCCCTCCCAACAGCCCCTCATCGAGTTGCCTGTGCCCACTCACCCAGGAGGGTGGGCATCTCCTTTGTCCCAGGCACCTCAGGCCCTGCCCCAGTTAGCCCTCCTGCCCTGATTGAGGAGGCTACTGACCTCCTGAGATCCATCTCTGTAGGGCAGTCAACCATTGTGAATGCCATCCAGGGGCTGGCAGCCCAGATGGAACAATCTAATGCATTCCTGGAAGGCATTCTCACTGGATTGGCGGCCCAACAGAGATTGATTCAGGCTCTGGCCTCCTCTCTGATGGCAGACATTGTCACTGTTCCTAACGTCCCCCCTCCAACGTCCACTGCCCAGTCCCATTCCCCTCAACTCCAACCTATCCCAAGCACACATACAGACCTTCATACGCACAAGACAACACCCAAAAGTATCACAGGCAAACACAAGCACCACACTTCATCCCACAGGCACTCACACAAACACCATCCAGTTGCCAACACAACAACATCCACTATTTCCACTGTCTCCCCCTCCTCCTCCTCCTCCACCACCCACCCTGTTACGTCCACACTCACACCTACATGCACCACATCATCATCCACTAGCAGCACACCATACCAAGCAGAGCACACAGCTCACTGGCAGACACCTCCACAACAGCCATGCACACATCCTGTGTGTCCTCTCCCACTGTGTGTGTGTCCCCTCCTAAAATACACATACACAAGCACTCAGATGCCCAACAGCCATCTACCTCACAACAGCATACATCCCATGCACCTGCACCCAAAAGCAGCAGACACCTCCAACAACCACTCCCTCATCCTCCACTTCCAATCCTTCTCCCTCTTCCCACCCCAATGTCTCTAAAAACTGTTGCTATCCACCATTGACCTCTTCCCTACCCCTCCCTCCATCCTGCACATATAGCCAGGGTAGGAAGAACCCAGCCAAGAATCTCATCTACACAGTCCAAGGGCTCAGTGCCCACTTGTGGTGAAAAGGGATCCAGGCCACATGTCCTGAGGTGGAAGAAGCCTGCACCAGCTAGCCTAAAGGAGAAGAAGACTGCCCCAGCAGGCAAGAAGGGAAAGGAGTCTGCACCTGCCACCCGAAAGGCCAAGGATCCTGCACCAGCAGGCAGGAAGAACATGGAGGCTGAACCACCAGGCAGGAAGAGCAAGGGGCCTGGACCAGGAACTGTGACAGAGCTCTCACCACCAACCATGGTTGTGCAGCCGTTCAAGGTTGCAGGGGATGTGCAGGAGCCACCCCCCACCAGCCGCACCACCACTGTGCAGCCGTCTGAGGATGCAGGAGATGGGCAGGATCCTCCCCCCACCAGCAGCATCACCACTGTGCATCTATTTGAGGTTGCAGGGGAGTGGCAGGAGCCTCCCCCCACCAACAGCACCACCATGGTGCAGCCATCACCGCCGGCAGACAGTATGTAATCCTGCCTCCATTGGCTGCTGTACTGCCTGTCCCCTACAAAACCAGTGGGCAAGACACCCATCTGAGAGACAGTGGCCTTGCCCTCCCCAGGATCAAGCACAGGGCAGGTTGTCCCCTCCCGAACCAGTAGGTATGCCACCCACCTAAAAGACTGTGGCCCATCTCTCCCCAGGATCAAGCACAGGGCAGGTTGCCCTCGCCAGAACCAGTGGGTATGACACCCACCTGAGATACTGTGGCCCATCACTCCCCAGGATCAAACACAGTGCAAGCTGCCCCCACCAGAACCAGTGGGTGAGACACCCACATGAGAGACTGTGACCTTGCACTCCACAGGACCAAGTGCAGGGCATGTTGCCCCCTTCAGAACCAGTGGTCTTGTTACATGTCCTGGCTGAGGTGCCCCACATCTCCCTGAGATGCCTGCCTATCTACCAACTGATGCCCCTGCAATGTTCTCACTGTGTTAAAGCAGGTGACATGTGTGGACTTGGACTTTGACCTGTGGCCATGTGGCCTATGCAAATTGTGGACTGGGCTGTGTCCCTTTTTCTGTACATATGTATTATCTTGCCTAACATTTTTCCTACTGTGTTGATCTCATTACATTCACTTTTGCGAAATCATTTTGTCCTTGAATTATTCAGCCGAGATACGGGGTCAAATTGTTTTTGTAATGCATCTGGTTGTGTGTATGGTGTACGTGTGTAGGGTGTGTGTTGTTCGTGTGTGTGTCACTCTCTTCCCCCGTCCATTGTGTGCTAGGCGGCTGTACTCCCCATTGTTGTCTTTGCTGGCTTTGGAGTTCGTGGTATAGCAGAACGTAGAATATCATTGGGAACACATGCAGTTCAGATTTCATGACGGTGTGGTTCTTCCCTGTGTCTCCAATGGTGAGTCCTTTCCCTTCAGTTTCTGCCAGCCTATTGATGTCATTGGTACAGCCCTGGAAAGGATGGCAGTTTGCAGTGTCTTAATATGGTGGGCAGATCATTGACTTCTGCCTGGCTGTAGGCGGCTACTGCTGTGATGGCTTTTGTTTCCACCCTGGCGGTCGGTGTGGTACATTGGCTGTCTATCGGAGATCTTTCCACCATGGTCATAATTTGGCAGTAGTTACCACCAGCCTGTTGGCGGTATTACCACCACTTTATCAGCGACCGCCTGGGTCGTAATGAGGGCCATAGTGTATTGTCTACAACTGTATTGTTGTTAGGATGAGTGTTATAGAGTACAGTGGAGGACAATGCCATACAATGTAGTGTCGTACAGTGCAGTGGCATAGAGTGGTGTACAGTAAAGTGGTGTAGAGCAGAATGGCATAGAGTGGAGTGGTATAGAGTGAAATGTTCTATAGTGGAGTGGTGAAGAGTACCATAGAGTCAAGCGGCATAGAATTGCATAGCATACACCTGAGTGTGTGTAGAGTGGAGTTGCAAAGAGAGTACAGTGCCATAAAGTGGAGCAGTGTAAAGTACATCAGCATGGAGTGGAGTGGCATATAGTGATACAGAGTCAAGTGGTGTAGAGTGGAATAACAGAATGTAGTGGCATAGAGTACAATGACATGGAGTTGAGTAGCATAGACTAGAGTGGTGTAGAGTGGATTGGCATACAGAAAAAAAACATAGAGTGAAGTGGTGTAAAGTGGAGTGGTGCATAGTGAAGTAGCATAAAGTACAGTGGAATGGCATAGTGTGAAATAGCTTAGAGTGCAGTGGCTTACAGTGGAATAGTGTAGAGTGGAGTGGCTTACAGTGGAGTGGCTTTGAGTGGAATATCATAGAGCTCAGTGGTGTAGAGTGCTGTTCAACTGAGTGGTGTAGAGTGGCTTAGCATAGAGTAGAGGGGTGTCCTGTGCAGTTGGGCACAGTACAGTGGTGTAGAGTGGATTGGCATAGAGTGGAGTGATGTAGAGTGCATTGGCACAAAGTGGAATAGTTTGGACCAGAGTGGTGTAGAGTCAAATCAGATACAGTGGAACAGTATAGAGTAGAGTGGAATAGAGTGGAGTTATGCACAGTTAAGTGGCAGAGAATGGAGTAGGGTAGAGTTGAGGTGCACAAAGATTGATATAGAGTGGAGTTACGTGGAGTGGCACAAAGAAGAGTGGCATAAAGTACAGTGGCATAGAGTGTAATATCACACAGTGTAGTAGCATACACTGTAGAGCCATAGAGTGAAGTGGCGTGGAATGGCATATAATATAGTGGTGTAGAGTGGAAGGGAGTGTAGTGGTATAGAGTGAACTGGTATACAGTATTGTGGTGTAGAGTAGAGTAGTTTGGAGTGGCACAGGGTGGAGTGTTATAGTGTGGAATAGCAAACAGTGTAGTGGCATACAGTGGCAAAGAGTCATACAATGGAGTTGCATAGAGGAGAGTGAAGTGGAATGGAACAGGATAGAGTGAAGTTGTTTTGAGTGGAGTGATGCAGAGTGGAGGGGTGTAGAGTGGATTGGCGTAGAGCAGAATAGCATGGAGTGGTATAAGTTGCAGTGGAGTGGCATAATGTGGAACCACATAGAGTGGAATGGAATACAGTTGAATAGTGTAGAGTGGAGTGGCAAAGAGTGAAATGGCTTTGAGTGGAATCAAATAGAGCTTGATGGCATAGAGTGCCATACAGTGAAATAGCGTAGAGTGGAGGGGCATACAGTGCGCACAGTACAATGGTGTAAAGTGGAGTGGCATTAAGTAGAGTGACATAAAGTGGAGTGGCATAGAGAACAGTGTTGTAGAGTGGAGTGGTGTAGAATGCACTGCCACAAAGTGGAATAGCTGAGGCTGGAGTGGCATACAGTGGAGTGGTGTAGAGTGGAATAGCATAGAGTGGAAAGGCATAGAGTGGGGGGCATAGAGTGGAATAGCATAGATTGGAGTGACGTACAGTGGAGTTGCATGGAGTGGAGTAGCATAAAGTGAAGTGGCGTAGAGTAGAGTAGCAAAGAGTGGAGTGGCATAAAGTGGCATACAGTCAAGTCGCATAGAGTAGAATAGCAGATTGGGGTGGCGTAGAGTAGGGTCACAGAAAGTTGAGTGGCCAACAGTGGAGTGGCATAAAGTGGAGCAGCATAGAGTGGAATGGCATAGTGTTGAGCGTTGGAGAGTGGAATGCCGTAGAGAGGAATACCATACAGTGAAGTATTGTAGAGCTGAGTGCTGTAGACAGGAGTAGTGTAGAGTGGAGTGGAGCAGAGTGGATTTGGGTAGAGTGGAGTGACATAGAGCCCCGTGGCCTACAAAAGTGTGGCATACAATGAAATGGCATTGAGTAAAGTAGCATAGAGTGGAGTGGCATAGAGTGGAATGGCATAGAGTGCAGTGGCATGGAGTTGAGTCGCACAGCATGGAGTCGTATAGAGTGGATTGGCATAGAGTGGAATAGAGTAGAGTGGAGTGGCATACAGTGGAAAAGTGTAGAGTGGACTGGTGTACAGTGGAGCGGCTTAGAGTGGAAAAGCATAGAGCTCAATGGTGTAGAGTGCCATAAGGTTGAGTGGAATGCAGTGGAAGAGCATAGAATGGAGGGGCCTCCTGCAATTGCACATAGTACAGTGATGTTGAGTGGAGTGGTGTAGACTGCAGTGGCACAAATTGAAATAGCCTAGACTGGAGTGGCATAAGGTAGAGTGCTGTAGAGTCAAGTGATGTAGAGTGGAACATTGTAGAGTAGAGCAGCGTGACGTAGCACAGAGTGGAGTGGCATAGAGTGAAGGGACACAGAGTAGAGTGACATAGAGTAGAATAGCATAGATTGGAGTAAAGTAAAGTGGAGTTGCTTGGAGTGGAGTGGTGAAAAGTGAAGTGTGATATCATACAGTGGAGTGGTGTAGAGTGGAGTGGCATATAGTGTAGTGGTGTAGAGTAAAATAGCGTGGAGTGGCATGGAGTGAAGTGGTGTACAGCATAGTGACATCAAGTAGAATAGAGTGGAGTGGCATAGGGTGGAGTGGTATAGAGTGGAATAGCATAGAGTGTAGTGGTGTACAGGGGCATTGAGTCTACTGCTTTATAGTGGAGTTGCATAGAGTAGAGTGGCATAGAGTGGAATAGCATAAAGTGGAGTGGCAAACAGTGCAGTGCAGTAGAGTGCAGTGGCATAGAGGAGAGTGGTATGGAATGGAGCAGCACAAAGTGGAATAACATAGATTGGACTGCTGTAGAGGGGAGTGGCATAGAGCGGAGAAACATAGAGTAGAAAATAATAGAATAGAGTACTGTAGAGTGGAATAGAATAGAGTGGTGTAAAGTTGAGTTGCATAGTATAGAATAGAGTAGAGTGTAGTGGCGTGGAATGGAGTGGCATGGAATAGAATAACAAAGAGTGGAGAAGCATAGAGTGACCAACAGTGAAGTAGCACAGAGTGGAATAGAACAGAGTGCGGTTTGGTCTCGTGGAGTAGCATACAGTAGAGTGGCATAGACTGGAGTGGCATAGAGTGGAATAGCATTGACTGCAGGGGCACAGAGTGGAATGATGAGTGGAGTGGTATAAAGTGGAGTGCCATTGAGTGGAGTGGCACAGAGTAGAGTGGCGTAGACCAGAAAAGCATGGAGTGGAGTTGCATATAGTGGAATAGTATAGAGTAGAATTTCATGCAGTGGCGTAGATGAAATAGCTTTGAGTTGATTACGTAGACTGGTGTAAATTTGAGTGGCTTACATTGGAATAGCATTTAGTGGGAGAATAGAGTGGAGTGGCATAAAGTGTCTATCTGCAAATTAGGTACCTTTAAACTGCTGTTTTTGTTCTACCCTTGACTGGATACAATTTCCCATTTAGTTTTAAGTCTCACCCACCCACCCCCTCACAAGGATTAAAAGGCTAAATATACACAGTGGCTAACCAGAGTGTGTTTAGGAGACTGCTTAATCTGCTTTGTGGTTTAAACTGTGTTTGTAAAGTATATGCAACACTCGTTTTTGGCTTAAAAAAGTGATTAGTTTAAGTGCACTAAAAGCAGTATTTCAGTGGTTTAAAAATTGTCCCCTTACTTGTAAAGTATAATTTGGTAGCTAGGAAGTGGGGATTGTGCCTGTCTGTATCCAAGTAGATTCTGAATAGAGGAGCACCTCCCTGCCCCCTGCCACAGCAGCCTGGGATTAACCCCTTCATTGCCAGGCCTTTGCCCCCCCCAGGTGCCAGGCCTTTTTTTTGCTATTTGGGGCAGTTCGCTCTTAGGCCCTCATAACTTTTTGTCCACATAAGCTAATCACGCCATATATGAGTCCTTTTTTACAACATCCTAGGGATTCTAGAGGTACCCAGAGTTTGTGGGTTCCCCTGAAGGAGACCAAAACATTAGCCAAAATACAGCCAAAATGTTGTTTTTTTAAAAAAATAAATGGGAAAAAAGGGTTGCAGATGAAGGCTTGTGTTTTTTTCCCTGGAAATGGCATCAACAAAGGGTTTGCTGTGCTAAAATCACCATATTCCCAGCTTTCAGGAACAAACAGACTTGAATCAGAAAACCTCACTTTTCAGCACAATTTAGGCATTTTACTGGGACATACCCCATTTTTACTATTTTTTGTGCTTTCAGCCTCCTTCCAGATAGTGACAGAAATGGGTGGAACCTAGAAAGCTAAACGTTTCTGAAAAGTAGACAAAATTCTGAATTCAGCAAGGGGTAAGTTGTGTAGATCCAACAAGGTTTTCCTGCAGAAAATAACAGCTAAATTAACAAAATATTGAAATTGAGGAGAAGAAAATAGCAATTTTTCTCCAAATTTGACTCTGTAACTTTTTCCTGCAATGTCAGATTTTTGAAAGCAATATACCTTTACGTCTGCTGGATGCTTCTGGTTGTGGAGATATATAGGGCTTGTAGGTTCATCAAGAACCCTAGATACCCAGAGCCAATAAATGAGCTACACCTTGCCATGGGTTTTCATTCTATACCGGGTATACAGCAATTCATCTGCTGAAATATAAAGGATGAAAAATAGGTATCAAGAAAACCTTTGTATTTCCAAAAGGGGCACAAGTTAAGGTGTTGAGAAGCAGGGTTATTTGCACATCTCTGAATTTCGGGGTGCCCATACTACCATGTGAATTACAGGGCATTTCTCCAATGGACGTCTTTTATACACACTGTCTAACATTTGGAAGGAAAAAAATGTAGAGAAAGACAAGGTGCAATAGCACTTGTTTTGCTATTCTGTATTTCCCCAAGTCTCCCGATAAAAATGGTACCTCACTCTCGTGGGTAGGCCTACTGCCCGCGAAAGGAAATGCCCCAAAACAATATCTGGACACATCAAATTTATCAAATACAAAACCACCTGTTTTTGCGGGAGGCACCTGAGATTTTGGTCTTGGGCTCAGCAGCCATACAGGGAAACCTACCAAATCCAGACATTTCTGAAAACTAGACACCCAATGGAGTCCAGAGAGGTGTGACTTGCGTGGATCCCCCAGTGTTTTCTTACCCACAATCCTCAGCAAAACTCAAATTTAGCTAAAAAATCAAAATTTTCCCACATTTCTTTATGGGAGCACTGCACTGGGACAAATGTCCTACTGTCCAACATTCCCCTCAGCCTCCCGGTAAAAATAATACCTCATTTGTGTAGGTGGGACAAGAGCCTGTGACGGGGAAGAGCCAAAAACATGTTGAAATTGAGGGGGAACCAAAGCGGGTCCAAAAGGGCAGTTTGAAGAAAAAAAAAAGCATTTTAGGCTGACAAGTTGGGCAGAATTTGTATCGGTATAGATGAGACAATGCTGGGTGGTAGGAATTTTGTGGATTCCTGCAGATTCCGAAAGGTTCCATCACAAAAATGTGGAAAAAATGTGTGATTTCCAGCAAAGTTGGAGGATTCAGGGCACTGTGGGTAAGAAAATGGTGCAGGGTGCATGTGAAGTACACCACCCTGGACTCACCCAGATGTTTAGTTTTCAGATGGGTCTTGTGGATTTTTCTACATGGCAGCTTTTCAAAGTCCAAAAAGTGCAGCCCTCACCATTTCAAGTGGGACATTTTTGAGAGTTAGCCAAGCTCTCATGCCCCAAATGTAAAACCAAAACTATTAATAATCAGATGTCCTCTTGCTTGACATGGGATAAGCTGTTTTAGTGTATGGGGGAGAGGTGAAAGACTGTTACCCCCTTCAGTTGGGGTGGGGGTACAACCATGCCCATACTGGTTGGAAGCCACCACCACATTATTATTATTTTTTTAATTCCCTGGCATCTAGTAGACTTTCTGCCCCACCGGGGTGTGGATCGGGGTAATTTTCCCATCTACCCACTGGTGGACAGAACAACTTTTCCCCATTTATTTGTGGTGGGGGTATGGACATGCCCCCACCCTCTTACTTTGAAAAACAAATCTTCCCTGGTCTCTGGTCGGCTTTCTGCCCCGCTTGGGGGCAGGTGGGTCTTCCAAATATAGGCTGATCTGCCCCCAAGGGGGACAGATATGGCCAACAGTAATGTGCCCCCATGAGGAGCGACCCTTGCCCAAGGGGCTGCCCCCCAAACAAAACACACACATACACACACACCAATCCCTAGTGCTTAAGTGGTTTCTGCCCCCCCCGGGCAGATGGACCTAATAGAAATAAGCCAATCTGCCCCGGAGGGGGGCAGAAATGGCCTAAAACAATTTCCTCCTGGGGAATGACCCTTGCCTAAGGGGTCGCTCACCTTATCAGTTTAAAAAATAAAAGAAAATCCCTGGTGTCTAGTGACTCCTGCCCCCTGGGGGCAGATTGGCCTAATTACTCTAGGCCAATTTGCCCCCAGTAGGGGCTGAAAAGTTCTAGACCCCCCTCCCCTCCGGGAGCGACCCTTGTCTAAGAGGTCTCTCCCCTTATCAATATAAATAATTTAAAAAAAACATCCCTGGCGCCCAATAGCTTCTGCCTCCCCCTGGGAGCAGATCGGCCTAATTAATATAGGTCGATCTGCCCCCGGGGAGCAGAAAAGGCCTAATAAAAAATTGCCCCCGGGAGAGACCCTTGCCTAAGGGGTTGCCCCACCAATCAATATAAACAACAACAAAAAAATCCCTGGTGTCTAGTGGGCATTTCTGCAGCCCGAGTTTAAATGCTCAGAATGAAATCAAAAGAAAGGAAAAGGCTTTCCTTTCTTTTGCTGTCTCAGCATGCCCCCTCGTCCTGAGTGGAAGAGAAATGCTTAGTATTTCTCTATCGCATCAGGCTGAAAGCATGCTTCCAGCGCGATGGGAGGTGACCTATGATAAGGTCAGTGTGCCCTTGCATGCTGACCTCATCAGACGTCACTGGTGGGGATGGGGTGGAATGGGAAGCGATTCCCCTTCCATTCCTGCCCATAGGAGGGGGGTGGGAGGCCCACGGGGAGCACTATCGCTCTCCCTTTGGGCCGGGTCCAGGATGAGGTGGTCACGTCCGAGGCGCCGGAGCGCCGCGCTACCGGACATAACCACCTCTTCCTCAGCACCCACGGGGTTAAGGTAACATGCCCCATGTACATGTATCTATTGATTGTTACATTTGTTGCTGTGATTGGTTGCTAGGGCTAGTGTTTTTATTGGATTAAGGGCATAGAGTTTGAGTTGTGATTGGTTTTGTGGGCTCGGGTTTTGATTGGCTATCAGGGCTAGCGTTTCCACTGGACTGAGGGTTCAGGGTTACAGTTCTAATTGGCTGTCAGGGCTAGTGTTGTGACTGGCTACTAGGGCTCTCACTGGACTGAGGGTTTAGAGTGACAGTTCTGACTGGCTGTCAAGGCTCGGGTTCCGATTGGTTAGTAGGGCTAGGGTTCCTAATGTACTTAGGGCTTAGGGCTTTGGTTTTGATTGGTTGTTAGGGCTAGGGCTGTGTTTGGTTAATTTATAGCCAGGTCTCCCATTGACTCCTGAGTATAAGGTTAGGATTCTGAATGGTTAGGGTTAGGGTTCCATTGGCCAATAGGAGTGTTTAAGCCTAGGTCTCAAGACATCTCAGCCTGGGTGTCAAGGCTAAGGGTGGAGAGGACAACGTCAGTTGCATGTATGGGCCTGTTGGGACCAGGTCGGGCCTAGGGCCAGATATGCTTCCCAATTTTCCATTTACAGGCAACCACCTGAATCCATCCACATCCCCCTGCATAAAAAAATGTATCAACAAAGACATCCTACTCATGCACCACAAACAAACCTCATACAGATTTCATTGTCTCAACAACCACTACAAAACCCCACATACCACAACTAAAACACTATGGCACCTTCATACTCACATAAAACACAACCCTGTCCTATACCACTAACACATCCACACATCACCAACACAAAACAAAGCCACATTATACATAGCTTTAATGCATCCAGCCACACACTCCCTGTTCATTCAAAATATCAGCTGTGCCCTCTACTTGCTCCTAACTGACCCATTTTTATCATGACAAAATCTATACTTAGCCTTACATCACACCATACATCAACACCCTCCTCCTCTTTTTACCAATTATACACAACCATACAATCCTTACTCTCCACCACACATAGTACCTCTTCCAGTAATCACATCTAACACACACATACATTTTGTCCATCACCTCTTACACACCACATACACTATTCTCCAAAAAACATAACCACTACCTGTACTATTCAAATAGCACTCACTAGCAGTAAGTAACTCACATACAAATCCTGCACAGAAAACCACTACAGCAATATCTCCTCTCACTACTCCACAAAAACAAAGCAAAACACATCAAAATCACTTTCATAATACTTTCTGTCACACCCACTCCCACTCTCATGACAACACAAATAATACAAATCCTGAACCAACTTTGCTCCAAAATTCTTAGTCCTCACCAACATCTACCACAAATACCCTAACACAGCAACATTCATTCACCGGGCTCTCATCCACTGCATAACTAAGAGCCTTACAATATGACCTACATGCTCCACCACCAACCCTAACCCAAACTCCTTCCACCATAAACAGACGCAAACAAAATAAAGAACATGCCACTCTTCACAATTTTGCATCTCCATGTCTATTACACAACAAGGCTACTTCATAAATGAATCATGGATGGGAGATGACATGACCCAGGCTTTGCATGAAGCTGTTCCTCCAGGCTGTCAAACCAATCCACAAAACCATATAGGCAACAGAGGAGGTGGACTAGCTGGTATATTCAAACAACCAATACATCTTAGCAAAACAGATGACATCTTCATACAGGGATGTGAGGCCCTCAACACCAGATTGAATCCTACACCAACTTCCTCCTATAACATTCTCCTCCTTTACAGACCACCACCTAGCACTTTAACATTCCCAAACACATTTCCTGACACAGCTTTAGACCTTATAACACTATATTCCAAACTGGCAAATCATCACAGAACCAAGGCAGGCACATTAGACTTCTACTTAAAGCAAAGGAAAACCACCAGCACCAACCCGTCCAAAAGATTCCCTCCAAGAATAAGCCAACCCAGCCTCTGCACTCCTTCAAACAAATATCACAAAGTGAATTTGTGGTTCTGGTCAAAGCAAGCAGACATTCCAGCTGCCTTTCTGACCCTTGTCCACCACACATCTTCAAGAACATTCTTTTATTTATTAAAAATTATTTAACTAGAGGAATCTTTCCTTAAAAAGGTATACATATGTCCATTATTAAAGAAAATAAACCTGGACTTACATGACCCAACAACTACAGACCAATTACAAATTAACCTTTCCTGTGCAAACTCATAGAAAGAAGAACATTTGCCCAGATGTCACAATTCATTGAAAAGAACTCCATCATTTCTGACTACCGAACTGGATTTCGCCCAGAAAGAAGCACTTAATCTGGCCTCATCACCATCTGGGATGATCTTAAAAACACAAGAGACTACAATGGAGTTGCTGCACTACTTCTCTTGGACCTTTCAGCTTCTTTTGACACAGTGGACCATAACACACCAATACAAAGACTCTACAAAGCCAGCATAGATAGAATTGCTTTTGGCTGGATCACATCCTACCTTCAAAACAGAACAAATGTAATCCATACTCCCCTTTTCAGGTCAAAACCCTACTTCACAAAACCACGGGTCTCTCAAGACTCATTATGTTACCCATGCTTTTCAACATCTACATAATGTCATTACAGGTAATGGTGAATGAATTTCAACTCACATGCTACAAATAAGCGATGGCACACAAATACTCCCTAAACTGAAATGCCCCAAAAACATTGGAAACTAACAAATCTTCAGCTGCCTCAAAGCCGTTGATCAGTGGATGACATGGAAGCTGAATGCTTCCAAAACAGAAATACTCTCATGCGGCAACCAGAAAAAGAATGACCCAATTTGCACCTGGCCTGAAAATCTGGGACCACTTCCTAAACTATCCATGGAATTAAGAAACATTGGAATTAATATGGACTTCAAGTTAATAATGAATGCCTAAGTGGACAAATTAGCAAGATCAAGCTTCATCACCATGAGAAATCTGCAACGCATCTTCCCCTACATTATATCAATGGCCTATAGCATGGAGCATCTCTATCTACTATAAAAATACTACAACACATCCAGAACTTGGCTGCCAGACTACTCCTACATATAAAGCCACAAGCCCACATCTCCCCTGCCTTGAGTGCCTTACATTGGTAACATTGGTTACCGGTTGCAGGAAGATCCATCTTCAAGCTGCTTTGAATCACCCACAAAGCAATACATGGAACAGGGACGCTTTTCATTAGCAATAAAAACACCAAATTTATTTAACAAAGAAACATCTGCTCAGGATTGGCACCCTGTCTCTAAATACCACCATACAAGAAAAAGATGATAGGTGGTACATCTTGCTCTGTTCAAGTGACCAAACTATGGAATTCATTACCCCCAAACATAAGATCCACGGATAACTATCTTATCTTCAGAAGACTACTCAAGAGTTGGCGTTTTCCTACATACTCAAACAGCAATTGACTGCATTTCCCTGTGTATGTAAACATTTAGAATTTAATTATATGTCCATATCTATATGTGTATTTCTTTGCACACATATGTATAATAACTATTTTATCTTATACATACCCATTAGGCCTTTAGATATAATAATGTGATAAATGTAAACAAATAAATTAACTTCAAATACAGCAACTCTTGAAAGTCTGTGTTTATACGATACAACTTTAAATCTTGATATATTACATTCCTTACACATTCCTTACACATATATTCCCTTACTATGTAATACTATATTGATATATTTGTTACTTTAGTCATACTGTAGAAAAGAAACAAAACTACTTTCTCGAAAGCTTTAGACTGTCTCACCATTACTCGATACCTCTATCAATCAGTCTGTTATCTCCACCCTCTGACTCATCCCATTCCCATTCTACTACTATGATCTCTAAAATAACTCTTCCTAGATGCTTCCCTCCACTACCCCTCCTGGCTCACTCCAAATCTCAGTTACCACTATGGTTCCCTCAAACCACCCTACTAACTTCTCCCTCATTTATTTCTCCTTTGATTCATTCTGAATCCCATATTACTGCTATGATCTCCCTAGTCCCTTTCTTCAGACTCTGTCTTCCTCCATCTCTCCTTTACTCATCTCAAACCTCATTTTACTAGTATGATCTCCCAATTAACACTTCTGGATTCTTCCCTCTTCTATCCCTCCTTTATTCTATTTAATCCAACCAACTGACTCACATGTCCTCCATTCAAATTAATTCATACCTCTTTATAGTAATACTAATACTGTACTCATATTTCTCTATAATCCACCACAAATAATTTTGGGTTCCGGAGTAGCATGGTACTCCCCAAAAAAGCACTTCAATGCCTTGTTGGGGTAGCAGCGCTATATAGATACAATTACAGTTACAAATACAGTACAGTGGAGTGGCACACAGTACAGTTGAGTGGTGTAGAGTTGAGTGGTATAGAGTGGAGTGATGTGGATTGGTATAGAGTGGAGTGGCTTTGAGTGCATTGGCATAGAGTGAGATAGTGTAGACTACAGTGGCATAGAGTAGAATAGTGTATAGTGTAGACTGAGGTGGCGTAGAGTGGAATGACATAGCGGGATAGAGTGGAGTGGCCCAGAGTTGAGTGGCATTGAGTGGAGTGGCATAGAGTGGAATGGTATAGACTGGAATAGTGTTGGGTATAGTAGCATAGAGTTGAGTGGCGTACAGTGAAATAGTGCAGAGTAGAATGGCATACAGTGGAGTTGCTAGAGTGCAGTGGTATACAGTATAGTGGCATACAGTGGAGTGGCATAGATTGGAATAGTGTAGAATGGAGTGGCATTCAGTGTTATAGAGCAGAGTGGAGTTGTGTATAGTGCCGTGTTGTAGAGTCGAATTCCGTAGAGTTGAGTGACTTACAGTGGAATAGTATGTAGTAGAGGGCATAGAGTGGTGTTTCATAAAGTGACATGGCACACAGTACATGCTGTAGGGTGGACTGGCATAGAGTTGAATGCCATAGAGTGGAGTGGAATGACAGAGTGGAGTGGTATTGAGTGAAGTGACAGAATGAAGTAGTGTGGAGTGCAGTGGCATAGAGGTCAATAGCTCAGACTGAAGTGGCGCAGAGTGGAGTGACATAGAGTGGAGTGGTATAGAGTACAGTGGCATACAACGGCATAGCACAGACTGGAGTAGAATAGAGTGGAGTGGTGTAGAGTGGAGTGGCATAGAATGAAGTGGCATAGATGGGAATAGCGCAGAGCGGGGTGGCATAGAGTAGAGTAGCAAACAGTGTAGTGATGTAGAGTTGAGTAGGGAGGCATAAAGTGGAGTGGGGCACAGTACAGTGGAACTGCATAGAATGTTGTGGTGTAGAATGGAGTGGCCTACTGTCGAATTGCATTGAGTAGTGGCACACAATGGAGTGGCAGAGTGGAGTATGGTACAGTGCAGTGGCATAGAGTGTAGTAGAATTGAGTGTTGTCGAGTAGAGTGGTGTAGACTGGAATAGAGTTGAGTTTAGAGGCATACAGTGGAGTGGTGTATAGTGGTGTGGAGTACTGTGGAATAACATAGATTGGAGTTGTGCACAGCAGAGTGGTTTGGAGTGCAGTAGAATATAGCTGAATATCATAGAGTGGAATAGCGTAGTGTGGTGTGGAGTAGAGTGGAGTGATGTGGTGCAGAGTGGAGTGGTGTAGAATGAAGTAGTGTAAAGTGGATTAGCATACAGTGGAGTGGCATGCCACAGAGTGGAGTGGCATAGAGTGAAATGACATAAAGTGGGTCATCGTGACCCTGGCGATCTGTAGACTGCCAGGGTTAATGTGGTGGTAGTACCGCCATCAGGCTGGCTGCACATACCTCCACATTATGAGTGTAGCGGGTTGGCTGTAGCGAACTTGCCACTTCTGCACCCATAGTGGTATGAGCCGCCGGGCCGGAGATATCAATCTCTGACCCTGAGGCCCACAGAGTACCACCAGTGGCATTATGAGTGGGGCTACTGCCATGGTTTCCGTGGCAGTAGCAATACCCACTCTCATACCCACTCTCACACACATAAACTCACTCTCACAACCTCTATCACACCCAGAGAGACACTCTCACATTCACAACCAGACTGACACGCTCACATCCAGTCTCACACCCAGAGACACCCCATCACACCCATTTGCATACCCAGAGAGACACTCTCCACTCAGACACTCTCACATCCACTTTTACACACATAGACACATTCTCAGAACCACTCTCATACCCAGAGACACACTTTCACACCCACTCACACACCCAGAGAGACCCTCTCACACCCAGAAACACACTCTCACACCCACTGTCACACCCAGACACTCTCACATTCACTGTCACATCCTCTGTCTCACCCAGAGAGACCCCCTCACACATACTCTCACACCCAGATATACACTCTCACACCCACTCTCACACGCAGAAACACACTCTCACAACCACTCTCACACCCAGAGAGACATTCTCACTCTCACTTTCACACCCAGACAGGCAACCTCACATCCAGTCTCACTCCCATAGACACCCCCTCACATCTACTCTCACACCAAGACACTCTCACACCCACTCTCACACACTGAGACTTCCTCTTACACCCACACTCACACCCACAGAGACACTCTCACACCCACTTCCACACCCAGACAGACACTCTCACAGCCAGACACACATTTTCATACCGATGTTGCTATATCTGTAAAAGGGTCCTAGGGCTAAAATGTACGCTGGAATCCATATGACTAGACTAGAGTAGATGTTCTCTGATCCCAGTGGCTTGATATAAATGGGGCATAAGAATTAATAATTGTTGTGTAAAATTTTAAAAGAATTGTTTTATTTGGCATTTTTGAGATTCGTGGATGGATCCATGGATCCGAATGATATTTAAAAAGTAGGAATAAAAAAATACAAAGTTATATCTATGTTAAAAAGGGTTGCCTCTCAAAAGAGCCTTTGTGTTTATGGGGTGCTGTTGATAACCACATATGAAACAGGACGTAGTCTTTCAAGTTCTGCAGAAGCACCCTGTAGCCTTTCTCTGTCAAGTGAACTCCATCATTTCTATATATGCCATCCATATCAAACAGCAAATTATTAAGGCATATAGTGCCCATGTTATGGTCTCTGAGGAATGCTGAAACAGTTTTATTAACATGTTTCCTGGATGTGTCTATTTGTGGACAGAATTAACTTGACCACTTCCACTTCTGCCTTTGACAAATGTCAGAAAAAACAAAGGCACTGTGTGGGAAGAGTGCCACTAATTTCCCAAATGTATCTTTTATTAGAATTCCCAATCCTACCCCAGTAACTGTGCCCAGGTCATTGCAACTACAGTGCAAAATCATAAGGTCTGGATGATGGCAATCATTAATGCTTTCAACTAAAGGCAACAAGTCATGCCACTTTATCCCTCTCTGGCTAAGCCAAGTAATATCCACATGGGATAAACCCAGGTCTCTGTCACTGCCACTGTTTCTAGCATACCCTCTGGCCCAAAACACAAAGTTGTGTACCACAATCCTCACTCTCAGCATTCAGGAGGGAAGTTAGAGACCCGCACAGGGCAATGCTGCAGTTGAATGAGGCAATTTTTAAATTAAATGGAGTTGAAATGGAGATAAATAGTTACAATTTGAAAGGACAGATTTGATTGTCTTTTTCTAAATAGGTTGGGGAATAAAGTTAGATATTGATTTTGTGACAAAAGTAAATAGATGTTGGATTGGGTTTTCAGAAATTAGGAAAGGTATTGGGTGTTTGGGATATGTTTGTTATTTCAAAAGTTCACCAACACCTGCTATATTTGCTTTAAAAGTAAGCATGCTGCTCCTAGAAACTGTTATGTACTTGTGACCTGCTGATTTAAGAGAATGTTACAAATTAGTTATCATGGCAGCACTGCTACAAGAATAGGGGCAAGGGAACAAAGTATACTAGACTGTGACTTTGAAGTTACAGTTCTATTGTTAAAAATGATTAAAAATCTCATTATGGGTGTAGAAATTGTTTGATCAATAAGGAGTGTATATGGCATTGTTTGACAATAAAGAGTAAAAATGAATTTGACACTCCTAAGAGGATCCACGGCTCTGCCACGGACGTACACAGGGGTCCATTCTGAATGCAGCAGTGGATCCACGGATATGACAAAAAACCCTATGAAATTGAAAAAAGTTAACTATAGCAATCAGTCATAAGAGGTATAACATCATTTAAATATGAAAGGGAGTTTGTGATTGGGTTTCTGATTGAGGAACCTTGAAAGTAAAGTTAAAAAGATTGTGATTAATGGTTGCCTTGTAGGAGAGTGGTATATCTTTCTTCTGCTTGGGATTTGCACATTTTCAGTGAGAAGAAATTCTAACTGATACTGAGACATAAAAAGAGAGACCAACAAACACACTTAACAGTTGTGTGCACTAAATGTATTTTAATTTAAAATGCATCAGTAAAGGTATGACTGTATATGAGGCAAATGAAAGTGAGTAACATTATTAAAAACTAAAAATGAATATAAATAGAGGGTAAGTGATAAAATACAGAAAATTAAAATAGTCAGCAAAGGAAGAATTAATGTTTCTAATTGGAATTAGAAAATTTGCTACACAAGACTTGGACTGTCTATATACACTGCCAGACAGCAAGTCTATCTGCAGTAGTGTTTTATCCACTTGGGAAATGATGCAGTCACTCTGATATGTAGAGAACTACAAAGATTGCTAAGTTACCCATTCAATGAAGTTGTGGTTTAAACATAGCTTGTGCATACTACTGTAGAGCCTGACTGCAATTCTGCTACTTGCTCGATGTGCCATTCAAATATCATTTTCCAAACTCTCCTTTTAGTATAGAAAACTAGACTGAAACTAGTCTATAGAGTAGAGTGCTTTGTGACTGAAAGCTGAAACGTGTGCTTCTGAGTTTCATTAAGTTGAATATACAGTTTCAGAGTCCTATGACCAGTTATATATGCAGTGTGACACCGACACTGCAATTCATATATCTATTAACAAAAAGATAGGGTAATTGACACCCAGTGAGATACTGAGAGAGACAGTTGTACATTCATTTACACACACAGACAACAGTTATGTTTCCAGCAGTATTATAGCCAGTTGCACACACAGTTGCATAGCTCTGTACTCACCATATTTACTTTACATATGTGGTGTCCCACACAAACTGCAACCCATATACCTAATAACAAAAGGATATAACCACTGATATACCCAGTCAGACACTGAGAGAGACACTTATACATTCATGCACAAACTCACACAGCGGTTGTGTTTTCAGCAGTATTGAATCCAGTTGCACAGACTATTAGACACCCCTGTACCATATTTACTTAAACATCTGGTGGGACACCCATAGAGGTACTGATACACTCAGTCAGATAGGCAGCCAAATACTGACACAACCCACTTACCCATTCACCCAACTACTCCTTTAAATATGGCCTAGGCCTCGGACAGCAGGCACTGGATGTGCAGTTTTACTAGCAGCTTGACTTGCCATTAGAAAAGTTGCTTGAGAATTGTGTAACTTTCTTTTTACTACACAAAAGTTAGCACTCAGCTAGGCTGTAGCTAGGCCATAGAGTTGGGTGTTTTGTGGCTAAAAGATTAAATGTCCTTCTAAGTTTCACTGAGCTAGACATGCACTTGCAGAGTCCTTTGCTCACTTATATATGCAGTGTCCCACCCATTCTGCAACTCCTATATCTATTAACAAAAGCATAGAGCCACTGACATACCCAGTCAGACAATGAGAGGGTGACTTATATATTCATGGACACACCCAGACAGCAGTAATCTTTTCAGCAGTATTGGAACTAATTCCACACACAGCTACATACCCCTATACTCAACATATTCACTTAAACATATGATTGGACATTCACAGAGGTACTGATACACTCAGCCAGATATGTAGTCAACTACGGACACAACTTAGTCACCCATCTACTCACATACATCTTTAAAGATGACTGAGGCCTACCACTACAGAGCCTGAGTGTTCTGTTTGACTTCTAGTTCAACTTCCAATTGAAAATCCCTTTGCCAAGCCTTAAAATCTACTTTTACTACAAATAACTCACCCCTTACCTAGGCAGTCAGTGACACACATGTACTTGGTAATGAGCACACTAAAATAATTATTAGTAGAATGTAATGTAATACTATTTTCTTCAGAGTTAAATTAATTTTTATTTGTTTGTAGATATCCACTTGTACTGAAAAAAGAAAAATCAAAATGCACAATAAGAGAAAAAGAAGAAAGAAACTGAGGCAACAATACTACCTAACTTGAACTGACAATAGAAAAACAGAGAAGATGGAGATTGTGGACAAGAAAAAAGAACAGCTGTAAGAGTATTAAAGAGTTTCTCAAAAACGTATGTAAAAAATTGCAAAGTGACAAACACTTTTCCAGTAAAAACAGAAGTTTAAAATCAAGTGAAAAACAGCAAGGACTACATGCTTTTAAAACTACAAAATGTAGTAAGCCAAGAGAATTTGACTTGGAGACAGAAACAGTTGATGTAGATAAGAGTAAAAATGTTTTGAAGTCGAATAATATAAATTTTGCTAATGAAAATGGAGAAGTATAAGAGGAGATGTGCTGTAGATATGTAGATAAACTCAATCAACATATTGAGACTAAAGTAGACAAAGCATTTGCTCTGAAGAGGAAACTTTTATCTTAATATTGAACAGAATGAAGACACTAGACAAAGTAGTATCATGCATGAGGAAAAGAACATTGAGGAAATGCTTATGAACAAAAGTAATTTTTGTAACATTTGTAAAGGTGAATGGATGCACATATCTAGTACAGACCTGCTTTTTAACGAAGAGAGCTATTTTCAAAGGAACACATTAGTGCATGCAGTTGATACAACTAGTCATTGTTATGAAGTAAAAGATGGTATGCCCATAGTAAAAGAAGAGATAGTTCCTAGGAGTGGAGAAGAGCTGATAGCTGAAGAGGTAAAAGGAAGACGTAGACAAGCACCTGTGTGCAAGCGGAAGTGTAGTAGTATTTGTACTGTCTGTTAAGAACACAATTGATAAATTTAAACTATTCTGAGAATTTTCATGCAAAAGTCTAAAACAGAAAAATAATGTTGCAAGTATGAGATCCATGCATAGTTAATATATACACTATGTTACAAGGGCATTAACTTGCATGTCTTTTGAAGAAAGTGTGCAAAAGCACTTTACATCAATTTAAAATGTTAGCTGTGCATCATTAAAAAATGTGAAGTTTAGTTAGGAGACTTTACTATGCAAAAACTCCAGCTTTATGTTTAGGAGAGACAAATAGAGCTATCTTGCATGGCACTGTGTCAGAGATAGAGAAAGTTTGTGAAAATGTTCAGTTTAGTTTCTCTGGACCTAAAGAGGAGTGTAGAGAAAATTAGGAGGTAATGGCTGCAGGTGTAGAGCAACAGGACACAGAGATTAGTATTGAAAAATGTGCCACAGAGTGTTAGAAATGGGGTCTCTCTTTGGCAGTCCATTCTGTCCAAGCAGGGATCCTCACTCTAGTTAGGGAGATACACACCTAGGACAACCCTTGCTCAACACCTTGGTAGCTTGGCACAAACAGTCAGGCTTCTCTCAAAGGCAATGTGTAAAGTATTGGTACCAACACACACAGTAGTACAGTGAAAACACTACAAAATGGACACCACACCAGTTTAGAAAAATATCCAACATTTATCTGAATCAAACAAGACCAAAACAATAAAACTCCAACATACACAAGTAAAGTTATGCATTTTTAAATAGGAAAGTCTTACTCCATAGAAAACAATGGATGCATTGATTTTAACACAAAGTACCTGTTTTGCAGCAAAAATAAAGCCACACGGGCAAGCGTGCATAGGAAAAATCCACGATGTAATGATTCCTTACTCACAAGTGAGGCCGTGCATTGTTTCTTCTCCGGTGGGTAGGTGATGCATAATTTTTCTCTCCCGCAAGAGAGCCATGTGTTTATTTCTGGAGAAGCAACCTCAGATCCGGGCAGGTTTGCGTTGATTTTTATGGCTAGGGATGTTGCGTGCAAAATCCAGCTGCATGGTGATAGGAACCGTGCTGCGGGTGGGTTGTGTCAATTTTAGAAGCTGCAAGTGGGTGTTGCATCATTTTCCAGCTGCAATACATGTGGTGCCTCTTTTTTACTGCTGAACTGCTGCTGGTGCGTTCAATTTTTCCCTGCATGGCTACTGTGTGTGGATTTCAGCCTTGGTCCCACGAGCTTCACATTTCAAGGGCCCCGGGACTGGAGTGGGCACCACATGGGAGGGTGGGAGTCTTAGCAGAGAGTCCAGGTGCTGGCAGATGAAGGCTTTGATGACCCTGAGACTTTGAAACAGGAGGCAAGCTCAGTCCAAACCCTTGGAATATACCACAAGTAGGAATATGCAATAAAGTCCATTCTTTGTTCTCTTTCAGGCAGAAGCAGCAACTGTCAGTCTGACCCAGATGTGGAATACTTAAGCAGACAAAGCCTGAGAATGGTTAAACAAAAAAATACCCACATATGGAATACATAAGCAGGCAGAGGCACAGAATGGTTAAACAAGAAAATGCCCAATTTCTAAAAGTGGCATTTTAAAACTGACAATCTTAAAACCATCCTTACCAAAAGATGTATTTTTAAATTGTGAGTTCAGAGACCCCCGATTCCAGATCTCCATCTTCTCCCAATGGGAAACTGCACTTAAAAGATTTTCAAAAGCGGTCCCCATGTTAACCTAGAAGAGAGAAAGGCCTTGCAACAGTGAAAAACAAATATGGCAGGATTTCTCTATCAGGACATGTAAAACACATCAGTACATGTCCCACCTTTAACATACAACACACCCTGCCCATGGGGCTACCTAGGGCCTACTTTAGGGGTGACTTACATGAATAAAAAAAGGTTGTTTGTGCACAGCAAGTGGGTACACTTGCAAAGTCGTATTTGCAGCTTAAAACTGCACCCATGGACACTGCAGTGGCAGGTCTGACCCTTGTTTACAGGGCTACTCATGTGGATGGCACAATCAGTGCTGCAGAACCACTAGTAGCATTTGATTTACATGCTCTGGGCACCTCTAGTGCACTTTACTAGGGACTTACTAATAAATCAAATATGCCCAATCATGGAGCAGCCAATTACACATACAGTTTACACAGAGAACGCTTGCACTTTAGCACTGGTCAGCAGTGGTAAAGTGCCCAGCATACCAAAAAAAGCAAAAACAAAGTCCAGCACATAGTGAAAACAGAGGAAGCAGAGGCAAAAAAGAAAGAGGAAACCACAGCAAGAATACCATGTCTAAAAAAGAGATAGCCAAGTTCAGCCTTTAGAGAAACCGGACTATGGGCCTGATTTAGATGTTAATGGTAATGGTCTAGCTGTTGACTTTTCAAATGAAGACCCATTTGCTGCTGTGACAGTCTGATTGCCCTACTTAGATGTTAGTTGGTACATAGGTGAAAGACAGCAGCTGGCCTGCCATTACTGCCAAGAATCACCACCCATGTCAACCGCACCATAGGTTAAAGAGGCTGGCAGCTGGACACGAGCCCCTTTTACCACTGAGCCGATCACAATGTGCATTTCTGCTAATGCAACTGTGGCAAGTAAACCTCCAAACCTGAGCTAGCAGATTAGGAAGGACATAAGCATGAAACTCAGCTTTTTTATGCTTTCAACATTGCCTGCCACCATGAACCCACTCATACCTGCCCTGCCATTGCTTCTGGGCCAGGTCCAAGGTGGAAATCAACCCTGTCATCACCGCAAAAGAAGGTAAGTCACAGACATTGAGTTGCTTTACAGTAGTAGTGGACTCATACACGTGAAAACATTTTTGGCAAACACCGTTATGATGTGCAATCCTTAAGTATGTAATGACTTAGTTAGAAAACGCATCAGAACCGACTATGAGGTATAAGCAGCGCCCACCAATCTGGTGTGAACTGCCTGCCCGGGAATGGACACCTACAGAAAAGGTCACAGCAATCACAGAGAAGAATGTGTCCACACAGGTGTGCGTTCTGCTTAGCTTCAAACTATGAGGGAACAAAGCTAAAGAATGCAAAGAATGCAGCATACTTAGGGGGTCATTCTGACCCTGGCGGTCATGGACCGCCTGGGCCGGGGACGGAGGAAGCACCGCCAACAGGCTGGCGGTGCTTCAGGGGCATTATGAGCGCGGCGGTACAGCCGCGGTCAGAAACGGAAAACCGGCGGTGTCCCGCCGGTTTCCCGCTGCCCTAGGGAATCCTCCATGGCGGCGCTGCAGGCAGCGCCGCCATGGGGATTCCGACCCCCTTACCGCCAGCCTGGTTCTGGCGGTTTTGACCGCCAGAACCTGGCTGGCGGGAACGGGTGCCGTGGGGCCCCTGGGGTCCCTGCAGCGCCCATGCCAATGGCATGGGCACTGCAGGGGCCCCCTAGCAGGGCCCCACCAAGATTTTCAGTGTCTGCCAAGCAGACACTGAAAATCGCGACGGGTGCAACTGCACCCGTCGCACCCCTTCCACTCCGCCGGCTCCATTCGGAGCCGGCATCCTCATGGAAGGGGGTTTCCCGCTGGGCTGGCGGGCGGCCTTCTGGCGGTCGCCCGCCAGCCCAGCGGGAAACTCAGAATTACCGCGGCGGTCTTTTGACCGCGCAGCAGTATTCTGACGGCGGTACTTTGGCGGGCGGCCTCCGCCACCCGCCAAAGTCAGAATGACCCCCTTAGTCTGAGTAATGAATTTATTAAGGCACTTTCCATATCTCACGAAGACACCCAAAAATAGTAACGTGAGCATTTAACTTGAATGCACTAAAACACTTGTAGATAATGAAATAATCACAACAGTTAAACAAAGAATATGTATGCAGTGAATATTTATATATATGTGTAATGCATATGTCCATATTATTGACACATCATGTCAAAATAAACACACATGCATTCTCCAGTCACAAAAACAGAACAGCAGTTACAAAAAAATAACTACAATCCACAAACTGTGCTGGTCACTGTCACACATGGGAGTAAGTGCATGGCACACACATTAGCAGAAATTACATTATCAGCAAACAATTAGTAACATTCATTCATTAAATAAGGTCCGGACTTAGGTATTCCCAAAAGAAAATTGTATTATTAACGTGAGATAACTCTAAAACATAATGTATCCAAATGTACATGAGAAAAATAAGGCACTAGGCCTGAGTGTGGGTGCATGCCCACAACTTGCCTCCTAATGTCACTGCCAAAATAAACCTCCTCTGGAAGAGGCAATTATAAGGCAGAGAGAAGGCACCTCAATGATCTCACTGGGAGTGGTGGTCAGTCATATATTATTACTTGCTTTGATCATCATATGAACAGTGTTCAGTAAATCGTGTGTGGATACTACATCTATTTGTCATGCCACATTACAGGTTAGTACATCTGGGATTCAACAGACTACTAAATATATGTCCATTTACATCAATTTAATGTAGCTATGAGAAGGGGTCAACATGGTTGAGGGACACAACATGACATGGTGACTGTCAAATGCACATATACTTGAGATGTGTGCGCATATGGGAGTGAAAGACGGTAGAACAATATTGCCTTGCACTATTGTTTTGCAGGTACCAAAACAGGGGATGATGTTAACTGTAGACATCTGTTGACATGATAGACAATAGTTGTTGTGAGATGATTTGCACATATCCAATGACTACAGTGGAAATGAACACACATTTACAACATGGACACACATATGGGTATGATATGAATCAGTGAAATAACCCACTTACAAGCAGTATAACTTCGTGTGCAAATAGATGCAGTTTTGTACCTGTTTTGGGAGAACAACAACATACATTGATATATAGAAAGCAAGGGAAAATATTAGTGCAAGGGTGTTCTATGTGGTACAACAAACAATCTGACTTAACATGTTGCACATTGTCACAAAAGGGAGTGACAGCCATGATGCTAGTAATTGGTATGACACCAGATATTTTGTGAATCAGGTTTAGATATATGTGGTAATGGTATTGACCATTCTAAAGGCTACCTTAAGGGCAGGACTCTATTTGTGATTGTTGAGACATTGCTAAGTTAAACTCAACAGACTCCACTCCACCATAGATTCCAGTCAAGCCTTCGGGATGTAGGTTCTGCACAACATTCTCCTCCTAGGGAAATAGTTGTAGTGGGGAGAACCACCTTCAGTACTCAGGGCCTCCAGGTGATGCTTAAAGGGCAGGGAATGCACTGTCTCCCACAGGTTGTTTTACCTATTCCTAATCTCCTCCTGTGTGCAGGTTGTTAGCTACAGCATTCACTCTGTCAACTTTTTGGACCCGCAGTTGTCTTTTCTGGGATATTGTTGTATCTTAGACTTGGGCTCCAAACAATTGCGGAGCTACTCTAATAATTTCATCCACCACTCCCTCTGAGAAACGGGGATTTCTCCTTCCTGCCATCAAGAATGGGTGCTAAAAAAACTATAGTGGGCAAAAAAATTAAGGATAATGATAGAAAGTAAAATTAACACAAAAACAGAGAGAGAGAGGAACACAGGAAAAAAATCTGTCTCCTGTGTTGAAACTCTGCTGGCTGACTGGTCTTGTGTAGTGTGATGGCAAAAAATCATGGTCTGAAATGGAGTGTGCTTTATAGTGTATCTTGCAGGTGTTCACAATTGCCAATTTGCAACCGGTACGGGCTGCAAGCAGCCAACCAACAGCCACAGCCACAGTACTATACTATAATGGGCCGCCGCTAAAACACCATCAGCATAACTGGGTGATCTAAATAGGCTCTGCTAGATCCTGCTATTAAGACGGTGATGGAGGGCATGCTCATCAGCATTGGAGTCTGCCATGTCGGCTGTGGGATACAGCTTGCGTGAAGGAGTGTACTCCATCGTGGTGGTCTTCGCTCAACTGCAATACTTCTAAATACAGCAGGTGAAAGCATGTCAACGTGGTAGTCTTTTTGGGTCCACCCCCAACGTGGCTTGGCGTGGGACCTCGAAATCGAAATCAGGCCCTATGTTTGTATTTGTTGTCGCTCCACTCACTACAAAAGCCAAACTCATAAAATAATTGTATTTTTTTAAATTGAAAAGAACAAAACTGAGATACGTAGCAGGAATTTGGTGCATATCTTAGAAGAATGTTTTGAGTTAGCCACAAAGCAAACAATATGTAAGTATTGTTATTATAAATGAGAGGATAATAAAATGCCAGCTAGAGGAATACATAACAGATTAGAATTAGTATAGATCCCAGAACAACTTCAACAATTAAATGTTTTTGAATAATTATCATTCAAACTTTAAGTCTATTTCAAATTATATTATGAATGGAACCAAAGACAGGGAAACTACCACCAACAGAGCTACAGATAGAACTTAAAGGAAGAGCAGTGTACTTACCTCTAGATTTGAAATAAGTGTTGAGACTGGCTACTGAAAGAGATATTGATGAACCACTCATCATTCTAGTAAAGTGTGTGCCCACCAAAAAGTTAAAAAAATATGGCAAAAGTAGATGTAGGTAAAGTGAAAAAATCTACTTTATACTTGAAAGAAAATAATGTTTTTTACACAAATGTTGATATTATTGGAGATGTAACTTGTGTTGATGCTGAAGTATTTAAATTAAGTGGACAAATAGAAAAAGTGGATAAAGAAAATTCTGAAAAAATATATGAGCACTAGAGTATCCACCCACTTCACTCCAAAGAAGCTGTTGGGGATGTCATTGATCTGTTTCAAATGAAACAATCTAGAGGAGCTTTCATTAGTGTGTGGGGAAAAAGTTAGGAGGCATGCTGTTTTCCACAGCTATTTCCTATAGAAGTAGGTGGTCGATATGATAAGCAGCCTGTACAGATACCAGCAGCTGAATACAAGTCAACAAGACTTTAATCAGACACCCTAGGTTTTGCTGGTGTAGTCCTCATATGTTCCATGTATTATCTGAGAGTTACATGTCAGGACTGTCCTATGCTGCAAACAATATCCTAAAGATAAGAGTTAATCTGCAAAATCTCTCTGCAAGGGAGTTTGTTGATAAACTACAAGGAAAGGATAAAAACCTGAAATACAACCTAATTAATTTGATGTCATATCAACATGGTATCAATTAGTATTGGTATGGTTGTCATTGAGAACTTTAATGATGCTTAAAAACATAGGTGCTCCTACTTGGTTTGTCACAGTTATGAAGGGTATGCCTATGATAATTTATGTGAGTTTATAAGAGAAGCAAACTCCAATATTAAGGATAATAATTTGAAGACAGCAGAAGAAATTTGCTCTTAAGATCCTACTAATATTTGTAAATATTTTAATCACAAGTTTCAAGCCCTGCAGGATTTCACATGTCATAAAACAAATCTTCCTCTTGGTGAAGTGACAGAATTTTATAGCGTGAAGAGTATCAGGCAAGAAGTACTCTCATATACTCATGCTCTCATGTAACAGTGATGACTCTGTACTGTCTTTTATTGAACAGTATATTACATGCACTAATTAAAAAAACACTGATGACAAAGGCCTACTACAACAATCAACAAGCTCTATATTTCCAAACACATAGATATGACAAGTATTGTAGCCAAAGGCACAGATGTAAAGGAACATTTTATGCAAGGTGTAGTTTTGGATTTCCAAGACCTATCATTTCCAAAGGAACAGTGAACTGCTTTTTTATCTGCAGTCTTGCATACACGGATATGAAAATCATCAAAAAATACATAGAATCTGACAATGTCAGAGGCTTTGGCCCCCTGCATCTGTTCTCTGCCAGCCTTTTCATGGTAGGGAAACCACAATGAAAAAGCTGGCAGAGAACCAGTTCATAATCAGCAGGGCGGCGCTGACTTCAGTGCCACCCAGTCTGATTCTGACCTGCACCACAAGCAGCCCGTCGGGATCAGAGATCTCGGTGAAAACTGCAGCAGGTTGGCCGGGCTGCCTGCCAACCTCGTAATGTGGCAGTCAAACCACCACAACCGCAGCAGTCCAAGGACTGACACACTCACCATCAGACCCCGAGTCCTCAAGTCTTTCACAGAAATTCAGTACCTAGCAGAGTTTGAATAAGAGAGTACAGATATTGTGAAAACAAATATGTTAGGTACCTGCTACCCAAGAAAACGCCAGCAGCTTAAAAACATGTGTCTTTATGCAATTCTGCAACACTATAGGTACAGAAAACATCCATGACGGGAAATATGCTGTAGTTGGTTGCAATGGGTATTTGGTTCAACATACAAAAGGTAACTTAATAAACAACAGAAAACTTAGTTGTCAAACTCCTGAGAAAAAATACTTTTTCTACTTAGCAAGGCTCCAACTATTCAAGTCTTGGCATTCTGAAGTGGAGTTGCTTGGACAGTATAACTGATATGAAGTACCTTTTAATGCTATAAAAGACAGTATTGAGTGTCCAATATTTCTGAACTACCTGAAAATGTTAAATTAAGAAAGTGAACAAGAGGAAACTCTTGCTACTGAGATAGCAAAGGATAGTTCATAGAGTAGCCAGAGCTCCGGACCTCTCAGTCAAGATCCTCTTGGACTGCCTATAATAAAAAATGAAAGCCATAAATGAGGTGGAAACAGCAATGCAACAAGCAAGCAAAGAAAATGTTGGCTTGTTACAGTTAGATGGACAACCAACTGAATGATGAGCAGAAAGAAATATATATGGAAGTGAAAGGAAAAAATAGAGCATGGATTCCTCCACAAAAGAATCAATGTAAATGTTCAACATTAAAACCAATTCTATTGTATATCAATGAACAAGCTGGCACTGGGAAATGCTTTTTAATCCAAATTCTAACCACTTATCTACAGAGGACTACAGACTAAATTTTGTCATCTGTAGTACCAGAACCTACTGGATTAGCTGAACACAACTTCAAAGGAATTACATTACATTGATTACTTGTTGAGCACAATAATAAACTGGAGTACCCAAAGTTATTTGGTAATGTTTGTCACAAAGTTTCCAGACTTTTGAAAACATTGAAACTTGTAATTATTGATGGAGTAAGTATGGACTCAAACTTAATGCTTGCCTTTGCCCATTTGAGAAATCAACAGATACTGAAGACAGTGTATGATGTACTTTTGGGAGATAAGCATAAAATTGTTTTTGGTGATTTATTGCAACTTACCCCTGTGAAAGGATAGCCAGTGTTTAAGACACTTGTACAAGAAGAAACTCAAAATTCTTTAACACGTATTGGAATGTAAACAATCAGTTGAATTTACAATACAAAGAATTAATTAGAAACGTATGTCAAGATTATGATATACAATATGCAAATGTTTTGTAGATTACTGGAGTAAGAGTACTATCAAAACAAGGAAAACATTGCTTGCAAACTCAACTTATAAAGAAAATATTTCCTCCCCAAAAATCTGCAGCATAGCGAATGTTTGACTTCATTCAACAACAAAAAATCATTGTATGTCTAATTCCTACTCTTCAGGAATGTGCATCTTTCCATGAACAATTGCCACAGCTGGAGGAAGAACAAATATTGCACCTCAAAACAATTGATAAAATGGAATACCAAGGAGTGACAATACTTTTGACTGAAAAACTACAATCAAAATTGGATTCTTTGGAGAAGACTGTTTCTAAAGCTGTGAGATTAGATAAGTGTTCATGTGTTTGTCAGAACTGTAGCATAATTTTGCGGCATAATTTCAATGTTGAGAAAGGTTTGGTTAATTGTACCATGGGTAAAAAAATTCATTTCATTTTCCATTCGAACAGAAATGAGGTTGAATACCTACCAGTTACATTTGAGCAACTTGAAGGTGTAAAACTGATAGAAAGATCTGTTGAACGTTTCTTGCTTTTAAAATATTTGTATATTCAAAGAAAACAGTTCCTAGTGTCTCTAGCATATACTGTAACAATTAATGAATCTTAAGTTTTAATTGTAGATGCAGCATTCATTAACATTTGTAGTACAGTTTTCAAGAAAGGTATATCATATGTCGCACTGTCATGGGTTAGAACTTTGTCTGGTTTGTATCTCATAGAGTTTGATGACAGCAAAGTAGATAGAAGAGTATAAATGTTTGAGAAGCCTGCATGTTCCTCATTTAGGAGACTATACAATTTAGAAACCCTTGGCCCATATTTATACTTTTTGACGCACAACTGCGCCAACGCAGTTGTGCGTCAAAAATTTTAACGCCGGCTAATGCCATTCCAAAGCGCCATGCGGGCACCTTATTTATTGGATGACGTTAGCCGGCGCTGCGGACTGGTGTGCGTAAAAAAAAATGACTCACACCAGGCAGCGCCGGCGTAGGGGAAAATGGAGCTTGGGCGTCAAAAAATGGGGTAAGTCAGGTCTGAGGCAAAATTTTGGCCTCAACCCGATTTGCGCCATTTTTTTTGACGCCCAACCCCCATTGAAATTACTCCTGTCTTAGCAAAGACAGGAGTCATGCCCCCTTGCCCAATGGCCATGCCCAGGGGACATATGTCCCCTGGGCATGGTCATTGGGCATAGTGGCATGTAGGGGGGCACAAATCAGGCCCCCCTATGCCACAAAACAAATACGAAAAAAAATACTTACCTGAACTTACCTTAACTTCCCTGGGATGGGTCACTCCATCCTTGGGTGTCCTGTTGGGGTGGGCAAGGGTGGCAGGGGGTGTCTCTGGGGGCATGGGAGGGCTACTCTGGGCTCCTTCTGAGCCCACAGGTCCCTTAACGCCTGCCCTGACCCAGGCGTTAAAAAACAGCGCCCATCAGGCTGGGCGCTGTTTTTTAAGGCCTGCCCCCTCCTGTGCGTCAAAATGACGTCACAGTATAAATATGGGGCACAGGCCTTAAAGTCATTTTTCAGAAGGGAACGCCTACCTTGCATATAATTAACGCAAGGCTGGTTCCCCCTTCTAAAAAATGACGCACATGGTGGAACTTTGACGCCCGTGGGGTCGGACGTCAAAGTATAAGTATGGGGCATTGTTTGCGCCGAATGTGCGTCAAAATGTTTGACGCACATTCGGCGCAAACAGAGTATAAATATGCCCCCTAGAATCTTAGTGAAACAAAAGTCTTCAAACAATAACGGAAATTCCTGATAAAAAGTACAAGAAAGACAAGAAAGAAGATTTGAACAACAGAAAAAATAAAAGTGCTGATAAAATAGTTACCAGTTGTCAAACTCCTCTGTAGTCAACTGCTATTTCGATGTAGTTATCGCTACTCTATTCTCTTTACGTTGTCTGGTTCACAAAATTGAAATGAAAAAAGATAAAGAAATTGTGCTCTGCACTTTGTACCTTGTTACAACCCTTGTGCAGTGATAGAACAAAAACCTTCTGCATCTTGCATTAGAGGTCTTGCAGATCTGTGTACTGGACCTGTACGCTTCACACAAAACACTCAAGTAGATACACAAGAGTTCTTTATGGTTGTACTTGGTATTTTGGAAGAAGAGATGTACCTGTTGATGACCTATTTGGACTTAGTTACTCGTGGCAACACGAGTCAGACTGGCAGACCATAAAACTGTCAGTTTTGACAAATTGTTTTTATAATGCCTCTCAGAATAATACATGCACAAAATGTCAATCAGAACTTTTATCATCTTTGACTATAAGAACTGACAAATATATTGTCCTAATGCTACAGCAATGCAGAGCAGATGGAACTAAATTGGAAACAAAACTTACAAATTCTGAAGCTAGACAAATCACTATTTCTGCTGAAACATGTAGCTGTATAGCAATTATTTTTCATGAAGGACTAAGTATTACATCTGGACATTACACCATCCACTTAAAAATTCAACTGGAAGGACAGAGTGGAATGACAGCAACCTTACATTCAAATAGAGATTCCCTTATAAACTACCCAATTCTTACCATCTCTTTCTTCAACTGAAATTAGAAGGAGGATTGCTTCTAAAAAATGGAATAGTTCACTTCTGGGACGTCTAGTACAATACGTTAGTACATCATATAGCCTATTAAGTGTGATGTCTTGATTAGGGATTCCAAATACTGAAATGGACTTACTCCTGTAACAAAACAACACAAATACCACTGAAGTGGAAACAGAGATCAAAAACTAAAAACCAGTACAAACAACTATTTTATACAGAAACAAATGCTAATATGATTGTTTATCATAATATTTGATTTTCAAATATTTTTTAGAAAATAAAAATGGATGGACAAATTATCATCAGCAGATGTTTCAAAAAGAGCTGCACATTTAAAAAAAAGAATTAGAATTATAACACTGACACATTTTACTCCTTCTAATTGGATTGCCAGATTCTACAACATCATGCAGCCTACCAGTGTTGATGTCTTTATAATGATTGTCATCTACTCTATACTTCATACATATTAATTCTATTATAATACTCTTAATAAACAAAAATGCTTCATTAAGCTTATATTTATTATATTACTTAAATAGTATAGGTAAGTATTTGTAGTGAGTGTGATCCATGTTAATTTGAAACACCACACTATGCTCTTATGTTTTTTTTTACAATCTATATGATTGTTTTTCCCCACTGTTTAGTGATGAGTATCTCTACAACACTTCATGTATGGTGTGAAAGTACAGAAGGTGAGAACAGTGAAAAATTGAAAATTAGATACTTAAGTAATATGTATAATTGTTATAGAATGATATAAATGTGTTATGTTTTATTATTAACAATAGCTTCTGTATTGCACATTGTAAAACTTTAATATACAAATTTATAATATGAACCTTTAACTTCTATTTATGTTTTCCTTTGTTTTACACAGATTAATGGACCTATTTATTGCAGTAATGTAGGTAACTAATTGTATCTTTCTCCATTTATAGACCATTCATAAATATAGTATACGCAACCAGACATAGGTAATTACAATAATGCATTACTACACACTGATGAAAGCACTGATATATCCACATCTATTCTTGTACATGCACTATCTCACCCAGGCACACACTCATGCATACACTGACAAACCCAGCCATATACTGATGCAGGCACTGACACAACCAAACACACACTCATACATACACTGAGATATCCAGACCTACACTGACACACCTAGCCAAATATTAAAGCATGTAATAATATACCCAAGCATACAGTGACATACACATGCACACATTGATGTAGACACTGACACACCAAGTAACACACCAAAGCAGACACTTACACACCCAGATATACACTGATTGAACCATGCACTCAAACATGCTTACACTGACATACCTATCCATACAATGATGCAGACACTGACTCAAATAGAGACATGTTCATGCATAAACTGACAAATCCTGGTATACACTGATACATACACTGACAAACACAGACAAATAATAATGCATGCAATGATACATTGAAACACACAATCTTGCATTAAGTGACACACCCAGACACACATTGATGTACACACTGACACATCTACAAATACAACAATGAGGACACTTACAGATCCAGCTGAATACTGATTCAGGCAGTCACACACCAAGGGATACATTGATAGATTCACTGAGGCACTCAGGCACATACCAATGCAGAAACAATCCAATCACTTATGTATTCAAAAACACAGCCAGGCACACACTGTTGAATACACTGACATACCCAGAAACATATGACTGCAGAAACTGATAGTCCCAGCCAAACACTAATGCATCAAATGATACACCCAGATACACAATGATGCATAGGCTAACACAACCAGCCACACACTCATGAATACACTAACATACCCCGAAACATATAAAATTCATACACTCACACACCTAGTCATACACTAATGCATGTACTAGCAAACATAGGCACACATGAATACATACCCTTTCATACCCAGTCACACATTCTTGCATACACTAAAATACCCAAGCACACACTGACACATACACTGACACACCCAAGCGCATAATAAAACAAACAGTAACATAGCCAGGCACAAACTAATGCATGTACTAACACACTCAGACACACACTCATACATACACTGGCTCGCCCAGGCATGTACTTATGTATGCACTAACACACACAGGCACACACTGACACATACACTGACATACCCAAGCACACACCAATGTATGTACTAACACACCCAGTTACACATATGCTGACACACCCAGAAGCAAATGGTTGCATACACTAAAATACCCATACATGGACACATACAATCACACACTCAGGACACACGGATGTAGGTACTAAAAAACACAGGCAGACATGGGTTCATAACCTCTTATATCCTTTCATATTCAGTCACACTAATTCATACCCTGACACAACCAGGCACACACGTATGCATACGTTAACATACCCAGGCACACAGTGGTACAGACACTAACATACCCAGGCACACACTCATGCATACACCAGCACACCCAGGCACGCACTGAGACGCTCACTGACACACCCAGGCATACTCTTATGTATACACTAACACATCCAGGCACACATTGATGCATACAGTAAAACACCCAGGCATAGAGTGACATACCCAGGCACATATAAGTGAGGATACTGACACACCGAGTAAAAAAATAATGCATCACATCATGCACCCACACACACACATAGATGCATAAACTGACACACCCAGGAACATGTTGATGTAGAGGCTGACACACCCTGGAACACACCAATACAGACACTGACAGACCCAGCCATACACAGTAACACACGCAGGCATACACTGATATATACAATATACAAAAGCATACCTGACACAGGCCCTCACCGCCGACTGCCATGCCGACAGTGAACAGAAGACAGTGGCCTGCACAACACCGCACACCATCGAATAATAATGCCAAAAAAATAAACCTCCAAAATTCCTGCAACCTCCACCCACCGCAAGGGCCACTGACTGCGGAAAGGCAGTAAACCCCACCCCAGCAACGCCATGCAGACAAATCCTCCACCCACCAAATAATAATGCGCAAATCAGCTTGGCGGACAGTGAATGCTGAACAACCATTGGCGGTACGGACCGCCACAGCCAGCAATGGGACCCACCAACAACAAATCCACACTCTGGCAAGTTTGCAACACACACATCAGGCACACATCCACAGCACTATAAAACACTCACATACACACCCCACAATCCTTTGCAATGCCAATAGCATGACTGATATTGACAACACAACATGCATACACTGAAATCAACATCAAACAAGTCACACACACAAATACACCACCAAAACCCATACATACCCTAAGCTACACACACAACCACACAACAGAACCCTCACCAATACACCTACAACACACCACCCACAACACACACCATGGCACCCCATAAGCACCCCCAGTTCACAGACAGGGAGTGTAGGAGGCTGGCCTGGCTTATAGTGGGTACCTAGTGGTACTTACACCTTGTGCCAGGTCCAGTTATCCCTTATTAGTAGATTAGAAGTGTTCTAGCAGCTTAGGCTGATAGAGGTAGCTATAGCAGAGCAGCTTAGGCTGAACAAGGAGACAAAGCTCCTACTATACCACTTATATCATATAGCAATATATCACAAGAAAACACAATACTCACAGTTACTAAAATAAAGGTACTTTATTTTAGTGACAATATGCCAAAAGTATCTCAGAGGATATACTCCCTTAGGAGGTAAGTAATATACACAAAATATACGCACAAACCAAAATCAGGTAAGTAAACAGTTAGAAAACTAGTGCAAATACTATAGAACACAATAGAATGCAATAGGAGATACTAGGCCTAGGGGCAACACAAACCATATACTCCAAAAGTGGAATGCAAACCACAAATTGACCCCGGGCCTAGTGTAGTGTGTAGAGGGTCAGGGGAGTGTAAGAAAACACTAAGGGTGTCCAAGATACCCCACCCCAAGACCCTGAAAAGTAGGAGTAAAGTTACCCTACTACCACAGAAAGACCGTAAAGTCCCGATAGGGGATTCTGCAAAGTCAACAACTGACTGCAAGGCAGTGAAGATGGATTCGTGGACCTGAGGACCTGCAAAGGAAGGAGACCAAGTCCAAGAGTCACGCAAGTGTACAGGGGAGGCAGGAGCCCACTAAACCCCGGATGAAGGTACAAAAGGGCTGCCTCTGGGTGGAAGAAGCCGAAGATTCTGCAACAACGGAAGGTGCCAAGAACTTCTCCTTTGGTCAGAAGATGTCACACGGCGTGCTGGAGGATGCAGGGTTGTTTCCATGCAGAAAGACTGCAAGAAAAGCCTTGCTAGCTGCAAGAGTCGTGGTTGAGGATTTTGAGTGCTGCCAGGGCCCAGGAAGGGCCAGGAGGTCGCCCCTGGGAGGAGGAGACAGAGGGGGTGCGCAGCAACAAAGAGAGCCCACACAGAAGTAGGCAGCACCCGCAGAAGCACCTGAACAGGCCTTCAGAATGTCTGAGCACGGCAGTTGTCTCAGCACAACAAAAGAGAGTCCCACAAAGTCAGGGTCCAACTCAGCGAGTTGGGCAATGCAGGACAGAGTGCTGGGGACCTGGGCTAGGCTGTGCACAAAGGAAGTCTTGCAAAAGTACACAGAAGCCCTAGCAGCTGCAGTTCACCCAGTACACAGGATTACTGTCTAGTGTGGGGAGGCAAGGACTTACCTCCACCAAATTTGGACAGAAGGGCCACTGGACAGTCGTGGACACTTGGATCCAGCTCCTGTGTTCCAGGGACCACGCTCGTCAAGATGAGAGGTGACCCAGAGGACCAGTGATGCAGAAGTTTGGTGCCTGCATTGGCAGGGGAAAGATTCTGTCAACCCACAGGAGATTTCTTCTTGGCTTCCAGTGCAGGGTAAAGGCAGACAGCCCTCAGAGCATGCACCACCAGGAAACAGTCAAGAAAGCTAGCAGGATGAGGTGCTACACTGTTGCTGGTAGTCTTCTTGCTACTTTGCTGCTGTTTTGCAGGCGTCCTGGAGCAGTCAGAGGTCGATCCTTGGCAGAAGTCGAAGAGGGAAGTGCAGAGGAACTCTGGTGAGCTCTTGCATTCGTTATCTGGTGAGAAACCCATAGGAGATACCCTAAATAGCCCTCAGAGGAGGATTGGCTACAGAAAAAGGTAAGCACCTATCAGGAGGGGTCTCTGATGTCACCTGCTGGCACTGGCCACTCAGAGGTGTCCATTGTGCCCTCACACCTCTGCATCCAAGATGGAAGAGTTTTGGGACACACTGGAGGAGCTCTGAGCAACTCCCCTTGGGAGGTGCCGATCAGGGGAGTGGTCCCTCCCCTTTCCTTTGTCCAGTTTTGCACCGGAGCAGGGCTGGGGGGATCCCTGAACCGTTGAAGACTGGCTTATGCAAGAAGGGCACCATCTGTGCCTTTCAAAGCATTTCCAGAGGCCAGGAGAGGCTACTCCTCTCAGGCCCTTAACACCTATTTCCAAAGGGAGAGGGTGTAACACCCTATCTCAGAGGAAATGCTTTGTTCTGCCTTCCTAGGACTGGGCTGCCCAGGCCCCAGGGGGGCAGAAACCTGTCTGAGGGTTGGCAGCAGCAGTAGCTGCAGAGAAAACCCCGGAGAGTTAGTTTGGCAGTACCCGGGCTCTATGCTGGAGTCACGGGGATGCATGGAATTATCACTTGACATTTCCATGATCCTAGACATGTTACATGGCCATGTTTGGAGTTACCATTGTGACGCTAAATATAGGTATTGACCTCAGTGCTTTAAGTGGGCCGGTACTGTCCGGTACTGAGTACCAGCACTTTTTTATTTTGAGAGCGAGAGTACCGGCACATCTCAAGAAAAACGTAATACTTTTAATTGGAGAGTACCGGCACTTCTCAGAAACAAGCAGGTACTCTAGCACAGAGTACCCGCACTTTATTTTTTCCATTTCAAGCACTGATTGACCTATATGTAGTGCACACGTATAATGGTGTCCCCGCACTCACAACGTCCGTGGAAATTGCCCTGAACAATGTGGGGCCACCTTGGCTAGTGCCAGGGTGCCCTCACACTAAGTAACTTTGCACCTAACCTTCACTAAGGGCCAGATGTAGGAAGCATTTTGAGCCTCCAAACTGCAAAAAACGCAGTTTGCGACACGCAAAAGGCTTAACGCTATGCACAACCTCAAATTGCGAGTCGGTACCGACTCGCAATTTGAGGCTGCGACTCGCAAATAGGAAGGGGTGTTCCCTTCCTATTTGCGACTGCATCACCATGCTGAGTTGGTTTGTGACCCCGAATGCGGTCGCAAACCAACTCGCAGTTACCATCCACTTGAAGTGCATGGTAACACAAGCGCAAAAGGGAAGGGGTCCCCATGGGACCCCTTCCCCATTGTATTGCAAAAAAAAAAATAGTTTTCAGAGTAGGCAGTGGTCCTATGGACCACTGCCTACTCTGAAAAAACCAAAACTAAATGGTTTCGAAAGTTTTTGGTTTTGCAGCTCGTTTTCCTTTAAGGAAAACGGGCTGCAAAAAGAAAAAAAAATTGCTTTATCTAAAAGCAGTCACAGACATGGTGGTCTGCTGTCTCCAGCAGGCCACCATCCCTGTGAGTGCTTTGACTCGCTATGGGGTCGCAAACTGTGACCCACCACATTAATATTCATGAGGTGGGTCTTTGCGACCCCATAGCGAGTCGCAGAAGGTGTCTGAGACACCTTTCTGTATAATATTTTGCGAGTTGCAAATTGCGAGTCGCTGTGACTCGCAATTTGCAACTCGCAAAATATTTTTTTGCTACATCTGGCCCTAAGTGAGGATTAGACATATAGGTGACTTATAATTAAAATGGCTGTGAAATAACATGGACATTATTTCACTCAGGGTGCAGTGGCAGTCCTGTGTAAGAATTGTCTGAGCTCCCTATGGGTGGCAAAAGAAATGCTACAGCCCATAGGGATCTCCTGGAACCCCAAAACCCTGGGTACCTAGGCACCATATACTAGGGAATTATAAGGGTGTTCCAGTGTGCCAATCAGAATTGGTAAAATTAGTCACTAAAAACAGAGTGAGCATAAACACTGAGGTTCTGGTTAGCAGAGCCTCAGTGATACAGTTAGGCACCACACAGGGAACACATACAGGGTACACTTTATGAGCACTGGGGTCCTGGCGAGCAGGATCCCAGTGACACAGGCAAAAACAAACATACATACAAGTAAAAATGGGGGTAACATGCCATGCAAGATGGTACATTCCTACAGGGAGCTAAGGACCATGGTTGACAAAATACTCAGGGTCGAGCCACAACTTTTCGGGGCACAGGTGCAGCAGATAACCGTGACCAGGAAGATGGAGCTATGGCAGACGATAGTCAACAAGGTCAATGCAGTGGAAAACCATCCACCCACAAGGGACGACAGTCGGAGGAGATCGAACGACCTGCGTGGGAAGGATCGTTCCATGGCATCCAGGCACAACATCGCCATACAAAAGACTGGAGGTGGTCCCCACCTACTCCCCCCAAATACACCGACTGGGAGGAGAAGGTCTTGGCTATCCTGCCCCCGAGGGCCTCCCTGGACTCACTGAAGGACTGGAGTCGGGTAAGTCAACTACAATTTCTTCATATCCACTACACCTGTAATGCATGTACCACCCCATCCCCTCACTACCACCAGGACCCCATCTTCTACCCAGTCCACAACACCCAAACCCAAGTTCCCTGCATGCCCACAGTCCCAAAAACTAATCTCCATTCAGTCCTCTGTGCACAGTCACCTACCCTGCATGGTATCCCAGTGTCACAACAGCACCCACAATGCACCACCCCCCTCACATAAAATGCAACAACAAAAAATACACAAAGGGACCTTGCATGCCACTACAGCGGAATATAAGCATCAAATAATGCAGACCAGTGCAGCAATTGCCAAAAAAATGCATGACACCCACGTGTCTATTCCCCTCACACAGGCACCACCACTCATGCCACCCAAACGGAAACGTCAAGGAGTGCCAGCCCTCCACCTGAAGTAGGGTGCCCACTCAGGAGATTGCAGAGGGATGTCTGGACATAGAGGAACTCCCTGGCCCATCAAACAGTCCTGGACTGTGACCCTCCAGAAGCCCCACCCAGGATACCACTGACACCCTTACCACTCAGCCACCATCAGCAGCTCTGCACAAACAACACCACACCAGTGTCTCCTGGCCACGGACTGGCTGCCCACATGTACAGAGGCAAGAGTTTCAACCCACCAACAGGCAGGATGATGAAGGGCCAACTGCAAGTGGGACTGCCAGACCTGTGCAGGGGACACAGGCACAGCGGGCTAGGGCCAGTGGGAGGGTATCAGTGGCCCAAGGAGGGATGCAGCTGCCCAGGAAGTGATCAATGAAGTCCTGGCAGCATACCGCCATATTCAGGACAGGATGGGCCAGATCTTGGCCACCCTGGAGCAGAATCAGAAGCTGCAGGTAACACACCACCAGGAGGGCATGGAGCAATGGAAATAGCTCAATGCCACCATGGCCTCCATTGCAGGGGTGCTGCAGCACCAGTACCACAGCCAGCCTGAGTCCTCCACCCACCTGCAAGCCCCTACAACTAGCCAGGACAATGCCCTGCCTTCTATATCAGCAGCAACCACTGGACTGGTTGCACTGAAAACCTGCTCCCTTACCCCTGCACCCCAGCTTCGCCTTTGTAAACGTGCCCTCAGACCCAGATATGCCATTAAAATACCAGCCAAGACCAGCGCCAGGAAGTGTCTCTGCCCTGACCTGTTTCCTTTGTATGCCACTGAGCTACCTTGTTGACATGACACTGGCTTCACACCATCTTTCAATGGCCACATGGACCAAAACCCACTGCTACCAACAGCTGAGCATATGTACCTGAGTATGTTTTTTAACCATGTGCCCACTCCCTTGAACTGTCACAACACTTCTGTATATATTGCCATTAAATAAATACACCTATGCACTCAAATTGTATGATCCTCACCAATATGAGATATCAATTGTGATTGTGTAAACATTAGCCAGTTCCTATCATAATTGCACCTTTATTGCAGGAGGGGATCCAACACACTGTAGTGTCTGAAGTATGTCACACTGTACCTAATATTGGGTTCCCTGGCACATGCCACTTCAGTCATCAGTTAGCATTGTCACTGACAAAAGACACAGCAGTTCTTATTACATGTGACAAACTGTAACTATACAGTGAAGACTGCAGCATCACTGAACAGTACCTTAGGATTACTGGAAGTATAGCTGGATTAGCTTGGTCCTGGAGTTGAGATATTCTCCCTCTCCTTCCTCACCGTTACTCTCATACCCTCTCTGAGGTTGCAGGGCTGGTTGTACAGCACCCTCCTCTTCCCGAACGGGGATAGCTTTCCTCACATCCAAGTTGTGCAGCATGCAGCAGGCCACCACTATCTTACACACCTTGTCAGGGATATTGCACAGGGATCCCCCAGAGAGATGGAGACAACAAAATCTTGCCTTCAGAAGTCCTCTAGCATGCTCTATCACCCTCCTAGTAGATCCATGCGCCTCATTATAATTCCTCTCTGCATTGGTCCTGGGATTCCTCACAGGTGTCAGGAGCTATTGCAAGTTGGGGTATCCAGAAGCACTTGCAAAAGTGGATGAAAGAGGACTTGAAAAAACTGTCTTTACTTGCATACAGACTGGCTGTAAGCTATGTAACTGATCTAGTGTCATACACACTCACCTATGAGCCAACCTCTGTCCCCTTGTAGTTGTCCCATCATGTGTGGCACACTGCTGTTTCTCAGGACAAATTAATCATGGACTGATCCTGGGAACCTTGCATTCACATGTGAAATGTACTGATCAGCAGTACACACCATTGTACATTGATGGAGTGATAGTTCTCACGATTCCTATACACCTGTTCATTCACTCTTGGGGGTATGAGAGCTATATGGGTTCCATCAATGGCACCTATCACATGGGGGATATTAGCAAAGGCATAGAATCCAGATTTGATGAGGGGAAGTTCAGCCCTTTGGGGAAACTGGACATAAGTTTGCAAGTGTTGTACGAAGGCATCAACTATTTGGACAGGATGTGGCTAAACATTGGATGTGAGACCCCTGCAGCCATGCCCACTGTCCCCTTAAATGAGCCCGTAGTCAGGAAATGGAGCACAGATAGCACTTTCACAGTTGTAGGGATGGCATGCTGATTTCGAATGCTCGTCTGCAGAACAGGATCCATTAATGCACAGAGATCATGGATTGTAGCTCTATTGAGTCGGTTGGTGATAATGATGTGATGTTCCTCCAAAGTGTCCAGATCTAACAGGGGTCTGTATACAGATGGGGCCCTACCTCGCCACATGGATCTGTACCTATGGGGGAGGAAAAAACACTTTCTGAGTGTCAACATACACTTGCATCACATGATGTCACTGTACTTTTCAAAATGCGTCACATAGTTAACGCACACAAATGGAAACAATGAGGTAAACCGTCGGGCGAATGTGTGCAGAGGTTTCTCTGTCATAATGGCATCACAGTGTGGACACACTTCCAAAGACGGGTACATGTGGGCATCATAGAATCATGTCAGCAAGTGAAAAAGGGAGAGAGAATGGGGCCCTAGATGAGGCCCCTGGCCACGCAATGGAAACGTGGTGGTAGCAAAATGGCAGTCTCCTGCCATCCATGTATGATAGAGTGAAAGTAATTTAATTCCGCTGGCGTTAGTCATCATGGCAGAAGGCCGTGTTCACCCCTGTGCACCGGATCATTGGATTACATGGTTGTCAATGGGGAACCTTGGCCTATCATGATCGTCGCCGGTGGTGACGGAGCACACCGCTGCAGTACCTATGCCATTTTGTCAGACCCTTGACACTTGACTCCTCATTCAAGTGAAGGGTAATACCCCACTGGGTGTGCTGCTGTGTCCTGACTCTGGTCCCAGCGATAGCATGGGCTACAGGGGAACGGGCACCAGCCTTCACCGCAGAGGAGCTGGAAAAGGTGGTGGATGGGGTCCTACCCCTGTATGCAAAGTTGTATGGGTGACCAGAGGAGCAGGTGAGTTGCCACCTGTCATCATTACATATGTGTGATTGTGGTGGATGCCTGTATGCATGTCTGTTTGATGTTTGACTGCCCAGACGTACTTTGCCTGCCACGTTCTGCCTGTAATTTGTTCAAATGCATGTCAACCATGGTCGTTTCATATGGAACGGCATGGCATATGTATACGGTACACCTATGCTGATGTCTGTTTCTTTGCTCTGTGTGTCCCATGCAGACCAGCGCCCATCAAAAGAAAGGCCTGTGGAAAGCCATCACCAAGGAAGTGTGGACCCTGGGGGTCTACAACCAGGAGAGCACCCACTGCAGGAAGCGGTGGGAGGACCTGAGACGCTGGGCCAGAAAGACCAGAGAGGCCCAGCTGGGAAAGGCCTCCCAACGAGGAAGGGGTGCCCATCGGTCCCCCTCTAATGGCCCACATACTAGCGGTGGCCCATCCGGATTTGGATGGGTGCTTGAAGGCAGCACAGCAGCCACAAGGGGATGAGTAGCAACACTGTGGTGATACCACTTTGATGGTTGAATTTGGGTGCTGTGGGTTATATGCATTATAGTGCCAGCCACTTAGACAGGTGTGTCCCTGCAGTCCTGCCTCCTCCCAGTCTTAGGAATGGTGTAAGAGTTAGTTTTGGCAGGGTCTGTAGACCTATGAGGGGTCCCCTTTCTGTCATCTGGTATTCATTGTGGCATTATGGACTTGTAAGTGCATTGGCTGGGCATGGTCTCTAATGGGTGTACTTCATGCAGTGTATCAGGGTCGTGTTTCATGAGCGTTATTTGATGTATTATGGGGCCATGCCCACTAGTCAGGGGCACAATCATTATGTATGTTATTTCTGCTGAGGGTACGTGCGTGACCTGGGCGGGAGTATGTGTGAGCCAAAATGTACATAAATTCAGGATTTGTCATACTTTATTCTTGTTTTGTTTCCCTACCCCTGTGCTCTTGTGTCCTTTGTGTGTATTAGCATCATCTGGTGAGGGAGCTGAGTTACCGGCGAGTGGGAATGCAGCAGCCTATGGTTCCAAGGAGCCAGAGTTGACTGACACCAGGGGGAACAGTGGGTTGGAGGGTGAGGGGAGTACTACAGGGGAGGGAACTACCACTGTAGGTAGTGACTCTGATACCTCCTCCAATGGCAGCTCCTTGGTGGTGGCAGACCCTACTGGGCCCACCCATTCTTTGTCATCTCCACCACACCCATACCATCGCGCACCTCCACGTTGCTCCCCACCAAGTTGCCTGTGCCCGCTCACCCCAGAGGGTGGGTGTCTCCTATATCCCAGGCACCTCTTTCCCTACCCCAGTCAGCCCTGCTGTCCTCACAGAGGAGGCTATTGACCTCCTGAGAATGATCGCTGTAGGGTAGTAAACCATTTTGAATGCTATGCAGGGGCTAGCATCCCAGATGCAGCAATGCAATGCATGCTTGGAAGGCATTCACAGTGCCATGTCTGGCCTACAGAGATCTTTTCAGGCTCTGGCCTCCTCTTTGATGACAGCCAGTGTCCCTGGTTTTTCCGTTCCCCCTATCACCTCTACCCCTTCCAGCACCCCACTCCCTTCACCCACCGCAAGCACACATACCAATAGCTATGCATACAGATCAACACACAAGAAGCACACATACAAACACAAGCACCACACTTCCCACCACTGACAGGCACACACCCAACATACCAAAGCACACACAACAACATCCACTTCCACCATTGTATATCAACCACTTCCACCACCCTGACTGTCACCTCACCATGCAACCCCCTCCTTCCAAGGGCAAGCCCAAACTATCTCCACCTCCCTAAACTAAGCCCAAGACCCCCCTCGCAGACCTAGGTCCCCTCACCCACCACCCCTGCCCCTGTTCCCTGAGGTGCCTGGCTGCCCCATTGATGCCCCTTTCCAGTGGAGTACCCTTTGCACACGTGGGAGTCAAGTTCAGGCTATATTGGCCCACCACGGGACCTTGAAATGGACTGGCCAATGGCCTTATTTAGACCTTACTTTTTTGCTTACAATAAAATGTAAGTGCCCAGTAGTGCTGTTGGCACAATATTGTGACGTTGTTCAGCGTTTCACTGTGGGGGTGTGGTGTGCACATGCGTGTACATTGTTGCAGGTCTTTGTTGGCTTGTGTCTGGTAAGTACATCTTGTTATGGTATGTATAGTTTGGGATGTGGGAGGTGCTGGGAGTGCGTTGCGGGGTGGGTGGGCTTGTGTAACTGTGCCCTTTCTTCCCATGTGTACTAGGCTGTGGTACTTACCGTCATCATCTTTGTCGTCGGTCACGGTCCTGGAGAAATATGGCACGGAGTAGCAGTGGCATTATTTCCAACTCTAGCTACATGTCTGCGTCAGCGTGTTCTGTGTACCTCTGGTGACTGTTTCCTATTATACTGTTCACTTTCACCACACTTTGCCTGGTGGTGGTTCCCGCCTTGGAACTGCTGGCGGTCTGGTGTTTCATTATTTAGTGGACGGGTTGGGCCTTTCCGCAGGCCTGTGGGTGGCATCCTCCATCCTCATCCTGACTTCAAAGATGGCAGTGTGTGGATGGACCGCTACTTGTTTCTCATGTGCTTCATTATTTGGCGGTCCGGACCACCAGCCTGTTTGAGGTAGTTACTGCCACCACCAGCGGTGTGGTGTTTACCGCCATGTTTATAATGACCACCAGACACTGAAGGATGCACTACTATGTCCAAGCACACATTGATGTATGCAGTAGCACATCCAGGTATGCACTAATACATACACTAACATGCCCAGACACACACTCATGCATACATCAACACACCCAGACAAATATTGACGTATACACTGGAACACCCAGGCACACACTCATACATTCACTGATACAGCTAGGTGTACACTGATGTAGGCACTAACGCACCCAGAAACACACTCATACATACACTGACACACCCAGGCAAACACTGATACATGTACTAACACATCCAGGCACACAATGATGCATACAGTAAAACACACAGACACACAATAATGATAAGACAGACACAGCTCCTTCGTGGATTAAATGATGGTTCTAATAAGACCTTTTGTTTAAACATTTTTGGAACAAATATTTTTTGTTTTTTTGTTGTGAATTTTTTATTTAACAACAATGACTTTTCACCTTTTCACACGTTGGTGGCACTTGACCCACTAAACTACCATAGCTCCTAGCTCATTGCAGGTAGCTGGTATGGTTATTTGAACAGGAGGTTGCCCTTGTGCAGATGCTGAGGCACCAGCGCCACTTCCTGATGTTGCTCTCTCCTTCAGTAGTCACATGTGAGCCTGTTCGTGTATGGTTTTAACATGCGTGCACAAGTATGATATTATGTGGTAATTCTTCTTCGTTGTTTCCTGCACAGTTTGTACTCCACAATCCATGCAGATACTCCTTTTCAGCTGATGGTATTACAAACCATTTTCATACATCACTCTTCTTTTTAGAAGGAGCTGGCTGTTCCTGCATGTTAATATCCTCCTCTGGTTCCAGAGAAGCAGGTGGAAGATGGCCTTCTGCCATGATTTCTTTGGAGGAAATGATTTTCAGCCTTTCTCCATGAAGAAATACTACGGAAATTACTGTCTTCGGTGTGGTCTTCTCAAAAAGTTGGATGTGGTTTACCATTAATCCATAGGAATGGCGTATTTGTTTTCAACATCAAGTGGATCTGCGGTTCTTGCCACAGATTCATAAAAAATTTAAAACAACAGATTTCAGTAGAAAAAGTAAAGAGGATCATTTATAGGGTGTCAAATATGTTCACCCTTATGATTTAATTTAATTGAGAAGCTCCTATATACTTAAAATAAGTTCAGTGAATCCATGCATCCGTATCTGCAGAATCACCCTGATCACATGATCAGAACAAAAAACATACAGTATGTCCCATTCACTCTATGGCATCACAGAGGATCCGCGGATCCAAAAAGATAAATTAAAAAAATAATAGAGTAAATATACTTTTGTTTAAATTATCAATGCTTTTTTATTGTTTTATCTTATCCTTCTTCATATTATTGCCTCATTCTCAAGCTTTATCTTTGATTGTTTTCCTCTTTATAGTGTATTACCTCCTATCTTTTACCTCATTGTCACTGCTTTCTACTTCCTTTTTGTAGTTTGTGAGTACCTTTTCATTGCTTTTACTTAGTTTTTAGTACTTTCTCCTTCCTTTCTGCCACATTTTTGAACTATCTATTCATTATTTTTCACAACCTCCCACTACATTTAAACAACACATATACATTTTCTGAAAAAAAAAGAAAAAAAGGGCCAGGGATGTTATAGTTAGGAAATAGAACGAAAAAAACCTTAGAAGCTCACTGAAAAAAACAAAGGTTACAGGGGCATTAGAGTTAGGTACTGAATTTACTCGCAAAAAACTAGAAATTCAACAGTTGTAATTACCAACTATAATTTATCCCCCTGCATTGCACTGCTTATGACCTCATATATTACATCACTGATGACATGGTCAGTGACACTGATGACATCTCAAAAGACATCAGTGATGACATCTCAAATTACATCACTGATGACATCTTAAATGACATCACTGGTGACATCACCCACCTAAAGACTCTCACACCCCCTCACATGCCCATTCAAACCTCTCATACACCCACTCACAATCTCACACAACTACTCACATAACCATTTACACACCAATAGAACTACACATAAACACTCACTCATTGTAAAATGCACTAACACACCCATTCAGTTACTCATATAGCCACTCACACAACCACACATTTTACCATACAATTACTTACCCGCCGACTTAAACACCCATAAAGCCATGTACACTGCTAATACAATCTGCACTTATTCTTGTATACAGCCCCTGACAGAGCCACTCACATACCAGACACCTATTCATACCCCGTGTACTAAGTAATACAGCCACACAGACACCCAGCCATACAGACGTACAGCCACCCAGAAAATAAGTCAATCACTCATACAACTACTTCTACATCGACTCACTTACCTACACATCAAAGAGCACAACCAGTCACTCACCCACACAGTTACTCACACACCCACTCACTTACTAACACATATACAGTTATAGATACAAGTACACTTTCACCCATACATCCAGTGACATACTCACTCACGAATACAGTCACTGACATAACCTCTAACTCACTCAAAGAATACACTCACACAACCATTTAGCCAGTCATTGAAGCACTCAGTCACACACTTACCACGACAAATACTTAGACAACCACTCACTCACAAATAGAACTACTCACACATCCACATGTTCACCCATACAGCTACACAGGAACCCACTCACTCAGTAAATCAGCTACTGACATAGCCAGTCAACCAACTGTAGAGTCACTCACACAACCACTCACATACAAATGCAGACACATATCCGCTCACATGACATATATTACAAATAGTATCACTGATCATCAGCTCTGGGAGAGTACTGATTTAAATCATGCAGTACCTTAGTATGCATCTTTAACTCAAATAAGCATTTGTTTAAATGCTCACACAGACTAAATGATGTCACTAACCATGTCATGAGTGATGCAATATGTGAGGTTATAAGCAGTGCATTGCAGGTGTGAGTTGTAGTTAGGGCTGGTTACTACAGCTTCAGCATTTCTATGGTTCTGAGCAAGTAAATTCAATACCTAATTAATGTCCCTGTAACCGTGTGGCCCTTCCTCCCCAAGGCCGATTTTGGCCCCGGGACCCCATCTCCAAGGCCGGCCATCTGACAAAGGTGCTACCCAGGGCACCCAGTCACAAAGTTGGGACCGCAGTGGGAGCCTGAAGGCTCCCACAGTCCCAGCTGGGTATTCACCTCCTGTAGGAGCTGCAGTGCTATCACAGAGAGGGAGCTGCTAAATTAGCACCCTCTCTGTGAGAGCAATGTTTCCTCTGTTTCCCTGACTGCATCTCCCCAGTTAAATTGAAAACTACAAGCAAAATTAGATTCATTGGAGAAGTCTTGATCCAGGACTGAAGGATTAGAAAAGTGTTTACGCATGTGCAAAAACCGTGGAGTAATTTTGTGGCATTGAGTAGTATTGAGGAAGGGTTAGTAAATGGTGCTATGGGTAAAAGTAATGATTTCATTAATTGTCGAACTAGGAATGATGTTGAATATTTAGCTGCAAAATTTGATCAGATTCATGATGTGAAGGAGATTGGTTGATTTATTGCACTTTTTTTGCTTGTAAAGGACATATGTCCAGTGGCAGCAGATTCCACTCTCTGTAGAATATGCTGTAGCAATCGATAAATCTCAAGGTTTAAGTGTAGATGCAGCTTTTATTAAAATTGAAACCTCAGTTTTTAATGGAAATTATTTATATGTAGCAATATCTCGAGCTAGAACATTGTCTGGTTTGTTTTTGGTTGAATTTGATAATAGGAAAATAAGTGCTGATGTAAGCTGTATCAGAGAGTACAATCGGTTAAGAAGTCTATACGTTCCTCTTTTAGGATACTACCCTATTTATGAGAAATGGATAATTTGTCCGAACTGGAAGCTCAAAAAAGAGTCAACTGATGTTCCTCAAAAGAAGCAAAACAAGGACAAGGGCAAAGGTGATAAGAAGAAAAAAAAATGAAAATTAGGGAGCTATTGTAGGTTACCAGTTGGAAAACAGTTAAGATGTCAACTACTGTGCAAATGTTGTTCTCAATATACTCTTTCATTTACCACACTTGTAAATGGAATTCAACAAAAAAAGAGAATAGATTGTGTTCTGCACTGTATAAATTGCTCCAACACTTACTTAGTGGCAGCAGTGTAATAAATTGTGCTTCAGGCATTCAACACCTTGTAGATACATATAGTGGATCTGTAGTATTTACTCTCAACAGTTAACAAAAGGCACACAATTTATAATGGTCATCATTGGAGTTTTAGAAGAAGAAGAAATAAATAATGATGAATAATTTGAACTCAGTTACAAATGCAACCATGACTGTGATGATTGCATTTTTACATCCACCACTCAAATAAATTTGGGCAATATCTATACTTGAGAGTACCGTATTCCAAAACTGCCTTTTGACGGATTGATCAAAAACACAAATCAAAATGTGATTTGCACAAGATTGTAGATCAGATGTTATGTTCATGTTGCACGTCCGAAGAACTGAAAAATACCTTATATTAATGTTAAAATGATGCACAGCAGAAGAATCTAAATTGGAAACCGAAATTATAAACTTCAAAGCTGGACAAATATCAATGTCTGGAAGAAAATATGCTACTTTAGCTACTATCTCTCACGAAGGACTTAATATAACATCTGGACACTACACTGTCTATTTAAAGAGTGAAACTAGATGGACAGAATGCAATAACAGCAACTTAAATGAAAGCTGCCTTTCAAACTACAACATTTGTACCTTTTGTTTCTTCAACCAAAGTTCTAAGGAGCATTTCCGGAAAAAAGCAATATATGGTGTTTCTTCTACCTGGATTGTCAGTGTTTTAGACATCATTTGGCATACCAAGGGAGATGTCTATAAAAAAGTTTTCAAAATGCAAGTCTTTTTTAAATCTATTAGTACTATTGTACTTATTACAATAATAATAACAGAGTTATGTTTAGCATGTTTGTCTAAGTTAGTTTAGTAATTGTAGGTAAAACAATTGATTAAGTAATTGTAGTGAGCACAATGTATAGTGTCACTTATTTGTGGTGATATACTGTGCAGTTGTTTTTTTCTACACTCTATCTAAATGTTCTTTCCACACTGTTTAAGGAATATTCTTTAGACAATACAACATTTAAGCTGAATAAGTATAAAAGCTGAAACAGAAAACAGGGAAAATTAAATGTTTTACTACATTGTGATATGCTGTCACAGTATAGTAATGGGCAGTGTTTGGTTTCATGGAATTTTGAAAAAAGTAAGACTAACTTACATTTATGTTCTTTTTCGTTTTAAACAGATGAATGACACCATCTACTGGAGTAAGGTAATTTCCAAATCTCTTCTTTCTCAATAGTTCTACAAACTAACAATGTAAAGACGTTCATAGAGCCACTGAGACATCCAGACACACACTGATACAAAAACTCCCACTCCCACTCAATCACCAACATAATCTGTAACATATTGAGTCACTTACGTATATATGTATTACTACATGGAGTTACTTACCCATAAATATACTAACATACTCACTGACTTGCTAATACAAATAGTTACACATGCACTCACTCAACCATACAGTCAATCATACAACCACTCAGTCACCCATACCAATCACTAACACACCCAGTAATTCTCCCATGTAACTAGTGACACCCCAATCACTCACCTTTACAGCTACAAAGCTATTCTCTCACTCCTCCAAACAGTGCCTATGCAGCTACTAACACAGCCCGTCAGTCACTCATACACCTACTGATACACACACTCAGTATTACATACAGGCACTTTCACAGTCCCTCACTCACCCATAGGGGCATTCACACACCAACTTATTCACAATTACAGATACTCACATGCACACTTACCAATATGGATACTCACACACCCATTCATTCACCCATATACTCACTCATGCACCCTCTCATTCAACATTTAGAACCACCAATGCACCCAGGCACTTACATATGCAGACATTCACAAACTCATTCAGACACTGATACAGACACTGACATACCAATGCAGACATTCATGCATACTCCGACATACCAGGCACACGCTAATGCATACACTATCACACTCAGACACACACTGACAGGGACACTGACACACCCAGGCACACACTCATGGACACACTAACACACCCAGGCACACACTGATCCTTGCACTAACACAGGGATGCATAAACCTATATGTACACTGACCGAACAAGGCTAATACTCTTTATTACACTAAGACACCCAGACATACAGTTATGGATACACTAAGACACCCTGGCACACACTGGTCCATACACTTAGACAACCTCGTACACTCTGATGCAAACACTGGCAGAACCAGGGAGATAGTCATACATACCCTGACACACTCAGGCACATACTGATCCATACACTCATAGATCTAGAAGCACACTTAAGCATATACTGCCATATTAAGGCATACAGTGATGTATACATTGACACATCTAAGCACACTCTCCTCCATTTACCAACCCACCAAGACACACACTTATGCATACATTGACATATCCAGGCACACACTAAAGCATACACTGATACATCCAGACACACATTCATGCATACATTAACATAGCCATGCACACACTCATGCTTAGAGTATCATACCCAGGCACACACTAACGCATACACTGACACACTCAGGGACACCCTTAAGCCTACACTGACACATCCAGGCACACACTGTTGTATACACTATGACACCCAGGCAGACACTGCTACAGACACAGACACATCCAGACACACACTGATGCATACATGGACACACCCACTCCCTCACCCATACAGCTACTTACGTACACTCACTCACCCATATAGGCACTCACACAGTTATTACTCACCCATAAATCACTGGCAGAGCCACTCACTCACCAGTACAGATAGTCAAATACACTTTCATCCACCGATACAGCTACTCAAGCACCCACTGACTTACCCATATAGCCACTCATGTGTCATCTCACTCACCCATACAACCATTCCCACATACTCTTGATCACCCATACAGCCACTCACACATCCACTCACTCAGCTATATAACCATTTACACACCCACTGAACCACTCATGTAGTCACTCACATAGGCACATACTAACTCATACAGCCACTCACACAGCCACTCACACTCAATCACTCACACAGCAACACACACAGCCACTCACTCACCCCACAGCCATTCACACCCAATGTTTCACTCATAAATCTACTTGCCCACCTACTCACTCACTCATACAGCCACTAACACAGCAACTCACTCACCCACACAGCCACACACCGATCTAGTCTCTCACTCATACAGCCACTCACACCCCAGTTCCTCACTCATACAGCTACTCACACAGCTACTCACCCATACATCTTCTCACACACCCAATCACTCACTCATATGACCACTTATAAACCCAGTCACTCACTCATACAGCCACTTATCCACTCAGTTACTCACCAATACAGCCACTCACACACTCACTCATGCACACACATACACCAAATCACACATCTACTTACTCACCAATGTAGCCTCTTATGGACCCACTCACACACCCATACAAAAACTCAAACAATAATTCAAGAACACATACATCCCCTGTCACACCCATTCACTCATTTGCATCCCCTATCACTCAAACACTTATACATCTGCTTACTCACTCATGCACCAACCCACTCATGTTTATACACACTCACTCACTGGTAGCCTTTCCTATACATAAATACACAAAACAGTTTATCTTTCTTTAGGACATGAAAGGTGGTTCTAGGGAGAACCTTTTTTGTTATTTTTCAGAACTCTGTTTTTTAACATTTTGTATTTAATGTATTTATACAATAACAACTTGAAGAAAAAAAAAGCATTTGTGGTGCTTTGTTGCATCTAGAACTGTGGCAACTAATTGTCCCTCACTGTTTAAGACTTTTTTGCAGTCCAAACAAAATGTACCAGTTCTTCTGCACTCCAGGGACTTCTCAGAGAGAACTACTTCAGTAGGAGTAGGCTCTCCTGGCATAATTGCTGCTGCAGTAGAAGTTGATGGATCTGCTGCACTTTGTTCCCTCTGGGCTCTAGCCAAGTGTTTGTTGTGGTATGTCTTGAGGTGGGTCAACATACTTGTAGTGTCACAAGAGCATGTTTTGATGCGCCCCTTGACAGAGTTGTCTTGCACAAAGAGCACTTCATATGCTTCACAACTGTTTTTTTCCCCCAGAGGGAACAGTAAAAAACTTCCCATGCAATTGACTGGTGCTTTACTGGGGGTTCCTCATCTGAAGAATTCTCCTCCTCACAGTGTGCCTCCTGTTCTTCACTTCCATCAGACCCCATTTTATTTTGCAAAATAAAACAAAAAAGCACAGAATAACTTTCTAATGTTGGAAAATAGCAGATGCCTCAACAAGTACTTCCAATCTCAGCACTGGAAGTGTGGAAAAAAAGAAAACAGGTTAGGGACTACCTTTCTAGAGTAGTGAAAAGTGTCTTGCCCAAAGAAATCCCCTTGTTAAGTAGTCATGTGATATTCGTGAACGCCCACGTCATTGTAAATGTTGACGTTGTCCCCAACACGGGAAATCAAAACAAATGTTCAACCATATAATTATTTATAAAAATATCACTTTACATGGTATATTAGTGAGCTACTGATCACAAACATTAATTACAATATCTGTATATATATTTTTTACACTTTCCTAAAATCATGACGAATCTGTAGATATCCACAGCACTGGAATATATATAACACAACTTTTTGAGACAAATTTGTGAATAATTGAAAAATGGGGAAAAAATATATTAAACAAAATACTAAAGAAACTCCTCAGGTTGACAGCTGAAAGGGACCTGATACCTCTAGCCAAGGTAAGCATGAGTGCCAGGAGTAGCAGTGGTTCAAGTGAGCGGGATCACATTGCAAGAATATGGCTATAGTTTACTGATTTTTAAAAAAACTGTTCAACAATTTCATGTAAAAAGATAACTGCCATGGGATGGGTAATTCTGTGGGAAAATGTTTTATCTGCAATGTAAGTGTTGTAAGACAGAGGAGCAGACAGACACCTAAAGACGTCTTCTTGCAGGGACGTCTGCTTCCCTGGAAGACTTGTAAATGTACATAAGTTATTAATCTGGAAATGTAAAGGCTACTAAACACAGTATTGGCCTTAAATGATGGAACAACTTGGATCTTCTTAATGACACAGACACATTTGACATAAATGGTATTGCAAGAGCATTACCAGGTGACCTGTGAAGTGCCCGATTGTAAATAAAATTTATGAAAAGTAAAATCATGTACTGATTGACTATTACCAAAATCTATATCTTCATAGCATTACTTATTATCGTTAACATTTTCTGTACATTTTGCGACACCCAATTTCATATTGTAAGTAATGCGAGTTCAAAATAATGTATTGAATACTCACAATGCGTTCTCTCACAAGATGAAATACATTAGTGCTAAACATACATAAGTCACTATTTTCCAGTGCTGCAGCTATTGTTTACTACTATGGCTCTCACAAAAGAATGATGGATGGAGTGTTTTACAATGCAAACACTCACCCCAGTCACAGATCTGGGTTTAATCGATCGTTCTCTTGCTCACCATGACACCCCAGTTTGGACCCAGCCACATGCAAATCAGTCTTGACCCTGTACTTCATGGGAACAGTCCAGCCCGAACTGCCAAGCGAGGTCCTCCCTGGACCGGAAACAAGCATCTTGGGAATTGTTTCAGGGTATCACCTTTCATCAGCCAGACTAGATTGAATCCAGCAGCACAGTGAGCACAGGACCCATGTCTGGGCATACCATTCCTACTTAGGGCAACTTTAGCAACACAAAAGGATGATGGACGGAGTGCTGAAAAATACAAACACTCACCCTGAGTCACAGATCTGGGTTTAATCCATTGTTTTCTTGCTCACCATGCCACCCCAGTTTGGACCCAGCCATATATAAATCAGCCTTGACCCTGTTCCTCATGGGAACAGCTCAACCCGAACTGCCAGCCAGGTTCCCCCTGGACCAGAAACAAGCATCCTGGGACCAGTTTCAGGGTATCATCCTTCATCAGCCAGACTAGCTTGAATCCAGTGCCACAGTGAGCACGGGACCCACGTCTGGGCATACCCTTCCCACTTGGGGCAACTTTAGCAACACAAAAGGTTGATGAACAAAGTGCTGAACAATGCAAACACTCATCCCCAGTCACAAATCTGGGTTTAATCCATCTTTTTTTTGCCCACCATGCCACCCTAGTTTGGACCCAGCCATATGCAAATCAGTCTTGACCTTGTTCCTCATGGGAACAGTCCAGCCGCAACTGCCAAGCCAGGTCTTCCCTGGACCAGAAACAAGCATCCTGGGGCTGGTTTCAGGGTTTCACTTTTCATCAGCCAGGCTAGCTTGAATCCAGTGGCACAGTGAGCATAGGACCCATGTCTGGGCATACCGTTCCCACTTAGGGCAACTTTAGCAACACAAAAGGATGACGGACGGAGTGCTGAACAATGCAAACACTCACCCCCAGTCAGAGATCTGGGTTTAATCCATTGTTATTTTGCTCACCATGCCACCCAGGTTAGAACCCAGCCATATGTAAATCAGTCTTGACCCTGTTCCTCATGGGAACTGTCCAACCGGAAACACCAAGCCAGGTCCTCTCTGGACCAGAAACAAGCATTCTGGGACAGGTTTCAGGGTGTCACCCTTCATCACCCAAACTAACTTGAATCCAGTGCCACAGTGAGCACGGGACCCGCATCTGGGCATACCCTTCCCACTTAGGGCAACTTTAGAAACATAAAAGGATGATGGACGGAGTGCTGAACAACGTAAACACTCACCCCCAGTCACAGGTCTCGGTTTAATCCATCATTCTTTTGCTCACCATGACACCCCAGTTTGGATCCAGCCATATGCAAATCAGTCTTGACCCGTTTCCTCATCAGGACAGTCCAGCCCGAACTGCCAAGCCAGGTCCTCCGAGGACCGGAAACAAGCATCTCTCTCTGATGACAGACACAGACATGTGCAGTGCATTAAGTGATTGAGTGACACTGGCACTCATTACGTCTTTGGTGGTCTTGTCAGAAGACCGGCAAAGCTGCGCGTGCCAGAAGGCTGCCAGTACTGGCGGTCTCCCGACCAGCATATTATGAGTACTGCAGGATTTCCAGCACATTTTGGGTGGAAATCCTGCACTAGTCTTGCTTGCGATCAGAGGCGCTCTGGTGGTTCCCCCACCTACCCCACCCCCCGTTATGACTTCACCAGCCATATTATGTGCAATGATACGGCCTGGCGCTGTACTGCTGGCAGGGCACTGCCGGCAGTGGAAGCGCTCCTTCCCGTTCTCTGCCAGAGGACCTCCACCCCGGACCAGGTAAGATGATCGTCCGACAGGGGACGGGGTGTTAGGATGAGTGTGTTGTGTGTGAGTGTGTGATGTCTACGTGTGTGCATGAATGTGTGTATGCGTGGTTGTATGCATATCTGAATGTAGAAGTGCTTGTATGCATGTAAGTGTGTATGCGTGTGTGTATGCAAGTTTGAGTGTTTTGGTGAATGCATGTTTGTCTGCATGTGATTATGCGTATTCGTCTGCATGTTAGTATGAGTGTTTGGATGGGTGTGAGTATGTGTGGTTGAATGCGTGTATGAGTGCTGAGGTGAATGCAAGTATGGATGCGTGTGAGTGAATGTGTGTATGAATAGTGAAGTGAATGAGTGTATGTAGGTGGACGTGAATGAGTGTATGAGTGGTATGTGTGGGTGTCTGTGTGCATGTGCATGTATGCGGGGTAAGCAGCACTCTGTATGGAATGTGGGCGGGGCGATGTGTATGGACGGGGGAGCGGGTTTAGTGCTTGCTGGAGGCGGTGGGGGAGTCGTCTACCGGTGACAGGGAAGAAATTCCCTGTTAAGGTAACCTTTCCACCAGGGTTATTGTTGTGGTGCTAACGCTGCGGAAACCCTGGTGGAAAGATGGCTCCTAATACCACTGGCGGTCTTCTGTGGACCGCCGAGTTGGAGATAATCATCTCTGGCTCAGCGGTTCTGACTGCCCTGGGACCTCCACCTTTATCCTGGCGTTCAGAAGACCGCCAGGGTCATAATGACCCCCATTATACTTTAGAAACAAAATATAAAAAACATTGAAATTCACTGAAAAAAACAAAGGTTACAGAGATGTTATACTTGGGATAAAGAATATAGAATAACATAGAAATTCAAACCAAAGGTTACAGAGATGTTACATTTAGGAAGTAGAATTAAAAATACATAGAAATTCACATAAAAAATAACAATGGTTACAGGGATTTTATAGTTAGGCTCATATTTCACTCATACAAAACGACAGAGATTCAGCAGCCATAGTTACCTGAGCTAACTTTAACTTATGCCCCCACAATGCATTGCTTATGACCTCGCAAATTACACCACTCATAACAGGGTCAGTGACATTACTGATGACATCGCTTATGACATCTCAAAAGACATCATTGATGACATCACTGTTGACAACATTCACATAACCACTCACACCCCATACAACTTCCCATTCACACACTGACACAACCACTCACATACCATTCTCAGACCAATAAAAGTACACACACACCCACTCACTCATTCTCACAAGCACTCACACCCATTCACTCACTCATACAGCCACTCACACAATCACTCACTCACAAAACAGCTACTAACACAGCCACTTGCTCATATATACAGCTGCTCACACTCCCACCAAACAGCCACTCACTCACAAATTTACACACTCACACAGTCACTCAGATCACATACGTTAAAAATAGTATCACTCATCGGTAGTACCAAAAGAAAAGTAGTTTAACATATGCAGTAGCTTAGTATCTATAACTCCCAGAAACGCTTTTGAAACACACACTCACTGGAAGATGTCATCAGTGATCTTTGGAGATGTAATTTGTGAGGTCATGGATGATATCACTGACCATGTAATAAGTGATGTAATATGTGAGGTCATAAGCAGTGCATTAAGGGGGCTTAAGTCATAGTTAGCTCAGGTTATTATAGCTGCTGAATTTCTATGATTTTTGTATGAGTGAAATATGAGCCTAACTATAACGTTGTTGTAACCTTTGTTTTTTTAAGTGAAAAAAATAATAATAATAAAAAAAAATATATATATATATATTTGTAAATGAAAGTAGGCTTTTGTTTGAGTGGCACACTCATCTGCTGGTGTTTGTTATGGCGGAGACCATCGACGTAGATAGTTATTTAACCAGAAGAATTTCACAGCACTCCACAAAGTCCAATTTTCAATCTTTTACTTGAATTGCACAGCCACCGACGCATTTCAACTCGTTAATTGTTATTGTTATAATTCTTTGTATCCACTGCTATCTCGCTTTTTATTGCATTGTTAATTCACTAAAATGGCATTACATTGTTGCTTTAAGGTCGCGTAAAAAATATTTTCATCTTCGGAAAGTTTTCTTCTACGATGTTCAATGTGGGGTAGCCTGGGGCCACATGACAGAATGAAACACGGTAGAATCCATGTTTAATTACGCATAATTTATCTCCTTTGCCATTTTCAAGTTGACACTTTTTGTTTCTTGGATAAAATGAACAATGTTAGAGCCATGATAAAACTGACAGTTTGAATATATGCTTTGAAAGTCTAGCAATAACAGAAAAAGAGGAAAACAGACATATCTTTAAAAAGGTTATTACAAGACAGTCTAATAAAGTTTTCCAGTAATTCCTCTTCAAACATTGTAGAATATGTTGAGCCTGCGCAACCATGTTACATGTTATTTTCCCAACTAATTATAAATAATCTGCAAACAAGAAAATATGTATGATTTCAAACATCGACTCAGCTCTCTACTAGTTTGCCTAGCACGAGACAGATGTAACATTGTATGCCCTTTCATTCCGATAGCGCAATATTGTACTAGTAGGATGGATTTGTGAACTGCTGCCTAAGTCTTCACTGGGTGTAATCATAGAGCCAATTCTGAATGGTTGTCCCCAGTCATTTTAACCTGTAAGAGTGATCAGACATTGCGACTATTCATGGATTTGCATGAACTGAAGCCAACTATTAATCCCATGCTCCTAACTTCGTTTGTCACCCTAGTAGAGGCGTTCTGTCAGAGAAGAGTGCCTTTTGGCCTGGCATCGATTTCGTCTGACTTAAGTGATTAATATTTTAATACCACAAAGGTGTTCTATAGTTCCAAGATGACATCTTGGTGTTTGAAAGTAGTGTGATTAAACACAACGAGAGACTGACCAGAGTATTTTTTCAAACTAAAGGATAAAGGATTGATATTGTGCTCTGACAAGTGTGAGTTCAATATTCCATCAATCATGGCTGAGCGTGGGGTTACATTGATTAAGCAGGCAGTTGATTCTATGTCTAATGCAAAAGCATGTGGATCGGATGGGATTCCAGCTGAAATGTATTAGCTTTTTGCTCTTCAATTAAATACATTTTTTGTCTCTTTATTTAACAGCATTTTTTGAAGAAGGGAAAGTCCACTTAGGATGTTCAGTCATATCGCCCTATTTGTCTATTAAAAGTAAATGATAAAATATTGATGAAGATTCTGTTTAATCACCTTTCTCCCGTGGCAGCATCAATCATTCACTCAGATCAGAACAGTTTTTCCTTGCAGATAGATATATGTCAACAAATAATCATTACTTGCTTTAATCAAAGGATCATTTTACTATGGAACAAATTTTTGCTGCTTATATTTTTTTTAATGCTGAAAAAGAGTTTGACAAAGTGCAATGGAATGTTCTTTTCTCAGTAATGGCGAAGTTCACTTTTCCAGCTCAGTTTATTCAAGTAATAAAAAATGTGTCCCTGCACGTGAAAGCATCTATAGCTTTAATAATGGTAAATGTGCTAGTCAGATCGAAATAAGCTGAGGGACACATCAAGGGCTTCCCCGGTCACCTACTTTATTTGCACTTTTTCTTGAGCTGCTAGCCTTTGTACTTTGATAAGATGTATAAATTCAGGCCCTGGTCGAAGTGCCAGCTAAATTAAAACTGTTCACGGATTACATGACATTTTATTTGACTGCTGACAGGGCTAATATTAGATGGGCTTTCACTGGAACCAAGCTGTTTATGGCAATTAGGTGTTACACAATAAATCATTCAAAATCTGAGGCTATACTGTTTAGTAGTACCCCAGAGATATTACCTAGTGCCATGCAAGCTCACTATTCAACACCGGAACCCATAAGATATTTGGGGGTTCGGGTTTCTTCCAAACTCGAGAAGCTCTTTCCTCTTAATTTCAAGACTACTTTACAAAAAGTGTGCACACTATTTAGTCAATGGCAATTACTCGGTAAGCTGCCCTAATTAAAATGTCTATCCCCCGTCTTTTCTTTTTTTTATTTGCTAATACTATGATTAAGGTTCTGCAGTCTTTTTTCAAGACAGTTGATAGGGAAATTAGACAACTCTTGTGGCAAGGTAAGAAACCAAGACTCAAATTACAAGCTGTGCAGTTCATTCCAGAGGAAGGTGGGATTGCACTACCTGATTTTAAAACTTACTATCAGGCCTCGTTTCTCGACTGGTTGATCAGATCTTCCTGCTCATCTTCTCATGATGCAAACTTTTATTTAAATCTGAAATTGCAAGAATCAGAGATTGGCTTGTTTCCCTTTCTGAAACTTCCCAGGTTACCTTGAAAATTGTGGTATAAAACACCTTGTGAAATTGTTGACCAAGTCCCGAAAATTCAAGAGAGTTATGAGATTCCTGGCTTCCATCTCCGGCTAAAGCTAGTGGAGCATATTCTGCTAGGATTGCAATTAAGTGTAGCTATGAGTAGGCACTGGGCAGGTTTAGGTTTAATTGGCTTCAAGACTTCTTTTACATAGGTCATTTTTCTCTATGGAATCAACTGGTGAGTTACCACACCAATATAAAAACTTCTCTTTTTTTTAGCTGTGCTCAAATTAAGAAGTTCTACTCATGTTATAGGGTTGGTGATAAACCGATAGTGGACAAACTCAGATGACCTTACTTCATCTCTTTGGAGCAGGGTATCAGTAATTGGTACAGGGAACTGATCGCTGCAAAGAATACGACTCTAATTCCAAGACATTTTCAATTGATTGCAAGCACCACAGGTTGTCATATTAATGTGAAGCAATGGCAATTTTATCAGCTGTACAGATTAGCTGTAAGGAAGTCAGAGCTGCTACCTTGAAGAAAGTTGTGTTATTTAGTAAGTGGATGTTATACCACACCCCTGCAAAACTCCATAGTAAGTACCGTGTGGTTTCGCCAGTTTGATTTATGTGTAGTCAGGGTACTGGAGACTGGTTGCACATAATCTTTACATGTCCATTTTTTAAAAGGTTTTGGCTAGATGTTTTTCAGGAACTGGAGCGTAAATTACAGCTGAGTCTTGCTCCCACTCCTCAGATTGCGTTATTTGGCTGGGCAAGGGTAGCTATGGGTGTGACTACCGGGCAACAACAGCAAGTATTTATTACCACCTTAGTTATCTTTAATTCTAGCTAACTGGAGGCTGACTAAAATACCATCAGTTGCAGACTGGGAAATGAAATTGAACAGAGTTCAATATAGGGAAACAATGTATGCCAAGAGGTTGGGTTCTATGTTCAGATTTAATAGAAGTTGGGGAGATTGGCTTAAGTAAATATTGCAGGCGTGCTTAGGACAAGGGAGGTGGGGGTGTGGGTAGTTTCAGTGTCTGCAAGGGTTCGTTGCTCTTTACACTTGCAATGGAGCTGCTTGCCTTCAAAGTGTGGTGCACACACAACCCCTAGGGTCTATGTATTAAGAATACCACACACATAGGGGGTCATTACAACATTGGCGGTAAAAGCTGCTTACCGCCGTGCAGAAGACTACCAACACACCGCCGCGGCCGCGGAATTCCGCCACAGCTATTATGACCAACATCTCGGAATCCGCCAAAATTCAGTCACCCACAAAAGTCCGCCACACCAAAGGACAGTGATAAACTGGCGATAACAAAACCGACACCGTCACGCCAACAGAAATACGGCCACACTATCACGACACACGAATCCACGCGGCGGTCTTTCAACCGCGGTATTCCATTGGCGGTACACACCGCCGCGCTCAAAATACACACACTCTTACAAAACACAGCCACATTGGACACTTTGAAATACACACACCTGATACACATACACACACCACTCCCACACACCCAATACAATATAAAACAAACACTAACATGACCCACAAACCCCTATGACCACAATTCACGACCGAAGGCCAGAGAGAGACACCACCATCAACAAACTAACATCCACAGGCACACAACACCATCATCCACAAAACTTCCACGCACCTCACACAACACACCACTACATATCACCACACTTATCACCACACACTCCACCCCACACATCACCTACACCACCCCATGGCACGGCAAAGACACCCCAGGTTCTCAGAGGAGGAGCTCAGGGTCATGGTGGAGGAAATTGTCCGGGTAGAGCCACAGCTATTTGGATCCCAGGTGCAGCACACCTCAATTGCAAGGAAGATGGAGCTATGGCGAAGTATAGTCGACAGGGTCAATGCAGTGGGACAACACCCAAGAAATCGGGAGGACATCAGGAAAAGGTGGAACGACCTACGGGGGAAAGTGCATTCTGTGGTCTCAAGACACCACCAGGTGGTTCAGCGGACTGGCAGCGGACCCCCACCTCCTCCCCAACAACTAACAACATGGGAGGAGCAGGTCTTGGCGATTCTGCATCCTGAGGGCCTCGCAGGAGTCGGTGGAGGAATGGACTCTGGTAAGTCACATCTTAACTATTACAACCCCCACCCTACCTGCATGCCATTACATACCCCCACCCTCGCCCTCACCCCTATCACTCAAACTCCTCACAAATGTACCAATATCACAAACCACACATCCCAACACCAAGCCCTGCATGCAACAACAACGCATGGACACCCATCACCAAAGCATGCCCACTGCACATACCCATACACCCCCCTAAACCATCATCACACAAGCTCCCACACAGGAATGCGAGCACTGGAGTACACTGTCACCCACCCATTGCACACCATGACACACACAGATGCAATAATCATGCCTTTCCACCCCTGCAGGACCACTACCCAACGTCACCAGACAGGAGGGTCCAGACATGTCCACTCCACCCACAGAAGAGGCCCACAGCGATGACAGCACCTCTGTCCACCTGGATCTAGATGACCAGCCCGGATCATCAGGGGGCTCGGGACAGTCGGTTCCCCTCACACAGGCACAGGCCACCACACAGCTTCCCCCCTCAGGAACCACAAGCACAGCACCCACCCAGCGGGCCCATACCTCCGTCCCCAGGACACGTCAATCAGCTGTGTGTCCACCACTACAGGGAACCCAGTATAACCCACCACCCCAACAACAACAGTGACCTGGGGGCAGTGGCAGTGGGCACACGGTCCAGGGGACGGAGGCCCAGGAACACAGGGGAACTGGGAGGGCTGCTGTGCGACAGGGGGAGGACAGGCCAAGGGAACCCACTCTCCACAAGGCCCTCTCCTCCATCATGGGAGCCTACTACCACTCCCAGGAGACGATGGCAACGGTACTGGCCAAGTTTCAGGAGACCCAGCGGATGCAGGAGGATCAGTATTTGGGGTTCAGGGAGGAACTCAGAACCATCAGCTCCACCCTGGGCACCATCGTAGGGGTGCTGAAGGAAGTACTCAACACCAGGAGGGACACTGTGGCACTACAAGCGGCCCCTGACACTAGCATGGGCGATGAACTGCCTACCACCTCCGCTGGCGCCAGTGGACAGGAAGCACCGCCACAGGACCACCACACCAGCACCCCACCCCCTGCAGATGGAGAACCACCCCACAAACGGTCCCTGAGATCCAGGAACAAGACAGAGCACAATGCCAAGACCCCCGCCAAGAAATGAGACCACCCTGATTGTAATCCCACTGTCCCACTTTGTCACCCTGTCCATATTGAAACTGCCCCAGCTCCACTTCCTATGCCCATATGGGCAATGCACCTGTGAGACTAATAGACTGGACTCTGCCATGGACACTCCTCCGCCATCATCCCTCACCATTTAACTTACCCCTCCAATATTTTGCATTTAAATAAACACACCTAAAGCACCAAAAGATCTGGAGTCTGTCTGTGATTTCGAAATAGTGTATTTGCAATTACAGTGACAAAATGATCTTGAAAAAGTAATGTCAACATACCTATGTCACACAGCTCTAGTCCATGAGGAATCTAAGCAGATGAGACACATTGGGACCCACACCTGTGAAACCGTAAGGGAAAGTGACAACTCAGTGACCATACACTGGGTGAAAACGACATACAGGATAGAGGTAGAAGTGTAAAAGTACATGTAGTAGGCAGGAATGTATTCTCACCTGTGTTTCACTGGAAATATTGCTGGATCACTGAGTCCCTGTTCTGCATGTCTTCTTCCTCTGCTTCCTCCTCATCACTGTCCACAGGCTCCACAGCTGCAACAACACCACCATCTGGACCATCCTCCTGCAGAAAAGGCACCTGTTGTCGCAAAGCCAAATTGTGATACAGCAGGCCACGATGATCTGGCACACCTTCTTTGGTGAGTAGAATTGGGATCCACCTGTCATATGCAGACACCTGAACCTGGCCTTCAGGAGGCTGAAGGTCCGCTCGATCACCCTCCTAGTTCGCCCATGTGCCTCATTGTAGCGTTCCTCTGCCCTTGTCCTGGGATTCCTCACTGGGGTCAGTAGCCATGACAGGTTGGGGTAACCAGAGTCACCTAATAGCCACACACGGTGCCTCTGGAGTTGACCCATCAAATAAGGGATGCTGCTATTCCGCAGGATGTAGGCGTCATGCACTGAGCCAGGGAACATGGCATTCACATGGGAGATGTACTGGTCTGCCAAACATACCATCTGTACATTCATGGAATGATAACTTTTCCGGTTTCTGTACACCTGTTCACTCCTGTGGGGGGGGGGTCAAAGCCACATGTGTCCCATCAATGGCACCTATGATGTTGGGGATATGTCCAAGGGCATAGAAGTCACCTTTCACTGTAGCCAAATCCTCCACCTGAGGGAAAACGATGTAGCTCCTCATGTGTTTCAGCAGGGCAGACAACACTCTGGACAACACGTTGGAAAAAATAGGCTGGGACGCCCCTGATGCCTTGGCCACAGTTGTTTGAAAAGACCCACTTGCAAGGAAATGGAGAACTGATAGCACCTGCACTTGAGGGGGGATTTCTGTGGGATGGCGGATTGCTGACATCAGGTCAGGCTCCAACTGGGTACACAGTTCCTGGATTGTGGCACGGTCAAACCTGTAGGTGATTATCAAATTTCTTTCCTCCATTGTCGACAGGCACACCAGCGGTCGGTACACCGGAGGATTCCGCAATCTCCTCACATGTCCCAGTGGACGGTGCCTATGAAGGACAACAGCGACCACAGAGTCAAACAACTCAGAGGTATGTACCCACAGTCTACACAGAACACCAATCATACACAAAATGTGGCCTGTATGTGTGGTGAGACTAGGCCTAGGTATGTGTGACGCATTTGGAAATTAGGCCATGTGGGCCCCTGAAATGACGGCTGCCTGACCTCTAAAGTGGGACAATGGGATGTGAGGTAACTGCGCTGGCGTTGTACACAGTCGCGGTAGGCGTTCGAAGACCGCGGCCCAATGCTGCATTGGTTAACATTGGACCCTATGGGTCCCAACAGCCAATGACGATGCACGCCGGCGGTGATGGTATGCACCGCCGCGGACGTAAACGCCATTTTCTCTCTGTATAATCACTCGATACCTGATCTTCGACAGGAGAGGACCTACACTGCAAGTGCTGCTGTGACCTCGGCCTGGAAGAGACAATGGCTCGTGCGTCTGGGGAAAGGGCCCCTGCCTTCACATTGGAGGAGTTGGAGAAGCTTGTCGATGGGGCCTTCCCCCAGTACACGCTACTCTACGGTCCTCCAGACCAACAGGTAAGTACACAGGGAGCATGTTGTATGGGCTATGCCTGTGTGGAGAGGGCTGGTTGTAAGAAGGAAGGGGGCAGAGTTCTGCGTGCATAAAAGACGGTAGGTGCATGTGCCACATGGCAAGGGTAGGGATGGGGGCCACTCACATTGATGGCGCAGTTGGTAATTACTTCTAATCTTCCCCTGTACATTTCATGTAGGTCAGCGCCCACCAGAAGAAGGATATTTGGTGTGCCATCGCCAATGACGTCCGGACCCTGGTGGTCCACCACAGACGGAGCACCCACTGCTGGAAAAGATGGGAGGACATTCGCCGTTGGAGCAAGAAGACGGCGGAGGCTCAGCTGGGGATGGCCTCCCAATGTGGGAGGGGTGCCCGTCGAACCATGACCCCCCTGATGTTCAGGATCCTGGCGGTGGCCTACCCGGAGTTGGATGGGTGCTTGAGAGCATCACAGCAGACACAAGGGGGTGAGTACACTCTCATTCAGCTGACTTTGCGCATAGTGTAGGTGTCTGGGTGGGGGAGGAGGGCTGTGGGTTTCCCTAGGCCAGGGCGAGTTCCGTAGGCTAGGCCCCTCCGTAAGGCATGGCCATGTGGCCCCCCACCCCACCTCTGTAGAGTGCCAAATACAGCTATGCACCTGTGTCATCTATGTGTGCAGATGTCGTCCATAGCCTTGTAGGCCATTTCCCATGAATTGCACTTTAGAGCCCAAGAGCGTGGCGTAGTGCAGGGGGCTTCTGTGTCTGTCTTGTCCGCCAACGGTAGCGGTAATCCATGCACTCAACATGTCTTTCTTCTGTTCCCCCCCCTTTTTTGTGGTCTCTCTGTTCTTGTGTGCATTAGCATCATCAGGCAGAGGTGCAGTGGCACCGGAGCACGAGGGAGCTGCATCCCACATGGCCATGGAGGGCCACACTACGGACTCAGAATTCACCAGTGGGACGGAGGGCGAGGGGAGCACCATGGCGGGGACAGGAGCTGAAACCAGCGACAGGGACTCGTCCTCTGATGGGAGCTCCCTTGTGGTGGCGCCAACATCTGTGCCCCCTGCACCTACAGGTACAGCTGCCACCCCCCCTACCAGCACCGCCCTCCCAGCAGCCCCTCAGCCTTCGACCCGTGCCCGCTCACCCAGGAGGGTGGGCATCACCTTCTCCCCAGGCACCTCAGGCCCCGCCCCAGTCACCCCTGCTGCCCTCGGTGAGGAGGCCATTGACCTCCTCAGGTCCCTCACTGTTGGGCAGTCTACCATTTTAAATGCCATCCAGGGTGTAGAAAGGCAGTTGCAACAAACAAATGCATTCCTGGAGGGCATTCATTCTGGTCAGGCTGCCCTTCACCGAGCCTTTCAAACTCGGGCTCAGCACTGATGGCAGCCATTGTCCCTGTGTCTAGCCTCCCCCCTCCAACTTCCTCCACCCACACCCAATCCCCTGTACTTCTGCCTATCCCAAGCACACCATCAGACCAGCCTGCACACACCTCACCACACAAGGGAAGCTCAGGCAAACATAAGCACCACACATCCCACAGGCACTCACGCAAGCATCACACACATACAGACACACCAACATCCACTGCCTCCACTGTGTCCCCCTCCTCGTCTTATCCCTCCTCCCTCCCAGTCTCATCTACACTCACACCTGCATGCACTACCTCTTCAGCCACTACGTCCCTCACCAGCACACCCACCAGCACACCCCGCTCACGTGCAGTCACCACCCCCACTACCATACACACGTCCCCTGTGTCCTCTCCCAGTGTGTCTGTGACGCCCCTCCCAAGATACACAAACGCAGGCACACACCCACCCAACAGCCATCCACCGCACAACAGCCTCCAGTGCATGCACCTGCTCCCAAAGCCACTAAACGTACACCTCCTACAACCACCACCTCTTCCTCCACTCCCAAACCCCCTCCAGCTACCCGTCCCAGTGTGTCCAAAAAACTTTTCCTGTCCAGCCTTGACCTATTCCCCCCCGTCCAACTCATAGGTCCTGAAGTAGCACCTCAGCCACAACATCTCCGGGACCAGTGGTGCCTGTTGTCACAGGTATGTGGAGTGCACCGGCCACCAGGACAGCCAGTGTGGCACGGAGCCACAGCACAGCCAGTCCCCCCCCTGTGAAGCACCAGAAGTTGGCCAGTGCCCGGCGGGAGAGGGGGAAGACTCCAGCCACCCAAGCCGCTCCCAGGGGTCCTGGTGGGAGTGTGGACTCAGCTGTGACTCCTCCCAAGGTGGGGAAGGGGCACAAGAAATCCGGCAAGTCTGGGAGGAGCAGCACGGCGGAGAAGCCCGCCATCATCCCGCTGCCCAGGAGGGCACCGCCAGCCCCATCCTCGCTGCACAGGAGGGCACCGCCAGCCCCATCCTCACTGCACAGGAGGCCACCGCCAGCCACACACAGCCCAGCTGCCGAGGAGGGCCCCGCCAGCCACAGCCTAGCTGCCCATTGAAGGACCACCAGCCCCAGCCCAGGTGAGCAATGAAGGACCGCCAACTCAAGCACCGCTGAACAAGGCACCGCCAACTCAAGCACCGCTGATCAGGGCACCGCCAACTCAAGCACCGCTGAACAGGGCACCGCCGCACCGCTGAACAGGGCACCGCCAACTCAAGCACCGCTGAACAGGGCACCGCCAACTCGTGCACCGCTGAACAGGGCACCGACAACTCAAGCACCGCTGAACAGGGCATCGCCAACTCAAGCACCGCTAGCCCATGATCGGCAGTGGCACTGACGCAACTGGGACCGTGACGGGGTGCGTGATGCACTCTGGGCACCAGTCCCCCTCCAGAACCAGTGGAGACATGCATCCACTCCGTCTGTCCTTCACAGGATGAAGCACTCTGGTCACCAGTCCCCCTCCAGAACCAGTGGAGACATGCATCCACTCCGTCTGTCCTTCACAGGATGAAGCACTAACCAGTGGAGACTTGCATCCAGTACCTCTGTCCTTAACAGGATGAAGCACTCTGGGCACCAGTCCCCCTCCAGAACCAGTGGGGACATGCATCCACTCCGTCTGTCCTTAACAGGATGAAGCACTCTGGGCACCAGTCCCCCTCCAGAACCAGTGGAGACATGCATCCACTCCGTCTGTCCTTAACAGGATGAAGCACTCTGGGCACCAGTCCCCCTCCAGAACCAGTGGAGACATGCATCCACTCTGTCTGTCCTTCACAGGATGAAGCACTCTGGGCACCAGTCCCCCTCCAGAACAAGTGGAGACATGCATCCACTACCTCTGTCCTTCACAGTATGAAGCACTCTGGGCACCAGTCCCCCTCCAGAACCAATGGAGACATGCATCCACTCTGTCTGTCCTTCACAGGATGAAGCACTCTGGGCACCAGTCCCCCTCCAGACCAGTGGAGACATGCATCCACTACCTCTGTCCTTCACAGGATGAAGCACTCTGGGCACCAGTCCCCCTCCAGAACCAGTGGAGAAATGCATCCACTACCTCTGTCCTTAACAGGATGAAGCACTCTGGGCACAAGGACCCCTCCAGAACCAGTGGAGACATGCATCCACTTGTGAGACTGTGGCTTTGCACTCCCCAGGATTGAACGGTGGGCAAACCACCCACTGTAGAGACTTGAGAGACTGTGGCTTTGCACTCCCCAGGACTGAACAGTGGGCAAACCACCCACTGTAGAGACTTGAGAGACTGTGGCTTTGCACTCCCCAGGATTGAACAGTGGGCAAACCACCCACTGTAGAGACTTGAGAGACTGTGGCTTTGCACTCCCCAGGATACATCAATGGGCATGGAGCCCCCGAGTTGATCTGGCGTTGTGCACTCATCCGGCTGAGGTGCCCCCCCTTCCCTTCCCTTCCCCCTGAGGTACCTGTTATATTTCTATCTGATGCCCCTGCAGTGTTCTCTCTGTTTTGATCTGGTATCGTGTGTGGGCCTCGCCCATGCATTTTGGGCCTGGTGATCCACGGACTATGAGTGGTGCAATACCTGGACTACTATTCTTGGTGTATATTTTGTTGATGGTGTATATATGTATATTTTTGCATACTGCATTTTGATATATTACAATGGTTACACTAATTTCCTTTTTTTATTTGCATTCTTCCGGGGGGCTGGGGGGGTAACTATAATGTATAGATATGTATTAGTGTGTGTGTTGTAGTGGGTGAGGGTGGGGGTGTTGCGTGTGTGTGTCCCTGTTTTTTGCCTCCCCCCCCTGTGTCGTAGGTGCAGTACTCACCGTGGTCTTCGCCGCCGGCGTTGGTGCTCCTGGTACAGGAGCAGGAAGACTATCGCTGGTAGGATTTGGAGTTCCGGGTCCATGGTGTCCTCCTTCCTTGTGGAGTGTGTAGAGGTGAGCATTTTCCCTTCGAAATTCCTGTTTATGCCGTGTTTTTATCCGCGGTGTATCTGCCCCGGACAGGGTGGCAGATTGGCCTGTCATAATAGTGTGGGCGGTACATTGTCCTCCGCCTGTATGTTGGCGGTGACCGCCGCGCTGTTTGTTTGTACCACCGTGGGGGTCGGAGTGTTAAAGTGGCTGTCTTTCTTGGCGGTTTCCGCCACGGTCGTAATTCCTAAATTTTTTACCGCCGGCCTGTTGGCGGTCTTACCGCTGCTTTAACACCGTCTGCCAGGGTTGTAATGACCACCATAGTGCCTATGTATTTGGACAATACCCTGGTATACCTCCAGAACCCAACTTATTCTGTCCTGATTCTGTTGTATACTTTATCTTAATACTGGGAAATATCAAGGCAGGGCATAAACAAAACCAAATCAAAATGTTTCCTACTAAGAGCTAGTTGGGGTCTACTTGGGAGCTCCCTAGGATGGACATATCCTGGGTTACCTCTGACTTTTGATTTTTGGGCATATGAATTGCACATTGATGAGGCCAACATCCTCAGGCCTACTATGGGCCTGGTGGTGGACAGCTTCTAGTCCTCATTTAAATTCTGGAACACACTTTATCAGAAAAGGGCAGAATGGTGGTAGCTAAAATGATGTTCTTGCCTGGAAGTCTATACATGTTACAAGAGGCCTCCTACATTGTCACAGGACAGACATTTGTGCTACTCAACCACTTACTGACAGATCTGATGTGGGTAAGTAAAAGAAGCAGAGTTAAATTAGACACACTGTAGCATGAGTGGGAACAGGGAGGGCTGGAGGGCCTGGACATGTAACTGTACTGTATGGCGACATACCTACAAAAAGTGTTTCAATGGCTAGATAATGGGGGCAACTGGGAGAAAAGTGTACTTGACAGCTGTCACTCAGGACAGCCACACCTCACTCTGTTAATAAAGGGACAGAAGAGTCTGCACCATCTTCTTTACATGATCAGACATGTCTGTTATATTTGGGACTAAGCAATCCCAAAACTAGCAAAATGACAGCCCTTTGCACTAGATGTTAATGTTAATGATTATAAAGTGTGCAAATCTCAAGGGCGTCTTGGAGCTGAAATCTTTAAAATAAACTAGCACTAGAAATTCATAGATGTAGACATAAATATAAAGATATGTCTACTAATTGAACATCCTGGATGTAAACAGCCAAGTTTTAAGTTGTTTTCTGAAACATGGAAGATTATGTTGATCTTTAAAGGGCTGAGGCGTTTTGTTCCAGAGTTTGCAGGTAGCCAAGGAGAAGCTTCTGTCACTCCAAGATACTTTATTAATTTTCAGAATCTTTACTAATCTTAATGAAGCTTAACGAAGGGCCCGCCTAGGAGCGTACCAACAAAATTTTCTTTTGAGGTACTCAGGACCTGAACGATGAAGAGCTTTATGAGTCATGTGTAATGCCCTTAACGCTATTTGATTCCTAATCAGAATCCAGTGTACCTCCAGCAAATTTAAAAGATTTCACTGCACCATTTTTGGCATCATTTTTAACACCTGATCAGAGCAGGCATTAAAATGACGCCCCCATAGGAACTTTTGGGCCTCCTTGCACTTTGCTGCACTAGCATAAGCATTTCCGATGGTAGTGCAGCAAAGCGCCATAATAGCATCAAACATGTTGACGCTATTGTGCTATCGACCACCATGGTGAGCCATATTATAAATACAATGGTGTCATTAGGGGCCAGTAGGGGTGCGCAAGAAAAGTGTCTCATGAAAGTTGATGCACCACTGTTCCTTAAATATGGGTCAAAGTGTTTTAGACTGGACACTGTACTGGCCAAAAAGTGCATTGTCATACACTGGGCAAGTCCTTGAGTGTCCCCGGGAAGCCTGGATCCATGACATTCTTGAATTCACTGCTGTGGACAAGTCATACATGAAACAAGTGAGGTGGTGTAAAACAATTACAAGAGGATTTGGTGGTGTGCCATCTCAGACCTGCCGGGAATCTGATCCTCAAGAAATGGAAATGATGGGGACATGCAGCCTTCCTCTTTATTTGATTCACATGCCTGTACACAAGATAAGGCCTCCCATCGTATGATACAGGATCTAGGATCTGCTTGGTCTTGCATTTTGCGTGATTACAGAGGTTTTTAATCTCTATATCTTTTCCCTTTGGAGACTAGATATCACCAGTTAACCCAAATGCCCGTTCCTGCTCTACCTTATTGCTGTCAACCTGGAATCTGAATTGGACGACCTGCGCCACTGGTACCTGGAGCTAACCAAAGACGCAACCTGACATTAACGAAAAGGACTGTTCTTGAAAGATTTGGCAGTGTGCTTCAAATGTCAGCTAACGTGCAGAACGCTGGCATTGACGTGAGGATTTAAACATTTTTTAACTTCTGCAGAAGAAAAATTGCGGTTCTATAAGGCTGCCATGGTAAATGCTTGCAACGCTCCATTGATGAAGTATATTTTCCAGTCTTGAAATGACTTACAAAGGATTTTGGGCCATATGTATGAACACTATTTCCCATAGACACAGAATGGGTAAAACCCTTTGATACATCTGGCCCTTTATGAGAGTAGGCTTCTCTTATTCTAAGATTAAAGGTGTGAATCACATGATTTTTTATGAGTAAGAGGTGACTATATACAGAAAACTATGTTGTGCAGTTCATAATGTGGCACTGAATTTCAATGAATATTGGCAAGTATTTCCTTTTTAACACAGCTGTTAGCTATGTATTCTGATACTTGGAGTGTTCAGTTTACTCAAGTTAACACATTGTGAGATCATGCAGTCATTCTGAAATTCTTTAGCAGCGTTCAATTAATTTTTCTAATGATATATTGCTTGATAAATAATTCTCATGGTTCATTTCAGGTTTCTGAATGATTTCTCCCCTACATAAACGTCTTCTTTAATATAATAAGTTGCTCACAGTCACCACTCGTTTTATACACATCCTATTAATACTGACTCCATAGATTACATTCGAGTGGGTGGGCCTCCATATAAGTTGGTTGGTGGAGTACTGACTCCAAAGCATGATGGTTACTTTACCACCAGCTTTAGAGATGCCTGGCAGGGGTACTTTCAGCAATAATCTTATGCTGTTCAGCCCACTAACTAGGTAACTGTGGTGGTGATCGACTTGGTTTTGCAGGGTGTGTTTCTGAACAATAATAATGAATGTGCATGGCATATCCGAATGTTTTTATCCCCGCACACAAGGACCATTTTGTTATGCTTTGCCTGGGATCACCATTACCGGTGAAAAAGGGTAGAAAAATTAGCTCAGGAGCATTTGCCAAAACAGAGTGCACCGTTTGGTTTAATAAAGCTGCTGGATCTGTGAGAAAATAGGCTGTCAGTTGGTCAGTTTCCATGGTACACTTATTTGAGGCTCCATCACTGAAAACTCTGGCCTGAGGCTGGGAGCTGTGTTGTGATGACCTCTTGGACCCGAGTTGGTTCCCCCTGTTTCTTAGCTTCATTCTAGATTTCACATTTTACACGTTTTAACTGCATCACTTTTAGCAATGACATTTTACATATTTTTATTTCATTATGCTTGCATGATATTATTCTAGGAATATATTGTCTGCATTGCTAGTTTTAGGTAGCCTTTCTTCGAAATGTAATCAGTATATTCTATCCAGGGATAAGAACACTGTACACAATATCCTAGTTCTTGTGTTGCCCGTTCAGGAGACCGCTTTTAACATTTAGACAAAGCATTGCATCAGAGCTGTGATTCTCCCATAATGTGGTTTTATTATATAATTGATACACTAACCCAGAAGGGGCAGAGGGGCATTTCAGTTGTGACCATCTTTGTACAAATGCTGCATTTGACATGTAGCTTTGCTGGCCCTAATCTACCAGCTCCCAAGAGGATTGCCACCCATACTACAGGCAAACTCTGGACACCTTTTCCAGGTATGGGGCTAAGCCCAATCCTATAGATCAGCAGGCAGAAGGGTACAAGCGCTATGCTCTCAGTAAAGATTTACTCAGTATAGTCTGAGTGTTAGGTAAGAACCTCTAGAACTCTTTCACCATGGTTGGACTGCTTATTATCTTTACTCTGTTCAATATGGTGGTTACTTTGCTTCGTCTCATCTGCTAAGTTATCACAGCTCATTGGCTCTATGCAAGATTACAAATGTTTTCAATAAATGAATTGAAATCTTATCTCATATCTCTTGTGTTTCGCCTTGGAGTGTATGAGTAATAGAACAAAAGGGTGAGGTCTGTTTGTCCAACTTCCCTGGGGAGCCAGAGTGTAATGTTCAGCTTGTAGAATGTAATGCTCAGCCAGACATAATTACCTTTCACCCTGACAGGGTTAGGGGTGTAGGTGAGTGTTAGAAATGGGGTCTTTGGTTGGCAGTCACATTACCCCCAGTCCAAGTAAGGACCCTCACTCTAGTCAGGGTAAGTCACACACAATCCAAATTATCCTGTGCCCACCCTCTGGTAGCTTGGAACAGAGCAGTCAGGCTTAACTTAGAAGGCAATGTGTAAAGTATTTGTGCAATAAATCATAAAATACCACCATATAGCACCACAAAAATACACCACACAGAGTTTAGAAAAATATATAATATTTATCTGGATAAATGCAGGTCAAAATGATCAAAGATGCAATAAGTAAATGTAGAGATATCACTGAAAAGTGATATAAAGGCCCTCATTACAACCCTGGCGGTCGGTGGTAAAGCGGCGGTAATACCGCAAACAGGCCGGCGGAAAAAAAAAGGAATTACGACCGTGGCGGAAACCGCTAGCATAGACAGCCACTTTAACACTCAGACCACCACGGCGGTAGAAACAATCAGCGTGGCGGTCACCGCCAACAGACAGGCAGAAGATAAAGTACCGGCCACCCTACTACAAGAGGCCTATCCGCCACCTTTTCCGGGGCGGAACCAACAACATCAAAAGCACGGGGGAAACAGTACACAGAAGGGAAAGCACTCACCTCTCGACACCCAACGAGGAACCAGGACGCCATGGAACCCGAACTACCTCCTCTTCTACCAGGAGTACGAACGGCGGTGGCGGCGGCAGCGACCACGGTGAGTACTGCACCTACAACACAGAGGAGGGGGGAGGAAAGAGAGTGACACACACATGCAACATGCAACACCCTCACCCTCACCCTCACACACAACAACATACACACAAATACATGCAGCAACATTACATATACACCCCCACCCCCTGGAAGAACGCAAGGACAAAAGGAAATGATTGTGACCATTGTAACAATGAAAAATCCATTAGTCAAAAGTCAAAATTCAGTATACACAAATATGTACACCAACTACACAAGTCTGGATAGTGTTCCAATCATTGTCTGTGGACCACTGGGCCCAAAATGTATGGGGATAGGCTCACACATGATACCTGACTGGAAAGGGAGAGAACACTGCAGGGGCATCAGATCGAAAATATACAGGCACCTCAGGGGAGGGGGAGGGGAGGGCACCTCAGCCTGATGAACGCACAACGCCACTGCTGCACAAGGGGGCTCCATGCCCATTGATGTATCCGGGGGAGTGCAAAGCCATAGTCTCTCAAGTCTCTCCAGTGGGTTGTTTGCCCACTGCTTTATCCTGGGGAGTGCAAAGCCACAGTCTCTCAAGTCTCTCAAGTAGGTGGGTTGGCCACTGCTTTATCCTGGGGAGTGCAGAGCCACAGTCTCTCAAGTCTCTCCAGTGGGTGGGTTACCCACTGCTTTATCCTGGGGAGTGCAAAGCCACAGTCTCTCAAGTCTCTCCAGTGGGTGGGTTGCCCATTGCTTTATCCCGGTGAGTGTCTAGCCACAGTCTCTCAAGTGGGTGGGTTGCCCACTGCTTTATACTGGGGAGTGCAAGGCCACAGTATTTCAAGTCTCTCCAGTGAGTGGTTTGCCCACTGCTTTATCCTCGGGAGTGCAATGCCACAGTCTCTCAAGTCTCTCCAGCGGGTGGTTTGCCCACTGCTTTATCCTGGGGAGTACAAGGCCAGAGTCTCTCAAGTGGATAACAGTCTCCACTGGTTCTGAGGGGGCCTGGTGCCCAGAGTGCTTCATCCTGCCAAGGACTGAAGTAGTGGATGTGATACTACACTGGCTCTGGAGGGGGCCTGGTGCCCAGAGTGCTTCATCCTGCCAAGGACTGAGGTAGTGGATGTATCTCTCAACTGGTTCTGGAGGGGGCATGGTGCCCAGAGTGCTCCACGCACAGTTTGGCCAGTACAATTCCCTCACCTGGGTGTGCGTGCCATGAGATTTGCGAGGTTCAGGTAGAATGATACGCCATGGAGGCAGTAACATACCCCACACTGCTGCGGCTGCGCCTTCCACCTGCAGGTGCAAACAGTGATGGAAGAAATGCCTCATGGAAGCTGCCCAGGGTCCAGAAACTCTCCTCCAGCCTCAGACGACTGACCACTGGGGATGGTAGCCATGTCAGCGGTGGTGCCAGTGTCCGAGGACGCCACGGGCCAGTGGCGGTGCTTGCGGCAGTGTTTGTTGCTGCAGTGCTTGCAGTGGTGTCTGTTGCGGCGGTGCTGGCGGCGGTGCATGGGTCAGCTCCTGCAGAGGGACACAGCAGGACATTTCCTGCAGCCTCGAACGGCTGCCCACCTGGGAAGAGGCTGGGGACTGTCGCTGAAGCTGTAGACGTGCCGGTGGCGGTGCAGGTGGCGGTTATGGTGGTGGGGCAACTAGCGGTGTTTGCCGCCATACGGGTTGGCATGGTCGTGGACAGAAATTGTGACACTGGTCCCTCAGTCGGTGCAACCATGCCCTCTCCTGACCTGCTCTCCAGCTTTTGGTCCCATTCCCAGCTTTGATGGTGCCGCAGTTGTCTTGCCACTATCCCCTTTAGTTTTTGCTGAGCCCTTGGTGGCAGGTACTTTCAGCTTCTCCCTCCGGGATGTGGGCACCTTTTTCACCTTGGCAGGTGGCAGAATGTCCTTGCCCTCACGACATGGCACACTGGCAGCCCTGATGTGTGGCGCACTCAATGACCCCGCAGTTGCTGGCACCACTGTGGCTGGGGATTTGGTGGCTGAGATGCTGGGCTGGGACCTGGAAAGGCTGGCCCTAGGGGAAGGACGGGGGGAGGTGTAGGGAAGAGGTCAATGTTAGCCAGGAAGAGTTTTTTAGACACACTGGGATGGGAAGATGGAGGGGGTTTGGGAGTGGAGGTAGAGGTAGTGGTTGTAGGAGGTGTATGTCTGCTGAATTTGGGTGAAGGTGCATGGGCCAGAGGCTGTTGTAAGGTGGCTGGCTGTTGGGTGGGTGTGTGCCTGCGTTTGTGTACTTTGGGAGGAGGGCTCACTGACACATTGAGAGAGGACACAGGGGATGTGTGAATGGTACTGGGGGTGGTGAGTGCACGTGAGCGGTGTGTGGTGATGGGTGTGCTGGTGTTGGAGGTAGTGGCTGAGGATGTATTGCATGCAGGTGTGAGTGGAGATGAGACAGGAAGTGAGGAGGAGGACGTGGAGGAGGGGGACATAGTGGAGGCAGTGGATGTTGCTGTGTCTGCATGGGGATGGTGCTTGTGTGAGTGCCTGTGGGATATGTGGTGCTTTTGTTTGCCTGAGCAACTCTTGTGTGTTGATGAGTGTGCATGCTGGTCTGATGTTGTGCTTGGGATAGGCTGAGGTACAGGGGATTGGGTCTGGGTGGAGGAAGTTGGAGGGGGGAGGCTGGACACAGGGACAATGGCTGCCATCAGTGCTGAGGCCAGAGCCTGAAATGCTCTCTGTTGGGCCGCCTGCCCAGAATGAATGCCCTCCAGGTATGCATTTGTTTGTTGCAAATGCCTCTCAACACCCTGGATTGCATTCACAATGGTAGATTGCCCAACAGTGAGGGGTCTCAGGAGGTTAATAGCCTCCTCACTGAGGGCAGCAGGCCTGACTGGGGCAGGGCCTCAGGTGCCTGGGGCGAAGGAGATGCCTACCCTCCTGGGTGAGCGGGCACGGGACACATGCTGAGGTGCTGCTGGGAGGGCGGTGCTGGTAGGAGGGGTGGCGACTGTACCTGTTGATGCGGTGGGCACAGAGGTGCCCGCCACTGCAAGGGAGGTCCCATCAGAGGAGGAGTCGCTGTCACTGCTGTCTGCTCCTGTCCCTGCAGTGGAGCTCCCCTCACCCTCCGTCCCACTGGTGGCATCAGACTCCGTTGTTTTGCCCTCCAGGGCAAAGTAGGTTGCAGCTCCCTCCTGCTCCGGTGCCAATGCTCCTCCGCCTGATGAGGCTATTGCACAGAAGAACAGGGAGACCACAAAAAGGGGGGAAAGACAGAAGAAAGACATGTTCAGTGCATGCAACGCCACTACTGTTGGCAGACACAACACACAGGGAGCAGCCTTCGCCATTACGCCATGCACTAACAGTTCCTAGAAATTTCACCTGACCATTGGGAACAAAGCCTAAGACCAATTGCTGGACACCTGGAAGTCACAGGAGCCTGACAAGGTGTAGATGGCTCTTACCACTGGTGGGTTTGGGGTGCCACGTACTCTGCGTCACAAGGGACCTTGCCTACCAACTTCGCCCTGGCCTAGGGGAACCCACTGCCCACGTCCCCCAACCAGACACCTCGTTATGCGCACAGAGTCAGCTGAATGAGAGTGTACTCACCCCCTTGTGGCTGCTGTGATGCCCTCAAGCGCCCATCCAACTCCGGATAGGCCACCGCCAAGATCCAGAACATCAGGGGGGTCATGGTGCGACAGGCACCCCTCCTACATTGGGAGGCCATCCCCAGCTGGGCCTCCGCCGTCTTCTTGCTCCAGCGGCGCAGGTCCACCCATCTTTTATGGCAGTGGGTGCTCCGTCTGTGGTAGACCCCCAGGGTCCGGACATCCCTGGTGATGGCACGCCAAATACCCTTCTTCTGGTAGGCGCTGACCTAGAAGAATGGTACAGGGGGAAAGGAAATTGCTTACCCGTCCGGACCGTCATACTCATTGCCGCCCAGTTCCCACCCTTTCCCTGACGCACATACACTCCCCATCTGCACATGCAGGCCTCAGCCCCCCCCATGTACAGGGAGTGCAGAATTATTAGGCAAATGAGTATTTTGACCACATCATCCTCTTTATGCATATTGTCTTACTCCAAGCTGTATAGGCTCGAAAGCCTACTACCAATTAAGCATATTAGGTGATGTGCATCTCTGTAATGAGAAGGTGTGTGGTCTAATGACATCAACACCCTATATCAGGTGTGCATAATTATTAGGCAACTTCCTTTCCTTTGGCAAAATGGGTCAAAAGAAGGACTTGACAGGCTCAGAAAAGTCATAAATAGTGAGATATCTTGCAGAGGGATGCAGCACTCTTAAAATTGCAAAGCTTCTGAAGCGTGATCATCGAACAATCAAGCGTTTCATTCAAAATAGTCAACAGGGTCGCAAGAAGCGTGTGGAAAAACCAAGGCGCAAAATAACTGCCCATGAACTGAGAAAAGTCAAGCGTGCAGCTGCCACGATGCCACTTGCCACCAGTTTGGCCATATTTCAGAGCTGCAACATCACTGGAGTGCCCAAAAGCACAAGGTGTGCAATACTCAGAGACATGGCCAAGGTAAGAAAGGCTGAAAGACGACCACCACTGAACAAGACACACAAGCTGAAACGTCAAGACTGGGTCAAGAAATATCTCAAGACTGATTTTTCTAAGGTTTTATGGACTGATGAAATGAGAGTGAGTCTTGATGGGCCAGATGGATGGGCCCGTGGCTGGATTGGTAAAGGGCAGAGAGCTCCAGTCCGACTCAGACGCCAGCAAGGTGGAGGTGGAGTACTGGTTTGGGCTGGTATCATCAAAGATGAGCTTGTGGGGCCTTTTCGGGTTGAGGATGGAGTCAAGCTCAACTCCCAGTCCTACTGCCAGTTCCTGGAAGACACCTTCTTCAAGCAGTGGTACAGGAAGAAGTCTGCATCCTTCAAGAAAAACATGATTTTCATGCAGGGCAATGCTCCATCACACGCGTCCAAGTACTCCACAGCGTGGCTGGCAAGAAAGGGTATAAAAGAAGGAAATCTAATGACATGGCCTCCTTGTTCACCTGATCTGAACCCCATTGAGAACCTGTGGTCCATCATCAAATGTGAGATTTACAAGGAGGGAAAACAGTACACCTCTCTGAACAGTGTCTGGGAGGCTGTGGTTGCTGCTGCACGCAATGTTGATGGTGAACAGATCAAAACACTGACAGAATCCATGGATGGCAGGCTTTTGAGTGTCCTTGCAAAGAAAGGTGGCTATATTGGTCACTGATTTGTTTTTGTTTTGTTTTTGAATGTCAGAAATGTATATTTGTGAATGTTGAGATGTTATATTGGTTTCACTGGTAATAATAAATAATTGAAATGGGTATATATTTTTTTTTTGTTAAGTTGCCTAATAATTATGCACAGTAATAGTCACCTGCACACACAGATATCCCCCTAACATAGCTAAAACTAAAAACAAACTAAAAACTACTTCCAAAAATATTCAGCTTTGATATTAATGAGTTTTTTGGGTTCATTGAGAGCATGGTTGTTGTTCAATAATAAAATTAATCCTCAAAAATACAACTTGCCTAATAATTCTGCACTCCCTGTATCTTCCATCCACACCACTCCAAACAGGCATTGCCCATGCAGCATGCTCACAGTGTACTCACCTGCTTGTTTGGAGGACCGTACAGTTGTGTGTACTGGGGGAGGACCCCATCCACTAGTTTCTCCAACTCCTCCGAAGTGAAGGCAGGGGCCCTTTCCCCAGACACATGAGCCATCGTCGCTTCCAGACTGAGGTCACAGCAGCACTTACAGTGTAGGTCCTCTCCTGTTGAAGGTCAGGTATCAAGTGAGTGAACAGACAGAAAATGGAGGTCATGTCCGTGGCGGTGCATACCGTCACCGCCGGCGCACATCATCATTGGCTCCTGGCACCCATAGGGCCCAATGTTAACCAATGCAGAATTACACCGCGGTCTTTGACCGCCCACCGCGACGGTGTACAACGTCAGCGCAGTTACCTCATATCCCCTTGTCCCACCTTACAGGTCGGGCAGCCGCCATTTCAGGAGGCCACATGGGATGGATGTTAACTGCGTCACACCTATCTAGGCCGGGGACATAGACAGATACCGGCACATTGTGGATTAATAACGTTTCTGAAAATAAGACATTGTGATACCTCAGTGTTGGATGACTCTCTGCTCGCTGTTCTACTGGCGCTGCATCAATCTTCTCATTGCAAAGTCAGGCTGCGTCGTTCCGGTTCGGCGTGTGGTGAAATTTTCACCGCAGTGCAGGCTGTGCATCATTTCTGGCCGGCTGTGCATCAAATTTCGCCGCACAAGGAGTCCTTCTTGAAGAGATGAAGTCATTTTGGTCCTGACACTTCAGGGAACAGGAAGCAAGCTCTATCCAAGCCCTTGGAGAGCATTTATTCACCTCGCCAGAGAGCAGCAAGGCAGCAGGGCAACAGCAAGGCAGCAGTCCTTCTCAGAAAGCAGTCAGGTGAGTCCTTTGGGCAGCCAGGCAGTTCTTCTTGGCAGGACGCAAGTCATGGTTACAAGTTTCTTCTCCAAGAAGTGGCTGAGCTGGTGGGGGGCAGAGGCCCTGTTTATATACCCAAATGTTCCTTTGGAGTGGGGGGGACTTCAAAGAGTGGCTTATAAGTGTACCAGGTCCCCTTTCAGTTCAATCCTGTCTGGCAGGGTCCCAGTAGGGGGTGTGGCAGTCCTTTGTGTGAGAGCAGGCCATCCACCCTCCCAGCCTAGGAAGACCCATTCAAAATGCAGATGTATGCAAGTGAGGCTGAGTATCCTGTGTTTGGGGTGTGTCTGAGTGAATGCACAAGGAGCTGTCAACTAAACCCAGCCAGACATGGATTGTAAGGCACAGAAAGATTTAAGTGCAGAGAAATGCTCACTTTCTAAAAGTGGCATTTCTAAAATAGTAATATTAAATTCAACTACAACAGTCAGCAGGATTTAATGTCATCATTCTGGCCATAGTAAATATGACCTTTCTACTCTTTTCAGATCAGCAGTGGAAGGGTGTCTTTCTGGCACAAAAACTATACTAGACTTCACGTACACACCATTGCACTGTGGTGCAAAGTTACGTGCATGGTGCTCGGCAGCATAATTGTGCTGCAGCCTAGGGAGAGTGCAGGATAGTGCCATATCTCTATAACTTTGGGTGCTGTGATGTGTGACAGTTTGGTAAATCTGGGCATAAGTCTGATTTCAGACCCAACTACAGCACAGATACTGTCCTCATTGCTGTCATGCATGACATCTTCATGACTCTGAATGGAGGAGACATGTCGGCCCTCAACCTCCTGTAGCCTTTGTCACAGTCTCCCACCCCATGCACAACCAAAACCTACATGACATTGGAATCCAAGGATAAGCATTCTGTTGGATCTGCTCCTTCCTTACCACAAGGATCCAAGCAGCCTGCCAGCTATGGTATACCTCAGACACCGGCAACCTCATCTGTAAAGCTCCGCAAGGAACTTCCCTGAGCCCAACCCTGTTAAATGCATACAAGATACCTCTGACCTGCATCATCCACTCTAACAACATCAATGTACTCTCCTATGCCAACGACATGGAACACATTTTCTTCCTCATTGACAATACACCCAGCACCCGGATCAAGTTCAATGTCTGCACGACTGAAATCAACTGTTGGATGAAGAGTAACTGTCCAAAGCTGAACACAGAGAAAAAACAAAATTGTGATCTTCAGGAAAAACACTTCATTGTGAGACTCCACTGGGTGGCAAACAAAGCTAGCACCAGCACCCAATCCCACCCATCGATGACAAGAACATCAAGATCGTCAATGGCATGGAATGCAACATGACAGCCCATTTTAACACTGCTTCAGTCTTCCATGACTTGGAGATGCCAAGATTTTCAAATGGCTCCCAATCGGCACTCAGAAAACCATCATGCACGCCTTGGCCACAAGCAAGCTGAACTACAGGAATAGCCTCTATGCTGGGATCAACAAAATACTTGCCTGATGGCTACAGACCATTCAGGACTCTGTGACTAGAATCACTCTCATCCTCCCATACCATAATCATATCACACCATACCTGAAGGAGCTTCATTGGCTCCACGTACACAAGCAAGCACAATCCAAACACCTCACCCACACTTTAAAGGCACCGCATAACAATGGCCCACCGTTCCTCAATAATGGTGTCTGCTTACACAAACCTTCCAGATACCTCTGCTTGTCTAGACTCCTGCTTGCACATATCCCACAATTACGGAACTCCAGAACCAGAGTTTAAGACTTTTCCAACTAACGTGTGGAATGACCTGCTGATACACATAAGATCTTCCTCCTCACTTCTTAAATTTTGTAGGAAGCTGAAGACCTGTCATTCTCAGTAGTCCCAAGAGGACCTAGGGTTGGCTAGATTCACAACTGCTCAGCACCTAGATACCCTCCCTGATAATAGTGCACTCTACAAATCTGCATAATATAACATATAAGCCTCAAGAATGTCAGGAAATCAATGAGCAAATTTACTGCAAAAGTACATGTTTATAGACACACATGTTGGATTAAACTTAAAGAAAGAGTATGATGAAATGCCCTAAATAATCCATCGTTTGTTCATTTTTCTGAGTAAAAAGAATGGATTATTCCTCTAAGTACAGTTTTGCAAAATAGACAGGAATGTAGAAAAGTTACTGCCATAAAAAGCATCACATTTTATCATCAATCAAAGATGGACTGAGTGATCAGGAGGACTGATGCAAGAGAAAGAGCTTTAAAGGCTCTTCTATGTACTTTGCAAGTAATAAGAAAATCAATTGTGATTCACAGATAAGACCATGACTGGTTGGGTCAATTTTATTTAACATAAAAGACTAACAAAGCCTGATGGCTTCTTCTGTAAAAATTCCCAAACAATTCCACTGAGCAAACACTATCGTTGGTGAGATGACAACATTGGTGCCATCTTTTATGATATGTTTCTGTTCAAATAATATTCTGTCAGTAAAACTGAGGTGCTTTCTACAATATTTGTAAACCATATGGATAGCAGTAAAGAAGAATAGTAATGGTACAGACTTTTTTTTAAGAAGGAAGAATTCAAGTGTATCAAATGTCCTATTATCTCTGCTGAATGCTCTCTTTAAGAACCTAAAGGATTATACCCAGTGTTGACATAAGACAACATTGTATTAGGATCATGAGAGTGAATTTTTCGAAGAGTAGGCACTCTGATATGACACTGACAAACTCATGAAATGAATCCTTTGGAAAGCATATACAAATATGATACACCCCTTGTGACACTAGATCACAGAAAAGATTATTAGGAAAATATGAAACCACAGTGCTCTACATCACTCCACAGTGCACCACAGCATCAACAATGCTACTTCTGACATGTTTCAGATGTAAATTCTGGAAGATACCTGACCACACAGTCCTATTCAATTTCTGACTTAAACATGGAGTAGTACATCTATACCTACACCTAGATGAATTCACCATTTCCATGTGTAGGTTTACATCTATATGAAGGCCTATGAATCTCCACCACCACAAAAGGGACATGGAGACTCCATTGGCTGAATTTACATGTGAAAAGGGTCCATTAGTAACGTTCAGCCTTTTTGTGGAGATCTCTCCCACCAGGGAAAGATGTCCATGTAGAAAGTAAAAGGAATTTTCAGAAAATAATTCTAAAATAATAGAAAATAAATATGACTTCTTTTGATAAAAAACATATTGAAACACTCTTCCATAGCTCATATAGGACTACCGCAATAACAGGGGATGACATGCCTTACAACAAATTAGCATATTCATGCATTTTCAAATATTTTATTTTGTAAATTGTATTTATTTAGATATTATTTACATTAAATCGAATATTCGTTTTCCATTCCCCACCCTTTGCAGTACTGGTGCTGAATGTGTCACAATCTTGGATGAAAGATGGATTATTTTATTTGTGTTTTTTAAAATACATTATCATTTACATGATAAAGGACATTCAATAGTTATTAGGTGTATTGAAATTTTACAATTCAGATATTTTTCATTTGAAAAAATATTATCAACTGTAGCCGGGCGATCCCGGCTACGAGCACAGCAAATGACGTATCGGCCACGGCCGATACGTCATTTCCGCGTCTTCCCGTTGCCGGGGAGATGCGGCCCGAGAGCGGCAGGCAGGACGGCGTTGCCCGGGAAACGACGTGTGTTTCCCGGGCTAGAGAGGAACATAAAGGAGACGCGCTGGAGAGGGACGGAGATGCGGAGAGCAAGAGGAAAGCGGAGAGAGACGGAAACACGGAGAGACTGAGGCAAGAGCAGAGCGAGGAGGAACAGAGGACCAGGCAAGAAGCAGACGAGGAACTGGAGGAAGGAGAGAGAGGAGAAGAGCTCCAGAACCTGGAAACAGGAGACCAGCAGGAGGAACACTACCAAGCCAGCCACGGCCCTGGAGGGTCGTGGCTTAACAAGGTACGGTCCTTTTGGACAGGAAGAAGGGAAATTGGGGAGAAGGGACTGGGGAGGGGTCATAGAGGAGGGTTGGAAAGGGAGGTAGCAGGAAGGGCACTATAAGTAACTCACCAGTGTCACTTAATCCTACACTAAAGAATAGAAGTGTGCACACTAGTCCCTTAAGCACTCCTCACTGGCACCAACCCCCTCCTTTTGTGTGTACCACCTCCCAGTCCAAAGCTAAGAAAGAAAGGAAGGACCCTATTAAAAACCCAATACTTACCTTAGCGTTCTCCCTTCTATTTCCGGCACCACCCTGGACTCCGACGAGCGAGCGAGGCAGCTGGGTTACCTGTAAAACAAGAAGCAAGAACATACCATCACGAACCTGGGAAAAGGGACGAAAGAAGAACAAAGTGACTAAGAAAGACGATACCACTTGTGATTTTGTTCAACATTCTCTACACCCCCCGTATCATTAACAATAAACCACTTACCACTACCGCCTCAGTGGTCTTCATACTGTTCGACCTGTGACAGTAGTGTCAGAAGTGGGATCAAAAACCTGTGTAGCCTCCTCGCAGTAATCGAACAGTATAACCATGAGTGACCAACCCTCATTGGAGGATATGATAAAGCAATTGGCCGAGGGCCAACGTAATCTCCAACTGGTGTGGGAGGCCCACCAGCGAGAGGCCAAAGAGGACAGGGAAGCATTGCAGTCGGCTTTGAAAAGTCAGGCGACCATCCTTGCGAACAATCAACTGGTCCATGAGACGGCCATGAAAAAATTGACTGAGACCATTGCTAGTAGTAAAGTGCATCCCAACGTCCCAAGTTCCGTGTTACAGAAATATCAAGACGGAGAAGACCCCGAGGCCTTTTTTACTAATTTTGAGAGAGTGGCCTCATCCGCCCAATGGCCTGAGGATAGATGGGGTCAGTATGTCGCCCCCTTACTTACAGGGATCTTACAAGCAGCATATCAAGCAGCAAACCCAGGTGGAACCACGCCATACCCAGAGATAAAGACTAGTATCTTAGAACGTGTGGGACATGACACAGAATACTATAGGGTTAAATTTAGAAAAATCAAATGGGGACCAAATGAAGACCCCCGAACCTTTTATTATCGGGTAAAGGACTTGGCCTTAAAATGGTTGGGTTCTTCCGGAAATAGTAGGGAGGAAGTGATCCAAACAATTGTCCTTGAACAATATTTAGAGTCCTTGCCTACCACCACTAAACACTGGATCCGTCAACATCCAAAGGTGACTACGGACATGGCAATTGATTTAGCGTGTGCTTATCATCGCTCCACTGAGGTGAGAAATATGTCCAGCCGACCCAGCCTAAAACCAGGACCTCCCAATCCTAAAACTACACCAAGAACCTTTTCGGAGGAACCAGTACCTCACCGATTTCCTAACCCTCCACCGGTAGCAGGACCTCAATGTTACAACTGTGGGGAATGGGGCCACATTGCCCGAATGTGCCCCAGAAAACAGGATAGTAGTGAGCCAATGGAAATCGGAGTTACTAGGCGACGGGTACTGTGTACCTGAAGAGGTAACCAAAAGTTTAAACAGCTTCTGAAAGTCAACGGGAAAACCATATGGGCCCTTATTGACTCAGGGTGTAGCCAGTCGGTGGTGGGAAAAGACATAGGGCCTGATTCTAACTTTGGAGGACGGTGTTAAACCGTCCCAAAAGTGGCGGATATACCACCTACCGTATTACGAGTCCATTATATCCTATGGAACTCGTAATACGGTAGGTGGTATATCCGCCACTTTTGGGACGGTTTAACACCGTCCTCCAAAGTTAGAATCAGGCCCATAGTCTCCATAGTAGATGAAAGAACAGAACAATGGGTGAATATATGTTGCATACACGGAGATAAGGAACAGTACCCTTTATATGACGTCACAGTCGAGTGGGGAAAACACCGAGATATCTTACCGATGGGTATAATGCCCAATCTGATTGAGGAGTGTATCATTGGAACTGATTATGAACATTTCCAAGAAATACTAGATTATGTTCGACAGCCCAAACTGACACAGGATTGGTGGAGAGACGCTCCTTTCTCCGATAGCAGTATAGAAAGCCCCACAATCCGGAGGAAATTATCACGTAGAGAGAAACAAATAGAAAAATTGAATTACTGGGGAAAGGAGAGATCAGGACCGAACACAGGCATTATTGCGGAAACACATGAAGTCCCTGTCAGTTTTCCCCATCAGCAAAGAGTAGATCCTTCTCTCGCCCACGCCTGGAAGTCGGCCAGAGAAGAAGAAACCGACGAGGTGGGTCCCTACTTCCTCATTAAGAAAAACCTCTTATATCGGATAACCACTACCGGAGAACGTAAACAACAATTAGTGGTACCCGAGCATTATCGAAATCAGGTCCTCACGATGGCCCATTGTCAACCCGGGGGAGGTCATTATGGGAGGGAAAAAACAGAAGAATACCTTCTTAGACGGTTCTATTGGCCGGGAGTATTTGCTCACATACGTAAATTTTGTTCCCAATGTCCCAGATGCCAACTCACTGAACCCGGCAGACCTAAGAAAGCACCCCTGATGCCCCTACCCATTATAGACATTCCCTTCAGTAGGGTAGGAATGGACCTAATTGGACCTGTAGTACCATCCACAAAGGGTTACACGTATATCCTAGTCATGGTTGACTATGCCACACGATACCCCGAGGCCGTTCCCTTAAAAAGTATGACAACTAAGACAGTGGCGCAGGCCATGATTAACATTTTTTCCCGAGTAGGGTTCCCGCATGAAATACTCACCGACCAGGGGACTCCTTTTATGTCCACTCTTATGAAGCAAGTATGTAAAACCTTAGGTATTTCCCAAATCCGTACCTCGGTATATCATCCACAGACGGATGGACTAGTGGAACGATATAACCGAACAATAAAAACCTTATTGAAAAAAGTGATGGAAGAGTCAGGGAGAGACTGGGATCAAAAACTACCCTTAGTACTATATGCTATTCGAACACATGAACCGTCCTCTACAGGACACAGCCCCTTTGAGCTGGTGTCGGAAGACAGCCGAGATCTCTTCTTGACATGGCCATCGAAACATGGGAGGAAGAGGCAGAAGAAGGGGGAAGGCCCCTTCTAGAGTACGCCCATAATTTAAGGTCACAGCTACAAAGTCTATGGGACACGGTCAAAGTGAATATGGAACAAGCTCAAAACACTCAAAAACGATATTATGACCAAGGGAGCAAGTTACGGGTTTTACAACCAGGAGATCAGGTCTTAATTATGCGTCCAACCTCAGAACAAAAACTAATCGCCAAATGGCAGGGCCCCTATAAGATAATAAGAGCAGTATCTCCGGTTACCTACCTGGTTGAATTATCGAACACTCCCCAGAAATCACAGATTTATCACATAAATCTCCTAAAAAAATGGGAAGAACCAGACCCCTCGAACACTGCCAGCGTGTTGGCAGGATTCCTATGTCCAAATAGTAAGTCAAGTATTGAGTTCTGTCCAACCGAACACAGCAACGGGGAAGATCTACCCCCAGTAAATGAAACCTTAACAAAATCAGAAAAGGAACAGGTGTCCAATATACTAGAGCATTTCCGGGATTTTTTTTCAGCGTTACCAGTTAGAACCACCTTGATAACTCATAAAATTAGAACCATACCAGGGAAAATTGTGAGGTTACGGCCATATCGCATTCCTGAGGCAAGGAAGCAGATCATGGAGGCGGAAATACAGAAAATGTTAGAACAAGGGGTAATTGAACCGTCAAATAGTCCCTGGTGCTCCCCGGTGGTTTTAGTACCAAAACCCGATGGTACTATTAGATTCTGTATTGACTTCAGGAAGCTTAACGAAAACTCCCTGTTTGATACATATCCTATACCCAGAGTTGACGACGTATTAGAGAAACTAGGAAAAGCCAAATATATGACTACCTTAGATTTGACAAAAGGGTATTGGCAGATTCCCTTAGCCACGGAAGATAAAGAGAAAACAGCATTCGCCACCCAATCCGATCTTTATCAGTTCACTGTGTTACCCTTTGGTCTACATGGAGCGCCAGCTACATTCCAAAGGTTAATGGATAAACTCTTAAATCCCTTCCAGTCTTTTGCAGCAGCCTACCTAGACGATGTAGTAATTTTCAGTGAAACCTGGAATGATCATCTAAAACATTTACACCAAGTTTTCCACACTCTTGTCACCGCAGGATTAACTGCCAATCCTAAAAAGTGCGTCATAGGAACACCCGACATATCATACTTGGGCTACAAAATTAGTCAAGGGAACCTAAAACCTCAAACAAAAAAAGTAGAGGCCATATTAAATGCACCTAAACCGGCAACCAAGAAAGAGTTACGATCCTTCTTAGGGTTAGTAGGGTATTATAGAAGGTTTATACCTGATTATTCTACATTGGCCGCCCCTCTCACGGACCTTCTGTCTAAATCCCATCCTAATAGGCTAGCACCCTTTTCGGACCAACAGCAAGCTAGCTTTGAACAACTAAAATCCTTCCTAACCAAAGACCCGATACTCCGATGCCCAGATTTCTCGAAACCTTTCCATCTCTATACTGATGCCTCAGATGTGGGTTTAGGGGGAGTATTGGCCCAACCCGACGGGGAAGGTAGAGAGCACCCGGTAGTATACGTCAGTAGGAAGCTGTTTCCCCGGGAACAACACTATCCGACCATTGAAAAAGAATGTCTGGCTATAAAATGGGCCGTGGATACGTTACAATATTACCTTCTAGGCCGCCCCTTCGTACTTTTTACAGATCATCCTCCCCTCACGTGGTTGTCTGCGCATAAGGATACCAATTCTCGGATTTTACGATGGTTCCTTGAACTGCAACCATTTTCCTTTCAGGTCCGTCACATCCCGGGTCACCAACAGGCCCCAGCTGACTATTTATCTCGCTTCCCAGACGCTGCTACGGTCCTCGAGCAGGACCTTTCATGGGGAGAGGGGTGTAGCCGGGCGATCCCGGCTACGAGCACAGCAAATGACGTATCGGCCGTGGCCGATACGTCATTTCCGCGTCTTCCCGTTGTCGGGGAGACGCGGCCCGAGAGCGGCAGGCAGGACGGCGTTGCCCGGGAAACGACGCTTGTTTCCCGGGCTAGAGAGGAACATAAAGGAGATGCGCTGGAGAGGGACGGAGACGCGGAGAGCAAGAGGAAAGCGGAGAGAGACGGAAACACGGAGAGACCGAGGCAAGAGCAGAGCGAGGAGGAACAGAGGACCAGGCAAGAAGCAGACGAGGAACTGGAGGAAGGAGAGAGAGGAGAAGAGCTCCAGAACCTGGAAACAGGAGACCAGCAGGAGGAACACTACCAAGCCAGCCACTGCCCTAGAGGGTCGTGGCTTAACAAGGTACGGTCCTTTTGGACAGGAAGAAGGGAAATTGGGGAGAAGGGACTGAAGAAGGGTCATAGAGGAGGGTTGGAAAGGGAGGTAGCAGGAAGGGCACTATAAGTAACTCACCAGTGTCACTTAATCCTACACTAAAGAATAGAAGTGTGCACACTAGTCCCTTAAGCACTCCTCACTGGCACCAACCCCCTCCTTTTGTGTGTACCACCTCCCAGTCCAAAGCTAAGAAAGAAAGGAAGGACCCTATTAAAAACCCAATACTTACCTTAGCGTTCTCCCTTCTATTTCCGGCACCACCCTGGACTCCGACGAGCGAGCGAGGCAGCTGGGTTACCTGTAAAACAAGAAGCAAGAACATACCATCACGAACCTGGGAAAAGGGACGAAAGAAGAACAAAGTGACTAAGAAAGACGATACCACTTGTGATTTTGTTCAACATTCTCTACACCCCCCGTATCATTAACAATAAACCACTTACCACTACCTAAACAACGCCTCAGTGGTCTTCATACTGTTCGACCTGCGACATCAACTTTTAGGTATTTACTTTAATTTATTTTATATGCTTCAAAATATTTCTCTGCCTCAATTCATTTGTATGAGTGAGAGTGGCAGTCCTAATGGCTGGCCTTGTGTGGCACTTGGTCTACTCCAAGACTATACTAGATTCCCTTTACACCTGTTATGTCAATAGTATTAATATAGTGGATTTAATGTATATTTGATGAAGTTCAATTGTGTGTGTTTTTAACCCCTTGGGAGCCATGGATGTAGTGGTTACGTCCGTGGCTGCGGTGCTGAGACGCCACAGACCTAACCAATATGTCCTAGTACTGGCCCTTGGGGGAAGCGCTAGTGTTCTCCCCAAAGTCCATGCCCCCACCCCCTCATGGCAGGGCTAGAAGGTGAATCGCTTCTCCTTCCACCCCCGACCTCCCCAGGTGACATCTGATGATGTCAGCATGCGATCGCGCGCTGACCTCATCAGGGGCCACCCCAAATGTCAAAGCATTTCTCTTCCGATCATATGATGGTGGCCCGAGAGGCTTCAAATGGAAGGAAATGAATTTCCTTCCCTTTGATGTCTCTCAGAGCATTTCAGCAGCCGGATCGTGAAGCGATCCGGCTGCTGAAATACCCACTAGACACAGGGATTATTTTCCAAAAGGAATTGGCATAAGGGGAACGACCCCTTGGGCAAGGGTCGCTCCCCAGGGGTGCAACTATTTTCAAGGCCTTTTGTGCCCACCTGGGGGCAGATCGGCCTATTATTATTAGGCCGATCTGCCCCCGGGGGGCAGAACCTCTAGGCGCCAGCGATAATTTTTTTGTTGTTGTGTTTTTATTTTTTAGAGGTGGGGAGAGACCCCTTAGGCAATGGTCGCTCCCCTAAGGGCAAATTATATTTAGGCCACTTCTGCCCCCCTTGGGGGCAGATCTGCCTATTTTCATTAGGCCAATCTGCCCCCAGGAAGATTTTTTGAAGGCCAATTTCACGCAAGTGAAGTGAACCCTTAGGCGAGGGTTGCTCCCCAGGGGTGGGGGGCAAATGTATTTTAGGTCATTTCTGCCCCCCATGGGGGCAGTTTGGCCTATTTTAATTAGGTCAATCTGCCCCCAAGGGGGGGCAGAAACCACTGGGCACCAGGGATTTTTTTTTAATGTTTTACAGATGGGGAGCGACCCCTTAGGCAAGGGTCACTCCCCTGGGGGTCAATTTTATTTTAGGCCATTTCTGCTCCCCTTGGTGGCAGATCGGCCTATCTTTATTAGGCCAATCTGTCCCCAAGGGACGTAGAAACCAGTAGGCACCAGGGACTTTTTTTACAGGTGGGACGCGACCCCTTAGGTAAGAGCCTCTCCCGTGGGGGGAAAATTTATTTTACGCCATTTCTGTCCCCGAGTGGATAGAAACCACTTAGGCATCAAGTTGGTGTGTGTGTGTATGTATGTGTTTTGTTTGGGGGGAAGCCCCTTTGGGCAAGGTCACTCCCCATCGGGACACATTACAGTTTGCCATATCTGCCCCCTTTGGGGGCAATTAGGCCTATTTTTAGAAGGCCCACGTGCCCCCATGGGGGGCAGAAAGCCCACCAGAGACCAAGGAAGTTTTTTGTTTTTTTCAAAAAAAGAGCGTGGAGTACGACCATACCCCCACACCCAATAAATGGGGCCAAAGTTGTTCTGCCCACCGATGGGCAGATGGGGCAATTACCCCTGATTCACTCCCCGGGGAGGCAGAAAACCAACTAAATGCCAGGGAATGAAAAAAAAACTAAGAGTCGGGTGGCTACCAACCAGTATGGGCATGGTGATGCCCCCAGCCCAATTGAAGGGGGTAACAGTCCTTCAGCTCTGCCCCACACACTAAAATATCTTATTCCACGGTAAGCAAGAGGATGTTCAATTATTTTGTGTTTTGGTTTTACATTTGAGCCATAAGAGCTTGTCTATCTCTCAAAATTGTCCCACTTGGAATGGTCAGAGCTGCACTTTTTGGACTTTGGGACGCTGCCATGTAGAAAAATACACACTACCTAGACACATCTGAAAACTAAACATCTGGGTGAGTCCAGGGTGGTGTGCTTCACATGCACCCTGCACCATTGTCTTACTCAGAATGCCCTTCAAACCTCCAGCTTTGTTGGCAATCACACATTTTTTCCGACATTTTTGTGATGAAACCTTCCGGAATATGCAGGAATCCACAAAATTCCATCCACCCAGCATTGTCTCATCTATACCGATAAAAATTCTGCCCCACTTGTCAGCCTGAAAATGATTTTTTTTTACAAACTGCCTTTTTGGACCCGTTTTGGTTCCCCCTCAATTTCAACATGTTTTTGGCTCTTCCCTGTCACAGGCACTTGGCCCACCAGCACAAGTGAGGTGTAATTTTACCGGGAGACTGAGGGTAACATTGGGTGGTAGGAAATTTGTCCTGTTGAGGTGATCCCATACAGAAATGTGGGGAAAAGCTAAATTTGAGGTTTGCTGAGGATTCTGAGTAAGAAAACACAGGGGATCCACGCAAGTCACACCTCCCTGGACTCCCTTGGGTGTCTAGTTTTCCGAAATGTTTGGGTTTAGTAGGTTTCCCTATATGGCTGCTGAGCCCAGGACCAAAAACACAGGTGCCCCCCACCAAAACAGGTAGTTTTGTATTTGATAATTTTGATGTGTCCACATAATGTTTTGGGGCATTTCCTTTCATGGGTACGAGGCCTACCCACACAAATGAGGTACCATTTTTATCTGGAGACTTAGGGATTGCTGGGTGGAAAGAAATTAGTGGCTCCTTTCACATTCCAGAACTTTCTGTCACTGAAATGTGAGGAAAAAGTATTTGTTGGGCCAAATTTGGAGGTTTGCAAAGGTTTCTGGGTACTAGAACCTGGTGAGAGCCCCACAAGTCATCCCATCTTGGATTCCCCTAGGTGTCTAGTATTAAAAAATGCACAGGTTTGGTAGGTTTCCTTAGGTGCCGGCTGAGCTAGAGACCAACATCCACAGCTAGGCACTTTCCAAAAAACAGCTCTGTTTTCTTTGGGAAAATGTGATGTGTCCACGTTGTGTTTTGGGGCATTTTCTGTCGCAGGAGCTAGGCCAACCCACACAAGTGAGGTACCATTTTTATCGGGAGACGTGGGGGAATGCTGGGTGAATGGAAATGTGTGGCTCCTCTCAGATTCCAGAACTTTCTGTCACCAAAATATGAGGAAAAAGTGTTTTTTGGCCAAATTGTGAGGTTTGCAAAGGATTCTGGGTAACAGACCCTGGTCCGAGCCCCACAAGTCACCCCATTCTGGATTCCCCTAGGTGTATAGTTTTAAAAAATGCACAGGTTCAGTAGGTGTCCCTGGGTGCTGGCTGAGCTAGAGGCCAAAATCTACAGCTAGGCACTTTGCAAAAAACACATCAGATTTCAATGTAAAAATGTGATGTGTCCATATTCCATTTCCTGTCCCGAGCATTAGGCCTACGCACGCAAGTGAGGTACCATTTGTATCAGGAGACTTGGAGGAACACAGAATAGCAAAACAAGTGTTATTGCCCCTTGTCTTTCTCTAAATTGTTTCCTTCTATATGTAAGACAGTGTGTAAAAAAGATGTCTATTTGAGAAATGCCCTGTAATTCACATGCTAGTAAGGGCACCCTGGAATTCAGAGATGTGCTAATAACCACTGCTTCTCAACACCTTATCTTGTGCCCATTTTGGAAATACAAAGGTTTTCTTGATACATACTTTTCATTCTTTATATTTCAGCAAATGAATTGCTGTATACCCGGTATAGAATGATAATGCATTGCGAGGTGCAGTTCATTTATTGGCTCTGGGTACCTGGGGTTCTTGATGAACCTACAAGCCCTATATATCCCCGCAACCAGAAGAGTCCAGTAGACGTAACGGTATATTGCTTTGAAAAATCTGACATCACAGGAAACAGTTACAGAGTATAAAGTGGAGAAAAATTGCTGTTTTTTTTAACCTTAATTTCAATATTTTGTTTATTTCAGCTGTTACTTTCTGCAGGAAAACCTTGTAGGATCTACACAAATTCCCCCTCGCTGATTTCAGAATTTTGTCTACATTTTAGAAATGTTTATCTCTCTGGTGTTGCAGCATTGGTTTTACACCAATTTCTGTCACTAACTGGAAGGAGGCTGAAAGCACAAAAAAATAGTACAAATGGGGTATGTCCCAGAAAAATGCCAAAATTGTATTGAAAGAATGGGTTTTCTGATTCAAGACTGCCTGTTCCTGAAAGATGGGAAGATGGTGATTTTAGCACGGCAAACCCTTTATTGATGCCATTTTCAGGGAAAAAATATCAAGCCTTCTTCTGCAGCCTTTTTTTCCATTTAAAAAAAAAATGAAATTTTCGCTGTATTTTGGCTAATTTCTTGGTCTCCTTTAGGGGAACCCACAAACTCTGGGTATCTCTAGAATCCCTAGGATGCTGGAAAAAAGGATGCAAATTTAGCACGGGTAGCTTATGTGGAAAAAAAGTCATGAGGGCCTAAATGCAAACTGCCCCAAGTAGCCAAAAAAAGGACTGGCACCTGAGAGGGAAAGCCCTGGCAGCAAAGGGGTTAGTAACATTTTGTAGTAAATATTCCCCATTTTCCCACAACTCCCCCTTGTCCCTTTAACATCCACTTCCAAATCTACCAGGGAGGAGCTCTTCATAGATAAAAGATAGGAGAGGTAGAGGTAGTTTGGACACATTTTTGTAAATTACATTTTGATGTACTTAAAGAATTACTACTTGATATGTCCAAAATAGCTTTTATGACTAGGCCTATGATACACTCAACCCAGTACTTTGTGTGACTACTGCCAGCACAGGTAAGCCTCCGTCTTTTTCCCAGTATATTTTTCATTTCCATTTTTCAGCTTTTACTTTTTTTCATTTCCTTTTTGTTGTGGTCACCTTCTCCTGTTTCTGCATCCTAAAGATCCACAAACAGTCTTCAAATGGCTATCGATCAACCCAAGCAGAACTGTCGCCCAGCCCTTTATCACCACGAAACTGGACTATGGCAATACATTTTGGGGCATATTTATACTCCGTTTGCGCCGAATTAGCGTCGTTTTTTTCGACGCAAATTCGGCGCAAAACTAACGCCATATTTATACTTTGGCGTTAGACTCGTCTAGCGCCAAAGTATGGGCAAATAGCGTCATTTTTTTGCGTGAACGCCTTCCTTGCGTTAATGAGATGCAAGGAAGGCGTTCCCGTCTAAAAAAATAACGGCGACGCAAATGCGTCGTATTTATACTCCCGGGCAAAAATCACGCCCGGGAGTGGGCGGGGCAAAAAACCCCGCATTTGCGCCACTTTTTAACGCCTGGGTCAGGGTAGGCGTTAAGGGGCCTGTGGGCTCAAAATGAGCCCACAGGTGCCCTCCCCTGCCCCCAGGGACCCCCCCTGCCACCCTTGCCCACCCCAGGAGGACACCCAAGGATGGAGGGACCCATCCCAGGGACATTCTGGTAAGTTCAGGTAAGTATAATTTTTTTTTTTTTTTGGGTGGCATAGGGGGGCCTTATTTGTGCCCCCCTACATGCCACTATGCCCAATGACCATGCCCAGGGGACATAAGTCCCCTGGGCATGGCCATTGGGCAAGGGAGCATGACTCCTGTCTTTACTAAGACAGGAGTCATGTAAATGGCATCTGGGCGTCGTTAAAAATGGCGCAAATCGGGTGGAGGCGATTTTTTGCGTCAACCTGACTTGCACCATTTTTAAGACGCCCTAGCGCCACTTTTCCCAACGCCGGCGCTGCCTGGTGTACGTGTTTTTTTTCCACGCACACCAGGCAGCGCCGGTCTGCTTGCGCCGGCTAACGCCATTCAATAAATACGGCGCCCGCATGGCGCTTCAGAATGACGTTAGCCGGCGCAAAATTTTTTGACGCTAAACTGCGTTAGCGCAGTTTAGCGTCAAAAAGTATAAATACGGGCCTTTATGTCAGATTCACTATGCAGCTGACCAGAGGACTTTAGGTCATACAAAATGCAGTGGACAGACTCACATTCAGGACCCCACTGCGCACACGTCATCTCACACCTCAAAAACCTGCACTAGCTTCCTGTCCACAAATGCGCACAGTTCAAGCTCCTCACACACACATGTACCTCAAAGGGCTGCACAATCCAGGTCTCTCTTTCCTCAACAGCCATATCAATTTCAAACCCTGACCAGAAACCTATGCTCACAGGCCTCCTTCTTGCGCATCTTCCCCAAAACCAAAGAGCCAGAACAGATGGTTGTGTTTTCTCAGACCACGATCCCAAAAGCCTTCAACGACCTCTCCCTGCACATCAGAGCCACCTCCTCAGTCCTTAAGTTCCACAATAAACTAAAGACACAGCTATCTACCTAGCTTACAGACTCTGCCAGCACAGTCACCTCATCTTGCACCTGGAGACCCTCCACGGTGCGATGCATGATCTACAAATATATAAACCATACCATACCATATCGTACCATAAAGTAGAATAACATAACTTAACATAACATAACATAACATAGGAGCATTCTTTGCTGGCACACCATGATTCATGAATATTCTTTTTATATTAAGTCCCAGACTATTCTCCTGAATGACTCTTCAGCTACAAGTAGGTTATGTTTACAAACACCTCCCTCAGTGATTGTCTCTCTTTGTTCCTTCCTGCATCTCTAGCAATAGTCAACAAAAGGCATGTGTATTTGTTTGAATATCTTAGCTGGGTTTTTGAACTCTAGTGTAACATCATTTACAGGATGGACCATTTGAATTCAGTGCACATGACTTGGCACTTTCCTGATGCAAGAGAACATAGCCTGCTGACAAGAACAAAAATGGTTGCTAATGGCTCTTTACAGAGCTTCAGGCCTGAGACGCAAGCAAGGGTCTAACAAAATATCGGGCATTTTACAAGGCTATTGGAACATTCTACACACTGCAGGTAGAATGTTCTCAAATAAAAAGTAAGAAGCAGAAAGAAAAGTTTTGGAATTTTAGAGCAGAAGATCTATGCCCGCTGTCATTGTCCCTAAGCCACAGGATCATCACTGCAGGAGCAACCGCTGCAAGGTTTAGACCAGTACTTTTGACTCCCAATACTCTTTGCCACATTACCTCCATTCCGTGGACCATAAAGAAGGATTGTTCAGGAAAAGAGGGTTATCAGGTAGGGCAGATGATATGAAATGAATGTGATCACCTCTAAGATTAACCCAATTGTTTATTTTTAAAGTGAGTACGTTTCTACGGTGTACTGTTGAATAAGCTCTCCTTATTGTCAAACAATACGTGTGCATACCTATACACACGATTTATCTATCTTTATCTGTGCTCCGCTTTTTGCAACAATTTGTGGATCTCATTAAGCCTTATTGCCATCAGATATTTACTTGAAGAGCCTAGAAGATAACGCTCAATGTGAAGATGAGAAAGAGTAATGTATGAGGAAATGGGACTTAAACTACACACTTTACTAGTTTAGTCAAATTGCTTACCCAATGATGACATCAGAATGTACTGGACACTTATTCAGAGTTCTTCTTTTTAGGGTTGAGTCTGCGTCACATGTGCTTGCGCATGCGTATCTCTTGCGAGACGCTTTAGTAGTAAGAAAAGGGCTCGGAGCCCCGTCCATGTCACGTCAGTGTCTTTCATTGGTTCGTGGACTTGCCTTTTAAGCTTGCTTTCATTAGTGGAAGGCATGCATACATCATGCCATTTCCGGTAATTTGGCCTCCTTGACGGCAGCGATCAAGTACTGAAAACATGCGAGGCTCGATGTTTTCCGTCCGGTTTGTGGACTACTTTTTATCTTTTTTCACTGCGCAATCTCGCTTGGCAGCAGTCGAGCGCTTTGCATGACATCGACCCTGTTACATAGTTAATTGCACTTTTGCCGGTTACGTAGATAATTGCACTTTTGCCGATATGTTTCACTACGAGTGAACTGTAGCAGCGCAATCGTGCTCTTTTTTCCATTTAATGTGGCAAGAAAGGTCCGGTTGGGACTTTACAACTGCTAATAGCGCTAACTCGGAGAAATGCGAGACCCGTTGCATTGCAAATGATTGTTATAGGTTGTTGACCCCATCTTTGTGTTTATACTGCACTGAATGTATTTTGCACAGAGGTGGGTCATAAACAAATGTCCCATCTCAGGTACATGGTACAGACTTTCTTGTGTAGTTAAGCTTTTTGGGGATAAAGTTGTAATATTTAAGTTCATAGTACTGTTATAGCCAGTAGTATTCTCTGTTGTTTTAGTGGTTATAATGTGGGTATCCTTGTGAATCTCTCCGCCCTCGTACTCCCCACGTATATGACTTAAAAACTAAATCATTCAGATAGCTGAATCTTATTTATTGATTTATCAGATAAACGCGTAATGACGTATGGGGGCCATGCCACAATGGCAAACATGCCTGACAGGAATTCACAAGGATATTGCTGTAATGTGTAAGCCCCTTTACGAATATGGAATGAACCCATAAATCCCAGTCGAGGGGTAGGAACGGGGTCGTTATTGGATGTTCCTGTGTATTCCAAGGCTTGGATAGCCTTGGATATTTATGATGGCCCATAAACATTCATTGTGGGCATTCACAAACTCTTTAATTCTTCTTTCCAGCCTAGAAAGGATTACATTTTTATTCCAACAAAGGAGTGGGAGGAGGTATAAAACACTCTCATATTTGGAGGTTGTGTAGGTTTAACATTTTTGTGAATTGGTCCGTGAACTCGTTATGCTAAATTTCAACATTCAATCCTTCAAATTCGAGATCTTGATATTCTGTGAACCCTTTAATGCACCAGCATTTAAACATGGAATTTACTTTGTATACTTTTATCAATGGTTCAGTCAATCAACCTCACAAGATTTGTTAGTGTGAGGTGTGTGCTGCTAGCCTGATCTTTTTGTTAGGCTGTATATTATGAAACTACTAAATGGGGAAGTAAAAAATAAATCAGTTTTGTACACATCGTTTTTGTTATAAATTTCTAATGTTGCATGCTTAATATATTTACGTTTTTTAAAATGGTGCTCAACCGCAACATAAAATATTTAATGTTAATCTGCACTTACATACACTCCACACCATCAACTACCAAAGTATAATCAAGCGAGGTAGATGTGGGAATAAGAATAATACATTTACATTTATGTTTAACTTGATATGTCATAAGTGGAGTCCATATATGTGCAGGGCGATATGTTATTGAACTGAGTATTGTACATGCAATACTAAAATGCAGCCGTTGAGCTCATAGATGGATATTTCTTATTTTGGGCTATCAAACAACTCATTTTGAAATATATAGTAAGGGTTTTACCACAGATCTAATTGCTGCTCAATGTTTTGGCCTCAGAAGGCTGATAGTCTGGGTTGTCTATGCCAGGATTGCCTAGGTTTTTTTGGATTACACTCACATCTCCACTGCAACCATCTAACACACTTATCCATTTATCAGCTTATGACTGTATACTGTATATGAGATAGTGCAGACATAAACCATTAATCATGAACAGTCTAGTTTATCTAGTTTTAAATGGAATTGGTTATTGTACTGGGGCAAAATAAGTCACGTTATTTGTTGACACCTAAAAATTCAACAAAGCTGGAACTCTCTCTTTCACTTTCTCTTTTGACCGCTCATTTCCAAAGCCCCTACTGATTAAATATGCGTTACATCTATTTTCAGCAAAGAATTAACGTGCTTGTCCACACATAATTTATAAATAATGCCACAGATAAAACATTAAACACACAGGTAGCTGAGTTATAAGGCATAGTGCTGTGTGAAGTGTGTTGTTAAATATACCTCACATTCTAATATCTCTTAAAACAAACAACACTTTATGACACCAAATAACCCAGTCCAAATAAATCATCACACAAAACACACCAATACACATTTGCTGCCACTTTGCAGTGCTAAATATTGAATTTACTAATCACTTCACACAATTTTACAAGTTTATTTTATATTGCAGTGCACAACGTATTAATAACACCAGGACAGGACCACAACAGGACCAGGACAGACAACCAATCACCACACCCTCTGCCCAGCAACACCACAATAGATTCTCTGCTAGGGGGCACACTAATGTGTTTTCCCTCATGATAAATATGCAGTATGAATAGACAGCAGCTAATACTAACAAAACGTTTAAGTGCAGAACATTCAAAGAGCTACTTAAATGTAAGCACTTGACACTATCAAGAACCTCCATTGTTCCTGTACACTCATCTGCTGTAGCTATGTCCTATGTTCTCTGACAACAAAATCAAATGACATTAAGATAGTGCAGATATAAACCATTAATCATGATAAATTGAGGACTGGACACCACTGATGCCATTATATCTTCAAAGTCATGTGAGAATCGCAACACCAGTAAGAATACCAACAATGAACATTAAGGCACTTTTACAGCTTTGGCGGTCTTTTTGTAAGACCGCCAAAGCCTCTGCAGCCAACAGACCACCAGTGCTGGCGGTCTGCTGACCGCCATATTAGGAGTCATTGGAGGTGTGTGTGTGTGTGTGAGTGCGTGTGTGGTAGTTTGAATGCAGGGGGGTGGGTGTTGTGTCTGCGTGTGTGAGTGCATGAGTGCTAGTATGTGGAGGGGGTGTAGTATGAGTGCGAGTATGCGGAGGGGAGGGAGTGTAGTATGAGTGTGAGTATGCGGAGGGGGTTTGTGAATACGTGTGTGTATGCAATTGAATATGAATGTCGGCAGGTATGCAGTTGAATGTGAATGTTTGTGTGCATGTATGTGATTGAATGTGAATGTTAGCGTGGGTGCGCATGAATGGGTGTGTTCGTGTGCATGTATGTAATTGCATGGTTGTGCCTGAGTGCATGTAAGTGTGTGAATGTGTGTTTCAGTGTGCATGTTTGAGTGTGTGTCTCCGAGTGAATGAGGGTGTATGTAGCGTGTGCGTGGATGAGTAGGGGTGCATGTTTGTAAGGGTGTGATATGTGTGGGTGCATGTGTGCATGTGTGTGGACGTGTGGAGGGCATGTGCTAGTGACAGGAATGGGGATTGCTGTTGCCGGGTGCGTTTCTGCCAGGGTTTTCATGGCGTGGTGACCACCATGGAAAGCCTGGCAGTCTGCAGTTTTTTAATCCAGCTGAGGCCTGCTGCCGGGCTGGAAGTGCTCACTGCGTCTGCCAAACCCCACAACTTGCTTTGTAATGTGGCAGTCTTTACCGCCGGGTCCGCGGTGGTAAGACCGCCAAAGCGAGGCTGGTGGTCTGATGACTGAAAAACTCGTTGTGAGGGCCTAAGACATGTAGATACACTCCACAGGGCCCAAAGACAAAACAAGTGACACAATCATCTTTTATTACCACACAACTCCCTGTATCTGATATGGGTTTCAGCTCTAGTCTCTCGCATTCCTGCATGGAGACTCTCTGTAATGGTAGCCTACAAGGAGACATTGAGTACTGGAGTGAGGAAACGTGTCCACCAATGAAAGCTGTAAAAATGTAAAACCCAAACCACTGCTGGAGAGGCGATTATTTCTTTTACTGTTTCAGTTTACTGTTTATCAGGGCTAACCTGAGCATCCTGAAGTCAAGGGATCTTTGACACTGGGTGAGAATTAATCAGGAGCTGTACGTCACATAAAACTATCACAATCTGTGGTCTATTTCAGTCAATAAAGAGAGTTTGGTATAAATTAAAGGGTTTTATTAATCAAATATGTTAATAATTCATCTTTATTAGAATCATCAACTAAATTCATCAATATTAGTTTTGTCAGTAATCATAATAACTAATCAATAAATTATAATAAAATGCTTTAGGCAGGTTGCATAAACGAAGGTACCCCTATTCTAGGAATGGGAAAGAAAATATGTCAGCCCAGAAACCCATAAAAACATTTCTGTTTGAGAGAAAACAATCAGCACAAAGTCTTTAGCATAGAAATTCAGCTCACTAGCTTAAAAATCAATCAGAGCAGAGGTTCTTATAAAGAGAGGTCCAAGAAACTCACTAGAGCCTCTAACCATGAAAGAGATAAGGTGAATGGGATTGTGGTAGGAGGAGTAATGAGATAACCTGCTCTAGGAACACACACTATTATAGATATACTAAATCAGTGTTGCAAATTCAGGTGGTTTCTTCTTTCTTTGGTAGATCAATCATCTTTCAATGTGCCCAAGGAAATGCATTCACTCCTCTCCTCAAAAGAACACAATATTCTTCAGACAGCAACTTCTAAGACTGCAACTATGTCTTATCATGTAACTAAGTCGCTTGGGGTCCTGTGAATCATCCATACATACAAAACTACATTCCTGTGTGTGAACCTCATATCTAATTTTCTAAATAACAAATGTATTACTTAGCTGACAGTGGCCTTTTTAAAAGTTGAAAAATCTCTAAATGAAAAGAAAAGATTTTTGCACAACAAGTATTCATTATGAAAAACAAATCATTCAAGAAGTCAAGATCAGGCAATGTGCCTTCTCCACAATTTAGCTTATTTAACTATAACATGTCAGTGTTGAAATATTTCAGGCCTAGAATGTTTAAGAATGATTGCCTACTACAATGTTTGCACTTTTTTCATGTTTTAAGCATTATTAGTTTTGCACACTAGTTCAGCACTGTTTTGTCTTTTCTCGACAATGTAAAATGTGTTTTCCAATTCCACCTCTGATGGTTATCAAACCATCATATTTTCTTCACAAATTAATCTTTACAGGTCACACTCATCCTTAGTTGAGTCCCTTCTTTTCTTTTCAAAGTTCCAGATCCTTTTAATATGTTGTACTCTCTATTTTTAGCTTCTTCCAAATCTAATTCTTCCACAATCTGGTTGTTTCTCTCTTTGTCATTTTTCTTATTAAAATGGCATCTATAATCTTTATAAAAAAAACAAACAAGATTAATATGCAAAAGCCACTATTAGTACTTGCACAAATATAGATCTTAAAATCCTCCTCCAGTGGTAGCAAACTAATTGCCAATTGCGGAAACCCCTTCACCCAAATTCTCTTTAACACTAGTGGTTTCTAATGATTCTAACTCAGGTTTCAAGTCAGAAATATTCTTTCTGACTTCTGAAATTTTCTTCCTCTCATCAGGAATGTATGAACGACAATGGTGTGCTTTCAGCATCTTGCAAACTCCACCTTTCTCTGCAAGGCACATGTCTAAATCCAAGGAATCTTGTAAAACAATTTATCTAGCAGCCATCAATTCTGTAATAACAAATAGTGGGCCAAATGTATCATCACGGCCCTTTGCGATTCGGAAATAGTGATTTTTAAGAAATCGCTATTTCCGACTCGCAAAGTGCCATGTATCACATTTGCGAATCGGTAATAGCGATTTCTTAAAAATCGCAAATGCTATTACCGAATCGCAAATTGTGATACAGGCCCCATTCGCAGCTATGGGCCTGTTGGCCCATATCTGCAAATGTTTTGCATTTCCAAAATTGCGATTTCTGAACCAGAAATCGCAATTTTGAAAATGCAAAACCCCAGGGTGCTGGAGGGCTAAGGCCCCCTCTGCTGCACCCCAAAACATTTTTGGGGGACATGTAAAGTGCACACATGCCAAAAGGGCATGTGTGCTTTACATGTACAATTTAAAAATGCATTTTAAATGCATTTTTTAATTTTGCACATGGTTACCACCAAGTTCAACTTGGTGGTAATTAGCGATTCCTAAATGCCAAAATCGCATTTAGGAATTGCTTCATACATGTGCTAAGAAATCGCAAATAAGGAATCCTTATTTGCGATTTCTAATTTATAGAGTCTCAATTTTCAAGTCTCTAAACAGGGTTGCAATTTTAAGGAATCGCTATTTTAGCGATTCCTTGAAATTGCGTTCAGAATGTATTTCATACATTCTGAAATGGCATATTGCATTCGCAAACGGGCATTTGCACCGTTTGGGAATGCAAAATGCTTTCATACATCTGGCCCAGTAAATCTCCAGAGGCACTGGATGCTAACTTGTCCACTGCTGTTGATAATATAACATGTTGAAATGTATCCAAAGAATTGTGTTCCATCATTTATATTGTCTGTGGAAAGGTGTCACTTTCTGAACATCAATACTATTTAGATCATGCAACTTAGGAAACAGCAAAGCTAAATAGCACATACCCTCCCAATCAGCTGGTAATTGAAGCACCCTGTCCACAAACAAAATATACTCCTGGAATGACTGCTTCTTCTACTTGCAAAATTTGCCATGAATCTACCACAATTTCAAATCTGTGTACACAACTGCTTATTCCCACCAGCTTCTTTCTAACTTGATTTCTTCTTTTGTAAACACATATTTTGTCTTTTTGCCCTCTATCGAATTTTAGTCCAGGGTAAACCATTTTCTTTCTCATCTTCTTCCAAACATTTTTCAAAATGTCCTTCCCTTTGTTTTTACTGTGGGAACTGTGTGCCCTTCTTTCTTCTAATGCCATGATAAATGTTGTTCTAACTGTCTCACTAAACATATCAAGCTGTTCTCATATGCCTTAACTGTATCTATAGGTATGGGTGGTCTAAAATATTAAAAAGCTGTGTCCATTTCTTTCTTCTGTGGGTGTAAATTTGTGATTCTCTGTAAATGAACATCAGAGAGGATCATGTTGAAAGTGGAATAATATTATTCAAAGTGTTCCTGCCTTTACACTAACCTAAACAAAATTGCATATGACAGAGGTAGGTGGTGACATGTAAGCTTCTCTGCAGCTAACAAAGATAATGTGCACAGAAATAACAGTTCTTGGCGATAAAAGCTTTAGTGTATTCTTGAACTAATGTGGAATAAACATTTGTTGTGTAATCTTTCATGTAATCCACAATTAATGCTTTCAATTTAGTCTCACCCACTGTGTGTGTAGTGGTCACAGGAGCAAATGTAGAAATCGGTTGATCTATCGCTGGTGTTAAGAAAGTTCCCACTAACGTTGTTATGACTACTATCACTACTACTAAAAAGGTAACACCCTAATACTTATATCTAGCTCTGGTTAGTAAGCACGTTTCTCTGTAGTCAGATCTTTAAATGAAATATAGCAGCAAAAATTTAAAGTCAATAGTTCAACTTCAGACTTTCATACAAAGTAGCTTCTTGAAAATTTTATTTTTCTCTTTTCAACTTTATTTACGCAGTCTGCTCTTCTACTGCATCCTCGGGCAGAGGGAAATCTTCTTAATTCTTTTTATTTAACAACTGATCAGTTTTTATTTTCAATCTTTAGTTCAGTCTTTTGCACTTTTCCTTTCAATAGTGTCAAAATGATGTCTCATTACAGAAATCTTTTTCAGCAGCTTGTTTCTAATACTGTGTTCAATATGACATCATAACATCATGGAGGTTCAAACAGTTCTGATCTCAGGTCAACCAAACCCTCCACTGATGCATTAAACACTTAGGAACATATTTATGAGCCCCTAGTGCCACCGGAGCATCACTTTTCGTTCCGTTGGCGCTATGCCCTGCACCATATTTACAAGGTGGCGTTGAGCCACTTTTTGTGGCTTAATGCCACCTTGTAAGTACAACTCCTTCATACGCAGCCCTTTGCGTGGAAGGGGTGTGCAATAGGTGTTGCTGTGGGCACCACCCATTGCATTTTCATGCTGCCTCAGATTTACTAGTTTACGTAAACCTGAGGCAGCGCCAAAATCTAACGCCACTTCAAGGGTGCCTTCAGCAAGTCACAACGAGGAAGAATATTTTTATTCCTCCTCGTTTTTTGCTTTTTCTATGTGTGCTGCATTTTGCAGCACGCATAGAAAAAACAAAATGCCGGACATGATTGTTTATGTGTGGGAAGGTGTCCTTTCCTGCACATAAACAATCATTTGAAAATGACACTTTGGCACTTCTGTGTGCTGCATTTTGCGGCACACACAGAAGTGCCAAATCCCCTTTAGTGATAGGGACACCTTCCTGCACATACACAATCACACCCCTCAATGCAGACATACCTGCACAATGGTGTAAGGAGGCCTGCGTTGGCTCTGGCAGCTAAATTTAGAACCAGCGCAGGGGACAACACAGGGGTGCGACATATTCAACTGAATACAAAGTATCCCTGCGTTGTGAGAATGGCAGAGTGCAGTGCTGCCAATTTTGGCACAGTGTCATGCGCCGTCATTTTCATATAAATATGGGCCTTGATTTGTGTAGTAGGTCCCTTCAGGGGAAGTATACCTTTTAAAAGGTACTCTTTCTCTTTTTGACTTTCTGTCTGTTGTTTTTTTTCTGTGTCACTTATACTTCTTGACTCTGTCTCTTCAATAATAGTTGGCGATATGCATTCAAGTGACACCCTCAATCTTAATTTCTTTCGGGCATAGTTTTATAGCCATTTAGTATCATGCAAGATTCTTCTTAATCCTGTACTTGTTCCTTCACCTGGATCATATATTATTTGTTGAGGTGTCTCAACTACTGTCTCATGTTGAACTTTTATTTATTCTCCTTCAGGAGCTCCACTGTGTGATAAGTCAGAAACTTGGACTGGTACATCAACCTGTGTTTATTCTGCTGCTTCTGCTTCTTGTAGTGGTGCACTTGAGGAGCTCCACTGTGTGATAAGTCAGAAACTTGGACTGGTACATCAACCTGTGTTTATTCTGCTGCTTCTGCTTCTTGTAGTGGTGCACTTTGCAATGGTGCTGTTTGTGAGCGTGCTGTCACTGGTCCTCTTGTTCAGGATCATAGAAGACTATTTCTTTATTGGGACACCTTACTTTCTCTGTATGTGACATGTGCACTCAGTTCAGCACTCCAACACATCAGCAGCAGTGTTTTTAATTAAGATGACATAGAATGGACCATTCTATCTTGCTTCCATAAAGGATTTTCACACTTGCTTTGTTATCAACACCCAGTCACCAGGACTGGGGTTGTGGACTGTTCCTTATACAAATTGTAGGTAGCAGCTTAAACCTGGCGAGAGACAGAAAGCACCACATCAACCAAACCTTTGCAGTAACCGAGTATTGTGTCATCTGTGATGTTCAAAAGTGCATTTACAGGTACAGCAGCAGTCTCATTCCATGCCTCGTTAGGATTTTGTGTGGCAATAACCTTATTCTACTGTCAGGAGTACTTTGGAGGCTCATCAACACCAAAGGCAAAGAATCTGGCCATTTTAGTGATGCAGAGGCACAAACATTTGCCACCTGGACTTTAAGGTTCCACAATGTGAGAGGCTTCCACACAATAACTACAGTGTAACGTCTGTTCCACCGGTAAAGCTGCACATAACATTCTAAATAATTCATTGTTGAAATAAGTCCCACGATCTGGCTCCAGAGAAACTGTCAATCTGAATCTTGGTAGTAGTTCTTGCAACAGCAGTTTACAGACAGTGATACTGTCCCTTCTCCATGTTGACTAGGCTTCCATCTATTGAGAGAAAATGGACACTATAACCAGGACATATCCTAGCCCAGTACAAACAACCATCTCACAAATGTCCATCTGCATTGTGCTTAAAGGCAGACCTCATTTTCCTATGTGACTCAATGTTACTGGTGTTCTTTTCCCTACTTTCATTTGTTGGCATGTCACACATTGATGTCACAGTTCATCCTCAAGCCTCATAAACCTGAAGTTAAACCAATTTTGTCTGAATAATCTCACCATAGCATCTTTCCCAAGATGTGTAGGATCACAATAGTGTTATGTCATGGGGAACAGTAAGCTAGCTGGCAATACTGGCCTTCCATATGGTGAAATCCAAATATTATTTTCATTTTTCCAAATCCTGCTCAAATCAAATCCACACTGGCTGTTTTGATTTTGAAACTTCTTCCTGCAGTCTTTTGTATTCTTCTCAAATATCAGCCACTGACAACAACATTGAAAAAACAGTGTTTTGTTTAGATGACAATGCACAGCAACAAGTGCATACCTCATAGGTAACACTCCTGCTTCCTAGATACAAAACAGTGCTCCATGAGGGACACCTAGTGATTAATTTGTAAGGGAATAAGTGTTGGGGCCCCAAGTTGTTCATAGAAGCCTCTGACTGGTGCTTCTGAATACCAGCATGCCGAATAACAAGAATTTGTTGTCGACTTGAATGTAATTTATGCGTCTTTAATCTCCTGCACACTTCCTGCCCTTTATGGCACTCTTGTAGATTCTTGCTTACTCCTTTGTCACCAATTGGTTGGTTCATAAACGTCTGATTTAGAGTAGGTCATAATCCAAACTGCCTCATACAAAAATGCACAAGGGGAAAAGGAGGAACAGAAAGATGGAAAACCTGTGTCAAAAGGAGAAAGCAAGAACCTGCAAGAGTGCCATGAAAGGGCAGGGAGTGTCTGGTGGTAGATTAAAGAAGCATAACTGAGTGGTACCTATGAGGTATACAATTGTTGCTGTGCATCGTCACTTTGTGATAACAAGTTCAGGGACGCAGGGTTGTGTTAATTAGAGGGACATATGTTGATTAACAATAAGCCTGGGTGACATTTTAATTGTGCTGGAATAATCGAAATAATTAAAAAAAAATGCAATTATGCCAGCTGGAAGAATTATGAGTAATTTGGGGCAGAAATTCTACCTCAGGAGAACAGGAACCATGAACTAAGAGAGAGTGAGTGGCTACTGGCTTCTGCTGTTTGTGTTCTATAGCATTAAGTGCATCCTCAGGTGCACTTATTGCTTAGGTGCATTTTGCCCTAAGAAATTAACAATAAATGCTGGATTATGCTTCTCATGTAATGATGAATAATTACATGGAATTTTCTTGTAATTATTAGTAATTAAGCTTGAAAGAATTTAACCAGGTATGCTCAACCCTATATTATAGCAGCTTCAGGATTTGAACAGTGCCTCACAATAGAGCCAGACTGGCCTGTAGGACAATCAGGCAGCGCCTGAGAGGCTGTATTGAAAGGTCAGTGTGTGGTCCGGTTTTTTGGAGATCTGTGGACCTGTATTCATGTTTCTACTGTTAATTTCCCTAGTATTACCATGAACATTGTATGCAACAAGCAGAAATGCATGCAGTCTCCCATATCTCAAAAAACACCTATAAAAATGCCTTATTTGCAGATGTGAACCATTTATTTGAGCTATCTCATTCGCAAATGGGGGGGCACGTTTATTTTGGCTCTCAGGTATAATTTTTTGCCCCAGTCCGACCCTGCCTTAAAACACCGATAAATCCTAACTTTAAAAAAAAACACAGACATCACAAACGTACCTACAATACAGTTCCAAAGACAGAGATGCAGAGCTGTGAGTGATTTCTGAGGAAAATTGTATAATTAAGACCTCAACGTTTTCCATTTTGTTTTCATGAGAACCTTATGGCCCCTTTGAAGTGCGCAGATTAGAACTAATGAATTAGAGGCATTAATTAGGAAAGCTTGTGTTTTAGAAGACGTCATGGGCGGGATGTGAACATGTAAGCAATTACATTTGCTGCCTAACGAGTTATCATGAACTACAAGTGTATGTGAAGAAGAACACGGGTGAGGGTGACAACCTGACAACAATTAACAAAGGCTCGCACGCCTGGTGAAAAGCCCTTGACAAATTGGCATTTTGACCGTGCCCTTCTGCCTCTCCTTTGAGGTGGCATGCATAATTTCCTAGCACTACCGTGTCACCCGCATCCTCTTGATTGTAAAAAGCCCTCATATCTTAAATGGCATCCACGGCGCGCAAACAGAAATGTCTGTGTAATTCTGTTGCACTTCGAAGAAAAGGAATTAATTGTAGACAGAGCCTTTCCGATGTGAATCCACCCGCAGCGTGCTATGCATAGAAAGAACTCTTCCATTCCCCACTCTTCTTTTGGGTCACAAACATAGGGAAACTGTTAAGGGGTTTCAGTTTAAATTAGAAATAAGCTGGCAGTTCGCCCAAATTTGTGCTCTGGTCATGTGTGAAAAAAACTGAGCCTTGATGTTCATTACACATCAATTACAAAAACATGGTCCTTATTTCAAGAGTTCGAAAAATGTCTGCGATATTTCTGTGTTCTCAATTCTCTTTGAAATGTTACTTTTTAAATAGGAGGAATTTCGTTGTGGTTTCCAATATCAATATACCATTTTCTTTTCCAAACACGAAGATTATAGAAATAGGAGCCAAGGTCGTTTAATCACCCCAATTCTTAATCACCCTTTCAGACCGCATAGCTTTGATTTCTCTGTTAGTATGGATGTACGGAGAAACAACGTTGCATATCAGGTAAAACCTACTTGTAATTCCTCAGTTCTTTTCACGTGTTTTCAAATAAGAATTTGATATATTTTCCTTTTTTTAATTGACACAAAATAAAGAGGACCCTTAATTAAATGGAAAGACAAATTTGTATGGCCTTTGGCGTAATTTTTTACTTATAACTTGTTTATAACGAGTGTATGCAACAAAAACCTGCCTTATGCATCATTTTAGTGAGAATGATCCCTTCAGGCTTACCTTGAAGGAACATCTCCTAAAATAAAAGATACTCTGTAAGGAAAGTAGTGCAAGATGTACAAATGTTACAGTAGCACACCCTGTGATGAGCTAAGTGGCAGATTTTGGTCATCTCAAAATAGACTTTTTGCTACATATTTAAGACATTATGAGAGTCAATTAAACTTTCTGAGAATCAAAATGGTTTACTGAACCATTCCAGATCACAATTAAGAAGGGGTGTGAAATGGACGTCCCCTCCTAATCACGATTCAACATTGTGTGTATCAATGCTTTGTGACAAAACAATTCCTTTAGGAAACATGGGCAGCATCAAAACATGTTTTGGATTTCGAAATGGAAACAAAAGTTTGGAAATAAGCTATTATTCTTTGTAAGCCACCATACTTGTGTGTGTAGCAAATCATACAGGTGACAAATAGTGACCTGCCAAATTCATATTAATTATGCAGGTCATTCTTTATAATTGTGATTCGGTATAGTGTGTGTCAATAGTTTGTGACTGGAATTGTAGTTGCAACCATTGATCAGCTACAGACACTTCCAAACAGGTAATAACTAATTTACAAAGGGGAAGGCATCCTTAGGAGATTGTGTCAGCAGAATCAAGGAAGAGTAGGCTTTGGTCCTCTGGACCACTGCCTACTGCACCTAATGTTTTGCAAACGTGAATCTTTTTTTTCAATAGCAGCAGGGTTTCTTTCAAGGAGCCCATGTTGCTTGGGAATGCAAAATAAGGGATGGTGGTCTGCTGCACCTGCAGACCACCATCCCTGCTTTTGTAGCCAATCTCAGGGGACCACAATTAGTGATCTGTCTATTTAATATTAATAAGGCAGGTCTTTCTATTACTCTATGCCACTGGGGATTTTGTGAGACACAGATAATAGTGCTGAGGAAGCGTAGCACCTATACTCAAAATGAACATGAAATGTTTATGAACTAATGCATAATAATGCCGCATAGAAAAAGTATTAATGTGCTTTTGCTAAAAGTGCGCTTGAAATGTGCCCACGGGGAGTGGCCATCAATAAACATGGGGATTAATGAAACTGACTAATAATAATGAAAATGAGATGTTAAAGTATGATGTTCCACTAATATTAAGAGTTATACATAAGGATTTGCTAATAAATCATTAGACTTTAGTTAGCATGAGTCGAGGCCTAGCTGCCGGGTTTTCATATTAAATGTGTTTTTCTAACGTGCAGTGTGCTGAAGGACATGTACTCGTATTTTTCCAAAGCTAAAGGATGAATGTAACCGTAGTAGATCCGTTCTCATAAAATTCGACTTAGTAGAAGAAACATTTTTGCTGAATGCAACACTGTAGACTAGTTATAGGTACAAGGTCGCCTGAACCGGTACAGACAATGGACCTACTGACTGAAGATGCGAGAGGACCACGAGAGTAAGAAATCATACCGGACATTCTGCTGGCTGGAGACATCAATAATAAGAACCAATAAACTATGTGAGAACTGTTATGGGGTGACAAAAGTTGATACTAACACTGTAAACTCATTGGATGAAGATAGTGGGGTGCCAACCCTATCCAATCAGGAATTAGGGGACTGTACAACAGAAAAGGGATAAAAACCTTTGACACGAGGAACCATTAGGAGATGCCATTGCAAACTTTTGTTATGACCCAGACACTTTGTCACTCTGCATAGAGACTTTGCTGTTTGGTTCTTCAAACCATCCTTGCCTTACCTTGCCCGTTATACTTTTCCTCCTTATGAGGGAAGTGCCCCTTCTTACCCATCTTGCTGAATTCCCTGGCTGATGGCGAATCACATGATGTCCTGTGGACGAAGACTGAATCTGTATGCTGACCCTTTACGGAGGGTAACTATATGACGATGAAATTGTAATTGTCTGGTTGCCTTTCCTTTCTAGGTAACAACTGCTTCTTTTGGCAGAGACCATAGTTAGATGTTTTCCAAATTCGTGTTACCAAATTGTTTTGCATGAAGTCCAACATGCCAATGCTAATTCAAGGTTAGTTGAGGGGTTCACTAAAACGGACGCAAATAGACAAATGACTAGATCAATGCTTTGATGAATAATGCTCTAATGATACTCTGCTAAGGATAACCTATTTTGACGTTGTGCTATGTTCTAATGTTCGCGATCTTTGCTTTGATGAAATCCTATTTGAGTTGCCATATTATGACAATGCTGATGTGTTTCATGATCTTGAGACTGATAAACTTACTAGTAGAATTGTAATCAATAGGGAATAAACATCTCAAAATCATACTAAACTGGTGTGATTATTAATGACTGAAAAGTCATGGTGGTTTCTGAGTCTAATTGATGACGTTATTGACTTGTTGATTGACATGTTGATCAGTTATCTCGTCCTAAGGTGTCTTCAATCAGGGTCAAAAGATTCATTGGCCTAAAACGAGTCCCAGAGTGAATAAAATAATTAGATTGGGACGCGTTAGCAGTGCATAGTCACATCTCAAAATTAAAGAATGAGCACAAAAGGTTTGTGTGCAATTTGTAACCCCTTTATGAGCCCTTTGTTTTGATTCATCTGGACTGTTGACTCAACTCTCAAAGTACCATTATGTAGGGGATTGCATCTCATATTGGCTGTGAAATCATTGATACCTACACCTGTGTAACCCTCTTAAGCATCTCTTCGTCCTCTTCCCTGTTCCTCTCTATACAAATACGGTGTTCATGCCTCTTCCAGACAGGTTTATAAGCTCCAATTATTGTAACTAGTCTTGGCAAAGCCAATAGGTCTCCCCTATGGATGAGCTTCTGGCTTTGCCAATCAGGTAGGGCAGAGATACGAAGGGCGAGTGGGGATGGGGAACAAGATGGTAAAAAAAGTGCTATGAAGGGTCCTGTGCTGACTGCTTCACAGTGTATCTTTATTTTCTTGTCATCAGTTGGGAAGGGGGAAACAAGGACAGGTGCGGGCAGGAAAGGAAACAAAAAAAGGGATGGCTGGATGGGAGGGGAAGAAAAACAGGGACGGGTGGGTAGGAGGGGAAGAAGAAACAGAGACGGAGTGGGTGGGAGGTAAATAAGTTACAGAAATGGGGCAGGATAAAAAACAACATGGACAGGGTGGTGGGGGGGATGTGAAGCAACACAGACAGGGAGTGGGAGGGATATGAAGCAACACTGATGGGGTGGAAGGCATAAGAAGCAAACACATATGGTAGTGGGAGGTATAAGAAACAACAAGGACGGTGCACAGGATATGAAGCAACAGGCATGTGGGAGTGGAAGAAGCAACAGGGAAGGATGGTGGGGTGGATAAGAAGCAACATAGATGGGCAAAGAGGCAACGTGGATGGAGTGGATGGGAGGGGAAACCCACACAGACAAGAGAGGTGGGAGAGGAGAAACAAGAAAGTACAAAAACAAAACATCAATCACAGCACCAGCAGCAGAAGGACGTTAATACATTTGAATCAATCAGTACTTGGTCCATGCTCCTACTGAAAGAAGACGAATTGAAAACAGATTATGCCACCCAATTAGAAGGCAACAAATGAAAGTGACAATGAAGCCCATGAATGTTAAGCAATGGGCTGGCTTCAAACCTGTGGAAGAACACATTGGGGGTTATTCTAACTTTGGAGGAGGTGTTAATCCGTCCCAAAAGTGACGGAAAAGTGACGGATTTACCACCAGCCGTATTACGAGTCCATTATATCCTATGGAACTCGTAATACGGCTGGTGGTATATCACTTTTGGGACGGATTAACACTCCTCCAAAGTTAGAATAACCCCCATTGTCTCTCACAAGCGACAGCACATGCGCTAGTTCATGAGCTGATGCAGATGAGACCTAAATATATTTTAAAACACACCTCTAGCCCTGTCAGTCAGATATATGCACTGATAATTTCTAGAGACTTCTTGCTCCATTTTGTCTCCATCTGGAAAGGTTAAGGTGACTGCAGACACATAAACTGCATAAATGAGGATACTTTTCAATATCCCATGACAACTGTGAGGCATGGGCCATGGTTGATGAGGATGAAGGTGACGTAGGGTGGCGCAGCTGAAGCAGTGACAGTGGGCATCCCTTCTCCAAGTAAATGTAAGACGATCTCATTCGGTATGGGAGACGTGTGAACAAGGAAAAGAATGGCCTGTTTTAATCAGCCTGAGAGAGATGCTGCTGTTGTCTGGAGTCTGAAGGCACAAGAGCATGGAGGGATGTCCCTGGTTGTGGATTCTATCTGTGGGAGCTGTAGAATGAGCCCAGATGGGACACTGCTTCTATGCGGCCTCTCCCATACAGCAGGAGATGTAAATGAAAGCCTGTTGCAGTGTCTATTCCCATCAGGTTGTCGCATAGGTTTTCATTATCCTAATGAGACTAGTGGATTTGGGCGCCAGAATCACCTGTATTGTGGGGGACTGAGTCTGAACCTGCACCATGTGACACCTGTCGGGCTAATCTGGGTTTGTTCTGGCTAACTGGCTGTGCCTCATCTCCACCCAAGAGCAGGGATGACTAGGGCAACTGGGCGCATGACATAACTGACTCCTCTGGGGAATCGTGATCTCTCTGATCTCATCCGTTTCTCTCAGTTACATTAGTCTCAAGTGAGCAAGGACAATCAGAGGCAGAGTAAAGTTCAATAAGGTTTTATTGAGGTAACTGCATCTTAGATAAGAAAACATGTATTGCAATAACTAGGACGATGAAGCACAATAAGATTAAAAGTGTGACAAGGAGAGTAACACTCAAGAATAACTCTACCATCTTGGCACTAGAGTTTGTAGAGATAGTTCCTACTTAAGCTATGTCAGAGCACAGCATATTAAGCTCTAATTCTGCCCTTCGGGTTCCCCCGGGAAGACATTATCCCTCATACCTGAGCAAGAAGCCTGTAGTCTACATAAGCAGCTGCAGTGAAGCACCCAGCAATCAGCATACAGTCATGTTCATCTGGCTGGAATCTCCCTTCAACGTACATGGGTCAAAGAAGTGTTTTTATAATAAAACAGCTGATGTTCCAAGACAGGATTGCCATGTAAGAGTGTGTATGTTTCTCAGATCATTGGAGACAAAGCGTGACACTTTTGCCGGCAACCGATCTTACTGCAGCCTTGAGAAAAGAACAAAGTGAAAGAAATGTCTTGTTTAAGAACATAGGTGATCATTACAACCATGGTGGTCGGTGTTAAATGGGCAGTAAGACCGCCAACAGGCCGGCGGAAAAATTTTTTTAATCACGACCATGGCGGAAACCGCCAACAAAGACAGCTACTTTAACACTCTGACCGCCAAGGCGGTTCAAACAGCGTGGCAGTCACCGCCAACAGACAGGCGGAGGACAATGTACCGCCCACCCTATCACAACCTACCAATCCGCCACCTTTTCTGGGGCGGATTCACTGCGAACAAAAACATGGTGGAAACAGGACTTCGAAGGGAAAACGCTCACCTCTACATACCCCACGAGGAACCAGGACTCCATGGAACAAGAGCTTCACATTTTCCCTGCCCTTATCTTCTTGCTCCTCTACCAGGAGCACGAACACCGGCCGCGAAGACCACGGTGAGTACTGCACCTACGACACAGGGGAGGAGGAAGGGAAAAAGCAGGGACACACACACGCAACACGCAACACCCCCACCCCCACCCTCACCCACTACAACACACACACTAATACAGCATCATACATTACAGTTACACCCTCCCAAACCCCCCGGAAGAATGCAAAGACAAAAGGAAATTAGTGTAACCATTGTAATATATTAAAATCCAGTACGCAAAAATATATATACACTATTAACATATATATACACCAAGAATAGTAGTCCAGGTATTGCTCCATTGAAATCCGTGGAACACTGGGCCCACACTGCATGGGCGAGGCCCACACTCAATACCCGAACATGACGGAGAGAACACTGCAGGGGCATCAGATAGCAATTAAACAGGCACCTCAGGGGGAAGGGAAAGGGGGGGCACCTCAGCCGGTTGAGTGGACGATGCCAAATCCACGAGGGGGCCACATGCCCACTGTTCAATCCTGGGGAGTGCAAAGCCACAGTCTCTCAAGTCTCTACAGTGGGTGGTTTGCCCACTGTTCAATCCTGGGGAGTGCAAAGCCACAGTCTCTCAAGTCTCTACAGTGGAGTGCAAAGCCACAGTATCTCAAGTCTCTACAGTGGGTGGGTTGCCCACTGTTCAATCCTGGGGAGTGCAAAGCCACAGTCTCACAAGTAGATAACAGTCTCCACTGGTTCTGGAGGGGGCTTTGTGCCCAGAGAGCTTCATCCTGCCAAGGACTATGTGAGTGGATGCCTTTCTCCACTGGTTCTGGAGGGGGCTTTGTGCCCAGAGTGCTTCATCCTGCAAGGACTGTGTGAGTGGATGTGATACTCCACTGGTTCTGGAGTGGGCTTTGTGCCCAGAGTGCTTCATCCTGCCAAGGACTGTGTGAGTGGATGCCTTTCTCGACTGGTTCTGGAGGGGGCTTTGTGCCCAGAGTGCTTCATCCTGCCAACGACTGTGTGAGTGGATGTGATACTCCACTGGTTCTGGAGGGGGCTTTGTGCCCAGAGTGCTTCATCCTGCCAAGGACTGTGAGTGGATGCCTTTCTCCACTGGTTCTGGAGGGGGCTTTGTGCCCAGAGTGCTTCATCTTGCCAAGGACTGTGTGAGTGGATGACTTTCTCCACTGGTTCTGGAGGGGGTTTTGTGCCCAGAGTGCTTCATCCTGCCAAGAACTGTGTGAGTGGATGTGATACTCCACTGGTTCTGGAGGGGGCTTTGTGCCCAGAGTGCTTCATCCTGCCAAGGACTGTGTGAGTGGATGCCTTTCTCCACTGGTTCTGGAGGGGGCTTTGTGCCCAGAGTGCTTTATCCTGCAAAGGACTGTGTGAGTGGATGCCTTTCTCGACTGGTTCTGGAGGGGGCTTTGTGCCCAGAGTGCTTCATCCTGCCAAGGACTGTGTGAGTGGATGTAATACTCCACTGGTTCTGGAGGGGGCTTTGTGCCCAGGGTGCTTCATCCTGCCAAGGGCTGTGTGAGTGGATGCCTTTCTCCACTGGTTCTGGAGGGGGCTTTGTGCCCAGAGTGCTTCATACTGCCAAGGACTGTGTGAGTGGATGTGATACTCCACTGGTTCTGGAGGGGGCTTTGTGCCCAGAGTGCTTCATTCTGCCAAGGACTGAGGTAGTGGATGTATTTCTCCACTGGTTCTGGGGGGCTTTGTGCCCAGAGTGCTTCATCCTTCCAAGGACTGTGTGAGTGGATGCCTTTCTCCACTGGTTCTGGAGGGGCTTTGTGCCCAGAGTGCTTCATCCTGCCAAGGACTGTGTGAGTGGATGCCTTTCTCCACTGGTTCTGGAGGGGGCTTTGTGCCCAGAGTGTTTCATCCTGCCAAGGACTGTGTGAGTGGATGGTATACTCCAATGGTTCTGGAGGGGGCTTTGTGCCCAGAGTGCTTCATCCTGCTCGTGGCGGACTCAGTAGCGTCAGTGCCCTTGGCGCTCATGGGCCAGCGGTGCTTGTGGCGGTGGGGTCCTGTTCAGCAGTGCTTGTGGCAGAGGTGTCCTGTTCAGCGGTGCTTGTGGCGGAGGTGTCCTGTTCAGTGGTGCTTGTGGCGGCGGTGTCCTTGGCAGCGGTGCCTGTGGCGGAGGTGTCCTGTTCAGCGGTGCTTGTGGCAGCGGTGTCCTGTTCAGCGGTGCTTGTTGCGGCAGGGTCCTTGGCAGCGACTCAGCTGCTGGTGGTCCTGTCTGGCCCAGCGGGGCTGGTGCTGGCGGTCCTGTTTGGACCAGTGGGGCTGGTGCTGGTGGTCCTGTCTGGCCCAGCGGGGCTGATGGTGGTGGCCTCCTGGCCAGTGGGGCTGATGGCGGTGGCCTCCTGGCCAGCAGGGCTGATGGCGGTGGCCTCCTGGCCAGCGGGGCTGGTGCTGGCGGTCCTGTCTGGCCCAGCGGGGCTGATGGCGGTGGCCTCCTGGCCAGCGGGGCTGATGGCGGTGGCCTCCTGGCCAGCGGGGCTGATGGCGGTGGCCTCCTGGGCAGCAGGGCTGATGGCGGTCTTCTCCGCCGTGCAGCTCTACCCAGACTTGCCGGGTTTCTTGTGCCCCTTCCCCACCTTGGAAGGTGTCGCAGCTGACTTCACACTCCCACCTATACCCCGGAGCGGCTTTGGTGGCTGGAGTCTTCCCCCTCTCCTGCCGGGCACTGGCCAGCTTTTGATGCTTGATAGGTGGGGGACTGTCCGTGCTGTGGTTCCTTGCCACACTGGCTGCCCTGCTGCCTGGTGCACTCCAGAATCCGGTGACTTCTGGCACCACTGGTCACGGAGATGTTGTGGCTGAGGTGCTAGGTTGGGACCTGGAGAGTCGGGCCCTAGGAGACTGACGGGGTGGGGGAGGTGAGGGAAAGAGGTCAAGGGTGGACAGGAAAAGTTTCTTGGGAACACTGTGACAGGTAGCTGGAGGGGGTTTGGGAGTGGAGGAAGAGGTTGTGGTTGTAGGAGGTGTACGTTTGGTGACTTTGGGGGAAGGTGCATGCGCTGGAGGCTGTCGTAAGGTGGTTGGCTGTTGGCTGGGTGTGTGCCTGCGTTTGTGTATCTTTGGAGGTGGCGTCACAGACATACTGGGAGAGGACACAGGGGATGTGTGAATGGTAGTGGGGGTGGTGACTGCATGTGAGCGGGGTGTGGTGGTGTGTGTGCTGATGATTGAAGTAGTGGCTGTAGATGTAGTGCATGCAGGTGTGAGTGGAGATGAGACTGGGAGGGAGGAGGGAGATGAGGAGGAGGGGGACACAGTGGAGGCAGTGGATGTTGGTGTGTCTGCATGTGTGTGATGCTTGCGTGAGTGCCTGTGGGATGTGTGGTGCTTATGTTTGCCAAACCTTCCCTTGTGTTGATGTGTGTGCATGCTGGTCTGATGGTGTGCTTGGGGTAGGCTGAGGTACAGGGGTGTGGGTCTGGGTGGAGGAAGTTGGAGGGGGGAGGGTAGAGACAGGGACAATAGCTGCCATCAGTGCTGAGGCCAGAGTCTGAAAAGCTCGCTGAAGGGCTGCCTGACCAGAATTAATGCCCTCCAGGAATGCATTTGTTTGTTGCAACTGCCTCTCTACACCCTGGATGGCATTCAAAATGGTAGACTGCCCAACAGTGAGGGACCTGAGGAGGTCAATGGCCTCCTCACTGAGGGCAGCAGGGGTGACTGGGGCAGGGGCTGAGGTGCCTGGGGCAAAGGTGATGCCCACCCTCCTGGGTGAGCGGGCACGGGACAAAGGCTGAGGGGCTGCTGGGAGGTCAGTGCTGGTAGGGGGTGTGGCAGCTGTACCTGCAGATGCGGGGGGCACAGATGTGGCCGCCACCACAAGGGAGCTCCCATCAGAGGATGAGTCCGTATCACTGGTGTCAGCTCCTGTCCCCGGCGTGGAGCTCCCCTCGTCCTCCGTCCCACTGGTGAATTCCGAGTACATAGTCTCGCCCTCCAGGGCCATGTGGGATGCAGCTCCCTCCTGCTCCGGTGCCACTGCTCCTCCGCCTGATGGTGCTAATGCACACAAGAACAGGGAGACCACAAAAAGGGGGGGATGACGACAGAAGAAAGACATGTTGAGTGCATGCATTACCGCTACCGTTGGCGGACACGACAGACACAGAAGCCCCCTGCACTACGCCGCACACTTGGGGTCCACTGTTCAATCCCTGGGACATGGCCTACAAGGCTATGGCCGACATCTGCACACATGGATGTCACAGGAACCTCACTAGGTGTAGTTGGCACTGTACACAGGTGGGGTGAGGTGCCACAGGGTCTGCCAGAAGAAGGGGACCTAACTAGCACACTCGCCCTGGCCTAGGGAAACCCACAGCCCACCTCCCCCACCCAGACACCTCCACTGCGCCCTGAATCAGCTGAATGAGAGTGTACTCACCCCCTTGTGGCTGTTGTGATGCCCTCAAGCGCCCATCCAACTCCGGGTACGCCACCACCAGGATCCTGAACATCAGGGGGGTCATGGTGCGACGGGCACCCCTCCCAAGTTGGGAGGCAATCCCCAGCTGGGCCTCCGTCATCTTCTTGCTCCAGCGGCAAATGTCCTCCCATCTCTTACGGCAGTGGGTGCTCCGTCTGTCATGGACCCCCAGGGTCCGGACGTCCTTGGCGATGGCACGCCAGATGTCTTTCTTCTGGTGGGCACTGATCTACATGAATTGTACAGGGGAAAAAGAAAAGTTATTACCAACTGCACCATCACAGTCATTGACCCCCATCCCTACCCTTGCCATGTGGCACATGAACTCACCGTCCTTTCATGCACGCCTCAATCCCCCCCCCCATCTTTCATCCACCCCACTCCACACAGGCATGGCCCATACAGCATGCTCCCAGTGTACTTACCTGTTTGTCTAGAGGACCGTAGAGTAGCGTGTACTGGGGAAGACCCCATCCACAAGTTTCTCCAACTCCTCCGTGGTGAAGGCAGGGGCCCTTTCCCCAGACGCATGAGCCATTGTCTCTTCCAGACTGAGGTAACAGCAGCACTTGCAGTGTAGGTCCTCTCCTGTCGAAGATCAGGTATCGAGTGATTGAACAGATAGAAAATGGCGGTCAGGTCCGCGGCGGTCCGTACCGTCACTTCCGGCGTACATCGCCATTGGCTCCTGGGACCCACAGGTTCCAATGTTAACCAACACAGAATTGCGTTGCGGTCTTCGACCGCCTACCGTGACGGTGTACAACGCCAGCGCAGTTACCTCACATCCCATTGTCCCACTTTACAGGTCAGGCAGCCGCCATTTCAGGGTCCCACATGGCTTAATTTTTAACTGTGTCACACATACCTAGGCCTTGCCTCAACACTCATACATGCAAATTTTGGATTATGAATCGTGCTCCAGCATCCCTTATGTGATGGGTCAACTCCAGAGGCACCGTGTGTGGCTATTAGGTGAGCACCTGGAAGCAGTGGGAATGGTTGTCTGGGTCTGGGGATATCCCTACAGGTTAGTGGGTGTCTAACAGTTGTCCCTCGCCATTTGCAGGTGACTCTGGTTACCCCAACTTGTCATGGCTACTGACCCCAGTGAGGAATCCCAGGACAAGGGCAGAGGAACGCTACAATGAGGCCCATGGGCGAACTCGGAGGATTATAGAGTGGACCTTTGGCCTCCTGAAGGCCAGGTTCAGGTGCCTCCATATGACAGGTGGATCCACCAAAGAAGGTGTGCCAGATCATCGTGGCCTGCTGTATGCTTCACAACTTAGCTTTGCGATGACAGGTGCCTTTTCTGCAGGAGGATGGTCCAGATGGAGGTGTTGTGGCAGCTGTGGAGCCTGTGGACAGTGAAGACGAGGAAGCAGAAGACGAGGACATCGACAACAGGTGATCCTGCAATACTTCCAGTGAGACACAGGTAAGAATAAAAACCTGCCTACTACATGCACTTTAACACTACTACCTCTCTACTGTCTGTCGTTTTCACCCAGTGTATGGTCACCGAGTTGTCACTTTCCCTTACGATTTCACAGATGTGGGTCCCACTGTGTGACATCTGCTTTGTTTCCTCATGGACTAGAGCTCTGTGACATACAGTGCTTAATTTGTGCTTGCTGTTTCCGGTGCTGAGCACCGGCACTTATTTGTGAGGGCCGGGGCTTATTCTTATGCCTCAAGCATTTGCTGCGAGCAAAAGACACATATGTGATAGACGGAAGAAGGAAAAATTAAAAAGCGTCATAAAGGGAGAAAGTAGAAAGTTGCAGGATGAGCTGAAGAGGTGGCCGTAATGGATTGAAGAGGGCCGAGATGGCTTCAGGTTTACGCTGCCTCAGTATTCAGTGCTGGCAGATTTAATTACAGCAGCTTTGTGTTTAATATAAGGGCTTTGAGCACCGGCACCTCTTAATTTACAAATTAAGCACTGGTGACATAGGTATGTTGACATTACAAGTGAAAGAGCATTTTGACACTGTAATTTCTAATACACTATTTCGACATCACAAGCAGACTCCAGATTGTTTTGTGCTTTAAGGGTGTTTATTTAAGTGCTCAGTATTGGAGGATGCTGTAAAATGGTGAGGGGTGATGGTGGAGGAATGTCCATGGCAGAGTCCAGTCTATTAGTCTCGCAGGTGCATTGCCCAAATGGGCATAGGAAGTGGAGATGGGGCAGTTTGAGGATGGACAGGGTGACAAGGTGGGACAGAAGGATGACAATCAGGGTGGTCTCATTTCTTGGCGGGGGTCTTGGCATCGTTCTCTGTCATTGTCCTGGATCTCAGGCACCGTATGCAGGGTGGTTCTCCCTCTGCGGGGGGTGCTGGTGTGGTGGTCCTGTGGCGGTGCCTCCTGTCCACTAGCGCCGGCGGATGTGGTGGGCAGTTCATCGTCCAGGCTAGTGTCAGGGGCCCCTTGTAGTGCCACAGTGTCCCTCCTGGTGTGGAGGACTTCCTTCAGCACCCCTATGATGGTGTCAAGGGTGGAATTGATGGATCTGAGTTCCTCCCTGAAGCCCAAATACTGTTCCACCTGCAGCCGCTGGGTCTCCTGAAACTTGGCCAGTACCGTTGCCATTGTCTCCTGGGAATGATGGTAGGCTCCCATGATGTTGGAGAGGGCCTCGTGGAGAGTGGGTTTCCTGGGCCTGTCCTCCCCCTTTCGCACAGCAGCCCTCCCAGTTGCCCTATGTTCCTGGGCCTCTGTCCCCTGGACCGTGTGCCCACTGCCACTGCCCCCAGGTCCCTGTTGTTGTTGGGGTGGTGGGTTAGCCTGGGTTCCCTGTAGTGGTGGACACACTGCTGATTGACGTGTCCTGGGAACAGAGGTATGGGCCCGCTGGGTGGGTGCTGTGCTGGTGTTTCCAGAGGGGGGAAGCTCTGTGGTGGCCTGTGACTGTGTCAGGGGAACCGACTGTCCCGAGGTCCCAGATGGGCCGGGCTGGTCATCTAGATCCAGTTGGACAGAGCTGCTGTCATCACCGTGGGCCTCTTCTGTTGGTGGTGTGGACATGTGTGGACCCTCCTGTCTGGTGACGTTGGGTAGGGGTCCTGCAGGGGTACAAAAGGATGTTTATTGCATCTGTGTGTGCCATGGTGTGCAATGGGTGGGTGACCGTGTACCCCAGTGCTTGCATTCCTGTAAGGGACCTTGTGTGATCGTGGTTTAGGGGGGTGTATGGGTATATGCAGTGGCCATGCTATGGTGATGGGTGTCCATGCTTTGTTGTTGCATGCAGGGTTTGGTGTTGGGATGTGTGGTTTGTGATATTGGGACATGCGTGAGGTGTTGGAGTGATGAGGGTGGGGGTATGTGATGGCATGCAGATAGGGTGGGGGATATAGTAGTAACGCATTGCCTTACCAGAGTCCATTCCTCCATCTACTCCTGCGAGGCCCTCAGGATGCAGAATCGCCAAGACTTTCTCCTCCCATTCTGTTAGTTGTGGGGGAGAAAGTGGGGGTCCGCCGCCAGCCGCTGAACCGCAAGGTGGTGTCTTGAGACCACGGAACGCACCTTCCCCCGTAGGTCGTTCCACCTCTTCCTGATGTCATCCCTATTTCTTGGGTGCTGTCCCACTGCGTTGACCCTGTCCACTATTCTTCACCATAGCTCCATCTTCCTAGCTATGGAGGTGTGCTGCACCTGTGATCTGAATAGCTGTGGCTCTACCCGGACGATTTCCTCCACCATGACCCTGAGCTCCTCCTCAGAGAACCTGGGGTGTCTTTGCCATGCCATGGGGTGGTGTGGCTGATGTGTGGGGTGGTGTGTGTAGTGATAAGTGAGGTGATATTTAGTGGTGTGTTGTGTGAGGTGCATGGAAGTTATGCGGGTGATGGTATTGGGTGCCTGTGGATGCTTAGTAGAAGTTTGTAGTGTCTCTCTCTGGCCTTCTTACGGTATTTTGGTCGTAGGGGTTTGTGGGTGATGTGGGTGTGTGTTTTATATTGTAATTGGTGTATGGGAGTGGTGTGTGTATGTGTATCAGATGTGTGTATTTTGATTTGTCCAATGTGGCTGTGTTTTGTAAGAGTGTGTGTATTTTGAGCGCTGCGGTGTGTACCGCCAATGGAATACTGCAGTTGAAAGCCCGCTGCGTGGATTCATGGGTCGTGATAATGTGGGCGTATTTCTGTTGGCGTGACGGTGGAGGTTTTGTTTTTGCCAGTTTATCACTGACCTTTGGTGTGACGGACTTGTGTGGGTGTCTCAATTTTGGCGGATTCCGAGCAGTGGGTCATAATGACCGAGGCGGAATTCTGCTGCCTCAGCGGTGTGTTGGCAGTCTTCTGCACGGCGGTAAGCGGATTTTGCCACCAATGTTGTAATGAGGGCCATAGTGCTGACCTAGGAGAACAACAGCTAGATAGAGAAAGCAACATGTGACTACTGTTAAATGTGACTACTGTTAAAATAATATAACAAGGCTAAAATAAAACATATCTAGGTTAAAGTGACAGCGGCAGGTCTACTTTGCTAAAATAACATGTATAAAAGTATAATAAAATGCCTATACAGCAGTTAGACATTTAGATTGAGTGGAATGCTGAAGTTACATCATGTCCACTCCTGAAACATTAGAAGGACTTAGTATTAAGTTAGAACTAAAGAAGTGAAGTGGATTAAAGAATAATATACTTTTCTTTTTTTCAGACAAAATAGGTCAGCATAGGTGTGTTCCTCTGATGAGGGCAGGAGAAGAGACATTAGGGGTTTACTTAGCCATTCTGGAAGATCTCCTGGGCTGATAGAGACTGGACGTTTTGTCATCCAAAGACATTTAGACCCTGATCAAGGAAGCAATTTCCTCCTTCCTGCTTCTGTGTGCCTGACTGATGCAGCAGTCTTGTTGTTTCTGCTTCTGTGCCTGCATCGCAGTTCCATACTACCATGGCAGCCACCATTACCATTGGGCTGTCCGAGATGCCCCAGCCTCTTCTGAGTAGTTTGCTGCCTGATGCTTGCAGTCCTGGATCCCTGGCCTCAGGTGCCTTGAGCCCAGCCGAGCTGCCTGGGCCATATAAGGTTCCTTAAAGGCTGCTTGCTGAATCTGCTGCCTGCCGCCCTCTTGCAGTATCCCAGACTCAGCCAGGACCCAGCCACCAGTGGCCTGGTCCAATGCTCTGTGACCGGAGGTGAGAGCACAGTTCGGCTGGTTGATTGCCTCCTGTGGAGTCCAGGAGCTGGAGCCAGGGGCAGATGGCGTACTGTGACCCTAGGTAGTGTCTCGAGGAAGCAGTCTGCATTCCTGCCCCATTAAGAGCCTGTTTGAACCCAAGGCTGCAGCAAAGGCACTCCCTAACCTAAATTTGCTTTTGAACTATGAACAGAATTGCTGTGGGTGGTAAACGCCTGACACACTAGGTCGCAGGCTTAACTACTTCAGTGCAGAGGCGGCAAGTGTTAGGCTGGTGCGGCTTACTCACAGTGTAATGGCCAACATCAACTCTGCGTTCCCTTGCAGGCTTGCTTTGGGGACCCTGAGGTGGCATAAGCTCTACATCTGCAGCCAAGACAATGGAGCTGGTTGCCTCATCATCCAGGCTACCCCTCAAGATATCCAAAGCGAGAGGAAGATACCATGCTTGTGCTCCTACCCCTGGGCTCAGGAGGCATTCCCTGCCAAGGGGAGGTGAGGTGGTGCTGCCCGCTGCCGGCAATTGCACCTGAGGACCATGAGTCCAGGTAGAACAAGGAAGCAACCATTACTCACCCAAAGGTGCAGGAAGAATAAGATTGGTTGTGCCAGGCCCCCTTGTGGAATCCAGCAACTATCTCTGGCAGGTCCGGAGCACAGCCAGCAATTCCCTCTAAAAAGAAACCCACTCCATCCTTGGCATATGTATTGGATGTCATCCCCACAAACTGTAAAAACACTGAGCAGTTCATGTCTCCTGGCCATATAATGACTGCCTCCCAGTAAACCAGCAAAGTGGTTGCCTCCATTGCTTTTCAAGAAGCTGCCCTGTTCTGCTGACAGGGCAGTTGGCAGTGCAGTCATACCCATAGAATGTGAGTGCCACTCTCGCAGACCGTAGCACAGAGCATTCAACAAGAAAGCTCCAGACTTTTCAGGTTAAACCCATGGCACATCCCCCCCCATCAGAGCTGCCCTCCTTGGACTGCAAGTTTCATTAGCTGCGAAGAGGTTGTGGGTGCGGTTCCTCAACTGGCAGAGTCAAAGAATGAAGTCCCTGCCCCGGCCTCCCCAGTCTCAAATCAGCAGTCTGGACATCATTCCCCCTCTCGGATGGGTCCTTTTGGATATAACTTATCACCAACAGTTATATCAAGTGACAACTCACCTATAGTTTTAGAAGTTGCTTTTCTCTCTAAGGAACCTCTGAAACAGAACATGCAAGGCCTCATCACAATGACCATCTATGGCCCAACAGACAGCAAGAAACAAGAGTGGAATGGACCATTAGCCCACCAGCCGCTCAATGGATTTGGGCTTTGACAGGCAGCATAATGCCACTCTCAAATATGAAATTACCTAAACTGGATGGCTCAGGAAAACTGGTGCATGTAGCTTGTGGTATGGACCCCAATGTTGATTTTCTCCTGGATCTATCTTTTACTCTTGCGGAGCCCAATAGGAGTCCTGTAGTGCACTCCAAAGCTGCTTCTGATACAACAACAGATTTCTCCAACTTAGTCTGGCCACAACTTTTGAAAACACTACAACTCACAGTTTCTGCTTTAAACTATCATTCAGACAAGCTGGATGTGTAGGTTGACCTTCTGAATTCGTTAGCCAACTTTATAGCTGGGATTGACTGTAAACTTGACTATCTTAGCAAGTTGATCATCAGAGAGCAAGCAAGCATCTGCACTGTTCAATCAGTATTCTGCTGCTCTCCTGTCATGGAAAACCTGTAATCGCTCACAAAGTTTCTCAGTACAGTCCTGGCAGAAATCAGGAGGCTCCCTGGTGGTTCAGGCCATCCTGAGTAATCAGTGGGCGTGGCCTCCATAGCAACTTCCACGATATCCCAGCATGCCTTCCAGCCTGCCCCTTGGGAGTAAATACAGTGGATAAAGTACAGTCGCCCTGCTATCCTAGTAACACAAATACTGGGTCTTCAAATTTGAACTCCGAGCAACCGGGGCCCTAGCAAAGGCTCCATCATTAGGGACCAAATCAGACCGGGGGAAACAGCTGCTACAGACCCTTCACTGCCAAGCCCCCTCAGCAAGAGGGAAAAGAAAAGACTCTGTAAACAGCAAAACAAAAGAATAAATCATACCGCATCTCATCAATGTTCCCATTATTCAAAAGTAAAAGCACACAATGCACTCAATCCAACAGTGAAGAAAGTGGGCCTTTGCAGATACCGCCTACTACAACAGAGATTGTGCTGACACAGCACCCATCAGTCCAAATCCATTACAATGCCCTTGAGGCGTTGGGCAGAGTATATTGCCTGGCCAATGAGGGGTATGTGAAAGAGCCTTATTATTAAGGCCTATTTTTGGAGGCCAGAGTGGCCAAAGGCAGGATCAATTGTCCAGATACTGAAACACAAGTAATAAAGAAGAAAGAACAATGATAGAGACTGTAACGTACATGAACAAAGGCAGGCAACTACTTGAGGTGCCACAAACAAACAAATTGACCCTTCCAACTCAGCCAACAGCAACCTAGCAAGATCTTGGTCAGACCTACTCCAAGTGATGATAACAAATGTCCGGTGCCATTTGACCCCACAACAGGAGTTATCCTACATAACCAAGAACTTACACCATGCCTGGCAGGAGGAGCATCAACAGGGGTCCAGAAGGGTGTCACTGGAGGTGGACCAGAAACCCCTCAGACCTCAGGGATCACAGTAAGAATTTCTTCTCAAAATTTGGACACTAAACTGTTGTTCTGCCCGGAGTATCTCTCACAAGGCTCCCATGACATTTTAAATAGGGAAACATTTTAAGGCTGCTGAAGGCTATCCCCGAATTAAGTGGCTTGGAGATGTGTGACATTGCTTCAATTGAATTTCTCCCCCCAAGAGGTACCCAAATTTCAGAATCCACACTGGCAACATTTGCTTCTCCAACCGAAGTGTAGTCAATAATATCCAGATCAGAAATACTTTACTAATGAGGTCAGTCCCTTTAAAAGGATTGAGTATCCCACCATGTTTGCAAAACCACAACCCCCCAGAGTGCTTCATGAGAAGAAACCATATTGAGTCTTGAAAAATTATCAGTGCTGTGTCATCACACAATGCAGTGAGCAAGAGGTTGAAACTTTTGAGGCTATAAGATTAAACTAGGACTGGCTGCCCACAGCTCTATCTCATCAGTGATCTGACTGAATCGTGCCCTGGGTGCCCCCATGGCCCAATCCACCACCAATATCCCTGTGCTGCTGAAACATCAATGGTATGGCTCAGAAACTACAGTCCTCTGACTTAGTTACATTTTTAAATGCCAATGAAATTATAGGTCTGCAAGAAACTTCGGCCAAGTTGAGCTGCCTGATAACAGGCTACATTGAGTTCTAGAAACTGGCCCTTAGGAAACATAGAAGTGGCAGACCAAAGGGTGGGTTATCCGTATATACTACAGTAAAACTAAAAGGGAACATCAATCCAATAACATTTCAGGAGAACTGGCAGCAAAGTATTAAGATCAGCAACTGTAGCCTGCAGCATGCCCTTCTGCTGATAAATGTCTACATTAACCCAGGTGCAACGGAAAAGAGGTCTAAATTCAACCGCCTAACACAAGTTGTGTGGACAACTGTTTGATTACAGGAGACTTTAATAAAAACCTGTTTCAAGACCTCCCCGATGTCAGGAACTGTTTGGGGTGCTGGATAGACTGGTGGAAGGGAAGACAAAGGAGGAAGAATACTGGTATAGAGCTGCCCAAGATCACACAGAGAAAGGAATAAGAGAGATAAGGCTCAGAAAGAACCGGCATTCAAGAGGTAATGTGGCACCCAGACTAACTAACACCCCAGTATGAACGTGCAAGACATACATATGTAACAACATAAACAATTCAGGGAATGTGGGTAAAGCACTCTGGAGTGCACACATGGTAGGACTGAAGCCCAGTAAGTTCCTCACCCAAAGTTGCTGTTACAGATTCTGACTTCTAATACCCATATATTGAATATACATGCAAAGGCAAGGTCTGTGGAGCTGACCTCTATGGTGATGTTATAAGGGTAACTGACAGATATTACTCACAGTTGACAAGAAACACCTTTAGGTTGTCAGCTGAGCCCACAGATCCTAGTGATCAAACAAGAAAGCACAAGGTGGTAACAGCAAGGTGTTAGAACTACATACAACCATGATAGAACAAGAAGCTAACAAGGAGGCATGCTTCACAGGAAAGGATGGAAAATAAAGGCACACTTGGCAGAAAGCAAGTAACAAACATACAAGAATACTAGAAGCAAGACAACAGTACAGCAGCAATATAGGAACTGGAACAACGAAATGGAAAGAAAGGCAAGGACTGGAAAAATAAAAATACAGAAGAAGAGGCTTCAAGGGAGCACAAGAAGTGCTAGTGAGGGAATCAAGGAAACAAGGACACAGGAAATACTGCAGACAGAAACAGTACAAAGAACAAGGAATAGCAGAGGATCAGGAGTAAAGTAGCACTGCAGGGAGTGCAAATTTGGGAACAAGGATTTGCTACACCTCAGGTACAGAAACAAGGATAGCTACAGTTCAGGAACAGGAACAAAGAATAGCTGCAGCTCAGGAACAGGAACAAGGATAGCTACAGCTCAAGAACAAGGAATAACTACAGGTCAGGAACAGGAACAATACATGGCTATGGCTCAGGAACTCAGGAAAGAAGAATAACTAAAGCTCAGGAAACCATGGAGAAATAACTAAGGCTGTGGAATAGGAGCTAGGAGGAACTATGGCTCAGGAACTCAGGAAACAAGGGCCAGTCTCACTGGAAAACAGCTACTGTGGCCAACACTGTGATAAAGGGAGAAGATGCTTAAAAGGGCTCACATTAATCACATCCATCAGGTGTGAGCGGGCAACAAGCAGCCAGTCAGATGTGTACTGAATTCCTCCACCCATCCTTGGCCTACAGGCACGGAGACAAACCAGCATTCTAGGTAATGGAGTTCCAAGCTTGAGTAGACTGGCTTTCCCAAAACCGGCATGGATTGGGAATGGATTGTAATTTCAAAAGAGGATACAAAGGGCTGTAAACCAGGATATGTATGAGTGAGAAGGTGTGGAAGCTCATTAAAGCATTGCATTTGAAAGTCCTAAAATTCAGCCCCCTAATGGTGGGCACAACAGCTCAGGGAGTGAATCGTGACACCTGAGGACCACGAGGGGTCCCACTTAAGGAGTGCCCTGTCCATCAACAAACAACCTAAGCCAAGGGGCTGTCCATGTAGCCTGTTGGGTGAATACCTGGTTTCACAGCTGAGTAGCATGGGTTACAATGTACTTAATGGGCGCTTCCCGCAAGATATCCCACCAAATTGGTTGAGAACTGATGGGAAAACATGCTCCTTTTTTGACTATATACTTTCCTGACTATACTATACCAATTGTAACACAGAATTGTTCCTCTTTATTGCAAATTAACACATTGCCCCATAGGCAGAGAGCGATCACCGCCCACAATCTTTGTTATAATGTCTAATTTACCTCGCCATGCCTCGGTGTAAGTCACATGCAGAGGAACCCACATTGAGAATCTGAAGCACCTCAAATGAAATGGCTCCATCAGTGACATTGTAATGGCTGAATGTACCGAGGGGAATATTTATACTCTATTTGCGCCAAATTTGTGTAATTTTTTACACAAATTCACTGCAAACTGAACTCCATATATATATTTTGGCATGTCTAGCATCAAAATATTGGAGTTTGCACCATTTTTGGTTGTGTGAACCTACCTTGCGTCAATGAGATGCAAGGTAGGCGTTCCCATCCAAAAAACTATGTTAACCCCATAGCGCCATATTTATCCCCTGTGCTAAAATGGCTCACAGGTGGGCGTGGGGCCAAATAATGGTGCTAAACTTGCTGAGCACCATTATTTAATGCAATATAACAAAAGTACACTGTTCCATAAAGAAGAAAAGAGTTAGAAAAGACCTGAAATATCAGGAGCAAGGACCCTCAAGCATCATAATAGATGTCTGGCATCATCATTGGGTAATGCTCCTCGTCAGGTCGGCAGTGCAATACCTGACGGGCTCCCCACAAGGAGGAGCACTGAACCGTAGTGTTCTGATAGTTACAGATGACCACAAACTATCTAAGGGGATCAGTATTATCATTTGAGCATCTGAACCCAGTGGAGAGAACAAGAAGGTTAAGGGTAAAATTGGTAAAACAGCCCTACATATATCATCATTTTAATCAATAGTCAGGGATGTAACCAAGATTAAAAACAGGGGAAAGTAATATAATGAGTATCAATGCTCCATTACTTTCGATAAGCAATAAACTAAGAGGAAAAACTACTAGGAATCCTCCTACAGGTGCCCACCCCAAGTCCCAGGAACACCCCCACCCACACCAGAGGGACACCAGAGGATGGGGACCACATTCCAGGCAAATAGGGTAAGTATAGGTACTTATTTGTTGTTTTTATTTTAAAGTGCCATTGGAGGCCCTAAGAAGGGGCGTCTGCATGGCACTGGGTGCAATGGCAATGCTCAGGGGACACTGGCCCCCAGTGCTGGCCATTGAGGATGGGGGACTGACTCCTGTCTTTTATAAGACAGGAGTCATGTGTTATGGATGGTTGTGCATCAGGAAATGACACTAGGCTGGTTAGAGGCACCAGCCTAGTGTCATTTTTTGATGCTCAACCTCCTTTTCCTTTCCCACCACTCCTGCCTTACTAGCATAATTTTAGTTGACGCTAGCCCAAGCTTAGCACCGGCTTGCACCATTCCATTAATATGGTGCCTGGCTTTTTAAATATGGGCCTAAGTGTCTAGACATAGCTGGAGCTGGCAACAAGTCCCCGTTTATGAATGGGCATGTCTTATCACTCAATCCCTAACAAAATTCCAAAAGCCAACCTGTTACTTCAGCGATGATCAAGGATCTAAAGAAATCCCGCAATAAGCCCGAAAGAACTCAGGATCAAAGTAACCACTTCACACATTTAAGCAGGCACGGACAACTTGCAGGCAGGCAATCTTTGAGGAAAAACACAGAGCATCTGATATTTCGTGATTCTATAAAGACATCAGCATTAGCTATAGGAGTATGTTGGTCAGGAGGCATATGTGGCTCTCAGACTGGAAGGTGCATCACTCTGAAAAAACAGCCTTGTTTAAAATTATTTCTCAAGGAAAGAAATTGTTTGGAGAGCAGTTGGACTAGATGGCATCAAAGGCATTCAAAGACAAACATCATACTCTTCTAGATATTCTAGAATAGATCTTCCACAGAAAGCGTTTTCAGCTCTATGTAAGAAGGAAGATGTTTGACACCTCTTCATCTTATCAAAAAGGGCTTCTAAGTTAGAGATTCTGACTATTAGCTGGCAGGACAGGAATTTCTTCTTGTTTGACATTGTATTCGGCATTTTCAAAACATTTTGAAAGAGGATGTGGAAAAAGGATGTGAAAGATCAATGGGTACTGAATATCAGTCAGAGAGGTTTTTTGATAGAGTTGAACTCCACACCTCCAAATTCCAAAGCATCCTCATTGGTTTGGTGGAAGGAACATCATTTTTTAGTAAAGAAGACCGTTGTTCTAATACTTTGGGAAGAAAAAGGAATAGGATTTTATTCCATTTTCTTCGTTTTGAAGAAACTATCAAGGGTATTTAAGTAAGTACTGGATCTAAAATGTGCCAACATTTGGATAAAATACATTCATTTGAAAATGGACTTCTTCAAAAATGAATTCCAGTGGTCGTGCTAAAGGGCTTCTTAATTGTAATGGAACTGCAAAATGCTCATCTTCATTTACCATTTTTTAACCTCATTAAAGGTAGCTGAGGTGTGCTGTGCAAGACCTCCATTATCATTTTGCAGTTTTGGGCTAAGAGCAGCAGCAAGAGTGTTTACAACAATTCTGATTCCTTTTTGTAGCCTTTCAGAACAGGGACTGGGTGTGTGTGCTTCCCTGTTTGGATGACTGAATAGTTCATTCCAATACAGAGGATTAAGGGCCAGATGTAGCAAACGTTTTGCGACTCGCAAACGGCAAAATTTGCCGTTTGCGAGTCGCAAAACGCGTATCCCAATGCAGAAATGCATTTTGCGAGTCGTTACCGACTCGCAAAATGCATTTCAGACTCGCAAATAGGAAGGGGTGTTCCCTTCCTATTTGCGAGTCGCATTGGAATGCAATACCATTTGCGACCGCATATGCGGTCGCAAATGGCATCGCAGTTACCATCCACTTCAAGTGGATGGTAACCCAATCGCAAATTGGAAGGGGTCCCCATGGGACCCCTTCCAGTTTGTGACTGGAGCCCAAAATATTTTTTCAGGGCAAGGGACCACTCCCTGCCCTGAAAAAAAACCGAAACTAAAGGTTTCGTTTTTTTTTTAAGTGCAGCTCCTTTTCCCTTAGGGAAAACGGGCTACACTTCAAAAAAAAAAAACTGCTTTATTTAAAAGCAGGTCGCTAACATGGAGGTCTGCTGACGTCAGCAGGCCTCCATGTTAGCGAGTGCCTATACTCGCAATGGGGCCGCAATTTGCGACCCACCTCATGAATATTCATGAGGTGGGTCATTGCGACCCCATTGCGAGTTGCAGTCAGTGTCTGAGACACCGTACTGCATAGCAATTTGCGACTTGCGAAAAGGATTCAGTCTGACAGGATGGTGTTGAGATTAATTCCTGTTTTTTTTTATACTGTTGTCTCATTAAAGTGTCATCTACATTAGGATGTTATTCCGCCTGGATTCCATTCAATTTCCTGACTCCCAGCAGGAGGAAGAAGACTTGCATATTAAAAGGCAGTGCACAGAGTAATTTATTTAAGAAATACTGATGCTTTCTTTGGGAAGTTTCGACTAGCAAACAAAAGAGCAAAACCATAATGTCAGACTGCTAGTAGATGGTCAATATCTTGGATTTTGCAAGGTTACCAGTTTTAATGAGTTGAATGCCTTTTAGGGGTTAATGACGGTCAATTGAGAGCATGTCTACTTTATAGGCTGAATTTCAAGATGGATCTTTACAGGAAATGTGTAGGGCAGTAGCACGAATGAGTCCTCTCACTTTTGTATGGCATAATAGAATTGGATAGAATTAGTGATGTAAATCATGATGGAGAAATGTTAGGGGTGAAAGTTCTTCATGCTATGAGATAATATGCATGAGCTAATAAATATTTGTGTTTCAGACAGCATGATTCTTTGATTGTGTCTTTTTCAATCATACTGAATTTATAGCTTTGGTATTCCTCATTTGTGCTGATAGGAAAAGGGAAAGAGATGAAGAGATAATGCCAAAGTTACTTACAAGTAATTCCATTACTCTGAATTGATACGTCCTAGCCTTGTCTGGTCTTTACACCCCCCACACCCACCCTCAACAATATATCATAAGACGTCTAAGTGGAATAGATTTGTATTAACAGGAGGCCTGTGCGTATGATTACATTTATCTGCCTGATCCGGGGAGGACTATTTTTTAAAAGGTTTTTTATGATGTTTGGAGTTGTACACCTGTCTTGGTGAGACATGAACGCCTCACCTGTAATGATCAGAACAAGGAAGTATGGACTCAGAGAAATTGATTCATAGATAAGTAATTTTCACAGTCATCTGATCACATAAACAACATTGCTTTGCCGTGACCGAGAAGGATGTTAATTTGTGATATCTTAAGGATGACATCTGTGGCTGCCAGATCTGACAAAGACTGACAATCGTTAGTCACTCTTGTGGGCAGGAAAATAGGTTTCTTGATGGTTGTAGCATAAAACCATGTATTTGAAGTCAGTCTTTTTTCTCTAGATCTCTAGGGTAGTTGAGTCCAGGTAGTATAGCTTTAAAGTGGTCCTGTGACATGTGTTTCACCTTTCACCAGATCTCAATTTGTAGCCAGAAAGAGTTTGCATTCTGGGACTCGTATTACTATTTATCCAAAATCGATGTCAGTCTAAAACTGCCATCATGCAAAGTGTTATTAATTGAAAATTAAGCCATGATCTTCACTTTAATATAGTGAATTCGGATAGTTAATCACATATAATGTTAAGTGCAATTAGAAGCAGTGATATCTACTTTCTATGAGTGAAACTATGAATATTAAAGGATTATAACCCAGTATATGAATAACATTTTCCTTAAAACAAACTTCATTTTTCTTAAATATCAGTACTTGCATAATATGTAATCAAACACAAATACATGAATCACGAACACTAATTGAGTACCTTTTTAGTGGCACTTAAATCTCGAGTGTTACTCTGTTATAATTCTTTGTATACACTTAATTTCAGTGACTACAAAATAAATGTTCACATGTGCCCACCCCAGAGGCAAGTGCCACTTCAGCAGTAATCATGCCAATATCAATTGTCCACTTACATTAAAAGGCTGCATCAGGAGGGTTATTTATTTGATAGAAGTTTCAATTAGAGTTTGTAAAATACTAGTTGAAGTGATACTTCAAACAGGCCTTTTAAAAATGCATTTCCTTTCCCCCAGGTGTTCATTATGTCTGAAGTAATAGACATTTCCATTAGGCATTAGGAACAAGAAACACAATAATTTAAAGATTGGCTTGTTCAAAACCAGGAACGAAAGACCTTTCAAAATCTCATAGGTTTTTTATAGAAATTTCCGAGCAAGGGTTTTACTAAGCAGCGTATATATTCTAAGACATTCAAGTTGCCAATGTCTCAATTAAATATCCCATGAGCAACCACATATGTTCACTAGGTATGCACTTTTGATCCTATGGTCAAAGGTATTTTCATCCGTAAACGTATGCCGGTTATGCCCACCAGGAATTCATCATGGGATTTCTGAAAAACATAAATACATTTAGGGCCATAATTATGACTCGATTCTTCATTGTGTTTGCAACAAACTTTAAGTGAGATTTATGAGGCCATGCAAGTACACTTTCCGTGGCCCAGAGTGGCTTTATAAATCACGAGTAATGCAACGCAGTGCAAATTGCTTCATTGCGGTATTCTGTGCCGGGTAGCGTCTCCACGGGCATTGTGTGGGTATTCCTATGCAACATCTATGGATTTTGACGCATTCCCTGATTTACTAGAAGTGGTAGACCTGGGAATGCGCCAAAATCCCACGCCTCCCTAGGAGAGGCATAATGAGGAGAAATATCTTCATTCTGCAGCGCACATAGAAAGAGGGAAAAGCCTCTCAGGCTTGTTTTTGTGTAGGAAGGTCACCCTTTCTGCTCAAAAATAATCCTTCATGCAATGCTCACACCCTTGCACCATGGTGCAAGGGTGCATGCGTTGGTGCGAGGCAGGCAAAAGGGCGCCAATGCAGGTGAAAAGGTCGTAATGAGCCACATTCTGCAGCACAGCTAGGTGACTTGCTGTGCTGCACTGTGCAACTATCCAGATAAATATGGACATTGATTTTTACCACCAGCAGTGCAGTGAAATCTGCAGTACTAAAAACTCTGAAGGGGTGGGTAGAGGGTGTTTTAAGTGGTGGTATTTCATAGATGTTATGTTATTTTATGTTATTTGCATAGTTGTTTATTGCGCCAACCTCCCCAAGTGTACATTGGAGAGCTGTACAATAACGGAAACATATAATTTGATTTCTTTGATGATAAACAGCCGGGTGTTTCCTAGAGCAAAGGAGCATGAAAACATGGAAGAACTAAAAAGTGAAGAAACGCAGTAATGCTACATTACCAACTGAGTCAAATTTAAATTGTCTCACAGTACAGGAGCAGAGACTAAAATGTGCACCAGCAACAGAAAGAGGTTTATAATCGAGTAAGCAGTACATTTGAAGTGAATTAAGGGACAATCAGCTCAAAAATAGTAATAGTAATGGTTGTGCCTTTTATTTGGAAAGCACTCTTAAATAGGGAGGGTTGGACTTAAGCCTTAATAGGGTTGAGAGCCGAGAGCCACTGTTTCCCTGAAAGTGGTGGATAAGTGCTCCAGAGTTTCTGTAGCTCCTGTCTAGATCCTGGGTAGCTCCTTCAAGTTCATCGAGAGGCAGTATGAGACGAGAGATTATATTTTAAATTGTAAATTACTGTTTAGCCCAGTCCGGGAAGGCTGAAGTGGGGAATTAAAAGATCAAAGCAGGAACTTTCCCCAGTCTGTGTTCCAAAGGGTTTAGTTTATTCTCCATTAGAGTAGAGGAGGTACGAGGAAAACAATTTGAATATTTTCCAGGATAAAGCATTATCCAAAATATATCACTGTCCCTCATCGAAGAGTCGATGCATATTTATCAAAAGGTCCCCAACACAAGTTAATTTGAAATCATATTCCAAAATTACTTTCCAACATTACAGTATTGCAGAATTTAAACATTATTAACAGTGAGACAGTTGGTTGTTGTGAAAAAAGCAAGAAACAACAATAATGATGAGGTTATGGTGAACAGTCATTGCTAACATGTACTCGGGGACAAGGGGCTCTAATGACAGTATCGCTGAAAGCTGATAAATTCACTCAGAGGCATTGTGAAATTTAGTTGTTAATGGGAGACATGGTGTCTGAAGTAGACCCATGTTGACTGACTCTTCGCAGGTGACATTTGATGGAGGAAAATAAGAAACACTTTATCAGTGAGTATTTAAAGAATCGGACCCTGTACAGAACTGGTTGTGGCTGACAATGCTTCTACAAAATACAAGGAGCAAGCCAGTGTGAACATCTAATGGTTTCTCTTTTTTAAAAATTCAGTCAATAAATGTGAGGGTATTATTCTGTTTAATGGAGAATGAAGAAATATGGATTATTTATTGTGTTATGGTATCTTATGTCTACAAGAATGTTGGTCAGAATCTCCATTTATGCTGCCCTGAATTCAGGAGGTGACCTCATCATTAGGTGAGAGACGATTTAAAAATGACTGGTCAACGTTTTGGTGGCAGCATTGCTTAATTTGTAAATAAAAACATGCCAGTGCCAAAGTTTCCTCTCTGAAACAAGCACCTGCTGCACTTAAATATGCAAGCATGGAATACTGATGCAGAGTAATCCTGAAGCCATCTCGGGCCTCTTTAAAACATTTAAGGCCACTCCTTGCCCCTTCAGCTCACTTTTGCAGCTTTCTGCTTCCTCCCTTTGTGATGATTTTGCGTTTTTCTCTTCCCCTACCTTTCCCATATGTGTCTTTTGTTTACAGTAAAAGCTTGAGGCAGAAAAATAAGTGCTGGCCCTCAAAAATGAGTTCTGGTGCTCCCCCCCCACTGGAAACTATGGCTCAAATTAAGCCCTGGGTGGCAGTATATGTTTCAACAATTGATTGTTGGTTTTTAAAGTTTCTAGAGAGTAATGAGTCAATCAGTGTTAAAATAACATGTGGAGGCTTAGATAAATGGAGGTGCAATGTTATCACGTGTTATGGGTATATTAATAATTTGTATTATGAGAATAAGATAAGTATTGCATACATGTCACCAGGGGTGGCTCCTCCATGAAGGCGGACAAGCGTTTCCTCCCCCCCGTCAGCAGCGGCAGCTGCACAACCTTTACAAGGAAATTATAACAAACAGTGTTAGTTATTGTTTCTTTGTAAAGGGGCGGGGCCACGGGGGTGAAGTGCTCTGAGGGTGAGTGCTGGGGAGTGCTCAGCACTCCCCCTTAGAGCGCATGTGTGTTTGGTCGGCCATCTTGGGTCGGCCAAACACACATGCACACAGTGCTCTCTGCAGGCCAGCAACACTGTTGCTGGGCTGGAGAGAGCCTGCACAGTCCCCCAGTCTGCCTGAGCACTCCCAGCCAATCCTGATGCTTCTTTGAGCAGCGTCAGGATTGGCCACAGGGCACGCTGGGAGCCTCTGCCTGCAGCCAGCAGAGGAGCGGCGCGCAGAGCGGGAGCCAAGTTAAGTTTATTTATTCATTTTTAATTTTATTTCTTTCCCCCTGCCACCCCTTCCACCTGCGTGTGCCACCCCACCCCACCCCTTGAACACCTGAGAACGAAACTGCAAAACACTTAACAATATTACATAATAAGCTTTATATGATTTCACAATTAGGTACCAGAGATTTCCATTCAATAAAAAAAATAAAAAACTCCACTTTTAGATGTAGATATGGAAGCAGAAACACCAACAGAGAAATTCCAGTTTATTCCTTCAACATACTTTACATGACATTTTAGGTGAAGTTTTCTCATTGCTCGTGAACATATTAGATTCAAGACTCCCGAGTGGCCTTCCTAAATGGAGTTGACAACATATTATTTGTTTTTTTCAAGATCAAGACAACGCATGTTGAACTAAGCATTTGTATCAATGCAACACTTTGCCTAGTGCATATATATTAAGATTGATTCAAACCTTGGAAGTGATTACCTACCCGAAGGTGCGCACTTTTCTACATGCCATCTGCATGTCTAGTTAGGGATTCCTCATACTAAATGGACTATAGACACCATTACATTACTAAGCAAAGTGAAAACGTTTATATTTTTATGGATCCATGTGCCCAAGTACAGAAGGTCTAGATCAGCTGCTGATAATCTTTTGACGCATACATGAGCTAATAGCCTCAATGGGATCACCTTGCAATTCGAAAAGGATTACATATTATCACAGCATGCACCGACAGATTAGGAAAAGGCACTACAATGGTCTTACCCTATAGACATATATATTCACATGCTATGATGGTATTGCATTCTAGCACATATCAAGAGGGGACATGGTGAAATAATGCACACCTGAAGGATGGCAAAGACCTTTAGGATCCAGTGGTGCTGCCTGATGCATTTTGTGAGGAGTGTGTGCCTTTCTGATCCACATTTTCATTCAATGGACACTATATAGGAGAATTTCACTGCAAGAGAATGCAGGACTCTGCAGCAGCACAATTGGGCAGATATGGGTAAAAACACAGCAGGAAATAACTGTATTGATGCCACTGCACTAAAACACACACCATTCACACTCAGGGAAGTTGCAAAACTGCAATATCCCTCTTCCTTGTGGGGCAAACACATGGCCCTCATGCCTATTCAAAGATGAGAGAAGATGGCCTTGGCTAAAGTAATCTTAGAGAACTGCTGGGCTTTGCAGCACACAAACAAATTTAGAGGAGGGATAGAATGCTTGCACAGCTCTCATCTGTGGAGAACAGTGCATTGCACCACATACCCTGATGGAAGGGGCATGGAATTAAATCATCCATGCTGAATGATAATGTAATTTTTTCAACAGATTAGTCAGGATTAGGTGGTGCAGTAGGACCAAGCTAATAACAGAATCAGGACTAATCACACCCTGTTGAAAGTGTTCCAATTTAATTTGAATCAGTACTTCTGCCTATACCAAGAGGTCGTTTATTCTTGGTGTGTGTTAGAAATTGGGCCTTTGGTTGGCAATCAGGTTACCCCCTTTCCAAGCAAGGACCCTCAGTCTAGTCAGGGTAAGTCACACACAATCCAAATTATCCTGTGCTGACCCTCTGGTAGCTTGGCACTTAGCAGTCAGAAAGCAATGTGTAAAGTATTTGTGCAATAAATAATGCAGTAACACAGTATAAACACCACAAAAATACACCACACAGATTTAGAAAAATATAGAATATTTATCCAAGTAGATTAAGGTCAAAACAATCAAGATTTGATAAGTACACTTTGAAATATCACTTTTGTAATGATAAATAGAGTCTTTAGTTCTTAAAAAGCGATAAGTGTCTCTTGCAAGCACAAAGTACCTGGTTTGCATCTAAATTATCCACATGGAACCACATGAGAGGAGATGTATGGAACTCAGGGAGGTGTGCGTCGGTTTCTCCGGGCGCACACAGACGATGGGTCTATGCTTTTCCAACCAACAAGGGCTTTGCATTGATTTCCAGTGCGCAGACTTGGATCCTCTTCGGGTTGTGGGGTATTTGGATGCCACGGGGATGATGCAGAGAAATCTTGGGCGTGCAGGGCAAAGTCACAGGAGCTGCGTCGATCCGGTGGGCGATGCAGTGAAATTTCTGTCATACAGCACGCGCTGCGTCAATTCCTCTGGCAGGAAGTCGGGCTGCTTTGTTCCAGCTCAGCCATGCACCGATCCAGTGGGCCGTGCATCAAAGTTCCATCGCAATGCTGGCGCTGCGTCGATCTCCACTCGGGGAGCCGGGCTGCGTCTGTCCAGTTTGGTGTTGCAGTGATTTTCTCACTACAGGGCAGGCTATGCGCCGATTCCGGCAGGCTGTGCGTCAATTTTCGCAGCACAGGGAGTTCTTTGCAGAGGTGAAGTTTTTTTGGCCCTGAGATTTCAGGAAACATGAAGCAGGCTCAATCCAAGCCCTTGGAGAGCACTTCTCAGCAGAGCCAGAGGGCAGCAAGGCAGCAGCCCTTTACAGCAAAAAAGTCATTTGGGCAGCCAGGCAGCTTCTCTCAGCAGGTTGTAGGTTCTGTTTCAGAGTTCCTTTCCCAGTAGGAATCTTGTCAAGAAGTGTCTGAGTTGGTAGGGTCAGAGATCCAGTTTAAATAACCAAATGTGCCTTTGAAGTGGGGGAGACTTCAAAGAGTGTACCCCTTTCAGCTCCATCCTTTCTGCCAGGGTCCTACGAGGATGAGGGGGTTTGGCAGTCCATTGTGTGAGGGCAGGCCACTGTCCTTTGACATGTCAGTGTCAGGCCCTCCCCCCTCCCAGCCCAGGAAGACCCATTCAATATGCAGATGTGTGCAGGTGTGACTGAGCATCCTGTGTTTGGTATTGTCTGAGTGAAATGCACAAGGGTGCTGTCAACTAACCCAGCCAGACGTGGATTGTACAGCACAGAAGGATTTAAGTGCAGAGAAATGCTCACTTTCTAAAAGTGGCATTTCTAAAATAGTAATATTAAATCCGACTTCACCAGTCAGCAGGATTTTGTATTACCATTCTGGTCATATTAAATATGGCCATGTTACTCCTATTAGATCAGAATCTACCACTCAAACAGTATATGAGGGTAGCCCTAATGTTAGCCTATTAAAGGAGCAGGCCTCACAGCAGTGAAAAACGAATTTAGGAATTTAGGAATTTTACACTACCAGGACATATAAACTACACAGGTATTTGTCCTGCCTTTTATCTACATAGCACCCTGCCCTATGGGTTACCTAGGGCCTACCTTAGGGGTGACGTGTGTGTAGACAAAGGGGAGTTTAAGGCTTGGCAAGTACTTTTAAATGTCAAGTTGAAATTGGCAGTGAAACTATACAAACACACAGGCCTTGCAATGTCAGGCCTGAGACATGGTTAAGGGGATACTTATGTGGGTAGCACAATCAGTGCTGCAGGCCCACTAGTAGCATTTAATCTACAGGCCCTGGGCACACAGTGCACTCTACTAGGGACTTATAAGTAAATTAAATAAGCCAGTTGTGTATGAGCCAATGTCACCATGCTTTAAGGGAGAAAGCATATGCACTTTAGCACTGGTTAATAGTGGTAAAGTGCGCAGAGTCATAAAACCAGCAAAAACAGTGTCAAAAAGTGGAGGGAGGCAGGCAAACAATTGAGTTTGACCAGCCTAAAGCTATCAGGTCTAACAGTGTGTAAAATAGCTTACCTTGGAATGGTACATGGCTTCCTCTGATAAAGTAACCACCTGTTCTTTATTTACACAGACCATCCTTTATTTGGGTGAAAATCCCTTCCTGGAACACCTCTTTCCACTCGGTGCTAGGATTTCCCACTACTGGCACTCGCTTTCACCTTCTCTGCTATGACACTACCTCTCCCAAGCCCTGGCAATCTCTCACCCACCCCTGGCAATCATGTTGATTGCTCTTTGTACCATCTCTCTCTACCCCTGGCATTTTCTCCTTCCACACCGCTGCTATTCTCTCAGTTGAACAAAGCACTCAAGTGCTTAATTTCTGGCACTTCCTTGCCTATCTGTGGTACCCACTCCCCTAACACCTGACCCTCCTGTCCCCACCCACTCAAGTGTTTCATTTCTGGCACTGCCTTGCCTATCTGTGGTACCCACTCCCCTAACACCTGACACTCCTGTCCCGACCCATGTCACCTTATTAAATGCCAGATCACTTTACCCATAATGCCTGGCAGGTGGTAATATAGTTATTTTACATGTATTTGTTTGCTGAAGCTCTTCAGTTATGAGCAGGCCCATCATGCTGTCAGGTGTATTGCGGGGTTCTCTAAAAGCGGACGTCGCGGATATTAGCGTAGTCCTGGGTTGTATGTATTCCTATTTGGAAGGGTAAAGTCAGTGGAATGTCAGTTGGAAATTACCGAGTGGAACAGCGAGGGGTGGGAAGAAAGGGATTTCCTTTTACGGACTAGGTGGTCTCACACACTATATAGTGTCATGCTTCATCATTTGACCACCTAGACCCACCCAGGTAGGACAGTGCCACCTGGGCGGACTCGACCTCACTGTTAAAGGAACAGGAGGGAGTGCGTAAATGAACTTGTTTCTGGAAAGATCGGGATCCAGCTAATCTACTGAAAAACTAAAAACACCTAAGCAGACACCTGTGAAGAGCAACAAATTTAATGGTGGTGTCTGACTGGTGTAGTTAAAAAGGGGGGTTGGGACACCTCTGTGAGGACAAGGACTCACAGGGTCACCTAACTAATTACTAGCCAACATGTTTCTGCCCTCAAAAGTGAGCCAATGAAGGTCTCAGGGCATTCGTCAGGGCCTAGGATCCCTACGTCTCACGTTGGAGGGAAATACTCTATGGGGAAATCAAAGAGTGAGAAAATGAAAAATGAATGATCTACATTACCCAAGGAATTACCTTGAGGCGGCCTATGGGGAAAAAACAATTAATTAGCACTCTGGTGGCACACAGCACTGCAAAACCAACCAACTACACACGTGTCAAGGGGATGCATTCATGCACGAAACACATATGTTCAAAAAAGGTAAAATACATGCGTGGAGTGACTGAGTGAGTATATCTACACAAGTGGACAGTCCTATCACTGCAGGGAATTATAGTTCTTACCCTTTTTCTTAGAGGCAGCTAGCCTCTGGTATCCAGGAGGGGGAGTGTCCCCTTATAGTCACACACTAAGGGATAGAGATGAACATAAAGACGAAGTGAGGAGAGGAACAGAAGTAGGCAGAATAGATACAGAGGGAGCAATAGGGGGGGGAAAACCAAGTTCCCATTAGGAACCCACTATTGCTGGTAGAAAAATACTGGTTAAGAGAAACCGAAGTGACTATAGACAAAAAAAGTAAGATTAAAAGCAATAAGGGCTTATCTGTGTTGCCTGTGATCCGGTATGCCACTCACTACATCAAAGGGGACGCTCGCCGTGCGCCTACTTCGTCCTCTCCTTAGACCGCTTGTGACAAGTGGCTGAGGGAGAACGGTCTATTTATGGCTGTAAGAAATTCCAGGTGCGCCCTGTTAGCGCGTAAATTGGAGTTCAATTGATGTTAATCACCGCCGCGGGCCTCTTTGCGTTACTAGCCTCGATATGATTGCCGTAATGGCGGGCGCACCGGCCAAGCCGGGGCGCCGGCATGAATGTGATCGAGTGCAAAGGCGGGCCTCTTTAGGTTGATGGTTAATTTTATTTCTCTCCCCTTTTCCCCCCCCCTTTTTTGTTAACAACCCCCCCCCCCCCTTTCTTCTACTGCCCCCCCCCCTGGTTGTCACCCCCTCCCTCCCTCTCTTTTCCTTTTTCTTCCCGTTCTGTCTCTCTTTCCCCCCCCCCCCGGTCGCATTTCTTCTACAACACCCAACCCCCCCCTGTCCGTTTTGTTCCCCCCTCTCCCTCCTCCCTTTCTTTCGTCCCCCCTTCTTTTCCCCCCCCCCCTCCTTCCTTTTCTTTATCCTTTCCCTCATTTTCCTCTTTTTTTCTTTCTTTCTTAGCCCTTTGGGCTACGGGACCGCTGGGAACTACATTTCCCAGCGGCCACTCTAAACGCGAGCCTTCCGCTGGTGGCGCTCGGGCCGGAATCTTCCGACTCGGGCCCCACCCTTGCACTCGCCCGCATTCATGCCGGCGCCCCGGCACTGCTAGGGCGCCCGCAGGTGCGGCAAAGCACATCGCGCCATCAACCTAAAGAGGCCCGCCTTTGCACTCGATCACATTCATGCCGGCGCCCCGGCTTGGCCGGTGCGCCCGCCATTACGGCAATCATATCGAGGCTAGTAACGCAAAGAGGCCCGGGGCGGTGATTAACATCAATTGAACTCCAATTTACGCGCTAACAGGGCGCACCTGGAATTTCTTACAGCCATAAATAGACCGTTCTCCCTCAGCCACTTGTCACAAGCGGTCTAAGGAGAGGACGAAGTAGGCGCACGGCGAGCGTCCCCTTTGATGTAGTGAGTGGCATACCGGATCACAGGCAACACAGATAAGCCCTTATTGCTTTTAATCTTACTTTTTTTGTCTATAGTCACTTCGGTTTCTCTTAACCAGTATTTTTCTACCAGCAATAGTGGGTTCCTAATGGGAACTTGGTTTTCCCCCCCCTATTGCTCCCTCTGTATCTATTCTGCCTACTTCTGTTCCTCTCCTCACTTCGTCTTTATGTTCATCTCTATCCCTTAGTGTGTGACTATAAGGGGACACTCCCCCTCCTGGATACCAGAGGCTAGCTGCCTCTAGGAAAAAGGGTAAGAACTATAATTCCCTGCAGTGATAGGACTGTCCACTTGTGTAGATATACCCACTCAGTCACTCCACGCATGTATTTTACCTTTTTTGAACATATGTGTTTCGTGCATGAATGCATCCCCTTGACACGTGTGTAGTTGGTTGGTTTTGCAGTGCTGTGTGCCACCAGAGTGCTAATTAATTGTTTTTTCCCCATAGGCCGCCTCAAGGTAATTCCTTGGGTAATGTAGATCATTCATTTTTCATTTTCTCACTCTTTGATTTCCCCATAGAGTATTTCCCTCCAACGTGAGACGTAGGGATCCTAGGCCCTGACGAATGCCCTGAGACCTTCATTGGCTCACTTTTGAGGGCAGAAACATGTTGGCTAGTAATTAGTTAGGTGACCCTGTGAGTCCTTGTCCTCACAGAGGTGTCCCAACCCCCCTTTTTAACTACACCAGTCAGACACCACCATTAAATTTGTTGCTCTTCACAGGTGTCTGCTTAGGTGTTTTTAGTTTTTCAGTAGATTAGCTGGATCCCGATCTTTCCAGAAACAAGTTCATTTACGCACTCCCTCCTGTTCCTTTAACAGTGAGGTCGAGTCCGCCCAGGTGGCACTGTCCTACCTGGGTGGGTCTAGGTGGTCAAATGATGAAGCATGACACTATATAGTGTGTGAGACCACCTAGTCCGTAAAAGGAAATCCCTTTCTTCCCACCCCTCGCTGTTCCACTCGGTAATTTCCAACTGACATTCCACTGACTTTACCCTTCCAAATAGGAATACATACAACCCAGGACTACGCTAATATCCGCGACGTCCGCTTTTAGAGAACCCCGTACTTTCGTGTGTATTTTGAATTATAGGGAGCTAAGTACGGAGTGTTCCTCCATATTTATCCCCCCTCCTCCCTCTTCCTCTCTCCATGTGCAATGTCAGGTGTATTGCCTCATTTTCAGCCAATCAGTTTTTTCGTAGCTCACATGGCTTTGCATTCTGGCACATTTAGGGGCATATTTATACTCCGTTTGTGCCGAATTTGCGTCGTTTTTTTCTACGCAAATTCGACGCAAAACTAACTCCATATTTATACTGTGGCGTTAGACGCGTCTAGCGCCAAAGTTCATGGAGTTAGCGTAATTTTTTTGCGTGAACACCTTCCTTGCGTTAATGATATGCAATGTAGGCGTTCCCGTCTTAAAAAATGACTGCGATGCATAAGCGTCGTATTTATACTCCCGGGCAAAAATGACGCCCGGGAGTGGGCGGGACAAAAAAAACCGCTTTCGCGACGGATTTTAGCGCCTGGGTCAGGGCAGGCGTTAAGGGACCTGTGGGCTCAGAATGAGCCCAGAGGTGCCCTCCCAAGCCCCCAGGGACACCCCCTGCACCCTTGCCCACCCCAGGAGGACACCCAAGGATGGAGGGACCCATCCCAGGGAAGAAAAGGTAAGTTGTGGTAAGTATTTTTTTTATTTTTTTTTGTGGCATAGGGGGGCCTGATTTGTGCCCCCCTACATGCCACTATGCCCAATGACCATGCCCAGGGGACAGAAGTCCCCTGGGCATGGCCATTGGGCAAGGGGGCATGACTCCTGTCTTTGTCATGTTAATGGCGTCTGGGCGGCAAAAAAAAATGGCGCAAATCGGGTTAAGACGATTTTTTTGCCTCAGCCTGACTTGCCCCATTTTTGGACGCCCAAACGCCATTTTGCCCTACGCCGGCGCTGCCTGGTGTACGTGTTTTTTTTTCACGCACACCAGGCAGCGCCGGTCGGCTAACGCCGGCTAACGCCATTCAATAAATACGGCGCCCGCATGGCGCTTCAGAATGGCGTTAGCCGGCGCTAATTTTTTTGGCACAAAACTGCGTTAGCGCAGTTTTGCGTCAAAAAGTATAAATATGGCCCTTAGTTTTAACTTTCATTATTACTTGGTCTCTACCACAGATTCTAAAATGTAAAATGGTGTAATCTAAAAATACAAGATCAGCTCAACATTTCAGAGTCTTAACATCTGGAATTAAAAGTCACGCATAAGCACACTGAAGAAATGGAAACTTCACACATAGTCAAAGCCCAAAGCTCAACACCTAAGCACAAAGCAGAGCTGTGATTAGTGAAGTATCAGATAGTAAACATCATGGATGCTTTTGCTGACTACCTTGACGTGTCATGCGCTGCTTTGCTATTGTCTTTTTTGTAGCTAAATTTCGTACCTGCGTTTGCCTCATTGTTTCATCAATGCTGAATAATTATTATACTCTGTATTGTTTTAAATTATTTTCCTGACCTTGACAATCAGATCATACATAGGCCCAGGAGAAGTGTTTAATATTCAATCCTTATCTAGCAAAAATAACAAACACATGGCTTCACATATTTTGTCGATTTTTCTTTTGCGGGGGCTTCAAGTATTTCTTCTCTTATTGGAGAGAGGTTTGAGTTGAAAAAGTTTGTTGGGGCAACCTGAGTTTTTCACGGGTATGTGTTGGAGCTGTGTTACATTTGCTGCTCTTGTTCCCTGTTCGTATGGTGTGAATTTTGTGTGCCAGGTATGCCCTCGCGTTGAATGTTCAAGCTTGATTCCGGCCAAGTGAAAATTGTGTAACGCATGTAAATAGGCAAGGGAAATACATTTCCACTCACCTGTTAAAATCAAGAATGAGACACTCAAAATGTAGGCCAGCCTCCAACCCTGCTCTAAGACTATTTAATGTGTACTCGGAGGACCGGCAAGGGATTTAATACTATGATAGATAATTTAGCATTTTACCTGCAGTAGCGCTCCCCATAGACTGAAAATGGATATTATTTCTGCCTTTTTGAAGTGGTTTGGTGTCACCCTTAGATGGTGCCTTTGGCCTGATGCCCTAAACATTTGAAGGACGTGAAGTGTGCTTGTGCCTATTGGTCTTGTCACTGCATGCATGGAGTTGAGGTTATTTTAGGGCACGCATTCCCACTTTTTTGGGTTGCACTGGACTTCTTTTCACTCTTTGTTCTTCTGGAAGGTCAACTGCCTGAACTGACAGACTCGAGCCCAGACCTAACCCAGCCAGGACAGTGGATCGGCGACATGACCTGACATGGACCCTGCTCGCCCTCAACAGGCACATTTCTCTGCAATCCAGTAGAAAACACAAGTCAGCATGCCCCGATGCTTTATCCCCCCATGCCAGAACTTGAGATTCCATTACTGAGTGCTACCCAGCACTCACTCTCGGATGACTTGTGAAACAGGCCTGCTGCAAGTAGCACAGGTGAAAAGTGGGCCACTTGCACCTCAACCTTGCACACTATCGCCCAAAAAAAGGCCAGGCTTCCTATCCTCTGCATTCCTGTGTGGTTTTGTACATTGTAGGTTGCAGGCATACTCCAGGTTATTTGCAGAAACAAATCCTATGTCTCTCATTTTATGGCAGTGGCAAAATGCCCCTCTCTATAGTTCCTACGCTGTAAATCCCCCTGTGCCTAGTTCACAACAGATGGCAAATTCCTCTTATAATTCTTCGGTAATATGCACTTCCGTTGCATGGCAAGTGGTAAATACACATCTTTTAAATTTATATACGTGATTTCCTGCCCTGCATTTCTTAGGAGTCGGTAAAAGCCCCTTCTGCTGCTTGGTAAATGGTATGCCCTCATCCTCTCAGTTACTGAACAGGTGTTGGTAGGCAGCAACGAGGGGTCAGGAGCTCAGAGCAGTGTGGGGCAGCACATCTGTGTTCAGAGCTGGGGCTGATACACACCTTAAGTGCTGATGACCCCCTGTTCAGAGCAGTGGGACAGTCTTGTGGTGTAGCAAGGGTGCCGGAAGCTCTAGTGTAAACGAGAATGCTAGGAGGCATACTAATTTCCGTCAATTAAAAAAAGCTAGAATTAGGGTGTGGTCGGCCCCGTAGACCCATGGAACTGGGTGCCACTACACCGGCTGCAGTCTCCATAGCTACACCCCTGGAATTATCATGCATCTTCCTGTTACCAACTGTGCTTGGATTAGTGAGACAGAGAAGGCACATGTGGCAGTTCCCCTGTGCTCTGACCAGTGTGGTAATACCAGAGTAAGGTGACTTTGCCTGTCTTCGGTGAAGCTGGGCTGTTGAGCTCTACAGGTGGTCGATGACACCTCACATGTTCAGGATAGTCTCAGTACACAGTTTTTGAGTGGTGGCTTCAATGCGCTCACAGTGGAGGGGCAGAGGGACCCTGGCAGCAGCTTGCCTTTGCATAGTGTGGCATAGTTCAGCTCTTTAGGAACATCTCCATTGTGCTTGTGCGCAGGGATTTAGTGGCACCCTCTCCCATCGCTCTTCAGGCTCTGAGAGACAGCTCCACTGGGCCCTGTGCTCAAAGCATAGACGTTGCATTTCTTGTAGAGACAACAATCTGGTGCATGGTGTGTGTTGTTTTCTGGTCCTGGGTGGCCGCTCATCAGTTCACAGTGTATGTCTGTATTTCTCTTGTGGGTGGCATATGCCAGTGCACCATGCAGTGTGTGTTGTTCAGGTCTTTAGTGGTAGCTACCTTGTGTTGAACAGGTCTCAGATGTGCAACTCCTGTTCCCAACTGTGGTGTTGATTCTATCCCTGGTGGCATTTGTCCAGTGGCCTGTGCAGTGGGTGTCATGGATGGCAGCTCTCCTGTCACAATATGTGGCATTATTTCTGCCTTTTCCTGTCTTGGGTGGCATTTGCCCAGTGAGCAGTGAAGTGGATGTTGTTGAGTTCTTGTGTGAAAGGTCACTTGAGCACAGACAGTGGTGTATGCCAAACAGATCTAGGGACACCTTCCTGCATAAAAACAATCAAAACAGATAGTTTTCTTCTTTCTATGTGTGCTGCAGAATGCAGCACATATAGAATGAGAAAAAAACAGAGAGAAATAAAGATATTTCCCCCATAGCGTCCCTCTCATGTCATCCCTGAGGTGGCGTTGGAATATGACACATTCTCAGACTTGAAAATCTGGGAATGCGTCAGATTCCTTCAAGTTCCATGGGCGTTGTGTGGGAACACTGCAAGCAACACCCATGGAAGGTCCCTTTCTTGCAGTGTTATGTGTGAAAAGGGTCTATATTTACAAGGCCATTAAATATATAAATACACTTCAAAAACAAAGCTTACTTACAGGTACGTTATACTTAGGCTCACATTTTAAATGTGAAAAATCATAGAAATTCACCTGTTGCAGTTAGGGTTATCTCAAGTAACTATAACTTGTGACTCCGCTGCACTGTGCATGAACACATAGCTATAACATTTGAATGAAACATCTTGCTAGTGTGACACTTTGAAGTTGTACATGGAGACCATTGCAATGCCAATCACTCTTGCTCTCTCTTCCATTCCATTTTGGGATGGAACAGACAGACAGAGAGAGAAAGTGAGAGATTGAGAGCGAGAGAGACATTTAGAGGAAGACTTTGACAGAGAGAAATTGAGAGAGAGAGGGAGCCAGAGAGAGTATTTCTAGACTTTGATGAATAATATACTTAGAATGAGATATTTAGGGACAAACTGAAAAGAAAAATGTATTTTTCAATTAAAAAGAGTGAGATCACCTTTCAGCATGTACCTTAAACATGTGAAGTTGAAAAGAAATTCAAAGATGCAGGACTACAGACACACCTCTACTAGAGTTTTCAAGCTTCAGTGTGAGTGTCTAAGACCTTAACCAGAACCCCACAGGTTATTCCTGATTGTGGAGTGCCCAGACATTACTAAAACATTCCATCAAAAGACTTTGCCTGGGAAAAAGGACTTCAGTGTTTCATCACAAGGAATGTTTACTATTCAAAGCTCTAATGAATAAAACAGACACAATGCCATAAGGTACCAGGATTTGAACTTTCAACCTACTGAGTGACAGTCTAGGAGCTTTAGCAGCAAGCCAGAGGTGAGTCTGTACTGCTATGCATCCTAACGTAACTATAACATCCATTCTAAACATCTTGCTTGTGTACCGCTTTGAAGTCATTTAATGGAGAGCCCATTGCTATTGTCTTTGCAGTGGCCTATCTGTAGAATGACTTCTATGTTGCACACAAGCAAGATGCTTGGAGACAGTACAGGTCCGCAGGGGAGCCTGAAGCCCCCGAAGTCCTAGCCGGGTCCCTGCTTCCTGCAGGAGGCAAGGAGGCAGCATTGCTCCCACAAACAGGGAGTTGCTTTGTTGTGTAGCCATTTTAGTTATAGCTCCATGCACATCATTTTAGCGAATTAGGCCTGCTGCTGTGCACTTTAGCCTAGATATATTTCATTCTGGTTTGTTTATAATTTTTTTTAACAATAGCCACATTTGCGGTCTTGTTTTATTTCTCTCCATCTAGCTGTTCTTTACCTAGGCAAGCATTGTGTTGCTAAACAAGACATTTCTTTCACTCTGTGCTTTTCTCAAGGCTGCAGTAAGATAGATTGCCCGTAAACATGGTAACTCTTTGTCTCTAGTATTCATAGAAACATACAAATCCTTATGTAGGGACATTTTCTCACAACATCAGTTGTTTTATTGTAAAAACACTTCTCTGTCCCATACACGTTAGGGGGAGATTCCAGCCAGATAAACACGACTGTATGCTGATTGCTAAACGCTTCGCTACAGCTGCTTATGCAGACTTCCGGCCTCTTGCTCAGGTATGAGGGATGATGTCTTCCCAGGGGAAACTGAAGGGCAGAACTAGAGCTTAACATGCTGTGCTCTGATGTAGCCTAGGTAGGAATTGTTTTAATGACTCTAGTGACAACATGGTAGAGTTATTTTTATGCTTTAGTCTCCTCGTCACAATTTTAAGCCTGTCATGCTTCATCGTCCTGGTTATTGCAGTACATGCTTTATTATATAAGATGCAGTTGCTTCATTAAAAACTTATTAAAAACTTATTGAAACATATACTGCCTCTACTTGTCCTTGTGTATGTGAGACTAATGTAACCGAGAGAGATGGATGCGATCTGAGTGACCACGATTTCCCTGAGAAGTCAATTGTGTCTTGCGCTCGGCTGCCAAGTCAGCGCTGCTAGTTGGTCAGAGCAAAACCAGGACTAGGCCGACAGGTGTCACCTGTAGTGGGTTAGACTCAGTCCCCCACAACGCAGGCAATTCTGCCGCTCAAATCCAGTAGTCTCATTAGAATAATGAGAGCCTACGTGACAGCTTTAAATAGCAGATCCATGTTTGCAGGGGCTCCAGTCAACTCCACTTTCAGCATGTGGGAGCTGTATGACAGCTTTGTCCTGCTACAAGTGGAGTTATGTATACTTTTGTTCAGCTCCCACCACGCAAAAGCAAACAGCTATTTGTGGAGGGTGGGCACCTCAGGAGGTAGCAGGAGTTGGCCCTGGGGGAAGGTAGCCCCAGGGCCATCCATGACTCCATGAGAGTGATGGCACGGCCCCACTCCATCATTTGAATTGGTAGTCCCTGAGGCTGGGGGTCCACAACGGACCCTCTATATCAAGGTACTGGAGCACTGGGGGGGTGGTAGGTGGTGGTCCCTGGGGCATGGGGGACTGCGCAGCCCCCCCCATATATTTTATTGATTGCCCCAGAGAGGGGGCAGTTCCTTGGGCTGCAGTGTGGCCACATGGGACCCCCACATTCATTTAAGTACATATGCCCAGAGGAGGTGGTGGTCCCTGGGGCTGTGAAGGAGTCACACAGGCCCTCATGCATTCATTTCATGAGATTTGTCCCAGGGAGTTGGTGAGCTTCTATAAGTCCTAGGGGCAGGCCCCATGTACCCCCACGATTTTTACCCCCTAATGTCCCTGGGACCTGACCCACCCGGGGGCCAAATAAGTGAAGAGTTCTGGAGGCCCCCTTTTAAAAAGAAAAATTTCAGTAAAATCTGCAGATCCAGTCCCATCTTAGATTTGTTTCTCAAAGAATAGTTTTTAGCCCTGGCAGATTTCCTGGGGGACCCTGCACCAAGGGTAGGGGCTTAAGGTATCTCTACCTTTCCCCCTTTTCTTTTTTTATCTTTTTTTGTAGAACTCTGCTGAAGCAGAGTCTCAAACTGGCTGCCAACACTTCCACGTTGAATGCCAGGCTCTGTGGTCAACATCAGACACAAACAGTAATTCATGGCGGCATCCACAAAGGAGGTCCTTGTGTGCCTAATAAGTGTTTCTTTGTGTGATGGAAGATGAAACATATACACTATACATAGGCCCTCATTACAACCCTGGCGGTCGGTGTTAAAGCGGCGGTAATACCGCCAACAGGCCAGCGGAAAAAAAAGTGGAATCACAACCACGGCGGAAACCGCCAACATAGACAGCCACTTTAACACTCCAACCGCCACAGCAGTACAAATAAACAGCGCGGCGGTAACCGCCAACAGACAGGCGGAAGACAATGTACCGCCCACCCTATCACAACCCAGCAATCTGAAATCTTTTCTGGGGTGGAACCAACGCGAATAAAAACACGGCGGAAACAGTACACAGGAGGGAAAATCACTCATCTCTCCACACCCCACGAGGAACCAGGACGCCATGGAGCCAGAATTGCAGATCCTTCCAGCAATGGTCTTCCTGCTCCTCTATCAGGAGCTCCAATGACGGCGGCGATGACCACAGTGAGTACTGCACCTACAACACAGGGGAGGGGGGAGGGAAAAGAGAGTGACACACACACCCAACACCCCCACCCCCACCCTCACCCACAACACCATACACACAAATACATGCTGCAACATTACATTTACAACCCCCCCACCCCCCCTTGAATAAAGCAAGGACAAAAGGAAATGATTTGAACCATTGTAATCAATAAAAATCCAGTAGTTAAAACTCAAAATCCAGTATATACAATTATATACACCAACTACAAAAGTCCGGATAGTGCACCAATCATTGTCCGTGGACCACTGGGCCCAAAATGCATGGGCGAGGCCCACACTAGCTACCCGACTGGAAACAGAGAGAACACTGCAGGGGCATCAGATTGAAATGAAACAGGCATCTCAGGGTGAGGGGGAGGGGGGCACCTCAGCCTGATGAACGCACAACGCCACTGCTCCACGAGGGGGCTCCATGCCGATTGATGTATCCTGGGGAGTGCAAAGCCACAGTCTCTCAAGTCTTTTCAGTGGGTGGGTTGTCCACAGCTTTATCATGGGGAGTGCAAAGCCACAGTCTCTCAAGTCTTTCCAGTGGGTGGTTTGCCCACTGCTCTATCCTGGGGAGTGCAAAGCCACAGTCTCTCAAGTCTTTTCAGTGGGTGGTTTTCCCACTGCTTTATCCTGGGGAGTGCAAAGCCACAGTCTCACAAGTCTTTTCAGTGGGTGGGTTGCCCACTGCTTTATCCTGGGGAGTGCAAAGCCACAGTCTCTCAAGTCTTTTCAGTAGGTGGTTTGCCCATTGCTTTATCCTGGGGAGTGCAAAGCCACAGTCTCACAAGTGGATAACAGTCTCCACTGGTTCTGGAGGGGGCTTTGTGCCCAGAGTGCTTCATCCTGCCAAGGACAGAGGTAGTGGATGTAATACTCCATTGGTTTTGGAGGGGGCTTTGTGCCCAGAGTGCTTCATCCTGCCAAGGACAGAGGTAGTGGATGTATCTCTCCACTGGTTCTGGAGGGGGCTTTGTGCCCAGAGTGCTTCATCCTGCCAAGGACTGAGGTAGTGGATGCCTTTCTCCACTGAAAGTGATTGTTCATAGACGCTGCCCAGGCTCCTGGAGCTCACCATCAGCCTCGGTCGAATGACCACTGGGGATGGCAGACATGTCTGCAGTGGTGACACTGGCTCAGGATGTAGTGGGGCGGTGCTTGCGGCTGTGTCAGTCGAGGCAGTGCTTGCGGCGGGCTCTGTGGCGGCAGTGCTGGTTGCGGGCTCTGTGGCGGCAGTGCTTGTGGCAGGCTCTGTGGCAGCGGTGCTGGTTGGGGGCTCTGTGGCGGAGGTGCTTGCGGTGAGCTCTGTGGCAGCGGTGCTGGTTGCCGGCTCTCTGGCGGCGGTGCTGGCGGCGGGCTTTGTGGCAGCAGTGCTGGTTTCCGGCTCTGTGGTGGCGGTGCTGGTGGCGGGCTCTGTGGCAGCTGTGCTGGTTGCGTGCTCTGTGGTGGCGGTGCTGGCGGCGGTGCTGGCGGAGGGCTCTGTGGCAGCAGTGCAGGTGGCGGTCTTCTCCGTCGTACAGGTTGGCATCGACGTGGAAAGAAGGTGTAACACAGGTCCCTCAGTCGGTGCCACCATGCCCTCTCCTGACCTGCCCTTCAGTTTCTGCCCCTTCCCCACCTTTGATGATGGCACAGCTGTCTTGCCACTATCCCCTTTCGTTTTCCCTGTCCCTTGGTGGCATGTGTTTTCTGCTTCTTCCTCCGGGATGTGGGCAACTTTTTTAACTTGGCAGGTGGCGGAATGTCCTTGCCCTTGTTCTGTGGCACACTGGCAGCCCTGATGGTTGGCACACTCCAATAGCCCACAGTTGCTGGCACCACTGTGCCTGGGGATGTGGTGGCTGAGGTGCTGGGTTGGGACCTGGAAAGCCTGGCCCTAGGGGACGGATGGGGGGAGGTGTAGGGAAGAGGTCAATATTAGCCAGGAAACATTTTTTAGACACATTGGGACAGGTAGATGGAGGGGGTTTGGGAGTGGAGGAAGAGGTAGTGGTTGTAGGAGGTGTACTTCTGATGAATTTGGGTGAAGGTGCATGGGCTGGAGGCTGTTGTGAGGTGGATAGCTGTTGGGTGGGTGTGTGCCTACATTTGTGTACTTTGGGAGGAGGGCTCACTGACACACTGGGAGAGGACACAGGGGATGTGTGAATGGTAGTGGGGTGGTGAGTGCACGTGAGCGCTGTGTGGTGATGGGCGTGCTGGTGATGGAGGTAGTGGCTGAAGATGTAGTGCATGCAGGTGTGAGTGGAGACGAGACTGGGAGGGAGGAGGGAGATGTGAAGGAGGGGGACACAGTGGAGGCAGTGGATGTTGGTATGTCTGCATGGGTTTGATGCTTGTGTGAGTGCCTGTGGGATGTGTGGTGCTTATGTTTGCCTGAGCCCCTTTTGTGTGTTGAGGTGTGTGCATGCTTGTCGGATGGTGTGCTTGGGATAGGCTGAGGTACAGGGGATTGGGTCTGGGTGGAGGAAGTTGGAGGGGGGAGGCTGGACACAGGGACAATGGCTGCCATCAGTGCTGAGGCCAGAGCCTGAAATGCTTTCTGTTGGGCTGCCTGGCTAGAATGAATGCCCTCCAGGTATGCATTTGTTTGTTGCAAATGCCTCTCAACACCCTGGATGGCATTCAGAATGGTAGACTGCCCAACAGTGAGGGATTTCAGGAGGTCAATAGCCTCCTCACTGAGGGCAGCAGGGCTGCCTGGGGCAGGGCCTCAGGTGCCTGGGGCGAAGGAGATGACCACCCTCCTGGGTGAGCGGGCACGGGACACATGCTGAGGGGCTGCTGGGAGGCCGGTGCTGGTAGGGGGTGGTGGCTTTACCTGTTGAGACGGGGGGCACTGAGGGGCCCACCACTGCAAGGGAGCTCCCATCAGAGGAGGAGTCGCTGTCACTGCTGTCACCTTGTGTCCCCGCCGTGGAGCTCCCCTCGCTCTCCATCCCACTGGTGGCTTCTGACTCCGTTGTTTCGCCCACCAGGGCCAAGTGGGATGCAGCTCCCTCCTGCTCTGGTGCCACTGCTCCTCCGTCTGATGATGCTATTGCACAGAAGAACAGGGAGACCACAAAAAGGGTGGGGGGAAGACAGAAGAAAGACATGTTCAGTGCATGCAACACCACTACCGTTGGCGGACACTACAGACACAGCAGCCCTCTGCACTACGCCATTCACTGATTATTCACATGCCCATGGGGTACAAGGCCTAAGCCCGATTCTGCACAGCTGGAAGTCACAGGAGCCTGACTAGGTGTAGATGGCACTAACCACTAGTGGGTTTGGGGTTCCAATGAACCTGCCTCTCAAGGGACCTTGCCTACCAAGCTCGCCCTGGCCTGGGGGAACCCACTGCCCACCTCCCCCACCCAGACACCTCGTAATGTGCGCAGAGTCAGATGAATGTGACTGTACTCACCCCCTTGTGGCTGCTGTGATGCCCTCAAGTGCCCATCCAACTCCGGATATGCCACCGCCAGGATCCAGAACATCAGGGGGGTCATGGTGCAACGGGCACCACTCCCACGTTGGGAGGCCATTCCCAGCTGGGCTTCCGCTGTCTTCTTGCTCCAGCGGCGAATGTCCTCCCATCTTTTCCAGCAGTGGGTGCTCTGTCTGTGGTGGACCCCCAGGGTCCAGACGTCCTTGGCGATGGCACGCCAAATATCCTTCTTCTGGTGGGTGCTGACCTAGAGGAATAGTACAGGGGAAAAGGAAGATCTTTACCCGTCCGGACCATCATACTCATTGGCCCACGTTCCCACCCTTGCCCTGACGCACATGCACTCACCATCCGCTCATGCAGCCCTCAGTCCCCCTACATGTATCTTCCATCCACACCACTCAAAACAGGCATTGCCCATGCAGCATGGTCACAGTGTACTCACTTGTTTGTCTGGAGGACCGTACAATTGTGTGTACTGGGGAAGGATCCCATCCAGTTATTTCTCCAACTACTCAGAAGTGAAGGCAGGGGCCCTTTCCCCAGACACATGAGCCATCATCGCTTCCAGACTGAGGTCACAGCAACACTTGCCGTGTAGGTCCTCGCCTGTTGAAGGTCAGGTATCAAGTGAGTGAACAGACAGAAAATGGTGGTCACATCTGTGGCAGAGCGTACTGTCACTGCCTGCGTACATCGTCATTGGCTCCTTGGACCCATAGGGTCCAATGTTAACCAATGCAGGATTGCGCCGTGGTCTTCGACCGCCTATCACGACGGTGTTGAACACCAGCGCAGTTACCTCATATCCCCTTGTCCCACCTTACAGGTCAGGCAGCCGCCATTTCAGGGGGCCACATGGGATTAATAATAACTGTATCACACCTAGCTAGGCCTTGCATACACACAGTAACAGGCACATTGCAGATAAATAAATGTGTGAAATTGACATTTTGTGATACCTCAGTGTAGGCGGACTCTCTGCTCGCTGTTCTCCTCCATAGTGCACGTCCACTGGGGCAGGTGATGAGATGGCGGCATCCTCCTGTGTACAGACCGCTGGTGGACCTGTCGACAATGGAAGAGAGACACGTAATAATCAACTACAGACTTGATTGTGCAACAATCCATGAACTGTGTACCCAGTTGGAGCCAGACCTGATGTCAGCTATCTGCCATCCCACAGGGATACCCCCTCCAGTGCAGGTCCCGTCAGTACTCCATTTCCTGACAAGTGGGTCTTTTCAAACAACAGTGGCCATTGCATCAGGGATGTCCCAGCCAATGTTCTCTAACGTGTTGTCCAGAGTGTTGTCTGCCCTGCTGAAACACATGTGCAGCTACATCATTTTCCCTCAGGTGGAGGATTTGCCTACAGTGAAAGGTGACTTCTATGCCCTGGGACATATCCCCAACATCATTGGTGCCATTGATGGGATACATGTGGCCTCGGTACCCCCACGCAGGAGTGAACAGGTGTACAGAAACCGGAAAAGCTATCATTCGATGAATGTGCAGATGGTGTGTTTGGCCGACCAGTACATCTCCCATGTGAATGCCAAATTTCCTGGCTCAGTGCATGACGCTTAAATTCTGAGGAATATCAGCATCCCTTATGTGATGGGGCAACTCCAGAGGCACAGTGTGTGGCTAATAGGTGAGGAAAAGGATCCTATACAGTGTGAATAGTTGTCTGGGTATGGGGTTGTCCCTACGGGTTAGTGTGTGTCTAACAAATGTCCCTCGAAATTTGCAGGTGACTCTGGGTACCCCAACCTGTCATGGCTACTGACCCCAGTGAGAAATCCCAGGACAAGGCCAGAGGAACGCTACAATGAGGCACATGGGCAAACTAGGAGGGTGATCGAACGGACCTTTGGCCTCCTGAAGGCCAGGTTCCGGTGCCTCCATATTACAGGTGGTTCCCTCTACTACTCACCAAAGAAGGTGTGCCAGATCATCGTGGCCTGCTGTATGCTGCACAACCTGGCTTTGCGATGACAGGTGCCTTTTCTGCAGGAAGATGGTCCAGCTGGAGGTCTTGTGGCAGCTGTGGAGCCTGTGGACAGTGAAGAAGAGGAGGCAGAAGAAGACACAACAGAAACAACGTTATCCAGCAATACTTCGAGTGAGACACAGGTAAGAAGATGTCACTGCCTCACACATCTCATTCTATTATTTGAGCTATCAGAAGTCTGTCATTTTCACTCAGTGTGTGGACCCTGACTTGTCACTTTGTCTTTCAATTTAACAGATGTGGGTCCCACTTTGTGCCCTCTACTATATTTCCTCAAGACCTACAGCTGTGTTTCATCGGTATGTGGACAATTAAATTGACATTGCTATATTCCATAGTTATTGCAATTACACATTTGAGAAAGCACATACTGACTCCAGATTGTTTTGTGATTATTGTGTATTTATTTCTGTACAAATAAGTGAAAGGGGTTGTAAAATGGGCAGGGGTGATGGTGGAGGAATGTCCATGGCAGAGTCCAGTCTATTTGTTTCACAGGTGCATTGTCCAAAGGGGCATAGGAAGTGGACCAAGGGCAGTTGATGGATGAACAGAGTGACAAAGTTGGACAGAAGGGTGACATTCAGGGGGGACTCATTTCCTGACGGGGGTCTTGGCAATGTTCTCTATCTTGCTCCTGGATCTCAGGGACCGTTTGCGGGGTGGCTCTCCATCTGCAGGGGGTGGGGTGCTGGTGTCGTGGTCCTGTGGCGGTGCCTCCTGTCCGCTAGCGCCGGTGGAGGTGGAGGGCTGTTCATCATCCAGGCTAGTGTCAGGGGCCCCTTGTTGTGCCACAGTGTCCCTCCTGGTGTTGACAAGGTCCTTCAGCACCCCTACAATGGTGACCAGGGTGGTGTTAATGGACTTCAGCTCCACCCTGATCCCCAGATAGTGTTCCTCCTGCAGCCGCTGGGTCTCCTGAAAGTTGGCCAGTACTGTTGCCATCGTCTCCTGGGAATGATGATACGCTCCCATGATGTTGGAGAGGGCCTCGTGGAGAGTGGGTTCCCTGGGCCTGTCCTTCCCCTGTCACACAGCTGTCCTCCCAGTTCCCCTGTTTTCCTGTTCCTCTGTCCCCTGAACCGTGTGCCCACTGCCACTTCCCCCAGGTCCCTGATTTTCTTGGGGTGGTGGGTTTGCCTGGGTTCCCTGTAGTGGTGGACACACTGCTGCTTGACGTGTCCTGGGGATAGAGGGATGGGCCTGCTGGGTGGGTGCTGTGCTGGTGTTTCCTGAGGGGGGAGGCTCTGTGGTGGCTTGTGCCAGTGTCAGGGGAACCGACTGTCCCGAGGTCCCAGATGGGCAGGGCTGGTCATCTTGATCCAGTTGTGCAGAGATGCTGTCATCACTGTGGGTCTCTTCTGTGGGGGGACTGGATATGTCTGGAACCTCATGTCCGGTGATGTTGGGTAGGGATCCTGCAGGGGTGTAAAGGCATGATTATTGCATCTGTGTGCCATTGTGTGCAATGGGTGAGTGACCCTGTATTCTAGTGCTTGCATTCTTGTCTAGGTCCTTGTATGATATTTGGTTTGGGGTCTGTGTGGGTATCTGTAGTGGACATTCTTTGGTGAAGGGTGTCTCTGCTTTGGTGTTGCATGCAGGCCTTGGTGTTGGGATGGGGGGTTGTGATAGTGGGACATATGTGAGGTGTTGGAGTGATGGGGGTGAGGGTGAGGGTGGCGGTATGTGATGGCATGCAGGTAGGTTGGGAAATATAATAGTTAAGAGTTGACTTACCAGAGTCCATTCCTCCTGCTACTCCTGCGAGGCCCTCAGGATGCAGTAGTGCCAAGACTTGTTCCTCCCATGTTGTTAGTTGTGGGGGAGGAGGTGGGGGTCCACCGCCAGTCTTCTGTACTGCAATCTGGTGTCTTGAGACCACGGAACACACCTTCCCCCGTAGGTCGTTCCACCTCTTCCTGATGTCATCCCGTGTTCTTGGATGCTGTCTTACTGCGTAGACCCTGTCGACGATTCTGCACCATAGCTCCATCTTCCTAGCAATGGAGGTGTGCTGCACCTGTGATCCGAATAGCTGTGGCTCTACCCGGACGATTTCCTCCACCATGACCCTGAGCTCCTCCTCAGAGAACCTGGGGTGTCATTGTGGTGCCATGATGTGGTGTGGGTGATGTGTGAGGTGGTGTGTGTTGTGATGTGTGAGGGGATGTGTTGTTTGAGGTGTGTGGATGTTGTGTGAGTGATGATGTTGTGTGTCTGTGGATGCTAGTGTTGTTTCTGGTGGTGTCACTCTGTGGCCTTCTTTCGGAAATGTTGGTAGTAAGGGTTTGTGAGTGTGTGTTTTATATTGGATTGGGTGTGTGGGAGTGGTGTGAGTATGTGTATCAGGTGTGTGTATTTCAAATTGTCCAATGTGGTTGTGTTTTGTAAATGTGTGTGTATTTTGAGCGCAGCGGTGTGTACCGCCAATGGAATACCGCAGTTGAAAGACCGCTGTGTGGATTAATGGGTCGTGATAGTGTGGGTGTATTCCTGTTGGCGTGACGGTGGAGGTTTTGTTATCGCCAGTTTATCACTGACCTTTGGTGTGGCAGACTTGTGTGGGTGTCTGGATTATGGTGGATTCCAAGCTGTGGGTCGTGATAGCTGTAGCGGAATTCCGCCACCATAGCAGTGTTTTTGGCGGTCTTCTGCACGGCGGTAAGCGGCATTTACCGCCAATGTTGTAATGAGGGCCTTAGTGTGTTGTCTGACTACAGAAGGTTTGTGTGTGTTCTCATCACATGATGCATGTAACAATGTGCAGGTAAATGCAGAAGACAGATTTAGGAGCAACAAGGAAATTATACACAATGCTGGAAGGAAAAAGGGCACTGAGATGAAAGATTTCAAATTACCTTGGGAGTGATGGTGATATGCTGCATGTTTTGTTTGTACCCACAGTGCTGGTCATTCTTTCCAGAGAAAGTATCCTTGACCTTGTGAGGACATTGGTTGACCGCATATACGTATATAACTAATAATCTTCCTGCATCCAACATGTAGGGATATACCCCTTGTTCCCTAAACACATTCTTGGTTAGTGACTACGGTTGTTAATGTCCCTGACACACAGTCATATAGGGGAATTCTAAAAGGGCTGAAGTACTGGGTCTTACCTTCAGCATTAGGGTCTGAGAAACTGGAGATTTCTTCCCCATCTTATGGTCTGTGACCACTTGAAATAAATAGTATGAGAGAGGTGTTACACATAGTCACATAATATACTAAGCAGCACTGACATGACCAAAGTGAAGATGTAATTGTCAGAATAATGGTGTCACAGTATTACATACTCTGCAGATTGATTTTTTTTCTGTGCTACATATCAAGGCTTTAGGATCCCTTTTGCTCGCAAAGGGGAAGACATGTATTATGGCACCACTGTAGGTCAAAGACAACACAGTAGTGTGCAGTACGTGTATATTTAAAGTTAAAGTTGTTATGATCGTAGTGATTGCATCCTTTCAATATGTCTGATGGGAGACATACATCTGCACATACTCTACAAAGTGAGATGTTGTAATAATTCAACATATTACCACATTGAACACAATTTTAATGTTATATTCTTTGTGTTACAATCCCATTCCTACTAAATGGTACACAATAAGTGTAGTATTCACAATAATTGATATTTTTAAGTTTTCACATGTTCCTGGGCACATATTTATCTTATAATCACCACAGTGCCAATGTAAATCACTGACTGCATGGCAATAATCATCCATCATTTTGAATGGATATGTACATCAAAATCATCCCTAATTACATTGCCTACAGAAGGTACAAATGTCCAAAGGAACATAAATACCAACAGGCCCAACAATAGTAGATGTAACAGGTTCGCCTCATGGGAAACAACATTTGCTCATAGATGTTGGAGCTGATGGACAGTGTGCTCAACATTGGTGACTGCAAGCAAGTGTTTTCTTACCTGCTCTCAATGGGCACTGTGCTCAGTCAGCCCATAGCCCTGGATATCTCTTCCTCTATCCCCAAGCACAGGAGGGTTAAGTATAACTGAGTGGCCATCTGCATGTTGATGGAACAACCTGGGCAGGATGTGGATGGTGTAGCTGACACGCCTGAATGGGCTGTGTTCTGATTCCTAAGAAAAATGCAAAAAACTACACGGAGGCAGTGTAGAAATACTCTGACTTCCTAGGCCTGGTGGTGGGGTCACACAAGGGCCCTGCCTGGGGTCCAAATCCTTTTTTTTTTTTAATTGCTGCATCTTCTGAGGATACACAGCAATTTTTCTTTTAAAAGAGCATGTTCTCCTGTGCATGTTTTTTACAGCCCCCTGGTAGGCCCTGTCTTCTGGGGAATTCTATATAATGATATGGGAGAGGGGTGCACAATGAACCCTTCATCGGGCTGCTTTTGGTCCTGAGGAGCCCATCCTCCAGGGCCCAGCTGGTAAATATAAAGTGCGAGGAGGCCATGTGGGCCCTCTGCCTGGGTAGATTTTGTCCCCCGGGACCCCATTTCCCAAGGCCCGGCTGCTAAATAGAGATAGAGGGGGCACATGGCCCCCGTCCTTTAGCCGCTTTCAGTCCCAGGGACCCAACCTTCTCGGATCTGACCATAATAAACAAAGGGGGAGGGGGCTGCATGGCCGCCTCCCTGGGCCTGACTATCCATAATATGGTGAGAGGACCATTAATGGCACTGGGAACTTTCAGGCTTAGAGTGCTGAATAAATTATGCAAAAAAGACGAAGAGAACTCTGGGTAGTCTTCAAGTTTAGGTGGACAGCAGCTCCTGTATAGAGAATCCAAAAACACTAGCGACATTCTGAAATTGATCACCTCAAATGTCTGTTTTTTTTAGCAGAGTTTTTAAGCATAGGATCAGCCAAGTGACATCAATGCTGTTGCTGTATACTGAAGCTGCACTCCACCTAAAGGTTGGAACTACCCAGAGTCCTCTGATTCGTGTGTGTGTGTGTGTGTGTGTGTGTGTGTATGCATGTGTATGTGTATATATATAAATATATATATATATATATATATATATATATATATATATATATATATATATATATATGTGTATATATATATATATATATATATATATTCACTTAAAATTATTCACTTAAAAAAATAAAGGTTACGGGGACCTTATATAGTTAGGCTCCCATTATCAACATACACAACCATAGAAATTCGCCAGTTATAGTTAGAGTTACCTCAAGTAACTATAACTCGTGCCCCGCCATGCACATTTTTTTTGTCAAAAATTTTAATGCAAATATTGCAGATATTATCAATGATGATATCAAAGATGTTATGAGTACCGTAATTTGTGGGTTAATTAGCAGTGCATGGTGGGGGCGCAAGTTATAGTTAACAATTGGCACGAGTTATAGTTACTTGAGTGGGCACAGCAGGACGTAGCAAGAGCTGGCCCTGGGGGGTGGCGGTCCATGGGCCATCAGTTGCTCCACTAGGGGGCCTGCGCAGCCCCACTCCAACATGAAGTTAGCCACAAGCAGATGGTGGTCCCCAAAGCTAATGGGGGCCTGAAATGGACCTCTGTTAGATATTCTGCTTTTTACCCTGGGGAGGTGGTGTCCCCCGGATGTGGGAGGGCTGCAGGCCCCCCTGCATATATCATGGAAATCGAATCCCAGGGAGGCTGACAGGCCTCCCTCACACAGTTAATGCAATTTGGCTAGGGAGGTGGTAATCCCAAGGCGGGGGGCCACGGACCCCCTGCAGATATCATGAAAATCACCCTGGGGAGTTGGCGGTCAACAGGGCCGTGGGGAAGCTGCTGGCCTCCCTCACACAGTTTATACAATTTGGCCCGGGGAGGTGGTTTTCCCTAGGGTGCAGTGGGGCCACGGCCCCCCCTGCATATATCATGAAAGTAGTGCTAGGTAGATGGCAGTCTCCAGGGCTGTTGGGGAGGCCAACGGGCCTCCTCCACACAGTTAATGTAATTTCCCTCAGGAAAGTGGTGATTCCTGGCGTGGGGGGCTGTGGGCCCCCCTGCAGATATAATAAAAATTGACCTGGGGAGGTGGTGGTCCCTGGAGCTGTGGGGGGGCAGGAGGCCACCCATACTACAAAATAACATCCTTGGGACCTGGCCCACCCGGGGGGCCATTAAAAAACAAGCAGAAGAGGCCTCACTTTTTTTGTCGCACATTCATGATTATCAAATATCCGTGGTAAAAAACATTTTAAAAAAAGCTTTTGTAGGGGACCCTCTAGGACCCCACCACCAGAGCTAAAGGGTCTGTATCCTGGTCTGCTGTCTTTCGTTTAAAAAATTCAAGCTGAGTCCAAGATGGCTGCCAACACTTCCTGGTTTGAAGTGTTGGCAGCAATCAGAGCTGTGCATTTCCCTGCACGAGCTTACCTTTTTTTTACGAGTACTTTGCAGCCAGAGATATACAAATTTGGATTTCCCTAAATGTCTCCAAACTACTGAACGGATTTACACCAAATAAGTGAAAGCATAATCTCTGTACCAATAGCTAGCTTTCTGCCAAATTTGGTGTAATTCTGTCCAGTGATTCGGGCTGTAGACATGTCTAGAGGTCCTATGGGAATTAACATGAGAAATGCAATGTTTTTGACCCCCCCTTTTTCTCTGCCCCTGCTTGACGTATCATCCCAAATCTTTCTGCATGCAACAAGAATCACTGCAACACTTTTTTTTAAAAAATGTTGTGAAGATTTGTCAAACGGCGGCAAAGATAAAGGCAAGTCAAAAAACACTAACTTTTTTCTATTGAAACATGGTCCTGACTATAACTACCTACTGGTGACCGCAAGTAGGTTATGTATCTGTTGTCAGTTATGTATATACCATCATAGACCACAAGCTAGGGATAGCAGCTTGTGAGTATTTTTTGAGAGTAAGACCCATTAGATTTCTATACCACTCCATTATGATAATATGATAATAGAAATGATCAGGCACTGTTTGGAAAATAACATCTTTATATTCAGTGGGAATATTTATCAACAGATTCGAGCGACCGCGATGGGAATTGTTTTGCCCCCAAGTTTGCAAAGCTTTTCCTGAGCTGGTGGGAAAAATGGGTGTTTACCAACGTGACCCTCACAAGATACATGGAATAGGTAGTCTTATGGCTCAGGTACATTGATGAACTGTTTATTATTTGGAACGGCTCAGAGAGCAGTTCAAGTGAATTTGTTGCCTGTTTGAACAGGAACTCTTGGAACTTGTTTTTTAAACATATGCTGAGTAAAACCAAGATTGAATACTTGGATATCCTGGTTGAGGTAATAACAGGTGAGATTCATACTTGCCTCTTCAGGAAACCCACAGCTGGAAATAGTGTTTTACATGCAGAAATTGGCCACCCTGAAAGCCTGAAGTGGAGTATTCCATATGGGGGACTCCTCAGGTCCAAAAGGAACTGCAGTACTGAAGCATCCTTTAGGGAGGAACAAAAGATCATGCTAGCTAGGTTTAAAGAACGAGGCTATCCCATGTGGGTTCTCAATAGGGCCATTAAATATGTCACTCAAACCAGCAGGGAAACCATACTTTTTTAGATCAAATGATCCACCCAAGATACTACTAAGAGAGTCATCCTGACACATAATGGTAATTCAAATTAGATTAGGCAGACACTAACCAGACACTGGGAGGTTCTCAGGAGTGACACTATTATTGGGAGAGAAGTTGGTGAAAGACCTTTGATTACATTTATGGAAGCCAAATCAGTCAGAGACTCCCTAGTACGTAATGTCATCACACTAACCAAAGGCATTGGTGAACAAGAGCTCAAGGATTTCTTTCCCTGTGGACATTGTAAGTGATGTAGGAATAACTCCAATACAAACGAGTATACGGTGGTAGGTGACAGGAAATGGAAGACCAAACAATTCCTTCCATGCAGCTCCCAGTATGTGGTATATATTTTAACCTGTCCCTGTTCCTTAAGATATGTAGGCAGTATGATATGCACAGTGAGGAAAAGAGTACAAGAACATTTAAGAGCCATCGATCATGGATATACAAAATACTCTGTGGCCAGCAACAAGAGAAACATGGCAGTGACCATGAAAAATCATCTTTTTTTGCTGTGGAACAAATTGCAAACAATCTGAAAGGAGGAAATCGGACCCTACGGTTAAGGCAAGGGCAGTCTGAACTGATTATTGATCTTGAAAACCTTTGTCCTGGGGGTTTGAACTTAGATGAGGAATTGAGTATTCAATTGCAGTAGTCGTAGTACATACCATTTGGGAGAACAGTATCCTATGATGAGAATGCGGCCAGTATGCATATGCATCTTGTCTGCAAAGGTTGGGTCCTCCTGGTACTAGCTTTTCTCCCACGTTGTTTGTCATACTATTTTGTTACACTGTTCTGTCATACCTTTTTCTCTCATATTTTGTCCTCTCATATCTTTTGAGTCAAATTTTATAACTTGTGATACGTAAGGTTTATTACTGCCTGCGATTTGTTATAATATGTGGTTTTCTTTCTCTCCCAGCATGTACAGCAGAAAATCATTTTCATGGCAGCTATTTACATGCTGTGTTTTTCTTTTCTTTTTTTCTGTCCAAGAGGAAAGAAAGGGGTCCTTGGATCCTCTGGGTTTCCCCTACCCTTTCTTCTTCTTTTTCAGAATCATGAACTCTTCATGAGATAAGCACTTGGTGGTTTTATAACTTGTATTATTTTTTAAGGTTGAATTGGGAAATATAGGATTGTTGACTATTTGATCTTATATCTTTGATTCGCCCATTTGGGCTTGATTGATGGATGCACCCTTAGTAATTATAATGCTCTATTGGAGCAAAAGGAGTAGTAGGGCAAATAAGAGTTCCAGTTTGTAGCAGTGGCCTGATTTCAGATGTGACAATGACCATTCTATTTTATTCATTTGTGTATATGACAGATGACCACCTCACAATCTGTATGTTTTGTCCGCACGTATACATTTTAGAACATGTTTTTTTCCTTGACACATTATATAAACTACTTCTAAATGCATATTTAGATTTTCAGAGATTTCAGAATATGAATAGATTGGCTATAGGTTGTTCTTCAATGCAGTCTTGGTTACTTATATTATGGCATCTGTACCATTCTAATATGATGGCAATGTACACATGTTTATGTTGATATTTTTTATGTTTATCATAGGTATATGACACAGTGAATATGGTGCACAGGTCATGTGCTAAAGCCACATAGCAGCCCAAAAGACGTAATTCTGAAGTAAATCCCTATTACGTTCTACCTGAGTGAACGTTTTTCTCTTGGATAACGTTTCTGCATATAAATATATATATATATATATATATATATTACCTTTTCTTTCTGTATCAAACATAACTGCAGATGAAAAATTAATGGCCAGATTTACAAGCCCCTTGCGCCCATTAGCGCCACATTTAGGGCAATATTTTTGCCATAGCGCCATATTTACAAAGTGTCACAAACTAGGTTTGCACCACCTTTTAGACCCTTTGCACCACATCATGCTTAATATATGCATGATGAATCTAAAGGGGGCTTTCCCTCGTTAGAGGGTCGCTACAAATGGCGCAATTAAATCTTCATAATTCCACTGCACCATTTCCAGCGTAATTTGTAATACATGCTTGAAGCAGGTGTTAAAATGAGGCTCCCATTGATTTCAATGGGTCTCTTACTACTACACTGGATTAGTGTCATTTGTTGATGCTAATCAAGCATAGCATTATAATAGCATTAAAAAACTGACACTGTTGCCCCTAACATGCACAGTGTTGCCATGGTGGTGTTAGGGGATGCACGGGGGCTTCAAGATAAGTCGTGCATCCCTAGTGAAGCACCACTTTCTTGTACATATGGCCCTAATCATGTCAATAAAAGCTCGCTATCAAAGACTCCAAAACCTGCAAGGGAATTTTGCAAGATGGGCAAGCAGTATGAAGAAAAAAAAAAGATAAAAGGCACATGAGCTTCATTCAGTGGAACACAACAGTAGCCGACATCAACTGGAGGAGCTACCTCTAATGGGAGCACAAAGGCCAGCTCCCATCTACAAATCACTTTCACAAAAAGTTGAGAAAGCAATCAAAAAAACGAGAGTGGCCAAGAAGCGACTTTTCCTAATAAAAATCATGCACAAACAGCAACTAAATGAGGGTGGCCAAGAAGGGTCTATTCCTAATAAAAATCATGCATAAGCGGAAAAAGAGTCTGGACACCATCACAAAACATATGGGTAAAATGAACAAACTGCTACTAGAAAATAACCATCTACAAGATGTTTGCAAGCAAGCACTGTACAACATCACACAGAAAGAGTGCACATAAATACTCTCTCTTTTCTCTCCCCTTTGTAAACATTAATTTTCGAGTGTATTCTAAGTTAGTCCCCTATTTATTTTAGTATTAGAAATAGGTTAAGTGTAGGTTAAGGTATTGTTTGTTAGTGATAGGCTGCTCAATTTTAAATTCAGTATGATAAGAAAGTTGGTAAGGGCGATGATGTTATCTTTTTAGATTATGGGCCTGATATAATGCTTGGCAATGGGGGTACTCTTATCACAAATCAGGCTCTATATGTTTTGTAATACATGTATAGTAGTGTTAATGATTAGGCTCTATTCTGTGTATATGTTGTGTTTGTTCTTGTATGTTACAGGGCATGGGACTGATGTCTTGTGTTATATTTAGACAAGTATGCAGACCTGTAAAAGGTGGAAGGATGCTGGGCCCGGACGATCACAGAGGCACAGCTGGGGATGTCCTCCCAACACTGGCGTGGTGCACGCCGGAGCCTTTGATGGCCTGTATCCTGGCAGTAGCCCACCCAGAGTTTGATGGTAATTTGAGGGACGCAGAGCAGCTACAAGGGGGTAAGTCCTGGCCATATCCCTAACTGCTACATTGAGAAGTTAATGGGTTCCTGTTAGACACGACAGCCTTAGGGTGGTCACCCCTAACTTTTTGCATGCCTCTTTCCACTTTTTAGAGACTGTTTTTGCTCGTTTTTAGACTCTGCACACTTTACTACTGCTAACCAGTGCATATGCTCTCTCCCTTTAAACATGGTGACATTGGATCATACCCAATTGGACTATTTAATTTACTTATAAGCCCCTAGTAGAGTGCACTGTGTGCCCTGGGCCTGTAGATTAAATGCTACTAGTGGGCCTGCAGCACTGATTGTGCTACCCACTTAAGTAGCCTCTTAACCTTGTCTCAGGCCTGCCATTGCAAGGCCTGTGTGTGCAGTTTGACTGCCACTTTGGCTTGGCATTTAAAAGTACTTGCCAAGCCTAAACCTCCCCTTTTTCTACATATAAGACACTCCTAGGGTATGCCCTAGGTAACCCATAGGGCAGGGTGCTGTGTAGGCAAAAGACATGACATGCACCTGTGTAGTTTACATGTCCTGGTAGTGTAAAACTCCTAAATTATTTTTTTACATTGCTGTGACGCCTGCTCCCTTCATAGGCTAACATTGGGACTGCCCTAATACATTGTTTGAGCGATAGCTGCTAATCTGAAAGTAGTAGGAAGGTCATATTTACTATGGCAGAATGGTGACATTACATCCTACTGACTGGTGAAGTAGGATTTAATATTACTATTTTAGAAATGCCACTTTTAGAAAGTGAGCATTTCTCTGCACTTAAATCTTTCCGTGCCTTACAATCTACGTCTGGCTGGGTTTAGTTGACAGCTCCTTGTGCATTCACTCAGACATACCCCAAACACAGGATACTCAGCCTCACTTGCATACATATGCCTTTTGAATGGGTCTTCCTGGGCTGGGAGGGTGGAGGGCCTGCCCTCACACAAAGGACTTCCACACCTCCTACTGGAACCCTGGCAGACAGGATTGAACTGAAAGGGGACCTGGTGCACTTCTAAGCCACTCTTTGAAGTCTCCCCCACTTCAAAGACACATTTGGGTATATAAATAGGGCCTCTGCCCCTACCAACTCAGACACTTGCTGGAGAAGAAACTTGTAACCAGAACCTGCATCCTGCCAAGAAGAACTGCCTGGCTGCCCAATGGACTCACCTGACTGCTTTCTGTGAAGGACTGCTGCCTTGCTGTTGCCCTGCTGCCTTGCTGCTCTCTGACTGAGGTGTAGAAGTGCTCTCCAAGGGCTTGGATAGAGCTTGCCTCCTGTTCCCTGAAGTCTCTGGACCAAAAAGACTTCATCTCTTCAAGAAGGACTCCTTGTGCAGTGAAATTTGACACACAGCCTGCCAGAAACGATGCACAGCCTGCACCACAGTAATAATTTGACTGCATGCCGAACTGGAATGATGCAACCCGACTTCACAACAAGAAGATCGACGCAGTGCCAACGTAGTGACCAGAAAGTCGACGCATGGCCCACTGCATCAACACATAGCGAGCCAGAATGACGCAGTCCGGCTTCCAGAGAGGAATCGACGCAGCACCTGCCGTGCGGTGAAAAATTCGACGCAGCTCCTGTGATATTGCAGGAAATCCACGCACCATCGCCGGGGCAACTGAAAACCCCACAACCCGAACAGGATCCACAACCGAGCGCTGGAAATCGACGCAAAGCCATCCCTGCATGGAAACTAAACAACACATCACCGCGTGCAGCCCGAGAAATCGACGCACACCCCTTTGTTTCCACGCTTCTCCTCCTCTGCAGCCTTTTGCAGAGATTTTTCACACAAACCAGGTACTTTGTGCTTGAAAGATACTTTTTTTGCCCTCATTATGACATTGGCAGTAAGTCCCGCTTACTGCTATGCGGACTGCCGCCAACATAGCTCTACCACTGTGGTATACAGCTACACATATTATGACCCACACATAGCAATCCATCACTATACAGCTACACACACAAGTCCGCCAGTCCAAAGGTCACTGATGCAATGGCAGTAGCAAAACCCACACCGTTACGCCAACAGAACAACACCCACAGCATTCTGACCCATGAATCACTGTGGCGGACATTCAACCGCGGTAAACCATTGGTGGTACATACCGCCATGCTCAAAATACACACAATCTAACAAAACAATACTACATTGGACAATCCAAACTACACACACCAGACACTCATACACACATCACATCCACACACCCACACCACTATACAACACACACCCACAATACCCACAACCCTTTACGACACAAAGAACTGAGAGAGAGACACACCATGAGCACCCACAGAACCAGAGCCACAGAACACCATCACCCATACACCATTCACACATCTCACAGCACACACCCTAACACATCACCCCACACACCCTCACACACATCACTCACACTACACCCACTGCACCACAAAGACACCCCAGGTTCTCAGAGGAGGAGGTAAGGGTCATAGTGGAGGAAATCATCAGGGTAGAGCCACAACTATTCGGATCACAAGTGCAGCAGACATCCATTGCAAGGAAGATGGAGCTATGGTGGAGGATCGTGGACAGGGTCAACGCCATTGGACAGCACCCAAGAACAAGGAATGACATCAGGAAGAGGTGGAACGACCTACGGGGGAAGGTACGTTCCATGGTTGCAAGACACCAAATAGCTGTACAGAGGACTGGTGGTGGACCCCCACCTCCTCCCCCACAACTACCAACATGGGAGGAGCAAGTCTTGGCAATACTGCATCCAGAGGGCCTGGCAGAAGTAGCTGGAGGACTGGACTCTGGTAAGTCAAATCTTTACTACTTTCACCCCCCTACCTGCATGACATCACATACCCCCACCATCACCCTCACTCCCATCACTCCACCACCTCCCACACACCCCACTATCACAACCCACACATCCCAGTTCCCAGCACTGCATGCACCACCAATGCAAGGACACCACTTACAGCCCTGCATGGACACCCATCACCACAGCATGCACACTAGAGAGAATCACCTAGCCCACAAAATAACTACTCACACAAGTTAAAGCTGACAGGACACTCACAACCATAGAGGCCAACACACCCATGCACAAGATGCCACACATAGAAACAATCACACTGCATTTACATCCTCACAGGTCCCCCATACAATGTCACAGGAGAGGAGGTGCCAGAACATCCAGTCCCCCCAGAGAAGAGGCCCACAGTGATGACAGCAGGTCTGCTTGCCTGGATCAGGATGACCAACCTGGCCCATCAGGGACCTCCGGACAGTCACTAAGGCGCACTCCCATCCCACCACAGAGCATCCCACCTCAGGAAATACCAGCACAGCACCCACCCAGCGGGCCCATCCCTCTGCCCCAGGACACGTCAATCAGCAGTGTGTCCACCACTGCAGGGACCCCAGGCAAACACACAAACACAGGACAATCAGGGACCTGGGGTCAGTGGCAGTGGGCACACGGTTCAGGGGACAGGGGCAGAGGACAACAGGGAAGCTGGGAGGACTGCTGTGCGACAGGGGGAGGAGAGGCCCAGGGAACCGACTCTCCAGGAGGCACTCACCAACATCCTGGGAGCATACCACCATTCCCAGGAGACCATGGGCCAGATACTGCTCAAATTGCAAGAGACCCAGCGGGGGCAGGAGGGACAGAACCTGGGAATCAGGGAGGACCTGAGGGACATCCACACCACCCTGGTCACCAGACATGGCCAACACCATGAGGGAGGCAGTGGCACACCAACGGGCCCCTGGCACTAGCCACACCAATGAACAGTCCTCCACCTCCACTGACGCTAGTGGACAGGAGGCCCCACCACAGGAACAACAGGCCACCAGCACCCCTCCCCCTGCAGAAGGAGAACCACCCCGCAAACGGTCCCTGCGATTCTGGCAGAAGCCAAAGAACATTGCCAAGACCCCTGCCAGGAAATAAGACTCTTCTGATTGTCACCCTTGTGTCCCACTCTGTCACCCTGTCCACCTTGAACTGCCATTGCTCCACTTCCTATGTCCCCTTGGACAATGCACCTGTGATACAAAGAGACTGCACTCTATCCTGGACTCTCCTCCACCATCACACAAGCCCACTGCACATCCCCATTACATTTTTAGCATTTACATAAACACCCTTTGAAAAAATGCAAGTATGTAGTATGTCAAATGATTTAAATATGCATTTGTTTAACAATCTGTAGACATTGCAAGTAGAATGTACAGTAACGTATACATAGGTATGACCTGTATTGTGCTGAAGTCAATACACCAGGAGCCAGAGTAGGGCACAAATATCTGTGAATCAACATGACAAAGGGTACAGTAAGTGGCCATAGTAGTGGGAACTGCAGTCTGCCAGTGAAAATTTACAATACAAAACTGCAATGAAAGGTGAAGTTACAGTGTCTTACCTGTGTGCCACTGGAAGTACTGTCGAATGATAGATGTTCTATTGTCTACATCCTCATCCTCTGCCTCCTCTTCGTCACTGTCCACAGGCTCCACCCCTGCCACAGGCCCATCTCCAGCCTCATCTTCCTGCAGAAAAGGCACCTGGCGTCTCAAAGCAAGGTTGTGCAACATGCAACATGCCACGATGATCTGGCACACCTTCTTGGGTGAGTAGCACAGGGATCCACCTGTTAGATGGAGGGAACGAAACCTGTCCTTCAGGAGGCCAAAGGTTTGCTCTATAATTCGTCTTGTTCACCCATGTGCCGCATTGTAATGTTCCTCGGCCCTTGTCCTGGGATTCCCTCTGGGGTCAGTAGCCATGAGAGGTTGGGGTAACCAGAGTCACCTATAAATAATGAGAGATACCTGTTAGCCAGACACTCACCCTTAGGGCCAACCCCACACCCATATACCAACATACACTAGGTGGGGTCCATGGGCTCACCTATTAGCCACACCCTGTGCCTCTGGAGTTGAGCCATCAAATATGGGATGCTGCTATTCCTTAGTATATAGGCATCATGCACAGACCCAGGATACTTTGCATTCACATGGGCGATGTACTGGTCTGTCAGGCACACTATCTGCACATTCATAGAGTGAAAGGTCTTTTGATTTCTGAATACCTGTTCATTTCTTGGGGTGGGGCAAAGGCAATATGTGGACAATCAATTGCCCCAACAATGTTGAGGATATGTCCCATTGCATAGAAGTCTGCTTTCACTGTGGCCAAATCCTCCACCTGGGGGAAAACAATGTTGCTGCGCATGTTTTTCATTAGGGCAGACAACACTCTGGTCAGCACTATTAAGATCATTGGTTGGGACATTCCTGCTGCCATGGCCACTATCACTTGGAAGGAGCCACTTGCCAAGAAATGGAGCACAGATAGAACTTGCACAAGAGGGGGGATCCCAGTGGGCTGATGGATAGCTGAGATCAGGTCTGGCTCCAATTGGGCACACAGCTCTTGGATTGTGGCCCTATCAAGTCTGTAGGTGAGGATAATGCGCCTGTCGTCCATTGTTGCCAAGTCCACCAGGGGCCTGTACACTGGGTATCTCCATCTCCTATTCATCCTCAGTGGTTGTACTCTAGGGGGCAAAATGATGAGCATTTGGTCAGTTTTCAACATTTCCTCCTTGTACAATGAATTGCATGTTGTGACAAAAACAGTAAGTTGATGTTTATTCCCAAAATGTGCTTATGTCAGCTGTGACACAGTTAAGTGCCATGGCCTGCCCCCCTGAAATGGCGGACGCCTGTCCTGTGTGGAGGGACCGGTGGAAATGAGGTAATGCCGCTGACATTGTGCGCCGTTGTGGGAGGCAGTCGAGTACCGCCGTGCAACTCCTCATTGGTTATCATTGGGACTTATGGGTTACAGTAGCCAATGGTGATGTTCGCCGGTGGTGACGGTACGCACCGCCGCAGACGTGACTGCCATTTTCTATCTATTCACGCACTTGCTACCTGACCTCCAACAGGAGAGGACCTACACTGCAAGTGCTGCTGTGACCTGTGTCTGGAAGCGACCATGGCTCGAGTCACTGGGAAAAGGGCCACTGCCATCACCGCTGCGGAGTTGGAGAAACTGGTGGATGGAGTGCTACCCCAGTACTGATTGCTTTGTGGGCCTCCAGACCAACAGGTGAATACACTGTAGGCATGATGCATGGAGCATGAATGCATGGTGTGATGTGTGTGAAGGCCTTGTGTAAGGGGAGGTTGGAGGGGTTCTGGGCAGCGTGCAGCATGTATGGTGGGCAATGTATATGGTAAGGGGACGGGAGGGATATGGTGGGACATGGGTGTAACAGGCCAGACGTTATGACTGATCCCTTTTCCATTTTGATTTTTCTGCAGTTCAGCGCTCATCAGAAAAAGGGTACATGGCGTGCCATCACCAAGGACATGTGGACCCTGGGGGTCTAAGGCATGCAGAGCACCCACTGTCGCAAATGGTGGGAGGACCTGAGACGCTGGGCAAGGAAGACGGCGGAGGCCCAGCTGGGGATGGCCTCCCAATGAGGAACGGGTGTCTGTTGATCCCTGACCCCCATGATGTTCTGCATACTGGTGGTGGCCTATCCAGAGCTGATTGGGCGCTTACGGGCATCACAGCAGCCACAAGGGGGTGAGTACAGTTTCCAAATCTGCAAATTACGCGTGGTGCGGTGGTCTCTGGGTGGGGGATGTAGGTCTGTGGGTGCCCTTAGGCCAGGCCGGACATTGCAGGGAAGGTGCCATGTTGGGCAGAGGCTGATGCACTCCACCCCCAATTATGCTAGTGGGCATCTACTACTGGGCAGGGACCTGTGGGTCTCAGGTATGCTGCTATTAGCGTTAGGTATTACTGTCCATGGCCTGTTGACTAGCATTGTGAGTGGTAGTGCATCGCCTAGTGCGTAGGGCTGTCCCCTTTGTGTCGTGTATGCCAACGGTGGTGTTCTTGCTGGCATTGACCAAGTTTATCCTCTGTCTCTTCGCCCCCCTTTTTGTTTTGTTAGCCTGTCCTTATGTGCATTAGCATCATCTAGCGGAGGAGCAGAGGCACCGGCGACGGAGGGAGCTGCATCCCACATGGCCCTGGAGGCCGAATCCACTGACCGTGAGGGCACCAGTGGGACGGATGCCTTCTCTGATGGAAGCTCGCTTCTGGTGGTGAACACCTCTGCGACCACCCAAACTACAGGTACAGCCTCCACCCCCTGTACCAGCACTGCCCTCCCAGCAGCCCAGCAGCGAGTTTTCCATGCCCGCTCACCCACAAGGGTGGGCATCTCCTTTGCCCGACACCTCAGGCCCTGCACAGTTAGCCCTGCTGCCCTGAGTGAGGAGGCTATTGGCCTCCTGCGATCCATCTCTGTTGGGCGGTGAACCATAGTAAATACCATCCAGGGGCTGGCAGGGCATTTGCAACATAAAAATGCATTCCTGGAGGGCATTCACTCTGGTGTGGCAGCCCAACATAGATCATTCCAGTCTCTGGCCTCTTCCCTGATGGCAGCCATTGTCCCTGTCTCTACCTCCCTCCTCCAACCTCCTCTACCCAGTCCCAATCCCCAGAACTCCAACCTATCCCAAGCACACAATCAGACCAGCATGCACCCAAGACAACACACAGGAGTGGCTCAGGTAAACACAAGCACCACACATCATCCCACAGGCACTCACACAAACACCATCCAGAAGCAGACACACCAACATCCACTGCCTCCACTGTTCCCCTCCTCCTCCTCATCCACCTCCCTCCCAGTAGCGTCTCCGCTCACACCTGCATGCACTACATCCTCATCCACTACCTCCATCACCAGAATGCCTATCACTACACACCCCTCAAAGGCAGTCACCACCCCCACACCCATGCACACGTCCCCTGAGTCCTCTCCCACTGTGTCTGTTCCCCCTCCTCCCAAAGTATACAAACGCAATCACTCAGACACCCAACAGCCATCCACCTCACAACAGCATCCAGCCCATACACCTGCACCCAAACACAGCAGACAGACACGTCCTACAACTGCTCCCTCTTCCTCCACTCCCAAACCTTCATCCTCTTCCTGCACCAGTGTCCCTAAGAAGCTTTTCCTCCCCACCCTTGACCTCTTCCCTACCCCTCCCCCTGTCCTTCACTTCAGGTCAGGGTGGGCAGAACCCGGCCAGCACCTCAGCCATCCAGTCCACAGCCACTGTAGTTTCGGCAGCTACTGCAGGTGTGAGAGGCTCCGAGGAGACACCCATCAGTACTGGCAGTGTGCCTGCACCCGCTGCCAAGGGCAAGGCCAAGGAATAACCACCAGCTGTCAATAGCAAGGCCAAGAAACAACCAGCAGCAGCCAAGGTAAAGGGCAAAGGGCCTGCCCCTGCAGGCAGGAGGGACAGGAGGCTCTGGTGCTGTGAGAGGATCTAAGCCCCCACCACCAACCATGCCGCCTCAGCCGTCCAAGGCTACAGGGAAAGGGCTGGAGCCTCCCCCCACCACTGACAGCATCGCCACCAGCACTGCCAGCAGCACTGCCACTGGCACCGCCAGCAGCACCACTGGCAGCAGCCCCAGTAGGCAGCTGTCCGAGGCTACAGGGGAAGGGCTGGAGCCTCCCCCACCACTGGCAGCACTGCCACCAGCACTGCCAGCAGCACTACCACCGACACTGCCAACAGCAACACTGGCAGCAGCAGCAGCCCCAGTGGGCAGCCATCCGAGGCTGCAGGGGAAGGGCTGGAGTCTCCCCTCACCACTGGCAGCACTGCCATCAGCGCTGCCAGCAGCACCACTGGCAGCAGCCCCAGTGGGCAGCCGTCCAAGGCTGCAGGGGAAGGGATGGAGCCTCCCCCCAACACTGGCAGCACCGCCAGCAGCACCACTGGCAGCAGCAGCATCCCTAGTGGGCAGCTATCCAAGGCTGCAGGGGAAGGACTGGAGCATCCCCCCACCACTGGCAGCACCAACACCAGCACAGGCACTGCCACCACTGTGCAGCTGTCACTGCCAGCGGATGGACTGTAGTCCTGCCTCAATGGAGTGTCATGCATCCTGCCCACAGCAAATCTTGTGGATCTGACACCCAGGGGAGAGACTGTGACCTTGCACTCCCCAAGGGCTGCATCACAGGGCACAAAACCCTCTCCAGAACCAGTGGAAGAAGGCATCCACTCACCCCCTCCTTGCCAGGATAAAGCACACTGGACACCAGGATCCATTCACCCCCTCCTTGCCAGGACGAAGCTCACTGGGCACCTGGACCCATCCAGAACCAGTGGAAGAAGGCATCCACTCACCCTCTCCTTGCCAGGACATTATGGACTGGGCAGTGTCCCTTCATTTGTATATCTGTAAATACTGTTTTGATTTTTGAGGATGCATTTCTAGTATTTTATATTATTACACTCAATTTTGACCTTGCATTATTCCTGAGGGGTGGGGGGTGAATATGTAATGTTATTGCATCTGCTTGTGTGTATGGTGTTGGGTGTGGGGGTGATGGGTGTTGCGCTTGTGTGTGACTCTCTTTTTCCTCCCCCCTCCCCTGTGTGCTAGGCAGCAGTACTCACCATGGTCGTCATCGCCGGCATTGGTATTCCTGGTGTAGGAGGAGGTATACAATCATGGGAAATATGTGCAACTCAGGCTCCATGACGTCATTGTTCTTCCTTGAGTGTCCAGAGGTGAGTCCTTTGCCTTCTGTGTACTGTTTCCGCCGTGCTTTTAATGCCGCTGGTACCGCCACGGAAAAGGTGGCGGATAGGCCAGTTATCATATTGTGGGCGGTACATTGTCTCCCGCCGTGCTGTTGGCGGTTACCACCTAGGTGCTTGTTGCTACCACTGTGGTGGTCGGTGTATTAAAGTGGCTGTCTGTCTGGGCGGTTTCCGCTGTGTTCATAATTCTATTTGTTTTACCGCCAGCCTGTTGGTGGTATTACCGCCACTTTATCACCAACCGCCAGGGTTGTAATGAGGGCCTTTATATCACTTTTCAGTGATATCTCTACGTTTACTTATTGCATCTTTGATCGCTTTGACCTGCATTTACCCAGATAAATATTATATATTTTTCTAAACACTGTGTGGTGTATTTTTGTGGTGCTATATGGTGTTATTGTATGATTTATTGCACAAATACTTTACACATTGCCTTCTAAGTTAAGTCTAACTGCTCAGTGCCAAGCTACCCAAGGGTGGGCACAGGATAATTTGGATTGTGTGTGACCTACCCTGACTACAGCGAGGGTCCTTGCTTGGACGGGGGTAACCTGTCTGCCAACCAAAGACCCCATTTCTAACATTGGTGATCAGCGGTGAGGAAAGGACTTGTATTTTTGCAGTGACCTACAGTAGATTTCACTACCTACCCACAGCTGAAGGTCAACTTGATTTTTATCTCTTTGCGAATTCATTTTTCCTGTCAATTTTGTGACCAAAAACTTCACTCACCATGTCTCAGGCTGGGTCTCAAGCAGGAGATTTTGACCTAGCTCTGTTGGAGCCATATACTGTCAAACAGCTGAAAGGATTCTGCAGGGATATGGGAGTACCGACCCAAGGTGCCTCCAGAAAAGAGGAATTTCAAATGGCGCTGAGGGCCTGGGCAGAAGCCCATTCAGTGGGGGATGCTGAGGAGAAGGAGCCAGAAGATGGCTCACCAGAGGATTTTTGGACGATGTTACCAATTCAACTGTGCCCCCTGCCAAACCAGGGAGAAGTGTCTCTGATCAAGGCCTGACCACAGAGGAAATGAAAGAAGAGAGAGAGTTTCAATTGCAGATAGCAAGGCTAAAAATTGAGGCTCAACAGGAGGAAAGGAGAGCAGAGAGGAAGCCAAACAAGCTGAGGCTGAAAGAGCAGCCAAACAGATTGAAGCTGCAGCTAAGAGAGCCTTAGCTGAGAAAAAACTGCTGTTGTCTCATGAACTGAGTCTCAAGGAGCTGGAGATCAAGGTGAGACAGTCTGAGTCCAGCAGTGATGGTGGCAGCAGACATGCAGGACCTGTGGGGGAGAAAATGGTTCTTATACCCAAGAATGTGGTGCCAAGTTTTGTGGTGGGAGATGACATTGACAAGTGGCTGGCTGCCTATGAAGTTGCACCAAGGGCCCTTGGGACCTCTTAGGAGCACTGGGGGGTGGCCTTGTGGTTTTATGTACCCGCAGAGGGGAGGGACACACTTCTTACACTAGCTCCACAGAATAGAAATTACTACTCACACATGAAAGCCACTTTACTGGCCAAGTTTGGGCTAGCCCCTGAGAGATACCATCAGAGGTTCAGGGAAAGCAACAAACTTTCAACACAAACTTGGGTAGATTGATATGATTTCTCCAATAAGGCACTGGATGGATGGGTGCAGGGCAGCAAAGTAGATGATTACAAAGGGTTATATGACTTGATTCTGAGCGAGCATATGCTCAGTATTTCTTTTCCCGAGTTGCACCAGCACTTAGTAGATAGCAAGCTGACTGATCCCAGGAAGCTTGCTGAGGAGGTGGACCTTTGGGTTAGCACCAGAGTGTCCAAGAAGGCATCTGGGGGGACACCCACAAAGGTGGTCTGGGTTCCCAACAGAAGAAAGAGGGGGGAGAAAACTTAAAGATAAGGAGTTCTCAAAAGGCCCCCCAAAGAATCCCAAGGGGGTGCTGGTAACCATTTATTTTTTATTAGATTTGGAAAGAAGCCAGGGTACTTTGATAGAACATTAGGGAAATTCATCCCCAAATGCTTAGAGTGCTACCAGCATGGACACTCTAAGGGTGACTCCCAGTGTTCCAAGAGAGCACAGTCCATCACTGGACAGACACCTGGGTTGGTTAGTGTAGCGCTTGGGGGGAGACAGTCCCAGTTAGCTTTGGGGGGCAGGCAGAGGTTTCCGTAGTGTTCCTGGGAAAAAGAGAGATGGTGCCTAAAGCCCACATGCCAGAAAATACTTCAAAGTATAGGCAGTGGGTCACCATTGATGGGCAAAGGGTGGAGGCTCTGCATGACACAGGAGCCAGTATGACTACTGTCAAGAGTCAGCTGGTGTCAGCAGAGCAGATAGTCCCTAATACATTCCACCAGGTCATAGTCACTGACAATCATGAGAGTCACCTACCGGTGGCTCTGGTTCCCTGTGAGTGAGGCGGGGTGTCTGGTACTCTGAAAGTAGCTGTGAGTCCTGCCATGTCTGTAGATTGTCTGTTAGGTAATGATCTTGAGCATATTGCCTGGAAGGAGGTAGAGCTCAGATCCCACCTCGAGATATTAGGGCCCATATTTATACTTTTTGATGCAAACCAGCACCGGCGCTAGTTTGCATCAAAAATTTTACCGCCGGCTAACGCCATTCCTACATGCCATGCAGGCACCTTATTTAAGGAATGATGTTAGCCAGCACTGCGGACGGGTCAGAGTAAAAAAAATTACTCAAACCAGGCAGCGCCAGCGTAGGGAAAAATGGGGGTTGTGCGTCAAAAAAAGGGTGCAAGTCAGGTTTGAGTCAAAAATCATGCCTCAAACCGGACTTGTGCCATTTTTTGATGCACAACCCCCATTGAAATGACTCCTGTCTTAGCAAACAGAGGAGTTATGCCCCCTTGCCCAATGGCCATGCCCAGGGGACTTTTGTCCCCTGGGCATGGTCATTGAGCACAGTGGCATGTAGGGGGGGCCAAATTAGGACCCCCTTATGCCACTTTAAAAAAAACAAAATATGTCAACTTACCTGTACTTACCTGGGATGGGTCCCCCTATCCATGGGTGTCCTCCAGGAGTGGGCGAGGGTGGCAGGGGGTGTGCCTGGGGGCAGGGAAGGGCACCTCTGGACTCCTTCCATGGTCAGAGACCATGGAAGTGAGCCCACAGGTCCCTTAATGCCTGCCCTCACCCAGGCATTAAAAAACAGCGCATATTAGGCTGTGCGCTGTTTTTTAAGGCCCGCCCCCTCCTGTGCGTCAAAATGACACAGGAGTATAAATAAGGTGCACAAGCCTTAAAGTCATTTTTTGGGCGGGAACGCCTACCTTGCATGTCATTAACGCAAGGCAGTTTCCCACATCCAAAAAATGACGCACACGGAGGACTTTTGACGTCCCCGGGCTCAGGTGTCAAAGCTTAAATATGGTGCATGGTTTGCTTCGAGTGTGGTCAACATGTTTGATGCACATTCGGCGCAGAGTATAAATATGCCCCTAGGTTTGCCTGAGTGGGTCTGCACGACCACAAGGTCCATGGCTGCCCGGGAAGGGAGTCTAGGACGTCTGGAGCCTAGAACAATGGCCCAGACAGCTGCAAAGAGGAAGGGCCAGAGGCGCGGGAAACCCACCTCAGAAGTTCCCACTGTGATGGTTGGGACCCCTGAAGAGGAGGAGGCCCCTGAGCCAACTGGAGAGGACATAGCTGACCTGGGCAACCTACGTGAACTTGCTGGCCAGCAAGTAGAGGGTAAGCCAACCAAGGCAGAAGGAATGTCCCACCCTTGAGGGTCTGAGGCAACAGGTCACAGCCCAAGCAGCAGGTGACGCCTCTGGCACTCACCATATTTACTGGGAGAATGATCTCCTTTACAGTGAGCCTAAGTTTCCAGGCCCTGGGGCAGCACGTGTGCTGGTGGTCCCCCTGTGTTACTGAGCCTTCCTACTGAGTCTGGCTCACAACATTCCCCTGGCAGGACATCTGGGCAAGGCAAGACCTTTAACAGGCGTGTCACCCACTTCCATTGGCCCAGAAAGAGGGCAGCCTCAGATAATTTCTGTAGAGCTTGCCCCACCTGCCAGGCCAGTGGAAACACAGGGAAAAGACTTAAAGCTCTCCTGATCCCCCTCCCCATCATTGGCACCCGCTTTGAAAGGGTGGGCATCGACATTGTTGGTCCCTTGGACTCCAAAATCGCCTTGGGCAACAGGTTTATCCTGGTTTTGGTAGATCATGCCACCCGCTTTCCAGAGGCAGTCTATCTGAGAACAGTGACTGCACTGGTGGTGACCAGATCCCTGCTGGGAATATTTACCTATGTGGGATTCCCTAAGGAAGTTGTGTCTGACAGGGGCATAAACGTCATGTCTGCGTACATGAAGTCCATGTGGGATGAGTGTGGGGTGACCTACCAGTTTACCACCCCTTATCATCTTCAATCTAATGGGCTTGTTGAGAGATTCAACAAGACCTTTAAAGGCATGATTAGTGGCCTGACTGAAGCCATGAGGCATAAGTGGGACGTCCTCTTACCATGCCTGCTGTTTGCTTACAGGGAGATGCCCCAGAAAGGGGTGGGGTTCAGCCTCTTTGAACTTCTCTATGGTCACCCTGTCAAGGGACCACTGAGCATTGTTTAAGAGGGCTTGGAGAAAGCTCCCAAGATACCTTCCCAGGATGTGGTCAGCTACATGCTGGCCCTCCGCAACCAAACCCAACGCTTCTGGAAGCAGGCCAAAAGTAACCTTGAGGCCAGTCAAGAGATGATGAAGGAGTGGTACGACCGGAAGACCACTCTGGTTGAGTTCTCACCTGGAAACAAGGTTTGGGGGATAGAGCCTAGGGCTCTCCAGGACCTGCTGGACTAGCCCATCTGAGATTAAGGAGCGTAAGGGAGAGGCCACTTACCAAGTGGATCTCAAGACCCCTAGGCACCCCCTAAGGGTCTTCCATCACAACAGACTCAAACCTCACTTTGAGAGGTCTGAGGTCAGCATGCTCCTGGTCACAGATGAGGGCATGGAAGAGGAGAGTGAACCTCTCCCCGACCTCCTCTCTGCCAAAGAAGGTGATGGGTCAGTGGAGTATGTCATTCTCTCTGACTCCCTGACTCTAGACCAGAGAGGCGACTGCTATGAGTTGTTAGAGCAGTTCTCTTCCCTGTTTTCCCTTACTCCTGGACTTACCCATCTATGTGTCCATGATATTGACATGGGAGACAGTCCCCCTGTGAAGAATAAAATTTACAGATTGTCGGATAAGGTAAAAGCCATCATCCATTAGGAGGTCTCCAAGATGTTGACCTTAGGGGTTATTGAGAAATCCAGTAGTCCCTGGGCCAGCCCTGTGGTGCTGGTTCCTAAGGCTGCTGCCCTCGGTGCGAAGCCAGAACTCCGGTTCTGTGTGGACTACCGGGGTCTCAACTCAGTCACACCAACTGACGCTCACCCCATCCCCCAAGCTGATGAGCTCGTTGACAGGCTAGGTGCTGCCAAGTTCCTGAGTACGTTTGATCTTATATCAGGGTACTGGCAGATTGCCCTGACTGAGGGGGCTAAAGAGAGATCTGCATTTTCCTCACCTGATGGCCTTTACCAGTTCTGGGTGATGCCCCTTGGGTTGAAATATGCACCGCTACATTCTAACAGTTGGTTAACGGGGTCCTAGCTAGCAAAGATGCCTAATGCGCAGCCTACCTAGATGACATGGCTGTCTATAGTTCCAGCTGGGAGGAACACCTGCTCCACCTCAAGGAGGTGCTCCAGGCCCTGCAACAGGTAGGCCTGACCATCAAGCCTAGTAAGTGCCAGATTGGGCAGGGTTCTGTGGTGTACTTGGGACACCTAGTAGGTGGTGGCAAGGTGCAGCCACTCCAGGCCAAGATTGAAACTATCAAGGCCTGGCAACCACCTAGAACACAGACTGAAGTGAGAGCCTTTTTAGGCCTCACTGGATACTACCGCAGATTTGTCAAGGGCTATGGTACCATTGTGTCACCCTTGACAGAAATTACTTCCAAAAAGCAACCTATGTTGGTGAATTGGACAGAGGCTTGTCAGAATGCCTTTGATTCTCTGAAGGAAGCCATGTTCCCGGCCCCCATGCTCAAGGCCCCTGACTACTCCTAGGAATTTATTGTGCAGACGAACGCTTCAGAGTATGGCATAGGGGCTGTTCTAGCACAGCTAAATGAGGAGGACTCAGACCAAACAGTAGTCTTTATTAGCAGAAGACTATTACCAAGGGAACAGGGGTGGAGTGCTATTGAGAGAGAAGCATTTGCTGTGGTCTGGGCACTGAAGAAGCTGATACCATACCTTTTTGGGACTCACTTCCGGGTTCAGACAGACCACAGGCCCCTCAGGTGGCTCATGCAGATGAGGGGTGAGAATCCTCACTTGCATACATCTGCATTTTGAATGGGTCTTCATGGACTGGGAGGGTGGAGGGCCTGCCCTCACACAAAGGACTGCCACACCCCCTACTGGGACCCTGGCAGACAGGATTGAAGTGAAAGGGGACCTGGTGTACTTCTAAGCTACTCCTTGAAGTCTCCCCCACTTCAAAGGCACATTTGGGTACATAAACAGGTCCTCTGCCCCTACCAACTCAGACACTTCCTGGAGAAGAAACTTGTGACAAGAACCTGCATCATGCCAAGAAGAACTTCCTGGCTGCCCAATGGACTCACCTGACAGCTTTCTGTGAAGGACTGCTGCCTTGCTGTTGCCCTGCTGCCTTGCTGCTCTCCGGCTGGGGTGAAGAAATGCTCTCCAAGGGCTTGGATAGAGCTTGCCTCCTGTTCCCTGAAGTCTCAGGACCAAAGTTACAATCTGCCATCTCACCTTGTAGATTGGAGATGGGCAATGTGTGACACACAAGCTGAGTCATTTGTTGTGTAGGTGTTAGAAATGGGGTCTCTAGTTGGCAGTGGTTTGTACCCTGTCCAAGTAGGGACGCCCACTCTAGTCAGGGTAAGGTAGTCACCCAGCTAAGATAACCCCTGCTCACCCCCTTGGTAGCTTGGCCCAAGCAGTTAGCCTTATCTCAGAGGCAATGTGTAAAGTATTTGTATATACTCACACAAACACTTCCACACACACACATACACACACACGTTCACTCACACACACACACACACACACACATACTAACACAGTGAAAACACCACAAAAGTACTGCCACCAGTTTAGAAAAAATAGCCAACATTTATCTGAATAAATTAAGACCAAAACAACACAAATCCAGCATACAGAAGCAGAGATATCACTTTTCAAAAGTTGCAAAAAATATTAATCCAGAGAAATCAATGGTTGTCTCTTTTTAACACACAGTACCTGGAATGCATCAAAAACAAAGATGATGCGGGCCACAGAGCAGGTGAGACACTGAAAAACAAAGCGATGCATTGCTTCCTTACTACATTGGGGAGGTGATGCTTCGGTTCCCTACTTACAGGGGAAGTGATGCATCGATTCTCTCCTCGTAAGAGAGGTGATGTGTTGGTTCTTTACTGAGAGGGGAGGTGATGTGTTGGTTTCTTACAGGCAGGGGAGGAGATGTGTCTGTTCTCTCCCCTCAGGAGAGCTAATCCGTTTGTTTCTGGTCACGCAGCCCCTGTGGGGTTGATGCAAATTTAGCACCCAGGAGCGATGAGTGGGAAAATCCAGATGCACTGTGATGATAGAGCCGTGGTGGAACAGGCGATGGGTCCGTCCTACAGGCACTGCATTGATTCCTCCACCTCAAGACAGGCGCTGTGTCGATTCTTCTGCCGCACGCTAGGCTATGCATCGATTTTCAGCTTCAGCAATCCCATACTTGGATTTTCTTCCTCAAGACACCAGTTTCCACTTCAAAGGACCCAGACACTGGATTTGGCACCACTTGACAAGTCAGAACTCTCAGAAGAAGAGTCCAAGCACTAACAGATGAAGTCTTTGATGTCCCTGAGACTTCTAACAGTAGGCCAGCTTAGTTCAAGCCCTTGAAGTCCTTGGAAAGCAGGATGTACAAAGCAAAGTCCAGCAGCAAGCAGCAAGCAGCAGGCCAGCACGGCAAAGCAGAAGGCAGGGTTGCAGTTCCTTCTACTCTATCCAGCTCTTTTCCCTGGCAGAATGTCCTTAGTCCAGAAGTGTTCTGAAGTTGTGGTCTTAGAGGCCCAATACCTGTACTTCTTTTTGCATTTTTGAAGTAGGCAAACTTCAAAGGGAAGTCTTTGTAGACCACAAGACCCTGCCTTTCCTGCTCTGGCCCCAGACACACTCCAGGGGGTTGACACGGCTTTGTGTAAGGACAGGCACAGCCCTATTCAGGTGCAAGTGTCAGCTCCTCCCTCCATTGTAGCCCAGAAAGACCAATCAGGATATGCAGGGGACACCTCATCTCCCTTTGTGTGACTGAGTGAATACACAAACCACACAACTGTCATCCTAAGCCAGATATGTATTCCACAGCCAGACAGAGGCACAGAATGGTTAAGTAAGAAGATGGCCACTTTCTAAAAGCGGCATTTTCAAACTTGCAATTTAAAATCCAACTTCATTAAAAGATGTATTTTTAAACTGTGAATTCAGAGACTCCAAACTCCACATCTCAATCTGCTCCCAATGGGATATTTCAAGGCAATCCCTGTGTTAACCTGTGGGAGACATAGGCCTTGCAATAGTGAAAAACAAATCTGGCAGTATTTCACTATCAGGCCATGCATATGTCCTACCTTTTAAATACACTGCACTCTGCACATTGGGCTGCCTAGGGCCTACTTTGGGGGTGGCTTACATGTAGTAAAAGGGCAGTTCTGAGCCGCCTGGCATGTGGGTACACCTGCCAGGTCGAACTGGCAATTAAAACATCCCACACAGACAATGCAGTGACAGGTCTGAGACATGATTACTGGGCCACTCATGTGGGTGACACAATCAGTGCTGCAGGCCCACTAGTAGCATTTGATTCACAGACCCCGGGCCCTGGGCACACAATGTGCACTGTACTAGGGACTTAATAATAAATCGAAGATGTTAGTCATGAATAAACTAATTATCAATATAATTTAGACAGATCAGCAGCGGTAATATGCCCAAAGTCCTAAAGTCTTAAAGCAAAAACGAAGTTCAGCACAGGATAAAAACAGGAGATCAGAAGTAAAAAACATGGGGAAACCCTGCAGAAAGGGCCATTTCAAACAGTAGGCATGGAAGATTCTGCATGCTGTTGTGCCTTGACTAGTGCCCCTGTGACCTGGGACACAACAAATTTGAGTCCACAGCCAATATACTCTCCTGGGAAGACACATGGCTGAGTATAATGATCAATCACTTCATGTTGTTTGGGTTTGTGGGTGTCATTTGTTCCCAACAGTCCACTTGCCTTCAGTGTGTTAATCATAACATCGAACAACATGAGGTCATAGATCACTGCACTCAGCCATATGTTTGATCTTGTTAGTATGTTGGTATCTGTCCCCCGCAAGCCACCTGTCTTCAGTGTGTCAAGGGCGCTGGGGCCCCAATAATGTCTTAACTATGTTGTTGGCCATCAAACATGTGACAGCATACATTGTCCTTTGGGTGCAGTTACAGAGCATTACATTCCCTTGGTAAGTATGAAATGTCCAGTGACCAGCTTTTGGTACATATCCAGTTGCCCTCAATCCTTGGACACACATGTTAGCAGCTCTCCCTTTCACTTTTTTCATTTCATGTATACTGCTGTTTCCTACATGGTCTTTCTGTCTCCGTGTGATAATGTCTGAGTCCATCAAATATGTGTGCATGCCTAAATGGGTTTGCATTCAGACATATCTGTTGAGTATACAGTTTATGTGATGCCCCATGCAGGAGTGTGTCACCAATGACTGGTGACTAACACATACCCTAACCCATCATACTGTGACATTTATCATGTACAATTCCAGAAGTACTGAGGACATGCAAGGTAGGACTACAGTAATTACTCACATTGTGCATTTTCACCACATTATGTGGAATCGTTTTTGTATGTGCTTTGCACATGTCATTTGGTGAAGGTTCGATACCTGACTGTTGACATACATCAGAGAGTGAGTTGAAGGGATGTTGGAATCATATGTGAGTGTGTACGCTCACTCATCCAAGGGTATCGATGTTTGTATGACAAAAATGGACAGTGAGGTACTGGTGTTTCCCTGAGGTTATACAACATTCAATGGGCTATTGACGTTTACTCATGCAAAGTTAGAAGGGTGTTCTCAGCAGTAACAATCAGGACAGGTGATTTCTCTGGGCCTAGTGGATTCATCGTACTATGTATATTTGTGGACAAGTCTACCAGACATTTTGCAATACTTGTCCATAGTGTACTTTTCTGCACAAAATGTGTTATCTTTCAGAACAACTTTAGTACAATGTCCATAGGACTATTTAGACAAGGGTCATGTATAGTAGTTTCCATTGTGAGGTTTTGACAATGTGACATGGATATTTCCATGTCACCTTCTTCCAGCTACTGTACTTCTTGCTGCAACATGGCTGGGTTATTTGTCCACCAAGTCATCATGTTGTGATTTTGGGGATATGAAGGTTTGCTGGATGCATGACCTTGGCTGGAATCTGTGGGAATGAACTTGGTATTGCCATAATATTTGATAACAACAGGTTACTGAGGGATCCAACGATAGCCATGCCACTCAGGGTGACAAGGTCCCTAATTTTGTGATTGAACAACTACACTCATGCAATTTGAGATGTTTGTGATTCTTATTTTCCTTGGGCACCTGTTTATAGTTCATTTAGCATACATGCATTGGTGTTGAAAATTTTGTTTCCACTTTGGTGGAGCTTGTAGCTTGGAACTGCTGTACATGAAGGCACTATTTGTTGATCATCAGGTACATGGACTGACCCTATTTGTCTTTGTAATTTCTGCATTATCACAGACCAGGTAGAGACCAGTGGGGAAGCAGCTAGCCACCGTACCTCTGGTCAAGATGCGTCCATCACTGAGGAGCCCAGTGGCCCAAAGGGTGAGGGAGGAGACACAGAGGAGACAGGATCTACTGCTCCATCTTTGTATTTGTCCTCCAGTGGGCACTTCATAGTGGTGGCAGAAGAGTCACCTGCATCTGCATCGGTACCACCCTTGACTGCCACCTCCAAGTCCATCTCCACCCCCCTGTTGGTCCTCACCCAGCTGATCATGCTCGATCACCCAAGAGGATGGGCATCTCCTTTGAGCCAGGCACCTCCTCCCTGCCCACATTGCCCCTGCTGCCCTCAGTGAGGAGGCTTCTGAACTCCTGAGAAGTCTCACTGTGGTTCTGACTGCCTTACTGAATGCTATCCAGGTGCAGGGCAACCAGCTCCAACAGGTGGTTGTGTACATGGAATGTATTCACAGTGCCATGTCTGGCCTATAGGGATCTCTCCAGGCTCTGGCCTCTACACTGTTGGCAGGCTTTCACTCCCCACCTTCCTATCCCCACCACCTGCCTCTTCCCCATCCAATATACCTGTTACCATACCTCTTGCAAGCATGCAGACACATCCACACGCACCCGCCTCAACAGCCACTACAAGCACCTACAAACACAAACACCACAGAACACATCAGCATGCAAGCAGTCTACAGCCACACACATACCACCACACTCAACATTCCCCTAAACACCAGCCCCACTGACACAGACCCACACAGCACACAGCACACAACCCATACCCACAGACACCACCCCAACAGACACATACACCACATACACCATCCCCATCCCCTCTACTTCACTACCCCCAAGAAAATATAAACACACACAATCACAGACCCAACAGACACCCCCAAACACAAACATACATCAGACATCCACAGTCCACCACCAACAACACACACATCAGACACAACCACTCCCTCATCCTCCAAACCCCTACCCCTTCTGATGTCCCTCCCCATTTTCCCAAAGAGTGTTTTCTGTTTTCCCTTATCCTTACCCCTGCCAAACCCATCGTCCCTCCTAAGACCAAGAACACCCCACTCAAATCCTGAGCCATCCCTACCACCTCCAAGTCCTCCCCGGTCACACCTGCCTATACCACCTTTGGACCTAGCCATGACCCTCCCACTCCCAAGAAGAAGTCCACCCCTCCCCATTCCAAATCCCATTCCCAAACCGACCTCCGATACCCAAGGGTGATAATTGAGGGCCTAGAATGGCCACTCGATGCCCCTTCCTGTGAAGGTTCCTGTGGCAGAGTTCAGTGAGTCAAGATGTGGTGCACAGAAGTGTTCAATCCATTTATGGACATTTGGACTGGCCATTGACCTTTACTCCTCTCTGGAGTTATGCTTAATAAAGCAGAGTTTTTGGGTTTCTTACATATTTGTTCTGCCATTGCTTTTCTACCAATTTGCAATTCCTGAGTAATTATGCCTACAGTTGTGTTTGTTTCTCCCTGACTGCTGATCGATTTACTATGTTTGTCAACATCTGAATTTGGGAACAGTGCTGGAGTCACTCAGGTCAAGGGGATATGTTCAATGGATGGATGTGTGAGAGGTAATCCAACGGGGGTGTCATTGCATTGTGTGGTGTTTGCTCTGGTTAGTATTTAAGTAGTTAATGTTGGCTTGACCACTATCAACATCTCTTGTGTTGCATTTGTCCCCCTGATGTATATTGCACATTGGTGTCATGTGTGGCCTGGAGTTTGTTCACACATAGAGGATGTTCAATTGTGCTGTCTTCCTATGCCTCTGAATAACCAGGTAATCCATTCTGTTGCTGTTATATTTGCTATATTTGCTTTCTTGACTTAACCTCACACATTTGGCATATGGACATGGCACTTGTCAGTAATATTGGTTATCCCAGAGATACACAAGGCTCCAGTGCCTGTGCAAATAGTGTTTCCGAGTCATGTGCATAGTGACATGTATTCCAGGGCAGCATCCTTCCTGGTGTCTCCCTGATGCCACCATCTCCATTCTTCATGTAGTCATGACATTGTGGGCCATATTTATACTTTTTGACGCAAAACTGCGCTAACGCAGTTTAGCGCCAAAAAAATTTGCGCCGGCTAACGCCATTCTGAAGCGCCATGCGGGTGCCGTATTTATTGAATGGCCTTAGCCGGCATTAGCCGACCGGCGCTGCCTGATGTGCGTGAAAAAAAACCACGTACACCAGGCAGCGCCGGCGTAGGGAAAAATTGTGTTTGGGCGTCTAAAAATGGGGCAAGTCAGGCTGAGGCAAAAAAAACGTCTTAACCCGATTTGCGCCATTTTTTAACGACGCCCATCCCCCATTGAAATGACTCCTGTCTTAGCAAAGACAGGAGTCATGCCCCCTTGCCCAATGGCCATGCCCAGGGGACTTCTGTCCCCTGGGCATGGTCATTGGGCATAGTGGCATGTAGGGGGGCACAAATCAGGCCCCCCTATGCCACAAAAAAAATCTAAAAAAATACTTACCTGGACTTACCTTAATGTCCCTGGGGTGGGTCCCTCCATCCTTGGGTGTCCTCCTGGGGTGGGCAAGGGTGGCAGGGGGTGTCCCTGAGGGCAGGGGAGGGCACCTCTGGGCTCATTCTGAGCCCACAGGTCCCTTAATGCCTGCCCTGACCCAGGCGCTATAATCCGGCGCAAATGCGGGTTTTTTAGACCCGACCACTCCCGGGCGTCATTTTTGCCCGGGAGTATAAATACGACGCAATAGCATCGCAGTCATTTTTTAAGACGGGAACGCCTACCTTGCATATCATTAACGCAAGGAAGGTGTTCACGCAAAAAAATGATGCTAATTCCAGGAACTTTGGCGCTAGACGCGTCTAACGCCAAAGTATAAATATGGAGTTAGTTTTGCGTCGAATTTGCGTCAAAAAAAACAACGCAAATTCGGCGCAAACGGAGTATAAATATGCCCCTGTGTGTTTTGGATATTGGTCTCATCACATTGAGCTTAGATACTCCTGCAATGTGTGTGATATGTGAGTCTATAAGAGGTGTGTTTCAGGGTAGGGGTGTTTGTGTTCTGTGACACACCAATACATATGTGTCTTCAATATCACAACAGGCCATGGCATGTGATTAATGTGCAAGTGTCACTTCTATTTGTATGTGTGTTTGTGATGTGAATTTGCTGTTGTGTGAGAAAATGTTATGCCCCCATCACTTCATCTGCAATTGGGAAATGCAGTATGAGTGTCTTGACCAATGGAGATGGTATGCGGCTGGGTTTGTGTCATATGTTGTGAGTGAATCTGAGATGGGACACACATGATATACTTGTTACACAGAGCACAGCCCCCATAGCTTGTGTATGGTGGACTGTCGATTTTCTGTTGATTTTCTGTGGAGTTTGTGGTGACAGGTAAGTATGTTGTCTTAGTTGCATACACGGCGCCATGAATTTTGGGCACGATTGAGCATCAAGAAAAGCGGCAGGATGTGTATAATCAGCTCCATGTCGGGACAGGATGTCTGAAGCAGCCCATGGGTGGATTCTGCCCTTATATCCCTCTCTTTCTGCCAGCTGAGATGTGGTGGTTGGACTGCCACAGACACATCAGAAGAAAGCTTCATCATAATCTGACCGGCAGGGAACAGTGGCTGTCCGTCCTTCTAAATGCACATTGTACTATCTGACCACTGCGGTAGTCTGCACTGCCTGGTGGTGCCAGCAGGACCATGGTGGTCTTTGGTCTATGTAACCGCATGCATCATAATACGGTAGTCCAACCGCCAACCCAACAGTGGTTGGACCGCAATGGAAGTCCACGGACCACCAAACTTGTACTCAGGCCCTAACCCTGGTTAATAGTAGTCTGTCCCAGGACCCATCGATCCATACCAAATATGGCTCCAGAGAGACTATGCAAGTCCAAATAATCCCTGACAGTTGGTTTACTTAGTTTCAATTCCTTCCGACTAGTTGTCACCCTAGACTTAAAGGCAGTTTTAACCCAGGTCAAGTCAGTGTTAGTTATAGAACTTGAGTTAGTAAAGAGGGTTGGCGTTCCCTGCTTCATCAATTCTGCCCTAACAAAGCTGAACCAAGAGATTTTCAAGACTCTCTCACACAAAAGGCAATTCTCAACAAACTCCATATTAAGTGAGGCATGTGGGATTGCCAAGTACAAGCAGCACAGAAACATGGGGATCAACTTGATACTATCCTCCGCATATTCCATTCCCAACTACTGATAGGTAATAAAAGTAGAGCAGGCGGGGGAACACCCAGAATTCACCTAAGCACACTGTTTTGCTCACACTGAAGGGAGCACATGTTAGAGTATCCCGATATACCTGAGCCATATGTAAGAGCTGGGAGCCACTTTCTCTTGTACATATCCAAAAGGTGAGGCTACAGACTTTTTTCTGATGCATTTTTCCAAATTAAAAATATTCCCCACTGAGCTTAACCCCTTCGCTGCCAGGCCTTTTCCCCCTCCTGTGCCAGGCCTTTTTGTTGGCTATTTGGGGCAGTTTGCGCTTAGGCCCTCATAACTTTTTGTCCACATAAGCTAGCCAAGCTAAATTTGCGTCCTTTTTTTCCAACATCCTAGGGATTCTCGAGGTACCCAGACTTTGTGGGTTCCCCTGAAGGAGGCCAAGAAATTAGCCAAAATACAGTGAAAATTTCATTTTTTTCAAAAAAATGGGAAAAAGTGGCTGCAGAAGAAGGCTTGTGTTATTTTTTTCCCTGAAAATGACATCAACAAAGGGTTTGCGGTGCTAAAATCACCAGCTTCTCAGCTTTCAGGAACAGGCAGACTTGAATCAGAAAACCCAATTTTTCAACACAAATTTGGCATTTTACTGGGACATACCCCATTTTTACGATTTTTTGTGCTTTTAGCCTCCTTCCAGTCAGTGACAGAAATGGGCGTGAAACCAATGCTGGATCCTGGAAAATTAGACATTACTGAAAAGTAGATGAAATTCTGAATTCAGCAAGGAGTCATTTGTGTAGATCCTACAAGGTTTTCCTACAGAAAATAACAACTGAAAAAGAAAAATATTGAAATTGAGGTGAAAAAAACAGCAATTTTTCTCTACGTTTTACTCTCTAACTTTTTCCTGCAATGTCAGATTTTTTAAAGCATTATACCGTTATGTCTGCTGGTTGTAGGGATATATAGGGCTTGTAGGTTCATCGAGAACCCTAGGTACCCAGAGCCAATAAATGAGCTGCACCCTGCAGTGTGTTTTCATTCTATACCGGGTATACAGCAATTCATTTGCTGAAATATAAAGAGTGAAAAATAGCTATCAAGAAAACCTTTGTATTTCCAAAATGGGCACAAGATAAGGTGTTGAGGAGCAGTGGTTATTTGCACATCTCTGAATTCCGGGGTGACCATACTAGCATGTGAATTACAGGGCATTTCTCAAATAGACTTCTTTTTTACACACTCTCTTATATTTGGAAGGAAAAAATGTAGGGAAAGACAAGGGGCAATAACACTTGTTTTACTATTCTATGTTCCCCCAAGTCTCCCGATAAAAATGATACCTCACTTGTGTGGGTAGGCCTAGTGCCCGCAACAGGAAATGCCCCAAAACACAACGTGAACACTTCACATTTTTTTAAAGAAAACAGAGGTGTTTTTTGCAAAGTGCCTACTTGTAGATTTTGGCCTCTAGCTCAGCCGGCACCTAGGGAAACCTACCAAACCTGTGCATTTTTTAAAACTAGAGACCTAGGGGAATCCAAGATGGGGTGACTTGTGGGGCTCTGACCAGGTTCTGTTACCCAGAATCCTTTGCAAACCTCAGAATTTGGCTAAGAAAACACGTTTTCCATTCATTTCGGTGACAGAAAGTTGTGGAATCTGAGAGGAGCCACAAATTTCCTTCCACCCAGCGTTCCCCCAAGTCTCTCGATAAAAATGGTACCTCACTTGTGTGGGTAGGCCTAGCGCCCATGAAAGGAAATGGCCCAAAACACAACGTGGACACATCACATTTTTTCACAGAAAACAGAGGTGTTTTTTGCAAAGTGCCTACCTGTGGATTTTGGCCTCTAGCTCAGCTGGCCCCGGGGGGGCAGAAATGGCCTAAAATAAATTTGCCCCCCAGGGGAGCGATCCTTGCCTAATGGGTCGCTCCCCATCTCTAAAAAAACGAACGAAAAAAACCCCACAAAAATAAAAATTGCCCTGGCGCCTAGAGGTTTCTGCCCCCCCGGGAGCAGATCGGCCTAATAAAAATTTGGCAGATCTGCCTCAGGGGGGGCAGAAATGGCCTAAAATAAATTTGCCCCCCCACCTCCCCAACCCCCCTCCCGGGAGCGACCCTTGCCTACGGGGTCGCTCCCCCTGCGTGACATTGGTGCCCCAAAAAAAAAAAAATCCCCGGTGCCTAGTGGTTTCTGCCCCCTTGGGGGCAGATTGACCTAAAATACAATTTGCCCCCCAGGGGATTGACCCTTGCCTAATGGGTCGCTCCCCATCCCCAAAAAACCACACAAAATGTTTTGCCCTGGCGCCTAGAGGTTTCTGCCGCCCCTGGGGGCAGATCGGCCTAATAACAATAGGCCGATCTGCCCCCAGGGGGGGCAGAAATGGCCTAAAATAAATTTGTCCCTCCAACCCCCCCCCGGAGCGATCCTTGCCTACAGGGTCGCTCCCCCTGCGTGACATTGGCGCCCCCAAAAAAATCCCCGGTGCCTAGTGCTTTCTGCCCCCCTTGGGAGCAGATTGGCGTAGCAAAAATCGGCCGATCTGCCCCCAAAGGTGGCAGAAATGGCCTAAATACAATTTTCCCCTCCAGGGGAGCGACCCACCTGTAAAAAAAAAAAAAAAATCCCCGGTGCCTAGTGGTTTCTGCCCCCCTTGGGGGCAGATCAGCCTAATCAAAATAGGCTGATCTACCCCCCAGGGGGGCAGAAATGGCCGAAAATAATTCCCCCCCCCCAGGGGAGCGACCCTCACCTAAGGGGACGCTCCCCTTGCGTGAAGTTCCCGTAAAAAAAAAAAAAATCCCTGGTGTCTAGTGGTTTCTGCCCCCCTTGGGGGCAGATTGGCCTCATCAAAATAAGCCAATCTGCCCCCAAGGGGGGCAGAAATGGCCTAAATATAATTTGCCCCCTAGGGGAGCGACCCTTGCCTTATGCCAGTTTAAAAAAAAAAAAAAAAACTGGTGTCTAGTGGGTGTTTCAGAAGCCGGATTGCAAGCAATCCGGCTTTTGAAACGCTCAGAGAGACTTCCCTTTGAGGCCTCTCTGGGCCTCCCCCACGTGATCAAGCATTTCTCTTTCGATCGCGCTGGAAGCTGAGCTTCCTGCGCGATGGGGGAGGCCCTGTGACAAATCAGCACGCTGACGTCACGGGGGGGGTCGGGGTGGAAGGGGAAGGGCTTCCCCTTCCATCCCTGCCTTGGGGCGGTGGGTGGGGAGCACAGGGGATGGAGCGCTCCCCCCAGTTCCAGGGTGTAGGACGAGGTGACCTCATCCAAGGCACCCAGGAACCGGTGCCTTGGACGAGGTCACCTCGTCCAAGGCACCCGAAAGGTTAAAAATGTCCGACACACACTAGCAATGCAAGGTCAACAATTGTCGTTAGTGTTCATGACTACCCCAAGTAGAAAATGAGCAATTATCCTCCTGATTGTGTAACATGTTCAATACAGATCACATTGTGAAGAGCACATGTTTTGGCAGTTACATTTTGAGCAGGTGGACTACAATGTGCATAATCAACAAGCATAGGTTATAATAAATGAGACATTTAAGAAGCATTGGTTATTGCAAACTTGATATTCAAGAACGTAATGAATATACCCAAATAAGGGGGTCATTTTGACCTCAGCGGTCTTTTTCCAAGACCGCCGAGGGACCGCCATGCGGAAGATGACCAGTGGTGGCGGTTTGCCGCTCGGCCTATTATGACCGTTGGCAGCTCTCCGTCCTTTTACGGACGGAGAGCCGCCAACAGCCATACTGGCGGGCGGCGGGGAAGTGGAGGTTGCTCCACCTCCACGCCACGCCAACAGAACCCCGCCCAGCGAATCATGTCCTGTGGCGGTGTTCTGTTGACGGTGTGGTGTCAGCGGAGCAGCCCCCATGGCTCCCGTCCCCTCCCGCAGGATCGTCAGACCAGGTAAGTCAATCGTCTGTGAGGGGAGGGGGGTGGGGGGATGTTGAGTGTTGTGTGCGTGCATGGGGGTGTGCGTGTGTGTATGTAGAGGGGGTGTGTGAGTGCGTGTATGCTTGCGGGGTGTTGTGTTTTTGGGAATGAGTGCGTGTATTTCTGTCTGGATGGATGTGTGCGTGTATGTTTGAATGTGGATGTGCGTGTCTGACTGTGTGTGTGGATGTTTGCATGTATGTCGGTGTGTGTGCATGTATGTGTGTTGGTGGTGCCTGCGTGCTTGTCGTGTGTGTATGAGTGATGTTATCTTGGGGGTCGGGGTGGGGAGGGGGGTCCTGCCACCTTTGGGGGGTGGCAGGGGTGGTGGGGGGGAGGGAGTCTGGATGGGGGTGGGGGTGGGGGAGACCCCTATCAGTGCCAGGGAAGGAATTCCCTGGCACTGATAGTGCTTAGCACCATGGATTTCATGGCGGTTTCAAACCGCATGAAATCTATGGCGGTAAGCCAGGTCAAAATACCGCCGGCGGTATAGTGACGCCCGCCGGGCTGGAGACCCTGGTCTCCAGCCCGGCGGGCGGAACGGAGAACCGGCGGATGACCATGGCGGTAACCGCCATGGTCATAATAAAAAGACCGCCAGCCTGTTGGCGGTCTAACCGCCGCTTCTCCGCCTTCCGCCAGGTTCATAATGACCCCCTAAGTCTTTAGGGCTCATTATGAACTTGGCGGTCTGGGCTGGCATGCCGGCGGTAAATACCACCATCCAGCATGGCGGCCCAGACCGCCATAATATGAACCGCCCAAAACCCCACTGCGGAATACACCGCAACTGCCAGCAGTAATGGACGGCAGCTCCATGTGGAGCACAGGCCATGTCCCTGCCATGCATTCTGCTGGGCTGGCGGCCCAGCAGAATGAACATTATACGGCCAGCGGGGTCCCAGGGGGGCTGGCGGTCAGTTAAATGACCACCAGCATGAACACAGCGGTTAACACCGCCGTGTTCATAATGAGGGCTTTAATGTTGCAAGCAACAGCGTCTTAATGTAATCGAGCCCTTGGATGTGCTAGTGTACCCGCAACAGGTTTAAACATTGCTCCAGGATACCTAGCCCCAATCGGAAATCCATACTGCACCTCCGAAAGCGGGTTGCTCTCCCTCAAACAAGTTAGGAGATCATCTAAGATAGCATTCCCCGCCAACTTCACAGCAGAATCCAGCAGGACTATTGGACAATAGCACTCTGGTAATTTAGAGCTGCCCTTCTTAAAGACCTGTATAATAACAGCAATGTGCCATGATCGTGGGAGTCCCTCCTTACAGATAGCGTTGAAGCCATTACATAGGTGGGGGACCGATCATTTAGATGAAGCTTTATACAAATCCATCAGCACACCATCAGGTCTGGAGTCCTTGCGGCAAGGCCTCCTAATAATTGCCCCTGTGACCTCTTCAGTGTTGAATTCCAGGTCTAGGGGGAACAGTACTTACTTTGCAAGATATTGATTACATGCACTGTGTTCCTATACTTTCTTAAAATTGTTGACCCAAAGCTTCTGGGATAATGGTAGTTAGAACAGTGTTTGATTTAATGTTTAGAGGGTTGATGATATTGGCCTCTGGCCAGAAGGCCCTAGGATCTTTACCCCTACAAGCCGTGACCAGTTCCCTCAGGATTAATTTCACAGTTTTTACCTAATTCTCTGGGTAACTGCTTTAAAGCCTCCTGTAGTAACACCAATAAATTCCTACAGTGCTTGTGAAACCATTCAGCCTTTTACATCCCTGGTTTAATATGCTTCAAAGACTGCCACTGATAATCGAATTTAGTTGGGCAAATTGATTAGCCTCCACCCCGAGGTCATCACTAACCGTCAAACATTTTATCACTGGGGGAAGATGGTTCGAGCAAAGCTTTGACAAAAAGGAGGTCATATCAACTTTTCTCCACGCTAAGTGTAGGCCTTTATATTTGACGATTAGTAGGTCCGTGATCATAGACATGGCTCTTCCGCCTGCATGGGGTGACTTAAATCTAGTCTTAATGGATTGTGGTCGGTATATGCAGTAATAACAATGGCTGACCTAGGCACCCTGAGCAACAGATCACTGGTTACGGAAATATAGCCAATAATAGAAGACTATTCCACCATTCAAAAGTGGCCTTAGAATGATAATTGCTCAGTCACATTAGGAAGGTCAAAAGAACAATCAAATGAAGAAGAATTTTCCCTCACTGGCCCCTGGGGGAAATAGTCAAGTCCTGTGCGATTATTGTCTGACATTTTGCACTCGTTAACCGGCTGAGAGATCCCAAGTTTAGCATTAAAATCCCGCCTAGAATAATTTCCTATAGTTTGTGCAAATTAGCATACTTAACTTCCCAACTACAGATAAAATCATATAACCTGGTAAAATTGTCAGTATTGTCCATATCAAAATACCCATTATAAAAATGAATGAAAACAACATTTACTTCATAAGGCCACATAAATAAAAATGCTTGAAATAAAGTACAACCAGAGGTAATCAGGCCGAATTTGCGATCCAAAATAACTTTGATCTAGGACATAAGGCCTGCCCTGGCTCTACTAGATGAAGACTGCAGGGACTAAAAGGGAGCAATATTAAACCAGGCTTATGGTTTTCATAGACCAAGTTTCTTGGAAAAGATATTATCATTGTCCTGTAGGAAGTTAATCCGTTCTTCGCAGCCCACCCTGCTTGCCAGGCCTGCAATATTCCTGAAAAGGATCTTAATCACTTGTCTGTAACTCTCAAGAGTAATAATGTCGCATTACAGTGCAACACAGTAGACGTCGTAGAGTTTTGTTTGACTGGCCCTTGTGGTATGGGAGATGATGGGGTAGACAGACCCGGAGTTCTAAGGATAACTCATCCCTACTGGCCCCCTCGTATAGGCCTTCTTAGCCTTGTAAGGAACACGCAATCTATCCCAGACAAAGCATCTAGTGGGGAGAAACAGTTTTGGACAGGAATATTCAAAGAGAATGATAAAGTGGGCTTCATACAGAAGGAACTTACCCTAACACCCGGATTAGTCACCAAATTTCTGTAGAAGTATCCCAGGTGTGGAATCTTAACTTTTCTAGGTCTGACATGTCCCTGCTTTGAGGCTCAAAGGAGCTCTCCTGCCATCCTGTGATTTCTGAACCTAATGATGACACAGTCCCCAGTGAATTCTTTGCTCAACTTTGTGCCATAAGGAGCTCAGGGTGAAGGGTCCCACTGCACCTCATGTTCCTATGGATCAGGTGGGTGCTCTCAGTAATAAGATTTACTGCAAACTCATTAACTTCAGGATGTAACTGCAGGTTGTTTGCTAATACAATCACATCTGGACATATCGCAGGTGGTACAACACAGCAGGATCCATTTTTTGGGGCCAAACTCTCCTGGACAAGGGAAACTCAGAGGACTACTTATGGGGTTTGAATTAGCCCACATTTCCTTTTAATGTGTGGTACGTTTGTTGACTTATGTGCCAGTGCGCTGGTTCTGCAGCGTGTTTTACACCTTGATCATCGTCCGCACATCCTTCAGTAGTAACAGCTGTTGTAATTTTGCCCTCACTAGGTAGAATTGCAGTGAGTGCAGCAGAAGACATAGATAGCCATCTTTCGGCAAACAAAATGTATTCATCCTGCACATTGGTGCAAGCGTCCCTCCATTATGCATATGCTGCCATGCGGGAAATGCAGGCTATCGGCCTCACTGTCACAAGAGATTCTGGCCCTTGTAGTTCCAGGCTGTGAATAGTGGTCTGACAATGTCCCGCGCAGTGGGGCAAGCGTCCCTTCTTTATGCGCCTGCTGGCGTGCTGGAAATGTGGGCTAGCAGATTCACTGCTGCAAGATATTCTGGACCCTGTAGTTGTGAACCATGAAGAATGATCTAGCAATGTCCCACGCAGCGGGGCAAGTGTCCCTCTTTTATGCAGCTGCTCATGCACTGGAAATGCAGGCTAGCAGCCTCACTGCTATAGTCCTGGCCGTGAACAGCAGTCTGACAATGTTAGAGAAGTGACAATTTTACATTATAATGGCAGTGTTACACTGTGAGCTGGATGAGGGAAAATCCAACACTTATTGTTGGTATTTGTAGGTAGTGTGATTTACTGAGTTTATCTATGGTAGTCCTTAGGGGTAGATTCATGATCTGACACATTTTGTTTAGAGATTAGAGTGCTATAATGTGTGGAGAGCAATACTACACACATGTCAACAGAAATAAGCGTTAATCCTGAAATTATGCTTCCTCATTGGGCGACATTATAAATGGCATGACACATGGTGATTTTAAATGTACTACACTATAACAATATGATGAAATGTTCACATTGATTTTAGCCATCTACTGTGAAAGCCCATGCAGAACCCATGGGCTGGCTCCCAAGTATCAATGTTACATCATGCTACACACTTTGGTCAATGTCTGTAATTTTTGGAAATGCTACCAGCAACAGACAATCAGCACACACCTCAGATGAAACGGTCATAATGGATATATTTTTAATTCATTTGTCTTGTGTTAAAATATAAGGTCACATTGGCACCTCATATAAGTCAAGTCCTAATTGATCTGTGTTTCACTTAGTTGAGCTAGTGAAGATTTCCCATTGACAGTACCATATATTTTAAAATTCAGTCCAGTAGCAACAAGCTAAAGACCTCTTTGTAAGCAGTCATTAAACAGCCTATTGTAGAAGGAATTGGAAGTCCACCTGAAAAAGTGACATGCTATCCTTTGAACATTCATGATGTTGGCCCCTGAGTTAAACTTATTAGCATGCGTGGTTGCTGAACATAATTATAATAATCAAAAAAAGAACATTTTAAGGGAGGGAAGCCAAGCAAACACAATTAATTACATCATTGAAAGGCAAGATGTGCAATTTATGGGATATATGAGTGCACTAATTAATATTATCATTAAAAAAAAAGGATGCTTTGTCACAAAAACAGAAGGAAAGTCTCAGCTACATGTCACCAATAGTGTACTGCAGTTGCATGTAGGGAAGGTGGCATGATGATAAACCCATGGCAAAGTGATGAACTGGCCAGAAGACACTCACTAATGTTCACAGGCAATATTAGGTCTAAAATTAAGAAATACTGCATCTTCTTCCTCTGATGAATGTTTAGCATCCTGTGCTTGTTGTTGGGGTACAATAGGGGGCTGTGGAGTGATGGTGGATGACCCTGATACACAGACATCAGAGGAGGAAGAAGTATAGGCCATTTTTGCCAGAACATTATTGAGTACTATGAAGGCTGTGTGGTATTCTGTGGCAAGGGATTTTGCTGCCTGGAACCCACCAACAATGTATTATTTGGTGCCATGACATAGTCCATCTTGGCCTCCAATCAATTGCCTAATGCATCCAGTCCTTGAGGCATGGAATGGATGGGGGAATAGATGGATCTTAACTGAGTGGCACCATCACTAGAGCCTGCTATAGAAGGGTTTTGTGGTTTGCTCTGGAGCATCATCACACCAGCAATGACAGCTAAGGGACAATCAATCCCATGTAGCCAGGAATGGGCTTCTTGTAATGAATTTGCTAACCCCTTGTTGGGGCTAGACCTCTGGACTCCTTATAGAGTACCTACTAAGGTCTTTATCCCCTAATTTGGCATTTTGCCGTACACTGGTACACCCCCACCACTCTCAACTGTAAACAGACTTTTGGCTCATCAGGTTGCTCACTAGAGATCTGGTGAGCAGTGGTATGTGAAACCATCTCTGTTAGTTCACTTGGAGCCCCAACAGTGTCTTCTCCTTAGCCAAGATCGGAGAAGACCAGTCAATAGTGTCCAGGAGTTGATTGAAGGAATCATCATCCATGGGGTGAGGAGAGGAGTCAAGGGCAGGTTCTTCCTCATGGGTAGGCTGCTATACAGGAGAGGTTGGTGTTTTCTCTGGAAGAAATTTAGGAAATATACACAACAGGCAGATATTGTATTGTTTATTGTAACTTAGAATAAGACAGAAATGTACTTCAATTCCCCATACACTGGAAGGTAATACACTTATTTAGCAACTTTAAATTATGGCTATTTTGTAGGCTAGTTCAAAGTCATGACTATGCACAGGTACGTTTGTTTCACACCCACAGTTGGTAATACTGCATTATTGATATGCAATTGGAACAATGCACCATGTTGACACACACTTATTAGCTATGCTTATACAATACTACATTGTTCTAAGGTCTTATGTTTAGAGGTGTTCAAATGAAGAACTGATGACATCAAATTTAATGCAATCAATAAGTGCCATCATTGTTGGCTTCATAGTCTCTTGACATTGCTACACACATCCGTATAATTTCTGCAGCTTCTAGGGATGTTCACCACATTTAAGGCAAAACATGACATTATTTAAGTGTTTGTGTCATACTATGACTTTGCTTTGTCATGATATTAAGTAGCACTCACATATGAAACAACATTAGATATTCTTCAACAAAATAAAAGTACCATGATGAATGATAGCCATTCCTAATTCAGATTAAAGTGTGCTACCTAGAAATCCTCAAGTTTACCTGCACTGCACACTACTAAGCACATTTATTTTCCCAAATTTGATGTAAGATATGATTTGATGGAAGGTTTCATACTACATTGCGAGTAGTTGTACATTAAGATGCATAGGGATTCTCCATTAAAATCTGATCTGAAAGGTGAATTGAGAAGCCAGGTTCCATCATTACCGTAGATGAAAATTGATTACAATGGTAATCCTAACTCTGGCAACCTGTATGTTTGTTCCTTACAACACATTGTGACATTGTGGACTTCTGAGAGCTTTGGTGTCATGAGTGAGGATGAGCCAACACATGTCCCAGATCTTACTTGAATCACCTCTGTGTGTGTAAAATACATTTGGCAGTTGTACAGGTTGTGCACAATACTGCACACAAACAGACCTGTCCTGCAAACAGCTTTACACTTTGGGGTATGGGTGGAAGATGGGAACCAAGGAAGTATACCATGCACCACAGCTAACTACTATGAGGATTTTGTGCCTGTATCATTGATTGTTATTTACTGTTAAACACTCCCTTTCAAATTACATACCGCTCAAAGTTGACTTACAGGCATACCCTACATGCAAAAGTAGTACCTATGCCTGATGTTTGTGTGAAGGGAGATTTGTGTGCTTCACGAGTGACCTAGTGATATGTAGATATGTTACTAAGGCACATACAAAGCTGTCGTGTGTGTTAGACTATACGTCTACCCATACACACATGTTAATTTATAATGTTTATTCTATAGTTAGTTGCTAGAACGTCTTCATTACCTACCCTATAAGATGACATTGATGTTGTCCTGTGTGTGTTTACATGTTAAGGTTCTTGTGATATGTTCATTTTACAATTATACATTACATAAATTATGACTCGTCCTCAATGTCAGCACTATCCTTGCCCTTCAATCCTGCAACAAACTCAGTTGAGATAAGTGATGCCACCTGCTCCTCTAAGGGATTCAACTCCTCCTTGACATCTGGTCTTTCTGTGGTCTGCTTAGCAGCCTTCAAGTTTCTTGCCAACTTCTCTTTTGTCTTGTATTTGTGGGCATGCCACCTTTTTTTTTATAGTTATAGTTACTTTAGAGCACAAGCATAGTTACTTGAGAGAACTATAACTGATGATCTTCAGTTCCCTTGTTAGTTTAAAATGGTATTCTAACTGACATTTTCACCTAACTATCACAACATTTTAACCTTTGTTTTTTTCAGTGACTTCCCAAGGGGTTTTTAATGCAAAGTCAGATAATTGTACCATACTTAACTATAACTTCACTTTAACCTTTGTTGATTTCTAATAATTGTTAGGGTTTTTTAAACTCAAAGTGATATTTTCCTACCATATTTAACACCAACTCCATACCGAGCCCAGCAGTAGGAGTGTACACCACCAGGATGGCCACAGGGCCTGATCACCCCGCAAGCCGCCAACCCCTGCCACGCACAGCCTCTGGACATAACCAGTATGGGGTTGGCCAGCCCTGCACAGGAGTTTGAGTGCCAGGCCTGCTCCCAACCCTCTACTAGTGCCCAGCAGGCAGTTGGGTACTAGCGAGGGTTGGATGCTGGGCCTGGACATAGGTGTGGGTGTGGTTCTACATATGATAATTAAATATGACTTTACATTTTTTTTAAACTAGACATTCACCAAAAAAAACAAAGGTTAAAGGGACTTTATAGTTAGTTAACATATCAGTTAAAACATACTGTTTTAAATTAACAAAACAAAACAGAAACTGCAACTTGTGCCCTAAAGTCAATCTTACTAGTGCCCTCATCATGCACTGCTAATTACCCCATATATTACATCACTCATGATATGTTCTATGACATCTTTGATAATATCACTGCAGCATCTGAAATTACTTCATTGATGATAATACTGTGCATGGCAGGGGCACAGATGATGACAGCGAAGGAGGCAAAGTCATAGTCAAGATGGTTTTAAGCAAAAAGACAAAAAATGGTTCAGCAAGGATGCAGCAACAGGATTGTTACCCCATAATAAACCATCACAGTTGATGTAAAAGTTTGGTTGGTGTTCCAGGCAACTGATGCGCCTGGGTCCAAAATTGATACAACAACGTACAGTAGGAGGGAAAACAGTACTGTAGTATTTGCAAGCCAAATCACCCTGTAAACAAGCTGTATGATTCAGAAGGTGAAAACCTGCAGTTCCACCACCACTACATAGAGAAGGAGAACTGCAAGTCTGGCTGGGTGAGTGAATCATAACTTTATGCTGGTTCACTCACGTTCCCATACATCTATGCTCAAGACATCTCTTTGCATAAATACCACAACTATTATTCTGGAGTGAAATAACCAAATATCTGGGCTCTGGCAAGGTGGTCTCCTTTGCACTTAGACAGTATAACCATGGACCTGGTAATGCTTTTTTTTAAAAAAAATTGAATGGCTCATTTGCTCAAGGGCTGATCGTAGCAGGCTACTTCCGATAAAAACAAAAATCTGAGATGAGGCCACAAGACTCTGTTGCATACACACAGTTTATCACTAAACACGTTGGGAACAAGGGGGTTTAGAGCACTAAGTACCATGAACTAGGAACCCTTACTTACTAACCAAATACCACTCACCCAAATCCAACAAGTCTTTGAAAAAGAACAGAAAATTACAAATGCATACTCATGTATACAAGGTCTGTATAGAAAAATAGCAACCACTGACAAAGCCAATAGGTTTTGGTCTAATGTACTAACACCTGCAGGGTAAGCATGCATATGTGTTAGAAATGGGGTCTCTATTTGGCAGAGGTATACACCCTTGTCCAAGTAGGGATCACAATCCTAGTCAGGGTAAATCACACATAATCCAAATTATCCTGCGCCCACCCTCCTGTAGCTTGGCTTTGAGCAGTCAGGCTGAACCTAGAAGGGAATGTGTAAAGTATTTGTGCAATAAATCATGCACAATTTACATTGCACAGTCAAAACACCACAAAAGATACACCATACACGTTTAGAAAAATATGATATTTTTATCTGATTAGATTAACGTAAAAACAATCAAGATTTGATAAGCACAAGTTGAAATATCACTTTTGCAATGTTAAGAAGAGTCTTGAGTCTTTAAAAATCAAAAATTGTCTCTTGTGTCAACAATTGTCTCTTGTGTGCACTAAGTACCTGGTTTGCGTCAAAATTACATGCATGAAGACTGCAGAGGATAAGATGCGTGGACAAAAGGTGTGCATCGGATTTCCTGATGCGCCACAGACCATGTGTCAATTCTTCCCATGCTGCAAGGGCTTTGCGTAAATTTTCGGTGCGCAGTCTTGGATCCTCACTGTGATGCGGGGTCTTTTGATGGCCAGGGACGATGTGTGGAAATCCTAGGTGTGCGGAGGGAAGTCACAGGTGCTGCGTCAATCTGGTGTGGTGATGCGTCAGAGTTTCTGGCTCACGGCAGATACCTCATGCAGGAAGATGGGCTGCGTCGTTACGGCTCGGCAATGCGTCGATTCAGTAAGGCTGTGTGTCGAAGTTCTGGTTGCAATTCAGGCTCTGCGTCAATCTCCACTCTGGATGCTGAGCTGCGTCGCTCCTGTTTGGCGATGCAGCAATTCTCTCATTGCTGTGCAGGCTGTGCACTGATTCCAGCAGGCTGTGCATCAATTTTCGCTGCACAAGGAGTTACCTTAAAGAAGAGAAGTCTTTTAGCCCTGAGACTTCAGGAACAGGAGGGAAGCTCAATTCCAGCTCTTGGAGAGCACTTCTCAGCAGAGTCAGAGGCCTGCAAGGCAGCAGGGCAACAGCAAGGCAGCAGTCCTTCACAGCAAAGCAGTCCAGGTGAGTCCTTTGGGCAGCAAGGCAGCTCCTCTTGGCATGTTGCAGGAGCTGGTTCAGAGTGTCTGTGCTAGGAACTGTCTGATTTGGTGGGGTCAGGGGAAACTTCAAAGAGTGGTTTTAAAGTGCACCAGGTCCCCTTTCAGTACAAGTCTGTCTGCCAGGCTCCCAGTAGGGCGTTTGGCAGTCCATTGTATGAGGGCAGGCCACTAGCCTTTAAAATATGTGTCAAGCCCCTCCACACTTCCAGCCGAGGAAGACCCATTCAGTATGCAGATGAGTGCAGGTGTGACTGAGTATCCTGTGTTTGTGGTTGTCTGGGTGAAATGCACAAGGGAGCTGTCAACCAGCCCGACACAGATGTACATTGGAGACAGGCTGTAAGGCACAGATGGATGATTTTAAGTGTGGAGGAATGCTCACTTTCTAAAAGTGGCATTTCTAAAATAGTAATCTAAAATCCAACGTCACCAATAGGCAGGATTTTCTATTATCATTCTGGCCATTCTAAGCATGACCTGTTTACCCCTTTCTGATCAGAATCTACCACTCAAACAGTGTACAAGGGTAGCTCTAATATTAGCCTATGAAAGAAGCAGACCTCACAGCAGTGGAAAACGAATTTAGGAGTTTTCCACTATCAGGACAGATAAAACACATAGGTAGATGTGCTGCCTTTTACCTACATAGCACTGTGCCCTATGGGTTACTTAGGGCTTACTTTAGGGGTGACTTAAATATAAAAAAGGGAGTTTAAGGCTTTGCAAATACTTTTAAATGTAAAGTCAAAGTGGCAGTGAAACTGCACCCACAGGTCTTGCAAATACAGTCCTGAGACATGGTTAGGGGGCTACTTATGTGGGTGCAACAACCAGTGCTGCAGGCCCACTAGTAGCATTCAATCTACAGGCTGTGAGCACATTTAGTGCTGTTTACTAGGGGGTTATATGTTGAAACAACGAGTGCTTCAACCACCCATGCCTGAACAACGAGGTCAGAACAACAAACTCATTGTTATCACTAATGCCTTTACCATGAATGCCTTAACAACAATTTTTTGTTGTAAAGGCATTCCTGGTAAAGGCATTAATGATCAGCATGCATGGTTCCAGCATGCGTCCCCCCTGGCCCCCACACCTAAATATTACTGTAACCCCCCCACCCCCACAACCACCCCAACCCCCACCCCCAAAATGACCACAACCCCAACCACCCTCCCCTAAAACCTAAAGCACTCCAACCCCCAACCCACCCATAAAACCTAAACCCTGACCCCCCTCTCCGCCCCTAAATCCTAATCACCCGAGCTCCCCACCCCAATCCCAAAAACTAAAAATACCCCGAGTCCCTACCCCCACCCCTAAAACCTAAAGCACCCCAAACCCCCAACCCACCCCTAAAACCTAAACCCTGACCCCCCTCCCCGCCCCTAAACCCTAATCACCCCGAGCCCCCACCCCACCCCCAAAAAATCAGCCGCAGTCCCAGCCCAACTTACCTCCTCCTTGGTCGCGTCGACTCCCTTCTTCTGTGCCTTAACCACGCATGTACATGGTTCACACATCTGTGGTGAAGGCCCTAAAACAAGGAAGTTGTAGAAAACGAAAGCGTTGTTTCGCTTTCGTTTTCCACGACTTTGTGGTTCACGACTCTTTGTTCCGGATGTTTCCCTTACTAGGGACTTACAAGTAGATCAAATATGCCAATTGGGTATGAACCAATGCTATCATGTTTAAGGGAGAGAGCATATGCACTTTAGCACTAATTAGCAGTTGTAAAGTGTGCAGAGTCCTAAAACCAGCAAAAACAGGGTCAGAAAAGTGGAGGGAGGGAGGCAAAAAGTTGGGGGATGACCACCCTAAGGTGTGAGGTCTAACAATAAGCATAAAACCTACAGCATAAGCATAATACCTACAGCATAAATAGCATACAAATGATAAAGCCAGTATGAGTAGCCAGAGAGAGCTATAATTGTAAACTAGTCCCTCATGAAGTACAATACAAGAACTCAAGTGTATACAGAAATGTACATCCAAACAACTAATAACATTGGGTAAAAGAAGAATGCTCCACTGGCCTTAGCCAAGAAGTGACTAATAAAGTTTCAAGCCAAAGGCTAAAATATACTGGTTGCAGAAGGACTGTAACAGTAAGGTGCAGATTTGAAGCTCCTTCTTTATATGTTTAAGACATAAGTATGTTGGGCATCTGTGCTTGCAAAATCCAGAGTTCATAATCACATAAATGACCTACTCATGGAAACACAGCTAGGTGGCTTTAGTAAATATGTCTAATAGATAATGCATCCCCATTGTGAATGAAACAATCCCACCAAGATTTAAGATTATAATAAAAACAACAGACGAAGTGAAGGACAGAAGGAATGGCTATCAATATGACAGGAACTGTCAAAGGTCAGTAACAAACATGCAGTAGCCAGAACTATAGGACAGAAGGAGTGCCTCTAAACACCTTGCACATACATGAATATGTATTTGGATATGAAACTCTCCCAGTGAAACACAATCTACCCTTAAGAACACAACTTCCTTCTTGCTAGTCTACTGCCCAACAACTCAAATCCACCTCATTCACAACAAATGTCTGTGCTCAAGAAACCAGATCAACTTTCAGTAAAATAACTAGCAGACCTCAGAGCTTTTGAACTTACAAGCCATAATACTCACCAAACAAACTCTTCAGGGCACACTCAAGGAAATTTCTGACAACATTTTCAGGATAACCACATCCAATCCTACATGTAATAATGAGCTATCAACTTAGCACCCCTTTCAAAATTACAATTCCATAACGTTGTAGTTCCAAAAGACAAATAAACTAAAATTGTAGAACATGCTTTGAAAAGACACATTGCAAGTTCTGGTTACAACTACAGAATCTGCACCAGAAACCTTTAGCTGCATGGCATTAACAATTCCAAAACTCAATAAAAGGATCGGTTCAAGAGTCATATTCATCTTGCACCAGGTTCGCAAAATGGTTCATTAAGGAGCTTGCAATACGTAGGGCCACTCACTGACAACTTAAACATAAATTGTTTATAAACTTAGCCAGGAAACAATACTCTTGTCTACTCCACATTTTACAAATCAACCTAATGAAAAAAAAAAAAAAAAAATCTTATTTCTCATTTGTTTTGCGTCATGCTGCACAGTGAAGGATCTCAGAATCATCAATTCATTTAAATATTATATGGCTTGCTTTGTTGAATTGGTTCACTGTGAAAAAACTCTGTGATCCTCTAGTCAATCATTTCATAGAAAAACAATGAATTGCACACCATCCAAAGCTCCAATGTACAAAAAAGAATGCTATTCAACCTCTATTAATAACATTATGAGAACATTAAACCCATTGTTGGTCCAATCCTCATAAAGTAAAACATCCTACTCACTAGCTAACACTTGCCCTCTGGCTATTTTGAAGGAAATTCCAATTATCAAACCTATTGAAGAATCCACACAAATGAATACTAATACCATGTTATTGGCAGATATCATGCCAAAGTGCTCATTCATTAAGCTGCTTCTAAATACAACATGCCCTATATTCAACCATGCAAACTCCAAACTAATTGCAAATTGAGGCTACCTGGCTAGTCTGACTGTAAAGGCACATACACGGAAATGTGGGAACTCAGAGAAAAAAAACAACATCCCTCAAATGCATCTGCCAGCCTTTGTTTTTCCAGAAGGACAGACTACATTTCCATAGTGGATGAATGAAGAACTCAGGCCAATACTAATTGAGTTAATGTATTATTCCTACTAAGCCACTCCACCACTTTTGACACAGTCCAGCACTGAGTACTACTGATCAGAATGGAGAGTGTGGGCAACCAAGGAAAAGCCTTTGATTGGATTGTCCCCTTACCATTCAAATAGAGCCAGATTGCTAACTACCAGGTTCAACCTCCAAAACCTACCACTTTCATACCACCTATCTAAAGGGTTCAGCCATATCTTCCCTTCTTTTCAACAACTATCACATCCTTCTTTCTGGACTGATTCAATACATTGTTCTGTAATGTTGCAAATACACTAATGCCTCACAGATTACCCTCAAATGTAAGAAACAAATGAAACCACAACTTCCAGATAGCTACAGTAACTGTCACAATAAAAGAGTAAATGGCCAAAAACCACATTAAACTCAACCAAAACATAATTGAAATTCTTAGATGTAGAAACTAGGCATCTAAGCCTAGCTAGCAGGCCTAACAACAGTTTCCCACCCAAAGAAATACAGTTCTAGCATACTGGTAATTCCTGATGCTACAAATATCACTGATGAAAAATACACAACAAACATGGCCAGAAGCTTAAGATGGATTCCCATTATCTAAACTGTCACCAGGGGATTCAATCCATGGTCCTGCTTGTTTTTAATTTCAACTGGATAACACACATTGTCTATAATCGGGTCCCTGAACTCTCTCCTCAACAAATAACAATGGTTGCAAAATTCAGCAGTCTTGCTACTTGTACTCCTAAAACTCATGACATTGTGACCTTTTAGTAGCTCCCAGAGTCTTACTAGATTCCATTCATGACACTGTGCACAACACATGGAGCACTATATCAAAATGGAAAAACATTTCTAAGACACCAATTTCAGACCCACCACCCTTGAAAAAACTGTCAATTCAATACAGTCCTACAACTAAAAGTTCTTTGCTTTAAAAAAACTGACTTCGAGGTAGCTCTTTTTTTAGTTCAGGTGATCCAGCTGTGGATCTTTTTCCCTACCCAGATAAAGAAATAAGAAAAACACCTTGGTTTTTTAAAGTATGTATGAACATGAAAATGTGTGCCCTAAGTGATACCTAGCCAACTCTAAGAATAAAACCATTAACCACAAAAACTAGTAAAATGCACTTTTGTCATAGGACTCTCACCATAGAGATGAGACAACTGGTTTTAGGTGGCAGCACCACTGCGTGTGGGGAACTGAGTCAAGCCCACAATGTTTGGCAGTGGTTGACCTAACCCTTTCAACTAGCTAGCAGCAGCTCACCCAAACCTAGAAAGTAAAGGCGATTTGTAACAACCTAACACATGACTTTCTGACTCCTCAGGGAAGTCATGGTAGAACAGATTTTACCCCTTTCGCTTATTCGTACATGTTCTCATACATGCAAGAAAGACAGAGAAATGCAGGATAGGTTTCAATATATTTTATTAAAGCTACTGCATTCTACGTAAAAAGGTATGAGCTGTGATTATTAGGAAAATGAAACACAATACAATTATTATTGTGACCCAGAGTGTGAAACAAATAAAAAGTCCCAGCCTCCTGTCACACTAGTAAATCTAAATCCCTACCCACACTTCTAGATTCTACATGACAGTGCAGCAGCTTTAGTCCTTGTGTTCCCGCACTAGTCTCTGAAAGGATGTCCTGCCCCCCTACCTGAATAATAAGAAGCAGGGGTTGTTTCCCTGCTGATCAGTAAGAATAGAAAGGAAGCACATGTGTTCGGGCACCTCCGCTGTAGGTCCGGCCGAGGGGGCAGCAGTCCGTGCAGTGCCAGGTGTTAAAGCACAAGGAGCCAATAGGCCCACAAAGGGCAGCTCATAGGGAGCATCACGCAACAACCACAATCTCAATGGGCATGTCTGACAATGAGCCCTCATCGAGAACACAATCAGACTCACATCCAAAGAAGGTATGTATTGCAGAGCAAGACACACTTCTGGAACATGTTTGAATGGGCACCACAAGCATCAAAAGATGGGCTGCACACAATTGAGAACAGGCCTGAATGACAATGACCGGTACAGCTCCAGTTCCTCCTGGAGTTGTGCTCCAAGGAACTGCATCATGCGTTCACGACACAGTTGGACTGGTGGAAACTCCATCATTCTCTTTGTTGTGATGGGGCAGCCATAGCAAATAAAAAACAGCAACAGTAGAATACTACCTATTAATGTCAAAGTCATTGAAAATAGTGAGTGAATGGCTAAAGGTATAACTCGAAACACAGTTTGAAACGTGCTAACAAAACCAGAACCAATGTCCTTTAAAAGTACACAATCCCAGGGGTGTTGGATGCATTAAAGATGTGACAAATCAATTCACCAAAATAATTTGGAAAGTTGGTATTTAATAGGGACAGTATCTCTGCAGATGACCTTGCTACTTGAAGATCATAGATTTCACGGGTGGATGTAAGTGCCACATGTTTCTGAATCAAAACAGCTTTTAGCCTGCTCAGCTTGTCAAAGTTTATATTAAAAGTAGCAATATTTGGCCATATATCTGCTACTTTTATCTCTCACATGGGGCGGTTAAGCACATTTTCACAAGTCACAATCTGAGAGACTGAAACCATGTGAGCAATGCTCATACCACAGCAGCCTTCATCACTCATCATCACATAACTCCCATTCAAGAGCACCTGGAATACTGGGTGAATCAAAGGGACAGGAATACCATTCAGATAAGAAGCTAAGAGTGCAGCTGAAGCATTACAAGCTCTGTGCAAGGACATCTGTTTACAAATCATAGAATGGCTCACAAAAGTCTCGCATTCACTACTGCTAAGAAAGACCTCCTTCATACCATTGAAATATTTGTATGAAAAAGGTAGCTCCCACTATAAGCAAACAATGAGTCCTACAGCAAGATATTCGGTTTTAGACCATGAATCTCCAAAAATAATTGTATGTAATCAGAAACATTTAATTACATATTCATACATTCTTTTATTTATTAAGTGTATTTTTCTTTTTTATATTTATTATATTCAGAATCAGAAAAATTATAAAATATGTTAACATTCAATGCTTTTACAGAATGAACAAAGAAAAGAGAGAGACGGTCCATTCCTGACCTCAAGTAAAATAATTTCACACATCTCGACAGTCAAACCACTCATACTCATAACTCACTATATAAAACTAACAGACCCCCCTTGACCCAAGGTAAGAAAAGATTGAAAATACTAAAGTAAAGTCACTAGTATATATATATATATATATATATATATATATATATATATATATATGTGTGTGTGTGTATATACACACACACAGGATATGACTCTTTTTTAAATTAATTTGAGACAAAAGTCTACATCAATATGTTGCAATATTCATTTCTTGAATAATAAGTTCTTTAGTTCATAAGAGAATAATCAGGATCTAACAAACTGCATTACACCTCTATATATAGCAACAAACACATTCTAGATACGTCCTTGCATAGGGTTCTTCATTAAAAAATATCCAACTTTCCTGTCAAGAATATAAGTAGTGCTGAGGCGAGTTTTGGTGCAAGGTGGCCAACAGGCCACATACCTTCCTCAGGGCACACTCCAATTGTCATAAAATTCAACTACTGCAAGGAACCAGGCTCACTCAATCTAAAGGTTGGTCCACAGAACAAAAAACAATATTACTTAAACACTCACAGCCTCATCATAGTGACTGCACCTCCGAACCACAACAGAAACCACAGTGTTAAAGAAAAGCCAATAAACCCTAGAAGACTCAAAATAACCACAAATGTGAACCGTGTGGAGATAAGAAGGATAAAGTATAAAGTGCCAGGAACTTAACTACTCCTCAAATGTATACTACAAATTTATAGTAGAGAAACTATTCAAAGACTTCTACTGATGGCATAGGTTAATTAATAGAAAATGCCCTTATATTATGCTATTGGTTGCAGGGTTCCCACCAACCTAACGCATGCTGGAGACTAAATGAATATGACAAAAAGATTATGGCAGATGGAAGTGCCTTGCTTGGGGACACTTGTCCCCACTCCCCTCAAAAGATCTGTTGAACAAACTGCCCCTAAAGATACAATCAGGCAAGAAAATATATAATTTAAGCACAACCAGGCCTCAAATCCACTTGATCACAGCTTGTAAACCTAGTAAATACTACTATTTCCACATGTAAATATACAGATTCAAAATACCTAGTGAACACCACTGCCTGTCATCTTGATATTTATCCAAAATTCTCCCGAGGTCCTCAGGCTCCACATATATATAAATATACATATATATATATATATATATATATACATATGGAAATAAAGGTCAAAGATTTTTCTCCACCTTTTACAATGGTCGCTTTGCTAAAATACCCACAATTAGGGACCCTAGCATTAAACAAACCCAGCACGGACAGCATAAAGTGAGTTATGACGAGCATGGCGTGGTCTCTCACCTGTATACTTCTCCATCGTATCCCTCTGGTAATCGTGTCCTAGTATGACACCAGCAGTCCTCCATGTATACGCTGCCTAATTACGGCCTAGTATTGAAACAGCCTTCTTGCATGCCTCCAGGCCAATAAATACACCTGGGCCATTGCCAGTGATGTATTCATCCCTCCTCGTGTGCATGGAACCTTAAACCAGGGTACAAAAGAGAAACACATGGTGGCCATGTGTTAACTGGAAAAAAATATGATTCTTAAACACAGGGAATAAGGATCCACGCTCCTATTGGTGTCAATGCTAATCAAATAATCCCACAAATGTAACACCTGCTATCTCTCTTGCAAAAACACACATATTCATACTGCAGGCCCAGACAGACTCATGGTTTCCACATATCCAAAAAGTACATGGCGCCTCCACAGGTCTAGGATAACACCCCCCACCCCGCCGTTTTTATAATCCTATATAACGGTCTACGGGACCAATAATGTTTCTCAGACAGCAAAGCAATTCCGTATAGTGCATTTTCCCAAGGTATCCTATAAATTAACCCATTATGCACTGAGTTGAAGTGAAAAATGCAGAATACCCCCTCCTTTTCCTATATACATCCATATCTCCAGAATCTCTGGACATAACCTTCTCAAGAATAGTCCATTTCAGATTATCTTCTTCATGTCCTTGTTCAATACAGTGTGTGACCAAAGGAGCCTGGACTCTGTGATTTCGAATAGTTGATTTGTGCTCACAGAATCTGACCCTAAATTGTCCTCCCGTTTCTCCAACATAACCAAGCTCACATGGGCAAATAATTTTAAAAAATCACATTACTAATTTTGCCGTTGGTCATTTGTTTCAACTGTAACTTTTTGTTGTAATATACAAGGTTATGATACAATAGCATGTGCACAGGCCTGACACTGTCCACATGGGTGATTCCCTTGAATAAGGCTGGTTCCGTTATCGATTTCTGTACAAATTGGGGCTGTGTAGGTAGCTGTACACTACTAACTAACTTATCTCATAAATTGTAATTCTGTTTGAAAGCTAACACCAGATGAGGTAGAGTGCACTCCTCACTGTTGCTTTTCAGAATATTCCATTGAGAATTGATGATTTGTCTAAATTTATTGTTAATATGAGAGTGTCTTATGACACACACCAGTTTTTGTTGATTTTGATTTAGTCAGTTCTCAAACTCTGGCAGTCATTGAATCTTGCTCTTTTATACACTTCACGTATAAGCCTTTTGGGATATCCCTTCTTTAGAAATTTCGCTTTCAGTAAGGTTGCATTCCTATAATACTCTTCCAGATTACTGCAATTCCTTCAAATATGGAGGAATTGAATGAAGGGTATCCCATGGTGTTGACAATGTGGATGGTAGCTTTCAAAATGCAAAAGGGTGTTTCATGCTGTAGGTTTAATATATAAGGAGACTTGAAGTTGTCTGTCTTCTTCATATAGCCAGATGTCAAAGAACTCGACCTTCTGGTTGCGTGATTTAGGTGTAATTTTAGATTGTCATCACATGCATTATTCCATTTAATGAATTCATGAAAGTCATCTGGCTCTCCTTCCTGAACAAAATCTATGTATTGCGCTCAATTTTTAATAGTTTCAGAGAAAAGGGCAACCTCATTCCAAATGCATCTGCTCTTAAAAAAGGCCCATATAGACATTCACTATACTGGGAGCATATGCAGCACCTATGCTCACTCCTTTGATCTGCTCATACATGTTTCCATCAAACTCAAAGACATTTTCCTGTAGAACAATCTCCAAACATTGGAGGATAATCTTGAGAGTAATTCCAATGCTTCTTCTGTCAACACTGTTTCAACAACCCGTTAGGCTCCCTCCTGGGGAATATTTGTGTAGAGGGCTTCGATGTCCATAGTTTCAAAGAATTCCCTATTGGGATTAAAATCCAAGCCCTCTATCTTTAAAATTATATGGGCCGTATCTTTAAAATAGGATATGAACTTATTCACTAATGGTTTCAAAAAGGTATCAATATACTTTGACAAAGGTTCAGTGGCAGACGCTATTGTGGACACAATGGGTCTGAGAGGGGGATCCAAAACTTCTTTGTGTGTCTGAGGCACACCATATATAACCGGGAGTCTAGGTCTCACAACCCATAGATAGTCACATTCAGATTTTAATATGATATGGTGCTGTAAGGCCTCCTCACAGACAGTTTGAATCCTTGAGCAGATGATCTTAGTCGGGTCCTTCTGTGTACTCCTATAATACTCCATATTGGATAGCATTAACCTCAGCTTGTTTTTGTAGAGAGGGTCTCTCTCTTTGCTCATTCTGTGTTAATTGTATACATTATAGCTTTGCTCAAAGGTCTCCAAACGTGGAGATTCTCCTCTTTTTTTTTTATTATCTTTGTTATGTTTTTGCTTATACCAGTGTTTAATAGAACCCTCTTGTGCTTGTTTGATAGAATCCGTATTGGATTTGCCTTGTAATTGTGGTTTATCAGGTCTATCTCCCAGACCATCCCTACCTATGTTAGTATAGGTTTGGCAATAATCTTAGGCAGCTCTTGTTCTTGTTCCTTTTGAGGAATGTCCCAGAGCTGCTGGCATACTGCCAATGTTACTGCTTCCCCTTTTAAGTTTCTTAATATATTATAGGGCACTGTGAAAAAATTGCCCATTAATTGCATCCTCAAGTCCATGGCTGGGGCTGCCCCATATTAATCTTGAATCCGTTTTAACTCTTTCCGAAAAATTTCAAGTGTTGGTGGACTGTGTATCGTAGAGTGCAGCAAACACTGCACCTGAAGTGACACAGTTGTCCACTGAGGGAGCCATCCCAAAGGGTAAGCACATTGTGAGAATTTTATGTTTGTCTTGGTCTCCTGTATGGGTAAACACTGCTTCCAGAATGCTTTTTTTTGTGCTAGCCAAAATTGAATTTCTTCATGTTTGGTGGGTATTTTGCCTATTATTGAATGCACTGCCATAGGATTTCTCCCTGCTGTAGCCAAACGTAGTCATGCTGGAGTAGCCCTCACTGGGGAAGTGTTTAAAGTCTGCATTATGAATTGTACTAAGCATAAATGCATATGTCTACTAAATGATTATATAAACGGCATACGTCCGCTACTTGTAGGTTTACTACAATAGGGTGTGGTGTATATGTGGCCATTTCTGACCATATAGGACCTTCATTACTTAAAGGACCTAATCTTATGTTTTGTGGAGCAAGTGGTAGGGTGCCATCAAGCCAATTTTAGTGTTCTTCAAAAGATAGTGATATTTCTAAATATGCATATGGTTTGTATTGTGCTACTGTATTTGCCGTTGTATATTTGTGAAATGTATGTGAGTTTCCACCTACTGCTGTAAAGACGACCCATGAATAGAAAATGTCAGTTCTGTATGTGTCATGTGCCACAACCAAGAACACATCTTCCCCACCCTTATCAGGGAGCCCATGATTGAATAGATGTTGTATGAGAGGTGTCCTCATTTTTGCTGCAATTGCTATGCATTGAGGGTCCACCATATTTTTAAAAATGGCTAATTCTGAGATGGAAAAAACAATTTTGGGGAAATCTTTTTTTTGAGGTTCAAGCATGAATATCCTACAGCCTAAGACAGGTACTACCTATTTAGCTGAGGAGGCTATTGCCCTACTACCACAGACGTCACTGTATAAGGTGGTTACAGATCTGACAACCCGCAGCCTAACACACACACTGGCACATCACCACAGAGTCTTACACACACTACTTTTTATATCCTTTTGTCAGTTCCGTGTATAGGACTTGAGAACTGTGGGGCAAAAAATGCCTTCCACAGTTTAAGTTGCAGATATGAATATCAGCGTGCCAACGTTTGAATCCTGGCTTCATCACTTTATGAAACTGTGTGAAGCTGGGCATATCACTTGGGTGTCATGCCTCGATAACCTGTCTTATTGGAAAAATCTAGAGACACTACTTTTGAACTGTACTATACTCGAAAACTCAATGCGTGCGTCAATTATTATGCAAAGTAGTGGGTTTTGGGCAAAACGAAGCTTTTTTGGTTTTTCGCTGTAATTTTTAGTGCATTGTTGAGTCTTGTTAAAACAATTCTAGTGCGCTTGTAAATTAATGTTTTTCACGCTACTTTGAATAAGAAGGGAGCATTTACACTGCGTGTATAATCACGTGTTGATGTTAAAAGATGGATCATGTATATATAATACGAAGTATTGATTGTCCTGGATGTTTTAACTTTCTGTGAAATACACAAGGACGTTTTTCTTTTTTTTATTATACTTGGAGACCACTGCTCTACGCTTGCAATTTCGATTGCCTTTTATTTCTTGGTTATGTATGCGCGAGATCAACTAGCATGTTTTCCATACAAGGCAAAACTGTTATTATGTACAACAATAGCATAGGCAGACATGATGGGACATCTTCGCAGACACTTCTACCACATCCACGGACCTCTTGCCCCCTTCTCTTAATTGGCGACGGCCGGGTTCTACTGTGTTTATTATCAGGACTGAAGCCTGCTTCATTTCGTTGGCAGATGCAAGTGCCTTGTGGAGAACTCCCTCACTTTCTATGTCTTATGCAGTAAAATAACCGAATATCACGAGGGCAAACGCGTCCGTAGCCGATGCAGCGCCCTTGCAGGAGAAGGTTGTTATTTTAATTACATTATTTCAGACGTCACTTATGTTTTTAACCTTTAGCCTCCTCATCCGGTTAATAGCGCGGCTGCAGTGAAGCAAAGAGGAGAGCCATGACCTACAGGTCCCATCATGTTGGTCAAGCAGGAGTCCCCCACACAGTCTGTTGACTCTCAGGCCTCCCCACAGACGTTTCATCATCGTCACACAAGCAATTTATGGCAGTCTGTCTTGGCCATGTGATAAACGTATTTCATATTTCCGGCACTACTTGGCAGCAGACTGTTTGACGTACTCACTTGTTGACAGTTAAGGAGGTTGCAAGAGGCACACCTTAATTGCCAGACACAGTCTAGGCGCTATCAGGTCCTCCTCAGGAAGAGTTTAGGTGTATGGTTTCTTCCTCTCACATTGCCACCAGCACAGTGCTGCCAGTGTCATCTGCAGCACTGCCTTGTTATAATTTTGGAACACATTAATGTGTCACAATCATATATATACTCCACATTCTGAGCTAGGCATGACAGCACCTCAGTGGTGCTTAATTTGTGCTTGTTGTGTCCGGTGCAGAGCACCAGCACTTATTTCTGAGGGCCGGCGCTTAGTTTTCTGTCTCAAGCATTTACTGCGAGCAAAAGACACGTGGGAAAGACGGAGGAAGAGAAAAACCAAAAAGCGTCAGAAAAGGGAAAAGCAGGAAGCTGACAGAGTGAGCTGAAGTGGCAGGGAGTGGCTATAAATGGACTGAAGAGGCCCAAGTGGCTTCAGGATTACACTGCCTCAGTATTATGTGGCCGCAATTTTAATTACAGCTGCCGCATGTTTAAGAGGAGAGCTTTGAGCACCGGCACCTTTTTATTTACAAATTAAGCTCTGCAGCACCTCAATCAGGACTTCCACCTACGAACAACTTCCTTCCCAAATCCATAAGATTTATTTCGGATTTTCTTGATTACAAAAAGGAAATACATAATGACAATGTGATTCACCTCTTTTTCTCTGACTGACATGCAATGGTTCCAGAGTCTATGCAGTGCACTAGCCTTCCAGTTATTATGTCATGATGTAGCACAGGGGCAATGTCGCTAACTGCAGATGATGAATGCTACAGCTGAATACTGCAAGATTGCAGAATGTGTGTCTCTGACTGTAGTGTCCTGGCAAAAATGATCACGTTAAAACTGCCAGGGCGGTTTCTCTTTTTGGGCTGAGGGGCTGTGCCCCTCGCAAATTCCTACACATTCACTTAAAAATATTAAGTAGATCAATTTGTTTAGCGATACAATCGTATCTCTAAGCAAATCAATACTTTTAACTCTGGGCTGTCTGTCCCAGGCTGCCTTCCCCACCTTGCTATGAAGCATGAGACGGAATCCAGACACAAGGCTGATTGTACTTAAGCCTTCCATTGTAGTCTATGGCAGTATCCATTATAGGCCAGTGACGCTTTTAGCACCATAGTTTTGGGCATCAGAGACTTCATCCCTGTGTGAGTGCAACCATTTGTCATTGACAGGCATAGATCCCACCTTTTCCCTATTCGTCACTTATTAGAAGTGGATGCAAACATGTGTGATTTAGGGCCAGATGTATCAAAAGTTTTTGCATTTGTAAACGGTGGGAATCGCAAAAACGGCCGTTTGCGAGTGCAAAAACGTGGTCTGCGATGCATGAAAGGCATTCGCAGACCAAAAATAAGAAATCGCAAAGATTGCGGTTTTTTTTTGCGTTGCGACCTGGTTTTGCGAGTCGCATTTTGCAATTCAGTATTTCCAGTAGGAAATTGAAAGGCGCAAAATGCGATTCGCTAAATCCAAGTCGCAAATAGATGCATCAAAAAATCGCAAATTGCGATTTTTCGCAGAATGGCATTTTGCACATGCAAAATACCACTAAGTGAAACCAGGTGGTAACCAGGTGCAACCTATATAAAGAGGCCCAGAATACCTCAGACTCTTTTCCACAATGGCTATACTCTACGTCATGGCAAGGAGGATGAGGATCTTGGCAGGTTTGAGGAGAGGGAGGAGGAGACAGGAGCGCATTTTCAGAGTGCGCATTACACTTTTTGACCTGACAGAGGAGTAAGTATATGAGAGGTATAGGTTGAACGCAGCCATGATACTTGATCTGATACCTGAGCTACAACCCATACTGCAGCGCAGAACACTAAGGACTCACAGCATACCCACCCATGTGCAGGTATGATGCTCCCTACACCTACTGGCCTCAGGGAGCTATCAAGGGGTCATAGCAGCAGCTGGAGGGGTTTCACAGAGTACCCTCTCCAGATTTTTCAATGCATTTATCAACGCCATGCTAAGCAAACTCCAACAGTACATCAGATTCCCCCACACCCCATAGGAAATACAGCAGACAAAAATAGAGTTTTACCAGATAGCACAGTTCCCCCACGTCCTAGGTGCCATAGATGGCACACATGTGGCAATCTGTCCACCATCAGCCACAGAGTATGTGTGCCGAAACCGTAAATACCAACATTCCATGAATATTCAGGTGATATGCAATGCCTCCTATATCATAACTGATCCCGTGGCCAGGTACCCAGGGAGCACACATGATTCGTACATCTTTTGCCACAGCGGGATTCACACAAAACTGCTAGCTGGGGAGTTTGGTGAAGGATATCTACTAGGTAATGTCACTCTGTACACTGGTGCATAGATGGCAAACCCATGTCAGATGGCTCAGTTACTCATCACACCCTCTGACCCTTCCAGGAGACAGTGCCTATGCAGTGCGCACCTACATAATGATGCCCTACCTCAATCCCACAACACCAGCAGAACGGAGATACAATGCAGCACACAGGACAACCAGCAACGTGGTGGAGCGCACATTTGGACTGCTGAAGAGTCGCTTCCGTTGCCTCCACAATAGTGGAGGGGCACTACAGTACAGTCCAGAGACCACATGTAGAATATTGGCTACTTGTGCAATCTTGCAAAATATAGTTACAACCAGGTGCATACCTATAGAAATCAGTGAGTATGATGATCCCATATCACCTCTACAGCCAGCAGACAGGACCAGTGCAGCAGAGGGAAGGCAAAGGCGTGCCGACATCACACACAACCATTTCAGACGTGAGTATGAATGACACAAATCCACTGACAACTGTACCTGTGGTGATATAAATTTATTACCTTACGTCAGGTAATGTGTGATTGAGAAATAAATGAAACAGGTGATGTCACAAACGCAAATAAACTAATGAACAGAGTCATGCACTATTCGCTCATAGTGGCTACAGCAGTGTAATGGCGGCAAGAGTCACTTTTTTCTCCCACGCACACCACTCGGGTGCCCAGTTAAGTCACTGGCACCTCGATTGTCACCTTCAGTGGCAGTGCTGTGCCTGGCACTGCACCGTCTGGTGTCTGCTGCTGGTATGGCAACACTACTAAGGCTTGAACTGTCCTCAGTGTCCCCCAAGGCTACCTCACTGGGAGTGGCAGATCTTTGTCCCATTATGTGTTCAATCACATTTGTGATATGAACTAGTCCCTGGACAACGTCCCTGCTGCTATGTGCAGCCTCCACTTGTGCCGCCACTGCGCGACGGGTGATTAATGCTGTGGGATTAGCCATCCTTTTGGAGGACCTGCAGTAGCAGCCAAACATTGTCCTGAATCAATGCTCCTGTCTGCGCCGGCTAACCCTCTCATGGCGCAGCTCCTGGCAGAGGTCACGGACAGCACTTGTTAGGTCCCTGGTGTCTTCTGAAGCCTGCACCTGTCCCTCATGCAGCTGTAAAATATTGCCATTTAGTGCGTCCAGTTGGCGATGCAGGCCCATCATGTTGCGGTTGTGTACTAGTAAGTTTCAGTCGAAACTGAGGATCCGCTTGTTTTGCAGACGCTGCTGCTGCAACATAGCAGCCTCAAGGCCCCCGAATAAGGACGGACCCTCACCTGCCTCATGATGTTGTTGCTGGGACTCTGTCGCAATCCTGCATGGTGCTGGCGTTGGATGACCCCTGCCCTCCAGAATCTGGCTGCGCCTATCTGGTGCTGACGGTGTGCTTGGCCCTTCCTGCTGCTCATCAGAGTCACCGCTGAACTCTGGCAGTGGCAGTGCCCTGGGCCTGCAGCGGACAGTGGACATGTGGAGGGACCCACTGGTGTTTGTGTCCGAGGGCTGATGGGTGTCCGTCTCCCCTACACATGGAGATGGTGTGGCTGCTGGGCCTTGCCCACCTGCAACAACAATATGCAGCATGTCAGTTCTGTATGTTACATTATCTGTCAAAAAATGGCACTAAATCTACAGGTACTGCTCTACATGGTGTTGTGTGTGTTGTGTTACCTTGGTTGTCACTATACTTCATTACATTTATGTGCTACTGTCTGTACTAGTTTGTGGACTGCCACTCCCATAATGCATTGTTGTGCTGCTTCTAAGATGTGGACTGGACTACTTCACACACTGCCTCACATTACATGCTAATTCCTAAGGGGCTTTTGTGCATACACATATAGGGTTCCTAAACATCATTGCACTTACCTTTGCTGGTGCTCGGTGTGCCGGAGGTGTCGATGTCTGTGACCCCAGTCACAGCTTCAGAGAGGAGTGTGGATTCCACCAGGTCCTCCAATGGTGTGGATGGTGCTTATGTTGGTGGTCCGCCACCTGTACCCCTGGCCTCCACAAGTCTCCTTGCCACCCTCTCCTTTGCACGGGAGCGCAGGTCGTACCACCTTTTTTTTATTTCCTCGATGGAGCGCTGTGCCACTCCAATGGCGCAGATTTTGGATTGGATGTCCAGCCATAATCTTCTCTTTTCACTCTCAGGAACCTGGAGTGAGCTTTTTCTCAACAGGCGGTCATGGCTCCTCACCACCTCCTCTGTCAGGACCTCAAGCTCCTGTTCACTGAATTTAAGCTTGCGCTTCCTTTCAGCCTTCTCCTGTGCTGGTCCTGGGGTCTCCATCCTGGCTGAGGTGTTTCTGCTCCTGCTGAGTGCTGCTCTGTGTGGCTGGGCTGCTCTCTCTCAGGATGCTGGTTTGGGTGTGGCACCTGAATCTGCCTGATGGATGACTCATTTCCTGCTGGTGATGTCATCAGGCTCCTCCAGGTGTGCATTCTCGAACTTTCTCGCATTTTGCAATTTTTTACCGAATCGCAAAAAAATTGCAATTTGCGAGAATGCAAATTGCGATTTGGTATATGGGCCTCACAAACCACAAATTGCGATTTTTAAGAAATCGCTAATTACGAATCGCAATTTTGTTGCATGGCCAATTGCGACTCGGAAATAGCGATTTCTTAAAAATCGCTATTTGCGATTCGCAAGCTCATGTTTTCATACATATGGCACTTAGTGCCTTGTCTTCGTTAATGGTAAGTGTTAAAATGCTGATTTTGTGTTGTTTTTTATTGTACTGACACTTCTTGTCATGCTAACTTCCTCCATGTGACAACCCAGGCCCTGGCTGCAGATCGCTGGCTCCTATAGAAGTGGAGGTGCTGTATTTGTTCACAGTTTTTGCTCCCTTGAGAAAAGGATCAAAATATCTGAGTAAAGTGCAAAGGGAGAAATACGTGCTTACAGTAAAGGCAGTTATCTGCTGTACGGTGTTAAAGCTGGCCCTATCTTCATGCCCTTAACATTAACGCCACAAACATGGATTGATATGCAAGCAATGAAGGTTAAAAGGTGTGTAATATGTATCAGCCATTTAGTACTTATTTCACTTTTCCTTAATGTTGCATTCCTCAAGAGAGTTAGCTGTTACATTATGCTGTGTCTCTGTGCATTGTACGACTCTTGCATAGTGCATATTTTGACTTGTGACAGGTGTTTATGAGGTGATTCCATTGAGACCGCTGGTGATGAGGCTGAAGGCAAAGCAAAAAGTGGGTTGGCCTCTGCAGAGCACACAGAACAATGGCCATGTATTCCAGTTGCAAATTAAATTCAGTGTAAATGCGTGTGAAAGGGTGAGTAGAGGTCAAACTATTTAGAAGGCAAAGCAAAATGAAATAAAGTGCTTAAATGTGAATGAGTGCAGTATAAGTTTCGGTTGGTAAAATGAGGGCGATGCGAAGGAGTGCTTTCAGGGGATAAGGAAAGAGGGTGCTGAAGAGGAAAGAGAGAAGGTTAAAAATATGGAGATGAATGAAATATGAAGAGAAAAAGGGGCTACATAACTAACGTAAAGCACACATAACTGAAGGCCATACTCCTTCCATAGGCCTCAAAAATATTTAATTCACAGTCTCACAATTTCAGAAATTAATCATTTCAATGTTAATTATTTATAAATATTCATTGTTGTCACTCATTTATCTTAAACAGCTAACAATCATTGACAAAGCCAATAGTACTGAAAGGTTTTAGGTTTATGTCAGTTGTTGTGTTAAGTTTCTAGATGCAATAACATCTCATACAGAAACAAAAATACAGCCCAGGTGGCACACTATGGGAATCACAGAAATTTCTTTTACATGTTCTTTTTTAGAGAGACCCCACTTTTTCATCCCACTTAAAGATCTGTCTGCACATATTTCTGTATGATTGATTGCAGCCAGCAACTGTGGGTGCTTCCCGATGCCTGGTTAGAGCATTTTCTTCCAAAGTTGTTGCTGCATGCAGTGCAAGACACTGGGCAAGCACACACCTTAAAGGGCCTGAAGTTGTTGCACTGTACAGTTTGCACATTAATGTAACTGTGGAGCCTATTAATGTAGTAAGATATGGGGCAGTTTTTAATGTGTTTAGTATCTCAAACTATATGCTCCCACTTCTTTATAAATCTTGCTTTTTCACTAAATTAATTTGCTTTCAAATGCACCATTTCTTAATCTTTTTAAAAAAAAAATCTTCGGAGGAGGACTCATCTTGGACCCCATGTTTGTCCATTTAGGTTGCTCGCTTCACTCGATACTAAAAGTCATACCCAACTTTTACACCCCACCACTTTCAAAGGGTCACCAGCCACCACTGAAATTGAGCAATATCCATTTGCGTTGAGATTCTTCCCTACACTTCAAGGTTGCAGTGAACTCCCATCTGCATACATAAACCCTTAACTTAAAGTTGAGGGTTGATGGCACCGCAAGCTGGTAAAAGTGCAGTGTTGCAATAACTCCTTTTAGGAAGCTGTGCTCTGGTGTAACAATGCAGTATAGATCTTTGCAGAGAAGACGCTTGGCAGCTGTATAAAGTGCACAATACAATTGCGTGAATGATTTGAATGATACCTAAGCATAAACTTGTATCTAGTATTCGTGGCTCTGTGTAGATTTTATATGCCACCACACAGGCTTCACAACCGCAGCCAGGTCTTTTTGCCTGACCAGCACCATTTCATTCCTTTGGCTACCCTAATGATATATACAGCTGTCATGAAAGATGCCCCATGTTTCCCTTACCAGGTATATGCATGTCTTGTTCATAAGTAGAAAATGCAAGGGAAATTAATCTCTAATGTTTACCCCGAGATCTGTAAAAGCACTGGCAAAAGTGTTCAACACTGAAATGCACAAGCATCAAATCAAATCAAATCAAATCATTAATATTTATTAAGCGCGCTACTCACCCGTGCGGGTCTCAAGGCGCTAGGGGGAAGGGGGGTTACTGCTGCTCGAAAAGTCAGGTCTTGAGGAGTCTCCGAAATGCGGAGTGGTCCTGGGTGGTCCTGAGGCTGGTGGGGAGGGTGTTCCAGGTCTTGGCTGCCAAGTAGGAGAAAGACCTCCCACCCGCCGTGGAGCGGTGGATGCGAGGGACGGCAGCGAGCGCGAGGCCGGTGGAACGGAGGAGATGGGTGGGGGCGTAGAAGCTGAGGCGTCAGTTGAGGTATTCAGGTCCCTTGTCGTGGAGGGCTTTGTGTGCGTGGGTGAGAAGTCGGAAGGTGATCCTTTTGCTGACTGGGAGCCAATGTAGGTGTCTCAGGTGTGCGGAGATGTGGCTGTTGCGGGGTACGTCGAGGATGAGGTGGGCGGAGGCATTTTGAATATGTTGCAGACGTTTTTGGAGTTTTGCGGTGGTCCCAGGATAAAGGGTGTTGCCGTAGTCTAGGCGGCTGGTGACTAGGGCGTGGGTCACGGTTTTTCTGGTGTCGGTGGGGATCCAGCCGAAGATCTTGCGGAGCATGCGGAGGGTGAGGAAGCAGGAGGAGGACACGGCGTTGACTTGTTTGGTCATGGTGAGAAGAGGGTCCAAGATGAAGCCGAGTTTGCGGGCGTGGTCTGAGGGGGTCGGTGCGGTGCCAAGGGCCGTGGGCCACCAGGAGTCGTCCCATGCGGTCGGGGTGTTGCCGAGGATGAGGACTTCCGTTTTGTCAGAGTTCAGTTTTAGACGGCTGAGCCGCATCCAATCTGCGACGTCCTTCATGCCATCTTGTAGGTTGGTCTTAGCGCTGGCGGGGTCCATGGTGAGGGAAAGTATAAGTTGAGTGTCGTCGGCGTAGGAGGTGATGATGATGTTGTGCTTGCGTACGATGTCGGCGAGGGGGCTCATGTAGACATTGAAGAGTGTCGGGCTGAGCGAGGAGCCTTGAGGGACGCCGCAGATGATATCGGTGGGGTCTGAGCGAAAAGGTGGGAGGTAGACTCTTTGAGAGCGGTTGGAGAGGCAGGAGGCGATCCAGTCCAGGGCCTGGCCTTGGATCCCAGTGGAGCGGAGGCGGGTTATTAGGGTGCGGTGACAGACTGTGTCGAAGGCAGCCGAGAGGTCAAGGAGGATGAGGGCGACTGTTTCACCGTTGTCCATCAGGGTTCTGATGTCGTCTGTGACTGAGATGAGGGCGGTTTCAGTGCTGTGGTTGGTTCGGAATCCGGATTGTGAAGAGTCGAGAAGGTTGTTGTCTTCCAGGAAGTTGGTAAGCTGTTTGTTGACAGTCTTCTCTATTACCTTGGCAGGGAAGGGGAGGAGCGATATGGGGCGGAAGTTCTTCAGGTCGCTTGGGTCAGCCGTAGGTTTCTTTAGTAGGGCGTTGACTTTGGCGTGTTTCCAGCTTTCGGGGAAGGTAGCAGAAGAAAATGAGGAGTTGATGATGGTCTGGAGGTGCGGAGCGATGATGTCGTCGGCTTTATTGAAGATGAAGTGAGGGCAGGGGTCCGAGGGGGCGCCGGAGTGGATAGAGTTCATGGTGGTTTTGGTCTCTTCAGTGTTGACGTGGATCCAGGCGTTGAGGGTGATGGCAGGAGGTGTGGGTTCGGTGTTGCTTGGCTGGGTCTGGTGTCTGAAGCTGTTGTGGAGGTCAGTGATCTTGCGATGGAAGAAGGTGGCGAGGGAGTTGCACAGGTCTTGTGAGGGCGTGATGGCGTTGGGGTTGGAGAACTCTTTAACGATGCTGAAGAGTTCTCTGCTGTTGTCGCTGTTTTTGTCCAGTCTGTCGGTGAAGAAATTCCTTTTGGCTGCACGGATCAGGTGGTGGTGTTCGCGGGTCGCGTTCTTGAGGGCGGTCATGTTGTCAGCGGTGTGGTCCTTGCGACAGGTTCTCTCGAGGGCGCAACAGGTTTTCTTCGATTCCTTAAGGATGTCAGAGAACCAGAGAGTTTTTTTGGTGTTGGCCTGTCGATGCGTGCATCTGAGGGGAGCAAGGTTGTCTGCGCAGTTGGTGATCCAGTTCGTGAGGCTGAGGGCTGTGTCATTGGGGTCGGTGGTGAGGGTAGGTTGGTTGACGGTGAGCGCGGAGAAGAGCTGTTCTTCGGGGATTTTGTTCCACTGTCGACGAGGGATGGGTTGAGTGCGGAGGTGGCGGGTCTCGCGTCGGAATGTGAAGTGGACACAGCTGTGGTCGGTCCAGTTTAGAGCGGAGGCGTGGCTGAAGGAGACGTGTTTGCTGGCGGAGAAGATGGGGTCAAGCATGTGTCCGGCGATGTGGGTGGGGGTGTTCACCAGTTGCTTGAGGACGAGGTTGGCGAGGTTGTCGAGCAGGGCGGTGGTGTTGGGGTCGTTGTTCTGTTCCAGATGGAAGTTGAGGTCACCTAGGAGGATGTAGTCCGGCGAGGCGAGGGCGTGCGGGGAGACGAAGTCGGTGATGGAGTCGCTGAAAGGGGCGCGCGGTCCGGGGGGATGGTAGATGAGGGATCCTCTGAGGGTGGTCCTGGGGTCGGTGCAAATCTGGAAATGCAGGTGTTCTGCGGCGAGGGGGGTGTCTTCGGTGGAGGTGGTGACGCTGATGGAGTCTTTGAAGACGATGGCGATTCCTCCTCCTACTTGGTTGGTGCGGTCTTTCCTGGAAATCTTGTAGCCTTCGGGGATGGCTATGGCGATGTCTGGGGCCGAGGAGGCGTTCATCCAGGTCTCCGTGATGAAGGCGACGTCCGGTGCTGTGAAGTCCAGGAGGTCCCAGAGTTCAACATCGTGCTTGTGGACGGAACGAGCGTTGACCAGGATGCATTTGAGGTGGTTGATGGCGCGTGGGCTTTTGGTCATGGTAGTTGCGTGGTGGAAGATACGTTTGCAGGAGTGGCAGACGAAAGGGCCATGGGTACGTTTTGGGTTAGCTTGGAAGCAGGTGTTGGAGCGTCCTGGGTTGAGGGCGTGGAGGGTGGTGGGGTCGTAGCGGAGCAGTGGGGTTTGGGAGTGCTGAGGACCAGGGGTCGTGGCGCTGGGCGCGGGCCAGGCGCAGACGGGCACAGACGGGCTTGCCTCTGAGGGAGGAGGGCGGGAGGGGTCAGCTGGGGGCAAATGGGAGCTGGGGGGTGGGGGCGTGCAGGAGGTGGCGGCGGGAAAGCGGAGGGAGGGGGGACAGGTAGAGGGGAGAAGAGCTGGGGGAGGGGGGTTTAAGGGTGGTGGGGGTGAGATTTAGGAAGTTTAGGAGTTTAGGGAGAGAGATAGGAGTGAGGTTGGGAAGATAGGGGAGGGGGGGTTGTAGAGGTGGGTGAGGGTGAGAGGTAGAGTGAAAGGATAGGAAGATAGGGGTGGTAACAGAAGGGGTGGCGAGTGGGGGGAAAGATAGAGAGATAGGTAGAAAGGAGGAGGTGGTGAGTGAGGGAGATAGAGAGATAGAGAGATAGGTGGATAGGTAGAGGGGAGGAGTGAGGGAGGCAGATAGCGATAGGGGTAGATAGGGGTGATACAGAGGGGGAGGCGAGTGTGGGAGAGAGACGAGACAGGAGCAGGAGGACAGGCGCGGGAAGAACAGAAGACAGAAGACCACAGAAGAAGGTACAGAAGACGAAGAACAGAAGACAGAAGACCACAGAAGAAGGAACAGAAGAAGAGGAGCCGAAGAACAGAAGACAAAAGACCACAGAAGAAGATAAAGAAGAAGAGGGGCGCAGAAGACAGAAAAATACAGAAGAAGGTGAAGAAGAGGAGCGCAGAAGACAGAAGAATACAGAAGAAGGTGAAGAAGAAGAGGGGCGACGAGCAGCAGAGGAGAGAGCCAAGAAGAGGGACAGAGAAGAAGAGGCACACGCAGGTCGCGGTGCGAAGGAGAGAGAGAGAAGCACACAGATGAAGAGAGAAGACGAGGAGCAGGAGGGACAGAAGAGTACAGAAGAAGACTACAGAGGAAGAGCGCAGAGGAAGAACAGAGAAGAAGAAAAGAAGCAGGAGAGAGGGTGAGTAGCGCGGGCCAGGGCGAGGGGCTGGGAGGTGGGGGGGGTACTTACTGCGAGGTAGCTGGGCTTGCTAGGAGGTCTCAGGAACCTGGGCTGGAGGAGCTGGAGGAGCTGCAGCGGCAGGGGGAGTGACCTACCCTTGGGTCAAGCATCCAACCAGTGAACGAGTTTAAACATACATACGTGTAGGTATATTGCTGTGCTGACTGCCGTCCTTTTTTAGGTCTCATTTAAGAGAGTCTTGCTTTCTGAGAGACCTCATGTTACCAATGTTCTTAATTAAGTACGTATAAGAAGTAGCACAGTAGTCCACTTCAACCATTGTCTCTCATGTAATTTTCAAGGGTTGCCATTAGTTGATTGCCTTTCACACCCATGGCATTTTGTGGAAAGTTACATTATCACATCAGAGCTCCAGCTACGTTTTGGGGATAGTGCTTCAAGTACCCCTCAGTCCTTTTGCACCATCCTAATTCATGCCAGTCCCTGTTTCCTTTCACTGTGCCCTTATTGCCTGTCACTCTCTTTCACTATCATATTTGGTCATCTGTATTGGTTTTCTCACTCCCTCATGCAGACTGCTTCTTCACTCTGCCATTTTTAGGGTCGTGCATGCGTATCGCAGCGAGACGCTTTAGGGTTTAGAAAAGGGCTCGGAGCGCAGCGACCAAGTACTGAAAACATGCGAGGCTCGCTGTTTTCTGTCCGGCTCGTGGACTATTTTTTCTCTAATTTACTAGCGCGATTTCGCTTGCAGAAGTCGAGCACTTTACATAGTTAATTGTACTTTTTCGGGTTATGTACATAAATGCACTTTTGCCGATAGGTGAAAAGTAGGGTTAGGAGTTTACAACGCTGTCAGCTCTAACATGAGCAAGCGCGAGACCCGTTGCATTGCAAATGCTTGTTTAAATCTGCTATGCTCCAAACCTAGCATTATACGCTCTATCGGCCTTTCTCAAACCAGCTACGGGCATATTCATTTCAATCTGTCTTCCAGTGCTTAGACCTACTCACTGCAAACCCTGAGCACCAGGAAGAAAAATGCCACAGCAACCTGTATCAACACCCACAATTGCCTACTAGGTTGCAGTTCCCTACGGCGCCATTTGGAGGGGAGTCTGAGCTGTTCAGTTCCTGTGCTTACACACAGCCCACATTATCGTCATTCCCCTTCAAAATCCTCTACCTCCTCTCGTTGTTGCCAACTTGCTGCATTCCTTTCAGTGCTGACCCTTTTTCTCAGCATGCTCACTTTCTCATAAATGCGTTAAAGATTTTTTCAATAAACACTACTTAAGCTGATTAAATGAACAGTCTGTAGGAAAATGGTGGCTACATTATCAGTCGTTTGTAACTCTACGGAAGGTAGCCTTCTTTCCTTGGTTACTGAAAAACTGATGTTTATAATTGTATAATGGGGTTTATAATTTCCATGTGCGGTTTGACCTCTTCTCCTTGGTGTTGCTTCCACATGGTGGTGTGCTGGACCAGCTCACATCCCTACAGGGAGACTAAGGTTACCTGATGATCCCATGTCATCAGGGGTACTGTTTTAGTCGTAGGATTTTCTTACCAGAAGTCACTCTTTTTAGCTGCGTTGGCCCAGTTGGTACCATTTAAACAAGACAACATTACAACTCACATAATGCATCACATTATAAAACGAAAGTGCTTGATTGGAAAAATAGGGTGCCTGATCACATAAAGCCATCTGGTAACCTTAAACCAGCGCTGCGCAGTTCCAACATAGAAACTGTTTCCTTTGTGCTTCAAGAATGGCCAGTAAACCATAATGGCATTCTTGGTTCATAATCTTTTTCCTTTTTAAACCTAAACCTCTGAAAGCAGCATCTTAGAGGGGCACTGTGTTTTGAAAAGTGTATTTAATTTAGGAAGCCAATTACATTATTTCTAGAATCCTCCTTGTTACCTTCTCTAGTCCATCATTTCCAGGAATGGGCAGAACTGGACTTTATCATCATTACGTGTCAAAGACATTCCCAGTCAAAGGTGGCGGGTGCAGTGGATTGCTATAGCTGCTTCCTTATGCAACATGGTCCATGTATGTTTTGTGATGTCACTGTTTTTCTGGAATCTTCTAAGGCAGGAAGAGGCAGAGCTGCACTTTACCAACATTCCCGATCCCAGTTTTTGGGCTCTGTAGATTCTATGGTTGCTTCTCAGCTCAAGATGGCCCCTGTATTTCCTGTGGCATAAAAGACCGCTGAATCTAGGGAAAGATGCAACTCAATGCAACTGAAAGTATTCTTCTTTGCATTCCTAGCCGCATTGTTTTATTCTTTTGCCTTATTCTTTTTCCTCAAGATTTTCTGTGGATAAAACGTGTCTGAAAATGTCTCCCCTGAATCTTTTCTGATTCCGGATCATTCAAATCAGTCTTGGGTAGTTGCAACGTGTTCTTCATCTTCAAATATCTTTTGAGGGTACCTGCTTGCAATGTATCATTTGCCCTGTGTAGGCGATACTGTGACTAAAGGAAGGAGTCCTGATAACATCAGTCAACACCAAAGTCAATGCAGAGGCCTCTGGTCAGAGAGAGACATGACAGTTTGTAGTGCCAACAAGCATGACTTCCAGTTCTGTATCCATGATGGTTCCCAATCAATCAAAACTTTCATTACAACTGAAAGTTTGGTTCAAACCATTCATCAGGAAGCACAATATTTACAGAATACAGATGTTCCCTTGCAGCAGACGCTATTAGCAAGGACAATATATCTTCTATGGCCCTTTTCTTTTCTACTGAAATGCAATTAATTTTTGGATTAGTTAACTCTCTAATTCACATTTCTTCAGCTCAAATTGACCAGGACCACTTAAAACAGGTTATTTAATAAATTCCTTGTACAGAGAAGCGCTCTCCAAGATTACTCCTCTTGTCACTTCATGTGATCCTTATCTATATGAATATTCCTCTTTTGTGAAGGTGTTTTTAAAGATATTTGAATGGCAGAAGTGCTTTTGGCTCAAGAAGCATTGTATAACCTTCGATAAGGTAATTCTGATGTCCTTTCTTACATTTTTTGTCCCTCCTTTCTGGCAACTGGCAGTAGAAACCACATTGAAAGAAAGGGCCCAAGTTACCTAATTTCAAAGAGCATTGAAGGAAGAAATAAATCAAGGGCATGCTCATTCACTCCTCCGACCTGTAACCTTTGCAGACTGAATTGATGTGACACATGTAATTGAACATTGCTTGGATGAGAGAAGAGCTGAAAAGAAGAGGACTCAAGAGATGATAAGAGGAATGTCAAAGAAAGATTTAGCTTCTCAGAACACTGACAACATGCATGTTGAAGCCTCACAAGAAGAGCTTATACAATTAGGGGAAAACAGATGTGAAGAAAGAGCATTGTCAAAGATCTGGTCTCTATATGAATTGTGTTGTGCCTTTTAACATGTGGATTTACTCGTAGCAAAATTAGGGGCATATTTATACTCTGTTTACAATGAATTAGCGTCACTTTTTCAGTGCAAAACGAACTCCATATTTATACTTTGGCACTAGACGCAACTGGAGCCAAATTCATGGAGTTAAAGTCATTTTTTGGATGTGGAAATCTACCTTGCCTTAATGAGATGCAAGGTAGGCGTTCCCGTGCAAAAAATTACTCTATGGCCTTAACACCATATTTATACTCCCGTGCAAAAATGGTGCACGGGACGAAGGAATGGTCAAATGTTTTTTGTTTTGAACACCTGGGTCAGGGTAGGCGTTAGTTGACCTGTGGGCCTATTGCCATGGTGGAACGCCATGAAATAAGCCCACAGGTGCCCTCCCCAGGCCCCAGGGACACCCACACCAGAGGGACAGCGGAGGATGGGGACACATCCCAGGTAAGTACAGGTAAGTACATTATTTTATTTTTTAAAGTGCTATAGGGGGCCCTGAAATGGTCCCCCATACATGGCACAGGGTGCAATGGCCATGCCCAGAGGACCCTGGTCCCCTGTGCTGGACATTGGAGTGGTGGGCATTACTCCTGTCTATTCTAAGACAGGAGTCAAGTGGTAGGGATGGTTTTGCATCAGAAAATTACGGTAGGCTGGTTAGAGTCATTTATGTTTTACTCTATCATGCCGAACATAATTTTTTGGTGCAAAACCCCCTTCTTCTATACCGCATGCCCCACCTGCTAACGTCATTTTTTTACGCTAGCCTAGCCTTTGCACAAGCTTGCACCATTCCATAAATATAGTGCCTGCGAGTGCCCAGAAATGGTGCAAGCTGCTGCTGACCTTTTTGGTGCAAAACTGCGTTAGTGCAGTTTTGCACCAAAAAGTGTAAAATCAGGGCCATAGTGTCTCCATAACCTGCTTCAGAGGAATAGTAGCCATGCAACCTACATATTTCTTCACTCAATATGACTTAATCATTACTTATATTCCTGAATCCAAGAATACTTTCTAATGGTCTGTCTCTGAGGTATCCTCAAATTCGATTTAACTTTGATCAAAGCAGTACTCAACTGCAACATTTCTGAGAAACATTTTCAGAGAAGGTAAAGCTTAACAGAGCAAGGTTGCAGGAGGTGCCAGAGCAGGGAGCCTCATTGTCATATAGCCTTGGGTAAGAGCAGCAGCAGTGAAATCTTTATATCTGGACTTAGGGGCATATTTATTCTTTGTTTGCACAGAATTAGCGTCATTGTTTTTAACTCTAATTCAACGCAAAACTAACTCCATATTTATACTTTGGCATTAGACCAGTCTAGCTCCAAATTTATGGAGTTAAAAATTTTTTTGGGATGTGGAAACCTACCTTGCCTTAATGAGATGCCAGTTAGGTGTTCCTGTGCAAAAAATGACTCTATGGCCTTAACGCCATATTAATACTCCCGTGCAAAAATGGTGCACGGGAGGGAGAAGAGGTAAAAAAACTACGCTGGGGTCAGGGCAGGCTTTAGGTGACCTGTGGGCCTATTTCCATGGTGAAACACCATAGAATAATCCCACAGGTGCCCTCCCCAGTCCCCAGGGACACCCCCACCCACACAAGACGGACAGCGGAGGATGGGCGACCCCATCCCAGGTAAGTACAGGTAAGTATTTTATTTTATTTTATTTTTTGAAGTGTTATAGGGGGCCTGAAATGGGCCCCCTAACATGGCACAGGGTGCAGTGGCCATGCCCAGGGGACCCTGGTCCCCTGTGCTGGCCATTGGGGTTGTGGGATGACTCCTGTTTTTTCCAAGACAGGAGTCATGTGGTATGGATGGTTTTGCATCAGAAAATGACCCTAGGCAGGCTAGAGTATTTATTTTTAACTCTAACCTGCCTAATGTCATTACGTAATTTGTTTTACAATCGCCTACCCTTTGCACCGGCTTGCACCATTCCATAATTACTGTGCCCGGCTGGTGCACAGAAATGGCGCAAGCCTATGCGAAACGTTTGGTGGAAAACTGCGTTAGTGCAGTTTTGCACCAGAAAGTATAAATCAGGGCCTTAGTCTCTGAAACAGAAGTCAAGAATCGCCAGTGGGCCAAGGCAGAGGCCTGTAGCTGAAGACAGTTCCATTAGGCTCAATACCCCTTTGGCGAAGGACTTCTGAAAATGATTTGCTGCTCAGAGAAAAAAGGAGCAGGAGAAGCCACAAAGTCAATCCGACCAGTGATGCACCTCGGGCTACTATACATTTCCTACTAACATATTAGGACTGCGAATTAGGGTGACAGAACTTCAGAATGTGCGAACTGAGTCCATCCTCACCATCAGAAGCTGTCAGCCCAATTCCTGACTAGATCACGGTTCCTCACTCAAACCCCTAACCTTACCAGCATGGAAGGTGATTATGGATACCTGAGCATTACACTCTGATCAACAAGGGAATCATAGAAACAGATCTTACCTGTTTGTTGTCTTACTCATGCATGCCCAGAGAAAACACAAGAAGTATGAAATACGTTTTCAACACGCATTGAAACAATCGTAGTCTTGCATAGAGAGAATGAGCTGCAATAATTAGGCATGTGAACCAAAGCGATGTTATCAGCATTACAAACATGGGGAAGAGAATTAACAGTCCAATCAAGACACATGATTTCTATAGATTCTTACCAGTCAGTAACCCTATACTGAGAGCATAGTGAAAGTGCCTACTTCCTTTGCCTGATCTAAGAGGATAGCCTTAGCGCCCTTACCTGAAGAACGGAATCAAAAGTCAGCCTATAGTGTAGATGACCATCCTTTCTGCAAACTGGAAGATCAGAGCCACCAGAGCTGCATGTCAAACACAGCAGTCATCCTCGTAGGGTTGTGGCTGGAGTGCCCCTCTGACCTCCTCTGACTCCCCTGGGTCAGTGCATCATTTATATAATCAAAGCTACAGTGTCTACACTGTCTTTGAAGTGCTTACTGGTGTTATGATACATGTTTGCAATGTGATTATGATATACAATGGTAGATTGGGTTCATGGGATTACTCTATTTAACTACCTGCTGATGTTATGATGTAAGGCATTTTTATTCTTGCCTAGCCAAGATGACAAGTACACATTCAGGAGTAGCATTGTGAGCACAGTACTTACGACTCATGGTGTACTGATCTATGTCTCATACAATACACTATATTTCTCTATACACAGTGTGGAGTCTATTTTGTGGTGTATTTATTGTGTCACTGTTGTGAGTGTGTTGCACAAAAGCTTTCCACATGAGCTCTGGGGATAAGCCTGACTGCTCTGTGTCAAGTTACCGGGGGTGAGCATAGGTTATCTTTGGTGTGTAACTTTCTCACCCTGACTAGAGTGGTGAGTTCTGCCTGGCTAAAGTGCATAACCTAGCGAACCAGAAGTCCCATTTCTAACATTGGGGCATTCCCAATATCTCTATTGTGTTGCTGTCTGGGAGGAATTCACAAAGTATAACTGTCACTTACACCCAGTCATGTGTCCCAAGACAGGCTACAGGCATAAAAAGGGAGAATGGCAACTTTCTACATTTTTACAATTCTAATCCAAAACCCTATTTTACCATTGAATAGGGGTTTTCATTGCAATTCTAAAACCACCAAACAGGACAATAGCCTCTTGCTCCCAATTGGAAGTTACAGCTTATTAAATGTAATAAGGCATCACCAATGCTATCCTATGAGAGGGGTATTGCTCAGAGTAGTGAAGAGCTTTCACTACCAGGACATGTAAAACTCAGACGTACCTCTAAACTTTAAATTGGGCGGCATCTTGCCCTATGGGCTATCTTGGGCCTAGCTTAGGGGAGACTTATGTGTAATCAAAGTGGAGTTTAAGGCTGGGCAAGGGGGTTTTAAAGCCAAGTCAACATGGCAGTTTAAAACTGAATTCAGACTGTAGTGGCAAGTCTGGAATATGTTTTAAGGTGCTACTTAAGTAAGTGGCACAATATGTGCTGCACGCCCACTGCTACCATTCAATTTACAGGCCCTGGGAATACAGTATACTTCTCTACAAGTGACTTATAAGTAAATTGGGTATAACCCCATTTAACCATGAGTTAGGGGAGTGGACACAAGCACTTTATCGCTGGTTAGCAGTTTTAAAGTGCACAGAGTCCTAAGGCCCACAAAAATAAGTTCAGCAAAATGTTGGAGGAGAGGCAAAAGGTTTGGGGGAAGACCACCCTAATGCTGACAGGTCTAACAGTGTTGCTCTTTTCTCGCTCTTAATTCCTGGATCCTATATCCTTTTTTACCTCTTTACATCTGTATTCTGGACTTTCCTCTCTCCTGGCTCCAAGCCAGAGCAGGTTCACTACTTGCACTCAGCCTTAAGCAGAATGCTTCTTTATGTGGTCCATTCCTTTTCCACATTGAAAAAACTGTCTTTCATTACAAGTTAGTCAGAATACGGTGAGATATTTATGACGCATGGATGATAACATTAACCTCAGGAGGGGTATTTATCACATGTGATATATACCTCCTCTTTTGCTTTTTCAACTTACAAATGAGTGATAGCATGTAGAATTGGTATTTGACATCCAGAATTCTATATGGTATGCCTTTTCTCCTGATAATGTTCAGCAAGTGTCACGGGGGGGGACTGCAAGGGTGTGATAATTATATCTAGGTGTTCTGTTTTCAGTTTTTATTTGTTGTGAATTCTGATTGGGTTATTTTCTGAGCTTTCCATTTAAAAAAAAAAAAAAAAAAAAAGATCAGTGGTGACCACTTTTTTATGCTGCATTCATAATCTTGGGAATAGTGTTTTTCCATTTTTTATAAAAACTATTTGCTTTTGTTTCCTTCTATTGCTTATTTATCCTACTGTCAAATATTCCTACAGTATTTCCTGCTTCTAACTCCTTTCTTTGTTTCTTTTCATTGATTGTACCCTTTCAAGTAACATGTCATTATTTCTCTCAGCCCCATGTCTGATTCCTAATACCCCAATCCCTCTTTCCTGCATTTCAGTCCCACCTCATAATAAAGATGTTTTGGACTTGGCCCTCTATGTAAGGTTGTCCCCAAACCTTTTGCCTTTACCCCTCCTGTCTTCTGACTTTGTATTTTTGGTGTTAGGTCTCTGTGCACCTTACCAGTGCTAACTAATGCAAAAGTACTTGTGCTACATCCCAAAAACATGGTAAAATTGACCTAAACCTGACTGGCATATTTAATTTCCTTGTACGTGTCTAGTATAGGGTGCTACCTGTACCCAGGACCTGTAAAGTAAATGCTACTAGTAGGAATGCAGTACTCATTATGCCATTCACTAAAGTAACACGTTAAAACATGTCTCAGGCCTGGCATTGTAGTCTGTAGTATAGTTTTTAACTGCTAGTTTGACATAGCTTAATAAAGCCTTACTTTTTTTTATACATATAGGTCACTCCTAAGGTAGGCCCTAAACAGCACACAGGGCAGGGTGCATTGTGTTGAAAAAGTAGAACATGTGTTTTTAAGTTTTACATGTCCAGGAAGTGAAAAACTCCTAAATTTGTTTTTCACTACTGTAAGGCCTACCTCTTGAATAGGAGAACATCTGGTTACCTTATTGAATTTAATATGTGATAACTTTGTGGTTGGGGACAGGTAGAAATGTAACTCTTGTACTCAAATGAATTGTAATTTAAAACTCTCTTTAATGGTAAAGTGCAGTTTTAGATAACAATTTTGAAAATGGCACTTTTAGAAAGTTGGCATTCTCCTGCTTAAATGCTTTTAAGGCCTTCTAGGACTTTCCTGCTGCAACTGTGCCTGCCTGCACCTGCAACTGGATCTGTGAGGGTCCTACTGGTTCTTACTAGAGTGAGTCCCTGATCCCCAAGAGGTGCCTCCCCAGGTCCTGGACTCTTGGCTGGCATCATAGTGCATTGCTCTGAAAGAAAAGGAAAAACTCTGAGGTTCTGGACTCCCTGGGCCACACTTTGATAAGGTAACTTGTTCAGCAGCACTAACCCTATCCCTGTATCTGGGCAGCACTTCTTCATGGTCAGGCTGATCTTGTGATTTTCTCCCAGTCTAGTATGACCATATGACTGTGAGTATTTTTTTAAATTCTCTCTATTTTTCAAAACTGTTTTGGGGTTATTCCTGTGATGTGTTTTTATCATTTTATTACTGTGTAGGTGTGCTACATAAATACTTTACACTTTGCCTCTAAGTTAAGCCTGACTGATTTAGGGCCAAGCTTCCGGAAGGTAAAGCACAGGTTAATTCAGTGACATTTGCCCTGATAAGGATTGTGGTTGTTGCTTGAGTAGGGTTTACAGCCCCATCAACTAATAACACAATACATGTGGACATGTTTGTGCCACATTAAAATTTGATTATATCGGATAAGTGGTTAATGTAGGGCATGAACATGTGTCCCTTTTCCTCTGTTCTAAAAACTAAGGGTAAAGATTTGTTAAAGGATGATTTTCTACACAGACTATGAGATATATGCAGTGGGCTGCTCCGTGCTTTGTTAATGTAAGACAGTGTAACCCTGTCCTGTTCTTTGCCTTGAGATCCAAAACATGAACTGAGCTAATAAATGCATTTTTAGTGTCTGATCTGGCCCTATCCCTGCTCCACCTGGTCAGAGAGGAAGACCTAGAAAGTATGATCTGTATCATATTAGGTATATGTGTTTGGTGACAGCAACCTGTGCTTGCTGTCACCAAACGCAGCTTCATCATGTACAGGATCCTTTATCATTTGCATGAGCATTTCACTACACAAATTATGTTTTTTGCATTGTAGGGTAATTTCTGTGTACCTTTGTGTTTATTTGAGGAGATCTAGGCATTGGTTTACTCAAAGTTTGTGCATAGTTCCTTGTATTTTGAAAGCAGTGCAGGAACTGTATTCCTGTTGGGCATTTGTGACAAATGCGCAATACACTTTACCTTTGTGTTCTGTGCAGTGTGCATTGTAAGTGCATTTTACATCTTGGGGGAAAAAGAGAGTATCTCAATATGTCTCCCTTAAATACGGTCATAGTGATTTCTGCAATTGCTGCTGCCAAATTCAAGACTTTTTTAAGCACCATAAGTTCCAAGCTTGTTTTTGACATAGTAGCACTAAAAATGAAAGTTAAAATTGGGGATCCTGGTGCTGTGTCTGCTCTAGAGTGAGGGCCAGACATGGGACCCAGCACCTGTCCTAGAAAACTACCAGCTGCACTCCCTAACCTTATACACCAACTCATAAAGTTAATGTTAAAGTTAAAGTAGCAAAATGTAATCAAAAGCAGCTCATCAACTTTGCAGCGCACATGGAGACTGAACATATTCATGATATTGCCGGATCCTTCTAAAGGACCTTTTGGGTTAACAATGTTAACCTAAGAACAGGAGTGTTCGACATTGTGTTTTATGGGAGGACATTGAATCTGGAGGCATCCATGCACACAATTTTATATGTTGTCACAATTGAGATACCTGAACATTCAGAAAGTAAAATAAAGGCCGAAAGAATGGAGGTGTTCTTTGGCCTGGACTAAGATACTCTTCAGAGAGAAGTTGTGAACCAGCTGGCCACTACACAGAAACACTTAGGGCCTGATTTATACTTTTTAGCCCTGCATTTGCGTCATTTTTTTACACAAAAGTGGCGCACACTTACAAATTTCAATGATATTTTGTACGTTTGTGCTGTTTTTGCATCGAAAAATTACACAAATGTGGCGCTAAAGAAAGTATAAATCAGGACCTTAGTGAACAGAGAGCTAGAGCCATATGACTTGAGCCATGCTTCCAAACAAGAGTGGGCATACGTTATACGGGACAAAGAACACTACAGATGTGCACAAGGGCATATTAAGTGGCTTGGAATGACTTTAAGAGTCATAGACGAAGTATAAATCACAGAAAAGTGCTTATAAATAGAGGCTACAGTTACACTGTTTGACACCAGATAGCACCAAACCCATAAAAGTGTAGCAAAATGCAGTGTTTTCCGGTTTCTACTGAAAAAAAAAATATTAACTTCATTTCTGTTTTTTTAGTTGATATTGGTTTTCACTGAAAATTGGAAACCATAAATAAAACATAACACATAGTTCTGAGCCCTGAGCTAGAGTGGTGGAAGTACCTAACACTTGCACCTGAAAAGGGCTGTGTCTGTCCTTACACAAACCAGTCTCCAATCCCCTGGAGTAAGTCTGAGACCAGGGCAGGGAAAGGCAGGGTCTTGTGCACTACAAAGACTTCTCTTTGAAGTTTGCCTACTTTAAAGATATAAATGGATATAAGCACTGGACCTCTGACACCACATAGAATCCTTCCGGACAGAAGAAATTTTACCAGGAGGTAAGGCTGGATGCTGTAGGAGGGACTGACGCTCTGCCTGTTGCTTTGTTGTGCTGGCTTGCTGCTTTCTGCTTCTGTCGTAGAAGTGAACGGACTGGACTTGGCTTTCTACATCCTGCTTCCAAAGGTTCTCAAAGGGCTTGGACTTAGCTTGTCACCTGTTAATTCTCAGGGCCATCAAAGACTTCACCTGCCAGCAACTGGGCTCTATTGCTGAGTCCTGAGTTGCCAAGTGGTGGCAAAATCAGTTCCTGGCAACTTGGAAGTGGGTTCTGGTGATCTGAAGGAGAATATCCATGCATCCACTCCCAAACATTTGCACAGGACTCACCATTAAACTCTGCATTTGTAATGACAGCCAGCGATGCAAATGTGAAAGCCCAATTCCATAGTTACTTAATCCATTTATTGACTAATGAAAGTATGTAATTAAAACAACAGAGAAGGTACTCAAGCAATTCAAGTTACATGAGTAATAAAGCACCAGACAATAATGAGACTCCTCAATGCAGAACGTAGCTGCCTCTGGATGTAACTGAGAACCACTGGGCTCTGCAGACAAATATGTGACTGACTGTATTAGTTCACTGTTCATCTTAAGCAACACACAACATGATACAGTTGTCACAAGTTCAAATATATGAAAGGAATATTAAAAGAAAGGCTTACTTTGAATGAATTCAGCATACGGAGGGCTGGTCAGGCATTGGTGTTTCAGCCTGCTGAATATGAAAATTAGCAAGAGAGTTACCCCAGGAATAGAAATGCAAATCATATTCTGGCTTTCCAAGAGGACAAAGCTGAGAGTGACCTTGAAGTTCCATTTTCCCATTCTGACATTATAAGCACCTAATGAGCCTTGGAATATTTAATGTTGTTTTTTAAGAAAGGTTCTCTAGAAAACTAAATGTAACTGTATCTCCTGTTTCTGTATCCCACAATTAGCCTTTCCATGTGTCGGCGAGGGGGTCTTTGTTATACTTTCCACTTTCAGGAAGTCGCAAAGGATGTCTTTGTAAACATAATCCATCAGATTTGACCAAATGATAGTTCAATGAAACGGGGCTCTAGCGCAAGCACTTCCAAACTAGGCTTAAGCTCTAATTTAATTTAAATTGCATTGTTGTAAGTGACCATGCAGACCTCAGAAAGACTTTTGAGGAATTTGTTAGCTGCTACCTGTGGCCTGTTTATTTTTGTACAGTCTATTATTTCAGCAACATACTTGACTGTCTCCAGTCACTTTAGCCCAGTAGACTTTACTGTATTATTAGGAGGATTCACAGTGCCCTCCCTCTCCCCCATTTAGAATCTATTTTCAAATTATCAATGGATGTTTGGGCACAGGTCATACATTCCTACACTGTTTGTTGCAGTAACAATTGATTGTTAAAAGCAGGAATTAACATCATTTGGTTATAGGGGCAGTCTTTTATGTAGGTATTAAAGGACTTCTAGGTGTTAAAGAAAATGAAGGCCTTGAATGCATCCTTCAATCATTTCAGTAATAACTGCAAATTGTTCTCCTTGCCATACTAAATGACTTAGGGCAAGATTCAGAGTTTATTGAGCAGAGTACTATATCCCAAGTTAGAAGGAGTACACTGTCTGCCATGTCTGCCAAACACTCAGTCTGTCTGCCTCATTTAGAGGGGGATAGACAATCAGCTTTCTGTCAGATAACCTCCATTGGCTCCATCGATGGAATGCTTCCTCCGATGGCCATTGGAGGAAGGGCATTACAGTGCATGCCCTACTTCTAGTTTGTGGCATCATGACGTTATGTCAGTCCATCAGAGACAGGTAAAACCTAGCAGTGACGGACAGAGAAAAATAAATAATGAATCCCACACCCAGGGAAGAACTAGGTATTGGGGTCATTAGTTTCAATAACAAACTCCCAATTTTGGAGGTTTGCTCTTGAAGAACAAAAAGTTTGTTAAAGTTTGTTTAACAGTTGTCAAAATAGATAGTGGCTGTCCACAAAACATTGTGTACCTTGGTAGAGACCTTCATGAGGGTGGTTCCTATTAGGGTAAAAATATCACCAATGGGCCAGTTGTGATCTCTAAATTTCAGGGTAATGTAATATCCTTTCCCGCACTAACAGACTATACTCCATCCATCAAAATTTTAATCTAGACCTTAGTTCCACATTTACGCAGCTAGATTGTAACTGTATTGTTTTGTAAAAAAAGCCCTACATAAATAGCCTTTTATATAATAAAGAGACTGTGTTTGGAGCTGCAAGGTGTGCATTATTTTTTGGACCTGATGGTTAGTTGGGTCGCCCTTTCAATTAATACTATATTGTTGATGTAGCATTTTGGAATTTCTTTTAAATAAATTATTTAACTGTTCATAGATTCTCTAATTTTGGCTGGTGAAAGTAATGAAACCATTTATGAATTTTTGGAAACAAAATCCAGCTCGAGATTTATCCCAAACAAAACACAGGCATTATTTTTTTTTCAACATTACTATTCAAAGAACCTTATTAGTCAGGCGCTGGGTATATGCATTTCAGTCATGCATTGATTTCATATTCTTAATTAAGAGTTTATCTCATGATTTCATTCTGAAGTTAGCTCAATTCTTTTTTCTGACCATGGTTCAGTGTTTTCAGAATTTGACCTTCTACCACAAAAGAAAGGGAACAACTGATGCACATTTAACACATCTCTTCAACAATGCCTGAATTATCTCAAAATGTAATAAAGCTGAGTTCTATTGTGATATGTTTATTTATAATAATGTGGTCACATATGATATAGCTCCCAGAGCTTTTATCTTCATTATGTATCGTAAAAAATAAAGCTTTAGGGATTATTATAAAATTTGGTACATGTTAGACATCTGCCAAAAATTGGCAGATGTCCTGTCTGCTCCCTTTACAGTCAATGCATGGTTATATACTCAAATCAGGACAGGACGGATATCTCCCTATTTTTGTCAAACGTGGATCATCTATCAAATTTTAAGTAGGCCCCAAAATTTCCACAGACATAAATGAAAAGGATTATTACGTTTTACTGCATTTTTAAGTCTTCCAAAAATAAACATTTAACTTTTAAATAACATAATTCTCTTTGTCACCTAATCAAAGCTAAGATGAATTGATAATAGTATCACTGAGATAGCCAGCCAATATCTTTATAAATTGAAAGCAAAATATTTTGGAAGTAGAAATTAAGTGAATTAACTGCTAATTTAAAGGAAAAAAAGAAATAACTTTTGCTAAATCAAAATAATCACTTCTGTTGAGTCAAAAAGTGAATATAGAATTTAAAAAAAATAGTTTTTTTAAATTTAATAAATAATTTAGTTCTACAAATTGGAATCTAAATACCATAGCCCAAGAGACTATTAATTAGTTTTCAAAACACTCAAAGTAAGATTTAATATTCTTCTGAGTTTTCCACTTGATCAGGTTCTCAAAGCTCCAGGGCCATATGCCATTTCCTTTGATTTCTATTTCTATTTCTCCCAGTATCTCCCACACTACTTAATATGTATGGACATTTTTATAGAACTGGATTTATTGATTTAAATTTCGTGAGACAGTGTTAAGTTATGTTATGGTCTAAAACCTGGAAACAACAATTAACATTCTGGTTTTGTTAAAAGAAAGCTGTCAACAAAGAATGCAAGATTATTTTTCAAAGTTTTCTGTAAGGCCTGCTCACTTAAGTCCTCTTTATGCGAATGTGATTTTGATATTTGCATAGGCCTTTTTATGTCTGTGAGTGTTACTGCATGACGAAATACCTAAGGTTGAACGGTTTTGTGTTAGATGTCCTAAAGCTTTTCTTACTTTTGTATAATTCGCTTAAAGAGATATATATTTTTTTATAATATTCAATCTTGTGATTTTTCTGTTAAAATGGGATGTGGTCAGGGATGTCCTTTGGAAGTAATTATATTTTTTCTTTCTTAAGAACATTTTTTAGTTGAAATGTATCAGAATTAAACCATACATTTGGAAATTATTAATAACTTTTGTTTATCATTTATATATTCATAATCCAGAGAACATATTACTTACTTTTTTGATGTAAATTAAATACTAATTAGTATAAATGTGCCCATTAGAACAATTTTATCTCAAAGATAGATTTAAAAATGTGGTTTAATTAGGTGAAGCACTATGACAACCCTGCAAAAAAATTGGTGCAGTTGGAGACAGAATTGTTTTCCATTTTCATTATATGAAAGGGAAGTTTGACTTCTTAGATTCTAACCAGTTTCTAATACATTAATCCAAGTGAGGTTACTTAGACTATCAAAATTATAATTTATAAAAATGTTTTATATGTTATCTCAATTGTGCAAGTTTATTTACATTAAACCTTTTACAAGACAATACATATATCAATATTTACAATTTTTATAATCATAAAAGAGCCTTGGTATCACTGTCCAGAACCTGAGTATCAACAGATGATGGGTTATAAATATTTCTTCATAATATCATACTACTTAATCCAAATCAAGCTTGTCATTCATAAAGTGTGTCAGATTAAATATAATGTATAGAGTACTTCGTAATTCTTGCCCTCTTTTCAACTAAGGGATGTGTAGACTTTTCTCTTTTTCCTTTCTTGTTCTGAATACTCATATAGCCTATCAACTTTACCTTACTACCAAACTTATTGGATTGGAATATATTCAATTGATCCTCCAATGTTTACCAAATACATTGAAATAAGGAAAATATGAGTAATTTATTTAGTTCTCATGGTGAATTAAACATATCATTTGGATCCATCAATTACTAAATGACGACACCTAGGGCCTCGTAATGAGTTTCGTGGACAGTTTAGACCATCCACCGAACTTTCGACGGGGAGGTTGCCACCATAGTGGCTACATCCCCGCCGGGCCCATGAAGAGTTTCTACTAGGTCAGCGGAAACAGCCTACAGGATTGTCTCTGGCTCTTAATTGAGCCGGCGACAATGCTGTAGGCTGCAGGGTGCACTAGCACCCTCACAAACCAGACAGTGAACTTTGTGAGGGTGCTGGCTAGGAGGACCCCTGCACTGCTCATGCCAAGTGCATGGGCAGTGCAGGGGTCCCCCTTGGTCACTCTGCACCCGTTCACTACCAGCCATTTCATGGTAGTGCTACCTGCCATGAAAAGGCTGGCAGAGAACGAGGTCATAATCCCCAGGGCAGGCAGATTAGGAACACCGCAACCACGACCGCAGGGATTTCTCATCCTGGAGGAGCTGGTGGTCTCACCGCTGCATGACCACCATGGTCAAAATATGGCACTCGGACTACCACATTGACCGCGGTTCGAACATCATCCACAAGTCTGGCGGTATACTGACCGCCAGACTCATAATGGGGCCTCTACAATACATATTCTTGATTCCAAGGAAAATGTGATATTTATAACTCTTTACCAAATCAATATAACAACTAAAAAAGATGCTTTGAGATATCTATCCAATTTTCTTTGCCACCAATACTTACTTTATTTTAACTGCTGGTAAAGTTAAACTTAATTCATCATTTTGTTCACAAATTGCATGTTAAAAATGATGAATATAAAAATATTGTGGGAAGGATGGACATTTATTATGGTTACTTCATACATAGAAAAGTACTTGAAGGAAATTCAAGTCTGCTTCTAGTGCAGCAAAGTTTACTTCAACACAATGCTACTTATTGAATGGTTTAGTTTGTTCTCCTTTGGTGTTTTGAAAGATGAATAACGTTAATGCACTTCTGTTATTGTTTATATTCTTATTCATTCTTCTACAAAGTACACATATGGGAAGATTAGTGTAGAGGTGCCAAGACTATTTAACAAACAACATTGTTGCTGACTCACTAATTGCTGTGGCTTTCCATGAAAAAACTTTAAGGTATTTGGGATGCTGGAACTGTATCTTTTAAACACAAAAAATACAGAATAAACCGATTTTTCATAAAATTAACTAATAAAGCTTATTTTACATGTTCCTTTTTCTAAATTGCCTACCAAAGTTTCCAAATAATAATGTGCAGAATTAACAAGAGAAGAAGTGGCCTGATGCATCTTGATTCTACACTATTGTTTTTGATCAATGTTTGAGAAATGTTAGTTTTGATTACGATTTTTACTAATGTATTGCTCTGTAATTTTACATTTTAAAGTGGGACCCTTGTCCAGCGTTCTTATTTTATTAAGGCATTGTTACACTTTCTATGAACTTTCTTCTTCCTTTTCTTTTTATTTCTTTCTTACAGATTGTTCTGTACTGATAGTAGGTAGCCTATATTACAATTACAACTCTTTAGGGAATTACACTGTGATTACATTTTTAAACATTCTACTCGTTAAGTCTAATAATTTGCTACTGTAGTTTGACACCTTGGTTTGTTTTATAAGTAAATTTAATATAGCTCATTTGAAGTTTAATAAATGTTGTTTTCAGTAAAGTGCTAAAATCATGTCAATAGAACAAAACGTTAACTTAAATCTTAATGTGAAAATCGTCTTGTCACCTCCTACATCAACCTGTGATGAAAATTCCTGAAATGGTATCATGCACTTCCTTAGGGATGTGTTCATCACTGATATTTTGGCTGACTATAAGTAAATCCCTCCTTTTAACATATCACTAGCCCTTCCAAATGGGAGCTCTCAGATAGAATTGATTAATACTTTCTTTTTTTTGTCTTCCGGAATCAAAGGTTGTTTGAATCCACAATTCATATAAATTCAAAAGCCAGGACAAATGCACACATGAAAATAAAAAAGTCACACTGTCCTGGTTAGAATTACATTGTCAAAAGTCATGTATATTTGTAGCTATCTTACAAAAAAGGTTAAGCTTGTTTACAGCAAATCCTGAAGCCTGAATTTTATACAGTGAGCGATTCTGTAGTGACTGAACATTCCCTAACTGGGTTCATCTCAAAATCATATATAACAATGATGCAAAGATACATTTTAGACCAAGTTAATTCCTTTTGTATGAAGAGAGAATGATATTTGGTTTCACTATTTCCTTTAGGCTATTTCATGGTTACTTTACTAATGTAATTTGGGTCAGTTCTATTCTTTTCCTCATTCTGTTTCTCAGAGTGTTTCTTTCGTAAGCCTGAGCCATGGAATTTTAAAGTACCATCTGTAGTTTTACTAATTTATTAACAGGTAAAGTATGTTCTGATATATCATCTTACAACCATCACTGAAGCAAGAACAAAATAAGTTTTAGCCTGATGAGAATGCCCATTTTAATGAAGCTGATTTGAAGTTACAGCTGTTCACTGGTGGCCCTTGTGCTAAATGTATGCACCCTATAAAAATTGTTTTTAAACAGCTAAACATTGCCAGTTAAGATGTAGCATCAAAACCCACTCCCATAGTATTTAAATGAGAAGCTTTGATATACTCTATAAATGTGAGATGGTACTAAGGTAACTCAGTATTAATAACTCTGCCAGCATCAATTTTGTGATACAAGTAACCAATCTAAATAGAATTATACTGAATGCATCCAGGTCATACCATACCTAAGTTTGAATCATGTCACTATTTCCAGATCAGGAGTTTTAAACCTATCACTTACTCCAGGGTATGCACTCGCTCATGTAGACCACTACCATTTGTATGTTTTTATTGTCAAATAGGAAAACATTTTGTTCCTTGTCAACTCACACAACTTGTTTATGCCACATTGCACAATTATAAAAGGCATTTTCTGGCACGTATGTTTAATACCAGTATTAGAAAATACTATTTTTGCTTGACTCAGCAAAATTTGTACTGATAATAGCTTAGCGGTACTGTCAGCTATGTCCACATTAACTTCACCAGCATGGCTGACTTTCGTTTCTACCTACTTGCATAGTTTTTCACTATCACTTAACTTCCCATACTATAATCACCAACATAATATGGTACTTTCAGGCTACTGTCAATCTGTTAAAAAGAGACAATAACACAAGACATCTTAAAATATGAACTTAAAATGTGTAAAAAATTGCCTTACTGGTTGACAGGGGTGGAAGTCAAACTAAAGTAACAGTCACAAACCTTGTCAAGATGAACCACAAAAGTCCTAAACCTAACCTGTGCCTACCCCTCTCATAGCCTGGCACAAAAGCAGTCAGGCTTCACCTAGAGGCTGTGTGTAATGTATTCATCCTGCAAAAATCCCAAACCAATTTAGAAAAACAGTCTACATTTAAATAAATAAAACAAAACAAAAACAATTACAATCCAATTAGTAGAACCGGAGATATGCATTTCTAAATGTTTGAGAGAAAATAGCACCAAAGAGAACAAAGCCTGTGCTGTGGTTATATGGCCTGCTGGAAATTGTTCCTTTTTGTCCTTTGTGATATCGTAGACAGTCCTGCATTGGTCTGCTCAGCGCTGGTAAGGTGTTGTAATGCAAGAACCTCTATCGGGTTGCGTCGCTTTGTGTCAGTTCTGGTGAAGTCCCCCATTAGTAGGTGTGAGGTGCTGAGAGTCTGGGTCCTGTGCCAAGTTGCATCATGCCAGTTCTGGTGAAGCTACCTATCAGGAGCTGCAAAGTGCAGTGATGCAAAGTTCTGCATCAAGTTGCATTGTGTTGCATCTGTTTTGGTGATACTTTCAGTTGTGCCGGGAGGAGTACACTCTGACTTCATCCAAGGGTCCAGGACATTGAGGACAGCACTAGTAGATCAGGAGTGCTCACAGATGCCAGAGAGAGAACCAAGTCAGGTCATGGTGGATCTGGTCAGCTGGGAAGCAGACGAGATCTCTGGGAGCCTATTGTGTCCCTGTAGCTCCAATAGGTCAGCCAGCTGACCCTTGAAGTCATTTCTCCTGAGCCTTGGATCAATGCAAACAGGTCCTATTATTCTTCTTCAGACAAGGCAGTCCTTGTAGTAGCAGTGCAGTCTTTCTGTTCTGAATCTTCCACAGGTCAAGGAGTGTAATGTAATGTCATTTGGGTAAATTCTATTATTTTTCTCTCTATTTCTTAGAGTGTCTCTTTTATATGCATTAGTAGTGAAAATGTAAAGTCCCATCAGTAGTTTCACTAATTTAATAAACAGCCAATTTATGCATTGATATATCATATGACATCATCTTACAACCACGGCTTAAGCAAGAACAAAATTAAGTCTGATTTGATTGTTCATTGTATTGATGCTCTTTTGGAGTTACAGCTGTTTACACAGGTCCAGGAGTGTTATGAGGAGTAGTTCCGAAGTTCCTATTTTGATACTAGTGCTAGTCTTAAAGAGGTTTTTAAATTACACTTCATTTGAGTAAAAAAATAATTACTATCTACCCAGAATCTAAAGAAAGCACTTATTTCATGTAATAAGTTAACCCGTTAACCCAGTGTTGGACTATGGAAGAGATCGCATCACAGTGGTGAAAAATGACTTTAGGAGTATTCACCACCAGGACATGTAAAACGTAAACCCACATGTCCTACATTTTAAATACCATTCAACCTGCCCTATGATTTTGTAGAGCCTGCCTTAGCTGAGACTTATATGTATTAAAGAGGAATGCTTAGGCCTGGCAAAAGGTTCATTTTTCCATGTTAAAATGGCATTTTAAAACTGCAATACAAGCTGCAATGGCAGGCCTGAGATCCATTTTAAAAGACCACTTTAGAGGGATGCACATTGAATGCTGCTGCTCACTAGTAGCATATAATTTACAGGACCTGGGTACCAATAGTATAATTTACGAGACACCTACAAGTACATTAAATGTGCCAATTAAGTGTATAGCAATTTTACCATATTTTCGGTAGAGAGAACAGTTTACCACTAGTAAGCAGGGAAAAGGTGCTCAGATTCCTAGAAGCTAATTCTGGAATGACCCTGCAGAAAGGGCCAGGTCCAAAAAGGAGCAGTTAAAAGGTGTGTGTGTGTCAAACAAACCATCATATTTTGAGTACTAATACATTGGTGAATGCCATAAAAATGGGCAGATGTAATACTGGAACAATTTTATTTAGTACTTCATAAAACACTTATAATATGTTGAAATTATGCACATAACATGCTTTTCTTTTACCCAGTTTATTAGTACTCTATTTACAAATCTTGAGAGGATTGCACGTTGCTTAATGTTTTGGAATACAAGTCTCTGAAAGTCTCTTTGGCGAGTGCTTTTTCACTGATAATTCTGAATTTCACTTCAAATGACTGACTTTTCAGTTTTTCTCAATGTTCGAAAATTAAGTGAGAGTGTGTCATTACTTCTCCCGCTGCTTCCCGGGTGTGTTACTAGTTTGGCGGTCCGAGGACCCCCATGTTGGCTGTCCAACCGCCAACAGCCTGGTGGAGCGGACTACCATATTACGAGTTTGTCCTAGAAACAGAAGACCTCCAGTGGTACACTGCCACTGCTTAGCAGCACAGACCACCACGGTTACCCAGAAGCACAAACAAGCCAGCAGAGCCCATGTTTCTGCTGGCCCCATTATGAAGTTGCACACCACCAATGTGACCATGGCAGTCTAACCACCACATAGAAGCTGGCAGGAATGGACACAATAAAGTGAGACATCCACCTGCACACAGCTACACACGTCTGGAGCCACCATGGAGCTCTTCGAAAATATCTTGCCTCTGCTCCTGCTTTTCAAAAGACAATTAAATCCACGCTGCCATAGAAAACGGCAACCGTAAGTACACACACCTACCTGTAACATTAACCCTTTAAAAACGTCACACGTTGTACCGGCAAACATATCAGAGGAGGGTATGCCACAGGCAAAAGCTATACGTTTCATGCACCATACACTCACTGACATACATCAACAAGGACACAAACACACACAGTATGCACACTTCAGCCACCACACACACACTGCATGGGAATACTACACAATTACACACTGCCTCACAGCTCAGGCAAAGGGACACTGAAGGCCACATAACATTCTCACACACAGCAACAACACAATTACTGCACATATACAAATATCATACACACACTCACACCCAACACTGGCCAGTGACTGTCCACACATACAACACACTTATCCATCGATGTGCCACCATGAAACAACCCTGCAATGGACACACACATCACACGACAATGGAAGAACAATGGCATTCACAATACACAGAGAGACAAATGGACTAAATAGAAAAAGCGCAAAAACGCCAACAACCCTGCATAGCTGGGATGGGAGCATCAGGACCATACATGTAAGGAGGGTGCACTGGGACAGATATCACATAGTATATGGCTCTCAAACCATATACACACAGGAAGTGGCTATACATGGAACTCAGGGACAAGCAATACCAAAAGCAATTGTCATGCTCAGCTACACAATGGAGAAGGGCAAGTCAACAAAGCACACACAACTCCCACTCCATGGGACATACCCCTACATGAACCAGCAGCAAGGGGCACACGTCTAAATAGACACATGCACACTCACATGCTATACAACCCAGCACAACTGAACACACTCTATGTCTGCAGTGCCAAACTCAAGATGACACAACTCACATATATGCAATAGCCATTTCAGGGGGACAAGTCCAACATCATACATGTCCACATGACAAACACAAAAAGAAATACTTACCATGGCAAACCTACACAATGCCTTGACATCAACATTGCATCTACAGACACATACCTATCACACAACAGAAGTCATTCTCATTGGGGATAATAGCACTGCATACAAACTCACATACTACAAACAACACCACATGGAGCAGGCACCTCAGGGATTATCCGGGGGGTAGAGGGGATGGGAGAAGGGTGGGATTTGGGCTTGGGAGGGGAGATCCTTCCTGGGAGGGGTGGGGTTCTTCTTGGTAGGGGGAGAGGCATAGGTGCTTGCAGAGGGACAGGGGAGGCCTAGGAGGGGGAAGGGATGGCCTTGGAGGTGTCTGTGGTCATTTTTGGTGTGGTACGGGGGCAAACGGGGTAAGGTCAAATTCACACAGCAAACGTTTCTTTGACACACTGGGATGGGAATCCGAAGGGGGTTGGTATTTGGAGGCTGAGGAAGTGGTTGTCTGAAATGTAGTAGTGGATGTCTTGGGTGTGTGCTTGTGGGAGGTATGTTTACGTGTGGAGGGTGTCTGTTGGGTGAGTGAGTGAGTGAGGGTGTTTACGTGTCTTGGGCTGAGGGGGTGGAGGTGTTGGAGGATGCTGTGGTAGGTGGGTTGGTGTCTGTTGGGTGGTGACTGCAGGTATGGTGGATGTGGTGGATGTAGATGTGTCTGTAGTTGTGATGTCTGCGGGTATGTTAACTCGGGCGAATGTCTGAGGGTTTTCACGGGTGGTGTCTGTGGGTGGGATGGGTGTGGTGGCTATATCAATGACTGTTGATGTGGTGACTTTAGGTATGCCAGCTGTCATGTGTATGATGTTTGGGTTTGGGAGGGTGTCAGGGCAAGTTGTGACTGTTGCTGTGTCTGCAGGTGGATGTTGTTTGTTTGTGTGCCGGTGTGTCTTGTGGTGCTTGTGTTTGTGTGCGCTACTTTTGTCTGTTGAGGTGGGTGCATGGGAGTCTGTCTGTGTGCGTTGGCTAGGTGGTTAGGTCGGGGAAGGGGGATTTGGACTGGGAAGTGTGAGAAAACAGGGCTGATTGCAGAGGCCCCCTAAATTTTTGCCCCCATTTTTCACTTTTTGCTGGTGTTTTACTGACTCTTGGCTGTGCCCTTGGTACTGCTTACCAGTCCCAGGGCCAGTGCTCTGTGTAAAATGGATATGCAAATTAGGCTAATTATAATTGGCTAAGTGAACCTACCTATAAGTCCCTAGTATATGGTAGGGCATGTAGGTTTAGGGACCACAGCATAGGTAGTGCACTGCTGAGGTGCCCAGTGTCATTTTAAAGGCAGGCCTGCCTTGCTGGCTGCTTTTAAATTAAAGTTATATGCAAATTCGACTTTGGAATTAAAAGTAGTTCCAAAGTCTTAAACTACCTTATTTTTACATATAAAACACCCCTAAGGTGTGCCCTATGTGCCCCTAGGGCTGGGTGCCATGTAACTATAAGCAGGGACTTTATAAAAATAGTTTTATATGCCCTGGCGAGGTAAAAATAGCCAAATTTGTTTTTCCCTCATTGTAGTAAATGGCCTTCATAGGCTAGAATGGGGAGACTTTATTTTAATTTTTAAAGTCTCCTTAAATGATGCATACCAAGAGTTTGGTATCAAATTAATTGTTGTAATAAATCCCACAACTTCCAGTTGTGGGATTTAATATAACTTGTTCAGGTAAACAGTTTTAAACTTTACCTGAAAAGTTGCCAATTTCAGCCCTGCATTGTTTTTGCTGCTGTGCTCTGATGGCCAGCCTTTAGCAGCCTGGCCAGCTTGCCTTGATGAGGTGTGAAGTGGCCTGGCTTCACACAAAGGAATGTGCCTGTGGGAGGGAATCTCCCCTCAGCAGATGGTGAGACAGGAAGGGGGAGGGCTGCCAAACTGGTCTTCAAAGGCAGAGAAGGACATTTGGAGCAACCAGCAACACCCCCACGTCCTGCAACCCCAAACAACTAGGTGCCCCCTTGATTAGATTAGGAGAGGGGTGTGTTTATGATTTTTAGCCACACCAGTGGGTGGGCTCAGCCAGATGTAACCTCCAAAAATCAGATTCAGCCATGATGGATTTTTAGAGAATGTTGCCTCCTGGGATTGATTTTTGCCACACTTCCCAGGAAGTGGTCATCACAGGGGTGTCGCGTGGGCTCTCATTATCCTAAATGAGACTACTGGATTTCTAGGCAGCAGGATCGATAACGGTGTGGGGGACTGAGTCTGACCCACGTGTAAGGAACTCTGTCACCCTAAATCCGGTTTTTGCTCCGGCTAACTAGCAGTGCCTCATTTCTCCCACGGGGAAGAAATGATTAGGCAGCCGAGCGCATGACATCTTTGGAACTTCTCAGGGAAGTCGTGGTCACTCAGATCCGAACCAACTCTCTCATTTACAATATGATCTCATATACAAATGACAAAGACAGTATAAGTTTTATATAATGTTTTAATAAAACGACTGTATTTTAGATAATAAGGCGTGAGCCGCAATAACCAGAACAATACAACATAGTAGGATTGATATAGTCACCAGGAGAGTAAAACATAAGAATAAAGCTATCAAATTTCCTAACAGTTTCTACTCTCCCTCTGCTTGTTCTATTTAGAGCACAGCATGTTAAGCTTCTAGCTTGCCTTTCCGAATCACCGGGGAGACATACGCCCTCATACCTGAGCAAAGGCCTGTGATCTGGTTCAGCATCTGCAACGAGGCAGTCAGCGTCTAGCTGTGGGTCTCTGGTCGGAATCTCCCTCTTGCATGTATTGGGACAAGGAAGTGATTTTATAACTAACATGTCATCGTGATCACAAAATGTCCCTACGCAGGAATGCCAAATTTACACTCCTACCATGTCTATCGGCAATGTACCAGATTGTATCCTTGACTGAAGAACAGAGTGAATATGTTATGAAGAACACCAGTGCTGAAGTAGGCAAAACAGTGTGATATGAATAAAAAACAATACCGTAGAACTGGCTATTTGAAAAATAACAGTACGAAGCCTAATAAAAAGCATGTAGAGCAAAGTGCACAGAGGCTTTAAGCTGTCAGCAAATGAATAAAATATATTTAGGGCAAAGTGCACAAAGGCCTAAAGCCTGAAGCTAATGCGTAAAGTATAAGTAAAACTAACCACACTACACCCTCCCCTTGTCGGTAGCAAGTGGTTCCAATAATATAAAAACATGCCCCAAACATAAACAATATATTTCGACAAGGTAAGAAGACAACAAAGTCATAAATTTAAGGAACATGTGACGATAAAGCCAAATTCAATATAGTGTCAATTTTGCCGAAGGGAAAAAAAAAATCCAATTGTCAGACAGAAGCAATAGAACGTAGGAGCTCCTCCACTTCGATATATGTTAATATCGGAAGATCCACGACACAAAGTACCATGGAGCAGGTGTGTTCCAAAGCCCCAAAACCATTCAGGGCGGCACCCCGTGCAGTGCCAATGAAAGAGACAATACCATCTTCCTCCAGGAAGGGAATCTCATAAACCGCCTCACGAAGCAAACGCAACCGTAGTGAACAAGTCTGGGAATGAGCCCTAAACGGGAACATCAACAGATCAGGATCGACCACTGGAGGGCGCTGCAGTGAGAGACAGAAAGCCAGTGCATGTTCAAATGAGCACCAAAGGCACCGAAACACGGGTTGCACACAATCCAAAACCGGTCTGAATGACAGAGACCAGTCACACTCCAAATGTCCCAGGAGTGTAGCTCCAAAATGCTGCATCATGCGTTCACGACACAGCTGCGCTGACGGGAGCAGCAATATAGGATCTCGTCGTGGCGGGACAGCCATTGCGAAAAAATAGCAACAATAGCAAGACTCCAGCCAATAAAGCCAAAGTAATCGGGAAACCCCCAAAAATGCTTCCGAAAATAGAGTGTATAGCCGAAGGTATCAAACCGAATATGGAAGAGAAGGTGTGAGCGAAACCAACACCAACGGCTTTAAAAAAATGAGCAATACCAGCAGTGCTGGATGCATTAAATATACATCCCACAAGTTCACTGAAGTGACTTGGAAAGTTAGTATTCAAAAGGGACTGTATCTCCACCGATGACCTTGCCACCTGAAGTGCGTAGGTCTCGCTAGCAGATATAAGGGCCACATGCTTTTGAAACAATAAAGCTTTCAGCCGACTCAACTTGTCGAAATCAACCTTGGAAGTAGCAATATGAGGCCAGATGTCCGCTACCTCCCTAATTTGAGTGGGGGGAAACAACACATTTCCGCAGCACGTAACGGCCTTGTTGACAACGACAACGTAAACTATTCCGGCATGCATGCCACAGCAGCGTTTGCTGTTAAGAACAACGTAACTGCCGTTAGAAAGCACCTGGAAAGTGTTTTTAATAACCAGGACTGGAACACCCTTTAAATAACAAGCTAAGTTAGCAATCGAAGCGTTACACGCTCCGTGCAAGGATAGCTGTTTACAAACCATGGAATGGCTGACAGAAGCTTCGCATTCGCTACCGCTAAGAAAAACCTCTCTCAAACCATTAACACATCTGTATTGAAAGGGAAGCTCCCACACCTCGTGTATGTAACTGTCTCCCAATAGTTCATATCTACTCACCGGAATGTGCTTCAAACAAGAAGTAAATTGCAGAGTGGAGATAGGCAAATTAATAACCCCATGAATCAACCACTCAGCTGACGGAATCTCAGCCACCGTGAAAGGCAGTTTCTCCAATTTCTCAATATTCAACATAACATATGTCGCTTCCTTTTTAGCCATTAACTGTTGTTGACGAGTCAAATTAAAGGAGATAAAGATCTCTCTGGCACGAATATGCTGCCATGGAACGCGACCCGCCTTCAAGGTCTGAAGAATCCAACCCAGCTGCATGATGGACCGTGTCTGACTCTGCCCATGATATAAAGAAGACATGTCTGATTTAATAATGTCAATAGCAGAGGAAACAATGCTGTCAATCGTGTAAACACGGTCAGAAAGGGTATGCATGCCATTATCAACAATAGACAAAGTCTGCAGTAGATTTTCTTGATCAATCTGCCTCAACCGGGCTGCAGCTTCCTGTTGTGAAAGTTTCCAAATCTCATTATAAACTCCATATAAAAACCTTTTCTTCCGTGGTACCTTGGGACCTGACAAAAAATCTTGTAAATCAGTACCATTAGACAGTAACTTGAGATGTGACTTAACTGCATCCAGCGTGGATGACTTCAACCATTGTTGACAAAGCTTCCCCACGCTGTACGTAGTTATAATATCAACATGTTCTGGTGAAATGTAACGAGGGTCTGCCCTACTAGTCCTGAACCCCCCTGAAGAGGTGACAAAACGTTGATGACACTGATTAGTGTCTACAGGCCATAATAACCACCCGCCCGGATGTAACGATGAAGTGTTAAGCGTACCATTCTGGACCCAATGCGTAAATTCACTAAAAGTAGCATTCACATAGTGCTGCCAGTTGTTTAATTTGGAAGGGAAAGGTATACTAGGCAAAGTAAACTCTCTAATTGTCGCTAAGCCCAAACAGCTAGTCTGTTGTACTGTGTCATTGAGGAAAATCATCTGTACAGGGATAATACATGCTCTAAATAATGTATCCCTGCCTTGCATCTGCCAATTTTTCGTACCCCAAACACTTTTCAAGTCAACAGTCGTAAACCAGTATTCATACCCCTCGACCGAAAGTTTAGATACAAACAAATTTGAATACAGTAATTTAGTATCGGTCAGTAACATTTGCATATTGCAATACGGACTAACTTTAAAATAGTAAGACCTAGCATTTCGTTGATCATGCCCAGAAAAATATGCAAATTTATCATAATACGTTTTCGAAATCCCTTGTGGAGGAGTCGAGCAATGTTCCCATTGCACATAATTAAATATGGACTTAGGGCTACTAGCTTTATGAATAAAGTGGTGTCCATAATAGTTGTAGCAAAACATGTCACCATGATTATCTCTAAATTGGTAAGCATCTTCATCGTCATAGACAGTATAATATTGCAAATCTGTTAGCATAGAATCTACTGTCTTCACATCCCAATCATCAGAAACAATGCCTGGTATAACAATATCATTCATTGATAACTTGAGGACATACGGTATTTGAATCAATTCAGTGGGACCATATATATCAAACATTACTTTATCCCATACAATCCCATACGGAATCGGTATTGCAGAAATGTTCACATTGGACAAGTCTCTTCGAACCATATGAGGCGAAAAATGTGGTCTCAACACAGTCTCCACGTGCTCAATGTCAGATCGATCAGGAAGAAAATGACCATGTATCACTAGAAAAAAAGTAACTACAAATCCCAACCATAAAAAAAGAGTCATTACAGCCATAAAAAGCCATAAATAGTTCCAAGGAAAAACAAAATATGTGCGTTTAAGCCAACTCAGCAGCTTACGTGGACCTTGGACAGAAGACATCGAGGACGAGGAGCTGGACACTGCTTCATCAGCGTCGTTGAAGCAGCCAGAGGCAGTTCTTGCAAAAGGTGCAATTGTGAACAAAGAAGCAGATGGAGGCTCTCTCCGAGGCACATTATAAACCACATGTTCAGAAACATCAGTAGAACGTACAGCAACTTGATCAAAAGATTCCATATTAATCGTTGTCTGTGGAACAATCGCAAGATCATCTTCCACCCTCCCCAAGCTCGGAGAGGAAACAGCGTTGGTGTAAATCACCTGCAGCGGGACTTCTTCCCCAGTAGTGAGAGGGATGCCGGAACTACTGGGTGTCCCTCTTGGTCTGCTGTGCAGAATCGGCCACATGTTGTAACTTGACATTATCAATAGAAACAAAGCGATTTCCTTTGGCCCCTTGCAGCGGCGGTAAAATCACAGTTCTCGTGCCGCTCACCCCTAACACAGGGACAGGTGCTCGATAAGAAAGACCAAATTCTTTCTTTACTGTGACCTTTTCACGCACTAGATCCCCAATCCTGGGTATCCAACCAGTAGGTGTTACTGGCTCATCCTTAATTCCTGAGGAGGCAGCACTTGCAGAAGAGTTATCTTCACGGAATTGTTGTAAATCCTGCAAAACAGTGACACGATCATTTATGTCAAAGGGCGTAACTGCTGCCTCCACACCAGGACCATCTAGATCAGGAACATACATTTGTGTTCCAAACAGGGACTCATATGAAGTACGACCCCCCAGTGACCATCTAGGCAAGTTATTAAGTGCTCTCTGTACTCCATATAGGTGGGCTAGCTAACTACGACCCGTACCTATAACCCTGGCCGTTAAGCATTGCTTTAAATCACGATTTAAACGCTCCACAACAGAATTTCCCTCGGGATGAAATGGAGACGAGAATTGGAGTTGGACCCCCAAAGAAGCCATGGTGTCCCTGAATGCCTTAGAGGCGAAAGCAGGGCCCTGGTCCGAATGAAAAGCCTCAACTGCAAATGTATCGACAAAGATGCGCATATCTTTAATAACAGTCCGAGCGTCAGCCGAGCGTTGAGGCCATACCCACACAAATCTGGAGCACGAATCTACAGCAACCAATATATATTTGTATGCACTATCTGGTGTCAGCGGACCACAATGGTCCAAGTACACACACTGTAACGGTTTGTTTGAAATCAGAAGGGGCGTCTGCTGCGGGCGTCTAGCCGACGATGCTTTAATTTGTTGACAGACGTCACAACAAAGGACATACTGCTTCGTCTCTTTATAGAGAGACCAGGCCACCAGTAACGAGCCTGTAAAAGTGAAATCGTGGCAGCCACACCAGCATGTGCAGATGCCACCCCCTCATGTGCTGCAGAAATTAATCAAGGTCTCTCAATTCTATTGGGAATGTCACGTACACCAATGCCTGGAATATTAACAACAGCATTTAGCGCATTACTCAAGCAGTAACTATATTTAGAAGGAAATCCTTTAGGAAACGGTGTGCCATCAGCCGTAGCTTTTATGGCAACCGAAATCTCTGTGTCTGGTTTGAACTCGAACGAGTCACTGTGGCCACAGTGGCGATAGCCACTGCCGACTTTGCGGCTTCATCAGCCAAAGTATTCCCAGCGACGTGTATTCCAACGCGCTGGTGTCCAAGTGTATGCACAACATGGACCTTAGGAAGCATTTCTTTCAGATCCGCAACCTTACCCCACAAAAATTTATGTTTAATGGTGTTGCCTTTAGAATCTCTGAACCCATTCAACTTCCAATAGTGCAGATATTCATTGAAAGACTGAACACAGTAGTAGGAGTCACAGACCAGCAAGGTCAAAATCGCCAGATCCGCGTGCTCCAACGCTAACAATAGAGCTTTGAGCTCAGCCAGCTGTGCTGTGCAATCTCCCAAGGTTTTAGTATAAGTATGTCGGGGGCAGAACACTTCCCCCTCCATAGTGCCACTCACCACCGCACATGCAGCAGAATACTGCTGTTTAGTCCCAACCGCTGGTTGCGCAGAGCCATCGGTATACATGACCACTTGATATTGGTCAATAGGCAATGTGCCAGCAGGAACTGGATACTCTATTTCATATTGAAGAAATTCTTGAGTCTGCAGTTTAGGGTCAAATATGTAATCTACATCTGTGGCTGTCAAAGACGTAGCCCATTGTATCCATCGCGGGTGTAAAGCTTTCGAATTAGGAACACTCGCTTTTGTAACAGCCTCTAAGGCCGGAATCGGGGAAACGACAATGATGCGTTGGCCCTGGGCAAGCGGTCTTTCTTTAATTACAGCCATCTGTACTGCAGTGAGTGTTTTCTCAGTCTGTGCAAATCGTTGTTCTGCAGCAGAATGGGACTTGTATGCAATCGGGACTGTCTCACCCTCATTAAAGGTGACATACGCAAACCCAACAGCCCCAGGTATTACCCTGATGACTAAATGTGTCTTATTGTCCCGTGTGTGTAAGTGTTTAACTGCTAAGAGATCAGTCTGTAACTCTCGCAGTATGAGTGTATGCTCAATCGTCCAAAATCTACTCGAAAAATTCGGGCGAATCAGTTCGTATAAGGGTTTTATACGCGTAGTATAGTCAGGAATGTAAGTTCTGCCAAAATTCAGAAACCCCAACAATGACTGGAGCTTCCGAACCGTATTAGGAGGCTGCAATAAAGCACATTTCTCCAAAAAATGTGGTGCTAGGCTCTTGCCATCACTCGATAACTCATATCCCAGGAAAATGACGCTGAGGAAGGCAATCTTTGATTTCTTAAAATTAAACTTATAGCCAATATTAGCAAATCCCACAACAATGCGCGATACGCACCCTAGATGTTGCAGAATCTCATCGTCTGTCAAATATATGTCATCAACATATGATAACGCTTCAGGGTCCAACTCGTGCAGCAGTTTAGTCACACGAGCTGAAAACAGTCCTGGGCTATTCTGATACCCCTGAGGCAAACGACAAAAAAATTTCTGAGAGCCAAACGCACTGAAACTGGTATAGTCCCGACTTTCGGGCGCTATATTTTGGCAGAAAAACCCATTCGAGATATCCAACATTCTTTTGTATTTTTTACGCACTATATTGTTCATAAGCGCTGCGCTATGTGAATTCTGTATTGCATATGTGCGTGTGTGACTATTCAAATGTCTGTAATCCACCACTATCCTATATGAATGGTCCGGTTTAGCAACCGGAAATAAGGGATTATTCATCGGCGAGACACAGGGCTCAATTACACCCTGGTACTCCAATTGCGTAAGAATTTTCCGAACCGATGCCCTTGCCTCAAATTTAATAGGATACTGCGGCTGTGGCTGAAGTGTGCCCTTTATTGGAATTACATGATAAGGTGATTGTCTATCCCACCCCACATTATTTCTATATAGGGCGGGAGCCTGTGCTAGAGCCCATGTTTTACCATAGGACTCCGCTAGCTTTCTCGGAACAAGTGGTGAGAAGGAAGGTACAATAACATCCTCCCCAACCGGACATTCGCGAACAATGTCAGGTGGCCAATCCTGTTCGGCCAACAGAACATCATATGATTTTACCACATGGTCCCAAAAGATGGCGTGTACAATGCGGTCAATGTCCCCTTCTAATCGTAGAGTCACTTGATATACTCTATCAGGATCAGAGACTCGCATGTCCGCCGTTTCGACTTGTATGAAGTCATCAGTTGCTTTCACCTCCAGATGCTCTAGAAAACTTCGGCGAACTATTGTGACCTCTGCCGCGCTGTCTAACAGTGCTAACGCCCATGTCTTGTTCGTCAAGAGAACTCTCTTCTTGAGCGGCATGTCTAACTGAGACTGCTGCCACTTTTTTCTTTTTAAATTGCTGTTTTTGTTGCAGCGGTTTCTCTTCTTGTTTAACAGAAACCTCCGCTGAGCGTTGTGAATCCTGTCTCGGTTTCACGTACTCCGTCCTCCGCTCTGACCGCCCACCTCTCTCACTTCTCTTCTCTGAGGAGTCCTGAAAGGAACGAGATTGGCGTGTATCAGTATATTGATATCTATCAGGCGTCTTCAAATTATCCCTATTTCTGAGATTATACCTATTCTGCGGGGTCTCCGGTAGCGGAGACTGTCCCCCATCTTTTTTAGGTGTTTGCTGTTTCTTTTCCCAGCGCTTTTTTGTACCCTCAGGTTGCTGTTGCTTAGCATTATCCTTATTATTTTTACCCTGCAATTGGGGTTTCTGCGGTCCAGCCCCTACTAGAATATGTCTCAGCTATTATTCGTGGAAGTTCCCGCTCTTGATTAATCTGCGGAATATCCCAAAGACGCATTCGCACGGCTAGTGCTACTGCCTCTCCCTTGAGATTACTCAAAATAATAGAAGAAACTGCGGCAAAATTGCCCATTAACTGCATGCCCAAATCTAAGGCAGGGGCAGCCCCATATTCATCTTGAATTTGTTTAAGCACGTCCGGTAAATTAGCTAAAGTCGGCGTACCGTGTGCTGTAGTGTAGAGCGCGGCAAACACCGTGCCCCAGGTATTACAAAGGTCCACCGGAGGAACCATCCCATACGGCAAACACATCGTCAAAATTCTATGTTTATTCTGAAGTCCCGTATGGGGAAATACTGCTTCCAGCGTATTCATTTTTTGCGCCAGCCAAAATGGAGTCTCCTCACTTTTAGCCGGTACCTTGCCCATAACTTAGTGTACAGTGGCCGGATTGATTCCCGGAACCACTGCTTGTGGGTGCGCCGGAGCAGCACGCGCTGCATTAGTATTTAATGTCTGCATCACAAACTGAACCAGTCTTCTGTATGTTGTAGCTAAGTCTATATATAAACGACGCACATCAGCCACTGCCAAATTTGCAACCGCAGGATATGGTGTGTAAGTAGCCAATAAAGGCCAGGTCGGACCATCATTACTCAACGGACCTAACCTCACTTGTGCTACTGTATGTCGGAGGGCGCCATCAAGCCAATTATGGTGTTCTTGACAAGATAGAGGTATCTCTAAATAAGCGTAAGCCCTGTATTGTACAGGGGCATTCGCAACAGTGTATTCGTGAAAAGTATTTGCACCCCCATCAACTGCTGGAAATGCTGCCCAAGAATAAAAAAAATCTGTCCTATAGGCTGCATGGGCATCCACCACAAAAGTGACTGGACCCCCCTGGACTGTTAGTCCATGTACTATCAGATGTCCTGTGAGCGGGTGACGCATATTGATTGCTATATTCACTACATTAGGATTCGCCATTTGCAAAAAAAATAGCTCTAGGTCAGAGAAGGCACACCAATATGGGGGGTTTTTCCTTTCAAAGTTCAAGCTTGAACAACCAACCACTAAGCAATAGGACGTACCTATCCCGTGGTGGCGGAAACCCTCGGCCCCACAGACGTCTCCGCGTACGGAACCGAGGAGTCAAAATATATATGAGACCGAGAGAGTCAGTCGGACCTAAACATTAGAGCCAGACCACTCGTTGGCGGCGCCATGTCGCGTGGGCTCTCATTATCCTAAATGAGACTACTGAATTTCTAGGCAGCAGGATCGATAACGGTGTGGGGGACTGAGTCTGACCCACGTGTAAGGAACTCTGTCACCCTAAATCCGGTTTTTGCTCCGGCTAACTAGCAGTGCCTCATTTCTCCCACGGGCCGAGCGCATGACATCTTTGGAACTTCTCAGGGAAGTCGTGGTCACTTAGATCCGAACCAACTCTCTCATTTACAATATGATCTCATATACAAATGACAAAGACAGTATAAGTTTTATATAATGTTTTAATAAAACAACTGTATTTTAGATAATAAGGCGTGAGCCGCAATAACCAGAACAATACAACATAGTAGGATTGATATAGTCACCAGGAGAGTAAAACATAAGAATAAAGCTATCATATTTCCTAACAGTTTCTACTCTCGCTCTGCTTGTTCTATTTAGAGCACAGCATGTTAAGCTTCTAGCTTGCCTTTCCGAATCAACGGGGAGACATACGCCCTCATACTTGAGCAAAGACCTGTGATCTGGTTCAGCATCTGCAACGAGGCAGTCAGCGTCTAGCTGTGGTTCTCTGGTCGGAATCTCCCTCTTGCATGTATTGGGACAAGGAAGTGATTTTATAACTAACATGTCATCGTGATCACAAAATGTCCCTACGCAGGAATGCCAAATCTAAACTCCTACCACGTCTATCGGCAATGTACCAGACTGTATCCTTGACTGAAGAACAGAGTGAATATGTTATGAAGAACACCAGTGCTGAAGTAGGCAAAACAGTGTGATATGAATAAAAAACAATACCGTAGAACTGGCTATTTGAAAAATAACAGTACGAAGCCTAATAAAAAGCATGTAGAGCAAAGTGCACAGAGGCTCTAAGCTGTCAGCAAATGAATAAAATATATTCAGGGCAAAGTGCACAAAGGCCTAAAGCCTGAAGCTAATGCGTAAAGTATACGTAAAACTAACCACACTACAGGGGGAAGGACCCTGCACCTGATTGGAGAACCAGGACCCCCCTGCTTTTCACCCAGGAGCAAGGATAAAACTGGCAGACCTGCACCCACACCTCAGTTCCCTACCACATCCAACAAGGAAGAACAACAGAAGAAGAAGGACTGCCCTGCTGGACCCCTGGCCTGCACCTGGAACCTGCACTCAGAAGGACTGCACCAGTTGCACACTTGGGCTTCACCACAAGAAGGCCTTTGCCTGGCTTCAACTGGTTCAAGGAGGGACTCCCTGTTTGCTACAGGTGAAAAATTGCTAACCAGAGTCCCCTGCACCAACTCCTGAAGAAAGCGATCAGCTGACCACTGTTCAGTGGCCAAAAAGGAGTTTGCGCCAGGTGCATTCTGGGAGTTGTAGTCTGCACCCCCCAAGGACCATCTCAGGACTTCTGGACCCTTGGGGTGAGCTGAGGACCCCAAAAGAACATTAAAAGGACATCTGGGAGAAGCCCCAGAAGTTTGGAGAAGTTTGGACAACTTTTGTAAAAAAGCTCCATAGGGGGACCGACCCGCCGCGGCAACTCTAGCCGGCTTGCCTCAACCGCGACCTGGTCTGATTTGTTGTTTCGTCCCGGTAAAGAAAATCTCAGAAAAAGAGACTAAGGGGCATATTTATACTCCGTTTGCGCCGGAATTGCGTCGTTTTTTTTGACGCAATTCCGACGCAAAACTAACTCCATATTTATACTTTGCCGTTAGACGCGTCTAGCGCCAAAGTCCATGGAGTTTGCGTCTTTTTTTAGCGTGGACACCTACTTTGCGTTAATGATATGCAAGGTAGGCGTTCCCGTCGAAAAAATTGACTCCGAGGCATGTGCGCCGTATTTACACTCCCGGGCAAAATTCACGCCCGGGAGTGGGCGGGTAAAAAAAAATGACGTACGGCCGCTTTTGCGCCGTTTTTTAGCGCCTGGAAAAGGCAGGCGTTAAGGGTCCTGTGGGCTCGGAAGGAGCCCAGAGGTGCCCTCCCATGCCCCCAGGGACACCCCCTGTCACCCTTGCCCACCTCAGGAGGACACCCAAGGCTGGAGGGACCCATCCCAGGGACATTAAGGTAAGTTCCGGTAAGTATTTTATTTTATTTTTTTGTGGCATAGGGGGGCCTGATTTGTGCCCCCCTACATGCCACTATGCCCAATGACCATGCCCAGGGGACAGAAGTCCCCTGGGCATGGCCATTGGGCAAGGGGGCATGACTCCTGTCTTTGCTAAGACAGGAGTCATTTCTATGGGGGTTGGGAGTCGAAAAAAATGGCGCAAATCGGGTTGAGGCGAAAAATTTGCCTCAGCCTGACTTGCCCCATTTTTTGACGCCCAAGCTCCATATCCCCCTACGCCGGCGCTGCCTGGTGTACGTCGTTTTTTTCCACGCACACCAGGCAGCGCCGGCGGCTAATGCCGGCTAACGTCATTGATTAAATACGGCGCCCGCATGGCGCTTCAGAATGGCGTTAGTCGGCGCTAATTTTTTTTACGCAAAACTGCGTTAGCGCAGTTTTGCGTCAAAAAGTATAAATATGGCCCTAAGTCCGAAGGTAAAAAGTTGACCGGGACCTCCCAGCCAGCGTATCCGAGGAGGGCTCCATGGACGTCGGATCAAGATCCATGTTTACCCCGGTCAAAGGATTTTCACCTCGAAAAAACGACTAAGTCTGAAGGTAAAAATCTCCACTGAGGATTCCTGCATCGCGTATCCGGAGAAGGGCTCCAGGAGGTCCGATTGGACTGGCAGGTTCGTCCCGCTGAAGAAAATCTTCGAAAAAAAGACTAAGGCAGTCATTCTGACCGCGGCGGGCGGCGGTCGCCGCCTGCCATGCGGTCACCACCGAATGACCGCCTCGCGGTCAAAAGACCGCGGCCGCCATTCCAACTTTCCCGCTGGGCCGGCAGGCGCCCTCCAAAAGAGCGCCCGCCGGCCCAGCGGGAAAGCCCCTGCAACAATGAAGCCGGCTCCGAATGGAGCCGGCGGAGTTGCAGGGGTGTGACGGGTGCAGTGGCACCCGTTGTGATTTTCACTGTCTGCTAAGCAGACAGTGAAAATCTTTGTGGGGCCCTGTTAGGGGGCCCCACGACACCCGTTCCCGCCAGCCTGGTTCTGGCGGTGAAAACCGCCAGAAACAGGCTGGCGGGAAGGGGGTCGGAATCCCCGGATTCCCTGGGCCAGGGAAAACCGGCGGGAAACCGCTGGTTCCCCTTTTCTGACCGCGGCTTTATCGTCGCGGTCAGAATAGCCCAGGAAGCACCGCCAGCCTGTTGGCGGTGCTTCCGCTGCCCTCCGCCCTGGCGGTCAGAGACCGCCAGGGTTGGAATGAGGGCCTAAGTGTGAAGGTAAACTTTTAACTGAGGCCTCCCGCGGCCTCTAGCCGAGCAGGTCTCCATCGCGGTCGGCCTTAAACTTTGACTTTGCCCCGGTCGAGGTGCAACCAGATGACCCGATTGGTGCTTTTTGTTTCTAGGTGCTAAAAAAAAAAAAATCTTTAAAAATTCATATCTCCGGTTCCCCTTATCTGATTTTATTAGTTTTGGTGTCATTTTAAAGATAAAAATATAATCTATTTTTATAAATTGGTTTTGGATTTTTAAACAGTTTCCTGTGTTTTATTTAATTACTGTTTTGTGATATTTGAATGCTTTACACTCTGTCTCCTAAGTTAAGCCTTGACGCTTGTTGCCAAGCTACCAAGGGTTGAGCTGGGTTTAATTTACTGAGACCTAACTGGACCTTAGTGGAGGTTAGTGGCCTATTGCTAAGTGTAGGTACCTACCTGCTCTTACCAATAACCCATTTTCCAACAGGAAGAGAAAGGTGGAGGGTGGGATCTAAGACAAGGGGTGACTGCCTGCCATCAGTGTGGAGACCAGATCCTGAAAAGACATCTGTAGGCCAGCCATTGCACTGTGAATGCCCTCTAGAAACACGTTGGTCTACTGGACTTGTGTTGTCAGTCCCTGGATGGCATTCACAATGGCAGACTGGCCCACAGAGATCGATCTCAGGAGGTCATTAGCCTCCACATTGAGGGCAGCTGAGGTAACAGGGGTTGGGCAGAGGGTCTTGCGGCAAAGGAGAAGCTGACCCTCTTGGGCGTGCGAGCAAAGCCAACTGGGTGGGCAGCAACAGGGATGGCATTGCTAGAACAGGGATGGTGGACAAGGATGGTGTTAGGAGTCCCTGATGGGTCTGCCACCACTAGGGATTGACCACTGGAGGAGGAATCTGAGGATGTTGATGCAGATCCGGCCCCCCCGTGGCATTCTCCTTGCCCTCCGGACCACTGGGTCCCTCTGTGTCAGTAGTGCCTTGACTGAGGTCCCATGGCCAGATGCTTCCCCACTCAGCTCGGCCCTATCTCCTTCACCTGCTTGTACTGATGCTGACAAAAGAAAGAGGAATAGGGTAACAATGTGCACATGAAAACACTTCAATCACAACTCTGAGAGACAAACCATACCATCATGTCAAGTAGCCCCCCGGAAAAAGTGCCAGCTTATTGGCAAGGGCATGTGCCAATTCAAAATCATGCATGCGATACTGAATTACAAAAGTAACACATGAGAAACTAATTCAGGCTCTCAGACAACTGTAATAGCACGGATGAAGTCCAGGAACCACACTAAGCATACCACAACTAGGTGAGTACTCCACCCTCAAATCTGTGCCACATGCAGCAGACCCCAGTGAACCAGAAGACAACAATTGTATCCAATTGGAAGGTACCCTACCAATTACGCAGACATACAGGCCTATTCACACCTCTAATTTGCACTGATGAAATGTACAGACAATAACAGATGTTGCTAAGGAAATGCAGACAACACTGGCATAAATGTGATATACAGTGAGTAGCTGACATAGAAATATCCATGCCACTATGGACACATCACAACAATGTACAGCCCCACAAGTGTCACCTGCCTAAAACGAGTCAAAGAGGTAGTAGCAAGGTCACTCAGATGTGCCCCACATGTGGCGTTGCAAGGAACAACAATGAAGTCAGGTCCTACATCTCAGGGAGAGATGTATCCAGAATATGCACAAAAATTCATCTTTAAGGCCCAGGATAGCCACCACCAGTGTCTGACACCCATCAGAATGACATAATCTGAGTATGTTAGCAGTAGACAACTGTACCATGCAGGAAGGAGAGACACAGACCTTGCAAACACAAACAGAAGGATCCCAACTTGCTGTCCACTGAGAAGCAACATAACTACCCACATCTCAGACATGGCAATCATAGCATCTGTCTGCAGATGAAGGGTACATATGAACATGAATTGGATCCCCACTCTGGCCCTTCTTGTGATGTCCCTCATAGCTACTGCAGTTTTACATGACCAATGACATACTATGAGGCATGAATGTATTTGTCAGACAACATATGATGGTAACACACTCCCGTCTGTGCCACCACAAGAAATGGACAACCATTGCAGATATCCCAAGGCAACAACAGTACTCCATGCACATACATGTGAGAGACTCAAGACGTAATCCCATCCACATGGCTAGCATATGCTTAAAACAAGTGCATAGATATATATCCTAAGAGGAATGGAGCACATTGAATGATCGCTTCAGTAATGACACATTACTTATGACAATGCACATTCCCCACTTACCAAGGGAAAGTAGTTTGCTGCAGCTGCCAACAATTAGCCATGTAAGTCAAGTCGCATGTATGATGGACACGTACGCATCACAGCCTGTACTGAGGCACCAACACACATCATACACTAAACAAAAACGAGCTCCTGTGTGCAGATGTCAACCTACACATATCCGTAGACATGTGGCAGAATACCTTTGGACTGTAACATTTGGGAGAAGTGACCTGTTGGTGAAACTTAACAACCACCAGAGGAGGTAATACAAAATATTTGTACATTAAACACAGCATATGTGCTCCCTGCTGAGCAAATGGATTGAGGATTCCCCTCAGTTTTGTCCTGGGTCCCATGTGCAAAAGGCAGAGCACACTAGTTAGAAACACATAGCCCATCTACACAAATTAGCTCACAAATAATCTGTGATACATGACACATCCCTCCTTGTCAGAGGGAGCAGTCAGTCCCTCACTCAATCACCTCACAAAGGGTCAAGCTGGAATTTGCCTTGCACTCACTCCCTTGTGGCTGCTGTGCTGCCCTTAAATGCGCTTTCCAACTCCGGGTTGGCCACCGCCAAAATGTGGGCCATTAGGTGGGTCACTGTCAGACGGGCATCCCGTCCACATTGGGAGGACAGCCCCAGCTGGGCCTCCATGATCTTCCCGGCTTTGCATCTCAGGTCCTCCTACCTCTTCCAACAGTGGGTGCTCCACCAGCTGTGAGCCCCAGACTCCACACCTTCTTGGCTTTCCATATCCCCTTCTTCTGATGGCGTTGACCCGGATGGATGAAAAAGATAAGATAGGAAATTGACATGACCCGTACAAACTGGCTGAGTCACATACATGTCAGTGTGGCAAGCTAAGAGCATCCTGTCTTGACCATTCTGCCTGTGGCACATAACAGTCATTAAACACAGGGACATGACTAAGAAGGCTCCCCAATAGGCTGCCCTACATACCACACAACTCTGGCCCTACAGTGGCTAGGTAGGCCAATTGTGACTTTTGTGGGACATGAGTAAGCAACCTGACATTGATCAGAAACACTATAGAACACATCACACAAAGTGGCAACTGACAGGTAAACCCCTCAACTAAGAATGCACACAAACCTCCACTACCTCTTAATATCACCTACTGCATACAGTCTTCCTGTGTACCGTCCACTGGCAGATTTTCAGGCTGTGACAGACAGGTACATCATCTGGATCTATCACTGGGATAGGCAGACAGTTGTGGATCTTTGTTGTCAGTTGGAGCCATATCTGATGCAAGTCATTAGTCCTCCAAATAGCATACCACCCATCACTCAAGTCTCAGCAGTGTTGTACTTCCTGGCCACAGGGTCCTTCAAAAATACAGTGGGCATATCTGCTGGGATGTCCCAGCCCATGTTCAGTCTGGTTTTGAAGGATGTACTCCCAACAATGTTGAAACACCTAGACAGCTACATCTGGTTTCCTCAACATGAGGATTTTATCCATGTGATGGCTGACTTCTATGATTTGGCACACATCCCATGTATGGTGGGACCATTGATGGTACACATGTAGCCTTTGTTCTAACTCATGACAATTAAGAAGTCTATTACAACAGGAAGAACTACCATTCCATCAATGTCCAAGTTGTTTGTTTGGCCGACCTCTGCATTTCCCAGGTCTGCTTGTTATACGGGTTCAGTCCAAGATGCCTTCATCATGTGGAACAGCACTATTACACAGCTGCTGATTTGACTGTACCCAGAGAGGGCCTGGCTGGTTGGTAAGTCACATATGTCATCTGTGTTTGTATGCTATGACTGCTGCTAGTGAGCTGATGCTCAGGACTCATGGTTGCACATATGTCATACGACTCTGCTTACCCAAACACTCCATGGTTGTTGACACTGGTGAGGAGCCTAACTACGCCAGGGAAATTCTACTTCAACGAGGCTCATGAAAGGGCATGGTGTGTCGTGGAATGGGTTTTTGGGCTCCTGAAAGCCAGATTTTTTAGCATTGACAAGACAGGTGGAGTCCTCCTCTACTCACCCAGAAAAGGGTGTAAGATCAATGTGGCCGGCTGCATGCTCCACAACATTTCCCTGAGGTGAAATATGCCATATATTTCAGATGAGTGGGATCTAGCAGTGCGACCAGGTGAGCCTCCTGAAATGCCAAGTGAGGATGACAGTGATGAGGATGAAGGTGGAGCCTTGTGGGCAGATCTCATCAATCACTATTTCACTTGAGTGTAAGTATGTGATTTTATATGATTATTGTGACTGGGAAACTGTAGGGGCCAAGATGTGTTGAGAAGGGTATCTCTGTTTTGAAAAGACATGGCATCTCATACTATGCATTATACAGCCAAGGTTTTCTGGCTAAGTCAGACTGACCGAGAACGTGACTCTTGTTGATCCTCTTTATTTGGGTCGGTCATATTGCAGTGGATCATCTGAAGTTTTAAATGGGGTTTGGGTCTTAGGTATGCATTTACCTGCCTGACCTCCTTGTATATCATTCTTTCTTCCAGCTGCCTTCACAGTGCCATCCTTATGTGGGCATTTCAGAGTTGTGTCATTGGCAGGTAGCTGTTGCTGGTCTGACAAGTGAAGTGGATAATGGACTGATCAAGATAATGTTTGTCACAGATTTTGGGTGTATGATTTTCTTGCCCAAGCTGCCTGGACAGTGGGTGGACAGGAATTTGAGATGTTCAATGGACTTTTTAGCCATGGTGTATTGGTTTAATGGTCTCATGTGTGTGATCATGTGGCCTTGTAACATGTCACCCTGTGTAATCCATGCCTTCTACCTTCACATTGTGTTGACATTGATCCTGTATTATCTGTTAGTGGCTGACAGTGTGTTTCTTCAATGCAGGCCAGTGTGCTTGTGCCACACCACTGAAACAGGTTTGTGACATTCCACCAAATGCTTATTCATTGTAATAGGAAGGACCTTGGCTCAGGATATGTTGTACTGCCCACCATCTGTGCCATGGCATATGTTAAGCTGGTAGACCTGGTTTTGGTATGTGATAAGGGTCAAACTGGTGTCAAAGTCCCACACTCTGTTAGCCTAATGTATGAGTCAAGGTCTGAACAGGCCCTTTCTTGTGTCGTCGGGGGAACTGTATATTTGGGATGACTGGCATGACTCAAAGGGCCAGATGTAGCAAAGGTTTTTACCCATTCTGTGTCTATGGGAAAAAGTGTTCGTACATATGGCCCAACATGAGTAAGACATTCCTGGCTATGACTGTTTAGAAATCTTTTAACAGCCTATGTGCAGTACCGTACAATATAACAATTGGTGTGATCATATACTTGTGACATTGTGTTGCTAGTCATCCTCAGCATGACACTACCTGAAACATCTCTCTCCGTCAATTACCTTCTAATGTCTTACTCAAGTGCTTCACATTTGATTAGCATTCAACCTTTCAAACAGTGAGAGATAGTGGGCAGTGTTTTAGTGATGGGCATGGTTATAATACTGGAATAAAACAAAAAGAAGTAAGGTGAAGGGATCAGTCATGGTGGATGCAATCAATTGAGTAGAGACCACAACATTTGAAGTCCAAAGTCCAGGGTCCTACCAGCATTGAAAATGGAAAGGGGTTGAGGAACAGTCAACAGAGTGAATCTGTGGCACACACAAAGGAGTGTCATCAGGAAGTGGTTACTTGCTGGCAGTGGTTGGTGTCTTGTCATCCACACCTCCTGGATGCTTGGCTTTGTGTCCCGCTTGCGGAGGGGTTCAGTAGCCACAGAGGCAGATGTGTCCCTTCCAGTAGCTGGCACTGTTGAAGAGCCTGGTGTAGATTTTCCAAAGGAAGGGGTGGGATGTTGTTGTCAATTCCTGCTCAGGCTAGTTTTGATGTCCCTGGGCACGCCTGTTAGGGAAGCCATGTTGGTATTGTGGGCCTCCCACTGTTCATGTATTTCCCGATGGAAATCCCTCGGTAGCTCCTTGATTTCCCTGAGTTCGGTTAGTACCTGGCCCATCATGCCTTAGGAATGTTGGTAGGCTCCCAAGACCTGGCTTATGGTATCCTGGCCAGGGGCATCACAGCAGCTGCTGTGACACATGATCCCTCCCATGCACCCTACCCTCACATTGTCAGAGTTGGCTGGCTGTGACTCAGGAACCTGGACTGGGGATATAAGATGTTGATGAGTGTTCTGTGGACACAGGCTTCGGGGCGACTGGTTGCCTGCGATGTAGAGACCACAGGGCTGGAAGGAGTCAATGTGGTCAGGCTGAGGCTGGCCAGTGTCATCTGACCAGGGTGCTCGAATGTGCCAGGACCATCCTCAATCTTCAGTGGTCCAGGAGTGGTGTCCTTATTGAGGGCTTCATCCAGGGGGGTAGTGGCAGTCTCCTGAGTGGTATCGGTAGTTGCAGTGGCAGCTCAACCTGTTGATGGGGGGAGACAATGTTAGTGGTTGTATTGTCACATTTACCTTCAATAGTTGAGAGTGACATTGGGCTAGGGCCATGTTCACAATAGATCTTCTGATTTCCCTTATGTGACAGCTACACATCTTCTCATTTGTAATATCAGGGCATTGGAGTCATACACCAATTCCAGTTCAGTGACGTAGCCTCAGACTGTCTGGAATTATTAGTTGGGATGGGATGGGATGGTAATGGACTCATATCTTTCAAGCAGTACTGTTTGAGTCATCTTGAAACCTAGTTTTCTCTCATGCAGGCATTGTCAAAACCTTGGATAAAAAGTGATAGTCGTCATCCTATGGCCAGTGCATTATGGATGTGACTAGTGCCAATGCCATATAGATGACACATCTTGGGGCCTTAAATCTGTCTTAGATGTTCCTTCAGATGTTTTAAGCTGTCCTTCCTGTGTACACTATTTTCATCTTGGCATGGCATCTCAAGATGGATCTGGGTGTGTGGCCACATCGAGGGTGTACCATGGTGTGTATCCTTGTCCCTCGTTGGTGTGTCAATTTCTTTAATGGGTTCACAGGCAGTGGCACAATGTCATATGGACACTGACCTGGTATTTGGGTTGCATAGCCTTGCTCTCACAGTTCACATTGTCTGTCCTCTGAGGTGAGTAGACTTCCATAGCAAGTATACCAGCAAGGTTATTTGAACATATGTAGAGTGGACTGGGTCATTGGATTGGGTAGACGGAGCCTCCTGGTCGTTCAATGTGACTCACCCAGGTGTGTGCATCTCATGTGTGTATTTCCAGGAAAAGGTATTTTGGCAGGTGTACAGTGGAGTGTTATTTGGAGTGAGAGCAAGGGATCGTCCTATGAGTCTAGCAATTTCTCTCCCTCTATCACACACAGTCAAGATGTCCTCCTGTCAGGTGAGTACAGTACAATGGGTGATTAGAGGGAAAAGGGTGTTTTGTATCGATGTAGACTGTGTTAGCTGGGAGGGCTGACATTCGTTTACCACCTGGCCTTGGCATTCCTGTCAGTGCCTGACCTATTCCCACACACGATACAGTTGTCCTCCTTTCAGGTGAGTAGCGTTGACAAGGGTATTGCAGGACAAGGTAATTTTGAGTGTGGTACAATGTTCTGGTTTAGGTAATGGTAGAACACTGTCTACTGGGAACTGTGGTGCTGTCAATTCCCTGTGCTACACACAGTATACAGAGATGTGGTTCCCCCAGGTGATTCTGATTCCCATGTGAGATGGCAGACAGTGGTCTTTGGACAGGTGGTGACGGGGCTGGTGAGTGGGTTGACAGTGAAAGTGGGTAAAGGTGATCTGTGAGCATGCATGACATTGCATTTTGGTGCCATTTTAACTGTTGTCACTTACCCGATTTGAAAGTTGTGAAGAAAAGGGGGGAAAATTATAGGGATAGGCGCTAACAGAATATCACCAAAACATTTCTTTAACAATAGATAGTAAATACGGTGCTCCCGAACGGAGGGTCCTCCCAGCACCTCCAGTGCTTCTCCAATAGGAAAATCCAAACTGATTCAAAAGGCCAGGGCACTCGTATGAAATAAGATAAGAGTCTGTGCAGTTAGGTTCTTGGTCTTCGGAGAATCAATATATAATCCAGACAGAGTTAAAGTTCAGTGTCTTTATTGTTGTGCGAGGTTTTCATACATGTTCATCACATCAGAAAGATTCCATATGTGGTCATCACAACAACATCCAACAGCCAACACGTGTTTCATCTCCGAGAAATTAATCTCATTGACTTCCTCGGGGCTGTAAGAAACATAATAATCAGCTTGGTCATAATCTGTAGTTATACATGATTATGGAAAATTAATACCTGGCACTAAAATCGTGGCCAAGTCCTTCACCAGTATCGCATGAGTGTCTAAAATCATCAAGTGACATTACCAAATGGAGCCACAGAGAAAAAACTGTGATTATAGTCTACCACAAGTGATAAACTTGTTATTATTATAAATATCACCAAAAATTTGATGTGCACGTGAAATGAAGTAGAAATTGAGAGTTAGAAATAGGGATAAAGACTCCCAGTAGATATTTAGCGATGAGAAACAGAAACTAAGGTTAAGAAATGTACTCTTATTGACAGGGTGTCATTAGGAAAAAAGGAAACAGAAAGGCGTCATAACACCTAGGAAATTGGTGAGTGAGTGTGCTAAATTAAGCATTCGCAAGTGTGTCTGAATAAAGAAAAACGTACCAAAGTATAAGTAAGGTGTTAACATGAATAAATGGCTTATCCTAATCAAGTAAAACTCTTCAAGATAATGTACGATCTAAAATAAAATGATTGTAAGTCATTAGGAGGAAGATAATGAGTAAGCTGAATTTAAAAGGAACTAACAAAAGGACTATCACGTACCAATAGAGAAAGAGTACTGAGAATCACATGACGGGGGCAAAACACTATTATCCCCGAGTCTTTGTGAGGGAGTACTCATAAGTCAGCACGTATGGATCCAAAATCTTTTACAGTGCGATCTACTGTAGAAGAGAAGATCGCTATACTAAGGAAGTAGTGACAAGCATAAGCAATATGGCATAATTCTAAAAGTAAAAGGTCACGTACCTATAAAGAAAATAGTTATTTTGGGTAAATTCTTGTGTTGGGGGTGCTGTGTCTTGCTCCCCGATAATTATGCTGGCGTGTATGTAGAGAAAAAGGACGTGTAAGCCCTCCGTCTCATCTAAAACCGATGTAACAAAGATTATAATCATATGTTGCTTCTAAGTTGAGCAACCAGACTCAGCCCCCTCAAAATATAGTGCAAAATACATAAGTTAACATTAATGTCACCTACCTAGAAGTATAAGGTATAGAAGAGACACAGAGTAAGGTCTCAGGAGTGTGTGTGAAACTCCTCGGCATGACAGGCAGTATGTTTGTTTGGTCCTTCTTTTATTCGATGATGAGAATCATCGGCTGGTCCGAAATAGAAAAAGGACAGAGTGTTGAAAGAAAAAATGGGCACCATCTTGGAGTGTGAAAGACACAACTAAAAGACAGTATCCAACTGGGTGGATGAAATTGCTAAGCGTTATCTAATGCGAATGATCTTAGGCGCTTACACAAATTGATAGAAAGACACCGAATAAGGTCTTACACGACAGAGAGTAAGGTCTCAGGAGTGTGTATAAAATTCTTTGGCATGACGGGCAGTATGTTTGTTTGGTCCTTCTTTTAATCGATGATGAGAATCATCGGCTGGCCCAAAATAGAAAAAGGACAGAGTGTTAAAAGAAAAAATGGGCGCCATCTTGAAATTGCTCTGCATTAGTTAATGCGAACAGCCTTAGGCGCTTACAAAATTGATAGAAAGACACCAAATAAGGTGTCACACAACACAGAGTAAGGTCTCAGGAGTGTGTATAAAATTCTTCGGCATGACGGGCAGTATGTTTATTTGGTCCTTCTTTTAATCGATGAGGAGAATAATGTAACTTAGAAGTAATTTGTTCGAAGGGTCCAGAGAATAAGAGATGATACAAAATAGTAAAAACAAAGTGTAATCAGCCAAGTAATCCTAAGTAGTCATCGTCCTAATTATTTGTTTCACGTGATCATCAAAGATTGGTGATACCAATAAAGTGTGAATTCATATGTAATGTAAATACTGTAATAATAGTAACACTTCACATTTGAACAGAGTTCACCATCTTAGCACCAGAATTGAACTGGGCTCATTCTTCCATATTAGGTAGTGTTGTATACTATGTTGATAGAGTTTGACAGCAATGATTAAATTCATACTTGGACATACAGTGTACAAATAATAAGTTAATATGATAGTAAAATTAATCACCTAGGAAGTACTCCATTTCATAATTTGTGTTAAGACCTTCCTCCACTGCTCTTAATTGGAGGATCCAAGTACATTCACGTTTTCCAAGGTGTAATTCTCTATTCCCTCCTCGTGGGTCTTTGGATATATTCTCAAACTCATAAAATTCAAAGCTTTTGGTTAGGCCCTGGTCCGGGCATTGATTGATGTGTATTGCCACAGGATACCGACTGTTATTTTTATCTCACTGCTCGATAGTGTTCACTCATTCTTATTTTGAGGGATCTGATAGTGCTGCCTACATAGTATTTGCTGCACTTGCAAATGATCATGTAAATTACGTAATTGCTGTTACATGTAATGTGAGAGGTGATGGGAAATCGATCACCAATCTGATTATGAAAGGTAGAGATCCCCGTTCTTGCCCATCTACACATTCCACATTGTCCATATTTATAGAATCCCTTATTGCGGCTAGTGAGCCAATCTTCGTGGTGTTGTTTACTAGGGTAGCTCGGACATAATGTATTCTTAAGAGTTCTGCCTCGACGGAATGTAAGAAGTGGAGTATCTGAAATAAAACTTCTTAGACTTGTATCCGCTCGTAATATCGGCCAATGCCTTGTCATACATTTGCGTAGTATTGAGGTGGCTTTTGAACAGTCAGCTACACAACGAATGTCACTATTAAATGTTCTAGATTTTTGTTTGAGAGTGTCACTTCTTGAAATGATTAAAATCCTATTACGGGCTTGCTTAAGAATACATGGTTTGTATCCCCGTTGCTTAAATCTGTGCTCCATATCACTGATGCATTCAAAGAAATCAGTGTCCAAGCTACAGTTGCGTCTAGCTCGGACCATTTCACCAAACGGAATCGCATCAATCTGATGCCTGGGATGTGAGCTCGTTGCATGTAGTATTGCATTGCATGCCGTGCTTTTTCTATAAAGACGGCTTTCGATCTTGTTATTGTGGATGAATAATTCAACATCAAGAAAGGGAATACTCTTATTACTGTGCTCCCAAGAAAAAGCAATGTTGAGGTCATTAGAGTTAAGGTATTCTATAAAGCTGTTCAGTTTGGGTATGTCCCCCGTCCAGATCATAATACAGTCATCAATGTAGCGACCCCAAAATAATATGTCCATGTTCCATGTGTTCCCTTTTGAACTCCAGATCACGTTATGTTCAAAATAACCCATGAAGAGGTTGGCGTAAGCTGGTGAAAATCTGGATCCCATAGCAACTCCACGTTTCTGACGAAACCATTCTTTTTTAAAGAGGAAGAAGTTATTGTTCAAAATAATGTCAATCATCTTTAGCAGCATCATGGTGTGGTTATATAGGCTAGCTGATCTGTTATTAAGAAAATGACGTACAGCCTGTAGTCCTAAGGTATGTCTGATGCTAGTGTAGAGGGAAGTCACATCCAGGGTAACAAGAGTCATCCCTGGTTCCCAATTGATATCAGTGAGGATACTTAAGATGTGTTTGGTGTCTTTAATGTATGAAGGAAGATTTGTCACATAGGTTTGTAAAAAAATATCCACATATTCAGAGATTCTTTCAGTGGGACCACCCATCCCTGACACTATCGGTCTACCTGGGGGACAATGTGGATTTTTGTGAATCTTTGGTAAAGTATACAGGCATGGGTGTCTTGCTCTAAAGACACGTAGGTAAGTGTATTTATCCTCATTAATTAAGTGTTCATCAAAACACTTCCTAAGGAATTTGTTGATTTCATTAGATAGAGCTGGCACGGGATCTGAAGCAATTTTTTCATAGCAAGTGTCATCTGCTAATTGACCATATATTTCTTGATCATAGTCTTTCGTATTCATAATTACTATCTTTCGCCCTTTGTCAGCCTCCTTGATAGTTATATCCTTGTGTGTTTGTAAATGTCTCAAAGCCCTACCTTCTTCAAAATTCAAATAGCTAGAAAAGGAACGGCTCTGTTTTCTATTTTTAATTTCAGAAGCATTCAAATCCTGCCAAACTAATTTGTAAAAGGTGTCAATACAATTGTCACTGGCAAGATTAGGTGTCCACTTGGATTTCGACCTCAGACCACTACCCAATGTCTCAACAGGAATATCTAGTTCAGTAAGTATCTGTAGGACTGTAGTGGGATTCTGTTCATAGTCTGTAATTGATAAAAGTGTTGCAGTGTCATGTACATCTAGAATTGAGAGAGGATGATAATCTTTATTTATGTCCTGAAGCATGTCCCCAGTTCTAGTCTCAGTCTGAGTGGAAAAATGTTTCTTAATTTTGAGGCGCCTAATAAACTTGTAAAAATCTATTTTCGTTTTTTGAAAGTCACCAAGATTATCAGGGCAAAACCCTAGGCCTTTGTTCAAAAGTGAAAAATCGTGGGGTGTTAGTGGTAAATCTGATAAATTCTTGACGCTGATCATATCCTTGGTCACATTTTCTGAGACGACTTGTTTCATGATCTGGTCTGCATCCCTTTTCTTGTTTCTAAGCTTTCCTCCTCTCCTGCCCCTCCTTGTTTTACAGGTATTTCTTTCCGTCGGTTTGTCTCCCAATGTCCCTGTCTGATCCTCTGAACCTCTGCTAAAAAAGAAGGGGTTCCGTGTTGCAATGTTAAATCTTGTCTTGTTATGTTACTACTAGTAGTTGATTCATTACTACTCACTGAAGTGAGACTAAGTGAAGATTGTGAGCCCATCTCCTCTGTTCGTATTTGTTCCCCTCTTTTGATTAAGTGGTCGTATTTTTGGGAAAAGGTGAATACTCTACCATTTTTATAGTCAATTTCATCTCGTTTGAGTTTACGAGCTTTCCTTTGGGTAACCTCTGGTGTCGGTTGATAATTTCATTTAGAATTGCATAGTTTTTTGTAGTTGCTGCTTCTAAATTCAGACTATGAATTTCAGCCTCTAGGGTGGCAATTTCTGCCTGTAATTTTGATACCTTTCTGTCTGCATTTTCTATCAAAATGTTTATCAGTTTAAATGAGCTGGAAATTAGTTCTTGTTCCCAGCAATCCAAAAGATCTTGTTCTAAATCGTCGAAAGTAGGAAAGATATGCGATCTCAGCCCTCTTGGTATTCTTTTTAGTTTGATATATTGTTTCAGTGTGGCTCCGTCCCACCATCTGGAAACCTCCTGTTTTTTTAACTTTTCTAATTTAATGAATTTATCTCTTAGACCTATTGTGACCTTATAGGCGCTAACTACATTACTTCGAGGTAGGTTACCAGTTGATTCTAGGTTACTAAAGAGATCAGCTGCTAATCTCTGTCAATCCATGATGTAATTAGTAAGTAAGAAAAACAACTTTAAGGTACTAATCGGTGTCTGGAACAGCCTGCCTATATACAGAAACTCAAAAGTTGTGAAGAAAAGGGGGGAAAATTATAGGGATAGGCGCTAACAGAATATCACCAAAACATTTCTTTAACAATAGATAGTAAATATGGTGCTCCCGAACGGAGGGTCCTCCCAGCACCTCCAGTGTCTGCGAGGTTTTCATACATGTTCATCACATCAGAAAGATTCCATATGTGGTCATCACAACAACATCCAACAGCCAACACGTGTTTCATCTCCGAGAAATTATTCTCATTGACTTCCTCAGGGCTGTAAGAAACATAATAATGAGCTTGGTCATAATCTGTAGTTATACATGATTATGGAAAATTAATACCTGGCACTAAAATCGTGGCCAAGTCCTTCACCAGTATCGCGTGAGTGTCTAAAATCATCAAGTGACATTACCAAACTGAGCCACAGAGAAAAAACTGTGATTATAGTCTACCACAAGTGATAAACTTGTTATTATTACAAATATCACCAAAAATTTGATGTGCACATGAAACGAAGTAGAAATTGAGAGTTAGAAATAGGGATAAAGACTTCCAGTAGATATGTGGCGATGAGAAACGGAAAGTAAGGTTGAGAAATGTACTCTTAATGACAGGGTGTCATTAGGAAAAAAGGAAACAGAAAGGTGTCATAACACCTAGGAAATTGGTGAGTGAGTGTGCTAAATTAAGCATTCGCAAGTGTGTCTGAATAAAGAAAAACGTACCAAAGTATAAGTAAGGCGTTAACATGAATAAATGGCTTATCCTAATCAAGTAAAACTATTCAAGATAATGTACGATCTGAAATAAAATGATTGTAAGTCATTAGGAGGAAGATAATGAGTAAGCTGAATTTAAAAGGAACTAACAAAAGGACTATCATGTACCAATAGAGAAAGAGTAGTGAGAATCACGTGACGGGGGCAAAACACTATTATCCCCAAGTCTTCGTGAGGGAGTACTCATAAGTCAGCACTTATGGATCCAAAACCTTTTACAGTGCCATCTAGAAGAGAAGATCGCTATACTAAGGAAGTAGTGACAAGCATAAGCAATATGGCATAATTCTAAAAGTAAAAGGTCAGGTACCTATAAACAAAATAGTTCTTTTGGGTAAATGCTTGTGTTGGGGGCGCTGTGTCTTGCTCCCCGAAAATTAATCTGGCGTGTATGTAGAGAAAAAGGACGTGTAAGCCCTCCGTCTCATCTAAAACCGATGTCACAAAGATTATAATCATATGTTGCTTCTAATTTGAGCAACCAGACTCAGCCCCCTCAAAATAAAGTGCAAAATACATAATGACGGGCAGTATATTTGTTTGGTCCTTCTTTTATTCGATGATGAGAATCATCGGCTGGTCCGAAATAGAAAAAGGACAGAGCGTTGAAAGAAAAAATGGGCGCCATCTTGGAGTGTGAAAGACACAACTAAAAGACAGTGTCCAACTGGGTGGATGAAATTGCTAAGCATTATCTAATGCGAATGATCTTAGGCGCTTACACAAATTGATAGAAAGACACCGAATAAGGTCTTACACGACACAGAGTAAGGTCTCAGGAGTGTGTATAAAGTTATTCGGCAGGACGGGCAGTATGTTTGTTTGGTCCTTCTTTCAATCGATGATGAGAATCATCGGCTGGCCCGAAACAGAAAAAGGACAGAGTGTTAAAAGAAAAAATGGGCGCCATCTTGAAATTGCTATGCATTATTTAATGCGAACAGCCTTAGGCACTTACAAAATTGATAGAAAGACACCGAATAAGGTGTCACACGACACAGAGTAAGGTCTCAGGAGTGTGTATAAAATTCTTCGGCATGACGGGCAGTATGTTTATTTGGTCCTTCTTTTAATCGATGAGGAGAATAATGTAACTTAGAAGTAATTTGTTCAAAGGGTCCCGAGAATAAGAGATGATACAAAATATTAAAAACAAAGTGTAATCAGCCAAGTAATCCTAAGTAGTCATCGTCCTAATTATTCGTTTCACGTATCAGATTTTTTGCTGGGTTTTGGCAGTCCTGGCCGTACACCTCATAATACGGTGGTCTGTGTGACAATCAACATTGCAGTCTTTTGGCGGCTGACACTATTGCAGTCTTGGGGTCCGACCAAGAAACTCGTAATGAGTCCCTTAGTCATTCATTCACTGGGGTCATCATTTTGGGTATTACATTTTAAAACATTTAGCTCTGCAAAGATCCAAAAAGCAGTATAAACAGTAGTAACAGGTAATGCACAGTTCAAATTCTACTTTTTCTTCAGACCTCGTAGTGCCAAAACCTTCAGGCCAAAAATGTAAAGCAACAGTTACAAGTATTCTTCCTCAATGAAATACAGGTATATACAAACCTACAAATATGCTATTTCCTGCTGGGGTCTTCAACAGTGCACTATGCATGGGTGGATCCTGCTTCCATGAATGAATGAATATGGATTTATAAAGTCCAGCAGATTCTCTAAACAGTGTGCCGCCACTAAAGTTAAAGAAAGTTCAATATTTCTATAGACTCATGCAATATCCTCCCCATGTATTAATTCGCCTGCTGAGAAAGATCTTCTGTATCAAAGTTGATGAAAATTTCCAATTTATCCCGAAAAATACTTGCTGAAATATTTGAGAGACAGGTAAAAAGATTTTTTTAAATGGGCGTTTTAGCAGACCAGATGTTTATGCAGTGGCAGCCCATAATTTTAAGAAGGAGGGAGCAGACGGGACACACATGCATACTCACACTCATTCATTCAAACACATGCGCACAAACACACCCATTCACAACACTCATTACCAAATATTCATTTATACATGCATGCACCAAACATTAATTTTAAAAAAACACACACTTACCGGCAGCTCAGCCTCTGAGGTCCCTTGAGGGCTGGGACTGCTGCTTTCCCTCACTGGCTGTGAGCAGCAGTCCCAAACCTCGGAGGTCCCTGGAGGGTTGGGACTGCTGACTTCCCTCATTGGCTGTCCTAGGTCAGCCAATGAGAGAGCATACAATGTGCATTCCAATGCCGGTGGGTGGGGGGCCCCTGCACTTGTTCTCCACCAGCATTTCCATGGCAGTGGAACCGCCATGAAAAGGCTGGCAGAGAACATGGTTGTATTCAGCATGGTGGCGTTGACTTCAGCGCTGCTGTGGCTGATTACAACCTCAACAGCCGTCATCCAACAGGATCAAAGATCTTGTTGGAGATGGCAGTCTTTTGGCAGTATGACCACCAGGGCACTGCAAGTCTTCGGACCTCGAGACTTGTAATAGGGCCCATAGTCTTACCATAATACTGTTGCCTTTCTATTATGATGATATCAAAAATATCATTATGTGGAATATCAAAGTTAAGAATATCATATTAACATTGTTGTTGAAAATGATGTTGTGTTTTAATAGATGTATGTAATAATGTGTTGCCTATATTATTGTAATATTGTAAATCTTACATGTTCTTTACTATTTTTTTAAATATTTTCGGAGTGGGATGTTGTTTTTGTCAGGGAGTTGGTATTTTGTATTTTGTTAGTACTTTTTATGTATTTTTTAAATTTAAATTGTTATTTACATTTTTTCTTTTGGATGTGTATTTTAGTGTGTTAATGCAATTTTATATTTACTTTAGATGTGGGTGATATAGTTTGTAGGGGAAAAGCATGGGGAGTGTTTTAACATTTGTTTTTGAAATGTTTTAAAAAATATATTCGTCAATACTTGGAATTGTCATTTCCATTAAATAATTGAAAGAAATGGTATTTAATTTAGAGTTTGTTAAAAAATAAATGGTTTTGATTGAGTGAGAATAGTAAATAAACCCCAATTAAAGTATATCTCTTTTGCCAATGTCCCTTAGATTGGAAGGGGAAGAGTAAATCTAACCACTTCAATGTCTAACATTTCCCCCAATGTAGCTTAGATTGGAGTTAGCATAGTATATCAATCCCATTCAACATTTAACGTCTTCCCCAGTGTATCTTAGATTGGAGTAGTACTAGTCAATCTAAACCCTCAGTGTATCTTAGATTGGAGTAGTACTAGTCACTCTAAACCCTTCAATAACCCTTCAATATACAATATCCAACATTTTCACCAATGTACCTTCTATTGGAGTGGGATTAGTAAAACTAACCCCTTCAATGTCCAAAGTTTTCCGCAATGTAGCTGACATTGGAGTGGGAACAGTAAATTAATCACTATTAAATTCCAAGACTTTCCGCAGTGCACCCTCCGGGGGCCCGTCAGACATTGCAGCGCCGGTCTGACGTGGAGCAGGCCCTATGATGAAGCATGACATCCCACAGATGTGTGAGGGCCTGTTCTTTTGAGTATTAGAACTGTCGGTGCTGAACCAGTGCCTTTACATTTAACGCATAGGAACTGTGTACTCTTTGTGATATGTTCATTGAACCAAAGTACCTTAAATCTGGGTTGTTGGGTGATGCATTGGTTGCAAACTATGCAGTCACTTTTCTCCACCTCACAGCAGAGATGCATCATTTCTGAGACACAATGAGGGTGCAGTCTGAGTTCCAATGCATCGACATTGAGGATACGTAGGACAGTCAAGGTGATGCATTAGGTCGATGAAGCTACGGGGTGCATTGGGGCATTTCAGCATCGATGACGAGGCTGCCGTCAACAGGCATGTGAGGACCATGCACCAAGAAAAATGCTGCAATGTTGGTTCTAAAGGGGATGCGTTGGTTTTGAGATGTGAGGTGCAGCTGTGATGCAATCCTGTTTTCCCTGGTTCTGATCCGTGGTAGATGTGGTGCATTGATTTTTTCCATGCACCAGCTGTGATGTATCAATTCTGCTCCTGCAGCAGAGGATGTGTCAGTTCCACTGGAGCAAAGACCTTAGGCCCACTTCCAGGGGTTCAGGACTGGAGTGGGCCTTATTGGCAGGGCAGGCTCACAGATGGAAGAGACCAGGTCCAGATGTAGGGTGGTTGTAAGTCTGCTATGTCCCTGAGACTTCAGATCAGGGAGCCAGCCAACAGATCAGGGGACCAACCAAATGGTCCTTGGAGTAACTCTGGGGTCTGGATTGGGGCGAGTAAATCCAACAGCAATCTAGCAGAGTGGAAGGTTTTCAGAAGCACAGCTTTCCTTCATCCTGGCAGAGTATTGAGATGTCCAGAAGTGTACTGAAGTGGTGGTGTCAGAGGTCCAGTACTTAAACCCAGTTGGGCCTTTGACATGGGGTGGACTTCTAAGACATGCCTTTGAAGTGCACAGAGCCCCTGCCCTTCCTGCCCTGGTTTCAAACTCACCACAGGGGATTTTCCAGTCCTTTTTGTGTGGACATTACACAGCTTATGCAGGTGTAAGTGAGATTGTCCCCAGGTCCTCCCTCCCATCATGCCCAGGATGGCACATCAATGCCCATCAGGTCACACCGAAGCTCCCATTGTGTGTGGCAGTCTAGAGTAATATACAAAGCCCAGCTGTCACCCCACCACACCCATGTGATCAGAGACCTGCAGTAGGCACCAAATGGCTAAAGTAAGAAAATGACAACTTTTTAAAAGTTGCACTTTGAGGATCACAATTTAAAATCTGACTTAATTATAGGTTAGGATTTTAAATGGTCATTCCAGGTACACCAATCTTGAAATGTCTATTGATTCCAGATTGTGAATTACACTTAGAAGATATAATAAGGTAATGCTAATGTTACCCTATGGGAGTGATAGGTCTTACAGTCGTGAAAAAACAATTTAGGAGCTTTTCACAACCAGGACATGTAAAACCTAAAAGTACATGTCCAACTTTTTAGATACACTGCACCCAGGCTTTAAGGTTGCTGAGGACCTACCTTAGTGGTGACTATGAGAAAGGAATGTTTGGGCCTGGCAAATTGTTTACATTTCAATGTTGACATGACAGTTTAAAACTGCACACATGGGCACTGCAGTGGCAGGCCTGAGACATGTTTAAATACTTAAGTGGGAGGCACAATCAGTGCTGCAGGTCCACTAATAGCATTTAATTTACAGGCACTGGGCACATGTAGTGCACTTCACTAGGGGCGTATAAGTAAATTACATCTGCCAATTGGGTTTGAGCCAATATTACCATGTTTAGGGGCGAGAGCACAGGCACTTTAGCATGGGTTAGCAGCGGTAAAGTGTGCAGAATCCTAAGGCCAGCAAAAACGGTCAACAAAAACAGGAGGCCTGAAGGCAAAAAGTTAGGGGAAACCCCGTCAAAGAATCCAGATCTAAAATCCTTCAGTATGTGACACTTCTCCAATGTAATTAGATTGGAGTTGGAATAACTCAACTATAATTTTAATGTTAAGATTTTCCTCATATAGGTTAATGTGCAGTATCATTGTATTATGACAAATAATTGACACATTGTTTTTTACGTCACTTTCAGTAGTGGAAAGATTTTTTACACACACTATTACATTTTGAATAATTGTACATATTTTTCGCCTGTTATACATATTTTAACATTCATTTTTATAAACATTTTACATTTCTTTTTATATTTTTTTACATGTTCATATTTTTACTTTCAAACAGCATATTTGACGTGTGTGCTTTACCTTTCTACATATTGCATCTTTTTAACAATATGTGTTCCAATACTTGTCTATCAAACAATATTTCACAAAAACATTTCTATATTATGTTTACAGAAGTGCTAATTGTGTATATATTACTAAGCACTGTAACATAATAAATATAATTATGTATCTGTATTTTAATATATGTTTATTTTAACCTTGGTATATGTTTTACAATCTTTATAACATTTATGACCAATATTGTATTTTTTTCAACATATAAAGTTAATATTACATTTTAGTATATTTTCACTATTTTCTATGGCAAAGTATTCTCTTTTTAATGTTCATTTAGGAGGCATTTTTAACAGTACCATTATTGTTCAGTCTCTTATCTCTTATATTATTTTGAGTCATTCTAGCTTCTGTGCTGTTGCTCCCTGTTGCTGCTGTATGAATCAGGTAAGATTCATTTTAAGCTACTTTGTGGGGATTTTGTAGTTGATGATATGTGTTTATAGTTAGTATGTTTAGTACAAGCTAGTCACACTGCAAAGGGAAGTAGTCCAAAAATGGAATATCTCTATATGTAACTCAACTGTCCAAAAGGTCATAAACAAACAATGGAGGTCCGATATACATTTTAGTCCAAATCCATTTTTCATTCAGTCCACTCGGAATGCTTGAACCAATGTCTGTTTTTCGCAAAAGTTGTTATTCCTCATATAGAAGATTCTCAGTCAAGGCCAAAGGATTTCATCCAATAAAATGGACTTCATCAGGACTGTGAGAAACATGAGAAAACACCCAATAAGTAAAAACATACTAAAAGATCTTTTTTTAAAAACCCTCTAATTCCACCTAAAACGTTTTGGCTCACCTATTACCACATATGGACTGAATATACTATATAACAAAACCAGCACTATCACTAACAAGAATCTTGAAAAAAGTTATTAGTAAAATATTTCATAAAAAATGCAAGTATTCATTTATATTAAACAATATCAAAAAGATAATTCCATCAAACCTTAGTATAAACCTCCACCTTATTGCCTTATATCTTTCCACATAGAGTTTAACATCATCACGGTTATTCACCCAACATTTCATATATTGCTTTCTTGGTTGATTTTCTAAGACCTAGAATGGAGATTTAGTAGAGGAGGAATGTGGTTTCGAGCAGTTAATGCTGCATGTTCCTTTAACGTGGGAAATTTCATCCACTCTGTGAGCAATTGTCTTGAGTTTTAAATTCAGCCATTCGTTTCAGCAGTGTGGGTTCTGATAGCACTTATTTAGAGACATATAACAATCTAGCACACTTTTTTTTAAAGGGGTTGCTGATGTGTGCAATTAAGTACTGTTCACTATATCCTACACATCCTTTAATACTCAATTAATTAGAAAAGTGTAGGTGCTATTCTATTGATTTTTTATTGTGCATCATGTTTAGGATAAAGCCCTTTAATGTATGTTAGCACAATATTCCTGAGTGCAAGATGTGCAGATCAAAGTTATTCAGATACTTTGTTTGTCATATTCCATGCACCCAAATCTGTTGTTTACAGGCAGACAGACATTCAGAATTTTGACAACAGAGCTTGCTCCGCCTCTGTCGCTGAGATAGTGCTCAGATAGCTAAAGAAAACCAAAAATATGTAGAAAGTTTGATGAATGTCTATAAATTTGAAAGTACCATTCATCAAACTTTTAACATCCCTGAAAGTGTTTCCAACCAATGATTAGAGAGGGCCAGCGGACATCTCTAAATGTGGAGAATGGGAACTCCATCCATACGATGGAGTAAAGTTTGTACTCTTCTCTCTAAATGAGGCCCTTAGAGTCTTATTAAGAGTTTGGAGGTCAGACCGAAAAAGACCACCATGCTGGGGGTCTTACAGACCGCTGAATTATGAGTCACACAGACAGGACCATCGTAAGCCAGCCAAAAATGGCAGCACCGTTGAAGGTGGGAGATAGGCGGTCAGACCACCATCACTGACAGCCCGTCAACCAACCAACAACTCAAATGTCGCAGTGGTGGTCAGCCATGCTAGTCCTCCAATGGATGTCTGAAGCACGTTGATTCATGGTCACCAACGTGATACACAGCACAAAGTTGGATGGATTTAAAAGCAACACAGCTGACACACATTGCCATACTCAACACAGCTGCAAAAAACACTATAAAACACAACTCTTCACACACCACAGTCCTTTGTATCTCCAACACAAAACACAGAAGCCAGGGCGCATCCAAACAAACAAAGCTTCTGAATAATCACTCATCCAACTTTTCCTAAGCTCAAATCCTACACCCTCCACCCATTCTATTTTCAATCACAACCATTTGCACTTCCCAAATTCATAAACTCACACTCACATGTTGATTTGCTCCTTATATTTCATCATCAGTATGGAGAAATTCCTGGTTCACTAAAGATGAGTTAAGAGTCATGGGGATGAAATCATAAGAGTAGAGTCAAATTTATTCGGAGCCCAGTCCAAAACACTACTATCAGCAGGAAAATGGAAATGTGGCAAAGGATAGTCGATAGAGTGAATTCTGTAGGCCTCACCCCATGCACGAGGGACAACATAAGGAAGAGGTAGAACAACCTCAAGGGGAAGGTCCATTCTATGGCATCCTGGCACCAGCTGCAGGTCCAAAAGACTGGCGGTGTCCCCCCTTCTCCCTTACAACTGACATCCTAGAAGGAGAAGGTCTTGGCCATCCTGCATCCTGAGGACTTGACATGAAAACCTAGGGGAGTGGAGTCTGGTAAGTCACAATACAAAAATATCTCACCAAAATCTATTGTCATGCATGCTCACTGCTCACCTTTTGCCACCTTCAATGTCACCCCACTCATCAGCCCATTGTTCACCTTTCCATAGACCCTGGTCTGGCAGCTCCTATGTGAAGTACACTCACCTGGGGGAACAACATCTGTGTACAGTGTGTGTAATACAGGGATTGACAGCACTACAATTCCCAGCAGGCACTGTTATACCATTACAAAAACCATAACAGTGTAGCCTTCTTTAAATCAACTTGTTTGTCAACTCCCCCGTTGAAGTGTTCCCATATGAGAGGATCACCTTTGTACAGTGTGTGTGTAGTACAGGGAATAACATGACTACAACTCCCAGCAGGAAATGTTATTGTCACTCCACTCAGTCAGCCCTGTGTCCTCTGCACCAAAGACCCTTGTCACTCAACTTCCAATTGAAGTGTCCTCAGCTTGGAAGATAACAGTTGTATACTGTATGTAGTACGGGGGCTGACAGGACTGCTAAGGCCAGGGAGCTCTGTTACTGTTACTCCACTCAGCCAGCCCAGTGTCTACTTCTCCGAAGACTCTTGCTTGTCAACTCCCAATTGAAATGGACTCCTCTGGGAGGATAACAGTTGTATACTCTGTGTAGAACAAAGACTGACATGACTGCTATGGGCAAGAGGCTCTGTCACTGTTACTCAAATCAGCCAGCCCAGTGTCCCCTGAAACAAAGACCGCTGTGTCACAACTCTCTTTTGAAGTTTACCCACCTGGGAGGATAGGAGTTGTGTACTGTGTGTAGTACCCGGACTGTCAGGGCTTCTAAGGACAGGAGACTCTGTCACTGTTGCTCCACTCAGCCAGACCAGTGTCCACTGCTTCAAAAACCCTTGTTTGACAACTCCCAATTGAAATGGACTCACCGGGGTGGATAAAATGTATATAGTCTGTGTAGTACAGTGTCTGACAGGACTACAACTCCCAGCAAGCACTGTTACCGTAACTACAAACACCAGATGAATGCATCCTACTCAAATGTAACTTGTTTGGCAACTCCACATTGAAGTGTACTCACCTAGGTGGACAGCATCTGTATACTGTGTGTGGTGCAGGGACTGAGATGACTGCTAAGGCCAGGAGGCTCTGTCATTGTTACTCCACTGAGCCAGACCAGTGTCCCCTGCAACAAAGACCCCTGTCTCACAACTCTCTTTTGAAGTCTACTAACTTGGAAGGATAACATTTGTATAGTCTGTGTATTGCAGGGACTGACAGGACTAGAACTTCTAGCAAGCTCTGTTACTGTAAATTCAATCACCAGAACAGTGTCTCCTTCTCAAATGTAACTTGAGTGTCAACTTCCTATTGAAGTGTATTCACTTGGATGGATAACATCTGTATACTGTGCGTAGAACAGACACTGAGATGACTGCTAAGCCCAGAAGGCTATGTCAGTGTTACTCCACTGAGCCATCCCAGTGTCCCCTGCAAAAAAGAACCCTGTGTCTCAGCTCTCTGTTGAAGTCTACTCACCTGGGAGGATAACATTTGTACAGTGGGTGTTCTACAGGGACTGTCAGTACTGCTAAGGCTAGGAGGCCAGCCCACTATCTGCTGTTCAAATGAGCCTTGTGCCTGAATTCAAAATTGAAGTGTAGTCACCTGGTATCAAGATAATTGTATAGTGTGTGTAGTACAAGCACTGACAGGAACGCTAAGGTCAGGAGGCACTGGTACTATCTATCACTACAAGGACCATAACAGTGTCCTCTTCTCTGTAGTCCACAATACTTTTAAATCTCTTATGATGTGTACCCACTGGGGGAGTAGGCATCTGCCAGGTTTTGGGGAGCAGTGAGAGTGACATGACTGCAACTCACAGCAGGCACTGTTCCCCCAACTACAAACAAAAAAACAGTGTTCTCCTCCAAAATACCCAAATCATCATTGGAGCGCACGTACCTGAGAGGAAACCAGAAACCATAGGTATAGTGTGTGTAATACAGGAAATAAAATGGCTGCAAATCACAGGAGGCTCCATTACTGTCATTCCAACTACCAGTCCAGTGCACACTTGCAAATATATCATTTTTTGGGAATTCACACATGAAGTCCACTCACTTGGGAGGATGACATATAACAAGCGCATGAAGTACAGGGAGTGCCATGACTGCTTAGGCCACAAGGTTCTGTCTGTCCAACTCCAAACACAAGCACATTGTGCATCTGTTCAAATATCCATGTTTGTGAACTCCCAATGAAAGTGAACTCACCTGGGAGGATGACTTATGTATACTGTATGTTGTACACGGAGTAACATGAGTGTAAATCACTGGAAAGCCAGTCCCTGTAACTCTAATCACCAGGCCAGTGTCCATATGCCATAATGCATCTGTTTGTGAACTCACAAATAAAGTGTACTCGACTGGAAGGGACCAAGATACAGATCACAGTACACTCTGTGATGTGGCTAACCACCTAGATCCATCTTAAGCAGCTAAGCCAAATTGGAAATTTTGTTGACAGGAAGAACAGCTCAACCTGTGTAAAAAATAACACAAGAACCAAAGGTCTTAAGATGTATCACCTGAATGGTATTGGCAGCAGACACATTCAGAGTGCACTGACCACATGATTGCTCCAATCACATATACAACAAAATGCTGGGTCTGCCTACATAACAGTCAACTAAGCCTTAAAAGGATCAAAGCCACATTCTTCCCAGCCATTGTTTTGCCTGCACCAGTGGCATGATGTAAGTCTGTGCCCATCATCCCAAGTGCTAACGAATTCATACATCCTGCAGCTGGTTGGCTGAAATGGAATTGGTATGTTTCACAAGTGTCAGATCAATACACTTTATACCAGGTGTACCTGTCACATAAGGGAAACCAGTAAATCAGTTAATGTGAGTGTGTGAGTTGTATTTCTATATGTGCTGTGGGTGTGTTGTTGTTGATGTGTATGACAATTTTGTGTATCCTTCATTCTCCCTGTGCCTGAGCTGCGTGGCCGTGTATATTTGTGTAGTGTTGTAGGGCAGTGTAAGTGTGCTGCCCAAAGAAGTTGTATTGTGACTGTGTGCATGTCCGTGTTGATATATGTTTGTGAGTGTCGGTAGGTTGAGACGTGTACCTGCTGCCGTGGCATGCCCCCACCCCCCAGGGCGCTACAGACAGTTTTTGAGGTTAATGATACAGGTAGGTTTTTGTATACTTACGGTTGTTGGTGTCCACGGTGACATTGATTTTGTTGTCTTTATATGGGCATCAGCAGCAGCATGATGTTTGTGAATGGCTCCACGGTGGCACCGGATGTGAGGGGCTTCCTGCAGGTGAGAGTCTCATTTTATACTGTCCATATCCACAAACTTGCACATAGTGGTTGGACCACTACGGTCACATTGGCAGTGTGTAACCTCGTAAACACAGACTCTGCTGGCCTGTTTGTGCTTCCTCATGACCATGGCGGTCTGTGCTGCCTGGAGGTGTCAGCAGAGTGCGGGTGAGCTTTTCCTGGTATGACGGACAAACTCATAGTACGGCAGTCCAACTGCCAGACCGATGGCGTCGGACCGCTGCCACAGCCATTGTGGTCTGCGGACTGCTAAACTCAAAATCAGGCCCTTAGTCTTGGCAATGGCTAGATCATCTCTGGACATCAGGCCTAATGATGACAACTTCATACAACTGATTGCTAAATTAGGTGCTGCTGAGGGTGAAATAGCCTTGTCAATGACCAGCCCATTATTGGCAGTTTTACTCACAATGTACGGATTTGGTTGTCACATAAGGATTGAGTGGGAGTGAAACTTGTGGACATTTATGATATTTGTGAAAGCTCATATTTTGTTACTGTTGCTGAATCCCTTAGGAATAATCAAAGGACCATCCATAGCTGATATGTCTGATAACCAAGCTTTATCAGCCCATAAACATTTATAGAATTTGACTTTGTATTGTATGACAGAGTGCATATTTAAATTGACAGCATTATTCTCAAAGACAGGATGGATGTTTAATGACCTACCTGAGGCAAAGTTTGAGCCAGCAGTGTGGTAAAAAAATAAGCCTACCTCTTTTAGATTTGATAGAAGATTCCTTGGGATAGAAGAGATGAGTGTTGCAGGAACAGAAGGTCTAATGGGGGAATGCCCCTTTGCATACATTATGCCTAGCACAGGCATAAGGTAGCACAAAGGGTTACAAAGTGGCGCAATACATGCTTTGTGCCACTTTATAAATATAGGGCAGCGTTCTTGACCTTCTAACACCACATTAGTGTAAAAAATGATGCTAATGTGGCATTAGAATGGCACTAGGGGACCCACCTACTTTAACCACTGACTACACTTCCACTAACCAACTTGGAAATTCTGCTTAGCCTCACTTGTGCTCGCTCACATCCCCTATACCTATAGAAGGAAGACAGGAGGCAGGGCGTTCTCTTACTTAGCAGTCAAACCCTGGAACAACCTTCTCTTATTGAGTTCCATAAGAAACTGAAAACCTGGCTCTTCAACTGAACCTGCTTGCATAGCCCGCACCTACTGAGTGCCTGAATTCAATCTTCAGTGACAAGTTCACACTTAGAAATCCACCTTACCTTGCATTACATTATATTACAGTCATGCTGCTTAAAATATGGCCATCAGGTATTTGTCCACTCCTGTGAAAACACTATAAAAAATGAAGTCATAGTAAACATATAAAAGTGCCCCCATTAACACAAAATAATTTAAAATACACAATTGAAAGTAGCAAATGAAGAACATGTGCAATCAATCCCATTCTTACTCAATCGATCGGCATCTGAACCCACTGATTAAGCGCACAGATGTGCTGCTCCTTGCTTCATATAGTGGTCCCAAGATAGAGCGCAACCTTGTGAACCTTACAACTTCAAATATGCTAATGGACATTTTTAAGATTACTACAGAATGCACTGTTTAGTTGCCTATACACACCAGTATGCAATAGCCAAGACAAAAAGAAGTGCACACAAAGTGTGCAGAATACTGAATAAGTAAACACGTTGTCGCATTTGCCATGTCTTTCATGAACAAAAACTAGAGGCTTTGAAAACGTACACATATTCTGAGTGCTCACTAAATTACATCTATATTCTTATGCTCTTACAACCTTTGCATAAGCTGAGAACTTTACTTTTCCTTTTTAAAGGGAGGCAGGAATCTTAACCTACAGAGATTTATACAAAAACTGAAAGTGATATGACCTCAAAATGATACAAGTGGCACATAAATGGCGCCAGGAGACTAATTTCCACAAAGTCATGTTTAACAGTGCTGAATCACCTTATGAACAATTAAACATTAGTAATATATTTATTGCCTAACTAGTACCTAGGGAATTTTCTTTGTATTTCAGACAGAAGCTGGGATCTGCATAAAAGTCTGTTGTGTAATGTTAGAGGGCCAATTTGCACAACTCAAAAAAAGATAAAGAATTCATTTAAATATATTATTGGAATGACACAATAAATGTCAAGTCAATGTAGACACGTTTTAAATAGCTGCAGATTTATTACAATGTGAAAAAAAAATCTGCCATAAAGCACCACTCTTAATACTTGAAATTTTATAAGTATAAGGCACTGCCACATAAATACAATTCATGTACAGTCACTTTTGTTCAAAACCCATATCTCACCCGATTGGAATAGTAATGAACGTGTAACGGCAATATCCTTCGCTTTAGGACCGTAGGACAAGGCGAACCATGCGTCTGGTTTGAAATAACCACACATCTCTGAATAAATGAAGTAGATTGTTTTCCACTGGTTGTTGCCTAAAAGAAGGGAACTCTGCACAGTTTGCAACTGAATTCATTCGTTTTAACACATCTACTACTCCCTCTTTGAAGAAAACATTTAGGGCCAGATGTATCAAAAGTTTTTGCATTCGCAAACGGTGCGAATCCCAAAAATCGGCCGTTTGCGAGTGCAAAAACGTGGTCTGCGATGCATGAAAGGCATTCGCAGACCAAAAATAAGAAAATGCAACCTGGTTTTGCGAGTCGCATTTTGCGATTTGGTATTTCCAGTAGGAAATTGTGAGGCGCAAAATGTGATTAGCAAAATCCAAGTCGCAAATAGATGCATCAAAAAATCGCAAATTGCGATTTTTCGCAGAATGGCATTTTGCACATGCAAAATACCACTACGTGAAACCAGGTGGTAACCAGGTGCAACCTATATAAAGAGGCCCAGAATGCCTCAGACTCTTTTCCACAATGGCTGCACTCTACGTCATGGTGAGGAGGATAAGGATCTTGGCAGGTTTGAGGAGAGGGAGGCGGAGACAGGAGCTCATTTTCAGAGTGCGCATTACACTTTTTGACCTGACAGAGGAGGAAGTATATGAGAGGTATAGGTTGAACTCAGCCGTGATACTTGATCTGCTAGCTGAGCTACAACCCATACTGCAGCGCAGAACACTAAGGACTCACAGCATACCCACCGATGTGCAGGTATTATGCTCCCTACACCTACTGGCCTCAGGGAGCTATCAAGGGGTCATAGCAGCAGCTGGAGGGGTTTCACAGAGTACCCTCTCCAGATTTTTCAATGCATTTATCAATGCCATGCTAAGCAAACTCCAACAGTACATCAGATTCCCCAACACCCCACAGGAAATACAGCAGACAAAAATAGTTTTACCAGATAGCACAGTTCCCCCACGTCCTAGGTGCCATAGATGGCACACATGTGGCAATCTGTCCACCATCAGCCACAGAGTATGTGTACCAAAACCGTAAATACCAACATTCCATGAATATTCAGGTGATATGCAATGCCTCCTATATCGTAACTGATCTCGTGGCCAGGTACCCAGGGAGCACACATGATTCGTACATCTTTCGCCACAGCGGCATTTACACAAGACTGCTAGCTGGGGAGTTTGGTGAAGGATATCTACTAGGTATTTTCCCTCTGTACACTGGTGCATTCATGCAGTAGTGACGTCTGATGGCTCACTTACTCATAGTACCCTCTGTTCCTTCCAGGAGACAGTGCCTACGCAGTGCGCACCTACATGATGACGCCCTACCTCAATCCCACAACACCAGCAGAACGGAGATACAATGCAGCACACAGGGCAACCCGCAACGTGGTGGAGCGCACCTTTGGACTGCTGAAGAGTCGCTTCCGTTGCCTCTACAAAAGTGGAAGGGCACTACAGTACAGTCCAGAGACCACATGTAGAATAGTGGCTACTTGTGCAATCTTGTACAATATAGCTACAACCAGGGGCATACCTATAGAAATCAGTGACACTGAATCAGATGAGGATGACGATCCCATACCACCTCTACAGCCAGCAGACAGGACCAGTGCAGCAGAGGGAAGGCAAAGGTGTGCCGACATCACACACAACCATTTCAGATGTGAGTATGAATGACACAAATTCCACTGACAACTGTACCTGTAGTGATATAAATTTATTACCTTACGTCAGGTAATGTATGATTGACAAATAAATGAAACAGGTGATGTCACAAACGCAAATAAACTAATGAACAGAGTCATGCATTATTCCCTCATAGTGGCAACAGCAGTGTAATGGCGGCAAGAGTCACTTTTTTCTCCCAAGCACACCACTCGGGTGCCCAGTTAAGTCACTGGCACCTCTATTGTCACCTTCAGTGGCAGTGCTGTGCCTGGCACTGCGCCGTTTGGTGTCTGCTGCTGGTACGGCAACACTACTGAGGCTTGAACTGTCCTCATTGTCCCCCAAGGCTACCTCACTTGGAGTGGCAGATCTTTGTCCCATTATGTGTTCTATCACATTTGTGATTTGAACTAGTCCCTGGACAACGTCCCTGCTGCTATGTGCAGCCTCCACTTGCGCCACCACTGCGCGATGGGTGATTAATGGAGTGGAATTAGCCATCCTGTTGGAGGACCTGCAGTAGATGGCAAACATTGTCCGGAATCTGTGCTCCTGTCTGCGCCGGCTAACCCTCTCATGGCGCAGCTCCTAGCAGACGTCACGGACAGCACTTGTTAGGTCCCAGGTGTCCTCTGAAGCCTGCACCTGTCCCTCACACAGCTGTAAAATATTGCCATTGAGTGCGTCCAGTTGGCGATGCAGGCCCATCATGTTGCGGTTGTGTACTCGCAGGTTTCTGTCTAAACTGAGGATCCGCTTATTTTGCAGACGCTGCTGCTGCAACATAGCAGCTTCAAGGCCCCCGAATAAGGACGGACCCTCACCTGCCTCATGATGTTGTTGGCTGACCCCTGCCCTCCAGACTCTGGCTGCGCCTGTTTGGTGCTAACGGTGTGCTTGGCCCTTCCAAGTGCTCATCAGAGTCGCCGCTGAACTCTGGCAGTGGTAGTGCCCTGGGCTTGCGTCGGACAGTGGACATGTGGAGGGACCCACTGGTGTTTGTATCCGAGGGCTGATGGTTGTCCGTCTCTCCAACACATGTACTTGGTGTGGCTGCTGGGCCTGGCCCACCTGCAACAACAATATGCAGCATGTCAGTTCTGTATGTTACATTATCTGTCAGAAAATGGCAATAAAGGTACAGGTACTGCTCTACACGGTGTTGTGTTTGTTGTGTTACCTTGGGTGTCACTATACTTCATGACATTGTTATGCTACTGTCTGTACTAGTTTGTGGACTGCCACTCCCATAATGCATTGTTGTGCTGCTTCTAAGATGTGGACTGGACTACTTCACACACTGCTTCACATTACATGCTAATTCCTAAGGGGCTTTTGTGCATACACACACAGGGTTCCTAAACATCATTGCACTTACCTTGGCTGGTACTCGGTGTGCCAGAGGTGTCGATGTCTGTGACCCCAGTCACAGCTTCAGGGAGGAGTGTGGATTCCACCAGGTCCTCCAATGGTGTTGATGGTGCTTCTGTTGGTGGTCCGCCACCTGTACCCCTGGCCTCCGCAAGTCTCCTTGCCACCCTCTCCTTTGCACAGGAGCGCAGGTCGTACCACCTTTTTTTTTTTTTTTTCTATAGAGCGCTGTGCCACTCCAACCGCGCAGATTTTGGATTGTATGTCCAGCCATAAACTCCTCTTTTCACTCTCAGGCACCTGGAGTGAGCTTTTTCCGAACAGGAGGTCATGGCTCCTCACCACCTCCTCAGTCAGGACCTCAAGCTCCTGTTCACTGAGTTTAAGCTTGCGCTTCATTTCAGCCTTCTGTCCTTGGCCTGGGGTCTCCATCCTGGCTCAGGTGTGCTGGCTCCTTCTGAGTGCTGCTCTGTGTGGCTGGGCTGCTCTCTCTCAGGATGCTGGTTTGGGTGTGGCACCTGAAACTGCCTGGGATGACTAATTTCCTGCTGGTGATGTTAGTAGGCTCCTCCAGGTGTGCAATCTCGAACTTTCTCGCATTTTGCGATTTTTTACCGAATCACAAAAAAATCGCAATTTGCGAGAATTGCGATTCGGTAAATGGGCTTCGCAAACCACAAATAGCGATTTTTAGGAAATGGCTAATTCCGAATCGCAATTTTGTTACATGGCCAATTGCGACTCGGAAATAGCGATTTCTTAAAAACCGCTATTTGCTATTCGCAAGTTCATGTTTTCATACATATGGCCCTTAGTTGGATATTTACTATATTTACTATTTACTCGCCTCCGTGTCCTTAATAGAATTGAAACTTTCTTTCACGATGGCTAGGAAATTTCGCATTCTATATCAGGACCGGAGGCGAGGATTATGCAAGTTCAAAGCTTACCCACCACCAACGAGGCTGCTTCATGAATTGGTTTAAAATAAAACATTTTAAAAGTAGATTCAGAAGACCAATCAGCAGCATGCATGATGTCCTCTAATCTACCCCCCACCTGTATGGCTTTTGAAGCCATGGCCCCCCGAGTAGAATGGGCACCAAACACCTGAATATTGATACCTGCTTCGGACAAAATCCATCTGATCCACCTGGCAATGGAAGGAGAAGAAACTGCCTTAAACGGTTTCTTTCGGGAAATCAACAATTGATTTTCACCTGGAGGTCTATGATTCACTGTCACTTCTTCATAGACTTTGAGACATCTAACGACGCATAATTTTGGGGAATTAGGAAAAGCCGGAGAGGATACTGACCTGGTATTATTCTTCGTTCTCCTTGAAATAGTAAACGTGACTCCTTCTGGAGTAAAGACTCGAGCCGATATATCCAGGGCTCTGACATCTGACACCCGTTTATATGAGATGAGGCACAAAAGCATTGCTAATTTGGCTGACAACTCCTTCCTCGACAGATGCTGATTATCCTGCCACGAGGTTAAAAGATTAAGAACTATGTTTACATCCCAGAGTTCTGCATATCTAGGCTGTGGAGGTCTGGAGAGTCTAATACCCTTGAGAAGTTTACATATCCAAGGAGGCTCGCCGATCGGGCGGTTGTTAAGAGGGGGGTGACCCGCGGAAATGGCTGAACGAAAAGAATTGATCGTACAATAAGCCAGACCGGATTCCGCTAATTCTGCAAGGAAATTGATGATATCGGTAATACTGGCCCCCATGGGATCGCAGTGTTTGCCCACACACCAACGAGACCATCTATTCCACGCGGATCTATATCGTTTGCATGTTCCAGGGGCCCAGGCCTGTGCAATAAACTTTCTAGCTTCCTGCGAAAGTCGGCCGTCCTGCCAACGAGACCTGAAATCTTCCAAGCTATGAGAGTAAGATGACCCTGAAGGACCAGGGGGTGAGAAAAACCTGACGGGTCCCGGAGAATCGAGGGAAAGACCAGGAGACGAAGAGGACACTCGCAAGAGAGTTCCAGCAGAGTCGGGAACCACGCCTGAGACCTCCACCAGGGGGTTATCAGGATCACTGTTGCTTCTTGACGGCGAACCTGGGCTGCGACCCGTGGGATAAGAAGGAAGGGGGGAAAAGCATAACCTTGAAGGTTCCCCCAGTTCTGGAGAAACGCATCCACTGCCGCAGCTCCCGGATCCCGGCGCCAGCTGAAGTATAGGGGAAGATGCGCATTCCACCTGGATGCAAAAAGGTCCACTGAGCAGGGACCCCAACGAGCCATGATCACCAGAAAAATCGATCGATGTAGTTGCCAATCGCTGGAATCCGTGAGAAAACGGGAATTCCAGTCCGCCCAAGTATTCTGGGATCCCGGAAGATACTCCGCTGTGACAGAGATTTGGTGCTGGAGGCAAAAATGCCAAAAATCCTTTGCTAACTCCGCTAGGGCCCTCGATCGCGTCCCCCCCAAACGATTTATGTATTGTACCGCCGACACATTGTCCATCCGTAGTAGCACTACACATGAGATCTTGTCTCTCGTTAGAGATTTGATCGCAAACGATCCCGCCAGGAGTTCCAGACAATTGATGTGCATGGTGAGCTCCTGCGGGGTCCAGCGCCCCCCAAACGAGATGTCCCCGCATCGAGCCCCCCATCCCTGGCGACTGGCGTCTGACTCTATCACCAGGTCCGGGGCCGCCCCGAAAATGGCCCTGCCATTCCATGCTTCCATGTGGTCCAGCCACCAATGTAATTCCGTCCTTGCCTACTGAGACAGGGAGATCAGTTCGGAATACGTCACCCCTCGACGAAGGTGAAAAGCCCTTGAAGGGCTCTGTAGTGTAGGGGACCTGGAAAGATGGCCTGAATTGAGGAGGAAAGCAGGCCGACTACTCTGGCTAACTGACGTAGCGAAATCCTGTCGCGCCGAAGGACTTTTCTCAGTTCCTTCTTTATCTTGGATATCTTTGTTGTCGGAAGACTGAGGGATGCTGATCGGGAATCTATGAGAAAACCCAGTAAGATTAACGATTGGGTCGGAGTAAGTTCCGACTTCTGTTGGTTGATCACCAACCCCAGTCCTTGCAACAGAGCAATAGTTGTGCTCATATTGGATAAAAGTTGAGACCTGGATTGATCCATAAGAAGGATGTCGTCCAGGTATATGATGAGGCGTATGCCTTGCAACGGCAGTGCTTCCACCACTGGTTTGAGGAGTTTGGTAAAACACCATGGTGCTGACGAGAGACCGAAGGGGAGAGTGGTGAATTCGAACACCTGATCGTTCCAGATGAATTGCAGGAATCTGCGATGGGGAGGAAAAATAGGGATGGTGAGATATGCGTCCTTGAGATCTAGATGAACCATCCAGTCCCCTTGTAAGAGGAGGTCGCGGAGCATATGAATACCCTCCATTTTGAAATGCCTGTAAACAACCCATTCGTTGAATGCACGAAGATTGATAACAGGCCGGAAACCCTTGTCCTTCTTTTCTACCAAGAAGATGTTGCTTACGAAACCTGTGGGATGAAGGGACGCAAAGGATATGGCCTTGTGAAGAAGAGCCTGAACTTCTAAGTTGATGAGCTCGGAGTCTGCTGCAGAAAACACTATGGGCGATGGCAAGATTTTCTTGGAGCGGGGTACCCCAGAATTCTATCTGAAAACCTGAAACAGTCTGTAGAACCCATGCGTTGGAGGTGATGCGACTCCAATTGGTCCTGAAGAAACGCAATCTCCCTCCGAAATTTTGAGGGAAAAAAGGGATAAGCCTTACCAGAAGGTCCTCCTGGGGCATTAGATGCTCCTCGTGCATTCCTGGTAGTTCTGCCTTTCCCCCTGCCTCTGTTGGGGAAGAAAGTTCCATGTCGGCCATCTCGCCAACCGTTGTTCCGGAAGAAGCCGGGGCCTTGCTGGTAGTGGCGGCCGGAAGAGCGACCCATGCCTCGTCCGGCCCCGCCAAAAACCTTATTGGGGAAAATCTTTTTGATGGATGATTGGGCTTTGTCGAGAGACGAAAAAGTAGCAACGAATTTACCCAATTCTTTTACAAAAGGGTCACCAAATAAATTGCCTTGGGCAATAGCCCCTGCCTCCGAGTTAGAAAGCTCCCCTAATTTGGGGTCTATTTTGATTAGTAAAGACCTGCGCCTTTCAGCTGAAATGGCACAGTTTGCGTTGCCCAGGAGACAGACAGCTCTCTGGGCCCATCCTGCTACAATGTCTGTCTGAAGGGGAGTGTTTGATTGCTTGGCACGTTCCGCCAATTGAATTATCTGTGTGAGGGGTCCCAACACATCGAGAAGTTTATCCTGGCATGCCCTCCAGGATCGGTCGATCCCCTTCTTGGGGTCTTTAGTGTACTTGGCAAAAAAGGTACACATTTTGGGGTCTATATCAGGTGTGAAAGCGACCTTATCCGACAAAGACGGGCGTGGACATTCGGCCCGTAAACGAGCATGCACCTCTTTGTCAAGAGGTTGTCTAATTTTACTGGCGACATATTCAGCCACCTTGTGGTCTGGACGCCACTCCGAGGAACGCGGATGGTAAATACCCTCCGGTTCAAACATATCGGAGTCAGAATCTCCCTGGTCAGAAGGATCTGGTATGGTAGCACCAGGACGCCAAGGGCGACCTGAGTCATCATCTAAAGATGAGGAATCGTCGTCTGAGCCTCCCGTGATGCCTTTAGGTGACCCCATATCAGGGTTCCATAGGTGGTGAAACATGTCACCCATTGCACCGGGTAACAGACCCTCCCGGGAGGGTAAACGCTTATGCGCGCGCGCACTCTTGGATAAGTTGTTTGATAAAAATTCAATATCATCCAGGTGCCCCGCGTCGCGCTTGCGCAGTTTTCCTGGGGGCCGAAAGGGTAGAGTTACCACCCTCTGCTCCCGTCACGCCAAACATGTCCGTCCCTTTGGACACCTGTTCTGTGAGTTTAGCTACGCTTTCCTTAAGAGGGGCCAAGGAGTGAGAAATAGCCTGCGAGAACAGTGCATCCACCCCAGGGGGGAGGGTACGGTGAGAAGGACCCTCACCTGGGGACATGTTGGCAAAAGGCTCATGGTCCTGAGAGGATTGCATCCTGAGGTTCAAACCAATAGTAACAGTTTGACAGAGAAACACCCTATAAAAAATTATATAAAGGGTATTCCCTACCCCCTCTGTCAATAAATAGCCAGTGAAGGCTAAGAGAAATTCTTTCCAAAGGGGTAATTCTTACCACAATAGGTGTCACAGGGTAGGGAAAGAAAAGAAAACACAAATATTAAGAAATAGAAGTGAAAAATAAAAGGTCCCCGCGAGCACCGAGTGTTTGAAACACACGAGCGCTCAACGCGCTTTGAAAACACAGTGCGCGCCCTCTGTCGGGCCCGACGTGTCTTCAAAAGGAAATATAAAGGCGCTCGAGCGGAACGCCTGCCGCGCCGAAGACACGTTCGTAGCAACGCTCGTTGCTACCACCGAAACCTAATGGAAAAACGTGTTAAGCAAACAAACACTGTGAAGCAATTACGCGTAAATAACCGGAGGCAGAAAGGCACTTATCTGGTTTTGGAGCAGTGAAGAAAGAGAAAGTGCGACGCACTCGGGATATTTATACCGGCGTTAGGAACGGAACCTCACTGGATACTGGGTACCATGACGGCGGCTTCATGGAACTTGTAGTTTTTTTGTTTATTCTGCGTTTAACTTTGAACTTGCTATATAATAAAAAGATCTGCATAATCCTCGCCTCCGGTCCTGATATAGAATTCTTAGATAACATTCATAATTTTCTTCTATAAAAACACATACTAAGATTCTAATTCCAAAATATCAAAAGTACATATTCAAATCTTTTAGTGAACACATTAAGACTGAAATAACTAGTGCCCTTCATTCGCTTTATCCGTGGCAGAGATAATTTGCAGAGACCAAAAATCAATATTTATGCTCAACACACTATTGGTTTTACAATTTATGCTATTACATCTTAAAATAATGCTCTAGTAGCACATTTGTGTATGTTACTCTAATTTTTTCTTCATCAATACCTATTTAAATTTTCATAGGTCATAACCCTTTGTCTCCCAATTGTGCTATAGTAGCCTAACATTATACTAATTTCTTATCCCCAAAATCTCTTTACTCCACCACCTCGTATGGTGTTCAATGTAGTGCTCTACAACCACTTCTCCATCATAATTCACTTTTGTAACACAAACAATAAATTAACTCAACAATCAAGCACCTCATCATATTCATTAAAAGAACTCGTTCATTTCATTCTTACATTTGGTGCAACTCTGTTCAGTGCCATATATCTGTATCATTAAAAACAACCTATCATGAGGCTTCGGTAATCTAACTGATTTCAGCGATGGGAGTGCGACTCCTCCTCAGAATTCATCCACCTCAGGACTAGGATGCCAATTTGCAAAATGAATCTAGACTCCAGTCTACTCAGAGCTACTAATGTATTCCCTCCTCTGGGGTTTCAGGGAACTGTATCCAAACCAAAGAAGCAGCCCATTCTCCAGTCTCCATGATGATGTTCAACAAAATGATTGGCTGTACTGTAGCTCATATCTCTATTAGTGATGGCACGCCAATGTTCTGAAAAAGATGTGGATCCTACGTACCACATATTACACAGACACACTATTGCATAAACTACAAATTCTGTTTACATGTAATCAATTTTGGTGTCTTCCACAGTTTCTGTATTCATGTCAATCTAACTTCCTGAACATCAACACTATGTTTACATGCTTTGCAGTTCCTGCAACATTTAAAGCCTCTTCTACCTAACTGCAACCAGGTCTATTTTCCAGGTGACAAAAAAATATGTACCAAAATATCTTTCAGAGAGAAACTCTTCAGAAAAGTGACATGGGACATTTTAAGGCAGGATCCACTTCTGAAATCAAGTGTAGGTTCACACCCTGCAATGTGTGCGCCCTGAGTGTGGACATAAAGGTAGTACTCGTAAATGCCCTTAGTGAATTCCAACAGTTGTAAACCTAGATGTTTGGTCTAAGTTTAGAATACAAGGGTTTGAACAGCAGTTCTAAAGTAGCTTTTTGGAAGAAATGGTTTTACTTCAGCGTTGCCCCAGTACCTACTAGAGTGCTTGAGAGGGTGGGCCCCTTATCGGATCTGACTTCTGAATCTGTGCAAACCAGTTTCAGCCTGAGAAAAAATGGAGGAAACTGGGCCTTGCTCCTTAGGGTGTTAATTGGCGTGCCAACATTGGCATGCAAATGGAGAGCTGAGAGTCCTTTTCTTCTACAGAGTATAACCTATCTGATGCCTTGTTGAAAAGGCTTATTGAGGCCTTTAATGACAACATGGCCACAATTTGTGTAAGTGTAGGAAAGTACAATCTTGCCTGGCATGTTACTCCCATATTTCATGTATATATGTTGTTTTAGTGTATGTGTCACTGGGACCCTGCCAGCCAGGGCCCCAGTGCTCATGAGTGTGCCCTGTATGTGTTCCCTGTGTGATGACTAACTGTCTCACTGAGGCTCTGCTAACCAGAACCTCAGTGGTTATGCTCTCTCTGCTTTCTAAATTGTCACTAACTGAGGTACCCAGGGTATTGGGGTTCCAGGAGATCCCTATGGGCTGCAGCATTTCTTTTGCCACCCATAGGGAGCTCTGACAATTCTTACACAGGCCTGCCACTGCAGCCTGAGTGAAATAACGTCCACGTTATTTCACAGCCATTTACCACTGCACTTAAGTAACTTATAAGTCACCTATATGTCAAACCTTCACCTGGTGAAGGTTGGATGCTAAGTTACTTAGTGTGTGGGCACCCTGGCACTAGCCAAGGTGCCCCCACATCATTCAGGGCAAATTCCCCTGACTTTGTGAGTGCGGGGACACCATTACACGCGTGCACTATACATAGGTCACTACCTATGTATAGCGTCACAATGGTAACTCCGAACATGGCCATGTAACATGTCTAAGATCATGGAATTGTCACCCCAATGCCATTCTGGCATTGGGGAGACAATTCCATGATTCCCTGAGTCTCTAGCACAGACCCGGGTACTGCCAAACTACCTTTCCCGGGGTTTCACTGCAGCTGATGCTGCTGCCAACCCCTCAGACAGGTTTCTGCCCCCATGGGGTCCAGCCAGGCTTGGCCCAGGAAGGCAGAACAAAGGACTTCCTCAGAGAGAGGGTGTCACACCCTCTCCCTTTGGAAAAAGGTGTCAGGGCTGGGGAGGAGTAGCCTCCCCCAGCCTCTGGAAATGCTTTGATGGGCACAGATGGTGCCCATCTCTGCATAAGCCAGTCTACACCGGTTCACGGATCCCCCAGCCCTGCTCCGGCGCGAAACTGGACAAAGGAAAGGGGAGTGACCACTCCCCTGACCTGCACCTCCCAGGGGAGGTGCCCAGAGCTCCTCCAGTGTGCTCCAGACCTCTGCCATCTTGGAAACAGAGGTGCTGCTGGCACACTGGACTGCTCTGAGTGGCCAGTGCCAGCAGGTGACGTCAGAGACTCCTCCTGATAGGCTCTTACCTGTGTTGCTAGCCTATCCTCCTTCCTAAGTAGCCAAACCTCCTTTTCTGGCTATTTATGGTCTCTGCTTTTGGGAATTCTTTAGATAACAAATGCAAGAGCTCATCAGAGTTCCTCTGCATCTCTCTCTTCACCTTCTGCCAAAGGATCGACCGCTGACTGCTCAGGACGCCTGCAAAACCGCAACAAAGTAGCAAAGACGACTACTGCAACATTGTATCGCGGATCCTGCCGCCTTCTCGACTGTTTCCTGGTGGTGCATGCTCTGGGGGTAGCCTGCCTCCTTCTTGCACCAGGAGCTCTGAATAAATCTCCCGTGGGTCGACGGAATCTTCCCCCTGCAACCGCAGGCAACAAAAGACTGCATCACCGGTCCTCTGGGTCCCTTCTCAGCACAACGAGCGTGGTCCCTGGAACTCAGCAACTCTGTCCAAGTGACTCCCACAGTCCAGTGACTCTTCAGTCCAAGTATGGTGGAGGTAAGTCCTTGCCTCCCCACGCTAGACTGCATTGCTGGGTACCGCGTGATTTGCAGCTGCTCCGGCTCCTGTGCACTCTTCCAGGATTTCCTTTGTGCACAGCCAAGCCTGGGTCCCCGACACTCTAACCTGCAGTGCACAACCTCCTGTGTTGTCCTCCAGCGTCGTGGGACTCCCTTTTGTGTCTTCGGGTGAGCTCTGGTTCACTCCTCTTCCAAGTGCCTGTTCCGGTACTTCTGCGGGTGCTGCCTGCTTCTGTGAGGGCTCCCTGACTTGCTGGGCGCCCCCTCTGTCTCCTCCTCCAAGTGGCGACATCCTGGTCCCTCCTGGGCCACAGCAGCATCCAAAAACCCTAACCGCTACCCTTGCAGCTAGCAAGGCTTGTTTGCAGTCTTTCTGCGTGGGAACACCTCTGCAAGCTTTTACGTGGGACATCCATCCTCCAAAGGGGAAGTTTCTAGCCCTCTTCATTCTTGCAGAATCCACAGCTTCTACCATCTGGTGGCAGCTCCTTCGCACCCTCAGCTGGCATTTCTTGGGCATCTGCCCAATCTCCACTTTGTCACGACTCTTGGACTTGGTCCCCTTGTTCCACAGGTACTCTCGTCCAGAAATCCACTTTGGTTGCATTGCTGGTGTTGGTCTTTCTTGCAGAAAAGGTGCACTTTACACCTACTTTTCAGGGTCTTGGGGTGGGCCCTCACTGTTTTCATACAGTCCCAGCAACCCTCTATGAGCTCACATAGGTTCGAGGTCCATACGTTATTCGCATTCCACTTTTGGAGTATATGGTTTGTGTTGCCCCTATACCTATGTGCTCCTATTGCAATCTATTGTAACTTTACACTTCTTGCATTACTTCCTTTTGCTATTACTGCATATTTTGGTATTGTGTACATATATCTTGTGTATATTTGCTATCCCCATACTGAAGGTACGCACTGAGATACTTTTGGCATATTGTCATAAAAATAAAGTACCTTTATTTTTAGTATATCTGTGTATTGTGATTTCTTATGATATTGTGCATATGACATAGTTCAGCCTAAGCTTCTCTGCTATAGCTACCTTCTATCATCCTAAGCTGCTAGAAACACCTCTTCTACACTAATAAGGGATAACTGGACCTGGTACAGAGTGTAAGTACCCCTTGGTACCCACTACAAGCCAGGCCAGCCTCCTACAGTAAGGTTGTTACTTATTGAAGAAAAATCTTCAGAAGAATCTCAGATGTCGGAAGGGGAAGGAAATTAGCTTGTTGTGTCCAGTTCATTAAACCTTGGTGTACCTAATAATTTGCTGCCAGAAGCTACCGCATCTGTAGTGATTCAGTGGAATGTCCGCTCTCTGACTAACCCTGCTTTGGAATCTTTTGACGAGCTTACAAACAAAGTGGTGCACTGGATAAACAATCATTCTAATTTAGGGATGCAGATATTTCACTCTATAAACATGGTAAGAAGGGTGAGTTGGGTAGGGGAACATGTGAAGAGGTGAGACAGGGACTGTGTGTTAATTAATTTTAACAAACCTACCATTGCAGCTCGTATTCTGGCTACCATAGGCTCTATCAAACAACCAAAGCAACTAATATCCTGGCCCTCGCTCCTGATTTCTTTTATATGCCTTAAACATTTCTCACAAACACACAGAAGCTGTGCCTCCTGGGGTCGTCCAATCAGGGCAGACCCTTACCTGAATTTTCAGGACAGAGAATTGATTTGCTCCACTAAGCAATCTGGACTGACTGGCCAAGTCCATGCTCGCTCAATCTGCTATGGCCCCACGGTCTATTTCTGTTCTTTCCCCCCAAACCCCCTGATATTTCAACTACCAAAGTTCATCACATACACTTGTTATCCTGGAAAATTGCAGGTTTGTCAGCCAAGTTTAATGACTCTATCTGTGTTTCTTTTGTATGGCAATACCAGGTGATCTGCCTCCAGGAAACCTGGGAAGAGTCAAATTATTTTCTTTTTGAAGTGCATAACCATTTTTGTTGCAGCAGTGGTCACTGAGATGGTGCAGGCTAAAGATGGTTTGATCACGTTTGTTTTTGTGGATTTGTGTGTGAGAATTAAGGGCATAAAATGGGATTCACCATTGTGACAAGGGTTGAAATTAACAGTACAGGGCTCTATTTCCTTTGCGTCAATTAATTTTGATAATGCTAAAGCCTAGGCAGAGGAGACACCCAACTTCAGTAGCATAAGCTCTGCTATTGATACACTATTAGGCAGAAGGGATGGGTTGGATAAGCTAATCCTTGTGAGGGTTATTAATTGTCCCCTATGTGTGAGCCCCTTGGATCCCATTAACGGTAGGCTTAAGTGTTTGCTGGCAGAAGATCTACACATGGTGCACACTAGTGAAGGTTCGGAGTTAAACACCATTGCAGATAACTATAATTTGGTCTTTTCTCTTTAAACAATTATATGCTCCAATAATCCTAGTATTTTACCCACCTTTAGGGGCAGTGGGTGTGCGTCCATAATTGATTTTATTTTATTGTTAGTCTCCCTGTTTCTCTTTATCACATATTTTTGCATTGTGCATAGTGCTTTTAGTGACTACATTCCTCTCTCACTAGTACTAAATGGGTTAGATAGTGGTCCCAGGAACCTACTTGTAATTTAGGGTGTGTTCTCCGACACTGACCAGGGGAGGCATGTAAGATGGTCCAAAGTTGAGCCAATCCAGTTTAAAAAATGTGCTTTTCTCAGAGTGTAGGCATCATGTTCTCACATGTCTGGATTTAAGTGCCCCGAGTGGGTCAACCTCTGGTGCCTATGAGGATGTACCACCGAAGGTGTCAGCATTACCGGTGGTTCCCCTAAGGCAGGACAGGCCTGTGCGACCAAATAGTTTGATAGAAAATGCACCATGGCCTTATAGAAATTGAAGGAATCTTTAAATATGGTGCCCAGACATAAGGACTTTGTTATTGTCTGCCGCAGGGACTATATAATGGAATTTACAAACCGTAAGGCCAGGCTAAGCTAGAGATCCTTGGACAATTTAGCCTAAGCCTGTGAAGTTGCGGATGGAGCTATGTTTTGGCAGGTATTAACTCTCCCCGGTCCTGTTAGTGTTAATGATCCCACTTTATGCCATCATATAACTGAGGGCCAGGGGGTGGTGCATTTTGAAGGGTTCTACAAGCCCTGGGAGTGTCTTTCGGAGGAAGACCAAATATTGTTTTTACTGTTGAGGAGGTGACCAAGGGTGTTCGGGCCGTATCACGTAACAAGGAACCAGGTCTTGATGGGATCCCTCCAGATTTGTTTCTGGATGACATTAAGCTCTGGATCCCCTTGTGACAATGGGTCTAAATGCTGCAGTGAAAGTGGGTCCCCTGGCAACGTGGGTTACTGCTATAATTGTTCCCATTTTTAAAATGGGGGACAAAGACAACCCTCAAAGTTATCGGCCTATCTCCCTGATCGATGGAGTGGTAAAGGTTGGGGGCAAGATGGTGCTCGACAGGCTGATAGGGTGGGTGGACGAACACAACATAATTTCTGATGTCCAATACGGTTACAGGCAGGGTAGATCAACAACGGACCAATGCCTTAATATATATTTGATAATTAATAACTATACTGCTGCTAGGACGGAATCTATCCAACTTGCCTTCATGGACTTGAAGTCTGCATTTGACATGGTCAGCCATGAGTAACTAGGATGCTTGTTATTTGCTTTGAGGGTGTGTGAGGTTTTGGCAGTGCTTCTCAGGAATTAGTTGCACTCTAGTTAGGGACTGCACGTTTTATATTTATTTTTCTCAAGTTATCTCTACATAAACAGCAGATGAAGATTAATGATTGTTCTTTTTTTCTTCTTTCTTCTAGGTTCCAAGGAGTAGGTCAGTTTGTCTTTCCAGATGGAGCCACACTCCTCCTGAGGAGTGGTTGGAAGATGCAGCTCCACGGCAAACGGCCTCCTGAGTCATCTCCTTGTCTGCTTCGGGTTCCTTCCCTTCCGTCATCTCCTGCCCTGGGTCACAGCGAGGGGGCAATTCCCACCGCCTTCTTTAGCTTCAGTCGGCCCTCGAAGACATAGGAGCATCTGTTCCTCTTCCAGTCACTCAGCGCTGTTCTCTTGTGGCTCTGCCTCCGGGTTGCCACTGCAAAGACACTGTCTCCAAGTCCTGCCCCTTTTTTCTTCCTGACACCAGGGCCAACACCCAGAAGTTATCTTCTAGCCGCTCCTCCTCTTCAGAATGTAAACTCCCCTTACAGGGATGGTATTCGCCCTGCAGGGGAGAAGAGTATTGTGTTGAGGTCCCGTTCTCCAGGCGATTGGGCAGTCACTGTCAGGGTGGATCCTACTATAGTCCATTTGTTGAGTGATCTAAATGCCCACACAACAGCATCTGTCTGATATTCTCAGTGAGGGTCTTGCACTCAGCCCTTCCGCATCAGAAGAGGGGTACATCAGGGATGTATTCTTGCCTCCTTTCTGTTCACGCTTCATGTCAATGGGCTGGAGTAAGCCCTCCTGTCTGTGGGATCTGGCTGCCCAAAGGTGGGATGGAGATGGCTAACGGTTCTACTAAAAACAGATGATGCAGTCCTGATGGCAAGGACCACAGTGGGTCTACAGTTGTTACTGGACAAGTTTTATTGATATAATGGCTAGCTTGGATCTTGTGATTAAATTCACTAAATCTTTCTTAATGGTTTTGGGCTTGAGAAGCCCTTGATCAAAAACATTTTAGGTGGACTCGCACACATTAGCCAAAGTCCCTTTTTTTGTACCTCGGGGTCCTGTTTGACTGTCATGGAAACTGGACGCCCCTAGAAAATAAAGCTCATCAAGGAACTTCTGCTGTTTATAGATTTGTTCATGGACTGTGGCCCCTCCCGCCCAGTGCCTTAATTAAGGTATGTCAAGCTAAGTGTGCCTCCAAGGTCATATATGGCAGCGAGGTGTGGGGTTGACAGTGTTCAGTCTGTGGAAAATGTATTTTTAAGGCTGGTGTTGCAGGTTACCCACAGTGCATCAGCACCATCTGTGCACAATGAATTAGGAGTCCAGTGCATAGCTGACACTATTGCCTTAAGACCACTGATATGCTGGATCAGAGGGAAATCCCAGCTGATTAGGCCTATTCTGAGTGATTTCTTATCCTTGGATCATGCCACTAAGATTCCGTGGATTGCAAATATATCAAGGGTGTTTTAGTAGCCTGGGTAGGAAGGAACTATTCTGTAGCCCTCAATCCATGAGCACCGCAGAGGTAAATGAGTTAGGGATACTTTTTTCAACTAAGCTACTATACAGAGAAAAGACTGAACTATTGAAACACTCAGTAAGAGGCATATGCTGCTAAAAACCGTTTAGACTATGGAACCATACCTGTTCAGTCTGAGGAGTGATAGGGACAGATTTTATTGACTAGTTTTAGATTCAACATGATACATCATCTTTTGGCCTCGCCAATGACTCCTTGGGTCCCTGTGGCTGCGACTACCAGTCTCCACATGACCCCCATACACTTCATGTTGTTCTGGATCTATTTTAGTGGTCCTATGAAAATGTTTATTAAGCCTCTAATGAAGTCCCTTACTTTAGGCAAGCATGACCCACCCTGATGTTTCTCCAGCTATTATTTGGCAATCCCATTATTCCTAAAGGGTGCTCTTTTTAAGGGATATATTGAGAATAAAGGATTCTATGCTTCATTAACTTGCGGTTGACTCATGCTCTCCTAATTTTTGTATTTTGAGGGTTGTTTTTATAGTATTTTACCTGAGCTTTATTTTACTTGTTTTTGTAATGTGTATTTTAACTGCTTTGCACATTTTATATTTATTAAATGTTTTATAGTGGTTTGTGTGTGCCTTTATGGTTATAATACAACTGAATAAAGACTATTTGATTGATGATTGACTAAAATGCAGTTAAATAACGGTCAAAATGCACCTTTGGTATTTATTTTCAAACAAATGTCTGTAGTAACAACCACCTCTGACTTTTGGCAATCTTTACGAATGAGGTCTTTACTGCTCTATTTGCTATCCTTTTATTCAATAATCTTTAGCACGTAAGAAAGGTATAAGCAGTGAAAAGCTGCTCCTAAAAAGCTTGCGTGGGTGTCACAGAAAAATGTAACGTCGACTGAGAACGGCTTCATTGACTTTTAGAAATCTTTGCAGTTGCAAATATGACTCAAAGCAACATTATCTGAGGCCATTATATGAGAATTTGCAATGCATATCTCACCAAGTAGAAAACGGTGCAATTTGTAAGACAAAGATCACACTGTCTGAGAGCATTGCAGTGCACTCCCTTAGGCATGACGGGAGGAAATTAGCATGCAACACATTGTGCAGAGATTGATCCCCTCTGTCCACTGTTGTGATGAAACTTGCTAATTCGTGTAACTTTCATTTGGAAAAGGGTGTGTGGAGAAGCTGGAAGGATGCACATCAAAGCAAGAAGGCAGCACAGCAGCAACTGTAACATTCATTAATATATTCATTGACCTTAAAGCTTACCTTGAATGAGACGCATGATGGTTGGATCAATACAAGAGGCCCACCATGTGAGATAATTTATAGCTGCTTCAAATATTTGAAACTGTCTTGTAATGACTTGTGGCGACTTTTAATCCCTAGGAATGACTTACTGAGGCGATAAATAGCAAGAGATCCCTTAAATTGACTTCGTAAGAAAACGGTCATCTTTATTTCAGAATGTGTTATAGCACTGATGGTGCAGATTGGAGGCAATGATTCCAAGGACTCACAATTTACCTATAACACGGATAGAATAAACCTTTTTACATGTGATTATAGGCATTTCGTTCTCCAAAACTCATGTCTGATCAATGGGATCATGGCATCTCCCAGAAAATTAAAGAGGTCGTATGGAAGGTAAGATGTCATAAACCATGCTGTGAAATATAACAAAATTGTTGCCTTTAATATTTATAAAGGGTTCCTGAACTTGTGTGTGTCTCCGATTTGTTTTATGTGTGATATAAATGTCATGAACTTTGTGAACTTTGTAAATATTGTTTCTCAAGTCTTTATTTGTATCCAAACCTCATAACCCATGCAATGTCTGATTGAGGGGTTGGTCTAAAGGGGTTTCTATGTCTTTCCCATTCAATCAGATGGTAAGGTTATGCTTAGTCTTCTTTCAATATTATTGTTAATGCTGAATTGTCAGGGGGTTATGAAGCTGAATTTAGGAGTGTGTTTGTTTTTATAAAATAGAGGAGTGGACTTTCAAACATTTTGTTATAGACCCCACCCCCCTCTCCAAATACCCCCACCCCTCTTCCTCTCCAAACCCCCCTACATTCACATCCCTTCACACACACACACACACGCATACACACACCCATGCACAAACATTCACACATACCCCCACACACACACACAAAATCCCCTAGCCCCCCTGTCGGAGCACCCACTTACCTGTGTTCAGGGGGTCCTCCAGAAGGAGACGGGACGGGGTGCTGCTGCCAGCAGCAGCATCCACCAGCAGAACACTGCCAGGCCGTATTATGGGTCATAATACGGCTGGTGGCGGTCTACTGGTGTGACGCTGTTGCCGGCAGCAATGTCACCTAACCGCCATCCGCCGGCATGGCCACAGCTCGATTTCCACCATTCTTCTGGTGGAAATCTGGCTGGGGTCATAATACTTCAGACGGTTGGTAGCTGCGGCAACGGTCTTTTGGCGGCCATCGCCACAGCGGTAGGCGGTTTTTACCTCCAATATCATAATGAGGGCCTTAATCTTTTTTGGGGAGGGGCTGTGTGCCCCCTCCCCAAACTGATCTCAGCCATGGGGTTCCCATCCATCCATAAAATTAAATACATTGGACTGCCACCTCCCCGGTGCATTATTTATATTGAATGTGGGGGGCATGCTGCCCCTCATAACCCCAGGGACTGCCACTTCCCCAGAGCTTCATTTATTTTGAATGCGGGGCCCTCACAGCAACCCTGGAGCCCTGGGAACCACCACCTAACCAGGGCTATTTGAACATCAGAGGGGAGCTGCGCAGCACCCCTCAAGGAGCATATAATGACTCTGGGACCCCAGGGCCAGCTCCTGCTATGTCCCGGGGTGCCCACCACCAGGACATAATTGTTTGCTCTGACTTGACGGCAGCTTTGACAGCTGCCACCAAGTCAGAGCAAACACTCCGATCCCACTAAGCGAGAGCTGTCAAACAGCTCATGCTTGGTGGGAGCAGAGGTTTCCTCTGTTTCCCTGCTAACCAATATGTGAGCAGGTAAACAGAGGAAACAATAGCTCTTGCACACAGTGAGCTGCATGCTTAGCAGCACTCTGTGTGCAAAAGCAATGTCAGCTCAGGTCTTCAGTCTCCCCCTGCGGTCCCCAATGCACATTGGGTGCCCTGCGGGGCACCCAGAATTGATGGCCAGGCCTTGGAGGGGTCCGCATGCCCCCACCCCCCAAAATAATTATAAATAATAAAAGGCTGGGCCCTGGTAGATGGGGTCCGCAGGGCCGAAATCGGCAGGGGAAGGGTTCCCTCCTCCAAAAAAATTATCATTAATAGGCTAGGCCCTTCAGGCCTACATGTTCATTTCACTGAAATTAACCCTCAACCAGAAGCACTTATAAATATAAACAAAGCAGGTGCCCCAGTTGAAGCTCCACTTCTGGAAAGGACAAAGCCTGTGCACAGCATCAGTTAGGGCGGTTAGGGTGTCTTAGCTACAGGGACTGGCCACAAAAATGTTTCAGCCATGCCCGGTGGCAGTTGGCCACAGGGCCTGACCTACAGCCAGGCCCTGAGGCCAACCACCTATAAGCACCCAACCTTACACCTTGCACTGCCTTCACCCATTGTGCAGCAGGGGTTGCCTCCAAGGCCTGGCCTGCAGCCAGTCCCTGTGGCCAACTCACTTAGCCACTTAACCCTACTCTGCACACGGCCCTTTGGCTGTGTGTGGCAGGAGTTGGCTGCAGCCTATCTCTCCGGGTGTGAGAATAGGTGTGTTTATCTGGGGAGAGAGTGGCTGTGATAGTCTATTTGGGTGTGAGAGTGTGTACATCAGTGTCTTAGTGGGTGCACAGGTCTGTGAGTGGGTGCATGAGGGTGTCAGTGGGTCTGTGAGTAAGTGTGTGAGACTCTGAGTGGGTCTGTGAGTAGGTGCTTAAGGGTCTGAGTGGGTGTGTGAGTGGGAGAAAGAGGTTAAAAGAGAGCGAGTGAGTGAGAGGGAGCGAGATGGAGTTTTTAGGCTTTGATGGATGATATATTTAGAACGAGATATTTCTGCACAAGTAGAAATTAAAAATGTGTTTTTCAGTTTAAAAGAGTAAGATCACCTTTCAGTATGAGCCTTAAATATTTACAGTTGAAAACAAATCAAAGGATCAAAATGACTACAGATTCACCTGGTGTCCAACCCTCAACGTGAATGTCTGTGGCCTTCACCATTATGCTACACATAAAAATAAAATAATCTTCCCCTTTATGGGCTATCTGTGACCATGAGCGGAGCCTCAAGGTGTCCCCTGTGTTCCCTGATGATTTTTATATTTATTTAAATTTTATGCCCTTTACAGGCTATCTGGGACCACAGGGGGAGCCTCAAGACCTTGCCAGCAGTCCCAGTCAATTCCTGCCTCCTGCTTGAGCTGGCATTGCTCCAGCAAGCATGTAGCTGCTTTTAATAGTGATCAAATAGCTCTCAAAGCTGCTGCCAAGCCACAGCAAACAGCTATGCCCCAGGGGTGGCAACCCTGGGACATAGCAAGAGCTGACCCTGAGGGGTGGCGGTCCCCAGAGCCATTAGTAGCTCCTCGATGGGGACTACATGGGTGCCCTCTAACATGCATAGCCCCGGGGAGGTGGTGATCCCCTGGGTTTGGGGGGGCGTGGTCCCCCCACACCCAATTTCTACAATGCCCCACGGATGTGGTGATCTCTGGGGTTGCGGTGGGCAACACTCCCCTCCTGCATATTACATAAATGCCCCAAGTAGGGGTGGTACCCAGGGCTGTGGAGGGGCTAGAAGGCCCCCTCTATTAAAAAAACACAATGCCCCAGGGACATGCCCCACCCAGGGGTTATTTAAAAAAAGCACAGGAGTCCACACTTGTTTTTTTTTTACATATTTACCACGAATTTGCGACATCATCATAATTTCACAGTAAAATACCATTTAAAAAATGCTTTTTTCCCGGGGGCGGTGGACCCAGCACCAGAGCTAAGGCATCAGGTGATTCAACGCTGGCCCAATGTCTTTTTTTACACTTTTCTTCTGGGACTCGGCTCAAGCCCAGTCCCAAGATGGCTGCCAGCACTGTCTGGTTTGAAGTGTTTGCAGCCAATCAGAGCTGTGCATTACCCTGCACAAGTTCATCATTGTATCACAAAGTCTTCATGATCACATATATACAAATTTGTTTTCCCTTTAATATCTTAGAAACTACTAGATGGATTTATACTAAATAAGTGAAAGTGTAATCTGCGTACCGAAAGCTAGCTTTCTGCCTAATTTGGTGTAATTCCACCAAGTGGTTCAGCCTGTAGTCGTGTATAAAGGTCCTTCGGGAGTTGACATGGGAAATGCAACTTTTCTGATCCCCACTTTTTCTCTGCCCCAGCTTGACGGATCACCCTGAAACTTTCCGTGCGCTACCAGAATCACCGGGGCACTTTTTCTGAACAATTTCATGAAGATACGTCAAATGGTGCCACATGTATAGGCAAGTAAAAAAACACTTTTTCTATAGAAATGTGGTCCTAACTATAACTACCTAGTGGTGACCGCCACTGGGTACTATATATATATATATATATATATATATATATATATATATATATATATATATATATATACATATACATATATATATATATATATATATATATATATATATATATATATACACACACACTCATATATAAAACACATATATATTATGTTCACATACATATATTGAAAAAATACAGGTTTTACTTACCATATATATTCTTAAAATTTCGTTGTAAAGGCATGAGTGATAAAGGCATGCATGTTAATGACATTTGTTATAATGTCATAGAATAGTTTTGGGTATGTGTCAATGATTTGTAAAGCAGCAAGTCAGGCTATATCCCTGACTGCTTTCGAAAAAATAAGTTTATTTACTACGATTTTGCAAAACAGTTGCTGCATATGAGAAATTCAGAGTTATCAAACCCAGACTGTAAGTGTTCCAAAACTATTAGGTACTAGATGATCCTGCTGTAGTAAAAATGTTCTTGCACTGCACTACCAAATATTTATCTTCCCCGTTGGATCTTACCATGTATCTAACCCTCAGTCATTACTTCCAAATGGAGCTGTCTGAGTGACCCCTTAAATTTAGTTTATTTAACTTCTTTAAAGTTGGTACATTACTTTGATCTGTTACTCAACAAGTGCTAATTGGATTTACCGGGCTAGGCTTTCACAGAGTGCATTTTTGTGATCTGCGTTGCTTGTGGTTATTGGTTAAGCTACAAATGTTAGTTTTGACTAACTGCCTAGTATTCTCAGTATATTTCTGTTTTTCTCACGAGTCTTGTCTTTCCCTTTGCTTTTCGTATGTGTTTCACAATATGTTTTTCTACCTTTTTATTGTGGCCATTGACACTGCGGTTATCCAATATAGTGTTATAGATAAACGCAAGTGATTGAAACTTGCCTCCCTTAATGCTAAAATTTTTAAAAGGCAAAATTATGTTAGTACTTTGTTTACAGAAAAGTCTTATTTCTAACAATATGTTATGAATGAGTAAATATTGCTGTCCTAAATTTATTGCATCCACAGCTTGTGATATGAACATGGTGCATTCCTGTATCTTATCCATTCTAGACCACAAATCAGGTTTAAATGGCAGATGGGTTGTGGCAACGGTTATGACTGGTGATTTTAGGTGTTCCTCTTTAAACTCTTGGGAACAACATTAGCTGATCCCAATTTTTGGTACTTTTTCTTACTGGAATTGGATAATCATCAATAGTTGTCGTAAAAATGTCAACCTAATTATAGATTGCCTTTTAGACAGGGTGCTTAATTAGCCCTTAAATAATCAAGACGTCACACGATTTTGTCCGACCTGTTAAATTTTCCGATCCTTGGCATATATTTGCTTATAATCTCAGTTAGATATTGAGTAGCTGATTTCTAAATATTTTATACACTATTATACCACTCTGTCTCTGTAAGTCAGGTCATGCTATGATCTTAGGCATACTGGGCAGTAACTTGTGCAATTCCAGGTGGCATATACACTCTAATATTATACTAAATCCAAAGAAAAGTTAGTCATGGAGCTATTTTAAACTTCTTTTTAGAAAACCACCCTACACTGATGTTGGCTACTCTGAATTTTAATGCGTGTAAGACAAAATCGTACATAGAGTTAACATGTCTCGACGGCTAACTACAATATCAATTAGAAAAGGAAACTGAATTGACTGGGAGACTCTATATTATAGATAAAGATAATTGTTACGTACTTCTACTCCAGCAATTTAGATATGTATATAATAACATTTCTAAAAGTAGATATCTGAATACTAGAGACAAAGCAAACGTTTTATCGGGTCAAATAAATCAGGTCAGTTACTTGCAAACTATTTAAGATTAAAATGATAGAAATAAAATATTGTACATTAAAAATAAAGATGGTGATTTAAATATTGTTCCCCTAGGTATTGCTGAGAAATTTGATTCACATTATTCCACATTATCAGAAAACCCCTTAATTAAGTCTATTAATATTTTTCTTCTGAAATTGGACTGTCTCAAAATTTCTGAAGAAAATAAAACTCTGTTAGATTCAAAGGCCTCATTTACAAGAGACCTGCATCACCGGAGCATCCATTTTTATGGAACCTCGGTGATGCAGGCTTCTCAATCATATCTATGAGGTGGTGCAAAGCCACCCTATTTGGCTATGCATGGCCTCATAGATATGGAATAAGGCAAAGCAGCGCACAGAGCTGTGTTGCCTTACTCTATGTCAAGGAGACGTTCCATGGGCGTTGCAGTGGGTTTTCCTATGCAAAACCCATGGGGTTTGGCTCATTCCCAGATTTACATGAATCTGTAAACCTGGGAATGCATCAAAACTGTGCACCTCCCAGAGAGGCATAACGAGAAGAAATAACTTTATTTCTTCTCGTTTTTTCCTCTTTCTATGTGGAAAGAGGAAAAGCCTTCATTGATTGTTTTTGTGCAGAAATGTGTCCCTTCCTGCACAAAAACAATCATGCCAACAATGAAGACACCCTTACACCATGTTGCAAGGGTGCCTGCATTGGTGCTTGGCAGCAATTTCTGTCCCAGTGCTGGCTGAAAGAACAGGAATGCACCATATCACGTAAATAATGTGCATTCCGGTCCTTTCTATTTGGCAAAGCTAAAAGGCTTGCAATGCTGCCCTACACCAACCTCTTGTAAATGAGGCCCAAAGTTTTCACAAACAGAATTAGAGAATGATTTTAAGACTTTTTCAGACCTTTTAGTTCTACACCTTAAATGAATCTCCATTTGATATTTTTTGTCTTTAAGGGATAAGTATTGGGCCCTTTTGAAAAAGCATTGACTTTACTTACACATACCAAATGAATAACATGTTGCAAACTGTTGTTCAATTTCATTGAATACTTTGGATTGAAACTCACTTAACAGGGGTGTTTTTCGTCAATAATTCATGTTGATCGATACTTTGAAAAACAGTTCCTTTCAAATAACATAAGACTGTCATGTCATATTTTTATGAATTTATCCTAATTCGATAGATAATGTGGTCTTTTTACTTTTGACGCTGACAACGCATATTCATATTCAAACTTAATTTTGGTGAAGAATGACTTAATGTTGGTCAAATTCCTATATGTTGCTCTTACCAAATTCATTTATATCATTATGGTGGTGTTTTCACCCTTTAGGCTATATAGTGAAACTAGACAGGGTTGTCCCTATTATTTAACTGTTGTAGAAATGGTGATTTCCAAGGTATGCAAATCAACATCTTAGTGAGTTAATGGAGTATGAGGAATACTGACTAGGGCACCCTCTTCCCACATGTTTATGACCCAGTTAGAGTCCTAGTCAGGTACAGCTCTTGTAACTCTCTTGGAGTGGTGTCATTGTGATGAATATTATATTTCTATTTACCTGGAAGTTCAATGGCAGTCCTTACAGGGGACTCCTATTGACTGTGATTTGAGCTGTTTCTGTCATGCACACTAGGCCAGCCATACAAGTGGGACAGTGTTTTTATAGAGGCAAGTGGAATATTGCTGATTGATAGAAAGATTGTCGATTCCTGTGGATTCCAAAAGTTTCCAGCACAGAAGTGAAAGGGGACTGTGATTTTCAGTAAATGTTTGAGGGTTGCATGGGCTTTTGGGTACGAAGACCTGGTGAGAGATATACAGTCACCCCACGCTTGGTACCCCCAGGTGTCTAATTTTCATAAATGTGCAGGTTTGCTAGCTTTTCCTAGGTTTCGGCTGAGCAAACGTCCAAAATCCACGGCTACCCACTTTTCAATGCTGAGTGGTGGGGAATATGTGGCTCCCACATTTTCAGAAGTTTTTCTCACAGAAATGTGAGGAAAATATGTTTTTTTGTCAAAGTTTGAGGTTTTCAAGGGCTTCTGGGTCAGTAAACCTGGTGAGAGCCATGTAAGTCACCCCACACTGTATTCCCCCTTGAGTTCAGTTTTAAAAAATGTACAGGTTTCATAGTTTCCCCTCATGCTGACTGAGCTAGGGCCCAAACTTCAAAGCTACCCAATTTGCCCCCAAAAAATGTTATATGTCCATGTTGTGTTTTGGCCCTTTCAGTTTGTGGGCACTAGGTCTATCCACACTAGTGAGGTACCATTTTTATCGGGAGACATGTAGGAACACATAATAGTAGAAGATTTGTTGTTAGCAACTGGGTTTCTCTGCATTTGTGCCTTGCAAATTTAAGCCAGTGTGTAAGAAAGAAGACATTTTGAAAAATGTCCTCTGAATCACATGCTAGTCTGAGTTCCCACAAACTCAAATAGACAGATGGATAGATAGATTCTTTATTGTACAATTATTTAAAATCATTACAATAAAACATGCCTTCACTGATTTCATTCTTATTTTAGGCACGCTGAAAATAATGCTTACATAAGCCACCTACTTTTTGTAAAAAATAGTTTTAAAAATTACTTAACAGTTAAGAACAGAAGTTAAAAACAGGGAAGTCATAAGTGCAGCACTTTGGCCCTAAGTAGGGTGTCAAGCTAATCTCAAACTGAGCTCAGTGCCTCTATAGAATCCCCAAAGCAAGCAAAGGTCTAATCAGATGTACAATATATAGGGGCTTATTATGACCTTGGCGGATGGTAAAGCCCATCTGCTGAAGTCCCGACAGGTAGGTTGCCGCCAGTGTGGCAGCCTCCCCGCTGGGCCCACTACTAGTTTCCCGCTGGGTCAGCAGGTGTAAACTCAGTTTCCACTCACTGGCCCAGTGGGAAATGGCCTACAGCTTTGTCTCCAGCTCGTAATAGAGCTGGCGGCAGTGCTGTAGTGTGTAGGGTGCACACTAGGGTCTCCACCAGTCTTTTCATGATGGTGTTACCACCATGATATCGCTGAAGGCGAAGGGTTCGTAATTCTCAGGGCAGCGCTGTCCGGGCAGATTAGGACCCCCAGCACCGCCAGGCCGATGATAAATCATAATCTGGTGGTGCTGTCAGTCTGGCTGTGGCACTACCGCAGCAGTCGTAATATGGCACTCAGACTGCCACATTGGCGGCAGTGCGACTGCCACCACAACCATGGTGGTCATTAGACCACCAGGGTCGTAATGAGGCCCATAGTATCTGATGCATTCAGTGCTGGTGGACGAGGCAGCTCTCAGGAAGTTTATAAATCTAACAGCCAACTGCGAACACTCACTTTTCAAGCATGCTTCCATGGCCTCGCTACAAGTACGAATATCTAGAGCACATCACATTGGTAGAAGCCAGAATACTCTAAGTGGAAGCAGCTTCTTGCATACACATAAAATGTGGATAAGTGATTCCTCCTGTCTGGCACATAATCTACAATGCCTGTCCTGGGCTTCAAAATATCTCCGGTCATACCCGTACGTTTTTAGTGGAATTAGCTCCAGACACAGTCTCATTAACTCCTGCTTGAGAGCTGCGTTGAACTGCAAGGAGAAATAAATTGGCAAAACCCTCACTCATAAAGAGTGGCTGCCCACCTACTATGAGCGTGTTTCTTGGTTGTCTTACAGTGATTCTCCCTGGAGGTTAACTTTGCTTGCTTAGTTAGTAATCTACAGATTATTGGCACTAGAAGGTCACTTGCCCAGATCTCCCAGGCCTTGACTAAAATACTTATGCCAATTGGTCTGATGCTTATTTATTATTTCCTAAATTATGCTTTTTTAGTGTGCCTTCTTTTACCTGCTTGTCTTTCACACAGTATATTACAAATTTGGCTTTAAGAGCCCAATGCTGGGAAGTCAGACCGATCTCCTGATGGATTTGGGTGTGCACTGTGCACTTTCGTAAAGAGGATACTTTGCAGTAGCAGATTGATTGTGTCCTGTCAATCCAATTGGCCATTTTCTGTCTGTATATGATTGCACCATGTGTTATTGTTGGAAGTAGTTTACAGCCGTCACTTTTAGCAATTGTTTTAAGAATAGGATCTATTAACGATTTCCGTGATTTTAGGAAGGCACACTCCAATGAAATTGTTTCTCCCAAAAAATCAACATTTAGCTGTATTTTACCTATTTCCTTGGACCCCTTCAGGGGAATCCACAAACCCTGGGTACCTTTAGAATCACCATGATTTTGAGAAAAAAGGGGCACAACTTTGGCATGGATACCTTATGTGAAAAAAGGTAGAGAGGCATGAGCACAAAGAACCCTATTAGCCAAAAAAGGGCTCTGCGCTGGAGTGAAAAAGCCTCAGCACTTAAGGGGTTGAATGTAATTGATGTAATGCTATACATCAATAGTTAATGGTAGAAATATATATAGTCTATCCGTTTTCATTACCACCCCCATTGACCATGAATGTATCCATCTCCTTGTCAAACAGTTTAGTACATTTGTCAATTGTCAACCTATTTTTTAGTTTTGAGAACCGTTTTACAGACATATTAAGGAATCACATTTAGTCCCAAACTGGAATTGTATATTAATTAAATATTTATGTATAGATTTTATTCATTAATATTTCTATTAGATAATATTCCCAAATGATGGAGCTGTTTCATCTTCCTCCAGATGAATTTTCACATTACTTGCAAGTGAAAAATACTCTTTTAAAAACTTTTCTTGCAAAAATATCACTCTTGCTTTCTTTGTTGAACATCTTGAATTAATTTAATTTTCATGGTCATGTATCATCTAACCTAAATGATGTACGACTATGGAAATTAAATACTCTGGCCCAGATTGAAGAGGCCTAGCGCCCCCTTCTGCCACATTAGTGTCATTTTCTTTATGCTAATGTGGCTCAACTAGGCCAGAATTGCCACAGCAGATTTACAAGGTGGCACAATACATGCATCGTGCCACATTGTAACCCCTTAAGCCACATTATGCCTGCACCATAATGTATGCAAGGGGGTGTTCCTCGGTTAAGGGGGGGGGCGACAAAATGGCGTAAAAGATTTGTTTACAGTTTTTTCAGCATTTTTAATGCCTGCTTGGAGCAGGCGTTAAAAGTGGGCACACCAATATACTATTCAGTGTTTGTTCCAAAATTTTGGTGCTAACCCTGAAAAGTGCATCAATAGCCTCCAAATTTCCGATGCTATTGCCCCCTACGTTGTGCCATGGTGCGCCGTATTTTAAATACACCACACACATGGTGGAGGTAGGGGGCGCTAAGGGGTGCAAAGAAAGTGGCGTTGCCACTTTTCTTAAATCTGCCACATTATGTCATAAGAAGAAAGTGTGAATATGTTGCAAATAATACGAGAGGTGAAGTTTTGTGTTCTATATGGAAAACAAATTTGACACGGTTTTTACATCCTTCTGTATTGCAGACAAATTTTTTCTTGAGGCATAATGTATTATGGACTCATAATAAATCGTTTTAATCTAAATTAATCCAGCCTCCCAAATGCTCTACATATATTATAGAAGAAGGTATATTAATTCATATGTTATTTAAGTATAAAGCGGTTACATATTTTTGGAATATGGTGTATGACACTATTGGTAAAATTCTACCAATACTTGAAGATTCCTTATACTTTCACTTCATTTATAAAATCAAGTGAAAAATTTAGGAGCCCCTTGCTCCATAATATCGGCACATTAGCATAATTTTTTTATACTAATGTGGCAAAAATATAGCAAAAACACTGCACCAGATTTACAAAGTAGCGTAATGTATGCAGTGTGCCACTTTGTAACCCCTTGCTTCACATTATGGCTGTGCCAAGCATAATGTATGCAAGGGGGCATTTCCCCATTGGGGGGGCCGAAAAAATGGGGCAAAGAAATCTAAAAGATTTCTTTGCGTTGTTTTATTTGGCATTTTTAATGCCTACTCATAGCAGGGGTTAAAAGGGGGCACACCATTACACATAATGGGCCCCTATGTACTGTTGAGAGTTAGCGCCAACATTTTGGTGCTAATCCTGAACAGTACATCAATAGTTTCCAAAATTCTGATGCTATTCTCACCTACCCTCGTCATGGTGCACCCTATTTTAGCAGCGCACACATGGTGGCAGTAGTGGGGCACTAAGGTGCGCAAGGAAAGTGGCGCTGCACTGGGTGCAGCGCCACATTTCTTAAATCTGCTCCCAAATATTTACAGTCCAATTTAAATAATGACCCTATAACCCATTTGATATTCTGAAGTCATTGGCAGTAAAATCCATATTATCTAATCGGAAATCTTTGAATGGGCATTCTTACCAATTTTCCAATAAGAGGGTTGAATGTTTCTGACTCTTGTTTATTTTTTTTAACAATGAAGCACACTGTGGACATGTTTAAAATTTAGGCCTAGATTTATACTTTCTGACGCAAAACTGCACTAATGCAGTTTTGCGTCAAAACGTTTAGCGGTGACTAGCCCCATTTTTTAACACCACCTTGGCGTCACATTTATACTATGATGCAGGGTGGCACTAAAAATAGTTTAGTGTAATTTATTTTTATGTTAACCATTGTGCCTTGTTGTAAGGCAAAATGACTTTAACGCCGTAAAAATGGCTCTAACCCGTTTTATGACACGTAAACATGTCGCAAAACGGAAATGCACAATTTTTACCCACATTAGCATCAAATACAGACGCTACTGGAGAAGACAGTGCAAAGGAGAGGCAAAATGGAGCCAGAAAGCCAGGAGAAACCCCACGGTGACCCCAATCAACTAAGAACCAGGCAGGAGGACACAGACAAGACCCAGGGGAGGGAGAACAAAAAATGTTGTTTCAGTGTGGAGGAGCACAAAATACTTGTGAGAGAGGTGACGGAGCATGAACACCAACTCTTCATCACTTCAAAATTGACAATTGGAAGGAGAGAGGTAATTTGGCAGCAGACAGTAGACAAGATTATCAGTGTGACAGAGGTGAGGAGAACCGTAACAGAGTGAAAGAAACGCTGGCATGATTGTAAGCGTAGGACAAAGGAAAAAATGGCAAGGAACAGTTAGGCAACACTGTAAACTGGAGGTGGGAGTCCAGCACCACAAGAGTACTTGGACAAGATGGATGAGATTGGTACAGTAGTCATCCTGGAGGAACTGGTCACTGGAATCGCAGGACAGCGCAGACTAACAGGAAACACCACAAATGCAGGGTAAGTTGCATAGGGGAAATTAAAGCTAAAATGTTAAGTGCAAGGAGGGGGAGGCACATAGGAATCACACAATGCATGTCAAAGGAGCACAGAGGGACACATTGCACATGAAGCATGTAACACCACGCTGACATAAGCTACAGATGTACCTATGCCTTGGTAGTGCCATGCACCATAACACATACACCACCTAGACATATGTCCATCACCAGGCCTAAATACCTACATATACATATGCAGCACATGGGATGGATGGCATGTATCACATCTGTGCCTTTGGTTGTGTCATCACAACATCCCTTGCATATAGTCATATCAACCCTACCAAGACGACCAAGACTTCCGAGACTTGATAGTCAGTCAATACCATTCCTGGGGTTACGTCATGGTGTTGTCTCTTGCAGCAACACCTACAACTGCCTTGCCTCATTGCCCAAACACATGTGTGCTGCATCTTACAGCACACACTTCATTGCAACTGTCCCAACAGTACCCAGACATGTGCCGGCAGCACTACCGTCCCGCACATTGACAACACATCCACATAAGGCAGCCACAACAATAATCTGAGCAGGAGCTCGGGAATAGCAGGCTGGTCATGTATCATTGGAAACATGCCACTACCCAGACCAACTAAACTAGTGTAGTGTTGAACCACACTTCTTGATTCTGAACAGAAATGTGCCACTACAGAAAATATGCACCAAAGATAGCAAACTGTAGTTCACAACACTCACAGGCTGAGCCCGCAACTACTCTGACGCAACAATGTGAGACACATAGGAATGGGGAAATAAACACACACATACAATACATGGTGTATAACTGTGAACATAATGGCGTATAATTCCACATTGATGGGTGGGGGATGGTGCATGGGCAAGTCTGGTGTTGGTAAGACTGCCAGTGCAGTGTACCCTTTGTGGTTGGCATGATAAGTCACACGTTGGGATTTGGGAGGAAATCTGTCTGCTCATGGTAGCTCTGTGGAGCACGTAGCACCACATTGTTGATGGATCAAATAGAGTCAGTGCCAGTCTTGGGATGCATTGGGTGTGACAGGACACGCTACACTTAGCCCTGCAAATCAGGCAGTGGAACGGGCAAAGGGGCAGGGCATGGAACCCCCTGCACTACCCATTCCAGGTGCATAGGCTGTGCAGGGGCACCCAGGGGCACACCACACTACATCACCGCCAACATTTGCATGAGGGCTTCACAGTAATGCAAAGGCTGGTGGAAATGCGGGAACAGACCTGGAGTGTAGCGTTGAATGTAATACGTGTCTGGAGCCACAAGACAGGTGGCATTGCCAGTCTGTAAATTGCTAGAAACCTGCCAGTGCCAGGCCATTGGCCCATGGGGCATTCCCCATTGACAACAGTTGCCATTACCACCTGTGCTGTTGGGGGTGGTCATATAGACAATGGCAGTCAGGTGGTCATAGGACTGCCCCACTTGAAATGAGGGACCAGTATGACTGCCTGTAGAATTACCATCAAACTAACTTGAGGCCCTGACTTAAGTTCAACTCCATTTAACTGGCTATGTCGATAAACTCATTTGCCATCAGGTACTGTAACATACATATTGATTTGCACAGCAGAAATATTATACCCATGCTGGCCTTCCCTGGGTCTACCCCTGTGCCTTTGTCAAATTAGCTGCACTGCCACCATGCATCATAGTGCAAGGATGGCTGCATTGAGGGGGAGATCATAGGTGTGTAGGAAGGCGCACCTACCTGCACAGACAGAAGATGAAATTGAACTCTGCTAGGTCCATGTGTGCTGTGCACTGTAGTACACATACACATACATCAACGTGATGAGTAAGCAAAAGAAACAACAGCATAGTGTCCTGGCAATGCCATACCTGGGGGTGTGAAACATGTAAGACTGGGACAGGGGCATACTGCCATGTGTGGTGCTGTGGCTTGAGCACTGCAACACCCATTGCAATGCCTCAACATGCAAATGGAAGCACAGGGAGGGCCGACAGTGACAAGATGGTGTAAAGCCACAAAAAGGACACACATCACACCTAGAAGATATGACACAGCCAATTGTGCCATCTGAGCTTTCCCTCATGTGACACTCAGGTGGGGACAAGGGCTGATAGACTGCAACTATGATGTACATGAACAATGTTTGGGAACTAAGATGACAATGAGACTCCAATAGCAAGTCAGTGACATGACATATCAACCACCACAACACACAAAGATTGATTTTACACAATCTCATTTAAGAGGATGATGGCTCTCCTTCAGATCTGCCTGTCCTGGAGTACCCCGATGACCTGGATGACCAGTTGTTAGGGTTTGTGCACAGCAAAGAGCATGTCCCCTCTCACTGCACTAGTGGGTTCTGTAATAGCTGCCTTTTAAACTTACTATTGAAAGCCTTTCTTGTTATCTCACCTCCCCCCCCAGGCTTCTGTGTATGTTGTTTAATGTGCTGTTTTGTTTACACATTGGGCCTTGCTTTTACCAAGGCTTCTTTAAAACACTCCTCTCTAGGCCATGTGTTAATTTAACTCATTTGCATAATAACTGAAACTCTGCACACCTTTCAAGAACATGTGCAGCATGTGAGGACCACACCCAGCTCTTCAAACCACACCCAGCTCTGCACACCTTTCAAGAACATGTGCAGCATGTGAGGACCACACCCAGCCCTGTCTATAAAAGGTAGCCCTCGAGCCTCGCCCAGTGCTTGTGCTCGTCTACCTCCCGCTTACCTGAGGACAGATCCCTCGGCGCTGGCACTCCTGCTCTCTACAGACTTTCATTGGCTTCAATGGGCGCAGCTGCTGGCTCTTCCTTCTTCCGGTTTCCGGTTCCTCCTTCCCTCAGCCTCTCTCCTACAAGACCTGCAAAAGAGAAAGAAGACAAGGTTAGACTGATCAGTATCTCTTGCCAGCAACAAGTAAGTGCAAAACTTTTATTATCTGAAAGAACTTTGACAACAATTTCTGGATTAGTGTATAGACAATTTGAAACAAGATACCTTCCACGAACATTGTGATTCAAACTCTTTGTTACAACAATACTTTGCGGAACTTTGTGAAGCAAACATTTTTTTATGGAACTTTTAAGAATCGAACCGTGGAAACCATTAACAGCAAGGCAAACAGTAAATCAAGGACTTGCACAAATTACATGCTGTATTTTGACATAAAAGTACAGTATTTGTTTTATAAAAGATTCTGGAAATATGGGAAAAGTGAGCCTACTATTGGCAATTTAGGCTTTAGTTATATTAAGATGAATGTTTGATATTGATAATTCTGATAACGGTATTTGTTTAATGTTTTAGAAGCTTTAGAGTAATAGAAAGCACATCCCAGAGCAGTAACACATTCCAAACCTGGAAACTAGAGACCAGGATCCAAGAGGTACTTTTAGAAGAAAATTTCTAAGAAATAAAGGGATAGTCAGGAACCCAGTTAGGAATAGGATGTACTTATCTGTTCTTTGTTTATGTTTCATTAGGCACCAGTTTCTACCGAAGTCAGAGAGGGCCGCAGATTTGTGCAGCACTTCAACAGTGGAAACGCAAGAACGCTGTTGTCTCTTTATTTTATTTTATCCACTTCCCCCCTTACCTTGAGCTTCTGTTCTTAGTGCACTGTTTTAAAAAACTAGTGTGCTGGAACAAGCAGTTTCAGGGTGGGGTCGGATTGTCTTCAACCTCCATCAGAACTGAACAAGGACTCAGGTGAGCTGGGCTTTGACACCAGTTGACAACCATCAGCCAAAAGATCCTCCATAAGTCCTCGTATCCATTCAGAAATCACCTCCAGTCGCAAGGAGAAGTAATAATGTAGCAGCCATCCCAGATGCCCCACCCAATACCCCAATAGTATGAGCAGCCATCACCGACACAGCTGAGGACTCCGAGGTCCCAGGGACCAGCTTTGAGAGGTGGTAGCAGTCCAGCGGGAGCTGGCCAAGGAGGTGCAGGTAGGGATGCAGACTATGGCATCCAGCCTAGAGGGTATGCACACGTGCCTCGTTACGGCCAATGAACTGACTGCAGCCAAACAAGGCACACACTCTCCCAATGCATGGAGTCCAGCAGTGTCTGAGGGACATAGCTGCTGCCGTGAGGTAGAGGCCACAACAACTGCCCTGCCAAACTGGCAGCAGCGTGATTGAGGACAAGCTGGACTCCATGCACCGGGAAGTGGCCTCCTTCAGGGCAGACATGGCTGCCTACCACAGGGATGTTGCTGCTATCCTCAAAAAATCATCAGCTCCTCCTTGCTGCAGTGATGCCATCTGTAGCTCCACAGATGGCAGCTGCCGGAAATTGGGAGTCCACATCTCCAACCACTGAAGTGTGTGTGTGGCCCCCTCTACCTCCCCACCACCACCATTAAGGGCAGAGGAGACACCACACACATCGGCAGATGATGTTGTGGAACAGATCATCTTCACCCATATGAGTTTCCCATAGCACCAGCCCATGCCACATGGCCAGTGTTTTCCTTTGTCCTGTGCTTGAGAGCATGCCAGTGTTAGCACAGTTGGATATGTGCACTCCTCACCGACACTCTGTTGATCTTTTTGCTCTGGACTGTAATTGTCTCTCACTTTCCAATTGGCAATTCATGTTCCTCTGCACTGAATGACTCTTCACCCAAGCATGTCCCGTGACATGTTCCTCAACCCTGGACTTGTGTTGTGTCACAATTGTATGGCTTTCACAAATGGGATCATTGACCTGGACAATGCATATATTGCACTACGATACTTGTAAAAAAACATCTCCATCACAAACAGCTTGTCTTTGCGTATTGTGACACATCTACTACGCTTAGGAATTGTGATGTGTGTAACCATGTCATTAGTCACAGAGTGTCAGTACAAGAGTGCAGGAATATGGGGCCACATATCTATGCACAAGGTTCCTACATGATAAACAACAATTCTGGTCACATCCCCTACTAGCATTACACTGAGTATGTCAAAAATGTAGAACACATGTATGCTTCACTCATTACATATGGCAGGACTGGCTGTGAAACAGTTCTCTGGCAATATCGTCAGCTGGGAACACATTGGTGTGAAACAGAGGTACATAACCTCATCTGTAATTGCCACTGGTCAGTTTTGCAGGATAGATTTTAAATGTAGGCTATTGTCAGATGTGCCACAGTACCCAACATTCCTACACAGGACCTAACACTGACAGCTGCATTACCACACCTACCTGTCCAATGCAAAGTGAACATAGTCACCTTGAGTGGTGGGTACACTGGATGGCAGATGCATAGACAAGTAGATGTGTTGTTGCTGCCAATGTGACAGCTCAGTTGTAAACAGGTGATGAACATGTCAAGAAAGGGATTTGGAGGCAGGACGGGATCCCTAGGCCAAAACACAATTTTTACTGTGAACTCATGGGAAGACCATGAGACACAAGCATTTGACACAAAAAGTAGAGGAGTACCCAAAATGTTTATTAATGAGAGTAAACTAATAAAATCTAGAAAATCTATCCAAACCTATACTAACGTATTCAAACTATACTTAACTAACAACTAAACCTAACTACCCTGTGCTAAACTTACCTAACACATTTAACACCACACTCTCAACATTGGCCCCCCACCTCCCTTATGTTACGAGACACATGCAGGACAACGTATACTTATATTACACATATACTAACTATATCTAAACAAATATATATATATATATATAATTATCTTTTTTTTTTTAACTTTTTTGTACACACATATATACCCCAACATGACCCCCCCACCCACCCATCCACAAATTAACATGTAAAAAGTAAAAAAAAAAAAAAATCCACTTATCCTATCTAAACTATACCTACACTAACCTAACACTAACCCCCTAAAGCCCACTATAAAACATGAATTAAAATGAGGAGGGAGGGGACAGAACTGGGAGGTGAGGGTTCTGAAGACACATATAGTTTGGCCTTCTTGAGGATTTTCTTCTTGTCTTTCAGTCTCTTATTATTGGCACCCACCTCCTTCTCCAAACTGTCTAACCATTGCAATATTAGTTAGAGACATCCCTCTGCAGATCCTACAGCATTTTAGGGTCCATGGCAGCAGGTGGTATGGGCTGATGCACTGAGGTCAAAGCTGTTACAGTTGTGGGTGCTGACGTGGTGGCAATTGTCCCCCTCTGCACTGCTGTGGAGCTGGGTCTCTTCTATGTGGACCGTGCCAGTGTGGGGCCCCCTTGTATGAATGCCCACCATTCCCCTGTTGATTGCTCAGCACGATAGCAGTGAGTCATTCTCCGGAAGCCAGATTCCACTGCCAGGATATGTTGGTAGCGGAATGCCCTTTTTTGGAACACATGAAGTTCCTCATTGGTCATGTTGGCAGCTGTTAAATGGAGACAGGCAACATTCAGTGTCAGCATTGTGTGGAGTATGTACAGATAATTGGCTTACACACACAATCTAATTACACATGCACTCCAACATTCCAGTAAAGACAATGGCTCTGATAAATGTGACAACAACGCTGCTGTAGCGTCATTTCATTGACACCAAAGTGACGCAAAACAAGATTATGAACCAAACACATGGAGGTGTGCATTGCTTTTGCGTAACATGTTATAATGCAAAGGCAGCGTAAACTTCAAGTAGATCAGGCCCAAACTTCCTCATCATTTGTGTCAATTTTCAATCATACATCACCAGTAACTTGAACATGTTATTGGGAGGATGGGATGCTGTTGGTAACCATACGGGGTCAGTGCTGATAGGTACACATGCAAGCCTGATCAATATGACTGTCACCTACACTGTGAGCATTACATCTACCCATACATTTGGTATTCCTCTCCCTCTGTGCCTAAGGGGGGATGGCAATGCAATCCATAATTTCAACTGTCCTGCTTATCCACCAAGGCATGCCCACTCATACATGGAGTCAGGCAGTGGATCAAATATTAGGAGGGCTGACAACTACACACATGGAGTGAAAAATACAGAGCGCCATGCGGGGGGACAATTGCCAGCCAAATCCTCCATATTCATGACAATGCAGGGATGCACCAATTTGGGATTAAAATGGTGCATCCCTGTGTTGTGAGAATGAAGGAGTTCCCTACTTCCAATATTCTCACAGCGTTGCACTTCTTAGTCACATATGGCCCTACATGTGGCTTGCAATCACCTTGTTTACACAATGCTGGCCATTGAGCACCATGAGTCTCATAAGATGTGACCCTCTGGTGTTGCATGGAGTTTACTTTACAGGACACACATTATCACACTTACTGGATATCTCTGGGTCCTCAAATTGCTCCACTTCGCAGATCGTGTAGGGGGCTGGTCCACCTGTAAGAAATGAACGGAAAACCATGCTTAGTGACATTACTAGTGGGTAGCAAATTTCAGCGTGTACCATTTTAGAGGAGGGAGCTAATTATAGTAATGTAACACAGTGCAACAAACACACCACTGCGAACACACGATGACACAGACACTCAGGTGAGTGAAAGACACACATCTGTACACTTACACTGGGCCGGAGACTCAGGTAATGCTACACCCTGCAACAACCATATGTGGGCATTCTATAGAAGATGGAACTCCATGGAATGAGGGGGAGTTGTGTAATAAATACAGAAAACTACCTTAGTGCTTTGCAAGACATTTGACTCAGGTACTCAAGCTTGTCCTGCAAGGCACCCGGAGGCACTTTGTGATAGACATGCGGCTCAATTAGAAGTCTGCAATTATCATGCGTTGAGTAATCCATGACTGATGTGGCAAAGTTGTTTGATGGTATCAAATGCCCCGTTTACATTGCCCCCTAAGGTGGGTAAGCCCCTTTGCTGACATAATGGCAGATGCAGGGATCATGTGCGTGAAATGATGACCAAGTTGCGCTCTACATGCATTGCCCAACTTTGGTAACACAATCCAGGGAAATAAGGTATGCTGGTGGTGCCTTGGCGTCTCATACATGACACTATGACAGGGCACAGGTGTCGCCATGGCCCCTGAAATGTGTGTCTTCATGATGGTTGTACACCACTCACCAGACATCTGACCTGCATTGATATAATGGTAGGACATGTGAACTGCATGTCTAGACTTGCAGTTACACTTCATTCTGGTTGCATGCAACCTGTCCACAAGCATTGTGTGCAGCACACAAACACATCTGCTACTGTCATACAAGAGCGGTGCACAGTAAATAGTATGCCAATCGGGGACTCACCAACAGGTCCACCGATCTCAACACCAAGATGACCGAGCAGATCCTGCTCCCTGGCCACCAGATCTGCCCAGTGATGCTTCCGCTGGTGCTCATTCCTGGTGCTCATGTAGACCCTCTTCGATGGTGGAGCACCTGGCCTCAGTCCGTTAGCCCTGGATGACCCTGCCCACCATCTCCTGCATCATCGGCAGGTAGTGGGCTACCAGCCACACAAAGCCACCCAACTCATTCTCTCCCATCCTGGTCAATCTCCCCCTACCAAACATGTTAATACTGGAAAGGCTGACCCCAAATAAGTTTACAAAATTGAATTTAACGGAAGCTTAAGCCCAGTAACTAATCCCAACTATCCCAACAGAATAACTAGCCCAGACAGATACCCCACAGTACAAATACAAATATACACAAAAGCACACAAAATTACAACAACTTGGACAAAATGCAGTCAATATTTAACAAAACACAACAGGAGGGACTCCACAAGATGCAATACAGAAGCAAGATACAAACACCAGCTCCTAAGCACAACCACACCATCAAAAAGGCACAGACTATAAAGAGAAAGTGAAACTACACCTATTGCACCATGCTTGTACACAGGATTTCCTGCTACATCACATCCTGTCCACATGTGTCACATTTTCAGTAATGGGTGCATTTATATGACATTTGCGTGGGTATTTTATACGCATGACGCACGTGCGCCATTGATATTGACACATTACCGTTATGCATTGATTTCACTGAAAATCAGCATTGAGATGAGTGCGAAGGTGGAATTCACGCTAAAGGCCCAGGTGTCATATTCTTTGCATTTGCAAATGTTTTAGATGCATTTGCGTAATTTTTTTACTCAATTCCTGATTGCATGTTTTTGTACCATTGCCCTACGATGCACCGTAAATCAACATACAAATGACATGGGCTGTGCTGCAGTGTGGCATATTATGTACGGCCACATGTGGTAGTCCATGCAACAATGTGATGAGGGTGTGATTGGTCTATTACACCAATGTGTGTTACAGAGTCAACAGCATGCAAATAGTTGCACGTCGTGCATTTATATGAATGTGTGACAATATTGTGTCCACATTTGTTTGGCAGTCAGAACAATGCAATAGTTTTGGCTTGTGGTTGTGTATTGTGTTTTCGTATGTGATGTGTGATGTTATCATACAGTGCATGATACTGAAAACTACATACACAGCTCAGGCATTGGTGACGATGGCTGAACCATTTCTACCTAGGAAATCTTTGGTACATATGGGTATTACACACTCTGCCTACATTCCACCAAGATTATGTTTTGACCACAAATGTTTGATTAAACTCATTGCATTTGACAATGATTGTTCGTTTTGTGTGGTGGACAAGCTGAATATGTTCTCATCCATACTGAAGTGCATTCCACAGACATGTCCGTGCAATGTGTGAGGGCCTGTGTACCCTGTGTCAGGATAAGGCCCCCTGGCAGTGGCAGTACAGATTACCATGGATGTACTGCGCAGGCCAAACTTCTTCCATTGCTTGTTATACCTGGGCTAATCATGATGACCATTGTTACCAATTATGTCCCCCCATTGTCACACATGTTCCATGCAGCCATTGCAACTCTCACACTGAGTTGTGACAGTGTTCTGTTCCAACATGACTAACTTTCTTATTTTGGACATCTAATACCCTATGTGTGGGCCCCTTACATACTTCCTATTTGGACATGATGTAGTTGTGTGTGATGAGCTATTGATGAACAAGTTGGCAGCATTGCTGTACAAGATATGTTGTGGTCCATAGAATGTGTCCTTCAGTTGTCACATACCAGTGATGAGGCTATTAGTGATGTATGTGGTGGTGACAGTACAATTTTACACATCATATATGATGCTGCAACAATACTTGACAGATTTGCTAACATGCCCCTTTAGGTTAGACCCACAATCCCATGGAATATGTAGTGGAGATTGAAGATACCAAAGATGGATTGGTTGTATAAGTGAAGTGTTTAATTACAAATTTGACAAGGTGATGTAAGTGGTTCTGAAGTGAAAACGTTCTCAACTATGTGCAGTCTGTGGTGTATCCCAGCAGCTGTGTTGTACTGTTCCGCCTCCATTTCTACACCACCATCCTTCTCCTCCTCCTTAGGCAGGTCATCAACCTGGTCATACACATAGACGTTCATCCGCAAACATATGTTGCGCAGGATAGCACGTCAGGATTATTTTACAGACAATGTGTGGGGCACATAGGAGGCTGCCTCCTGTGATGTCCAGGCACCTGAATCTTGACTTCATCATGTTCTCGCCACAATATTCCGTGTCTTGCAATGTTCTTCATTGTATGCATGCTCTGCTGCTGTGGTTGGGTTTGCAAATGGGGTCATAATCCATGGCTGTATGCCATAACCCTGATTCGCTGCAAAAGATAATAGGAGTAAGTTCTTGAGACTTGAAACAGGTTCATTATGTAGCACAGCAGTTGTAATTTTGAGGTGGTTGTGACTCGTATGTGTGTGTGGTATGGTATAAGTTCCTGGCCTTTGGCAAAGTTTTCTTAGCACTGTGTTGTTGGACATGACCAACTTGAACATTGGCTCGTGGACCTGGAACATATGATTTGTAATCCTAACTGATGGTCAGTATGTATGTACCATGCATTGTGTAGAACACCTTTGTATCAGTGTGCTATCACTAGAGGGGACATGACACATCCTCACCACACAATGGTGTCAAATGTGGAGGCAACATGGTAGCACTACATGGCCTGGGCATCTCAGCCATTTTGACATGTGTCAATATGGAAGAAGTGCAACACTTAGGCCCATTTACATGAGTAAGTTACAATTTACAACACAGCTTCAACACTGGCAGCAGTGTCCTGCAATATTTTGACTATGCAGAAATGCACCATGTGTGACGTGTTACTGGGCAACCCTTTGTTGTCCCCTGCGCCAGTGGCTTATGTGCAGCTGTGCACCGACACTACCAACCTTGCACCAGGGTGCTTGACTAGCTGCCCTGTGCATGAAAGGTGACCTCCCTGTACATATGCATTTTTGATAGACAATTGGCTCTTTCTGTGTGTGCAGCAGTATGCAGCATGCATTGGTTGTCACATTCATATGAGTTCAAATCACAGTCTATTTCATCCTTCATCCTGCAAACGGCACCCCTGTGGTGGTGTTTGATGATGGCACTGCCTCAGGTTTTAGGTGACACCTACATGGGAGTCAGCATCATCATACTATGTATCTTGTGGTGGGAGACCTCCAGCAACACACATTGCACACCCCTTCCACGCTACGTGCTGTGTGGGAGGGTGCCTGATTTCCAATGTGGCTTCTAGTCACATGAGAGTGGTCATCTACAAACTTGTACATACAGTGCAGGTCATGACAATGGCACTGGGGGCTCTTACATAACATAAGTCTGATAGCGTTCCTGAGTGGCAGCTGCTGTTTTTACCAGCCATCAGGCGTCCAAGGGTGTGTATCCCATTGTTTCAGGATGGTCAGCATTACTACCAGTGTCTCTCCTATCTTCCAAAACATGATTCAGCATTTCTACTGTCAACACATGCACAGTGCAGGCTATGGGATGGAGCTCAGCTACTTAGCAAATGTGTCCCTTGGCACAGTGCATGTAAGGTCAGTGATGTCCTCTATACTCCTACCATGTCCCACTATGGCATCCATGATCTGCACTGTCTAACAGTGACTCTGCCCCATGGTGGGCCATTTATTGTTTATGGTACAGACCTGATGGTGTTGTGGGTCAGTAGGTGGTGCATGTGAGGTGGCACTACAGTAGGTGTGGTGCTACTTCTCACATATCTGGCACATGGTATGTGATGGGCATTAATTATGTATTCCTCTATGCGGGACTCAATGCATCAGGCAGATGTACATGCACACTTCAGGTAAGTCAGGTATGTGTTGATGAGATGTAGTTGGTATTGACACCAGTTGTCTGGCATTTAATGTTTGTTCTGGCAGTGACTTGCACGGCATGATTTGAGGGATCTGTGCCTATGTGAGACTTACATAACACGAACAAAGTGTATGCCATTGACATTGCTGTGCTATTCTTTGTTTGGTGTACTGTGTGTGAGGAGTAGGCAACCTGTGGGCACTGACAGTGGTTTGTGTAGTTCTTCTGTTGGCAAAGGGTACATATATGCACCTGTCCTTCACGTGGTGTGCCTGTCAAGTTGTGGGTGTGCTACATACATGTGGGTGAATGTGTTTGTGGTGTACACTGACTGTGCTGTACTGCAGCATGGTACATGTGTGCTGTTACCTGCACATCTGTGTTACCCTGGCCATGTGTTTTTTGAGTGGTGTATGTCTTGTGTGTCCTACAGTGTTGGTATGTTGTGTTTATATTGCTAGGTTTGTTGACTTACTCACGAGTAGGCCATTTCCATATTGTCCAATCTGGAAGTGTCCATTGATCCTGCTGTGCCAGAATTTGAAGGCGTCATGGACACTTCCAGGATACTTGGCCAAAATGTTTGTGAATAGTCTTCAGTGGTCCACTAAGGCCTGCACATTGATGAAATGTGTGTGCTTGCGATTCCAGTATAAGTGCTCTGTTGCTGCAGGTGGCACAAGTCGGACATGGCTGCAGCAGTCAATTGTATCAAGCACATGTGGGAGGCCATGAAAGAACCCCTGTTTTATCTCCTGCTGCTTTTGCTGGGTGTTGGTGAAGCTGATGTGGGGGGGGGGTGTCATGGAGGGTACTGCGTCTAACACCTTTTGCAGCAACACAGAGAATGATGGCTGTCAGACACTAACAACCAGGGCACCCATTGTTTGAAATGAGCCACTTGCCAGCATGTCCAGGACAGCTAGAAGTTTTGTCGCAGGTGGTATATTGTGTGGGGTTTGCAGGCTGGCTGTGATTTGTGGCTCAATGTGGTGCACCAGCTGTAATATGGCTTGCCGGTTAAGTCTGTATGTCCTTATAATATCTTGTTCCCTGAAGCAAAGGAGGGTTGTCCTGTTTCTGAATATTCTCTCCTGCTTTCTGCGTTGCTTTTGTGGGCCATGTTGTGGTGGTTGCTGTTGTTGTTGCTGTATTCTGCGTCGTAAGCTGGAGCAGTAGCACTTTCATCCTGTTCTGTGGCTGGTAGTGTTGCTTCTGTGTGGTTTCCTTAAATAGTGATGTGTTTGCCTCATTTTAACGCCTGGTATGGCCCAGGCTTTAAAATTTGATGCCAATTGGAGTTAACATCATTTTTTGGGTCCGCCTCCGATCCGTGCGTTGTTTTTGCCCGGGTGGATAAATATGGCGCTAGGGGCTTACAGTCATTTTTTGGACGGGAACACCTACCTTGCATCTCATTGACGGTAGGAGGTTTCGTGCATAAAAAAAATGATATTTACTCCAATATTTTGACGCTAGACGGGTCTAGCGTCAAAATATATAAATATGGAGTTACGTTTGCGCTGAATTAGCTTCAAAGAAAATGGCGCTAATTCTGTGCAAACAGAGAATAAATATGGGCCTTAGTTTTTTAAAAACTCTTCTTGTCCCATCATTGCCTTTGTTTTCACTTTACTATTTTAACAATAGCATATTTCAAATCCTTTGCATATTTCAAAAGATGTTTCGTTTCTTCATCTTGTATGTATTTTAGTGGTTGGCATGTTAAAGATCGATCGATCTATCTATCTATCTATCTATCTATCTATCTATCTATCTATCTATCTATCTATCTATCTATCTATCTATCTATCTATCTGTCTGTCTGTCTATCCATCTATCTAACACACACACATTTACACTAATATATATATATAATATATATATATATATATATATATATATATATATATATATATATATATATATATATATAAATATAACCTACTGGCGGTTGCCAGTAGGCAGTTACAGTTAGGGCCTGATTCCGTTCTTTGCAGTAATACTGCTGTCCCGCCGCAGCAGCAGTCCCATGTACTCCACCAAGCTGACACAGAGTCCCAGCCTCTATATTAAGCTCTACCGTGGGTCAGTTGCCATCAGTGTCAACAGAGTGTACTCTTGATGCTAGCAGCCAATATCTGATGCATATTGAACAACTGTGAACAACTGCAAAACTCACTATAAAACACCATACCATAATTCTTTTCCATTCCACTGCAGCAGAGCATTTTGATGAAGATTTTGAAGACAAAAGTCAGATTTTTTAGCACATTTTTGGGCTCCCTTTGTATCTTATGTTCCCTTCCTTTGATTCCATTGCTTAGTCACAATTTTTTTGAGACACTGGATTAATTGTTTTGAACAGTCACTATACAAAGGAGGGAGAATTGTGTGTCATGGTGGATGAAATTATAAGTGTAAAGCCACAATGTTATTGGAGCACAAATTCAAAATACAACCATATCTCAGAAAAGGGAAATGTGAACTAAAATAGTGAGCTGAGTGAATGCTGTAGCTAATAATCTGCGCGCACAGGTGGAAATTAGGAAGAGGTGGAATGACCTGCGGGGGAAAGTGTGTTCACCCGGAGGCCAAAAGGACTGGTGGTTGTTCTCCCTGCTTCGCATTACAACTCTTTCCCTGGGAGGAAAAGGTCTTGCAGATCTTACATCCTGAAGGCTCCCGGGTAGAGTGGAGACTGGTTTGTTACACCTTTGAATGTCTCACTAATCTTCAAATGGAGTTACTGCACTCATGCTAGCTGTTCAGAATGTTTCCAGACACTTATACAATCAGATATAACTAAATTTGACTCTCCAAGCTATCATGTTTTATCCAAATCACTAGCATCATGGTTGTATCTCTCTTTCTAACAACGTTCAATATGATTTGTCAGATTGTGTGTTGTTCTCCATGATCATCCCTTGCTTTTCCCTAGTCCCTTGCCTCATCTCAATGTGTGTTTTTGTACTCCAAAAACAGGTTTCAAACCCCATCTATTTGCACATGAAGGTATAATGTATGTATGTGATATTTTAACCCATTCATTTTCACTGTAATTATTACACTATGTATGTTTAACTAACTTTAAAAAAAGAATTATCAATGGTGTTAACAAATGACTACAACTACCATAATGCTGTAATTCCCTGTTTTTGTGTCTGGAAAACAATAATACAATGTGATGTTGCTCAACCTCTCTTTTCTTCCCTATATATGCCCAAATGTAAAAGTTTGATATAGTTGTCATTCACCATTTGATGCTATGTACGAAAAATCCATCTGCTTTGTAGAGCTAGTGTGTTATCACCTCATAATTTTATCATTGAATACATTTACTTGCTTGCATAGCTCATAGTTTATTAATTCAAAGGTGTCCAATCATTTTCTGTGGCATGCTTAATATAAGTAGTATTGATACACCATTTACTTTGTGGTGCTCATATGATGACCAATACAATTAATCCAGTAAATTGTACCATAGTTTGGTATTGAGTCGGCTAGGGCTTGAAATGACTCAGCTTTCAAATCTCCCCTCTGCTGTGTTGAGTTGCATATCTGGTACATTAAATGTACACTTGCTAATCTACATTTTACATTTCAGGACATTTCTCCATCATTGTTACTGAAGTTTACATCTGTGTAATCTAACCTGCATGTGTTTTAAAGTATAAAATTACACAAATGCCTAATCATTCCATTGAGCATAATTTCTATTTTTCTTATTGGTGGCTTCATTTGTGGTTGAAGATGCATTTGAGGTATAATACAGACCTTTAATTACATTTTGTATGTAATACATACTAGGCCCAACACCCAGGGCCAGTGGACCACCGCCTGCAACAGAAGACTCCCTCACTCCAGACCAGGATCAAGCCTTCAGTGAGGACAGCATTTCTGCAAGTCCAGACGATGAGGACATGCCTGGGACATCCAGTAAGTCTGGGCAGACAGCTCCACTTAGTCACACTCAGCCCACACCTAGACCTCCTATCCCAGCTGCTAAAATTCCTCAGCCTCAGAATACCTCCACTTCCTGTGTCCAGAGAAACACAACTACCATCTTGTGCCTCCCATTCCTGGCTACTGTTTATCAACCACATCCATTTGCACCAGGACCCCGTAGGATGGGCCACACTGCCTCAAGGGTACAGGGTAGTGGGGGTAAGTATCATGGGAGGGAATCTGTGAGCCAGCAAAGTGAGGCCACTGGTGCGACTGTCACCCAGACTACCATCGACCGAATCTTGGGAGCACTACTGCAGTCCCAAGACATGAATGCACAGGCCATAACTGTGATCAGGAAGATGGAGAAGGTACAAAGGTAGCCCAATGTAGAGATGCAGAATCTCAGCTTTAATTTGTGCTCCCTGACTGCGGTGATGTATGATATTTACAAGTCAAGACTGATTTGCATCTGGTCGGGTCCAAATTGGGGTAACCTGGTGAGCAAAATAGCGATGAATCAAACCCAAACCTGTTACTGGGGGTGAGTGTTTGAAAAGTTTTGACACTTCCTCCATCATTTTCTTTTGTGGTGTTGCTATGGGCACCCTAAGTTACTAGGATATGCCCAGACGTGGGTTCCTTGATCACTGCGTCACTGGATTCATGCTAGCCTGGCCGATGTGGTATAGGTATGATATTTACCACCACATGTGTCTGGCTTTTCCCATACCATCTACACCTGTCTGTGGTCCTTCAACATCAGAAAAAACTACACCTGCCACAGACAGGGAGGACCTGACATGGTAGGACAATGCTCCACACATCTAGGCCCTGCAGCTACGGACCAGCCCCCCAGGAGAGGACATTCCTCTGGAACACCAGGAGAGGATGGCAAGACCTCAACCACCGCATCCAAGATATGTAGAACCTAATTTCCTCCAGTGTGTGTCTACTATTCACTCTGTGGACTGTTTCATGAACACATCTGCCTTATCTGAACACAGTTGTGCTTTGTACATTGAACTCCAAATAACATTTGATCAAACTATATAGTTTCATCCACCATGATGGACTTTACTTCTCACTTCCTGTCCTGTTCCACCTCTGCTATTTTCAAGCCCACAATACAGTTGGACCCTGTGGCCGCAGGGTACATTATTGGTGAAACATTACTTCTCACTTCCTGTTCTTTGTTATTCAAGTTTCACATGATTTCACAATTGTTTTTGTTTCAAATAAATGCACATAACAGAGTAAAAGACTGTTATAGTGTATATTGTGGTATCAACTTTTCTATGTCTTTCTTACACCATCATCAATGAAACCAGTCAATCAATAGGATTCAGGAACAAATGAGAGATAACAACTTGGTTACATTTTTAAAAAGATAGAAAAAGAAAGCTTTACATCTCAATTATTTAGTGGCATACATTAGTAGGTAACACGTTTTGGATAAAATCATAGATGATTTTCTCAAAGCATGCAGAACCAAAATAGTATGTGCCATTTAGAATTTTAGACTCCACTACCTTGCCACCATGGAAGAAAAAAAAAATGTCATAACACAAAATTAAATAGGCCAACTGTAGTGGCTTGGCCTAGCCTCTGAATATGGCAGCCGCTTTCTAACACAGCTCCCAGAGGTCACTACCTAATCGGTCAACATCCTCGCTTCTCTGCATAAGCACCCTCTCCGGACTGGCCCAGATACTGGTGGAGTGAAGGAGTGCAGCATGCTTCTTCTGAATTGACCTGGTGCTGCCCTGAACAGCCATGCTCTCTGTGGTGTGGCAGCCTAGGATAAGGCCTGTTGGAGCCTGCTGGAGCCTGCTGGGGTGTGTGGGCTCTCTGGAGACTATGGTGCTTGCTGGGGGCTTCCCTCCTTTCCTCCCTCCCCCGTACCAGTTGCTGATGGTACAAGTGGGCTGCCACAGCCAAAGTGGTGGCTGCGGGTATTCGCGCCCTGGGACGCTGCACTGCCTATTTGCTGCACGGGAGGTACTTTGTGGGCCACCTGGGCCTTATTGACTGCGCTGCCCTAGGACCTGCCAGGCATTGCCTATGCACTGAAGGAGTAGGCCGCATGGAGAGACCCCCGCTTGCAGGTACAGAGGAACTGAGGATACAGACGGACCTGATGTTGAATGGGCTGGTGCCCTTAGGGCGGGCTCTTGCTTACACTGTCTTGCCTTCTGAGGTACGCACCCAGCCTCTGAGTAATCATTGACACTTCCATGCACCTTATTATCCTGTATATTCTGTGACTGGATGAGATTGAGGAGGCCCTGGCAATATATAGAAGAGATTGGACCCTCCTCTGCTATTTTCAAGCCTGCAATATAATCGGTCCTTGTGGCCGTGGGGTGCATTGTTGGTGAAACTTGGACAGGCACAAATTCTGACTCACATTAAACATATCAATCGCTGGGGAACTGAGGCAAATACAGGCAGTAGATTTCACCAGTATACCCCCTTCCATCTTACATGTCTACAGGTCATTGGCAACAGTAGACATTTTAATACTGTGTAGGCACCCTGACCACAGATATGTAGCTGACGGCCTCAATTCCAGACAATGCACCACTCTAGGAGGCCATAACACAATCATGTGCCATTCTTGATGCAAAAAATTGAAGCAATGAGCTCAGAGATAGCTCTCCTTCATCATGATCTTAAGCGAGTGGTGGCAAGGATAACAGAGTCCGAGACAAGGGTCTCTGGAGTTGAAGACTCAGTGGTCACCCTTCAGAAAAAGTAACTAAACTTCAAGCAGTGATGAAGTAATTGGTAGTGCGGGTTAAGAATGCAGAAAGCAGAGCCCGCTGAAACAATCTACGATTTGTGGGCTTTCCTGAAGGCTGTGAGGGCCACTCAATGGGTGCTTTATTAATGCAGTGGATCAGGTAAGTGGTGCCCGCAGAGTCCCTATCTTCATGTTTCAAGGTGGAGTGCACTCACAGGGCATTGACACAGAGAACCACTCCTGGGGCATGGCCATGACCTGTGATCGCCCGGATCCTGAACTATATGAGCAAGAAAGAAATACTTAAATATGCATGGCAACAAGACCAGGTCATGTGCTAATCCTGTCACATCATGATTAGGGCTCCCGATTTTATGGTTTTTATTGTTTGAACATTTCTGTCTGTATTTATCCATATTAACTTTTTTTGCCCTTTTATCAGTATTTATTCATATCAATGTTGTGTTCCATGAATACATGAAGTAGTAAAATGGTATATTTTCACATTGGTTTAACTAGCAAGCTTCTACTCTTTCTGTGATGTCTGTCGTGGTTTAGCAAATGAAACGGACAAATGTAGCATAACAATACACTCACAGGTAAATATTAGCATTATACTATAAATGGATGTTGACATATGTTGTTATTTATGGCAATCCCACCCTGTTTGTAACTCTACACACCATCTATCTGCTCAGCCGTTAGCCTGCAATTGATGAAAGACAGTATGAAAAGTGACTCAAAAGAAGCCCAATATTCTGTATTTTTCCATTTTAAAAAATAATGCAGAAGGAAAACATTTTTTTTTCTGTCTATATTTATCTGTAGAAATCAGTGTAAACAGAAAACTTGGAGCCTTAATCATGATAACCCCAGATTACCCTAAACTGGTACAGCCATAATGTCCGTCATTTGCCACGACCAAACAATTCTTTTGAGACTTGAAGCTCCAATACATGCTCTTGTATCGGGCACACCTAAAAGTTTTCTTTAATGCCCAAATCTTTTCCTTTGAGGCTCCAAACAACATTTTCCTCTGGACGGATGTGAAGATGACATTGAAACCCCACAAACAACCCTGTCTAAACTCTCACTCCTCGCACTGGGAAAAGGGAGATCACACCACTAAAATGGCTATTAAATGGTGCCACTGTTCTTAATCCTCTTGGCAAAACATTAGACAAAACTGAGTCCCCTAAGAAATGAGGCTGGTGCCTCGCCGATCGCACTATGCACACCCGAATCTGAACTGGGCCTGTCAGGGAACTGTATTTCTCAAATATATTGCATGTCCATGCCACAATGAGGCCCTTAATTGGACTAATCCACCATCATGAAGATATTTGTATGTTTCTCTAGGGAAAATTGATCTTTTGAGGAATGGGGATCCATTGGAAGTGGTCATGGGGGTCCTCCATTGGGAATACCTATTTTCACAGTCCACAGTAGCTACTTCTTGTTCTATGAGGTATTGGGGTGGGGATGTATTGTGGGAATGTTTTTCATCAAACCATGTTCACAAGAAAAGATCTTCTATGTCATCACTTCTCTACCCACACTCAACAGCATGTATTTATTCCTGCTCCCTTGGTATGATTGCTGAAGGATCAGATGACCTGCTGGGCTGTGTCTGAGTAGAGTTGTGGAACATCAGAGGAGCACTAGATAAGATTAAACATGGTGCAGTCTTACGGTATGCCAAGAGGCAGTGGGATCGTATATTGATTTTGTAGGAAACCCATCTCCTTGCCAATAAAGCTCCTTGTCTTGCCAGGTATGGCTATAGTCAAGTATGCCATGCAGGTTTTACAAGGGGATCCAGAGGTACATGTATCTCAGTGCAACATGGCATCCCCTTTCAGGTTACTGGGTTTTGGCTGGCATCCCATATAGTAAGACAAATAGTCTTTGTGTTTATGCCCCTCTTCCCTTTAGACAGACATTTTTAGATCACAAAACGCAGACAGGAGACCTACATAAACTGAAAGAATTTATTAGCTACCTAAACACCAATGACTACAATATCCATTTCACCTCAGAATATAACGCTACCAACATCGCGTTTCTGGATGTAGAACTATTTATTCATGAGAACAGAATAGAGAGTCGATTCTACAGGAAAAGCACTGTATGCAATTCTATTTTACATGCACGTAGCGCACACCCAACACACCAAATCAACTCGATACCATATGGGGAGATGGTACGGGCGAGAAGAAACTGCAGCCTAGAAGTAGACTTTGTCTCATGCATTGAAGACATGAGTGTCAGATTCAGGGCACGGGACTATCCCCCAAAAGTGATAGAGAGAGCCTGCGATAGGGCAAGGCGTCTCAAAAGACCAGACACACTTAATCACATATCCAGACCAAGGGCTAATGCTATCCGCTGTATAACTAATTACACAAGGACAGCCATTCTCCTACAAAAATGCATGAATAGACATTGGCATTTACTAACTGCGGACCCTAACCTCAGGAAGGTGATCTCAGATAAACCTGTCTTGACTTTTAGAAGGGGCAAATCCTTGAAAAGCAGTCTATGTCCTAGTTATCGCACTAAACGGATTCAGGATAATTGGCTTAATAGCCGTAGCAAAGGATTCTTTAAATGTGGCCACTGTGGCATGTGCCGATGGGCCAAATCAGACATTACAACATTTATGAGTTCTACTGGATTTCAATTTAACATCAACTACAACATCACATGCGATACCAAGTTTGTCATCTACATGATCATCTGCAGATGTGGTCTCTACTATGTAGGCAGTACCATTAGGCCACTCAAAGTGAGGGTTAGCGAACATTTTAGGGCCCTAAGACAGGGGGATGAAAGGTACCCTATAGTGAGCCACATGAGACAATGTCCAAAACAAAACAACACTTGTGGTTTTGAGTTTTTTGGCTTCGATCTGATCAATAAAGACCCCAGGGGAGGTAATAGAGAATTGGCACTCAGGAGAAAGGAATGCTATTGGATTCTTAAACTTAGAGCGGTGGAGGAGGGCCTGAATACTAATTTTGAGATGGAATATTATCTAGGAGAATAAATGTGACATTGCCTTTCCAGACATGACAGTTTGTTGTCTCCAGATTGTCTATTGTAACATCTGTAATTATACATATCGTGTACTTGGTTTTATCATTTCTGTAATTAATATCTGGTTACCAAACTAATTGCACAGTTAGTAAAGCGAACATGTACATCTTGGCCCTGTCATATGGCAAGTTTCTTGGCCCCCTTCGTTGTGTCCTGACGTTTGCACTCTTCCTCTATCTTATATTGTTTTACCTCTCAACATTTATACATTTATGTGTGATACTGTCATACTCATACTCTCTCATCATTCGCTGGCAAATAGTTTTTCAGTCGGCTTTTATTTTCAATATCAATGGCATGATTATGCTAACTAATTATGCCCTCGGGCATAAAATCATGCTACATTACTCTCGTTCTTTTTAGTGATAAGACATCACCATTGTCCAGTGCGACAGCACTTTTTCCTTTTGTTGCTCTCTTAACAATAGACCCATGCTGTCCTTTTTCGATCGCAAAATATACGATATTGGGATCCGGTCTACATTTTACCGCCACCCTCGCCCACCTAGTCATTATATTTTCAACATTCTAAGATGGCGGCCATGGATTAATACGAGTCCTACCTTCATTTCCGTGCACAGTACGCACGGTGAAGGCAGTTTAAATGGAACACCCACCAAGCGTTAATGGTTGCTCACACATGGTACGGACATTACGGGACGCCGCGCAACTATTCGACCGCGGTCTCCGTTCCTCTAATACTTTCATTTGGAATTAGGTAAGCGGTCCGTCGTAGTATATTTTTTCACGACTTTTCTTTTTAATAAGGGTTCTGCACAATGAATAATGGCTTGTAATAGAGCATTACTCGGCGTTTTAACCTAGTATGCCGTCATTATACTGACGTGACATCCCATATTTTGTCTATCCGTAGGATTCTCGGTGGTACAGATTTTTCTACTTTAATCTATCTCTATCCATTCAAGGTACCACGAGGTTAGTTACAGGCTATATGGCCATTTTTTTATATTGATTTCTTCATATTGATCTCATTATTACGGCACTACCATCTTGTTACCGGGCTGATGTCCGTTATTTATATTGGGCTAATTTCTGTTCAGTTTCAGATTCCTGAGATGGCTCAGGAGTCCCATCACTGATTATTTATCAATTTGTAGCTCAGGTATGTGTTTTCATTTTGTTCGGTGAGCACCATACATAAATTTTGGAGGCCATAAGAATTTTCAATTTTAATTCTATGGGCTTTTTTTCTGATCTCATATATTCTTTGACTTACCGGTCTTCTAAATTTGAGATTTTTATGATTATGCTTACCTACATCACAATCTCAGATGGAGGACGTGCACTAATCATGACACAATTAATCATAGCGGCTATTACATCTACAATGATTGTGCGTACCGACAGCGTCTGTCCAGTTCTATTTTATTATATATCTTTATTACATTCTCACAGGAACTGACCTCCTCTTTTTCCTTCCGTCTCACGTTGCATCAATTTTTGCTTGTTAATTCCTGTATGGGTGAAGGTGTAATTCTTCTCTGCCTTTTTCACATATGTCACATATTGCAATTTTTAATTTTGTGAACTACACAAACGTCACGGTGGGAGTGACATATTGTTGTCACTCATTGTTTATTGTAAACCAGAGAGTACCATATCACATGTCTTAGTCATTATTTCTGTTTATTCTAGCCCTGATGAAGTCTTGGATATTTATATCTCATAAGACCAAACACGTGTTGGCGTTTTGTTACTTGATTTCCTTTCGAATGCTATGGTCACGGATGTGTTGACCTCAAGGATTGCTCTTCTAACACTGTGCTGCAACCTATATTTCGGCGTTGTGTTACATGATTACGTTTCGGATGCTATGGTCACGGATATGTTGACCTTAAGGATTGTTCCTTCATCACTGTGATGTACTCTATCTCTCTAGAATAAATTGAAGATTCCTTCTTTCACGATTTTCGGTCTCACAACGTTTTCCTCGATCAGGATTCTATGGACACTAAACACATCATATGTAATTGTTTTTGATTCATGAGTGCCCTGACTTCCAATTTATCACAAAACGCAGAAAGCACCAACAGCAGTGTAGGCCAACAATGATTGAACCGGTGTAAGTCTATTAAAATCCAGCGCACTGCTCAAATCACTTACTTTGAACCACAGCCCCATAGAATGATCAGGAGTGCTTATAGTCCATACAAAAATTATTTATGTGAGAAATTAAAGTTCAAAAGTTCATAACTCTAACAATAGCAGCTGAATTTCTATGTTTTTGTATGTTTAAAATGTGAGCCTATAACGTCCCTTTGTTTTTTTAAGTGAATTTCTGTGTTTTTAATTTTATTTTCTAACTAGAACATTACTGTAATTTTGATTTATATATGCATATATATATATATACATACATATAAATTTATATATACACATAGTTCAATGACCTCTGTTAAACATACGGTTGTGACATATGGTCAGGCATCACACACTGGGAGAATGGTAGAATCTGGTAAGGACACTGACAATAAACTTTATTGAAAGTTCATAGACAATAATATTGGATGACATATTAGCAGTATGTGGTGTGTGTGCTAAATATTGTCATCCATCGCCATATGCTCAGATATGGTTCACATGAGTATGCTACTTCCTAACATTTTGGCTAAGGAAAGGATGACTATCTCCAAATTTAAATAATAAAATATGTACCAAAATGCTTATATTGTCTCATCTGAAGAGGACTAGCACTAACTGTGTTAAAAGTATATACTAATTACACATACATGTCAAAACATACAGCGAGAAAGTCATCCTTTTGCCGTGATCACAATTTTACACTGATACTGGTGGTTAGTGACTCAAACTGTTCCCTGGGCTCTGCTAACCAGGCCCAGGACCAGTGCTCTGTTTGAAATGTATATGGTAGGTGTAATTATAATTGGCTCAGACAACCTGCTTGTAAGTCCCTAGTGTATGGTAGGGCCGGTGGTGTCTGATGTCATATTAAAAACAGCCCTGCCTTCCTGGATGCTTTTAAAATAAAAGTAAGCCCAAATTCGACTTTGAAATTAAAAGTACTTAAAAAATCTTAAACTACCTATTTTTACATACGTCTCTTCTAAGGTCTTCCATAGGGGCCCCAAGGGTAGGGTGCACTGTAATCAAAATGCAGGGGCATCATAGAAGTTGCTTTATTAGCCCTGCTGAGGGAAAAACTGCCAATTTCATGTTTTCCATTGTAGACCATTGGCGCCATGGGCTAACATGGGTAGGCTTTGTTTAAAATTAATAAACTCTATTTTGTGGTAGGAGTGAGCTACAAAAATCATTCAAATAATCAGTTAAAATAAATCCAACAACTTGCCAATGTTAGATTTATTATAACTATTACAGGGAACCTGTTTTTTTAAACTCTTTCCTAAAGTTACCTAACATCAGTCCTGTAGTAGCTTTTCCTATTGGTCAGCCTTTGACAGGCTGAGCCAGGCTACCTTAATGTTATGTGTAGTGGAGAAGTGCTAAGCATTTGTTGTACTCACAGTATCAATCATGCAACTCACACATTCGAAGGAAGAACTTGAGGCCAATTTCTAAAAATACTTCAGGTTTTTATTTCAATTTTTAGACCAAGTATACCAAAATTGATTAAGTACTTTTGGAGACATGAATTTTTGAAGTTAGCTAGTTCAGATTTGCGTCAAAAAGTTTAACGCAGGCTACTGCCATTCCAAAGCGGCAGCTGGGTGCCTTATTTATGGAATGGCGGTAGCCGACACTGCGGCCTGGTTAGTGTCAAAATAAATGATGGTAACCGGGCAATGGAGGGGAAGGGAAGGCTGGGGGTTGTGTGCCAAAAAATGGTGCAAGTTAGGTTAGAGTCAAAAATATTTGCTCTAACCTGACTAGCGTCATTTTTTGACGCACAACCCCCATGGAAATGACTCCTGTTTTAGCAAAGACAGGAGTAATGCCCCCCCCTGCCAAATGGCCATGCCCAGGGGACGTCTTTCCCCTGGGCATGGCCATTGGGCACAGTGGCATGTAACGGGGGGCCAAGTTAGGCCCCCCCCATGCTACTTCTATGTAAATACAATAATACTTACCTCTACTTACCGTAGATGGGTCCTCCATCCATGAGTGTCCTCCAGGGGTGGGCGAGGGTGGCAGGGGGTGTCCCTGGGGGCAGGGAAGGGCACCTGTGGACGGCTTCCATGGTCGGAAACCATGGAAATGAGCCCACAGGTCCCTTAACGCCTGCCCTGACCCAGGTGTTAAAAAATGACTCTAAACCGGTTTAGAGTCATCTTTTAAGGCCCTCCCGCTCCCGTGCGTCATTTTTGCACTGGACTATAAATAAGGCGCAATGGCCTTAGAGTCATATTTTGCCCCGGAACGCCTATCCTTGCATCTCATTAACGCAAAGTAGGTTTCCACGGTAAAAACATGACTCAAAATCCATACATTTGGTGCTAGACGGGTCTAGCACCAAAGTATAAATATGGAGTTAGGTCTGTGCTGGATTTGCGTAAAAACATTAAGCAAATTTGGCGCAAACAGAGTATAAATATGCCCCTTAGTACTTACACACATGATAGCAAACACTCAGTGTTACAAAAATAAAGGTACATACTAGCTCTACACAGCAGATGGATTTTTCATACACAAATACCAAAAATACAATAGAGGGTATTCTCCTTTAGGAGGCAAGTAATACACAACTTATATACACACGCATGCAGAAATAAACATAAAAGCAGTTAAAAAACAGTGCAATTAGTGAAAATCACAAAAGAGAGAAATAGCCCCAGGGGGAGCATAAACCATATACTAAAAAAGTGGAATGCGAAAGTCGGTCCCCCACCTAGGTAAGTGGAGTGTGTAGAGGGGAGCTGTGAGTACTAGGAAAGCCCAAAGGTAAATACCACAACCCACCCCAGTGACCAGGAAAGCAGGAGTAAATTACTGAAAAATCCTCAGAACACCAACTTAGAAGAAAATAATAATGATGCAAACCCAGAAGAGACAGCAAGACAGCAACAGTGGATTTCTGGACAAGAGGACCTGTGGAAGAAGGGGACCAGGTTCAAGAAGCACAGCAGAGTCCAGGAAGGGCAGGAGCCCCTACCCACTAGACTGAAGGTGCAAGAGGTGAATCAACAATGAAGACAGATAGTCAGCACTGCACCCAAGAAGATGAAGTTGAGTTCCTGGAGGATGAAGGTGAGGTCCCACTCTGAGGATTTCAGTGGGGTTTGCGTCTTCGGATTCTACCAACAGGCCTTGGACCACGACAAACTTGTGGTTGGGAAAAAGTGGAGCTGCCGAGGACCAGGAATGACCAGGTGGACTCTACCCAAGAGGGGAAGGGAGAGGGGGCCTTTAGCAACACAGAGAGCCCACAGAAGCCCAGGCAGCACTCACAGGAGTCCCACAGGATGGGGACACGAAAGTTGAGGAAGATGCCCATGTAGTACTACAAAAAAAGCTCCCACACCAACAGAGAAATACTCAGGGAGCTGTGCATCACAGGATGGAGTGCTGGGGAATGGAGCTTTGAGATGCCTGAAGATCTCTTGAAAAAGATGCCAACAAGCCTTGGCAGCTGCAAAGGATGCAGTGCACAGGGGTACTGTCTTGCATGGGTAAGCAAGGGGTTACCTCCACCCAAGTTGGGCAGCTGGAAGAGATGTCCGTCAGGACAACTTCAGTCCTCCACCCATGATGCAGGATACATGCAGTTCAGCAGGAGAGGGGATCCAGGCGGCCGGTCGTCATTAGAGTTGGTGCTTGCAGAAGAAGGGGTGTGACTCCTTCACTCCAAGGGAGATTCCTACTTTCTTCTGATGAAGGGTGAAGAAGGGCTGTCCTCAGAGGATGCACAACCACAGAAATGTTGCAGTTGATGGAAGGAACTCTGGATACCATGTTGCAAGAGGTGTCTTGCTTCTTTGTTGCAGTTTTACAGGTCCTAGAGTGTCCAGATGCAGTTTCTTCAGTCAGAAGTCAAAGTGGATGTTGCAGAGGAATCCTGCTGGAGTCTTGCAATCTGAATCTTAGGAACCACCCAAGAGAGAGACACTAAATAGCCCTGAAAGGGGGATTGGTCACCTAGCTGGGTGACCATCTATCAGGAGGGGGCACTGACATCACCTGCTGCACTGGCCACCCAGATGCTCCCAGTATTCCCTGCCAACCTTGAATCCAAGATGGCAAAACCCAGGGACCCTCTGGAGGAGCTATGACCACCACCCATGTGGTGGTGATGGACAGGGCAGTGGTCACTCCCCTTTCCTTTGTCCATTTTCATGTCAGGGATTGGGTGGGTCCCTGAAATGGTGTAGACTGGTTTATGCAAGGAGGGTGCCAAATGTGCCCTTCAAAGCATTGCCAGTGGCTTGGGGAGGCTACCCCTCCCAAGCTTGTAACACATATTTCCAAAGGGAGAGGGTGTAACACCCCTCTCCCAAAGGAAATCCTTTGTTCTGCCTTCCTGGGCTTGAGCTTCTCAAGCAACAGGAGGGTAGAAACCTGTCCGGGAGGTGGCAGCAGGTTGGGCTGCCCGGAAACCCACAGAAGGCTGTAATGGCAATACTTGGGGTCCTCTAAGGAGCCCCCAGAGTACATGCGATCATACATCCAAGGCTTGCAAAAGCATTGGGGTATGATTTCAACATGTTTGATACCAAACATGCCTATGTTCAGAGTTACTATTATATAGATGGGCGTAGGTATTGACCTATGTCCAGCAAATGCATAAAATGGCATCCCCGCACTCATGAAGTCCGGGACAATGGGCCCTCAGACACAGGTTCTTTGCACCCTGCCCTCTGGGCTAGAAGGCCTGTCTTAGGGGTGACTTATAAGTGACCTGGTGCAGTGAAAAGAGGCAGTGAAAGGGTGCTTGCACCTTTTCACGCAGGCTGCAATGGTAGTCCTGCAGAACCCTTTGCTTGGGCTCCCTATGAATGGCAAAATATATGCTGCAGCTCATAGGGATACCCAGGAACCCCAATGCGCGTGTACCTAGGTATCACATACTAGGGACTTATAATGGGGCACCAGTGTGCCAATTGTGGGATGAAATACAGAGTTTTGGGAGAGAGAGCATAATCACTGGGGTCCTGGTTAGCAGGATTCCAGTGAACACAGTCAAACACACTGACATCAGGCAGAAAAAGGGGGTACCCATACCAAGAAAGAAGGTACTTTCCTACAGCCTGCAATGGCAGTGCTGGGTGCATCTGAATGCATGACCCTAGAGAGTAGCACAATCAGTGCTTCTACCCTTAGGTGCATGCCCTTGGCACTTAAGTACTTAAGTACATCTTACTGGCATCTTAACGTGGTAGCTAAAGGTGTTTCCAATTACCTGTACAATGTTATGAGGGTAGAACACTGGCACTGGGAACAGGTTAGCAGGATCCCAGTGCACTCCAGTCCAAGTTGCATCCAGAAACCAGGCAACAAGTGTGGGGGTACTGCAGCAAGGTGCCAGCTTCCCAGAAGAGCCACAATTGTTTGGATAACATTTACAAAATACTACTGTATCCCAATAAAGGCAAATGTGGGACAGAATTGTCAACAGAGTGAATGCTGTAGCTAACAATCTGCGCACACAGGAGGAAATTAGGAAGAAGGGGAATGGCCTGTGAGGAGAGTCTGTTCCATGACCTAAAGCATGACCTGGAGGCCGAGAGGACTGTGGTGGGTCTCCCAGCCTCCCGTTACAGCTCTTTCCCTGGGAGGAGAAAGTTTTGCAGATCCTACATCCTGAAGGCTTGACAGGAATTCTTGGTGGAGTGGAGTGGAGACTGGTAAATTAAACTTATGTATGTCTCACTAATCACAAATGGAGTCCCTGCCGTCAACCTAGCTGTTCAGACTGTTTCTAGACACCTGGGAAAGCACATATATGTAACCGTCTGCTTAAAAAAAAATATTGTGTTATCCAAATTAGTAGGATCATAGTTTTTTCTCCCTATTTAACAATTAATAATATATATTGTCTGATTGTATGTTGTTCTCCATGGATCACCCCTCAATGTAGGTTGTTGTACTTCAAAAAACAGGTTTCAAACTCCATCCATATACACATGAAGGTATAGTGCTTGTAAGTGCTTTCACATTATACACATATGTGTGTACATATCGTAAATGTGTGTTCATTTTCACTGTAGTAATTTATATAGACATGTGTTACTTTCTCACAACTATTGGCAAGAGTTTTTACAAATGACTACCATGATGCCCTGATTTTGTCTCTGCAAAACAGTAGTGCAATGTGATGTAGCTCAAACTCTCTTTCCTTCCACATATGCACAAAAGTTTATGCTTTATGTAGATGCTATTCACCATTTCGTGATATGTATTAAAATTTCACCTGCTGTGTTGATCCAGTATATTATCACATTCTAGTCACTAAATTTAATTGATATACTTTCTTGCATAAATCACGGTTTATGGATTCGTAGGTTTCCAATCATGCTCTGTGGCATGCTGATTATAAGTAGTATTGATACACAATTTACTTTGCAGTGTCCATATGGCCAATGCCATTTAATCCAATAAATTGTGTCATGGTTTGTTTTTTAGGCTGCTATGCCTTGAAGTGCCCAGCTCTCAAATCTCCTCCTCTCTACCATGTTGAGTTGCATATCTGGTACATGAAGCATACACTTTCTAAATAACATTTTACATTTCAGGACATCTCTTCATCATTGTTACTGAAGTTTGCATTTTTGTACGTAAACCTCAAAGGCCTAAGCATTCCATTAATCATAAAACATCTTTTTATGTTGCTTCATTTGTAGTTGAAGACACATTTGAGACACAATACATACCTTTAATGTCACATTTTTTGTAATTCATATTAGAGCCAACACCCAGGGCAAGTGGACCACTGTCTGCAACTGTAGACACCTCTTCCCCAGGCCAGGATCAAGCCTTCAGTGAGGACACTACTCCTGCAGTTCTGCAAGTCTGGATGATAAGGAGATGCTTGGTCCATCTGGTCTGTCTGGGCAGACAGCCCCAGTGAGTCACACCCGGCCCAGACCACCACTTCCCACCCCAGCTGCTACAAATCAGCCTATGGATACCTCCACTTCCTGTGTCCAGAGGAACACAACTCCCATCTTGTGCCCCCAGTACTGTTGAACAACCACCATCACCACCTCCTGTTGTGTCAGGAGCTAGTGGGATGAGCTACAGCTCCTCAAGGGCACAGAGTAGTGAGGGTAGGGGCTGTGGGAGGGAATCATTAGGTCAGCAAAGTGATGCCACTGGCATCATTGTCACCTATACCATCATTTACCTAGTCTTGAGAGCACTACAACAATTCTAAGACATAATTGGCCAGATCTGGGACCTTAAGCAGGTTCAGATGAAGCATATAGTCGATTTGCAGAATCACAGCTCCAATTTATGCTCCTTGATTGAGATGATTTTTGACATTTATCATCATATGTACATGGCCTTTCCTGCAACATCTACCATCGACTGTGGTCCTTCAACATCAGGACAAAATACACCTTCCTCAGCCACAGACAGGGAGGCCCTGCCACAACAGGAAATTGTGCCACACATCCCAGTCCCTTCACCTGTGCCCCCGCCAAAGGAGGGAACGTTAATTAGGACCAGCAGGAGAGGATGCAAGACCTCCACCACCACCTCCAGGAGATGTCAGACCTTATTTCTTCCAGTGAGTGTCTTCTATTTACTCTGTGGAATATTTCATGGACATGTTTACCTTTTTTGTGGAGAGTTGCATTTTGTGCATTAGACTCCAAGCAATTTAGGCTTAACAAATATAGGCCCTCATCATAAATTTGGCGGTAACTGCCACCTACCACGATGGCGACGGCCGCCAACATGCCGCCCCGTGGCTACCAGCCTCTTATGCGTATTATGACCGCTGACGGTACACCGTCCGCCAGGGTCATTATGAGGGCCAGAGATTCTTCCACCATGATGGACTTTTTTTAAAAAACATTTCAGAGATGATACTGTCCATGTACCTTTTTTTAACTTGTATTTAATTTTTTGGGACAAGCATATGCACCTAAAGTACAGCAGCATGAGTAGGCAAACAGAGCGCCCATTAGCACATCAAGTCAATCAAATATAACAGAGCAAGGCAATACTGATACATTAAGAGACAAGATGAGGACCAGTAAACATAAAGCAACTGTGGGTACTACAGTTCGTCAGCAGCCTGGGGAAATATGATGGTATGACCAGGAGACTCCCCGTCACCAGCTGTTAAAGGTGTAGGCCACAAAGTTTGGAGATAGGTCCTTAAAGGTTGCCAGATATCCTTTGGGTGAAAAGCAGGAGACTGAACAGAGGTGTATAGTTCACTGTTAGTATTGCAATGGATGAGGTCCCTAATCCAGGCCACCTCTGTAGGTCGAGTCGAGTTGCGCTGCCCCAGTATAGGGCCATCTGGCGTTCGGCAAATAACAGCACCAATGCGGCATACTGCTGAGTGGATTTTGGCAGTGTCTTTAAATAGCCCAGTAGAGTCTGGAGTGGATCGGGGTTGAGTTTCTGATCCATCATGTGGGAAAGAGCGGAGTAGATGATGCCCCAATATGTAGAGAACACTGGGCACGTCCAAGTCAAATGGATGAAATCCGCCTGGTTGACATTGCATTTAGGACATTGATGAGACCGTGAGGGATCAAATCTTTCAAGAGATGAAGGAGTGTGTATAAATGTAAAATGTAAAGGTTTGTGACAGTAGTTGTTAGATACTAATCTAACCTGTGTGCATCAGTAATACCAAACCTTTTCCGGCAAAGAGCAACCGAGGTCCCTCTCCCAGGCCACCCTCGATTTTTCGGGCCCACAGGGCCTAAACCTTATGGAAGTGTGATACAGGCATGAGAAGAAATGCACATTGTTCGTAGGAGTGATGGTGATGTACAATAGGGGGAAGTCTCCTGGCTCTGTTCGGTATGCAGGCATTGCAGTGCACAAGGTGCCATAGAGCCTATGTAGAATAAATCTAACTAGCGCAGAGGATTAGTGCCCCTCAGTCAAATCTGTGGCCGAGCGCAGTTTAAAGTCTGTGAACAGATCACCAATCATATGCAAATGGAGAGAAGTAAGAGTGCGCTAAGTCAGTTGATCGCTTGTAAGTGGGAGCCATGGATTGTTGGACAAGGGAATGTGTGGTGAGTAAAGAGTATCAAAGCCTAAATAGTGGCGTAACTTTATCCATGCCCAGCAAGTCACAAGAAGAGCCTGAATTTCTGTTGGGGTGTGCAGTAGGCCCCTATACAGCAGGACAGAGAGAGTAGTAAAGGAGGTCTGCGAACGCACCAGCCTGAGATATTGGATTATATTATCAGGATGATACCTGTAATAGGCAAAATGTGCCTGAGCAATTAGATAATAAAGGTAGAAGTCGGGGACCTTGAAGCCCCCGTGCTCAAATGGGAGCATCAATGTAGAACAGCGAACTCGAGGGGTCTGTCCCACCAGCCCAAACTAACGCATGAGGATGCCACGCAACGAGTTGAAAAAGTGCCTGGGCAAAGCTATAGGACATATTAAAAAATAGGTACAAAAAGCAGGAAAGAACCACCATCTTTATAATGACTACCCTCCCGGCAAGCGACAGGAGCAGCGCTATCCATTGCGCAGTAAGTGTGTCAACTATTGGGCTGTAATTTCGGCAAATGACCTCTGCACTGCATCTGTGTCGATGTATCTCAAGGTATTTTGTTGAGTCATCCCTCCAGATCAGGGGGCAAGTTAGGAGGCAAGGCACTGTAGCATCAGTAATAGGGAACAGCTCTCACTTGTTCCAGTTGATGGTCAAGCATGAGAAACAACTGAAGCAGATCACCTCCTCCAACAGTGGGGCAGGATTGTCAACCGGGTCCTGACAAAAAGCAAAATATCATCATAAAGGGAAGCAAGTAGGGGGCCAGGGCAGAACCGGAGTCCCCGGTGGATGCCTCTCCTGGAACTGATGTATCAAAAGATTCATGCAGACGATAAATGATAGAGGGGAAAGTAGGCATCCCTGGTGGGTGCCTTTAGATAATGGAAATGCATCGGACAATGCCTGTTAACCGGGATCCGGGCTGAGAGGGGACACACAGAGTAGTGCTATAAGGTTGTAGAATCCACAGGGCATGCCCAATTTATGCAGAACGGCATAAAGAAAGGACCACTCAAGGGAGTAAAATGCCTTTTCTGCATCAACCAGAATAGCCACAGCGGGAATTTCTGGAGCTATCTGGTTCAAAACGGCAGAAACCGTAAGTAAATTAATGGAGGTGGAATGGTTCGGCATGAATCCTGATTGCATAGGGGCTCTTATGCTTTCCATTAATAATGACATGCGTGTGGCCAGGACCTTGGCTAGAATCTTATTGTCATGGTTAAGTAATGACAAAGGACTGTAGAAAGAGCAAGATATGCCGGAAAGAAAAATGATGGTGATGCTGTAAAAGTGGCGATAGAACGTTTTGCGGCATGTTTTTTGTCACTAAATGTGTTAGCGCCATATTTAACAGCATTAGCGTGAAGAAAATGTGCAAGCAAGAAAAAGAAATAGGAGATAAGATGGAGAATGCAGGCATGGAGAGACTCCAGAGAGATCCCAAGGAGCCCAGCACGAGCCAGGAGGGACCAGCAAAGTCCTAGAAGAAGGAGAAGAGAAAGCTGAAGTGTCGCTTTAGTGAGGAGGAGAATGACATCTTGATCAGAGAGGTGACGGAGCACCAACACCAACTCTTTGTCACCTCCAAATTGCCATTAGATAGGAGAGAGGCTATGTGGTAGGCAATAGTAGATAAAGTCAACAGCATGCAAAGGTGAAGAGAATTGTCACTGATTGTAATAAGTGGTGGCACAATTGCAAGCGCAGAACTAAGGAAAAACTGGCCAGGAACGGAAAGGCAGCACAGCAGACTAAAGGTGGAAGTCCTCTACTCCAGGAGGACCTAGATGAGCTGGAGGAGATGGTGGCAGCCATCATCCCGGAAGAGATGGTCACTGGAATCGCAGGACAGCACAGATTATCAAGACCTACCACAAATGCATGGTAAGTTGCAGGGGGGACTATCTGGAATTTTTCAAATGTCAAAAGGGGGATGCACATAGGACACACTGAATGCATTCAAAAGAGTCACATTGGGACATGTAGGCCAGAATCAAAAGCCCCCATGGCCACCAGAGCCTCAATTTTAGTGACGCTCTGGTGTCGCTATTGTACTCTGACATACACACAACATGGTGTTATGCCACTTACTCTGGCTTAACACCACCTTGTAAATATGGCCCCTACATATGCAGCACTTTGCCTCAAAAGTGTCTGCAATCAGTGTGGTTGTGGCCCTGCCACAACAACACCCAACGGATATTGATGTTGCCACAGATTCAAAAGTACATGTTAACCTGAGGCTGCGACTAAATCCAACATCACCCCAGGGGTGGTGTTAGGATGGCACAAGGCTAAATGCTTTCCTTTCCCCTTGTGTTATTGCCCTTCTTATGTGAGCTGCATCCTGCAGCACACATAGAAGTGCCAAATAACCATAATAGATTGTTTATGTGCAGGAAGGGACACCTTCCTGCATATAAATAATCTATCCCCCTAAACGCAGGCACCCTGCACTATGGTACAAAGATGCCTGCATTGGTGCAGGGAGCTTAAATCAGCAATGGTGCAGGGGGAAACGCAGGGTTGTGCCCGTTTTCCTGTAAATACGGTGCATCACTGCCTTTCAAAAGTGGTGCAGTGTGGTGCTGCTATTTTTTGCACAGCACCGAGCTGCGCCACTTTTGAATAAATCTGGGCCTCAGTGTGCAACATGTCCTATGCTAGCCGCACAGGGTGGCCCAACAACAACTCTCACACACCACCATGCACCATTTGGGAATGGGCACAAAAGTGAACATATACAACATATGGGGCATGTCTGTGATCATAATTTGTGCTGCTGTACAAGTAGCTTCAATTTCATCATGTAACAAGGTTGCCTGTGTTGTTGGAATGGTTGGCGTTGTGCACAAAGCGACACCTCAATGCGTAAGAACAACCACAAGTGGCATCAATGTTGCACTTCGGCCCCAATATTACTAGCCCGTAATGCAACAGTACCAACATACAAATAGTTGCCAATGTCGATCCAAGCTGCCCATTCCCAGTCACAATATGCATGCATTAATCCACACTATACATCCTTACACCAACAAATGCCTGTGGCAGATATGCTGTATGTAAGGAAATGTCCGTTATACAGGGAGGGACAAACTAATGGGGCTGACCATAAAGATTGCACCATGCCATCTAATTACCACTTGTGTGAGGTCTGCTAAAGGCTGATGGCAAATTGACACATGCATTGTAAGCAATGGACCTCCCTGTGCTTTCTTGCACTAGTGCCATAATTAATGGTGCCAATGCAGTAAAGCACAAAAATAGTGACAACACTCATTAGACTACTGTGGGAATATCCTCCATGGTGAACAGGAATGTAAATGACGTGCTACTATGGTGTCAGTGGCTGGAGGAAGGAGCCTGCAAGGAAGTTGGTGGTTTTGGATCAATGCACCAAATACCTTGAAAGCTTGTCGTATGTGTGATGCACAATGCAACACATAAAAAACAACTACAACCTGGGGTCTGAAACACGTCACTGAGCCACCAGCAGCAAGTACATTTTGAGCCATGTCAGCAGCCACTACAGTCAAAGATTGACATTTAACTATCCCATTGCAGGTGGCCTTACCTCTTGCCGACCCGCCTGTCCTGGATTTCACAGATGACATGGATGACCAGCTGCTGACCATCAATGAAGAGACTCTCCAGGATGTCCTCCAGACACCAACTCCAGTTGCAAGGAGAACACACAGCATTGTTTGGCCTCCACAAGAACCACCGAACTACCAACACACAACACAAACCAGTCCTGCCACAGTCCTGGACTCTGAGGACCCAGACATCACCTTTCAGAGGACGTTGGTAGGAGTCCAGCCAGAGCTGGAAAAGCAGGTATGGGTAGGGATGGAGACCATGGCAGGCAGCCTAGAGGACAACTCAGCTGCCATCTGAGGCAGTGGCTTGAACAACTGCCCTCCCAAGGCGGCATCAGCATGATAGATAACAGGTCATACAAAATGCCCTGGAGTCCATACAGTGAGAAGTGGCCTTCCTCAGGGAAAACATGACTGCCTACCACTGTGATGTAGCAGCGGTGTTGAGAAATCAGCAGTTCCTCCAGGCTGCAGTAATGCCTTATGTGTTCCCACAAATGGCAGCTCCCTGGACCTTTGATTCCACATCTCTATCGTTTGATGTGTGTATGCCCCCCTAAACTTCAACAACAGACACACCCATGGCACTGGAAGCACCACACACATCAGAGGATGAGGATGTGGAAGGAACAACATTCACATGTAAAACCACCCAGTAGCACCAGTCTGTGCCACATGGAGAGTAACTCCTTAATTCTGTGCTTAAGATCAAGCCAGTGTTGTGACAGCTGGAAGTGTGCCCTCTTCACTCACCCACTGTTGACTTATTTTCTATGGATTGTCACTGTATCTATTCCTACCTATTGTCAATTTGGACACCTCTTCACTAATGCATGCTTCTCTCTTAACATGTCCCGCACCCTTTGACTCTGAATGTACATCAAATGGCTCAGGATCTCTCACGGGGACAGTGAACTGGACATTGTACTGCATTGGAAAATAAACTTGTACATGTAAATAAATTACCATAATCACCAAAATCACAGTTCATTGTTTAATCAGCTCATATAAATGTCTGTATTGTGTGAAGCAATGCCAATGAGAAGAACAAATGACATGTGTGGCTTACTGTCAGACACAAAGGCATACACTAGGACTCAAATATGAAAAAGGTAACCAACAGTATTGTGGACTACAAACACCTTCCTGAGCCTCCCAAGCATCCATTGAGCATATTTCAGTGTAAGTTGACATATGGCATGAATGGTTCAGAACTCAAGTGTCAGGACGTTTCCCTGACAGATGTACCAATACAACAAATATGTGAGGAACTGAAGAGCATATATAAAACTGCGACAGGAAGCTGTCAGTGTGCCAGTATCCATACCCCAAATAATGTGGAGTTTAAGGTGCAAAACGTTTCTAAAATGATTGGGAGAGATCTTAGCAATGACAATTGATGTTGCATCATTACCTGTCATCCATACACAATCAGAGTGTCAGGAACTGCGCTTAAAACTGTCTTGAGTAGCTGATGTCATGGCACTGCCAATCAGACAGCTCCTTGGTCATTGGGGATACACAGAGTCATACATTTAAATCAATACTGAGTGCATACCCGAAGGCATTTCCCCAACTTGGCCATTGCAGACATGAGAGCACCCAGTCAATCATCATGAACACCTAGTTGTCAAAAATAAAACATAATTTATTGGTAACTAAAAACACAACCTATTAAAAATCTAACCTACTCACTAACCTGCACTAAGCTCACCTATACTAACTTATCCTTAACTTAACCCTACAGCTATCTATCCTATTATAAAATTAACTTATACACATAACACCTCTCAATAAACATTGTCCTCCCGCCATCCCTTATGAGACAATAGGCTTGTAGGACAAAATAACTAAATCTACACATATACTAACTAATCCTATGTTCTAAACAAATATATATTTTTTGTGTTTTTTGTACATATACCCATAAACATAACCCCCACCCAACTACTTCCAAAAACAATAATGCCTAAATCCCACTCCCCAAACTACACTAACTATATCCTACAACTAACCTACTCTATCCTACCTAACCTATGTCTAACCCCCTAAAAACCACTAAAACTTTGAACAATGTACACTGAGGAAGTGAAGGTCCATGGAAGTGGTGAGTGGCCACAGCTACAGCTTCTTCAGCTCTTGCTTGATAAATTTCAGTAATGTATTATTTCAGGCATTGTCTACCTCAAGGCTGGCCAACCTAGCCTTCATCTAGGCCATGTACTTTTGCATCTCTGCATCAAAGCTGGACCCATTGGCAGATAGCGGTGGCTGTTGTGGTGCTGGTGCTGTCTCATGTACTGCAGATGTAGAGGGTGCCAGACATGAAGGAGCACCACGGACTCTGGCTGCTGAGGACACTCCTTTAGTTGAGGTAGCTTTAGGCTGTTGAGCTGGTCCACCATTAGGGAAGGCCTTCCATGCCACAGACAACTTTTCTGTGCAGTATCTCTTTGCCATCTTCTTGTAACCAGCCTGGACCTTGAAAATGTGCTGGAACCTTTCTACATATTTTGTGAATTTCTGTTTCTGGGCTGGAGTCCTTGTGGCAGCTAAAACCTGAAGAGAACATGTAATCAGTAACTGCATTGGGCAGAGGAAGACAAAGTATGCATTGTAAACAGCATTTTCTGATCACACATGTTGTCAACCAGTAAGCCAAAAACAAGGGCAAGACCCAAGTCGTTACAAATCTGCCTAGCAAGCATTTATAATATTTAGTATGTCATGGGGATAATGGCTCTCCATAGTTGCACACTAGGACCAAGATGTGAGTGGGTCTAGGACCTCCTTGCACCACATTAGTGGAACAAGCAATATGAAGCTAATAAGACACAACAAGGACAAAAGGTCAGCAGAATATCAACAAAGTGGTGCAATACCTGTATTGTGCCACTTTGTCACACCTTGCCCCGCATTTGGCCTGTGCCAGGTATGATGTAAGCAAGGGTTCCGTTAACTCAGTAGGGTGACTGCCAAAATGACGCACTGCAGTCTAAGAGATTCAGCTGCCTCATTTTGTTTTTGCTACTTTTAATGTCAGCTCAGAGCTGGAATTAAACGGAAGCACCCCATTGGTCACAATGGGCCTGGTTAGCATTAGATTCTCTTGCACTAGCCATGAAGAGTACATCTTGTCCATCAAGATGGTAACCACAATTGGCACATACCCAGCACCATGGTGCACCTTATACCTTATACGGCACACACATGGTGGCAGATAGGGGGAGCTAAGGACTGCAAGAGATGTGGTGCAGCACTGGGTGCAGCGCCTGTTTACTTGTATCTGTCCCTATCTGTGCACAAACTTGATAAACCTCCCAACTACCAGGTGCACACTCATCCTGCACATTTCATACACATGTGATGTGATCATGCTTGCTCACAACTATCATGATGGCTAAATCCTGTTGATTCATCTGTACACATCTTATTTGCTACAATCAATGGACTTGTCCCACATCCATCTGGAGAAGAACACAAATCGCAATGTGTACTCAGCTGACTGTTGTCTTTCTCAATGGAGTTCCTTGCACGTCGGTGCTTCACTTCATTACTGAAGAGCAGTGAAGCACCGGGTGTGCAGGTGTCTCCTTGGGAAAGACTCTTGAAGAGCTCAACCCAGGTACATATATTGTACCATGTCCTGATTATATTTGTGCAACATGTGGAACACAGTGCTGGAATGGGTGCTGTGAAAACATGTTTCCTACCACCATGTATTGCAAAAAAACTTCACCTCTGACACATATTGTGACTGACATCAGTGTGTTTGTGGCCATACAAAACATTTCCTGAGACCCACTAATCCATGGCAGTAAACCTTGGCACCTATGCAACATTCAATACATTCCACAACCTCAGCATACCACCAGACAAGATGTCAATACCCAATGATAGATGATGGCATCGAAGTTGACCCACATGTCATTAGTACATGATTAAATATAAATCAAACCCTCTCATACACAACACTGTATGTAAACATGTGACATACAACATATTGGGGAGGTAGTGGTACACTAACCAAATGAATCCCCCTGTTCATTTGGATTCATGCACTGTGCCCTTCCCTTGCCAGACATCACAATGTCTCCCTCCACAGCAACCAATGACCCAAAAAACATGAAAATATAATAAGCCCACCTAACCCCAAATGCGCCAACAAACTACACTACCCCAAGACTAACACCTAACAATACAAATACAATGAAAGGACAATAACACTACACAAAACTTACAAATACAAGAAAATTTACTAAACAGCAACAGGACACAGCACACGACTCTCAGCAATCACCACTCCTCAACCAGCACCAGCTCCACACAACATCTCTCAACCACAGACAGAATAGACTGTAAAGTAAAAGTGAAAGTAAAATCATTTTGCCATGTACGCAACAAGGAAGTTCTGTTGCATCACTTTGTGGGTGTCTCGTTTCCTAATATGCGTTAGTTCTTTTGACTCATGATGGCCATGCATGGATGTTTTCCTTGAAGGCTGACAAGGCCTGTCGACTTGCAATGGATGCGCAGAAGACAGGCATCATTTTGGGAATTTGCAATGTTGGTAGGTCAATGGTATGCGTCAAATTTTTTGATGCATACCGGGCATGCTTGGATTTTTGATGGAATCCTGAGACAGGAAGATATATCAGGCGCACCGGGTGCCATGCGTCATTTTAGTGATTTGCATTGTATGGAGATGTACGATATGCATCAAATTTTTTGATGAATAACGTCCATGTGTGGAGTTTGGTGGAAAGGCTGAAAGTGATCCCACATTCGTATTCCTTGTTACAAGGGCTATGCATCTATGTAGTTTGTCTGGTATGGCTACATGTGTACATGTGCATTTTATGGTGTACCAATAACGTAGGAATGTGTTACCATATGGATGTGTCTGTGTGTGTGATGCATGTGAAGACTGATACAGTTTTCAAATGTGCCTCTGTATGCAGACTTTTAGCCACATACATGTTTACACATGTGTACCGAGTTTACATATGGGATGCAACTCATGTTCTCGGTCTACCACATTTTCATGTCAGAATTCCAACAGTACGTTACTATACACAACATAGGATGGGAAGGCCCATGTGCAATACATGTTCAGGCAAATCATACCCTTAACAAATCTTTAGCAAGGGATGCTGTTGACTAAGGCAGGCATAAGATCCTGTAAGCTTCTTAAATATGAGTGCACATATGTGCACCCTCAGGTGTGTTGTAAGGAGCAGACTTTCTGATGCAGAGCAACACATATAACATATGGCTCCCCATGCATGCAAAATGTTGGAGATGGTATGCTAACATGTGTCACTGTAGGTATATATGTGACATGTATTTTTTGTGATAATATATATATCATGTCTGAAAAGTGCTGTATGATACAGTGGCGTGTTTAGGAATTGGGCACATTCCAAATCTTGAGTACAGCTATCTTATATGCAGGCCATTGTTCCAAAGCTGTGTACTCATATATGTGGAAAACATGTTTCACAATGGAGGGACATTTGTAGTGGTCTTGGTATGATAAGTTGTAAGTAATCATGTGACACCCACATATTTTATGATGTAAATTGTACTCCTTTGTCCATCCACAAATCGACAGCAACAAACCTGGTCCACTTAGATGGGACATGTGTAGATACAGTTAGGTATGTTGTGTTAACAACATACATTTTCAAAGTTCAAACTTTTCAATACATAGATGTTATTGGCAGATCGTTGAAATTTAATACAATCTTTATGGCAGGGGTGCTCTCATGCAGTGATGGCTCTTAGTCATCAGTGTTCCTGTTGCAAATTGAATAACCATTCAGGGCCATTGTTGCATGTATGAACACCGGTTGACTGTGGTCTCCTCAGCTCAGTTCACTGTGTGCAATCAGCAGGCTCCTGATTGTGTAAAGGGTCAATGTAACCTGCTCAGGAGTTTGAGGATGCGTTGGGTGATGATCTCCCAACCTCATGATGGTTCATCGGCACTATGATGCACACTCCCCTGCAGACATACACCTGCACATTTGTGATCCCATGGTCAAGTATGTGTTGTTGTCTTTGAGGTACTTAATGGCAGGCTTTCCCTATCATATACTGGGGAATGGCAGCTTGTTTGTGTTAGACATGTCTCATTAGTTCCCATTGTTTCACATGATTTGACAAGAATCGGTGTGGTTATTCCTTGGATGCTTGGTTAGCTCAATGATATTTTTTAACTGTGTTTTTTTTGCAGACCCAGGGTAGAGATACCGTCCTCTCTGGGCTTCCCTTCTGCGAAGATGACCACTATGGAAGCCTAGCACTGGTCTAACAGGAGTACTCTATCTTTCTGGCTCTTCTCATACATCTGCTTCAGATGTGAGGCAAGCTATGGGGCTGTCAACTTATAGGGTTTCATTGTTACCCCGCTGGGCCCTGATGCTTTGACAGGCTTCATATCCCTCATGGCTCTTACAATTTCCTCCAGGGAAAGTGCGTCTTCTAAGTCTTCTGCATTCTCTCTAGTGAGGCTTGGGTGAGAGATGTCACCCAGGAGCTCGCCACCTTTGTTTTTTTGTGGCGAAATACCTTCCATAATTGTTTTTCCCACAGTAGAGGCCAAGCATTAAGGCTGTGGTCCACTACTAGCAAGTTCCCTTGACTCCTTCTGGATCCCAGGGACCCATCTATCCACTGTCTCATACCTGTCCAGCCAAGCAAATATTTTTTCTGTTGTGTCCCCCATCACATTTATGTTGTGCTGTGTTGCCCTATGATGAATATTTGCAGCTTCGTGTGCCACATTTCAGTATTAATTTAGCTTCAGGGCTAGGATGTGGGCTCCCTTCCTCATCAAGTAAGCCGTCCTCATGGGACAAACACTGACTGTTCAAGATCCTTCAATATGTCCCTTTTTAGTTGTTTCCCTTGCGCCATCATGGTGTGATCCACCCCCTTGACTACTGTCTCATAGGCCACCCACATCATGAGTGGAGACTCAACTGATGTGCTGTTTCCTGAAAATAATGGTCTCTTGCGGCTAACATCCGTTCTCTAATTTTTGTATCTTTAAGGTACCAAGGGCTCAATTTGATGTGGGTAGTGTTTCTCCTCTCGGCCCGACCATACACCAGCTACGGGGGAGAATAGTCAGAAATACCCCTGATTAAGTTGGTGGCCTCACTGACTTTTAACAGCTGGTGAGTCAGCATGAGAAAGTGATCGATTCAGGAGAGACTATCATGTACCCCCAAGTAGAAGGATGACGTGCTGGCTTGCTGGGTTAAGGGTACACCATACATTTGCCAGTCCCTGGGCAGTGAGGAAGTCTGCTAATGGTCAACTGATTGAGTCCAGGAGCCTGGGGGAATTTTGGTGAATGCTATCACTCAACGTTGTGTTGAGATCCGCTCACATGACCACTTCCACATCTGGAAGACTGTGTAGCACAGTGGTCAGGGCTGGTAGTACTGAGTCGTGAAGTCATGTGGTGATATCTACTGAAGGTATGCTCAAGATGCCCCCCACCCAGGTCCCAGAGAGCACCACATAGGGACCCACCGGATTGATCCATATTTGCCAAATGACATGGGGCAGTGTTCTCCTCACAAACTTTATTACTCCTCTAGAAGAGGTGGTATAGCCCATATTAACAGCCTTATTATTTCCCCAATGTTGAAGGGCATTACGCCTATGACCTAGGAGGTGAGTCTCTTGTAGGAGAACCATCCCAGGGGAATCTGGTTCGTGCACCACTCCCCGTTTGACTTTGTCTCCTAGGCCATTACCATTCCATGATACCATGCTTAGGGTTGACATACTTACTTTAGACATCCCACTGTATGGTTAAAGGACCACACATGGGTGCGTGTTGGCCCTAAGATTGTTGGGGTTGAGACTGTAAGAGTGAATATCCTGTGTCCCTCTGCTATGTTGACTGTCCGTATGCATCTTGCTTGAAAATTAACTACAACATCTGTCCAATAAACCCTCCCTGCTATATTGCATTCATATTCCAAACTGCCCACCTCCCCAACTGTGCATAGTGCCTGTTGACCCAACCAAACATACTGCTAATTAGAATGCATCACTACCGCCTTCTGGCCTCAAGCCCAGTCCCTTACTGGAATGTCTTTACCAAGTTGGTGTCTCATATGCTCTGTCTAAATCTTGCTCTCAATTACCGATTTAGGACCATTGCAGCCTGCTCCCAGATCATCCACAAGATGCTTTAGGTGCATATCCAGTGCCACATTTATGATCCCACAAGCCCCTCTCGTCTCCCCCTGGGTCCCAAGATCTGTTTTGGATGATGCCCCAGGCTAGTCATTATATGTTTTGACCCACACCCCCACTTCAAGTGTTTCACTATTCTCCTTTACCATGCTACCACCCCGGCACCTCTTAGGGCAGTTGCAGCTTGAGCGTGAGCCTGAGCCTCCCGCCACCTGACTTTCAATCCAGTCAATCATGACCAGCTTCTGGGCTTGCTAAAAGTAAGTTGTGTATGCTGTGACTAATCAAAGCTGTGCCATATAAGTCTTTGTTTACTTGTGGTCCCATTCCCTCAGAGCCTTCTTCACCTAGAGGACAATGAGGCCCAGCCTCAGACGTAAAGACAGAAATTGGAGACAAAGGTAACCCAAGCTTTACCTATATGCAGTGGAGCTGCACAGCGAGCTGCTTGGTGACTCATGTCCCGGTATCGGACGTTTATGAGTCTTGCTATGATGGGACAAGGGTGTGCTCCAGACTTTCATGATGCACTTGAGATGCGGTGGGCTCCCTCCACCTAAAAGTTTTTTGGGAGTCTATGTGTTTGCAGCTGGATTAGGATGAGATTGTCCACAAACAGGTCTATGACTGGACCCTTAGTATTTTGAGGTACCACTAGTATCCATAAATCCTTTCAGAAGGACCAGCCCTCCAATTCTTCCAACTTCTCTCACAACTGTTCTACTGTGGCTTCACATCATTTTTCATACATGGTCACATACTCACTTTTGTTTTCAACAACCTGTGTAACATTTACAATGACTGTATTTTGGGACTGTGATTACTCATGTCAGCTATGAGTAGACGGAATGACACAATCAAGCTTTCTATCTCATTCTTCACACATACAATTTGGCAAGTGTCTGTGACTTGTTAATACATTGCTTGACTTACATGCACATTCTGAGTTGATTGGGTGTGATACACCTAGACATTTGTGAATATTGGTCCCTGTATGTCACTCTCTTACTAATACATGTGAGTGGCACTGAGAAGTATGGTCTCAGTACTCACATGTGAAATTGTCATTCAGATTTAGCTAGTTTACCTAGCAGACACAAGCCTGCCATTGTAGGTACTTGCTAACATTTTCCTACCTAGCCCATACATCTGTTCAGCGGTTTTCATATATTTTTCCTGGATTGATGCAGGCATGCATATGTCAAGCCAACACACTTGCGTGATATGTGTGCGACAATGCAAATTGTATTAGCTAGAGACAATGCCTACATTCCACCAACACATTCATGTGGTAGTGATTTATTTAGGAGATGTTTCTTGTTCCTGACTATGGTACAGATTAAAGTATAGTGGCACAGTAGCCAGTGCAGGCCCACTTTTCTTTCCCTCCTTAGCATTTCCCTACCACAACCATGTGTATGCCATATTTTACCTTCTTTACACCATGAGACAGGGTAGGGGGCAATAGCGTATGAGGTATTTGATGCAATTGATGTACTGTTCAGAGTCTGAACTAAGATTTAGGCCCTTACCATGAACAGTGCGCGGGTGTCAAAAGTAGTAGCAATATATGGCACAGTTGGTCTTGTTAGAGTCTACTGCACCATTCTGGCTCCCCCTTGCATACTTAATGCTTGTTGCAGGCATTTTGTGGCACAAGGTGTTACAAAGTAGCACAATGCTTCATTTATGCCACTATGAGTTTCTGCTGCTTAGATATTTGCATAGTTGGGCCACATTAGCATAAGATGTTTGACACTAATGTTGCACAAGAATGCACTAGGCCCTCTTATATCAGGGCCTACATCCCGTAGCTGTTTACAACCTTTGTGGTGTAGTCATGCTCTCTGAGATATGGGCAAGTTACAATTGGTATGTGATGGTGTAAAAGAGTACGCCATGTACATTTTGAGTTTACGTAATTTTATTAAATTATTTACATGGTGATTCTTGGACTACAGTTTTATGTGAAAATGTTTTGCACAATTAGTTCTCTTCTATGTACTCCAGCAGCAGTATTTTGTTGTTCCCCCTGTTCCAGTTGTACACCATTGTTGTCATCCTCCTCATTGGGGACATCTACTTGGTCATCCCAGGGGCCATTTGTGCGTAGACCAATGTTGTGCAAAATGGCACACACAAGAATAATTTTTCAGACAAGGGGTGGTGCATATGTCTTTCTCCTGTAAAATATAGGCACCTGAACCTTGATTTTAGGAGGCCAAATGTCCACTCCACAACATTTCTGGTCCTTCTGTGCGCTTTATTGTAGGCCCGCTATGCATCCGTTGTGGGATTTCCAGAAGGTGTCATGACCCATGGCTGGATGCCGTGACCTTTGTCAGCTGCAAAGGAATGTGAGAGCATGTGCCAGTCATGCACATTAGTTATTTGCTAGCTGCTATGGCCCATATTTGTTTTGAGTGGATTGGTGTATCAGACTTTTGTCTTGTCTGTGTTCCTGTTTGGATGTGTGGTTGCTTTGGTCTCCTGTGGTGCACTTTCCGATCATGGGTTGTGGCTTAGGTAATTGGTGATTGTAATTGGAAATGTTGTCCGACAGTTCACCCATGCCAAATGTATGCGGTATTCTCTATATTTGAGCCAGAGGACCAAATCCACACGGCCCTAGAAGTTCCTTGCACCACATTACCCTAACTTTTGTAGACACTATTGTGGGCCAACAAGGCAAATAATCACACTGCCATGTTTAGAAAGTGCCACTAGCCATGCTGTGCAACAGTTTGTGTACCTTAGCAACACATTATCCCTGTGCAAAGCATCACTTATGCATGGGGTGTTTTCCCCCTTTGAACTAAAGCTAAAATGATGCAGAGGTATATAAGTGGTTCCAAAGCATAATTTTTATTGGGTACTTTTGAAGCCTGCACAGAGCAGAAATGGGGCACACCATTGCTTTAAATGGGGGCCTACGTACTGTGGAGGATGTGCACCATACATTTGGCATCTTTCCTACACAGTCCAAAGATGGCATCCATCAAGTTGACACAATTGCACCTACTCTGTGCCTTGGTGTGCCATATATTGACTACGGCACAAACATGTTGGGTGCAGGGGGGAGCTAAGGTGCCCAAGTGAGGTAGCACTGCTTTAGATGCTGTCCAACTTTTCTGACATGTGGCCCTTAGTAACTTCACTTTAGACCTGCAGAAGAGTGATGTAGTAGACATGTGTACCTATTTTGTGTGTTGTGTGCCACGTAACAGGTGTAGGGTCTCTATGTTGTATATGATCCCCCCCTTTGCCCTAGAAATACCTCCTCTGCAAAAAGTTTTGTTGTTGCTGGCTGGCATACGTCTGTGCATGAGGTTCATATGTCCAGTGAGGGACAGTTATATGGGATGTATTGTGATGTATGCATGATTTTTCAGACAGTTGTGGGACAGGACAGGGCATGCTGTGCTTTTCAGCAGTGCGCTGCGTCAGGAGCCCAGCCCTGCTAAGTTTCTTGTATCGTCATTCATGTGCATTTCTGGCCTCTCCCTGTACATTGTCAGTATTACATCTGGCACAGTCCATTGTTGGTAACCTTGTAGCATGGTATGGAGATCTGGGATTTACCAGCATGCTTGTTTGTGTGCTGTGAGGTGTCCACTCCTGCACATGATCTTTCATTGATAGAGATGTTGTATTTCAATGTGTGCTGCACTATGCACCACACAAGGAAAGTTGTACATAATGAGTGTATCTATCATATTTAGATGATCTTCAGATGGTGATGGGACCACTCGGATGGCAATAGATATCAGTGTTGCCTGAGACTTCTACAGCATAGTAAATGTGGGGCAGTGCCAACATGTGAGTCATATGATGTTTGAATTCCCAATGCAAATCACATAGCAGAGTGATTCATTGGTAAGCGTTTGTTGTTTGTAGGATCTATGTTTTGGTGTAAACCTGTGGACACATGTATTTGTTTGAGTCCAGCTTTTGCATTCATAGCGAACATTGCTCCACCTGTCTGTCCACTGATAAGTCAGTCGGGTAGTACCAGGGACTTGTAAATATGGGTGTATGTGATGGTGATGTGCATTGCATGCAGTATACTGTGGCATGTGGCTTATGTGTTGTGGTCTATACATCTGTGTTCCTCTTTCTATGCATGTTTGATGTTGTGTTTGTATTGTTTGTACTACAAGTTTGGTGTGTTGTGTGTGTTACGATTTGTATGGTATCTTACCTACAAGTAGGCCAATGTTATATTTCCCATTTTGGAATTGTTGGTTTATAGTGGAGTGCCTGAAGATGTAAGCATCATGAACACTTGTGGGACATTTTTCAAGGATGTTTGTGATAATTCCACAGTGGTCCACGATGGCCTGCACATTGATGGAGTGGGTATGTTTGCGGTACCTGTAGAGGTGTTCGGATGCCACAGGAGGGGCAAGTTGTACATGAGTGCAGTCCATTGCACCCAGCAATGCGGGAAGCCAGCAATCTGGTAGAAACCTTGCTTGGTCTCCTGCTAGAGTTCCTGGGTGTTGGGGAACCAGATGAGTTGAGTGTGAGTCTAATGATGGCATCCAGAACCTTTGTAAGGAAGGCAGAGAGGGACAGTTGTGAGATCCCATCCACTTGTGTGGCAGTTGTCTGGAATGATTCTGATGGCAGCAAGTGGAGGACAGTCAGGAGTTTGGTCATAGGTGATAGGTAGAATTCCGCACCCTTGCTGGAACAACGCAGTGGAGCAGGCGTATAGTGGACAGCAGAGTCTGATCACCTCTTCTTCCCTGAGGGTCAGGATGCTTGCATACTTGCGAGAGATCCTTTCCCGTCTTCTATGATGCGTTTGTGGCTGTTGTGGTGGTGTTTGACGTTGCTGCAGTGGTGCTAGTAGCACTTGGCGTTGTCGCTGTTGCTTTCTGTGAGTGCAAAGCTGTAGGATTAACACTTCCATGGTGTCCAATGGCTTACCAATGCTCCTTTTGTGTGTTTCCAATTATGTAGTAGTGTATGGGTCTCACTTTAATGCCTAGTCTGGCCAAGCGTTAAAATTTTGACACTAATCGGACTTAGGCCCATATTTATACTTTTTGACGCAAATCAGCGCCCGCGCTGGTTTGCGTCAAAAAATGTACCGCCGGCTAACACCATTCCTACGCGCCAAGCAGGCGCTATATTTAAGGAATGACGTTAGCCAGTGCTGCGGGCTGGTCAGATTAAAAAAAATGACTCAAACCAGGCAGGGCCGGCGTAGGGAAAAATGGGGCTTGTGCATCAAAAAATGGTGTAAGTCAGGTTTGAGTAAAAAGCACGCCTCAAACTGCACTTGTGCCATTTTTTGATGTACAACCCCCATTGAAATGACTCCTGTCTTGGCAAATACAGGAGTCATGCCCCCTTGCCCTTTGGCCATAAGTCCCCTGGGCACAGTGGCATGTAGGGGAGCCCAAGTTAGGCCTTCCTATGCCCCTTTTAAAAAAAATAAAAATTATACTTACCTCTACTTACCTGGGATGGGTCCCCCCATCCATAGGTGTCCTCCAGGGGTGGGTGAGGATGGCAGGGGGTGTCCCTGGGGGCAGGGGAGGGCACCTCCGGACTGCTTCCATGGTCAGAGACCATGGAAGTGGGCCCACAGGCCCCTTAACACCTGCCCTCACCCAGGGGTTAAAAAACGGCGCACATCAGGCTGTGCGCCATTTTTCAAGGCCTACCCCCTCCTGTGCGTCAAAATGACGCAGGAGTATAAATAAGGCGCACAGGCCTTAAAGTAATTTTTGGGACGGGAATGCCTACCTTACATGTCATTAACGCAAGGCGGTTTCCCGCATCCAGGAAATGACACACACAGAGGAATTTTGAGGTTCAAGGGGCCGGGCGTCATTGTATAAATATGGGGCAAGGTTTGCGCTGAATGTGCATCAAAAAATTTTACGCACATTCGGTGCAGACAGAGTATAAATATGCCCCTTAGTTGTTTGGTGCCGGTCCTTTACGTGTGCCATTTTTCCATTGGGTTTTAAATTTGACACTAGCGGCCTAGTGTCATTTTTTAGGACTGAACGCCTACCTTGCATAACATTGTTGTTAAACAATGCAAGGTGAGTGAAATGGCGCTCACAAAAATGATGCTAAGTTGTAAAATTTGATGCTAGACTGCTCTAGGAGGTCCTGGGGGTGGAGTGATGCCTTTGTGAACTTTCGGTAAAATGTAGATATATGGGGCCATATTTATACTTTTTGACGCAAAACTGCACTAACGCAGTTTTGCGCCAAAAAATTTAGCGCCGGCTAACGCCATTCTGAAGCGCCATGCGGGCGCCGTATTTATTGAATGACGTTAGCCGGCGTTAGCCGCCGGCGCTGTCTGGTGTGCGTAAAAAAAAACGACGTACACCAGGCAGCGCCGGCGTAGGGGGAAAATGGCGTATGGGCGTCCACAAATGGTGCAAGTCAGGCTGAGGCAAAAAAATCGCCACAACCCGATTTGCGTCATTTTTTTACGACGCCCCTCCCCCATTGAAATGACTCCTGTCTTAGCAAAGACAGGAGTCATGCCCCCTTGCCCAATGGTCATGCCAGGGGACTTCTGTCCCCTGGGCATGGTCATTGGGCATAGTGGCATGTAGGGGGGCACAAATCGGGCCCCCCTATGCCACAAAAAAAATTAAAAAAAATACTTACCTGGACTTACCTTAATGTCCCTGGGGTGGGTCCCTCCATCCTTGGGTGTCCTCCTGGGGTGGGCAAGGGTGGCAGGGGGTGTCCCTGGGGGCAGGGGAGGGCACCTCTGGGCTCATTCTGAGCCCACAGGTCCCTTAACGCCTGCCCTGACCCAGGCGCTAAAATCCGGCGCTAATGCGGGTTTTTTAGACCCGCCCACTCCCGGGCGTCATTTTTGCCCGGGAGTATAAATACGACGCATATGCATCGGAGTCATTTTTTAAGACGGGAACGCCTACCTTGCATATCATTAACGCAAGGAAGGTGTTCACGCAAAAAAATGACGCTAACTCCATGAACTTTGGCGCTAGACGCGTCTAACGCCAAAGTATAAATATGGAGTTAGTTTTGCGTCGAATTTGTGTCGAAAAAAACGATGCAAATTCGGCGCAAACAGAGTATAAATATGCCCCATGGTATCTTAGGATCCGGATTTTTTAAGAAATGGACTTTGCAGTATTCCAGCAGTCATCCAGTCCTGTTGTTATAAATAATTCTTTGTTTTCCATTATCTGAGGGGTAAGGTTCCATTTGGAGTCTCTTATAATTCCTTTCCTGATTTAATAGTTTTCGACACTCTCCTCTGTATATCCCTACTGGTAGAATCACAATGGTTCTGCCTTTGTCTGCTGGTTTTATGTCCAAGTCCTGTCCCATAGATAATTCAGAGATGGCTTTCCTTTCTTCTTTTGTGATATTCTGGAACTGGGGCCATGGTTTCCCTGCCATCATTTCTATTTCTTTGTTACCAGCTGCCTCAAAGGTCAAAATTCCTGTTGGCATGAGATGGGACGAGGGAGTAAAGGTCGGCCTCCTCTAAAGTCCTGTATTGGTTTCTTCAATGTCTTGTGTCTGCATTTTGTCCTAAAAAAATACCTTTAATTGGATGGTCCTGTAAAAATATTTTGGGCCTGATTCTGACCCTGGCGGCCGGTGACCGCCAGGGTCACCGGCCACGGGAGCACCGCCGACAGACCGGCGGTGCTCCGAAGGGCATTCTGACCGCAGCGGTTCAGCCACGGTCAGAAAGGGTAAACCGGCGGTCACCCGCCGGTTTACCGCTGCCCTTCTGAATCCTCCATGGCGGCGGAGCGCGCTCCGCCGCCATGGGGATTCAGACACCCCCTACCGCCATCCTGTTCATGGCGGGAAACCCACCATGAACAGGATGGTGGTAGGGGGTGCCGCGGGGCCCCTGGGGGCCCCTGCAGTGCCCATGCCAATGGAGGGCCCCGCAAAGTATTTCAGTGTCTGCTACGCAGCCACTGAAATACGCGACGGGTGCCACTGCACCCGTCGCACCTTCCCACTACGCCGGCTCAATTCTGAGCCGGCGTCCTCGTGGGAAGGTTGATTTGCCCTGGGCTGGCGGGCGGCCTTTTGGCGGCCGCCCGCCAGCCCAGGGCAAATCTCAGAATCACCGCAGCGGTCTTTCGACCGCGGTGCGGTGTTCTGACGGGGTTACTTTGGCGGGCGGCCTCCGCCGCCCGCCAAAGTAAGAATGACCCCCTTTATCTCTCCCTTAATATGCAGATATTTGGGTGTAGCTGCTGGAAACCATATGGGGGGCTGCCACCCCCTCGCATGCTCATAATGAGGGACTTGGCCCCACAGGCCATACGTCCCATAACCCCGCTATCTATCTCGTTGGCTCCAGGCCCTTTCCGGAGGGGCCCCGGAGGCTTCAGAGGCAGTAGAAGAATTGCTCTTGATGATGAACCTGAGTTTCTGCCGTCTTTTCCAACATAATCATCCTTTTTGTAGGGATAGCATTTTTCCATCAAGAAGTATTTCATCAGGTACTCCTTGTACTCATTGATCATCTTGTTGTTCTCCTCAAGTTTCTTTTTAAAGACTGTAATCGAGACTAAGGTCTTGAGATTGCTCTCATTCATCTTGATTTGGATCAGGAGGCTGTCTGACAACTTCCTGGCCATCTTGATTATCAGAACAATTCAATCCCTGGTACACTTCCATGCTATCAATGACCAATCCCTACGGAACTCCTTGTCCCTCAAAAAGATCTGAGGTGAGTTGGTCACTATCAAACCCCAAGGTGCTGCATTCGCTCTCAAATACTCTGTAAGTACTGCTCCATGCAGCACTGTCTTAACCTGATTCCTTTTTAATTCTGTCAAAGTGTCCCAATCTCCAGTTTGTTATATATTCTGACCTGTGGTGGTTTCAGCTAATAACGATGGCACAGCTAAAAGGGATCATAGGATAAACTCCACAGAGGTCAGGTGATTCAGACGAGACCAAGAAAGGTACAAGCAGCCCAGAGATAAAGAAGACTTTGGGACCCCCCCCACACCAGTAATAGGACATCATCCTTGTGGAGATTACAACATTCGTCACCTGACGAATAAGAAAAAGACATGGACTTGGGTCTCAGCACACCCTGGGAGCTATGAGGGTTTACTAACTGTAACACCAAGAATGTAGTATACATAATGATATGTTCATGTGTATTAAAATATATAGGAATGACTACCTGACCAGTGAAGATACACATCCATGAACATAGGAGTACAATTAGATGTAAGAAGTAACAACTAAACTGAAGCCCCATTTCCTGGAAATAGGCCACAAAGTGGAAAATTTCACTTGGTTTGTCATAGAGCATGTAACAACATCCGACAAGGACAAGGCACATAGGGGGTCATTCTGACCTCGGCGGTAAAAGGCTCTTACCGCCGGTCAGAAGACCGCCATTCTACCGCCGCGGCCGCGGTAACCCGCCACGGTCATTCTGACCAACAACTGCCAAGCCGCCAAAAACCCGACATCCACGGAAGGCCGCCTCATCAGCGGGCAACGATAAACTGGAGATGACCAAACCTCCACCGCCACGCCAACACAAACACGCCCATGCCATTACGACCCACGAATCCACGCGGTGGTCTTTCAACCGCGGTATTCCATTGGCGGTACACACCGCCACGGTCAAAATACACACCCAGGCTCCAAAAACCAGCCATATTGGACAGTTTGAAATACACACACCTGATACACATACAAACACCACCCCCACACATCCAAGCAACTATAAAACACACACCCACATCACCCACAAACCCCCACTAGTTGGAAATCGGAGAGAAGGCGAGAGAGAGAGAGCGAGCGAGCACAGCAATCGAAAACCCCAACACACACAGGAACCCAACATCATCACCACACACCACCACTCACATCACCGCAAACACCACCCCACACCTCATCCACACCACCCCATGGCACCCCAAAGACACCCCAGGTTTTCGGACCAAGAACTCCGGGTCATGGTGGAGGAAATCATAAGGGTAGAGCCCCAGCTCTTCGGCACACAGGTGCAACACACCACAATAGCCAGGAAGGCGGAGCTATGGCAGAGGATTGTCGACAGGGTCAACGCTGTGGGACAGCATCCCAGAAACCGGGAAGACATCAGAAAGCGCTGGAACGACCTACGGGGGAAGGTACGGTCGATGGTCTCCAGACACAACATCGCTGTGCAGAGGACTGGCGGCGGACCACCACCCACCCCTCCCGAATTCACAGCATGGGAGCAAGAGGTCCTTAACATCCTGCATCCTGCGGGCCTCGCTGGAGTAGGCGGAGGAATGGACTCTGGTAAGTCTAGTCTCAACTACTCCCCCCTCCCAACCACCAGCATGCCAACCCACACTCCCACCCTCACCCCCAACCCCCCAGCACACAGCCTCCCTGCCAATGTCTCACCAGCACAACCCACCCAACCCAAAACCAAACCCTGAATGCCAACACAAACCATGGACACCCATCACCTATGCATGACCACTGCACATACCCATCCCCCCCACAAACCACCCTCACAACTCCTGCCACAAGGGAATGCCAGCACTGGGGGACAAGGGCACCCACAAATCGCACACCATGGAACACACAGAAGCAATAACCATACTCTTTCACCCCTGCAGGGCCCGAACGCCAACACACCGGCCAGGAGGGTCCAGATATGTCCATCCCACCCCCAGAACAGGCCCGCAGTGAGGACAGCAGCTCTGTCGACCTGGAACCTGATGACCAGCCCGGACCATCGAGGACCTCTGGACAGTCGGTTCCCCACACACAGACACAGGCCACAGCAGACCTAACCCCCTCTGGGAATATCAGCACCGCTCCCACCCAGCGGGCCCATGCCTCTGTCTCCAGGACAGGTCAATCATCGGTGTGTCCGCCACTACAGGGCACCCAGGCTGACCCAACACCCCAACAACAACAGGGACCTGGGGGCAGTGGTAGTGGGCACACCGTCCAGGGGACAGAGGCCCGGGGAAACAGGGCAACTGGGAGGGCTGCAGTGCGACAGGGGGGGAGGACAGGCCCAGGGAACCGACTCTCCAAGAGGCCCTCACCACCATCATGGGAGTATACCACCGCTCCCAGGAGACGATGTCGACGGTAATGGCCAGGTTCCAGGAGATCCAGGCACAGCAGGAGGAACGGTACATGGGGTACAGAGAGGAGCTCAGGAACATCGTCCAGGCCCTGAACCTAATAGTCACCACATTGCGGGACCATGTGGCACCCCAAAGGGCCCCTGTCACCAGCCCGGACCAGGAACAGCCTACCACCTCCGCCGGCGCTAATGGACAGGAGGCCCCCACACAACGACGGGCCACCAGAACCCCACCTCCTGCTGAAGATCAACCACCCCGCAAGAGGAGCCTGAGATCACAAAGGAAGACAGAGAAGGATGCCAAGACCCCCGCCAGCCTAAGATCCCCCCGGATATCATTCCACTGTCCCACATCGTCACCCTGTCCAACCTTGAACTGCCCCTGCTCCATCCTTCCACAGGCATATGGACAATGCACCTGTGCGACCGAGAACTGGACTCTGCCATGGACATCACTCCACCCCCACCCATCACCGTTTTACTATCATGGACCTATATGTAGCACTTTAAATAAATCACTTATTGCACTTAAAACACTCAGGAGTCTGCTTGTATTCTTAACAAATGTATTACACATAACGGGTCAAAAATGTACAGTTACATTGTGATGACAACATACCAATGTCAATTTGCTTTACTCCATGGCCGAACAAACCAGAAGTCACGCAGTGGGTCATACAGCTCTGAAAAGCCAAGGGAAAGTCACAATTCAGTTGAAAGGAACTGGGGGGAAACACAGAAAGTAGAGATGCAGGAGGCCAGAAGTAAATGTAAAATGACGTGGGGGATTCTTACCTGGGTGCTACTGAAAATACTGTTGTATGACCGTGTCCCTGTTGTCCGTGTCGTCCCCGTCGTCTTCCTCCTCTTCACTCTCCACAGGCTCCACAGCTGCTACAACACCACCATCTGGACCATCCTCCTGCAGAAAAGGCACCTGGCGTCGCAATGCAAGATTGTGAAGCATACAGCAGGCCACGATGATCTGGCACACCTTTTGGGTGAGTACATTAGGGATCCCCCTGTCATATGCAGGCACCTAAACCTAGCCTTCAGGAGGCCGAAGGTCCTTTCTATGATCCTCCTAGATCGCCCATGGGCCTCATTGTACCGTTCCTCTGCCCTGGTCCGGGGATTCCTCACTGGGGTCAGTAGCCACGGCAGGTTGGGGTAACCAGAGTCACCTATTAGCCACACACGGTGTCTCTGTAGCTGTTCCATCACATAGGGGATGCTGCTATTTCGCATAACATACGCGTCATGCACTGACCCAGGGAACATGGCATTTACATGGGAGATGTACTGGTCAGCCAAACAGACCACCTGGACATTCATCGAATGGTAACTTTTCCTGTTTCTGTACACCTGCTCATCGTCTTTTGGGGGTACTAAGGCCACATGGGTCCCATCAATGGCACCAATGATGTTGGGGATATGTCCAAGGGCATAGAAGTCAGCCTTCACAGTGGCCAAATCACCCTCCTCAGGGAAAATAATGTAGCTCCGCATGTATTTCGTCAGGGCAGACAACACTCTGGACAAAATCTTAGAAAACGTAGGCTGAGACATCCCTGATGACATGGCCACTGTTGTCTGAAAAGACCCACTTGCCAAAAAATGGAGGACTGACAGAACCTGCACCAGAGGGGGAATTCCTGTGGGTTGGCGGATGGGGGACATCAGTGCTGGCTCCAGCTGGGCACACAGTTCATGTATAGTGGGTCGGTCAAGTCGGTAGTGAAGTATTATATGACGTTCCTCCATTGTCAACAGGTCCACCAGCGGTCGGTACACGGGAGGATTCATCCTTCTCCTCGCAAGTCCCAGCGGACGGTGCCTAGGAAGGACAACATGGAGCACAGAGTCAAGCAACCCACAGGTACGTAACTACAGCTTGCACAGTACACGATTGTCAATGCATTGAATGGCTTGTATGAGTGACAATGCAAGGCCTAGGCCTGTGTGACGCAGTAGTAATTAAGCCCTGTGGTCCCTTGTAATGGCGGCTGCCTGACCTGAGAAGTGTGACAGTGGGATGTGAGGTCAATGCGCTGGCGTGACACACCGTGGCGGTAGGCGGTCGAAGACCGCGGCGCAAAGCCGCATTGGTTAACATCGAACCCTATGGGTTTCACGAGCCAATGACTAGCTGCGCCGGCGGTCGCGGAACGCACCGCGGCGGTACGCGCCGCCGCGGGCGTGACCGCCATTTTCTATCTGGTTAATCACTCGAGACATGATCATCCACAGGAGAGGACCTATACTGCAAGTGCTGCTGTGACCTCGGTCTGGGAGATACAATGGCTGCTGCGACTGGGGAAAGGGCCCCTGCCTTCACTACAGAAGAGTTGGAGAAACTTGTGGATGGGGTCCTGCCCCAGTATGCGCGACTCTACGGTCCTCCAGACCAACAGGTAAGTACACTGTGCACGTTGAATGGGCTATGCCTGGGTTGTGTATGGTGGATGTAAGATGGTGGGGTGGGGGGACAATGACGAGTGCAAGGCACGACAGATGAGAGCATGTGCCACATGGCAAGGTTGGGGAGGGGGGGCCAATCGCATCTATCATGCGGAAATTTGATGATATTTCAATTTCCACCCTGTACATGTCAAATAGGTCAGCGCCCATCGGAAGATCGACATTTGGCATGCCATCGCCAAGAAAGTCCGGAACCTGGGGGTCCACAACAGACGGGGCACCCACTGCCTCAAGAGGTGGGAGGACATCCGCCGCGGGACCAGGAAGACCGCCGAGTCACTGCTGGGGATGGCCTCCCAACCTAGGAGGGGTGCCAGTCGTACCCTGACCCCCCTGATGTCCCGGATCCTGGCGGTGGCCTACCCCGATTTGGATGGGCGCGTGACGACATCACAGCAGACACAAGGGGGTGAGTACCAGCACATTCAGCTATCTTTATGAGCAGTGGAGGTGCCTGGGTGGGGGAGGAGGGCTGTGGGTGACATTAGGCCAGGGCGCTTTCTGTATTGTATTCCTCTCCTTTAGCCATGTCCCTGTACCCCCGCCCCCCACCTCTGTACGGTGCCAGGTACAGCTAGCCATGGTCCTGCATCACCCATGTGCGCGTTTGTTGTCCCTAGACCTGTTGGCCCAGTCACAAGTACTCAGTAGTGTACCCGATTGCGCGGCTTAGTGCATGAGGCTCCTGTGTCTGTCCTCTCCGCCAACGGTGTTGACAATGCATGTACTCAACCTTTTATTATGTCTCCCCCCACCCTTTTTCTTTATCTTCTTGTGCATGTGTGCTTCAGCATCATCAGGCGGAGGAGACTTGGCACCGGAGCACGAGGGAGCTGCGACTCACAAGGCCCCGGTGGGCCATGGCACAGACACCGAGGCCACCAGTGATACGGAGGGCGAGGGGAGCTTCACAACGGGGAGCTGTGGTGAAAAAAGCGACACCGACACATCCTCGGATGGGAGCTCCCTAGCGGTGGCGGCAACATCCGTGCCCCCCGCCTCTACAGGTACAGCCGCCACCCAGCGCACCAGCTCCGCCCTCCCAGCAGCCCCTCAGCCTACGCTCCGTGCCCGCTCGCCCAAGAAGGCGGGCATCTCCTTCGCCCCAGGCACCTCAGGCCCTGCCCCTGTTACCCCTGCTGCCCTCAGTGAGGAGGTCATTGACCTCCTGAGGACCATCATTGTTGGGCAGACTACCCTTTTGAATGCCATCCAGGGGGTAGAGAGGGAGGTGCATCGTAGCAATGCATACCTGGAGGGCATTCATTCGGGTCAGTCTGCCCATCAACGATCTTTCAATTCTCTGTCCTCAGCACTGACGGCAGCCATTGTCCCTGTTTCCAGCCTCCCTCTTCTAACTGCCTCCACCCTGTGTCTGTCTCCTGTTCCTCTGCCTATCCCATCCACACCATCAGACCAGCCTGCACACACCTCAACACCCAAGGGCAGCTCATCCAGACATAAGCACCACAGATCACACAAACATTCACCCAAGCAACACCCAATGCAGACATGCCAACAGCCACTACCACCTCTGTGTCCCCCACCTCCTCGTCTCCCTCCTCCCTCCCTGTGACGTCTACACTCACACCTGCATGCACACCACCAACAGCCAGTACACCGATCACCAGCACACCCTCCAGTACAGTCCGCACACGTGCAGTCACCACCCCCACTGCCGTTTACACGTCCCCTGTGTCCTCTCCCACTGTGTCTGTCACCCCCTCTTCCAAGACACACAAACGCAGGCAGCCACTCACCCAACAGCCAACCACCTCACGACAGCCTGCAGCCCATGCACCTTCACCCAAGGACAGCACACCTGACTCTCCTACAACCACCTCCTCTTCCTCCACTCCCATAACCACTGCACCTACCGTTTACCTTAGTCCTAAAAAGTTTTACCTCTCCAATCTTGACCTCTTTCCCTCACCTGACCCACCCCCTCCATCTGCTAAGAGTCCCAAGAGCACCTCAGCCACCACCAGCCCGGGTTCACGTGTCAGCGTAGTCCATGGATTTTGGAGTCCCCCCTTTGCCAGCAGTGAGACATCGGTCAGCAGCAAGGGGACAGCCAGCCCCCCCCTGGAAAGAGGACCCAGAAAGTGAGGGGCCGCCGCGGGAGGAGTGCCACGGTTGCCCCCAAGGACCAAAGTTCGGACACTTCACCTGCCACAACATCCAGGGGAGGCAAGGCCCAGAGAGCCACAGCGAAGGAGGGCAAGGGCAGCAGGGCGGAGAAGTCAGGCAGCAGGAGCGCGGACCAGGAGGGCCCCACAAGCCCCATCCCTGGTGTGAGGGAGGACACCCAAGGGCCCAGGACACCGTCACCGAAGGGTCCAGCAACTGCACGGTCGGAGGGCGACTGAGCAGGGAGTCCTGCCGAGGTCTGACTCCCTGGAATTACAGGACAAACACCGCTGAAGATGGCCCTGCCGTGCAGGAAGGCACCGTTGAAGAGGGCCCCGCCGTGCAGGAAGGCACCGCTAAAGAGGGCCCCGCCGTCCAGAAAGGCACCGCTGAAGAGGGACCCGCCGTCCAGAAAGGCACCGCTGAAGAGGGCCCCGCCAAGACAGGCCCCACTGCGCTGGGCCCTTCCTGTCAAGCACCGCTGCGCTGGGCCCTTCATCTCAGGCACAGCTCCGCTGGGCCCTTCCTGTCAAGCACCGCTCCGCTGGGCCCCGCCGTCTCAAGCACCGCCCCGCTGGGCCCCGCCGTCTCAAGCACCGCTCCGCTGGGCCCTTCCTGTCAAGCACCGCTCCGCTGGGCCCCGCCGTCTCAAGCACCGCTCCGCTGGGCCCTTCATCTCAGGCACGCTCCGCTGGGCCCTTCCTGTCAAGCACCGCTCCGCTGGGCCCTTCCTGTCAAGCACCGCTCCGCTGGGCCCCGCCATCTCAAGCACCGCTCCGCTGGGCCCTTCATCTCAGGCACCGCTCCGCTGGGCCCTTCCTGTCAAGTACCGCTCCGCTGGGCCCCGCCGTCTCAAGCACCGCTCCGCTGGGCCCTTCATCTCAGGCACCGCTCCGCTAGGCCCTTTATCTCAGGCACTGCTCCGCTGGGCCCTTCCTGTCAAGCACCGCTCCGCTGGGCCCCGCCGTCTCAAGCACCGCTCCGCTGGGCCCTTCCTGTCAAGCACCGCTCCGCTGGGCCCTTCCTGTCAAGCACCACTCCGCTGGGCCACGCAGTCTCAAGCACCGCTCCGCTGGGCCCTTCCTGTCAAGCACCGCTCCGCTGAGCCCTTCCTGTCAAGCACCGCTCCGCTGGGCCCTTCCTGTCAAGCACCGCTCTGCTGGGCCCCGCCGTCTCAAGCACCGCTCCGCTGGGCCCTTCCTGTCAAGCACCGCTCCGCTAGGCCCTTCCTGTCAAGCACCGCTCCGCTGGGCCCTTCATCTCAGGCACCGCTCCGCTGGGCCCTTCCTGTCAAGCACCGCTCCGGTGGGCCCCGCCGTCTCAAGCACCGCTCCGCTGGGCCCCGCCGTCTCAAGCACCGCTCCGCTGGGCCCTTCATCTCAGGCACCGCTCCGCTGGGCCCTTCCTGTCAAGCACCGCTCCGCTGGGCCCTTCCTGTCAAGCACCGCTCCGCTGGGCCCCGCCGTCTCAAGCACCGCTCCGCTGGGCCCTTCATCTCAGGCACCGCTCCGCTGGGCCCTTCCTGTCAAGCACCGCTCCGCTGGGCCCCGCCGTCTCAAGCACCGCTGGCCCAATGACTGTGCCGGTTCTGTGTCGTGCTAATGTTCACGCTGCACTCAGCCCACCCTGCCTCCTCCATTGCCTGTGGAGACTGTTATCCACTTGATGGACTGTGACTTTGCACTCCCCAGGATATGACAGTGGGCAAGCCACCCACTGTAGAGACTTGAGAGACTGATGCTTTGCACTCCCCAGGATTGAACAGTGGGCATGGTGGCCCCTTCTTGGATCTTGCGTTGTGTACTCATGTGGCTGTGGTGCCCCCCGTTCCCTTCCCCCTGAGGTGCCTGTAGTTTTGTCATCTGATGCCCCTGCAGTGTTCTCTCCAACGGACTCAGGTCTTCTGTGTGGGCTTTGCCCATGTGTTGATACACTTTGGCCCACGGACATTTGCAATTTCTGTGACTGTGCGGGACTTTCTGCCTCTATTTCTCGGTCACGCAATGTTTACATTTGAAATTTTTTCCATCATTTTCCTATTTTACCATGTCTTCCATGAACCTATTTTGTACATAAATGTTGTTTCTCACTTGAATCATATCTTTTCGTTATTCCGGGGGGTTTGGGTGGGGTCACTTTGACTTGGTGCTCTGCATTGGTGTGTAGATAGTTGGGGGGTGGGTGTGATGCGTATGTGTGTGCCCAAAACCCTTCCTCCTCCCCCCCTCCCCTGTGTCGTAGGTGCGGTACTCACCGTTGTAGTCTGCGCTGGAGTTCGTACTCGTGGTAGATGAGCAGGTAGACGAGAGCGGGTAGGATGTGTAATTCGGGCTCCATGCTGTCCTCCGTCCTCGAGGAGTGTATAGAGGTGAGCGTTTTCCCATTCGTAGTCTGTTTCCGCCGTGTTTTTATCGGCGGGGCTCCCGCCCCGGATAAGGTGGCGGATTGGTGAGTTGTGATAGGGTGGGTGGTACATTGTCTGCCGCCTGCCTGTTGGCGGTGACCGCTGCGCTGTTTGTCTGTCCCGCCGTGGCGGTCGGAGTGGTAAAGTGGCGGGCTCTGTTGGCGGTTCCCGCCAGGGTCAGAATTCAATTTTTTGAACCGCCAGCCTGTTGGCGGTTTGGCCGCCGCTTTATCACCGACCGCCAGGGTCAGAATGACCCCCAGTGGCCCTTACTACAACTCTGGTAGGTGGCGGAGGCTGCCCGCCAAGGTTGAACTGACGAGCGGACTCCTATGCAGCCGCAAACCCGCCAGCCGCATTACAACATCCCCGCTGGGCCGGCGGACGGAACCAGAGTTTCTGCCCGCCGGCTCAGCGGGGATGTTGGCCGTAACATTGCAGCTGGCTCCTGATGGAGCCGGTGGTGTTGCGGCCGTGCGACGGGTGCAGCTGCACCCATTGCACTTTTCACTGTCTGCTGTGCAGACAGTGAATAGCAGGGTGGGTCTGTGCCTGGGGGCCCCTGCACTGCCCATGCCAAGTGCATGGGCAGTGCAGGGACCCCCAGGGGCCCCACGACTCCCGTTCCCACCAGCCTTTCCATGGCGGTCTCTACCGCCATGGGCACGCTGGCGGGAAGAGGAGTCATAATCCTCAGAGCAGCGCTGCAAGCAGCGCTGCCCTGGCGGATTATAACCGCCGGGACATCCGCCACGGTCAAAATATGGCAAATTGTACCGCCAGCCTGTTGGCAGTAGGATCGCCTTTGACCGCCAGGGTTGTAATGAGGTCCTTATTCTGTTGCAAAGGGAATAGAGATGGGCATTTTGCCTTCGCACTGACATTAGTGCTCTCAATGATGACATCCCATGGGCTCAGCTGAATAACGATTAAGGGGGTAACAGCTATATAATCTAGACTATGGAAAGGAGAATTTCCACTCACTATTATACTTGCCTAGATAATTAGGAGGTAGCCCTGCCATAGAAAAGTAATGGATAAGAACACAATATCTACATATAATGCAATAACATGTGACTGGACAGAGAATATCAATATTAAGAGAAGAGACTGCGAACAGAGTACATATTGATGGTCTATAGAGAAGGAAAGGAAACTCAATTTAGACATAGAAACTGCTATGTACGATACCGACATAAGATAAGAGAGTGGCAGTATGAGTGTAAGGAGACAACCTAGGAATGGGTGACATAGGCGAACAAATATATAAAAGACCATACACGAGATGGACAATAGTCCTTTTGTGTGACAACCTGGCGTGGCCTATGCTTAAGGCTGTTAAAGTGGAAAAAGATCGATGCTTATGGTATAAATATGGGTAAGGCCACATACAAAACAAACCTCCATCAGTCAAAATTTTCCAGCTTAACCTACTGGTGGATATCTTTGAAAGACGTATAGGTGCAGTAGCATAACATGGACTCCTAAAACAACACACAGAGCGGATCTCTCTGATGCCACAGGATGGATTTAGGAATAAGGGACTACATTTCCCATTAGTCAACAGTCCGGGAACCAGCGATGATGTCATCATGAAGGCCCAGAGGAACATCCAGAGGACGGAAGACGCTTAAAAACACTAAAGTATGAGTCGGGGGGACGGTAGCGGCAGTCCATTGGAGACACCAGAATTAGGTACCCCAGGAGCCATCTCATTGATGAAGTCAGTGCCTGGGGAGCTCAGAAAATGTGCAGACATACAGCTAAGCATTATCAAGCAGAGATGGAGTTCGCCCTTCACAATGAATCAAGCAGGACAAGGGGGGTCTGACACTAAGGCTGACTCTCAGTCTTCATCTAGAAACATATGGAAGGAATACGTCCTTCACAATATAGAGGGCGGGACATGGGGGGCTGCATATTCTAACCTCAAACAGTATATATCAAGCCCACCAAGAACAAAACAGAGAAAAAATGAGTGCATGAAGTATTCCTGGAGATGACATATGCGGGGCGGGGGATCCGACAGATATTTTTGAAGAGGATCCCAAGCGCACCACATCAGGTGGTGAGATGCAGTGGTTATGAGTTCCCCAAGAAACAGGGCATTGGAGCTCAAGATCCTGATAAAAATTGTAATGGAATCATGACAGTTAGAATTCCTCTATGGGGAACCATTACATATCAAGCCCCCTGAGAGTAAATACAGAGACAAAATGGATGCCGGGAACATTCCTGGATGTGACATATGCGGGGTATGGGGTACGACTGATATTTTTGAAGCGGATCTCAAGCACACCACATCAAGTGGTGAGATGCAGTGGTAATGATAATGAGCTCTCCCAGAAACGGGGCATGGGAGCTCAAGATCCTGATCAAAATTGGGATTAATGATGACAATCAGAGTTCCACTATGGGAAATGGGTTGATGGAGCTAAGTTGCATGGGTTAATCACCGCTTCCATAAGTGATAGGAGGTGTCCATTTAAGAAATTTGATGTGGAAGACACAAAGTTAACGTTACACATGAATAGGTTGTCATCCTGGGTGCAACCACATCATGAGGAACATGAGTTTAGCTGTTATAGGCTACTGGCGAGGCAGTGGTCTAGATTAGATATGTATTGTGTGATGTCAGAGAAGTCCTACTAATGGTTTTGGCAACAGGAACAAGATAGGTTCCTGAGGCACAGAAATGAATATTCTGTGTAATGAAGACCTCAGATGTAGCTGATAGAGTGAGAAATCAGGAATAATTTATTAAAGAACACTAAGCAACAGAAAACCTGACTGCATGGCAGGATGTCTTTCTTGATTCTAATCATGTCTCAGGTAAGAACTACTCTTGCCTTTTTGCATCTATAACATCTAAAGATGTAATTGCCAGTAGGGACGTTGCACATATTCTATGCCGTGAAGAAGGACGGAAGACTGGAGGTCTGAGGACAAATAATCCAGCAGGTACCTCATTATGCTGAAACATTTTGACAGACATCTGAGAAAGTGTGTGGATCCATCACAGATCCCATGCACACCGAAGAGCAATCCCCCACTGGGAACACAGGAAGGACTAGCAGAGGCAGTTTTAACTTTTTATTGATACTGGCGTCCTACTTATCAGAAGATACTTCTATCCTCAGAGGGAACTAGTTTTCCCTTGGGACTATGTTTGAGATCACAGGGTTGGTACTATCTTAAACCTGTGGGATCGACTTGCCAATGATGAAGCATGCCACAACTAGATTGGTGAGTCCTTTCTATCCATAAAAAGGAGACGTCTTCTGAGAGGTACTCAATATATAGCATATGATTGATTAGTGTCAGAAGTGCAACAGAATCCCGCCCCACGTTAGCTTATGTTATGGATTGGAAGTGAGTAGGGGTCCTGAGGATTGTCTCCCACCGCCCTCTTAATGATGGTTAACATCATATCAAGTCATTCGACTTTCCTAAACTATGATTCAAGCAAAGGATCCTCAAGTCACATTGTACTTACAAACAAGCCTGGCCCACTCAGGTCCATGTTGCGACATTTGCAGGGGTATAGTGCTGTTCATTCGTACACATGAATCATGTGTTGACCTTGGAAAGTGGATGCACACACGTGAGATGTATAAATCTGGCAAACAGATAACATGCACACTGATGGAATGGAAGTTCTTCTGATTGCGGTAGACCTGTTCCCTCGTGTGTGGTGGCACCAAGGCAATATACATGCAGTCTATTTCTCCAACCACATGTGTTAGTCCACCCAAAGCATAAAATTCTCCATTCACAGTGGCCAAGTTCTATTGTTGTGGGAACTGGATGTAACTGTTGATGTGTCTCAGCATTGAAGAAAGGGCTTCTTGTGGCACACCACTGAACGTTGGTTAGGATATGCCCGCAGATTCTGCCACAGTGTTTTAAAAAGAGTCAGTGGCCACAAAATTAAGTACTGCCATGAGTTTCACTATTGGTGTTATTGCTGTTGTATTCCTATTGTGAGGCAGGAGATCAGGCTCCAGCTGGTGACACAAATTCTGGATAGTTTTCCTATTTAGCTGAAATGTTTTAATAACATCCCTTTCCTCCATGGTGGGAAGATCTGGAAATGGCCTGAAGACCTGAGTCTGTTGCCTCATATCCATGCCTGGGATTAAATGCCTTCATGTATGGAAAATAAATTATCAGCTTCATTGGTCACACCATACCTCGATAATCAACACACATCATATATCTTGGTAACATTATGAATCTCACTGTGTCATATATGTAATACAATGTTTTAAAATTATTTTTTACTTGAAAAATCACTTTTTTCCCTAGCTATTTCTATATTATGTGCAAATAATGCATTTGAAATGTATTATGTGCATATATTTTTAAAACTTTTCTTTACTAAATACAGTCATCGGAGGTATTACTTCACCTGCTGCACTACTGATATCAAGCACACTCATGGTTCACTTTTAATGTGTTGTATCTTGCCAAAAACAGTGCTGTTTGAGTTTGAAATTTGTATATACACTAGCCTACATTTTGAGTGCTGGGGACGCACTAATAATTAAACAAATGCATAGCTTTACATCCTAAGATGGTGAATGTCTCACCTTGCTGTCAGGACATTGGCTAGCCGATACCCATCTCCGGAAGTAGACCACGTGATAGGTGGGACACTACATAACAGACCTTGCCATAGGCTAACGTATGTGATTGCTATGCACGATAGCCAGTAGCTTTGTCCGTCTCCGTTACGTATCAAGTCTACCGTGTATTTGTACACAATGTATTGAAAAAAGATTGCTTGCCTCTTAACACTGCAGTCAACAAGACCTCCTTGTTCTTTTGCTGCTGTTACCGACCTCTGGGAGCCAGGATGCCAGGCACAGCAGGTGATAGGTCCCCTTCCTTCAGCAGAGAGGAGCTCCAGCTCCTTGGCAGGGTGGCCCTTTCCCTGTACAGCCAGCTACAGGGGATCCCAGAAGAAAGGGTACATGTCTGATTGGGAAAAGTTTGACTAAGTAACTGGTTCATTTTTTGTCCACAGGATAATATGTCCCTTTTTGTTCATAGGTGAAGTGTTGGGAAGAGAATGATTAAGCTGGAGACAGAATGTTTGCCAATGTTAGAAATTCCACTACATGGAAATGAAAAATTACCTGAAACGAGAAATTGAAATATCTGTCAATGTAACTCCAGTTTCAGATTTTATCAGACAAACTGCTGGCCCCTTACTCTGAGTGGCCAGTAAACAGTGTACCAGTAGCATAAGTGAAAACATACAGCCCATGTGAGATTGAGAGTAATGATTTTCTAAAGTTATGGAGTTGTCTGATGCTGGCTTGTCAAGTGGGATTACAGCCCATATTGTACTAAAGGTTTATCTGTATGGTTTAAAGATGTCATGGTGCTACATCTGGGAAACGTTTTTTCCTGAGCTGCAAGTTCAAATGGCACAAGCTCTCAATCATCTATACAAGTATGTCCCATTCCTACACACACTTGTAAATACATCCCCCAAATCCATATTCTTGCTGACACAAAGCTGCCCATCCACGCTGCCCTTAGTCACTGTATGCATCGCAAACCATGGTTTCTGATTCTTAAAAGTTTAGGAATGACGTCAATGTAGCTGTGCGTGGGGTTATATGCAAATTATGTACAGGTTGCTCAGCCTTTAGTAGCTCACAATGAGTGTGACTAATCAGTAGTGGATCTCACAACAGGGAAGCTAACAGAGCCCTAACCCAGATGATGTTCGTGGCCTGAATTGGTAACATGAGGGGATAGAAAGTGTTGAGGGTACTCAACAGACACTTGCAAATCAGTATTTTTTAGGAACCTCTAAATGTGTGTGCAGAAAATTAAATCAGTGTTTAGTGAAAGCATGTGAGAGATTCCACAACATTTTGTCACAACACTACAGACAAAAAACAAAATCATTCAAAACTTATTTTCTTGTTATTTTCTGTCATCCATGCAGGTCAACGTCCATCAAAAGTGGGAAGTCTGGAAGGCCATTGCTAAGAAGGAGGGGCCATAAGTGGCATAGTGTGGAATTGCCTGAAGAGGTGGGAGGACTTCCGGTGCTGGGCCATCTTGGCCACTCTTCTCAATGATCCAAACGGGTGCACCGCGCCCTGGCCTGCATCCTTGCCATGGCCTAACCAAAGTTTGATGGGCAGTTGAAGGCCCAATAGCAGCATTAAGGGGGTAAGTTATTGTTTCTTACCATTTTTGTCGTTTAACCTTTTTTATTTCTATCAATGATGTACTGCATCAACATGACAGTTGACACACATCCAACGCACATGGTGAAGGTGTAAGTTAATATGACGGTTTCTAATGCTGTGTTTGGTGTATTGTTTAGTGCTGAAGATTGCCACTAGATTCATCATCCCAAGCCTAGCACTATTTTGAGCAGACCCATGGCTGCATGCAAACAAAGGGGCACATGCAGTTTCTCTATATCATGAGGGACAGTTGTAACAAACATGTCCCATTTGAGGATTGGGTTGGGTGTGATGCTCCATTACAGATGTCATTAGGTAATGGATGCCCTATTACTCGTGACATTGCAAACTGCGCACATGTGATACAGTTGATGTTTCAGATGTGACATTGGTAAGTTGGTGCTATGACAATGTGATAATGAGCATCTGCTGAAAACATGTGTACAATAGCATCATTCCTTATCTGAAACATATTTGAAACCTGTTTTCACAGCAAAAGTCTAGTCAGATTGTGGACAATAGCAGAATTGAATGAAGCCTTAGTCCTTCACAAATGTGCATGTAAGCCAGTCTGTCAAAAAACATGAATTAGTAGCCAAACTGTATTGATTGCAAAAGACAGGCATGTGTCCACATTGCTTAGAGAGTTACACGTGTAGACACCACGGATACCAAAGGACCCAATCAATCACCTCATCATGCTGCATTTATATAGTGTGGTTTATCACCTGTGAGAGTATCCGGGCGCTTTGCTGTGGCTCTTATTCAAAGAGCCAGGTCTTTAACTGCTTTCTGAAGTTGGTGAGCAAGTGCAAGGTGCAAAGGTGGAGGGGGTTACAGACTTTGGCGGTGGGTTAGGAGAAGGAGCATCCTCTGGTGTGGCAGTGGCATATGTGGGGGATCCGTGCTAGGGCAAGGTGTGCAGAGAGGAGATTCCTAGATTCCTTGAGGTTAGCTGGAAGTGTAGCTGGTGGTTCAGGTAGGCAGGTCCCTGGTCATGGAGGGCTGTGTAGGTATGGGTCAGGAGCTTGAATTGGCATCTCTTCTGGACAAGGAGCCAGTGGAGGTATTTTAGCTGCTTGGTGATTTAGGCTTTCTTGGGTAGGTTGAGGATCAGTCTGGCAGCTGCGTTCTGGATTGATTGGAGTCTTTGCATGAGTTTGGTTGAGGTGCCTGCATTGAGTATGTTACCATAGTCAAGTCGGCTCGTAATAAGGGCATGAATCACTATCTTCCTGGTGTTGAGGGGAGACACTTGAAGATTTTGCGGAGCACATGGAAGTAGGCTGAGGAGTTGGCGTTGACCTGTCATTTAATGGAGAGCTTGCTGTCTAGGATGATGCAGAGTTTGAAGATGTGTTTTTTTGGTATGGGCGTGGGTCTGATTTCTGAGGCCCACTAGGAGTCGTTCCAGAAGGCTGTGTATTTGTCAAAGAGGAGGGCTTCCCCCTTGACTGTGTTGAGTTTTAGGCAGTTGTCCCTCATCCATGCTGAAACATCCTCCATGCGGATGTGGAAGTTAGTTTTTGTTGTGGAAGAGTCAGCAGAGAGTTATAGGACTAGCTGAGTGTCATCAGCATAGGAGATGATGTTGATGTCATGCGTTTTGAGGATGTCAGGGAGAGGGACCATGTGGATATTAAAAAGTGTGGGAGTGAGGGATGAACCTTGGGGCACGCCACATATGATGTGCTTGGCTTGTGATGTGAAGGGGGAGGTGGTCTTTCTGGGTGCATCCTGTGAGAAAGGATGCCATCCATCTGAGCATGTCGGTTGTTATTCCAATCTGGCATCAGCCATTGATGAGAGTGTGGTCAAGCAGGATCAGGGTGGCTTATTCTCCTCTGTCAAGTAGGGTGCAAATGTCATCCCTTGTTGTCCATAGAAAGGGTGCTGGCAACTGGGCGGGACAGAAAATAGGAATTGTCATATATTGTACACACCAAGGGGACATGTGGCCTTCATACATCTCTGCCATGTTTGCAGTTTGAGTTAAGTTTGGCAATATATTCTATCTATACCCACAAGTAGCATGTCGTAGTGAGATTGCCATATCATCATGGGATTGAGTAGTTCCTATAGGGTTTAATATTTATGTTTATGATTTCTGATTTAAGAAATTATTGCGCACACCTGTATGGACACATATCTAATTGTGATTGCTGTGACATTTTGTGTAGGTGTCCATCGCCATGAAGTACCACATTGGTTGGTGCTACTAATATTTTGAGGTGTGTTATGATATAATTTTCTAAGTATGACATTTCTCACATATGCATTGCGCATCATTATGGTGTTCACTAACATTTTTTACACATGCCTGAGTCCAGTGCTACTCTACTACAGCAATTCCGAGGAAGCCAGGGATAACAGTGACTTACCTTCTGTTCGTTCAACGACAGGGTTGATTTTCTTCATCGTCCAGGAACACCAACATCGGCAGGACTTGTATAAGCAGGTTCATGGTAGCAGCAAATGGGAAAAGTGGAAAAAGGTGAGCTTTGTCCTTTTTAACCCTCCCAATCTGCCAATTCAGGTGTGGAGGCTAAGCCATCACATTTGGTCAGCAGGAATGCACACTGTGATTGGCTAGGCGGGAAAAGGGGTGGAGTCCAGCCACCAGCCGCTTTTGCCTATGGTGCCATTGATGCACGTGGAGATGTGTAGCAGTGACAGGGTCTGTCAATGGTCTTTTGTCTATACTCCAGCTAACATCTAGATACAGCGGGTGACTGTAATGGCAGCGGACAGGCTTTCGGATGGAAAACCAACAGCTGGACCATTACCACAAAGATCTAAATGAGTCCCTTAGTCTGCAGTTTACAGCAGTCTGCTGTTTACAGCAGAGGGGTTTGATCTTGCTAAAAACAGGCTCATGAGTTTTCCCAACTCTTGGGGCTATTTTTTGTTTTTTCTACAATGACGAGCAGCGTGCATGGCTCACTGATGTCATTTCAGCTAAAATGAAAGTGAAATGAGCCGACCAGCTAATTTCACTTTCTCTACCTGAGTGCTCAGGGGGCTACCTCAGCCCTCGGAGCACCTAGGCAGATTGGAGAGGTATCATTGGAAAGGAGAGAAACTCCTCTTTCCAATGGCACTCTTCCTTAGTGGATCCACAGGAGGACGACCCCCAAGGGGGGATCCACCTACTAGACAGCAGAGAGGAGGAAGCTGCACTTTATGCAATGGTTTTGACCCCCCCTTAATTTAAGGGCCATAATCAGTCTGTGTGACCCCCCAGGGAACAGATGGGGCAATGGCCCATGATCTGCCTCCATGGGGGTAGGCAGAAGGCCCGCAAGGCACCAAGGACTCTTTTTGTTTGGCAAGGAATGGGTGGGGGCTGCCCAGAATGGGCACAACAATGCCCCCACCTCCCAAAAATTAGGCACAGTCTTTCTGACCCCCAGGGGCCATATGGAGTTATTACCCCCAATCTGTCCCCCGGGGTGGGGCAGAAAGCTCACAAGACACCAGGGAGTATTTTATTCAACCAATAGGGGTGGGGTTGCCCAGAATGGGTTTGACAATGCCCCCACCCTTCTAAAAAAATGAACACAGTCTTTCTGTTCCCCCCAGGGGGAAGAAGGGGGCAAAAGCCCAGGATATGCCCCCCGGGGGCAGAAAGCCCACTAGGCACCAGGGAGTATTTTTGTTTAGCCAGAGTAGGGGTGGGGCTGGCCAAAATGGGCTTGTCAATGCCTTCACCGCCAAAAAAATGAGCACAGTCCTTCTGCCCCACCCGGGTTGCAGCTGCGAGCAATACTCTGTGGTATGCCCCACATGGGTCAGAAAGCCCACAAGGCAACCAGGAGTATTTTCTTTCACCAGAATAGGGGTGGGGGCTGACCAAATTGGGCATGCTAATGCCCCCACCCCCCAAAAAATAGGCACATTATTTCTGCCCCCCCCGAGGGGCAGATATGGGCAACAGTCCCTGATCTGCCCCCACTGGCAGTGCAGAAAGCCTTATAGGTACCAGGGACTATTTTTCTCTCTGTGTATTGGTGGGTGCTGCCCAGAATGGCCATGTTGATGCCTCCACCTCAACAAAAAAAATGGGTACAGTCTTTCTGACCCACCTGGGGAGCAGATGGTGGTTATTACACCTGACCGGCCCTTCCAGTTGGGCAGATAGCCCACTAGGCACCAGGGATATGTTTATGGGCATGTCAGGGAGCAACTCCATAGGCAAGGGTCACTCCCCTTTTATTAGGGCACATATTTTGGCAATTTCCCCCCCTTTGGGCACTTGCCTGGTGGTGTGCATGAAAGGTACTTGGTTGGCGGTGTAGGTGGATGGTGCTTAGCTGGTGGTGTGTGTTGATGATGCTTGGTTGGCAGTGTGCATGGATGGTGCTAGGGTGCTGGTCTGCATAAATGGCACTTGCCTGGCAATTTGCATGGATGGCGCTTGGCTGGTGGGGCACATGGACTGGTGCTTGGTTTGCAGTGTGACTTGCATGGCTACCCCAGAGTTTTTTTTTACCTAGAATCCCCTGCAAACCTCAAATTCAGCTAAAAAGTTACATTTTCCCACATTTCTGTGTGGGAAAATTGCAAGGTCACTGCGCTGGCACAATTTCCTACATTCCCTACCACCCAGCATTCCACTTGGTCTCCAGATAAAAATTATACCTCACTTGTGTGGGTGCCCAAATCAGGGTCAACCTAACAACATATAAAATGTCAAACTATGGGGAAACCGAAGTGGGTGTAAAAAGGCAATCCACATGTTTATGGCCCTTCCCTGTCGCAGGCACTTGTCCCACCCACACAAGTGAGTTATCATTTTTATTGTGAGGCGGAAGGAAACGTTGGGTGGTAGGAAATGTGTGCTGGCGCAGTGATCCCAGAAAGAAATGTAATGAAAATGTGTTTTTTTTGTGCAATGTGAGGTTTGCAGGGATTAGGTGTACGAAAAAATTGGGGGATGAATGCAAACCATATCTTCCTGGACTTTCCCAGTTGTCTAGTTTTCAGAAATGTCTGGGATTGGTAGGTTTCACAAGGTAGCTGCTGAGCCCGGGTCTAAAAATGCAGCTATCCACCAAATATCACAAAACAACCTGTTTTTGCCAGCGGGGTGGGTGGGGTACCTGCAACTGACTATAGTTGACTTCCTCTTTTTTATTTCCTGTTTGTTTTTTCCTGGCTGCACTTAGGCCAGAGACTCCGCAGTCAGGATGAAACCCAAAGACGTTACACAGGATATAACAAACAGGAAATAAAAAGCAGAAAGTTGCAGGCAGCCATTTTATGGTCATTCTGTGCCACCCTCCCCTCTAAACAGCATCCCTTGTTACTCTGCTGCTTTGTTTCTCAAAGCTGCCCCCGACATGGCTGACGGACTTGAGGACAAGGCACCCCCTTTCAGTGAGACCGAATCGAGCATCTTAACTAAAGAGGTGCTTCATAAGTATCCTCAGCTTTATGGGGGCCATAATGAGCAGATGAGTAATGCAGTGCTCACCCAATTCTGGCAAGATATCCCAGCATGCTACAATGCATTGGGTGTGTTCAGTGGCAGGAAAAGATGTGCCTGAAGCGCTGGGAGGACCTGGGACACTGGGGGTGTCCTCACAGCCCCAATCACAATGGCCCAACATGAGCCCACCGTATAAGAGGATCCGGAAGACAGCCTGGCTGACCCTCCATGCTCAGCTGGAGGACTTTGAGCAGCAGAGACCATTTATGAACATGAACTGCATTGTGCACCGACCACGCATGCAACCTAGGATTCATCTTGGACCCCTCAATATCCATGACCCAGCAAGTCAATGCCATCTCCTCCTCCTGCTTCAACACCCTCCGCGTGCTCCGAAAGATCTACAAATGGATACCCACCGAAACCAGAAGAACAGTCACACAAGCCCTCATAAGCAGCAAACTGGACTACGCCAATGCCCTCTACGCAGGAACCACAGCCTAACTCCAGAAGAGGCTGCAACACATCCAGAATGCCTCCGCTGCCTCATTCTGGACATCCCCCGCCACTGCCACATTACAGACCACCTGAAAAACCTGCACTGGCTCTCAGTCAACAAGAGAGCCACCTTCAAACTCCTCACCCACGCTCACAAAGCACTGCACAACACCGGACCAGAATACCTCAACAGACGACTCTCCTTCTACATCCTGACCCGGCATCTCCGCTCCGTTAACCTCACCCTCGCAACCGTCCCACGCATCCACAGAACTACAACCGGCAGTAGATCATACTCGCACCTCGTCGCCAAAACGTGGAACATTCTTCCCACCCACCTGTGCCCGACCAAAGACCTCCTTACCTTCAGGAAACTTCTCAAGACCTGGCTGTTCGAGCAGCAGCAGCACCTCCCACTGCCCCCCTCCTTAGTGCCTTGAGACCCTCACAGGTGAGTAGTGCACTTTCCAAATTCCTGATTGATTGATTGTGTGTTTTGAAGTATGTTATGAGTGGGGAGAGAGATGTACAGTCATGTGTCTCTTGTCACTTTTCACTTTATCAGAGGAAAGGCTGCAGTACTTATAAGGTCTATGCATCATTGGAGCTATTGGAATAGTATTTTACTTTCTGAGGGCATTCTGGGACTTGTAGTGTTCTAAACACGACTAGGCAGATTATCCCTTCATTTTCATTTATTTTAAACAATGCACTTATGTTAGACTTGGCATCATTGGTGTGATCCCCTGTCTTTTTTGCCTCTGCTTCCCATGTTTTGACTGTGTGCTGGACTGCTTTTGCTGTTTTTGGTACTCTGGCCACTTTGCCACTGCTGGCCAGTGCTAAAGTGCAAGTGCTCCCTGGGTAAACTGGATATGTAATTGGCTTTTACATCATTGGCATATTTGCATATTTGATTTAATAGTAAGTCCCTAGTAAAGTGCACTAGAGGTGTCCAGCGCCTGTTCATCAAATGCTACTAGTTGGCATGCAGCACTGGTTATGCCACTCACATGAGTAGCCATGAAAACATGGCTCGGAACTGCCACTGCAGAGTCTGGGTGTGCAGTTTTATCCTGCTAATTTGACCTGGCAAGTGTACCCCCTTGCCATGCCCAAACCTTCCCTTTTCATACATGTAATGCACCCCAAAGGTAGGCCCTAGGTAGCCCCATGGGCAGGGTGCAATGCATGTTCAAGGTGTGACATGCACTGATGTGTTTTACATGTCCTAACAGTGAAATACTACGTTTTCACTGTTGCAAGGCCTATCTCTCTCAGAGGTTAACATATAAGCTGCCTTTAAATATCCTTAAAGTTCAGTTTCCCGTTGAGAGCAATACAAATTTGGAGTTTGGGGTCTATGAATTCACAATTCAAAAATACATCTTTTGGTAAAGTGGGTTTCTAAATTGTCATTTTGAAAATGCTACTTTTAGAAAGTGGGTATTTTCTTGCTTAAACCATTCTGTGACTTTGCCTACTTGTGAATTCTCTGTTTGGGTCAAACTGACAGTTGGGCTGTTTGTGAATCCCCTCTAGACAGTGACACGAAGGGAGCTGGGGTGTAGCCTGCATATCCTGATGAGCCATCTGGGCTAGAGTGGAGGGAGGAATGGTCATTACACCTGAATGGACTGTGCCTGCCTTCACACAATGCAATATCCAACCACCTCGTGTGAGTCTGGAGCCAGGACTGGGCAAGTCAGAATCTTGTGAACAGCAGTCTTTCCTTTGAAGTTTGCCTACCTCAAAGGCAGAAAGGGGTATAAGTAGTGGACCCAAAGCCCCAGATTTTCAGATTTACGTCTGGAACCAAGTGGAACCTCTGCCAGGGAGAAGAGCTGAAGAGCTGAGGAGAGGTGCTGCCCCTGCTTGTGACTGTGTTTTGCTGGTCTATCCTGCAGTTGCTGCTTCTGCCTGAGGAAGGAGACAGAGTCTGCACTTTTTTGTATAGTCCTGCTTGTGACGAATTTCCAAGGGCTTGGACTAAGACTATCTCCTGTTTTGAAGTCTCAGAGCCATCAAAGACTTCCTCTGGCAGTACAGGGACTCTCTGCTGAGACTCCTGCCAAGTGGCACCCTAACCAGTTCTTGGTTCCTTGAAAGGTGAAGCTGGTAGAACAAGAATGGAAATCAACACACAGGGAGCCGTTTGGGGAATATTTCAAGACATCACCAGCAACGAGGCTGTAAAAACAACGTGCCACCTGCCTCGTAGCTGACTTCCATGCATCACCTGCATTGCGGCTGGAGAAGCGACTCACCACACGCTTGCGGCTGCTGATAACGACTCAACCCCATGCAGCGCGATTGTCCATCACCGCGTGGCCTTTTTATTCACACATCATCACTGGGCATCAAAGTCATCGTAATCCTGCGTGGATAGGAGGTGCCCTGTCCAGAAATAGACACATTGCTCTCTTGCAGGAGAGAAAAACTAAGCATCACCTACCCGACCACAGAAGAAATGACACATGGCCTAACTTGGGAGTGAGAAATTGATGCATCGCTGACTTTTCCAACATCTACATTGTTTTCTATGGAGCAAGACTCTTTTTACTTAAAAAATTCATAACTTGACTTGTGTATGTTGGATTTTTGTCATTTTGGTCTTGTTTGATTTAGATAACTATTGGCTATTTTTCTAAACTGGTGTGCTCTCCATATTGTAGTATTTTCACTGTATTACTGTGTGTGTTGGAACAAATACTTTACACATTGCCTTTGAGATAAGCCTGACTGCTTGTGCCAAGCTACCAATGGTGTGAGCAGGCATTATCTAATTGTGTATCTCCAATGCCCTGACTAGAGTGACAGTCCCTGCTTGGATAGAGTGCAAACTGACTGACAACCAGAGACCTATTTCTAACAACTTACATAATAATGACAAGTGAACTAAGGGCCTTTTAACTGTAGTATGTTATGGTGAATGAATGGCTTGGACAATGTCTATTGTTGCTATGTGAGGTGTTCAGGGATAGTCTACACAACTCCATGGCTACCGGCGCTCCCTTGCGATTGGTGCCTGACTGTTGGAACCGACTTGGTCAATCCATTTGTAAAAAGCCCCAGTTGGAGTTATTGTGTTTCTAAGTGCTATACCACATTTAACTTTAAAAATTGTATTTTTACTTGTGTATGTTGGATTTTTGTCATTTTGGTCTTGCTCTTTTCAGGTAAATATTGGCTATTTTTCTAAAACTGGCTTAGAGTACTTTTGTGGTGTTTTCACTGTGTTACTATGTGTGTATGTACAAATAATTTACACATTGCCTCTGAGATAAGCCTGACTGCTTGAGCCAAGCTACCAAGGTGGTGAGAGGGGTTATCTTAGCTGTGTGACTCCTTTACCCTGACCAGAGTGAGGGTCCCTACTTGGACAGGGTACAAACCACTGCCAGCTGGAACACCCATGTCAAAAAGTGCCCTCTAGGAAAAGCTCCAGGAGGAAAAGCCAGTAACAGAAAAAAACTCCAGAAGCTTACAAAAAACAATATCACTGTGTTAAACCAGGGTAAACAACAGAGAAAAACGAAAAATAACCAGACAGAGTCCAGGAGAATTCTGCCAAACAGTACTGTGATCACTGCAGACTTATATAGTAAAATATATCCTGGAAATTGAATGAGGACCAAAAGAAGAACTACCTCCATCTTCATTAGGGAAAGTTCCTTTATAGTTAATGGGATGGGGATCATGATGGATTGGTTCAATAACAAGAAAGGTCTGTCCCGTCATGGCATCATCACTTTCAACTATTGAGTCCTTCCTGAGCCCAGACAAACCATGCAAACTCCCAGAATCCCCATAAGAAAGACTGAATGTTGCAGGTATTATACCATGCAAGTGAGTCACGCAAGAACACCTTCATTGCCATAAGAAGGAAGGCTCTTGTGGACTGGTGCGTCCCCCAGGAACGGCCGCAGTTAGAACAAGCATTTACAATGCAACGGGTCTTGCGTTTGCTCATGTTAGAGCTGATCGCGTTGTAAACTCCTAACCCGACTTTTCACCTATTAGGGAAAAGTGCATTTATGTACATAACCCGAAAAAGTGAAATAAACTATGTAAAGCGCTCGACTTCTGCCAAGCGAGATCGCGCTCGTAAATTAGAGAAAAAGAAGTCCACGAGCCCGATGGAAAACAGCGAGCCTTGCATGTTTTCTGTACTTGGTTGCTGCGCTCGAGGAGGGCTAGCCACCGGAAAAGGCATTACGTATGCGTGCCTTCGACTAATGAAAGCAAGCAGATTTTATTAGGCAAGCCCACTAACCAATAAAAAACACTGACGTGAAGTTGACAGGGCTCTGAGCCCTTTTCTAAATACAAAAGCGTCTCGCTGCGATACGCATGCGCGAGCGCATGCAACGCAGGCTCGACCCTAAAAAGGATGTGGCATGCAGGCGCATCCAAAAATACACACAAAGCGAAACTCTGTGTACACTAAATGATAACACACTCTTCGTGAGGTCTGTATTTTAGCGCGGTCTCTGGGGCACCAGTATTTTACTGTTCTAACTACAGATCGGGTTATTCCTCATCTATTTGAGGCAACATACAGGCTAGGTCATGCAAGAGAATACAAAACTTAAAAGTCTCACAATGGCTACTTAAAGTGTTTAGCAGCCTTGGCAGTGTAGTCAGAATAGTTACTCCACACATGGGCTCTGCGATACAAGTTTCCATTTTATTCGCTTTCACAGGAGAGAAGACAGAAAGCCCGGGAGGGTTCAGCTATTCAGGGTTGAGGTTGGTAGTGGCAAGAGTCGACGAAGAGCTGCAATATTTTAATGGCGTACATGGGATCTGGAAATCCAAGGTTCGCCTCCTTTATTGAAGTAAGTACTCTTGTGTCCACCCTTTGCCAATGCTTGTTTTTTGGTGTGGGTATAAAAGGCTGCTTTCAGGACTTCCCGTCCCTACCCTACCCCCCACAACCCCCTTCTAACCTGACACAGGCACCACAGCATACGTTTACCACCTACAAACTGGTATTCCTTGTGGTGTTATCTCTGCTAAATTGCCCCACACTGTAATTCCAGATTCGATGAAATTGTTATTTTCGTATGCTGATTTACCACCCTCTCAGTGCCGTGCAACTCATAATCAGCCCCTATGCTTAAGGTTATGCTCAAGGAATCCATGACATTTCATCTCAATATTAATTGAAGAACAGAGAATCCTCAAACGGCCTTACAATAGTCACACTGTATCATGTATAATTTTTCACATATTACAAGATATATTTCAAAACTGCTGTTCTCTTTTTTCTCCCGAAACTTTTCTCAGTATATGGACTAGCTAAAAATATGCGTTACAGTAAGTCAGGATGTACTGTATTACATTCTAAATGTAACCTAATCATCTTCCGTGCATCATCTTTTGAGGACCTCGTGAAAATATTGAGGCCCGTATTTATACTTTTTGACGCTAATCTGCGCTAACACAGTTTAGCGTCAAAAAAATTAGCGCCGGCTAACGCCATTCTGAAGCGCCATGCGGGCGCCGTATTTATAGAATGGCGTTAGCCGGCGTTAGCCGGCGTTAGCCGACCGGCGCTGCCTGGTGTGCGTGAAAAAAAGCACGTACACCAGGCAGCGCCGGCGTAGGGGAAAATGTCGTATGGGCGTCTAAAAAATGGGGCAAGTCAGGTCGAGGCAAAAAAATCATCTTAACCCGATTTGCGCCATTTTTTCCCGACGCCCATCCCCCATCAACATGACTCCTGTCTTAGCAAAGACAGGAGTCATGCCCCCTTGCCCAATGGCCATGCCCAGGGGACTTATGTCCCCTGGGCATGGTCATTGGGCATAGTGGCATGTAGGGGGGCACAAATCAGGCCCCCCTATGCCAAAAGAGAAAATAAAAAAAAATACTTACCCCAACTTACCTTTTCTTCCCTGGGATGGGTCCCTCCATCCTTGGGTGTCCTCCTGGGGTGGGCAAGGGTGGCAGGGGGTGTCCCTGGGGGCAGGGGAGGGCACCTCTGGGCTCATTCTGAGCCCACAGGTCCCTTAACGCCTGCCCTGACCCAGGCGTTAAAAAGAGGCGCAAATGCGGGGTTTTTTGCCCCGCCCACTCCCGGGCGTCATTTTTGCCCGGGAGTATAAATACCACGCACATGCCTCGGAGTCATTTTTTAAGACGGGAACGCCTCCCTTGCATATCATTAACGCAAGGGAGGTGTTCACGCCAAAAAATTACGCTAACTCCATGAACTTTGGTGCTAGACGCGTCTAACGCCAAAGTATAAATATGGAGTTAGTTTTGCGTCAAATTTGCGTCGAAAAAAACAACGCAAATTCGGCGCAAACAGAGTATAAATATGCCCCTGAATGTTTTACAGCATGAATATTTGACCAAGATCCGTTTATTTCGACTGGCTGCAAGAGTCAGCATTGCTAGCGCTCTAAAATATGAATTAGCCTAATAAAGTTACCAGCCCTGCAAAAAACGGATGTTGCTTGGTCTTTGTAGACAACACAACTGATTAATTCGCTGGTCGATATAGTTATCTTCACTAAGATAAGGTAAGTTGGTTTATGTTATAAGGGGCTGATAGTTCCATGCATTTTTTTTTTTCCCTTACTGCACTTTCGCGTCTAGGTTTTTGCACGTTAAGAGCTGCTCGTAATTGATTGACACGTGTTGTTGTAATGTGTCAATGTGAGCAGAGTTTATTATGTGCACTGCTCCGCTTTTAGAGGCTTCAAAAGTTAAGTTTGTGTTTGAAATAAAATCACGACCCTAGAAAGGAAACTGTATGCGCTACAATTACCCCTTCATGCTCTGTACTATTCCAGGCTCATACAATCGAGTGAGTGTTGAGTTTTTCTTTCAAGCTAAATCTTTAAGCCTAAATCGCCCCCACAGGGCGCGATGCTGAGAGCGTACGTTGGAGACGGTTAAACAGGTTCCTCGAAATTCCTGGGACCTCAGAAATGCTAATCAGCAGTTTTAGTTTGCCACACATTTATTACACCCTGACATGCTGCAGACAGCCGGTTACAGATAGAACTGCCTGCTGGAAAAATGCAGTTCCGGTGTTTTACAATAAAGTGCACCAATTAGGTGCATTCATTAGGACAAACTGCTTGTCTCCACCCACCCCCCCCCCTCCCCCTGCTGGACCTTTTAAAAGGCATTATGCATTTCATAGATCAGACTGCAATGTATTATTATTAATTGAACAACACACATTACAAACGTGTAATTCAATAACTGTAAACACATAATGAATAATATTCCCTAGGAGGCTCTCAGGTTTGTTCATGCTCTCCTCTCCATCATGCTCAGCGTGTGATGTACTCCAGTGTACTCGTGAAGTTCTCCATTTCTCAGAGGTGCAATATTTCAGAGATACAGTAAAATCAGACAAGTCCAGAAACAGACATTGTCTCCATCATACGTAGCATTCTACTGCCCTTCCTCACCTCGGTAGAAATTCCGGCTCTTGAAAAGTTAAATACATACTACTCTGTCGTCATCACACACACAAACCAATAACTGGGGCCTCATTACAAATAGGGAGCACTGTCCCTGTGTGACGTGCAGTGCAACTTCATATTGGTGCACTGGGCATAAAAAGATAATTCCCTGCTCCCAGGGTAGACACCAACAAGTGCCTGCCCAGGGGGCAAAATATTAGTAAAAGACGAAGCAGGTGTTTAAAGCAGCTCAAAGGAGAAACAGAAATCCCTCTTCAGGCAGGTGAAGTGGGTGACTGCACCTGCCTGCTGAGGAATGTGTGGGACTCTCTAGGATCAGTGCTTAATTTGTAAATAAAAACGTGCCAGTGCCCAAAGCTCTCCTTTGAATCACGCGGCTGCTGCAGTTAAATGCTAACTGAGGCAGTGTAATCCTGTAACCATTTTAATCCACTTGCAGCCACTCCCTGCTTCTTCAGCTCACTCCTACAGGTTTCTGCTTTCTCCCTTTGAGATGCTTTTTTGTTTTTATCTTTCCCGTCTGTTCCATATGTGTCTTTTGCTCGCAGTAAATGCTTGTGGCAGTAAAAAGAGTGCCAGCCCACAAAAATAAGTGACGGTGCCCCGCACCGGTAACCACAGGCTCGAATTAAGCACTGTCTGGGATCCCCTTTACCCACACATAGGGCTGCCCTATGGGGGTACACTGAGTGCCACCTCTTTGTGGATAATGCCGCCACTACATGTCAACTTGTTGCAAAAGGGGTCATGCAAGAGTTTGTGGCACCTTCTGTAATACACTGGGGATTTGGGAGTCATCATAGTGGAGACACTGGTTGGTAATGCAATGGAATTCACATTCCACACCTCCTTCAATTATCCTGAGAATCTAGGGGAGTTAAAGAATGTGAGGAACATTGCGGATCCTCAGTGAATATTCGACCACTTTCCATGGGGCTCTCAACACCTGATGGACAGGTCAGACTACATACCACCTTTCACACACCTGCTTGAATTTTTAGAGAAGTTGGCAAAGCAGGGTAAGATCAATCAATAGATTCCTTCCCACAAGTATTCTTCCAGCAGTGAAAATAACCGCTTTGATGTAACAGAAGTGGGTAACTGAATTATGTAGCTTGAATTAACACTAACAACAAACTTTTCAATATCACTTACTCAGGGGCTGTGTATACTTTGCTTTTAGGATTTTGTTGGGTTTTATGTGCTTGAGCATGCATTATAAGAACTGCAGATTCATTTGTGTACTGCCTGACCATAGCCGGATCTCTGCGTTTTCCTGTTTTATTTTCAGCTCTATTTCTTTTGACTTCTAGGCTTGCCTCCTTCCCTTTCCATCCACCTTTTCAATCATAGGCTGTATGTGAAGTAATGATGTCACTTTAACACGACACAACAGGATATTCAAAATAAGCCCTCCATGCCCTATTTACCCAATTTGTAACTTTATCCAATCCTGGATTTCAGACAAAACGAAGTTTCAGAGTATTTCTATGTGGGATCTTCCCTCTTCGGGCGTTGATCAAAAATCCCTGGTGTATCTCCTAACTATCCGCCCCACGTGCTTGTGAGTAGTACCTATATAATACTGCTTGTGATGTTGACAGCGTTTCCAACAGCAGAATAAGACAGAACAATTTTCCATTTCATTGTAAAATAAGTGTAAAATCATATAATAGCTAACTTTGCCAAGGTGAGGGTCTGTCGCTTTGAATATATAAGGGATTCATAAAAACTAATATAAAACAATGCACTTTTATTTTAAAACAGAAAAACTTTTATAGATCACCCGAAAAAAAATGATAAAAGTCCTAAAAACACCCATTAGCACTTTGGAAACTGTAGTCAAAGCATTTCCCCTTCCATATTAATATATATATATCGTATTCAGGGTGCTGTGTGGGAGACTAGAGATGACATTAGGATACCATGATGTCTGGTCAGATGTTGGTCTGATATGCAAGAGAATTGTATGATTACACCCCATCAGTGGTCAAAAACAGTCACTGATTAAACTAAAATGTGTAACACAAATACCACTCCTAATTTGACCCGTTTGCTGAACAAGGTATTACATGGAAGAATGGCATTGCAAACAGTGGCTTAGAAATAACATTTACGAACATAAGCTGAATGAAGCTGATAGTTACTACTATTCTTTATTGCAGGTCTTCCTTATAACAGCTCTCACGCTTAAACATGAATCCCCTTCTCAAAGACATGAAAAACACTTGCAGACTACAAACAAACAGCCCCTTCTTGAAAATATATGGTTTGTTTCTTTGTTTTAATGGTAGTATCATAAGACCATTTATAAAATCCCTAGGACTCCCTCTTGACCCATTTAAGTTGTAGCTCGCAAGAGTAGACCACATGCTCGGGAAGTAGACAGGAGGAACTTGTAGGACGGTGGAGGCTGACAGACCCATCTACATTTTGGCTGCTAAGCTGACAAACTGTTGGACAATCAGAGGAACCCTTCATGCTGACCTAACGGCAGCCACCAGAGGTAAAGATTGCTGCTTATGTGATATGTTTTTTGCCGTTAGTGCTTTTGTCACCATGACATCAGCAATTTTGGCTAAATCAAACAATGGTGGACAGTCCACCATCATCCAACTATGGCATGCTAGAGCAGCTCTTCCACACCTCCAAATGAGGTAGTGGAATTGAAAGCTTGGTGAATGAGGCTCGCCTCAATTTTTGCAGCTGCTCCATTGCCCCTAACATTGAATTGCTCCCCTATGGATTGACCTGGGAGTGAGTAAGATAACATTCTGTTAAATGGAGCACTACCACCTTACCCTAATGAAGGTAAAAACATCAGTTTGCAAAAAGAACATTCTAATATAAGGCTGAACAACAACAAAGCAACAATTTTACTGAATCAAAAACACATCTCATGTAGACTCACCAACTAATATGCTTGAGCCAAAGGTCTTTATATTTTGAAAAATCACAAACAGCACTGGCAGAAGAACATATCCAATTAACGGTACAGCATCCATATTCCTCTGTCAATGATATTTTAACTTTTAAACAACACATTATATAGTGACTCTCCACTCTCCACACATGAACCAAAAGTGTTGATTTGAGTTAATATCAACCCCCACCAATTCCTAGTGAAATACAAGTGTGTGAATAGCCCAAGCGGCTTAATTTCAGATACCTTTCAGGCCATTTCTCTGAAGCCTTACACAGGAAAAGTGCATAAACTGCGTACTCCCCTACCCTGCCTATCTATTGTTGCGAGAAAACCACCTTTGAATATCATACACTTATGACTGCCAAGAAAACGTCACCCCTTACAATTGGCAGTAACAAATGTGCATCATTGTTAGTGGGACTATGCTGACAAACAGAGAATATATAACTAGAAATGGAGCAACATAATCCGGATAAACACACCTTTATTGGGGGAAATCTAAAGAGTATAAAATGCCGCACCACTTTACTGGACAACATTGAAGGTATGAGTCATTGTACAATACTACTCCTAAGTCACCATTACACATTTTTAAGGGAATGTCCATCATAAAATTAGATGCCCAAATAAGAGCTTCTTCCCAGCCTGACACATCAAAATGACTGAGGAGAATGAACCACCTATCAACATTTCTAAAACACCGTTATCATATAAGAAAGTAGATCACTGCCAATTGTTTGCTCAAAGATAAAAACTAAAAAGTGAAGATAAAACACTTTTACAGAATACCAAAAGTGAAATTAATTTGCATTACCATAGTTAGATTCCCTACAATGAACAAACGTATGAATATAGGAAATATTGCTATTTCCATTGCTCGCCACAGGCCTATTCTCTGAATGAATTTTCAAACTATTGCAAGTCTGCATTGCTTCACAGCAGGAAGTGAGAGAGTTGTCATTTCTTTGATAGAGGTATTGATATAAACAATTGTGTCATCTGGATTAGTGACCAGTGGAAAATAGTCGGACTGAGACATAAGAAAAGTCTCACAAGAGACATCATTGATTTGCAGTCTTGTCAGGTGGAGCTTCTTGCAGATTTTCGGCAGTCCCTCACAAGAGGCAGCTTTTTAAAACTAAACAGAATACAAAACTACTGAAGCACTCTGCTCTTTCCTCAAAATAAAATACAGCCAGTTTTTTCATTGACTTGGATGTCACGTGGATGGTAGCAGTCTACAGGAAATTAAACATACAAACGACTTTCTCTGATGCACCGTGGGAAATAGTGAACATATCAGGGACAGAGTACCTTTATCTTGTTAGAGCCAAAATCATTATTATGAGACCGGCCATGTTCCAATATCATATGGAATTTGATATTGCTACATCACTAAAGACAACAATCAAAAACAAAGGTTCACTCAGGATCTGCATTTGACATTTTTGAAGCCCAAAACACAATTGTTAAAGAACAGCTTTGAAACATGCCAGAATCCAAGTACATAGTTGCAGTTGTCAATGCACGGGCTGAACAGGAGTCCTACACTCTGAACAAGCAGCATTCAAATTTCCCTAGATATCACTAGGCTGAGACCTCTGAATATAGTTTTGGGAGATGTTCAATAATTCCAAGGATGCAAGGAAAATCTTTGAGGTGACTCTGCAGAAGGAATTGCAGGAAGTTACAAACAAAAACATTTTGGGAAGATGTTCTCAACGTCTGACTTGAATATAATCTGGACAGTCAGGAACACGGGTAAAGAGCTGAGTGTAATCAGAGGAACACAGGTAAATGAGCAGAGCCGAAGCAGAGGATTTCTGTCATCAACAGGGAGGAAAGCTAAGCTCCTGCTAATGCCCTGGTTTTGACTTTTATAGACTGCAGGATCCTTCAATCCTGCAGAAGATCTTCGAATCCCACTGCAGCCTTCCACTCATACTGGGCATGTGGTCACTGCTTTTGAGGATCCCGCCTGCAAACAGAATTGATTGTGTGTTGAATGAGGCGGAGGGATTACAACTGTGCAGCAGACGTGGCAAATTAAAATTCAAATGTCACAGTCATAATGCTTGTTGGTGTGACTCGCAATGCAGTGCAGATGACATTCTGAGCGTCAATGCCCTCATTAAGGGCTGGAGGGAGTGGCCAATAATGTCCGGGATGAGAGGTGGATGCAACTGAGAGTGAGCACCTGTGACAATCCATGGCCTATGGTAGGTTATGGTGCTCGTAGGCATCTGATATAAACCTGCAAACATCCTTTGACCTTTTCAGTGAGGAGCAGGAAATTATGGCATTAGGCTACTGTAATAAATCAAGGGAAGTGTAGGCCTTCATTGCGACAACACTGCAAGGTATAGGTATCGATCTGCCAGGCAGAATGCCTAAATATTGCAGTAATCAACATACGATATTGTTGTGAAATGTTACAGCGTTTATGCACCGTCAACATTTTCTGGAATATTTTAATGATTATGAGATTGTTGTCTAACAAAACACATGCCTATTGGCTGGGTTTGAAGAGATTTAAACCCTGGTTCAATGTTCTAGTATTCACCGTTGCCCATCTGGTGGGCTAAATGTTTATCTGATCACATCTTTAAAGGCCAAGGGCACTAAGCGCACTCAGTGTCGTTACAGCATACACAAAGTTCCCTTTGAAAATGTACTGTTGCACAGTGCTCTCATCGTGTATCTTACCCTCTTTTATTCCAGAACAAGATTTGTAGTGCATTAATTCTTTCTGCGCTGAATTCAACTATATAGTTTGTCACTGGAACACGATTATCATTGAGGATTTTTAATTACACTTTATGGGACTCAGTGCAGAGGACTTCCATTTATAACTGGATGAATCTGCAGTGGAATATCAGCATTTCTATCACCTGATATAGAAGGAGGTATATTTTTGGGACCTCATACATGGGTATAACATGAGGATCCTGAATAGTTGAATGGAATCGTCTCAGGAAAACCTTGTACTTTCACATGTATTCATCTGGTAGAGTTTTATGTTACACTTTTTCCTCTCCATCCATGTTTGGGTTGATTAGTAATTGTTTTGCAGATTCAAGTGTTCACTTTTCACATGCAACTCATGCAGCTAATGTTTCAAGTGTGATATAACAGGTGTGAATAAAAATAATAAAATGAAGTTCTGATGGCACAGACAAATTTAGGAAATGGAAGGGTCTACAAATAGATTTATTCATGTCCCTTGGTTTTGCCAGGTGGGCGCATGCAGTCAAGTAGAACCAGGTAATTAAAACCCTAGTCATACATGTGTCACATTTGGGTTTGTCGTGGCATGGGAGGAATGCTTGCAAATGGCTGGGTCGGTCCAAACTGCGGTGGCATGGTGGGCTAAATAATGATGGATTGGGATGCAGCCTGAGCAATTGCCAGTGGCTGAGATTAATTCAAGCATTCCATCCATCACGATGTTGTTTTTGCTTTAGCTGCCCTAATTGCATTGGGTATGCCCAGATGTGAGTCCCATGGTCACTGTTTCATTGGAACCAAACTGTATCCAGCTGATGAGCCTATAACTAGGGTGAAACCGGTCCTGGGTTGCTTGTGTTCTGGTTCAGGAAGAACCTGGCTTAGCAGTTCAGGACAGACTGTCCCCATGAGAAGCAGGGTCAAGACTGATTTGCAAATGGGTGGGTACAAACTGAGGTAGCATGGTGAGCAAAAGTATGATGGGTTGGGGTCGACAAATTGCAATCATTACTCCCATAATCTCTTGTGTCTTTCTGGTCACATGACTGGGTACAGCATTGACCACTAGTGGGAGATCACCAACGGAAAGCTACAGCAATGCCTGCCCAGCTCGTGGAGCGATGCTGACAACCTCCTGCCATGTTCTACCTGCTCCTCAAAGGTTTCTCTAATGTGAATGGGTCTCTTGGCATGAATTTGAAAAGGTAAACTTCAGCTGGCCCAACCTGGTGGCGGTAGCCAACCTGAGTTCTATTGTGTTCGGCCTGAAAGTGTGACTTTGCTCTGACGTGGTTCAGTGTGACCAAAAATCCCTAGTTGGAGTTTAGTTCCTTTTTATGCTATTTTCCCTGAAATCTTTAACGATCCATAACTTTGGCTCTACTGATTGCTTTTCTGTCACTTTGGTCTTGTTTTATTTATTACAGTTTACTCTATTTTTCTAACTTAGTGTGGGATTCCTATGTGGTGTGTTTTCACTGTGTTACTGTATGACGTGTTGCACAAATCCTTTACATATTCCTCTGATTTAAGCCTGACTGCTCTGTGCTAAGGTTGAGCACAGATTAATTTAGGTTTTGTTTGTGATTTCACCCTAAGGAGAATTGTGGGTGCTGCTTTAGAAAGGTTTTTACCCCCCTCAACTGGTAACCCCATTCCTACGGTGTCTTATGGTGAGAATGGGAAGTGAAGGAGGAGCATGTCAAAGAAGTGCACACTGTGGGATGTGCCCATTCACACAGTTGTGGCAAACTTTATTTTTGGGTAGTCTTTTCTCTCTGGTTCATTAAATGTGTAGTATTTGTTCAATGAAGAAGAAAATACCAAAAGAGTTAAGTATTATCTGTGCAAAATAAACACTGCTCTGTTAATGCCTCTAAACCTTGGGCTGTAGTTCCTCTAACTGTTGGAAACGTAAGGTAGCTTAGAGCTATGACAATGCACCTCATCCTTGACTGTTGGTATCTGAGTATTCTGAAACTATGGTCCACTCACATTTCTTGTGGCGCATCTTTTGCACTGATTTTCCTGATAGGAGCACTGGATTGTTTTGCATTGTCAATGCAAGGACTTGGAAGTGGGCCACACCTGTGGTAAAAGTAAGTAACAAAAATATGGGCAGCTCCACTTATATAAATGTTTAGTTATTTACAAATTAAGAAATGTAGAGCCCTCTTGCCCTCTTATCACATGCAGTGTAGACCCATAGTGGCACAGCGGACAGCATCTGGTATCATTGCAGGTAAAACATGTAATCCATGAGCTTGCTTTTGGTAAGTTTAGTTGATTATGAGGTCCCTGTGGATCTTTGGCTGATCTTGACAAATCTAGTATTCTCTAGTTCTTTTTTCTTTTGTGCACATGTTACTTGTTATATATATTCAATTATTGAACAGTGATAACCAAGATAGCTCTAGATTTAATTTTCATACAATCTTGGTTATAGTGATTACATAAACCTTTAAGAAGTGAAGCTGTTTATTTATTGAGTTTGGAATCGTATAATATTTAGGGGCAATGGAGCCAGTTGTCAGTGATACGTAATACTGAGACTACAGTGGCAAGGACTTACATTTATTTAATCTGTTTTTAGTTCTGACATTTGAATAGAGGAACTGAACATCATCACTAAAGTTATTGAAACATAGCTATAAAATCAGTCTGGTAATGACAATTAGAGAGACTCCTAATGGAAGGTTAGTGATATTACACTATTTGGATTTAGATCACAGTGGCAATCACACATAAAGGACTGACACAGTTGGTTAATATTGGGGGTATTGTTTTGGGATGAGTGCTATTCACATAGGTCCATTTAGTAACTTTGAGTACTTGGTCACTTATGCATATAAACTGGTTGTTACTCGTCATATTAATATATTTGCTTTTGTCTGCTTTCTTTGTCACTATTTAACCACCCACACGACACCGCATGGTTACTCACATTACTAATAATACTGGAATTTAAATTGTACCGTATTAATATGTGTATTACACATTGTTACAGCCCTGAAGAAGTCATAAGGGTGTTACCCCTGACGAAACACTTGTTGGCGGGCTGGCTTTGAGAGAGGTCATGAAATTCTATTGATGGAAATTCAATGTGATGTCTATTGTGGAACTGATTTAGTGAATTACGGAATAAAATCTATTGGACTACATATCAACTGATTGTGGACAAAGTGGTGCCAGTTTGAACATGTATATGGACCAATAAACAACTTCAACATAGGTGGAACTGCTGTTGTAATAATATTCACATTTCATTTATTTTTACTGAATGTTTTTTCTGGTGGGTTGAGTGCCTGGTAAAATTAGGAAATATATGATTTACCAGTATGAATTGCTGGTAGATGGGGTCTTTTGTAAGTATTCACCCTGACTAGTGCACCTTCTGAGCCAGTTGGAATCAGGGATTGGTAGCACCTTTATACTCACTGAATACTTTCCTAATTAACTACATTTTTCTAGTATCACGTCTACTCAGTTAAAAACAATGTTGAAAACAATACAATTGTTTTCTGCAGGGACATAAGTGCTGGTCAAGTTTGTCCAGCAATGACGAATATCCAAATGTATCCCTACACGAAGGGTTGAAGCAGAGATGCTTTTCAGCTTCTACATGGGAGATCTTTGTGTAGAACTGAAAAAGGTGATGTAATTCCTTCCAGACCTGGGGCCACACTACATGCAGGTTTTGCAGTACCTGATCATTTTTTACCAGACCTGCTTTGGCTTAACAGGAATCCGTGTAGCTGAATAGTTATAATGAAGACATTTGACTACTAACCTCAGCAAAGATAAGATCATGATTGTCAGCAAAGATAAATAAGGTCAGGAAAAAAGCTGCATGGGCGGATGTATTGCTCTCACCATGCCAAAAGATTTCAGCACTCTTCGTCTAAATAATGAATTTATTAAGACACTTCACAATTATCAAATAAAAGTCATACAAATATAAGAGAATAAGCGTATAACTCACATGTAGCAGAGTATGTGCATATACAAAGATAAATGCATATCAAGTGGTCACGACAGAAAAATAAATGTGCAATATGTTAACAAAAAATATATACATAAGCTAAATAATCAAGATTGAAAATCCATCACCATTTGGGTTGACATCATACTCGCCAGTGAGACTGGGGAACACTCGATCAGCCAAGGCTGGAGATCTGACTAGGATCAAAAATCAGATCCTAGGCAGCACGTCCTCTCCACAGGCGAGTTCCTACCTGAATGCCAAGTTTCTCCATCTTTTGTAACTTAAAACATCTCAAGAAGAATGTTCTAGCCACCCCCTCCGTTATGAAATTAAATGTTGGCTGTACTTTCTCTGCATCAAAAGCTGGCCTGGATCCCTATGTTTGTTCTAAGACAGATTCTCACATTCTTTTGGTATAAAACAGACTCAGCTTTGTGAACTCTTATCAAGTCTGCAACCCACATAATATGTTCCAACACTGTCCGACTCTTCGCTGGTGAAGAGAAAAAACTAGTTTTACTTGGAAAAACACCTGCTCTGCAGCCTCAGCAGGGAACAAAATATTCACTTTCACAAAATGGAGTCGATGGTCAAATCTAAATAACATTACAGCAGGCCAGTTAACCATCTATCCCCACTATGAGTAGCATTCACTTTAATGAAAAGAAAAGAAAATGTTCCAACTTTATTTTTGCTTTTATTTATTGATTATCAAAACATTTGATTAGCCCCTCTGCTGGTCCAATTCAGGAGGCCATAATGGCCAAGATAAGATGTGTGGCTATCCATCTCTTTTGATGGGGTTAGGACGTTCTTGGACCTGTTCAAAGGTAAACCTCTTAGGAAAGGTTTTATTTTCCCACCTACACCCAAGCTCAAGTAGGAAGAGAATGTTGAACGCATCCCTTTCTGCACAAAAACAATCATCCCCATAACGCAGGCACCATTGAAACATGGTGTAAGAGTGCCTACATTGGCGTATGCCACCAATTTGTGCAGCAGCTCAGTGGGAGTGGATATATATGCGCTGTATCTTGTAGATATGGCACATTTCTAGTCTTTCCTGGTGACGCCGTGTGGCACAGCAAGGCACTTGCTGCGTCGCCCTGCGCCACAGACCTTGTAAATGAGGCCCTCATTTTGGAATATGATTGCCCAAAAAGTAAACAGACAGGGTGAGAAAAACAGAATGTAGGGGCTACCTCATTTCATAGTGCACTCTAAATCTTACAGGAATATGTACTCTAGGAATTAGGAATCAACTATGGAGAATTTAAGATAGAAATTAATTAATCAACAGAAACAGTGAGCAATATCACGGGCCTTTCTAACTATGGGATAAAGAAGCATTCTGCCTATGTCATTCACACTTATTTTGCTTCTCTTAATCATTGCAGTGTTCATTTCACCAATCAATAATACTGATTGTAGGTTGTGGCCTACAGAAGGGAATCAATGCAACATTTTTTATGCTCCTGCTTAGATGCCACCGTCAAGCTGCCACAAAGACTGATATTGGGGATCATTCCGACTTTGGCGGGCGGCAGAGGCCGCCCGTCAAAGTAACCCCGTCGGAAGACCGCTCCGCGGTCAACAGACCGCAACGGTCATTCCAACTTTCCCGCTGGGCCTGCGGGCGACCGCCAGAAGGCCGCCCGCCGGCCCAGCGGGAAAGCCCCTTCAACAATGAAGCCGGCTCCGAATGGAGCCGGCGGAGTTGAAGGGGTGCGACGGGTGCAGTGGCACCCGTCGCGATTTTCAGTGTCTGCAAGGCAGACACTGAAAATCTTAATGGGGCCCTGTTAGGGGGCCCCTGCACTGGCCATGCCAGTGGCATGGGCAGTGCAGGGGCCCCCAGGGGCCCCACGACACCCGTTCCCGCCATCCTGTTCCTGGCGGTAACAACCGGCAGGAACAGGATGGCGGGAAGGGGGTCGGAATCCCGATGGCGGCGCTGCAAGCAGCACCGCCATGGAGGATTCCCTTGGGCAGGGGTAAACCGGCGGGAAACCGCCGGTTGCCCTTTTCTGACCGCGGCTTTACCGCTGCGGTCAGAATTGCCCATGTAGCACCGCCAGCCTGTTGGCGGTGCTACCTCCGGCCTCCACTGAGGCCCATAATCTTTAAAGCTCTGGTTATAAGCCATCACACAATGGTCGGTACATTCCTTTGCATTTTTTTCGCTGGTACAGATCGATGGATACAATAATTCCAAATTATTTTGTACAGTGATGGGGAAAAACAAGAAAGAAGCTCAACTTTTACCTTCCTTTTCATCTGTAGCTCAAAACGTGTCTTCCTGGGCATCACAACAAATTCTATGTAGTGCATCAATCTGATGTCAGATCTTCTAAGTTGGTCAGTGCTGTTTCCAGGACTTATTTACATTCGGTACGCAACCATTCCCCTGTTTGCAGATGTATGTATCGTTTGTGAAGAAAACTGAACGGTCAGGAAATGGATCAGTTAGGCAGTGAACGCTGACATATTCCCTATTACTTCTAAAAAAAACATTCTACTTACGAGTTAATGTGCGTTCTTGTGCTTTCATGTACACATGTTTGCATGTATGAAGATCCTTCAAGACACTGAGGGCCATATTTATACTTTTTGCCGCAAAACTGCGCTAACGCAGTTTTGCGCCAAAAAAATTAGCGCCGGCTAACGCCATTCTGAAGCGCAATGCGGGCGCCGTATTTATTGAATGGCGTTAGCCGGCGTTAGTCGACCGGCGCTGCCTGGTGTGCGTGAAAAAAACCCACGTACACCAGGCAGCGCCGGCGTAGGGAAAAATGCCATTTGGGCGTCCAAAAATGGGGCAAGTCAGGCTGAGGCAAAAAAATCGTCTTAACCCGATTAGCGCCATTTTTTTTGGGTGCCCAGACGCCATTAACATGACTCCTGTCTTAGCAAAGACAGGAGTCATGCCCCCTTGCCCAATGGCCATGCCCAGAGGACTTCTGTCCCCTGGGCATGGTCATTGGGCATAGTGGCATGTAGGGGGGCACAAATCAGGCCCCCCTATGCCACAACATTTTTTTTTTTTTAAACTTACCACAACTTACCTTTTCTTCCCTGGGATGGGTCCCTCCAGCCTTGGGTGTCCTCCTGGGGTGGGCAAGGGTGGCAGGGGGTGTCCCTGGGGGCTTGGGAGGGCACCTCTGGGCTCATTCTGAGCCCACAGGTCCCTTAACGCCTGCCCTGACCCAGGCGCTAAAATTCCGGCGCAAATGCGGATTTTTTAGTCCCGCCCACTCCCGGGCGTCATTTTTGCCCGGGAGTATAAATCCGACGCAATAGCATCGGAGTCATTTTTTAAGACGGGAACGCCTACCTTGCATATCATTAACGCAAGGAAGGTGTTCACACAAAAAAATGACGCTAACTCCATGAACTTTGGCGCTAGACGCGTCTAACGCCAAAGTATAAATATGGAGTTAGTTTTGCGTCGAATTTGCGTCGAAAAAAACGACGCAAATTCGGCGCAAACGGAGTATAAATATGCCCCTGAACATCGTTTGAAAAGCACTGTGAGATTTTCGCTTGTGTTGATGTCAGAACAGCGCCTCTACATTTCCACCACTCACTGACACCGTCTATTTATAGCTTTCCTATTGATTAAGCATGTTACCTCGAGGGTGTCTGAAATTGAGAAGCTTGTTGCAAATATAGAAACACAACAAATCCAGGTTTGTAATATTGACATTTCTGTGCAGTAATTCCAGACACTGCATCAGGAGTGCGCACTTGTAATATCACACGGAGAACTTAAATCATATCTTTGTAGAAAAACAGGAAGATGTATTTACTGTATTCGTTCATAAAAATGTTGAAATAAGGCTGTTTTAAATGTAAAAATTATGGTGACGGGGGAGGGAAGTAGTGGGAACAATAGATGGGAAGTGGGTGTAAACACTCAGAGCAAAAGGTAAGAACATCAATTTTTTGTAGGGAGCAGGGTGGGAGGACATTACATGCAAAGACGTCAATGGCTGCATAGCAAGATGAATTGAGCTGTTTCTCCTTCTGGCAAGATCATTATTTTCCACTGTTCTCCATACAGATGAACACAATAAAAAAACGCTACTTCCCTGTTTCTCATTGTAATGTACGTAGTATATATCATGGCTGTGGCAAATATGATAAACAACAAACCACCTACGGTGTGTGGTTGTATTCTAAAGGGGGTTCTAATTATTGTTTGCACAGACACTTTTCTCAGCCCATTGTTCATTCTAAAATGCAGCCAATGAATGTATTTTTGATGAAAAGCTCGAACCATATAGAACATTTGTTGTTATCTTAAATACGTTCCTGTATTTTAAAAAGTGGGATCTGATTTGCAAACATAGCACAATGTAGGAACAAGGCTATTACAGTTAATTTTCTTTTTTAGTTAAATCTCTCTAGCTGTTGGTAAATATCTTTCTCTATGAATGCATTTTTCAGCACATATAGAAAGAGGAAATTGTTTCTAAAGGTCTTTATGTGCTGGAAGATGTCCCTTCCTACACAAAACAAACTTGCATGTAACACAGGCACATTTGCTCAAAGGCACAAGGGTACTTGCTATGGTGCTTGGCAACACTTAGTGCACCAACGCAGGAAGAGAGCAGGGATGTGTCATATGTTAGTAGGTATGGTGCATTCCTTCATTCCTTTTCTCTCCAGGTCATGCAGCACAGCAAGTTATGTTCCTGTGTTGAGTTCTGTGACATGTGGATTAATGTGCCCCTGAATGTCCTTCCTAATCACAAGGGAAAGAAGAGGGAAAGGGCAATAGTCTTTCATGTGAAAATAAAGAAAACAATGATTTGCAAACTCTCTAGCTTCTGCAAAACATTGAAAGGCTACTGACTAAAGAAAGGTAAACAATAATATTTTTCAAAGTGGAAACTTCCCATAGTGAACAGCTTTAACAGTGAGCACGGCAACGGCTAGCTTTGAGGGGTAGAGTTAGTGGAATCATTAACTGCAGCCTACTCCATCTTATGCTGCTTTAGCAACGTGCCACAGGTTTTGGCTTTATAACCTGTATCCTTTTGCCACTTGCTATTTAATGCAAATGAAAAAAGGGATTAAGAGGGGCATGTTTATGAGCGATTTGCATCATGGTTGCATCACACAGCATGGTACACGTGTGATGCAAACATTTAAGTCAGTTTTTTTAAGCCACACAAAGCTACTTTGCATGGCTTTGAATGGCTCCAAAGATATGGAGTATAGCAACGCAGCTAAAATTGATTCATTGCCTTACTCTGCCGTAGAAAGGCATTCTGTGGGCATTGCGTGTTTGTTACCACGCAACTCCCATGGATCTTGATGCATTTCCAGGTTTACAAGAACTTGTAAACCTGGGATTGTGCCAAAAACTCACACCTTCCCAGGGGAGGCATAGCAAGGAAAAATACCCTATTTCTCCTTGTTACTTTCTGCAGCACTCTGCAGCACACATTGATAGAGGAATACGCCTCTAAGAATTGTTTCTGTGTGGGAAGGTGCCCCTTCCTGTGCAAAAGCAACCCTCCATGAAAAACAGGCACCCTTTTCACGGGCACTAATGCACAATAGTGCAAGAGTATCTGCATTGGTGCTAGGAAACCCATTGTGCGCCAGTGCAGGGTGACAGTGCAGGAATGTAAAGAATGTCTTAAATACAGTGCATTCCTGCAATTTCCCTGTGACACATGGTGCCTTTCTGCACTGCACTCCACCTCTTTACCATGAATATGGCCCAAGTATTCTGTCCCTTACAGTCCTATTTCCATGCACTCAATACTTTACACAATAAGGGGCACTTCCTTTTTCTGCCTTATGCAAGGTAATGAAGCAGTCAATCCGTGCCTCATTGTGCAAGAAACTTTTGCTTTTTATCTGATTATTTCACCTGTTACCCAAATGTTTAACAAAGTGTTTGCTACCTACCAAATTCATGGCCTCTATTTGAGATAATTGAAACTCATACAAGACCAGATGAATGCTATACATTGCAGTGGTTGCTTACTTGGCATGAAGTTCCAATTTAGGAGTGCACTAACTAGCTAAAGGTTTGTATTATGAAAATAACCTCTTAGTCTCTCTATTATTTCAGTTCCAAAATGTCTCAGTAGTGCGGCACAGAAAAAAGAATTAGAAAGCCAAACATATGTGTCAAAATGTAACATGGATGCAACACCCAGAAACAGGAGTGCAATACATTTGTTCAGGAATGTGAAAATCAAAGACACTTCCTGTGTATGGGACTAACTTAAAAATGTAGGTGGTCATTCCGACCATGGCGGTTTCAAACTGCCAGGGCCGGGGACCACGGAAGCACCGCTAACAGGCTGGCGGTCAGAAAAGGGGAACTGGCGGTTTCCCGCCGGTTTTCCCCTGGCCTAGGGAATCCTCCATGGCGGCGCTGCTTGCAGCACTGCCATGGGGATTCCGACCCCCTTCCCGCCAGCCTGTTTCTGACGGTTTTCACCGCCAGAACCAGGCTGGCGGGAACGAGTGTCGTGGGCAGTGCAGGGGCCCCTAACAGGGCCCCACAAAGATTTTCACTGTCTGCTTAGCAGACAGTGAAAATTGCGACGGGTGCCACTGCACCCGTCGCACCCCTGCAACTCCGCCGGCTCCATTCGGAGCCGGCTTCATTGTTGCAGGGGCTTTCCCGCTGGGCCGGCGGGCGCTCTTTTGGAGGGCGCCCGCCGGCCCAGCGGGAAAGTTGTAATGGCCGCCGCGGTCTTATGACCGCGGTGCGGTCTTTCGGCGGTTACCGACCGGCAGGCGGCGCCCGCTGCCCGCCTAGGTCGGAATGAGGGCCGTAGTCTTGTGCAGCATGCCCTCCAAGAGCTTGTGAATTTCAAAACTATAGCTTATATCTTAAAAGACTGGGGTCTCGCAGTAGGCACTACTGCCTCTGCTCATGAAAATGCTATAGGGAGTGTTTAATGGATAACTTCCTCTAGTCTGCTAGGTAAGAGGTGTGTTGGTTTGGGATCATTCAGAAGTGGAGATCTATGCAGATAGGCCATGTGGGCTTAGAAACCTTTTTGGGCTCGGTCCGTTCCAACAAGATAGGTTTCATAATATCTTCCTGTAATGTCAGCCTCCAGCTGGGAAGTTCTTTTATAAGTTAAAATACCATTCGACTACACACTATTTCCTCAGTTTCTGAAGAGACCTTGAGGCATGCATATAGGGTTTTGAAAATGGGCTGCATGGCGGTAGTTGCAGATTACAAAAGAACACAAACATTACCGATTAGAAATCTAGAATATATGAGAGATGTCATCAAGGATGTCATTTGAGAATACTCTGTAGATGTCATCAAATATGTAATTTAACTTATCAAGAGTGATGTAATATGTAAGGTCATAAGCAATGCATGTAGGAGTTGCAACTAACTGATGAATTTCAGTGATATTTTGGTGTTATATCTTAGTTATTTTGTTAATTTAACACCTAATTATAACATCAGTTTAACCTTTGTTTTTTCAGAGGATTTATAGGGGTTTCTAAACGTAATCTAAATATGTGCACACACAAACACACACATACACACATATGTGCATACATACATTTTTCAATAGAAAAAACAAAGGGTACAGGGATGGTATATTTAGGTTCAGATTTTACATGCACAAAACCAAAGAAATTAAGCAGTTTTAGTTACCTGCACTAACTATAACTTACGACCCCGCAATGCGCTGCTTATGGCCTTACATATTACATCACTCATGACATGGTCAGTGACATCACTCATGACATCACTGATGACATCTCAAATTAAATCACCATCTGTAGTCTTCTGTAGGAAAGCAAAAAGCACTTGTATTAAGAAGCTTGTGCCAGTACCAGCTTGACAACTGACATACAAAAGTATAGCATGCACACTGTTTGTTGTCATGACGCAATCAATTCTCAGCTGTGGTTTTGACTTCCATGGGTGTATCAGAGGCTGTATGTTTTGTGAGTGAGTGTGTGAGTGGGTTTATGGGTGTGTGAGTGGCTGTATGGGTCTTTGAGTAGATGTATCAGTGATTGTGTGGTTCTGTCAGTGGGTGTGTGAGTGACTGTATTGGTCTCTGAGTGGATGTATCAGTGATTTTGTGATTCAGTGAGTGGGTGTGTGAGTGGCTATTTGGGTGTGTGAGTGGCTGAATGGGAGTGTGAGTGTGTGTGAGAGTGGCTCTATTGGACTGTCAGTGGGTGTGTGAATGGCTGGGTTGGTCTTTGAGTGGGTATGTGAGTATGTTAGACAGAATATGAATGGCTGGGTTGGTCTTTGAGTGGGTATGTGAGTATGTTGGACGGTATGTGAGTGGTTGTGTGATTGGATATAGGGCTGTGTGAGTTGGATGTGTGAATGGCTGCATCAGAGTGTGAGAGAGTGTGTGAGCATCTATATGGGTTTGTGAATGGGTATATAAATGATTGTGTGGTTCTATAAGTGGGTGTGCAAGTGGCTGTATGGGTCTGTGAGTAGATCTATCAGTGATTGTGTGGTTCTGTGAGTAGATGTGTGAGTGGCTGCATGGGTGTGAGTATTTCTGTGACTGGCTGCAGGGGTCTGTCAGTGTGTGTATCAGTGATTGCGTGGTTGTGTAAGTGGGTGTATGGGGGGTTAGATGGGTGTGTGAGTGGCTGTACTGAAGTGTGAGAAAGTGTGTGAGTATTGAGGACATGAGTAGTTAATTTAGGTCACAAGTTATAGTTACTTGAAATAGCTCTCTTTATACTGAACTGAACTGAATTTCTGTGGTTTTCTGCATGCAAAATCTGAACCTAACTATAACATCCCTGTAACCTTAGTTTTTTTAGGGGATTTCTAAGGTCTTTTTAATTCTAATTCCCAACTATAACGTCCCTGTAACCTTTGGTTTTTCAGTAAATTTGTAGTTTTTTTTAAACGTTACGTATGATACCCATTGTGCACGGCAGGGTGGAGTTGGAGCCAGCGCCTGGCCTCGCATTGTGCTGCCCCCATCCAAGCCTGCTGCATCTGCTCTTCTCCTCTATGCCATCCATTGTCCAAAGCCAAGCCCCTGCTCCCTCATTACAGACCTGTGTGGCTGTTGTTCTGCCATTGCCCTTTCCTCCTCCTCTGAACAGTTAGCTTGCTGCCCCATCCTCCTCATTCCTACCCTCTGTTTTCTTAGTCTTTGCACCAGCCCCCTCCCTCCTTCCTGGCATGGTCCGATGTACTATCACTGCCCCCTCCCTCCTACCATTCATGGTATGTTATGCTGCAACTGTCCTGCCTGTTTGGCCTGGTCAGCTTGCTGCCCTTTCCTATTTCCCCTCCGCTCTCTGTTGTCGATGCGATGGCCCTGTCCCCTCCCTATTGCTTTCCATGGTCCGTTGTACTGCCTGCCATCCCACTTGCCCTGTGTGATGTATTGTTCTGCTGCAATCCCTGAAACCTGCCCTGAAATGTCAGTTTGGCGCACCTGCACATTTCCCGCCTGCCCTCTGTTATTGGAGTCCGTGCCCCTACCCCCTTCCTGCTGCTCTGTGTGATCCAATGTACCAACCCAACATTTTGAACTAGGTAAGAGGGAGATTTTGAAAAATACAAACTGGGCAATTATTTTCCTCATTGATTTATATTTGAAAAGAGGATATTTTAGGTAGGAGACAGATAAAATAAAGCACTTTTGGGCATAAAAACATCATGAGTTTTCATAGCCTCTCTTCCCTGTCCTGCATGGTTGGTGTGTTGCCCCGCCCTCCTTTCTCCTGCCCACCATGGTCTCTTGTACTGCCACTACCCTTCTTCCTTCTCAGCGTGGTCAACTTGTTACCGCTGCACCCTCCTCTCAATTATGTGAGGCTGTGTCCTTGACTTCTGCCTCCACACAGTATTCTGATGAACAACTAGATTGCTAACATTGAATAATTATTACAATTGTGTGGAACGCCTGACGTCCTTTTGATGTATTCAAAAGTGGAATACCTAAAGCATTTCAGTTAGAAATTATAAAAATGAGTGTCCTGTTCCTATAGAAATGATGGTTAGTGCTCTAATAAACTAATATGTGCACATATTTTCTGAGTTCTGAAATAGCGACAAAGCACTTTTAATTTATTTGCTATCTTTATGTTTTTTAACCAGTTGATCACTTAATTATTGCTTACACTCAGGGGAGAGGATGTGATATTACAGCCAGAGCTGCAGACTTTGTAAGAGGGGAACCAGTATTGATTTTCACCATCAGCTCCAAATACTGCAATTCTGGCCAAATTACTTAATCTCCCCATGCCTAAAACCAAAATCAGTGTGTCCTTGATTAATAAAACTGATGCTCATGCAAAGCACTCCAATACCTTCAGGCCAAGTCTGCGCTATATAAAATTGCAAAAAAGCTAAAAAAATAAGGCCAGATTTACAAGGCTCTAGTGCCACTGTAGCACCACTTTTATGACGCTCCAGTGGCGCTGGGAAGTGTGCAACATTTACAAGGCGGCACTAAGTAGTTTTCTGAGTCAGAGGGTAATGCAATAGATGTTGCTGTGGGTGTTCCAACGCAAAACACCCATGGCTTTTGAAGCTGCTTCAGATTTACAAGTAGGCATTAATCTGTGGCAGCACCAGGGGTGGCGTTAGCATGGCACAACAAGGAGGAATACTTTTATTCCTCCTCACTTTTGCTTTTTCTTTGTGTTGGGAATGACCCTTTTTGCAGGGTTATGCCCAAACGTTTCGCCTTCTTCCTCCTATTTTTTCAGATTTGGTTTTGCTGGTTTAAGGTCTGCTGATCAGTGCTAAAGTGCATGTGCTCCCTATGTAAATTGTATTGGTGATTGGTTTACTCATGGTTAGCGTGTCTGATTTACTTGGAAGTCACTAGTAAGGTGCACCAGAGGTGCCCAGGGCCTGTAACTCAAATGCTACTAGTGGGCGTGCAGCAATGATTGTTCGATCCACATGAGTAGCCCTGTAAACGTGTCTCAGACCTGCCACTGCAGTGTCTGTGTGCGCAGCTTTAAACTGCCAATTCGACCTGGCAAGTGGACCCACTTGCCAGGCCCAAACCTTCCCTTTTTATACATGTAAGGCACCTCTAAGATAGGCTCTAGATAGCCCAATGGAGTGCAGTGCATGTTAAAGATGGGACAGGTATTGGTGTGTTTCCTACCAGGAAAATACTGCCAAATTCGGTTTCCACTGCTGGAAGGCCTTTATCTCTCATAGGTTAACATGGGAGCTGCCTTTAATTATCCTTAGTGTGCAGTTTTCCTTTGATAGCAGATAGAGATTTGGAGTTTGGGGTCTCTGAACTCACAATTTAATAATACATCCTTTGGTAAAATAGTTTTTTGTATTGTTTGTTTGAAAATGCCACTTTTAGAAAGTGGGTATTTTCTTGCTTAAACCATTCTGTGCCTCTAACTGCTTGTGTATTTCACGCCTGGGTCAGACTGACAGTTGGGCTATTGTGAATTCCCTATAGACAGTGGCACAAAGGGAGGTGGGGGTGTAGGCTGCATATCCTGATGGGACATCTGGGGTAGAGTAGAGGGAGGAGTGGTCAGTTACACCTCAAGGAGATGTGCCTGCCCTCTCACAATGCAGTATCTGAACCCCTGGTGTGTGTTTGGGGAAGGCCTGGGCAAGGCAGGATCTTGTCAATAACAGAGACTTTCCTTTGAAATATGCCTACTTCAAAGGCAGAAAGGGGTATAAGTAGTGGATCCAAACCCCAGACTTTTAGAATCTTTCTGAATCAAGAGGAACCTCTGCTAAGGAGAAGAGCTGAGGTGCTGGAGGAGGAGTACTGCCCCTTTGATGTGTGTGCTTTGCTGGATTGGCCTGCAGTTGCTGCTTCTGCCTTAAAAGAGAGAAAAGGGCGAACTTTGCTATGTATCCTGCTTGAAAGAGTTCTCCAAGGGCTTAGAGTAGAGCTTGCCTCCAGTTGGAAGTCTGAGGGACACCAAAGACTTCAGTTTAATCTGCCTACCACCCTGGCAACCATGTGTTTTGTGCTGTTGAGGAAGAAAAGCCACTGCGACGGTGCCCACAACACCGCTGGCCTACACCATGAACAGTCAACGCCGAACAGAGCTTCACTGTCGCGCTTTGCACCGCTACCCTGGTCTCACCAGTGCCGCCATCGGATGCTGCCATGGAGCTGCTGCTTGCACGGTGATCTGTGGGACCTGCACTGCGGCATCACCTTGCTCACACCGCAGTCTGGTCATTCCCGACCATCATGCTCCTGCTTACACTGGCGCTCCTGTCTGCACCATAACCTGTGTACCACTTGTGAGGCACACGAAGCACTGTATCATCCTGCACCGCAGCCCCAGCCGACTGACGCCAGTACCATTGACTCCAGTGTCATCAAAAGATGTCCCTGTCTGCAACGCGACCCGCTGATGCCGCACAGAACCTGTCCCGCACTGCACCGCCGGCTTGGGCCAACTGACGACATTGCTTTAGCAACGATGATGGCGCTGCCTACACTCTGACCTCGTGATATTGCACGTTGCACTGCCCTGCTTCACCCCGCAGACCTGGTCTCACTGACGCAGCTGGATGCCATCACTGAGTGGCTATCTGCACCGTGACCTGTGGGCACCCCAAGTCGCATCATCCAGCTTCGCACCGCAGCCCCAATGCGGGACTTCCTGACACCATAACTGGCCCGCGATGCCGCGGCCGGCCTGAACTGTTGAATTTGTCGGTCACAATGCAGTGATAGCCCCAGATGAAGCTATTGACTTCAAGGAACTGTCTTTTTGAGTAATTCTTGTTCAATTTGTATCTTATTTATTCTATGTTGGATTGTTATCGTATTTGGTCTTGTTTTATATAGATACATATTGACTATTTTTCTAAAACTGGTATGGTGTCCTTTTGTAGTGTTTTCACTGTATTACTGTGTGTTATGTGCAAATGCTTTACACATTGCTTCTGAGATAAGCCTGACTGCTCATGCCAAGCTACCAAGGGGGTGAGCAGGGGTCATCTGAGCCGGGTATAGACTAAACTAGACTAGACTAGAGTCAGGGTCCCTAATTGAACAGGGTGCAAACCGACTGCCAACTATATACCCCATTTCTAACACTATGGGGGTCATTACAACTTCGGCGGTCTTTTTGCAAGACCGCCGAGGGACCGCCGTGCGGAAGACGGTTGCAGCACGGCGTATTATGACAGTTGGCTGCTCTCCATCGTTATTCCGACGGAGAGCCGTCAACAGCCATACTTGCGGGCGGCGGGGAAGTGGAGGTTGCTCCACCTCCACCTCCACGCCAACAGAACACCGCCCAGCGAATCACGTCCTGTGATTCGCCGTGGCGGTGTTCTGTTGGCGGTGTGGTGTCGGCGGAGCTGCCCCCATGGCTCCCATCCCCTCCCGGAGGATCGACGGACCAGGTAAGTCGATCGTCCGTGAGGGGGGGTGGGGGGGTGTTGTGTGTTGTGTGCGTGCATGGGGGTGTGCATGTGTGTATGTAGAGGGGGTGTGTGGGTGCGTGTATGCTTGCGGGGGTGTTGTGTGTATGGGAATGAGTGCGTGTATGGCTGTGGGTATGGCTGTATGGATGTGTGCGTGTATGTCTGAATCTGGGTGTGCGTGTCTGACTGTGTGTGTGGATGTGGGCATGTATGTCGGGGGGTGTGTGTTGGTGGTGCCTGCGTGCGTGTCGGGTGTGTGTGAGTAATGTTATGTTGGGGTATGGGGTGGGGAGGGGGGCCCTGTCACCTTTGGGGGGTGGCAGGGGTGGTGGGGGGTGTAGGGGAGGGAGTTGGGGTGGGGGTGGGGGGTTTTTGAGACCCCTATCAGTGCCAGGGAAGGAATTCCCTGGCACTGATAGTGCTTACCGCCATGGATTTCATGGCGGTTCAAACCACTGGAAATTCACGGCGGTAAGCCGGGTCCAAATACCGCCGGCGGTATACTGACGGCTGCCGGGCTGGAGACCCAGGTCTCCAGCCCGGCGGTCGTCTCTGCCCTGGCGGGCGGGATGGAGAACCGGCTGATGACCATGGCGGTAACCGCCATGGTCATAATTCACCAAGGTAAGACCGCCAGCCTGTTGGCGGTCTTACCGCCGGTTCTCCGCCATCCGAAGTGCCAGATCGCCATTGCAGATTGTTTATGTGCAGGATGGGACACCTTCCTGCACATAAACACATAAACAATCAATGCCCTCAGCACAGACTATGGTGGAAAGGGGTGTGAGTTGGCAGCTAAATTTAGTGCCAGTGCAGGGGGAAACACAAGGGTGTGCCACATTTTAGTTAACACCACACATCCCCATGTTTCTAAAGTGATGCAGTGCGGCGCTGCAAATTTTGGTGCAGCACCGCACAGCACTACTTTTTAGTAAATCTGGCCCTAACTGTTTTGCACACTTCTGTCATTGGACTATACTTAGGCTACAACAGGCTGGCGGTCTTACCTTGGTGAATTATGACCATGGCGGTTACCGCCATGGTCATCCGCCGGTTCTCCATCCCGCCCGCCAGGGCAGAGACGACCGCCGGGCTGGAGACCTGGGTCTCCAGCCCGGCAGCTGTCAGTATACCGCCGGCGGTATTTGGACCCGGCTTACCGCCGTGAATTTCCAGTGGTTTGAACCGCCATGAAATCCATGGCGGTAAGCACTATCAGTGCCAGGGAATTCCTTCCCTGGCACTGATAGGGGTCTCAAAAAACCCCCACCCCGACTCCCTCCCCTACACCCCCCACCACCCCTGCCACCCCCCAAAGGTGACAGGGCGCCCCTCCCCACCCCATACCCCAACATAACATTACTCACACACACCCGACACGCACGCAGGCACCACCAACACACACCCCCCGACATACATGCCCACATCCACACACACAGTCAGACACGCACACCCAGATTCAGACATACACGCACACATCCATACAGCCATACCCACAGCCATACACGCACACATTCCCATACACACAACACCCCGCAAGCATACACGCACCCACACACCCCCTCTACATACACACATGCACACCCCCATGCACGCACACAACACACAACACACCCACACCCCCCCTCACGGACGATCAACTTACCTGGTCCGTCGATCCTCCGGGAGGGGATGGGAGCCATGGGGGCAGCTCCGCCGACACCACACCGCCAACAGAACACCGCCACGGCGAATCACAGGACGTGATTCGCTGGGCGGTGTTCTGTTGGCGTGGAGGTGGAGGTGGAGCAACCTCCACTTCCCCGCCGCCCGCAAGTATGGCTGTTGGCGGCTCTCCGTCGGAATAACGATGGAGAGCAGCCAACTGTCATAATACGCCGTGCTGCAACCGTCTTCCGCACGGCGGTCCCTCGGCGGTCTTGCAAAAAGACCGCCGAAGTCGTAATGACCCCCATAGTGTTAGAAATGGGGTATATAGTTGGCAGTCGGTTTGCACCCTGTTCAATTAGGGACCCTGACTCTAGTCTAGTCTAGTTTAGTCTATACCCGGCTCAGATGACCCCTGCTCACCCCCTTGGTAGCTTGGCATGAGCAGTCAGGCTTATCTCAGAAGCAATGTGTAAAGCATTTGCACATAACACACAGTAATACAGTGAAAACACTACAAAAGGACACCATACCAGTTTTAGAAAAATAGTCAATATGTATCTATATAAAACAAGACCAAATACGATAACAATCCAACATAGAATAAATAAGATACAAATTGAACAAGAATTACTCAAAAAGACAGTTCCTTGAAGTCAATAGCTTCATCTGGGGCTATCACTGCATTGTGACCGACAAATTCAACAGTTCAGGCCGGCCGCGGCATCGCGGGCCAGTTATGGTGTCAGGAAGTCCCGCATTGGGGCTGCGGTGCGAAGCTGGATGATGCGACTTGGGGTGCCCACAGGTCACGGTGCAGATAGCCACTCAGTGATGGCATCCAGCTGCGTCAGTGAGACCAGGTCTGCGGGGTGAAGCAGGGCAGTGCAACGTGCAATATCACGAGGTCAGAGTGTAGGCAGCGCCATCATCGTTGCTAAAGCAATGTCGTCAGTTGGCCCAAGCAGGCGGTGCAGTGCGGGACAGGTTCTGTGCGGCATCAGCGGGTCGCGTTGCAGACAGGGACATCTTTTGATGACACTGGAGTCAATGGTACTGGCGTCAGTCGGCTGGGGCTGCGGTGCAGGATGATACAGTGCTTCGTGTGCCTCACAAGTGGTACACAGGTTATGGTGCAGACAGGAGCGCCAGTGTCAGCAGGAGCATGATGGTCGGGAATGACCAGACTGCGGTGTGAGCAAGGTGATGCCGCAGTGCAGGTCCCACAGATCACCGTGCAAGCAGCAGCTCCATGGCAGCATCCGATGGCGGCACTGGTGAGACCAGGGTTGCGGTGCAAAGCGCGACAGTGAAGCTCTGTTCGGCGTTGACTGTTCATGGTGTAGGCCAGCGGTGTTGTGGGCACCGTCGCAGTGGCTTTTCTTCCTCAACAGCACAAAACACATGGTTCCCAGGGTGGTAGGCAGATTAAACTGAAGTCTTTGGTGTCCCTCAGACTTCCAACTGGAGGCAAGCTCTACTCTAAGCCCTTGGAGAACTCTTTCAAGCAGGATACATAGCAAAGTTCGCCCTTTTCTCTCTTTTAAGGCAGAAGCAGCAACTGCAGGCCAATCCAGCAAAGCACACACATCAAAGGGGCAGTACTCCTCCTCCAGCTCCTCAGCTCTTCTCCTTAGCAGAGGTTCCTCTTGATTCAGAAAGATTCTAAAAGTCTGGGGTTTGGATCCACTACTTATACCCCTTTCTGCCTTTGAAGTAGGCATATTTCAAAGGAAAGTCTCTGTTATTGACAAGATCCTGCCTTGCCCAGGCCTTCCCCAAACACACACCAGGGGTTCAGATACTGCATTGTGAGAGGGCAGGCACATCTCCTTGAGGTGTAACTGACCACTCCTCCCTCTACTCTACCCCAGATGTCCCATCAGGATATGCAGCCTACACCCCCACCTCCCTTTGTGCCACTGTCTATAGGGAATTCACAATAGCCCAACTGTCAGTCTGACCCAGGCGTGAAATACACAAGCAGTTAGAGGCACAGAATGGTTTAAGCAAGAAAATACCCACTTTCTAAAAGTGGCATTTTCAAACAAACAATACAAAAAACAATTTTACCAAAGGATGTATTATTAAATTGTGAGTTCAGAGACCCCAAACTCCAAATCTCTATCTGCTATCAAAGGAAAACTGCACACTAAGGATAATTAAAGGCAGCTCCCATGTTAACCTATGAGAGATAAAGGCCTTCCAGCAGTGGAAACCGAATTTGGCAGTATTTTCCTGGTAGGAAACACACCAATACCTGTCCCATCTTTAACATGCACTGCACTCCATTGGGCTAGCTAGAGCCTATCTTAGAGGTGCCTTACATGTATAAAAAGGGAAGGTTTGGGCCTGGCAAGTGGGTCCACTTGCCAGGTCGAATTGGCAGTTTAAAGCTGCGCACACAGACACTGCAGTGGCAGGTCTGAGACACGTTTACAGGGCTACTCATGTGGATCGAACAATCATTGCTGCACGCCCACTAGTAGCATTTGAGTTACAGGCCCTGGGCACCTCTGGTGCACCTTACTAGTGACTTCCAAGTAAATCAGACACGCTAACCATGAGTAAACCAATCACCAATACAATTTACATAGGGAGCACATGCACTTTAGCTCTGATCAGCAGACCTTAAACCAGCAAAACCAAATCTGAAAAAAATAGGAGGAAGAAGGCGAAACGTTTGGGCATAACCCTGCAAAAAGGGTCATTCCCAACACAAAGAAAAAGCAAAAGTGAGGAGGAATAAAAGTATTCCTCCTTGTTGTGCCATGCTAACGCCACCCCTGGTGCTGCCACAGATTAATGCCTACTTGTAAATCTGAAGCAGCTTTAAAAGCCATGGGTGTTTTGCGTTGGAACACCCACAGCAACATCCATTGCATTACCCTCTGACTCAGAAAACTGCTTAGTGCCGCCTTGTAAATGTTGCACACTTCCCAGCGCCACTGGAGCGTCATAAAAATGGTGCTCCAGTGGCACTAGAGCCTTGTAAATCTGGCCTTATTTTTTTAGCTTTTTTGCAGTTTTATATAGCGCAGACTTGGCCTGAAGGTATTGGAGTGCTTTGCATGAGCATCAGTTTTATTAATCAAGGACACACTGATTTTGGTTTTAGGCATGGGGAGATTAAGTAATTTGGCCAGAATTGCAGTATTTGGAGCTGATGGTGAAAATCAATACTGGTTCCCCTCTTACAAAGTCTGCAGCTCTGGCTGTAATATCACATCCTCTCCCCTGAGTGTAAGCAATAATTAAGTGATCAACTGGTTAAAAAACATAAAGATAGCAAATAAATTAAAAGTGCTTTGTCGCTATTTCAGAACTCAGAAAATATGTGCACATATTAGTTTATTAGAGCACTAACCATCATTTCTATAGGAACAGGACACTCATTTTTATAATTTCTAACTGAAATTCTTTAGGTATTCCACTTTTGAATACATCAAAAGGACGTCAGGCGTTCCACACAATTGTAATAATTATTCAATGTTAGCAATCTAGTTGTTCATCAGAATACTGTGTGGAGGCAGAAGTCAAGGACACAGCCTCACATAATTGAGAGGAGGGTGCAGCGGTAACAAGTTGACCACGCTGAGAAGGAAGAAGGGTAGTGGCAGTACAAGAGACCATGGTGGGCAGGAGAAAGGAGGGCGGGGCAACACACCAACCATGCAGGACAGGGAAGAGAGGCTATGAAAACTCATGATGTTTTTATGCCCAAAAGTGCTTTATTTTATCTGTCTCCTACCTAAAATATCCTCTTTTCAAATGTAAATCAATGAGGAAAATAATTCCCCAGTTTGTATTGTGCCATTGGGCAAGGGGGCATGACTCCTGTCTTTGCTAAGACAGGAGTCATGTTGATGGGGGATGGGCGTCGGAAAAAAATGGCGCAAATCGGGTTAAGACGATTTTTTTGCCTCGACCTGACTTGCCCCATTTTTTAGACGCCCATACGCCATTTTCCCCTACGCCGGCGCTGCCTGGTGTACGTGTTTTTTTTTCACGCACACCAGGCAGCGCCGGTCGGCTAACGCCGGCTAACGCCGGCTAACGCCATTCTATAAATACGGCGCCCGCATGGCGCTTCAGAATGGCGTTAGCCGGCGCTAATTTTTTTGACGCTAAACTGCGTTAGCGCAGATTAGCGTCAAAAAGTATAAATACGGGCCTCAATATTTTCACAAGGTCCTCAAAAGATGATGCACGGAAGATGATTAGGTTACATTTAGAATGTAATACAGTACATCCTGACTTACTGTAACGCATATTTTTAGCTAGTCCATATACTGAGAAAAGTTTCGGGAGAAAAAAGAGAACAGCAGTTTTGAAATATATCTTGTAATATGTGAAAAATCATACATGATACAGTGTGACTATTGTAAGGCCGTTTGAGGATTCTCTATTCTTCAATTAATATTGAGATGAAATGTCATGGATTCCTTGAGCATAACCTTAAGCATAGGGGCTGATTATGAGTTGCACGGCACTGAGAGGGTGGTAAATCAGCATACGAAAATAACAATTTCATCGAATCTGGAATTACAGTGTGGGGCAATTTAGCAGAGATAACACCACAAGGAATACCAGTTTGTAGGTGGTAAACGTATGCTGTGGTGCCTGTGTCAGGTTAGAAGGGGGTTGTGGGGGGTAGGGTAGGGACGGGAAGTCCTGAAAGCGGCCTTTTATACCCACACCAAAAAACAAGCATTGGCAAAGGGTGGACACAAGAGTACTTACTTCAATAAAGGAGGCTAACCTTGGATTTCCAGATCCCATGTACGCCATTAAAATATTGCAGCTCTTCGTCGACTCTTGCCACTACCAACCTCAACCCTGAATAGCTGAACCCTCCCTGGCTTTCTGTCTTCTCTCCTGTGAAAGCGAATAAAACGGAAACTTGTATCGCAGAGCCCATGTGTGGAGTAACTATTCTGACTACAGTGCCAAGGCTGCTAAACACTTTAAGTAGCCATTGTGAGACTTTTAGGTTTTGTATTCTCTTGCATGACCTAGCCTGTATGTTGCCTCAAATAGATGAGGAATAACCCGATCTGTAGTTAGAACAGTAAAATACTGGTGCCCCAGAGACCGCGCTAAAATACAGACCTCACGAAGAGTGTGTTATCATTTAGTGTACACAGAGTTTCGCTTTGTGTGTATTTTTGGATGCGCCTGCATGCCACATCCTTTTTAGGGTCGAGCCTGCGTTGCATGCGCTCGCGCATGCGTATCGCAGCGAGACGCTTTTGTATTTAGAAAAGGGCTCAGAGCCCTGTCAACTTCACGTCAGTGTTTTTTATTGGTTAGTGGGCTTGCCTAATAAAATCTGCTTGCTTTCATTAGTCGAAGGCACGCATACGTAATGCCTTTTCCGGTGGCTAGCCCTCCTCGAGCGCAGCGACCAAGTACAGAAAACATGCAAGGCTCGTTGTTTTCCATCGGGCTCGTGGACTTCTTTTTCTCTAATTTACGAGCGCGATCTCGCTTGGCAGAAGTCGAGCGCTTTACATAGTTTATTTCACTTTTTCGGGTTATGTACATAAATGCACTTTTCCCTAATAGGTGAAAAGTCGGGTTAGGAGTTTGGCTCCAGACTCACACGAGGTGGTTGGATATTGCATTGTGTGAAGGCAGGCACAGTCCATTCAGGTGTAATGACCATTCCTCCCTCCACTCTAGCCCAGATGGCTCATCAGGATATGCAGGCTACACCCCAGCTCCCTTTGTGTCACTGTCTAGAGGGGATTCACAAACAGCCCAACTGTCAGTTTGACCCAAACAGAGAATTCACAAGTAGGCAAAGTCACAGAATGGTTTAAGCAAGAAAATACCCACTTTCTAAAAGTAGCATTTTCAAAATGACAATTTAGAAACCCACTTTACCAAAAGATGTATTTTTGAATTGTGAATTCATAGACCCCAAACTCCAAATTTGTATTGCTCTCAACGGGAAACTGAACTTTAAGGATATTTAAAGGCAGCTTATATGTTAACCTCTGAGAGAGATAGGCCTTGCAACAGTGAAAACGTAGTATTTCACTGTTAGGACATGTAAAACACATCAGTGCATGTCACACCTTGAACATGCATTGCACCCTGCCCATGGGGCTACCTAGGGCCTACCTTAGGGGTGCATTACATGTATGAAAAGGGAAGGTTTGGGCATGGCAAGGGGGTACACTTGCCAGGTCAAATTAGCAGGATAAAACTGCACACCCAGACACTGCAGTGGCAGTTCCGAGCCATGTTTTCATGGCTACTCATGTGAGTGGCATAACCAGTGCTGCATGCCAACTAGTAGCATTTGATGAACAGGCGCTGGACACCTCTAGTGCACTTTACTAGGGACTTACTATTAAATCAAATATGCAAATATGCCAATGATGTAAAAGCCAATTACATATCCAGTTTACCCAGGGAGCACTTGCACTTTAGCACTGGCCAGCAGTGGCAAAGTGGCCAGAGTACCAAAAACAGCAAAAGTAGTCCAGCACACAGTCAAAACATGGGAAGCAGAGGCAAAAAAGACAGGGGATCACACCAATGATGTCAAGTCTAACATAAGTGCATTGTTTAAAATAAATGAAAATGAAGGGATAATCTGCCTAGTCGTGTTTAGAACACTACAAGTCCCAGAATGCCCTCAGAAAGTAAAATACTATTCCAATAGCTCCAATGATGCATAGACCTTATAAGTACTGCAGCCTTTCCTCTGATAAAGTGAAAAGTGACAAGAGACACATGACTGTACATCTCTCTCCCCACTCATAACATACTTCAAAACACACAATCAATCAATCAGGAATTTGGAAAGTGCACTACTCACCTGTGAGGGTCTCAAGGCACTAAGGAGGGGGGCGGTGGGAGGTGCTGCTGCTGCTCGAACAGCCAGGTCTTGTGAAGTTTCCTGAAGGTAAGGAGGTCTTTGGTCGGGCACAGGTGGGTGGGAAGAATGTTCCACGTTTTGGCGACGAGGTGCGAGTATGATCTACTGCCGGTTGTAGTTCTGTGGATGCGTGGGACGGTTGCGAGGGTGAGGTTAACGGAGCGGAGATGCCGGGTCAGGATGTAGAAGGAGAGTCGTCTGTTGAGGTATTCTGGTCCGGTGTTGTGCAGTGCTTTGTGAGCGTGGGTGAGGAGTTTGAAGGTGGCTCTCTTGTTGACTGAGAGCCAGTGCAGGTTTTTCAGGTGGTCTGTAATGTGGCAGTGGCGGGGGATGTCCAGAATGAGGCAGCGGAGGCATTCTGGATGTGTTGCAGCCTCTTCTGGAGTTAGGCTGTGGTTCCTGCGTAGAGGGCACTGGCGTAGTCCAGTTTGCTGCTTATGAGGGCTTGTGTGACTGTTCTTCTGGTTTCGGTGGGTATCCATTTGTAGATCTTTCGGAGCACACGGAGGGTGTTGAAGCAGGAGGAGGAGATGGCATTGACTTGCTGGGTCATGGATATTGAGGGGTCCAAGATGAATCCTAGGTTGCATGCGTGGTCGGTGCACAATGCAGTTCATGTTCATAAATGGTCTCTGCTGCTCAAAGTCCTCCAGCTGAGCATGGAGGGTCAGCCAGGCTGTCTTCCGGATCCTCTTATACAGTGGGCTCATGTTGGGCCATTGTGATTGGGGCTGTGAGGACACCCCCAGTGTCCCAGGTCCTCCCAGCGCTTCAGGCACATCTTTTCCTGCCACTGGAACACACCCAATGCATTGTAGCATGCTGGGATATCTTGCCAGAATTGGGTGAGCACTGCATTACTCATCTGCTCATTATGGCCCCCATAAAGCTGAGGATACTTATGAAGCACCTCTTTAGTTAAGATGCTCGATTCGGTCTCACTGAAAGGGGGTGCCTTGTCCTCAAGTCCGTCAGCCATGTCGGGGGCAGCTTTGAGAAACAAAGCAGCAGAGTAACAAGGGATGCTGTTTAGACGGGAGGGTGGCACAGAATGACCATAAAATGGCTGCCTGCAACTTTCTGCTTTTTATTTCCTGTTTGTTATATCCTGTGTAACGTCTTTGGGTTTCATCCTGACTGCGGAGTCTCTGGCCTAAGTGCAGCCAGGAAAAAACAAACAGGAAATAAAAAAGAGGAAGTCAACTATAGTCAGTTGCAGGTACCCCACCCACCCCGTTGGCAGTGTGCATGGATGGTGCTGCAGCACACATAGAAAGAACAAAAGGCCAGAAATGAATGTCTATGTGCAGGAATGAGTTCCTTCCTGCACAAAAACAATCATTCAAAAATTACGATTTGCTACTTCAAAGTGTGCTGCATTCTGCAGCATCACACATAGAAGTGCCAGATCGCCATTGCAGATTGTTTATGTGCAGGATGGGACACCTTCCTGCACATAAACACATAAACAATCAATGCCCTCAGCACAGACTATGGTGGAAAGGGGTGTGAGTTGGCAGCTAAATTTAGTGCCAGTGCAGGGGGAAACACAAGGGTGTGCCACATTTTAGTTAACACCACACATCCCCATGTTTCTAAAGTGATGCAGTGCGGCGCTGCAAATTTTGGTGCAGCACCGCACAGCACTACTTTTTAGTAAATCTGGCCCTAACTGTTTTGCACACTTCTGTCATTGGACTATACTTAGGCTACATTTGGGTGATATGTGTGCTATATTTGGGCTCTTTATTCTCTGGTGGCCATCTAGAAGACTTATTTGTTATAAAGCTCCTAAATGTCCTTATTCACTGCAGTGTCCTCAGTAGAAATAGCTTTCAGTTTTCCACTTTGATTCCATCAAGATGACGTTCAGATGTGCCACATTTGTGGCATAAATTCAATCAAGATGGCTTTAGGTGTGCCATACTTTTGTCATAAGCAAGACTGTTAGTGTTCTAGTTGTTCTTTAGAACACCCTGGGAGGCTTCAGTAGAACACAAGGGAATCAAATGACAGGCTACTCTTGTTGAAAGTACATGTTTTATTGAGAATGTCAGATTTCATTTTCATATGGGTGAGAAATATAGCGTATAATTACAGAAAATGTGCTTTCATTTTATCTTTTGGATCACCTTCCATCACCCAATGGGATTCAGGAAAAAGCAGTTTTCTCTCAAACATGATTCATGAAATTCCAACAGAAGGCATTTAAATTGTAACTAAAATCTGGTATCAACCTTTAAATGTTCTCCTTTTTGTGACCTTTAAAACTTGTCATTCACTACAATGCATTTAAATGGGGTGCTGTCATGTATATTGGTCCAAGATGGCTGGCAGCACTTCCTGGTTGAAGTGCTGGCAGCCAATCAGATCTCACCATGAAATCTGTGCTTAGGCTTCACCCAGATATACCAATTAGGTTTCCTTTAAATATCTCAACAACTGCTGAATGGATTTATACCAAATAACAAAAAGGGTGCTTTCTGGACCAAGAGCTACCTTTCTGCCAACATTGGTGTGATTCCATCCAGTGGTTCAGACGGTAGTCATGTCTAAAATCTCTATGTGAATGAACATAGAAAACACACTTTTTTGACTCCCTCTTTTTTCAGCCCCCGCTTGACTGAGCACCCCAAAACTTTTTATGCACAATGAGACCTAACAAGACACTTTTTTTTGACAACTTCATGAAGATTTGACAAACGGTGGCAAAGATATGTGGAAACAAGGTCCTAACGTCCTAACTATAACTCCACATTGGCGACCAACAGTAGGCAATATACATATCAGTGATATCATTTGAGATGTCATCAGTTTTGTCACTGATCTATCATGAGTGATGTAATAAGTGAGGTCATAGGCAGTGCATTAAGGGGGCACAAGTTATAGTTAGCTCATGTGACCTTAACTGCTGAATTTCTATGGTTCAGTTTGTGTGAAATGTGAGCCTAACTATAACATCCCTTTAACCTCTCGTTTTAAAAAATAATTTCTCTGTTTTCATTAATTCTATTTCCTAACTATAATCTCCCTGTAACCTTTGTTGTTTTCAGTGAATTTCTATGTTTTTTTAAAAACGTTAATTCAATCACCAGCGTGTACAGCCTATGGTTGTGTGTGGTGGTGGTTGGTGGCCATGTGCAATGGGGGTTGGCTGCAGGGCCAGCCTGCTGCCAGGCCCTGCACCCAACCCCTAGAACCACTCAACACCGTTCTGCATATAGCCTTTGGCTGTGCGCTGTAGGTGTTTGTAGCAGGACCTGGCCTGCAGTCAGGCCCTGTGGCCAACCCCTAAACCACCTAACCCAGGGTGTGCACGGCCTTTGTCCATGCGCAGGTGGGGTTGGTGAAGCCAATCCCTATAACCACCTAATCCTGTGCTGTGCACAGTCTTTGGCTGTGCAAATCGATGGTTGCCCACAGGGCCTGGCCTCCAGCCAGGTGCTGTGGCCAACACCTACAACCACCTAACCCATGTGCCTCAGGGGTTGGTTGCAGGGCCAGGACTGCAGCCATGCCTTGCTGTCAACCACTTTAATCACTCAATCCCCTCTGTTGGCTAACTCCTATTACCACCTAACAACCCCCAGACGTAGCCCCCCTTGCCAGGTCCAATTCGGCCCTGAGGATCCCATCCCTCTGGGCCTGACCTAATTTTTTTGTTTGTTTGGGGATGGGGCCTCACTTCATTTTATTCTGCGCTCTGGGGACATGGCCATTCCCAGGGCTGCAGGGTGGCCAGGCAGCCTCCTGCATGATTTACAGTTAGTATGCCCTGGAGGTGGTGGCCCACAGGGCTGCAGGGGGGCTGGGCAGCCCCCTGGCTTTATTTTGATGAAGTGCCCCAGGGATGTTTGGGACCTGGGGCCTTGGGGGGCTGGGCATCCCAGTGCATTTATTAAGTTAAATGTTCTGGGGAAGTGGCAGTCCCTGTGCATGCGGGGGTCATGGGACCCCCCTCCTGCAGTATTTTCATTCAGAGCCTCGGGTGGCTGACTGTTCCAAGGGCTGCAGGGGTCTGGCAACCCCCCACATAGAAAATGTAAATGCCCCTGGGACCTGGCCCACCTGTGGGCTTGTACAAAACAAGTATGGGAGCCAACACTTGTTTTTTTCCCCTAATTCACAATATTGTTGCAGATTTGTGGGAAAAATTACATTTTTTTCTTTTTTTCCTTGGGGGGTTTCCTATGGGACCCCAAAACAGAGCTAAGGGTAAGGGTGACTCTACCATGGCCCCATGTATATTTCATTTTTACTTCTTTGTGGTTTGAAATGTTGACAGTCAGTTAGAGTTGTGCATTTCCCTGCAAGAGCTTGTTACATTTTGCAAAATGATTGTAAAGGATCTGCAGCACTACATATACAAATGTGTTTTTCCTTCAATATCTCCAAAACTACTGGACAGATTTACAAACAAAAAAGGCAAAAGTGTCTTTGCACCAACAGCTAGCTTTCTGCCACATTTAGTGTAATTCCATCTAGTGGTTCGGGCTCCAGTCATGTTCAAAAGTCCTATGGGAATTACAATGGGAAATGTGTTGTATCCAGGCTACTGTGCTATGGCAACTAAATGCTTCCCTACTGGAATTCCACTGAGAGTATGAGTAGAGATAGCAGGAAGTTGCAGTGAAACAAGGGCATGCTGGGGTTGTTGCACAAAACTTCTACCATCAACAATCGTGTCCAAGTTACTTAAAAGTGGTGACGAGGATGGGATGGATTCTAGAATGTTGATGAAGAAATTAAGGGTAAAAATCATTGTTGTATCGAATGGTGTATGGTGACAAACCTAGGTCTTCAAATGAAAAGAAACACAGTGCCTGAAGTGCATCTACCTAATTTTCCAGTAGATCAAACCTGTACGTTTTCAAGTGGACCGAGTGACTTGTTTTAACGGGGCCATACAGCACCACCTTGCACCTGTTTGGAGGCTAATGAGAGCAAGACTGGTGCTTGAAGAGCAGCAACCCTATTTAGCTGTAGTTCAAGAGCTCACATTTACGTGAAATGAGTGACTTAGCTCTCAATGGGGCCGTATGGTACCATCTAACTCACATTTGGAAGACGCATGTTTGGAAATTATTAAGAGCAAGACTGGCACGAGACAGTGTGAACATTAAGCCCCGCAGTTGGCTTACTTTTGAAGGTTTGTGTGTCACGCTCAAGCGGAACGTCTGCTGGAACTCTGTGCTACTGTGTGTGGTGACCAGGGAGACAGCTTCAGAGAGTTCCTGAACACACATCATAGGAAGTAGTGTCATGCGTATCAGTGCATTCTGCACATTGTTGAAGATGATAAACATTGAGTAGGAGCTACGTAGGGTTTCCATGGCACAATGTTACAAGTCCGATTACTGTGTCAGCAAACATCAGAATTGGAAGTGTGACAGTGCTGGCAAGTGTTAACAATGTGCCGGGAACTGGGCAGAGGGGACTGTGCTTAAGAAGTGTACTGTAATGGTGCAAATGAAGGCCTACTTTGAAAAATGATATTGAAAAAAAAAAAAGAATGACAACACAGACAACGGTGATGACTTAATTACTTTTCTTTGTTGTTTCAGAAAAATTATATGATTAAGCAAATCTAGCATTGTAGATGGTTGTTCAGGAAGGGGTTGTTAACTCCATCAAAGAATGCTTTAGTCTGTAGTTAGGTTTTCAATAAGCACTGGTTAGTGCTAATAAATATGGATGCCTCAATGATAGCTCCACGACTGAAATTCCTCAAAAACACGGGAGTCGTAGTTATGGTGTGGCAGGATTGGCATGAATCATTTTAAACCTATTTAGAAGCCATAGGAGGAGGAGAGTTTTGAGGAAGTGAACAAATTAGTATTATTAAAGCACAACCTAGGTGTTGAGGGGAGAAAGGTTTTCAAAGTGATACCTAAACCTATACTTGCTACTTCCTCTAATCAAGAAGGAGAAGGTGAAGATGGGTGAGGATCGGAAGAAGTGACTATCAATGTTTATGTTGATGCCATGAAAGCATTGGAAGATGATTTTGGAAAAAAGACCAGCATAGTGTTGGTGAGGCCCACATTCTTTTCCAGGGTTCAATTACCAGGGGAAACTTTGGGGCAGTGTGTGGTTGTGTTGAGAACATTTGTGGCAATATGTAAGTTTAGGGATTTGCATGAGGAAATAAGGGATCAGTTTATAAACAGAACCAGCAATATCAAAATTCAAGAAAGGTTACTGGAATTAAAAAATACTTCATTACAGAAAACCATAAACATTGTGAGAAGAATTGGAAACACATCTTGGTATGTGAAGACGTGAAATGATGATCAAGTTAAAGACAAAAGTGACTTTAACAAAGCAAATGTGGTACAGTAGTTTAGAAAGGAGCTGGACAGTAAGACGACAAACAAAGATAAGTGTATGGAAGTAACAAACATACAGTAAAGGCAGAAAGGTGTCTAGCTACAAAAGCAAAATGCTTTAAATGCAAAAAGTTAGGGCATTTCTCCAGAATGTGCAAATCCAGAAGTTGAGAGGGATGGAAGCAATCTGCGAATGTACTCAGTCATTAAGGCAATTACCTTTTCTGACAAAGAGGAGAATGATTGTGTGGAAGTAATGAAGTATTAGTGATATATGAGAATGTGGTGGAGGAAATTAAGGAAGGATACAGTCCACCAAAATGTGCTATGAAAATGAATGAAATCAATATAACGGTCTTGGCTGATTCGTGCTCACCATTAACCATAATAGACAAACAAGCTTGGAAAATGGTGTGAAAATGCAAACTGTCTCCACCTGATGTTGAGCCAGGGGGGTATTGTGGTGTGAAACTTCCACTGTTAGGCTATTTTAATTGTAATTTGTCCTACAAGAACAGCAATGTGATAGGCAGAGTATATATAGTGGAAAAGTGAAGAGCTCTCTTGGGTTGGAAGGAACAAAAAGCGTTAGGGATAGTATACGATCCTAATCACCCTGAGCAAGTATCAGTGACAGAGGAAACAGGGAAAGTGAAGTGGAGCGCAAAATAACCAAAATTGTTCCCAGATTAACTTGGTTGTTTAAATAAATTTGAACATCGCATAGTAATAAAAACAGGAAGCATACCACAGGTTGACAAAGTGAGAAATGTGCCCATTTTGTTAAGAACTCAACTCAAGAAAGAATTGGATTGTGTTAAATGTAATAGAGCCTACAGAGTCAGCTGACTGAGCAGCCCGATTGTGTTGGTGCACATGCCTAATGGAAAATTGTGCATGTGCATGGATCAAAGAGATCTCAATCAAAACATTTGGGTGGGCAGGCATCCTTGTCTGCACATAAAATGATCTCCATTGTAAAAAATGCCAAAAATCTCTCTTCCATAAATTTATCCACTGCGTGCCACCAAATTTGTTTACATCCCACATCTAAACACTTAACACCATTTATCACACCTGAAGGCGCATTGCAGTTTATATGGATGTCATTTGGTTTGGCATCTGCATCCGCAGTTTTCCAAAGAATTCCTGATGTGGTAGTTTTTCAAGATGATGTCCTAATTTGGGGGACAACATGATAAGTCATGATAACGTTTTAAACAAAATTTTATAGAAACTGCAGGATGCAGGTTTAACTGTAAGGGGAGAAATATGCAAATTTGGAGCAAGCCAGATGGATTATTTGGGGTACACACACTGTCTGAAGAAGGTGTGAAACCAAAGAAAAAGTTACTTGAGGCAATGGAATGTGTGCCGTTATTTAGTGATAAAGAACAGTTGTGCTCCTTCCTAGGTTTAGCTGAATACTATTCGAAGTTCATGCTGGATTTTGTAGGAAAGGTACATGCCTTAAGAAAGTTGATGAAAAAGAGAGTAAGCTTTGAATGGACACAGGAATGGCAATAAGCCTTTGAAGGGATGAAAAAAGAAATTGTAAAAGCTATTGCGTTGAAACCATTTTATTCGAATGATCGCGTTATAGTAGTGGTTGATACGAGTGCGTATGGATTAAGTGCTGTGCTTATGCAAAGTAAGGCTGGGCGAGAAATTGTAGTGGTGTTTACCTCGCAGACATTGAAAGGGGTGGAGGGCATTTATACAGTGATGGAAAGAGAAGCACTGGCATGCTGGTGGGGAGTCAACAATTTTAAAACATATGTATGGGGACTAACTTTGAATTGAGAACAAACCACAAACTGCTAATTGGCATATTAATAACGAAGAGAGCACGTAGAGAAACACCAAGGATTACAAAATGGCTATACCATTTGCAGGAATATAACTTTCTGTTTAAGTATGTTCCAGGGAATAAGAACATTAATGCTGATTCCCTATCCAGGTTACCCTTGAAAGGACAGGATGAGGATGATGGCAAGGAGGGTGATGATGAATGGCTAGCCGCTAGTATTGAAATATTGTGTGGGGGTGCCATAAGTGAGGTAGAATGGAAACAAGCGATGCTAGAAGATAATGTAATCAAACAGATACTACCATGTTGGTCTAGCGCTACTAATAAGGTGACATAGGTAAAAAACAAATTTGACATGTACCCAATGGTATGGTCTGAACTATCTGTGGTGAATGACATTTTCAGGAGAGATGGAAGGTTGATGGTACCCTGGGGAACGAGAACAAGATTGTTGGAATTGTTACACAAAGGTCATAGTGGAATGTCTGGGATGAAGAGAAGAGCTTGAGTTGACTTTCTGTGGTCAGGCATGGATAAGGAAATTAAAAGGTACGTTTATAACTGCATAGCGTGTATGTGTATTGACAAGTCTCACAAATCAGAATAATCTACTATTAAGTCCACTCCAGTGCCAGAGAAACTAGGGCAGAGTAGCATGGATATATGTAGGCCAATTAATGTTAAGGGCATAGAAAACAAATATGCCGTAGTGCTACTGGATTATGTTTTTAAATGGCCCGAAGTAGCTTTTGTAAAGAAACAAAAACATGCAATGTAATAGATTTTTGTGAAGAAGTGTTCTATTGGGAAAGTTATCCCAAATGCATCATAACAGATAATGGGCCTCAATATATGGCAGAAGAGTTCAAGAAGTATGTGAAGGGAGTAGAAATATCTCACCACATGACAGCAGTATACCATCCCAGAGAAAATGGTCTTGTAGAGAATTTCAACTTTGTGTTGAAGGATTGTGTACAATTGGCAGGTGAGAGTGGGAACGAGTGCAAGTGTGCTATAAAGAAAATGTTATGGAGGTTTTGTAAGATACCTCACAGTGCCACATAAGAAACCCCCTTCACATTACTAAAAAGTAGGACTGCAAGCACCAAAGTGACTCTTGTGTGGGTGAACCCACATCAAAAGAGTGCTGTTAAAAAAACAAGAAGTTCAACAAGGAGTAAAGAGGTGTCAAGAAAAGTATGTACAAAGACACAATGATAAAGTGAAAAGCAAGACCCACAGAATAGAAAAGGGCGATTGGGTGACGACCTTCTTAGCAAGTGGTCAAAGTACAAGTTTGACTAAATGGTTCAAGCCCAAACCAGTAGAAGGGGTGATTGGAAACAATGTCTGGTTAGATGATGGCAAAAAATGAAATACCCGTAACGTGACATTGTGTCATGATTTGGAACATGACATATGAGTAAAAAATAACAGTGATGATTCTTGTAAGTCTAACTTAGCTTTAAGAATGGAAATTAATACGTTAAGACAAATTGTAACTAAACAATTTTGGCAAAAAGATTACGTCTGTTCTATGTCCTTAACTCAATATTCACAATTGTATAAGAAATACATATGATAGATACGTTAAACTAAATTAGAGTGTAAGCATAAATATTTGTCATATTAAATAAAAGGGGAAGATGTTTTGTATTAGACAACTGTGCTAGGGCAACTGAATGCTTCCCTGCTGGAATTATACTGAGAGTTCAAGTAAAGAGAGCAGGCAGTTGCGGTGAGATGAGGACGTGTTGGGGTTGTTGCACAGAACATAAGTGAAGCATCTACATCACCCATTGTGTCCTGGTGACTTAACATAAATGCACATTTGTTTACCCCCCCCCCTGCTTTTTGTGGGCCCCCGCTTAACGGATTACGCTGAAACGTTCTGTGTGCAACAAGAATTACAGGCACACTTTTGTTCCTAAAGTGCTGTGAAGATTCATCAAACAGTGCCAAAAATATAGGCTTGTCAAAAAACGCTTTTTGTGTGGAAACATGGGCATATCTATAACACCTAGTGGTGACTGCCACTAGGTTATATATATGTATATATATATATGCATATATATATATATATATATATATATCATTGACACCTCTTGCTCCGTAAGGGGCCACAGACCCTGCAGGGCGGCCTGGGTTACTGGGGCGAAGCATCCCACAGAAAATATCTCCCAAAAAACGAAAAGCCCAGGCACCTGTCCATGTTAAATTCCAAGCATTTTATAGCATTTCTGAGCAGCAAGACAAAAAATCCTGCCTTGTTCACAGGTAAGTAAGAGCAGGTGTGAGTGAGCCAGTGCTTTTTAAATACACAGTCATGTGACTTCAATAACCAAACTCCAGCTCCCATAATGCACAGTTCCATATAAATAACTTCCTGAACTGGAGCGCTTAATTTCCATATAGCTGCAATAGCGTCACAGGCACTTCAGTTCACCATATAAATGTTCTTGTGTGCATTAGGTATCCATTACTTGATAGTCCATTTGCTTTTACAGTTGCTGCCCAGCATGATAACAGCTATACAAGGAATACATGAAGAGTAAGAGGAGAGGCACACTGTCTCCCTCCTATCCCTTGCTCACCTCCATCACAATATATTTCTCGGATAAATGCCTTGTTTGCATGAAGGAGAGCAGGTCGGGCCCCTTCCATAAAACTATCATTGACACCTCCTGCTCCGTAAGGGGCCACAGACCCTGCAGGGCGGCCTGGGTTACTGGGGCGAAGCATCCCACAGAAAATATCTCCAAACAAACGAAAAGCCCAGGCACAAGTCCATGTTAAAATCCAAGCATTTAATAGCATTTCTGAGCAGCAAGACAAAAAATCCTGATGCGTTTCGGCAACAGCATGCCTTGTTCACAGGTAAGTAAGAGCAGGTGTGAGTGAGCCAGTTCTTTTTAAATACACAGTCATGTGACTTCAATAACCAAACTCCAACTCCCATAATGCACAGTTCCATATAAATAACTTCCTGAACTGGAGCGCTTAATTTCCATATAGCTGCAATAGCGTCACAGGCACTTCAGTTCACCATATAAATGTTCTTGTGTGCATTAGGTATCCATTACTTGATAGTCCACTTGCTTTTACAGTTGCTGCCCAGCATGATAACAGCTATACAAGGAATACATGAAAAGTAAGAGGAGAAGCACACTGTCTCCCTCCTATCCCTTGCTCACCTCCATCACAATATATTTCTCGGATAAATGCCTTGTTTGCATGAAGGAGAGCAGGTCGGGCCCCTTCCATAAAACTATCATTGACACCTCCTGCTCCGTAAGGGGCCACAGACCCTGCAGGGCGGCCTGGGATACTGGGGCGAAGCATTCCCACAGAAAATATCTCCAAACAAACGAAAAGCCCAGGCACCAGTCCATGTTAAAATCCAAGCATTTAATAGCATTTCTGAGCAGCAAGACAAAAAATCCTGATGCGTTTCGGCAACAGCATGCCTTGTTCACAGGTAAGTAAGAGCAGGTGTGAGTGAGCCAGTGCTTTTTAAATACACAGTCATGTGACTTCCATACCCAAACTCCAACTCCCATAATGCACAGTTCCATATGAATAACTTCCTGAACTGGAGCGCTTAATTTCCATATAGCTGCAATAGCGTCACAGGCACTTCAGTTCACCATATAAATGTTCTTGTGTGCATTAGGTATCCATTACTTGATAGACCACTTGCTTTTACAGTTGCTGCCCAGCATGATAACAGCTATACAAGGAATACATGAAAAGTAAGAGGAGAGGCACACTGTCTCCCTCCTATCCCTTGCTCACCTCCATCACAATATATTTCTCGGATAAATGCCTTGTTTGCATGAAGGAGAGCAGGTCGGGCCCCTTCCATAAAACTATCATTGACACCTCCTGCTCCGTAAGGGGCCACAGACCCTGCAGGGCGGCCTGAGTTACTGGGGCGAAGCATCCCACAGAAAATATCTCCAAACAAACGAAAAGCCCAGGCACCAGTCCATGTTAAAATCCAAGCATTTAATAGCATTTCTGAGCAGCAAGACAAAAAATCCTGATGCGTTTCGGCAACAGCATGCCTTGTTCACAGGTAAGTAAGAGCAGGTGTGAGTGAGCCAGTGCTTTTTAAATACACAGTCATGTGACTTCAATAACCAAACTCCAACTCCCATAATGCACAGTTCCATATAAATAACTTTCTGAACTGGAGCGCTTAATTTCCATATAGCTGCAATAGCGTCACAGACACTTCAGTTCACCATATAAATGTTCTTGTGTGCATTAGGTATCCATTACTTGATAGTCCACTTGCTTTTACAGTTGCTGCCCAGCATGATAACAGCTATACAAGGAATACATGAAAAGTAAGAGGAGAGGCACACTGTCTCCCTCCTATCCCTTGCTCACCTCCATCACAATATATTTCTCGGATAAATGCCTTGTTTGCATGAAGGAGAGCAGGTCGGGCCCCTTCCATAAAACTATCATTGACACCTCCTGCTCCGTAAGGGGCAACAGACCCTGCAGGGCGGCCTGGGTTACTGGGGCGAAGCATCCCACAGAAAATATCTCCAAACAAACGAAAAGCCCAAGCACCAGTCCATGTTAAAATCCAAGCATTTAATAGCATTTCTGAGCAGCAAGACAAAAAATCCTGACGCGTTTTGGCAACAGCATGCCTTGTTCACAGGTAAGTAAGAGCAGGTGTGAGTCAGCCAGTGCTTTTTAAATACACAGTCATGTGACTTCAATAACCAAACTCTAACTCCCATAATGCACAGTTCCATATAAATAACTTCCTGAACTGGAGCGCTTAATTTCCATATAGCTGCAATAGCGTCACAGGCACTTCAGTTCACCATATAAATGTTCTTGTGTGCATTAGGTATCCATTACTTGATAGTCCACTTGCTTTTACAGTTGCTGCCCAGCATGATAACAGCTATACAAGGAATACATGAAAAGTAAGAGGAGAGGCACACTGTCTCCCTCCTATCCCTTGCTCACCTCCATCACAATATATTTCTCGGATAAATGCCTTGTTTGCATGAAGGAGAGCAGGTCGGGCCCCTTCCATAAAACTATCATTGACACCTCCTGCTCCGTAAGGGGTCACAGACCCTGCAGGGCGGCCTGGGTTACTGAGGCGAAGCATCCCACAGAAAATATCTCCAAAAAAACGAAAAGCCCAGGCACCAGTCCATGTTAAAATCCAAGCATTTAATAGCATTTCTGAGCATCAAGACAAAAAATCTTGACACGTTTCGGCAACAGCATGCCTTGTTCACAGGTAAGTAAGAGCAGGTGTGAGTCAGCCAGTGCTTTTTAAATACACAGTCATGTGACTTCAATAAACAAACTCTAACTCCCATAATGCACAGTTCCATATAAATAACTTCCTGAACTGGAGCGCTTAATTTCCATATAGCTGCAATAGCGTCACAGGCACTTCAGTTCACCATATAAATGTTCTTGTGTTCATTAGGTATCCATTACTTGATAGTCCACTTGCTTTTACAGTTGCTGCCCAGCATGATAACAGCTATACAAGGAATACATGAAAAGTAAGAGGAGAGGCACACTGTCTCCCTCCTATCCCTTGCTCACCTCCATCACAATATATTTCTCGGATAAATGCCTTGTTTGCATGAAGGAGAGCAGGTCGGGCCCCTTCCATAAAACTATCATTGACACCTCCTGCTCCGTAAGGGGCCACAGACCCTGCAGGGCGGCCTGGGTTACTGGGGCGAAGCATCCCACAGAAAATATCTCCAAAAAAACAAAAAGCCCAGGCACCAGTCCATGTTAAAATCCAAGCATTTAATAGCATTTCTGAGCAGCAAGACAAAAAATCCTGACGCGTTTCGGCAACAGCATGCCTTGTTCACAGGTAAGTAAGAGCAGGTGTGAGTGAGCCAGTGCTTTTTAAATACACAGTCATGTGACTTGTTTGGTTATTGAAGTTAGCTAAGCACAGCAAGTCCTCCCACAGCTCAGCCACAGGTGTGGCTTAACCACCATTTACAAAAGGGTCTCTGTGGCAAAAGCAGTAGAGTACTGAGCTGTCTACATAAAGTAAAGTTTTATGATATTATGGTGCACATTCTTTGCAGCAGGACTATTACCCTACTGTGCTACGTTATGGAGAGACAACTAAAAAACACCACTAGACAAAACTCCAATCTCTGAAGCAGCTCTTTGACTCATTAAGTCAGAGTCACTGTCAATGCTGGAAAATGCCTGGTGCCTTGAGCTGGTGCCAGTCTGTAGAATCACACTCACAGCTGACAGATGCTGTCCTGCTCACATAGAGTCACTCTGATATGCTGGAGACATGAGTTAGAGGGGAAGAAACCTTCTACCAGCAAGGAGTAGAAGAGTAGAGGCAGAGAGTTAAGGGTCACTTTGGGGCAGGCAACTCACAGGAAACACAAAACTGCCACTGCTCCTCTGGGTGAATCTGTAGCATGTGTGGTGGTGACAGAGTAACAAAAAGCAAGACGTCACTTGATTCACCCATGTGTAGCTGCATTCTGATTTAGAATGCCCAAATGAGAAGCCTGGATTGGGCCACTGAAGGGGCACATTTGACAGCAGCCGTAGTGCCAGAGGGGATCTCAGCTGGTGTCAATCAATATTGAAGTCTGAGTCAGCTGAGCCCAGCCCGCCTTGGTACCAGACTGAGGTGAGCAGTGAGCTACATGCTCAGGCTGTCAATTATATTTAAATATTCTCAACAATAGTAATCACATAGGCTAAGTGAGGCAGGCCACGACGAATCTTGCAGCATGGTACCAGAGACAGTCAGATCCAGTTTTGTAATCTTACCTCTGCAATTACTGAACAAGCTCTCTTCACCCCATCAATGATCGCATCTGATGAGGCATGGTGCAAAGATTGGCAACAATTAAAGTGGTGGGACAGGCAGTGGAGCGGGAAGCAGCAAACTAAAGAAACATAACTGCTGCTCGTGCTGTAGCCCGCCTCACTCAGTGAGTTTCTGTCTGCAAATGGACACACACTGGCTGTGTGATTATAGTTACAGTCATGTGACATTATGTGAATTCCACCATGGCTGGACCTGACTGAGTCTCAGCAGCACCTGTGGTAATGAAGGGAGCCAGTGCAGCTGACACCCCAGGCCAGCATGACCAACTCTTGGCATTCTACTGAGTAAACTTTTCATCTGTACCAGGGTAGCGTTGCACAGGGTGCAATCAATGCAGTCACACTCTGCAGCAGCTCAGGGTCTGCGCTGCTTCTATAGGGTGGTCCTCCCGTCTCACATGTGTCTGCCTATGTCAGTAGTGTCAGTGGGTGCTATAAATATGTGACTTATGCATTTTAGTGCTGTGATGCGGACCACCACATAAAAATGCATTAGTCTAACGCCTGATGTGTGGTACTTGGCAGGGCTGCATTTAATTAGCAAGGGCAAAGTAAAATCTGACAAATATGCTGGCATAATCATTCAAAAAAAGTGATACCCAGGCCCTAGAACCACATTGTCAGCCCAAAAGCATCTGTGAATAAATGTGCTTTTGGGACAGAGTGCAATGTAAGAGTTGGCTTTAGTCATCATCTTTATCTTTATTTTGGCAAATTGCCATAAAAAGCAATTAAAACATCACTATTATAGACATGAATACACTTGGTTATAAAAAAAGAAAAAAATAGTTATTTAAAAACAAAGAAAAATTCTAAATAAAAAAAATACTAACAATTTACTGATGTAGATGGTACAAAGAGAACAGCTAAAATTTCCAATAAGATCAAAGCCTCCATCAAAAACGTACAAACTCATAGCGGATTCTGATCACCCATACATTTCTAATGAAATATAGGACTGCATGACACATATCCATCAAGGTTAGTTTTTTTGTAAAAATTTCTAATGCAGGCTGATGATGCTTAATCCCTACTTGCTACAAGAAAGTAGTCAAGAAAGTGCTTCGTGTGCCTGAATAAGGGAGCAAAATAGAATAAAGTGAAGTGCTCTGTTTTGTGGTGTGATCAAAGTGGTATGGTGGTAGATCACTCTCTGAGGAACACTGTGTCGGGAAAGCACTTTAAAATGGATCACATTTAATCTGAAATATTTTAAATAGAACTGATGATTCATCTATCTGCCCCTAGATTTTGCCAGCACTTGATCCATAAAAGGAGTGGTGCAATATTTATCTAGTCACTTAAATAAGGTAGGTCCATCTCCTTGTGGCATATAAAAGTTTCAGTATTCTTTAGGACTACCAGCAACCAACATGTAAACCCATTTTCTACATGTTGCAGCATGTCCAGTTTTTGGTACCCCCACACCTCTGCCCCTATAGGGCAGCATAGATACATTTTGGTTTGTACAAGGGGTTTATGTTTGAGCCGCTTTGCAAAGTGGAAAATAGTCTCCACATTCCTTTCCATTTGTTGCATTTTCGTCTGGAGGTGCGATTTCAATTTTAGGGATGAGCTGAGAATGATTCTTAAATACCCCAAATCATTGGTTCTTTTTAAAAGTATCCCCCCCATACTTAAGTGCATCTATTTAGTGCATATTGGCCCATATATCATGGTATATGATTTTGAATAGTTCACTTTCAGGTCACCAGAGAATTCGAGAGCAAGGACCTGTGCAAATCAGTTGTTCTGTCCCAAAATGTTCCCAACTGCTCAGGTGAGTGAGGAGACTGTTTTAAGTACATGATTTTAGAAGCTTAATTTGACGGTTTGCAATCAGCAAGTTACAGAGATAAGATGTTAACTGTATATTGAATTTGAAGTTCATTTTTGTCGGTAGCCAACAGAAAACAACACTTCTGTGAGGTCAGTGTTTAGTATAACACGGGAATCAAAGTCTACCTTTGGTGCAGCAGCAGCAATACTAGAATTCCTCTAATGGTACATAGATTGTGGTACACATTATTGTCACATAATTTATCTGTGGGATTATTAAATGATCGGAATCCAAAATCAGATCCTTTTAGCGGTCATTTTGAAAGAGTGTGTCAACTTAGGAAAGCCAGTTAAATGTGATCAAAGTAAGATCATTTGAGCCGAGAATCAACTTCACAGATGTAGAAGCATCGAGACAGACCACGAGCTCCTACATCTAGTAATGGACACTTGCTAAGCAGTCAAAGATTTCCTTGGAATTTTGCTCCGGGAAGCATTGTCTTGGAGGATTATACCTTGACTACTCAAATAACAGTAGCATGTATATACTATCATTGCTTCTCATTGCACATCATCTGTGGCTGCTAGTAACTCAAGGAAAAAATTCTTAGTCTTTATTCCAAAACCTCAGAGGAAATGTATATTCCTAGAGCATTCCTGTGCCATGACTCACTTGCTTTTGTGTCTGCAGGCATGCTGCTTTGTTTAGTTGAGAACTGAAGTGCAGCATTGAACATCCAATGCACACTTTTCAAAAGAGTAGTTTCATATTTACCAGCCGTATACATCTAGTAAAGTAGAATGTACAATTTTAAATAAAAATTAAGTATAAGCTTATTGAGAGGTCATCGTTCACGTTATGATGTCACAGGTCATACTGTTTGCATCACCACACCAGTAGGCAATGATATCACAGCAGTCATTGCGACATATGGGAGCACTCCCCTGGAGGCTCGGCACCCATATAAGCCATGGGTAAAAAGTATTGTCAAGATTGACTTGCTTGTCCATATTGTGAACCATGTGACGAAAAGTCACAACAGAAACCTAAGTCAGCGGTCTCCTGACACAAGCAAGGGTCTTACAAGTCGGTGCATCCAAAGACTGGTGCTTAAAGGTGAGCATTAAAGGTAGCTACTGTAACTTAATTCTTTTGGAAATAGCACTTAGGTATTCATAAGCACATTTGAGAATACTGGCGTGTGGAAATCCATATAATGAATCAAAGTGTTTTGGGGCATATTTATACTCCGTTTGCGCTGAATTTGCGTCGTTGTTTTTTACGCAAATTCGGCGCAAAACTAACGCCATATTTATACTTTGGCGTTAGACGCGTCTAGCGCCAAAGTATGAGGAATGAGCGTCATTTTTTTGCGTGAACGCCTTCCTTGCGTTAATGAGATGCAAGGTAGGCGTTCCCGTCTAAAAAAATGACTGCGACGCAAATGCGTCGTATTTATACTCCCGGGCAAAAATCACGCCCGGGAGTGGGCGGGGCAAAAAACCCCGCATTTGCGCCTCTTTTTAACGCCTGGGTCAGGGCAGGCGTTTAGGGACCTGTGGGCTCAAAATGAGCCCACAGCTGCCCTCCCATGCCCCCAGGGACCCCCCCTGCCACCCTTGCCCACCCCAGGAGGACACCCAAGGATGGAGGGACCCATCCCAGGGACATTCAGGTAAATTCAGGTAAGTATAATTTTTTTTTTTTTTTTTAAAAATTTTGGCATAGGGGGGCCTGATTTGTGCCCCCCTACATGCCACAATGCCCAATGACCATGCCCAGGGGACATAAGTCCCCTGGGCATGGCCATTGGGCAAGGGGGCATGACTCCTGTCTTTACTAAGACAGGAGTCATGTAAATGGCGTTTGGGCGTCGTTAAAAATGGCGCAAATCGGGTGGAGGCGATTTTTTTGCCTCTACCTGATTTGCCCCATTTTCAGACGCCCTAACGCCATTTTCCCCAACGCCGGCGCTGCCTGGTGTACGTGGTTTTTTTCCACGCACACCAGGCAGCGCCGGTCTGCTAGCGCCGGCTAACGCCATTCAATAAATACGGCGCCCGCATGGCGCTTCAGAATGGCGTTAGCCGGCGCTAATCTTTTTGGCGCAGAACTGCGATAGCGCAGTTTTGCGTCAAAAAGTATAAATATGGCCCTTTAAGTTTATCTCCAATAAAAACTCATACTGTATATTTTACTATTGCAACACTGTAACGTGAGCTTCACAGAGTGTGTATGAATCAACCCCTGTTATGTTTACATGAACCTGCAAGTACGAGACCCTGGTTAATTTTGGCTTTACGACTTTAGGCCCGTCGTCATAATTGATGTGTTATGTGTCAGATTATGAACGAAATGTGCGATAATGGTACCCTGCAACTTTCTCCTCTGCACTATTATCAAACATGCCCATTATAGCCAGGAGCTGAAGTGGTAGTGCAGACAATGCCTTTGCCATACCTAGTATTTTAGAGATTGTTCCAGCAGATTTCTGCTGTAAGAAAGAGACTGCAGAAATGGCCAGTAGTTCGATGTTTTTACGGTTTATCCCCATAATTACGATACTGAAATGTGAACATGGAAGTATGGGCTGCTGGTAATTGTATTACAGGGTCAGTCTTTAATGCCGTTTTTTACCAGTGTAGATTGCAACTGATTCATGGATTCTCGTTCTACATAATGTTAAAAAAGCTTCATTATTACAAGTGGGAAAACACTAATGCCTGATTGGCTTTATTTTACATTGACCAGCACATTGTTTCAAAGTAAAAATAAAATATAGGTCACATGCATGAAGCTGTTTAGTCCTGCTACTCGCTAAATCATAGGGTGTGCGGCCACTGTTTTGATTTCGAGAATCTACTAAACCCAATTGCAAAAATGGGGATAGGAAGGTCTAAGAAATCTCCTTTTGGAAGCATGTGTTTATAGTATCTCTCCCAAATAACAATTTTTCACGCATCCATGCTTTGCGACTGAATTCTGCCCACAAACATTGACATTTTCCTGGCTCGTGGTGTGTGGGAGGTAAACCATTCACAAAAGAGAATGAGTCTCCCATAGAACTCTTTCCCCTTTGAAAATGTTTAAACAAGTTTGTTTGCGAGTAGGCAGTGCTCCAGTGAACCACTGTCGACTATGATACAAACTTTTTCAACGTGAATTTGTATTTTTAAATGCAGTCCTCCTTCCTTTAAAGAAGATGGGATGCATTTAAAAAAGACATAGGGGGTCATTCCGACCCTGGCGGTCGGTGTTAAAGCGGCGGTCAACCCGCCAACAGGCAGGCGGTAATAAAAATGGGATTCTGACCCTGGCGGGAACCGCCAACACAGGCCGCCACTTTAACACTCCGACCGCCACGGCGGGACAAACAAATAGCGCGGCGGTCAACGCCAACAGACAGGCGCCAGACAATGTACCGCCCACACTATCACGACCCACCAATCCGCCACCTTTTCCGGGGCGGGCGCCCCGCCGATAAAAACACGGCGGAAACAGACTACGAATGGGAAAACGCTCACCTATACACACTCCACGAGGAATCTAGAGAGCATGGAACCCGAATTAAACATCCTACCAGCCATTGTCTTCCTGCTCCTCTACCAGGAGCACGAACGCCGGCACAGAAGACAATGGTGAGTACTGTACCTACGACACAGGGGAGGGGGGAGGAGAAAAGGTTACGGGCACACACACGCGACACACCCACCCCCACCCTCACCCCCCAATCCCTACACACCAATGCAGAGCAACAAGTCAGAGTGACACCCCCCAAGCCCCCCGGAATAATGCAAAGACAAAATAAAATGTTCATTAAAATTGAAGTATATTAAAGCATATTTGAACCTAAGTGAAATATGAAATTTATCAAATAAATATATTACAACATGAACTATATATATACATAGTCCAAAAGTCCGGCTCATATTGGCTACATTCCATTGTTAGTGGGCCAATGTGCATAAACACATGGGCAAAGCCCACACACGAGACCCGATTCCATTGGAGAGAACACTGCTGGGGCATCAGATAATAAAAACACAGGCACCTCAGGGGGAAGGGAAGGGGGGGCACCTCAGCCACATGAGTCCACGACGCCAGATCCACGAGGGGCCTCCATGCCCACTGTACCATCCTGGGGAGTGCAAAGCCACAGTCTCTCAAGTCTCTACAGTGGGTGGATTGCCCATTGTACCATCCTGGGGAGTGCAAAGCCACAGTTTTCCAAGTCTCTACAGTGGGTGGATTGCCCACTGTACCATCCGGGGGAGTGCAAAGCCAGAGTCCATCAGGTGGATTACAGACTCCACTGGTTATGGAGGAGGCATGTTGGCCAGAGTGCTTCGTGAAGCCCTGCCCGACACCGATCCGGCCCTGCCAATGGGCCAGCGGTGCGTGAGATGAAGGGCCCAGCGGAGCGGTGCAGAGACGGCGGTGCCCAGCGGAGCGGTGCTTGAGATGAAGGGCCCAGCGGAGCGGTGCTTGAGATGAAGGGCCAAGCGGAGCGGTGCAGAGACGGCGGTGCCCAGCAGAGCGGTGCTTGAGATGAAGGGCCCAGCGGAGCGGTGCTTGAGATGAAAGGCCCAGCGGAGCGTTGCTTGAGATGAAGGGCCCAGCGGAGCAGTGCTTGACATGAAGGGCCCAGCGGAGCGGTGCAGAGACGGCGGTGCCCAGCGGAGCGGTGCTTGAGATGAAGGGCCCAGCGGAGCGGTGCTTGAGATGAAGGGCCCAGCGGAGCGGTGCTTGACATGAAGGGCCCAGCGGAGCGGTGCAGAGACGGCGGTGCCCAGCGGAGCAGTGCTTGAGATGAAGGGCCCAGCGGAGCGGTGCTTGAGATGAAGGGCCAAGCGGAGCGGTGCAGAGACGGCGGTGCCCAGCGGAGCGGTGCTTGAGATGAAGGGCCCAGCGGAGTGGTGCAGAGACGGCGGTGCCCAGCGGAGCGGTGCTTGAGATGAAGGGCCCAGTGGAGCGGTGCTTGAGATGAAGGGCCCAGCGGAGCGGTGCTTGACATGAAGGGCCCAGCGGAGCCATGCAGAGACAGCGGTGCCCAGCGGAGCGGTGCTTGAGATGAAGGGCCCAGCGGAGCGGTGCTTGAGATGAAGGGCCAAGCGGAGCGGTGCAGAGACGGCGGTGTCCAGCGGAGCGGTGCTTGAGATGAAGGGCCCAGCGGAGCAGTGCTTGAGATGAATGGCCAAGCGGAGCGGTGCTTGTCACGGTGGGGCTCTGTTCAGCGGTGCTTGTCACGGCGGGGCCCTGTTCAGCGGTGCATGTCACGGCGGGGCCCTGTTCAGCGGTGCTTGTCACGGCGGGGCCCTGTTCAGCGGTGCTTGTCACGGCGGGGCCCTGTTCAGCGGTGCCTCTCACGGCGGGGCCCTGTTCAGCGGTGCCTCTCACGGCGGGGCCCTGTTCAGGGGTGCTTGTCACGGCGGGGCCCTGTTCAGAGGTGCTTGTCACGGCGGGGCCCTGTTCAGCGGTGCCTCTCACGGTGGGGCCCTGTTCAGCGGTGCCTCTCACGGCGGGGCCCTGTTCAGCGGTGCTTGTCACGGCAGGGCCCTGTTCAGCGGTGCCTCTCACGGCGGGGCCCTGTTCAGCGGTGCTCCTCACGGCGGGGCCCTGTTCAGCGGTGCTTGTCACGGCAGGGCCCTGTTCAGCGGTGCTTGTCACGGCGGGGCCCTGTTCAGCGGTGCCTCTCACGGCGGGGCCCTGTTCAGCGGTGCTTGTCTCGGCGTGGCCCTGTTCAGCGGTGCCTCTCACGGCGGGGCCCTGTTCAGCGGTGCTTCTCACGGCGGGGCCCTGTTCTTCGGTGCTTGTCTCGGCGGGGCCCTGTTCAGCAGTGCCTCTCACGGCGGGGCCCTGTTCAGCGGTGCTTGTCTCGGCGGGGCCCTATTCAGCAGTGCTCCTCACGGCGGGGCCCTGTTCAGCGGTGCTTGTCACGGCGGGCCCTGTTCAGCGGTGCCTCTCACGGCAGGGCCCTGTTCAGCGGTGCTCCTCACGGCGGGGCCCTGTTCAGCGGTGCTTGTCTTGTGTTCCTAGGGAACCAGATCTGGCCAATAATTCCCGCTCAGTCGCCATCCGACCTTTCGCTTGCGGGGCCCTCCTGTGCTGGAGTCCTGGGCCCGTGGGTGTCCTCCGTCACACCCCAAATGGGGCTGGTGGGGCCCTCCTGGGCAGCTCGCCTGCTGCCGGACTTGTCCGCCCTGCTGCCCTTGCCCTCCTTGGCAGAAACTCTGGGGGCCTTGCCTCCCTTTGTGGATGGGCCAGGTGACGGTGCAAGGGTGGTGTCCTTGGGGGCAGCCGTCTCAGGCCTGTTGCGCCGGCCCTTCCCTTTTTTGTTTTTTTTCCCAGGGGGTGGGCTGGCTGTCCCCTTGCTGCTGGCCGATGTCCCTGCCCCAGGAGCTGGTGGACTCCAATAGCCCTGAACGATGGTCCTAGTAGGTGCAGGGCTTGTGGTGGCTGAGGTGCTGATTGGAGTCTTATGAGATGGAGGGGGTGGGTCAGTTGTTGGAAAGAGGTCAAGGTTGGAAAGGAAAATCAATTTAGGAAGACAGGGACGGGTAGTTGTAGTGGGTATGGGAGTGGAGGAAGAGGATGTGGTTGTAGGAGAGTGAAGTCTGGTGTCTTTGGGTGCAGGTGCTTGTGCTGGAGGCTGTCGTGCGGTGGATGGCCAGACACACTGGGAGAGGACACAGGGGACGTGTAAATGGCAGTGGGGGTGGTGACTACACGTGTGCGGACTGTTCTGGTGGGTGTGGTGGTGATGGACGTACTGGCTGATGGTGGTGTGCATGCAGGTGTGAGTGGAAACGTCACAGGGAGGGAGGAGGGAGACGAGGAGGAGGGGGACACAGAGGAGGCAGTGGCTGTTGGCATGTCTGCATGTGGATGTTGCTTGGGTGAGTGCTTGTGTGATTTGTGGTGCTTATGTCTGGATGAGCTGCTCTTGGGTGTTGAGGTGTGTTCAGGCTGGTCTGTAGGTGTGTCTGGGATAGGCAGAGGAACAGGGGAGTGGGACTGGGTTGAGGAAGTTGGAGGGGGGAGGCTAGACACAGGGACAATTGCTGCCGTCAGTGCTGAGGCCAGAGCGTTGAACGATCGCTGATGGGCAGCCTGACCCGAATGAATGCCCTCCAGGTATGCATTGCTTCGATGCACCTCCCTTTCCACCCCCTGGATGGCATTCAAAAGGGTAGACTGCCCAACAATGAGCGTCTGGAGGAGGTCAATGATCTCCGCACTGAGGGCAGCAGGGGTAACTGGGGCAGGACCTGAGGTGCCAGGGGCGAAGGAGATGCCCGGCTTCCTGGCCGAGCGGGCACGGGGCGAAAGCTGAGGGGATGCTGGGAGGGCGTAGCTGGTACGCTGGGTGGCGGCTGTACCTGTTGTTGCGGTGGGCACGGATGTTGCCGCCACCACAAGGGAGCTCCCTTCCGAGGACGTGTCGGTGTCGCTGACGTCTCCACTGGTCCCCGTTGTGGAGCTCCACTCGCCCTCCGTCTCACTGGTGTACTCGGAGTCGGTTGCATGGCCCTCCGGGGCCATGTGAGATGCAGCTCCCTCGTGCGCCGATGCCACTTCTCCTCCGCCTGATGATGCTAATGCACACATGAACAGGAAAACCCAAAAAAAGGGGAGGGAGAAGAAAGAGAGACATGTTGAGTGCATGCATTGGCGGCACCGTTGGCGGAGAGGACAGACACAGAAGCCCCCTGCACTACGCCACGCACTCGGGGTACACTACTCAATTATTGTGACTTGGCCTACAAGTCTATGGACGACAAATGCACACATAGGTGAGCCCGGACCATGGATAGCTGTACTTAGCACCCTACAGAGGTGGGGGGCGGGGGCACAGGGCCATGCCAAACGGAGGGGTCTAGCCTACAGAAACCGCCCTGGCCTAGAGATAGCCACAGCCCTCCTCCCCCACCCAGACACCTCCACTGTGCGCTAATATAGCAGAATGTGCTGATACTCACCCCCTTGTGTCTGCTGTGATGTCCTCACGTGCCCATCCAAATCGGGGTAGGCCACCGCCAGGATCCGGGACATCAGGGGGGTCAATTGCCGTGTGGCACCCCTCCTAGGTTGGGAGGCCATCCCCAGCAGAGCCTCGGCGGTCTTTCTGCTCCCGCGGCGGATGTCCTCCCACCTCTTGCGGCAGTGGGTGCCCTGTCTGTTGTGGACCCCCAGGGCCCGGACGTCCTTGGCGATGGCACGCCAAATGTCGATCTTCTGATGGGCGCTGACCTATGTGACATGTACAGGGTGGAAAAAGAAATATCATCACTTTTCTGCTTGGTCGATGTGAGTGGCCCCCCCTCCCCAACCTTGCCATGTGGCACATGCTCTCATCTGTCGTGCGTTGCACTCCTCATTCGCTCCCCTCCCCACCATCTTACATCCACCCCACTCAACACAGGCATAGCCCATACTACGTGCTCCCTGTGTACTCACCTGTTGGTCCGGAGGACCGTAGAGTAGCGCATACTGGGGGAGGACCCAATCAACAAGTTTCTCCAATTCCTCAGAAGTGAAGGCAGGGGCCCTTTCCCCAGTCGCAGCAGCCATTGTATCTTCCAGACTGAGGTCACAGCAGCACTTGCAGTATAGTCCTGTGGATGATCAGGTCTCGAGTGATTAAGCAGTTAGAAAATGGCGGTCACACCCGCGGCGGTGCGTACCGCGGCTGTGCGTACCGCGACCGCCGGCGCACATCGTCATTGGCTCCTGAGACCCATAGGGTTCAATGTTAACCAATGCTGCTTTGCGCCGCGGTCTTTGACCGCCTACCGCCACGGTGTGCCACGCCAGCGCATTGACCTCACATCCCATTGTCACACTTCACAGGTCAGGCAGCCGCCATTTCAAGGGCCCACATGGCTTAATTTCTACTGCGTCACACAGGCCTAGGCCTTGCATTGCCACTCATACAAGCCATTCAATGCATAGCGAATCGTGTACTGTGCAAGCTGTGGTTACGTACCTGTGGGTTGCTTGACTCTGTGCTCCATGTTGTCCTTCCTAGGCACCGTCCACTGGGACTTGCGAGGAGATGGAGGAATCCTCCCGTGTACAGACCGCTGGTGGACCTGTCGACAATGGAAGAAAGACATGTCATACTGACATACAGACTTGACCGAGCCACTATACATGAACTGTGTGCCCAGCTGGAGCCAGACCTGATGTCCCCCATTCGCCAACCCACAGGGATTCCCCCTCTGGTGCAGGTTCTGTCAGTACTCCTTTTTTTGGCAAGTGCATCATTCCAAACAACAGTGGCCGTATCATCTGGGATGTCTCAGCCTATGTTTTCTAACGTTTTGTCCAGAGTGTTGTCTGCCCTGATGAAATACATGCGGAGCTACATTGTTTTCCCTGAGGTGGGCGATTTGGCTACAGTGAAGGGTGATTTCTATGCCCTTGGACATATCCCCAACATCATTGGTGCCATTGATGGGACCCATGTGGCTTTGGTTCCCCCCAGTGGAAGTGAGCAGGTGTACAGGAACAGAAAAAGTTATCATTCGATGAATGTCCAGGTGGTCTGTTTGTCTGACCAGTACATCTCCCATGTAAATGCCAAGTTCCCTGGGTCAGTGCATGACGCGTACATCATGCGAAATAGCAGCATCCCTTATGTGATGGAACAGCTACAGAGACACCGTGTGTGGCTAATAGGTGACTCTGGTTACCCCAACCTGTCGTGGCTACTTACCCCAGTGAGGAATCCCAGGACAAGGGCAGAGGAACGCTACAATGAGGCCCATGGGCGAACTAGGAGGATTATAGAAAGAACCTTTGGCCTCCTGAAGGCCAGGTTTAGGTGCCCGCATATGACAGGTGGATCCCTAATGTACTCACCAAAGAAGGTGTGCCATATCATCGTGGCCTGCTGTATGCTTCACAACCTGGCTTTGCGACGCCAGGTGCCTTTCCTGCAGGAGGATGGTCCAGATGGTGGTGTTGTAGCAGCTGTGGAGCCTGTGGAGAGTGAAGAGGAGGAAGACGACGGGGACGACACAGACAACAGGGACACAGTGATACAACAGTATTTTCAGTAGCACACAGGTACGAATCAACCACGCCATTTTACATTTACTTAAAGTCTCCTGCCGCTCTACTGTCTGAGTTCCCCCCCAGTTCCTGTTAACTGAGTTGTGACTTTCCCTTCCATTTTCAGAGCTGTGGGCCCCACTGCGTGACCTCTGCTTTGTTTGCCCATGGACTACAGCTGTGTGACAGTGGTATGTTGTCATCACAATGTAACTGAACATTTTTGCACAGTTATGTCTAATACATTTGTTCAAAATACAAGCAGACTCCAGATTTTTTAAGTGCAATAAGTGATTTAATTAAAGTGCTACATTTAGGAACATGATTGTAAAATGGTGATGGGTGATGGTGGAGTAATGTCCATGGCAGAGTCCAGGTCTCAGTCTCACAGGTGCATTGTCCATATGCCTGTGGAAAGATGGAGCAGGGGCAGTTCAAGGTTGGACATGGTGACAATGTGGGACAGTGGGATGACATCAGGGGGTATCGTTTGCTGGCGGGGGTCTTGGCATCCTACTCTGTCTTCTTGTGAGATCTCAGGTTCCGCTTGCGGGGTGGTTCTTCTTCTGCAGGAGGTGGGGTTCTGGTGGTCTGTTGTTGTGTGGGGGCCTCCTGTCCACTAGCGCTGGCAGAGGTGGTAGGCTGTTCCTGGTCCAGGCTAGTGACAGGGGCCCTTTGTGGTGCCACATGGTCCCGCAATGTGGTGACTATCTGGTTAAGGGCCACGACGATGGTCCCCATTGCGGAACTAATGTTCCTTAGTTCCTCTCTGAACCCCATGAACTGTACCTGGATCTCCTGGAACCTGGCCAGTACCGTAGCCATCGTCTCCTGGGAGTGGTGGTATGCTCCCATGATGGAGCAGAGGGCCTCTTGGAGAGTCCGTTCCCTGGGCCTGTCCCCCCCCTGTCGCACAGCAGCCCTCCCAGTTCCCCTGTTTCCCTGGGCCTCTGTCCCCTGGACGGTGTGCCCTCTACCACTGCCCCCAGATCCCTGTTGTTGTTGGGGTGGTGGGTCAACCTGGGTGCCCTGTAGTGGTGGACACACCGATGATTGACGTGTCCTGGAGACAGAGGCATGGGCCCGCTGGGTGGGAGCTGTGCTGGTGTTCCCAGAGGGGGATAGGTCAGGTGTAGCCTGTGGCTGTCTGTGGGGAACCGACTGTCCCGAGGTCCCTGATGGGCCGGGCTTGTCATCTGGGTCCAGGGAGACAGAGCTGCTGTCGTCACTGGGGGCCTCTTCTGGGGATGGGATGGACATCTCTGGACCCTCCGTGGCGGTGTGGTGGCGTTCGGGTCCTGCAGGGGTATAAGAGTATGGTTATTGCTTCTGTGTGTGGCATTACGTGTAATGGGTGGGTGGCCGTGTACCCCAGTGCTGACATTCCCTTGTGGGGGCTTTTGTGATGGTGGCTTGTGGGGGTGATGGGTGTGTGCAGTGGGCATGCTTTGGTGATGGGTGTCCATGCTTTGGGGACGCATGCAGGGCTAGGTATTGGGACGGGTGGGATGTGATGGTGAGGCATTTGCAAGGAGTTGGTGTGATGGGGGTGGGGGTGAGGGTGGGGGTATGATTTGGCATGCAGGTGGGGTGGGGGGAATGAAGTAGTGGAGATTTGCCTTACCAGAGTCCATTCCTCCGCCTACTCCTGCGAGGCCCTCAGGATGCAGGATGTGCAAGACTTCCTCCTCCCATGCTGTGAATTCTGGGGGAGTAGGTGGGGGTCCGCCGCCAGTCCGCTGTACTGCGATGTTGTGCCTTGATACCATGGAACGCACCTTCCCCCGTAGGTCGTTCCACCGCTTCCTGATGTCGTCCCGATTGCGTGGATGCTGTCCCACAGCGTTGACCCTGTCCACTATTCTGCTCCATAGCTCCATCTTCCTGGCAATGGTGGTGTGCAGCACCTGTGCCCCGAAGAGCTGGGGCTCTACACAAACTATTTCCTCCACCATGACCCTGAGTTCTGCGTCAGAGAACCTGGGGTGTCTTTGGGGTGCCATGGGGTGGTGTGGATGAGGTGAGGGGTGGTGTATGTGTTGTAGAGTGTGGTGAGTGTGGTGGTGTATGGTGTTTTGTGCGTGGAAATTGTGTGGGTGATGTTGTGATTTGCCTCTGTGTGATGGTCTACTCTATGCTGTGCTGTCTCTCTCTGTCCTTCTGTCGCAATTGTGGTCGTGAGGGTTTGTGGGTGATGTGGGTGTGTGTTTTACATTTAATTGGGTGTGTGGGAGTGGTGTGTGTATGTGTCTCAGGTGTGTATAATTTGATTTGTCCAATGTGGTAGTGTTTTGTACAGGAGTGTGTATTTGAGCGCGGCGGCGTGTACCGCCAATGAAATACCGCGGTTGAAAGACCGCTGCGGGGGTTTGTGGGTCGGAATGGTATGGGCGTATTTCTGTTGGCGTGACGGTGGAGGTTTGGTCATCGCCAGTTTCCCGCTGACCTTTGGTGTGGCGGACTTTTGTTGGTGTTGGGTTTTTGGCGGTTTGCCAGTTGCGGGTCAGAATGACCGTGGCGGTTTACCGCGACCGCGGCGGTGTTATGGCGGTCTTCTGACCGGCGGTAAGCGCCTTTTACCGCCGAGGTCGGAATGACCCCCATAGTAGTCTCCTGACCAGAGCATGCCACCATCCCTGCGATGGCTGCCAATTGTAGAGAGTCTAAATCTGCAGCATTCCTTATGAACATTAGTGAGTTTCATTGGATTATGACCCACTAAGATTTGAAATGTTGTGATCCAAGCTATTAATACATAGATAGGTTAGCAAATTTCCACACTGGTCTAAAAAATACCAGGTGCAAATTTCAGTACGTGTTTTGTGATTGGTATTTAAAAAATCCAGGGTATAGTTGTCGTAGGACTCCTGTTGTAGTAACAAGACTGCTGGATTTTAGGCAGCAGCACCATCAAGTGTGAGGGACTGCGTCTAATCCCATACTTTGTGACAGCTGTCGTCCTAACCCTTCAGGTTAGCTAGCAGTACCTCCCCAGTACCACAGGTAAAACTGACTTGTGGCAGCCTATAACATGACACTCTAAGGGCCATATGTAGCAAGCTTTTCTGTTTGTGACGTTCAAAAAGCACATCGCAATGCACTGTTTTGCGATTCGGTAACCTTGGTACCGAATCTCAAAACGGGTTTGCGACTCGCAATTAGGAACGGGTGTTCCCTCCCTAATTGTGAGATGCAGTGCAATGTAGGATTGGTTTGTGACCATGGGTGGTAAGCCATTAGCAAAAGGGAAGGGGTCCCGTTCCCCATTGTGAATGGCACTGTAAACATTTTCCTACGGACCACTGCCTGCTCTGAAAAAATGAAACAAAAACGTTTCATATTTAGTTTTTGTAATGCATCTCGTTTTCCTTTAAGGAAAACGGGCTGCATTACAAAAAAAAAAACTGCTTTATTGAAAAGCAGTCACAGACATGGTGGTCTGCTGTCCGCAGCAGGCCACCATCCCTGTGAGGCCCGCCATTCACAAGGGTGGGCATTTGCGACCCCCATGCAAATCGCAGATGGTGTCAGGGACTCCATCCAACATTCGGATTTGTGACTCGCAAATTGCGAGTCGCTCTGACTCGCAATTTGCGGGTCGCAAATCTGAATGTTGCTATATGTGGCCCAAAGACTCACAGAAGTCATGGTTAAACAGAATGTACCCCTTTCTTTCAGTCATACAAGTTTCATACATGCAAAGATAAACAGAAGCAGGATTTGGTTCAAAAGGTTTTATTGAAGCAACTGCGTTCTATGTAGAAAGGCATGAATTGGGATTATGAGACAACGAAACACAACACTATTACAGCAGTGGCCAGGAAAGTGAAACACAGAAACAGTCCCACCATATTGCCACCGTAGTGTATTTAGTATTCCTACATACACTACTAAGTTTCTACATGAGAGAAAATAGCAGTGGTAGTGCCCATCTAGTTCTGGGAAGGAAGCCCAACCCCCATACCTGTGTTTAGAGCTAAAGAAGAGGTCTGTTAGTCTGCTGGGAGTCCTCCCAGGTAGACCAGAAGGAAGAGCAGAGTTTCAGCAGAAACTGCAATGACATGCAGCATGAGGCAGCAGGCTGGCTGGAATTTCCCCACTAAGTTGGTGAGGGCAGCATGTTGTTTTATAATAAAACATCTTGTTGTTCTGAGAAGTGCCCTGATGTGACAGCACATATTTTTCTGCGTAGGGTAGACATTGTACTCTCTAGACTGGCAATACCCCTTAAATCATTGCGTGCAGCGTTGGAGCGACCACAGGAGGAAAATGTTGTGACAAGAAATTAATGACAAATTCTGCATGGAAGGGCAATTGATAAAAATAATAAAACATTGCCACTAAAATTTAGCCTTGCTAAAGTAATAAGAGGAATAAAATGAAACTAGGTGAGAGGCCACAGGCCTCAGACCCAAGCTAAAATAAATGTGCCTACATAGACACTAAAATAACTATGATATAGTCTGGGACAAAATAAGACTCCCAAGCAAAATCAGAATCTCCAATTCTCAAGAAACTTTACAAGCTCCAGTGTCAGCATTTCATCAAACATCAAATCTGAATCCTGATGCATTATCATTACCTCTAAATGTTTGCAAAAAATAACTACCTCGTTTTATGGTAGACTATGCACTGCCCACAGTATCTGTGATATCAAATTATGGTCCCTTCATCTAGCCCCTTTATTCAAATCATGTGTATGAACTACTGGATTTCTTAATACATAGAGTGGTTAATTCTTTGTCTCCTGTACAAGAAAGGTGATCCTGCTACTCTAGGTAATTACTTCACTATTGCAGTTCTGGACATCGAGGTAAACGTTTGTGCCTTTCTGCTTCTAAATGGACTGTGAAAGTTGTTAGACACCTAATGCCTGATTTCACAGGTTAAAACTGGCTTTTATCCCATTTGTGGCATATTGGACAATCTAGTAGCATTGATAATGCTGGTCCACAAATATACTACTTGTAGGCACACACCACCTTATATTGGTTTGTAGACTTTAAAAATACATTTGGTGACATATGCAGGGACCATCTTTGGTCCAAACTTAGCAAATGGGAACTTCTACCTATTGTAGTAAGGACTATCATGTTGTCACACAAAACCACCAGGTTTTGGATTCATTTATGGACAGTTATATTTCATCTAGGATCCCAAAAAATTGCAGCTTGAAGCAGGGGTCTGTTTTTGCCACTCCACTAATTAGTTTACATACTGAGGATTCGGATATACATTTACATTAAGCAATTACAATTCCTATTATAAAACTAAACAAGCTTGTCCAATTTATAAAGCATGCTGACAACACTGAGCTGTTTGACAAAGACAAAAGGGAATATTTCAGAAAAGTGGCACTGCACACAATGCAGCACCACGTTTCTTGCTCCCCTTAGCACCCCCCTAATGCCACCATGTGTGTGCCATATTTATAATACAGTCCACCATGGCGGTAGTTAGGGGACTAGCGTCAGAATTTTTGATGCTTGTTAGAAATGGGGTCTCTAGTTGGCAGTCGGTTTGCATCCTGTCCAAGTAGGGATCCTCACTCTAGTAGTGATAATGGAGATCCCTGCTCACCCCCTTCATAGCTTTGAACGAGCTGTCAGGCTTATCTCAGAAGCAATATGAAAAGCATTTGCACATAACACACATAAATACAGTGAAAACACTACAAAAGGACACCACACCAGTTTTAGAAAAATAACCAATATTTATCTAGGTAAAACAGGACCAAAACGAGAAAACCCAACATACAGTGCTACAGATATGAATTTTGTAAGATTTAACTTAAAAATACAGTACCTTGATGTTGATAGCTCCACCTGGGGCTATCATGGCCTCATGATCAACAAAACCAACAGTTCAGGCCAGCCAAAGCATCGCGGGCCAGCTACGGTGCTGCGAAGGCCCACAGACAGTACCTTTGGATTTGTAGGGTGTTGTGATCCTCGTGTTGAGCTCCAGAGAGCGGTTTCAGGAACGTTGGCGTGAATGGCGTGGGGGCTGTGGTGTGAAGTGGCATGATGCAACGTTCGGTGCCCACAGGTCACGGTGCAGGCAGCTGCTTGGTGACAGCATCCAGAGGCGTCAGTGAGACCAGGGTTCCGGCGTGAAGTGGGGAGGTGCAACGTGTGGTGTCATCAGGTGACGGTGGAGGAAGCAATGTCATCATTGCTGAAACAATGTCATCGGTAGGCCCAAGTTGGCAGTGCGGTGCAGGACAGCTCCGGGCGGCATCTACGGGTCATGGTGCATATAGGGACATCTGTTGATGACACTGGAATTGATGGTGCTGGCTTCGTTGGACCGGTGCTGCGGTGCAGGATGGGACAGTGCTTGGTGCTCCTCACAAGCGGTGTCTGCAGGCCACAGTGCAGGCAGCAACACCGGTGTCAACAGGAGCAACGTCGTTGGGGATGCCCAGGCTGTGGTGTGAGCAGGTGATGCCCGAGTGTGGGGCCCAGAGGTTGTGGTGCTAAGAGCAGCTCGGTGAAGTCGTCCGAGGACGGCGTCGGTGAGACCAGGGTCGCGGTGCGAAGTGGGGCAGTGCGGCTCCGTACAGCGTCGGCAGGTCACGGTGAAGGCCAGCAGTTTCATGGACAATGTGGTGGTGGTTTTTCTTCTCTTACAGCAGAGAACACACAGTTCCCAGTGCTGCAGGTTGAGGAAACTGAAGTCTTTGGTGTCTCTGAGACTTCCAACAGGAGGCAAGCTCTACTCAAAGCCCTTGGAGAACTTTCTACACAGCAAAGTTCACCCTTTGCTCTCTTTTAAGGCATAAACAGATACCGCAGGCTAATCCAGAAAAGTAACACAGCAAAAGGACAGTACTCCTCCTCCAGCTTCAGCTCTTCTTCTTGGCAGAGGTTCCGCTTGATTCCAGAAAGATTAAAAATGTCTGGGGTTTTGGTTCCACTAGTTATACCTCTTTTTGCCTTTGAAGTAGGCAAACTTCAAAGGAAAGTCTCTGTTGTTGCCAAGATCCTGCCTTGCTCAGGCCTGACCCCAGACACACATAAGGGGGTCGGAGACTGCATTGTGTGAGGACAGGCACAGCCCTTTCAGGTGTAAATGACCACTCCTCCCTCAACTCTAACCCAGATGGCCCATTAGGATATGCAGGCTACACCCCAGCTCCCTTTGTGTCATGATCTAGAGGGAATTCACAACAGCCCAACTGTCAGTCTGACCCAGACGTGGAATACACAAGCAGGCAGAGGCACAGAATGGTTAAAGCAGGAAAATGCGCACTTTCCAAAAGTGGCATTTTCAAACAGAAAATCTAAAAAACATCTTTACAAAAAGATGTGTTTTTAAATTGTTAGTTCGGAGACCCCAAATCTCCATCTGCTCCCAAAGGGAAACTGTACTTAAAAGTTATTTAAAGGCAGCCCTCATGTAAACCTATGAGAGAGATAGGGCTTGCAACAGTGAAAACTGAATTTGACAGTATTTCACTGTTAGGACATGCAAAACACATCAGTACATGTCCTACCTTTAACATACACTGTACCCTACCCTTGGGGCTACGTAGGGCCTACTGTTAGAAATGGGGTTTCTAGTTGTCAGAGGTATACACCCTTGTGCAAGTAGGGATCACATTCCTAGTCAGGGTAAGTCACACACAATCCAAATTATCCTGTGCCCACCCTCTGGAAGCTTGGCACTGAGCAGTCAGGCTTAACTTAGAAGGCAATGTGTAAAGTATTTGTGCAATAAATCATGCAATAACTTAGTGAGAACACCACAAAAAGACACCACTCAGGTTTAGAAAAATATAAGATATTTATCTGATTAAATTGAGGTCAAAACTATGAAGATTTAATAATCACAAGTTGAAATATCACTTTTGTAATGATAAGAAGAGTTTTTAGTTATTAAAAGCAACAATTCTCTTGCAAGCACAAAGTACCTTGTTTGCATCAAAATTTCAAGCACAAAGACTGCAGAGGAAGAGATGCATGGAAAAAAGGTAGGTGTGCGTTGGATTTCGGGGTGTCACAGACGATGCTTTGATTCTTTTCCACATGGCAAGGGCTTTGCGTTGAATTCCAGCACGCAGACTTGAATCCTCTTTGTGATGCGGGGTCTTTGACACTCAGGGAAGATGTGTGGAAATTCTGGGCATGTGGGATGAAGTCACAGCTGTTGCGTCAATCCTGTGGGCAATGCAGTGGAGTTTCTGTTGCATGGCTGGTGCTGTGTCGATTCCTCTTTCAGGAAGTCGGGCTGCATCGTTCTGGCTCGGCGATGCATCAATCCGGTGAGCTGTGTGTCAGTTCCAGTCGCAATGCTGGCGCTGCAATGATCTCCACTTGGGGAGCTCGGCTTCGTCGTTTCAGTTTGCCGATGCGGTGAATTTCTCACCACTGGGCAGGCTATGCGTTGATTTCCACTGTACAAGGAGATTCTTTGCAGAGATTAAGGGCCATATTTATTCTTTTTGACGCAAAACTGCGCCAACGCAGTTTTGCGCCAAAAAAATTAGCGCTTGCTAACGCCATTCTGAAGCACCATGCGGGCACCGTATTTATTGAATGGCGTTAGCCGGAGTTAGCCGACCAGCGCTGCCTGGTGTGCGTGAAAAAAAAACACGTACACCAGGCAGCGCCAGCGTAGGTAAAAATGGCGTTTGGGCGTCCAAAAATGGGGCAAGTCAGGCTGAGGTAAAAAAATCGTCTTAACCCGATTTGCGCCATTTTTTTTTGCCGCCCAGACGCCATTAACATGACTCCTGTCTTAGCAAAGACAGGAGTCATGCCCCCTTGCCCAATGGCCATGCCCAGGGGACTTATGTCCCCTGGGCATGGTCATTGGGCATAGTGGCATGTAGGGGGGCACAAATCAGGCCCCCCTATGCCACAAAATAAATTTGAAAAAAATACTTACCACAACTTACCTTTTCTTCCCTGGGATGGGTCACTCCATCCTTGGGTGTCCTCCTGGGGTGAGCAAGGGTGGCAGGGGGTGTCCTTGGGGGCAGGGGAGGGCACCTCTGGGCTCATTCTGAGCCCACAGGTCCCTTAACGCCTGCCCTGACCCAGGCGTTAAAAAGAGGCGCAAATGCAGGGTTTTTTGCCCCGCCCACTCCCGGGCGTCATTTTTGCCCGGGAGTATAAATACCACGCACATGCCTGGGAGTCATTTTTTAAGACGGGAACGCCTACCCTGCATCTCATTAACGCAAGGAAGGTGTTCACGCAAAAAAATTACGCTAACTCTATGAACTTTGGCGCTAGACGCGTCTAACACCAAAGTATAAATATGGAGTTAGTTTTGCGTCGAATTTGCGTCGAAAAAAACGACGCAAATTCGGCGCAAACGGAGTATAAATATGCCCCTAAGTCTTTTTGGCCCTGAGACTTCAGGAACCGGAGCCAAGCTCAATCCAAGCCCTTGGAGAGCACTTCTCAGCAGAGCCAGAAGACAGCAAGGCAGCAGGGCAACAGCAAGGCAGCAGTCCATTACAGCAAAGCAGTCCAGGTGAGTCCTTTGGGCAGCCAGGCTGCTTCTCTTGGCAGGTTGCAGGTTCTGGTGCAGAGTGTCTTTCCCAAGAAGTGTCTGAGTTGGTAGGGTCAGGGACCCAGTTTATATACCCAACAGTGCCTTTGAAGTGGGGGAGACTTCAAAGAGTGGTTTTGAAGTGCACAAGGTTCCCTTTCAGTACAACCCTATCTGCCAGGGTCCCAGTAGGGGGTTTTGCAGTCCATTGTGTGTGGACAAGCCACTGTCCTTTGAAATGTAAGTGTCAGGCCCTTCACCCTTCCAGGCCAGGAAGACCCATTCAATATGCAGATGTGTGCAGGAGTGATTGAGCATCCTGTGTTTGTGGTTGTCTGGGTAAAATGCACAAGGGAGCTGTCAACCAGTCTAGCCCAGATGTGGATTAGAGAAAGGCTGTAAGGCACAGAAGGATTTAAGTGCAGAGAAATGCTCACTTTCTAAAAGTAGCATTTCAAAAATAGTAATATAAAATCCAACTTCACCAATAAGCAGGATTTTGTATTACCATTCTGGTCATATTAATATGACCTGTTTACCCCTTTCTAAACAGAATCTACCACTCAAACAGTTTATGAGGGTAGCACTAATGTTAGCATATGAAAGGAGCAGGACTCACAGCAGTGGGAAGTAAATTTAGGAGTTTTCCTCTACCAGGACATATAAAACACACAGATATATGTCCTGCCTTTTACCTACATAGCACGCTGCCCTCTGGATTAAGTAGGCCCTACCTTAGGGGTGACCTAAATGTAAAAAAAGGGAGTATAAGGCTTGGCAAGTAGTTTTAAATGTGAAGACGAAGTGGCAGTGAAACTGCACAAACAGGCCTTGCAATGGAAGGCCTGAGACATGGTCAGAGGGCTACTTATGTGAGTGACACAACCAGTGCTGCAGGCCCACTAATAGCATTTAACTTACAGGCCCGGGCTCATGTAGTGCACTTTACTGGGGACTTACAAGTAAATTAAATATGCCAATTTGGTATGAGCCAGTGTCACCATGTTTAAAGGGAGAGAGCACATGCACTTTAGCACTGGTTGGCCAACCACCAAAAAACAGTGTCAAAAAGTGGAGGGAGGCAGGCAAAAAGTTAGGGAAGACCACCCTAAGGCTGTCAGGTCTAACACCTGGGGGTTGCCTTACATGTACTAAAAGGGAAAGTTTGGGCCTGGCAAGTGTGTACACTTGCCATATCGAATTGGCAGTGCAAGACTGCACACACAGACAATGCGGTGGCAGGTCTGAGGCATGTTCACAGGGCTACTCATGTGGGTGGCACAATCAGTGATGCATGCCCACTAGTAGCATTCGATTTGCAGGCCCTGGGCACCCCTGGTGCATTTTCTAGGGACTTATAGTAAATTACACATGCCAATCAGGGTTAAACCAATCACCAATACAATTTACACAGACAGCATATGTACTTTAGCACTGGTTAGCAGTGGTAAAGTGCCCAGAGTCCTAAAGCCAATAGCAAAGTGGCCACAAAAAATAGGAGGAAACAGGCATGAGATGACCCTGAAAAAAGGCCATTTCCAACAATGCTAGTCTTGCACGTTGCAAGATTAGCGTCAAAACGTCTGATGCTAATCCTGCACCCAAGGCCCATTGTAATCAACAGAAACTTCCTTTTAACACCTGCTCTGAGCAGGTGGTAAAAGTGCCAAATAAATGGTGGAAGAAAATCTCTTAGATTTCCTTGCGCCATTTTTTTGCCCCCGCCCACTAATGGGGGAACATCCCTTTTGCATACACAATGACTGGCGCAGGCATAATGTAGCTCAAAGGGTTACAAAGTGGTGTAGTGCATGCATTGCACCACTTTGCAAATAAGGCCCAGCGATTTTGTCCTTCTAATTCCACATTAGTGTCAAAAAATTATGCCAATGTGGCGTTGAAATGGCTCTAGGGGCTCCTAAACATGCCCCAAGATGTACTCTTGAGGATTCACTAAAGATAATAAACTGAAGAGTTATCACAAAGAAAAGGGGATGTGCAGAGCATTTCTGAATGTGAGAAAAACATGGACTGGTGGTGTAAGGCAGCACAGATGGTGGCTTATGATGCAACGGGATTACCAGCCGAAACATCAATAAAAACACAGACGAACATGGCTGGCTATAATGCAGAAGATAAGAGGATACACCCACTACCATCTTAAGCATTCCCCATGAAATACTGGAAATAATGCAATTTGGACAATGGAGTCACCGAAATACAGTAAATCATTGGAGACATATTGCATTGTTACAGTTCTGGAGGAAAAAGAAAAGGGTACAGATGTGCAAATGTATCTAACATACTTAAAGAAATTGGCTTTGCCATAACATGGGCAAAAACACTCTTGTCTTGCATTGTGGCTATTTCAATGCTGATAAATTGAATAAAAAGTATTCTAAATATAGATAATATGACTTAAGTCAATGCAGACACTCCAAAGTTTGTAGTCTTGAAAAGGCACTCATGACATTTGAGTGACCATCATATTGAATGTCTGTTGTAATATAATGTTCTTAATGCCAAGTTTCATGATTCACAGTTGAAACAAAGAGTCTATGGTTTAAATGCTTGGGATTTGCAGTCACTGCCCAGCCAATCTGTGCAAAGCATTCTGTTAAAATTGGTTCTCTAGTTGGAATTAGTTTACACCCTGTCTAAGTAGGGCCCCTCGATCTAGTCAGAGTAACGGAGTCACACAGCGGAGATAACCCCTTCTTACCCCCTTGGAAGCTTGGCACGAGCAGTTAGGCTTATATCAGAGGCAATGTGTCAGGTATTTGTACACACACACAGTAACACAGGGAAAACACCACAAAAATACTCCACATGAATTTAGGAAAATAGCCAACATATGTCTGAGTAAAACAAGACCTAAATGACAAGCATCCAACATACACAAGTAAAGATACATATTTTCAAAGATTAAATCTTAGTATAGCGCTTAGAAACCCAATAGCTCCAACTGGAGCTATCACGATGTCTTGACGGAGTTGTTCCCAACAGTCTAACACCACTTGCGAGGAAGAGCAGGTGGATCATGGAGTTGCGCGGACCCCAGGTACAGTACCATGGAAAACGAGGAAACAAAGATGTTTCACGGAGTCAGGGAGGAGTCAGGGAGGTGAGGCATCGCTGGAGCTGTTGTGGTGTTAATTCTTTACTGCTACTGCAGAAGTGAGGCATTCGTTCCTTACTGCTAGTGAGAAGAGGTGAGGCATTGGTTCCTTATGGTTGCAGGGGAGGTGGTGTGTCGTTGGTGGCAAGGTGTCAGTTCCTTACTACAGGCAGGGTTGGTGAATCCAGCAGGTCAAGATGCAAGGCATCAACTTTGTGGTGTTTCAGTGGAGTCAGAGTCAGATGTCATGGATGTCAGTGACGCAGCACTCAGGTCTCACACTTTGGTGGGATTTCAGAGGTGCTGCAGCAGCATCAGGCCTGCAGCATTAGTCATTGCACTCGGCGGGGACCACTGCTCCTGTGCAGGCAGCGGCATGGAGTCAGACAACGACTCCGGTTCCGAAGCTGTTCTGGAATCGATGTGCTTGTTTCTTCATGGTTATACCAGAACAAACTCTCAAGGGCCCAGAAACTGGATTTTGCACCACTTGACAAGTCAGAACTCTCAGGAAGGGAACTCAGAATGTCCTCAGTGCAGAAGGAGTCTATTTGGTGTCAGAGGTACAGTAGTTATACCCATTTCTTTTCTGAAGTAGGCAGCTCTGGCCCCAGGCACACTCTAGGAGACCGGAGACTACTTTGTGTGAGAACAGGCAGAGACCTTTTCAGGTGCAAGTGTCAGCTCCTCCCACCACTCTAGCTCAGAAAGACCCATCAGCCCGGTGATAGTCAGGATATGCAATGCACACCTCAAATCCCTTTGTGTGACTTTCTAGAGTGACTGCACAAACAGCCCAATTGTCATCCTGACCCAGGCATGTATTCCACAGACAGGCAGAAGCACAGAATCCTTAAGCAAGAGAAAATCCACATTCTAAAAGTGACATCTTCAAACTTAGAATTCACCAAAATTTGTATTTTCATATTGTGATTTCAGCTACCCCAAACTCCATATCTCGTTCTGCTTCCAATGGGAAATTACACTTAAAAGATATTTCAAGGTACTTCCCTTGCTACCCTATGAGAGAGATAGTCCTTGCAATAGTGAAAAACAAGTTTAACAGTATTTCACTATCAGGAAATGTAAAACACACCAGTACATGTCTTACCTTTTAAATACACTGCACCCTGCCCATGGGGCTGCATTTGGGCCTACTTTAGGGGTGTCTTACATGTAGTAAAAGGTTTAGACCTGGCAAGTGGGTGCATTTGCTAGTTTGAAATGGCAGCTTAGAACTGCACATGCACACACTGCTTGCTGTGGCAGGTCTGAGACAGGTTTACAGGTTTACTCACATGGGTGACACAATCAGTGCTGCAGGCACACTAGTTGCATTTGATTTATATGCCCTGGGTAAACATAATGTAGCTTTTCTAGGGGCTTACCAGTAAATTAAAAATGACATTCATTAATAAACCAATCACCAATACAATTTAGACAGAGATCATATGCACTTTAGCACTGGTTAGCAGTGGTAAAATGTCCAGAGTCATAACGCCAACAAAAATAGGTCAGAAAATAGGAAAGAAGGCAAAACATTTGGGGATAACCCTGCAAAAAGGGCTAAGTCTAGCACATACTTAAATGATTCTACTGCATATCAATCCACATATTATTGTGCTCACTAATATTGAGGACAGATTATCAATGAAGATAATATCAAGAGATAAGTGCTTAAAGGGAAGTATAGATTTACTATTCCTAACTTCACATCTAAGTACCTTGAGGATATATGTACCACATAGCTACATATATGTGGAGTTAGAGCAAATCTAGACTTACTTACCCATGAATATTTTGTCCTCAATATTGTGTCACATTGATATTATTGGGGCAATATCCAGAGCGCCCACCTCCTCAAAGTAATTCAGGCCAAAATCCCTGCTCTTCTTTACACTCAAGATGTATTCCCTGATAAATTTGAAAATTGACTGGATTCTGTCCAGCATTCTTTATTCAGGTAAATTTTCTCCTTCCCCTGTTTCTTCGAGAATTTTCAAAACAGGCTGGAATACGGCTTAACCAAGCAACCTTTCACTGCAATGGCAAGATTTGCCATATATTTGCACATGGTTAGAGCTACGCCTGGAGATTCAGCATATTAGCCCCTTTTCTCGGCTTTTGACTAGAATTGCAAAAACAAACATTTTTGACTGTACTATAAAGCTATTGACCATGCAAGAGTCTCTATTCAGTGCACAACAACCCCCAACTGGCTATGAACTGTAAATTAGAGAAATAAGTTTATTAGTCTTAAAAATAATTTGCTGTTTATTTTAAATGTATGCTTACGCAATAGCGCAATGCATACCATATTCTGTATGGGACGGGTCATCATTATTTAATGTGCGATTTGTAATGATTTCAACTACTTACAATAAAAACAACTTGTTAGTATTCAGTCCTAAAAAACGTTAATGACAATTTCCAAAGGGACACAAGAAGGCAAGCCTTCACCTTTGTTCCACTGCTGTGGAACTACCTCTGCCCCACTGACCAATGCCATGTTCTCTACTTATCTTCAATAATTAACAGAGTACCATTATTTTCTCATTTGAACTTCCCCTAAGCACACCCCTTGCCTTCTTGGAAGCTGCAGTATACAGCCTAGCACTCTTTAGATCTTGAATGCTAAAAATCCTTGTCGGTTTAGTTGTTTAAAACCATTACAAAACACTAAATACTACATATTCTTAGGTATGCATCTTAACAAAACAATGCCAATATCGGCCCCAAATATACATAACTGAGGGCTTTATTGGTCGGAGTATAATCAACCTTGAGAGGTTCTCCTCATGCGATTTAAATATAACATTGATTGCTTAGATTTTGTTCATTCCAAAATGAGCTAATCTCGGTCCTAAAGGTGCAGAAGTAAAAACTGTGTTAGTTACAACATCAGTACTTAATGGAATGAAAGAGATTCACGTAAAATCCCTTGCTATTGGGACTCATAATTTAGTTTAAAAGAAATCTCACAAAATGTCTTATTAAGTTAAAGTTGTTTCTCACAAAGCAGCAAGTAACCGGTTCCATACATTTTCTCGTCTCACCTCCAGCAGTTCTTACTCAGTGGTCTGTGGACCCCTCTGGGTTCCAAATACCTGCTTAAGAGGATCCGAAAATTATATTATAATAGTAGATTATTAAAGCATATACAAATAAAAAATCAAAGTGTACAGTGGAAAAGTCTAAAACATTCAATGAATGTGAAGGAATTTGAAATGAGTCTAAAAATTAAGAGCCATATTTATCAAGGTTTGCGTTGCTCTTGCACCAAGCAAGAGGCGCAAGGGTGATGCAAAACCTATGTGAGATTTATCAAGCATGCAAGGCCACCTTACGTTGCCCTGCATAGCCTGATAAATCTGAAGTAATGCAAGGCAGCGCAAATTGCTGCCTTGAGTTGCTCTGTCCCAGAGAGGCATTCCATGGGTGGAGCTTGGGTGTTTCCACGCATCCACCCATGGATTGAGGTGCATTCCCAGATTTACTAATAGTGGGAGGCCTTGAAATGTGTAAAAATGTTACGCCTCTCCAGGTGAGGTGTAATGAGGAGAAATAACTTTGGGGCATATTTATACTCTGTTTGTGCCGGAATTGCGTTGTTTTTTTTGATGCAATTCCGACGCAAAACTAACTCCATATTTATACTTTGGCGTTAGACCTGTCTAGCGCCAAAGATCTTGGAGTTTGCATCATTTTTTAGCGTGGACACCTACCTTGCGTTAATGATATGCAAGGTAGGCGTTCCCGTCTAAAAAATGACTCCGAGGCATGTGCGCCGTATTTACACTCCCGGGCAAAAATGACGCCCGGGAGTGGGCGGGTAAAAAAAAATGACATCCAGCCGTTTTAGCGTCATTTTTTAACGCCTGGTCAGGGGAGGCGTTAAGGGACCTGTGGGCTCGGAAGGAGCCCAGAGGTGCCCTCCCATGCCCCCAGGGACACCCCCTGCCACCCTTGCCCACCCCAGGAGGACACCCAAGGATGGAGGGACCCATCCCAGGGAACTTAAGGTAAGTTCAGGTAAGTATATATTTTTTTTTTGTGGCATAGGGGGGCCTGATTTGTGTCCCCCTACATGCCACTATGCCCAATGACCATGCCCAGGGGACAGAAGTCCCCTGGGCATGGCCATTGGGCAAGGGGGCATGACTCCTGTCTGTACCAAGACAGGAGTCATTTCAATGGGGGTTGGGAGTCAAAAAAAATGGCGCTAATCGGGTTGAGGCGAAAATTTTGCCTCAGCCTGATTTGCCCCATTTTTTGGCGCCCAAGCTCCATTTTCCCCTACGCCGGCGCTGCCTGGTGTAAGTCATTTTTTTTTACTCACACCAGGCAGCTCCTCCGGCTAACGTCATTCCATAAATACGGCGCCCACATGGCACTTTGGAATGGCGTTAGCCGGTGTTAAATTTTTTGACGCACAACTGCGTTGGCGCAGTTGTGCGCCAAAAAGTATAAATACGGCCCTTTATTTTTCCTCTCGTATTTCTCATTCTACGTGTGCTGCATTTTGCAGCACAGGTAGAAAGAGGAAAATGCCTCTGAGGATTGTTTTAGTGCAGGAAGGTGCCTTTCCTGCACAAAAAAAATCCTGCTTACAATGCCAATCCTATTAATCTGATAATAATATTTATGGGCAGATTTAAGAGCCCCTTGCGCCATATATCGCCACATTAGTGTCATTTTTTTTTCCCACTAATGTATGCAAATAGGTGTTCTCCCCCGTTAGGTGCAAGGAAATCTTAGAGCCGGTGTTGAAAGGGGGCATACCATTGGATACAGTGGGCCCCTATTTACTGTTCAGGGTCAGCTCCAAAATGTTGGTGCTAACCCTGAACTGTACATCAATAGCATAAAAAAATTCTGATGCTATTGCCCCCTACCCTGCGCCATGGATTGCCTTATTTTAAATACCGAGCACACATGGTGGCGGTGGGGGGGGGGGGCTAAGGGGCACAAGGAAAGTGGTGCTGCACTTGGTGCAGCAACACTTTTCTTAAATCTGCCCCTTAACCTTTAAACATGGGCTTAAGTTAAGAACCTCAACTCTGGAAGAAAAAGGAAATGTTTTAACAGTTGCTTGCACACCAAAGTCTATACTTAAGTGTATTGTTAAACCTGTAAGACTTAGGGTGGTCCTCCCCCAACCTTTTTATTTCTCAATACTTTTCTGATCTTGTTTTTGTGGGTCTTAGGACTCTGTGCACTTTACCACTGATAATCAGTTCTAAGTGCATGTGCTCCCTTGTTAAAACATGGTAACATCGCTTGTCTATAATTGACATCGTTATTTACTCATACGTTCCTAGAAATGTGATATTACATGTTCCCCAGGGCTGTAAATTAAATACTACTAGTGTGACTGCAGCACTGATTGTGCCATTCACTTAAGTAGCCCTTTGAACATGTCTCAAGCTTGCCATTCCAGCCTGCTGTGCAGTTTTAAACTGCCATTTCAACCTGGCAAACTAAACCTTCTGCCAGCCTGAAACTTCACTATTTAATATATATAAGCCACCCTTACTTTAGGCCATGAACAGCCCAAAGGGCAGGGTGCAGTGTATTTTAAACAAATGGTACATGTATGTTTAAGTTTCACATGTCCTGATAGCGAAAGATTCTCAAATTCATCTTTCACTACTGCAAGGCCTACCACTCTGGTAGGATTACATTGGAGTTACTTTATTGCATTTAATAAGGAAAAAGTTCATATTTGGTGTCTTTGGAGTTGTAATGAAAAAACCTATTGTTGGACCTGGCTTTTTGACAGGGACATCCCCAAACTTTTTGCCTCCTTCCTCCTATTTTTTCTGACCTGTTGTTGTTGGCTTTTGACCTCTGAGCACTTTACCACTGCTAACCAGTGCTAAAGTGCATATGCTCTCTGTGTAAATTGTACTATTGATTGGTTTATCCATGATTGACTATTTAATTTACCTGTAAGTCCCTAGTAGAGTGCACTACATGTGCCTAGGGCATGTAGATTAAATGCTACTAGTGGGCCTGCAGCACTGGTTGTGCCACCCACCTCAGTAGCCCCTTAACCTTGTCTCAGGCCTGCCATTGCAAGGCCTGTGTGTGCAGTTTCACTGCCACTTCGACTTGGCATTTAAAAGTACTTGCCAAGCCTAGAACTCCCCTTTTTCTACATATAAGTCATCCCTAATGTGTGCCCTAGGTAACCCCTAGAGCAGGGTGCTGTGTAGGTAAACGGCAGGACATGTACCTGTGTAGTTATATGTCCTGGTAGTGTAAAACTCCTAAATTCGTTTTTACACTACTGTGAGGCCTGCTCCCTTCATAGGCTAACATTGGGGCTGCCCTCATACACTGTTGAAGTGGCAGCTGCTGATCTGAAAGGAGCAGGAAGGTCATATTTAGTATGGCCAGAATGGTAATACAAAATCCTGCTGACTGGTGAAGTCGGATTTAATATTACTATTCTAGAAATGCCACTTTTAGAAAGTGAGCATTTCTTTGCACTAAAATCTTGTTGTGCCCTTCAATCCACGTCTGGCTAGGTTTAGTTGACAGCTCCTTGTGCATTCACTCAGACACACCCCAAACACAGGGTACTCAGCCTCACTTGCATACATCTGCATTTTGAATGGGTCTTCCTGGGCTGGGAGGGTGGAGGGCCTGCCCTCACACAAAGGACTGCCACACCCCCTACTGGGACTCTGGCAGACAGGATTGAGCTGAAAGGGAACTTGGTGCATTTCTTAGAGACTCTTTGAAGTCACCCCCACTTCAAAGGCACAACTTAGTATAAAACAGGGCCTCTGCCCTACCTCATCAGACACTTGCTGGAGAAGAAACCTGAACCAGAAACTACATCCTGCCAAGAAGAACTGCCTGGCTGCTCAAAGGACTCACCTGCCTGCTTTCTACAAAGGACTGCTGTCTTGCTGTTGCCCTGCTGCCTTGCTGAACTCTTGTCTGGCTGTAAAAGTGCTCTCCAAGGGCTTGGATAGATCTTGCCTCCTGTTCCTTGAAGTCTCAGGACCAAAAAGACTTCTTCCTTTCACTTGGACGCTCCGTGCGCCGAAAATTTCGACGCACAGCTTGTTTCGCGGCGAGAAAAACGCCGCACACCGACGCTGATCGACGCGACGCCCTCGGGACGATCGAGACTTCGACGCACAACTTCGCAAGGACAAAGCCGCCCGACTTCCAAGGAGAAATCGACGCGACGCCTACCGTGAGTGCGAAACTTTGACGCACGGCCTCGCAAGGACAACGGCGCCCGACTTCCAAGTAGAAATCGACGCGACGCCTGCCGTGAGACCAAAATTTCGACGCACGGCCTCGCAAGGACAACGCCGCCCGACTTCCAAGGAGAAATCGACGCGACGCCTACCGTGAGATCGAAACTTCGACGCGCAGCCCCGCAGAACGACGCGCAACCGGAAAATAAGCAGGAGAATCCCCGCACAGACCCGGGACATCTGGTAATCCCCGCGATCCACAAAAAGAGACTGTCCGCGCGCCGGAAAACGACGCCCGACTTCCCCGCGTGGAAAAGAACGACGCAAGTCTGTGTGTGCTGAGGAGAAATCGACGCACACACCCCTTTTTCCACGCATCTCTTCTCCTGTGGCCCTCTGAGGAGATTTCCCACCAGAAACCAGGTACTCTGTGCTTGAAAGACACTTTATTGCTTTTTAAAGACTTAAAGACTCTTAATATCACTTTTCAGTGATATCGTTACAAATTCGTATTGCAACTTTGATCGTTTTTACCTACAATTATCCAGATAAATATTCTATATTTTTCTAAACACTGTGTGGTGTATTTTTGTGGTGTTATACTATGGTGTTGTATGATTTATTGCACAAATGCTTTACACATTGCCTTCTAAGTTAAACCTGACTGCTCGTGCCAAGCTACCGAGGGTGAGCACAGGCTGATTTTGGATTGTGTGTGACTTACCCTGACTAGAGTGAGGGTTCTTGCTTGGACAGAGGGCAACCTAACTGCCAACCAAAAACCCCATTTCTAACATTGGTGATCAGCGGTGAGGATAGGACTTGTGTTTGTGCAGTGACATACAGTAGCTAAGTATTTCACTACCTACCCACAGTTGAAGGTCAACTTGATTTTTCATCTCTTTTTGACTTTTGGTCTCTGATGTCCTCCTGGATATACTATTGATATTTTGGACTTTGGATTTTGGTTTTTGCTGGTAAGATCCTATCAGAATGGGATCGCTTACCTACTTATTCTTTTTGCCTACTGACCACCTCACTAAGGCTGACCTAAGGAAGCTTTGCAGAGAATGTGGCCTTCCTGTAGCAAAGAGATCTACTAAAGCAGAGATGCTACATGCCTACATAGTCTGGGAGGAAGACAGATGGGCAGAGAGAGAGGCAGCAAGAAGCCAAATGACTAAGTACCCCTCAGAGGAGGAGGAGGACTACTCACATGAGGAGGAAGACGACTCAGATGAGGAAAGAGACCCAGTGAGAAAAGAATGGCTCATGGCTCAAGCACGGTGGATGGAAGAGCTAGATGAGTTTATTGAAAGGGCTGAGGCAGCAAGTCTCTTAGCCCTGGAAGAAGAAAAGATTGCAGCTCAAGAGCTGAGCTGTAAAGAGCTGAAACTGGAGGCCGGAAGGGCTGAGTCCAGTTCAGATGGTGGCAGCAAAAATCTTGCATCTAGTAATGCTGAAGAAGGGCACAAGCCCAGAGATGTGGTGCCCAACTTGAAGAAGGGAGTTGACACACCCCGGGTGGTTCAAGGGTATGAGGTAGTTCCCGTTATGCACAGGGTCCCTGAGGAGGGTTGGGGAACTGGCAAAGGGAGTCATATTCCTACTGGGGGGAGGGACACTTTACTGACTCTAGCAGAGAGTGACAGAGAAAAGGGTTCCCCCCTGGTGGACGTCCTGGATATAGAGTGTAGAGACATCCCAGAAGAGTTTGGGTTGAGTGTCAGGGACAGACAGAAACTGTCTCACCAGTCTCAAGAGGGTGATGTAGAGTGCTTTTCCAAGGCTGAGTTACTAGGTGGTTGGGTGAAGGGTACTGTGGTTAATACATGTGAAGGGCAGAGTGATGTAATTGCTGGAGAGCATATGTCTGGTCCTTATTTTCCAGAGCTACGCCAACACCAGGTGGAGTGTGAGTTCTCTGACCCCAGGGAACTTACAATGGAGGCAGACTTCTGGGTGAGTACCAGAGAGTCTGAAGAGGCATTTGGGGGTGCTCCTGAAGGGAGTGGTCTAGGTGGTTCCCAACCGAGTAAGGTGGGAAAGGATTGTAGTGTCCCAGGTAGGTCCCAGGTCCTGGAGGGTTCCATGAGGGAACACCAGGAGGGAAGCCTAGTCTGTACCGTAGGGCCACCTTTTGAGGGAAGTCCCGCAGTGTCAGAAGAACTTGGGGGGGTGACTGTAACCAGCATCCCACCAGTTCTGGTGTCTGGCAGTACCCCTCCTAGTGAGGGGGTGCAGAAGTCCAGACATAGGGTTGAGAGGGGGTGGCCGACCCCAGTGGAGGATCTTGAAAGTCAGGGGTCAGCTCTGAGAGCAGAGCCCCCCAGGAATGACCCAGGTGAAACCGTTTCTGGTTTGGGGGAAACCCAGACTCTGCCGGATGGGCAGAGGTCGGGAGACCTGCGCCAACCAGACTCTTGTGTGGCCCTTGGGGACGGCGTGTCCCTTGTGGGGGGTGAGAGTGCCCCCCAGGAAGTCCTGGCATGCCAGGCAAAGATTCAACCTCAGGGTGGTGACTCTGGGTTGGATAACCGGGTTCAGAGGTTAAACTTTGACCTGGTGGGGGGTAGATGTGCCCCCCAGAAAGTCCTGGAATGCCAGGCAATGGTTCAACCTCAGGGTGATGACTCTGGGTTGGCTTACCAGGTGAAGAGGTCAAACTCTGACCGGGTGGGAGGTAGGTGTGCCTCCCAAGAAGTCCTGCTGTGCCAGGCAATTGTCCAACCTCAGGGTGTTGACCCTGGGTTGGATGGTCAGGTTCAGAGGTTAAACTCTGACCTGGTGGGGGGTAGGTGTGCCCCCCAGAAAGTCCTGGCGTGCCAGGCAGTTGTCCAACCTCAGGGTGTCGACTCTGGGTTGGATGGCCAGGTTCAGAGGTCAAACTCTGACCTGGTGGGGGGTAGGTGTGCCCCCCAGAAAGTCCTGGTATACCAGGCAATTGTTCAACCTCAGGGTGGTGACTCTGGGTTGGATATCCAGGTTCAGAGGTTAACCTCTGACCTGGTGGGGGGTAGGTGTGCCCCCCAGAAAGTCCTGGCGTGCCAGGCAATTGCCCAACCTCAGGGTGGTGACCCTGGGTTGGGGAACCAGGCTCAGAGGTTAAACTCTGACCTGGTGGGGGGTAGGTGTGCCCCCCAGAAAGCCCTGGTGTACCAGGCAGTTGTCCAACCTCAGGATGGTGACCCTAGGTTGGAGAACCAGGTTCAGAGGTTAAAGTCTGACCTGGTGGAGGGTCAGTGTGCCCTCCAGGAAGTCCTGGCGTGCCAGGCGATTGTTCAACTTCAGGGTGGTAACTCTGAGTTGAATGGCCCAGTTCAGAGGTTAAACTCTGACCTGGTGGAGGGTCAGTGTGCCCTCCAGAAAGTCCTGGCGTGCCAGGCAATTGTTCAACCTCAGAGTGCTGACTCTGGGTTGGATAACCGGGTTCAGAGGTTAAACTCTGACCTGGTGGGGGGTAGGTGTGCCCCCCAGAAAGTCCTGGCGTGCCAGGCAATTGTTCAACCTCAGGGCGGTGACTCTGGGTTGGATACCCAGGTTCAGAGGTTAAACTCTGACCTGGTGGGAGGTAGGTGTGCCTCCCAAGAAGCCCTGCTGTGCCAGGCAATTGTCCAACCTCAGGGTGGTGACCCTGGGTTGGGGAACCAGGCTCAGAGGTTAAACTCTGACCTGGTGGGAGGTAGGTGTGCCTCCCAGAAAGTCCTGGTGCGCCAGGCAATTGTTCAACTTCAGGGTGGTGACTCTGAGTTGAATGGTCAGGTGCAGAGGTTAAACTCTGACCTGGTGGAGGGTCAGTGTGCCCTCCAGGAAGTCCTGGTGTGCCAGGCAATTGTTCAACTTCAGGGTGGTGACTCTGAGTTGAATGGTCAGGTGCAGAGGTTAAACTCTGACCTGGTGGAGGGTCAGTGTGCCCTCCAGGAAGTCCTGGCGTGCCAGGCAATTGTTCAACTTCAGGGTGGTGACTCTGAGTTGAATGGGCAGGTGCAGAGGTTAAACTCTGACCTGGTGGGGGGTAGGTGTGCCTCCCCGGAAGTCCTGGTTTGCCAGGCGGTGATCCAGTCTGAGGGTACAGACCCTGGGCTGGAAGACCAGGTTCAGGGTGTCCCCCCGGACCTGGAGGGAGGGGCTACTGATAACAGTGCCCCTACCATGTTGTCTTCTGAGGAGGCCACTCCTAGTTGGAGGGTGCTGGACCCCAGAAGGGAGGGCAGGGGGAGGGAAGCCTCACCCCGGGCCCTAGTCCAACCTGAAGGTACAGGCCCCAGGTTGGAGGGCCAGTGGCAGGTTAACAGCCCTGCACTGGTGGAGGAATGGTACAGGGTGACTTCTGTAAGCACCCTGACCATGTTGGACTCTGGGGGTACCGCTCCAGGAGGGAGGGTACAAAGCCCCAGAGGGGAGGACCAGGTTCAGGCTGTCATCCCTGACCTGGTGGAAGGGAGAGTGGTTAAAGGGTGCCCAGCACCTGGGGCTACCGCCCCCCACTCTCCACAGCCACAGTGGTTGGAGAGCTTTGAGAGGCCTGGGGCCTGGCTCTCACCCCTGGCAGCTGTCAGTAATCACTGTGGCTTGCTGTCCGGGTGGACAGAGTTATCCCTGGGGAGGGGACAAGTGTCACACCCCAGGGGTAGAGTGGGCAACACCACTATGTTGGTCATGGTGGTACTATCCTGCTCCTGGGATACATCTGTGAGCAAAGTAAGGTTAGGTGCTGCACAGATGGGATCCGCAGGAAAGGAGAAAGGTTCCCCATGGATGGGCTTAGTGGGCCCTGAGAGTATGGACAGAGGGATCCAATGGGAGTCAGGAAGGCGAAGAACTGGAGCATGCCCCTGCTGTTGTGGGCCTGGGTCCTTGTTCTGTCGCCTCAAACAGGGAAGTACATCAGGATAGTGATTGTTCTCCCCTGGCTTTAGGCTGGTGGGGGGTCATGTTGGACCTGGCTTTTTGACAGGGACATCCCCAAACTTTTTGCCTCCTTCCTCCTATTTTTTCTGACCTGTTGTTGTTGGCTTTTGACCTCTGAGCACTTTACCACTGCTAACCAGTGCTAAAGTGCATATGCTCTCTGTGTAAATTGTACTATTGATTGGTTTATCCATGATTGACTATTTAATTTACCTGTAAGTCCCTAGTAGAGTGCACTACATGTGCCTAGGGCATGTAGATTAAATGCTACTAGTGGGCCTGCAGCACTGGTTGTGCCACCCACCTCAGTAGCCCCTTAACCTTGTCTCAGGCCTGCCATTGCAAGGCCTGTGTGTGCAGTTTCACTGCCACTTCGACTTGGCATTTAAAAGTACTTGCCAAGCCTAGAACTCCCCTTTTTCTACATATAAGTCATCCCTAATGTGTGCCCTAGGTAACCCCTAGAGCAGGGTGCTGTGTAGGTAAACGGCAGGACATGTACCTGTGTAGTTATATGTCCTGGTAGTGTAAAACTCCTAAATTCGTTTTTACACTACTGTGAGGCCTGCTCCCTTCATAGGCTAACATTGGGGCTGCCCTCATACACTGTTGAAGTGGCAGCTGCTGATCTGAAAGGAGCAGGAAGGTCATATTTAGTATGGCCAGAATGGTAATACAAAATCCTGCTGACTGGTGAAGTCGGATTTAATATTACTATTCTAGAAATGCCACTTTTAGAAAGTGAGCATTTCTTCGCACTAAAATCTTGTTGTGCCCTTCAATCCACGTCTGGCTAGGTTTAGTTGACAGCTCCTTGTGCATTCACTCAGACACACCCCAAACACAGGGTACTCAGCCTCACTTGCATACATCTGCATTTTGAATGGGTCTTCCTGGGCTGGGAGGGTGGAGGGCCTGCCCTCACACAAAGGACTGCCACACCCCCTACTGGGACTCTGGCAGACAGGATTGAGCTGAAAGGGAACTTGGTGCATTTCTTAGAGACTCTTTGAAGTCACCCCCACTTCAAAGCCACAACTTAGTATAAAACAGGGCCTCTGCCCTACCTCATCAGACACTTGCTGGAGAAGAAACCTGAACCAGAAACTACATCCTGCCAAGAAGAACTGCCTGGCTGCTCAAAGGACTCACCTGCCTGCTTTCTACAAAGGACTGCTGTCTTGCTGTTGCCCTGCTGCCTTGCTGAACTCTTGTCTGGCTGTAAAAGTGCTCTCCAAGGGCTTGGATAGAGCTTGCCTCCTGTTCCTTGAAGTCTCAGGACCAAAAAGACTTCTTCCTTTCACTTGGACGCTCCGTGCGCCGAAAATTTCGACGCACAGCTTGTTTCGCGGCGAGAAAAACGCCGCACACCGACGCTGATCGACGCGACGCCCTCGGGACGATCGAGACTTCGACGCACAACTTCGCAAGGACAAAGCCGCCCGACTTCCAAGGAGAAATCGACGCGACGCCTACCGTGAGTGCGAAACTTTGACGCACGGCCTCGCAAGGACAACGCCGCCCGACTTCCAAGTAGAAATCGACGCGACGCCTGCCGTGAGACCAAAATTTCGACGCACGGCCTCGCAAGGACAACGCCGCCCGACTTCCAAGGAGAAATCGACGCGACGCCTACCGTGAGATCGAAACTTCGACGCGCAGCCCCGCAGAACGACGCGCAACCGGAAAATAAGCAGGAGAATCCCCGCACAGACCCGGGACATCTGGTAATCCCCGCGATCCACAAAAAGAGACTGTCCGCGCGCCGGAAAACGACGCCCGACTTCCCCGCGTGGAAAAGAACGACGCAAGTCTGTGTGTGCTGAGGAGAAATCGACGCACACACCCCTTTTTCCACGCATCTCTTCTCCTGTGGCCCTCTGAGGAGATTTCCCACCAGAAACCAGGTACTCTGTGCTTGAAAGACACTTTATTGCTTTTTAAAGACTTAAAGACTCTTAATATCACTTTTCAGTGATATCGTTACAAATTCGTATTGCAACTTTGATCGTTTTTACCTACAATTATCCAGATAAATATTCTATATTTTTCTAAACACTGTGTGGTGTATTTTTGTGGTGTTATACTATGGTGTTGTATGATTTATTGCACAAATGCTTTACACATTGCCTTCTAAGTTAAACCTGACTGCTCGTGCCAAGCTACCGAGGGTGAGCACAGGCTGATTTTGGATTGTGTGTGACTTACCCTGACTAGAGTGAGGGTTCTTGCTTGGACAGAGGGCAACCTAACTGCCAACCAAAAACCCCATTTCTAACATTGGTGATCAGCGGTGAGGATAGGACTTGTGTTTGTGCAGTGACATACAGTAGCTAAGTATTTCACTACCTACCCACAGTTGAAGGTCAACTTGATTTTTCATCTCTTTTTGACTTTTGGTCTCTGATGTCCTCCTGGATATACTATTGATATTTTGGACTTTGGATTTTGGTTTTTGCTGGTAAGATCCTATCAGAATGGGATCGCTTACCTACTTATTCTTTTTGCCTACTGACCACCTCACTAAGGCTGACCTAAGGAAGCTTTGCAGAGAATGTGGCCTTCCTGTAGCAAAGAGATCTACTAAAGCAGAGATGCTACATGCCTACATAGTCTGGGAGGAAGACAGATGGGCAGAGAGAGAGGCAGCAAGAAGCCAAATGACTAAGTACCCCTCAGAGGAGGAGGAGGACTACTCACATGAGGAGGAAGACGACTCAGATGAGGAAAGAGACCCAGTGAGAAAAGAATGGCTCATGGCTCAAGCACGGTGGATGGAAGAGCTAGATGAGTTTATTGAAAGGGCTGAGGCAGCAAGTCTCTTAGCCCTGGAAGAAGAAAAGATTGCAGCTCAAGAGCTGAGCTGTAAAGAGCTGAAACTGGAGGCCGGAAGGGCTGAGTCCAGTTCAGATGGTGGCAGCAAAAATCTTGCATCTAGTAATGCTGAAGAAGGGCACAAGCCCAGAGATGTGGTGCCCAACTTGAAGAAGGGAGTTGACACACCCCGGGTGGTTCAAGGGTATGAGGTAGTTCCCGTTATGCACAGGGTCCCTGAGGAGGGTTGGGGAACTGGCAAAGGGAGTCATATTCCTACTGGGGGGAGGGACACTTTACTGACTCTAGCAGAGAGTGACAGAGAAAAGGGTTCCCCCCTGGTGGACGTCCTGGATATAGAGTGTAGAGACATCCCAGAAGAGTTTGGGTTGAGTGTCAGGGACAGACAGAAACTGTCTCACCAGTCTCAAGAGGGTGATGTAGAGTGCTTTTCCAAGGCTGAGTTACTAGGTGGTTGGGTGAAGGGTACTGTGGTTAATACATGTGAAGGGCAGAGTGATGTAATTGCTGGAGAGCATATGTCTGGTCCTTATTTTCCAGAGCTACGCCAACACCAGGTGGAGTGTGAGTTCTCTGACCCCAGGGAACTTACAATGGAGGCAGACTTCTGGGTGAGTACCAGAGAGTCTGAAGAGGCATTTGGGGGTGCTCCTGAAGGGAGTGGTCTAGGTGGTTCCCAACCGAGTAAGGTGGGAAAGGATTGTAGTGTCCCAGGTAGGTCCCAGGTCCTGGAGGGTTCCATGAGGGAACACCAGGAGGGAAGCCTAGTCTGTACCGTAGGGCCACCTTTTGAGGGAAGTCCCGCAGTGTCAGAAGAACTTGGGGGGGTGACTGTAACCAGCATCCCACCAGTTCTGGTGTCTGGCAGTACCCCTCCTAGTGAGGGGGTGCAGAAGTCCAGACATAGGGTTGAGAGGGGGTGGCCGACCCCAGTGGAGGATCTTGAAAGTCAGGGGTCAGCTCTGAGAGCAGAGCCCCCCAGGAATGACCCAGGTGAAACCGTTTCTGGTTTGGGGGAAACCCAGACTCTGCCGGATGGGCAGAGGTCGGGAGACCTGCGCCAACCAGACTCTTGTGTGGCCCTTGGGGACGGCGTGTCCCTTGTGGGGGGTGAGAGTGCCCCCCAGGAAGTCCTGGCATGCCAGGCAAAGATTCAACCTCAGGGTGGTGACTCTGGGTTGGATAACCGGGTTCAGAGGTTAAACTTTGACCTGGTGGGGGGTAGATGTGCCCCCCAGAAAGTCCTGGAATGCCAGGCAATGGTTCAACCTCAGGGTGATGACTCTGGGTTGGCTTACCAGGTGAAGAGGTCAAACTCTGACCGGGTGGGAGGTAGGTGTGCCTCCCAAGAAGTCCTGCTGTGCCAGGCAATTGTCCAACCTCAGGGTGTTGACCCTGGGTTGGATGGTCAGGTTCAGAGGTTAAACTCTGACCTGGTGGGGGGTAGGTGTGCCCCCCAGAAAGTCCTGGCGTGCCAGGCAGTTGTCCAACCTCAGGGTGTCGACTCTGGGTTGGATGGCCAGGTTCAGAGGTCAAACTCTGACCTGGTGGGGGGTAGGTGTGCCCCCCAGAAAGTCCTGGTATACCAGGCAATTGTTCAACCTCAGGGTGGTGACTCTGGGTTGGATATCCAGGTTCAGAGGTTAACCTCTGACCTGGTGGGGGGTAGGTGTGCCCCCCAGAAAGTCCTGGCGTGCCAGGCAATTGCCCAACCTCAGGGTGGTGACCCTGGGTTGGGGAACCAGGCTCAGAGGTTAAACTCTGACCTGGTGGGGGGTAGGTGTGCCCCCCAGAAAGCCCTGGTGTACCAGGCAGTTGTCCAACCTCAGGATGGTGACCCTAGGTTGGAGAACCAGGTTCAGAGGTTAAAGTCTGACCTGGTGGAGGGTCAGTGTGCCCTCCAGGAAGTCCTGGCGTGCCAGGCGATTGTTCAACTTCAGGGTGGTAACTCTGAGTTGAATGGCCCAGTTCAGAGGTTAAACTCTGACCTGGTGGAGGGTCAGTGTGCCCTCCAGAAAGTCCTGGCGTGCCAGGCAATTGTTCAACCTCAGAGTGCTGACTCTGGGTTGGATAACCGGGTTCAGAGGTTAAACTCTGACCTGGTGGGGGGTAGGTGTGCCCCCCAGAAAGTCCTGGCGTGCCAGGCAATTGTTCAACCTCAGGGCGGTGACTCTGGGTTGGATACCCAGGTTCAGAGGTTAAACTCTGACCTGGTGGGAGGTAGGTGTGCCTCCCAAGAAGCCCTGCTGTGCCAGGCAATTGTCCAACCTCAGGGTGGTGACCCTGGGTTGGGGAACCAGGCTCAGAGGTTAAACTCTGACCTGGTGGGAGGTAGGTGTGCCTCCCAGAAAGTCCTGGTGCGCCAGGCAATTGTTCAACTTCAGGGTGGTGACTCTGAGTTGAATGGTCAGGTGCAGAGGTTAAACTCTGACCTGGTGGAGGGTCAGTGTGCCCTCCAGGAAGTCCTGGTGTGCCAGGCAATTGTTCAACTTCAGGGTGGTGACTCTGAGTTGAATGGTCAGGTGCAGAGGTTAAACTCTGACCTGGTGGAGGGTCAGTGTGCCCTCCAGGAAGTCCTGGCGTGCCAGGCAATTGTTCAACTTCAGGGTGGTGACTCTGAGTTGAATGGGCAGGTGCAGAGGTTAAACTCTGACCTGGTGGGGGGTAGGTGTGCCTCCCCGGAAGTCCTGGTTTGCCAGGCGGTGATCCAGTCTGAGGGTACAGACCCTGGGCTGGAAGACCAGGTTCAGGGTGTCCCCCCGGACCTGGAGGGAGGGGCTACTGATAACAGTGCCCCTACCATGTTGTCTTCTGAGGAGGCCACTCCTAGTTGGAGGGTGCTGGACCCCAGAAGGGAGGGCAGGGGGAGGGAAGCCTCACCCCGGGCCCTAGTCCAACCTGAAGGTACAGGCCCCAGGTTGGAGGGCCAGTGGCAGGTTAACAGCCCTGCACTGGTGGAGGAATGGTACAGGGTGACTTCTGTAAGCACCCTGACCATGTTGGACTCTGGGGGTACCGCTCCAGGAGGGAGGGTACAAAGCCCCAGAGGGGAGGACCAGGTTCAGGCTGTCATCCCTGACCTGGTGGAAGGGAGAGTGGTTAAAGGGTGCCCAGCACCTGGGGCTACCGCCCCCCACTCTCCACAGCCACAGTGGTTGGAGAGCTTTGAGAGGCCTGGGGCCTGGCTCTCACCCCTGGCAGCTGTCAGTAATCACTGTGGCTTGCTGTCCGGGTGGACAGAGTTATCCCTGGGGAGGGGACAAGTGTCACACCCCAGGGGTAGAGTGGGCAACACCACTATGTTGGTCATGGTGGTACTATCCTGCTCCTGGGATACATCTGTGAGCAAAGTAAGGTTAGGTGCTGCACAGATGGGATCCGCAGGAAAGGAGAAAGGTTCCCCATGGATGGGCTTAGTGGGCCCTGAGAGTATGGACAGAGGGATCCAATGGGAGTCAGGAAGGCGAAGAACTGGAGCATGCCCCTGCTGTTGTGGGCCTGGGTCCTTGTTCTGTCGCCTCAAACAGGGAAGTACATCAGGATAGTGATTGTTCTCCCCTGGCTTTAGGCTGGTGGGGGGTCATGTTGGACCTGGCTTTTTGACAGGGACATCCCCAAACTTTTTGCCTCCTTCCTCCTATTTTTTCTGACCTGTTGTTGTTGGCTTTTGACCTCTGAGCACTTTACCACTGCTAACCAGTGCTAAAGTGCATATGCTCTCTGTGTAAATTGTACTATTGATTGGTTTATCCATGATTGACTATTTAATTTACCTGTAAGTCCCTAGTAGAGTGCACTACATGTGCCTAGGGCATGTAGATTAAATGCTACTAGTGGGCCTGCAGCACTGGTTGTGCCACCCACCTCAGTAGCCCCTTAACCTTGTCTCAGGCCTGCCATTGCAAGGCCTGTGTGTGCAGTTTCACTGCCACTTCGACTTGGCATTTAAAAGTACTTGCCAAGCCTAGAACTCCCCTTTTTCTACATATAAGTCATCCCTAATGTGTGCCCTAGGTAACCCCTAGAGCAGGGTGCTGTGTAGGTAAACGGCAGGACATGTACCTGTGTAGTTATATGTCCTGGTAGTGTAAAACTCCTAAATTCGTTTTTACACTACTGTGAGGCCTGCTCCCTTCATAGGCTAACATTGGGGCTGCCCTCATACACTGTTGAAGTGGCAGCTGCTGATCTGAAAGGAGCAGGAAGGTCATATTTAGTATGGCCAGAATGGTAATACAAAATCCTGCTGACTGGTGAAGTCGGATTTAATATTACTATTCTAGAAATGCCACTTTTAGAAAGTGAGCATTTCTTCGCACTAAAATCTTGTTGTGCCCTTCAATCCACGTCTGGCTAGGTTTAGTTGACAGCTCCTTGTGCATTCACTCAGACACACCCCAAACACAGGGTACTCAGCCTCACTTGCATACATCTGCATTTTGAATGGGTCTTCCTGGGCTGGGAGGGTGGAGGGCCTGCCCTCACACAAAGGACTGCCACACCCCCTACTGGGACTCTGGCAGACAGGATTGAGCTGAAAGGGAACTTGGTGCATTTCTTAGAGACTCTTTGAAGTCACCCCCACTTCAAAGCCACAACTTAGTATAAAACAGGGCCTCTGCCCTACCTCATCAGACACTTGCTGGAGAAGAAACCTGAACCAGAAACTACATCCTGCCAAGAAGAACTGCCTGGCTGCTCAAAGGACTCACCTGCCTGCTTTCTACAAAGGACTGCTGTCTTGCTGTTGCCCTGCTGCCTTGCTGAACTCTTGTCTGGCTGTAAAAGTGCTCTCCAAGGGCTTGGATAGAGCTTGCCTCCTGTTCCTTGAAGTCTCAGGACCAAAAAGACTTCTTCCTTTCACTTGGACGCTCCGTGCGCCGAAAATTTCGACGCACAGCTTGTTTCGCGGCGAGAAAAACGCCGCACACCGACGCTGATCGACGCGACGCCCTCGGGACGATCGAGACTTCGACGCACAACTTCGCAAGGACAAAGCCGCCCGACTTCCAAGGAGAAATCGACGCGACGCCTACCGTGAGTGCGAAACTTTGACGCACGGCCTCGCAAGGACAACGCCGCCCGACTTCCAAGTAGAAATCGACGCGACGCCTGCCGTGAGACCAAAATTTCGACGCACGGCCTCGCAAGGACAACGCCGCCCGACTTCCAAGGAGAAATCGACGCGACGCCTACCGTGAGATCGAAACTTCGACGCGCAGCCCCGCAGAACGACGCGCAGCCGGAAAATAAGCAGGAGAATCCCCGCACAGACCCGGGACATCTGGTAATCCCCGCGATCCACAAAAAGAGACTGTCCGCGCGCCGGAAAACGACGCCCGACTTCCCCGCGTGGAAAAGAACGACGCAAGTCTGTGTGTGCTGAGGAGAAATCGACGCACACACCCCTTTTTCCACGCATCTCTTCTCCTGTGGCCCTCTGAGGAGATTTCCCACCAGAAACCAGGTACTCTGTGCTTGAAAGACACTTTATTGCTTTTTAAAGACTTAAAGACTCTTAATATCACTTTTCAGTGATATCGTTACAAATTCGTATTGCAACTTTGATCGTTTTTACCTACAATTATCCAGATAAATATTCTATATTTTTCTAAACACTGTGTGGTGTATTTTTGTGGTGTTATACTATGGTGTTGTATGATTTATTGCACAAATGCTTTACACATTGCCTTCTAAGTTAAGCCTGACTGCTCGTGCCAAGCTACCGGAGGGTGAGCACAGGCTGATTTTGGATTGTGTGTGACTTACCCTGACTAGAGTGAGGGTTCTTGCTTGGACAGAGGGCAACCTAACTGCCAACCAAAAACCCCATTTCTAACACCTATCTTATGGTCAAATCTGATTTCGAATTACAATTTTGAAAAAGTCACTTTTAGAAAGTTACCATTTTGCTGCCTTAGCCATTTAGGGGCAAATTGATGAAAAGTAGCACCTCATGTCATGATGCACCACTTTTCTTGCGCCCCATTGCACCCCCTAACGCCACCATGTGTGCACCGTATTTATGATACGGTGCACCATGGCTCACTTTATGGTACTATCATCATAACTTTTGATGCTAGTTTGGCGCTTTGCAGGATTAGCCCCATATATATTGATACTAGTCCTACAAAGTGACAAGAGGTACTTTGAAAACAACGGGAGCCTCATTTTAATGCCTTCATTAGGCAGGCGTTAAAAATTATGCTAGAAATAGCACAGTGGAATCTCGCAGATTCCACTGAGCCATTGTTTTGGGTCTTGAATGCCGGGGGGTGCTCCCCCTTGCATACATTATTCCTGGGGCAGGCATAATCTGGCACAAGGGTTTACAAATGGGCATAATGCATGCATTGTGCCACGTTGTAAATATGGCATAGCATTTTTGCCACCTTAGCACCACATTAGCGTAAACAAAATGACGCTAATGTGGCACAAGGTGGCGCTAGGGACTTTTTCAAATCTGGCCCTTGGTGTTTTCAGTCTGTCTCTGTGTCACAAGACTGCCGGAGTTGGCAGTTGGTCTTTGTGTATTCCTCTTAGATAGCCACACTATCAAGCTTAGGTGTGTCTGGATGGGCCATCACTAGCAGGATGGGAAGGCAGAGTTTGGAACAGCCCCTCTCACACCTGAATAGGCTGTGTCATGCCATCCCACAAAGGACTGCATACCCCCTGTAGTTAGTCTGGACCAAGGCAGGGGAAGCAGGAAACCTCTGCACTTCAAAGGGAAACCTCTAGAAGCTTCTCCTACCTCAAAGGGGCACCAGGAATGAATAATTGACATCAGACAGCAGCTCTCCATTACATTTCTGGACCTGTAGAACACTCTGTCAGGAGGAAGGACTATTGTGCTGCTGGAAGGACTGCCTTTCTGCTGGACTGCTGCCCTAAGAAACTGTTGGGTGCTGTGCTGGCCTGCTGCCCTATGACTTCTTATCTGGGTGAGAAAGACTGGAACTGTGACCCGTACCTAGGGCCCCCAGAGTGACTCCAAGGGCTTGTGTCTTGTAACCAGCACCTGGACCGTAGGTCCTAGCATGCCAAGTGGTTCCACCCCAGCCCAGGACCCTTGGAAGTTAGCCTGAAGGTGCTTTGCCAGCCCATCTGTGAAACCAGCAGAACCAACATACCTCATCTGCTGTGCAGCATAACCCTGAGCAGAACCAATGCATCTCCTCTGTTTGAGGATTCTTTCAGGTCAAAGACTCTGCATATGCAGCCCGCAGCATCATCAGAACTGCGCTGCATGATGCATCACAGACACAGGCCCTTACATGGCAAGCCCCTCATCACAGTAACCTCGACAAAAACACAGGACTTTGCATCAGAAATCCCATAGTCTCTTTGGAGCTTTGCATTGCAAGCTTCCCTCATTGACTGCCTCTTCGATGATGATGCAGGCCCTTGCATTGCAGCCTTGCAGCCCCCTGGCACTGATGCTGCATGAAACATCTCTGCCCCAGACCTCACATCTCCTTGGCTGCATGAGACATCCTCAAAATGGGACCTTGCAACGCTCTGCAACCAGGATTTAAAGTGCTCTGTTCAAAGGCTTAACTAGATCACTATAGGCAGCCCCCTCTCCAATACAGTCGGTCGAAACTTGTGACTTTATCCTTCTCCGGCACAACCAAATATCCACAGTGGGCAATATGTGCTTTTTGGAGCTATTTTTGCTTAAATCTTTAAAACTGCATATCTTTTGTTTAATTTATCAAGAATGCATCTATTTTTCTAATTTGGTGTGGGTTTTTCTTGTGTGGTGGGTTCACTTTATTACTGTTTGAAATGCTCCATAAATAATTTATACATTCCGTCTGAGTGAAGCCTGGCAGCTTTGTGCCAAGCTACCCAAGAACTGAGCACAGGTTAATTTGGGGCATGCTTGTGACCTGGCTTTTACATTGATTTCTTGATTTTGATTTTGTAGTCCAAATTTCAAAGGGATTTGTGCGTGTGAGGTGGCATAAGGGAGTCCAAATAAGATTATGTAGCAGACACATTGTGCTGGAGTCCTCCATTTAGCCATCTTCCTCAAAAACAGTTAGTCTGTGGTTTAATGTGGCCTTCAGCTTGGCTGACATAGCATGCAGCATTGCTGTTACACATGATCCGGACAATTCCTTAATCAATTTAATAAATTCTGCATTAACAGCCAGGGTTTTCCTTTTAAGTGGGCCCAAACAATGATGGTATCCACTGTGATGTCCCATCCAGGTGTCCAAATATTGATAGGATTCAACCTGTTATGGGGAAAGTTATTCGACCAGAAGCAAATAGTTTTTTTAAATAACTTTATAGCCAAAAACCAAAATTTTAGAATAATCATTGTTTATAGTCAACAAATTCTTCTCAAAATGTATGTCAAGCATTAAAAATACCAGGTGATGACCTATTCTTCTTACAGCAAGTAGAACAGTATTATCTGCATTCTGCAGGATGAACAGATTTGTCTCCATGTGACAAGGTGGAATATGCTCAAACCCTCCAGAGAGGTTCCCAGATCTGTGAAGTGTTAAACTAATAGCGTGGGCACAAACATACATCGGCAGTGAATGGTATAAAGCTGTTTAAAATGAACCGGAGAAAACACAGCAGTTATTTTGCCCAACTAACAAACACAGATGTGGCACTATGCATTTTGCCCTCTTGGTTAGGACAAGCGTATTTTGGGTTTCAAATTTACTCAAATTCCACTACCAAAGCCAAATTCAGTTTTTGTAACTGAACCTGGTAATAAAGCTAATTTATCTCTGCAATTAAAACAAAGATTTCATATTATTAATTCATTTATGTTGGGCATGACCATGACAGCTCTTACAAAATGCTGCTGCAAGAATTATCCTAATGATGAAGAAATTTCACTCTGGCATCTTAGAGAAATTGTACTGGTTACCAATTCATCAGAGGATACAGTTAACATCTTTGTGCCTTGTTCATAAAGCCCTCTTTAATACTATATCTAACATGTTGACAAAAAGATTCTCTTCATAGCTTGAGAGCAGAAAAGGGTTTTCCACTAAATGTGCCAACTGTCCGCAGAACCACACTAAGAGGCGGGTGTTCTCAGTTGTGGCTGCCAGATTGTGGAATAGTTTACCACTTCTATTGAGAAAGAATTGCTAATGATAATGATGTACAAAATGTAGTAGATCCCCTAGTGTCACAACGGTCATCCAAATGTGACAGTTTAAGCTTTTTGTTAATCAAAGTATTCTTAGTAAAGTAGAAGCTTCACTGACATGAAATTTAAATGTGCATTTGTTTGTACTTCAAAGTTTGACTTAGGTGGTATTTGGATTAAATTAAATGTTAGAGTGATAACATTGATATTATTATTAATTTAGACTGTAGGCTAACAGTATATAGTGAACCAATATTGAATTTTTAATGATTAATGAATTTAAAATACATGCACAAATGAGAGAAATGCACTTCTCTATTATACTTAATGAAATGCATTAACAATGCTTTTTCGTTCAAAATGAAAAGTATTATTCATGTTAATGAAGTGTTGTTAGTGCTGAATTCATAAGTCTGCATTTTACATGTGGTTTATTAAAAAATATTAATTGAATGCAATGTCACTATTTTTTGTCTTAGCATAAGTGAGGCCTGCAGAGTTTGCATTTTCTGATTGTATTAGAATTGCTGATCTATTTTTTAAAGTGAACTTTCTTTTAGGTTATGTTCCCATGCGAAGACTAGGGTTTGGTAATAGTAATAGACCCCATTGTTTAAGCATAGAGAGAATGTATCTTATTACTGTTGAGAAACAATATTGCTGAACATGGACTGATATCGTACACAAATGTTTTCAAACTTTCGTGGAGTCTCATGAATGGAAGATGTTCTCATGGAAAGCTTGGGAAAGGAATGCATATGTTTTAACTTGGAATAGTGTGACTGATTATTAATGGATGATGCCCCTTCAACATGACATGGACTAATACCTTGGCGAATCAAAATGTTTTGTGGCTTTTGCTATGGCAGTGCCCAGTTGGACTTTGGTCCTCTAACTTCCCTGATGGTTGCAGATGCTTGGCTGATGAACTGTCCCTAAGGGTTTTCACTGCCCATCTTAAATTGATGACTTTGCTAAGTTGAATTTACTGATGATTGCTAACCCTGAGCAACACTGGATTTCTGTATCTCAGATATTCGTTTTAATATTATGTATTCTTGAATGCTTGGTTTTGTTAATGCTAGTTTGCCTAAACTTATTTTGTTGCCTTGGACAACCCTTGGTGATTATGTATCTTTATAATTTGGAATTGTAAATAGACTACATTACTTTGAGCTTTTGTTTGTAATAAATTACTTAACTTTATTCCTGAGTGGATGTGTCCTTCCATGGCTGCATTGGTCATTGTGTTAAATTAATTGAGTTTGTTTTGAAATTGTGTTAGTGGTTCTACCACACCACTTACTGGGTCCAAAGATCCATCCACCTCGATGAGTATTGATTCCTGTGAAGGATGAAAATGCTCCAGCAATAATATTTAGGAAACATCTGAAAGCATGGCTGCTACCAGCTTACTAAGCTTGTAATGAATTGCCCATTGATTATGTGAATAATTCCAAGACAATCTGTTTTAGATCAACTCTCCCCTACATAGCCCCATGGAACCTAAAGGTTGTTTGTCCGTGCCTCATAAAATGTCAAAAATAGATAAATACCTAAATGTACGAATAAATAAATAAGTATAAATCCTTGTTTAAGACCTACGCTTGTTTAAATTGGGTCTTTAAATATTGATGCTTTCCTAATTTAAATTTTACCCATGTGTTTGTGCTGTTTATTGATAATCTGGCCTACTATAGATTACGGAATTTTCCAATTTATGTTTTTTACCAGTAGGTTCATATCTACTGAGTCAAACATGGTACAAAAGTCACTGAAGGCTCCATATAAAAGTATGCCTTCTCTGTTCATGGTTCGATTGGTTAGCAATGCAAGGTCTGTTAAACTGTCTTCTATACTATTATGTGCTTGGAATCCAGTCTGATAGCCAGGGACTAGTATGTTGTCTCCATCCCAGGATTATATCTGGTACACTTTGCACATTTTATAAAGTTTAAATACAGTTTTGAAACACGTTTGTAAATACTCTAGCCGTTCTATCCATAAGGACCTGTATATTATGTTAACAGTAAAATTGTTTCTCATGCCGCACTATTGTAAACTCCGCCACTTGCAGTCCTTAATTTGAACCAATGGTTTCCGGTGCGGGGCACCAGCACTTATTTTTGCGGGCCGGCACTTATTTGTCTGCCTCAACATTTAATGCGAGCAAAAGACACATTTGAGAAAGTCGGAGGAAGAGAAAAACGAAAAAGAGCCACAAAGGGTGAAAGCAGAAAGCTGGAAGAATGTGCTGAAGGGGCAGGGGAGGCTGTAAATGAATGAACGATGTCCAATATGGCTTCAGGATTAAGCTGATTCAGTATTCCGTGCTCGCATATTTAATTACAGCAGCCGCGTTTCAGAAGAGAGGTTTGGGCACGGGCACGTTTTTATTTACAAATTAAGCACTGTGTTGTGCAACCCATCCTTCTTTCTCCTGCATAGTGTTATCTATACACCCAGCCTCAGTAAAGCGCTACTCTTTCTGTCTCTTGAGCCATCCTATATTTACAAAACGAAAACAAATCTATATAAAATAAAACGTGCGTGTAGATTATTTGACGAACACAGATGATTCCCAAAACAATTAGGAAAGCTGCACCCTTATATTTTCTTCCAAGCAAGGGTGCATTTTTATAACTTTTTGAAATTCTCAGCATTTTCAAGGTTAGGATCAGAAAGCTTCAGCAATTCTGAATGAGTTTCATCTTGAATTCATGCGAAATTCAATCCACCTGCGCCATTGCACACAGTGAACAATCTCCTATGTGGAAATGCCCTAGCATTTTTTAAATTACTTATATATATATATATATATATATATATATATATATATATATATATATATATATGAATGGAACATATTGTTCCCCGTGAAAAAACACCTTCCTATGCACCAATAGCAGATTTGGTTGCGTTCACTGGATATACTACTGCTTCTGGGATTCGCTGATAACATACAGTGTAGCAATGGGTCAGGAAAAGATTTTTGATTTCACATCAACCCGCCAGTTTGAGTGGGTTTGCAAGCTTTTCAGGCCATCAGTCCTCCGTGGTACACAGAGTCCGCTTGAATTGGGATTTATACATGCACAATATTACACCACTTTGATGTAATAGTAAAGTGTATGCAAATAATTTTATGAGTGGCATGTAACACTATATTCAGCTCCAAAATAATAACAAAAGTAAATGCACAAATAAATGCAAAAATAAAGTTCCTCAAAAATGAAGTTCAAATATTTCTCAGGCAACACAAATCGCATTGCAACTGAGATTATGAGGATTCAGCAAGAGCCATGCACCAGAGAAACTCCAGAACGTAGCGTGCATCGCACCGGAGATAAACATATTAGTCATGCATACCTCACACCAGGATTGGAACATTAGTCACGGCGCTTAGTGACACCCCTTTACTGGATGGGAAAGTAAATGTGCAGAGACTTCAGCTCAAGGAGATAGGCAAACATGTTAAAGATCAGGTAGGCAATTTAAACTGTGTAACCTAACTCAGTCCTGGGATTATCTACAATATTCTTCCCTCAGAAGCAGCTCCGAACTCCAGCACTGCTCTCTCAAAATGTGCACCTCTGGTCTGGCCCGCACGAAAGTGCACCATGCTCCTGAAAATCTCCTTCATTCATTGCTTGTCCCTTCATCCCCCACCCAACCCCCCCACGTCAGTGATATACGACCAAGGTCACTTTGAGCTCAAGCCTGTCCGCTGTGTAGAACCAAAACATGCTGCACCTGACCTTGATTAATTTGGGTCACGACAGGGTTCAATATTTTCTTAATCAGTTCTGGGTCAAAATGAAAATGCTTTTAGCCAAAGCAGCCAGTTCTTCGTGGAGGGCAAGACAGATTTATTGCAACCTGTGCGCTAAGGCATTCACTTGTATTGAAACAAATAAAATAAATCAAAACACGGACAGGAATGGCCTTTTTTATGTGTTCACTTGCCACGGGACAAATCATGAATTGAACCAGAGAAGAACGCATCTACACATCCGACGACTGAGGAAGAATGGATTTGCAAAGGATGCATTCATTATCCAGAGCTTCAAAATGCACCCCGGCTACAAAATGAACCCCAGTAAAGGTCGCTCAATTCCTGATTGTTTAAGTCCTACAAAGAGGGCTTTACAAGAACGAGTGATTTACACGTGGTGCCTTTTATGTGCCCGCTCTGTGGGATGGCAGTTCCCTTGCAAATGAACAATTCAAGGTTTTCGACTTCATTACCCAGGAGGGATCAGCGAGGTGTCTTTAAGCATATTGTTTGATACCCAGATTATGTGCACAACATCCCCTAGCATAGCATTTCTCGGTTTATATATTTACCCAGCATTCCGTCTGAACTACCAAGCCCCAATCAAATGAAGGCCAGTAGCCCGGGAGAGAGGGGCATGATGAATGGGACGAGGACAACAGTACCAGAAGTAATGAAGATTACAGGTAAATCATAAGACATTTACCCCAGGTCCCCCACGTCCTTGTTCCCTTCATCACAAGTGAGAATACTCAAGCCAATCCAACCGTCATTCATATGCAACAGAATAAAACACCAGATACCATCTGGAGAATGCAGGACTTCAAGTGATTTATTCCAGACAATAAAAAGGAAAAAAAGCAAGGTAATCAAGATACAACAGAATACAACACTCCCAGCCCAAAGCTGGTATCATCACACAACACATTCTGAAACCTGTAAAGCTTCACAAAAGTATTGGGGGAGACCATGTAGCAGCCCTATAGATCTCTGAAATTGCCACCCCCTTCAATTGAGCCCAGGTAGCTGTAATCCCCTGGCAGACCTCCCATGAACGCCATCTGGAGGAGGTGCCCAGACAAGGAGTAAGCTGGGGAAATCAACTGCTTTATCCAACAACTAAAAGACAAGGAAGAAGTGTATCCCCTCTGGAAGAGGAACCAAATGAGACAAACAATGAGTCCGTCTTACAAAAAGACTTTGGGACTGATTTAAATATTGGCCGATAGGTTACTCTGTCACAATGGTGACAGATATCCAGTCCTCCAAAATCTAAATCCCATTATTTCCTGTGGGATTTAGAGTTTGTGGACGGGATAGCCATCACCTATGTGACGGAGTAACCCATAATCCAATTTCTAAATCAGGCCCTTTGTCCTGTCCAAATAAACCACCAAGGCCCTTTGCACATCCAGCAGAGACCAAGGAGTCTCCAAAAGAGACTCATATTCAGCCACCAATGCTGGAAGAATGACTTCCCGGACCTATGAAACTGGGAGGCCACCTTAGGGATAAAAGAGGGACCCAAACTGAGAACCACTCAATCCTCTGAAAAAAACAAATACGGCTCCAAAGCCATCCAGCCCCCCAACTCCCCATTGGGACAAGCAGAGCTTAAAGCCAGCAAAAGTACCACCTTGAAGCTGACAAACGTAATGCTGCCAATTCCAATGGCTAAAAAGGAGAAGACACCAACACCTTCAGTACTGATGGCAAGTCCCAGAAGGGAAAGAAAGGCTTTCCCAAAGGCTTAGTCAGGGACAAACGGTGCAACAATCGCACCACCAAATCCTTGACAACAGCCAAATTCCCTCAAGGTGACCAAAAAGCATGGAGAGCTGTCCATTGGGCCCTCAAGGTGGTGACTGCTAGATGCTTCTCAAATCCTTACCACAAAAACTGCAACAAATCACTCAACTGACAATCTAGTTGAGAAAGCTGGGGAGGCTTACACCACTACTGGAAACTACCCCAATGCCACTCATACAAGAGCAAAGTGGAAAACTTTCAGGAGTTCTGGATAGCTTCTGATAAATGCTGGGGCAATCGCTTGCAAACACCTACTCTCAACTTACAAACCAAAAGGCGAAGCCAGTGTAGTGACAGGTATGGGGTGGAACTGAGAGGGGAAGAAGAGTATGGAATTATCCAAGGACTGTGAATCACCAAAAGTTTGAGCCTCGGAAACCATGACCGCCTGGGTCAAAATCGCACCACCATGATCATCACCCTGGCCTCCCGAACAACCTGGCCAACAGAGGAGTGATAAAAGGTGCCAGAGGAAAGGCAGAAAGCAGGCAATCCTGACACTGGAAAACAAAGGTGTCCATCCCCCATGCTGCCACCTGAGGAACATGAGAACAAAACTTGGTAATCTGCAAATTGAGCCGGGAAGCAAAAATGTCTAAAAACACCAATACCCATATCTATGGTTGGTTTGCACCACGTTAGTGTCATTTCTTTGACACTAAAACAGCGCAAATTTAACTCCATATTTATATTTTGACACTAAACCCAACGAGCATCCAAATATAGGAGTTAGCGTCATGTTGTGAATGCAGCAAACTACCTTGTGCTAATTAGATGCAAGGTAGGCATTCCGTCCACAACATGACACTAACCCCCAGCACCATATTTATAATCCGGGTTGCAGAAACGATGCACACGGAGTAGGCAGACTCAAATAATGGTGCTTAGCCTGCTTAGCACCATTATTTAACGTCTGGGTCAGACCAGACGTTAGGGCACCTGTGCACCCATTTCCATGGCCAAACACCATGGAATGGGCCCACACATGCCCATCCTAAGCCCCAGGAACATCCCCACCCACACCAGAGGGACACCATAGGATAGGGGATCCCATTCTGGGTAAGTAGAGGTAAGTATTTACATTGTTTTGGTGGGTGTGCCATTGGGGGCCCCTGACATGGGGCCCCCTGCCTGGCACTGGGTCTAATGGCCTTTCCCAGTGGGACACTGGTCCCCTGTGCTGGCTATTGGGGTGGTGGGCATGACTCCTGTCTTTACTAAGACAGGAGTCATTTTTGGGTGGTAGTGCGTCAGAAAATAACGCTAGGCTGGTTAGCAGCATATTTATTGCCGCTAACCAGCCTAGTGTCATTTCTGACCCACTGGCTCCTTTTTCCCTACCGCCATCCCCACACGGCTAGCGTCTGTTCTTTAGACACAAGCCATTCCTTAGAGCTAGTGTGCGCCATTCCATAGATATGGTGCCCGGGTGTCGCTATGGAATGATGCTAAGGATTCTGATGTAAAACTGCGTTTGCGCAGTTTTGCTTCGAAAGACATAAACATGCCCCTAAACCTCTTGCACAGCTGAAGAAACACAAATCTGGTCAGAAACATTTTCTGGGAATCAGGAAACAACCTGCTGAGGAAATTTGCCACACCTTTGTCCACCCTTCTGACGTGAACTTCCACTAATGGATGCAGGAACTGTCCCGCCTACTGAAAAATCAGGATAGCCACGGTGGTGAGGACCTGGACTGGATTCCTCTCTGTTATTCAGGTAGGACACCCTAACCTGATTTCAACCCACCAGGGCTGACTAGAACCACATCACTGCCCTGTGAGCACAGCAATACATTCCCTTCAGTTGTAGAAGCATCTGCTGTTCTACACAGACTACCTTACCTGAAGTGTTCTGCCCCCCAGCATGGCACCCACATCAGAGGGAGCAGGATTCCATTGTGAGTGCAAATGGAGGATCCAGCTGAAGAGCCATCCCCGGGAGAGAGTCTGGCTGTGTCCACCACCTCAGGACCTCTATCATCCCCACAGCCACTGTAACCACACATATGAAATCCCCAACATTGGATCTCAGTAACAATTAAGATGAGACCACAGTGGATGATGATGAAAGCAAGTACAGGGCACCATGAAAACTGCCACTGTCATGTGCCCCAAAAAACGCAATTACTGCTTTTCTGAGAGGGAAGGACAACCTATGGTGTGCAAGGCCAAAGACCTCAGGACCACTGCCCTTGGCTCTGAAAGGAGCACCCTGTTGAGGTCTGTCTGAAACCGCGCCCCTATGAATGTCAGTTCCCTGGAAGGGGTCACCTAGTACTTGGCTTGATTGATTAAGAACCCATGTGTCTGAACCTGAGAGCAAGCCCAGGCCAGGCCCTGAAGCAGCTGAGTCCTTGTGGGAGCATGTAGTATCCAATCATCCAAGTATGGATAAAGGTGGACCTCCTGCAGATGAAGGAATGCACTAAAGGAGCCACCACTCTTGTGAATATCTGAGGTGCTTTCAGTCCAAAAGGCAATGACTGGAAATGAAAATGCCACTCCCTAATGCAAAACCTCAGGTACTGCTGTTGCAGGGGATGAATAGGAATATGATGATATGCGGCGTGCAGATAGAAAAAAAAACATCAGATGATCCCTGATCACCAGAGGAATGATCCTTTGAAGAGCCTCTATCTTGAAGTGCATAGTCAACAAAAGTGTCTTTAGGGATTTCAGGTCCAACACAAGTCTAAAACCCCTGTGGTCCCCCCACCAGAAAGAGTATGGAGTAAAAGCCCAGGCTCCACTCTGCTCAAGAAACGCCCACTGTTGCAGCTTTCTGAAGAAGAGAATCTGTCCCTTGAGAAAGGGCCAGGTGTTTCTCCACCTTTGATAGCCAATGGATGGGCCCTATACTAGAGGAACCTGACAGAGTTGAACACTCTGTCTGGTATCCTTCCTGTGGGACATGCAACAACCAAGCATCTGAAGTATATGCCTCTCGTACTGAAAGAAACTTTTGAAGGAGCCCCAACATTGTCCCTCTTGAGACACCATCATATAGTCAGGAGCAAGGTTTTGGAGATGACTTGGCTTTACTGTCTCTACCCCTCCTAATCTGAAACATCCCCTGCTGAGGCAACCTCCTGGAGGGATGACGAAAAGGCGATTTGGATTTTACAGTTTCTCAGAAGATGGCTGCTTCAGGGAAGAGGAATGGTTCTTGTACTTAAGTAACTTGTGTAGCTTCTCCTCCAGCGCATTCCACAAACTGAGCCCCTGAAAAGGAACCTTGAGCACCAAAGCTTTCTGGGCAGAATCTGTCCACCAAGCTACGTCTGTCTGAAATGCAAGCATTCCTGACAGGGTCGCAGCCTGGAACACATCCAAGAAGATGTCAGACATATATTCTACTTGATGCTTGATGAGCTCCAGCAACCTGAAACAGTCAGAGCCGCCCACGGTTGACCTGACGAGGGCCTTGAAGTCTGAGATTAAACACTGCTTCATATAGGTCCCATAAATCTCAGCCTGCAGAGCTAAATGCAGGCCTGACTAAACCTTCTTCAAGGTTATATCCACCTTTTTGTCAACAGAGTCTTTGATGACAGTATCCTCTGCCAGGAATGTACACCCCACCAAACTGGCCACAAATGAGTTAATAAGGATTGAATCGGAAAGATCTCTCTGCATATCCTGTAACAATTACATATTTACCATGAACCTAGGCAGAATAGTTTTATCCAGGTCTTTCAATTCCCTTTTGAGAACCTCAGAAATACAGAGATGAGCATGCACATCCAGCTGTTCGGAGCTATGGAACTGACAAAGAAGTGACCAACTGAAGTGCCCAGAACCTCCTCCTCAGTGAATCCCATATTCCCCTTAATTTGATTGGGCAAATCAGGCAACATGTCACAAGATGTTGGACCTGGCCCTTTTCGCAGGGTCACCCCCAAACTTTTTGCTTCCTTCCTCCTATTTTTTCCAATCAGTTTCTGTTGGCTTTAGTCCTCTGGGCACTTTACCACTGCTAACCAGTGCTAAAGTGCATATGGTCTCTGTGTAACTTGTATTGGTGAATGGCTTCTCCATGATTGGCATATTTGATTTACTAGTAATCCTCAGTAAAGTGCCCCAGAGTTGTCCAGGGCCTGTAAATCAAATGCAACTAATGGCTCAGACCTGCCACTGCAGTGTCTGGGTGTGCCATTTAAACTGCCAATTCAACCTGGCAAGTGTAGTCACTTGCCAGGCCCAAACCATCCCTTTTTATACATGTAATGCACCCCTAATGTAGGCCCTAGGTAGCCCCATGGGCAGCGTGCAGTGTATGTTAAAGGTGGGAAATGTTCTGGAGTGGTTTACATGTCCTAACAGTGAAATACTGCCAATTTTGTTTTTCACTGTTGCAAGGCCTATCTCTCTCATTGGTTAACATGGGGGCTGTCTATAAATATCTTTCAAGTGCAGCTTCCCTTTGAGAGCAGATAGAGGTATGGAGTTGGAGGTCTCTGCACTCACAATTTAAAAATACATCTTTTAGTGAAGGTGGTTTTTAGATTGTTAGTTTGAAAATGCCACTTTTAGAAAGTGGCCATTTTCTTGCTTCAATCATTCTGTGACTCTGCCTGTTTGTGGATTCCTTGTCTGGGTCAGGCTGACAGTTGGGCTGTTTGTGCATCTCCACTAGATAGTGACACAAAGGGTGCTGGAGCCATCTGGGCTAGAGGGAAGGGAGAAGTCGTCACTTACACCAGAAAGTGCTGTTCCTGCCCTCACACAAAGCATTCTCCAACCTCCTGGTGTATCTGAGGCCACGCCTGGGCATGGCAGAACCGTGCTAACAACAGAGAATTTTCTTTGAAGTTAGGCAACTTCAAAGGCAGAAAGGGGTATACGTATTGGAGCCAAAACCCATGACTTTAGATCACTTCAAGGATTCAAGAGGAACTTCTGCCAGGAGAAGAGCTGAAGAAGAACTGCTGCCCCTGCCTGTAACTGTGCTTTGTTGGGTTATCCTGCAGTTGCTGTTTCGGCCTGAGAAAAGGGGACAAAGACTAGACTTAGTGGTATATTCTTGCTGAGAGGTAGCTCCAAGGGCTTGAACTAAGCTTTCCCCCTGTTCCGAAGTCTCAGCGCCATCAAAGACTTCCTCTGCCAGCACCTGGGCTCTCTGATGAGACTAGTGCCCTACCAAGTGGTGCCCTATCCAGTGCCTGGGCCTTTGAAAGGAGAAGCTGGTAGAAAATCAAGAAAAAACAAGTGTACCAACTTCGGACGACCCCGGACTGATGCAGCTGCCAGATTCACTGGTGCGCCTGCAACTAAAGCTGTGGTCATCGCTGGAGTGTGACGACCCTTCAAGCCCGATGCTGCAGCAGCCTCACTAAAGTCTGCGACTTGGTGAGTCCCGAAGTGGCGTGTTTCAGACATCAGTGACAACCAACTTCGCCGCACCACGCCGTGACCGCCGATATGACCACCGCCGCGGAAGTGAGTGGATCCAACGCTTCACACTGATGCCACCTCACCTCCATCGGTCTGTAGCAAGGACCCAATGCCTCTTTGTGACGCCTTCACTTATTTGCTCTGCAGCACCGGAACCAATATTGCACCGGATCCAGCGACACCGTGACCCCCGACTCCGTGCACTGGCTTGTTTCCTCATTTTTCACAAGGTACTGTACCTGAGGGTCTGTGTGACTCTGTGACCAGTGCCATTAGAGTCAGATTGTTAGGAACAACAGTGTCATGACACCGTGATATCACCTATTTGAAGCATTTGTGTTTCTAAGCGCTATGTTGAAGTTTAATCTTTTAAAAGTTCATAACTTTGCTTGTGTATGTTGGAATTGTGTCACTTTGGTCTTGTTTTGCTCAGATAAATATTGATCATTTTTCTAACCTGGTGTTGAGTCATTTTGTAGAGTTTTCACTGTATTACTGTGTGTTGGTAGAAATACTTTACACATTGTCTCTGTGTTAAGATTTTCTGTTCCTGCTAAGCTTCCAAGGAAGTGAGTGGGAGTTAACCCGGTGTGTTTCTCCTTTGCCCTGACTAGAGTGAGGGTCCTTGCTTGGACAGGGGGCAACCTGACTGCCAACCAAAGACCTAATTTCTAACACAAGCAATATATTTCCCCTTATGCTCCTCCATCTCAGGGACTTCCTTCTCTGACCCCGAAGACCTAGAGGAGGGCAGAGGCAATACCTCCTTATGCTAAAAAGGGTTGGTATTCATTTCCCCCATAGTTTTCTGTATTAGCCTCCAGAGTCTGTTATCCATACTCTTCCTGCAGCACTTAGATTGGGAGGGAGTGTCGTCTATATAGCCTCTAGTAGGAGGGGGTGGGGCAGTAAGTACTAGCATTCATCTGTTGTTTTTTTCTGTACGTGAGATAGGATATATCACACTTGTGATGAAGGCTATGAGGACAAGGGAAACCTGGGGGTAATAGGAGTCTACAGCATGTATCATCAAATTACAGCCATGTGTTACATGCTGTTGTGACATCTCTCCAATGAGGGTGTGGCTAGAAGAACAGAAACAAGCTGCCTATCAACTGTGCTGGATTTGCTCTTTCTGGATATCTTTGGATGATTTAACTTTTCTTCAAATATATGAACTCTTAAAAAGAGTAAATAAATGTAAATGTTTTGTAATGCAGAGCTTCCCTCTCCATTTTCCTATCTACATTCTGAGGGAGGCTTCCTTGTGATTAATGTATAGTCCCACAACATAACTATTTGAAGACAAAACAGGCAAATGCAATATAGGTCTACTCTTAAATCTATTTCCAGGTAGTTATCTTAGGTCGTTTTGTTGGGTAAGTTTAGTAAAGCACTCATTCAGCACAGTAGAACCTTCAAATCGACTTCTGGACCTTCCATTAACAAGATTTAAGAATAAGGAAACACTTTGGGGGTCATTACAACATTGCCGCACGCCAAGTTGTAACCGCCGTGCGGCCGCCAATGCAGCCACACTCCTGCAATGCCAATAATGACATTTCTGCCCGCCGGCCCAGCGGGGATGTGGGCCGCAACTTGGGAGCCGGCTCCAAATGGAGCTGGCGGTGTTGCGGCCGTGCGGCGGCTGCAGTTGCAGACAGTGAAAAGCCCCTGCACTGCCCATGCCAGTGGCATGGGCAGACCAGGGGCCCCCAACTCCTCGTACAGCTAGCCTTTTCCTGGCGGTTCAAATGCAGTAGAGGGACTTGCAATCCCCTGGGCAGCGCTGCAAACAGCACTGCCCTGGTGGATTATCACCGCCGGGGCAAATGTGTCGGGAAACCGCTGCGGTCGTAATCCCCTCTGAAGCACCGTCAGCCTATTGGCGGTGCTTCAGCCAAAACAGCCCTGGCGGTCTTGGACCGCCAGGGTTGTAATGAGGGCCTTTGTCTCTATGCCTGTGCAATATTATAGATATGGGTGTAGAGGCAAGGGATCTCTGAGGCCACCCCTTGAAAGCAGGAAAATAAGTTCCCATGGGCTACCCAGAGATCCCTCTGCAGGTGGGTGCAGTAACTGGCATCATCCACCTACAGTGGGATGTCTGACGTCCTGTTAAAAGCAGGCCATAGTGCTGACTGGTTGTGAAAAGACTATCATTAACACGCTGCCCTTGGGGAAGTGCAATTCAGCAGATTCCCTGGGGGCATTGCATTATCTGTAAGAGGGTGCACTAGCCAGGTTTGGGCACAGCAAACAAAGTTAAACGTACGCTGCAGTGTCGATCCGGGCAGTGCACCCTATACATGATTTAGCCCTGGTGCTTCTGTGGTGAAACTCAGAATGGAGTTCCTTCCTTGTTTCCCTCTGCAGGTTTGGTTGAAAGTCTCAAGATTCCTGGTTGTATCCTGGTACCTTTAGTGCTTGTTAATTGCACTTTGTGATTTCTTGATATGTAGTCCTTGTGCACTTTGATATGGTGAATACATGTATTTCAGAGAATTGTAGCTCTCAACTACATTATTAATTCCCCTGTCTGTTGGGGTGGTGTCTGTAGGTATGGTACATGTGCTGCATGTGAGGGTGTCAGTGTTTGTGGTGAGTGCAGATGTGGTGACTGGGGTGGATGTCTGAGGGCCTGATATTGTGCTGACTCTGGGCAAGATGGAACTGGTGACTGGATCTGCAAATGATGATGTGCTGCCTGCAGGAGTGTCAGGTGAAGTATCTGTGAAGGAGGAGTGGTAGGGGAGTCTGTGCAGGGAGTGGGTGTTGTGTCTGCAGGTGTGTGTTGTCTGTGTGCATGCTGGTGGTGAGTCTTGTGATGCTTGTGTTTGTTAATGCCAACTGTGTCTGTTGAGGTGGATGCATGCCTGTGTGATTGTGCGCTCTGGATGGGTGTGGGGATTGGGGTTTGGCATTGGGAAGAGGTGGGGGGGGACGGTACACAAAGGGGCACTGGCTGCCATCAGTGAGGTAGCCGGAGCCTGAAAGGATCTCTGGAGGCCAGCCACGGCACTGTGAATGCCTTCCAGGAACGCATTTCTCTGTTGTACCTGAGCTGCCAGTCCCAGGATGCATTCATGATGGTTGACTGACCCATAGAGAAGGACCTCAGGAGGTCAATAGTCTCCTCACTGAGGGCAGCAGGGCTTACTGGGGCAGAGGTGCAGGTGCCTGCGGCAAAGGAGGTGCCCACCCTCCTGGGTAAATGGGCACAGGCACCTTGGTGGGAAGCAACTGGGATAGCAGTGCTAGTAATGTGGGTTGTGGAGAAAGATGGTGGTAGGGTGGTCCCCGATGGATCCGCCAGGTAGTGTCCACTGGAGGAGGATTCTGAAGATGTTGTGTTGGAGCAGGTCTCCCCGTGGCACTCCCCTTGCCCTCTGTCCCACTGGTTACCTCAGTATCTGTGGTGCCACCATCCTGGGTCCCGTGGGCTGTTTCTTCCTCACTCGCCTGTCCCCCTTCTCTTCTGCCAGATGATGCTGATGCACACAATGAGAGAGAGAGAGGGAGGGAGGGAGAGAGAGAGATAGGGGCAAAATGTTTAACATATACCTCACATTGACACAGCTAATCATGTAAATCTGTCGCTATACATATCATGGCTAAGCAATCTTATTTGCAAGGACAAATTACCAACATCATGTCATGACATGGCACTACTTCCCACAGCTCGCACACCTACAGCAATACTTAAGTAGGACAGCATTAATAGACTCATCCCCATGCTGACAACCTATGCCCTGTTAGGCAGGCACAGCATGTCCTGGATGCACTATCAATACCATGCCTGATTACACAACGTACCTCACCATACCTCTTTCACCCATTCGATGTACAGATTACACAACAATACACTTTAGCCTCCTACAGTGGCAACACCTGAATAATCCATGTCCACTGCCAAATGTCCATCACAGTGCACACAACTCCAAGCACTGAGCACACAACACTTACCTGTCCTTACACATGGATGCTCACTCAGTATAGTGAGGACATCATGCAGGACAACTCAGATTTGGCCAATACTAGTCAGACACCTGGACACTTCACATCAGATGTGCCATGCAATACCCAAACCGCTCCCAATTTGCCACAACCTAATAGCCAAGCCAAGCTGTAAGTGTCACAAGCGATCATAAGTGCCCCGAACTATGCATTTCAACATCATGTAGGCAGTCAGTCAGCAATGCAGCAAAGGCAAGCTAGGGCTTTGTTATGCATGTGGTGTCACATCTGGGATCTCCAGGGCCCTTACCACCACCAGTACCAACCCATACTTAGGAAGGACATATCCCCACAAGGAAGCCCCCAGGAATGTTAGAACTGTGGAATCATCCCTCATCAAATCTACATGTATCAGTGTCCCAGGTTGCCTATCTACACATACCCCACAGTGAGCACATCACTTATATATGCCTAGTCAGCTCTTAGGCCAGTACTCCTGTCGCATGAAGGGCAGTGCAGTGGTGGAACTGCAATACCAGCACCACAATCTCTCTATACCACTTACAGTGCATGATCTACATAGTTCCAGGGATGGAAGGAGAGTCACACAGTCGCATATACAGTTTGCCTACACAGATAGGAGTGGACTGACACCTCTGAGCCACTGATACAGATGGCTGAAGGTGGTCATACACAATGCTTAGGGTACTACTGACACTCGCATCCATCGTAGGGCCAGGATGGAGTCACATGTGTGCCCATGTTGTTTGTGCATCTACACATTACAAATTATGGAACAGGAAGATGAAAATTCACTGACAATAGAGCATGGCGACACAACTACATAAGATACTCAGCAAGGCTGCCTATTGTCCATTTCTAAATGTTGATTTACATGTAGCACCAACTGCACTGCCAATTTGGCAACACTTAGGCACCCAATCCCAATAATGGCCAGCAAAGTCCCAGGATTCAGTCAGTACTCACTACCTTGTGGCTGCTGTGCTGCCCTCAAACGCCCATCCACCTCAGGGTAGGCGCAACACCAAAATCCAGGTCAATAGGGGGGGTCAGGGTCTGATGGGCACCCCTCCCTCATTGGTAGGCCATCCCCAGCCTGGCCTCTGCAATCTTCCGGGCCCAACTTCTCTGGTCCTCCCACCGCTTGAGACAATGGGTGCTCCATCGGGCATGAACCCCCAGGGTCCGCACTTGCTTGACAGTGGCTTGCCAAATTCCTTTCTTTGATGGGCATTGACCTGCTTGGGTGACATAGACAGAAAAATAAAGTTATCTAGACTGGCACCATACCAACAGCAGTGGACTATAAGCATCACACCCACAAAATGCCCACACTTACCCATCCTCATTGTTCACATGCCTAAACTCCATGCCCCCTGCATGCATGTACTCTCTGACTGGCACATTACGCCATTCACACTCACACCCTCCCACACATCCCTATCACACATGACTATGAGATTGGGCTCACCTGCTCCACTTGTGCCCCATAAAGCTGTCCATACAGAGGTAGGGCCTCATCTACCAGGCTCTCTAGTTTTTCTGGGGTGAAGGCTGTGGCCTTATCACCTGCAGGATGTGGCATGATGGCTCCCAGAGACCACATACAGCAGCTCACATAGTGGAGGTCATGCTTGCTAGAGTGTCAAGAGTCAAGTGAGCAAGGCTGCATACAGGATCGTCAACTCTAACGGTGATCACCATTGCCCCAGTCTCCCATAGGCAGCAATGTTACCAAATGAGAAGTTGCATGGCAGTTGCGACCGCCTTCCGCCTTGATGACATACTCTGGCGGAATTAGGTCACTACCACCTGCCCAGTGCTGCAGGTCAGCCAGCTGATATTTTAGGCACATATCATGCCATTATGCAGTAAATAACGTGCTCCATACACTTTATATGACGGATAGCAGGGTAGGCCTAAGTGGTTCAATCATGTTTTGGCACAAACGTGTAAGATGCATGACACAGTGACCAAATGTGGCTGGGTGTCTGATGACCACCATGTCCAGATACTCGTCATCTGATTGGCAGTGTCACCGTATAGGTATATGGCATGTCTACATACAGGCTCACTGCAGGACGGGTCAGTGTACCACATATGGATCTTAACACATGTGATGTATGTCAGACACTAATGATCAGGGGCAGCAGTGTGCATCAAGGGAGAAGTCCATGCCACTTCAGCATGCCCAATATGGTATGTCCCAGCAGTGTGCTCCATGTGGACAGTGTTAAGTGTGTGCAAGTTAGATGTGGTGTGCCAACATGTGTGGTGTGCATTTCACATTGTGCTATTTCTCCTTTCCATCCTAGATACCCTGTCCTGAGGAGAATGAGACATGCACCAATGTACCCTCCGCTAGTGGACCTTGCAACCCTGGAGGGGAGGCACAGAATTCAGACCTATCGTCTGAATCGTCAGACCATCATGGAACTATGCACACAGTTGGAACCAGATCTCTTGCCTGCCATACGTAATTCCTATGCCATCCCTCCCACAGTTCAAGTTTTACCAGTGCTACACTTTCTTGTCACAGGCTTCTTTCAGATGACAGTGGGCTTTGCAGCCGGGATGACACAGCCCATGTTCAGACTTCTGTTAAAAGATGTATTGTGTGCTTTTTTGAAACACCTAGACAGCTACATCAGGTACCCAAAATAAGGGGATCTGAACCATGTGAAGTCCAACTTTGCTGATGTGGGATACATTTCTCATGTGATAGGTGCCGTAGATGGTACCATTATACCCTTGATTCCTCACAGTGCCAATGATCAGGTGTATAGGACCAGGAAATCTACCACTCCATCGATGCGCAGGTGGTGTGTGTGGCAGACAAATGCATCTCTCAAGTGACAGTCAAGTTTCCTGGTTCTGAGCATGACTCTTCATTCTGAGGAACAGCAAAGTCTCACACATGATGACACGTCTACAGAGAGATAGAGTTTAGCTCATAGGTATGGTAGCGTTTGGTTATATGTCTTCATTATGGCATCTGTTATTCCAATGTTCCCTGTGGCTGTACCCATCCTGTAATAGGTCCTACCTCTGTGCACCAAGGTAACTCTGGCTATCTAAATCTTCCCTGGCTGTTGCCACCAGTGAGGTACCATGCCACTGAAGGGGAAAACCATTTCAATGAGACCCACAGCAGGAGAAGGCTTGTAATTGAAAGGGCATTTGGCCTCCTGAAGGCCAGATTCAGGTGCCCACACATCTCTGGAGGTGCCCTCCTCTACACTCCCCAAAAGGGTTGCCAGATCATAGTAGCCTGCTGCATGCTACACAATCTAGCCCTGAGACATCAGATACCCTAACTAGCTGATGAGTAGGAGGCAGCTGGACCAGTGGCAGGTGAAGCAGAAATGTAAAGTGATGAGGAGACAGGTGAGGAAGGTGGAGCTGAGTCAAGGGCTGAGTTCATCAATCAGTACTTCCAGTAGCATACAGGTATGTTGTCTGTGTATTTGCATGTGTGGTATTTCAACATTGGTTTTCCATATGGTCCTCCTGATTTGGTACATCAGTGGTGGTGTAATGTGTTCATTTCCTCTTGTGTGTGTTGTAGGAGATGACTGACTGCATATAAGGTGCAGAGTTGTAATGTATTCTCTGACACATGTGTACTCTCTACAGTTTGAATGCATCACAACTCTATTGGACAGGCCAGTATTTTGCAATGTGTCCTGCATACTCCTGTTCTCATGTCATTCCAGCTACTGAGTGTGCACTGTTTATTTTTGACATTCATACCTATTGCTTGAGGCATGCATGTTCTATATCCTTTGGTTACTGTGAACATTGTGGATTTTAACACATGAGAGGTGCCATGTACAGTGTTTGGTAATGTATTTCCTGTGAATGGTGCTGTAGAGGTGTAATCTGTTGTGCCCTGTTTAGTTGTCTACTACACTGGGATCATCCATTATGGACTTCATATATGCTTCAGCTGTCACCAGGCCTACTATCCTCATGGTGATCTCTGTAATCATCTTTTTGCACAGTGGATATGTAGATATACTCTGGTGTGTGTCACAACTAGTGGCTCCCTTACCTCAGCCCTTGCACATATCTGTTGTAGTGTGTCTTCTGCAGAGGATACCATTCCACTTTGACAAATAGGTAACTGTCAACACCAGAGCAGTACGTGCTCTATTGGCGACAAAAATGCAAAAACCCAGCACTCTCAAAACAACGTAATTTATGCAGTGTGCTGATATGTTGTGGTTTAACCTTTTGCATTGCAGAGTTCAATCCTGATAACTTATTTTTAATATGCTTACAAATACTGTTCCTTTGCCATGTATTGCTGCAGGTTTTCAGAGTGTGTTAGGGTGTGGTCCCTTTCCAGGGCCTTCCAGAGACTTTCCCTGCAACATGCCTGGGCGTGGTTCTGGGCTGGGCCAAGACTCTATAAAAGTGAGACAGCCCAACTCCCAGTGCTCATTATTCAGAGGTCCCGGTGCAGAGCAGCAGCTTCTTCCTGAGCTCCTGTCCCGGCGGCCTATTTGGATCTTCCAGTCTTCTGCTCTTCATCCTTCATTGGTGATCACTGTTCCGGGCGGTAAGACGGTGGTTGGATTATCCCGACACCGTTATTGAGAATTTTCATATTCTTGGTTTAATTCTTAAAAGAGTAACAGATTACTTGCGCGCTATCATTTCTTGACATTTATATGGTAGTTTGCAAATAGGCAAGACGCGCGATTTGTTTCATAAAGGTTTGGCTTTGTTGTTTATTGAGCGCTACCATTTCTTGACATTGGCATGGTGGCTTAAGAATCGGAAAGACGCGCAATTCGTTTTATGGTTTTTAAACATTGTTGTCCATTGCGCGCTACTATTTCTTGACATTTACATGATGTTTTACGAATTGTCAAGACGCGCAACTCGTTTCATGAGGATTTAATTTTGTTGTTTATTGCGCGCTACCATTTCTTGACATTTACATGGTGGCTTAAGAATCGGCAAAAGAAGCGTGATTCGTTTCATTGTACTTTGAACTTGTTATTTATTTTGAGCTGTTATTTCTTGACATTTACATAGTGTTTTACGAATCGGCAAGACGCGCAATTCGATTAATGATGATTTGACTTTGATATTCATTGCGTGCTACCATTTCTTGTTTTTTTACATGGTGACACTTGAATTGGCAAGACGCACAATTCTCTCCTCAAGTTTAATTCATGTTGTTTATTTGTATGCCACTATTTATTATGTAATATTCAAGTTGACAAGTTATGTGATTTGTTTCCTGAATCCATATTGTGTTATTCAGAGTGCACAATCCTTTTATGGTGTTTACTATATATATATATATATTTATATATATATATCTGCAATATGCGCAATTTGTGTTGAAACATTTTAAGAGTAGACAGAAGGCCAGAGTTTCTAGATACAATATTGTATGGTCCTAGCATACATTCTCAAAACAGGATTTATATGACTGGTTTAAAATTTAGTCAGAATGTTTTTCTGATTCTCATGTAAAGGAAAGTTCTTGAATAAGAAAGTTTTCATTTAATTCATCTTGATTCGCCTACAAGTATCCGGCCATCTTGAAACTTAGTCATTTTAAACTTAACTCTTAGATTGTTCGTGTTTTCAGAGTGAGTAGGCTTAGAATCATAGTCTAGTATTGATTTCAGGAGATATAATTTTCTTATTGTATGTTCTAACCTTTTTCTAACTACAGGTCTCCTTCCCAGCTGTTCCCTTCCTAATCCCCTCTTTCCCTCTTGAACTCTCTCAGTCTCTGTGATTTATCTATCAGAGTCTTGGAGCTGTTCAGTGGTGGACGTGTTGGGAATGTGCACAGACCCCGAGGATCTGGTGACTCTGACAGGTAACCATACTTTTGTTACTGTACAAATAAATACACATATGCGGTGGCTGTGATCAATGATGTTTATTGTGACTTGAGTGATAAACAGGTTATGAGTGGGGTCATGGTAGAAGAAATCCTGAGAATAGGTGGCACAGCTGTAGGTAGCAGAGGTCCTATGTCCATGGGCCATTGGAAATTTTAGTTTAGGCATTGAATAGTCATCAGGGTGTCTCAGTGACACACAAGGGAGGTAAAATCCACTTCCTGACAGAAGTTTTGGTCTTGGCATCTGCTCCAGACAGATGTCTGAATGGATGTCCCCAACTGCGGAGGGTTCTTCAGCTACAAAGGGAGGCCTGTGCCTCCTCTGGCAGGGCCTCCATTCCACTAGTGGCCCCAGATGTAGAAGGCTCAGGTGTGATATGGGCAGTGGAAGGGGACAGTTGGTGGGTGGAGGAAGCACTCATGATGATGGTGAGGTCCCTGAGCACCCCTGCAATGGAGGCCATGGTGGCATTGTGGGCTGCCAATGCTGTATGACCTCATGGTAGTATTCTCTCTGCAGCCTTTGGTTTTCCTCCATCATGGTAATGGTCTGGCCCCTCCTGTCTCGGGGTATTTGATATGCTTCCAGGACTTGGGAGATGGATTCCTGGCCAGATGCCTCCCTTGGGTTCCCCGTCCTCTGGCCTACAGGTCCCCTCCCACATCCCCTGCCGCCATGTGCCTGTGCCCCTGACATAGTGTGCCCACTCCCAGTTTCATCAGGACATTCATTGTCTTGGGTGTGAGGGGTCCACTCATGTCCCTGTACTGTGGGGCACACTATTGATTGACCAGTCCTTGGGGCTCAGGTTTGGGGATGAAGGGCTTGCTAAGTTGTTGTTGTCACAAGGTGGTGGGGTGTTGTTATGGGCAGAGTGAGGCAGGGAGTGGTAGGATGACCAGGGGTCCCAGGTGGGGCAGATAGGTTGTCTCCGTCCAGACATCCAGTGGCATTGTCCTCACTGGGACCTTTATACTCAGGAGGCCCGGAAGTCTCTGGTAACCTCTCCATTGTTGCTGTGGCAGGGGTACCTGTGGATGGAGTGAGAGGGAGTAACATGTTGTAGGTGTGCATGGTTGTCTGTTAGTCTGGTACATAAGGTGCAGCACTGCTTACACTGTTTGTGGGTGGTGGATTGAGACATGTGTACCATGCTCCCTGGGCTTGTTTACATCAGGCCTGGTCACTTTAGCTCAGTGGGTTGGTTGTGTTCACATGGCAGGTTTACCCTGTTACCTGATGGGCATTATGGCTTGCTAGGTATGTGATTGAGAATGGCTGTACATTTCAGCATCTTGTACAAATGGGAGGTGGGTATGTATGGATGCAAGGTTGTTTGTCCTCTCTGTGCCTGTTGTACATGACGTATACCTCCTTTCTGTCATTGACAGGATTGGTCCATTTCAGGGTAGTGTGTCTGGATTAGGGATCCTTTGGATTGGTGACAGTGCTGTGTCTGTGTCTGGGTAACTTTATCATTGTGTACTGCCTTGGCATTGCTGTCATTGCCATGTAGTGGTCCTCAGTCAGAGCATCCAGTTGCTATAGCTAGTGTAATTGTCATACATGCAAGAGATGTGATGTGACATCTACAATGCAGGTTTTGTGGTGGATGGGCAAGTACATTGTGGGAGTCGTAGTGATTGTTGTTGGCAGTGCTATCCATACACTTGGCACGGAGTATGGGGGCATTGAGGGTAGGTGGTGGTGTGGCATGCAGGAAAGGAGCATTAGGTGAGTAGGTGGGAGTTATGGTGTGAGATGTTGCGACTTGGGGAGTGATCGGGTGGTGAGGAAGCATGCTGGACAGGATGACTTACTGGAATGGAAGTTACTCACCAGAGTCCAGTTAGGCCCTCAGAATGCTGGATGTACAAGACCCTCTCCTCCCATGATGTGAACTCTGAGGGAGGAGGTGGGGGCCCACCGCTAGTCTTCATTGCCGCCAGCTGGTGCCCGAATGCCATGGAATGCATGTTACCCCATAGGTCATTCCACCTCTTCCTGAAGTCCTCCCCTTTGTGTGGGTGGGTGCCCACTGAATTGACCCTGTTGACTATTCTCTGCCATAACTCCATTTTCCTGGCTATTGAGGTCTGCTGAACCTGTGCTCCAAGAGTTGTGGCTCTACCCTGAGGATTCCATCGACCATGACCGGCAACTCCTCATCGGTGAAGCGTGGGTGCTTTTGCCATGACATGGTGGTTGTGTTGGAGGAGTGTTGTGTGTGTTGGATGCAGTGTAAGGTGCTTTGTGGGGTGGGATTTTTTGGTAGTGAGTGGTGGTAGGTGGTGGTGTTTGTGCTTAGTTGTGATGTGTGTATGGTGGTGGTGCTGTGGGCTGTGTGTGGTGGTAGTGAAGTGTATGAGTGCCTATGGTGTATGTTTGCTATGTGTTTGATTGGTGGCTTCTCGGGGTCTGTGTAATTCATTAGTTCAGCAACAGATTGGGGTTGTGTGGGGGGGTGTTATATAGTGCTGTGAGTAGGTGTGCATTGTGTGTGGATGTGTGTCCGGTGTGGGGTATTCGAACTGTCCAATGTTGTGTTCTGACAGGAGTGAGTTCTGAGTGCAGTGGTTCGGACCGCCAATGGTTTTCAGGACATGGAAGGACTGCTGTGCTGATTTGTGGGTTGTAATCTGGTGGGTGGAAAGTTGTTGGCATGGTGCTGCAGGTGGTGCAACGGCCTCTTTCCCGCCTTCTATGCCCTGGCGGTATCAGATATGTGGCTATTTTTGGGCGGAATACTTTGTGGACTCTCATTACAGCGGGCGAAATACTACCAACACTGGGGGTCTTTTGCTGGCCACCACCACAACAGTCTTGTCAAAAGATCGCCAAAGTCATAGTCAGGGCCTATGTCTGTTGTTTCTCCAAACTGAAAAGTTTTTCAGAAGCAGCATTTGTAAATAGATACATGGGGATGGAGGTTTACTGTTCCTTGAAGGCTGCAACCCCTCTGTTTGAAGCCAATCGAAGAATATCACACATTGCAACCTAATTAATATTTATTAGACAGGTTGTTCTGTGACCTTCTGTGAATTGTGATTTAGAGACGCAACCTAGTAATTCTTAGGTCACTTTGCAATATCATAGTTTGTTCATAAAAGGTTGGAGCAGAATTTACAACCACTTTTTGCAAACAGACTCCACACACTTCTCTCCCCTAGTTTCTGCCTTATCTACAGGGTGACAGAAATTATGGGCTTGCTCTTTCAATTTTTTAGGTCTCAGCTACAGTCTGTTGATTATAATATTCACAGAGTGACCTTTGATTTAGCCATGCCCATGACTTTCCTGTCTGTCTAATTTCCCTGCTCCTTACTCAATGGCGTACCTACCTCTTCTTGAGACATCAGGGAGTAGTTTTGGAGGGGAACCACCCTTGCAGTGGGCAAGTGGTCCATCCTCCCCTTGGACAGAACAGTATTTTACAGAATTTCCACTCAACACCAGGGAGTGTTATTTTTTGTACCAGAAAGGAAGGGCAGCACACCAGGAATCAGGCTGAGCCCCATCCTCTAAATCAACCCAAAAGTAATTCTTCCCCTGGGCCACAGATGTTTTTACCTCTAACCTGCACCTGGGATGGGAGAGAGGACACACTGGAAGCCAGGGAGTATTTTTATTTTTAGAACAAAAAGTAGTGGAGGCCACCAGGAATCAGACTGAGCCCTCCAATGCCTATACAATTGAAACATTCTTTTTGCCCCCTCGGTGCAGATTGAGGGTTTCAATCTACTATTTTGGAGGGGTGGGGGAAAGAAAACCCACAAGACACCAAATAGTTATTTTTGTAGCAACAAGGGTGGGGGTGGCCCGACAAGCATAGGGCTGAGCCCCATCCTCCAAATAACCCCAACAGTCTTTCTGTCTACCCCTCTCAGGATGCATGTAGTAGGTTTTCACCTCTGACATTTCCTCTGAGGGTCCAGAAATCCCACTAGACACCATGGAATGTTTTTTTTATAGCAGAAAGGGGTGGGGTAGCCCACCAGTTATTGGGCTAACCCCGAACCCCTAAGTAATACCCCTCTCAACCGGGTGCAGATAGCTTTTCACCTTCATTCTGCCCCTGAGGGGAGCAGAGAGCCTACTAGATGCCACAAGTTTTTCTATATAATGAAAAGGGGTGGGGATTTCCTATCAGACACCGGACAAAGCCCTTACCCCCTAAAAGGACCCCAACAGTTTTTCTTTTCAATAGGAGGTCTTATCTCCAATCTGCCCCATAGGGGGCAGAAAGCCCTCTAAACACCAGTGAATTTTTTATGTGCCATATTTTAATAGGTTGGGGTATTACCCAAAATCTGTCCCAGGGGATCAGAAAAACAGTTGTGCTCATTCTAGATGAGGGACACGATACAATGTGTAGGTGATCCAGCCTTACCATAGTTTTAGGGTCGAGCCAGCAAGAGCATAAGCTAGCACATGCGTCTCGCTTGTGAGACTGTTGCGTGCAGCAAAGGGCTTTGAGCCTGCCCGTTTTTTACTCTTTGTTGGCTGGCCTGATATTTTTCTTTACATCCTTGTAATTTGTCACTGCATGCCAAGCATCATTTCCATTTCTCTGAAGAGCAGGGACCAAGCACTGACTCATTCAACCTAATCAGTGCCCGTCCATGGCTCCCGACATGATTGAGGTAATAATTTGTTCTTTTTAACTTCTAGTGCCCTGCAACAGAAGGTTTGTAACTGCCAAAAACATGCCCAGTGGGACAAACAAAATTCGAAAGTTTTATTTTCTATAGCTATCTTTCTTTTATTTTACCTAGTACTCTTTTCTCTCTTTGCACAAATGTTTTGTTTTGTTTTTGCTTGTGGGCGCTGCTCTCAAAAGATGACGATTATCTTGTTCTAAATATTGCAAAGCATACATTTTTCTTTCTTATGTGTAATTTCTGAAATTGTGCTTTAACACATAATTATGCAGTACAGCCCAATCCACTCTACTTCAATCCACCCCAATACAATCCATGTCAATCCACCCCACCTCACTCTACACCAATCTACCTCACTGCACTTCAAAACAATCTGCACCACTCTAAAACAATCTGCCTCACTCTAATCCAAAATTCCATGCCCCACTCAAATCAAAAACATTATGCCCCACTCCAATCTATAACAATATGCCCCTCTCCAATCTACCCCACTTCAATCTGCTCCACTCCTATCTAAAACAATGTGCCCCACTCCAACCCAAAACAATCTACTCCACTGCAATTTGACCCAATCCAAAGCAATCTGCCCCACTGCAATCTGCTGCATTCCAATCTAATACTATATGCCCCACTCCAATCTAACATTTTCTGCCTCACTCCAGTCCACCTGACTCTAATCTTCCCCAATCCAATCCAAAACAATCTGCCCCACTCCAATCCAAAACAATCTGCCCCACACAATCTAAAACAATCTGTCCCACTCTAATCCGCCCACTCCAATCCCAAACAATCCAACCCACAACATTACAATTCACCCATTCCAATCTACCCCACTCCCATCCAAGCTACCCTACTCCCATCCAAACCAACCACACCAACACAATCCAATTTACTCCTATCAAATCCTCCCTACTCCAGTCTACCACAATACAATTTGCCCTACAGCAAACTTCCCCATTTTAATCCAACCATTTTAAAGCAACCTGTCCCACTCCAACCTGCCCCACTTCAAACCACACCACCCAATCCCAAACAGCTCACTCCAATCCACAAACATATTCCCCACTCCATTTTACCCCAATCTAAACCACCTCACGCCAATCCAATCCACCCCACTACATCCCAATTCACCCAATTCCTATCCACCCCACTCCAGTATGATCCACAACACACCAATCCAATCCACCATAATCTAGCCCAGTACAATCTATTCACTGAAATATACCCCACTCCAATCCAATATACTTCACCTCAATCCACTCCACCTCACCCCACTCAACTCCAGTCCAACCCACCCAATTCCAGTCTGATTCATGCCACCTCACTCCTATCCAGCCCACCTACTCGATTAACCGCACTCTATTTTGATCTACTACACTCCAGTCAGTCACCTCACTTCACTCTAATCCAACCCAACCTACTCAATTCAACTCACCTCATTAGAATCCAACCCAGTCTGCCCACTCAAATCAATTCCACCCCACTCCAATCCAATCCACATCATTCCAATCAAGTCCACCGCTACCCAATCTACCTCACTCCAATCCAGTCCACCCACAACCTCAATCCATTTTACTCCAATACATTCTACCTTGATACATCCTACTCCAGTCCAACCCACTCCACATTAATCCACCCTATTCCAGTCCAATGCACCCCACTCCAAACCACCTTAATCTACCTCACTCCAATCCAATCCAACCCACTCAAATCCACCCCACTTCAATCCACCCCACCCCATTCCATCCATCCACCCCTATCCAATCCATGTCACTCCAATCCTATACACTCCAATCTGATCCACCCCAATCTGATCCACCCAATCCACTCCAGCCCAATCCAGTCCACCCTACTCCAGTCCACCCAACTCCGGTCTTCCACCCCTGTATAATCCAGTTCTCCCAACACAAATCCAATCCACCTTTCTTCAAATCAATCAGCCCCACATCAATGCACCCTGTCCAATCCTTCCCAATCAAACCCACCCCACCACAATCCAATCCATCCAGCCCCACTCCTATCCAGTCACCCCTTCAATCCAGCCCAATCCACCCCATCCCATTCCAATCCATTCCACACCACTCTAACCCGTTCCAATCTACCCCACTCTACTCCAATCCAATCCACCCACTCCAACCTAGTCAAGTCCACCATACTCCAATCCAATCCATCCAGACGACACCCACTCCAATCCACCCCTCTACAATCCAACCCATTCTAATCCAACACAATCCACTTTACTTCACTCCAGTCCACCCCACTATTATCCACTCTACCCCAATTCAATCCACCCCACCTCATCCCAAGTCAGTCCACTCACTCCAATCCAATCCAATCCATCCAGCCCCACTCCTATCCAGTCACCCCTTCAATCCAGCCCAATCCACCCCATCCCATTCCAATCCATTCCACACCACTCTAACCCGTTCCAATCTACCCCACTCTACTCCAATCCAATCCACCCACTCCAACCTAGTCAAGTCCACCATACTCCAATCCAATCCATCCAGACGACACCCACTCCAATCCACCCCTCTACAATCCAACCCATTCTAATCCAACACAATCCACTTTACTTCACTCCAGTCCACCCCACTATTATCCACTCTACCTCAATCCAATCCACCCCAACTCAATGCAAACAACCCCACTCCAATCAATCCACCCTTCTCAGTCCACCTCAATCCACCCGACCTAATCCCACCCCTATTAAAACCACTCAACCCCAAATTTAACCCACTGCAGCCCTCCAAACCTAGATCAATCCACCCACTCCATTTCAATCCACCCCAATTTAGTCCAATCCACCCCACTCCACACAATCCACCCCACTCTACCCAATCCAACCTACCCCACTCTACTCCAATTTCAATCCACCCACTCTATTCCAATTCCAATACACCACCTCTATTCCAATTCATTTCACCTCACCCTACTGTACTCTAATGAAATCCACACCACTACCTCAATCCACTCCAACCCACTCTACCCTATTTCATCCTACTCCACTCTACAACACTCTCCACCACTAAACCTTTGAACTCTACTCCCCTCTACTCAACACTCTATTTCCGCTACTCTACTTTACGACACTCCAACAAATCCACTCTACAACACTCTACTCCCGCACTTCACTCTGAGACTCAATTCTACTACATTTTAGCCATTTGGCTTTGTTAGCCAAGACTACATTTATGTATACAGCATAGTCACCTACAGGAATTTACATACAGACGCCCTTCATTAGTCTATGGTTCTGTTATTGGAAGACTTCACTTTGAGTTACAACTTCCTGCCTCTACAAAAGGAACACATCAACACACAAATAGTTACCCTCAGTGTCAGGGAGTAACATGACAATGTGTGTTTTTTGTAGATCAAAACAACATGTTTTTGTTTTGATTGATGAGAGCCCGGCAACTTCCGGAAAATTAACGTTTACAAAAAAATGGACAAAAAAAACAACAATTACCAAAAGCTGGATACCAATGCCAGACCTATTGGCTTTGCAAACATATGGTTATTTGCAGTTTTTTTTAATCCTGGTGTGTAGTGAGCTTTCTGTCACCCACGGAAAGACTTTGATTGAAAACCCTCAATTGATCTCTGGGGAGTAAGAAAGACTGATGCACAAAGGTACACCCAGTTGCATCAGTCTTTCTGTCCCTCTTTCGGTGGATAGGAGGTTTGTCCTAATTGGTGAGGTATACTAAGCCCAGTGAACACCAGGGAGTTTTCTTTTGGATAAAGCAAGGAGGTGTGGCCATCCTATCCTGTGTTTGGGCCATATCCACACCACAAGATGGCCAAACCCTGGGGGGCAGAGATGGGCTTTGGCCAAATTTGCCCTGCATTCAGAAAGTCACTGAATGCTAGGAATCTTTTTCATAAATAAAAACAATTAAGTGGGCTCTCGATCATATTGCCATTAGACCCCACCCCCACCACTAAAGCCTCAAGTCATTCTGCGCCCACAGGGACTGAAGGATCCCCATCCCTAGACAATAGAGGACATTTAGATCTTCTGGACTTTTTTTTGCATATGTTTAGTAGAGAGGTTCCCAGTCCAAATATAGTCCTACTTCTATGCTGAACTGCTGCACTATTCAGGCCCGGTCAACTGCTCCCTGGGAAACTTACCAAACAGTGGCATTTCTCAGAACTGGATACCAGGTGCAGTCCAGGATGGTATGACTCATTTGGCTCCTACATATTCACTCTCACAATGTCATGCAAGCCTCAAACTTTGTTTAAAATCACACATTTTCCTTCCACTTCTGTGGTGTAAACGTCTAGAAACCACAGGAATGGACAAAATTCCTACCACCCAACATTTCCCCACTTGCCTCAATAAAAACACTAAGCCACCTGTGTTGCTCGGCCTAGTTTCCATATTACAAAAGGCCCCTAAAATCTAACATGGAGAAGTTAACAACAGGGTTAGACCCCATGCACGGAGGTCACTTAGACACACCCACCAAACCCAGTATTTTCTGAAAAGGAGACACCCGGGGCAGCCTAGGTTGGCATGCCTTGCATGGATCTCACAATGTTTTCTTGCTGGCAATGCAAGCCTCATATTCGCTTACAAAATCTCTACCCATAGGTTTTTATTCTTATTTCTGCACATGTGCATACATCACCTTCTCACACTCATTTTCTGCACCTGTCCATGTACCATCAGACTATGACCTATTACAAACATTGAGTTCCCTTCATAAAAAATTACTGCTGCAGAAATAATGCACAAGTGGATTTCAGTTGAAATATATATATATAACTTTATAAATTTGTTCGCAAATTACGACTGATTAAACACTTTTCCAATAAGGACAAAATCTCTTTTGCCCAAAATGGGAACGGTAGGGCTCCATCTTCAGGATTCATTATTGTGGATAGTACAGAATTGGTCGCTATTAACAATTTAGCCAAAGAGAGCATTGAACCTAGACGTTCGACCAATGATGACACCAATATGAACATCAGAATGCTGAATGAGATCATTTTTTCTACTGATTATC